>NC_138086.1:68273591-70773591 GCF_964212035.1 Myotis nattereri
ATGCCTTGGAATTTCTGGTGTAACTCCCCCCAGAAATCTTTCTCCAATGACAGTGCTGGAGTCCAAACTCAAGATGGTTGGTGGTTTAGGGGACATTACAGGAGGGTGGGAAGGACAGCAATTTGGGCCCTACTTTCATTCGCTTGCCGCAAGCTGTGGCTGTAAGTAATTCTTTTCATCTTAAATCTGATGTAATTTAATTGATGTAGGCAAACCAGTGGGTATGAAAGCAAGTGCAAAATGCTGTTTACATAACCTGATTTACCCCACGTGAAGGCAGAACACGGTGTGCATGTGTGGGGAAATGCCGACCTCCAGGAGAACCATGAGCAGAGCAGGGCTGGTGCGAGCGCTGTCAGAGGGAGGCCAAGTGGGATGCGGCGATGGTGTAGCTCATAGTTTAGTCTTCAGGTTTAATACGCACTGTCTAACATCCTGTGTCTTAATTGTCCCCCAGTTACCCAAAATAAAACACACAAAAACACGGCGGGAAAAACTAAGTTAAAAGTATTGAATCAAAGGACTATGAGACTAAGGGAATCTTTCCAGAATATTACCTGCTCCCTGAAATCATTGCTGGGTTTTTCCTCCCACACAATCTAAGGCTAGTACTGTGCAGGATGTGCACGTACAGGATAAATTCATGAAATAAAACAGAAGGGAGGTTTTAGTAATGCTGCTGACATGTTAGCGAAGACATTCTCAAAGTGTGGTCTCAGAACCCCTGATCTACCCTAGGGTAACAAGCCGTAGGACAGTGCCTGTATCATTTATGCATATGGATTAATAACTTATTTGTAATATTATATTAAAGCCAGATGTCATTGATGTGGGGCATGGTGTCATTCCTTCTACTTACTTGGGGCCAGGTTTTGCTTTGTTTTGTTTCTTTAAGAACTAAAAGGGAAGGCTCAGAACATAGAGACTCTGGCTCCTCTCAAGGGAACCATAGGCAGGAATTTGCTGACGTTGAAGAAACAGGCAACCTGAGCCAGCAGGAAGTTTGTTCATTTGTCAGCGAGGTCATGCTCAAGCCCTGCCCCCTTCTGTTGGGCTCTGGAAGGTGGCACCTGGTTGGGTCACATCACAGCCATGTGGCCTGGGAAGGTTTGCTTACCGTGACACCCTGTGAATTGTATACATTTTGATGCTATAGCAGAGCAATTACAGCATTGTAACCCGGGAGATGCCATTCTGGGGTCCCCTGGACTTAAGAGAGTGTTCATTAATTGAGAACCTCCTGTGTTCCAGGTACTCCACACACAGTCCTGTCCACAGTTGACTATCCATTTACAGTTGAGGAAATGAGCCTCGGGGAGGTCAAGTCACTTGGCCGAGCGAGGTCTTGATCCTGCTGTCTTCTAAAATTCTATATTCAAGCCAGCAGCTCTATGAACAATGGAAGCATTAGAGAATTCCAGAAAAGTCAGTATACGAGTATGCAGTGCCCCTGTGGCCAGATTGGGTGGAATTTCCCAAATATTGTTATAGTGAGTAGTGCTTCATTCTGAGGAGTGTGTTTTACTAGGGTTTCCTTTGTAGTGCTTAGAAACTTGAACTATATTTTTAAAAATTAGCCTGGTGAGTGTGGCTTAGTGGTTGAGCATCAACCTATGAACCAGGAGGTCACCGATTCCCAGTCAGGGCACATGTCAGGTTGCAGGCTTGATCCCCAGTGGGCGGCGTGCAGGAGGCAGCCAATCAATGATTCTCTCTCATCATTGATGTTTCCCTCTCTCTCTCTCTCTCCCTCTCCCTTCCTCTCTGAAATCAATAAAAATATTTTTTAATAAAATAAAATAAAAACTAATTCAAAGCTACTAATCCTAGACTTGGGTTAGAAAAATTACTTGATATTGCTGAGGTTCTATCTTCAAAATAAAGTTAATTTGTACTTGGTGCATCAGGTGGTAAAGAGTAAGTAGGTACAGTTAAGTTTATTAATTATCTGAGAAAAAAAAATGCCAATAACACTAAGTTAAAGACTTCTATAGCTAGATTACATTTTCATTTAAGAAGAGATAACTTGTTAGGAAATTTGTTTTTTACTGCTTTTCTATTCTTGGGCCTTTCCCACTCCCATGAGCCTATTTCTGCCCTTGTCCTTTTTCCATGATATTTTTGTCTTTCTCTTGGCAAAAATAAACTTACAAAAATACAAATATATTTTATTGCTTTATTTCCTCCACGTATTATCTAAATACAATCTTCCATATATGCTCATAAATGCATTCCCCCTGCTTTAAAAATACACATACTATTTACTGGGAAACAATATAAATAAAATTTAATGACATACACAGCATATATAACATAGGGCATTGCACTAAAAGACAACTCAAGTTCCTCCAAGTTAAAAAATACATAAATCAGAAGCTATACTTTTTAGATTTAAAATGTAGATAAAATGAAGAGTAGTTTTGTCTTTTAATATAATCAATATAAATCTATTGATTACTTTTAATTTTTTAGTATATCGTTGATGTCTGTATGTTTAAAGGCAAAGATCTTGTCTATTAAATGCCTTTTGGTGCTGCTTGGCCCAGGGCATGTGCTTAGGTGGATGACAATAACTAAGCTGCTTTCTTTGCTCTGGTAAAGCAGTCATTTAAGTAAACTTTAAAAATCAAAATACATAGGAGTTAAAAATCATGTCTAGACTTCAAGTATGACAATCTGAATATAATTCACTGTAACTTTCCTTATCCGTTCTATAAATAGGTAATAAGTGTCAAATGCTGGGAATAATTGTCCTGCCATATTCATCTCAAGCTCCCTGCCAGGATGGAGTAATTGCACCACATGTCGGACACTATGCAGGCTCTAAAGGAGCCTGGAACATGCCACCAAGAGTGAAGCTGGCAGTGATGCTAATGAACCAGAGCTGTCACCTAAGTGCTTGGTGTGCCTAAGACAGCAGCTGCATGCATGACTTCATGCACTGCTCACAACCTTAAAAGCAATACTATTATCCTCATTTTATAAATGAGGATACTGAGGTGTCGAGAAATTAGGTTGTCTTCCTAAGGCCGCACAAGGCAGTCCCCAACAGTTCCCACGCCATTGCGCCCTATGCAATGTCATCTCTCCCTTCAATGTTCTGGGTACGTCTGTTAACCCAGGAAAATGTATAAGAATTTGAACCCTCCTCCTTAGGCTCTGTACAGTGTACCATGCACATGGTACCACACAAGGGCCCGAATACAGATCCCCTAGCTCAGGAGTTGTGCCTCTCCCAGCTGACAGATGATGAGTCAGATGGTATGTGTAGGGCCAGTTTGACCACACTATGACCACATAGACCTCAAAGATCACTATTTTTGCCTTAAACATCTGACAGTAAGAAAAATAAATAATAGCTTTATTCAGTGGGAGACAGGCACTTCGCCAACAAATGTTAGTCTTTCAAAGGGAATAAATGTAAGATTAGTTGAAAAGCATGTTTATGCCATATTGAGGTAAATTGATTTGCCAAAAATACATGAAAGTAGCAGTTTTAAAACTGCCTTTTAGCTTCACATTTACCAGAATAATTTACCAGTTTTAAGGATTCATTTTACCTCTAAGATTAGGACTGGGAAGAATTATGCCTATAAATTGTCCCCAGGAGCCTCTGAAGTTAATTTCACCACTGGCTTGAACAATAATTAACTTTTTTTTTTTTTTGCAATAAACAGGCCCATTTATGTCTCTTTACCCACTATTACTAAGCCTTCAGAGTAGTTCTGACATTGCTGACAACCAAGATAGACTATTAAATGGGAAATTACATGAAGAAAACTTCCCAGTTCCCTCCTCAAAATCAGCAAGGCTTGGCTGGGGAAGAGGCAAGGCTTGTCAGGGTGATAATCAAGTAAATATGGTATTTGTTGAGGGTTTACAAAGAATTTCAGGTGGAAGCAATTAACCACATGGTGTCTGGTCTAGAAATGGAGCGCTGGCCAAAGTTGACCTCTGGCCTGGGGAAATTTGTATTTATGTAATCTTTATCAAAACAAACATGCTTATAGCATGGATGGAACTGGAGAGCGTTACGCTAAGCGAAATAAGCCAGTCGGAGAAAGATAAATATCACATGATCTCACTCATATGTGGGATATAATGAACAACATAATTTGATGAACACGAATAGATCCAGAGACAAATGGTAGGTTGTGGGGGCGTGGGGGGGCGGGTGTAGAGAGCAACCAAAGGACTTGTATGCATGCATGTTAGCATAACCAATGGACACAGACACTGGGGCGGTGGGGGCTTGCCCAGAATGGGAATGGCTGGGGGTGGGGGGGTCAACTGGGGGAAAAGGAGACATGTAAAACTGTAGACAATAAAAATAAATAAATAAATAATTTAAAAAGACACGCATGCTTTACACCAATATTTTCAATTCTCATTCAAGTTTAAAGCAAAAGAACTAAAGAGTTGTTTATACTCATCAATACAATAAAATTTTTCTATGATTTTCTAAGCCATACTAGTAAAAGGTTTGGTTTGCAATTCCTGGTATTACTTATGGATCCTGTTTTTACTCATGGCTGCTGCTAACAATGCCAAAGTTGTTTCTGCAATTCATGTTCCTTTTCCAGCATCCACAGGTCTGCCACATTGCTTAAGCTGGGGTTTCAGGGTGTTCTCATAAACCTTTTTTCTACCCATTTATTTGTGGTTAACCTTGTCCTCCAGTGGTCTCAGATGCAGCCCAGCAGATGTGGGTTCAGTAAGTCCTGATACAAAGGCTGCTTTCCAGAACCTAGAAGATGCTGACTCTGGTGATGAGGAAGACCTACCGCCTTTAATGGCTTTATAGCGCCTTGGTGAGGACTTGGGCTTTTATTCATAGTGAGATGGAAAGCCACTGCAGGATTCTGCCACCTGGAGGGTGGAAGTCATCTGGGAAAATGACAAAACTGACATGATCTGACTTACAACATTTTAACAGGATCACGTAGGTTTAGGATACTGTTGGGATGACCCAGATAAGAGGTGATGGTGGTATGGGCCAATGTGGTAGCAATGGAAGAAGTGAGAAGAGGTGGGATTCCGGATTTCAAACTGATGCTCTATTCTGTTTTTAAAAGCCTTCTAAGAAGATGTGACAGCCATTCTCAATAGATATTCCAAATGCTAAATGCCAAGAAATTTTCTTTTTTTAATTCATTGGGGTGACATTGGTCAGCGTGAACATATATGTTTCAGGTGTGAATTTCTATGTTACAAGATCTGTATATATATATTTTTAATATATTTTATTGATTTTAGAGAGGAAAGGAGAGGGGGAGAGAGAAGCATCAATGATGAGAGAGAATCATTGATTGGCTGCCTCCTGCACGCCCCCCACTGGGGGTCGAGCCCACAACCCAGGCATGTGCCCTTGGCTGGAATCAAACCCAGGACCCCTCAGTCCTCAGGCCGACGCTCTATCCATTGAGCCAAACCAGCTAGGGCACAAGAGCTGTATAGTACACCGTGATGGGTACATGGTGCAAGAAATTATTTCTAATGTCTGTTCTCAATTGTCTCTGTGGTTTCCAATTATCACCAGGATCTCCATCTCCTTGTTTACATGTAGTGCCCAAGAGAGACCATAGCTCTCCAGTTAGGGTCTTGCTGATCCTAAAGAGAGGATTACCCTACTGTTGCACCATTATAATAAGTTTAACTCTTAAAATCTTTCGCCTTTTAGTATGTTGACAGATACAGCTCTAGGTCAAACGGAACCATGTCATACTGGAAGACAGAAATAAGATCACTCCAAATTTTCAAAGTACTTTTATTAGAAGAGGCCTCAATATATAACCTGAATCATTAAACAGAACAAACATTAATGAGCTCCTATTATTTACCAGGGGCTAGTTATCTATTGCTGCCTAACTATTCCAAAACTTCCAGGCTTAAAACAGCAAACTTAATTATCTCACAGTTTGTGTGGGTCAGGAAACCAGGCGTGGTTCAGCCAGGTCCTCTGGTTCATAATCTCTCACGGGGTTGCAATCACAAGGTGTTGACCAGGACTCCGGGCTGTGATCTCATCTGAAGGCTGAACTGGGAAAGGATTCCCTTCCAAGCTCATACAGCTGCTAGCAGAATTTGATTCCTTAAGAGCTGTTGGACTGAGGACCTGAATTCCTTGCCAGCTACTGGCCAGAGGCCACCTTGAATTCCTTGCCATGTGAGCCTCTCTACCATAACAACTTGCATCATCAAAGCCAGCAACAGAGAGTCTGCTAGCAGAGCAAAAGTCACAATTTCTTGTAACCTAATTATGGAAGGGACATCCCATCACATTTGCTGCATTGTTAGAAGCAAATCAGTAGGTTCAACCCATACTCAAGGGGAAGGTTTTACACAAGGGTATGAATAGCAGTAGAGGGGATCATTAGGTGCCATTATAAAAGGTGTCTGCCACATACCATCTATTTATGATATACTAGAGGCCCGGTGCATGAAATTCGTGCACTGGAGAGGGAGGGGGAGTTCCTCAGCCCGGGCTGCGCCCTCTCCAGTATGGGACCCCTTGGGGGATGTCCACCTGCTGGATGTCTGTCCTCCCGGGGATCAGGCCTAAGCTGGCAGTCAGACAACCCTCTCACAGTCCAGGGCTCTTGCAGTCCAGGATGCCCTCGCTCCTTATCACCCACCTGCAGTGGAGGCGGGAGAGGCTTCCACCACCACTGCTGTGCTCACCAGCCATGAGCCCGGCTTCTGGCTGAGTGGCACTCCCCCTGTGGGAGCGCACTGACCACCAGGGGGCAGCTCCTGCATTGAGCGTCTGCCCCCTGGTGGCCAGTGCACACCATAGCAACTGGTCCTTCTTCCGGTCATTCTGCCATTCAGATTTTCATATTAGGGGTTTATTATATAGGATTAGGCATTGTTCTAAGCCTTCCTCATGAAGCTTCCATGGTGAGGAGGGGGTAAGAAATGAAAAAAAAAAATACCACTGAAATGTATACTAGGGTAGTTGATAACTACTGTTGAGAAAAAGCAAGGAATGATGGTACTATTATTATTATTATTACCCACTTAAAAGCAGGGAGATGTTATTTTAAATATGTACAGAGCCAGAAGGTCTCATGGCCATCCCAATATATTGACTGACCCCAGTTGCTCCCCTTCCCCTATTTCACCCTGCATGCCAACCTTGAGGATTCTAAGCAGGTGGAATAACATCAATGAAACAGAAAGGTGCCATGCATAGGCAGCCAAGCATAGTGGTCAGAAGCATAGATTCTGGGCGAATATGTTTATGTTTAATTCCTAGGAATGTGACTGTGGGCAAGTTGTGCCTGAGTTTCTTCATCTATAAAAGGATAATATGCCCTGGCTGATGTGGGTCAGTTGGCTGAGTATCGTCCCATGCACGGAAAGTTCACCAGTTCAATTCCCAGTCAGGGCATATGCCCAGGTTGCAGGTTTGATCACTGGTCGGGGTGCATACAGGAAGCAGCTGATCGATGTTTCTGATGTTTCTCTCTCATCGATGTTTCTCTCTCTCTCTCTCTCTTCCTTCCTTTCTCTCTCTCTCTCTAAAAAAACAAAATCAATGAAAAATATTTTAAAGACAATAAAATGATAATAATGCTGCTTAGCTCATAGAGTTCTTGTCATTTAATACTTGTTAGAGAACTTAGAACAGTTCCTGCACATTGATACTAAGATCCCATCAAAAAGAGAAAGCAAATTTAACAGAGGGAAAAAAAAAAAGGATACTTTTTAAAGCTTCCTGGGTGATTCTATGGGCAGGAGGCCTGAACCCACCATGGGCTTCCCCTGTTGACTGAGCCAACTGAGCTGTGTTGCCTCTTGTTCCCTTGATTTCTCGCCGCTGCCTTGAGGAAGTTTCTCTGAACAGCTCAGCAATGAGTGGCTCCTTAAGTGTCATGCTCTTGGCTCACAGGCTTTGGTAGAATTTGGCACGCGCTAAGGCTTGTTTTTTGGGGTGTTCTTTGGCTTTAGCGGTCCTTTTCTCTGTAAGAGCTGATGCTTCAGTCACACAGGTGTAAGAATTTAAGAGCAAAAGGGAGCGAGAGGAGGCTTGATAACCTGAATATTATTAATGTTTCCAGAGTTGAAGAAAGTTCCAAACAATATCCCTCCAGATATTGTTAAACTTGACTTGTCGTACAATAAAATCAACCTACTTCGGCCCAAGGAGTTTGAAGATGTTCATGAGCTAAAGAAATTAAACCTTAGCAGCAATGGCATCGAATTCATCGATCCTGGTAAGTTCCACAGACTAGCCCTTTTAACCGGTGACAGGTGTTGTCTATTTTTTCTTCCTATGGCAACATTTATAGTAAATACAATTCAGTTTTCAAAAAACTATATAATAAGATGTTTGAATTTAAATTAAATGTGATTAGTTTAGAATTTGTTTAATTAGAACTTAGTTAGATTAGATTAGGTTAAAACTTGCTTAGCACTCAGAAATATTTGCAGAAATGTTTTATGAAGTATGTAATACTATATATTACTAAGCCACAGTTGTTTAATTAGTTCAAATAAGAGTGTTTTATAGAATACAAAAAAAAAGACTATATGGCTAGTGAAATTCTAAATGTGATTTTTAAAGGGAAATTCAGATTTGGCATTTTCTTTGCTATTCATTAAGTTCCAACTTGTTTAAAGTAGGACTTAAAAAAAAACTTGTTTAAAGTAAATTTAAAACAATCTGCTAAGCACCAAGTTCATAAATTAAGATAAAATGTCCTCAAACCAGAGCCAGTCATATTTTATCTAATCCTAGATCAAGATCAGTTCTTCCCATCTTTCAAATCTCTTCTCCATTTTCTAAGCAAGCCTCTGGCAAACGCAAGAGTGGTGAATTACACAATGGGTTTAGAAAGAACTGAGAATTGCTGCAACATTAGTCAGATTTGTAACATACACATTCTACGTGCCTTCACAGTGCTATTCCAATTTGAAAAGTCTTACCTATAAAAATCGGTTATTAATACTATTAAAAGCGCAATGTTAATGTCAAACATTGGGAGCACAATTTTCTGCTTTTCTTGGTGGTAACTTAATGCCATGAATAGAACATTCAGACTTTAACAATATAGTAGTGAAAATTGAAAATGAATGTTCTAGAACTACACAGGTATATTTTAGTATTAATAACATTGTTCCAAAATATTAAGAAACCATAATTTTTAAAACATTTCTCAAGGGAACAGCAATACGCTACACTTATATATAGTCTGTACAGATAATGTAAACTTGGGAGTATCTTTAAATTGTGAGGTCAAAGCAATTTTCACTTCACAGTGAGTAAGATTGCTACAGAGACAACTCTTCTCCCAAATGAAGCAATAATCACGCTCATGTGCAGGCCAGCCAGGCCACAGGGTGAAGGTCCTGGAGGTGGGGACCTTCTTTTGCTCCAGGAGAACCAAAGACCCTCGAGACAAGCCTGCCATGTCCCAGGTCCCTGGGCAAGTGTCTAATTTCCTTCTGATCTTGACTAACCAACTATCAAAAGTATCCACGCAGCCCTAGCCAGTTTGGCTCAGTGGATAGAGTGTTGGCCTGCGAACTGAAGGGTCCTGGGACTGATTCCCATCAAGGGCACACACAACTCGGTTGCAGGCTCCATCCCCAGCCCTAGCAGGGATGAGTGTGGGAGGCAGCCAATTGATGTGTGTCTCTTACATCGATGTTTCTCTGTCTCTCCCCTTCCCTTCCACTCTCTCTAAAAATCAATGGAAAAATATCCTCGGGTGAGGATTAACAACAACCATAAAAAAGTACCCATGAAAACAAGTTTTAGAGCTATCTCTAAAAGACACTTTAAGTTACACTTATTAAAGTAGTGCATAATAATGCAAACAATATTTTAATTACAATAAAGCTACATTATATAGAGAAAACCAGAGAAAAGTAAGAAATGACAACACAGAAATAGATAATAGTACAAAATGGATTTGTTGTACTTCTAAGGATATTTTCCTCTCATCAGTTAGGAAGTTCTTATAATTGAGAGGACTCCTTTTCCACCCCTGGGAATTTCTTTCCTGAAGGCCTGTAATGGTGTTCACCCACTGCGATTTCCTTGCTGACAGGCACTGTAAAATGCAGCAGTAGTATTCTTTCTCCTTTGTTCAATTCAATCCCAGGAAAGTATTTTCTACATTAGCAAATGTGTATTGAACACCTACCAAATGCCAACCGCTTTTCTTTGTATATCTTCTGGAACAAAAAAAGTATCTCGGCACTTTAAATGATCTAAAGGAGTTTTAAAATAAAAGACCCTCTATATTTTGAGGCCTTTGAGATGAAACCCTGCCAAAGTAGGCTTACTTAACGACTTGTGCTGGTGGATACACAAATGCAGTAAGATCTGCCAGTCTTTAGGAGGCGTGAGCGACAATCTCATAAATTACAGGTATTATTGTAAAGAAGGGGAAAGAAGACACTCTACTAGGGGTTTTACCTCCCTTAAGAAACAAATGAAAACGAGCTTTTCAACGTGCCTGGATTCAGATGGTTTCAGTAACAACTGTAGTGCTTTCAAAATAAAATCTAGGAATGTTTACACATGCTTTCAATCTGAAGGGCTGACTTGTTTTAAGAAAAGTAAATTGTTGAGATCATTGACTCACAAATGTTAGCAAATAGAAAAAAATGCAGTATCTTCAGAACAAAGATGACAAAGAGCTGACCTTTTGCTCCTTTCTACCGCCTGCTCTCCCCACCCCACACCCCCAATTATTTGCTTTGTACTAAAATAGAGTTATTTTTGAGGGGGGGATTATGGGTGTTGTCTGAGAACAAATGATATGAAAATGCTTGTTGGTATTAGTATGAGGACATGTTTTCCAAATTCAAAATAAGAACACTTTATGCTCTAACAAGAGTATTTAAAAACAGCAATGAGAAAATGTTTGAAATCGATGCAAAATATTTGAAATTGGGATTGAATGATAAATTTTAGGGTCAGTCCACATCAACTAAAATAGGGATAATCTAGGTTTGAATTTGTTTACTTAAAAAAAAATAAAGCTTCTTGTTGTCTTATTTTGTGTTATGTCTTTGATATTTGTTTTAAGTATCCATTCCCCAGCAGAATTAAATACATCTGATCCAAAGCTGATAGCTACCCCCTACCATAGTCTGCCAAACACACAACCAGATGTTTTCAAAATGTTGATAAAATTGTTTTGTTTTTAGACTCTACAGAAATATCTACAGGAATATAATTCCCTCCCTCTTCATGTTTTATGCATTTATATTATATGCATTTATCTTACATTTGAAATATTTTCCTAATTCATGCTGATTTTGTGGCGTCTTTCCAGTGAGCATAAACATGCACGTGAGCCCAAATACATCATTTAGAAAGCTAACTTAAAACTGATTTTATGCATATAAAATATTGTGTTCTAGTCCATTTAATCCAGGGGAAAGCTTTGTTTGAGTAAAAATAAATTTTAGCACTTCTCATTTGGATGCATGTACTGTTAGGAAAATACGATTAAAACCAAAATGCCCCTGTTCCATGCTTCCATATCTCTGGATCCACTCCGTTCATCTGTTTATTTTGTTCATTGGAAGGCAGGGGACAGTGGGTGGGTGGGAGGTAATCAACCAAAGACCTTGTATGCATTTATGCATAACCTATGGATGCAGACAATGAAGAGGTAAGGGCCTGAGGCGGGAGCAGGGATGGGCTGGAGGGGGTTGATGATGGAAAAAGGGAATATATGTAATACTTTTAACAATAAAGATTAAAAATAAATAAATAATTGGGGGTGGCGCACCACAAAATGTTCTCCCAACACAGGAATCCTCTCCACAAAAATAGTAGAGAAAGAAAAAAGCATTAAACCAGACAGTGATGCACATCACAGGCAATCCGCTAAGAGACTGCAAAGACAGAGAAAACTCACATTTTGCATAGCCAAGCAGATACAATCCAATGCATACATGTGTCAGGATAAGAGACAGCTAGTCCTCGAGTAAGAGGACTTGACAGCAGCATTTGTCACACAGTTAATCCTAACTTCACCTGGTGATTGAGGTGACCAACTGTGTTAGTGAATTGGCTTTATCAAGAGGAAAACAAACTTTTATCTTTATGACAAGAGGTAGTTTTGCAACTTAGAGCAAGGCTCCTATACTCCCACAGAAACTGGGAGAGAGGGGTGCTATCTTTCTCGATGATTACATTTCAAGGAGAGGGGCTCCCAGGTCCTTGAGAAGGACATTATGACTCATAAAACTGACAAAAGGCCTTCGTCTTCCAAAGGATATGTACACACTTCAAAGAGAGGAGAAAGTACTTAGCATTACAAGTTTTCTGAAGCATGTGCTCTGAGAAAAAGGAGGGGATAAAATATTTTCTTTTCAACAGGACAAATTAAGTCTCTTATTGTTAACATATTTGTTCTTATAAACAGCATACAATTGCATTTAACCCAATAAATTACTCATTGGTTTAATAAATATTTTCTGTTTCTAGCTGCTTTTTTAGGACTCACACATTTAGAAGAGTTAGATTTATCAAACAACAGCCTGCAGAACTTTGACTATGGCGTATTAGAAGACTTGTACTTTTTGAAACTCTTGTGGCTCAGAGATAACCCTTGGAGATGTGACTACAACATCCACTACCTCTACTACTGGTTAAAGCACCACTACAACGTCCACTATAACGGCCTGGAATGCAAAATGCCTGAAGAATACAAGGGGTGGTCTGTGGGGAAATACGTTCGGAGTTACTATGAAGAATGTCCCAAAGACAAATTACCAGCGTACCCTGAAACGTTTGACCAGGATACGGAAGAGGATGAGTGGGAAAAAATACATAGGGAGCACGCAGCAAAGAAGCAAAGTGTAAGAATCACTATAGTGGGATAATTTAGAGATTCTTCTAGTTGCAAGTAGTTATATATTTGCTGTACTGGTGTCAAAAAAAACCAATGTTTACATTTCGATTAACTGTGTTGCCTATTTATGCAGGGTTATCCAACTAAAGGAAGGTTTCTTTAATTATTTTTTATTATGAGAGTCATCAAGGAAATACTCTCATCCTGTTTGCCTGCCTCTTTGCAGAACAGCCTTTGATGATGATTCCAAACTAGTAGCCTGCGGAAGATGGCTTCTAATGACATTAGAGTTGCATAATGTCCTGTTATAAATGTTTTTACTGCTTTTTAAAAATAATTTTTAAAATGTTCATTTTTACATGCCTCTTGATAGCTGTACAGACATATCTAAACACAATCAAAATGAAAAGGTACAAATGCCTGGTAATAATAGAATGTCATTCTCTCCCCTCCATCCTCACCCCGTCCCCACCCCCACCTGTTTTCAATAAGTCAGCTTATACATTGAATAAATTTCCATTTCTGATTCTTGTGCATTCCAAATCCTCAGCTACTCTTCGTTGATTCTTGCAAAACTGTCAAGCTAGACCTGAAGGAGAATTGTCACAAGCAGCAGTAGAGAATCCGAGAATTATGTAGGAGGCAGGTCAGAAAATGAGGAGGGGCTGCAGAGGATGTGAATCATGAGCGGTTCTTAACCTGTGGGTTGCACCCTCTTTGGCGTTCGAACGACCCTTTCACAGGGGTCGCCTAAGACCATCCTGCATATCAGATATTTACATTATGATTCATAACAGTAGCAACATTACAGTTAAGTAGTAGCAACGAAAATAATTTTATGGTTGGGTCACAACATGAGGAACTGTATTTAAAGGGCCAGAAGGTTGAGAACCACTGAAAGCCCTTTCTGCTGTGCAGGACTGCAGAGTGCGCTTTATTATTGTTTTATTACAGTTGAAAACCAATATTATTTTGTATTAGTTTCAGGTGTACAGTACAGTGGTCACAGTCATAAACTTCACAAAGTATTCCCCCTGATATTTCCAGTACCCACCTGGCACAGTGCATAGTTATTAGAACACTAGAGGCCCAATGCACAAAATTCGTACAAGAGTAGGCCTGCCTTCCCCTGGCTGCCGGCACCGGCTTCCCTCGCAGCCCCGCCTTCATCCGGAAGGTCGTCCAGTCTAATCAGTATATTACACTTTTATTATTATAGGTTATTGGCTATATTCCCTGTGCTGTGCTTTCCTTCCCAATAATTATTTTGGGAAGTAAAATACAGTTAATAACCAATCTGTACTACTTAATCCCTTCACCTTTTTCACTGAGTCCCTCAAGCCCCCTCCCCTCTGGCAACCATCAGTCTGTTCTCTGTATCTATGAATCTGTTTTTGTTTTGTTTGTTCATTTATATCGTTCTTTAGGTTTTACATGTAAATGAAATCGTCTGGCATCTGTCTTTCTCGTCTGACTTATTTCACTTAGCACACTATCCTCTAGTTCCATTCAGGCTGTCACAAATAGTAAGATTTCATTATTTTCTATGGCCGAGTAATTATTTCATTGTGTAAGGGGGTTCATGGGGTGGGCGGGGGAAGAGCAGGAAAGGGGACTTCTGTAATACTTTCAACAACAAAGATAAATTTAAAGATAATAATAATAAAATAATTTGGTAGATCTCTAAGTATTGGCATGAAAATATTCCTAAGAGACAAAGGAAAATATAAACTAATATGGCCTCTTTCATGTTAAAAATTTTAACTGTCTTTTTAGTCACATATATGTAAATACATATTTAAAAAACAGAAAACATAAGATTGAGTATCTTTTAGTAAGTGTATGAGTTTGAGAGAAATTTTGCTTTTACTATAT
Organism: Myotis nattereri; assembly: GCF_964212035.1. Lineage (NCBI taxonomy): Eukaryota > Metazoa > Chordata > Mammalia > Chiroptera > Vespertilionidae > Myotis > Myotis nattereri. The sequence goes on from NC_138086.1 coordinate 68,288,291, forward strand.
ATTGTTAGAACTTTTAAAATGAGACTATGTGCTTCTACTATTTATGTTAGGAGATAAATTGATGATATATAGATAAACACATGCTAGACACACACAAAAAGTGATCAATTAGAATAGAGAAAGAATCAGCTCCTAGGATATACAATCCAGTAAGAGCTGACCACATTATAAGCTTTTTATACTCGTGTAATTGGCATTCTTATGGCCTAAGACTGTAACCGAGGTTTCCATTTTCTTTTTACTTTTCTTTACATTTGTTTAATTAAAATACAAGAAAGCAAAACAGTTGTAATTAACATACTTACTGACAAATCGCAAAGTTTTCAATCGGAGAGGACAACCACGAAAATTCAAGCGCAGCACATTGAGACGCCACCGTTGCAGCGTATACACTACATATTTATCCATGTTTGTATGTTTTACTGAGGAAAAATCAATCTAAAAAGGATAAACAGATGATATCAAGAAATAAAAAGATCTTAGGCATATAAAATTTTTAAATATTTTTAAAGCATCAAGGACTAAAACATTTTTTATAATATCACTCATTTGGGGGGGCTTTTGTTCTTATTGTTTTTCATGGTCATTCCTAGGTTTAATTACAAACAAATTCAAAATGTCCGGTCCAGGTCAACAGCTGTGAGGGTTGGCAGCCTCACATCCACCCCAACCCGATCAGTTATCTTGGAGTGGACTGGACACCCCCATCATCTCAAGTGAGCCCAAGGCTGCCCTCCCCCACTTCAGTGGCAATGCAGTCTGGGTTAATACGTCTGCCTTTTGTTTTATGAGCACAGACTATATGCTGGGTCCTTGACCACAGGAAAGACAATTTAGAGTGTACGGTTATAATGACCTTTTCGTAAGTCATAATTTGGACGTTATTCTAGAGAAAAGAATCGCCGGAATGGACCTGGCTGATTGTATGTAAAACTGAAGAGCGCAGAGGTGTATGTGAGCTCTGAGTGGCCAGGGCTAGTTGATAAACAATAACATTGATAACATAGTATTAGTAGTATTTTTCAGTTGAAAGGGCAAGTTTATAAACATTCAAATTTTTGCCTTCTCAACAAAGCAATTCTTAGTGCTAAAATGCTTGTTATAGTTATGCCACAATTGAGCATTCACAAATAAAGGCAAAAAAGTAATTGAACATGAAAGGCAACATAGAATTGTGGAAAGGGAAATTTGCTGAACATAATGAAACTTAAAGTCCTATCCTGGCTTTGTTATTCATGGCCATGTGCTCATATATGCTCCATCTACCCAGTCAGGTCTCTGAGTACAAGTGCTGTTTTTTTCTGCCAGGCTTCTGAAGTATTTGTCTTCATATTAATATTGTACATATTCTTTCTCTTCCAGACCATTTGAATTCATTTTTTTTCTTCTTTAAGGTTTTTCCAAAGGAAAAAAGTAACACCCCAATCTGTCACTAAGAGATTTATTAATATATATATTATTAATTTCAGACAGGGAGAGACAGATAGAAACATCAATGATGAAAGAATCATTGATTGGCTGCCTCCTGCTCGCCACCTACTTGGGATCATATGCCCTGAGCAGGAATAGAAACATGAGGTAACTCCTGGTTCATAGTTGATGCTCAACACTGAGCCACACGGGCGGGGGGAGATTTCTTACTTTAAAACCCACTTTACTTTGATTCTCTGAGTGTGGTTCTAGGACCAGCAGCATCAGCATCATCCAGGAACTTGTTGGAAATGAAAATTGTCAAGCCCCACGCCAGCCCTACTGAGACTCTGTGGGTGGCAACTGGCAATTTGTTTTAACAATCCCTTCAGATGATCCTGAGACATGCTAAAGTTTGAGAGTAACTGCCTTAAACTAAAAATAAATTTAAGCCCTAACCGGTTTGGCTCAGTGGATAGAGCGTTGGCCTGCAGACTGAAAGGTCCCAGGTTCGATTCCGGTCAAGGGCATGTGACTTGGTTGCGGGCACATCCCCAGTGCAGGAGGCAGCTGATCGATGTTTCTCTCTCATTGGTGTTTCTAACTCTCTATCCCTCTCCCTTCCTCTCTGTAAAAAAAAATCAATAAAAATATATTTTGGAAAAAAAAATAAATTTAAGACAGGAATACTTAATTTGTTAGCCATTATGGCTTACCCAAGACAGAAGCTCATTTTCTTCTTGCCATTGTGGCACAAGGTAAGAGCACAACAGTACAGCCAAGCAATGGAATGGTGCTCTGATGGGATAAAAAAAATGTTGAGGTGACTTATCACACTAGAGCCTTGGACATGTTGTCAACTCCTGCTGGTTTTTTGGTGTAAGTTTTAGAGTTGCTGCGGAATGGCCCTGGCCTTTTATTCATAGGTGAGTCGAAGCACATGATATCATGAGTCCTCCCATCATCAGCAGTCAGAATGCAGTGGCAAAGTCAGCTATTGATTGAACTTTAGGCAACAGAGGAAATGTTGCCACTGCAAAATTGATCGATGGCATACATGATCATAGTTGTTGAGATTAAAGCATCATCCATGAAACAGAATAGAGAAGTCATCGGGGATAATACATGCTTATTTTTGGTTGTTGGCTGAGACCGCTCCCCAATGTCTTTTTGGACTGAGAAACGCAGGCATGTTCTAAGTTACAAGAACAGTACAAAAATAGTAGGCTGGGAAGGGTACAGAGGTACCGGCCTAGGAAGTCCATATAAGAAAATGCCTAGGTGGATGCGTGTCTGTATGCATGCAAACACACGGAGAATACCGAACAAGCTTTGTTGACGTGTTGTGTATTTTAGCCTTATTTCATGCTCAGTTGTTTTTTTCCTCTGTGCCATATTAAGGGCTGCTTTGTTATATTTTTGAACAAATAATATAGTTGATACTTATTTCATGCTCCCTACATACTGGCTCTACACTCAGAACTTTACTTGCATTGTTTTCATTTATCTCTGCAGCATCCTGAGTTAGGCACTGGTAAGCCTCACAAGTACAATAGAACTTTGTATCAATCCAAAAATAATATTCAATTTATTTCTACCATTTTCATTAGAAAAAACTAATAATGTATCTCTTAAAATAACATTGCCTTTTTATCTCACCTTTCAGGCTCATCATGCCTGCACAAGAGAAATGAGTGCACCTACTCTTGGTGGCCACATAGAGGGGAGAGGAAGGAAGGCAGTCACTACTGCATTTGGCTTACAGCAGCCCATTCTCTTTTAAGAACTAAAATACGGTCATGCACCATATAATGATATTTTAGTCAATGGTGGACCACATGTGCGAAGGTGGTTGCATAAGATTATAATGGAGCTGAAAAATTTCTATCGCCTGGTGACATCATAGCCATTGTCACATCATGGTGTAACACATTACTCACATGTTTATGGTGATGCTGCTTCAAACAAACCAACTGTGCTGCCAGTCATATAAAAGTATGGAACATGCAATTACACACAGGACATAATACTTGATCATAAGTGACTATGTTACTGGTTTAGGTACTTATTATACTATTTATCATTATTTTAGTGTGTACTCCTACTTACACACAAAAAAAGTTCGCTGTAAAACAGGGTGCTGTGTTAAGCCAGGCAGCAGCCTCACACATCTCGTGTTTGCCACGTATTTCAATTGCATCATTTTCTCTTGTGCTTGATTTAATCTCATGTTGTTCTGTGCAGTCACATGCTGGACAAGCTTGCAGCCAAGGAGCAATAGGTTATACCATGTAGCCTGGGTGTGTAGTGGGCTACGCCACCCAGGTTTGTGTAAACGCTCGCACCCGATGAGGTTCACACAGTGACACAACCACCTAGCGACACATTTCTCGGACATATCCCCATGTGTTCAGCAGACACAGCTTCAGGTAGTGACTACTTACATGATTCCACAATGTGCTGTTTTGTATCATTGCCATCCAGGCATGACAGACTTGACCAAAAATGATCATATCTTTTAAATTGAGGTTGGAGAAAATCTAAACACAAAGGAAAGAAATAGGTCATTTTGAAAAATATGGATTTTGATGTAACTCTTCCACTTGGCATTTTTTGCTATTAATAATGATAATGTAATCCATACATTGCAGAAGCAGGGATCTAAGTGCTGGAACTTTATCTGAAGATAGGAATTTTATCTAAAGCACCATAACTTGCCCTAGCTGGTTTGGCTCAGTGGCTAGAGCATCGGCCTATGGACTGAAGGGTCCTGGATTCGATTCCGGTCAAGGGCACATGATGGCTTAATCCCCAGTAGGGGACATGCAGGAGGCAGCTGATCAATGATTCTCTCTCATCACTGATGTTTCTATCTCTCTCTCTCCCTCTCCTTTCCTCTCTGAAATCAATGAAAAATATATTTAAAAAAACAAAACAAAACACAAGGTGGAACAAAACATCAGATAATACTAATATTCTAAAACTAGAGAGTGTCCTAAATTCTGGTAATTATTCCGGAAGAAAGTATAGGTATTAATTTACTATAAGCTTTATTAAGGTAAATGTACATACTAAAATTTGTGTAAGGGTTGCCTAAGAACAACTTAGAGCAGGGGTCCTCCAACTTTTTAAACAGGGGGCCAGCTCACTGTCCCTCAGACCGTTGGAGGGCCGGACTACAGTTTAAAAAAAAAAAAAACTATGAACAAATTCCTATGCACACTGCACATATCTTATTTTGAAGTAAAAAAACAAAACGGGAACAAATACAACATTTGTATTTGCATGTGGCCCGCGGGCCGTAGTTTGAGGACCCCTGACTTAGAGAAAGAGAAAGGCAGGAAGCAACGCCCTAAGGGCTGCACACTGTAAGAGAACTCATTAAGACCTAGTAAGCTCCACTTGTATGCATGCATATAAGCATAACCAACGGACACAAGACACTGGGGGGTAGGGGAGGCCAGGGAAGGTCTCTTTGTAATACTTTAAGCAATAAAACAAAATTTAACAAAAAAAGACCTAGTAAGCTCCAACACACGAAGTAGACAGGAGGACTTCGAGCACAGCTGCTCTGGGTGGACCGAGCCTTTATTTCCTGGACCTTTATTCCAGAATCGCCACTGCCCCTCGGAAGGTCATGAGCTCGGTTCCCTAAGGCTGCTGTAACCAACTACCACACACTGGGTGGCTTCATACAACAGAAACCTCTTCCCTCACAGTTCTGACGTCTAGACGTGTGAGATCACAGCGCTGGCAGGGCCGTCCTCCTGCAGGCACAGCAGGGTGTCCTTGTTTCTTCCTAGCTTCTGGCGGTCGCTGGCTTTCCTTGGCTTGTAGCTACTTCGCTCCAGCCCTTGCCTCTGTCTTCATGTGGTCTTCATTCCTCCTGGGCGTGCTTGAATCTCCCTCTCCTGTCTCTTCTAAAAACACTGGTCCCTGGACTTAGGACCTACCCTCTTCCAGGGTGACCCCATCTTAGCTAATGACATCTGCAAAGGTCCTATTTCCAAATAAAATCACATTCTGAGGTTCTGGGTACTAGTAGACATGAATTTGGGGGGGATATTATTCAACCCAGTTCAGTGACCTAACTCCTCTGAGTCTGTTTCATCAGCAAAATGAGGCTCTATGATGAGATGATCTCTCAAGGCTTCCGCCATACCTAAAAGCTTATAATTACTATTGTGATTCATGACCAAATGGTTAAAACTAGACCCCCGACTGTACTGCCATTGTGTAATTGTTAGTGTTGAGTTTAAAGGGTTTACTTTTCCACATCAACGTGATTAAATTATTTTCAACTACAAATCCTAACAGGATATTATCTGTAATTTTTTAGAAGTTCTATCTAATTGGATCCTACACATCATAGAGATGCTAGATTCTTACATAAGTGGAGACAGACTTTTATCTGAAAGGTACACCTGCATTCTTATCTATATAGTAGAGAAAACAGGAGCTACTTAAAAAGGCCTTATAATGCCTTTCCCAATATTGGTGGGGAGTTATTTATTTACTAGCTCATTTAGCACTTATTGTTAAGCACCTACTCAGCAACAGTCATACCTTACTAATTCCATAGAATATTGTCCAGAAATATTTTAAAGGCAGGTGTTCACATCTCAGTGTGGAATAAACCTTGCAAAGAATTTAAGTGCAATTACCATGAACCTCACTTTCTCCTAGGAAGTCATGCCATTGTAGTATAATATATATTGAGAATTTTTAAATGTTAAATGCATTTATACTTGAAAAGACTAGAAAACAATTCCATAAGAAACACAGGCTGTTGCCAACATGGAAACCTGGGGAAAACATCAGGCAGGTGAGTGTGATTTTTAATTCAATTTCATAGACAAACACTGCATGGTTATTCTCATGGGCAAGGCATCCTAACCCTCAAACTGGAAAGATGTAGCACAGAAGAAAAAAAAGAAGTTTTAAGAAAACTATATGCCAGTGAAACTATATCCTATATAATAAACGCATAATATGCAACAGCGGAATGACTGGTCAGTGGGGAGTGGGGCCAGCGAGCAGGAGGCACCAGGCCAGCCACGGTGCATGCCAGCGGGCAGAAGGAGGGGACGGCGATGGGGGTGGGGTGTGGTGACCAGCAACAGCGGAGGGGTGATAGGGGGGACAGGGGCAGCCACTCACCGCCTGTGCCTCCCCTGATCAGCCCTCCAGTTGCCTCCCACATAGGGAGGCCAGACAGCGCGCTGTCAGACATCCCCTGAGGCTCCCAGACTGTGAGAGGGTGCAGGCCGGGCTGAGGGACCCCTTCCCCCCAGTGCATGAATTTTTGTGCACCGGTTTCTAGTATAAGTATAAAGTATGAGGCTACTCGATGCTCTAATTCAATGTGTATCAGTACCTGCTAGGTGCCAGGGGGAATTTTAATCTTTGGAAGGAAAAACATCTAGGCGGTCCATGAACAACTAATAAGGTGAGCAAGGGGACTGGAAGCCCATGTCACGAAAGAAATGAATGGATGTAACAAAGAGAACGAAAGATGAGAGAGGAAGCTTGCACCCTAGTGGGAAGCAGAATTACAAATGCAAGGACGCCTGCTCTGCCTCTAAGTGGTTGGAATGAGCCCTGCTAGTATATGATTCCAGTTCAGGGACACAGAGGCAGCTGCAAGAAGAGTCTTCCTAGAGTCTGAGACTTGTCAAGCCTCTTGTCCACTCCTCGCACCTCCTGACTCGGGTGTAAATGAATGATACTCCTGCAAGGGACCAGAGGTGGTTCTTGGGATGGGGAGCTGAGCTGCTGACAATAATCTGAAGCACGAGGAGCATAGCAAAATATTTTCGTTCTCATGTGACCTCCAGTGCTAGAACCAGGATCTCTGAGAGGGGAAATCAGCAGATTCCAGCTTTATCTAAGAAAAGACCTCTAGGCTAGTCTCTTCTGACATAAAGATTCTATGATTTTAAGATGTTGTCACCCTCTGCTCTCCAAAACAAGCAAGTTCCAACGAAAACAAATTTACAATGTTCATGGTAAGAAATAAATATATTCCTTAATTCCCTGTGGTGTTAGATTGGTATGGGGATATCAGCACCTGTCTTGCAAATGGAGAAGGATCTCCACATAGGGAGAAGCAGCAAGGAAGGACTAAAATAGAGTGGGCTGGCTGGGAAGGGTTCCTGTTCGCTGACTATGATAGAGCATCGGGTGTGTTACTGAGGGGATACTGACGGGGTGGAGGAGCCTGTTGGAAGAGATGAACTTTGAACTCCTTCTAGTAAGGGTTCTCTTCCTGGCTTGCAAACGGCTGCCTTTTTGCTGTCTCCTCACAAGGCAGAGAGGAAGCTCTTTTGTCTATTCTTAGCAATCATCTTGCTCTAAGGCAGTGGTTCTCAACCTGTGGGTCGCGAACCCTTTGGGGGTCGAACGACCCTTTCACAGGGTCGCCTAAGACCATCGGAAAACAAATAAGTACATATTGTTTTTGTGATTAGTCACTATGCTTTAATTATGTTCAATTTGTAACAATGAAATTGGGGGTCACCACAACATGAGGAACTGTATTAAAGGGTCACGGCATTAGGAAGGTTGAGAACCACTGATCTAAGGGCACTAGTCCCATCGGGGGGCTTCACCCTCATGACTTCATCCAATCCTAATTACTTCCCCAAGACCCCACCTCCTAATGCCATCTCATTGAGGGTTAGGGTTTCAACACACGAATTTGGTGTAGGCACAAACATTGGCTCCATAACACACAGTTATGCAGAGCTGCGATTCACACTCTAGTTTTCCACATTTAGGATTTGTTTCCCTACACAATTTCCACAGAAACTTTACCCCACTCTAGAATGATAGATTGTTCCAGCCTAGAATAGAATGAGTTTATTTACTTATAAAACACCTTTCAGCATAAGATTCAGTCCTCAGCATATAAACACTATTTTGAACATTTTTCCAAATGCTCATAATTATTAGACAATTTCCATAAACTACTTGACAAGTGATGATGATTTCCTTCACTTTTGCTGACAAATTCCCCTAAGAAATATTCATGTGAAAATTCTGCAAACACCCATATACTTGAAGGCTAACTGTGTTCAAAAGTAAACCTCAGTTGTATAATGAAGCCATTCTCTTCATTCAAAATGAAACCTTGACCGGTCAAAAGTTTCCTGTTCCTTGTTTAAACCAATCATTCCTTTTTATATAACATCTCATGTCTAAAAAGTATAACAACACTTTCACTTCCAAACAGTTAGGGAAAGTTTTAACCATATCCCATTTGGATAGAATTCCAAAGAGTAAAATACTTAACAACTGAACGATCCAAGTCCATGGCTAACCTGCATGTTCTTCCGAAGTTTTAAATACTGATACAACACCTGGACTATTCTTAGCAATTATCTTGTTTTGCCTACCCAAAGTAGAACATTCTATAGACATTAATTTTAATTTTAATGTGGTACTATTTCTAATGCTTACAATGGTAGATATTCTAAAATTTACCTAATGTGAGCTTTTTCTCGTGCATATAGAATTTTAAGGCAAAAAAAACCCCCAACAATTAATTAATTAATGTCCAAGTTTTTCACTCTGTATTCTTCTTCTGTCTTTTCCCAATTTACACTTGTTCTTCACTATCTGATACAACAGCCACCAGCTACATGTGGCTATTGAGCACTTGAAATGTGACTGGTATGACTGAGGAACCAAAAATTTTAATTTAATTTAAATTTAAAATCTGAAGTTTGATTTGGTTATTGGAAAACATTTAATTACACGTGGAGCAATCTGGGTATGTGAATACTTTTTCAGGTGTGACATGAGATCTAAATGCAATCTGTATTTATATTTGTATATCTGATATATCTGTATATCTGATTAAGTATATCTGATGAAAATTTAGCATTAGAATTGAAATGTTGTAAAAGCATAAATTAAAAACTTGATGTCAAATACAGTGTGAAATAAAGAATATAAAATATCTCATTGGCAATTTTTGTGTATTGGTTAAGTGTAGAAATGATAATAATCTAGATATATTGGATTAAATAAAATGTATTATTAAAATTTAAAAAATAAAATAAACTTATTCTCAAAGGAAACATATACTACCTAAAATATAATATCCTAAAAAAAATTGTAGTATGTTTCCAAATGCCATTAAAAGTCAAAATATTGTTTTGTACATAAATTCCATATGTATCCAGCATTCAAACATCAAATCCCAGGGATATATAGAGCAATATTTCTATGTGTTACTTAGAATTTAAACAATTTTAAAATATTTTGTAAGGAAGAAAATGATTATGTGGTCAAATAGATTTGGGAAATCCTGATCAAAACAAAGTAAAACATTATGAAACATTTAAGCATCTAGAGAAAGAATTTAATAACAGACACATATCCATTAATCAAATTTAACAAATATTACCCTTTTAGAAACTAAATTTAAGAACTTTTTCTGTAGGGCCTTCTTTTAACCCCAGGAAGACAATGACATTAACCATTTACTGTAGACCTAGTTTTTGTTTTGGCATCTGTATTGTTTTGTGTTTGTTTGATTGTTTTTGTTAATCTTCACTGAAGGATATTTTTCCATTGATGTTAGAGAGAATGAAAGGGAGGGGGAGAGACAGAGAGAGAGAAACATCGATGTGAGAGAGACACATTGCTTGGTTGCCTCCTGCTGAAGCATCTATCTTATATAAAAACTGCTGTTTGACATTTTAACCCTGCTATTTTGGCTCCTGTAATGCTTGCTTGCTTAAATAATAAGGAAAATAAGACTACTCCCATTTCAGAGAGGCCATTAAACCCTCCCCAGACGAAGTTACCAGTGCTGGCACCTGGCCAAACCTTTGATTGAGGTCTCAAAGCCCCAGCACATAGGGGTTCTTTAAGAACTTGCAAAGGGGACCAGTACAGAACCCCATATTGGGAGACAAAGAGAATAAAAAAATATAAATACAGGAAACTTCCTGTTTGACTCCACCCAGAATTCTAGAGACATTTTTCTCTGGGCCCGCATGTAATCATAATAATAAATTTAACTCCATCTCTAAGCATTGCTTGATTCTTCTCCGATTTTCTGTAACACTGCATGCACCCCGACCAGGGTCTAGAATCAAGCCTGCAACTGAGGTATGTGCCCTTGACTGGAATGAAACCCAGGATCCTTTAGTCCGAGGAACAACTCTCTATCCACCTAGCCAAACCGGCTAGAGCTGTATTTTTTAAATGAAAAGCCTCCATTCTTCCAGCTTCTAAGATGCCACATTACCCATCCTGGTGTTTCCCTGATCACCCATTTCTGGTTCTCTTCTTCGTCCATTTGTCCTTGTATTAGTCCAAAGAAATAGAAACAAGAGATATACAGACATAGATTTATAGATTTATATATATTTACCATACATATATGTTATATATATGGTTTGGGGTTCTTTTTGTTTTTTGGGTGTTTTTACTATAAAGAATTGACTCCCCATATTATGAAGGCTGAGAAGTCCAAATTCTGCAGCTGGAGACGCAAGAGAGCCAATTGTATTGTTCAAATGTGAGTCCAGGGCCTGAGAACCAGAAAAGGCAAAGGTAGAAATTCCAGGCTCATCTGAGGCAGCAGATGATGAGATGTCCCAGCTCAAAGGCAGTCAGGTATAGAGAGAATTCCTTCTTACTCAGCCTTTCTCAGTGGACTGCATGATGCCTGCCCATTAAGGAGGGTCATCTGCTTTACTCAGTCTACTAATTCAAATTTAAGGTAGTAAAAGGCAACTCAGCCTGGCTAGAGCCAAGAATTCCTGAGGGGAAATGGTAGACAATGAAGCTGAAGTGAGGAATTAGAACATAAAGGGCCCTATGGGCCATGTTAAAGCCGATGGGGATCAAAGAAAGATTTTAAGCAGCAAAGTGACATGAATAAATGTGACTTTTGAAAGATAAAGATAGCTCTGGGTAAGCAAATGAAAAATGAGTCAAGGTCAAGAGTTGATGCTGAAAGGCTCAAGGAAGTAGCTTTAATAACAATCTCACTGATAGATAATGAGTGCCAGAGGGAATGTGGAAGAGAAAATAAGAGAGATTACACGTTTAAAAAAATGTAGTCAAAGATTATTTCCAATTTCTAGCTAGGTCAGTGAAGTTGATGATAATACTATTCATTTAGAAACAGGATAGAGGAGAGACAGTTAGAGGAAGGAAATGATGAGTTCTACTTTGGAAATGATGGATTGGCCTGTGTCTTTGGAACACTCAGGTAGAGACTGTTTAAAGCATTTTCTGGGCCTCTCAGTAGTTTGAGATAGAGTCAAGAAGTCTGACAACACATATAGGGATAAAAAATAGAGTATTAATTCAAGAGAGGAGGAGGGTTGAGAAACGTCTTACAGTAATAGGGTGAGTAGAATACATTTATAGACCTGAGGGAATAAATCAATAGAAAGAAAGAAATTAGAGATGGTGGGGCCAGGGAAGGCACAGGGAAGGGGGAAGGGGTAACAGCTCTCTCCTAATTAACTTTATATTGTAGTGCAATAAAGGAGAGTTGTCTTCCGAACATAAAACACAGACTTTTGAGTTAATTGGTAAATGCTTCCATGCAGATCACAAGCCATCTAGAAGAGATGGTAAACGGCTAAATTGAATTAGGCTCAACCAACCATTTCAATGGAACATTGTATGGTATGGAAAGAAAAACACTTGGCAAGACAGGACCCATGAGTCAGGAATAAGTGGTGTGTGGTGTGAGTCATGCATTTAAGATCAATAAAGAAGCTGGCTCTGCTCCTGAGGTTATTAGTTCTGAGTTCCCCGCCCCCCTAGTCACCCAGACTTAACGCTATGCTGCGGGCCTCCTCATTCGCCCTTTCATTTCAGGCTGCTGGTTCCAGAATTCAGCTTTGGTTCTCGCACGAATCTTCCTTTTCATTCCCATGGTGTAACCCAACTGCTCCTTCTTAGGGAAGACTCCTTCTGCCTTCAGACTTCACCTGAACCCCCTCCCCCGCAACCCAAACAAGGCAGGGGGAGGAGAGGGAAGACAGGTGAAGGGTAAAGAAAACAGCTTTGTAAGTCAGCCATCATGTCACTGCCCACTTGATGAAGCCCAACTCCTGAGTGGACACTCGAGGCCTCAACGATTTAGCCCCATCCCATCATTCCAGTTTTATATCTTCTACTCCCAACATAAATTCCCCATTCTAGCCAAACCGACCCACTCAACTGCCCTGAAGTATTTCTCCCATTTTCTTGGCTTTATTTTTCTTTCAATTCTTTCAACAAATACTCAGCAGAGAGAAGCCTTCCCTGACAGCCCTGTCTAGCACACCCCAGCCTCTCTTTTTTTAAATGAGATATGATTGACATTTAACATCATATTAGTTAAATATGGCGTACAATATAGTGATTTCATCTTTGTATATATTGCAAAATGATCACCACAGTAAGTCTAGTGAACATCCATAGTCATACACAGTTGCAAGTATTTTTTTCTTTTGATGAGAACTTTTAAGGTCTACTTCCTTAGCGACTTTCCAATATACAATACAGTATTGTTAACTATCGTCACTATGCTGTATATTACATCCCCATGACTTATTTATTTTATAACCAGAAGTTTTTACTTTTGACTCCCTTTACCAATTTCACCCACCCCCCACCTCTAGCAACTACCTACCTGTTCTCTGTGTATCTATGAGTTGGGTTTTTGGTTTTAGTTTTTGTTTCTATCACACAATATTAGTCCTTCTCTGTCTGACTTATTTTACTTAGCATAATGCCCTCAAGACCCATTCATATTATTACCAATGGCAAGATTTCATTCTTTATATGGCGGAATAATATTCCATTGTGTGTATATAGCACATCTTCTTTATCTCTTCAGCTATCAGAGGACATTTAGGTTGCTTCCAAATCTTGGCTATTGTAGCTGCAGTAGACATCAGGGCACATACATCTTTTTGTGTTAGTGTTTTATTTTCCTTCAGATTACTACCCACAAGTGGAATTGCTGGATCATATGATAGTTCTATTTTTAATTTTTTGAAGAACTTCCATAATGTTTTCCATAGTGGCTCACCAATTTACATTCTCACCAATAATGCATACGGTCTTCCTTTTTTCACATCCTCACCAACACTTTTTTGCTGTCTTTTTGGCGATATCCATTCTGACAGGTGTGGATATTGTAGCTTCGATTCTCATTTCCCTGCTGATTAGTGATGTTGGGCATCTTTTCTTGTGTCTGTTGGTGATCTGTGTGTCTTCTTTGGACAAATGTCTATTGAGATCTTCTGCCCATTTTTAAGTTGGTTTGTTTTAGATTTTTTACTATTGAGTTGTAAGAGTTCTTTGTATATTTTGGATATTAACCCCTTATCAGATATATGATTTGAAAATATCTTCTCCCATTTGGTAGGTAGCCCTTCATTTTTTTATGATTTCCTTTGCTGTGCAGAAGTTTGATCTAGTCCAACTTGTCTAGTTTTTAGTTTGATCTAATCCCACTTGTCTGCCTTTAATTTGCATAATACTTTTATTAAGCATATCAATATCTTATTAAAAGAAATTAAAAGAAAAAATAAGAAGCACATTTTCCATGGGATAGCCAAGAAATTTAATTAGTACAAAATATTTCTTTGTTGAGCAAGGAACCACTTATTTTTGCTTTTTTGCCTTTTTGTTTGCTGTTCCTTTTGGTAAAGGTGTTCATCCTTTAACCTGATTTATTTTCTACGTAGCATTAATTCTTCATGACATGTTCTTGTGTGTTTATTTACTTATTTACTATCTGATTTCTCACACTAACTTATAAGAACAAGGCTATTTGTCTAATCCACTGCTATTTCCCCAATGCCTGAAACATCACTTTGTACATTATAGGCATCCAATATAATGGTTAAATAAATGAAATAAAATCTTGATTGAGTGCCTGCTTGTGCCAACCTCTTAGGTGCCGAGGATTAATAAGTAATTAAAACAAATGTAATTCCTAAAATCTCAAAACATGTAATTTAGAAGGGCAGACAAAAAAACACAAGTGTTGCTAAAAATCAATAGCTATTTACAATGAGAAGTGCTATGAAGGAAAAGAGCCAGGCATTATAGCAGGCATTAATTTTAGATTGGGTAGTTAAGAGAGGTCACTTTGATGGGTGGCATTTAAGCTGAGATGTAAAGAACGAGAAAGACCTAGTCAAGCTAACAGTAGGATGGAAAAGAGTTACAAGCAGGGACAAGAATATGAGCAAAGCGCTCTAGGATATTTTGCATTCACTCCTGACATTTTCCTCTGCTGGGATGCTAGTTTCCAGCCAAGATTTAGAGATGTTTAAAGCTAGAATAATCATAGAGGCCATCTAACCCGCCCTCCTCTCATTTTACAGAAGAAACTACAAGTACGTTCTCTTTGTTAGGGATTTTCAAAGTCTTTAAACCAGCGGTTCTCAACCTGTGTGTCGGGACCCCTTTGGGGGTCGAACGACCCTTTCACAGGGGTCGCCTAAGACCATCGGAAAACACATATATAATTACATATTGTTTTTGTGATTAATCACTATGCTTTAATTATGTTCAATTTGTAACAATGAAAATACATCCTGCATATCAGATATTTACATTACGATTCATAACAGTAACAAAATTACAGTTATGAAGTAGCAATGGAAATAATTTTATGGTTGGGGGGTCACCACCACATAAGGAACTGTATTAAAGGGTCGCGGCATTAGGAAGGTTGAGAACCACTGCTTTAAACGGAGATTGAGAGAAGCTAGATGTCCTGTGGGAAGTCAGCAAGCCAGCGGGGCTAAGTTCAGAAGCCAATCTTCATGACTTCCCATCCAGTGGCTTCATCATTCAGTCATCTAATTCAACATGCTAATAATACTGATTTCTACTGAGAAATTACCACATGCCGGGCATTGTTCTAAGCACTTCATGTATATGAATACATTTAATCCTCACAATCACAAAGGCAAGAGATATCATCATTATCCCATTACAAATCAGACAGTTTAGAAACAACGAGATTGAGCAACAGGCCTGAAGTTGCACAGCTGGTGACAGAGTCATCCACCCGGACTCCAGAGCGCACTCTCTCTGTCCGCGTGCCTCTTTCTGTGATACAGTTTTTCATCCTACAAGTGGATGTATCATTTCACAAGAGTGGTTCTTGCTAAAATTAATGTAGCATCTTGTACAATTTACACCTCATTAAAATGTGACAGCAAGATCATTTATAAACTACTTAATTTAGATAGAATTCCTGATTACTGACATGATGAAGGCAAGGTCTATGGGCAGAGCAATCCTCTACCAAAAATAAACCGATACTAAAGCAATTTTCAGATATTTTGCTTCATCTGCTTTTTCACCCATTCCACAGGCCGAGCCAACACACACACAGTTGCCTCATGGAGCAATGTGGTTTTGGAACCCTCCCTATCTGTAGCTCACACCGTACACACCGGTGAAGCCTGGAACCGCTCTCTGCTTTGTTGAGTTGAGGTCAGACTGACCCCGGAGGTTATCAAAACATGGATTCAAAAACTCATTGAGAATACTCTTTTGTTTAGCAGTTCTAAGTAATTTAATCCAAAAGGTCTGAACCATCTGGTTCTTCTCCTACAACATGGCTTGAGTTTTAATAGCTATCCAGGGCTTCGAATTTTTTTTCCCAAGGAAGATGAGTCATCAACACTATAAAATCTGAAGGTGATTTTATAACTTTTTGCAAGTCCACATGCTATATATCTTTTACAAACACACAAAAGTTGTAGTTTAAAATGAAAGCCCTGCCGAAACCGGTTTGGCTCAGTGGATAGAGCGTCGGCTTGCGGACTGAAAGGTCCCAGGTTCGATTCCGGTCAAGGGCATGTACCTGGGTTGCGGGCATATCCCCAGTGGGAGATGTGCAGGAGGCAGCTGATCGATGTTTCTCTCTCATCGATGTTTCTAACTCTCTATCTCTCTCTCCCTTCCTCTCTGTAAAGAATCAATAAAATATATTTTTTAAAAATAAAATAAAATAAAAGCCCTAAGACGCTGCTTATATTTTTAAACTAATCAAGCAACTTTACATTTTAAGACAACTACATTACTTAACAACATTAGTTAGACTTTCCAAATTCATCAACATAAGGCTTTCTCTGTATGCCTTGTCAAATTACACACATACGGGAAAAAAAAAAAAAAAACACACACACAAAAAAAAAACTTGCTTTTTCATGGAAAATGGTCTTTGCCAACCCTCCCACAAGCTCTGAGTTTGACTGATAGTGTATGAGCCCTAGCATCTGCTAACTAAACAGCCTTTCCTCATCACTAAGTGGTATTAAGAAAAATTATTATAAAACAGAACCTGACTTGTTTTCATGAGTTGATGTAACTGGATCAAAAAGCAAGCCTACAGTTTAAATGTGTTTTCCAAGTTCAAATTGTATCCCATTCCAGATTGCTGTTTTTAATTATTTCTTCAAAACATCAGGCAACCTAAATGTAGAAATTTCCATTTATTTTAAAAACTAATACTTCCAAATTTTTAAATAAAATTAAATCCAACTCACATTATATTTTTCTGCTTCTACACCTCTGTTTCTCAATTCCCTGAGAATTAGTTGACCAGAGAAGCCACCAAACTAAATCCCATTTTAAAACTTTGATTTAAAAATTAACTTTGCAAATCTATTGCAAAAATAAGCTTAACAAAATCAACTGTTCAGGACATGAGTGTTAGAATCATTGATTTCTAGTTTTACACTATTCTATAAATACACTCTTTTATTACCTATGCATTTTTTAAAGTATGTTTTTATTTATTTCAGAGAGAACAGAGAGGAGAGGGAGAGAGGGACAGAGAGAGAGAAAAAGAGAGAGAGAGAGTGAGAGAGAGAGAGAGAGAGAGAGAGAGAGAGAGAAACATCAATAGTCTGCTTCCTGCATACCCCTAGCAGGAATCAAGCCCACAACCCAGGCATGTGCCCTGACCAGGAATCAACCCAGCAACTTCTTGGCTTATGGGTTGATGCTCAACTGCTGAGCCACACCAGCTGAGCTACCTATGCATTTTTAATGGACATTACCAATTTATTATGTTGAGGAAAATTTAAGAATATCTCCAAAAATAATGCTGTGCTTTAATATCATATCAAAATTCAGTCATTTTAAAAAGAAACACAATTACTCATATTTGTTTAAGTGTAGTACAATTAAACAGATATATAATGGTTTTTTAATTATTGTTTTTGTCTCAAGAGTAAAATATTCATTCATATATATATATATATATTGCATTTCCTTAGAATTCTCCAGAAGAAAAACAAAATGATAGAGGGGCTATAATTCTAACCAACGATGTAGGGAAACCAGGTTCTGGTTGCAGAGTTATAGTTATGTGACTTTGGGGATGTCATTTAATTTCTGAGATCCTCAGCTGTTCCTCCTGAAAAAGGCAAAAACTTAACACAGAAGTCTTGTTCTTTTCTAGCGCCTGTGTGAGCACTCTGGCAGACTCTGTAAGTCTTATATCCCCAAGGGCCTCTACATCATTCCACATGGAAGTGGAGGGGGGAAACCCGGCTGGAAGAAGGGACCGGAAGCAGGATCGTAACCCATGACATGATATTGAGGCACGATAGCAAGAAGCTAGGAAAATTCCTGGGCGGGTGGAATGAGAAAGCTGAGACAAGAAATTTAAGGCCAAACAATTTAACCAGTTTAGGGCCAGCTAGTGAATCACAAGGCCTTATCTTCCCTAACCAAGGGCACTTGAGAGCAAGTGGTTTATACCTCTCCTCTCTGCCTAGAGATTAAAGAGCTTAAATCACCCTGGTCAGGGAAATAGAGAACAGAGACCCAATTCGTGCCATTTGTGGCCACTAAACCCAAGGATGGATGAAGTCAGGGGAACGAATAACAAAACCCAATTACAGACAGACAGACCCAAGATAAAAGCAAAGCAGTGAAGCTGACCGGAGGATGATCCCAAACTCCCTCATACACTCATTTTGAGGCATCGGCATATTTAAAACGCACCTAGAAAGCTGATGAATATTCTGCTGAAACCCTCCCCTAAGATTCTGGCCCCCAGAAGAGAGATTAAAAACCCCTCAAGACAAATGATGCTGGGCAGGCTCTCTCTGGAGCACACCCATGCCTGTTCTTAGGCATGGACTTTTTTTTTTTTTAATCATTCAAGAGAAAAGTCCACAGGGTCATCCTTTTTTAAAAAAAAATATATATTTTTTTTTTATTGATTTTTTACAGAGAGGAAGGGAGAGGGTTAGAGAGATAGAAACATCGATGAGAGAGAAACATCGATCAGCTGCCTCCTGCACGCCCCCTACTGGGTATGTGCCCGCAACCAAGGTACATGCCCTTGACTGGAATCGAACCTGGGACCCTTGAGTCCACCGGCCGACGCTCTATCCACTGAGCCAAACCAGTTAGGGCCACAGGGTCATCCTTTAATAAGAGCAGAGCTTGTGCAACAGAGCAGAGGAGCACAGACTTTTGGGTCAGATGAGCCAGGCTTTAAATAAATGCACTTCACAGTCGACATGTCAGTTTGGGGAAGTAATGTTCCAAATGGAAATAGATAGAGTATATCCTATCGTATTAGGCTTTTCTTACTGCTGCTGTAACAAGTTTCCACAAATTTAGTGGCTTAACACACAAGTTTATCTTGCAGTCCTGGAGGTCAGAAGTCTGAGCAGATCTCAGTGAGCTGAAATGAAGATGTCGTCAGGGCCGCATTCCTTCTGGAAGCTCTAAAAAGAATCCACTTCTTTTCCTTTTCCAGCTTCTAGAAACTGTCGGGCATGACATGACATTTTTACTTTCTTTCTTCTAAACTCTAAAGATCCCCACAAGACTTGCCACCAGGGGGCAGCAGGCAGTGGCAGCTCGTCCTGGGCAAACCCCCTGATCCTGTCTCCACAGCCCCCCTTTTCTCTGAATTTCCCGTGACCTAACAGCATGGCTCACTTCTTCCCTGCAATCTTTCTAGGGAACAAAGCAGAGGACCACCTAGGCTCTCTCCTGGTGCTTCTTCTACCCTAGGACCTTCCCCAGCTTTAATAAACTTACTCTCAAAATCACCTGGACTCATATTGTGAAATCTTTCCTGCACGAAGGCAAGAACCCACACACAGCAGGCCGGCCCGAGGCGGACCCACTCTGCGGGCCTAGTCCCCATCCGTGACAACATCAGAAAGTTATATTTAAAATGCAAAAACTGCCCGTGGTTTTCACTGTCCCGAGCAACATCCCCAGTAATTCTACATGTTTCTGACATTCTGAAATGGGTTTTTCCAAAAGGAAGTCTAAAACTTCAAGTATTCCAACATAAACTCTTCCCCATAAGTTTCGAGTTTGGTTAGGGAGATGAGGATGTTGAATGTTTTAAAAAGCAAGGGCTGAGAGGGCTGAAATTGCCCAAGGTCATGCTACTAATAAATGGCTGATGCAGGATATGTACCCAGTTCTCCAGAGAAACTGAGCCTGGACTGGTTTGTTTGTTTTTTTATCACTATTTTATCAAATTGCAAAACCTTTTAATATCATATCAAACATATGATATTTGATGAGAAAACATATAAGTTCATAGCCTGTCATAACTGTTGAAGTTTCTATGTACAAGTCTCTGTTAGACCCTGGGTCAAATTATGAGACGTTTGCTGACTCTGAGTGTTTTGGATCTTTATTAGTTGGCATTTTTGGTCTCTTTGAATTGGGAGATGGAAGAGCATTAAACCAGGGTTCCTTTATGTACTGACTTCTTAAATACTCCCTTGCTTTTTATCTGTTGCAGTTGTGTGTGGGATTTTTTTGTTATTGTTGTTGTTTATTTTGGTTTTGCTTTTTTACTGCAACCAACAAATCTTTTCTGGCAAGGCAGAATGCCCTTTTTTTTAAATATATTTTTATTAATTTCAGAGAGAAAGGGAGAAATAGAAACATCAATGATGAGAGTATCATCCATTGGCTGCCTCCTGCACGCCCCCTACTGGAGATTGAGCCTGCAACCTGGGCATGTGCCTTGACCAGGAATCAAACCATGACCTCCTGGTTCATAGGTCGACACTCAACCATTGAACCACACCAACCGGGCAGGAATGCCCTTTTAAATAGGCTGATGACTGGCAGTTCTAATCCAGGTGTAACAAGGCCAATTGGTTTATTAACTCACCCAATCCCTCTCAAAGTACCCTCCTGCGTAGCAATCTTGCAATTAGACATGATCAGGTGATAAAGTTCTAGCTTAAAATACATCAATGCAAGTCTTGACACTGGAGTCTTGGGGAAGACTTTCCTAATAAAAATAGACAACCTGCCCTAACTGGTTTGGCTCAGTGGATAGAGTGTCGGCCTGCGGACTCAAGGGTCCCAGGTTCGATTCCGGTCTAGGGCATGTACCTTGGTTGCGGGCGCATCCCCAGTGGGGGGTGTGCAGGAGGCAGCTGATGGATGTTTCTCTCTGATAGATGTTTCTCTCTCTATCCCTCTCCCTACCTCTGTGTAAAAAAATCAATAAAAATATTTAAAAAAAATAGACAACCTTTTTGCCTTCGACCACTGTGACTTTTCCCCTTATTTTGACCTGATAGCTGAACATGAGGCTGAAAATGGAGAAGCCATATTATAACCAGGAGACAATAAGCAAAAAGGTGCTAAGGGTTGTGGGGTAAAAACATAGAATTATTACATTTTTATTGACATTGTAGAGGGGCAGCCTTACATTGTCTTCCTCTGGACTTTGTTTTATAAAAAACAAATAGGACCTTATTTCTTTAATCCCCACAGTCAATTATGTTTTTTGATATCTTTATGGGCTCAGAACGCTCGCATCCCTGTTGCGTCTGCACACACTCCACCTCCACCTCCAATTATGGCATCAGCTGATGTCAGTCACAATAAGGCTCATGATTGGAGGAAGCCTGTTTGATGGGGGCAGTTATGCACCCCCATTCCTCGCCGCCCAGCTCCCTCCTCGCTGATTGCCATGTACCTAAAATCTGTTGCACCTTAAATGGCAATATATGTTTGAAGGAGAAATGAAAAACATTGTTTTCATTCTTATTTCCTACAGCTTTAATTTCTTCATTTTTTATTGTCATATTTATCTGATAGCTTCCAAATGTATGTATAGCCTCCATAAAATGAGATAGCCAACAGCTAATTATAAAAAATATTTCCTCAAAATATGGCTTCCATCATTCATGTAAGGTTCATAAAACCACTCTTTGAACAAACATTGTGAAAATAACTAGTTAAGACATAAATTCATACAAACCTGCAAAATTGCTCTTTCTGGTAACTGTGTAAGGTCACATTCAGTAATTTTAGCTGCAAAATAGTCTCCAGGCCGAATGTATTCAGCAGAAACGATTTCTTCAACAGCGCCTCTGCTTCTAATCCTGTTTCTCCATTTTTTCAATAGAACTTCATGTTTTAACAACTGCCATGAAAACAATTTAGAAATTCCATGAAATTGTTGTAAGGGTTAAATGAGATGATACATGTAAAGTACAAAGCTTGACACAATGATAGCACCTATCAAACATTATCACCATCAGTACATAAATTATCATTATCCAGAGCATTTTTAATATTCTCTGAACCACCGAAGCGTTATAGATCATTTCCATTAGTTGTCATACAACATTGGCACAGACAGCCACCTTGAACATGTGGTCCAGCCGGCCTTTGTGGTTCAGTGGTTAAGCATCCACCCATGCACCAAGAAGGTCACTGGTTTGATTACCGGTCAGGTCACATGCTTGGGTTGCAGGCTCGATCCCAGCAGGGGCTGTGCAGGAGGCAGTGGATCAGTGATGTGTCTCTCTCATCTATGTTTCTCTCTCTCCCTTTCCCTTTCTCTCTCTCTAAAATCAATAAAAATATTTTTTTTCCAAAAATGTGGCCCAACATCCTCTTTTATAAACAAGGAAGCTGAAGCCCAGAGTGTCAAATTTCTAAAAACAATAGGACCTGTATTTGCGGCATAAAGGGAGGGAGGTAGCACAGAAATTAAAAGGAGAGTCAGAAATAAAGAATTTGGGGATTTGCCTGGTTTATCATTACAGAAATTCCCAATTTTAACTTTCCAAACAGTCCTGAAAACTGCATAATAAAGGGAAAAGCCTTTAGGGTAAATAAGTGTTTGACCTCTTCACACACACACACACACACACACACACACACACACACTTTTGTGTTAATATATATACTTATCAGAGCCTAAGTAAGAGCAGGCGTTGGAAAGCCAGCACACAGAAATGTTCTCTTACTCTCCTCCCAGCACACACCCGCCATCCTCACTCCACCTAGGTGCAGGCAGAATGCTTGTGAGGGCAAGGAATCACACAGCTGAAAGAAAACGTCTTATCTAGACACCTAATTAACTGCACTATAATCCACAGCCACATTAAGGATAATGCTATTATTTTATATATAATAGGCATTATTATATCGTAACTAGAGGCCGGGTGCACAACATTCGTGCACTCAAGGTTCCTCAACCCGGCCTGCGCCCTCTCGCAGTCCAGGAGCCCTCGGGGCCTAAACCGGAATTCGACATCCTTAGCACTGCCCCAAGAGGTGGGAGAGGCTCCTGCCTCCGCTGCTGTGCTCTCCAGAACGAGCCAGGCTCAGGGCTTCTGGCTGAGCGGCTCCCCTTGTGGGAGCCCACTGACCACGAGGGGGCAGCTCCTGCATTGAGCGTCTGCCCCCTGGTGGTCAGTGTGTGTCATAGTGACCGGTCTTCTGCCGTTCGGTCAATTTGCATATTAGCTTTTTATTATATAGGATATATATCTACTGTGTGCAAAACATTGTGCTCAGTGTATGGCGATGCTTAAAAGAACAATCCTGTCTGCTCTTAGGAAAGTTCAGTTTCTGGGGAGTAGACAGGGGCTGATTGGTCTTGTACAGTTACCTACTTCCCCGTTAGACAAGCAATGGTCAGACTAGGGGGCCTGGGGTCAAAACTCTATCTTAGGACACCAAGTGGTGGAAAACACTGAATGAGCAGACTTAAAACAGTGGTGCCCGCGGTGTAACTGTTTAACTGGCAAGGTTGAAAATGTAGTCTACACAAGGCAAATGCTAGAGGATATCCTGCAACCAATTCAATGCCAGGAGGTGATAAACTTCTAGGGAGCGGGAACTATGCCGCAGACATCTCATCCCACCACAGACGCTAGCACCGTCAGGTGAGCAATCCATCTTTTCAGGCTCTCTCTTTGTAAGTGTGCAGGAGCATCAGTCTCTACATCTGAAGCAGTTTGGGGTGGGAGGCATCCATCCTGCTTTCCTCAGGGGCAAGCACAAAACAGAAGGTTTAATCCCTTCCTATTTTTCCTTTCTTTTTATCTCTGCTTTTCATTTCAAAGGATATTAATAAAACATTACCTACTAAACAATGTAATTACAAACATTTTCAGCATGTTTCTGTCTAACCCCAGGAAATACTGTGAATATTCTAAAATATTAAATAATAATATATTAATAACATAAGTACACAGGAGATATTTTTAAAGTTGGAGGAGTTTGCTTCAGTCCCTCTATTTTGATTGCTTTAATTGCTAGTGGATGTCCAATTAAGAATGATCATTTAAGCTTAGCAATTCAGCCATTTAAAAGTAATTTAATATTAAGATTATAATTTATTACACCCTAGCCGATTTGGCTCAGTGGACAGAGAATCGGCCTGCGGACTGAAGGGTCCCAGGTTCGATTCCGGTCAAGGGCACGTGCTCAGGTTGTGGGCTTGATCTCCAGTAGGGGGCATGCAGGAGGCAGCCAATCAGTGATTCTCTCTCATCATTGATATTTCTATCTATCTCTCTTCCTCTCCCTTCCTCTCTGAAAGCAATAAAAATATTAAAAAATAATAATAAGTAACCTTAGCAATTCAGCCATTTAAAAGTAATTTAATATAAGATTATAATTTATTAAATTGAATGATGAAAAAGAATAAATAGCAATCTAATCTTATCTAGAAAAATAAATTTATTCCATTTTTATCATTTATTTCTCTATTGTAATCATATCAAATAGTTTCTCTTCCATGTTACATATCTATATCTATTTAAATACATGTTTAAACAAAATTCTTAGTGTCTTTACCAATAAGTTTAGACAAAATATTTTTAAAAATTTCTTGGTGTTTATAGTTGAAATGAAACAATAGAATTTATTAGGAAATATTTTGGATAGCTGAAGTGAAATTTAAGTTATTACGTTAAAAGAACAAAGACCTACATCAAAAGCACATAATAGTCAAGATTTTAGTGTTTTTCACACATAACATTATTATCTAAAGCAACATCAATATAACAGCAAAATTTAGTTTCTAAAAAATTTAAGTTTCTAGTATACCATACCAGCTCTTCTTCTCTCTTTTTACTTTGATATATTGCTTTATCCCTCCATTTATGTAGTATTATTATTAGCTTCTTATTGTGGAATATCTGTTGTATCCGCAATAGTACATCTAAAGAAAATTTATTAGATTAATGTATATAGTTAAAACTGTTTCCCAAAAAGTATTTAATATTCTATCATGTTTATAATATGAACTAATGTTGTATCTAATAGTTTTTGTTTGGTTTTAATTACATCTGAAATTAATTATTTTTTACGCAGTAGATAGTACTCCTGAGACTTTATTAAACTTTAAATATCACCTTTCCCTTAGAAATTAAGATGTAATAGATGTAAATAAAATGTCAATATGTATATACACAAATATGTATAATTTCTTTTTTAAACAAATGTGTTCTTTATAAAACCAGAACTTCTGCGTGGCCAGCACGGCTCAGTGGTTGAGCATCGACCTATGAAGCAGGAGGTCACAGTTGGATTCCGGTCAGGGCACAGGCCAGGGTTGTGACTCAGACCCCAGTAGGGGGCGTGCAGGAGGCAGCCGATCAATGATTCTCTCTCAGCATTGATGTTTCTATCTCTTTCTCCTTCTCCCTTCCTCTCTCTAAAATTAATAAAATTATTTTTTTAAAAGAACTTCCAAATTTATTCATAGAAATACAATCATGAAGTAGTATTTTTTTAAATATATTTTTATTGATTTCAGGGAGGAAGGGAGAGGAAAAGAGAGATAGAAACATCAATGATGAGAGAGAATCATTGATTGGCTGCCTCCTGCACACCCCCTACTGGGGATCGAGCCCGCAACCTGGGCAGGTGCCCTTGGACAGAATCAAACCTGGGACCCTTCAGTCTGCAGGCCAACACTCTATCCACTGAGCCAGACTGACTAGGGCATGAAGTAGTATTTTGATTTAGTGAAATGCCCTGTGATTAAATAGGCTGATATATATATATTTTAGCTAGGGGTTCAAAGTTCAGGGGGCCAGGAAGGAGGATGACTAAGGCAGGCCTGGGGACTCCGCTCACAGAGGGCAGTGACTTTTTCAGAGCCCATTCCCCTGGTGTTAAAACCTTCAGAGGCTCCACTGTGACAGCAGCCACCCAGGGGCATGATGCTTGTGATTTGCAGCAGCCACAAACAAGCAGTCTCTGGGGAGCGGGACAAAATCTAAGAGGCTATAGTTCGCTATCCCTGCTCTTAAGATTACATACATGCACTGTCCTCTCATTACAACCATCAAGGAGTTAAGCAGAAGAAATTTATTTTTCTTTAGGTTTCCTCATGTATCCATTAAATGCAGTATCTATAAAAGATGCAGAGCTCTCTACAAAAGATAGTCAATTTTGAAAACTATCTATAATATACCAGCTCTTTGTTCTATAAAGGAAGGTCATAGTAGGTCCTTATTTACATTTATATTTATATTTATATTTATATTTATTATATGTGTGTACATCACAAAAATACATACAGAATTTTATTTAAAATATGCCTTGAGACAAATCTTATTAAATACTTTAAATTAGTGGCTTTATGTTTCATGACAATTCTCTAGACATAAAAATAATAAATTATCAATAGAGACAGACTTCTAGATAGAGAGCAGGCTGATAGCTCTGGGGGGCTGCAGGGTGGAAGGATTGAGCAAAAAAGAAAAACAAAAAGAACTTGTGGACATGGACAACAGTGTGGTGATTGTGGGGGGAAGGGTGGGGGAGGAAGGTACAGGGAGAATAAATGGTGATGGAAAAAATAAAATATATTTTTAATAATAATAATGAATTCCTTAGTATAAATTATGCTTAACTATTATTTTTTTATTCTTTGAATACAGGAATATAGAAAATAATTGCTACTGTGTAAGGATTTACCTTTAATTTGTTCTTTTAGACTTTTCACATAAGAGTGCCAGGGGTAAAATACGTATTTTTGAAGTTTTAAATTGTCATATTTAATTGCTATTTCCATTTTTTTAGCTATAATGTCTTCTTCCCTTATGCGAGGAATTGCTATGTCTTTCCAACCGCTATAGGAAGAAAATAGAGAAAATAATATTTTAATGTTATAGCAATATATTACTAAATAAATTGAGGAGAAAAAGTAATACCTCCTCAAAAACCACAGCACAGAAATAAATTATTTTTATTGCTTTATTTCTAGATGGTCCTTGCATTTTCTTTGAGCTTGCACTTCCCTTGTCTACATTTCTGAAGCCCAGAAAACTCTTAAATCCAAAAGTTTTTTTCATAACCTATATAGAGGCAAAACTAGACCTGGTCTAGGGTAATCTTGCATCAAAATCTCTCTGCATCTGACACATGGCTGGTCAACGTCTTTCTTCATTTCACAGTTAGAGTATATATCTATCTGACTATAGAAATACTTATATATTCAAATATGTTTTGTTCCAATGTGCTTCCCCAGACACCACTAAAATGCTATATAATAACCATGGTCTATACAGAGATTACCTGTCTAAATTTTCTCTTAAAGGAATCTCAATTCCAAAACACATCTGGCTCCAAGGATTCCAGATAAGAGAATTATGGACCTCTATTTTCAATTTTGGAGTTTTACTTAAAAACTAGAGGCCTGATGCACAAAATTCTTGCAAGGGGCTCGGCCCCTGCCACCACGGCGGCCACCTCTGCCTTGGCCCTCGCAGCCCCGGCTTCATCCGGAAGGTCGTCCGGAAGGACATCCGGTCTAATTAGCACATTATGCTTTTATTATTATAGATAAAAAAGACAAAGTGATACCTTGAAGAAATAAAGAACATATTTTAAGTAACTATAACTAGAGATAAAACCAGCACATCTGGCCAAAAGTGAGCTTTTCTCCATATGGAGGCTATCAAGAATAAGAACACAAAGAGGAAGAAATAGTATATAAAAACTCACGTTCGTACCTGAAGTGGCTCTTTACTAAATGTCCAGTGTAAAAAGTGCATGCTTTTATCATCAAGTCTGGAGTCATCTAAAATAAATAAATGAACAAACAAACAAATAAATAAAACAAATATTAGAAATAAACGCGGACCACCTCTGGGAGGTACCCAGGAAAATGCGAGCAATGGTTGCATCTGGGGAGCATAACCCGGCAGGGAGAAGGGGAACCAACTGGAAGAATTATTTGCCATTTACATATTTTGGAATTTTATTGTGTATGCCTATTGCCTATTTTTTTTTTAATTTTATTGTTGAAAGTATTACATAAGTCCTCTTCTTCACCCATTTACCTCTTCCAACCGGCTCCCACCCCCACCCCAAGGCCCTCACCACCCCTTTGTCTGTGTCCACGGGTTATGCATTTATGCATATGAGTTCATTGGTTGATCTCTTTCCACATTTTAAAAGATAAAGTCACAGCTTTAAAATTTCCCATTATATTGCACTTACTTTAAAGCATTTAAGGTAAGTACTATGGCATTATTATTAGCAGCTATATTGACAGGATTATAAAGCTGTGAATCTGCTGGTCACTCTGTCACTATTAAACTGGGTGATTTTGCCTTCTCAGGAGTATAAAATGAGATTTTTCTTTTAAAAAAAGCATACAGCCGTAACTGGTTTGGCTCAGTGGATAGAGCGTCAGCCTGTGTACTGAAGGGTCCTGGGTTCAATTCCGGTCAAGGGCATGTACCTTGGTTGTGGGCACATCCCCAGTAGGGGGTGTGGGGGAGGCAGCTGATCGATGTTTCTCTCTCATTGATGTTTCTAACTCTCTATCCCTCTCCCTTCCTCGCTGTAAAAAATCAATCAAATATATTTTAAATAAATAAATAAAGCATACAGAAATTACCAAGCAGAAATAGAACACTGTGTATATTAAAAGTGTACTCTGAAAAAGATGCAAATTTATCACTTGCAACTATTTATAATAATACACATTAATATGTGGGAAAGGCAAAGGATGATTGAAATCATCTGTACCTCCTGTCCATTCCTTAACACATTGACACGCTTATTATATGTACATGGCTACTGTAAAGTGCTTAATGCTGTATGTTTTCTCCGATGCTATTGCCACCCTCTTTATCATACAAGTACACAAACAGGTGGTCGTATCTATTTGGTGTAGAGATGTTTGGTTCATATCTGTTGCAACTTCCCAGAATTCTGAATTCTACTTTTCTAAGGCAACCCTTTTTCACCTTTGCACATTGCTGTACATCTTTGTTAATAGATACAGCAAACAAATGTTATTCATGAATTTATTTCGGGCATACAACAAAAACCCTCGGGCCCCCTGATAGTCTGCTTCATGTTCAGTGCCATTTGGAAATCAGAGAATCATTGATCAGCTGCCTCCTGCACACTCCCCACTGGGGATCGAGCCCACAAACCAGGCATGTGCCCTTGACTGGAATCAAAGCCGGGATCCTTCAGTCCACAGGCCGATGCTCTATCCACTGAGCCAAACCAGCTAGGGTCAAATTACTCCTTTCTTAAAATTAAATCTTTATTTTTGAAAGTATTACATGTGTCCTCATTTTCACCCATTGATCCCTTCTAGCCCGCCCCCACCTCCTCCCCACCCCAGGCCTTTACCAACCTATTGTCTATGTCCATGGGTTATGCATATATGCATACGAGTCCTTTGGTTGATCTCTTCTCACCCACCCACCCACCTCCACCTTCCCTCTGAGATTCCATAGTCTGTTCCATATTTCTATGTCTCTGGATGTATTTTGTTCATCAGTTTTTTTTTGTTTTGTTTTGTTTTTGTTTTTTTAAAATATATTTTATTGATTTTTTCCAGAGAGGAAGGGAGAGAGATAGAGAGTTAGAAACATCGATGAGAGAGGAACATCGATCAGCTGCCTCCTGCACATCTCCCCCTGGGGACGTGCCCGCAACCCAGGCACAGGCCCCTGACCGGAATCGAACCCGGGACCCCTCAGTCCGCAAGCCGACGCTCTATCCACCGAGCCAAACCGGTTTTGGCTGTTCATCAGTTTATTTTGTTCATTAGATTCCACATATGAGTGAGATATGTGATACTTGTCTTTCTCTGACTGGCTTATTTCACTTAGCATAATACTCTCCAGGTCCCTCCATGCTGTCTCAAAGGGTAAGAGATCCTTCCTTTTTACTGCTGCCTAGTATTCCATCGTGTAAATGTACCACAGCTTTTTTATCCACTCATCTACTGATGGGCACGTGGGCTGTTTCCAGATCTTAGCTATTGTAAATTGCGCGGCTATGAACATAGGGGTGCATACATTCTTTCCGGTTAGTGTTTTGGGTCTCTTAGGATATATTTCTAGAAGTGGCATCACTGGGTCAAATAGCAATTCCATATTTAATTTTTTGAGGAAACTCCATACTGTTTTCCATAATGGCTGCACCAGTCTGCATTCCCACCAGCAGTTCATTAGGGTTCCCTTTTCCCCACATTCTCATAGCACTTGTCACTTCTTGATGGCAGCCATTCTGACAGGTGTGAAGTGATACCTCACTGTTGTTTTAATTTGCATCTCTCTGATGATCAGTGACTTGCAAATTACTCTTGTGATGAGGGAGAATGTAAACCACTGAAGTCATCTTTACTAAATTCTGCTAAATTCTGATGTTGGGATACGATGTAGGGGGAGGAATCCAGATCAGTAAAGTAAGAGTATTAAGGATACCATAGCAGGAAAGATAAAACCAAAAACGGAATGAGGTGGCAGAAGCAAAGACAATTTCATCTACGTTACTATTTTTCAGCTCTGCTGCTGATCCCTCAATTTCTTAAGCCTAAGCTTCTCTTTAGACGATACAACCTGAAAAGTGCTATATAAATATCTACAATAAATGGCATAGTTCATAAAATATAAATATGTTACACAATCAAATGAATAGTCATTATGGTAGTAATGACTTTGAAAAGAAAAATGATAATTCAGCCAGTAACGCTTGAACTTGACTTTTCTAATGATCAACTCTTTAAATCAGCATAAAAGTATTGTTTTGTTTCTGTTGTTGAAAGACTTTGTAGTTGTAACATTCCCTTTTCGTAATTCTTTCCCTAAATTATTGTTTTAATTTCACATATATTGTTCTCCAGTGAGAAAAAAAAACAACCCACTAATAGAATTAAAATAGATGATTTTTCCTCAGCCTCTTGTTTTCTCCACAAGGAAGCACAGCTTTAAGAGAATAACTCCAAGGGACTGGCCTGCAACAGGAGCTCCAGGCCTGTGATCACCACCCCACCACCACCCCTCCCTCCCCTCCCCTCCCATCCCCTCCCCCACACCCTGGGGCTGGGCATGCATCAGCTCCACTCCAGCTCCGGCTCCGCAGCGCCTCTGGCCGGTGGAGCCATCAGTCACAGGCAGGCACACTGGGTAAAGTGGTTCAGCTTCCAGGTTTCACCACTGACGCCCCCGTAGCATGCTTTGTACTCTACGTAGAGTATATTGGTGAATGGCTTCTGGTTGGAAAATGTTCTCTGACTGTTTTATTCCAGCTGGCAGTGTATTGCACACAGTAGGAGCTCAGCACATATGTACAGATAGATTGAATGAGACAGCTGGCTAGATGCAGGCCAGATCTCTGCCATCTGGCCTCTGCAAATGGAGGGTAAAGGATTCGGACAACTTTGTGGAGAAGTTGCTGAGTGAAAAAGCAACTTGGCGTTGGTATAGAGGACCTAAGGGTGAGAGCCGTTTCTGGGCCCTCACAAACCACGCACATCAACTTCCCACCTGGGCTGCAGCACACAGGCACCTGCTGGCTGTAAGTGACGAGAGGGCGGCGCGGGGGAAGGTGTATCACCATACGATTCCTGAGAGTCCAATTGTTTTGTAAGGTTGGTTTTGAGCCTGGAAATTCGAGAGAAAATTCTGCCATGGGAAATGGTTTCTAAAGTTAAAGGGTGGCAATGTTGAAGTAATAAATTAGTTGTATCCCAGGCTGATGAGACCAGAGGAAATTTTGTAATAAATGAAAAGATAATGAAATAGAATTAGAAATCATGAATTACAGCTACTGAATTTATGGCTCTTTAATGTCAGTAGTAATTTGTCCCATTAATTTTTAACTTTGTAAGACACTGCATTCATTATATATAAGAAAATGGCTATAATTTAAATCATACCCTTAGAAACGTATGATTTACTTCTATAGTATTTGAGGTATCTAGTATAATATAAGGAATCTGGTAAGACTCAAATGAAAAATAAATGTGAGTTGTTCATTACCACTAAACCTGCATTGCAAGAACTGTTAAAGGAATTCATTAAGAGGAAAAGAAAAGGTTAAAACTATAAATAAGTACTTCTTGCAATTTTAATTGTTTCACGCTAGATTTATAAGTGGTTGGTCTACCAACTTTACTATGTTTGCCTTCACTAGTGAGATTTTATTTTCTTTCATATAATTTCTTAATTTTTTAAAAATATGTTTTTATTGATTTCAGAGAGAGGAAGGGAGAGGGAGAGATAGAAACATCGATGATGAGAGAGAATAATTGATCAGCTGCCTCCTGCACGGCCCCCACTGGGGATGGAGCCTACAACCTGGGCATGTGCCCTGACTGGGAATTAAACTATGATCTGGTTCATGGGTCGATGCTCAACTACTGAGCCACACTGGCCAGGCACGTTTCTTAATTTTTGAACTTCTGCAAATTTTTTAAAGAGACTTTAATGCCCAGCAGGCTTTTGTGCATGGGGAGAAATACTCATTGCTATTTGTACGTTAGTGCTCTATTTAATAAACATATTTAAATATATACAACTTAGAAAAACTAAATTTTCTTAAACATGTAAATGTTTATAACAAATTTTTATTAAATAAAACCGCTGAAACAATTTAAAGTAAATTAAAAACTTACAAATATGTTATTTAGAACTCTCAAATGCCATACACAGCAGATAAACATACATAAATGCCATACCATTAACTATTATTACTTATTTTACACTTAAATTTATCCTAAAAATAAACAACATGAATCTAGTTCATATCTTAATTATTTCTATATATCTTTATTTTTATTTCTTCTAGGTTACAGTAATACTTATTTTGATGCCTTCTCAGGAAATAACAATCTGCTCAAAAGGAATAATCTAGAAAAGGAATTCTTTTGCAAACCAGCAAGAGTGGATGTGGTTATCAACCAGTTGATTCTTGTTTGGGGCACAGGATCTGTCTGTTGCTCCCAAATGGTTAAAACCCAAGTTTCCTTTCATAGTTAAGCTATGTTTGTTACATCAGTAAGACCTTTTTTTAAAATTTCTTTTATTTTCTATTTTCTTACCTTTTAAGTCAACATCTTCCATTTGGACTTTAGGATTTCAATACACAATACTCTGTGTGATGACATTTTAATGTGTGAGAAAAGCAAGAAGCAAAAGGCTATTGTCTGCTATTTCCATGTAAGAAGTCGGAGGGGTGGAGAATACAGTGTATTTGCTAGTATTTTTCGAAAAGAATCAATGGAAGGACATAAGCTAAAAACTATGAAAATGGGTTACCTAGAGAAAGGGAGGTAATAGGGAGGCTAAAGAGGAGAAACGCAAGCAATATTTCTCATTTTATTGTTTTGATTTTGCACCATGTAATGTTATACATCATTAAAAGAAAAGTTGACCTTCAGTACCAAAAAAAGAATTAATTTAAGTAAAAAATTAATTTTTTACTGAAAATACCTGGTAGGAAATATACATCTTCAAGGCAAAAAGAATTGCATAATTTTCTTGAACTGGGTTAGTTTTATTGTTAGTGGCCTTGTGGCATTATTATTCTGAAATAAAAATATTCCATTGAAGGATCAAAACAAAATTACATTGAAAGATAAAGCTAAATGAGGAATTATATTGATGTTTATAAGTATCAAGATTCATTAAAAGTGGATCAGCCAGACCAGGGGTGCCTCTTGGTGGGATGCACTAGGAAAAACACAACACCCCCAATGCAGCCTTTTTGTCACCAAGAGGAAAAAAAGGGGGGGGGAGGGGGGTAGAACTTGAATATTGTGCAGGTCTAAGTACAACTTGCAGGAAATACAAGAAATAGAACAAATGAAATGATGCCGGAAGAAACCATGAGAATGTGGGACATTTTACATGACACATTATCTTTTTTATTCAATAAATAACATAGAGAAAAATAAGAATGAATGATTGTAGATGCATAACAACCAAGCCAATGTGTGGATCCTGTATGGATTTCAACTTAGAGCCATATGTAAAAAGGCACTTTTGAGAATTAGGGACACCTGAATATGGACTGAATATGGAATTTATATATCGGAATACAATCAGCACTAGATTATATTCAGGAATTATTGCCAATTTCATTAGGTAGACAATGGCACTGTGGTACGTAATCTAAAAATCTAATTTCCTGTTAGAGATGCACACTGAAGTATTTACTGGTAAAATAATACAACTCCTGGGATTTGTTCTCTAATGCTCCAGCAAAAAAGGGTAAGGGGGAAATAATGAACAAGAATGGCAAAATGTTGATTATTGTGAAGCTATATGATGGCGTTCTCTCTACTTTTGTGTTATGCTTTGTGTTAAAGATTTTTTAATGCTATGGATGCTTTTTCTTCTTATAACTAGTAAGCCCATCTGGAGATGTCATTTCCTATGAAATGAGAATCGAGTCTGTGAAGTTAGTTTCCTTCTTACAATGGTTGATCCTTTCATCTTGGAACACAGTTAAACTTTATATCTACTGTTATGAGAACATTTCCTATTTTTCCTATAACTATTTGACTTACAGTTTCCTGTAGTAAATCTTCTCTGTTTTCATAAACAGAAACAAATATATATAATTATAAATAGGCACATACAGACAGCCCTTGTTGTGCCGGACTGTGTAGTGTGAGACCATAAAAATGACTGCATGCTGAAACCATGCAAAGCAATATTAATAACCAATATTGTGGCCTTTAAAATGTTTTTTCAAAAACATTAAACACTCTATTACTGGCAGTTATTACTGTGTAAAAGAGAAAATTAAAAAAGGAAAGCTAAATTTACTATATGTAATTTATAATACTAAAAACATTGCAAATTAGTGTCTTAGCTCTTTGTTTTAAAAAAAAAAACTTTTCAATTTTCTCTGAGGGTGAAGAAGAAATGAATTAATCTATAGCCAATTTAGGGTAAGCCTTCTATCTAGCAATCCGAGGCATCTGGGGATTTACATTTTGCAAAGTCACATCTCGTTTCCATTTTCCTCACTTATGACATGACGTGGGCATCTTTCCTATGTCTTGGTGAACTGTCATACTCCTTTCTAAGTCAGAATCAGCTTCCATTTTATCCTCTGCGCTTTCAACACCATGAAATGCTTCTGAGAATTGCTTTTAAATAAAACTTTGTTTGAAGTAACTTTGGTGTCTGTTGGAATTCCATGCATTTTTTTAATTCTCTATAGGCTTTTATCTAGACATTGGACACAATCTAATTGCATTTTGTAAGATTGCTTTCAAAATATTGACAATGAGGTAGTATTTAACAGTTTTAGTGTCTTATAAGCAACTAGTGGCCCGGTGCACAAAAATTTGTGCACTCAGGGCAGGGGAGGGAGGGGGAATCCCTCAGCCTGGCCTGCGCCCATTCACAGTCCAGGACCCCTTGGGGGATGTCCACCTGTTGACTTAGGCCCACTCCCCGGGGGATCAGGACTAAGCTTGCAGTCAGACATCCTTCTGGCAGCCAGGGAGCCCCCAGGGGATGTCCGACTAAAGGCTTAGGCCTCCAAGGGATCGGGTCTAAACCATTAGTTGGACATTCTTAGTGCTGCCACGGAGGTGGGAGAGGCTCCTGCCACCACCTCCGCACTGGCCAGCCATGAGCCAGCTTCTGGCTGAGTGGCACTCCCCTCATATGAAAGTGCACTGACCACCAAGGGGCAGCTCCTGCATTGAGCATCTGCCCCTTGTGGCCAGTGAGCATCATAGCAACCGGTCATTCTGCCGTTCAGTCAATATGCATATTAGCCTTTTATTATTATTATATAGGATGTCCCTATTTTCCCCCTTTTTCCCCCCTCTACCCAGCTCTTGCCCTCCACTTCTCTCTGGCCATCACCATACTGTTGTCTGTGTCCATGGGCTGTGCATATATTTTCTTTGGCTAATCCCTTCTTTAAATTCACTTCTTTAAATTTTTATTTTCAGATAAGTGCTTATAACTGCACTATTATATATTTTCTATTATATCATTTAGAATTAAGATATTTTTTAATTGAACCCTTGGAAATTTTTGCACAATTTAATAAATTATGCTAGAAGCAATTAGGAGATTTTTCATGTAATACAGATACATTTCAATTAATATTTTATTAATTTTTAATTTTTTAATATTTTAATTTGAAATAATCTCATACATGTAAAAAAAAAACCCTATAAAATACTACAGCATATTATATGGACCCTTCACCCAATTTCTTAGGTGTTAATAACTTAAACATAACCATTATACAACTAACAAAATTTGGAATATATTTTTCTTATAATCTCTTTAATGTTACTTAATCCATTTACTTTGTTTTTGTTAATTTTCACCCAAGGATATTTTTTCATTGAATTTTAGAGAGAGTGAAGGGAAAGGGAGAGACACATTGATTGGTTGCCTGCTGCACATGCTTTGATAGGGACTGGGGATCAAACCAGCAACTGAGGTACATGCCCTTGACTTGAATCGAACCTGGGACCCTTCAGTCCAAGGGCTAATGGTCTATCCACTGAGCAAAACAGGCTGCAGCTTAATTAATTTACTTTTAATCTATCTGTGTCTTTATATTTAAAGTGGGTTTTGTTTTTGATTCACCCTCATAATCTGTCTTGTAATTGGTGCATTTATGCCACTGACTTTCAGAGTGCTTACTGATAGAGTTACTACCATATCAGGCGGCTCCTGGGGCTTCTGGGGCGGGGCTGCCTTGCCGCCCGGGACCCGCTGATCTGGTCCGGGGCAGCAAGGCAGGGGCGGGCCTGCCCTGGATGGCGGCTCACCAGAGGCTCCCGCTGTCCCGCCCTGCCTGCAGTATGCAAATTAGCCGCCATCTTTGTTGGCAGTTAATTTGCATATTGTGCTGGTTAGCCAATGGGAGGCATAGCGAAGGTATGGTCAATTACCATGTTTGTCTATTAGGATGGTTCTCAAGCTTTTTTTCAAGTGACGTTATACCCAAAGCAGAACTATTCTAGTGGGTAAGGGGTGAGGATGGGGGATCAACCCCTCAGCCCCTGAGGTTGCCCCAAACATCTCCAGGTTTTCAGTTGCCTGCACTCACAGTAGATCAGAGGTCTGTGTTTGATAAAGTCCAGTCATTAAGACACCACACACACACCATGATGCAGATCAATAAGAATCAGATATATTGGTTCTTCCCAGTATATCGGTGCTTCAGAATCACCTCGGGCTTGGCAGAAATATTTCACCCCTTTATTTCTGTCCCTCTGTTGCCGACCAGTGATTAGGATCAATGATTGGTGTTACTCTCTACCCAGTCTTCCAAATGATGCTTCAGATTCTTCCTGGATCTTGCCACCCACCTTGACTGGGGCTTTCATTTCACTTATCAATGCTCAACTTCCCAGCCACTCCCCAACCCTGCCTGTGCTTACTGAGACATCAGCCTGGGGTCTGGAGGTCTCACACGTGGTCCCGCACACGTCTAATTTGTGTCAGTATTTCTCTCCCCACGTGCCTTCTGCTATTTTAGCTTCTTTTGGATGCACAGTCTTTGTTCTAAAAGCGTCCATGTCCTGAGTTACTTCCCTGCCCTCTTTACAGGATCAAAAACAGCTGTTGGAGCTGGTTGTTCCTTCCATTAATAATTGGCCTGGCTTTTAACTTAGATCTCATTGGCCATGTCTTTATGAGCATAATTCCTGAGCAAATGGCAGGAAGAATGAAGGGGGATGGAATACAGAAAGAAGTAGATTAGGAAGGAAAGAAAATATCCTCCTTTAAAGCATCTCACTCCACTATTTTCATCATCATAAAAGTGCAAGAGAGGAGGGGAAAGAAAAGGGGGAAAGGGGAAATTAAATATAAAGTTTTTATCAGAAAGAGGGAGAATAAATGCCTGTCTCAATGCTTTGTGGAAATTTGGGGTTGGGGGAGGTGTTACTATGAGTATGGCTGTGTGTATGTGTATGTGTCTCAGTGTGTATGTTGCCCCATCACTTTTGGGAGTGCCCCCAATTACAAAATCAGTCTGCTCTCACACCACTTATAAAATCGAAATTGTATTTGAAAATTTCCATCAAAACTTAAAAAATATATTTTAGAATGCTTGATTACTAATCCTTACCAGCTGATCATCCAATCCAAAAAGTTGTTCCAAGTAAGTTTCAGATAATCTCCGAATCTTGGGTTTCATTGATGGGTCAATGCACATATCCCTTTAATAATAAAACACAGTGAAAAATTAATTTCATTTTATAGTAGTTAGTTCCATAATTCAATCATTGGTTATTGGGGTGGAGTGTACAGGACAGGGAGGAAGAGACAGGTCCCTGGGAAGAAGCAGAGCAGAACCACCAGGAGGGCTTTGTCAAACTACCTCCCCCACCCCCTCAAGATTTTGCGGTGTCCCCAGGAAGGCATGCCTCCCTTTCCGAGTGTCCAACCTGAAATAAACTGCCCTAGAGCACATAGTACTGATGAAAACACTATTTTTCAAGGTGAGAACCAGTGGGCAAATTGTTCCTTTCCAAGTCCTTACGGACTTAAAAGCATGTGGAGGGATTCTTGAACCATCTTGAGATTGGAAGCATTCATTAGCAAGACCTTTTTTGATACTCTACAATGAAGCATTTATTTTACCTTCAAAATACCTCCCTACCACAAATCAAAGCAAGACTCACCAGAGAAGACTTTCGAGGCCATTTTTCATTATAATGATGATCATTTCCTCTAAAAACCTCAGCGGATCCTGAGGACATGTAACAAGCAGACCACACAACAGGACCTGGGGAAAGGAAATGGAATCAGGGTTTCTGGATCTGCATGTTCTCAGAGCAACAGGTAGACCCCTCACACGACTACAAAGTCAAATAATATGACGGTTGTCGTATGCATGCTTTATAGAGACCCCTCCATATTTGTTCAGTGTTAATACTGTGCAAAGTCAAACCAAAATGCAGTTTACCTTTACTCTCTTTTAAAATCTATCATAAATGACACCATAGAGTCTCTGCACGGTGTTTTGATTAGGCGAGGAGTGCTTTATAGACAAATTGAAGACATTGTTATGATTCTTCAGATCAGTGGTTTTCCACCCTTTTGAAGTATGAAGAAGTCCTTTTTAAAGTAAAAGACTCCTCAGAGCCAACCACAAAAGTGACTGAGAAAATCCACCATCAATATTTACTGTGGGGTCCAGTCAAGATGGCGGCGTAGGTAAATGTGATACTCAGAAACTCCCACAGCTACAGCAAAACTACAATGAAACTACAGAACAACCATCATTCAGAACAGCCTGAAAGCTAACTGAACAGAAATCCTGAAACTAAGGAGATAAAGACGACACAACCTGACCCCAAAGAAGCAGCTTTGGTGAGATAATACAAAATTATTTTGTATTTCTCCATCTGAGACAGAGCAAAAGGTTTACAGCACGCAACCCACGGGAGTCACCTGCAATCCTCCTGAGACATTCTCTTTGCCTTTCCCTCCACTGTCTCCAGCGGGGCGGGGTGGGGGGCTTTCTTTGGCCCTTCTTGCACCTGTAGCCTATTCTTGCTAGCTTTTTTCCTACTCCTCTCTCTCTCTCGTGAACAAAATAATTCCATTTCTTGAGTCATGCACACTTCTTCTCACCTCCATTGGACACGTGCCAGCAGATCCTTAGGCTCCCAAAAGTCCACACAGTATTCCCCCAAAAGGAAAAGGATAGTGTATCCTGACTGAACCCTGCACAACACTTCCCACTTCGCAGTAGCTCCATGGACCCCTCCTAGTGTGCAGCCTGCAGGCGAAAACCCAGCCCTTAAGATTATGACAAAATGGTAAGACCTAGATGTCTCTCCCTCTCCAACTCGGCTCCCTCGCCGAACCCCACCACTGCTCACAGCGAGCCCTTCGCCATCCGCAGACCGACTTCTCCCCCGAACCTGGAGAACAGACTTGGACAGGAGATCAGGGGTCCTCCCCACAGCAGCAAGCCACATTGCATAGTCTTCTGCCACCAAAGGGATGGAGTCTTCTATTACATGGAGGCCAGACTTCAGGCCGCTCCCTGAATAGCTCTGATGAAAGGGCGTCTGCTCTCTTGCACTTGTGTGCCTGGGCCCCCCTCATACTGAGTTCCTGTACTCCCTGCTCCGCGCCCCCTCCTCCGTCCTCCATCCTATTCTGGCACCCAGAGGACGTCAGAATCACCTGGAGAGTGATGTGGTCTCTAAGATCGGGGCGTAGGAAACTTTGTTTTTATTAGATTCAGGGTGATTCCAACCTAAATGTATCCTATAGCCTGAAAACTAGTCCTTCATGGAATTCGCCTTTAACGTGAATTTTTAAGGAGGTTGGAATCTGATTAATGTATAGGAGAAATTGCTTATTTATTTTCACATCTTCATGCTCATAGATCAGAAAACTACATTTCCTGAAAAGCTAACTTGCGGAAGTCAATTCCCGTTGAAAGGATAAGTCTCTGGAATGCTAATAAAGGCATATGGAGCCAGCATAGGTCAAATGTTCACTTTTGCATAAGAAATCTCATGCTTCATAGTTTCCCACTAAGCAAAATAAAGTAGCCTAAGGTTTTATATATTTGAACTGTGAACTGTGCTTAGCTACATGCCAATAAGAAATATAGTTAGTAAATTAATAGCTTTTTTTCTGCTTACTGAAAATAAAAATCACAAAACCATTAGCTTGGTCTTCATAAGCAGGGGTGAAACATGCAAAAATTCCCACAAGATGAATGTTTGACTCTCAGAAATATTAATCAAGGCTTTATTATTGCTCGTTTTCTTAGTAAAAACTTACATAATCAAGGACAAAAAAAAAAAAAAGACCATGGCTTAATTATCCAGAGATTGGCTTTATCAAGCTTGTAAATTCACAAAACAATTGTGTAATCCTTAACTTTCTTTTGGCTCTGCCTCCCTAATCTCAGTCCCTAATATTTTTCAAATATTCTGAAAGCTGACGGGGTACTGATGACAAATGTGGGTTAATCCAGGACAGTTACGTCTACTTTCCACTACTACCCATCTTCCAAGGAGCAAGAGGATGCCGTGGGTAGAGTCCACTGGGTTAAATACTGGGTCTGCAATTTTCTAAAGTGTAACCTCCGACAAGTTACTTCTCTGTCCCTCTGTTTCCTTAACTATATACGGGATAATGAAAGTACACATTCCATATAACTATAATGAGAGTTGAATAAATATGTGTAAAGTACTTTGAAGAGTGTCTAGCACAAACTAAGTCCCTCATAGATAATAACAATAGCAAGCCATCACCATTACTTTTAACCATTCCACTGCTAATTACCACTACCATTACAGGAAAAGACTTGGACAAAGAGAAAAGAAGTTGAAAAACATTCCCTTGTAGCATTCAAAGGTCAGTGTGATGACAGAGAGAGACTGACTTTATATCAAGACTAATGGAAAAGATTAGGACAAATGTATTTGGGGGGGGAAATGGTTGGGAGAGAGAACTTGATAGAACAATAGTTTAGATATAAATAACAAAATAACTGTCTATTAGAGCTAGGGGTAGATACACAACACTTAAGAGAGCAAGTCTTACCTTTGAAGCTACTCAGATAAACATAGTGAAATCTGCTAAAGGCCTAAATACAGAAAATAATTGCTCTATGAGAGTAGTGATAAAAGTGATGACCACATGCTTGAGGGTCCTTAGCAGTTGGAGAATCTTCCGGCTGGCAAGGAGAGGACTGGGGGCTTGAAGGTAAGGTCTTTCTCTTGGCAAGAGCAAAGCCTTGGGCTCAGACCAATTTGACTGGAGTAAAAGATTAATATAAGACAGGAGCAGGCAGAGCCACACTGTGAAAAAGCCAGAACCTGGGACTGGTCCTCCTTTAGACCCAACAGGTCGGTCACTCATGGTCAAACCCCAGCAAGACCATTCACATGGCCAAAGGTCACAGGTGGCTTGCCTCAGAGAGTCACAGTTCAGTTTGTTTCCAAGATCCAACTAGGATGGCCTTGACTTTTAGAGGTTGTATTCTTGCTTCTGGACTTCATAGATGAGGCAAAGAAGGGCCCGGTGACTCACAGAGTCAGGGATTTTGAAACTACAAACTCAGGGCTCCTCCCTTACCCATACCCTGCACTCACACAACGTTGTGTGCATGTGTATCGATCTTCAGAAGTTGAAGGGGGTTTTTTGTATGCTATTTATCTGGAAATAATTTATTTATATGCAAACCCAGAAACACATTCTTCCCCCCCCCCATTAACATTAAACTTGTATTGTTGAAAGTATTACATATGTCCCCATTTCCCCCCCCCACCCCCCCCCATGACCCCTTCTAGCCCTACCCCGCCCCCACTCCAGGAAATTCTTTTAAATAGGTGGTGGAATAATCAACATGCAGTTTGCACCTTGTTTTTTCTTTTATTAGGTGAGGATGCATTCAGAAATGCAATGCCAGAATCACACAGTTACAGAAAACCCTTTTCTTAGGAACAGGTTTGTTCAAAGTCCCTTCAACCTCCCTCCCCTCCCCAACACCCAAAACAAGTCAAACTGACATTTCACAACCTCTTGAAATCCCCATGTGTGGAAGCGCTGGAGTCGGCATGCTGTTTTTCTAGGGCAAAGCTTAATTTGTTTCTATGGAAGTAAGTTAAAAATTTGAAAATAAAGGGGTTGCTGTGTCTTGTCAACATTTAAATAGAGGGTATTAGATTTTTATTTTAGAAACTCTGTAACTGAAAGAATACTGAAGGTTATTGAAAGAAGCCAGCTGACCTCAGCCATCCAACCTGAGGGGGCGGGTGAGGGCATGTAGTCTCTGCGGAGTGAGGAGAGCAAGACAACAGATTCTGATAGCAGCTAGATTGCGCCTGACCCAAAGGGGAGGCAGCTACCAGCTGTCTAATCCCCAGATAAGTGAATTGTTTCTGGAGAAATAATAAATCATATGCCCCGCAGGTTTGCCTCTAGAACTGCATCTGTGACTTGATTGGTTGGGTTGAGAGAATTCAGTAAATACCGCCGTCAGGGGAAGCCACTACCTTCTAGCCCCCAAGGTCCAGCAAAATTAGCTACTATAAATAGTTCCTTCTCTCCTACATTGGCTAGTGGTCCTTTGCTCGTGTATTCAGTAATTCCTGATTCTTGCATATTTGTCAAATATTTGCAGCAACTATTCCTTGCGGGGGTGGGGGTGGGTGACGGAGAGGAACTAAAAAGACCTGCCCTAACCAGTTTGGCTCAGTGGATAGAGCATCAGCCTGTGCCCTGGGTTCGATTCCCAGTCAAGGGCACATACTTCGGTTGCAGGCTCCATCCTCTGCCCCAGTGCGGGAGGCAACCTCAGTTTATGTGTCTCTTTCACATGGATGTTTCTCTCCTCTCTCTCTCTCTCTCTCTCTCTCTCTCTCTCTCTCTCTCTCCCCCTCCCTTCTACTCTCTCTAAAAAAATCAATGGAAAAATATCCTCGGATGAGGATTAACAAAAAATAAAATAAATTAAATTTTATGAAAAGACACATAATAGAGTCTATGTGATTTAGAAATAAATAAAATTTTAAAACAAAGATTGGAAAAGTAATCATGAAAGAAACATAAAGCATAAAAACTGCATAAAATCATAAAAATAAAAAATGTATTTATTTCTAAAAATAGAAAACTGCGTAAAATCATGATTTGTAATTTAAATATGCCCTCTGCTGGACAGATCTAGTTTTGCAAACTCTTTTATTCTTTCCTAGATGTTAAACCAAAATCGGAGCTAACAATTTGATGAGCACTTTTTTTACTCTCAGGTACAATTGCATGAATAGCTGCTTAATCATTTTGTAGGCACTACACCACAATGTCTCGCCCATCTTGAGTCCCTATGGGGCAGGCCTTGTTTGTAAACAGTGTGCTGATTTCTGCACAGAAAAAAAAAAAAAAAGAGGAAGACAGATTTCTAAATACTTTGGATGACCTACTGTCTGAAATTCTACCAACAGGGCTTCATTGTTTGAGCTGTTATATTAATGATATCTTCCAAAATTCAATGTCTTTTGAAAGGAATATCTCCAAGGAAGGTGATTCCAATTAGTGGTGGGGTGAGTATCTCAGAGCTCTCAGAGAGAGAAATGATGAACACAATGAGAGTGGGGAATCAGAAGGAAACACAGTTTTCCCACAGTCCTATCAGGTTCAGGTGCTGAGTGTCTACAGGCAGACATGTCAAAAAACAAAAAACAAACAACAGAAAAAAACACCTGAATTTCT
The DNA here is from genome assembly GCF_964212035.1 of Myotis nattereri. Lineage (NCBI taxonomy): Eukaryota > Metazoa > Chordata > Mammalia > Chiroptera > Vespertilionidae > Myotis > Myotis nattereri. The sequence continues at coordinate 68,332,456 of NC_138086.1, forward strand.
AAAATATATTTCTCCGAAACCTTAAAATAATATATAGAAAGTATTTTATTGCTCAGATTCCAAGTATTTAACCATTTAGTTCATTTATTTCAAATCTAAAATTAAAGTTTACAAAAATATCAACTCCAAGATCTAAAAAGAAAAAGGCCACCCTCTATCTCTATGTTTATATCTTTTGTATAAATACATCCATGTTGTAGGAAAGCCATACCAGATGCTGATGGTCTATGAGGGGAAAGTCTAGCTTCCTACAACACTGAGAACATGAACCATCAAGGAAGAGATTATTTCCTGACAGAGCCTGGATGCTGATCACAGTGGCTGGAAATTCGCTTTTTAAATCAGAAAAAAAAATCTTTAAAAACTGCAAGTCACAGGCTGGTGTGGCTCAGTGGTTGAGCATCGGCCTATGAACCAGGAAGTCACGGCATGCAGGAGGCAGCTGATCAATGATTCTCTCTCATCATTGATGTTTTCTCTCTCTCTTCCTCTCCCTTCCTCTCTGAAATCAATAAAAATGAAACTCATGGGAATCCCAAAATACAAAACAGATAAAAGCAGAGTTGCTCTTGGATATTGTAAGATGGGCGTAGATGGGAGTAAATGGAGGAAGCGGAATTTTCTTGCTCCCAGTGCTTCTCCTCTACCTTACATCCCTGGACTTCTGCTAAAAAAAAATAAATAAAGAGAAAGAAAGAAAGCCACTTCTACCGGTATGCACTGTATGCAGTGAACCACACACAGGCTCAGCTGGAAGCGGAACCAGAGTGAGAGGGTTTTAGGAAGGTGCCAGCTGTGACAGAGGCCGGCCCAGGCCCATCAAGGAAACAGGATGTCCAGCGACCTCAGCCATATAAACACAGGCAAAAGGGCTTTCGCCCCTGGGAGACCAGAACAGGCCTGCGACCCAGCCAGACAGCTGGCTACCTATGATGAGAAACAGCAGTTCCCAGCATTTTCCCATGCTTCTATACTTCCGGGACGGTCTTTGTTTATGCCTAAAACTGATTTTCCTGAGAACACATTTTGTGATTTTCTTTTCCCATTGTTTCCTTTCACAGTTGCTTTCTCTCATCCAGCTGGAATCTTACTACAAGAAAACTGAGGCAGAAAGATTGAGAAACTTGTTCAAAACACACAACTAGTAATTGGCACGCCACGAATCCAACCTGGGCAATCTCAGAGCAAAAATGACCCCTTTGTCTTGCTTCAGATGCTTTAGGTTTCAAGTAATAAACCTCAACTCCACATAAATTGGCTCCTACAACTGCAGATTCAAAAGATCAAGCTTGGGTTTGAGGCAGAACAGTAAGAAGCTAGGGAAATTCCTTGACATGTGGAATAAGGGAAACTGACAAAAATCACTAAATGAGGCCAAACAGTTTGAGCAATTTACAGCCAGCTAATGAATCACAAATTTTTATTTTCCCTAGCCAAGGACACTAAGGAACAAAAGCTTTACACCTTCCAACAGTCCTGGGACAGGAGGGCCTGGGTCCTGGTCCCTCTTAGATGATGTTCTTTGAAAATAAACTAACCAGATAACAACTCTGACCCCTCTCTATTCACATTTTGATGAATCAACATATTGAAGGACACACCTGGAAAGCTAATGAATTTTCTGTTAAGACGCTCCTAAGACGGCGGTTCTCAACCTGTGGGTCGCGACCCCTTTGGCCGTCGAATAACCCTTTCACAGGGGTCGCCTAAGACCATCCTGCATATCAGATATTTACATGACAATTCATAACAGTAGCAACATTACAGTTATGTAGTAGCAACAAAAATAATTTTCTGGTTGGGTCACAACATGAGGAACTGTATTTAAAGGGCCAGAAGGTTGAGAAACACTGCCCTAAGACCTTTCCTAGAATTCCCACTGTTCAAAGAAAGATTTTTAAAAGCCTCAAGAAAAAGGACTCATGGTGTGCTCTTGCTAGAGCATGCTCATGCCTTATATCTCTACTTTCTTCCTCCTAAACTCTAATAGTCCCCATGAGACTTGCAACTAGGGGAGCGTTAGGCAGCAGGCAGCTCATCCTGGTTTTACCCCCTGATCCTATCGCCAAAGCCCCCTTTTTCTCTGACTTCCCATGGAACTAACAGCAGCCCCACCTTAGCTCACTTCTTTCCTATGACATTTCTGGAAGCCAAAGTAGGTCCCCCGCCCCCCCCCCTGCCCCCCGGGCTCTCCTGTTACTTCTACTGTAAGCCTGTCCTTTGTGTCACTGTCCCAGCTTTAGTAAACGTACTCTCAAAATCACCTGGACTTGTTGGTGAAATCTTTCCTACATGAAGTCAAGAACCCACACACAGAGGAGAAACTAAGATGGCGGCATAGATAAACACCGGGAAATAGTCGCCTCACACAACAATTGAAAAATATCCCAAAGGACGGAGCAAACATCGTCCAGAACAACAGGAAGGCTGGCTGAGTGTAATTTCTACAACTAGAAGAAAAGAAAAGCACGCTGAGAGCCAGAGGAGCTGCGGAGGTGAAGTGCAGAGGTACGGCGGCACCTCGCGCGCGCGGAAAGGGGGTGGCACCTGAGGACGCGGCTGTCTTTTTGAATCACAAGCTCCCGACTGCTCTGAACTCCGGTTCCGGGAAGTCTCTGGGGACCCAGGACTCATACGGGGAGAAGCTGGTCTGTCAGGTGGCAGCGGGCGAACTTGAGGGCGGCTTTCCCTCAGAGGTGCTTGCAGCCGTTACCGGGACACTGAGACGCGCGACTCCAGGCGCGGAGAATCACCATAGCTGCTTTCTCCGCCCTTTGACTCCCTGAGACCCCGCCCCACCCAGGCTGTGGCAGAGGCTTTTGCATGTGAATGTACCTAACTACAGCCCAGCCAGGCAGACCCGGAACGTCCAAGAGAAGGCCCAAGGCCCCGCAGCGGCTTGCATTGCTTCACAGCTGAGCCTCTTCGTGGCTCCTGCTGTGTGGCCTCAGGCAGGGGCTGAATTAGCACCTCCTTAGATCCAGGAGCCACTGTACCCAGTGGTCAGAGGAGGACCATTCTCCCACTTCAGACACAGCTGCTTCCCACAGCCAATTGGCCTGGAGGTCAATTCCTCCCAGTGATCCTACAACAACCAAGGCACCAAGAGTGCACCAAGAGTGTCCACCCCAGGTAACTGGGGAGGCTGAGCCACTGGGCCCTACAGGACACCTGGCACGCAGGGCCACTCTATCAACACAGGGAAGCAGCCAAAATGCGGAGACAAAGAAACAGGTCACAAATGGCAGAAACGGAGGAAAGCAAACGACTGGATATAGAGTTCAAGGCCACATTTATAAGGTTTTTCAAGAATTTTATGGAAACCGCCGATAAATTTAATTAATCCCTCAAGGAGTATAGTGAGACCATGGAGGACATGAAAAAGGACCAACTAGAAATTAAGCATACACTGACTGAAATAAAGAATAATTTACAGAGATCCAACAGCAGACAAGAGGATCCCAAGAATCAAGTCAAAGATTTGAAATACAAAGAAACAAAAAATACCCAACCGAAAAAGAAAAGAGATTCAAAAAATATGAAGATAGTGTAAGGAACCTCTGGGACAACTTCAAGTGTACCAACATCAGAATTATAGGGGTACCAGAAGGAGAGAGAGGGCAAGATATTGAAAACCTTTTTGAAGAAATAATGACAGAAAACTTCCCCCACCTGGTGAAAGAAATGGACCTACAAGTCCAGGAAGCGCAGAGAACCCCAAACAAAAGGAATCCAAAGAGGACCACACCAAGACACATCATAATTAAAATGCCAAGAGCAAAAGATAAAGAGAGAATCTTAAAAGCAGCAAGAGAAAGACAGTCAGTTACCTACAAGGGAGTACCCATTCGACTGTCAGCTGATTTCTCAACAGAAACCATGCAGGCCAGAAGAGAGTGGCAAGAAATATTCAAAGAGATGAATAGCAAGAACCTGCAACCAAGATTACTTTATCCAGCAAAGCTATCATTCAGAATGGAAGGTCAGATAAAGAGCTTCACGGATAAGAAAAAGCTAAAGGAGTTCATCACCACCAAACCAGCATTATATGAAATGCTGAAAGGTATTCTTTAAGAAGAGGAAGAAGAAAAAGGAACTCTTACCATTTGCCACAGCATGGATGGAACTGGAGAGCGGATAAATACCACAGGATCTCACTCATTTGTGGAATATAATGAATAACATAAACTGATGAACAAGGACTGATCCAGAGACGGAGAGGCATTGATTGGGCTGTCGGGCCTTGGAGGGAAGGTAGGGGAGGGTGGGGGCAAGGGGGAAAGATCAACCAAAGGACTTATATGCAAGCATATAGGCCTAACCAATGGACACGGACAAAGGGGGGGTGAGGGGATGAGCGGGGGGTGGGGGGGGGGGGTAGAGGGTACACATATGTAATATCTTAATCAATAAAAAATAAAAATAAAAAAAAAGAACCCACACACTACAGACCAGCCCAAGGCAGATCCACTTCGGGCCCAGACCGCATGTGGTAGCAGGTTTAACCCAGTGGCTTACTGATGTCATTAGAAACCTGATTTCTTTCCATTTCCCCATGCTGCCTTCCTCAAAATCCACTTCACCCTAAAACCATCTCTCCTTGCGGACACAGGATCATTGCCAATGGCTCCAGGGATACATGTTTCCCCCATGAATACCCAGAGACGATAAATCTCTATCCCAACATTACAACAAGCAACCTGACCTAAATTGGCTTAGAGCACATCTTGCCCTTTCCCTGATCCTCACCACCACCTGCCATGGTCACAAACATTGTGGTCTAGAAAACTCAATGCACTGCTTGTGTAAGTTAATCAGACTCCAACCTAAGATACAAATAGTCAGTTTCCCTGAAGCACATGAGCTATGAGGGGAAAGGGTAGGTTCTAACATAAAAATGTAAGGAATATTAGGAAGAGAGAAGGGGGAAGTAGATGTTGTGTAGGTGACTTGTTAATGTCCAGTATATATCTGCTCCTGGGGAACATAGAAAAGAAAGAAGAAACAAGAGATCATTACAGATAGAAGGGCTCAGACCCACTTACTGAGTGATACTGTTGTGGTCCACATGTTCATTGCAGCATTATTTAAAATAGCCAAGATCTGGAAACAGCCCAAATGCCCATCGGTAGATGAGTGGACAAAAAAGTTGTGGCGCCCTGGCTGGTGGGCTCAGTGGATAGAGCGTAGGCCCAAACACGAAGTGTCACAGATTCAAGGGCACGTACCTGGGTTGCAGGTTCCAATGAAGGCCTCCAGTTGGAGTGTGCTCAGGAGGCAGCCAATCCATGTGTCTCTCTCACATCAATATTTCTTCTCTCTCTCTCTCTCTCTCTCTCTCTCTCTCTCTCTCTCTCCCCCCCCCCCCCAATTCCTTTCTCCCTTCCATTCTTTCTAAAAATCAATGGGAAAAAAATAGCCTCAGGTGAGGATTAACAAATATACATTGCTGGGGTCCAACCCCAGCGGGTCCAGGGGTCCCCAAAGGTGTGGACGGAGTCCGTGAAGAAGGAATGACACGGAGACAGCGTTCAGTTGATCAGCAGCCTAGCCAGGATCTCCAGCCAAGTTCTGGTCTCGATCTCCAGAGAGGTTCTGCTTAGGATCTCCAGCCAGGTTCTGTGTCCATGTTCTCTTGCTAGGTTCTCCAGATTCTCCAGCCAGGTTCTGTAGCCATGTTCCCTCGCTAGGTTCTCCGGCCAGGTTCTGTCCAGGTTCTCCAGCCAGGTTCAGTCACCAGGTTCTAGTCAGGTTCTCTTGCCAATTTCTGTAGTCAGGTTCAGTCCGGGATCTTTTGCCATGTTCTCTCGCTAGGTTCTGTCTCTAGGTTCTGAGGCCAGTTTCTGTCCAGGATCTTTTGCCATGTTCTCTCCAGCGAAGTTCTTCTGTCTCTAGAGAACGTTCTGTGTAGGTTCTGTGCCTAGGTTCTGTCTCTCTCTCTGTCTCTTGCTGTCTTGTTACATCTGTATTTATACCAGTTGATTCAATCCTATCAATCTCTATTCCAAAGGTTAGGGCATTTCTCATCTCCATTCCGGGGACTAAAGATTATGTAGCTTAAGCATGATTGTTCGTAGTTAAAGTGATTAATTACCCACCTGGCACTAGTTAAGAGGTTTTATTCCCTCCCTAACTTCAGGGGAAAATCCCTACCTGGGGAAACAACCTTTCTCAGAGACCTTAGTTACAAGACATAGTGCCAAGAAGGTGAGAAAACATATTAAGAACAGTATGCCATATATGCCAGGTCCCTTGAAACAGCAAGCATGGACCGGCTCCCGGCAATACATAAAAAGTTTAGAGGGGAAAAAAAAAGCTGTGGTACATTTACACAATGGAATACTGCTCAGTTGTAAAAAAAAAAAAAAAAAAAAAAAAAGGAAATCCTTTTGTGACAGCATGGATGGACCCGGAGAGTATTATGCTAAGTCAAATAAGTCAGACAGAGAAAGACAAATACCATGTGATCTCACTTCTATGTGGAATCTAATGAGCAAAATAAACTGACCAACAAAATAGAAACAGAGGCATGGATACATGGAACAGACTGACAGCTGTCAGCGGGGAGGGGCATTGGGGGACTGGATGAAAGAAGATGAAGGGATTAAGCAAAAAAAAAAAACCCCCACAAAAACATATTTACATAGCACGTAGACACAGACAACAGTGTGGTGATAGCCAGAGGGAAACAGGGGTGAGGGGGGTGGGGATAGGTGGAGGTGGGAAACGTGGGGAGAAATGAGGACAGAAAGAAATTGCTTGGGATGATGATGGACACATGATACAGTATGCAGATGATGGGGTTTGTTTAGTTGTACACTTGAAACCTGTACCCCAATAAATTCAATTTTAAAATAAAGAAAACCAGTACAGTGATGACAGATAGCCAAGTCAACCTTAGCCCATTTTGAGACTCTATGCCAGAATTAAAATGATGATACTGTGTGGTTGCACTCTGTGAAGATTTCCAGCGTACAAATTTGAGCTAATATGATGTAAAATACCAAGTCTCACTTTGTGATACAAATCCCACAAATAAATATATCTCTTAAGAATGACATGAAAACAAGTAGGGTCTATGTTCCCTCCTTTTGAATCTAGGTGAACATAATGTTATATTGACATCTGAGCTGCAGTAATAATGGTGATAGAACTTCTACATCGTTCTCTCTGGGGATGCTTGGTCTTAAAACTGAGCCACCATACTGTGAGGAAGTTCAAGTAGCCCATGGAGAGGCCCATATGAAGGAACCACGCCTACTTGTTCACAGACCTAGCTGAACTCCCAGCCAACACCCAGCACTAACTTGTCAAGCGTGTGAGTGAACCATTTTAAAAATGGATCTTTGCCCTAGCTGGTGTGACTCAGTTAGTTGGGTGTCAATCGAAAGGTTGCTGGTTTGATTCTGGCTGGGACACATGGCTGGGTTGCAGGCCTGGTCCCTGGTAGGGGGCATGCAGGGGGCAGCTGATGGATGTTACTCTCTCACTTGATGTTTCTCTCTTCTCCCTTTCTCTCTCTCAGAATCAATAAAACTATTCTTTTTTTTAATGGATCTTTAACCCCCTGTTGATCCAGCCCAGATGGTACCACATGGGGCAGAGACATCTCTTCCTGAAAGACCTTGCCAGAATTTCAGATTGTTGGGTAAACTAAATGATTCCTGTAGTTTTAAGTCACGAAATGTTGCAGTTGAATTACAGAGCCATGGATAATTGATACAGCAAGCAAACACAGAAAATGGCTATACAGACAAATCAAGCCTGTAATTCAACCCATCCCTAGCTACATACATTATGAAAAAAAACACCCAGATATGCCTTTTATTTTGAGTTTTTATTATGGAAAATATCAAACATATATAAACAATGAACACCATCACCCAGTTTTGACAATTATCACCATTCTGATTCTTATATTATTTATATATCCATCCATTTTCCTACCTGTTCTCAATTACATTTTTTAGGTAAAATTTACATGAATTCAAATGCACAGATCTTAGCTGTATAATTTTGACAGTGGATACATTCACACCTCGTAGTCATTTTCCAAATCCCCAGGAAGTTCCCTGTTTCCCTTTCCAGCTGTCTTCTGTGTCAGTCAAGGTCCAGTCAGGAGTCAGAAATCAAGCCAGTGATTTAAATAAAGAACATTGATTCTATCCTAACAATTAAATTCTAATAAATTTATTAAATTCTAATAAATATGTTAATTCAAATTTACGTTGACAGCAATTTTAAAAGAACATGAGTTAACATGTTAAAGAAAACAGGAAATGACAGACCAAATGGATGAAAAGATGCAGAATTTTATTGGAATGTATAAGAAGAATCAAAGGGACATTCTAGAACTGGAAAACATTCTATCTGAAATGAAGAACTCACGTGTTGTATTTAACAGTAGACTGGACACAACATAAAACAGATTCAGTAAGCTCAAGTGACTATCACTTTCCTGATGCTCCCTGACCCTCAACTCAAATCCACTTCTGCTACCTGCTCCATGGCCAACCTGGACTATCATCACTCAGAATGGCTTTATCCTGAATCTTAAACACAAATATTCCACTTTCTGACTCCTACCTCCTACTTTTCCAGCCCCCTCACTCAATTACTCCCTCCAGTTTCTGTCCTGGGGCCCTGCGCTCTTTCTCCCTGGGAGATGTCAGCCACTCCCCTCTTTCAACCACCATCACCCCTCTGCCTTCCCTCGGATCTCTATCTTCAGCCCAGACCTGACCAAAGCTGACTTCATCCTCTTCCATTCCCTTCCTCCTCTCCACTCCCTCACCCCGCCAAACCCCAGCCCTCCTCTGGGAAACCCCTTCCCATTCCTCCCCCTTCTAACTCCGCCGCCAAGATGCTCCAGTACCTCGCAGACCTGAGGAATATAGTTCTCCTTGAAGTAATTTCTCAGCCAGGGGCTGGCATTGCGTAGGGAGGCCATGGCAAGAGGCTCCACTGAAACTGCGCTCCCGGCCTCCTCTCCTCGCTGGGGCGGCAGGCAGGTGCGGAGCGGGAGTCAGGGCCTCTAGAGCGTCCCGACGTTGCCCCGGCAACCGCGGGCCGGGTGGGCGGGGCGCTGGGGGCGGGGTGGGCGGGGGGCAGCCCGGAGGGGGGCGGGCTTCGGGCCGGGCGGCCCGGGCCTGGGAGGAGGTCCTGGGGAGCCCATCCCGGGCAGTGGCAGGCCCCTGTGCCCCCCTCGGGTCCCACAGGGTGCAGGTCTCCACGGAGGCAGGCCCGCCCCCCGCCCCTCGCCCCTCGCCCCATCCTGGGGGAGCCTCCGGGATGTGTCGTGGCCGGAGGGGGCGGTTTTGCTCCGTTCGCAGGGCCGCTTCCGAGAGGCGGAGCTCCGACTCCCATTTCCTCTCTCCCCCGGCGGTTCGGCTGCAGCTCCGGCGGCTGCGCGACCCGCTGGCTTCGCAGACTCCGGCGCCGGCGCCCACGAGCCCCCCGCGCTGCGCCCGGCCCCAGCGGCAGCATGGGCGGCGCCCGGGACGCGGGCTGGGTGGCGGCGGGCCTGCTCCTCGGGGCGGGCGCCTGCTACTGCATCTACCGGCTCACGCGGGGGCAGCGGCGAGGCGGCCCGGGGCTGCGGCTGCGTCCCTCCCGGTCCGCAGGTGAGGCCTCCGGGAACTGGGGGGGCGGGGGTATTGGGGGGCGGGGGGGACCGGGGCCGGCCCAGGGGTAGGCGTTGCAGAAGATGCCGCAGCGCCCACGGCTTCCCTGTGCTCGCGGTGGGGACCGCCGCCGAGGCGGGAGGGAGGCCCGGGTGCAGAGGGTGGGTCGTCCACTTGCTTGGGGTGCGGTTCTGAGCCGCGTCCCTGCCTCCACTTCTTGGTTCAAAATCCTGGGGTGAAAAAATTGCGAAACTTTCTGCCCGAGTCCGGCGTCGCAGCTGAGGATTCCATTTCTCAAAAGCACGTTGGTTGCTTCTCACGGTGAAGCTCGCTTCCGGCCTTTGTGTTACCAAAGGGACTCCCCCGACTGTGGACGGGGTGTCGCGGGGCCCGGAGCGGTAGGTGAGGTTCTGGTGCAGTTCGTTCCCCGGGAAGAAAGGACGTCCGAGGGGCAGTGCTGCCTGGACACCGCCCGGCCCCTGGGAGGGGAGGCGCCTTGCTCTGCGTGGTCCATGGGTCTGCAGCCCAGGGATGCTGGAGACGGTGCACACCCCGCTGTTTCAAAATGGAACCGTCGCCTGCTGGCGGGCAAGGACTGGCACAGGATTAGGTTTCTGTCCAGAAGTGGAAAGCTGCATTCAGGATTCCGACGATTGGCGGAATGTTTCCGGTCATGGAAGCTGTGAGGGAAATCATTAAAATCACCTGCCAACCAAGAAACGCCTCTCTCCAAACGAAGAACTAAGTAGCTTTATCGTAGAATAAGCACTCCGCTAGATTGCTACCCCTATCGCAGGCGATCTGCTACTAGGATTGCAAAGACAAAGAGTCCTCGCCTCTTTGTGTACCCAGATGTAACCTATTCATATTACGGGTATGTTCTCAAGATCCACAGCTTGTCCTTAGGAGGACTTGACCGCAGCATTTGCCCCGGGGACTGCAGGGAAGCGCACCTCCCCATAGTTCATCCTAAGTGCACGGGTAGTTGGGGTGGCGCTTTGTGTTAGCTTTTATTCTGAGGGAAAATAAGACTTCGCAGTATCTTTTTGATAAGCCGGTGGTTGCAACATGGAGCCAGATGCCAAGCCTAAACTCAGAGACGAGATCAGCTCCATCTGGTGTTCCTTGGTGTTTACATTTTCTTTTCTTTTTTAAAAAAATATATTTTATTGATTTTTTTTTTACAGAGAGGAAGGGAGAGGTATAGAGAGTTAGAAACATCCATGAGAGAGAAACATCGATCAGCTGCCTCCTGCACGTCCCCTATGGGGGATGTGCCTGCAACCAAGGTACATGCCCTTGATCGGAATCAAACCTGAGACCCTCCAGTCCTCAGGCCAACGCTCTATCCACTGAGCCAAACTGGCCAGGGCTACATTTTCTTTATTTGTCTTTAATTTTATTGTTGAAAGTATTACATATGTCTCCCTTTTCCCCCATTGACCCCTTCTAGCCCACCCCCAGCCCAGGCCTTCACCAACCTATTATCTGTGTCCATGGGTTATGCATATATGCATATAAGTTCTTTGGGTGAAACAGATAATCCCAAAGCCACTAAGAAAGACTTTATTGGATTGCAAGAGGCTTACTTACCTTTTAAAAAGATGTATATTTATGTCAGAGACATAAAGGAATTACAAGTTTGCTCAAGGAAATGCTGTAAGAAAGGGGAGTGGATGGGGAGGTCTCTTTCCCCTTTTCCACAAAGGAAAGCTCTTTTTAAAGATTTGCATTTATACTTCTTTACAAAGCCTAACATGTTGTCTTTGTGTCAGAGATGTTTCTGTGTAAGTAATTGATCTGTTGGCCTGGACTCATACTTCTCACTTATTCTGATGAAGACTGATGAAGTCTTACTTTTCTGTTGTTTTCTTAATCCTCATATGAAGATATTTCTTCCATTGATTTTTAGAAAAAGTGGAAGGAAGGGGGAGAGAGAAACATAGATTGGTTGCCTCCTCAACGTGCCCAGACTGGGTACGGGGATCGAGCCTGCAGCCAAGGTACATGCCCCCAGAATCAAACCCTTGACCAGAGTCAAACCCATGATTCTGCAGTCCGTGGGTGGTCACTCTGACCACTGAGCCAGACCGGCTAGTGCCAAAGTCTTACTTTTTTAAACTTAATTTTATCGTTTCCCAAAATCACCATTACCTTAGGTCAGGAAGCTTACAAAGTAAGTTGCTCACAGTATCTTCTTCCTGAAGCTACACATTTGTCTTTGAATAACACTGAGAAAAACCCATTTTGTCAGCATCATTCTTAAATTTTTAGAAGGTGATTTTTTAAATTGAGGTTACAATTAGCATATAACATTCTTTATATATATATGTATGTATATATATATAATCAATATATACATATATCAAATTACAGTCTTTTGATTTATGTATATATTGCAAAATGATCACTACAATAAGTTTATTGGCACCCATCGCCATACAGTTACAATTTTTTTTCCTTGGGGTGAGAACTTTTAAGACTTACTCTTTTAGCAATTTTCAAGTATATATAGAGTATTGTTAATTAGGTATGCGCCCTGACAGGGAACCAAATCCGCAACCTTTTGGTGTACAAGTCGATGCACCAATGAACTGGGCCACCCGGCTAGGGCTACTTAATTATTTTAATTACAGCAGTAACACATGTTTGTTGTTTTGTTTATTTTTTTTAAATATATTTTATTGATTTTTTACAGAGAGGAAGGGAGAGAGAGATAGTTAGAAACATCGATGAGAGAGAAACATCGATCAGCTGCCTCCCGCACATCTCCTACTGGGATATGCTCACAACCAAGGTACATGCCCTTGACCGGAATCGAACCTGGGACCTTTCAATCCGCAGGCCGACGCTCTATCCACTGAGCCAAACCAGTTTCGGCATGTTTGTTGTTTTTAAAAAAATCAGAAAATACTTATTAGCACAGGGTGGAAAATAAGTCACTTTTAACCCCAGCACCCAAAGATAACCTCCTATAATAATTTGGTACATGTTTTTAAAAAGAAAAAGTACAAATGTGACATAATATAGTACCTATTTTGTATAACCCTTCTCTTCCCCCACCTCCAATAGTGTAGTGTGGACACATGCATTGTCTGACCTATAATCCTAGTTTTACTTTTAAGGAATTGTTCTATGTTTATAATACAATAATCTATATAATAAAAGGGTAATATGCTAATTAGACCGGCATCCTTCCGGACGTCATTCCAGATGTCCTTCCTGATGAAGCCAGGCCGGAGGGAAGCCAGCCCAGGTCCCAGGTCCTGGGTGCCGGAGGGAAGCCAGTGCTGGCAGCTGGGGAAAGGAAGGCCTACTCTTGCATGAATTTTCATGCATCGGGCCGCTAGTCTGTCTCTCTCTCTTTCTCTCTCTCTCTCTCTCTCTCTCTCTCTCTCTCTCTCTCTCTATATATATATATATATATATATATATATATGTATATATATATATATATATGGCTAAGTGACCAACCATACATGCATTCGACTGTCCGACCGACTGGTACATATGACGCACTGGCAATTTAAAAATAAGCATTGATTCGTACATGCACAATACATATAAAGCTCTCGCTGGCGCCAATCAGACAGAGTAAGAATTTTCCGACCTGAACCCATTTTTGGACATGGTCAGTTATATGTTGCTTTCTCTCGAGTTCAAAGAGCATGTGACATTAAAGTTAAAGTTGCAAATACTTCATCATAAGGGAAATTAGTCAAGCTCTCTGAAAGTGTTTTTACTATTAATGTGGTATACATAGATATTAGAATAAGTTTAATCAATTTATTAGTCATTGTTTTTATCAATGTTTTTATATCATGTTTTTGTTTTTATATCGTCTTTATTGTGTTGTTGTTTATTCATCAATTTATATATCATTTTCATATACATTTTACTAATTTTCTTTCATCTCTGACACTTCTATTATAGAGAAAGGGCAAATAGTGATATTAAAATATTTCTTCTAATTAAATTCCTTTCAATGTGCACGAATCCATGCACCAGACCACTAGTGTTGTAAAAATGGTTTTCATTTCTGCAAAGAGGATCTTTTTTTTTTCTTGAGGTTAAAAGCTATAATTCTAAAAGTCACTGAGCAGATCCCGCATCCGACTGTTCTGGCATTTCCTCGAATGACAGCTTTGCCTTTGTCTTTGCCACAGCAGATCAGGACACCTATCGAGCCTCCCAGTCAGCAGTGCCTTGTTCATATAAACCAAACAAAAGTGCCACACCAGAACCACGATTGGGTTCCTCCCATAACTCTCTCCTGCCAGAGGTGCCCTTAAAATTGTGATCAGAAAAGGTCTGCTTCATGCAAATCACATTCCTATGGGCAAATGTTTCATTGGATGGGTGTACCTGATTTTTTGAAGAAACAGAAAATGCAGTTGGCATTAAGGTTATATATTATTTGCTTGCAGTGTCTTACTAAAAAAAAAAAATACCATCTGTAGATTACAATAGTATCATCTTCCCAGGGTTACTTGAGGATTATATCAGACAAAACGCATAAAGTGCTTAACTCCATGCCTGGCTGGCATCAGAGCATTCACTACTGTGGTAAAAATTTTTTAATCTGGTATTGATTTTAAGTGAACTTTATATCATTTTCTTTTCATGCAGAAGACTTAACCAATGGCTCATATGATGATGTCCTAAATGCTGAACAACTTCAGAAACTCCTTTATCTGCTTGAGATAACCGAGGATCCTGCGATCATTGAAAGAGCGTTGGTCACTCTGGGTAACAATGCAGCCTTTTCCGCTAACCAGGTGAGTACCCTCCTCTGGGCACACAGGCTCCTCCCATTCTTACCCACCGCAGGATGGCGACCCTGCGGAGTTACAGCCTCCATTTCCTCACCTACAGACTGTGACTACTTACACCTGCAGCAGCTTAAAGAGCTGTAATTATTAATCTGCTTCTGCATCCCTGTGAAGCCGGTCACAGGTATCACATTCGTAATAAGCGTATCTAACATTAGCATTGCTTGGCCTTTTAAATTATTTCACATTCAGCAGTAGAACAATGAAAGCCTCTAACGTTGAAGTACATGCTTTACGCTGTAATAACTCTTACGAGGATGGTTCTGGTGCAGGGTGTCCCCGGATCACTCTGACAACCACTAACCAGGGTAAACAGCTTATAAGACTAAAGAGCTTAATTTGAATGCTTTCATCTCTGACCCCATGAAGAAAGAGTAGAAAAATTTTTTGTTACTATTTTCAGCTAGTGCCCCTTTTTAACATGTAATGAATGCAAAATTAATTGGAATTTTGTACTTTATTTCAGTCCAGTTTTCTTCAGTAAGGCAAGGTTTACTGTAAAGCTCTAGAAATTTAGAATGAAATAGAATATTTGTGTATTGCTCACATTCTTTCAGTCGCAAGTGACAGGACCCAGCTTAAATTATTTTAAACCAGAAAGGGAAAATATTGAGCTCAGTTAACTTGGACATCCAAGAATAGCGCTGGTTTCAGGCACAAGTGAATACAGTTCAAGACGATGGAAAGTGTTACCGGAGCTCGCTGCTCTCTATCTTCTGTCTTTGCTTACTCCTGCTTCTTTTTGTGTGTTGGTCTTTGTGTCTCTGGCTGCAAAGAGGTTTCCTTCACAGGGACGGAAACAAAGCCACTGGCCTCTGAAGCCTTCATCCCTATAGCTCATAGTCCAGGAGGTGGAGTTGCTGTGCTAGGGTCAAGTCTCTGGGTCAAGGCCCCATGGACCATGATTAGCGAGGCCTGACTCGCAGGAGCATCCTACAGCCATACTGCAGAGATGGGTATGAACACGGCTGACCAGCAGTCCCACCAGGGACTGTATGGGATAGAGGAGGTGCCATGTCTGCCCCCGGGGAAAGAGGGGTGCCAGGCAATCAGAAATAACAGAGAATAATTTATTGGCATGCCTGTATTGGGATATTTCTGATGCCATAGTTTTATATCTCTCTGAAACAAACTGTACTCAAGTGGGTCAATGGCCACTGGCAAATCAGTGCTTTCTTGGGTAATGAGAGTTAGTGCCCCTCATCGTTAATTATAGTGCCTTGATCTGCTTTAGCCCGGGGTGGGGCGGGGGGGGGGGGGAGGCGGGGTATGCTGTTTTCTAGTAACGGTAACCACACGTTTTTGGGGAAGAACCTGGAACTGAAGAGGGAAGGTTTTTTTCCTCTCCATGCTGTGCCCACCCTTAACAACAGAATAAGGGTATTGGGCTGTTGGTAAATATGACAGTAATCATTTTCAGCCTATGTTTCTTATAACAGTTGAAGCAGTTGTACAGCTCATCGTCAGGGCCAAAGGCACATAGTATCATAGTGTTGCAATTGATTGTGAGAAATTCCCGAGTCAATTTTCCTCTGAAGATTTGGGAACCATTTATCAAACTGTGGCACTTCAGTTCTGCAAGATGTTAATAGCTGTCTCTCCCATCACTTCCACACTGGAAAATGACGCTCTTTTTGTATACAGTTCATAGACATACAGTGGACTCTTGAACAGTAAGAGGGTTAGGAGCACCAACCTCCGTACAGTTGAAAATCTGCAAATAACTTTTGATACCCCCAGAACTTAACTACTAATAGCCTACTGTTGGCCCAAAGCCTTACTGGTAACATAAACAGTCGATTAACACATATTTTGCTATATGTATTATATACTGTATTCTTAAAATAAGGCAATATAGAGAAAAGAAAATGTCATTAAAATAATAAGATTGGATGTGGAGAGAGCAGAGTGTCTGAAAAATGGCTCCTCTGTGTATAACACATCCAACAGCAACTTGGGCTTACTCTCACAGGTGGCAGGACACCATGACCTTCCTGTGACATTACGCCCTATATAATAATAATAATAATAATAATAATAATAATAATGATGATGATGATGAAGGGAAAATACAGTTATAGAATTTACTGAAAAAATTCCATGTATAAGTGGACCCATGCATTTCAAACCCGTGTTGTTCAGAATTCAGTTGTACTGTATTCAGTACTCCCTCTTGGAGCCTCCCAATGCACATGAACATTAATGCATCACAAGAAAGAAATATGTTTACTCTTATTATACCCAAAGTTTCTCACACTTGCTTAACCATAAGACCTCCCCTTTTTAAAATGGAACACCCATTAACATCTGGAACATCCATTAATATCTTGAGGGCTTGGTATCCCAAAGAATATATTTTAACAAAACACTGCTTTAGTATTCTAAATCATATTTTTATAAATTTGCCTGTGTAGAGGTGATATAACTTATTTCAAACTGAAATAATTTTGTTTGTAAATTGCTTTGAGATCATTATAATAACTGTGCAAATCTTTATCGCCATGCAATAGTTTAAATAATTACATCTTAATTTTATTTTCAGTTGATTTCTTTACCTATTATATTATGGATGGTAAATTTTTTAAATAGGAATTATGGGTTGTATATAGGAAAGATATTTCCAAAGAGTCGTTAATTTTTTATTTATGTTTGTGGATGCAAAGAAGTCGATGTAGGGGGCTACAGACTGAATTTATGGTGCTGTTTTCCCCCTCTTAGGTTATTATTCGTGAATTGGGTGGTATTCCAATTGTTGGAAGCAAAATCAAGGATCCCAACCACAGTATTAAAGAGAAGGCTTTAAATGCACTGAGTAACCTGAGTGTGAATGTTGAAAATCAAATCAAGATAAAGGTAAGCTATCTAAAATCACAAATGTGTAAGGTTATTGATAAATGAAAGAGAAAACAATGACAAGGTCAGTAATAAAATGTTAGTCGACTACCCTTTATAATGTTGTGGCCAAGAATTACCCTTTTTCCCCAGCTTTATTGAGATATAATTGACATATAACGCTGTGCGAGTTTAAGGTGTAGAGAGTGATGATTGGATACATACATACATTACAAAATGATGACCACCATAGTGTTAGCTAACCCCTCCATCATCTCACATAGTTACCTTCTTTTCCCTGTGGTAAGAACATCTAAAATCTAGTCTTTTAGCAACTTTCAGGTATACAAGGGCTGCGAGTTGGACATGCTTGCACTAGAGTATTACTGTAGTCGCCTTGCTGTATGTAGATCCCCAGAATTCATTCATCTTATAACTGGAAGGTTGTACCCTTTGACCAACATCTCCCCATTTCTCCCACCCACAGCACCTGGCAACCACCTGCTACTCTGTTTCTAGGAGTTAGGCTTTTTCAGATTCTGTATATAAATGAGATCATTCAGTATTTGTCTTTCTCTGTTTGACTTATTTCACTTCATATAATGTACCCAGATTCCATCCCTGTGGCAAATGGCAGGATTTCATTCTCTTTAATGGCTGAATAATATTCCGTTGTGTATATCACGTTTTCTTGATCCATTTGTCAACAGACACTTAGGTTGTTTCTCTCTCTGGTTATTGTGAATAATGCTCCAGTGCGCGTGGGGGTATAGCTTTCTCTTCGAGATAGTGATTTCGTTCCCTTCAGATAAATACTCAGAAGTGGAACTGCTGGATCGTATGGTAGTTCTATTTTTAATTTCTTGAGGAACCTCCATACTGTTTTCTGTAGTGGCTGCACCAGTTTACATTCCCACCAACAGTGCACAGGGATGGTTTTTCTCTCCATCATTGCCACTTTTTGTTTGTTGGTTGATTGATTGATGACTGGTTAATTTAAAGAAAAAAAATTTTTAACCCTCACCTGAGATTATGCCTTTTCATCAATTCTAAAGAGAGAGGAAGGGAAGGGGAAACAGAGAGAAATGTTGATTGGTTGCCTCCCTCATACGGCCTGACTGGGAATCGAACCAGAGACCCTCTGTGCACAGACAGTGCTCTATCCTTGGAACCACTGGCCAGGCTGTTGGTTTACTAATGACGGCCATTCTGACAAGTGTGAGGTGACATCTCATTGTGGTTTTGATTTGCATTTCCCTGGTGATTAGTGATGTTGAGCATCTTTTCCTGAACTTATTGACCATGTATATCTCTCCTTTGGAATAATGTCTGCCCATTAATGGGTAAAATAAGGCGGAGGAGGGAGGGATCTAAACCAGCCAGTAAGAGGTGCAGTGAGTTTTTGAATTTGGGGATTCAGTTTAATCCAAGTAGTAAAGGAACCAGGCCAGAGTCAAATAACATCAAAAGATAGAAATAACAAATTAAGAAATTATGTTAATTCAACATTTATTGAGCTCCTGATCTGTGGTACAGAGCTAAGAAATGAACATAATTAACATCTTTTTTAAGAAAGCTAGACGGAAAGATAAGGTAAGTAATCAAGGCAGAACACGAAGTACTTTAAGGAAAAATGTAACTAAAAACATCGTTGAGTACATAGAAAGGGGAGATCTCATCAAAGTTTCTGTAAAAGGTAGATTACAACCTGGCTCTTAAAGTCTAAGTTTTCTACAGGTAGAGTTGGGGAGGAGGGAATTCCAGGAGAAAGGAATGAGCTAAGGTGGGCACAGCTCCAGAAATAACTGAGCTGCCCATTTGGTAATCTCGTTGCTAGAACTGAAATGGCAAAAGGTTCCGAGACAATAGGGATGTAAATACCCAACACATTTTAGGAAATGCTTTGAGAGACATCACTATCTGACATAAATATGACTTATAAGAGCTAAGGAAATGCTGTGGTTTTTTTTTAAAGGAATGATGTGTGATGAAATTGTGACCAAGAGAGCCAGTTGACTTGTAAACATCATTTAGATCTTGGAACCAGATTAAAAATTTAATCTCTCTTTGCTTTACTACCATTGCTTTAGTTTCTGTGGTAACATGGATACTACCTGGGTATTATTTAAATGTTAAATTTCTTAGCATTTATATTAGGAATTTTTCTTACCAGTTAGAATGTTTGGTGGAGTTCAGATTTAGTTGGGTGAATACCAATTATCTGAGAGAGAGAATTTTTCCAAGGTGGAAAGACCATGGCCAGACATAGAAAATAGAGTTCAAAAAACTTCCCATCACACTGGGTTTAGTTCTGTTATGTGTGAAATAGGAGTGCTGCCGGCATTGCATTATTTTTTGCCAGTGGTGGTTAATAATATCATGAAGGAGTAGTTCAGATATGTTCCCCTAGGCGTATATGAACCTTGGGCCATATATAGTTTTGCTTATTTTTGATAGGACTAACTATAAAGCAAAATTCTTTTTGACTCTCCCCTCACCTTCTTTACTCTTTTACTTCTTAATGTACCTCCTAGACCAGTGATGGCGAACCTATGACACGCGTGTCAGAGGTGACACGCGAACTCATTCTTTTGGTTGATTTTTCTTTGTTAAATGGCATTTAAATATATAAAATAAATATCAAAAATATAAGTCTTTGTTTTACTATGGTTGCAAATATCAAAAAATTTCTGTGACACGTCACCAGAGTTAAGTTAGGGTTTTTCAAAATGCTGACACGCCGAGCTCAAAAGGTTCGCCATTACTGCCCTAGACCCTATGTGAAGGTGCTTAACCATGGTACAAAGAGACTTCACACATGTTCCTCCTTAATTCTGTTGTGCTCAGAACAGTTGACTCACTATGCAGAAACTTACTGTTCAATAGAAAAACTTTGGAGATTCTAAGATGCTCACTTTTTCCCCCCACCTCCAGGTATACGTCAATCAAGTCTGTGAGGATGTCTTCTCTGGCCCCCTGAACTCCCCTGTGCAGTTGGCGGGACTGCGATTGCTAACAAACATGACAGTTACCAACGACCATCAGCATATGTTTACCAATTACATTACAGACCTGTTCCAAGTGTTGCTTGCAGGAAATGGAACCACCAAGGTACGCAGGAAACGGTGATTACTTCAAGTACAAAGAGCTATCGCATCAAGTTTATAAGATTGGAATTGAATTTTCAAGTCCCTCAAAAGAGAAAGTTAAAGTTTATTAAAAACCCTTACATGGGTCCAAGAAAGTAAATTAGTTTAATCCCCTAATATGAATTTCAAAATTAACTTGTGAAAATAATATATTTTGGTTACCAATAGATTGGTATTTATTTGGTTTTCTGCACACCAGTTTACGTTCTACTGAAGGTGGCTAGCTTCCCTCCCCCACCCCACCCCAATGGCGTCTTCGAGTGATAGTGCTGGTGAATTGAATTTTTGCTTACCTTGGGCTTAACAAAACATATTTTTGATTCAGCCATTATTGGTTGAAAAATCTTTTTAATGCTACTCTTAAGTTTTAGTAATGGACGTTTCAGTGCTTCACTTTGACCTGTTACGTAGACATAGGAAGCAATAGGTTGAGGTGAATTAAGTAGAATCTCAAGAGATACCCTATGAAAGTTCCTTAAGCAACCCCTCATACTAGTGTGTATTCTTATCAAGTACCATTTTTTAAGAAGTAGCATAAAAACAGAAGGCAGATTAATCAGTTTCCGGTTTGTTGGGTTGGCCCATCAGTGTTTTCCTGTGTTAGTCTCTGTTCTCTGAACAGTTGACATAAACATGCACAAGCATTTTATGGTTTGTTTGTTTTTAAATTGCCACCTGAGGATATTTCCATTGACTTTATAGAAAAAGGAAGGGAGAGAGAGGGAAGCATGTGCCAGAGAAACTGATTGGCTGCCTCCCTACTTGCCCCTACTGGGGATCAAGCCTAGGTATGTGCCCTGACCAGGAATCAAGCCCGTAGCCCTCTTGGAGCACAGGACGTTGCTCAACCGACTGAGCCGCACCGGCTGGGCAAACACACAAGCATTTTAGAAGAACTGGATGTGATGCCAGACTCCAAATACACAGTGTCACTGAAGTTATTTCTGAGGTTATCAAATCGTGATCACAGCTGAGCCCCATTATAATCCTTTTAAAGTTTGACCTGAGATGTTTTTATGTGGGCTTTCCATATTTCCAGCAGCCAAACTTCTTTGGATGTACCCAAAGGCATTCAAAATTAAATGTAATAATCGTAATAGTAATATCTTAACAATATTGCTTCATCCATTGACAATTTCCAAAATGCATGCACCCATCAGCATCTCTCTCTCTCCAGGAGACCAAGGTAACTTCCAGCCCCTGGGGCCCTGTGGAAACTCCCTTCCCTCGCCCCCGTGGCCTGGCAGTTGTAGGAAAAATCCTTCCTCCGCCTCTCTCTGCAGCTGCCTTACCCCAAACCCCAGAGGAACACTGGAGTTCAGAGCCAGGCGAGTCTGACCTTGGGGCTGTAAAGATCGGTCTCAGACGTGGTCTATGTTTTAATATATTTTATGACTTCTTAAAAGGTGACTCACGCCCTGGCCACTGTGGCTACTTGGTTGGAGCAATGTCCCATACACCAAAAGATTTGATCCCAGGTTTCGGATTCAATCCCTGGTCAGAGCACACATGTGAGGCAACCAACTGGTCCATGTTTCTCTCTCTAAATAATCAATAAAACATGTCTTTGGGTAAGAATTATTTAAAAAAAAAAAAAAAAAAGGTGACACACACCACAATAGTATGTTGTTCTATTTCTGTTTTTCCATTACTGTGCCTAGTACAATATTTCTGGAATAGAAAATTGGCTTTTATGGTCTGTCTGGGAATCTAACCACCAATTATAACATTGTTTTTCTCCTTAAAAAAAAAAAAAAAATTTAAAGTTTCAACTTGCAAACTAACTTTTGGATAGTAATCCATTTGTAAGTGGGAAATTGTATCCATTTTAGATATTTCCTTGGTAAGTAACCACCAAAATGACTTTCTTTTAATCTTATTTTTAATAAGTGATCTCACTGCACTCTAATAACCTTTTGGGTATAACAGTGATCCCTAACTAAATAGAAATAGTGGAAGATGAATGTACATAAACTGCTCCATCTACAGTGAGAGCAAAGAAAACTTAATGGCTTCAGAGAAATGACCCAGAGCCCACTACAAGATGGCACATGTGATAAGAGACAGACATAATGTGGTTTCAAACTAAAATACTATGTTCTTTGGTGTGGGTTTTTTTGTTTTGTTTTGTTTTTTCCATGTCATCTCTCTTCTACAGAACATAGCAACGTGGAATTTTAGTTCAGGATACTGTATGCTGCTGCAGTTATTATTTCTGGTGTAAATCTGCCCTCGTTGACAACTAAGGGCCGTTTAGATTCTGTTGACTTCATCCAAGCTTATTTCATAGTTTTGGGGCCACCCTATTTCAGAACTCTGGTCCCAGTTTTCTTAATCAAAACTTCAGTGAAGTTGGAGACGAGTGTTTATTCCTAACACTTTCTATCGGTGTCGCTGGCAGCCAGGTGGGCCACCCAGACCTAACAGTGACTCTAGGAAATGCACTAAAGAAAAAGGTCAGAAGTTGTCTTTGCTCTTTCACTTTAAAAGGCTGTAATTTTACAAAGGATGTCTGTCTGGAAAACATGATCTCCACATATACAAGAAACTGTTACCCGTGGTTTCCACTGGGAGTGCAGTAGGCAGATAGGATGGTGGCTTTTGTTTTTACCTTGTTCTTCTGCACTGTTTGAAATCTATCATGATCATTTATTAATTTTATTTTTAAAAATTTAAGGAAAATAAAGTTTAATATCAATATTTTAGTTTTCCACTGCATAATTTTTAAGTTGATTAAAAAATAAATTAAGCTAAGTCATATATTCTCCTCCTTGATTAACACATTAGTATGTTCAACGTGTTCAAAGGAGTATATCAATATGTACGATCTGTATATATAAAAGCCTAAGCGACCATTTGTTTGACTGATAGCTATAACACGCACTGACCACCAGGGGGCAGACGCTCAATGCACAGGCAGGAAACATGGGACAGACTGATGAATCTCAGAGGGAAGGGGGGAGGGCAGGAAGAGATTAACCAAAGATCTTATATGCATGGATTCATGCACCAGTGGGGTCCCTCAGTCTGGCCTGCAGGGATGGGGCGAAAACCGGCAGTCCAACATCCCCTGAGGGGTCCTGGATTGTGAGAGGGTGCAGGCCAGGCCAAAGAACCAGGCCTCTAGTAAGTACGTAAAGACCAGGGAGAAAATACCAAAACTTAATAGTGATCATTTCTGGTCATGGAAATATGGGTGAATTTCCTTTTTGTGTTTTTCTATCTTCTTTGCTAATATTCTCTAGTAAACACATAATGCCTTTGTAATCAAAGAAAGTTTTGTAAAATACACATCTGGTTCCTTTCGGGTCTAGTGGAGAGCACATTTGTCACCGTTTCCTGACTTCAGAACCCCCTCCCTGCTCCTCACTCTCATTTCAAATATCTTGTAGGAAGTACAGTTTTATTTGACCGTTGTTTTTAAAGTAGGAATTCTATTTTAATTTTTTTATTACTAAGTTTTCAGTTAGGAATGCTGATTTTTTAGCTACTTGCCTGTAAGTTAACATTTATTTGCTGATTATTTCTATCACTGCCCATTTAAATGATCATAAAGCATTTCCACATTAAAAAAGTAAATTCAAAGATTCATTGTGACCCACTAAGAAGAAAAGGGCCATATTGTTATTTATTTAATCTTCGTAACCAAATTGTTTTTAAATTTTCATACTTTAAATAGAAATAAACTGAACTTTGAAAGATTCCTTTTTGTTCCAAAGATCATATTTCACCTAACAGTAATCATAATACAAGTTATGTAACACATGTTAAACCTACCATGTGTTAGATATGCATGTAGGTGGGGGTGAATATTGTCTTCACAATTTTCTCCCTATCTCCCTAACAAGGTAATTGGAAAAATTTGGTTTAAATAACACAAGTGCTCTGAGACCTGTGCCAGGTGTTGGGGGGCAGGAGTGGGTGTGGGTAGGGAGGGAGCGATCCCTTTTACATAAGATGAATTGAGAGCCTCCATGGAGTAAGAGAATTTGAGCCAGACCTTGAAGCATAGGCACTGCTTTAAAATGTGACGTGGCGAGAGGACAGGGGGAGAAAAATTCATGCCAACTCAGTCTCAAATAAACCAATGTTGTTCTTAATTTCAGGTTCAAGTTTTAAAACTGCTGTTGAATTTGTCTGAAAATCCAGCCATGACTGAAGGACTACTTGGTGCCCAAGTAAATAGCTTACATGTTTGTTTTGTAAATATACAAATGTGTAGATTTGGACAGATAGATCTGGATGGATTTATCCCTTTTAAAATGCTAACAGGGATCATCTCTGAGGAGCAATATTGTGTTATGTTTCTTCTTTGGTTCTTTTTGCCTGCATGAATTCCCCCAAACTTTTTGTAAGGAGCATATTTTACTTTTAAAATTTGTTTTTGAAAAGGTCTCCCTAGTAAAAAGAAATAGTAATTTTTCTGTCTCCACCCAGTTTGGGATATACTTATATCATCACCTCTTTTACACTTGACTTGGTTATGCTCACATGTATCTCTTATCTACGGAAACACTAGTGTGAAAGGAGTTCCCAGTACGCGCCTGATGCTGGGCGAGTGCCGATACTCCGAGTGAGTACAGGGTGATATGGTGCTTGTCCTCACGGAGCTTACAATGTAGGGAGGAGACAAAAATGTGTAACAGGAGAACAAGACAATTAGAAGATAAGTATTCTGAAGGAAGCAGAGGTGGTGCAGTTAGAACCAACTCAGCTCCTGTGGAAAGAGACCCTGCTCTGTTCACATGCTCATTATGTGTGCAGTAAATGTTTGACGGGTGAATTGAGGAGGCCCCACGAAGACTGTATGATGGACCTTAAAAAAGGAAATGGGTGTTTCCCCAAATGATTATATTCTAGGATTCCAAGGAAATCATATTTTTCAGCTAAAATATGAAACCTCTTTTTTCCATTAGTATACAGTGTGGGGGTACATAAGATTTTGCATTTATGTTATACAATCGTAGGGGTAATGTTCAATGGTAAGATTTTTAAGATGTATTCAACAGTTTTAAAATGAAAATATACATGAAAAATGTTTTCATATATTAAAATACTTATTGTTTCCTTTTCCAGGTGGATTCATCATTCCTTTCCCTTTATGATGGCCACGTGGCAAAGGAGATTCTTCTTCGAGCTCTTACACTATTTCAGAATATAAATAACTGCCTCAAAAAGGAAGGCCACTTAACTGTCCAGCCTACTTTCACTCAAGGTTCATTGTTTTTCCTGTTATATGGAGAAGAATGTGCCCAGAAAATGAGAGCATTAGTTAATCATCATGATGCGGACGTGAAGGAAAAGGTAACAATCATACCCAAATTCTAACTGGTAGGTCATACTTTCCAAAGAGTAATGCAGTCTGGAAGTAACTTCATCTTCTTTACAAAGGGATTCTTCCAGCTGCTGAATTTAAACAGTAAATGTCAGATTTCATCATTTCCACAGCTAGAACTTGCCATAGTCTTGTGATGTATTTTGGACCATTTTATTGAAACAAATATAACAGCTTGTTCTGAAACATTTATTTCCTTTTATTTTGCTCTTTGCTGAGCTACTTTATTTCTTCTACATGAAGTGACAGTGACCTTTTTATATGTAAGCTACTCTTCTGCTGTTTGCTGTGATTAGTACTCACCTTGGAGAGCATTAGTGTGTGATTGTTTCAGAACTGCCGCAGGAATGACCTTCTTCTAGTAACAATGAGATCCTGTGCTCTTGAGTCCACCTGCCAGCCTAGCCACACTGCTTTCAGAAGTCTGTTCTAATTATTAAAATCTGTTCTAGTCAATGAAAATGGTAAACTTCTCGGAGAAATGTTTCCTACTACTCACCCACTCCCATGCAGTGTGCCAGCAGGTAAAGATGCTGTTATAAAATCCTGGGATCCATCTCAGTGCCCACCTATGGTCAATTGGTTAAGTCAATCATCTAGTCCTAAAGAACTAAGTAGATCTGAATGTGCTAATGTGGAAAGACACCCCTGAAATATGAATATTTTTAAATGAAAGCTATTTAGGCTTATATATGGATAGCCACTTCTAGAATGATACTCAAACTCCTGGGTGTGGGACTGTGGAGTGAGGAAATGACTTTTCTATGTTCACATTCTACTGTTTGAAATTTTTACTGTGGCATAAATTTTATCATAATTTTTTAAATAAAAAGGAAAAGTAACTCACAAGGTTATGTTTTCGCCTATTAATTGATAGTACTTTATTCATTAATTTTCATTCATATTTTACTTAACTAAAATTACATACAATATATGAAAATTTCTCAGCTATTATCTATAATAATATTTTTGCTCCATAAGCTACTATAACAATTCACTGATATATTGAAATTCAGCCAGGTTTTATAATATTCAAGTTCATCACCACCATGCTTAGTATTAAGTAAATAAAAATGCAAGCAGAAGCTTTCCTACTCAAGTATTTAAGGCAAAGCTTTAATAGTACTTTAAATTCCATTGGTAAATACATGGATTTCCACAGGAAGTCAGAATCCTCAAACAGAAAGATGTGTTTTCACAGTTATCCTGATACAGAACTCAAACTTGGAAGAAATATTTTTACAGTAGAAAAAATTTACTGAGATGAAAACATGTAAATTCCTAAGTGGCTACATTAATGTACATATGATGACTAAGAATAATACTTTTCTTTATCAGTGATGCAAGCATAAATATTAATTCCCTGAAAGATACATTTCTTTATGATAATTTTTTAATCTGCCTCCTTATTTACTGAAAATATATATTCAACATGTACACATTAAAAACTGGGCTTACCAAAACCGGTTTGGCTCAGTGGACAGAGCGTCGGCCTGCGGACTGAAAGGTCCCAGGTTCGATTCCGGTCAGGGGCATGTACCTGGGTTGCGGGCACATCCCCAGTAGGAGATGTGCAGGAGGCGGCTGATCGATGTTTCTCTCTCATCGATGTTTCTAACTCTCTATCTCTCTCCTTTCCTCTCTGTAAAAAATCAATAAAATATATTTTAAAAAAAAACAAAAACAAAAAAAAACTGGGCTTTGGTTTCAATGTGCTTTAGCAGCATTGAATTCTAAAACTGCCTCTTTTCTCCTTCTATTAGTTTGAATAAATAATCACATATCCTGGAAATCAGAGCATTGACCCTGAAATGTCAAAATGCTGGAGAAAGAGGGGGAGTCCTTTTAACTACCCAGAAAGAATTACATAATGAAAATGCACAAGCAGATCTTTATCTCTGTAGATCGTAGCACACCTTGGCGTTTATTAGGTGCGACTTCTAATTGGTGGTTCCATCTCTTGGGCAATGAGGAATGTCAGTGTTCCTCAGTTCCCACAGGAAAAAGGGAAACTTCAGTAATGTCTCACATTGGTAATGATGCCAGCTAATCAAAGAGGAAAATGAAATTGACTTAGAGGAAGGAGATTAAAAGGTATGACGTACATTAGACTGAATGAAGGGACGAGAATATATTTGTCTTTTTCAATTTTCTTTTTCATTTTGCAGATAAACCCTTCAAAATGTAGACATAAGTAAAAAATAAAATGGGAATAACTCAACAGAGTGAGATTCTATAAGGAGAGATGAAGCTTAATGTACTTCTTAGTAATAAAACATCAAAGTAGAAAGAATGTGAATGGTAATTAAAACTTGTGAGGCAGCCTAGAAATATGAGGCAGGCCCAATTAAATGGAACTAGCACATAATTTAAGGTGCTTAGAGACCATCAGTTGGTACATGTGAATACAAAAATAATGTTAAGGCATTCGACAGAGAAGAAATCAAGAGGTACTTAGCTTGTTTCGTAGAGCAGAAGTAAGAGATGAATTTTCCATTCAGCGTGAAACAGCAAGGAAGGTGATCACAAAAACATTGGCTAGTATTAGGGCAACACACTCAAAACGAATCCACCACAAACCTAACATCCTGATTTGAAGCTGCTTGCTAAATGCTCCTTTGGAGTGAAAGAAATTTATGCTTATTCAGTTCTTTTCCTGAAGGTCCATTTTATGGGGAAATTGTTTGTGCTTTAGTGCCCCCAAATCACATACAGTATATACAAACATTATATACACATTTCCTTTTGACCAATTTGCATCTTTGTAGATAAAAATGCTAAATTTTGATTAAGATCATTTAGATTTGGTTTTGGCTTTCCAAATTTTACAAAATGAATGAGATAAAGTTGCCAATCCTCAGTGTTTAGTGTCCTGATATATATACTGAAATCTGTAACAGGAACAATACATTATCAAAAAAATGAACCTATTTTCAGCTTCCAATTCTACCTATATGTATTAGGTAAGGGAATCCTAAAAAATCATTTTCTCCCTTATATTTTCAAAGTGCATTTTTAAAAAATCAATTATTCATAGTTTTTGGAGGTAGCTCAAAATTCTCTTGTTACACATGAGGAAACTGAGGCACAGTGAGCACAGGTGACTTGTTTCAATAACAGAAAACTCCTTGGTGAAATTAAGTGGCTAACTGTAGCATGCATATATATGTGCTACGGCACCGCCTGGGTAGCATTTGGTGTAAAAAACCTACTTTGATTATTTGTTATGAATAAAGTTCATTTCACTGAGACTATGAAAGAGACAGAATGGACCTCCAAATGTATCTAATCAGCTCTCTTCACTGAAGATGGTTCCGAGTAATCAAGTGACTTCAGAGCCCTTAGGACTGAGCCTCAGGTCAGCTGATTCCTCTCTCTCTTTCTCTCTCTCTCTCTATATATATTAGTATTCTACACTGGCTTACTAAAAGTAGAATCATGCTGAGGGAATCATTTAATATAAAAATATGACATCTGAATAATGTCAAACATAAAATATAAATCTTATTAATATATTGAGTTAGAGCTAAGAAACCAGAAAAATATGACTGTACAGAGAGAATAAAATTTAATTCAAAGTGCATGGTATATTAACACTTAAGATCTGCATTTAGCTTTGTAAAATATTTCCTTGCAGCTATATTTGTGCTTAGCATCTGACATTTAGATTAAAAATAGAAAATTTCATAAATCACATTCTCATAACCACACTCCCTTATTCTGTCGGGGCTTTTGATTTAGGGATTGTAGGCATGCAATAGAAATATACTGTTCCTTTCTTTTTAAAAAATTGTCTTTACAAATGTAACTTAGCCTAACCTCTTCTATGTTTTTATGCTTAAAAAATATATCACTTAATATTTGGCATGTAAGCTACTCAGAGTAAGAAGTGCTATAAGCATGTGAGAGTCAATTTTATTATTACTCTGGTGTGAATGTAAGAAATACATTTATGTGAGCAGTCCTCTGAAAAATACCTACTTATGTACACAGCCTTGACTAACCTTGCAGAAGGCCCTTAAGAAAAGAACAGGAATGAGTCTTTAAAATCAGTTTTAGCCAATTCATTACTTAACCCATACCTGAACTCTTTGTTTATGTGAACTGGCAATCATATTAGTAAAGTTACTGCATAAAACAGAAACTTGCAAATGTAAAGGATGTTTCCTAATGTAAAAAATCAATCACGTACTTTCAAATTTATATCAAATTTATTTCATTAAAAGCTCCTGTGCTCATTTATTCAAAGCTTTCATCACTGGTATGTATGTATCTTGATTCTCCATGCTTCAAGACAAAAAAGTCTTCATTCTTAAGTCCATACCTTTCTATAGCCTCATTCAGTTTCACTGGAGGCTCTAAGTAATGCTGGCAGAGAGAGGAAAAAGGGGAAAAGGTTAACCATACATGGATTTGGGGGATATTTCAAATAAGAATTCAAACCAAAATGACTAACATGTCTACTTAAAATAATGCCCTTTTCACTGAAGCATTAGCAAATGAGTTCATCACATTTTCTAATACAGGGGTCATTAATGTTAAGTCGATAGAAACGTCATACTTACCAATCTATCCAAACACCATGTATGTCAAATTTGGTTCCAACTTAGATTGAACAACATTAAATTGCATGAGATCTGGTCACTATTTCACTACATGAAATTTCAATCTAAATGGAATCAATGCCTAAGATAATATTAGAGAATTAAATATTACCAATGTTTTTTAATATAGAAACTTACATTGCAGGAGTGTTGTGTGTGTAAGCAAATGCTAGAGAAACCTTTTTGGCTGAAGAAGGGTTGTTATCCTCAAATCCCTAGCCACATACTGACACTGTAGTGTACAGAGCGAAAGAGGGACAGAAATATGACAGGTGGAAGGTCCCTTTGTGTGTTCCCCTCTTCAATCTAAAATAAAAGTGAAAACAGCACACTGCTGCAGAATGTTTTAACCTATCAAATGTTTTCCAAATAAACTGAAACCACCTGGATATGTTATTCTAACTACTAATTTAAAAGATATTAACAATTAAAAATATGTTTAAAAAAAGATATTTTTAAAAAATCACCTCACCAGTTTTTCTCTTTTGGTCTAAATCTTTACATTGTACAATTGCTACTTTTCCCCTTTATTTCAAATGGATTTCCCCCCAATTTCAATTTTAAAAGCTTGTAAAATGTGGGGGGGAAATCAAACAGTGTCTCATCTAATCACCAGGGGGCGGTCTGCCTCCACCCTTCACACAACCAGCATCCTTTGAGCACCGTACAGTAGTCAGGCCAAGGAACCAAGCAGAACCCTGGAGCTTGCAGTCTAATACAGAGACAGATAAGAAATGAATAAGTAAGAAAATAGTATCTGATCTGAGTGGTTGATATATTCTGGGGACAAAATGTGGGCTAGTGTGGGATGTGGAGGTTTCATTTTAAATACAGCAGTCCAAGAAGTTCTCTCTGAGAAGGCGATATCTGAA
Organism: Myotis nattereri; assembly: GCF_964212035.1. Classification (NCBI taxonomy): domain Eukaryota; kingdom Metazoa; phylum Chordata; class Mammalia; order Chiroptera; family Vespertilionidae; genus Myotis; species Myotis nattereri. The sequence goes on from NC_138086.1 coordinate 68,363,703, forward strand.
CAAAGACCTGCTGGGACAAGAATGCACAGGGCTTTGCAGGCGATTGTGAGGGCTGTGGCTCTGAGTAGGATGGGAGCTACTCGGTAGAGGAGTGCCATGATCTGATTCAAGGTGTAAAGGTCACTGTCCTCGGCAGTGCTGGGAACAGACTGTCAGGGCAGCATGTAGCAGGGAAGGCGATGAGAAATGGTCAAAGTCCTAATATAATTGGAAGGGTGAGCTGATTGCATGTGGGGGGAAACTGGATGGAGGGAAGATATGAGAGCGAGAGAAGTCAAGGTTTTGGCCTGAGCAACTGGAAGGAGGATTTGCCATTTACTGAGATGTATGAGAAATAAATTTGAGGGAAGCTCAGAAAGTTTGGTTTTGGACTTAGATTTTGGTACCATTGTTAAGAAAGCAGTTGGAAATATAAATGTGGATTATGGGAACAACCTGAACTACAGAGGGGCAGTTGATAAGTGGTAACCTGCTTATATTATAGTAAACAGCTAATATATCTACTTACATGCAAATAGTTTCAAAGTGTTTACAAATCAGGCAAAACATCCTCCCTGAAAATGCCATCTATTTTATAACAAACTCATGGTTGTCAGGTTTATGCAACGAATGCTAAAATGTGAACGACTTGCTAAGTGAGTTTTTATTACACGTTTCATTAAGAAAGAAAGATGGAGGTTAGATTTTTAACAGAAATAATTCTTGAAGGCTGAATAATACAACAACTCATGAAGACTGGGGTTTTCTATCTTCTCAGTAAAGAGCACAACAATCACTGAAGTTAAAAATCTAGGTGTCATCCTAGATTCCTCTCTGCACAGGTTTAATAAAATAATTCTAAGTCACTGGTATATATTACATGTGGAGCATATATATGCATATATCTCTATATGGAACAAGAAATGCCACCAAATATAGTGGTGTACCAATGGAAACCAATATCAAACTTCCCCCTCCTTCAAGTACAAAGACACATTCTCATTCATCCTTCCCATCCCTGTGGTCCTTCATTCCATCTCCCAACTGTGGCTCAGGATTGTTTCATCACAATGTGGGAATCTTGAGTGGGGAGAATAGGCAGTGGGCAGGCAGCGTATTAGGTAATTTTGGAACAAACTGTAATCTAGGGAAAGGGCAGGCCAAAAACAGGACGGAAAGGGAGTGCTTTACACAGCATGAAAACAGGGTTCCTGCCCTGGATGTGGAAGATGCCACATAAAGCGAAGTAGAAGCCAACCAGCCATTTCTAAATTTTGCTGAGGGCAGGTCCTGGATCCAGGAAAGACGAGAAAGCTTTCTTCTATCCTCCTGCTTGATCCCAGAACTGGCTAGTAGCAAAGTTGTAGGGTTCTGCTACCTTAAGCAAAAAAAACAGTTCTTCACCCAGCCTACATGGCTCAGTGGTTGAGCATCTACCTATGAGCCAGGAGGTCACGGTTCGATTCCCCATCAAGGCACATGCCCAGGTTTCAGACTCGATCCCCAGTGTAGGGCATGCAATGGATGATTCTCTCTCATCACTAATGTTTCTATCTTGCTCTTCCTCTCTGAAATCAATTTTTAAAAATCAGTTCTTCTATAAGTCTATGAGTAAAAGTACCATTTTTCCCAACACCTGGCACCTAGCAGACACTGAATCGATGTTTACTGGATGAATAACATTTCTAGAAAGTTCTAAGTTGTCCAGCCTTACTTCCTCCATTGCCCTCCATATGACATCCATACTCTGGCTGAACAGAATTCCTCACTACCCCAGGTGCTGCTTCCGATCGTACACTCTGCCCTTTCCTCTTGAAATGCCTTCTCATGGCCAAGTTCAAATGTCACCTCTTCCATAAAGCTCTCCCTGATCCCTCCAATCAGCAACTATATCTGATTCTGAGGCCACTGACCCCTTTGACATCTGTTTTAGAGTTATTATGTACATGTCTTACATGTTCTGCTAGAATGAAAGGCTCCCTAAGAGAGAAAACATGGTGGTTCATTTTTCTGTTTCCCAAGACTAGACTCATTTTTTGTTATATAAACAAACGCTTCATTACAGAAGTCAGAACAGCAGGCATTGAGGGTTTTTTCACTATATAAATACTGTTTTACTAATTCATGATTTACCACTTCGTGTGATGACTATGAATCACACAGGTTCTGATTCCAGTTGATCTCTGAACACACCAAAGGGAGTGGCAATGCCTGAATCTTATCATAGATCAAACATACCAGTTATTTTTATCACAGACTGACCTCATTTGCTAAGGCAAAAGTTCCCCAGTGAATGGCCACAGATTTCTTTGCTTGAACATCAATGTGAATCCTTACAGCTTCTTCTGGGTCCACATGCTGGTATTTCATAAACCATCTGATGAAACACAGCAATTTATTAATTCAAGCCTTTGAAATATATAATGACTGCTTCATCTAATCCACCTGTAAGGTTCTGCACAGGAAAAAAATCACAGTAGAAAACCATCTCCTTTAAGTCTACTTTTCTTCTGGAAAAACTTAAGCAAAAATATTTCATGTACAAACTGCTATACAATAGATAAGTCTCAAGCAAAATTCTCCTTTGAATAGTAAGATTTTGTGCTATGTGTATTTTTATTTTATTGATGATTTATTCTGAAAATGTCTTACTGTTACTTTTAAAAGCAGATAGTTTGCAATCCTGGTATGAATCAAAACAATGGGAAAGAATTAGAAACTACAAGTCTACTTGCAAAAGAACATGAAAAACTTGCTGAAACAAATTTTTAAAAAGGGGACATATGTAATATTTTCAACAATGAAGATTTAAATAATAATAAAATAAAAAGAATTAAAGTAGAAAAACTTGCTAAATTGAAAAGCCAACAAAAAATCATATATAGTATTTAAAGATCAGGAGCAAGAAAACCCCAATTACTACCTAAGGGTATTATTTAAACAGCATACACTGAACAGTGAGGTGTTTTGGTTGGACAAGAAGACAGGGCTCATGAGGGGGATAATTAGAGCGCAGAAACACTGAAAGGCTGCCTAACGCCTTGGGAAGAGCAGGGAACACTTTCAGGAGCAAGAATTATTATTTCTAATAAAAAGGGAAGTGTACAGTCTACAGGCAAATCCTTTGCTTTCCCAGCCATTAGTTTAGAAGAGGAAAAGCAACACTGTCTTCACATTATGTATATCCCGGGGCTGCTCCTGCCCCCTACGGCTGCAGTCAAGACTGATGGGTAGGGGCTAGCACAGGTGCTTCTACACTTCACAGAGCACATCATGGAGCAGCTCATCCAACTCCTACAGCCAGAAGATTGTCATTTACTGGAGGAGCTGCCGAGCCCTTTGGGAGCTTATTCTGGTATAAACACTAGCAGGAATGTTGTTTTTTTAGAAGCACACGTACCTTGGTGCATATGCTCCAATGGGAATAGCTGCAAGGTCAAAAGGTCCAAACCTTCTTCCTATCTCTTCAAAAACGGGGCAATAACCAGTGTCTCCTGCGAAAAAAAACCGATTCCAAGGGCCCAACACAGACCAGCTGCCCCACAGAGCCTTGTTGTCATCCAATAGAGTCCTTTTACACCAGTGCTGGGAAGGTGTAAAGACAAAGGTGACCTTGTCATGTCCGGGGACACAGTTCTCCTCCCACCAGTCCAGCTCGATCACGTTCTCACAGCCACATTTCTGCATCCAGTCGAGGAGACCCAACGGCACAAACCACCTCAAGTCATTACCAAATCGCTCGTTCAAAGAGACGACAGAACTGTAGTCCAGGTGGTCGTAGTGGTTGTGACTGATGAGGACCGCGTCTATGGCGGGGAGCTCACTGACAGAGCACGGTGCCTGCCGAAAACGCTTTGGACCCATGTACTGCGACGGTGAAGCACGAGAGCTAAACATGGGGTCGGTGAGAAAGATGAGCTCGTCCATTTCCACCATTACCGTGGCATGTCCCAGCCACGTGACTCTTAAGCCTGCTTCGCTCACTCCAGCTGCTTCAGGGTCATTGATAAAATATGGCTTAAGCACAGGGAGTTCTTTATCAAGTTCCTAAGTGTACAAAAAAGGAAAGCAGCCCTTAGACAAAAATTAAAAGGTCTTATGTCATCACAAGACATATTTGACATAAATAATAGAAAGAAGAGCTACTTGGGGAGAACTGAAGTCATTCAATAAATTTGCTGTTTTTGCTTTGCTCTTGAAAAGGCATACTTCTTTCTGAATCTGCCTCACTAATCATGACAATATAGTAATGTAAGACACTCTTAACTCCAAATGCAGTAAACGAAGGAAAAATTGAATTTAAAACTGAGCACTGCTGAACGTACTGAATGTTTTCAAGGCTCTCTTACGTAAGTACTAGTGGCAGACGAGCCCAGCCGCAGTCACTTCTGCCATTTCAGGTGGCTCATGCATTCACTGCTTAAAAACCGCCTCAGACACAGGTCAGTCCCTAAAACAGTAAAGAAAACTCACAACCATTTATTTACAGATCTTGGATCTCAGACATGAATCTGACTTTTTGAGTAGAATTCAAATCAGAGCATGATGATGATTCCTTGGCGGATCACAATCATAGACCATTCTCCTCATTCTTTCTCTTAAGGTTTTCTATCATTGATCAAACCAAAGCAAAACATGGTTCCTGCCTGATCATTTGCGGGGAGGGAGAGGAGATGGGCTAAGCAGATGTAAAACAATAACTACAACAAATACAATACGTTAATCCTTTGGTTATTCTACATATTGTCCTTGGATTGGGCTTGATCAAGAAGCAGCTGTGTTTTAGGGCCTCATGTAACAACTTCACCCCTACCGTCCACTCACCCCAGAAACATCTCTCAGTTCTCAGTAACAGGAAGAGCTCTTCTCTGGAGCAGCTGGCTTTACGCACTGGACCTTCGCTGGGAAAACCCCGAGTCCGCGCTTCCCTTTTCACTCTGATGAGGAAGCTCAGAGTAGACGCTGAAGCTGCCTCCAGCATCGTGCGGGCCACGATGGAACATATTTCTATCCTAACTTTATTCTTGACTTTATTTTTCTATCCTCATAGTCCATTTGCTCTTATATGTTCATCCATCTGCTTTTTACTGCAACGTGTATTTTTATAAGCTGCTGCAAATCAATTTTGAAAAGGGTATGGCACTGGATCATTAACTACAAGACATGCTATGCAGCCTAATAGGAAGGAATGAAGAGCCCTGTTGCCACAGGTATGACAGACACCGTAACCTGTGTGAGCTCCTGAAGAATGACGAGAAGTTCATGATGCAGAGAAAAGGAGGAAGGGCGTTTCAGGGTGAGAAAGTGCCTAAGCAAAGACAGAGCCAAACAGAAGCTGGCGTTTTGCGGGGAGGGGACACACTACGTCTATAAAGGATCAGAACACAGTAAGAGCCCTGAACGCCACACTCCACCCAGAGACAATGAGGAAGCATCTTAAAAATACAAAAAGACATGACCCCATTTCTGTTTCGAGAAAACACTGTCAGAGTGAAAATGACGACCTTGGATTGTGTCACAACAGCTGCCATGAGTGACGAAGACCTGAACAAAGGAGACAGCAATGAGCAGAGACGAGAGGGCATGTGGAGAAGAAGCTGGTGAAGGCAAAGTGACAAGTCACTGAGAAGGTCTGACTGGGAAAAGGACCTGGACAGAAGAGGAGCAGCACAACCGGAGGACACCCTGAGTCTTGGTTTCCTCATCAGTAAAAGGGGTGTAACAAGTATACCTGCCCTTCATGGCTGTGGGGACTGGCATGTGGTGGCTGGCACACTGTAAGCACTCTACAAGATTTCCAAAAGAAAAAAGCCCCACCCCTGACAACCAGTCCGGCACCAACCCTACCGATCTCTTACAATGTGCCTGTTTCCTTTCTCATAGTTACTAACTGACCTAAGTAACATCCTAACACTTAAAAGTCCTCATTGCTTAACTGTCTTCCCGTCAACTCAGTCCATAAACAGCCACCTCAAAAGCTACCTACTTGTGGTATATCTCTTTCTCCTGCTGAAAAACACCTTCACTGGCTCTCTACTGCTTGACAGCACACGTATCATCTCCTCACCCAGCAAGCCTCTTTGGACTCCCCCAACCCCTTCACCAGCTATTTCATTCAACTCTACACCGCTGTGTCCCAACTACACCGAGACCACTCTCTGTTCCCAGACTGAGCTGGAGAGCCCTGCACAATACTGATCCCATTTCTCAGGTTGAATGTCTTCCTTCCGTGCCCCCGAGTCCTTAATCAAATTGCACAGCCTTCATGAGACCATCCCCGGGTGTCCACTGCTGGAAGCAAGCACTCCTGCCTCTCAACTTCATGTCACTTAGCTCATGCATCAGCTATGAATATTCTGTCTTATACCCTTGTTAAATGTATACAGGATGTATCTTATGTCTTATTCAACTCAGAATCACTCACAGTGCCTGATTCAGTGATGAAATACAACATGTATTCATAAAATTAGTTGGATGAACGATAGAATGAATGTAAATTTTTCAAATCAGTTCTCAAAGTTAGTAATCAGGGTTAGTGAATAATAATAAGTGCCATATAGTGTACTTATCAAGAATTAAGGAGAGCCACAGCAGGTTTGGCTCAGTGGATAGAGCATCAGCCTGCAGACTAAGAGGTCCCAGATTCGATTCCAGTCAAGGGCATGGGCCCAGGTTGCGGACTGGATCCCCAGTAGGGGGCGTGCAGGAAGCATCTGATCAATGATTCTCATCATTGATGTTTCTATCTCTCTCCCTCTCCCTTCCTCTCTAAAATAAATAAAATATATGTATTTTTTTAAAAAAGAATTAAGGAGAAAAGAGAATCAAGGAATATACATTGAGTACCTACCATATGTACTCATATAAGGCTTCATATTGACACATAATAATGATGAATTATCTAATACAGGGTGAGGCAAAATAGGTTTACAGTTCTGAGTTCACAAAACAGAGTTTATTGTTGTATTATTATTTATTTATTATTGTATTATTTTTCATATGAACAACTATAAATGTACTTTTGCCCCATCCTGTATATCAAGTAATTTAGGGTAACATAAAATAAAATCACATTAACAATAGCTACCATTTATGGAGTGCTTACTATGTGCTAGACACTGTACTAACTGCTTCATAAAATTTTTTAATTTAATAGCAACCACAATACTGGACGTAGATACATTAAGTAGCTCCACTTCACAGGTGAGAAAACAAAAAATTAGAGAAGTCACAATATTCATACAAGGTAACCCAGCAGCTAACTTCCACACACGCTGTCCCTTACCATTATACTACTCCCAAATATTATCTCAGATGGAAGAAAATAAGGACACAAGGAAGTTTTAGAAATGACGATTATGTTCATTATCTTGTTTGTGGTGATCATTTCATGAGTATATACTTATTGTCAAAACTCATCAAATTGTATTTTTTGAATATGTGGAACTTGTAGTATATATTTTTTCTTAATTTTTGCCCTTTGGAACTTGTATTATATTAATAAAACTATAAAAAATGTTTAAGTGTCATCATGTTTAAACAGTATATCAAAATACCTGTAACAAAATTCCCTGAAAACTGTTGCATTTTCTTTTTCCTGAGCTTAAAAATCATTTCAGGTTTAGTATCTGGTATTATGCATTGACTCTTGAAGGGAAACAAAACCTGAATCGAGCACCTCTGGCAGCCTCGACTTGTTCTCCAAACAAAGTATTAACAGGTAAGGTCCTGAAAGGACTGTCACAAAGGCCATATATTATATGATCCTTATTTTTATGAAATATCAGAAATAGGCAAATCCATAGAGACAGAAAACAGGCTAGCAATTTCCAGGGGCTGGAGGAGGGCAGGGGAACTGCAGGGTGGGGACTAAGGACATGGGGCTTCCTTTGAGGGTAATGGAAGTGTATTATTGTGGCAATGGCTGCACAGCTCTTAGTGTACTGAAAACCACTGATTGTATACTTTAAGCAGGTCAATTTTGTAGAAGGTGAATTATATCTCAACAAAGCTGTTTTTTAAAAAAAAGTCAAAGTATTGACATCTGAATTAAGCAACCACACTTTTCTCATGTTCCTTTCTCCATGCTTAGACCATCACAAATGAGCAACTTATTTTAAAGAAGTTGATCTCTAGCTACCTTTCCATAAATATGATTCAAAGATAGAGTCTCAATTAGATTCCAAAAAGAAAAATAATTTTTTTTTTTACTTAATCATCAGACTTTGAAAAAGCACGCAGAACGGGGGTGGGGAAATTCTTATTTATTTGAGAAAACCAAGCACTCACTTGGCATTCTCTTTACTGGATGGAGATTTTTCTTGCTAGTCTTCCTTTTTTTTAAGCTGCAAATGGGAAAATCCCGAGGCTCATATTTAACCAGTATACCAGTTAATATTTCACTTTTCTTGGGGAAAGGGAAAAATCCTAGCACTCATTCAACCACTAACCTTTGCCAGGTGCTTTAGGTACATTATGTCATCTAACCATGTGAAGCCGATGTCACTGGCATTTCACAGATAACAAGACCAAGGCAAGGAGTGGGGGCCAGTCACTAAGAAACTCGTCAAGGTCAAATAACAAGCCCTCACCGGTTTGGCTCAGTGGATAGAGCATCGGCCTGCGGACTGAAAGGTCCCAGGTTCGATTCCGGTCAAGGGCATGTACCTTGGTTCTGGGCACATCTCCAGTAGGAGGTGTGCAGGAGGCAGCTCACCGATATTTCTAACTCTCTATCCCTTTCCCTTCCTCTCTGTAAAAAAAATCAGTAAAATATTTTTTTTTTTAAAAAAAAAAGATCAAATAACAAGTGTCCAATCAAGAGTGGGATCAAGGTGTTCCTGACTCAAAAGACCCTCTCTTTTCATTAAACCATAATTCTTTCCATGGCATAAATGATATTAACTTTAAAACAATGAAATCCATATTCTGGATAATATTATTTTAAGAGTATGTGTTTGTGTGCATGAGTGAGATACATTTGATGAAAATCTGTTAAATACCAAAGTATTTTAAAATGAAGTTAATAAAAATTTGAGGAAATCTGTCAGATATAAAACAACAAAAAAAGAGGACGTACAGGAGAAATAAAGGAAAAACTACGGAGGGCTGACCCAGCAGGTTCACGTAATCATTAGCAGCTGATTTTGAATGGAAAGATGGAGAGAAAGAAATTTTCAAGAAAATTTCCTAGAAGTTAAGGAAACAGACTTTTACACCTAAAGGGCCCACCAGGCATCAAGCATGATGAATAAATAACCACACATCATGGTGAAATTTCAGAACACTGATGCCAAAGAAATTCTCTTTCCCAAGTTTCTACAGAAATAAAGGTTTCTCCATAGCAATCCTAAAAATAAGGTCACAGACGTAATGCTTTCAAATTCTGAGAGAAAACTGTTTCCAAACTAAATTTCTATACCCACACTATCAGTTAAGAGTGAGAATAACCCTGGCCCGGTGGCTCAGTTGGTTGGACCATTGACCGGTACACCAAAAGGTTTTGGTTAGATTCACAATCAGGACACATACCTAGGTTGTGGGTTCAATCCCCTGTTGGGGCACAGATAGGAGGCAACCAATCAGTGTTTCTCTCTCACACTGATGCTTTTCTCTCTCTCTCTCTCTCTCTCTCTCTCTCTCTCTCTCTCCCTCCCTCCCTCCCTCCCTCCCTCCCTCCCTCTCTCAAATCATTTTTTTTAAAGCAACATATACTCAGGTGATGATTTTAAAAAAGAGTAAGAATAAAGACATTTCAGATAAGCAAGGTATCAAAAACTGACTTCCCAAGTACCTTTGTCTCAGTAAGAATATGCTCCACCAAAATGAGAATATATCCACGGAAGAGGGACAAGTGGGATGCAGGAAACAGCCAACACCAAAGAGGCTAAGGAGCCAAGATGATGGTGAAGGGAGATACTAGAATGGAAGCTGGCAGGGAGCCTGGAGATTATAGCCCAGTGCTATAATCAAACCCATGACCCTTTAGTGTGCAGGCCAATGCTATAACCACTGAGCAACACCAGCCAGGGCAACATAGTCACAACAATATAAACAATAAAGGGAAAGTTCAAATATAACCATGGAAAAGAGATGGGGAAGGAGAGAGCGTTAAGTACAATAGAAAATATGAAGGACCACAGAACGAAAAACACTGCACATTTCCACATATTGGAGGTATCAAAAAGAGTCACATTCACAGAACCAGAGTGATGGCTGCCAGGGCTGGGGGGAGAGGGAAGTGGGGGCTGCTGTCAATGGGCACAAAGTCTCAGTTAAGCAAAACGAAGCTACTGCACAGAGCTGTACCTGTAGTCAACTCCATGGACCCTTAAAAATTCAAGCTAGATCTCATGTTAAGTGTTCTTACCACAACAAAATTAAAAGAAATCTAAAGGCAAACTCCAGAGGGAAGGGTTGACAGTTGTTGCCTCTGGGATGGCAGCGGAGTAGCAGGGGCTGGGTAGGAGACTAGTATTTGTCTAATACGCCTTTCAGTAAAAACTGAATACGTGCATTTATTCTCTTCATAAAAATAAAAAAGCAACCTGTTCACTACTATCGGATAAATAGAAAATAATTGGTATGCTTCGTTTTCCCAAAGGGCACCCTATTCTTCAATATCATACAGCCAAAAATTATATTTTCAAAGTACTTTCATGTGTCAGATGAACAAAAAACAATTGCAGTGACCTACACGGTCTTATCATAACTTTATAGACAAAATAAGAAAAGGAACTCCTTGAGGGACTGTGATAGGAACAAGGCCCCACACTGAATAAACCTTGGGCTGGAGTCTGGTTTCCGCAATCCGACCCTGGTGTCCCACTTTTCCAGCCGGCCCCGCTGTGCAGCCTCCGTTCTGTGTCTCTCACACTCGGACGGACAGTCCCCTGCTCACTGCCATGGCAGTCACGGTACGGACAGCCTCCTTCGCCTCATGAACCTCAGGAGGTGCCTGTCTCCTCCCTCTCTGAGATTCTCTGTCTCTTCTTCCCTGACTGCGGGTGACAATAACAATCGGGCAAGTCACTGAGCCGCCTGCAACCGCACAGCAGTGACAGCATCTGAACAATGCCACGCCTGTGTCCTGCACAATGCTCTAAAGACCAGGAAAGGCAAGTATCAGGAACTGTCCAAGGACAGAAATGTCATTAAAACAGAAACAAAAGGAGACACATGTAAAACTTTAAATAAAAAAACTAACTAAATAAAAAAGATGTATACAGATTTCATAGAAAAAATGATTCTGATAAAATACTTTGATTTAAAAAACAACAGAAACAGAAATTTATGTCCCATTCAACATGTAAAATTTGTACAAAAATATTGTCTTTGAAAATGATTTGTAATCTGTAGACTTAATACCTGGGAGATGTCGTGATATGTGAATCCATTTTTTGAGGTATGGGGTCTTCTTTCTCCAAATAGATCTGATCGTCAAAGTTAAAAACACACATGCTATTTTCTGAGACTGCAACTAAATTATGCAGCTCTGCTAGTGACCCTTTTTCATTGTATTTAGACCTGTTCTATTAGTTATCTTATAATATTTCTTCCAAAACACTTTCATACTTATATACCTAAGTAAATATGATATGAATTGCATAATATACAGTAATTATAACCCTGCACATATCATAAAATCCCCCTGAAAATTCAAGCACCCACCTGGCACCATACATAGATAACACAATATTACTGACTGATTACATGCTGTACTTTAAAAACCCATGACTATTTTGTAACTACCAATGTGTACTCCTTAATCCCTTCACCTTTTTCACCCAGTCCCCACACACTCCTTCCACCTGGCAACCATCAGTTTGTTCTCTGCATCTAAGAGTCTGTTTCTATAAAAACAATAATTTGAAGTTGTGTTTTATTAAACTCTAGCCTCCCAATGCCTAACAAAAACAACTCCCAGAGATGTGATTAAATTCTAAACTGACCTAATAATCTGAAACAGGTGTTCTTTACATGGACCTTAATAGGTTTTGTTTTGTTTTTCCAGAAATGTCTGACTCTATCAGATTTAGGAGTCGGTAAAAATTAATAATTTTGGCAATTTAAAGGGATTAAATATGGAATTAATTAGTTATCTATGAAAATAACAAGTCAACATGCATTTGACCTGGTTCTATGCTTTTATTGGAACAAAAGATAGGTAAGAGATAAGAAATAAAATATAAATTGGAATAGGGCAAAAGTGTCTTCTTTCTCCTTTTACGTGATGCATATTTAAGTTGTACAGGTTGAGACCTACTTTGACATTTTATTTAAAAAGAAAATCTTCTGACTTAAAAACAAACAAAAAACTTAAATTTCATTAAAGAATGTAACTCTCGCCCGGCCAGCGTGGCTGAATGGTTGAGCGTCGACCTATGAACCAGGAGGTCAGGGTTGGATTCCCGGTCGGGTTATATGCAGGCTCGATCCCCAGTGTGGGGTGTGCAGGAGGCAGCCAATAGATGATTCTCTCTCATCACTGATGTTTCTATCTCTCTAACCCTCTCCTTCCTTCTCTGAATTCAATAAAAATATGTATTTAAAAAAAAGAATTTAACTCCCACTTCCATCACCCTTCCTTCTCTGCTTTATTATCCTCAGAACCTAATCATTTTTAATATACCACAGAATTTACTCACTCGTTTACCGTCTCTCTCGTCCACTGAACCTCAGGTCCAAGCAGCCAAAGGTGTGTTTCTGCTTTGTTCATTGCTCTACCTCTCGCACCTAGAGATTTCTTTAGTAATTGAACACTTGCTCAATAAATGCTCACTAAATGAATGAATGAGTAAATGAGTTAATGAACTGCTTTGAAAGGGTCCAGAAACTCCCTAAACTTATAGTAAAAGGGAATGTGATTATGTGCATGTGAATATTTCTGTAAGAAGAGGATCCACAGCTTTCATTAGATTTTCAAAAGGGGCTAGTATCCAAAAGAGCCTTAGGTGTCCTAACCAGAGCACTAGAGTATATATACGGCCACTTGCTTGGCTAAGTAGATGCAATCCTTCTAAATGACAGAGGTGTTTTCTGGTGGAGATGATGTGCTTGAAAGCAAGAGCGAGATTCCAAGAAACTCTGAGGACCATGTGGAGACGGACAAGGAGGCTGATTAAGAATGTTAGGAAACTTTAAATTTGTCTTCTATGGGGGTCAATAGCTAGGATACTTCCATACCAATCAGAGAATGTGAGAGCTTCTTGGCTTACTCTCATAATGTAATATGGCGAAATTAATGAGAGAAAAACTATTCACTCTCATTACTGTAAGGGAGGGCGCCTGGACACCTGAGCTAGTGAGCAGAGAAAATAATGAATGATCTGTGAAGACCTGGAGAGGCTAGCCCTGCCTCCTCCTGTCTCCTTTCCGGGGAATAGTTCAGGAATTGGGCATTTTCTCACATGTTCTTGCCGAAAAGGGAGAAGAAAGCTTCCCTTGAATTATGGGCAAAGGTCCCACAGCCCTGTGCAAAGCCATCTCTGGTAAAAGGCCGCAGCTCTGTCATCACCGTGTCATCACAGGCCAGTGTGTGGAGGTAGGTGCCAAGAGGCAGCCATCTGAGACCACAAGAAAAGCCCCGCACAGGACACTGCACTGGCGTGCTTGGAGCAGCAAGGAAAACCTAAGGAGCGATTTCAGACTTTTCCTTCAGCCCGGAATCAATGGGTGAACTGACCACGAAGCTATAAAGTAATTTAATTGCTTCAGAGAACACATGAGCAGTATTGTTGTTAATCCCTAATTTTACATCTGTCAACTGTTCTCCAAAAACAAAATTATTCGGGAAAGCTTAACACACACACACACACACACACACACACACACACACACACAGGCTAAGGACCACTGGCCTGGCGAGTTCTCAGAATAGCTCCAAATCATTAGACTGCAGAGATGTACGTCTGTCTTCATGGGGTCACTCCCTTCCTCTTTGAAATCAAACTAAAGACACCACTGCTATCTCTGTATGTTTACAAGCTGTGGCTCAAAAACAGGAAGAATTTACCCCAATATGCAGCCCACCCATCTTGGCCTCCTGCCCTAACCCTTCTCTTCACAGCTCAACTCCATGCTTATTTCTCTTCATATGGGGTTCTCCAGAAAAAGATTTTTCTTGTTCCTTTCATCCTCAAAATTGAAACACATAACAAGGTTTTATCTATTAATGTCCTAACTCATTCTAAAAAAGTGCCAGTAAGATATTCACGTTAATCAATTCTGTCTACTAGGATTAACACTGTGAACAGTACTTGGCATCAAAATGACAATGTCAGTTTTTTTATCCCATATCCTTTAAAGAAAAGTAGACACACATACCCAGATAAAATATTTACCACCACCACAGCCATCCATCCACCCACTGCCCCTCCTCCCTCTCCCCACTGCAGATCAGGCTTTCAGGGCCCCCACTCTTCTCAACCCATCCCCCACTCCCAACATCAAGTTCTCTATCTCTCAACTCCTCATAAAGCCTGAGGTTGATGGAAGAGTGGCCAGGGGAGATAGGGCAGAGGAGAGGGAAAGGAATCTAAGAAAGGAGAAAAGAGAAAAAGGTGCTACTGTAATTGGGAGCCACCCACCCCTGCCAAAGTATAATCTGATTCAGCTAATAGACCTTATGCCAAATGTTAGTAAGTTTTAGTCTAAGTAAAACCAGCATATTTAAAGGCCAATAATTTATTGCCAATTTTTAAAGATCTGAAAAGGTTATCTGAAGATTTCTTTTAGAGCTTTAGCAGCTTTATCCAAGGATGAAAAACCAAGTGCTCTTGGGCCACGCCTTAACGCTCAGAAGACATATTCCAAACACACGTCAGGTTATTCCCTTCTGGAACATGTCATACACTTTCTTACCTTTGTGACCTTCTCCATGCCACCTAGAAAACCACTGCCAACATACTTTTTATCTCTCGAGGCCCATGTCCAGTATCAGTTCCTCCGTGAAGCCATTTCCTGCCCAACCAGTGAGAATTAACTGTTTCCTTTCTTGTACCGAAAGCGTTCTGCTCCTACCTCTAGTTGCCATCAGATCAGTGCTCACCTGGTTGTTCACATTTGTACTCTACTGCTACACCATGAATCTGAGGGCACCTTATTTACTTTATCGCCCCAGAACCTAGCCCTCTGCTTTATCACATTAAAGGGGCTCAGCTAACTAACCTGAGTGTCACAATACAATTCACAGCAAAGTTAAGTTATACATATGTGTGTAGAGAGAGTAAGTACACAGCACGCGAAAGGGCCAAACGCTACCTCTTTGGAACTGGGAATGCTGCTGTGATCTTTTTCCATTATCAGCCATCTGAGGATATTTGGGAGAGAGAGACTTTTCCATGTTGGCCAAGGATTCACAAATCGCCCATCCTTCCCTCTTTTTGATTTAGTTACATCTTCCTCTAGTCTGTAATCCAGTTTGAAACTTTTCCTGGAAAACCTAGAAGAAGTGCTTCCTCCAGAATTCCGTGCAGAATTTTGGCGTTTTCTTACTACTTCTTTAGGATATTGGCTGCTTGTCATCAGGGACTGGTTGCTGTCATTTTCATCCATGTCCTTTGGAGAACTAAAAAAGAGGAGGAAAAATACTGAGTTTACTATCATGGCATTAAAACATATTACAAAGTGTATTTCTTAGCCAATAAAAATTTCCTCAAACTTATAAAAATATTATGTCCCTATTGACTCAAATTTTCTTCTTATAAAATGCAAGTTTAGAATCCAGTATTACTGCATGCTAAGTAGAAAAGATGTTTACCTATTCCTGCCAAACCTTTTAAAGTCCTTATCAGCAGTAATCAAAAACAATCTAGTCCACCAGCCTGCATTTAAACATGAAATTTTCCATTTCGATGACATCTTGTAGAATAAATTAAAGCGCCTTCGTGAATCTGTAATGTGTTCACACCTGAGTTGTAAAAGTATTATTGTTAATAGCTTCGTAAGGAATACCGTAGCTCCCTGAGGGTGCCTCAGTAATTCCAGTGATTTACATAAGACCCACTCGGCCTAGTCATTTTTCATTTGAAGATCATCTGCTTCCATGCCGCCTGGAAAGTGCAACGAGTCCAAATCACAAGAAAGGAGAAAAACAACATATTCAGAGGCATTTTTAAGAAGTAGTTAAGAGTGAACGATACAAATTTGAATTAACTCAGATTTAAAACTGCAAAGTCAGTGTGTAGCCTCAGTAAATTTCCTGATCTCTCGCGTATAAAATGGAGATGATAAGACTTCCTGCTTGTGGGGTTTATTGAGAGGATTTGGAAAGCTAATACAAGTAAAATACTTAGCAATGTGTAGACAACAAATGTAACACACATGTATGCACATGGTGACAACTGCTGGTGCTGGCCTTGTTATTACTGCTGCCGCCACCACCCCTTAACGCAAGGCACTGAAATCCTCGATTCTGAACTACATATACAGGGCTCCAAACACAAAAATGATAATGTACTAAGAATATGCATTCATCTGCCATGAATTTCATTTCTTTCCTATTTCCTAAACAAATATTTGCTTTCTTCTAGTTTAAATACAATGCATACACTTAATACACCATAATCCTAAGGAAATAAGCACAATAACGGAAAGCCAAATATTATTTTTATGACTTCAGTAGTGTTTAAATAGAAATATTATCCCGGAGAGAAAGGGAAAGAACAAACCCGAGGATGAAAACATTCACTGAACCAAAGTTTGTTTTTTTTCCAAACTGTTAGGAGGAGTAAGTAGTCTACAGTCTCTGGAGAATAATCAGGGTTCAGAAAAGAAACCACAGCGGACAAAAGCACTCGCTGCTGTCCAGCCTTCTCTGCTTGTGGGAGATCCTAGAAGCTAAGAGAGTCTAATGAGTTTTATATCTTGGGCAAATAACCTTTCTAGCCCTCAATATTCTCACCTGTTAAATCCCTACTTACCTCATAGAGGTTTCAGATGATTAAATGACATAACACACATAAAGTGCTTGTCAGTCACCAAATGTTAATTCTTTCTCCCCCTTTCCCAGCTAACTGGCCACTCATCTAAATTCTTTAAATTCTATTAGAAAGCAAAGGGTCTGGGTGAGTTATGCCCATTCTTCTCACAGAATTGCTGCTCCCGGGTTATTAAGTTCAGGCCCAGGCCTTTACAAAAGGCAGAAACAAAGACCGCCATCCATTTTAACCCCACTTCTATTAACAAAGGTAAACACACAAGTTTAGAGACTAAGTAATTCCCAAGATAATATGTCTAAATGGGAGAGCCGTCTGTGAGATACGTGCATAAGTCTGCATATATACACATATATTCATAGACAGGGTGCCTCCACAAAATGTATACACACTTTAACAGCTGGCAGCTCAAATTTCAAAATGAAATGTATTTTAATAAACGCTGTCTTTATAATTATTCCAAGAGTATGTATACTTTTTTTGGACACTCTGTATATATAAATACATATGTAAGTCTGCCAACTATATAATGAATGTTGGGCTCATTATTTTAAACTATTAGAGGATAGGGGAAAAGGCGGAAGGGGAAAAGGGTACTTGGAATCAAAAACCACAAAAACAAAGTCAAAATAGGGCTTTTAGGCAGCATCCACTTGTCGAAAGCTGGGACAAAAGAAGCAAGAAGGCTTGTGAGAGTCGAGATGGTAAAGGTGTAAAGGAGGGGATCGTTAGGCAGTAGGACTAGATTTGGGGCCTGGACGGAGACATTAAGGAGGTTTGGGTGCACTGTAGGCAACGGAGAAAAACTGAAGGTGCTTAAAAAGGATGTATTTACAGAAGACAATCTAGTGGCAGGACAAAAGCAAAGGGGTATGGCTGAAAACTGGAGCCAGGAAGACAAGTTACCAGGTAGTGAGCGGGAAACAGAACAGTCACTAACAGCGAAGCCCTATGCTACATGTTCTGCACATTTCATTTAAACTGCTGCTCCCACCAAAATTTCAAGAGAGGTCATGTAATCCCCAGTTTTTAACTGAAGCACTGAGAGGTAGACAGCAGTCCGTGTGGAAGGCAACCAGTCTATGTGTCTGTTTCACATGGATGCCTCGATGTCTCTCTCTCTCTCTCTCTCTCTCTCTCTCTCTCTCTCTCTCTTTTTCTCTCTGCCTCTCCTCCCTCCCTTCCACTCTCTCTCTAAAGATCAATGGGAAAAATATCCTTGGTGAGGATTAAAAACAAACAAACAAGCAAAAAAACCCAACACATTTTAATTTGAAAATATATCTGCACACCCCCATGTTCATGGCAGCATTATTTACAACAGCCAAGACATGGAAACCACCTAAGTGTCCATCGATGGATGAATGCATAAAGAAGCTGTGGCATGTACATACAATGAAATATTTATTCAGCCATAAAAAATGAAGAAATCCTACCATTTGTGACAACATGAGTGGACCTGAAGGCACTATGATAAATGAAATAAGTCAGGCAGAGAAAGCCAAATACTGTATGATCTCATCTATATGTGGAACTTTTTAAAAACCCCAAACTCATAGAAAAGGAATAGGGGTGAGGGAAATTGGAGGATAAAAGGTACAAATTTCCAGTTATAAGATAAATAAGAACTAGGGATGTAATGATGAAAAACATGATGACTATAGTTAACACTGCTGTAAGATAAATAGGAAATTTGTTAAGAGAGTATCTAAGAAAGTTTTTTCTATTTTATTTTTTAAGACTTTTTTTTAATGCTCACCTGCGGGCAAGTTTTTAGAGGGGAAGGGAGGGAGGAGAGAGAAAGAGAAAGAGAAACATTGATAGGCTGCCTCCCATACACACTGACCAAGGATCGAATCTGCAACCTTCTGGATGATGCTCCAGCCCACTGAGCCACACCAGCCTGGGAACGTTTTTCTTTTCATTGTATCTAGCAGGCAGACAGCCATGAGCCAAGCAAGGGCCAGGGGCGATACTAAAGGTCACAAGCCCTGGGTGTCCAGCAACACACAACTGTAGTGTGAGACCTCATCCCCAGGCTGGCCTTCCCCCCCAGCTTACCACTAGTCATGTGGTTTGGAGCCCCTGGCTTCATACGGCTGGTCATGTGCTAGTAATTCGGTTTCAACCATTGACTTTTCCTCCCTAGAGATAGCATCTAGGCCTCAGCTGTGTTTCAGCTCCAGGCCCAGAAAAGCAGCAGAAACAGACAAGTGACGCCATGGCTGACCTCACGACGGGGTGCACTGACTACGGACCCCTGCCCTGGCACCAATCAGTGGCGATCAGGACCCTGAAAGGACACACCTGGAAAGCTGCTGAATTTTCTATTGAGATCTTCCCCCTGGGACCTCCCCTAAGGACCCCACCTTTAAACCCGTAAGGTGTGGACCCAGCATGCTCCCTCCTGGGAGCACCATGCCCTTCCCTCCTCCTCCCGCTCCCCATCTTCCAAAGCACCTCACCTTGGTCTTCCTCACTTCTAAGCTCCAAGGGCCCTTCCTTGGCCTCTATAACTCGTTTCCTAAGCCCATTTCTTCTACAAATTACTACTTCTACCTCTGTGATTTTCTAAGTAAGTGTTCTCCTATAGTTTGAGTCTTGGCTCTAAATTCTTTTTTTAGCCAGAATTCAAGTACCAACGTTACTAAACCCGGTTCTGGTCGGACCCCACCAGTCAGACACTTGGTGCCGTTCTCACCAATGCCAATATATCCGTAAGATAAATATTAGCTGAACATACTGTGGTAATCACTTCACAATACCTGTAAATCAACCCGTCATGCTGCACGTCTTGAACTTATACAGTGATGTCAATTATTTCTCAATGAAACTAGTGGGAGGGAGAATGCCAAGATGTAGTAAATCATAAAAGCACCTCAAATATGGATATAATTGAAATCTCACTACCAAGAAAAGAAGCACAAAGGATTTAAAACATTTGAAAATAAATACTTCTCAACGTGGCACCCCTGTCATCCTTTTTAAGTCTTTGTTTCCTTGTCTGGTGCCTATTCCTGGGTTGCTGGACAAAATGTACATAATCTTTAGCCCAGAGTGTGGCACACACACAGCCTCAATGACTGTCAGCCGCTGTTCTAGTATGTTCTAAACACTGTGTAGTAAGGTTAGTGCGACACATATTCCATTTTGAAATTTCTACATGGAGGGCAATAGCATGAATAAACTGAGACGGAATAAACTCTGGAATGTGTTTTTTGTTCTTATATTTGAGTAAGAGAAGCCCTGGTATTACTGGAATTCACACAAACAGGAAACCACAATTCCCCACAGGAACCTATACAACCCCACAGGTCCTTGCAGCCTCACCCATTCCCCTGGATTCACCAGGAGGTCCTCATAAATCTTGACAGTGTCCTGTTCTGAAAACAATAATCTTCTCCCCGTACTGTCCCCACAGAGAGCAAACATGTGCAAACTCAGGATACTAACAGCAGCCACACCTACAACCAGCTCTGGCCCCAGAGCTTGAGCCCATTACCAAGATTCTTTGCACCAAAGGAAAAATTTCCTACAACAGAAACAGGCAAAATAGGCAAGCAAGGGCAGCTCTAGCTAAATGTCCCCTAAAGCAGCAGTGGCCAACCGTTCAGACCTCACGGACCACTGGCTGACGACCGCTGCTCCAAACGTTTCCTTAGCATTAGTGTTTTACATCTCCTACTCAAGTGACTTGACTAATCTCAGAGCTCTCCCAATTCCCTTTCAGTCATCAAAACATTTTCAAGGAAAGGTCTGATCTCCAGTATGCCTGATAAGGACCCATCGGGACTCCTCCCTAGAGGAGGGCAGCTGGGTGCAAAGCTTTAAACCTGTGATTCTCAATGCTGGCTGCACATCAGAATTACAGATGCTCCTCCACATACACTAGGATGACGTCCAAATAAGCCTATTGTAAATTGAAAATATCAGAAGTTGAAAACACATTTAATACACCAATGGAACATCATAGCTTAACCTGGGCTACCTTAAACGTGCTCAGACACATTTCCCTACAGTTGGGCAAAATCACCTAACACAAAGCCTATTTTATAATAAAGTGTTGAATATCTCATGTAACTTATTGAAAACTGTACTGACAGTGAAAGGCAGAATGTTTGGTTGAGTACTCACCACTAATGTACACAGCTGAAAGCACACTGACCCTAAAGGATGTCTGAGGCGCCCTAACCGGTTTGGCTCAGTGGATAGAGCGTCGGCCTGCGGCCTCAAGGGTCCCAGCCAGGTTCAATGCCGGTCAAGGGCATGTACCTGGGTTGTGGGCACATCCCCAGTAGGAGGTGTGCAGGAGGCAGCTGATTGATGTTTCTCTCTCATTGATGTCTCTATTCCTCTCCCTTCCTCTCTGTAAAAAATCAATAAAATAAATTTTTTTTAAAAAAAGAATGGTTGAGGCACTGAACTAAACAAACAAACAAACATGCTGACAGCACAGTACACTGTAGAGCCTCAATGTTTACCCTCATGGTTGGGTGGCTGACTGGGAGCTATGCTTCTGCCCAGCATCAAAAAAGAGCGTCCTCCCGCATGTTGCTCGTCTGAGACAAGTTCAAAATTCAAAGTACAGTTTCTACTGAATGTGTATTGCTTTTGCACCATCGAAAAGTTCAACAAATCATAAGCTGAACCATTATAAATTGGGGACCTGTGGAGTTTTTTAAGCTACACCTGAGGCTATCAATCAAAATGTCAGGTGGGAGCGCCCAAGTAGTTTTTAAGCGTTCTGAGGGTGATTCTGATTACCCAGGCAAGGTTAAGAACTGTTACTAGTCATTGGCACGAAGGTGGGACAGGCATTTAGGAAGGACCTAAGGGACTTTCTGGTAACCCCAAATTTATGCCAGCCTGGTACTTGCCAATCATAACACCTATTCTTCCTCCCTGCCCCATACTACAAGTTACAGAGGCAGCATAACCCAAAGATGGCTTCACAGGTCTGGGACTGGGAAGACTACATTGCTAAGGACAAAGTTTGATAGGCCACAGACTTGTATACAGTCCAGCTGAGTCACAAATTCGACTCTGTGTGCACAGGAAGCCAAAGCGAAAAAAGGAAACACAGTTGCCTACATGATGAGTACTCAATAAATATTTATTGGATGAATAAATAACAACTAGGAGCCATTATAAACTCATTACTTTTCATTGGGATAAAGTAATTGTTTTTGAAAAGCTCTCTTGGGAACTGAATTATAACAGAAGCAAAAGTAACCAAAGGGCAGTGAGACAAAACTCAACAAAGGACATTCCCACTAATTCTACTAATTATAGAAATAAAAATTGAAAAACCTTGGGGAGTACTTTTTTAGTTGAGCTCTATGGTGGTAAAAGTGGTGACACTGTCATAAAGACTAGAACAGCCGTGGGCAAACTACGGCCCGCGGGCCGAATCCGGCCCGTTTGAAATGAATAAAACTAAAAACAAAAAAAAAGATCGTACCCTTTTATGTAATGATGTTTACTTTGAATTTATATTAGTTCACACAAACACTCCATCCATGCTTTTGTTCCGGCCCTCCGGTCCAGTTTAAGAACCCATTGTGGCCCTCAAGTCACAAAGTTTGCCCACCCCTGGACTAGAAGATGCCTACCATAAAATCTAGTTTCCCTTTTCTCCTCAGTAACAGAACCCCCGTTTTACTTAGGGTAGCTATGCACCAGCTAAAGGACACTTCCCAGCTTTCCAGCTAGAAATCGCCGTATTGATGGTGGTGATATAACTATAGGGTGTCCCAAAAAAATGTATATGCACTTTAACAGCTGATAAGTTACTTAATGTCCACTCCTTTTCAGGTTTAACTGATTTGAAATAATGGGTGAAGGCAAACTAAGCTGTGAACAAAGGAAAATTATCCTAAAGTGCCACCAGACTTTTATGGGGATACATAAAAGACAAAGTTTACAGTACAAAACCAGCAACGGTCAACAAATTGAGGGCACAAAAATACTGAACGAAATGATTCTTGATGTTTGTGATTCCATTACTTCACGTTATCATCAGTGCCTGGACCAGAATGGTCATCAGTTTGAAAACAGGCATTGACAAAAAAAAAAAAAATTACTCATTTCTGTAGATTCTTTTAAATTTTGAAAATGAACTGTATTTAATAAACACTGACTTTATAATCATTCAAAGTGCGTATACTTTTTGGGGGACAAGTTGTATTCTATTTCATTGTAAATTGTTCTCAATTAGTTACACAGAAAAGAACCAATAACATGTAAAAAATCAATTCTAGCCCTGGCCGGTGTGGTTCTGTTGGTTGGAGTGTCTTCCCATACACCCAAAGGTTGCCAGTTCTAACCCTGGTCGGGGCACATATAGGAGGCAAACCAATGTTTGTTTCTCACATTAATGTTTCTCTCCTCTCCCCACCACCCCCCCCCCCGCCCCCTCTCTCCTTCTCTCTAGAAACAATGTACATATCATCAGGTGAAGATTTTTAAAAATCAATTCTATATTTCAGTCAAATAAACAGAAAAAATAAATGGGGCCTTGAAGATATTTTCTCTGCCTTGAAAAGATGTCTACGTTCATCCAGCATATAACCACCTGGCATTTTATCCTCCCAAAAGGGAAGACTTATTAACTAGCCCCACAAAATGACACCTTCAGGTAGGTGGACCAACACATCTAGTGTGCCCGGGACTTTCCCAGTTTTAGCACCGAGAGTCCTGCATCCTGGGAACCCCCTTAGTCCCAGGAAAACCTGGACCTCCGGGTACCAATATAAATGCATAGTTATGTCTTCAACAAAATTATTAAAATGTGAGCAGTGTATTCAAACTTGGAGATGAGCATATTATAAAGTATGATTTTAAGATATCTGAGCAGCTAGCAAAAAGAAATTATACAGCTCTATATAATCATACTTAACCAAGAGAATGTTGCTGAGAATACCAAAAGTTTGTCAAATTCCAATAGTGTGGTGAAGGCTTGGGGAGGGGGGGAAGAGGGGAGGAGGGTGTCAATGGGGGAAGGGGGGACATCTGTAATACTTCAACAATAAAAATAAAATTTAAAATAAAACAATTTTTTAAAAGTTTGTCAAATCCTTCATTGTGATGATATTCAGTATATACAGCCAGTTAAAAAAAAGGGGTGGGCTCCAAATAGCACACACACATTTACACACACTGGGTGTTTCATCTACATATATCGTAAAATTGAGACACTATATAAAGAAAGAATGAGAAAAGAATCAAATTTCATCTAAGAATTCTAAAGTATCTCATCTCTGTGAAATGGTGGAAAAGTCCAGTTTTGATGTTTCAGTTTTGTGACATCATGACAGGTTAAAAACTGTTGTACAAGTAGAAACAGGAAATCTGTAAGTTTAAAGAGCTTGGACTGGCACATACGCTCAAAGGTCCTTTCCAAACTGAACATGCCATGACTCTGTGGGGCCCCTTCACAGATGAAGTCAAGTCACAGTTACACCATTCCAGGGGTCCAGTTCTGGCTGGTGATGGAGCCTGGGCTGTTTATTAGCCATGTTCTCATCTGAAGTACACTCACAAACACTTAGAGCCAAAGGAGCATATGGTCAGCAAGGAAAGATGAACGGCACATTTCACCTCATGTGAGGTATTGTACTTAGTTTATATCATGAACAGATAAACTGGCCTCAAGTTTAAAAAAATGACTTTGAGCCCTGCCGAGGTGGCTCAGTGGTTGAGCGTCGACCTATGAACCAGTAGATCATGGTTCGATTCCCGGTCAGTGCACATGCCGGGGTTGTGGGCTCCATCCCCAGTCGGGGGCATGCAGGAGGCAGCCCATCCATGATTCCCTCTCATCACTGACGTTTCTATCTCTCTCTCCTTCTCCCCTCCTCTCTGAAATCAATAAAAAAAAAATTTTTGTAAACGACGTTGAATCTACAAATTTCTTAAGCTGTCATTAGGTACTTCAACTATAAAATTGCACAATATTCTAAATATATAAAGTATTTGTTTTCATGAACTCTCTAAACAAGCCAAAGAAATGATCACAGTAACTTAAAAAGAGGGCAAAGATCTTTGGAGTTGGAAGGACTTTCAAAATTCAGAAAACAGGTTTCCTAACAAATTATTGCTGTTGTCTAGTTGTCCCAGGGTCTTGAGGGCAAAACAAACAAGTCCATAGTTTAAGGAGGGCCAATGACGAAGCTTGGTGTTTCTTTATTTTGACAACTTTATTCCTATCACTAAAAGAGATTACAAAAAGATGTCTAAAGGTATTTATTGTATAATATGTTAGTGTTCTTTAATCTGGGAAAGACCTCAAATTAGATAAACAAAAAATTGCTGCCTTCAAGGGAGAAGATGGATTATTCTAAGTAGCCGGTACATACTGAGTTGTTTTTCAATCATGCTTTTGAATTTATGCTCATCCATCTATATGCCAGCATAACCAATGGTACTGTGCCTCCATAACCAATGGTACTGACCATTTACAACTGTTCAGGGGCACAATCTATGGCTGTGATGCAGATCAAGGCTTGCTGATCCATACCACGCTATCTTGGCTACACTAGTACCCCTTTCTAAGAGGTGTATATATTCTGCCAAAGGCCAGAGCTGCTGTGCTAAGGGACCTTGAATAAAATACTAAAATCTCCCAGCCCCTCAGTTTCCTGTTTTCTTCATCTGTGGAATGGGATTAACAATCTCACATATTGTATGTTTATAAAATCAAACTAAAAATATAGTTAAACATACGTGAAAGAACTTTGTAAAGTATAAAGTTATAATACCTCACTTAACCAGCTGAACTGGCAAAAGACGGTATCTCTGATATAACAACACTACTCCCTGGGGATATATGAGTACATACATAATGTCACAAAAACTGTTAATAAAATACTTATAATACACAATAGTTATTAAATTAAAAAGAGAAGTCATGTAAAGCACTATAAATTAGAGACAGGTAGGATGCTTTAGTATTACAGCAGTTAGAATGGTATATTACTTAAATCTCATGCTGGAAATCACATAGGTGAGTCTTTTAATGCCAAGTCTATACAGACCCTTATCTCCCTTCGGGACCAAGGCTTGTTAACCATTAACTAGGTGCAAGCGAAAGTCCCCAATACTTCCATGAAAACAGTTTTTACTTGTATGCATTTCCATCTAAAATGCCCAGATCAACACAGTCCTCCAGCTACAGCCATCTATTCTAATTTACCTAAAAAGAGTGAAATGAAATGGGGGAAAAACACACCATTATCCAGAGCTTTCTTCCACCACAAACAAAAAGCAGAATGAAACAACAAAATTAAATGCAAATAGTACTTTTCCGAACACAGAAAAAAATGTTCTTAAAAATCCCCTCCGTTTCCCAAACTCACAAATGCCAAAAGCAACAAAAATACCCTTTTCAAACAGGAGGATTACTGTGTCAAATAAAGCACAACCAAAACCCTTTGATGGAATGCTTATATTAAAATAGCCTTCACACATTCATAACTGGACCAGTTTTAAAATTAAATTGTGCAATACAATATCCATACAATATAATTTGGAATTGTCAGTGAAAATAAGGGTATGAGAAATACACTAAATATTTCTGTCCCTTGGAGACTTACCAAAATTCCTGCAGCAGGAATGCCTGCAAATGTAATGAAATAAAATCTCTGAAAAATGTGACTATATTTTAATTTAAAACAGTTTTAACTGAAGTCTATCTCTCTCTTAAATTCTTATTTTAAACAAGTACACTTGCCCTATAGTTTCTCTAATAGACCTAATATTTCCTTGCAACAAAATCAGACTACTGTGGGGTATAGGTAAGCTTTTCTTTTTTTAAAGATTACATAACTTCTTTCTAACAGACATGGATGTCTGAGGCGAAATCAAAACCAATGCAACTGAAAACGAAAATGGAACTGCTAGATATCCATTTTTAACAAGAACAGAAATTATTCTTACTTTTCAGAGAGCCACTATGTCAGGAATAACTTTCTCAATAAATGAATCAGTTATCAAAGAGCGGACACTTAACGTTAAGCTCAAGCAAAGCAGGGGGGTCCTATGGTAACATATCCAGAACCTGCAGCAAAGGCAAGTACAAGAACTAAATGGGGTTTTAAAGCTTAACTTTTCTCATTCCCTTAACACGTATTTCCCAAGTTCAACGGAGGTGTGATGCATCAGACTCCGCAGCCTATGGACGCGTATTTATCTCAAGTACCAGAACCCTGGCGAGCTCGGTGCAGGAGGCCGGGGGGTGGGGGTGGGAGAGGGACCCCCACCTGAATACCTGCTCTGGAAAGCCTGCCATCATCATGCCCCATGTCACCAACAAGCAACCGCGGTCCAGAAGACCCAGGCAGCGCCGGCTCCCACCGCCCCGCCCCACCCCGCTCCAAGCTTCTTTCTCTTCGTTTCCATTCCTTGGTTAACTTTCAAGATAAAAGGGGAGAAACCTGTTGGAATGGATTTTTAGAAGGTAAATACTACAGATGAGGCAGAATTAAGTAGCTCCAAGAAACCCATTCATTTACGTACAACCACGAGACGACTCGCCCACGAGTATTCGGCCAGTGGCGGCTGCACCCTATGATCTGCGGAGAAGGTGGGACCAAACCCCAGAGGCGGTTTCTCTCCCGGGGAAGGAAGAAGGACCGAGGCGGCTCTCCGCCCGGGCGGCTCGGGACGCGGGCGCCGCCGGTCGCGAGGTGCGGGGACTCGAGCGCAGCCCGGCGCTCACGAGCGCAGCATCGCCCCCAGGAGGCAGGGCTCGGGAGCAGGCCCCACCCCCGGCCCGCGAGTCCGCACAGCCCCAGGCCGGGCGCCCGCAGACGCCCCGAAGGCAGCGCGGGGGCGACGGGGAGCCGCGCACGGGAGGCGGCCACCTCGCGCGAGACCCCGCAGAGCGCGGCGCCCGGGGGGCGGGGCCGGGGCCGGGGGCGCGGGCGGGGGCTCACCGGGCGCCGGGGACCGCAGGACGCGCGCGCCGGCTCCGCGGCGGCCTCGGCTGCTCCTCCGCCCGCAGCCACAGCGCCCCCGCGCCGCGGGCGTGGCCGTGGCGGCAGGTGCTCGGGTTCCTCCGCCCCCGGCTCCGTCGCGCCGGCTCCTCCGAGGGCGCCAGCAGCTGCAGGCAGCGCCGGAGCGCTCGCCGCCGCACCAGCCTGGGGGCGAGCCTTTGCGCGGGGCCCGGACCCCGGCCCGGTCCGCTCCTCGTGGCCCGATCGCTCGCTCACGGTGACCTTGAGGTCTGGGAGCCCTGCCAGCGTCCGCCGGGCGCCGGCCGCAGCTCCGCCTGACCAAGATGGCGCCCCCGCGGCCCCCCCGCGCCGGGGCCATCTTGGCTCAGGAGGCTCCTCGAGCGTGCGCTGGGCCCCCGGGCGCGCTCTGCGGGAGCCCCGAGTCCAAGCTGGTTTCCCAGCGCTGAGCCCGAAGCTAACTCGGTCCCCACGAAAGCCTTCCCGGGCACCTGCCGCAACTGCCGACCGGGGGAGATGCCGACCGCGGAGAGACCAGCCGGGTGGGGAAGGTTAAGTGAGGATGGAACGGGAATGGCAGCACCGCCTTGGCAGTGTGCTCACTAACCTTCAAAAGGATACTCACTCCTTTAAAAAGTCAGGCTAATGATAAGAGCATAAAGTTGTGATTCTGCGCTTCTCCCAGGATTTTCTTCCTTAGCTGCAGGATGAGATTAGCTGTTCCAAGAATCTTTAAATACAAACAAACCGGAATAGAACTCAACAGTGGAGGGTTGGGCAAAAAGAGTCCTCTATAAAGTCATCCAGAGTGTGGTCACTGGCCAGAAAGACCCTCTGAATATAATGTTAATTTAAATTTTAAAAAAGAAGAAGAAAGAAAGAGAGAGAGAGAGAAATGCTCTCTGTTAGGGGCTCGGGTCCAATTGGCAAAAAGAAAAGAAATAGGGGACCCACAGCGCAGATATGACTGCTAGAAAAGGCAAAGCAAACTAATTTGCGTTTTGAAAGTGCACGCGTGTGTAAGACCGTAGAAATATAAAAAAGACTGTGCTTGGCGTGAGCCTTTCCCCCTCGGGCGAGCGAGCAGTTGGTGCTGAATCCCAGGGACGTAAGTGGGATTAGGAGCTGCCTGCGCCTGCGTGGGGCAGAGATGCTCTGCTCAGTGGTACCTGCGGTGCCACAGCAATCAAAACGAAACAGCGCTGCAAACCAAAGGGCACGATGTTACTTGGCTAAGGAACTTTTTAATTGTTCCCCTCACCACAATTCTTTATTATGAAATATTTCAAAAATACAGAAAATAGATATGCCTTTTTGTGTACCATTTGAATAAGTTACAGGCATCAAAATACTTCACCTCTAAACACTTGAGCCTGCCTCACCTAAGAAAGCAATTTCCTGATGTCATTTAATGTCCAGTACACATGCAAGTTTCTGTGATTGTCCCACGAATATCTTTTATAGCTAGGAGTTGAGTATGTTTGGTTTTTGTTTTTTAACTAGGATACTGTCTATGGCCATATATTGTATGTGCTTATGATGCTGAAGAAACAATTTGAAATGTGCGCTAACTTTATTTTTAATGTTTTTATTGATTTTTAGAGAGAAGAAGGGAAGGAGAGAGAAACATCGATCGGTTGCCTCCCACATGAACCGCGACTGGGGGATGAACCTGCAACCTGGGCATGTGCCCTGACCAGCAATTGAACCAGCGACCTTTTGGTGCACCGGACAAGGCTGAACCAACTGAACTACACCGGCCAGGGCAATAACTATTTTCTTTACACATCATACTCACGGGTATTCTGAATGGAGAGATGTTCATAGGGTGTTCTTCATTAAGAGCAGGTGCTTTAGATAAGCACATTTCTGTATACCAGGGAAGTCAACGAGGAAAGAGTGGTTTTTAGCACCACATTGAGACTATAATTGAAGCTGTATTAAATAGTAATGTTTATGCTTAACTCCTGGAATACATAAACTTAATGGATTATGTTGGAATCTCTACTCAACCTGACTTCTGAAGTTTAATGATTGTTTTTTTCCCTAGACAATGAAAAGAAGCTGTTCCATATAATAATTTATATCACTCCAGACAAAACGTCCAGCTTGCCCTGCTTCACAGTACAGAACAAAATGAACATTGCACCCTCTGCATTTTACTCATGGTTTAATTTTAGATCCTGACCTGCTGAATTGGGTTTTATTTGTCCTTCCCTTTTATGCACCCCCTAGGAAGTCAGGAACTCAGCAGAAAATAGTAACTATTTCTAAGTTATTTAATTTTTAAATGTTAATGCTGTGGGGGGAAAAAGGTGCAAATTTACACAATTCCTTAAAAGTGACTGGTGGCTAATATAACTATTTTTGGAGATTAGAATTAAGTAAGATTATTTCCATACTTCACAAAATATTAGGTGCTACTTAAGCTCCTTCTGGAGAACCACAGTTAAAACAGTTTTAGCATAGTAGGTCTCATCTTTAAAATGGGTTCTATAATCAGTACTATTCTCCTAGCTCCAGGCTTAAAGGGACAGAGGTCTAAAGGACCACATGACTTGTTACTAGAGGACTTTCATTCAATTCGTATTTATAGCAGCATCTGTAGAAGTCACTTAAATACTGTGTTCACTTCCCATTAAATCAATTATTGTTTTTCTGACCATTAAGAATCTTTAGATAACTTCAAATAGCAAAAGGAAGAATCTTGGGAAGTTAAATTGTACCCTGTGCCATACCATTCTCTACTAGGTTCTCTTTGACCTTGGAAAATACCCTTTTCACCTCCTAGTTCCCCCACTCCTATCCTCCAAATGACCCTAAGTGTCTATGGCTACTTGCAGCTGTAACATTTGGAGGCTCTACGAAAAAGTTTTGAGGGGAAGGGGGTGGGGGAGACAATGGGGGAAATAAGGACACATATGTAATACCTTAATTAATAAAGAAAAAATAAAAGTTTTGAGGGGAAAATATGTGAAGCGAGGGTGCTGATTATGTTACTGGACTGGGGACTGGGCCCAGAGCAGGTCTGCCTGGAGCTGGCTGGTAGTGGGTGGATCCTTGACTTTGTGCAGGAAATATCTCGCAAGAGTCCAGGTGATTTTGAGAGTATATTTGTCAAAGCTGGGAACAGTGAAACAAAGGAAGAGCTTCAGGTAGAAGAAACAGGAGAGCCTATGAGGGGCTGCTTTGGCTTCTCAGAAAAGTTATAGGAAAGAAGTGAGCCACGCAGGGCTGAGTGAACTCAGAAGTAAAGGTCACAGTGACAGAAGTGAGACAAGGTGGGGCTGTTGTTAGCTCACTAGAAAGTAAAATAAAAGGGGGCCTTACAGACAGGTACAGAGAGTTAGCCTGGGATGAGCTGCCACGGCCTGCTGCTCCTCTGGTTTCAAGTCTGGTCGGGACATGCTTAGAAAGAAAGAGAAGGAGGGAATTAGAGAGGGAGAGAGGTGAGAGAGAAACATTGATTAGTTGTCTTCCACATGTCCCCCAACTGGGGATTGAACCCTCAATCTGCGTATGTGCCCTAACTGGGAATCAAACCATGACCTTCTGGTTCATAGCTCAACATTCAACTACTGAGCCACACCAGCTGGGCTGGAATTCTAACTTCTTATACTTAGTATTTTCCATGTGGAATAATAGCTGCACAAATACAAGGGAGAACTTCAAAAGTGAAGGGATTAAGGTGAATCTGCCATTGTTAATATCTATTCCACCTTGAATATTCTCAGGTATCTGTTTCTCCATAGACTGAGTAACTAAGGAGGATTACTTCTCCTAGCCCTTCCCATCTACCCTTGAATTCCCATGTCCTCGGCTACAATCAGGTATGTGTTGTCTGCATGCTTCCAATTTGGGGACAAAGAATACTGCTCTCCGTGGTAAACTGAAGAATCCTCCCTTCCCCCTAAGATATCTATCTGCTAATCCCCAGAATCTATAAATGTTACCTTATAATGGCAAAAGAGACTTTGCAGATATGATTAAAGTAGGATCTTGAGGTGGGAGATGAGTCTGGATTATCCAAGTAGGCTCTAAATGTAATCACAATAGTCCTTATAAGAGGGAGGCAAGAAAGTCAAAGAAAAAAGTAATTATGGTAACAGCAGCAGCAGAGACTGAAGTGATGCAACCACAGCCAAGGAATGCAGACCACCTCTAGAAGCTAGAGCAGGCAAGGAATGGATTTTCCCCTGGAGCCTGTAGAAGGAACCAATCCTGCCCACACCTTGACTTTAGCCCAGTAAAACTGATTTCGGCTTAAGGCCTCCAGAACTGTAAGAAAGCAAATGTGTGTTGTATTAACCAACCAAGTTTATGGTAATTTGTTACAGCAACAATAGAGAACAAATATACTCTCATTAGTCTTTGAAGTCTGATGGCAATGTATATGTAGAGGCTCAGTGCACAAAATCGTGCACTGGATGGGGGAGGTCCCTCAGCCCGTCCTACACCCTCTTGCAGCCCAGGAGCCCTCGGTGGACATCCCTCTCACAGTCTGGGTCCCTCACTCCTTACCACCCGCCTGCTCGCTGCTCCTTACCGCTCGGCTTGCTGCTCCTTAGCACTGCCGCAGCGAGGGGAGAGGCTGCCACCACATCTGCTGCACTGCCAGCCGTGAGCCTGCTGGCAAGTCCAGCTTCTGGCTGAGCAGCACTCCCCCTGTGGGAGTGCACTGACCATCAGGGGGCAGCTCCTTCATTGAGTGTCTGCCCCCTGGTGGTCAGTGCATATCATAGCAACTGGTCATTCCACCATTAGGTCGATTTGCGTATTAGGTTTTTATTATATAGGATATGTATATAAGTGTGTGTGTGTGTGTGTGTGTGTGTGTGTATGTCAAGTTAGTATAACATTAATGAATGGACACAGGACTGTAGATCTAGACTCCATACTAGACTTCTAGGCTGAGCTCTGAGAGACCAAATTTTCAGGAGTTATAGCACCAGTTTTCCTGGTTGGTATTAGTAGTAGCGATTGGAGGCTTCTGAGGAAGGAGCAGAAGACCTGGTGTTGACAGAGATTGTTTCTGGTCCAGTCATGAACAAGTCATTAACTGCCCTAAGCCTCTGTGAAGTTGATCTACATGATCACTAAGAGCCCTTCCAGTTCTAAAATCCTGAGCTGTTGCAAAATATATTTTACCTTTCAATTTCCCATTCACATGTTACTGCTATTACAGTCTCTCTCCAGCCTATCTAGCCAGCCTCCCTCTCCACCACGAAGTCTACACATCAACCACAAGCACATGGAGCTGGTTTCTTCTAGCTTGTAAATTTCTTCCCTGCCTTCATCCCCTGAGCACTCAGACTCATCCTCAACACTCAAACCACAAATCACAGGCTTTGAGAAGCTCTCTCATCTTCCCAAAGCAGAGTGGCCATCTCTGCCTTGCTGCTTTCGGAGGACTAAAGCAGTATCGAGTGAGAGCTGAATATTCTTTTCCGTTTCTGTTTCCCAAATCAGAATGTGGGCTACTCATAAGCAATATTCTGTCAGATTCGTGTTTATATCTCTAGCACCTACTTCTGTATTCGGCACGTAGCACTCATATTATGTTTGTAGACTGAATAAACAGATGGATAATTAATCCCTGAACTCTGAGAACCTGGTTGAGGTTGTGGGGGAGGGGTTGGGAATGGGAAGGGATGGAAGTGAAGTACAAGAAGACAGGAAATTCATGTTTCAGCAAGATGTCCAGAGTCCTGGAGGAAAAGCTGAGGCAGATGTGTGTGGTGATTTAATTCAAGGCTCTCTACAGATACTTACTGTACATGCAATTTAGCATCTCTCCTGACCTTGCTTCAAAGTCAGTTTCTAAGAGGAGCTAACAGTATGAGCTATCTCGCGCAGTAATCTGCTGATTAGAAGCTCTTAACTGAGGCGGATGGCAGGCAGACACACACAATTTGTCAGCCCTGCATCCTTGCATGCCTCTAGGCAGAGGCTACAGCTTTAGTAGGAATTTATGGTCTCTGTTAACAGCTCTGTCCCATAGACCATTCTGAGTAACAACTCATGAAACTCTCTCCCTTCAGTTTTTCTTCTTAGGCATAAAAATTACTCCCCCACCCTCGCTCCTTGAGTGCTCCAGTCATATCTTCCATTTTCTTGATACAAAATACAAAGGACGAACCGACTGAGAAAACCTTCTTTAAGTGGAAATGAGGCTATCATTTCCACACACCTAGAAAACCTGCTAAATCACACTTTCACAATATATAGACTTACGTTAATTTACAGTGTGTCTTTGATCATGCATAACTTTTATGATGTAGTCATCTCTGTGTGTTCCTTTGCTGTTTTACACTATATACTTATATCCGTTTAGAATTTCGCAGCTGAGATTCAGCTTACTTTTTTAAGGGACCGCTTACTGTACGTTTTCCATGTATCAGACACTATGCTAAATGCTTTACAATTCCCATAACAAACTCGGGCACTAAGCATTATTATGCCCTTTTTATAGAGGAGGAAGCTGAGATTTAGAGAAGCTAATTAACTTTTCTGAGGGCACGAGGCTAGTGAGATGCAGAGGCAAGGCTCAGTCTCATGTCTGTTAGATGGAGAGATTCAATAATTAGATGAGCTTCTTATAATTACTGCTTTTTATAATGCTAATGTGACATTGTATTGCTTAAGAAATACCACTCAGCAATTAACAAGAGCTTGTGGAGGGAAACGTAATCCTTATTTCCAGAATCAAAATTTCCACAATTTATATTAAGCATCGCATTAGGTAACATATATTTACCAGTGACCATTTCACCATCAGGGTGTTTTCTATTGGTTTTAACCAGTATTTTGAGAAAAACTGTTGCCATTCTTTCTTCTGGAGTCCTGACTGCTTGCTGTTTTGAAATTCCTCTTGCCCTCTGAAGCTCAGAGTTGTGCATATTCTCACATTGAGGACTCACTCCCCAAAAGCTGTGTTTTCGTTCTTTTTCCTTGCGGCACTCATCTGTAAAATGAGGTACAATACATGATATCTCCCTCAAAGGATTTTTATGTGGATTTTTAAGACAATTCAAGGAAGGGTGATAGTAAGTGTACAGGATACTCCATAAAGGCCACTTGGATGTCATTGAAACCGGTGTTATTGATTCCAATGATGAAATTGTTTGTTTATCTGTATGAGGACCTGTATGCCAGGTCCCATTAAGTTGTGCTGTGCTGGTAAAGACTATTCCCATTTCTTTCTCTTTTTTAAAAAACATATATATTTTTATTGATTTCAGAGGGGAAGGGAGAGAGACCTGGACATGTGCTCCTGACCAGAATTGAGCCCCGGACCCTTCAGTCTGCAAGCCGACGTTTTATCCACTGAGCCAAACCAGTTAGTTTTCAGATAAATGACTTCATGAGGAGGATTAAGTTTAATTTTCCAATAGATTGGTTTTTTAGTATTAATATTATTATAGGTTTTATGAATTTCAGGAAAGTTATTTTGCCTATAATTTCAGAATTACACCATATTTCAGTATTATTTAATGTAAACTTAGTGTTATTATAGTAAAAATTGTTTAGAGTTTTTTAACTCTTCCCAGCAAAAATGCCCCTTTCCCATATACCATATATTGTTATCTGTTGGAGTAGATACAATAGGCCAGGACTGGGTGAATTCAGTATTCCATATGGAATGGGGGCATAATCATTCACCTTTCTGACTTTCCCACTTAGACAGTGAGAAGGGTTTCCATTGTTTATTATTTTTGAATATGGCCCATTTACTTCCCATTGGAAGTATGTTAGTATTATTGAGGATGGTCCCTATGCCAGCCAGTTGAACTACTGGGACTTTAAGCTTAGGATTTAACCAAGGCACCTGGGCTTTTAAGACACAATGTTGTAGATTGCATTTTCCATTGAAAATTTTTCAAATTCCTGGGGAACCATGAGTCCCATAAGTGTCTGGCCTGGACTTCCGCAGTCATTATAGTTGGCCATTGTTTCATAGCCATTTTAGATTCCATTTGCATTAGCATAGATAATAGGCCCTGTTGAGTTAGGGTACAGGCATGTTCCCATTGTTGGGTTTGTGCATGAGTTTTTATAGTCTGTTGAGTCTGTTTTATCCATGGAATTAAGGCTTTATTGTCTTTCCATGCTGCTTCCCACCCTTTTCCTTCTTCCTGAAACAGCATTCCCTTTACATGACCTATTTGAGATAAAGACTCTTTTTCTAATGAATGACATTCTTCATTAGCTGCAAGTACAGCTTGTCCCAGGATACCAAGGCCAGCCTCTACTCCTTTAAGTATTCCCCTTTTGCTTCTTTTAGGGGGCCAGTGTTGTTGGATTCACCAGGAATATTGTTGCTATTGGGTAGTTATGGCTTGGGAGCAGTTAGGGTGTATTGAGTGGACTCAAAAATGTTGAGTTTCTTATGCCATAGTTAAATGGGTGGAGATGACCCCCAAATGAGCTAGAGTTTGGGTATTCCATAGGGCTTCCCACAGGCATCCAGGACACAAGGATGGTGGAGTAGTTACAGATATATTTAACCACCAAGTGATTCCAATAATTTCTGAAATGGGGAATCATTTATTTTTTTTTGTTTTGTGTTACAGACATCCAGCCACAAGAGCATGGCTGGTGAGTCCAAGGACAAGATATACTATGACAGATAGGACAGGCTGCTGCAAGCCTTTTGCCATTATATACAGGTGTTTTTTCTTAGTTTTTCATTATTTATTTTTATATCTAAACAATATTCATTCAGATTAGATTCATATACAATTCTACTAGTGGACTTATCAGGGAGGTGTTCTTGGAGGTATTTGCCTAAGGTGGGTACTTTATAGTAGATATAGCCAGAAAAAAAATGTACCAAAGCTTATATTGATAATAGGAGAGGACAATGTGTGGCCAACAAAGCATTAATTTCATTATCATACCTGATAATCAGAACATCCTTGTGTAGTCGGTGGGAAAGATTAGCAGGTATTCAAGTTAAATTTTTTATATCTAATAAGGGAGGAGGTCTGGGGAGGCAGATATTGTTTCTACTAGGAAACCATAAGGAGGATAATAATAATATGAAAATCATTTTATGTACATTCAATCAGTAACAATCAGATGATATAAAAACAAGGTTCAAGCAATATCAGTTTGTGAGCATACAGGCCTGTTGACGTCATCTTGGGATAGTTGTTTGTCTTCCTGGTCAGTGACTTCTCGTCCTTGAAAAGTCTTAGCTGTTTCTTGTCCTTCAAAAGTCTTTGATCTTCGCTGCAGACAGAGATGGGTGTCAGAGATGGGAGTAGAGATCCATTCACATCAGGTGTCTTTTTTAAATGAGAAATGTGAATCCATGAGCTAACTTCTTTAAGTTTAGTTGCATGCCGGGGTCCAACCCCAGCAGGTCCAGGGGTCCCCAAAGGTGTGGATGGAGTCGGCGAAGAAGGAAGGACACGGAGACAGTGGTCAGTTGATCAGCAGCCTAGCCAGGATCTCCAGCCAGGATCTCCAGCCAAGTTCTGGTCTGGATCTCCAGAGAGGTTCTGCTTTGGTTCTCCAGCCAGGTTCTGTGTCCATGTTCTCTTGCTAGGTTCTCCAGGTTCTCCAGCCAGGTTCTGTAGCCATGTTCCCTCGCTAGGTTCTCCAGCCAGGTTCTGTCCAGGTTCTCCAGCCAGGTTCAGTCACCAGGTTCTAGTCAGGTTCTCTTGCCAATTTCTGTAGTCAGGTTCAGTCCAGGATCTTTTGCCATGTTCTCTCCAGCGAAGTTCTTCTGTCTGTAGGTTCTGTGTAGGTTCTGTCTTCTAAGTTCTGTGTGTAGGTTCTGTCTTCTAAGTGCTGTGTTGTTACATCTGTATTTATACCAGTTGATTCCAATCCTATCAATCTCTATTCCCAAGGTTAGGGCGTTTCTTATCTCCATTCCAGGGAGTAAAGATTATGTAGCTTAAGCATGATTGTTCGTAGTTAAAGTGATTAATTACCCACCTGGCACTTAGTTAAGAGGTTTTATTCCCTCCCTAACTTCAGGGGAAAATCCCTACCTGGGGAAACAACCTTTCTCAGAGACCTTGGTTAAAACACATAGTGCCAAGAAGGTGAGCAAACATATTAAGAACAGTATGCCATATATGCCAGGTCCCTTGAAACAGCAAGCATGGACCGGCTCCCGGCAGTTGCACATGGGTTAGTTAGTAATACCTGGTAAGGTCCCCTCCAACGAGGTTGGAGAAAGTCTTTTATTTGGTGTCTTTTCCAATACATTAAATTTTCTGGTTGTAAGCCATGATCTTTGAAATTTTCGTCTTCCCGGAGCGCACTGTGAAATGAATTTGTTACTAATTTATTAATTTTTTAAAGTTGGTTAATAAACCCTTCACAATAATGTAAAATGTCTCCTTTTAGCAAAGTTGGTGCATATGCCCCTTCATCCAGATGCATAGGGTGGCCAGTGACTACTTCATAAGGAGAAAGCTTATGTTTACCAAAAGGAGTAGATCTCAGGTTGAGGAGTACTATAGGGAGAGCTTTTGTCCAGGGGAGATTAAAGACTTCTGAAATTGTGGCTAGTTGAATTTTTATTATACCATTGGTATGTTCCACCAGTCCGGAAGACTGCGGGTGATAGGCACAATGGAAATGTTGTAGTATAGGCCAAATGTTACAGATGGATTTTATTATTTGCCCAGTGAAATGAGACCCTTGGTGATTATGTAACTTAGAGGGAATTCCACAATTAGGAATTACTTTTTCTAGTAACAGTTTACCAGCTGTTAAGGCTGTTATTTTCCTGCAAGGGAATGCCTTAAGCCAGAGAGAAAACATACAAGTCATAACTAATATATATTTGTAACCCTGAAATGATAGCATTCGGATAAAATCCAATTGCCATATTTCAAATGGGCCCAAAGGAAGTGGGAAATGTCCTTGGGATCCATAGAGTGGTTTTCCTGGGTTATATTTTGGACAGATAGAGCATTTACTGTATACTTTATGAGCTATTGTAAGAGAAGGTTTCCAGTAATATTGTTTATTCCATGAAATCATTTTTTAAGGACCCCAATGTGTTAGCTTGTGTATATGTTGAAGTACAGGGAGTTGGGCCCCTACAGGTAAAATAGGTTTTTTATTGGGTCCAAGCCATATTTTTCTGTCTGGGTCAAAAGTTCCCCCTTTTTGGTGCCATATTCTCTTTTCATCTTCCCTGGCTGTGTGTTGAAACTGTAAAAGATAATTTTTATTGATTTAATAGGCAGTAAAGGACATTATTGGGGCTGGATAACTTGACTGTTCAATGCTGCCTGCATTGATTTCCTTTTGCTTTCATGGTGGTGGCATTAGAATGCCCTGGGATTTTTATAATTGCCAATTGTTTTGGTTGCTGTATGGCATTTAAAAATCCTACAACCAGTTTTTCATTTTTTATAGGCTGCCCAGAGGAAGTTAAGAAGCCTCGTTGCTTCCATAACATTCCAAAGTCATGAGCTACACCAAATGCATAACAACTGTCAGTGTAGATATTGGCTACTTGACTTTTGGCCAATTGACAACCCCAAGTCAAAGCAATTCAGCTTGCTGGGCAGATTTGATCCCAGGCAGATAAGAACTTTTCAAGTATGTTCACCATGGAAGTTACTGCATATCCAGCTCGGAAATGTCCTTGTTCATCCTTTAGATAAGATCCATCTGTGAACCAAATTAAGTCAGCATTATTAATAGGAGTTTCCTTTAAATCATTCTTAGGAGCAAGAAAGTTGTCAGTAAGTAAAACACAATTGTGGGTTTCTCCATCCTGTAAAGAAGGTATCAAAGTAATATTAGGTGCAGAGAGCAGGAGTACTTCATAAGAAGCCAGTCAACTGACAGAGAAGTGTTGAGTGTGATGAGAGTTCAGTAAGGATTCAACAGAATGAGGAACATAAATAGTTAAAGGGGAGCCCATGACTATTTCTTCTGTCTGTTTACATAACAAGACTGTAGCAGAGATGGCCCTCATGCAGGGAGGGAGCCCTTTGCCACTGAGCCTAATTGCTGACTGTAATACCCTATAGGTCTATGGTGGTCTCCGTATTTCTGAGTTAGAACTCCTAAAGCATTGCCCTTACTTTCATATGTGAAAAGGAAAAAGGGAAGTTTACAGTTCCGATGCCCCAGAGCAGGAGCTTTAGACAGTACTTCCTTTAGAGTCTCTACAGCTTGTTTCCCTTCAGGATTCCACTGAATTGGACCAGGTGTATACAACTTTCATAGGGCATAGAAAGGCTGGGCTATCAATGAAAAGCTTGGAATCCAATTTCTACAATATCCAGTCAAGCCCAGGAATTCTCTAAGCTGCTTTTTTTTTTTTTTTTGGAAGAGGGAAAGATAGGATTCCTCTAAGTCAGTGGTTCTCAACCTTCCTAATGCCACGACCCTTTAATACAGTTCCTCATGTTGTGACCCCAATTTCATTGTTACAAACTGAACATAATTAAAGCATAGCGATTAATCACAAAACAATATGTGATTATATATGTGTTTTCTGATGGTCTTAGGCGACCCCTGTGAAAGGGTCGTTCGACCCCCAAAGGGGTCCCGACCCACAGGTTGAGAACCGCTGCTCAAGTCTTTCGGGGTTCATCAGTAGCCCATCTTTGATATGAGCTGGCCAAGGTATTTTACTTGAGGTAAGCAAAACTGAAGCTTATCCTTTGAGACCTTATGTCCCTTTATGGCCGCAGTTCTCAACCTGTGGGTCGGGAGCCCTTTGGGGGTCGAACGACCCTTTCACAGGGGTCGCCTAAGACCATCAGGAAACACGTATCTAATTACATATTGTTTTTGTGATTAATCACTATGCTTTAATTATGTTCAATTTGTAACAATGAAATTGGAGGTCACCACACCATGAGGAACTGTATTAAAGGGTCGCGGCATTAGAAGGGTTGAGAACCGCTGCTTTATGGCTCGCGGTTGCAGTAGGTAAATTGTGTCCTTTTGAGAGTCTAGTAATGTCCTAGAGCAGTGGTTGGCAAACTCATTAGTCAACAGAGCCAAATATCAACAGTACAACGATTGGAATGTCTTTTGAGAGCCAAATTTTTTAAACTTAAACTATATAGGTAGGTACATTGTTATTAACTTAATTAGGGTACTCCTACGGCTTAGGAAGAGCCACACTCAAGGGACCAAAGAGCCGCATGTGGCTCGCTAGCCACAGTTTGCCGACCATGGTAGAGCATACGAGTAAATCATCCACATACTGGATTAGAGTGGAATCTCTAGGAAATTTAACATCGTTTAGATCAGCTTTTAATATCTGGGAGAAATAGATGGGGCTTTCTGTATATCCTTGTGGCATCACAGTCCAAGTAAATTGCCGATCTTCCCAAGTGAAAGCAAAGAGATATCGACTGTCCTTTTCCACTGGAATGCTGAAAAAAAGCACTACATAAATCTATTACTGAAAAATATTGGCAGTCCACAGGAATAGTTGATAATAAAGTATGTGGATTTGGAACCACAGGATGTCTAGGAATAACTATTCTATTTATAGCTCTGAGATTTTGTACAAATTTCCATCCTTTCCCATTTGGTTTCTTTACTGGAAAGATGGGAGAATTACAGGGACTTGTACATGGAATTATAAGTCTTCTTTTTAAGTAATCTTGTATAATGGGCTTAATTCCAGGTAGTGCATCAGGTCTTAAGAGGATATTGGCAAATATTAGGTAAAGGCAAAGTATTATCAATAGTTATTTTAATAGGAGTGGCTGACTCAATCTTGCCTATATCTGTACTGGAAAGGGCCCAAAGTTGCATTGGGATTTCCTGCAACAAACATTCGGTTTCAAGATTATTTTTCTCTGGTGAAAGTTTCTTTTAAATCATTATTTTCCCAATTGGTTCAGTATTTGATTCATTTAGTTCTAAATACATTTCACCTTTTAGGGAAAAGGATCTATGAGCATTATGGGTTTCAAGAAAATCTCTTCCTATCAGGTGAATTGGGGCCAATTTGACCAGTAAGAATATATGTTGCCCCATAACATCCCTAGTTGAAAGGGGACAGGTTCTGACTTAAAAACAGTTATTGGTTGGTTAGATACCCCTACCATTTGTACCGAAGCTTTACTACGAGGGAGAGGGAAACCTAAATGGGTAGGGCTAAGAACAGATAAAGTGGCCCCAGTATCCACAAGGGCTTTAGTAACTTTTCCTTTTATGATAATTTCAATTTCTCTTAAAGTATTAGTAAGGAGAAGGGGAAGTACCCTCTCATAGTCCTCGGAGCAGCCCTATGCTTGCTTCTGTTTTCTCTTTGTAGATTCCATTTCAGTTTTCTATGATCTTTCTTATGGTGGCCTGGCTTTTTGAAGTAAAAACAGACTTTTTTCTTTCCTTGTCTAAGAGACTTGCGAGTAGGACTGGCTTGGTTGCTTACTTGTTGAAGCTGTAAGTTCTTAATTTGGGTGACTTTATCTTTCCTCTCTTTTGGATAGTGTTAGATAGCTGATCAGCCAGAATAGCCAGTTCGTCAGCATGGGTAGTCTGCCAGTTTAATTTATGTTGTTTGATCAAAGTTATAAGTTCTTCATCTAGTCCTTCCAAAAACACCGAATTTAGTAAGGGATCATTTTGGTGATCCTTGAAAATATCTGGCGACAGACCTGAATATTGTTTGAAAGTCTTTCAAAACGTTCAGAGAGCCCTAGCTGGTGTGGCTCACTGGATAGAGCGTCGCCTGGGGACTGAAGGTTCCCAGGTTCGATTTCGGGCAGCTGATCAATGCTTCTCTCTCATCGATGTTTCTGACTCTCTATCCCTCTCCCTTCCTTTCTGTAAAAAATCAATAAAATTATTTTAAAGAAACAAAAATGTTCAGAGAAATCAAGCACTAGTTCATCGGGTTTTATTTTACATTGCTGGATCTTGGTCCAGTCCATTCTCTGAGGAAAAACTTCAGGTATGGCTTGATAAAGCCGGTGGGCCAATTCCCTGCGTTTTTCTTTGTCTCTTTCTGTTTTAAAAAATCATCTACAGGAGTCTGCCAGCGAACCTTATTCAGTCATTCTGTTGCCTTGCTCCCAGAAACCAGTTAGGTGTATTAATTGGAACAGGTCAGAATAGCCAGGATCGTATGTTCTAACAGTTAAATCACATTCCTTTGCAAACCCATCAGGGTCCTGGAGAGGGGCAGGAAAATCTTCAGTTAGGTTTCCTAATTCTGTTCTAGTCCAAGGAACATATACAATTGCTGGATCCCCTCTACCTGAGACAGGCTTTTCCCGGGAAGGAGCTGCTGGAATTCTCGAATTATCCTTCTCTGAATTTGTATTCTTATTTCCCCCTAGGTCAGCAGGGAATGGTAGTAGAGGAGATACAGAAGAAGGAGAAGAGAGGTGGAGGGCAAGTCTGAGCAAGGAAGCTCAGAGAGCAAAGGGTGTAGGGGAGGAGCAGTGGAAGGGGGAGGCTGGGGTCTTGGCACTGACTTGCTTCAGAAGCCTTTTTTAGTTCAGAGACAGTCTCTAAAATTTTCTTATTAACTTTCTATAGGGAAGGTATTTTATCTGATCCTCTTCTAGAAGCCTCTAATTTCCAATCAAGATAAGCTTCCCATTCATTTAATCTTAGAGCCGACTTTTTCTAATTGAGCTCACAGAAAAATCAATTTGGAGGTGTCAAAAGTTCCTCACTTTGGCCATTTCAAGCTGATAATATTTTTAGTTAAATTTTCCCATTTTTGTAGATAGTTGCAAGTTGAAATTCCGTATGAATTGTACATGTGCCCTGCTGGAGTGTTAACAGGGGGCTGGGATT
The DNA here is from genome assembly GCF_964212035.1 of Myotis nattereri. Classification (NCBI taxonomy): domain Eukaryota; kingdom Metazoa; phylum Chordata; class Mammalia; order Chiroptera; family Vespertilionidae; genus Myotis; species Myotis nattereri. The sequence goes on from NC_138086.1 coordinate 68,407,330, forward strand.
CTTGGGGTTTAGCAACCTCAGAGTGCAATTTCCCATCTTTTAAAATTTATTATTATTATTAAATATCTGCAGAGTCTGAGCAAATTTTCTAGGGGTGTTATGTAGTGGGTTGCAAAATGTACTGCTTATGGGTTGAGCTCCATGATGTCACAATTCAACCCTCTTAGTGTCTCGGTTTCTCTCCTGGCTGTCTAAAACAGCCAGAAGGGCTTGGGGCGCTGGCTTATCAGGCCTTATGGGTGCTCCCTCTGACGAGCCAGTCAGTTAATTACAGTTGAGTTGGAATTTCCCTACGGGGCAGCCTGCACGTCCTGAGGTAAAACCTCTGACACCTCCACAAAGGCTCTTGGTCACCTAAAACACCGAGAATCCGCCAGGAGGGAGGATGTGCCCTTTATCTTCGGAGCTAAATGAGTTCAGCTCTCATTTGTATGGCGAAGGTTTTTTGCTCAGACTCTCAAAAAGCAATTCCAGCCGAAACCGGTTTAGCTCAGTGGATAGAGCATCGGCCTGCAGACTGAGACGTCCCGGGTTCGATTCCGGTCAAGGGCGTGTGCCTGGGTTGCGGGCATATCCCCAGTGGGAGATGTGCAGGGGGCAGCTGATCGATGTTTCTCTCTCATCGATGTTTCTGGCTCTCTATCTCTCTCCCTTCCTCTCTGTGGAAAATCAATAAAATATATTTAAAAAAAAAAAAAAGCAATTCCAATTGAAGAGCTGAAATCAAAACCAGCCACCCATTTTGTTTTTTGTTTTTTTTTCCCCTCCAGTCTTGCCTTAGCCTGGGTTCTATTAACTCTTAATCTTAGTTCCACCTCGAGGATTTTAAAATACAGCTCAAATAAAGTCAGACCCTCTACCAAAGCAAGGGACGGTCCTGGACCCAAGAGACAACTCACCCAAGTTCACCTGATATGGGGGGGAGCTGGCGGGGCTCAGTGGGCCCCTTGCTGGATCCTAGCACTGAGTCCAAGTCCACAAGGTAGTCCTGGGTGAGCTTCTTTGGAATCCTGCCACGACCGCGCCAAGTAATGTTAACATAAAAACATTCAGACCTGTAAAGAATTTTGAGTTTATTTGAGCCAAACTGTCGACATATGGCAGGAAGCAGAACTTCAACGGATTGAGATAATGCTCTGGAGAATGAGGAGTTCATACCTTGTTTTTATAAATATACCATCCAAAGGAAAATACGTAGGTGGGTTACATAAAATCCATTGGTGATAGATCAAGGAGGTGGGGTAAAGCAAAGCGGGGAAACCTCTGGGACAGGGTAAAAAGTGAAATGATTGACATAGCTTCTTTTCTGTAGATGGATACAGGATAGTTTAACATAATTTACAGTTGACAATTAATTTGATAACAATGAGGGAATGTCCTGGTGCCATTTGTTGTGCCCTGAGGGCCTGGGGGAGGGGGGAGGGAAGTTACAAGTTACCCAGACATTTCACAGATATGTTATCTTAGAGACAAAAAGACAAATGGGCTCAGTAAAGATCTAAGTTGATCTTTGTCAGGGAAAATAACAGCCTAGGTAGGACATGACTACCCACCATAACCTGTTTGTAGTTAAATATGTAATTTTCAGACAATCTTTTGTGGTTACTTTAGGTCTTTGAGCTTGCACAATTGCCATGCAGGCATATGGCCCCTTTCGTCTGCAGATAGCAGTGATCATATTAACTGACTAGGGGCCTAGTGCACAAAATTCATGCCCCTGGGTGGGGGGTGTCCCTCAGCCCAGCCTGCACCCTCTCCAATCTGGGACCCCTCTGGCAAGGAGGCAGGCGAGCGGTTGGGAGCCAGCAGTCCCGGATTGTGAGAGGGATGTCCAACTGCCCCGAAGGGTCCCAGATTGGAGAGGGTGCAGGCTGAGCTGAGGGACACCCCTCCCCCGTGCACAAATTCTGTGCACCGGGCCTCTAGTCTATAATAATAATAAATGGGCCTAGTTCTCCATAGAAACACAACCATATTACTTGCACTCATTGGCAGTAAGTAATTTGGTCACAGGCACCCAATAAATCTCAACATACTAGGTGTTATGGGATCGAAAACACAAATGTAAAAGATGACCATTATGAATTTTAAAACCATAACATTGGCATATTTTAAGATAATATCAGTCAACTAGAAAAGAGAACATTAGTATAATGCATGAATGCAATGTCCCCACCTGATTAAAATGAATGGTATTGTCTTCTATTATTGGTACATCAATGCTATTCTAAATGAAAATATTTTTTAAAATATATTTTATTAATTTCAGAGAGGAATAGAGAGAGAGAATCATCAATGATGAGAAAGAATCATCAACCTGCTGCTTCCCACACACCCCACACTGGGGATGGAGCCCACAACCCAGGCATGTGCCCTGCCTGGGAATCGAACCATGACCTACTGGTTCATAGGTTGACACTCAACCACTGAACCACACTGGCCAGGCTAAATGAAAATATTTTTAAGAAAAACATGCATATATAAGATTTGATGTAAGATAAGTACAAGTAATTGTCTAAAAGCAAATAAAATAAGCATATTACTAAATTTAGTCTGATATAAATACTGGTTTTAAAGGAAAGTCTCTACATAGAGTTGTAGATGAGAAAGCGTCTGCATTCCTTGAGTATGTTTTTATGTGTGCATATACACATGTGCTTCTATATAGTATAAATTTCCCCAAGGGGATTTCCATTTATTTGTTGCAAACAAATGAATCATTTTGTTTGTCATTCCCCTCATCCCATTATTTTCAAGCTAGGGAAAGGATTTCTTCCCCATGAATCATTCAAACTATCTTTTTATGCCTGAGCAGGTTCCTGCTATCTTAGAAGCAGCCTGACTTGAAACAAAGTGACAGGCCTACTTTTTGTGTGTCTTTTAAAATTCTTGGTAGCTAATGTCTAGAAGCAAAAACTGTGTATGTAGGCATTGCAGCCTGATTCTCCCAAAGAAAAATCCTAATCACCAATTTCGAAAGCATGAACTTTGCTAATGAGCAACACTGCAATCTGCAGCCATTGTGTTTTCTTTAAAGCAGAGCCCCTTACAACTCAAAAGCACAAAGACTCAATCGCCATGCCCTGAAGACTCTTCAGGTTATTGCTCAGCGGTTAATCCAGGGGGGTGGGGGGGCGGGGGACTATTTTCACCTTAATTGGTTGGAGGACAAGCTGTAGATATAAAAGAGTATTTCACAGCCCACTAATGAGCAGCTTATTCAATAAATGCTCACATTGAAAACACTTTAGCCCTAACCGGTTTGGCTCAGTGGAAAACACTTTATATACATGATAAGGAATGTATAAAATGAAATAGTGCTTAATTCCCATAAAATCTTTCTCGTCTTATTTGCTTGCTCTATTTTTTTTTTTTTTTAGTTCCTATCTGCTGCTTCAATGAAAAGATAGAGCTTCTAGGTGAAAGTACGGAAACACTCAACTTGTGTGTATTTTTCTTAAACATTTCAGGCTGAATCGCCAACGCTGATGCTGGCAAAGTAGCCACGGCAGAACAAGGGGGCGTTTTAGGTGCTTCATCTTTTCAGTACTTTTTTATTACTATTGTTACAAAGCTTTGGGGAGCAGGTATCGTTTGATTGCTTGTGTAGCCAGCTTTTTTATATATTTCTTTATATTTAAAAAAGCGGCTGGGAAACTCACTGTCAAGGCTTAGAATGGTAGAATCTCAGGCTCAGGAAACAGAGTTCTATGCAAAATGTTTAACTGAAGATAGTTTATTGGCAAGATGGTTTACAGGATGTAGACAGGGTTAACGGACCCACAAAGGATGAGGGAGCACCCAGGACTGTCAGTGGGGCTGTTACTACCCGAGGTCTGAAAGGCAAGGGCAGAAGACAGTGTTGTGCCCTGGGACAGCTGGAGCTATGGAGGGAGTTACCGTCCGGCCCAGAGGAAGACACAAGCCCTGCTGGAACCTAACGGGATGCAGGCAAGAAGGACCTCCGTCTCCCTCTTCCCCCACTGTCCACCCCCTGGCAGTGCTTTCCATTGACTAAACCCCAAGAGAAGCCAGAGGTGGGGTGCCCACGTGCTCTCTCAGTAAGGCTTAGCTCCCTCCTGAGTACTCAGGTCAGGTAGAGGGACAGACTAGTTGGGGTGGGAGAGGGCAAACAGAATAACCAAACAGACGCTTAAAGGCCCGCAGACCTACCTGGTGGTTCTCAGACCTGTGCAGGTGGCAGAGCACGTGGAGATCAGCTTACTCCTTCAGTCCAACCAAGTTTGACTGCATCCCTACCACACGCGAGGCCCGGCTAAAAGCAGGTGAATTCAGACATGCGTAATGCATCATTTCTTGTCTCGGAGGAGCCTGTAGCTAAGCCAGGACAGACTAGTAAGGAGACCGTTTCAAAGTAACACGGCTTGTACTAACCAATGTGTGTGTGTGCAGTCATCCACTGCAGCATTGTAATAGCAGGAAATCCAAAGTAAACTAATTATCCATCAATTGGGAAATGGTTAAATAAATAACGAGACATCAATTCAGTGGAATGCTATGTCATTGCATATTTAAAAGGAAGATATGTCATACTGTAGTGTGCTCGCTGAGACATACTATTTTTAAAAAGCAGAGGCTGAATGTTGTACAACATGCTAACATTTGTATAAAAGAGGAAGGGAGGGAGAACAAAAGGAAGAAAGAATAAGATCTGTGTATACATATATGTTTGCTGGTATATACTGGTCCCCCCTTCAGAGGAGTCATGAGGAGTTATTGCTTGTCTCTGTGGAAGGGAAATGTGTGGCCAGGAGGGCACAGTTAAAAGAAGGCATTTCTGTGGTCTAGTTCCCATGGTGATTATAATTATAATTCCCATGGTGATTATACATTCAGTTCAGGGCCTACTTCCTATTCAGCATAACCTCCATTAAGAGGCAAGAGACAAAAAGAAATAAAGCTGAAGCCCTTCAGTGAGTCCAGACTAGGGTCAAGGCTGCCAGCAGCACAGCCAGACACGGGGAGCTACTGACACTGTCACATTATGCATAAATGGCTCCCTCCTCACCGGGGGCCCATTGTAGGAAAAGTTGAATCAGGAAAGCTGTATGAAACATGCAGAAAGTTTTTGCTCCAATTCATTTGCAGTTCCCCTTTATGACCTTATTAGTTATGGCCAGATGAACAATTCTGAATTTCTCTTCCTATTTCAATTTGTATAAGAGCCACTGTGACGTGTGTGTGTGTGTGTGTGTGTGTGTGTGTGTGTGTGTACGCGCGCGAGTTTGAATGCATGATTGTGAGACTGTGAGACACGATGATCAATAGAAAGTGTACTCCATCCACACTTCTTCTTTTAATTCAACTTTTTATTTAGAAATAACTGTAGATTCACATGCATTTGTTAGATATGATACAGAAAGGTCTCATACACTCTCCATCTATTTTGCCCCAATGGTACATCTTGCACAACTAGGAAATTGACATAATCCACTGACCTTCATAGCTCATCAGTTTTACATGCGTTCATTTGTGTGTGTTTAATTCTATGAAATTTTATCACATGTGACCATTACCATATTCAAGGTAGAGAATAATTCCATCGCCCCAAGGGTCTCTCATGCAACCCTTTTATACCCACTCTGTCTTGTCCCTCTCCTCCTCCCCTGCCCATGTCATTACTTGGCAGTCAATAATTTCTTTTCCAGCTCTGTAATTTTGTCATTTCAAGAATTTTATATAAATGGAATTATAGTATACAATCTTTCAAGATTGGCATAATTCTCTTGAGGCCCATCCATGTTGCATTTATTGAGAGTTCATTCATTTTTGGTGCTGAGTAATATTCCATAGTATGGATGTACCACTGTTTAACCACTTACCTTTTTTAAAAAATATTTTTATTGATTTCAGAGAAAGGAAGGGAGAGGGAGAGAGAGAAACATCAATGATGAGAATCATCCATCGGCTGTCTCCTGCACGTCCGCTACTGGGGATCAAGCCTGCAACCAGGCATGTGCCCTAACCTGGAATCCAATGATGATCTTCTGGTTCATGGGTGAGCACTCAACCACTGAGCCACAACAGCCAGGCTATCTTTGTAAGGACATTTGAGTTGTTTCCAGTTTTGAGCTATCATGAATAAAGCTGCTATTACTATTCATATAGGTGTTTTCATCTCTCTGGGATAGATGCCCAAGGGTATAATTGCTGGGTTGTATATTAAGCACATATTTAATTTTTTTCAGAACCTGTCAAACAATTTTCCACAGTGACTGTACCACTCTGGAATTTTACATTCCCACTAGCAACGTATGAGAGATCTTGTCTCTCTGCATCCTCACCAACATATGGTGCTATTGGTATTTTTTCCTTGAACCATTCTGTCACATGTGGTGATACCCTAGGATTTTAATTTGCATTTCTCTAATGGTGTTGGGCATCTTTTCATGTGCTTATTTCTTCAGTGAAATTCCTGTCCATGTCTTTTGCCCATTTTGTAATTTGATTGCTTGTTTTTAACTGTTTTGAGAGGTTTTTAAAAAAATATCTTCTAGACAGAAGTCATTTGTTATATGTGCCTTACAAGTATTTTCTCCACATTTGTAGCTCGTTTTTTTTAAAAAAAATAAATTTAGCCCTGTCTGCTGTGGCTCTGTCGGTTTGAGTGACATCCCGTGCACTGGAAGTTTGCAGGTTCCATTTCTAGTCAGGGCACATGCCTGGGTTGTGGGTTTGATCCCTGGTTGGAGTGCACGTGGGAGGCAACCAATCTATGTTTCTCTCTCTCATCAACCTCTCTCTCTCTCTCTCTCTCTCTCTCTCTCTGATATTAATAAAAAATAAATTTATTGGGGTGACATTCATTAATAAAATTATATGTTTCAAGTGTACAATTCTGTAACACATCATTTATATGTTGCATTGTGAGCTCTCCACCCAAAGTCTAGTCTCCTGCCTTCACTATATACTTTACCCCCTTTACCCACTTTGACCTCCCTCCACCCTCTTGTAGTCTGTCTTTTCATTCTCTAACAGTGTCTTTCACAGAACAAGTTTTTAAAAAAATTTTATGAAGTCCAGCTTATCATTTTTTCTTTTATGGATTTCTGCTTTTGGGGTCAAATCTAAAAGACTCCTTTTCCAGCCCCACAGTCACAGATTTTATCCTGTGTTTTCTAAAAGTTATAGTTTTATAACTTCTACTTAAGTCCGTAGAACTCATTTTGAATTAATTTCTATATAAGGTGTGAGGTTTAGGTTGACGTTCATGTTTTGGAGGGAGGGGGCCTGGGAATATCCAATCGCTCCAGCACCATTTGTGGAAAAGGCTATCATTTGCCATTGACTTACTTTTGCATCTTTGCCAAAAATTAGTGAGGCAGATATATGTGGATCTATTTCTAGTTTGAGATAATCACAAAAGATGCAGATGAAAATGACAAAGCTTCAAGAAATTAGAGAGATACTAATAAATATGAGAGTCATATAAAGTAATTTAGGACAAGGATAGCAGCTATTCCTGAATAAAAACCCACTGAGTAGAATGCCAGAGACTTATTCAAAGAGAATTTTCCTAAAATGAAGGAAGAGGTGAATCTGGGTTCTGGCCGGGTAGTTTAGTTGGTTAGAGCATCGTCCCAATACACCAAGGGTAGATGCAAGAAGCAACCAGTGAACACATAAATAAATGGAACAACAAATCTCTCTCTCTCTCTTCCTCTCTCTCAAGTCAATAAATAAAAAATTTAAAGTGAATTTGCAGATTGAAAGAACATAGTGTTCCTTGAAATTTTGAGAAAAAGCACCTGACACAAAAATTACTCAAACTTCAAGAATAAAATAATTTTTTAAGTATTTCAAACAGATAAAGCAAGTCATATTTAAGGTTGGTTAAAAAAAATGTGGTTAGCTTCTGACTTCTCAAAATAAATATTCAAGAAAAATAGTGGAGCTTTGTTTATAAAATTCTGAGAAAATGAAAATGCTACTTAAGAATATTCAGCTCAGATAAAATATTATTCAAATATAAAAAAGGCAAAGGTAGACTTTGTCAAACATGAAAATGTTAAAGGAATATGACATCCATGATATAACTTTCAGAACAACAAAAATAGCAATAACTGTTTGACAATGTCATTAGGTCAATTAAAAGATTAATCAATATAAAGAACTCAGTAATAGAAAAGTTGTATAAAAGGATTGGGGATAAACATTGATCCATTTAAATAGTATGACCAGTAACAAACAATTATGGGAATGATGGTTACAGAACAGAGTATGAATGGGATAAGTTTGAGTAATGCAAATACAATAATATAACTAACAAAAATCAGAAGATGAAAGAGTGAGTTTAGAGGAAATGTGAGATTTCAAATATAGTTATCTTTCAAAGCTGGGAGTTAAGAGCTATTGTTTAGATTGAAACATGTATTTTAAAATCTTTAGAGAGTCCCGGCCCGGAGTGATTCTGTGGTTGAGCGTTGACCTATGAACCAGGAGGTCATGTTTCGATTCCCGGTGGGGGCACATGCCCAGGTTGCAGGCTCGATCTGAGTGTGGGGAGTGCAGGAGGCAGCCGATCAGTAATTCTCTCTCATCATTGATGTTTCTCTCTCTCTCCCTTTCTTTCTCTTTGAAATCAATAAAAAATATCGAGAATTTTTAAGAAGTAATGTTTCAATCTAAACAATAGCTCTTGGCCTCTAGCGAATGAAGTAGCTTTGGGGACACAGTATCTTTTGTGGTAAGGAAGTATTTAAAGTTCAACAATTCCTTTAATTTCACTGTAATTTCTTTTTTCTTGTATTAAATTAAAAACTGATTGATAATAATACTATCAAATCAGTTCTAATCCTAGTACAATTTTATAACTATTAAATGTACTGCTGATTTATACTAACACTGATTAACACATATTTAAAACTTTGTAGGAGTCTAGTTCCTGGGATATTAAAATGGGATAATTTTGATAAAGTCAGTGTTCATGCTACCAGCACCTATAGGTAGAAACGAGAATTGAATCTTAATGGGTGCTTTATTCAGATGGCCAGCGATATGAGAAGATGGCAGGTTATGTACCCATCTTACATCTCAAGTCAGCCTTTTTTTTTGAGAGAAACATCAATGATGAGAGAGAAACATTGATCGGCTGCCTCCTACTGGGAATTGAGCCTGCAACCCAAGCATGTGCCCTGACCTGCAATAGAACCGTGACCTCCTGGTTCATGCATGGGTTGAAGCTCAACCACTGAGCCACACCAGCCAGGTTCAAGTCTGCCCCCCCCTTTTTTTTTTTTTTTTTTTTTTTAATATTTTTTATTGATTAAGATATTACATATGTGTACCCTCTACCCCCCCCTCTCCCCGCTCACCCCCTCACCCCCCCGTTGTCCGTGTCCATTGGTTAGGCCTATATGCTTGCATATAAGTCCTTTGGTTGATCTTTCCCCCTTGCCCCCACCCTCCCCTACCTTCCCTCCAAGGCCCGACAGTCCAATCAATGCCTCTCCGTCTCTGGATCAGTCCTTGTTCATCAGTTTATGTTGTTCACTATATTCCACAAATAAGTGAGATCTTGTGGTATTTATCCGCTCTCCAGTTCCATCCATGCTGTGGCAAATGGTAAGAGTTCCTTTTTCTTCTTCCTCTTCTTAAAGAATACCTTTCAGCATTTCATATAATGCTGGTTTGGTGGTGATGAACTCCTTTAGCTTTTTCTTATCCGTGAAGCTCTTTATCTGACCTTCCATTCTGAATGATAGCTTTGCTGGATAAAGTAATCTTGGTTGCAGGTTCTTGCTATTCATCTCTTTGAATATTTCTTGCCACTCTCTTCTGGCCTGCATGGTTTCTGTTGAGAAATCAGCTGACAGTCGGATGGGTACTCCCTTGTAGGTAACTGACTGTCTTTCTCTTGCTGCTTTTAAGATTCTCTCTTTATCTTTTGCTCTTGGCATTTTAATTATGATGTGTCTTGGTGTGGTCCTCTTTGGATTCCTTTTGTTTGGGGTTCTCTGCGCTTCCTGGACTTGTAAGTCCATTTCTTTCACCAGGTGGGGGAAGTTTTCTGTCATTATTTCTTCAAAAAGGTTTTCAATATCTTGCCCTCTCTCTCCTTCTGGTACCCCTATAATTCTGATGTTGGTACGCTTGAAGTTGTCCCAGAGGTTCCTTACACTATCTTCATATTTTTTGAATCTCTTTTCTTTTTTCTTTTTCGGTTGGGTATTTTTTGTTTCTTTGCATTTCAAATCTTTGACTTGATTCTTGGGATCCTCTTGTCTGCTGTTGGAGCTCTGTAAAGTATTCTTTATTTCAGTCAGTGTATGCATAATTTCTAATTGGTCCTTTTTCATGACCTCCATGGTCTCACCATACTCCTTGAGGGATTCATTAAATTTATCGGCGGTTTCCATAAAATTCTTGACAAACCTTATAAACGTGGCCTTGAACTCTATATCCAGTCGTCTGTCCTCCTCCGTTTCTGCCAATTGTGACCTGTTTCTTTGTCTCCGCATTTTGGCTGCTTCCCTGTGTTGATAGAGTGGCCTGCACGCCAGGTGTCCTGTAGGGCCCAGTGGCTCAGCCTCCCCAGTTACCTGGGGTGGACACTCTTGGTGCACTCTTGGTGCCTCGCTTGTTGTAGGATCACTGGGAGGAATTGACCTCCAGGCCAATTGGCTGTGGGAAGCAGCTGTGTCTGAAGTGGGAGAATGGACCCCCTCTGACCACTGGGTACAGTGGCTCCTGGATCTACGGAGGTGCTAATTCAGCCCCTGCCTGAGGCCACACAGCAGGAACTATGAAGAGGCTCAGCTGTGAAGCAATGCAAGCCGCTGCGGGGCCTTGGGCCTTCTCTTGGAAGTTCCGGGTCTGGCTGGCCCGGCTGCAGTTAGGTAATTATCAGGTTGCAAAGTTCTGGGGCATTCACATGCAAAAGCCTCTGCCGCAGCCCGGGTGGGGCGGGGTCTCAGGGAGTCAAAAGGCCGGAGAAAGAAGCTATGGCTGATTCTCCGTGCCCGGAGTCGCGCGTCTCAGTGTCCCGGCAATGGCTGCAAGCACCTCCGAGGGAAATCTGCCCCCCAAGTTCGCCCGCTGCCGCCTGAGAGAGCAGCCTCTGCCCGTATGAGTCCTGGGTCCCCAGAGACTTCCCAGAACCGGAGATCAGAGCAGTCGGGAGCTTGTGATTCAAAAAGACAGCCGTGTCCTCAGGTGCCACCCCCTTTCCGCGCGCGCGAGCCGCTGCGTACCTCTGCACTCAGCCTCCGCAGCTCCTCTGGCTCTCAGCGTGCTTTTCTTTTCTTCTAGTTGTAGAAATTACACTCAGCCAGCCTTCCTGTTGTTTTGGACGATGTTTGCTCCGTCCTTTGGGCTAATTTTCAATTGTTGTGTGGGGCGACTATTTCCCGGTGTTTATCTATGCCGCCATCTTAGTTTCTCTTCCCCCCCCCCTTTTTTTTTATAAGGAGAAGAAAAGTGTAGGTAAAGGGTTTGAAATTCAGGGGAAAAGTTAGTCAGATAAAAGCTGCAGTCAGGTGATTTTCTGAGCATCCCTTCAGCTGCTGACAGTGACCTGGGCTGCCAGAAAGTCTCTCCCTGGAGCACAATGGCTTGGATACCATCTTGATCGTGTCCAGTCCTCCTGGGCACAAGGGTCAAATTGCTTCCAGTTTTCCTGGAGTCCTGGGGATAGGCCGTCACACATTTTAGTTCCTGGAACAATAGCTTTTTACACGCATTAATTATCAAGCCTATTAACTACATAATTAAGCTAAATATTTTTAAGTTCTTGCGTTCCTCATGAATTTGAAGAGAGTTTAATGATGGTACTATTTACAAAAGCAGGGGCAGGGTTTAAAGAAACCAGCAAGGGGATTACAGCATTGCAGAGCCAGTGACAGCTAAGACCTGTATCCACGTAGTCTCAAAGGTAGGAGAGGAAGGAAAGGCCACTAGCACACAGAGAGGGCAGCAGCATGAAGAAGGCTGGGACCTACGTGGAGAAATGCATCAACCCCCAAAGAGAAATCTGAGGGATTAAGTGTACTCACCTCACTTCTCCAGGCTTCTGTGTCCTGCGGTGACTTTTACTGGCTAAACCCTGCTAGAAACCGATTGAATCAAGCAATCTATGCAGGTCACCGTCCTGCAGCACTGGATAGAATGACAAAGGGTGAGTGAGGAGTGGCTGTAGCCCAGCCCCTCGTGATTTTAATGCCCCTAGTATTTCTGTAGAATAGAATTAAATAATTTAGTTCTTAAGTAGGCCTTTGTTCACATGTTAATCGCTCTTTCTGCTCAGCTCCTTTTGTTCTCATGAATGTAGTCATAAGTTGCTGATGTGGTGTCTATTTGTCAAGCAGGAGGAGATAACTTCAGGGTCACGTGGAGAATGTATGTGTTTGTTTTGCAGAAAGAAAGAATGTCTTCAAGGTTTCTGTGACCAGCTGCTGCCTCCCAGGACTCTGATGTGAAAAAAGTGTTATCTATGACTAAAGAAACACAGACTTCTCTCTCAGTTCCCTGGGACCTCCCCTCCCCTACTCCCTAGCTGCATAAAAACTCCCTACTTTTGTTTTTTTGAGAGAGCCGGATTTGAGAGATCTTATTCTCCTGTCATCCTCTTGCCTCAGCCAGCTCCAATAAACCTTTCTCTGACTCCAAGTACCAGTGTCCCCATGTTTTGGCCTACTAGGGCATCGGGCACATGAACCCGAATTTTGGGAGGTGATTCTGCAACATGGGCACAAAAGGAAGATATCCAGATACTTTTTAAATAAACACAGAATCTATTGTATTTTCCCATTCCTTTAAAGAGTATTGATTGCGTATTCAATCAGTATAGCTATCCATCCATCCATCCATCCATCCATCCATCCATCCATCCAATCCACCTTTCTAGCCATACACATGCATAGGAAGATAACTGGAATGTTACCATAATGGTAATGGTGATACTTTTTGGATGATGAGGTGGGATGTATTTTTAAAAAATTGAGATATAATTTATATAGCCTAGGATTTACCCCTTTAAAATGTAATATTCAATGGTTTTTAGTGTAGTCATAAGGTTATACAACCATCACCACTATCTAACTTCGGAAAATTTTCATTACCCCTAAAGAAACTCCATATCCATTAGCAGTCATTCTCCATTTGTCCCTGCCCCAGCCCCTAGCAACCACTAATCTACTGTCTCTCTGAGTTTCCTATTCTGAACATTTCATATAAATGGAACATATACTATTTGGCCTTTTGTGACTGGCTTTTCTCATAGCATAATGTTTTTAAAATTCATCCACGTTGTAACTAATGAAGTATTTAATCAATACTTCATTCCTTTTTGTTGAGAATAATATTCCATTGTACAGATATACCACATTTTGTTTATTGATTAATGAATGCACACTTTTAGACTATTATGAGTAGTGGTATCATAAACATTTGTGTATAATTTTTGTGGGGGCATATGTTTTCATTTCTAGGGTATATACCTAGGAATGGCATTGCCGAGTCAAATGGTAAGGAGCTGCCAAACTTGTCAACAGCAGTTACACCATTTACATTCCCATTAGCAATGGTACAGGCTGAAATTTCTCCACATTCTCGTCAACATTGTTACTGTCTGTCTTTTTCATTATACCATCTTAGTGTGTATGAAACAGAAGCTTATGACAGAACCAGTTTGGCTCAGTGGATAGAGCGCCGGCCTGCGGACTCAAGGGTCCCAGGTTCGATTCCGGTCAAGGGCATGTACCTGGGTTGCGGGCACATCCCCAGTGTGGTGCCTGCAGGAGGTGTTTCTCTCTCATCGATGTTTCTAACTCTCTATCTCTCTCCCTTCCTCTCTGTAGAAAATCAATAAAACATATTTTTTAAAAAAAAGAAACAGAAGCTTAGCATTAGCTTCATTTGTATTCTTTTTTGGAGGAATATCTATTTAAATCCTGTGTCCAATATTTGGTAAAAGTTTTATTGAGATATAATTCACATGCTGTATAACTCACCCACTTAAAGTATACCATTCAGGAGCTTTCAGTATATTAATAAAATAATTAATAAAATAAATCATCACTAATTTCAGAACACTTAAGTCACTTCAAAAAAGAAACCCCATACCCAGTAACTGTCAACCTTTAATCCTCCCATTTCCCCCAACCCTAGACAACCATTAATCTACTATAGAGTTGCCTATTCTATTTTATAAATGGAATCATAAAATATGTGGTCTTTCATATGTCATTGAATATACTGCCTTCTCTCACTTAAAATAATGTTTTTAAGGTTCATCCATGTCGTTGCATGTAGAAGTCCTTCATTATATTACTAATATTCATTCTGTTGTATGGATATGCCAGATTTTATTTGTCCATTCATCAGTTGATGAACATGTGGGTTGTTTCCAACCAGTTATTAGTATACAGGTGGACATATGCTTTTATTTCTCTCAGGTAAACCTTGGAGTGGAATTGGTGGGTTAAATCATAACTATGTTTAACTTTTTTGAAATACGTTTTTATTGGTTTTAAAGAGAAAGGAAGGGAGAGGGGGAGAGAGCAAGAGAGAGAAACATCCATATAAGAGAAACATTGATCAGCTGTCTCCTGCACGCCCGTACTGGGGACTGAGCCCAAAACTCAGGCATGTGCCCTGACTGGGAATCAAACCAGTGACCTTTTGGTGCATGGCATGTGCTCAACCAACTGAACCACACTGGCCAGGGCTATGTTTAAGTTTTTGAGGAACCACCAAGACTATTTTTAAAAGTGGTTATACCATTTTACATTCCCTCCCACCCCCCGCCCACCCACCCCAGCAGTACATGAGGGTTCTATATCACCACCAATTGTTGATATTCTCTCTCTCTCTCTCTCTCTTTAAGCCATCTTAGTGGAGGTAAAATGGTATGTCACTAGAATTTTAATTTTGACTTTGACTTGAGGATGAAATCCAGGTTCCTGGTTGGAATGTTTGGGTGAATGGAGATATCATTGGCTGTTTTGCATTAGATATTATAGCAGTGGTTCTCAACCTTCCTAATGCCGCGACCCTTTAATACAGTTCCTCATGTTGTGGTGACCCCCAACCATAAAATTATTTTCATTGCTACTTCATAACTGTAATTTTGCTACTGATATGAATCGTAATGTAAATATCTGAAACGCAGGATGTATTTTCATTGTTACAAATTGAACATCATTAAAGCATAGTGATTAATCAGAAAAACAATATGTAATTATATATGTGTTTTCCAATGGTCTTAGGCGACCCCTGTGAAAGGGTCGTTCGACCCCCAAAGGGGGTCGCGACCCATATGTTGAGAACCGCTGTATAGGAAGAGACTTAGGAGGGAGATGGTGAATTGCATTTGGACCAGGTGACATTGAGGCGACAACGGGATACTCAGATGCAGTTGTCTAGTCATTGAATGGTTAAGTGGGCATGGAGCCCAAGAGAAAGGGCTGGTTGGGTAGGCAGGTGGAAATGGAAACCCTCAGGAAGTGTGCAGGAGAAGAGGCCCAGATCCAGAACCCCCAGGAGACCAACCTTTATGGCAAATTAGTGTGGTGTTTCAGAGCACCGTGCTTTCGAGCCAGGCAGCCTGTTCTCAGCATTGTGACCTAAGGCAAGTTATTTACCTTAGTTTCCACATCTGTAAGATGAGCATAACAATAACACAGCTAGAACAGTGCATGCTATTTTTTGTTTCGTTAAAAGATCTACGAATAGCCCTGACCGGTTTGGCTCAGTGGATAGAGCGTCGGCCGGCGGACCGAAGGGTCCCGGGTTCGATTCCAGTCAAGGGCATGTACCTTGGTTGCGGGCATATCCCCAGTGGGGGGTGTGCAGGAGACAGCTGATGTTCCTCTCTCATCAATGTTTCTAACTCTCTAGTCTATCCATCTCCCTTCCTCGCTGTAAAAAAATCAATAAAATATATTAAAAAAAAAAAAAAGATCTACGAATAAAAAGCTGCCCAAGAAGGCGAAGAAGGAGGAGAAGCTCTAAGATATTGTGAGAAAAGAAAATTTCAGCGATCAGGTCAAATTCTGTCAATAAGACTATAAGATAAGGTCTGTGAAGTGTCCACTTTTCAGCAATTAGTGGCCTCACCAAGTGCAATCTCTGTGCAATGAAATGACTGTAAAGGGTTGAAGAGTAATTAGGGGTGGACACTGATTCACTGGACCTTCCCTGCCCTGTTGAGCCAGGCTCTCCCAGTAGATGCTTCCTTTCATGACAGTCAGTTACGGATCTTATCCCACTTTTTCCCATCAGTTTCAGCCACCAATGGGATATGTTGCACCAGGCTACCATTTTATTTTATTTTTGAGAGGAAGGGAGAGGGATAAAGAGATAGAAACAGCAATGATGAGAGAGAAATAAGGATTGACTGCCTCCTGCATGGCCCCCATCGGGGATGTGCCCTAACCAGATTCGAACCAGTGACCTCTTGATTCATGGGGGATGCTCAGCCACTGAGTCACATGGCTGGGCACCAGGTTACCTTTTAAAAATTAGTACATATCGTTACTGATTTTTTATGGCGAGAGGAAGGGAGAGGGAGATGGAGAAACATCAATATGAGAGCGAAACACAGATTGGCAGCCTCGTACACGCCCCCTACCTGGGATGGAGCCCACAACCAGGGCATGTGCCCAGACCCGGGGACCCAACCGGGGGCCTTGAAAGGGCATCAGATGACGGTCAACCGACTGAGGCACAGCGGCCGGGCGCGCCAGGCTACGGTCACCTCCTCCACATCTGGGCCTGCACCCTCAGGGTCTAGGCTTAGGCGACTGGAGTGGCTGATGACGCAGGGGCTCCTAGACTCCGTGTTGCCTGTTAATTGGAGTGAACGTTCAGCGCGAGGCCCAGGGAGAGGGATCTCGTCCACGAGGAGTGTCATTCCCATCGTGGCCACAAGGTGGTGCCCTCGCTCTCCTCTGGGACCTGCCCCCGTGACGACCCCGCCCCCGTGACGACCCCGCCCCCGTGACGACCCCGCCCCCGTGACGACCCCGCCCCCGTTCGCTCCGCCCCCGTTCGCTCCGCCCCCGTTCGCTCCGCCCCCGTTCGCTCCGCCCCCGTTCGCTCCGCCCCCGTTCGCTCCGCCCCCGTTCGCTCCGCCCCCGTTCGCTCCGCCCCCGTTCGCTCCGCCCCCGTTCGCTCCGCCCCCGTTCGCTCCGCCCCCGCGCCGACCTCGGAAGCACTTCATCCACCCTGTGCCCCGCAGAGATGGCGGCCGCGGCGGCCCGAGCGGTGATCTCACCCGCGGCGCGGCCGCCGCTTTGGCGCTTCGCCCGGAGGTTCCTGGTCGGAGGCGCTGCCGGGCGGGTGAGCTGCCTTCCTCCCTCTGGGCGCTGCCCCGGGCGGCGGGCCTCTCCGGGGACCCCGCTCGCAGGCGCCCTTCCCTCCCGGCCGCGGCGTCGGCGCCGCTCACCCCGGACGGCGGGCGGGGGCCGGGCTCCGCGAAGGGGCCGCGGGCGGCCGGGGGCGCCGCTCTCCCCTCCCGCGGGGCGGCTGGCTTTGGTCCCCCGCTGCGCGGGGCCTGCCGCGACCTGTGCGATGACCGGCCCCCGGCGCCTCCACCCGTTGCTCGGGAGTCGTCGTAAAGTGCACGTTGATGACTCGAAACCGAGGTTGCCAGCCGGGGGCATGACCAGGGGGTGGTGTCTGCCCCGAGGCCTGTGTTTGCCGTGTTCGCGCCGTGAATAAGCGTGTGTGCCTTTCTCTCCCCGCCCTGGTTCCGTCCTGCTCGGCAGTGACGCTCCGTCCCCGGGGAGGGCACGCGGGTGGCCGCTGCGGGCTGTAGGGAGGGCGATGGAGGCAGGCGCGGTCCCGGCGGAACCGGAGCCGCGGAGGGCGAGTGCTGCGCAGACTTAGGGTTTCGATCCACGACATCGGCTCGGAATGACGCGTGTTTTGGTTCCTCCCCCCCCTCCCCGCCAACCAGCCATCGCTTCTGGGAGGACACAGACCGAGAAGCACCCGGGCGGCGGCGCAGGTGGTGCTCAATGTCCCCGAAACACGAGTGACCCGTTTGGAGAACGGCCTCCGGGTGGCCTCCGAGGACTCCGGGCTGTCCACGTGCACGGTCAGTGGCTCCCGGGCGGCAGCGAACGGCCGGTTGTAATCCGAGCTTCCTCCTTGGCTGGTGCTTGAGAAGCAGTGGCCGGCCTGTCGCTTATGAGTCGTTCCTCCAGTGCAGCGGTTCTCAACCTGTGGGTCGCGACCCCTTTGGCGGCCCAACGACCCTTCACAGGGGTAACCTAAGACCATCCTGCATATCAGATATTTACATGACGACTCATAACAGTAGCAACATTACAGTGATGAAGTAGCAACGAAAGTAATTTTATGGTTGGGTCACAACATGAGGAACTGTATTTAAAGGGCCAGAAGGTTGAGAACCACTGCTCCAGTGCGACTTCCATACTGGATGCATGTACCCCCCCCCCCCCCCCCCCAGCTTAAGCACCGGCATCCGGTTTTTGTAGCCTGTTACTGTTTGTGGTTAGTAATGTTGATAGTAACGAACGTTGTATTTGCTGGGCTGCTCTGTGCTAGCTGCTTTTATATGCTGTATTTTCTTATTTGATCTTTAAAACAGTTCTTTGTATATAGGCCTCATCATCCTTTTTATAGTAGAGGAACAGGTGCAGAGACGAGTGGTTTTGTCCTAGGTCCCACAGCTAATACATTACAGAACCAGGACTTGAACTTGTGTTTGAGGATACCTGATACTCTTTATGTTAGAGCTGGGAATGGCTGCAGTACAAGCTGCACTAAGAACCTGGGTCCTCCGGGAAGCGTGCAGCCGAGTGTGGATGACCAGACTTTTTAAATCTCATAGTTCATGGCAGTGTACTCTCCACTCAAGTCAAGGAGACTTTAGTGTTCAGACTAGAAAGCATTTGTCAGAAAAAGAAGGTGCCGTCTCCCCGGTCCCCACTGCCATTTTCCCCAAAGAAAGGAAATGGTGCTTTACTTAATTGTGCCTTGGTTACATTAAGGTCGGGCTCTGGATTGATGCTGGAAGTCGGTATGAAAATGAGAAGAATAATGGAACAGCTCACTTTCTGGAGCATATGGCTTTCAAGGCAAGTTGTCTGACATGTTTAATAAGAATGCATTGTTTGAAGAGAGCACAAAATTTCATTCTAAGGCATGAAAAGCTTCAACAGTGTGGCATGTTTTATTTTTAAAATCTTTTCTTTTTTTCCAGAATAATTATCTGAAGTAATTACTTATATTTGCTCTGTAGAATCAAAACAGAATTTTCTCTTGGGATGTAAGGGTCATCTGAAAATATACCACAATTTCTGAAGCCTAATGTACTTTAGAAACCAACTTTGCTCCTTGCCTGAAACTGACATAGACTTATGTCCTCATACTCATTGTCTGAAGTGTTTAGAACAGATGGGGGTAAAGGCAAGTATCATAATCCCCCCCTCTTTTATTTCAGGGCACCAAAAAGAGATCCCAGTTAGATCTGGAACTTGAAATTGAAAACATGGGTGCTCATCTCAATGCCTATACTTCCAGAGAGCAGACTGTATATTATGCCAAAGCATTTTCTAAAGATTTGCCAAGAGGTATTGTTGTTATTTATACTGCAGATATGTAATTTTCATAAGAATTAAGAAAATTGAGTTTTTATTCTGCCATAAGTGAAAGGGTAACCCCCAGAATGTACACACACAAAAAATTGTTTTTCTCCCAATATGACAAATGATAGAAAATATGTATAGGCACCCTTGCCAGTTTGGTTCAGTGGATAGAGCATCAGCCTGCTGACTGAAGGGTCCTTGGTTCAATTCTGGTCAAGGGCTTGTGCCTTGATTGTGGGCTCGATCCCCAGTAGGGTGTGTATAGGAGGCAACTGATCCATGGGAAAGACAGAGAAACATTGATGTGAGAGAAACACATCGATTGGTTGCCTCCTGCACACCCCAACCAGAGCCTGGACCTGGGAAGAGCCTGCAACCAAGGTACATGCCCTTGACTGGAATCGAACCTGGGACCCTTTGGTCTACAGGCCGACGCTCTCTTTACTGAGCCAAACAGTCTAGCAGCCATGGGCAAACTACGGCCCGCTTGAAATGAATAAAACTTTTATGTAATGATGTTTACTTTGAATTTATATTAGTTCACACAAACACTCCATCCATGCTTTTGTTCCGGCCCTCCGGTCCAGTTTAAGAACCCATTGTGGCCCTCGAGTCAAAAAGTTTGCCCACCCCTGGTAGGGCGTCCATGACAGTTTTGAAGTGGTTGTCGGTAGTGATTAAGTGTTGTGGGCCCTCTGGCAGATTTACACTTAAAAAATTTTAAGCCCGGCCGCCATGGCTCAGTGGTTGAGCTTCGACCTATCAACCAGGAGGTCGCGGTTCAATTCCCGGTCAGGGCACATGCCTGGGTTGGGGGCTTGGTCCCTCCTGGGAGGGTTGCAGGAGGTAGCAGATCAATGATTCTCTTTATTGATGTTTCTCTCTCTTCCTCTCCCTTCCTCTCTGAAATCAATAAAAATATATTTTAAAATTTTTTTACTATTGTCCTTTTAGATATATTGAATGTATAGAAAAATGTGTTTCTTCTAAGTTTAATTATTTAGTCAATATTGAGTGATGGTCAGTATCATGGTTTCTGGTGCTAATTAACTAGATTTTAATAGTGAAAATTAAGATTCTTAGTATTTCTTATGCTTTATTTGCAATTAGCTGTAGAAATTCTTGCTGATATAATACAAAATAGCACATTGGGAGAAGCAGAGATTGAACGTGAACGAGGAGTAATCCTTAGAGAGATGCAGGAAGTTGAAACCAACTTACAAGAAGTAGTTTTCGATTATCTTCATGCCACAGCTTATCAAAATACTGCACTTGGACGGACAATTTTGGGACCAACTGAAAATATCAAGTAAGTATAATTCTCAGCTTTTTTTTTTTTTGAGAAAAACATGAGTTGTGAAAACTAACATTCAAAAAATGTGTTTCAAAAAGTAATTCCTCCCCCCACACCCCCCATGATGAGAGAGAATCATTGATCAGCTGCCTCCTGCACCCCTCCTTCTCCCCACTGGGGATGGATCCCCTAACCCCGGCATTTGCTCTAATTGGGAATCGAACAATGACTTCCTGGTTCATAGGTTGACACTCAACTACTGAGCCACACTAGCCAGGCTTTCTGTGTTTAACTTAGATTTCCTTTAAGGTCTATTTTAATTTCAGGTATGTTATGTGAAGTTCTGTGCTTTTTAATTTCTGTTTAATTACTTTTCTTACTCCACTTCACAGATCTATAAATCGTAAGGACTTAGTGGATTATATAACTACACATTATAAGGGACCAAGGATAGTACTTGCTGCTGCTGGAGGTTAGTTAATTTAAATATCTATTACAGTAAAACTGCAGTATAATGGCTAATTCAGGCGAGGGGGTGTCCGTTAAAGCTGAAAGTCTGTTATATAATAAAGTAGGTTTTCTATGTGCATATGTTAAAAAATTGACAAATTCGTTTAAATTCGTTTACCTGTTTTTACTTACGTAGACACATTTGTGTAATTAAAATTAAGTATGAAGAGTTTAGTTTCACAGAAAAGTTTTCTATATGTATTACTGTAATTTTAAATTTATACTGAATACGTCTAGTACATGCGTGCATTCAGCAGTCACCTTGAGTAAACAGATGCACACGTGTGAGCTGTGGCTTAGCACACTTTGGAACATTGGCTGGCACGTGTTACAACTGCTGCAGAAACAGAACCAGTTACCATGTGCTATGCGGTGTGATCCTGTACTAACCATTCGCTGAACATTGTTGTGAGCAGTGACGCTTGGCTTTAACTGTGTAGATCAGAGGCGGGGACTGTCCCACAGGCAGTATTAGGCCCACTAAATCACTGGGTCTGGCCCTGCCAAGGGATGAGTTAATTAAATGTTTGACCAAAAATAGCAGGCTCATTTTTAAGTTGATAATTTTGTATGGCCCCAGAATGATGTTATTAATATCCAAATAGTCCTTGGCAGAAAAAGGTTCCCCACCCCTGATGTAGACTATAGTAGATATGTAATATTTATATCTGTCAGTGAAATTACTACAATTTTTTTTCCAATATAATGGACTATTTGCTAAAATTTGTTTAAAATAACAGTGAATTAATAAATAACCTGTTAATTTAATTTTAAGCAAATCTTGGTTAAAAGCATTTTAAAATCAACAGGGTGTTAATTTTCACATAGGACATACGGAACGGAAATTTTGTCTGTTAAATCTGAAGTCTGTTAAATCGAGTGTTTACTGTACTTTTAAACAGAATAATGTGTTTATCAGTTTGATCCTGTTGGGAGATGTCCAAAGAGTATTTACAGAGGTGTAAGGGGAACTAGACTTTCCTCTCTGCTTTATAGTAGAGTTTTTTAATAGAAAAATGTATGGATTCTCTAATACATAAGTGTACATACATAAAGGAATTTACTTGCAAGAGAGGGCACGAGTGAACTGGGAGACAATGACACTTAGAAGGCAGTGCCCTGCAGTTAGAGAATCTTTCAAGATTTTAAATTGTTTCTTGAGAACCAGCTTCATCCTTGGTCAGGCATGGAATGGGTAGGTTATGTTCTTTAATTCTTTCATTTGTTCATTCTTTCATTAATCTATTACTGAGAAGGGGAAGTACATAGGGAACCATGAGAATGTTTAATGGGAATCCAAACATGCAGGTGGCTGACATTAGGACAAGGCTTCTTTGGGGACATGTTTAAAGCCTGTGAATGATAAGAAAATTCACATTAGATTCTGTTAGATTTCCTGGCACTCTGAATTCAGGCAAACAGTACATTTTATTGGTTTCCATTTTTTTTTTCTTCCTTCTTTTTTTCTCTTCCTCTTTAGGGCAAAGTGAAGATAGATAAAGTATAGATACTTTGTGTTAATTTTTCTTTCATTGGAAATGACAGTAAATTAAAATTCTAGCTGTTCTGGATAGACTTATGAGCTAATTACTTGGAAGTAATGGAGAAGATAAAAAGGAGGGTTAAGTATCTCAAATATATTATTCATTGTGGCTCTCAGCTAAATTATGTTCTGTGTATGGCAAGCAATGCACTCCAAAATTCTCTTGGAAATGGAGGACTGTTAGTGAGGTGGGACGTCAACATCCAAGCTGTCTGGAATGTCTCTGCCATTGTTGTTGCATATAGACAATGGGTTTTGTTGTAGTTCATGAGTTCACTTTAACATTACTGAAGTTAGGATATCTTATAGTAATGGTTTGTCCTAGATTAATTAGCCTTTTGTCTTATTGATAAATAAACAATGATGTGCCTTATAAACATTGGCATCTTGAATTCAATGAAATAGGTCAGACTTAGCTTCATTAAAAAAAATTATTTGACCCTAACCGGTTGGATAGAAGAACGTCGGCCTGCGGACTGAAGGGTCCCAGGCTCGACCAGTAGGGGGTGTGTAGGAGGCAGCTGATCGATGTTTCTAACTCTCTATCCCTCTCTGTAAAAAATCAATAAAATATATATTTAAAAAAAATTTATTTGCTCTCCTGCCTTCTGGATAGAGGTGAGTAGAGTTGGTGTTGGAGCAGCTGAGTCTCTGGAACGCCCAGCCAGGGGGGCTACAGGTCAAGGTGATAGAACAGTGGAAGCTGTTGTCATCAGGTGCTGAGAACCGTGTGCATGTTCATGGTTTTTCATTCTCTGCTTGTCATTCTTGGACCACGAAGATTTTCCTTGTTTTGTCACCCTCTGGATTGATATCTAAGGCTGCTCTCCTATATAGGGATTCTGAAAATGCACAAGCGTGCCCCGTCTTGTTTCGTACCACAGATTTGTTTGGAAAATATGGGTGTACGTTGTGCTTTTATATTCTAATAGAATGTTTTATTTATTTTTTAAAATATATTTATTGATTTTAGAAAGGAAGAGGGAGAGATAGAAACATTAGTGATGAGAGAGAATCATTGATCGGCTGCCTCTGGCAGGCCCTCTTCTGTGGAATTGAAGTGGGCATGTGCCCTGAATGGGAATTGAACTGTGATCTCATGGTTCATAGGTTGACACTCAACCAACCACGAGCCATACCAGCTGGGTTAGAATGTTTTATTTAAAGACATTTTGTGGCAATATTTTTTAAACCATTTATACATGCCTAAATTTGTTTTGTAAGTTTGTGTTTAAAAATCCTTCACTAAGATTGAATCTGTTTGGGTCTCAAGTTTGGATAGTAAGGGGTATAGAATCTAAGTAATTCTTAAGCTTTGGATAGCAAGTAATAAGTATTTGCATAGCTAGGGACTTATTCGGAAATTTAGGTGAAATTATTTTGTTCCTGAATTTGATAGCAGAGCTCAGAGAAAAGCATATCTGTATATCCAGCTTTCTTTAAGTGTTAAAACTCACTTTTTCACTTAAAAAATGTTAAATATTACTTTTTTTGCTAGTTTGCATTCTAGGACTTTCAATGACTTAATATAACATGATTTCATATGGAATATGGTATTTTCAAGTTGTCTTACTATCTTTTCCTGTGAATCCACTGGTATGTTAATAACTGTTGATTGCTCTACAGAATGACAAAGCTGTGCAACCAAAAGCCTTATAACACCAAGGGAAAAAGGTGTTGTTCTGTATGAGCTTACCCTTAAGTGGTTTAGTGAATGCAAATAGTTACGTGAAACTGAGGTGTTTAGTTCTCTGCTTTGATTGTACTGCTATTATATATGTAAAATATTTCCCTTTACTTTAGGAGTTTCCCATGATGAACTGCTTGAGTTAGCAAAGTTTCATTTTGGTGACTCTTTGTCCACATACAAAGGAGAAACACCAGCTCTGCCTCCCTGCAAATTCACAGGAAGTGAGGTAGGGCAAGCCTCCTAAGCTAGTAGTTAACCCTTTTGAGTTTCGTGTTGTATTTATGAATGAGTATACAAAAATGTGCATGTTTCCAGTAGGAGTAAAATGGAAGAAACCAAAAGCTTAAACTGAAACACAGAAAAAGGGAAGAGGATGGACTCTTTTGCTTATATTCATTCCAATTTCATATTATGTAACCACCTACTTTCCTAAGGAAGCAAGGTTTTAAGGGCAGCAAATTTAGCATTGTGCTTTTCTTTGGCACTATGCTCATTTATATATCGTAAGGTATAAAAGTTAACTTTTATTTTAAAAACACGCCAAATTTTGACTTTCACATTAGGTTTACTCTTGGCTAAGTTCTTTCTTCTGCCCAGTAGAGCCAGAACTTGCAGGAAATCTGCCGCTTGTCAGCTGTAGTTTTAAGCCTCAGTAGAGGCTTAGTCTGCCACATTAGGATTGATGCTCAAAGTAGTGTCTGGAAGGAGCCTGATGTTGGCAGTTAAATAGAATATCGCATTGGCAGTACAAAGATAAGCCTGCTATGTCAAAATTAGCTTAAATTTAGATTTAAAAATTCAGATCAACAAACACAAAAGATTGATTTCTACCAGTAAAATAATGCAATCCTTTTCTACCAGGTAACCATCTGGTGGCTATGACTAGTATTTCAATTGGAGACCTTGTGATGAAAGTCCCTAACTCATGAAATTCTTCTAGATTAGATTGTACAATGTAATAGTTTAAACCAAAATAAGTCATGGTGAGCATTTTAACTTTGCAATTAATGGGAAGGTGAATTTGTTTCTTTCTTGTTAAGCATGTTATGTAGTGTTTTGTTTTCTTTATCTTAACTAGATTCGAGTTAGAGATGATAAGATGCCTTTAGCACATCTTGCAATAGCTGTTGAAGCTGTTGGTTGGGCACATCCGGATACAATCTGTCTCATGGTTGCAAACACACTAATTGGCAACTGGGATCGCTCTTTTGGAGGAGGAATGGTAAGTGATTTAAAATTTTTGTTCAGCCCTAGCCAGTTTTCTCAGTGGTTAGAATATCAGCCCACAAAGTCTCAGGTTCGATTCTGGTCAAGGACACATACCTCAACGGCACAGGCTCCATCCCCAGCCCCAGTCTGGGCATGTGTGGGAGGCAACCAATCGATGTTTCTCTTTTGTTTCTCCCTGTCCCTTTCACTCTGTTTAAAAATCAATGGAGCCCTAACCAGTTTGGCTCCGTGGATAGAGCATCGGCCTGTGGACCAAAGGGTCCCAGGTTCAATTCATGTCAAGGACATGTACCTTGGTTGCGGGCACATCCCCAGTAGGGGTTTGCAGCAGGCAGGCGATCGATGTTTCTCTCTCGTTGATGTTTCTAACTCTCTATTCCTCTCCCTTCCTCTCTGTAAAAAAATCAATGGAAAAAATATCCTCAGGTGAAGATTAACAAAAATAAAAAATAGAAACAAAGAAGTTTTTTTCATAATAATCGCAAGATAGAACTCTGTACTAAGAATTTTGACTTTTAAAATATAAATTGATCCTGATTTCATCCTGAGCCAGAAATGTTTTTTTCCCCCTTTTGCCATAAAGTTTATTAGTGGGATAATTGGCAAGATTTGAATATGGATAGAAGAATTTGTTAACAGTCAAAGTTACATCCTAATTTTTAGTGGTTGTTGTGAAGTTAATTTCCTTGTTTTTCATAAGTGCACACTAAAAAAGTATTTAGGAGTAAAAAGCACCACATCTGCAATGTATTCTCAAATAGCTGAAAAAATATGTTAAAAAGAATGATAGTTTGCATTCTAGGACTTACAGTAACTGGACAGTAATATAAAGCAAGCATGGTAATATAAAAATTGTTAGGTATTTTGAATAAAGGGAATTCTTTTCACTGTTTTTGTAACTTTCCTGTAAGTCTGAGATTATGTCAGAATACGAAGTGTAAATTTGTACTCAACAAAATACATTTCATTTCTTAGGTTTCACATGCACTATACTTTAAAATCTTTAAGCATACATAGCCAAGAGCACTACAGATTGGGTTGGTAATAAGGTATTTTAGAAGTGAGTGTAACTATGTTAATTATAGGGATTCATTGCTTTTTACATTATGAATTTCTCTGGGGGTGCATTGGGCTGGTGAGATAAGTATAATTCTTAGTGTTATTGAATTTTAAATTTATTATTTGACTGATGTTGATAGATAAAACGGAGAAACTCAGGCTCTTACGTCATTCACTGTTTGTCTCATATCTCATTCTTTCTGGTAAATTGGACATGTATGTATATCTACAGTTCTCTTGGACATTTCTCTTTTCCTTACAGAACTTATCTAGTAAGCTGGCCCAGCTCACCTGTCACGGCAACCTCTGCCATAGCTTCCAGTCTTTCAACACTTGCTACACAGATACTGGATTATGGGGAATCTATATGGTTTGTGAACCAGCCACTGTTGCAGATATGTTACATGTTGTTCAAAAAGAATGGTAAGAAAATAAATCTTGCCCAGAATTCACACCCAGTTTCCTCTATACACTGTTCACGTTGATTATTTTCTACTGATGTTATTAGTATGTAATAAAAAGAATGAGACCAGCAGCAGCCATGTTTTGAAAGATCACGGATGTTTCCTTTAAGTCTCATGTGAAGCTGCATTGATTTCAACTATAGAAAATTCTTTAAGAAGAATACTTTAGAAAGGAGATCCTAGAAGTTTAAAATCCTATATAATAAAAGCCTAATATGCTTAATATCCCGTTGGCCGTTCAACCAACCAAAATGCTAATGATATGCTAAAGCTGGTCAACCACTCACTATGACGTGCACTGACCACCAGGGGGCAGACGCTCCGACTGGTAGGTTAGTTTGCTGCTGGGGTCCGGTCCATCAGGACTGAGCAAGATGGGCTAGACATGCCCTGGAGCCCTCCCAGGCCCCAATCATGCACTGGGTCCCTCAGCCTGGCCTGTGCCCTCGTAATCTGGGACCCCTCGGGGGATGTCTGAGAGCTGGTTTCAGCTCGATCCCGCAGGCCAGGCCGGCCAGGCCAAGGGACTCCGCTGGTGCACAAATTCATGCACCAGGCCTCTTGTGTTTAAATAAATTCCAACTAGAAGTTTGGAAAACATCTCTAGTAGTTATCTGGCTTGGAAAGGCAGTGTTATGAAAATGAATCTGAAGTTGCCATTGCTAAAAGAAAGAGAATTTAGTTGCCTACCAACCTATCCTCTAGCATATCAAAGCCTAGCAGATGGGGATTTGTGAAGTCTCAAAGTAGTTATAGCATTTCTCAAAACATGGTTAGACTATTTTAAAATATATTTTTATTGATTTCAGAGAAGAAGGGAGAGGGAGAAAGAAACATCAATGATTGGCTGCCTCCTGCATGCCCCACACTGAGGCTCAAACCCACAACCTGGGCTTGTGCCCTGATGGGGAATCCAACCGTGACCTCCAGGTTCATAGGTTGATGCTCAACCACTGAGCCATACCAGCCGGGCTAGCATATTTTTATATTTTATTGAGCTTCTGTTTGATAGTCATATCATTTTCAGAGATTAACAATACCAGGAAAATAATCAGTAATAGATTAGCTTTTGCTTAGCTATTGGGATCACTAGTAATTTTAAGTTTTATAAGTTGAAATCAAGTTGTGGTATAATACATAGAATATAGTATGTCTTTCTTTAGATCATTATTATAAAACATGTACTCTAACTACTTGACATTTTGATTTTTCCAATTGGTTTTTAGGATACGACTCTGTACAAGTGTCACTGAAAGTGAAGTTGCACGAGCCAAAAACCTTCTGAAAACAAACATGTTGTTGCAACTCGATGGTAAGAATAAAGATGGAAGTTCTGTTTTCATATGATTGATCTGTAGTCCAATGCTTAGCTGTTTTTTCTCTTTAAACAGGTTCTACTCCAATTTGTGAAGATATTGGTAGGCAAATGTTGTGCTATAATAGAAGAATTCCCATCCCTGAGCTTGAAGCAAGAGTAGATGTAAGTAGTTCTTCCATACTTACTATTGGGTCTTGTGTAAAAATTTCCTTATTACAAAAGCTAAAAATATGTATCATTCCAGGTATAGAATTTGTTTTTACTGTAAAAAGCTCTGAATGCTAGTATCTTTATTTTAGGCTGTGAATGCTGAGACAATTCGAGAAGTATGTTCCAAATATATTTATGACAAGAGCCCAGCTATTGCTGCTGTTGGTGAGCTTGGTCATTTTTCTATGTAGAAAGTTGGCTAAGTACTTTCCTTTTAGTCAGTTTTAACTTTCTTTTCTTTTAATCCTTAGGTCCCATTGAGCAACTACCAGATTTTAACAGGATTCGCAGTAACATGTGCTGGCTTCGCAATTAAAATGCTCCTAAGCAAAATATTTTGAACATACATATTTATAAAACTAATAGAGACTGGCAAGTTTTAAGCTGTCAGTCCCCAAAGGAAAACATAAAAATGAACATACGTACTTGGAAATTTGAATGAAACACTGCATCAAACTTTCAACGGATAATGCTACCACAGTGAATGGTAGCTCTCTTGAGAAATTATGTTGGAACAGCACACTTTCAAATTATCTCCATAAGTACAATTATAAGAATGAAAACTTGTAAAGTATTTTCAGTTTTATTATAAAAATGCACACACAACAAAGATTGTCTTAAGTCATTTCTTGGTTCTACTTGCATTTAGTACTTGCTCTTGAGCAGCTTTCTTTGCCTTTACCATCTCGACAAGTTCCTAGGAAGGGAGAACGGTGTTATTTAGAATCGGCAGACATTTCTAGTGTTTGGTATAAATATGTAAAACATTCAAATTGGATAAATCTATAATTAAAGATTCTACTAAAAGGTTGATTTTACTAACTCCCAGAGCTCTGAAAGTTTCTAAGATGGCCCATTACTACTGTGGTATTAAAGTAAGCAAAAATCTATAAACTCAAAACATCTACAACCTTATATCGTTTCATGCAGTCCTTCTTTGTCCTGCCAGGCACTGCTTCTGCTATTTTTTCCCATCTTTCAGGTGTATTTACTGGGTATGTTTTCAAGGCTTGTTCCAAAAGTTTCTGCTCTTCTGTTGTCCAAGGGGTGAAATCTGTGCATGGACCTGCTAAGAAAAATTTTTATTTGAAAACCCCAGTTATCGAAAAATGTCTTGGGGCACCTTTCCAGTGAGTATTCTGGTGCACAGGTATCTTGGTAAGTGCCCATTCAAATCTATGATGTGTAATTTTAAACAAATTTTTAGACATAAGACACATCTCTAAATATTAATGAGAGGGAGAAAAAACTTGAAATAGCACACATGCCAGAAAAATATCTCAAAGGCTTTTAAAAAAATTTACATTTTTATTGATTTAGGAGAAAGGGAAAAATTTGTTGTTCCACTTATTTATGCATTCTTTAAAAAGATACATTTTTTTAAATTGATTTTTAGAGAGAGAAACATGGGTTGGCTGCTTCCTGCACACCCCCTACCGGGGATTGAGCCCACAACCCGGGCATGTCCTCTGACCAGGAATGGAACCTTGTGATCGCTTGGTGCATGGTGGTGACACTCAACCACTGAGCCACACCAGCTGGGCCATTGGTTCATTCTTATATGTGCCCTGACTGGGATTGTACCTGCAACCTTGGCTTATTGGGACAATACCCTACAGAACATAAGTTCTTAATATTTTCAAACTGAAATTTTGGGATAATAAACCAAACCAAGCTTAAGAATACAGGAAAAGTGGGATTGTTAAAGGCCAGGGACAGGTTAATTTGTAAAAGTCAAGGCTATTAGTTAATCCCAAAACACATTTGGAACTATGATCTGGAAAGCATATCCAAGATTAGGTCTGTTTAAGGGAGAAAGGACTGGTGGCTCACAAATGTGTGAAGTGAAAGAACTTTTTCAAAGTTTGTCAGCAACTCAATGTCACATCCCAAAACACACATATATACATGAAGAAAAGTTTCATACATAATACTCACTTATAAAATAGGTATAATGCTCTATGACATTTTCTGTTCATGACCCATTAAATATATTTCATGACCCACTTATGAAGGAGGCTTTGGGAGGCTGGGTCATGATTTACAGTTAAACACTGTAATTGGTCTAGAGCAATAAAATTGGCTAGAATACCCAAGACAATCTTCTCAGCACCCTAACAGATTTTAACTTCATTTTGAAATAATTTCAGAAGAGTATAAAGAATCCCGATGTATCCTATCCTGATTCCCCACATAGGAACATCTTACCATACTTGCTTACTCTTCCTTTTTACATACACATTTGTTCTGAACCATGTAAATTGCAGACATGCTTCCCCTTTATTCCTAAGTACTTCCATATATTTTCCCTTAAAAACAAGGACATTTTCTTACACAATTATAGTGTACTAGAGGCCCGGTGCACAAATTCATGCACAGGTGGGGTCTGGCCAGCCTGCCCTGATTGGGGCCAACCAGGCTGGGCTGGCCGTGGGGGAGGGGCCGCAGGCAGTTGGCTGGCTGGCCCACCCCCTGGTAGAACTGGTGGAACTCCCAGTTAAGGGGATAATTTGCATATTAGCCTTTTATTATATAGGATTTTTCAGTTAGGAAATTGACCTTGATAAAATACTATTATCTAGTTTTAGACCTCAAATTTCAATTGTCCCAACATCCTTTAGCACTGATTTGTAAAATCTGGTGGGGAAAACAAACACAGCCTCTCCCCTAATGGCATATGAACTGGAAGAACTGTGATTCTCAGTGGTGGTAAGTAAATCTATCACTGTCCTGAAAATGTTTGCTTTACATCTTCCAGTCTAACCACTTTATTTCCCAATCATTCTGAACACAGACCTTAAGTCTTGTATATCCTAACACAGTGTGGATACATGGCTAGCATCTTCTACTTAGAGAAAAAATTTAATTACCTTCAAATCGTTCTGAAGGCGTTGCGTTGTCTGCTTGAGGCACTACTCCATGTTCTTTTTTAAATTTATCAAAAGCCTTTTTGTTTATGTCATCTTTTTGATGAGGGTCTGAGGAATGGAAAAATTTAAATATATTACAGATCATCTCAATTAGTCTTTCATTAAATTAAATAGAGCATTTTAAAATAACCAAGGTAACAAAGAAACTGATTTGGCAAAATTAACTCACCAAGTTTTTGAAGACTTTTTGCTTTGCTGATAACATCTTTGGCGGTTCTCTTGACTCCAGAAGAAGAATGTATGTTCATGTAATTAGCAATAACTTCCCATCTAGAACAATCAATAGGATAATTAAGGCAAAAGCTCCAAAACAAAAACCAGAATGACTAACATTTTTAAAAATATATATTTTATTGATTTCAGAGAGGAAGGGAGAGGGAGAGAGAGATAGAAACACCAATGATGAGAGAGAATCATTGATCGGCTACCTCCTGTATGCCCCACACTGGGACCAAGCCACAACCCAGGCATATGCCCTGACTGGGAATCGAACCGTGACCTCCTGGTTCATAGGTCGACGCTCAACCACTGAGCCACACCGACCGGGCATGACTAACATTTTTTAATGCAGAAGAGTTAGCTATAATATCTACAGAATTGGCTCTAAATTGGCGGTCTAATCATCACTATTGCCTGGACTATAGTTTTTGCTTTTCATATGTTTAAATCAACTGTCATAATCTTGATTTCAAGTCTGTATAAAACCTTATAGATTCTGTGTACAAATCAATGGAAATAAAAACCACACTTTGGTGTATCCCACCATTTGGACACACACTTAAGGAGATAAATAATTCTGAAAACAGCTTTAGTTGCCTGATGTAAAGAATGAAGGAATCTGGATCTCTAAGGCTTCTTTGAATTCTAAACTCAAAACTGCAATAAGCTTGGGTTTGAAGTCAGAAGCAACAATGAATTAAGACTATGAATACACTAGTTCCTAATATAAACCATGATGGAATAAGCCAACATGAGTCAAGGTTTTTCTCATGATTTTTAATTTCTGAGAAACTGATGAAGCATGCTGCTGTATGTATATGTGTGTGTGTGTTGGTGTAAGTTAAGACTAGTAGGTTCAGCCTGGCCGGCGTGGCTCAGTGGTGGAGAGTCGACCTATGAACCAGGAGG
This sequence comes from Myotis nattereri, assembly GCF_964212035.1. Classification (NCBI taxonomy): domain Eukaryota; kingdom Metazoa; phylum Chordata; class Mammalia; order Chiroptera; family Vespertilionidae; genus Myotis; species Myotis nattereri. The sequence continues at coordinate 68,440,283 of NC_138086.1, forward strand.
TCACAGTTTGATTCCCAGTCAGGGCACATGCCTGGGTTGTGGGCTCCATCCCCAGTGTGGGGCATGCAGGAGGCAGCTGATCAATGATTCTCTCATCAGTGATGTTTCTATCTCTCCCTCTCCCTTCCTCTGAAATCAATAAAAATATATTAAAAAACAACAACAACAAAACTAGAAGGTTCAAAATGCACTCTGCTTTTCACACTTCCCACTGGCACAAAATTTAGTACAGGGCAGTCTGTCTAGACAAGCATATCTCTGGAAGTTCCTGCTGCTACTTGGATGCTTTGTCTAGATCAGTGACGGCAAACCTATGACACGCATGTCAGAGGTGACACGCGAACTCATTCTTTTGGTTGATTTTTCTCTGTTAAATGGCATTTAAGTATATAAAATAAATACCAAAAATATAAGTCTTTGTTTTACTATGGTTGCAAATACCAAAAAATTTCTATATGTGACACGGCACCAGAGTTAAGTTAGGGTTTTTCAAAATGCTGACACGCCAAGCTCAAAAGGTTCGCTATCACTGGTCTAGATTATCCCCAGGCTCTGGGTTGAAGAGAAATTTAATTAAAATCAGTACCTTGAATTTGTTCCCGCAGGGAAGAGGTTCACAGCTTTAATTAGCAATTGCAGATCATCTTCTGACCAGTTTTTACTGCCATTTCCACCTCCACCAGCTGACTTCTCTGCATTCTTAGATGCTTGTCGCATACGAGCCTCAGCTTCCTCTTTCTCTTTTCTAATTTGCTCATTTATTTCTTCTATCTACACAAATATAATAGGTAAGTCAGGGACTTAATGCATCTTGCTACCCTACACTCCCTTTCTAGCTGGGGTTTGTGGTTTTCAACTCTCAGTATTATCCTGACAGTGACCCAGGCCAACCCCAAAACCGGCATCAGCTTTTCACTCTGGCTTCTGGCTGCAAAGCTCTGCTTAAGGAACCAAGAACCACCCTCTGCCTGACCTACCCTGTATTTCTATCATATGATTTCTATGTGCGTTTGACACTAAAGTCTACAGTCACTGGGTTATTCACCCACACAAGGCCATTTCAAACCTGCTTATTAATAAGCTCATACCCACTCTTTCAGCAGATATTCAATTACTTTTCAACAAAAAGATAACAGCACAGCAAAGTGGTATCTGTTTTATCTTGAAGTTCTACCCTTTACATTGTTACATAAAATCTTTCCTCACACATGCACGAGTAAAAAAAGAAAACCTTTACTTGACCTTGTTGCTTCTGCGGATGCTATCTTGGAGCCATCTTGGACTCATTTCTTTAATCCCTCAGAACCGATCACCAAAATCCCAATGATTCCCATCATCACTCTCCCAGTCCAAGCCCTTCCATTCTTATAGTCACTTGCACATGTATTAGGTATAATAGATCCTGTCCAATGCCAGATTAATAGTGCAATGATAACCCTTTCCTACTCAAAGATCAGCAGTAATGGAAACTAATGACATTAAAAACATCCTTAATTTGGCACTACTTTTCTTAACCAACTTCATCTCCCCCTAACTTTCTACAGCTACCCATATTTTAGAGTTCCTGCTGTTACTCTGACCTTCATTTTCACAGTCTATCCTTTTAGGCTGGCTCAAACCCTTCACTAAACCTTCCCTGACCCTCTGCCCTGGGGTTGGCACTTGCTGTCTAACCTACAGCATTTCCTGTGGGCCCTCCATCTTTTGGTCCTTAGGCCTTTTCTCTTCAGCATAATTGTTCCTGAACTCCTTTGTGCAGCAATAGCAGGCATTTCTATGAATCATCTGGGCACAGTGCTATAATAGTAGGTACTAATACTTGTTGCACTGAATTTACTTTCTGGGCCTGTTTCCTCATCTGTAAAATAAAAGGTGTAGACTAGACAGAACCAATGTATCTTGATTCTAAATATTATCCTACAAAAATGCTCAAGGAATAGCCAAAACAACTATTTTTTTCCTGAGAATGATTAAAAAACAAAACAAGCCCTAGCCGGTTTGGCTCACTGGATAGAGCGTCGGCCTGGGGACTGAAGAGTCCCGGGTTCGATTTCGGTCAAGGGCACGTACCTTGGTTGCAGGCACATCCCCAATAGGAGGTGTGCAGGAGGCAGCTGATGGATGCTTCTCTCTCATTGATGTTTCTAACTCTCTATCCCGCTCCCTTCCTCTCTGTAAAAAATCAATAAAATATATATTTTTTAAAAAACAAAAACCTATGATTAATGTGCTAGGATACCACAAATCAAACATCATATAACCATATCACTGAATGCAATTTAAATCAACAATACCACTTACTATAAACAAAGCAGAGTAGGGGACCCAAAAAGAAATGCTCTCTTGCCCTCACAGTAACTTACGTTAGATGGGGAAATACTGAGGTGAAAGCCAACACTAAAAGCAGAATTAAATGTTAAATGCAAATAGAAGTGATGTTTTCCTCCATTACCTGTTTTTCCAGAGCAGCCTTTCCTACTTCTTTTGTAGATGATGTGAGTGTTTCATTCAAGCACTGTAAACTAAGGGGGGAAAGGGATGAAAATTTATCCTAAGCCCAGGAAATGATTTCAATAGATTTTTTATTTTAATTTTTATTTGTTGTTTTTAGAGAGGAAGGAAGAGAGAGAAGAGAGAGAGAGAGAGAAACACTGATTTGTTGTTCCACTTATTTATGTATTCATCAATTGATTCTTTTATGTGCCCTGACCGGGCATCAAACCCACAACACTGGCATATCGGCAGCATGCTCCAAACTGAGCTACCTGGCCAGGGCTGAAGACTTCAATGTTAGTTCTGTAGTTATACCTTGTTAATTCAAGGCGATCACAAAGTTTTTCCACTTCTTCCATCATTTTAACACGCTCTGCCTCATTGTCAGAAAAGTGATTCCAGGCCTAAAAGCACAAACATAAACATTTTCATCTTATATCTAGTGACACTGAAAAATACACTCATAAACACAATTGCAAAGCATGACGTTCTCAAGAGCTTCTTGAACATATGGCCTTCTAACTATTACAACCATATTTGAGGGTACTCCCAGGGCTCTCCCTGACTGCAAGCAATAAAAAGGCATTCCCAAGTACCAGGAAAGCAAAACAAAAATGGTGATGATGCAGAAGACTTGGATGTTATAAAAATCAGAATGAGTTCTCTGAGAATCACTTAATTCTGTATGATGACTCAAATTAAAATCTAGTGTGTCCCAAACTGGAAAATTTCATGGAAATTTTAAGTTTACTGAAATTAAAGAAAAAGGTAATGTGGTAAGGAATAGAAGGTATTAGAAAAATTATGCTTAGAATAAAACATCATGATGTACCTGATGTACAGTTGGTAAGTGCTTCCAATACTGCTGATACTTATGCCTCCCATTCCTCACTTTTCTTTGCTTCCTTAAGCCAAGCAGCCTGGCTTTCACTAAAGTTCCAATGGGTCTTACTGCTGATACTTCCCTAAGCTTCTCAAAGCACTATTGATTTTCTTTCTACCTGTCTGAGTCACTCTTTCTCAGGCTCTTCTTCCTCTACAGTGGTTCTCAACCTTCTGGCCCTTTAAATACAGTTCCTCATGTTGTGACCCAACCATAAAATTATTTTCGTTGCTACTTCATCACTGTAATGTTGCTACTGTTATGAATCGTAATGTAAATATCTGATATGCAGGATGGTCTTAGGCGACCACTGTGAAAGGGTCGTTCGACCACCTAAGGGGTCGTGACCCACAGGATGAGAACCGCTGCAACAGTACCTTTACTACTGGCGTCTGCCAGGGTTTCTTTCACCCACCCTCCTCACTCTCCCCTCTCCCTGGGTGATCTCATCTACTCACAAGGTTCCTAGTGCCACTGAGATTTTTTTTTTTAAACATTTTTATTGATTTCAGAGAGGAAGGGAGAGGGGAGAGACAGAAACATCAATGATGAGAGAGAATCACTGACTGGCTGCCTCCTGCATGCCCCCTAGTGGGGATTGAGCCCGCAACCCAGGCATGTGTCCTTGACTGGAATCAAACCCAGGACCTTTCAGTCCGAAGGCCGACACTAGCCACTGAGCCAAATTAGCCAGAGCACCACTGAGATGTTTTTATTTTTTAGAGAGAGAGGAAGGGAGAGGGAGAGAAATATCAATGAGAGTCAATCAGCTGCCTTCTGCACACTCCCTACTGGGGATTGAGCGCAAAACCCAGGCATGTGCCATGACCAAGAATCAAATCGGTAACCTCTTGGTGCATGGGTCAATGCTCAATCTACTGAGCCATACCAGCTGGACTGGATGATTCCATTCTTGAACTCCAGATTTGTACACACTAGCACCTATTTTCATTTGAGTGTCACTGCGCTTAACATGCCCGAAACTAAAATCATCATTCCCCATAGCTTTTTCCTCCTCCTTTGTTTTATACTTTAGTGAATTATACCATCACCTATCCAGTATTCCATGCAAGAAACCAGGACATATATTAACCCTCGCTCTACTATCTCCAACACATAATTGATACCCAATAGGCAACAGCTTATTCTGCCTCCTAAATGTCGGTTCATTTCATCTACCTTTTTCTATTCCTATCATCTCCACCTTAGTTCATGCCACAATACTCTCTCACTTGGATTATGGCAAAAGAATCTTAATTGGTTTCTCTAACTCCAGTCTTCTCTCAGCATCCTGACCAAAACCAACTCAGGATCACATTTACACTAAAAAGACATATAATGTCCTTCGAGACCTGGCTCCTCCTCAGCTCCTGAGCTGCCTCTGACACATTAAACCCACTGCTCTGGAACTCTGCATTCTCTCAATGCTCCTTGACCTCTCATTGCTATCCCATACATATTCACCTGGCTAAATACTACTAGATCCAGAAAACCTTCCCTGACTACCTTTTTGGTACCTTCTCATCCTAGTACTCATCTAAAAGTGCTTAAAGTGTTAGAAATAGCTGTTTGTCATTCTCCATCATAAACCAGTGGATTCCTTTAAGGCAAAGACTGTTTCATCATTATATTCACATCAATTATGACTGCTTGGCACATAGTAAATGCTCATCAGATATTTGATAAATAAATGAACTCACGCTGGAAAGGAGCGATAAAACAAAGTTACCAAATGTCAGAACTTTTAACCTCCTTTAAACATCATCTTTAAGAACTATTCAAGCTTTTCATTTTCTAACTAGTGTCCCAGTGCACGGATTCATACACATTGAAAGGAAATTAATTAGAAAAAATATTTTAATATCGCTATTCATGTCTTGCTAATGAAAAGAAAATAGGATTCTATCGAGTCTCCTATATATCTACTCCAGGACTTCTGTGAAGATCAAATAAGATGAGGCACGGGAAAATGCTTTACAAACATTTGGGAAAACTGCAAAATGTTTGCATCTGGCTATAAAGCAAGTTGGGTTCCTGGGCTGAAGAAACTCCACGGAGGCTAGTCGCTAGGGAGAGGAAGCTGGGCGTAGCTACGTGACGTCACTACTCGGCACCCACAGCGACCATTTCCAGGCTGGGCTGGGCTGTGGGTCGCGGGCCGCATTCTGTGCCATGGAGTCTTGGCAGCGTTGGCTGCGATTTGGTGGGGTGTTGCTCCGGGATGGTGGTGGAGCCTGTGTCCCACTGGGGGAAAGCAGAGTGTTGGTTTGTCGGCACCAAGTCTGTGGTGCTGTTTATTTTTAATGGCCAGTGTGTGTCATGGCAGCTCCTGCATTGAGCGTCTGCCCCCGATGGTCAATGCATGTCACAGCTACCAGTTGGATGGACACTTAGCCTTTTCTGTATATAGATTGGCCTTTTAAATTTTTGTATTGACTTCAAATCATATGCCAAATGTGCCAAGCACTATATGTAAATTATCTCACTTAATCTTCACAACTCTACTAGTAGGTATTTTTTCAGTTATTATATAGGTGAGGAAATTGAGGAACAAAGGGGTTAAAAGCAACCTTCTGAGGCCACAGGTAGTAAATAGAGAATGACTTAAAACCCAGGCAGCTTGCCTTGAGCCAATGGTCTTTACAACTATGATATACTGCATCCTTCTCAAAACAATTTTCTAGGTGAAATCTGAGGAAAATACTTCATATTATCTGATAAGGAACAATAGTACTAGTCTTTGACTCTACCAGTTTAAAATGTAAGAACATCTCTTGGACAAAACTACATTTGAAAACTTTTGGTATTATTCGTCAATATTTATTAGTGAAAACTGTATTTGGATGCAAACTACCAGAACTCACCCAAATGATATCCCTTTATTTAGATAAAAATAAAAGCTTTTAAATCCTTAACAACACCAAAGTTTAACTTCTAAAAGAACATTTTCTAATTTAAGAATTTCACACCATTAAGGAAGCAACCAGCCAAAACCAAATTGTGGTGTATTATCAGAACAAATGATCTGGTTTCTCCAACAAATGAATGGCCATGTGGGCAGGGAAAAAGATGGTGATGACAGGGAGCCCGTTACAGAACAAGTTAGGAGACACATAACTGAAGCCTTTAAATGATCTTATTTCGATTCTAATTTGAATAAATTAACTATAAAAAGACATTGTTGAGATAATAAAGGAAACAAGAATATAGACCAAATATTAGGATATTAAGTAAGTGGGGTTTTTTAAACTTTGAAAATGGCATGGCGGTTAAATAAAAAAATAAAAAATCAGAGTTGGATATTAAAATGTGAATGTGGGAAATTTTTAAAAGTGAATTTAAAAACATTTACATTTTGAGATAAAATGTATACAACAGCTTAATTATATTTGCTTAGTATAAGAAGAGAAATATTTTATTTTAAAGTGTAATCAGCAACTTTGCTTGGTCAACTCATGACATACCTTGCATGAGTTTCGAAGTTTTTGCCTTTCCTTTTTGATGGCTTTTTTCTGGATATCTTTTTCCTTCTTTGCCAGTAATGCTTGTTGTCTAACTTCCTCTTCTTCTTTCTCTTTAGCTAATCGAGCAGCTTCTAATTCAGCTTGTCTTTGCTTTAAAATGGGGAATAAAATCATTTTAATAAGAAAATTAGAATTCCTAAATGCTCTATCATATTATTTAAAAAATTCAATCTTTTAATAAATTTAAAAAAAAGATGATGCATCAATGTATTGAAGACTGAAGGTTGAACTGGGAAAAGCAGCTGGTAAAGTTCTACAAACACATTTAGGAATGCAAAACATCCATCCTATATAATAAAAGGCTAATATGCAATTTGTCCCCTCAGGAGTTCACCTGAATGGGAGTTCAACCACTTGCTACGACGTGTGTTGACCACCAGGGGGCAGTGAGGATTGAAGGAAGGTGCCAGCCAGCAGCTGGCAGCCAGCAGCTGGGGTAAGGAAGGCCCCGATCAGCCCTGATCTCTGGCCAGGCCTAGGGACCCCGTGCATGACTTTCATGCACCAGGCCTCTACTATTAGAAATAAGCATGATATTAAAGAAATTTATATCACATGTTTTTGCTCAAAAATTTGCTGGTAAAGATCCCTCTATCAATTGTACCAACTTGTCATGATTCATTTATAGTAGCAGCTAATTCTCTGCATCCAGATTATGGTTTCTAAACTTGATCTGAAAATTAAAGATTTTATGAATATTAAAGTCCAACTTCATCAAATGTCATCTTACTTTTTCTTTAGCTTCTTGCTCCTTCCGTTTTGCTTCTGCTTTTGCTTTCTTTTCTGCTTCTTTCTTGGCCTTTTCTTCTTCCTTAAATTTTTTTATTCTTGGATCACAGCTATATGCATTGTCTACCAGAAAGAAAGTTAATCTTTTGAATTTCTAACATTTAATTAAAGAACTTAAAAAAATTAATTACACTTACCAACTAATGTTCTTATTCTGTTCATTTCCTCTTTTTTTCTTTGTGCCCTTGTTGCTCTGTTCTGCTTTTCAATCCATCTCCTTTCATCACGACTATAAAATAGATAACATTGGAAACAAAATATTGCTCATAGATATGACTGAAAATGTAACATAATTTTCTATGTAAATAATGTCTGAGAACGTCACAATGCTATGTTATGCTACTAACATTAATGCATGATTTTACTTATAATTAATTTGGATTAATATTTTTGGAATATTTATGTCAAACAATTTTCCAGGGAAAACTAAAATAAAACATAGGTTAAGCACCCAGAAGAAAAAGAATTCACTGAATTGAGCTTTTTGGACAATTCTATATTCCATGGCCTTTTCCTAAGTATATCTTAACCAACTACTGATCTGGCCTCATCTAGCTTAACATATGAGAGGAGGGCTCTCAAAATATCAAAAACTCATTTATGTATAGTATATTTTTACATCATTACAAATACCAAAAAGGCAAATAAATATCTTCTTTGCCCAGCCATTGTGGCTCAGTGGATGAGCATGGACCTGTGAATCAGGAGGAGGTCACGGTTTGTTCCCGGTTGGGGCACATGCCCGGGTTGCGGGCTCAATCCCCAGTAGGTGGCTTGCAGGAGGCAGCCGATCAATGATTCTCTCTCATCATTAATGTTTCTCTCTTTCTCGCTCTGCCTTCCTCTCTGAAATCAATAAAAATATAATTTAAATAAAATCTCCCTTTATTAATGGTTGATATACATACCACTCTGCTTTTTCTTTTTCTTCTTCATCTAGGTAAGAAAATTCTCTCCAAGAATCAAAATTATACCTGTAGACAGAAATAAGTAAAACAAAAATAAACTCTTTAAAATTAACTTAGAGGTATATAATTTTAAAAAACATTAATGGCAGCCCTGGCTGATATTGTTCATTGGTCAGAGCAGTGGTCGGCAAACTGCGGCTCACGAGCCACATGTGGCTCTTTGGCCCCTTGAGTGTGGTTCTTCCACAAAATACCACATGTAGGCGCACACGTACAGTGCGACTGAAACTTCATGGCCCATGCGCAGAAGTCGGTATTTTGTGGAAGAGCCACACTCAAGGGGCCAAAGAGCCGCAGTTTGCCGACCACTAGGTTAGAGCACCAGCTTATACATTGAAAGTTCTCGGGTTCGATTCCTGGTCAAGGGCACATAGCTGGTTTGCAGGTTCAATCTCTGGCTCAGTCAGGGTGTGTGTGGGAGGTAACCAATCAATGTGTCTCTCTCACATTAATGTTTCTCTCTCTCTCTCCCCTTCCCCATCCTCCCTTCACTCTCTCTAAAAATCAATGGGAAAAATATCCTTGGGTGAGGATTAACAAAACAAACAAAAACCCCAATATTAATGGCAAGTGAATGTGTGTTTTTGTTTTTTCTTTAATAAATCCCCTCCACTCCCTTCTGGTACTGAATTAACACTATGTTCAAGTCTTTTCTTCCTTTTTAAATGACATTGTATGAAAATCTAAAATATACTTATTATTCCCCTCCAGTCAAAAATCACACCTCTTTGTTAGTTCTTCTATTCGGTTTCTCTCTCGCTGGGGACTTAAGTTTTCCTTGCCTTCACCATTGCTACTCTGTCAACTCTTAAACCATAGTAGTGGTTATTTTTAGCAACTAAAACTGATAGAGCTAAATTTTGTCATTTTTGTTTTACGTGATTTTATGTTTTATCAGATATTAATGAGAAAATACAGTGGCCATTGAATATTAAGCTTATTAAAAATTAAGAAATTAGTTATAGAGACAAATAGTACTGTTTCTTCCACACGTACTCAAGTACTTTTAATAGCAAGATAGCTAGTGAAGATGTTATTTATTTTTATTCAATTCAAATGACTACTCAGTTTTAATTTTTTTACCATTAGAGTGTGCGTGGTATCTAGAAATCTGATTAATAGAAAACATTGAAAAAACAATCATAAAAGCCTAAATATCATATAGGAGCTAATAGGAGGTTTATTAATTTCTGAACAAAGTGCTTTTGATCCCTCGATTAATTTATGAACAGTCAATCAAGTATTTACTGAATACTTAGTCTTTAAAAAAAAAATCACAGCATCATAAAATCAGTGTATCCACTTACCAGAAAGAATAAAATGCATCTACATCTTCAAATGATGAATTCATATCACCAAGTTTAGGGACATTTTTTTTATTTGACCATCTGAAATATTAAAAGAAAATTCAATTAAAAATTTGGTACAGAAGTTCAACAGACAAATTCTTCCTCTCCTAAATCTTCCTCTCCTAGGTCCTCTAAGACTAAAGAGATGGAGCTGGAAAATTAGGAGTGGTGTGCTGAACAACACAGGTGCAATAGAGGACAAGGGTGGATAGGAATGGGCGAGGAAACAATGAAATGGTGTTTTATCCATCAGGTTATCATCAGTCTGGAAGTTACAGGGTTGTAGCAGCTGCCAGTGGCTGGCTAGGAAAAACAGGCCCTGAGCCCCTTTTCCCCGTAAACGGGCAGTACAGCAATCTGCAGGCCTAGCCTTTTAAAAAAATGTTAATACTCACAGAGGGAATAAATTTCCACCCCCTCATCACCACCACATTTCCTCCTAAAAGTCAGACTTTTAGGTTCAGCACCTCACCCATCACATATATCACATAATAAAAGGATCTTAAGGCTACTTACTGGTTTTCCATTCTATAAAACCATTCTACAAAAAAATAATCCATTGTCTTTTTTTTTTTTTACCACCTTCAATACTGTTACAAAACAAATGTGAAGAAAAAGATTAGAAGAAATATTAGACCACACCAAATGGCTAATCAAAGTGGTTCTCAAATGTGGATGCACATTAGTATCACCTAGGAACATTAAAAACCCTACATGAATTCAAAAACTATTAAACTGAAATCACAATTAAATCACAATCTCTTTAGGTGGAACCCAGGTATCAGAAATTTTTCAGACTCTACAGTTGAATCCATTTGCAGTCCAGATGTACTCCATAAAAAACCTTTCAATGCAGATATAACCAAAAAATTTAGAATACTGGTACACCCTATGTAAAAACTGATTTAAATGAAAGAAATTAAATATGCTTTAATCTTAAATATAAATCATCCTTAGTCAGAGAACCTTATGATAACCAGATGCTCAAAAAATAGAACAAAAGCCTGGCCAGCATGGCCCGGTGGTGGAGTGTCGATCTATGAACCAGGAGGTTGCAGTTTGATTCTCTGTCAGGGCACATGCCTGAGTTGGTTGCAGGCTTGATCCCTAGTGTGAGGCATGCAGGAGGCAGCCAATCAATGATTCTCTTTCAACACTGATGATTCTATTTTTCTTTCCCTCTCCCTTCCCCTCTGAAATCAATAAAAATATGTCTAAAAAAAAGAACAAAAGCTTTTTTCAAGTGATAATGGGCCAAATAGAGCAATGTACCCATTAATAAAAGAGAAACAAAAAAATGGGAAATTACTGTCACCTAAGTAACGGTATCACACTACATAAAAGCAGACTGCCCCCAAGGAAACCTCAAAAGAAAAACATTCCATGAGTTATAAAATAATTTCACTATGGAAAAGTAAAACTTCTATTTAGAGAGCAAAACAGAAACCTAGAGACTATAAGAAGCAGGCCAATACAGTAATGATTTCCAACTGGTGTGCCACAAGAATTTTTAAAACATGCAATACCCGACTATTTAGTCAGGGGCACTGAGCTCTTTTCCCTTAGATTGTCAAATAAAAATATGACAATAGCCGACACAACAATAGCCGTCTGGTTATACCTATTTATTTTTTTATCGGATCGGCAGAAAATATATTTTTTGTGTGTGCCGCAGAATTTTAGTAATTAGTTTATGTGTGCCATGAGATGAAAAAGGTTGAAAACTGCTGCAATAGAGCATAATGATCACAAGGGGATGCCTTAACTCACCTGGAATTCCTTTCAAACACTGGGGAAAACACTTCGAAGAAATTGTCTTTTGCTTCACTTTTAGAAGGAACTGAGTTATCAAAAGTAGGATCTACACTGTTAAATGCTCGTCTTTTCACTGGATCAGATAACATTTCATAAGCTGAGGAAAAAATGATAAGGTCATATTACCATGACTTGACATTTTTTTCCCTGTGAGAAAATAAAAATTCCCCTTCCTTTAAAAAAAGTCATTATTTTTCACATTTAAAATTTTATGTGCTTGGGGGGTAGAATTTAATCTAGGTGAAGAAAGCTCTAGCACTACTAGATATAACTGCACCTAACCTCTTTTAAGTGGCTCTTCTGGAAGGCAAATGACAAAACAACAGTTAAAAATACTCATCCTTTGGCTTCTGGTCAAGATGGCAGCACAGGTAAATGCGGTCTCACATCCTCCCAAATCACATCAAAATTACAACTAAGTTACAAAACAGCCATCATTCAGAACCCCTGGGATCTAGCTGAACAGAAGTCATAACTATGGATGTGAAGAAGCCATTGAGACTGGTAGGAGGGGAGATGTGGAATGGGCGGGCCCACACCAACACGTGGAGGGTAACAATCAGGAGGGCTATCTCAGCTGCAGAGGTTCCCCCTGAGGAGGGAGGGGTCCCAGCCCCACACCAGGGTCACCAGCCCAGGGTTCCAGTGCCGGGAAGAGAAGTCCCATAACTTCGGGCTGTGAAAACCGGCAGGGAGGGTGGCTGAGATGAAGGCTGCTGGAGTTCCTGGTGCTCCTCTTCAAGGGCCTGCGCACAAACTTACAGACTCACTCGCTCTGAACTCCAGCACTGGGCAGCAGTCTGAAAGTCACCAGGGACATACGGGGAGGAACTGAATTGTCTGGTATTAGGGTGAGAGCTGACGCGGTAACTTTCTCCTAGACAGAAATGCTGGCAGAGGCCCGTGTTCCTTTGCTGAGGCCTCTCCCCACAGAATCAGCAGGCAGGTGGCCTATGGGAGTCTCCCCCAACCTGGCAACACTGTTCACCTTGCCCTGGTGATTTCTTGAAACCCTGTCCCACCCAGCTGTTTCTTTCCAGTGGCTTTTTCATACAAATGGCCTGTCTTCACTCACGCTTTGGACTCCCCCACAATCTCTAGAAGTTTCACAAACCCCAAACAAGCAGCATATGCCTTGGACATATTGCTAAGTGGCCCTAGACTGGCTTCAGCACACACACAGCTTTTCTCCAGGCACCTCCAAGCCCAGCAGCCATCTGCAGATTGTTTTGTGGCTCATGCCGAGTAGCTCTAGGAAAGGCACAGGTGGTGGCTGACCTTGGCCTGCACCTCTCAGGAGGCCCCAAAGCCAGTGCACCTGGTGGACAGCTTCAGACCATGCTGAAGGACCACTGGACCACCTCCACGAGCGACACACTCGAGGCAGACTCATTAGGCACTGGAGCCCCATAGAAGCCAGTCTTGCTCTGTGGTATTGGCCCTGAACAGCAGATCTTCCACGGTGGTTGCGCCCAGTCCTTGAAGCCAATCCACATGAGTCACCCACCTGAAGCACCCAGCTCAGGTGACCCAAGAGGATGCGCCACTGGACTCTATAGGACACTACTACAGAAAACCACTGAAATAAGTCACAGACAGAGAAAGACAAATGCCATATGATTTCACTTATGTGTGGAAACCAAAAAACAAAATAAATGGACAAACAGAACAGAAACAGACTCATATAGAGAGAGAACATTTTGGAAGAGGGGTTGGTGAGATGGGTGAAAAAGTGAAGGAATTAAGAAGTACAGGACTCTCATACCCAGTTAGCCTGGAGGTCAAATCACCCCCACTATTGCTGACAACAATCAAGGCTTAACTACAACAAGACTGCGCACAAGGACCACTAGGGGGTGCACCAAGAAAAGATAAAAACATGCGGAGACAAAGAAACAGGACGCAAATGTCAGAAATAGAAGATATAGAGCTCAAAACCACACTTTTAAGGTCTCTCAAGAACTGTCTAGAAGCTGCCGATAAACTTAGTAAGGCCCTCGAAAAGACTGGTGAGACCGCCAATAAATGTAGTGAGATCCTCAAGAAATCTAATGAGACCCTCGATATTGTGATAAAGAACCAACTAGAAATTAAGCATACACTGACTGAAATAAAGAATATTGTACAGACACCCAACAGCAGACCAGAGGAGCGCAAGAATCAAGTCAAAGATTCGAAATGCAAGGAAGCAAAAAACACCCAACTGGAAAAGCAAAATGAAAAAAGAATCCGAAAATACAAAGCTAGTGTAAGGAGCCTCTGGGACAGCTTCAAGCATACCAACATCAGAATTATAGGGGTGCCAGAAGATGAGAGAGAGCAAGATATTGAACACCTATTTGAAGAAATAATGACAGAAAACTTCCCCCACCTGGTGAAAGAAATAGACTTACAGGTCCAGGAAGCGCAGAGAACCCCAAACAAAAGGAATCCAAAGAGGACCACACCAAGACACATCATAATTAAAATGCCAAGAGCAAAAGACAAAGAGAAAATCCTAAAAGCAGCAAGAGAAAGAAACTCAGTTACCTACAAGGGAGTACCCATACGACTCTCAGCTGATTTCTCAACAGAAACTTTGCAGGCCAGAAGGGAGTGGCAAGAAATATTCAAAGTGATGAATACCAAGAACCTACAACCAAGATTACTTTATCCAGCAAAGCTATCATTCAGAACTGAAGGTCAGATAAAGAGCTTCACAGATAAGGAAAAGCTAAAGGAGTTCATCACCACCAAACCAGGATTATATGAAATGCTGAAAGGTATCCTTTAAGAAGAGGAAGAAGAAGAAAAAGGTAAAGATACAAATTATGAACAACAAACATGCATCTATCAACAACTGAATCTGAGAATCAAGTGAACAAATAATCTGGTGATCATGATAGAATCAGGGACATAGAAAGGGAATGGACTGACTATTCTTGGGGGGGAAAGGGGTGTGGGAGATGCGGGAAGAGACTGGACAAAAATCGTGCACCTATGGATGAGGACAGTGGGTGGGGAGTGAGGGCGGAGGGTGGGGCGGGAACTGGGAGGAGGGGAATTATGGGGGGAAAAAAGAGAAACAAATGTAATAATATGAACAATAAAGATTTAATTAAAAAAAAATATATATATATAAAAAAAAAGAAGTACAAATTGGTTGTTACAGAATAGTCATGGGGATGTTTATAAAGTACAGCATAGGGAATATAGTCAGTAATATTGCAATAACTACGTATGGTGTCAAATAGGTTCTAGACTTATTGGGTGATCACTTCGTAAGTTTTATAAATGTCTATCTCTGGGTTGTACACCTGAACTAATATAATATTGTAAGTTAAGTGTAATTGAAAAATAAAAAATTTAATAAAAAAACACTCATCCCTTAAGAAAACATGATTCTGAGGAAAAACAAATTGTTAGAAAATTAACTTAGATGCCAAGGTTGTGAACAATCAAAGGATCTCAGGCATCTTGAGCACTGTGTAAAAGTGGGCCAATAAGAATACATTTAAAAGGTGTGTTACAATTTTTAAAAAACTAGCATCAAAATGTAAAATCACATTTAAGGAAACGTTTAGAAATGGTGGCACCTATATTAATCTGCTTAGCAAGGACATGGTTATGTAATTACCAATAAACATTTGTGGGTCCTATATTAGGATACAAGCAACTTAATATAAATTAGCAAAACGTCTGAGGAATAGTTTAGTCCCATAAAATATCTGAAATAAGAAAGATTTTAGTATTTTCATCATTAGATATAACAGGTATGAATTCACCCTAGGATGAGCTTCTTAAAAAAATCATCTGGTGATCTCATTAAAATACAGATTCTGATTCAGTATAGGTCTAGGGTGGGGCCTGAGCTTCTGCATTTCTGAAAAGCTGTCAGGTGTTGCTGATGTTGCTGGTTGAGAGAACCTCACTTTGTGTAGTGAGGTTCTGGGGAAAATTACCAAAAATAACCACATATAACTGAAAATGAGTAATCATCACTATTAGAAATGCCTAACTCTAAAATATTTCCTTACCTTTAGTTATGCAAGTGAAGTAGTCATTATCTCCTTCTTTTATTGGTTCACCAGCTGCTTTCCGTTTGTCTGGGTGATGTTTTAAAACCATTGCTTTATCTACAAAATAAGCCAGATTTAGATAATTTGTTACTTTAGACATTAAAACTAAGAAAAAAGATGAGCTAAATAGTGTTTCTAAAATCATAATGCTAATGTAAAAATATTTTGCCTATGGTAAAACATAAGCTTATTAAATGTGGAAATTAGAGAAACAAAGAATCATTTAAGAAGGGGCCAAAGTGCCAACACCTAAAGCCAATTACTGTTAACATTTTAGTGTATTTTCACAGACTTTTTTTCCTCAAGCATATGCTTCAAAAATTTTAGGTATAATCTTATCATATATAGCAGTTTATATTCTGCTTTCTTCCAACTTAACATTTTCCTGGTTCTGAAGGTAAAGGAGAGTGTGGTCATGCATTGGTATAACCATATGATACATGCGATTCAATTTAGAGTTATGGCTATAGACTATGATCCTGCACATTTTTTCAAAAGGAAAACATTTCCTATGCCAGATATCTGATTATTTCAAAATAAGTAAATACTTACGTGCTGCTTTGATCTGTCTCTGTGTAGCTTTGTATCTTACATGGCCAAGTCCAAGTACTGCATAATGATCTTGGTTCTGATGAAGACATAAAAGGGAGTCAAGTTTAAAATGCAGCAATATATACTACTATCTCTTGTGTTTGGCACCCTGAAACAGTACTTCCCAAAGATGTTCCCATGATAACAGTCCAGTGAGACATTCTGTATAAAATGGGTTCTGTGGTCATTTAAGTTTGGGAAATGCAGACTCTTGTATAGCCTTTTTGATGATTTGATGCACCTAAGCCTAATAAAGGCTCTGAGAAGTTCTGCAATTAAGAAAACAGAAATCTATAAAACCCAGCATTTTCCAAGCTTACTTGACCATAGAACCCCTTTTCCTCTTAAAATCTATTAACATACTATGGCCATTCTTAAATGAAAGTGTAGCCAGGAAGATTTCAGATCTGAAGAGAGCATCACAGCAGCCCTAGGGCAGTAATAGGCAAGAACCAGGAGCCACAGGGACCAAAGAAGGTAGGTTAAATGGAAATTTTGAGAAAGCGAGGGATGAGGCTTCTCTCAATAGAAGTACCTCTTTCATTTCTGCTTTGGTTAACGGCATTGCAAATTTAGAAGCTGGGGTAGCAACTCGAGTGAAGGCTCCTTACAGAACTCTAGTACTGGAGAATGAGTGGGAAGGAAGGGGAGTTACGAGCATAGAAGAGGAGAAAAAAATCAAATAAGGCTGATGGTTTCCCTTCAAACTCAGGACTGCAAATTTCATAGTGATTGGCCCCTTTATCAGACCTGGCAACCATACTTCAGTTAGTTCACCTTTCCACTCACTAAGATTACTTTTACATGCCTTCTGTCTTCTGGTCTTTCTTTAAACCTTATAGACTCTTCTCAACCCTCTCATCAATGTCCGTGCCTCTTGCTTAATAAAAAACTTAAGTTACACTGTCAAATTCCAGCTTCTTTCTACCATCCTACCTGCATCCATACATTTTCCCCCCCTTTCCCTTTATTCATAATTGAGAAAGCCTGTCCTTCCAAAACAAATTACTCCTTCGTCTTGGTTCTGAATATCACCTTTTCTAAGGCTCCTCAAATACTAGCATCTTTCAGCTATCTCCTAATTTCAGCTGGGTTATTTTCACCATTATAAAAAGATGCTCTATTATATCTCATCTTTAAAAACACAAAACAAAAACAAAACCTTTCCTGGACCCCTTTTCCAGCTACCATCCTATTTTTCAGCTGCCTATCAAAGTTGAACTTCTTTTTTAAAAAATATATTTTTTATTGATTTTACAGAAGAAGAGAGAGAGAGAAACATCAATGATGAGAGAATCATTGATCGGCTGCCTCCTGCACGTCACACACTGGGGATTGAGCCTGATCTCCTGGTTCATAGGTCAATGCTCAACCACTGAGCCACATGGGCTGGGCAAAGCTAAACTCCTTGAAGAAGCTGTCTCCTCTAGCATTAATTTTCAAACCGCTCCAGTCTGGTTCAGCTCTGTCCACTTCTAGCCCAGGTGCTACAAAGCTGCTCTTTTCAATATCAATTTCCAAGTACCAAATCCAAGATCACCTATCTGCCCTCACTTGGCTTCAACTCCCATTGGCAGCACAACCAACTCTTTCTATTGAAACGTTATCTTCCTTTAGTTTCTGTAAATCCATTATGTTTTCCTCCCACCGATCAGTATCTTTTTCAGTCATTTTTACTCGTTAATCAATGATCTGCAAAGCTCAGTCCTGAGGTTTCTTTTTGTCTCTCTATACTTTGATCCTAGGTGACCTGGTTGAATGTTCGGCCGGAATATGTAAGAATCGTGTAAATGTTCATGACTCCCCATTTCTGTCCTGCCTCCACCCCGCTAAGTTCTTAAAGACTGCCAGTGCTTCAAACTCTAATGTGGCTTTTCACTGAGGACCACTACTCCTGACTTCCTCGCCCCTCCCTCATTCACTCTGTTCCAACCACTTGCCTTCTCTCAGTTCCTGGAACATTCCAAACTTCTTTCTGCCTCAGCACAAGCTCTCTGCACGGAATGCCACTCTCCCTGATCTTTGCAAATCATCCAGGTTTCATCTTAAATGTCAGTTCCATTGGTCTTCCCCACCTACTCAGTCTAAGACAGTCATCTGAACACTCCATCACTCTGTTGTTCTTTGCCCAGCACTTAGTGGCCATGTTCCTGATTGCTTGCTTATTATCTGTTTCCTCACTGGAATGTAAGGTTTGTGGAAGCAGCAATACTGTCTTATTCAGCACCCTTAAAAAATATCTGAAACACACAGCAGGTGCTTGATCCCGATTTTTTGAATGAAACAATTAAAAGAATGTATGAACTCCGCCACTTTGCTCTGATGTCATCTACTCTTTTCTATACCGAAGATCTTCTCCATTCTTTCTTCCTTTTCTCTCTTGTTGCTCTTAATGCCCCCCAATTCTATGTCCTCCTGACCCTTCCTTTCCCTCAAGTTACTGTTTTCTCTCATTTTCTCTACAACCCAGCTTTGAAAGAGTATTTTACACTTAGGTCTCTTTTTTATTACCTCCTAATAACTCTTCAACCCACTGCAATTCTTGCTACCCCAATCATTTCACTAGAACGGCTTTCACGGTGGTCACCTAAACTTCGTTGGCCAAACCCAGGGGCTTTTTATCTTTATTTATGTTATGTGGTTGACCTCTCTCCAAAGCAGTGACACTGGTGATTGTGTTTTCTTCTTGTGACTTCCTCCTCCCTTAGTTTTTGGAAGAGTATAGTGCCTGATGTTTAATGAAACTTTGTTAAGCAAATGTTTTTTTGTCTTCCTTCTACTTCTTTTACTCTTCTTAGTATCCTTTGCTGTTTCTCCTCCTACAATCACCCTTAAATATCTATCGGTGCTGTGCTCCTCAATGTTGTTCTTTTCTTTTAAAACTGATCATGATGGCAGGAGAATCAATTCACACTTTCTGAGTGCTTATATACTTTTCTAAGTGCTTTATACATATGCCTTACCTCATTTAACACTCATTTCAATCAATGAGATAGGAACTCTTATTATATACTATTTATTTTGAATTTATCAGATGTCCAAGAACTAGTTAAGTGCCTTATATGCATCATTTCACTAATCTTCACTATAATCCTCTGAGCTGTTAACAATATCATTGTACTAATAAGGGAAATGAGGTGAGAGATGTCAGGTAACTTTCCCAAGGTCCCAGCACACTAAATGGGCAGAATCAGATTTGAATTCAGGCACTCTAATTCCAAAGTCTGTACACTTAAGTATTATACTAGCACCAACTTAAGCAATAATACCTATTTGTCTATATTCTTCTCCTTGGCTGATGTCATTCAATTTCCCACAGCCTCACCTATCACCTATGTGCCAACGACTTGCAAATGCTTTTTACCTCTAACCTCTTTGCAGAGTCATGAATCAATTTCTAACCACCTAACAGACAACTTCACCAGTATGTTACCAGAACCTCGATTCTGACATAACCAAATTTGAACACAAACACCACTCCCCACAAACTTCCTTTTCCTGCATCCCAGTGTTGGTAACAAGCCCAAATGCACAGAGGTCTTCTGAATACATTCCCTTCTCTTGTGACACACAGACAAGGTCAAAACTTCTCAAGACTACCCCCCTCACCCCCCAAACTTATCCCCTCTTCCTCAAAACCCAGTCACAAATTTAATTCAAGCATGAGGCATTCATTTGAAGGCTTAAATTACTGCATTAGGCCTATACTAGCAAATTATTCACTTCCCCTCCAGACCTGCCCTCCCTTTTCAAGCAATTTTCTGTGCTGCCAGGAGAATTACTTTTCTAAAATTAGCTTAGAAACTTTTAATGACTTCCTACTGCCCTGAAATAAAATTCCTTCCTTAGCATGGCATAAAAAGGACACTACACAGTTTGATCTAGAGGAGCGGTTGCCAACCAGTGGTCTGCGAGGTCCGAAAGGTTGGTGACCGCTGATCTAGAGTCTGTTTTAGGCGGAATTTCTCACCACCTTACCTCAAGAACAACCCTTAATTTTAACTAATCCCAAAAAGGTGGTACATATTCTTTTATGCGTTTGTGTTTCTGCATCTCTATTCCTTCTTCCCAGAATACCTTTTGTCCTTTCTTTGCTTCACAAGCTGCTGCTCATCCTTTTAAGACCAGCTCAAACATTATCTTCCCCGTGAGGCCTTCCTAGACGTCTTCAGCAGAAAGAGTACCCTATGGCTGGTGCGATCCCACTGAGGCTCAACCATGAAAAGGTGCTCAACTACAGTGGTCTTACTGCAGCCTCTTAGAGCGTGGCTTATTAATGGAGGACTCATGAGAAAACTGCCCGTGTCTAACACAGCATCTGGCTGAACAAAAGGTTCAGCTGTTAAATACCTTCCAGTCCTTGGGGTCAAGCGTCTTCAGCATGGGAAATTCTTCTAACTGCAACTCTTCATCTTCTGATTCCTCTGATAACTCTTTCTTATCCTCCAGTTCCTGAAAAGAGGCAGAAGCATTTCTGTTTCTCCTCTTAACAAAAGCTTCAAACCATCTTCCCACAGGTTCAACTTGACAGAGTGTTGAGGCTGTGATTGAAAGTGTTAAGAGAGGCTTCAATGCATTGCATGGAATAAATCTGTTTCAAGGCACTACGATCAAAACAGTGACAGCATCAGAATATAACTTTAAAACCATCAACTAAGAAAACGGCTGCAATAATCCAGTTAACATGAGGGTTGGCAATAAATTTAGAGTATTCAATAAACCTCTTGCACTTAGCTGAGAAAACAAAACATTCACCAATGTCAACAATAAACCAACACTCCTCTGGGGCTCTGAGAAGGTGAGGAACAGGGAGAAATGTTGCCAACTTGCTAGCCTTGTCAAAAACAAGACGACCTTCTAAAAACAACTAACAGTATCTTAATTTAAAAACCCTGATTTGTCCTGACAGACAGCTAAGGGGACTTAGTAAACCAACGGCCCGAGCGGAGCAAGCTCTGCCTGAAGTCAGAGGCGCTGGAGTTCGGCGGGTCCCCTCTGGTGGCTCCGCGAAATGAGCCAGAGGTGCCTCCAACTCACAGCGGAGCCGGCGTCTACCTGACACGACTCCTTGGAGGACTGACGGACAAACCCAGGGAGCACTTCGGAGCAAGGCTTTACCATGGCCCCTGGGCAGGGAGGGTAAGTCACTGTCAATCTGCATGTTCACATTGCAAAAAATGTAACTTAGGTCAGGGAAGAAAAGTGAACATCTTAATTCCGATTTCATGTTCCATCTGAAAGCACAAGCCTTACTCTGCTCAGCTCTCAATAGCTCAGATGTAAATACCCCTTGTACCCAAAGCCACAGTGTTCTAAAAATAACTGAGTTTTTATGTTTTGATTAGCTTTGGAAATTAAGACTTCCCCTACCATACACAGGAGAGGATTCAAACCGTAATGTTCAGTAAGTACTGCCCCCCCCCCCCCACGTGGCTCAGTGGTTGGGCCTCGACCTATGAACCAGGAGGCCGAGGTTCAATTCCCAGTCAGAGCACGTGCCCGGTTGCGGGTTCGATCCCCAGCGGGGGGCGTGCAGACGGCAGCCGATCAATGATTCCCTCTCATCACTGATGTTTCTCCCTCTCCCTTCCTCTCCGAAACCAATGAACATATATATGTACTATCTGTGTAGTGTGACTTTGTGTTCTTACCATGCTTGTGTTTTTTTTTAATATATTTTATTGATTTTTCACAGAGAGGAAGGGAGAGGGATAGAGAGTTAGAAACATCGATGAGAGAGAAACATCGATCAGCTGCCTCCTGCACACCCCCTACTGAGGATGTGCCCACAACCCAGGTACATGCCCTTGACCGGAATCGAACCCGGGACCCTTCAGTCCGCAGGCCGATGCTCTATCCACCGAGCCAAACCGGTCAGGGCGCTTGTTTGTTTTTTAAATCCCCACCTGAGGACACGCTTGTTGATGTGAGAGAGGAAAGAAAGAGAGGCACCTCCATCCGCCGCTTCCCTGTGCCCGGAGCGGGGCTCCAACCCGCAGCCGGGCAGGTGCTCTGCCGGGAACGGGGCCCGCGGCCTCCCGGGCCGGAGGCGCCGACCACTGGGCGCACTGGTGCTGTGCGCACGAATGCAACACGTGCCGCGATACACGCTCCGAACCACATGCGACAAGCGCGTCCCGAGCGGCCGCAGGGGCTCCCGCAGGTCGCTGAGCCGGAGGCGAGCTCGGCGTCCGCGGCGTCGCCTGCCTGACCCTCAGCACCGGGCGCGCTTCACGGCCGGGCCCCGCGGATCCCAGCGGCGGCCCGGGCCAGGGTCTCTCCCCTGAGCACGGGGCCCGGCTCCGAGGTATGACAGTTGAAATACAAAGCGGGGCGAACGGAGAGAGGGGGAAGGTGTCGAGCACCAGCAGCAAAGGCTGGGTGCGACCCCGCGCCCTGGCAGCTCGCAGCGGGCATCAGGGTCCCGGAGGGTTCGGTCCCGAACCGCTCGGCCCAACCCATGAGTCAGCGGCCGCGAGGAGAGAGAAATGTGTCGGGGCAGAAAAGAGGCGCCCCCTCCCTCGCAGTTTGGGGCAGGGTTGCTGTCTAGCGGGGAGCGGAAAGGCGCTCGTCACGGCCCCACAGGACCGGGAGCTAGGCGCCAGGGGCCGGGGCTGAGAGATTTCGGGGTCGCGGAAGTGGAGGGCTGCGGCAGGGGGGCCGAGGCGGGACCGAGCCGGGGTTGAGTGGACACGTACCGGAGGTCAGAGCGTGGGTGATGGCGGTGCCCTGGCCCTCCGCAGCGCTCGGCAGGAGCAGCATGGTGGCGCCGGGGCCGGCCCCGCGGGCGCAGCGGCTCGGTCCCGGGCGGAGCGCGCTGAGCGTTCCAGTTCCACCTCCCGGTCCGAGCCTCGCGCCTTGGCTCCACGACGCCCAGGAACCGGCGCCTGGAGACAACCAGGAACTACTTCCGGGTATATCGGGTGTATTGGGGCCATTTGACCCCCAAGCTCGCCGCCAGCGTGTGCGGCAGCCTGGTGCGGCCACTGATTCAGTTCCGGCTGGGTACCAAGACACAGGAGAGAAAGATTCCTAGACTCATCAGTTCCCAGGTAAAAAGGATGACAAAATTTTCCTTGTCCAGGTGCAAAATGTAGAGCATAATTTTCTAAAAGCAGTTGTTACTATATTCTTTTTGCTTTTGTTACTCCTATTTATACTTGTCTGAACCTAACCACTGGAGCTCTACTTGCATAATCAAAATGGAAAAAATGTGTTTGCATTGAGAATGATTCTAGTTTATACATCCATAGAGAATTCTGTGGATTACATATACCTGTAGTGCATTTGTGTTTACCTAAATAATAATAGCAGCTAACACTTTTTGTGCTGTAACTAAGTAATTTACTTACATCATTTAGTTTAATCCTCATAATTTTTGGAGAAGAAACTCTTTTCTATCTAGTGTTAAATTCTAATAAAAAGCCAGCAACCTTTTCTCCTCTAAAGCATGAAGTTTTCTGTCAAGATTTTCCCAGTTACAGGACTCTGGAACTTAATTTTGTAATGTGTAATAAAATCAGTTGTACTCCTACTAGATGATTCCTTCTTGTACTGGGGTCAAAAGCAAGAACTAGCAAAAGGAAACCAGTGGGTGAGGATTCACTCCTTTAATTCCCCCATTCAGTCTGGAATAGGTAGAGCAAAATAACAGGCATGATGTGCTATTCTTTGGGAAAAAAAGCATCATAAACTAACAAATTATTCTCTGAGAATTACATTTTACTGTTAAATATATTGAATTTTACTGAATGACAAAATAGTCCCTCCAAAATTGACATTTCAAAAACTAAGCTAATCATCTCTCCTAAGCCTCTTCCTGACTCATCAACCTCTGTGAAAAGAGGCTCTAAGTCTCAAAATAACCTGACTCCACTTTCTTAATATCCGTAATTTTTTCTCCCACCTCTCCCATCCATTCTCACCATCACTCTAAGGCCATAAAAGGTACTTTTGAGAGAGAGAGAGAGAGAGAGAGAGAGAGAGAGAGAGAGAGAGGAGAGAGAAAAGAGGGAGAAGAGAGTGGCTGAGAGAAACATCAAGGTGAGAGAGAGAGACATCGATTGGTTGCTAACTGCATGTGCCCCCGACTGGGGCTGGGGATTGAGCCTGCAACCCCGGTACATGTGTTGACCTCAAACCCGAGACCCTTTAGTCCGTGCCTGAAGCTCTAACTACTGAGCAAAACCAGTTAGGGCAAGGATACTTTTTTAAAAAGTGTGGTAAAATTTACATAACAAAAATTATCGTAACCATTTTAAAGTGTAAAGGTTAGTAGCATTAAGTACAGTAACTGTAGTGTTCAATCAATCTCCAGAACCCTTTTCATCTTGCAAAACTGGATCTCTATACCCATTTAACAACTCCCTATTTCCATCCCCCCTCCCTGCAACCACCATTCTACTTTCTGTCTCTTTGAATTTTACTCTGTGTACCTCATACAAGTTGAATCATATAATCTTTGTCATTTTTGTGACTGATTTACTCATTTAGCACAATGTCTCACAATTGTGGTATGCACCAGAATAATATTTGTTTGTATGTATATTTTATTCATCTATTCATCTGTTGATTGGGTTGCTTTCGCTTTTTGGCGATTTTGAATAATGCTTCTATGAACAAAGAAATGCAAATATCTCTTGAAGGTCCTGTTTTCAATTCCTTTGGGTATATACTCAGAACTAGAATTGCTGGATCATATGGCAATTTCATTTTTAATTTTCCATAGCAGTTACACCATTTTACTTCCCCATGAACTGTACAAGGTTTCCATTTTCTCAACATCCTCATCAACACTTTTCTTTTTCTCTTTTTTATAGTCACCATTCTAGTGAGTATGAGGTGATATCTCATGGTTTTGATTCATTTCCCCCTATTGCTAGTGATGTTGAGCATCTTTTCATGTGCTTGCTGGGCACTTACCAGTATATGATCTTTGGAGAGATGTCTGCTCAAGTCTATCCCTCCCCCTTGTTTTTTGTTGATCCTTACCTGAGGATATTTTTCCCATTGATTTTTCTTTTAGTGAGAGTGGAGGGGGAGGGGGGAGAGAAACATCAGTGTGGGAGAGACACAAGGATTGGTCCCCCCTCCCCCCTGCCCCAACCTCCCCAACGCACCTGACTGGGATGGGGAATGGAACCTGCAACCCAGGTACATGCCCTTGACCGGGAATCAAACTTGCAACCCTTCCCTGCGCAGGCTGATGCAGTAACCACAGAGCAACACTGGCCAGGGCGCATTTACAAGTTTTTAAGGCCGGTTGTTTGCTTTCTTGTTGAGTTGTAGTTCGTTATATATTCTGGATATTACCTATTATCACATGATTTGCCATATTTTCTCCTATCCTGTACTCCTATCCTCTCCTTTTCACGCTGCGTCCTCTAATACTCAGAAGAGCCAGACTTTATTTCTAAATTCTACAATTGTTTCCTAATTGCTCTCTTCATTCCTCATCTCCCAAGCTCACTTCTTTCAAAACTGCTCTTTTCCCCGACTTCTTTGTATCTGAGGCTGGTACCACTCTGCTTTAGTAGCAGGTTCAAAAATTGAAAGCAGCCCTAGAGGTTAGCTCAGTGGGTAGCGCATCAGCCTGCGGACTGAAGGGTCCCCGATGGACTCCGGGGAAGAGCACCTGCCCGGGTTGTGGGCTTGATCCCCCCTAGGGGTGTGCAGGAGGCAGCCGATCAATGATTCACTCTCATCATTGGTGTTTCTATCTCTCTCCCCCTCTCCCTTCTTCTCTGAAATCAATAAAAATACGTTTTTAAAAATTGAAAACATTTGCCTCCCCATCCTGAGTTAACTCAGGTTTATAACTCAAGGTAAACAGAAGGTAAGCTCCTCTTTACCTCCACCCTACTTGTAGATCTAGCCACTGTTATTGCATATTTAACATGCTGTTACTTAAGCAATAAAACACTTATTTAAAGCCTCCGCCATAGCGTGAAGTAAAGGCTTAATTAAAGCATATGTACAGAAGTTGCCCGAGAGTACACAGTAGGTACATAACTAAACCAGGACGTAAACTCAGCGGCTGGGCCAGGGTTGGCCCTGAGATCTGTTGCTCGGGGCAGCAGTAGTGCGGGCTGGGGCTCTCTCCTAACAGGGAATTCCTTCTCCCACAACCGCGACCCCGACGCCAGCGCGCGTATCCCGGGGCGCTCTTCCGCTTCCGGTGCGCAGAGTAAAGGGGCCCGCGGAGCCGGCTCTACTTCCGGGGGGGGGGGGGGGGAAGAACAAGGCAGGCACCACCGGAAGCGAGGAAGGTGCTGTGTAATTACTGCGGGGCTGAGGCAGCTGCATCTCCGAAAATGCCGGATTACCTCGGTGCGGATCAGCGGAAAACCAAAGAGGAGGAGAAGGAGGACAAGCCCATCCGAGGTCAGTCGACGGAGGCAGGAGTTCCGGGCCGGCCGAGTTCGCACCAGGCTGGGCCCCGGGGCCGAGGCGGGATTCCTGTCGGGCGCTCGGTCCTCGCTCCTTTTGTGCGGCTGGTGATTGGATCTGGGGCCGCAGCCGGGTCAGCCCGCCGGCCCTTTCCGTCTCCGCGCGCTCCAAGTTCTGCATCTCCCGCTGGCTGACACTGTTATTGAGGTTCAGCTCTCGGGTCTTGAAGAAGTCGGGCTCCCCGCCCGGCCTCGCAGGCCGTGGAAAGTTGCCCGGCCTAGTGGTGCTGGTCCCCTGGGTGCCCCTCTCTGCCCCGGGCCCCGTGCTGGGAAGTGGGACAGCCAGCCTGGAGCTGTTGTGGGCGGGACGGGGTCGGCCCGCACCCGGGTTCAGCAGCCTCTGGCCTGCGTTCTGGCTGGGAAAGAATTCGGAGCCCAGACTCACACTATAAGAGAACATTTATTTGGGAAATCACGGAGGAGGAGAAGTAATTTGTAGAAGAAATGGACTTAAGAAACACGTTTTAGCCCTGTCCGGTGTGGCTCAGTGGATAGAGCGTTGGCCTGTGGACTCAAGGGTCCCAGGTTCGATTCCGGTCAAGGGCATGTGCCATGATTGCGGGCACATCCCCAGTGGAGGGTGTGCAGGAGGCAGCTGATCGATGCTTCTCTCTCATCGATGTTTCTAGCTCTCTATCCCTCTCCCTTCCTCTCTGTAAAAAAAATAATAAAATATATTAGAAAAAAAGAAACACGTTTTAGAGGCGAAGGAAGGGCCCTTGGAGTTCGGGAGTGAGGAAGGTGAAGGTAATGTGCCTGGGGGGTGGGGGGAAGGGGCAGGGTGCTCAGCCCTAAGGGTTTGAGGGTGGAGATTTTCGGGAAGGTCCCGGGGGGACATCGCAGCAGTTTTCCAGGTGCGTCCTTTCAGAGCCTAGGTCTCCACTAATTGGTTGGTTGGCTCAGGGCAGGGGGTCATTATCCAAAGCAGCTGGCCCTGAGGTCAGCCATAGGGTGCCTGGTCTGGTTTTGTTGCCTTTTTGGGCCTGGGGCTCCCGGGAGGGAAGGTCAGGGGGTCCAAACCGCTGGACCAGGGGTATGCCAGGGGAGGGAAGGTCACACCGGGGGCACGGTCCTACCCGACAGCTGTCCTCTGTTAGGCACCCTGGTGAATTTCTGTACCTGACCCATCACCCTGCTCTGCTCATGTCTGTCTAACTGCCTACCGCAGAGCCAGGGTCCTGAAACATAATTTTCTTTTAAAAACAAACAAACGTTCCTTTAACTTGATGATACCTTTACGTGCCTAAAGCTCAAAAGGGAGAAGAAAGATACATTGACAATTGTCTCAGCCCTGGCCCCAGCCACCTCTTACCCACAGAAGCAAATAGACATTTTCTATGCATATGCTAGCAATTTTGCTCATGTATTTTATTTTTTACATAAATGCAGAATGCTGTACATCTTGCTTTTCAGTTTTAATATGTATTAGAAATAAGTTCAATGTTTTAAAAATATATTTTATTGATTTTTTACAGAGAGGAAGGGAGAGGGATAGAGAGTTAGAAACATCGATGAGAGACACATCGATCAGCCGCCTCCTGCACACTCCCCACTGGGGATGTGCCCGCAACCCAGGTACATGCCCTTGGCCGGAATCGAACCTGGGACCCTTCAGTCCGCAGGCCGACACTCTATCCACTGAGCCAAACGAGCTAGTGCGAACTAAGTTCATATTATATGGAGTCAGTGTTATGTCTCTCTGCATCTGCATAGTATTCCAGTTTTGGGGGTGTAATGTATGAAATTAATCATTATTCACGGACATTTTTCTTCCAGTCTGTTGGCCGTTATAGAGCAGTGAGTAACCTTGTTCATATAACTTTTACTACATGCTCAAACACAAGCTGTAGAATATATTTTATAAATGGAGTTGTAATTTTGATAGAAACGGCCAAATTAGTCTCCTGGAGACTGTACGCTTTTACACACAGTGCATGAGACATGCACACCATTTTCATACACAATTTCCCAATAGGCCCTTATGTAGTCTTATCTTTATGCTGTTTTTTGTTCCTTATAGACTATTTTAAAGCATTCTTAGGGTGTGTTTTTCTCTTTTCTCTAATTCTTCCCTCTCTAAGTAACTTCAGCCTCTCCTCGTGCCCTTCTTCCCTGTTTCCAAACTCTCCTCAGAGAAAGAGCATTCCCTCTCTACGTTCATCTCATATTCTACTCTTTCCCTTGAAAATATTTTAGGCCACTGTAAACCTCAGAGGTACTCAGTCACCTAATGGAAAACTTAGTACAGAGATTTAACATTTCTTCTGTGTACTTCTCTGGGTATGCTACTCTGTCAACGAGGTAATAAATTTATCCCTTGGATACAGTTAGTGGCTAACGTGTGTATAGTATTTTATGCTCTTCATATTTTATGTAATCTTATAGCAACACTGAGGATAAATTATTATTTCTATTTTTCATTATTTATGTATTTTTTTGAGAGAGAACATCGATTTGTTGTTTCACTTCATTATGCATTCATTGACTTTTTAACATATATTTTTATTGATTTCAGAGAGGAAGGTAGAGGGGGAGAGAGAGAGAGAGAGAGAGAGAAACAAATATCAGCGATGAGAGAGAATCACTAATCAGCTGCCTCCTGCATGCCCCCTATACTGGGGATCAAGCCTGCAACCCAGGCATGTGTCCCTGACTGTAATCGAACCTTGGACCCTTCAGTCCGCAGGCCGACGCTCTATCCACTGAGCCAAACCAGCTAAGGCTGTTGATTGTTTCTTATATGTGCCCTGACCTGGGATCGAACCTGCAACCTGGCATATCAGGAGAACGCACACTCTAACCAACTGAATTACCTGGCCAAGGGGTAAAGCCACTCTTTATGTGCTTTGCTATAAGTTATGTAATTTTGGGTTTAACTTTGTTGTGCAAGATGAACTCTGGGGGGGTCGTGAGTCATGGTGAAGGTCCTTTCTTGGATGCAGGTATCTGATGGTCTGATTGGTTTTGGAGGCTGGAAGTCTGAGGTCAGGATGTCAGCATAAGTGGGTTCTGGTGAGAGCCCTCTTCCAGGTTGCAGACAGGCATCTTCTGTCTTCTCGTGGTGGAAAGGACCATTGTCTATTTTTCAGATGAGAAAACTGGTGCTCAGAGATTAAATGATTTTTCCAAGGTTACTTAGCAAATGCTTGACTTTGTTGGGACTGGTGTCAGGTTGTTTTGATTCTCAAGCTGTTCTTTGGGCTACCTGTTCTTAATGGATCACATCTCTTTGAGACTCGCCAGCACTGGCTGTGTATTCTTTTAAATCCACCTTCACCCAGTTATCCAGGATTCCAGCAACTGTTTGAAGGTTGTAGTTATATCGTTACAACTTTGCACATTTTTTCTCACTCAACTAATGAGCTTTGGATTTGAACAGAGAATTGTTAGCTCTAATTTCTTTTGTTTGAATCTCATGTGTTTTCTTTCTTTTTTTTCCAGCTTTGGATGAGGGTGATATTGCCTTGCTGAAAACTTATGTAAGTCCTTTCAGTGTCTACACAATATAGATGTTTTATGTTGAAATAAGAACTATTGTTGGTATTGCTCTTCCAAAATAATTAGAAGAGAATATCTAGAAGTTTATAGTAATCTTTACTGAAATAAAGTCACCTTTTTACAGATTCTATCTAGAATAAATCAGAGTGTAAATATTCAGTGTGTCTAAGTTTAAATATTATTTTTATACTGTTTGTAATTAAAATGTAGAACTCTGTAGAAAGATATTTAAAACAATTTACACAAATATTTACTGTATGTGAAATAAGTGTTTTTGTAGTTTAATAAATTGTTGATTTCTTGATACTCCAATTAAACTGAACTTTATCTCCTAGGGTCAGAGCACTTACTCTAGGCAGATCAAGCAGGTTGAAGATGACATTCAACAACTTCTCAAGAAAATTAATGAGCTCACTGGTATAATTTAATTTCTGTTTCCTCTCTCTAAATGTAATAATCATATCAAAGAATTTAAAATATAAATGTTGCTCTTTCATGAATTACAGATTTTAAAAAATTATCGTTCCTATCTTTTAAGAAATTGGATCTCATTTAATAAGCTCTTTTACTTCCTTTTACAAACAAGTTTAATGCTTAAGCAATTAAGAAATAACATCTCATTCATGGATAATAGAGACCATTATAAACTTTTGAACAATAATAGATACAGAGGCAGAGCTGCCTCAGATTGTCAAACTGCAGTGGGAAGGCCGGGGAGGGTTGGGGGGCAGAAGGGAGGGGGGGTAAGAGATCAACCGAAGGACTTGTATGCATGCATATAAGCATAACCAATGGACATAAGACACTGGGGGGTGGGGGAGGCCAGGGGATTGTCAAGGGCGGGGGAAAAAAGGACACATAGGTAATACCCTTTGTAATACTTTAAGCAAACACACACACACACACACAAAGAAATAACATTATCCTTTAAGCAATTAATGTTTCTGTTGGTCAAAGCCATATTTAATAAACTTTTTTTTTATATTGATTTCAGAGAGGAAGGGAGAGGTAGAAACATAAATGATGAGAGAGAATCATTGATTGGCTGCCTCCTGCATGCTCCTCATTGGGGATCGAGCCTGAAATCTGGGCATGTGCCCTTGACCGGAATCGACTGGGACCCTTCTGTTCATAGACCAATGCTCTATCACTGAGCCAAACCGGCTAGGGCTTTAATAAACTCTTAAAACCAGTTAAAGTTTCTTATTGAATAAAAATATGATCTCACATGGTACTGCTTGAAGTAAGTGGGCTATTGCCTAGTAATTGGAAACTTTTCTTGGGAATTTCAGTGGTGACATTTTATAATATTTGACCACAAAAAATGTCAAATATGTTATTAAAGTTTTGGCTTATGACTACTTTAGGGCAGCAGTTTTCAGCTGGGTGATTTTGCCCCCCTCCGTCCCTCAGAGCATTTGGTAGTCTCTGGAGATAGTCGTGATTCTCAGGGCTGGAGGGGGAGACGGTGCCAGTGGCCTCTAGTGGCTAGTGTCAGGGATGTTGCTAACCATCCTGTAATGCACAGGACACCCTCTGCAACAAATTATTTAGTTCAAAATGTCATTAGTGTAGAGGTTGAGAAAGTTTACTTTAGTGATGCTTACATTTTAGTGAATTTTATAATCTCTTTATGTAGGTATTAAAGAGTCTGACACTGGCCTGGCCCCACCAGCACTCTGGGATTTGGCTGCAGATAAGCAAACACTCCAGAGTGAACAGCCTTTGCAGGTTGCGAGGTATGTCCTGTGGAAATTTATTTGAGTCTCAGGTATAATGTGATCATAGAGAATGTTCATTCTAAATTCCAAGTAAATAAAGCTTTCTACAAAAGTATCTGGGGTTAAAAGTGTTACCTTAAACAATTATTCAAGAACTAGGTGAAGCCATAATCATATAAAAGATTCAAAGTGATACAGAAAGACGCAGGGCAAATGTGAATCTTCCCTTCCATCTTCGCTGTCCCACTGTCCCTTTCTCAGACATAACAAATACTGAAGGTAGTTTGGTCCTCTTCATCCTGCTGTATGGCTTCCTGTCCCAATATCCTCCTAATGTACTTACATTAAAATTTAGGTTAGATCAGTATTCAGCATAATCGTGGCTAGATAAACCCTATTCATAAAGAGCCAGGAAGTAAATTGTGATTACTTTCCCTTTCTTGTACCACTTTTTCTTTTACTTGCCATAATTTGTATGTATATTACTAAACCCCTCAGTTTCTCCTGATTGCCTACCCTGCTCTCCTGATGCATTAGGTCCGTCTCCCTCAGGTTTTCCCTCGTGTATACCTCAGGCGCACCGGCAGCATCTCTCAGGTTGACCTTCCCCAGCACTCTCTGACCTGCTTCAGTTTGACCAGTTGCCCTTTATGCCTGTTGACTCACAATCATCCTGTCATTTCTTCCTCTGGAGGTTCCCTTTGCCTCTCTCATATTGTTTGTGTACCAACTCTGTTCGGTTTACTCGTACCCTCATTAGATGGGCCATATTCTCTGGTAGCTTCATGAAAGAGGGTCATTTAGGAGGTACTATTTTGAGACCATACATGTCTGTAAATGTCTTGGCTGGTATAAAGTTTTTTTCTCCTTCAGAAATCTGAAGGTATTGTTTCATTGTCCTCCATCTGTAGTGTTAGTCTCAAGCCATTCTGATTCTCAGTTCAGGATATGTGACCTGATTTTCCTTTGAAAATTGTAGGGTCTTCTCTTGTTGTCACTTGTTCTAAAATTTCATGATGATGTGCCTTGATGTTGGTGTATTTACACCCATGATGCTGGGCTCTCATGTCCTTCAGGGTGGCACATTTTCTTGAAATTATTTGAATAATTTCCTTCTTTCCATTTTCTAATATCCAAATAATAGAAGTCCTCTATTTTGGACTTCTGTCATTTGAATATTGGACCTCTAGGATTGCTCTTCTAATATGCTAATCATTCTTGCTTTTTTTTTTTTTTTTTTTTTAACTATTTTTGCCAGCATTCACTTCATGTTCAAGGAGGAGCGTACTTTCAAAGGTTCTTGTCTCACCATTCTGGAAGTTGAGGTCCCTGTATAGTCTATACCTTTTCAGCTGTGGATTAAAAAGTCCGTGTCTGTGCATACAGTGTTGGCAGGGTCTGTCAGATAAAGTAGTGATAAATACGTTTATATATGTAATTCTGCCTCCCTGGTAGACCTTGGCTAGTAATAGGAAACAGTTTTGTCACACAGTTAATGCTTCAAGGACAAAACATCTTCACCTTACTGTTTGTGCTACCTGTATGCATACTCCAGAGACTGTTGTATTTCCCTGTATTTGTTGTTACAGATTATGACATGAGTTCTCTCTAACATGAGTTCTGTCTTCTGTTTTTGTTTTTCTTCAGTACACAAATAATATAGAAGAGGAAAGGCAGTAGAGTACTTTATATAATGTACACATAATTATAAATTTGCCTTCATGTGTCACACCGAAAAAAAATACATTTAAGTTAAAAACTGCAACAACAATAAAAATCATTGTATAAACTCAGGAAAGAATGGAAAAACATTTATTACTTAGTGTAAGACAAGATGACTGTCTTTTGATAGGGAAAATAAAAAGGAAAGTAACTTAAGATAGCAGTTTTCAACCATTTTCATCTCATGGCACACAAACTAATTACTAAAATTCTGTGGCACATCAAAAACTATATTTGCTGATTGGACAAAAAAAGGTATACTTTTTATTCATTCAACTGGATGGCTTTTGTTGTGTTGGCTGTTGGCATTTTTTTATTTGACAATCTAAGGGAAAAGAGGTCAGTGCCTCTGACTAGTCAGGTACTGCATGTTTTAAAAATTCTTGTAGCCCACCAGTTGACAATTGCTGACTTAAGACATAGAGAAGTATCGCTAATAAAGTAATATAGTTATGAAAATCAAGAAATCAGAGAACTTCCTGATGATGAAATATTTGGGTTAAATTTCCAGGGGTATGCATCTTTTAAAAATGTTATGGCTTGGCTTAATTTGTGTGGGCCCTTGGAATGAAGCATATTCTATAGAAAAGAATCTTTTAACAGTGGCCCAGTTTCTGCAGTTCTAGTTTCCACCTGCTCATTAGTGTGCTGCTTGCCCAGGGGAGAATCTAGTTACTTGAATTCGTTATTAGTGGTTTCGGTTCCTTCCTCTAACCGAGTCTTTTGCTGTGTTAGGTGTACGAAGATCATCAATGCTGATTCGGAGGACCCAAAGTACATCATCAACGTGAAGCAGTTCGCCAAGTTTGTGGTGGACCTCAGTGATCAGGTGGCGCCGACTGACATTGAAGAAGGGATGAGAGTTGGGTAAGATTACTATTCATAATAAATACTCATTTTCCATTAAAGAGACCACGCCACATTCTCACATCCTTGGCTTTCTTTTGAATGAATGTACTGGTTGCCATGGAATACCAAGGGATGATCTAGCAGAGTACTTCCGTTTGAACATCCTTTGTTCTGCATCCACTTCCTGACCTCACACCTTCCTCTTTTCCCCTACCGCCACTATGGCTTTCATTGAATGACTTCAACTGTCATAAAGTAAATGCAGAATTTGAGAGTTGAGTTTGCCGGCCTATTTAAGGTAACATGGTGTAAGTGGAGGATAGTTATAAGGATCGAGTTAATGTAATTCATGTTTACAGAATACATAATTCACTTAGAAAGTTTTTTGAAAATCTTAGTATCTTTTTTACCTTTTTAGTGTGGACAGAAATAAGTATCAAATTCACATTCCACTGCCTCCTAAGATTGACCCAACAGTTACCATGATGCAGGTAAGGAACTATGGGGGAAAAGAAACGGCATGACTTAGAATACAGCTGCATCCATCTCAAGAAAGTTTGAAACTTTAACTGATATTTATTGTTAATATGTGGGTATGTATTGATTTGCCCAAATTTTCTAAAACACTTTTCAGTTGAGAAAGTCTTTATTAGTTTTTGCTAGTTTATCTCTCAATATCATAAGTAACATAGCAAGTGATTCTAGTGCACTGGGCAATATATTCCATTTAAAAAAATGATTACTTGGTATAAATTTGATTTTTCTTTAGGGTATTGGGTCTACTCTACTAGATAGAACTTTTGGACTAGTATTCAGAAATCTGTGACTATATGTTGTACATTTTCTTCCCTCTTTTAGGTAGAGGAAAAACCTGATGTCACATACAGTGATGTGGGTGGCTGTAAGGAACAGATTGAGAAACTTCGAGAAGTAGTTGAAACCCCTCTACTTCATGTAAGTGGCTGAGTGTTGCATTTTAAATTTCTTTGTATAAAGATATGATAGCCTATTGTACGCTGTGCACTAAAATGGCCTATTTATTAGGTAGCTTTTTGTATTTTATAATATCCTTAATGGAAATTTTTGAGGGGATAGAGGGTGGAGGTGTGGAGAATAGGTAAGTTCCAGAAGAGAAAGCAAAAGGATTGAGTGGTCAAGCCAATTAAAAAAAGAGAAAGATTTTCTACTTTTAGTGACACAGGAGGTTGACGTATAACCTTTAGCAGTTTGTTAAATATGTTATAGTTTATTGTAGAAGAAACCCTGTGCTTGAATGATGTCTTCTTGTGCTTGAATGATGTCAAGAAAAAAAGAGCTTAAATGGAATTGAAGTAAACTTGGGACAATAATGGAAAACTAGTACATAAAATACCAGAAAATACTTTTGTTATTTATTTGTTTTTATTTTTTTTAAAAGGGGAGAATGATGATTTTTATTTTTTTTAAAATATATTTTATTGATTTTTTTACAGAGAGGAAGGGAGAGGGATAGAGAGTTAGAAACATCCATCAGCTGCCTCCTGCACACTCCCTACTGGGGATGTGCCCGCAACCAAGGTACATGCCCTTGACCGGACTTGAACCTGGGACCCTTGAGTTACCAGGCTGATGCTCTATCCACTGAGCCAAACCGGTTAGGGCTACTTTTGTTCTTTAAACACTGCAATTATTTTTAAATTAGAAAAAAAGAATTGTTAAGCCTGGATAGTAGAAATGCCTTTAAAAGCCATTCAGCCTTATGTATCTACTAGAGGCCCGATGCACGAAATTCATGCAAGAGTAGGCCTTCCTTTCCCCGGCTGCCAGCACCAGCTTCCCTCGGGAACCCGGGACCCGGACTTCCCTCTAGCCGCCAGCAGACACCCGGGACCCGGGCTTCCCTCGCAGCCCCGGCTTTGTCCGAAGGATATCTGGAATGACGTCTGGTCTAATTAGCATAGTACACTTTTATTATTATAGATATGAGTCTAGTTTATATCTTATATTTTAGAATAAGTAAAGTTCTTATTAGGTCAAGTATATAGATTGTGGACTTAATAGTTTTGGTTTAAATATATTGATGTAGAAGTAGTCTTATTTTTATTATACAGAAGTGAGTGATAATTATAAATATTCTGTCTCCATCACAGCCAGAGAGGTTTGTTAACCTTGGCATTGAGCCTCCCAAGGGCGTGCTGCTCTTTGGTCCACCGGGTACAGGCAAGACACTCTGTGCTCGGGCAGTTGCTAACAGGACTGATGCTTGCTTCATTCGAGTTATTGGATCTGAACTTGTGCAGAAATATGTCGGTGAGGTAAAGTAAATTGATCATAATCAAAGAATTTGTAGCTCTGTGAAAAATTTATAAAGCAGGGATGAAATTTAAATGGCAGTTTCACATAGAAAAATTGAGACCTGAAATTTCTTGATTGATGGATTGTAATTAGTAGATGTAGAAGCCACCAGCTTTCCCTTGTGGTCATTTGGAAATAAACAACTGCTTAACATTTTTATTTTTATTTATTTATTTTATTAATTTCAGAGAGGAAGAGAGAGGGAGAGATAGAAACATCAATGAGAGAGAATCATTGATCGGCTGCCCCCAGCATACCCCATACTGGGGATCGAGCCCGCAACCGAGGCATGTACCCTTGACTGGAATCGAACCTGGGACCCTTCAGTCCGCAGGCTGATGTTCTATCCACTGAGCCAAAGCAGCTAGGGCCTGCTTAACATTTTTAATTACCATGCATCGCCTCAGAAATACGACTTTTTCTACAAATTTGGTTAGTAAGAGAAATATCCCAGAAATGCCTGGTGAATGCATTCAGAAGTGTGCTTTTGCTTTAGGGCCGACCTTTTATGCTCTACTGAGAAAGAAAACATGGAGCATCTATCTATACTCACAACACATTCTCTCTCTCTCACACACACAGATTTTTTCATTAGAGAGTAAGTCTAGGGCTGTATATATTGTATCTGAAATGTTAATGACTAGAATACTTACAATAAGAATTAGAAAAGGAACTGCATGAATTGAGCTATGCAGTACGTTTAGTCTCTGAGCAACACTTACAAATCAAATTCAGTGATCAGAAATGCCAAGTGATAAGTCAAATGCTTTTATTTCCTCAGGTGTAACTGATTGAAATGGTGGCTTTATTTATTAATTTGACCTCTTCAGGTCTTACAGCTATTGGCTGTTTACTAGGCACAGAAATCATAAAATTACTTAAGGCTAATAAGATTAATTTAACATGAATAAGGTTAATTTGATGGAATAGGTAACAAACTTCAGTTGTTGTTTTTTGGAAAAAGCCTGGGATAATAATAGTTGAGGATACTTTTAGCAATATTGAAAAGTTTGAAGTATAACTTTTTACTATATTCTTGAAGATTTAAAAATTAACTCTAAATTAACAAATTATTTTTCCCATTAGGGGGCACGAATGGTTCGAGAGCTCTTTGAAATGGCCAGAACAAAAAAAGCCTGCCTTATCTTCTTTGATGAAATTGATGCTATTGGAGGTATGAATGGTATTTTAAAGTAAAAAGAAATGTTATATAGCTTTGCTATTTTTCAAAGTCTTTATCTTTGTACTTTCCTAATTTCATTCATGTGACATATTTTCACACTTGAACAATTCCTAACTTGGGATACAGCTTCACTTAATGTGATAAGAAAGCACTGGGGCATAATTTAATTGGTGCTGGTATTTTATAAAGTGCACACAAGTATTGTTACTGTTGGCTTCGTAGATCTGATGAAATACACTATTAACTGTGCGATCCAGACCACTTGTTTTAACTAACTCTTGAGCCTAAGTTTGCTCATCTTATAATGGGCATGGTAATTCCTGCCCTGCTTATTTTATGGGTTTTTGAGAGTTGTAAAGTAGTGTGATAGATTTTGAAAACGAAACTTCTGTAGGCCTTGACTGTTGTTATAGTCTATAAGAGGAATGATCCTTACTAGGGAGAAGTGTCAACTGGCCAGAGATTTTTTGTTTAAGGAACTCAGTGATAAAAATGACTTGAAAATACAGTGGACCTTGTAACACTGTTAGGGGACTGTGGTTAGGTTATCTAGAGTTTGCTTTTATACGGGTGGACGTTGTGGAATTGGGACAGGCTGTAGTTAATGTCTTCAAGTGGTTAACTTGAGCCCAGTATATGATGCAGTGTGGTGATCTTGAAGTAATTTTTATAGTGTCATTGGAATAAGCCATAAGCCTTACAATGTCAGGATGCTCTGAACTTACGCTTTCCAAGGTGGGTTGTGTATAAAACAGTACTAGGGCCCTGACCGGTATGGCTCGGTGGATAGAGCGTCAGCCTGCGGACTCAAGGGTCCCAGGTTCAATTCTGGTCAAGGGCATGTACCTTGGTTGCAGGCACAGCTCCAGTAGGGAGTGTACAGGAGGTAGCTGATCGATGTTTCTCTCATATCGATGTTTCTAACTATCCCTCTCCCTTCCTCTCTATAAAAAATCAATAAAATATATTTTAAAACAGTACTAGGGTGCAGGAAGAAAATACTACCAATTTTTCCTTATTTAATTTTAATCTTATTTTTTAATTTTTTGTGTTACTTTGTACATAATACGCTAATACAACAGTATGTATCTCTATAATTTTAAAATGAAAATATATACTTGGAGGCTTATTTTTTGTTTGGTTTTGTTTTTGCTATTTTGGTTGAAATGAGACAGACATTTATCTGAGAGTACATTAATGTATCCAAAATAGTGTGATAGTGTAAGTTATATTTCTACTGTATTATGGTGCTAGCCCTATTTTTAAGAAGAGTTTTGAGAAATGTGGAAGAGTATGGCAGTTTCTTACATTATAGCTGTTTCATGTATTCTGCTGCCTAGTCTTGGTGTACATTTGAGTGATTTCAAAACAAAGTACCTTGAAGAGGATTTAAAAAATACTTTATTTTTATTTTAAAAAATATTTTTATTGATTTCAGAGAGGAAGGGAGAGGGAGAGAAATAGAAACATTAATGATGAGAGAATCATTGATTGGCTGCCTCCTGCATGCCCCCTACTTGGGAACAAGCCTGCAACCTGGGCATGTGCCCTTGACCAGAATCGAACCTGAGACCCTTCAGTCCGCAGGCCGATGTTCTATCCACTGAGCAAAACCGGCTAGGTTAAAAAATACTTTAATGAAGTCTATGTTAAATAAATCTATGACGAGCCTTTTGAAAGATTCACTTTCTAATTAGTTTTGTGAAAATCAGGCAGTTATTATAGGACTAGGGGCCCGGTGCACGAAATTCGTGCACTGGGTGTGTGTGTGTGTGGCGGGGGAGTGTCCCTCAGCCCAGCCTGCCCCCTCTCACATACTGGGAGCCCTCAGGCGTTGACCCCCATCACCCTCTGATCGCCTGATCGGCCCCTTGCCCAGGCCTGACGCCTCCGCCAGAGGTGTCAGGCTTGGACAGGGGACCCCCATCTCCCCCCGATCACTGGCTCCGCCCCCCGCCCAGGCCTGATGCCTCAGACAGAGGAGTTGACCCTCATCACCCGCCGATCACCAATCACCGATCGGCCCCTTGACCAGGCCTGAGGCCTCCGGCAGAGGTGTCAGGCCTGGGCAGGGAACCCCCAGCTCCCCGCAGTTGCAGGCTCCACCCCTGCCCAGGCCTAACGCCTCTGGCCTAGGCGTCCGGCCCAGGCAGCGGGGACCTGCAGTGGCAGCGGCCCCGCGATCGTGGGCTTCGCTTTAGGCCCAGGCAAGGGACCCCTAGCTCCTGGGACTGCCAGCTTCGACTGTGCCCAGCTCCCATCGCTGGCTCCACCCCTACTTCCTGCTATCACTGGCCAGGGCGGCAAAGGCGCCTGATTCTCTGATCATGGCTGGGGGGCAGGGCAAAGGCTGCCCCAGGGCCGCCTTTGCCCTGCCCCCCAGCTCTTAGCTCCCCCCCTGGGTTTCCGATCACTGTCAGTGGCAGGGGGCTTCTTCCTGCTTTCCCTTTCGCCTCCCTGCATTGTGCCTACATATGCAAATTAGCCGCCATCTTGTTGGCAGTTAACTGCCAATCTTAGTTGGCAGTTAATTTGCATATAGCCCTGATTAGCCAATGAAAAAGGTATCGCCGTACGCCAATTACCATTTTTCTCTTTTATTAGTGTAGATTTGCTTAAAGTTGGAATTCACTTGCCCTGGAGGGCATGATTTGAGCTGAGAGTAACAGTACTTTCAGGTTATGCTAGTGCTCCTGTGACTGGGTAAGTCTTTCCTTTTGTCTTAGGGGCTCGTTTTGATGATGGCGCTGGAGGTGACAATGAAGTACAGAGAACGATGTTGGAATTGATCAACCAGCTGGATGGTTTTGATCCTCGCGGCAACATTAAAGTACTGATGGCCACTAACAGACCTGACACTTTGGATCCAGCACTGATGAGGCCAGGGAGACTGGACAGGAAGATTGAATTTAGCTTACCTGATCTAGAGGTCAGAAAACCATTTCTTAGAAAAGGGATTTTTGAAATTTTTCTTCCTGTGATGTTTTCCATTGTAATATTTTTCAATTCCCCTGTTTTTAGGGCCGGACTCACATTTTTAAAATCCATGCGCGTTCAATGAGTGTTGAAAGAGATATCAGATTTGAATTGTTAGCACGACTGTGTCCAAATAGCACTGGTAGGTTGAAAGGTCTTGTTTATATTTGCTGGTCTGTCTGTCCAGGCTGCTTTAATGAAGCCTATTATTTTCTTTTTCTTTGACAGGTGCTGAGATTAGAAGTGTCTGCACAGAAGCTGGTATGTTTGCCATCAGAGCCCGGCGAAAAATAGCTACTGAGAAGGATTTCTTGGAAGCTGTAAATAAGGTCATTAAGTCCTATGCCAAATTCAGTGCTACTCCCCGCTACATGACATACAACTGAGCCCTGAGCTTTCATGAAAACACTTCTTTTAATTGGAATCCTAAGCTTATATAGACTTGTTAACCATTTCACACAAAAAAATAAATGATTTTAAAATGTTTTTTTCAGATAGTTTTTCTCTGTAGTATAATAAAAGGTGATATTTAGTATCATTAGGCACAAAAGATTATTACAGTGTACGTTATTTTTTGATCCACTACCATTTAAGGATTTCATAGCCTAAAGTGCTTGCTCAGAGCATGTATGTCTTAGGCATATATTGGCTGGGTGCTGTACATATGTCATTATATCCTCCCATCTGCCCAGTGAGGTAGATTTAATGGATCTTGATCTAATGAATGCAAAAACTTGCCTTCCAAATTGACTTGTTGCAGAGCTGGGATTAAAGTCTAAGTTTATCAGCTCTATCCTCTGTGCTCCTAACCAGTGTGCTATTGTGCCCTCATCAGAATAGCTCATCTGGGCACATGACCAGATGCATTTCCATGATTTCTCCCTACTGCGTTGCATAATAAAGCTTTGGCCAAACGTTTTTTAGAGTGGAAGAAGCATCTTATGTAATATGTTCTGCTTTGCTATTTGACTTGATTTTAAATTAATAATTGATTGTAATTGTTGATTTTAATATGACTTAATTTCAAATTAATCAAAAAGAATTGATTTACAGTGAAATCAAAAAGTATATACACATAATCTAATTTAGAAAATCCAGAATTGGCTTTGTACAGATAAGTACTTTTTTTCATTTTATAAATTAATGGTTTAAATTTTGGTATTAAATATAAGTTGCATTGAAATTTTCAACAGACTTCTTTAAAATTTCTTGTGCAAACAACACCAAACCCCTTCCATAATTCCCTCCTTCCCCCAAATTCTGAGACTCAAGCACAATAAAGAATGTTTTTATTGCAGTTCAATATTCATAAGTAATGCAAAAGAGAGGTGGATACAGTTTAATTCACAAAAGAAAAAGTTGACAACATAGAAAATGCTGTATTACATTGAAATATTTAAAACACGGAAAGTTTTCAAACAGAAAAATTAAAGCCCTTTATTCATAAAATCCAACCACATCCTTTTTTGATTTTTCATTTTTGTGAAATTTAGAAATTTTCCCCCCCTAAGCCTGCCCTAGTCTTTCATGAGGTATAAAATATAAGCAGAACCTAGAAATGTCACATCCAAGCATTTAGAATATGCTCTTTGAAGTCTTACCACTTTTTCTTATAGCCACATACATCACATGCATCAATTTGAGACAACTCAAATTGGATATGTTGCCCTCACTCAGGCCCAACATGTTATAAGCTCAATCTTGACATCTCAGTTACAGGACAAACATCTAACTGGCCACGCATCAAATATACAATAAATTATTTGAAAAACATGGGTGTTTCTACCCAGGCATGTATATGCAGATAGAATCAACATTATCTAGATTAGCATGCTTATACCATATTTAAAAACATAAAATTTACATTCACCAGTAATTCCCTTCACCCAAAATGCACATGTACATGCGTATATCTGTGTAGAGAGAATGTTTATACATGCCAGGGTGCTGATAGGTAAATCAGAATACAAAGGGTTGATGACTAGAAAAGTAATACTGGAGTAATACTTAAAAATGTGATCAGATTTATAAAAATACAATTTCCACAAAGGTCAGGTTCATCTGTTACATAAAGTAAATGCTGTATACCAGTATAATGAAAAAGCTGGTAAGCTTTTCAAAGGCAAGTTGGATTTGTGAGATGCTCAAACTTGGTCACATCCAAGTCAGTAAGCAGGCAGCTAGCTTTTGAACATTTTGTTGGGATATGAGGGGCTTCAAAACCACTGCATGCATTTTGGTTATGTTTGGAGAATTAGATAATACTTTTATCAGTTCTCATATCTACTTTTAACAGCACTCAAACCATATTATCAAGAATCTAAACATACTGAATCCTAAACGCATTCCTGAAAGGTACACTAAAAAGGACCAACAGCACTTTTGCACTCACTAAAACATACAGGCTCACACCAGGTAAGTTTTATTGGATCTTAGAATTTAAATTGACTTACTATCTTTAAAGGGGCAGACATAGGAGATAAAGACTTCCCATGTACCATTCCCACACAAGGCCCCCCCCTCCCCCCCAACCCTTAAAACAAAACAAAACCACACCTACTCACTCCAGGGCAAATTATCTGTGTTTGCTGGCCCTCCACGCACACAGGAGGGCAGACTCATTTTCTCAAAAATGTACCTTTGGAGGCAAGCACCTCCTTTCTCTGTGAAACAGGTAAGCGTACAGGATCAAACCACACGGAGTGGATGTTGAGATGTTACCTGAAAAGTACCAAGGAGCTACTCCAGGGCTTGCAGAGGGTTCATACCCTTCACTGTTTCTCAGCCCCACTGCAGATGAGATTGGCAATTGGGATCCCACCACCAGCTGCCATATGAGTACACAGTGTCTATGACATGAGCTAGCTTCCTGAGGCCTGGTTCACACTGTTTTCAAACATTCCATCCATCCATGAGGTAGATATCAACCACTGTCATATTACACAGGATTTGAGAAAGACAAAGCATTTCTCTATATGGGACCTTCCTGAAAACGGCTTTCCCCTACTACCATAAGAAAGGCTAGTCCTATATTTATCGATGTACATTATGCCCATTTTGACAGGGCAGTAAGAATCTGAATTTGAACCAGGGCTGAACAACAGAAAGGCATACACTAGCAGCTATTAAAATCCAGAAAGAAGGTAGAGACAGAACATGACTAAGTAAAAAAGGGTCAAGAAATTTTCCACTATATGAGAGAATTCTAAGTGATCCATTCCAAAATATTTACATGTAGATAAAAGACATTTTGAAATGCATTCTTAGATTCTCAGAGGCATACTGAAAA
The DNA here is from genome assembly GCF_964212035.1 of Myotis nattereri. NCBI lineage: Eukaryota > Metazoa > Chordata > Mammalia > Chiroptera > Vespertilionidae > Myotis > Myotis nattereri. Next base: position 68,484,773 of record NC_138086.1, read on the forward strand.
AATTTCCCATCAGTAAGACAAGTGCTTTTTATGTACATGGTAGAATTCTATTTAAAATAGGTTAAACATTAAAGGACAGAAAAAATATATAAGATATAAAGACTTTTTTTTGTACACTTTCAACTTACAACTAAGGCTCGAGTCACTATTATGTGCAAAGCATTTGTTGAAGGCTGGTGCTAAGGAATATGCAATGAACTATTCTATAATACTGCTTACAATCCTTAGGTTCTACTTTAATGGCCGAAATGATGCAGGCCCTTTTACAAAAGTTTCTAGGTAAGGTGAGGTTCTACAACTACATGCTTTTTCAGAAGGCAGTCTGTATCAGAATGCAGATGTATCGGATCTTGCGTGTGATGATTGCCAAGGAAATAACTGGATGTAAATCTAATTTCACTTTAGATGTAGGGAAATAGTTGATTAAAAGGGAGGAGTCTACTGTGAATTAAATTAGTAAAGTTACTGAGAAGCCTCCTGGGAGTTAACGCAAACAAGCCACAGTGTTTGTTTCGGGGTAGACCCATGCTCACAGTTCTTTCCTGGCATCTGACCACTTTTCTCCTGCGTGTTTTCTTCAAGAAAACTAAGACAAGGAGTCAATAAGAAAACTTTTTAAAGAAAAACATAAAGAAGACAAAGTGACTATTAGCAGGAAATCTTAGCATAGGAGGCTTTAGGCAGGTTAGCTAATACTTGTGCTTTGAATTAGAGTGATTTGTTACGTCTATAACAATAACTTTGGATGACAAGTTGGCTTAATAGTCTCCCCCACTCCTTTGGAACAATTTTAAAGAGTGCTTGAAATAAGCATTTTGCTCATTCATAGGCTTATGACTGAGTTTGATGAAGAATTAATGGATAACTCTTCTGGACTTCTAAGGAAATTATTAAGTTATATGAAGGCATTAGTTTTGTTAAATACATGGTCTTTAAGACTACTTCACTATTAGAAACAACATTTCCAGGGGCTCCTACTGGTCACAATTGTGATCATTTTAGCACCAAGAGAATATAACAGACTGAAACACATTAAGAATTCACGAGTCTATATTTATAATGAAACCTAACTTGTCACCTTCTATTTATTAAACCAACTTAAAAAAATATTTTATTGCCAAAACCGGTTTGACTCAGTGGATAGAGCGTCGGCCTGCGGACTGAAAGGTCCCAGGTTCGATTCCGGTCAAGGGCATGTACCTGGGTTGCGGGCACATCCCCAGTAGGAGATGTGCAGGAGGCAGCTGATCGATGTTTCTCTCTCATCGATGTTTCTAATTATCCCTCTCCCTTCCTCTCTGTAAAAAAATCAATAAAATATATATTTAAAATATATTTTAAATATTTTAAATATATTTTTAAATATATTTTATTGATTTTTTTACAGAGAGGAAGGGAGAGGGATAGAGAGTTAGAAACATCAATGAGAGAGAAACATTGATCAACTGCCTCCTGCACACCCACTACTGGGGATGTGTCCGCAACCCAGGTACATACCCTTGACCGGAATCGAACTTGGGACCTTTCAGTCCACAGGCCGATGCTCTATTCATTGAGCCAAACCGGTCAGGGTTAAACCAACTTTTTTGAAGTTAATAGTAAAAGGGAAAAATAAACTTGCCTTCCTAGTAAGAACTATTTAAGGATGACTAAATAGCTCAAGTTGAGGAAGGAAAGCTATAGTTTACATAGAAACACCAACTAATAAATGCAGAAGGAATATGAAAATTGGAAAAAAAATCACAAACCTGAGCATTTACTGATTTAGGCAAGTATCACCAGATGCTAAAACCCCTGGTTGAATGGCTCATGGGGAACTGGGAATTCATTAGATGCCAAAGGAACACCATGGTGATAACTTCCTAGTCACCAAGGTGAAAACGTAATTGAGGGGATTAGACTGTTAGTAGATTTACCTTAGCATTCAATGGTAGGGTCAACTAGATATGATGTGTTTTCTGATGTGATACAATTTAAAGCATGTGTCTCATCTATGATATATTCTAGCAAAAAAAAAAATTTTCTTTCAAATCCATGAGGCTTCTAGATATAACTTCTAGATCACAGGTGGTCCAGGATATAAAAGGACAAGCTAAATAACACCGTAAGCAAGTAGACACGTTAGCAACATGGGATTCTGCAGGACAACTGCCCCAGTCTCTTTAACGAGTCAATGTCATTAAAAAAAAAAAAGGGACTGTGCTAGATAGACTTAAAAGGACTTAAAGGGACATGATCAGTTATAGTGGAAGGTCATAGAATGGGTACTAGTTTGGACAAACCAACTACAAATCTGGGGACAAGTGGGGTAAATTTGAATATGGTAAAAATGTTCTGGAATGAGAAAATGGAAATTGTTTATGGAAGAAAATAGGTTACAGAACATTGTGGCGTATGATCTTATTTTGGTTAAAAGATATAAATATATATTCATAAAGATATGGAAGGATATTCATTAAGTTGTTAGCGATATTTTTTGGTGGCAGTATCGTGTTTTATTTTCTCTATTTTGCTTTTCTGTTTTTCTGTAATGCACTTATATTGCACCTGTAAAAATGAAAACTCACTTATTTCAAAAGAAGAACTAGAAAACCGTGGGTATGCCACCTCTATCCAATAACTCTCATTTCAGAAAGTCTGTAGGGCAACACGTACAAAAGCAAGGAGCACTACATGTCTGGCGACAGCATAACTGATCTGGAGGTAAAGTGCTTAAAGAGAAAAATTCTTAAGTGCTTAGCTGACAACGATAATACTGAAAAGTCACAGAAATGTCACTGCACAATAAATTCAGGGACGAGGCCAATTCATCTTGGAAACAGCCAATTAAAAGAAAACCACACAAGTAAGATACATCTTGCTATGCGTCATTCACCCTCCAAATCAAGCCTTGACTAATCGTATTTACTCTTAGAAAAAAAAATCTCGTGTCTAGTATTTAAAATGTGTAAATTAGTGGTTTTGGAAGAGGCGCATACCCTATCCCGGCCGAGCTCCTCACGCCTCGTCCTGAGTGGCATTGGGCTCCGCATCCTCCTGGGGCGGAGGGGTCAGGGCCTCTTGTTCAGCCAGCGCCTCTCGAAGCTGGCTCCCTAACACGGCATCGTGGATGCTGTGGAACAGCAGCTCCTTTAAGGCGGGATTTTCAAAAAAGAAGTTTGACGTGAGGTCATTTACAACTTGTGCTAGGAAAGAAGAAAAGAAAATTAGTCCGCACTCTGGGCATCAGTCTTGAACATAAAAAACAAACAAACCCACTTTCGTAGAGTTCAAATATTAGAATGGTAATAAAAGTCTCACTCCAGTTCCTGTCCCCGTGGCATCACCCCCCCCCCCCCGCCCCCCAGGCGCAGGTGGCCACTTTCATTATTTTCTAATGCATTTTTCCAGTATTTCTTTATGCAAATGTAAGTAAGTATATAAACATTTATTCTTATTCCCCCCCTTTTCTCACCCAAAAGAAAGCATACTATATATTATCCTGAATATTTAAAAAATTTAAATCTTCTCAATTTTTATGACTACATGGTGTTCGATCTCATAGATGTAGCCTCGTTGTCTTACGTGGTGCCTTTTGTTCGACAGTTGAGGTTTTCCACTCTATTGTTTTCAGAGACAGTACTGGGACCACTAACCATGTACGTGTTTCTTTTTTTTTTTTAATTATTAGTTAAGGTATTACAAATGTGTCCTCATCCCCCCCATTAACCCCCAACCTCCCCCCCACACACACACACTCATGCTCCCATCCCCCTGTTGTCCGTGTCCATTGGTTTGGCTTATGTACATGTATACAAGTCCTTGGGTTGATCTCTTCCCCTTACCCCCGCCCTCCCCTACTTTCCTTCTGGGGATTGATCGCCTGATCGCTGTTTCTCTGTCTTTGGGTCTGTCCCTGTTCATCAGTCTATGTTGTTCTCTATAATCCACAAATGAGTGAGATCATGTGGTATTTATCTTTCTCTGACTGGCTTGTACGTGTTTCTTATTGAGTGTGTGTAGCACGTTGCTGGATTTGCTGGGTTAAAAGGCAAATGTGTTTTTGATTTTGAGAGCCTCCACAGAGGCTGTTCTATTTTGCACTCACACCAGCAAGGTCTGAGTGCCTGTTCTTCCACAGTGTGCCTGCAGAGCACACTGTCAAGCAGTTTTTATTTTTGCTGTTATGTAGAGTTCATTTTCAAGCAGTGTTTTAACCAAAATTTAATATGAAACAAGAAAGCAGGCATTGTATAGAAAAACCTAAGTTTATGGCAGCCATTAAATAATTACTAAAAAAATATACCAGCCCAGAGCGATGGTTTATTAGCTCCTCTCCACCAACTGCAGCTCAGGAGGCTGCCACAAGGAGCCCAGTAACAGGAGTGCCTGTAAGTGGCTAATTTCAAAGCTAGCTTTAGAGTGATTTTCAGAAGAATAATTTTCATTTTCACTAAAAACTAAAATTAGATTGAAGTATTTCCAAATGCGGTTACTGAAAAAAGAGAAAAAAAATCAAAATGATAATATTTCTCCTCATTCTAGAAGTGTACTTACCACTGCATCCTGCTAAATACACATAAATACCGACATCTCCATATTCTTTTACAATCTGTAATAATGTTGAAATAAAGTTTAGTTTCTCTTGACTGTGCCAAATGCAAGTTTATTTTTACCAATATGTATTTCACTGATATAAGACACTCTAGTGCATTCACTTGATCTACTTTGCTTCAATAATTATGCATTTTTGAGCTAATCATTTAAAAATTGTGTGTTTCTTTTGATTTTTATATGGACAGTGATAATTAGGGATACCAAAGAATTCTTGTTAAATTTTATTTAGGTCTATAAATTTTATTTAGGTCTGATATGTATTGAAATATTTACAGATGATGGGATGACTGGCATGCGCTTCAAAATAAGGGGAAAGTGGGTGTGGGGGACAAGTGAAACAAGATTAACCATAAATTGATAATTGTTGAAGCTGAGTGATACTTATGCGGGGGTTCATTACACTATGCTCTTTACTTTTGAATATTTTTGACATTTTCCATAATCAAAAGTTGAAAAAAAACCCCCACAACAACAAAAGATGTTTAAGCGTCGAAAAGGGACTCTAAGTTCAACTGTCTGATTTTTACTGATGGCAAAACTGGGCACAGAGAGATTAAATGACTTGTTCACGATGATGCTTACCCCTGACAGAGTTTTTACACCAACAGAATCGATAAAATTGACTTGTGTAAAATCCAGAATGACAGTGTGGACATTTTCCCCTGGGGGCATAAATCTTTGCAGTTCTTCAGGAATTGTGGTCTTAATGACTACTGGGGGAAATTTTATCTCATCATCCTCTTCTTCAGTCTTCGTAGCATCTTCCCCGTCTACTTCTCCATCCTGTGTCAAAAATTAAATCACACCAGAATTCTATGTATTTTGGTCCTGAGAGTTATAAGGAAAAATTAGTCTTTAGAGTCTCAAGCTACTGTCTATACCAGATCTTTTCTAAAATATTTGCCAAATCCCAGCCTTGTAATGTGACAAAAAAATGTGTGCATAATATTCAATTTTAGCTCAGTTTATTTTCCTTTTTTTGGCTCAATGAAATCTACTCTTAGTCCATTTTCCCCTAACTTCTAAAATAATTCTATTAACTTCAGCATGATAGACCATAAGTTACCATAAGCCTGGACAGTAAAAACCAGCCTTTGAGCTTTTTGACTATAAGCTGAATGAATCTATGGCTAAATACTAATGATAAAATTTATTAAGGTTCTGTATGATGTTTACTTTTTAAAACAATATTTTCCGCCCTACTTGCTTTTGCTCAGTGCATACAGCGTCAGTCCGCAGACTGAAGGGTCCTGAGTTCGATTCCAGTCAAGGGCAGGTACTCTGGTTGCAGGCTTGATCCCGGCCCCAGTCAGAGGCATGTGGGAGACAACCAATAAATGTGTCTCACATCAATGTTTCTCTCTCTGTGTTTCCTCCCTCCCTTTCACTCTCTCTAAAAATTAAGGAAAAATATACTCGGGTGAGGATTACTGAAATAACAAACAACAATGTTTTCCTGAGCCTATATCACTACTTATTTCAGAAGCATTCTCATAACTAACCTTATCATGCATTTTTATTTTTTATCATGCATTTTTAATACATAAAGGATAGTTAGATTATTTCTAAGCTTTCTTATTTTAGGGACTTCATGCTGTGTTAAAATTTCAATCATGAATAAAGGTGGGGGCCACTATGAATCAAGAGAGAAGGGAAAATTACACTGAAGAGACCACTCACCGCCTTGATAATGGTTGCGTTGGCTAAGTTTGCATTCCCGACTTCTTTAGCATACTTCTTCATGGCCTTTCTTCTTGCTCCCATAATAAATGCTGGGTTCACTCCCGTCTTTACAGAACAGCAATATTTGCAAAATCACTTCTTGGCTCCCAGGAACCCCCACCCCAAATACAATTAATCTTTAAATGTCCCAATTTGATGGTTTTCTATGTGAAGTTACCACCCCAAACCTTTCTCTACCTTTCTCTCAGATCCCTGAACTGAATTATTCCCTCATTACAAGAATTTTAGTACGTTTTCTTATTCTTGGTCTTGATTCAAGCCAAACAGAAGCTAAAGTATTAAAGAGAATTTAAAGTAGCATTTTTCAAACTTAGATTTCTCAGATTCTTATATTTAAGAGACTTTGGGTTGATTGTGAGGATTTCCTATAAACTGGACAGGGTAGGATCAAGTTCTAATCATGACCAAAGGAACTCTTATGATCCCAAGAGCAAGAAATCTAAAATTATTTTTTCACCTTTTCTTAAAAATTTTTTCAAAAGGTTATATATATATATATATATATATATACTCACACACATACATACAAAAATGTACACATACATTTTAAAAGGTTATATATATACACACATCTACAAAAATGTAGAAAGAGAAACAATGTAAAATTAATTTTTTGTGACTCACCTTTCTTTTTAATGCACTGCTATACAAGTCACTATTTGCATAATAAATTGGGGCATTTATTTGGAATATTTTAATTCCAGGAATTTCTTTCACCTAAGAAATAAAATGTTAGTGAATTTAAAACATGGAAATATTTCAGAATCAAAACTGCAGTAGCCTCCCTCTTCCAACCTGAAAATTCACACAGAGGTTGCTAAGGGCCCTCTTAATAGTGTTTAGATAAAACAATGTCTCTCTACTCATGCTCTGGAGGAAGGAGACCAAGAAGAAAGCCTTTTAAAATGCACATTTTGATCAGAGAACCAGGATGACGGCATAGGTAAATGCCAGTACTCGCTGCCTCCCACAACCACATCAAAATTACAACTAAAATACAGAACAACTATCACTCAGAACCGCCTGAAATCTGGCTAAATGGAAGTCTTACAAGTAGAGAATAAAGATGAAAGTATATAGAGACTGGTAGGAGGGGCAGAGGTGACAAATGGGCTGGTCCGACACTGTGGCTTTTATTTATTTATTTTTAAATCGGGAAGATATCTCTGCTGCAGAGGCCTCTTGTGAGAAGACAGGGGTCCCAGCCTCACTTTGGACCCCAGCCCAGGGTTCCAGAGCTGAAAAGAGAAGTCCCCATAACGTGGGCTATAAAACCAGCAGGAACTGTGACTGAGTGACACTGAGGCTGCTGGAGACCCAGCAGTTCCCCTTAAAGGACAGCACATGAACTTACATGGTCCTGCTCCCTGTAAGCTCCAGCGCTGGGGCAGCAGTTTGGGGGAATCCAGAAACATACGGGGAGAAACTGGATATCTGGCATTGGAGCAAGAACTCAGGAGTGGCTTTCTCTCAGACAGGGGTGCTCACTGGGGTCATTGTTCCTATGCTGAGACCTCCCCCTGTTGCAGAGATGACCGGCAGCCATATCTGAGTTTCTCATACTGTTTTCTCTGCCCTGGTGATTTCCTGAGACCCCACCCCACCCAATTTGCAGCCCCACCCAAGCTGTTTGCAATGGCTTTTCCATATGAATGGTCTGTCCTGGCTCAGACTTCAGACTTACCTATAATCTCTCAAACAAGCAGCAGCTGGCCATCAGCAAGACCTGGCACTAGCAGCAGCCTGCCTTGCTTCACAGCTTGGCCTAGCCTGGGCACTTCCAAGCCCCACACAAATAGCAGCCATCTGCAGATCGCTCTGTGGCTTCTGCTGGGTGGCACCTGGTAGTAGTTGACTTTGCATTTCCTGGGAGGCCCCAGAGCCACTGTACCCAATGGACAGTTTCAGACCATACCAGATTACAACTTTACACATCCATGAGCAAAACACTCAAGCGGCAAACTCAGTGAACACTAACACCTCACTGAAGCAAATCCTACTCCATAGGAGTATCTCTTGAACAGCAGCTCTTCCACTGTAGTCACAGCTGGTTCTCACAGCCAATTGGCCTGGAGGTCAGTTCCTCCCAGTGATGCCAATAGCAATCAAGGCTCAACTACAAGACTGTGTACACAGTGTACACAGAGGCACACCTAGTGTGCTCAGCTCAGGTGACTGGGAAGGCTGAGCCACTGGGCCCTATAGGATACCTACTACACAAGGCCACTCTACCAATTCCAGGAGACATGGCAGCTCTACCTAATACATAGAAGCAAACACAGGGAGCCCAGCTGGCATGGCACAGTGGTTGAGGGGACTTGTGGGCTTGGACCCCAGTATAGGGTGTGCAGGAGGCAGTTAATTAATGATTCTCTCTCATCATTGATGTCTCTATCTCTTAAAAAAAAAGCCTTGTCTCTGGAATGCAGTTTGGAAACAAGTAATTCAGCATATAATTCTTTGGAAGGAGGAGAAAACAGTAATCCTAATACAATCTCATTTCCTAATATCTTACAGTGAATCTGAGAATTTCTTCTCCAGAAAAAAACAAAACAGAGAAAACTAGTTTTAAAAGATTTTATAAAAGTCTTTGAGATTCCACATAAGAACATTCAAAATCAAGGATATTTTAAACCCTGATTTTAACCTATATTTTACATAGTTAATATTTTACCATCAGTTTATATCATCAGAAAAAAATCATGCACATACAAACCATCCTCTCAGTTTCAGTATTTTCAAATATATACCTTAATTCCAATAATATATATTTATCCTCATTTAAAAAAGAGACAAAATTAATATTAGGAGGTTGAGCAATTAATGTATAGTATAATGTACAGTGTAAGCTATAAAAGTGAATCCAGAGAGTAAATCAATATTCAGGATTTTCACTTTGACCAGTTACTTCCTTCCTTTTAACCCCCACTTTTTGTCCTAGGTGAAAATAAAATTTAGTTAGCCAATCACATTACACCACATCACATGCTTACAACCATTTAAAATTATAGAAAAGGTCCTACCTCCTCATATGCATCTATATCAATATACACATCAGTGTCAGGAAGCTGTCCAAGGACTTTGTAGCTCGGACTGAAGAGAGAGAGTGAATGTGTTAAAATACCATTGTGTTGAGACCCAGTAGGTAATTGAAAAATGAGGTTGTACACACTTAAATGTCATGTATGGATGTGCTAGTGAATTCAGGAATACTTGATCCTTATATGGTGCCTTTCACATTCCTAGTGCCATTCCAAACCTAACATTCTCCACACACTTCACACCACACACACCCTACACCTTACTCCCAACATATACAATACACACATACAGCAAATATATCACACAAATAACACACACAGACACATAGAAACACATACCCCACATATGACACATACCCTTCACATACACATACACAATGTAATTACACACACATACCATACAAATACACACCACACCAGACACTTACCATATCAACGACCTGATCAGGAAAAAAGACTTGGGCATTTAAAGATGGGGGTAGAAATGAATTGTGCAGAGTTCAAGTCATGCCATACATGACTCAAGTTCTCATTCTACTCAGTAGATAGAACTGTCATCCTACTCTACTTAAGAAGAGGTTTTCTTTTTGTTTCTAGGAGTCTCTGACCGGGGTGTGGGTAGTCAACTAAAGAGGTGGGGAGAGAATAAAAATCTCCAGTTAGCACAGAAATTTTCTTAAGTTTTGTTTGATAAATTGAAGCCCAGTGAGGTAAGGTGGGTTGTCAGGGAGCTTTGAGAGCCAGAATATGTCCCAAAGTCTTTGATGTGACATTCCATGGTCTTGGTACTATGTCCTGGTGCTTCTTAGCATGCAGAGGCAAGTGCTTTGTGAGTTAGAAGATACAATACAAACAGTAGCTAATTTTCTGGGTGGATTCCCTCAATAAGTATTCAGAGATCACACTATGTGCCTGATTCTGGACTCTAGGAACACTGCCTTCACGGTCGAGATGCTCAGTCTGTAGACAGCTACAATCCACGTGAAGTCAACACTGCGGCCTCGGGCAGGACACCCACACATCCCAATCTGTGCACTCACCTCTGTGTTCTGTAAATCACAGTCATCAGCGCGATGATGACAGCAGTAATCAAACCATAGTCCAACCCCAGGAACAAGGAGGAGACGAAAGTCGTAAGCCAGATGGTCTGAACGAAACACAGAAAGCTTTATGGAGAATCCTGTTAACAATTTCCTAGAGTTACACACACACACACACACACAATACCTAACCTTGCCTAACTGGACACTGCATATAACAACTGACTGCGTTAAATTATAATTCTCGCATTTTTATCAGCACTAATCCCTGTGTTGCTATGATCAATCGCCTAACAATCACCTTTGTTACTTACCAGCTCTATTTTGCTGGTTCTCCAGAAAAAGGGGAGATCTGAGAATTGCATAAACATTCCTTTCAGGTTGACGATCACAATGGCCGACAGCACAGCCTGAAACACAGTACATCCACACTTGCCTCTCCTCTTGTGTCCAAACAGCCCCATTTGCTGGCTCCTCACTGTCCTCCTGCTGCCCCCCCACACCCTCTCCCCACTCACTTCCTACGCGGCAGTGATGGTACATTGGGAGCCATGAACACCTGGATTTTCAGGACTTGGTTAGCTAAAATGGGCCTTGGAAAACCAGGCTTATATCCTAGCAGCAAACCTGCATGGTAGTCAAGAGGTTCAGAATTAAACTTGGTACTCGAGGAGTTATTTCACCCAATGGCCTTTCTACATTGATTTTCTTTACTCTAACACTGTTCGTCATCTCTACTAGATTAAATATGTCAGTAAACAAATGTCTGAGGAGTGTAGGCCATCTCAGATTTTAAAAGGAAGTATTAGGTGAGAGAAGATCAAGGAGAAAGGGACCTTGGAGACTAGCCAGTGCAAACACCCTCTTTGCAGGTAAACTGAGACCCAGAGATGTTGAGACAGCTTTCCCAAGGTCCCAGTTGCTGATAGATAGATTGTGGACTAGGATCTTGGTCCTAGCCTTGGCCCTTTCTCATACCACCCTGCTAGGGTTACATTAAAGACCCATGAGACATCCACAAAAATATAAACAAATAAAATAGCAAAATTTGTACACATGGAAAACCTCACACCAAGTCCAAGCTACACACCTGGGGTAATGATTCAAAGAGGAATCCGGTGGCTAATATGACCATCAGAATCATTAACGAGGCCAAACAACCTGCAAGCTGCATGAGAAAAGACACATGGAAGGGGCTTTTAGGAGAGGGTAAGATGCCAGCATAGGTTGGTCCTAGTCTTTTGATAACCAATGTGAGACGATCAAGAAAAGATGGATTCATATAAGTCACTCAAACCATCACATAAACCTATTAACTCCTTCCCACTTCTCTGAAGTTCTGGCTCCTCTTACAGCTTTTAAACAGAAGCTGAAATACCCTGACTGAAATCTGCTTGCCAGGGTGGGGAAAGGAGATATCTGGTGCTGATCTGAGACCCGTAAGGGCCAGAAGAGGTCAGATAAGACTCTGCTGTCCAATGTGGTGTCCACTAGCCACACGTAGCTCTTTAAATTAAAAGAATTTAAACTAAAGTAAAAAATTAAGGTCTTGCCTGCACTAGTCACATTGTAAGTGCTCAAGAGTCTCAAGTGGCCAGTGGCTGCCATACCAGACGGTGCAAATACTGAATATTTCCATCACTGGTGGAAGTTCTATTGGATAGTGCTGGCATCCTTCCCATTCTCAGCCTGAGGCTTTCATGACAACATACTATGTCTCAGCTTTGAGGTTTATGATAGCAAGGAGTATCGTATAATTTTTTGATTAAACTGGAGAGTATACCTCTTTCCTATAGATTTAGCTCCTTGGGATTTGCTTCAATCAATCATACTTTTTTTCTGATTCACTACACAGCTCACTGGAGCATGGATCTTCAGGCAGAATAGCTTTGGGTTCAGAAAAGAACCAAGGGATTAAAATTAAATTACCACCCAAATCACCAGTCCCGAGAAGCCAGGCGTATACATACCTGTGTCTTCCCTCCAGTGCCTTCCTGAACAAGGCTTCGAGACAAGGAGCATGAAATTGCGAAAGTCTGGAAGAGTGAGCCAATGGAATTGCACAGTCCCAGCGCAATGAGCTCCTTTTCCATGTGGAAACAAAGCACATGAGAGATCCGTTATTCTTCAGAAAGAAAGGTGCGATGGCCCACGTAATATACATTGTCAGCAGTATAGGCTGTTTCTTCATTGTCTTTTCAGATACAAGAAATGGTTTAGAATGAGCTCAAAATAGGAATTATTCCATAATTTAAGGTGGGGGTGGGAAACACTTTGAATTTTTAGTGTTGGCGGTAAATGCTGCACTCAGCCTTCTTTCCCAAATACTCTCTAAGGGACAATCCTTTAAACTTTAAGTTCTTTATTGTTGAAAGTATTACACATGTCTCCTTTCCCCACTATTGACCTCTCCCCGGCTGCTCCCGCCCCCCAGCACATGTCCTCGCCCCCCTACTGTCTGTGTCCATTGGCTAGGGATAAAACTTTTTTGTTGTTAAGGTATATAGGATTGTGGTGTGTAGTTCTGACATCTTTTGAATGCCTGGCTCTTGTTCAACCAGAGTACATGTCAGTGTCCTCCTGGGGCAGTGAAACCTGCTCTCAGGGCTACTCTGGTCTTCCTGGTTGGATCACTGTGCTTCATATGAATGGGGATCATCTCCTCTCCTCTTAGAAACACAGAGCATGTTAAAACAGACACTGTCATGCCAAAATTATAGCTCATGGCATTCAGATTAAATACCTTATCTGTAGCTATGTTATAAAAGAAGGTGACAAAGAATACACTGTGGAGTTTGAGTGATGAATCACACACTCAACGTTTAATGACCAGAGAGAAGGTTTCCTGAGGAGTAAAAATGACTCTGGAAAAACATTTTATTCCCAATCTGTGATCACATTTTTAAAAACTCACTTTAAAATGTGATCACATCTATTGAATGACAACTGTAATTGAAAAAAAACACAAAAAAACAAACACAACTAAAAACAGTGGTAACATCAATAGCAGTACGGCAAACTGGAAATCTCAGATTGGAGATTTCACCTTTCTAGCTGGACCTCTGCCCATGGGATGAGTATGATAATGATCTGATCTACATTAATTATGAAAAAAATGTAATGTTCAATAAATCATGCTTTAAATACATCCACCATCAAACTACACGTTTTTTGATCAAGACAGAGGAATCAAGCTCACTTGCCTTTCATAGCAGAGCATGATGATTGTATCACTAGGGAACATCTGTACAAAAGTAATGATTTTTACCTGATTGCCATCGACCTGGTAGCCATGTTTATTTCCCAAGGTCTTGGCCATCGAGATGGTCACTGAAAACCCAACAATGGCTATGGCGATGGAATCCACGTACACGAGGTGGAAGAGGCTGGTGTCCGGATTGGCTGGAGGGAGTAGCCTGAAAGAGCAAGCTGACTTTAACCCAAGTGCTGTGACCACTGGGAAACAAACATGCAATGAAAGGGGAGCATCTCAGAGGGGCATTATTTACAAAGGAGGTGATCCATGGGTACTTGTTTGCTCTCGTTTGGCAAAAAGGGCCCTTCTGGACACACAGAGGTTCTTTCCAGGCCTCAGCCCCAGAGTACCACCTTTCTACCTGAATGGGTTATCAGCAGAGATCAGATGCCGTTTTATTTAGAAAAGAAGTAACCTCACACCTCATGGCACCTGCATGGCAGGTGTAAGTAAGACCCAGAACAGGAAGAAGAGACATTCGAACCAAAGCCTGAGGGCAGGGAGGGTATCGGGCAAGGGTCATCCTGGAGGAGAATTACTGTCTGAGCAACAGTAGGCACTCACTGCTCTCCCTCGTTATTTCACATAACTGCTCCTTCCCAGGATCTCTTCAGGTGCGTTTCTAACATCAGAAAGGAGCTGCAGCAAATTATGCTCCTTGGGTCTCTCGTGGGAGTCTGAAGGGGCCAATAATGTGACTCCGGAAGCCCCACAATGGGCAATCTAATTTCTGTGGTCCTTTTTATAGGTTGGAAACTCCTTCCTAAAGGGAAAGAATAGGAATTCCCTAGAATAGTTTGGGGGAAGGAGCAATATAGGTTTTCAAAGGCACCTGCTCCCATTTGAGACACTGGGCTAGATCAGTGGTCGGCAAACTGCGGTTCGTGAGCCACATGCGGCGCTTTGGCCCCTTCAGTGTGGCTCTTCCACAAAATACTGACTTCTGCGCATGGGCCACGAAGTTTCAATCGCACTGTACATGCGCGCCCGCACGTGGTATTTTGTGGAAGAGCCACACTCAAGGGGCCAAAGAGCCGCATGTGGCTCGCGAGCCGCAGTTTGCTGACCACTGGGCTAGATAATAAAAATAATCAATTAATTGATGCATAATATTATTCTTACAGTAACGATCACTAGGTATTTCCTCTGTGCCAGGTTCTGTGCTTATTTATCTCCAGGAGCCCTGTAAGCCGGGCACCATCATAATGGCCATTTTACAGATGAAAAAAAATGAGGCACAATGAGGCGAGGCAACCTGTTCCAGGTCAAACAGCTCACCAACTGCTCACAACGAAAACCATGAAGAATCCACCTCCCTGTGCCTCTTACTATGTCATATCACAGCGACAGAGGGGATGTCTCAAGTTCTGGGGTAAAGGAAAGGGAGGGAAGAGAGGAGAGAAATCTAACATAAAAGCCTAGATGATGTGCTACATGCTTGACATATGTCATCTCAGGCATCCTCATGATAATCCTACTAGCTAGGTACCATTATTATCCCAATTCATAGGTGAAAAAAACAGATGCTTGCCGATGTCAGGTAATTTGCCCAAGATGGAGCAGGCAGTCACAATCCAGGGTTCTGACTATAAAACTTACTGTCTTTCCCTTGCCCTTTGCTACAGAAGCGTTAGCCAAGAGGGAAGGCCTGGGAGCAGCTTTGGCTGAGGAATAAGAATATGAGAAAAGGGTTGATTTTGGAACGAAGGGAGGAAAGTAAACCAAGAAACAGAATGTGCCGCCACAACTTGGATCTCTAATAGTCAACCGCCACTTTCTGGACACTGTGCTGTGTACGTACGTGCGTGCGTGTAGACAGAGTGATATGTGTGTGTGTAAGTAAGTGGGATAGTCTGCTTTCAGATAGGACCCAGAATTCCTCCCGTCCTTGAACGTGCTGCTCTCCCATCCAGGGGTGGAATCTGTTTCTCCTCTGGGTCCTTCTTGTGATTTGCTTTGACCAGCGGAATGTGGTGAAAGTGACTGTGTGAGCGCGTTAAGTGGCTTCTGCTGTTCTGTCCTGCCTTGAGCCACCACGTAGAGACACCATGTGGAGAGCAGAGGCCAGCCAGCCCTCAGCAGTCCCAGCCCCTCCGGCTGAGGTGTCAGCCCTGCTGGAGCCTCCAGCCCCAGTCACCCCGTCAGACATCTACAGCGGCATGAGGGACCCCAAGTGAGAGCGGCTAGAGAACCACCAGCCGAGCCTCACCTGGACTGATGAGCTGCGCACAAGGAAATGGATGCTGCTTTAAGCACTGATAAGACGCACAGATAACGGAAACGGTGTGATGATACAGATACAGATAGGTGGGTAGGCAGGCTTTATTGGTTTCCTGCTTGGTTTGGGGCTAAATTCCAGAAAGATAAGCTTTCTGGGTAGCCAAGTTTCAGAAAGGTAAAATGTCATTTAGAAAAGAAAAACTCTAGCTCTGACAGAGGGAAAGCAACGTCCTCGGGAAAGTATATGGGTGGCACGTGAATTTTTAAAAGAAGTCTAAGTGTGAGGGTTCACATTTATCCAAATACTTGTGGTTAGTTATTCAGTAGGGTTAGCTCTTGGATAATGTTTATCACATGACTAATTATCTTAGTGACTCAGGTGTGCGGTCACGGAAAGCGCACACAACTGAGTATCGGAAGACCGCGCCCTGGGCCCAGGCTGGGACCCACCAGGAGCCACCAAACCTCATTCATGTCTCTCAAGCGTCACCTCCTTGGATCCGCTGCCTAGAACAGCAACCCCAGCCCTCCCCACCCCTTTCCTGGCTTCTGCTCCCTGCACAGCGCTTCTCACTATTTGGTTGTTGCCTGTCCCCCCCAGGAGAATGTGAGCGCCATGAAAACAAAGACATTTAAGCTTACATGTTTGCTTTTCGCTGCTGTGCCCCTGGCATATAACAGGCACTCATTAAACACATGCTCAATAAACGAACTTGCTTATCTGTAAAATGGGAATGATGTACGCGACAAGTGCTATTGAAAGCAGCAACTGAGATGGTGGGTATTAAAGTAGTTAAAAAATATTTTTATTGATTTCAGAGAGGGAGAGAGATAAATAGAAAAATCAATGATGAGACAGAATCATTGATTGGCTGCCTCCTGCATGCCCCACATGGGATCAAGCCCGCAACCCAGGCATGTGCCCTGACCGAGAATTGAACCTTGACCTCCTGGCTCATAGGTCGACGCTCAAACACTGAGCCACCCTGGTCGGGCCAGGCTAACGTGTTTTATAAATGACAAGTCCAAATACAAAATCAAGCGTTATTACCGTGTTATACGCGAGTTCACGCTTCCTCCTTCAACACTTGCTCTGTGGAGTGAACTCTGTCTTAAAGAGCACCTCCCTCTCCCTGTGATTCCCACAAGGTTCGTAGGTGGGGCTAGAGGCAAGGTCTGAGGGGACATGCCAGGTTCTGTCAGCCTCTAGCATCGGGGCACATGTCTGCCTCGGTTTTTTCGAAAGAGAAGGGGGTGGTGAGTGAGACAGTATGAGAGATGCAGAGGCCGCCAGAGAGGGTCAGAGAGGAACAGAGCCAGACCAGGAGTGGCTCACAGCCACTCTTGCTCCTTCAAAGGAAGGGAATAAAACATTTAAAGAGTTAGATAAAAGAAAAAGATGAAGCAAAGAAGCAACACATGATTTAAAACTAGAAAAGTTGTTGAAAGAATGAGCCGGAGAACTTTTGGTTACTGTCTTGGACGCTTATAGCGTATCAGGGGCTACACTAATATCCCGGGGGCTCTCTCAATGGGCCTCGGAAAGGTATCAGTCACCAGGCCTGCCAGGCAGGAGAGGAAATGGAGGCTTGGAGTGGACAGGGATTGCCCAAGGTCACACGGCTAGAGAGTGGCAGGCTAGACTTAGGTCTTTTTGCTCTTAATTTCTACGTCTCCCAAGGAGAGTTTTAAACACTGGTACGTGCTAAACAACAGGAAACAAAGCGAACACCACATGCTGCGCGGGTGGGACTAAAACGTGGTGCAGGCAGCGTGGAAAACGGCATGGAGGCTCCTCACCAAGTTACACCCAAAAGAACGGAAAGCAGAGTCTCGAAGAGATATTGGCACACCGTGTTCACAGCAGCACTATTCGCAACATCTAAGAGGTGGGAGCAGCACACCACCCACCGCGGACTTCTGTTCAGCTTTAAAAAGGAAGGACATCATGGCATACGCTGCAACAGGGATGAACTTTGAGGACATTATGCTAAATGAAATGAGCCAGTCACAAAAAGACAAGTACTGTACAATTCTACTTATATGAGGTACCTACTGGAGTCAAATTCAGAGAGGCAAAAAAGCAGAATGGTGGTTGCCAGGGGCTGAGGAAGGGAGATGGAGAGTTATTGTTTAATGGGCATGGGGTTTCAGATGTACAGGATGAAAAGGCTCTGGAGATCAGTTTCATAACATGAGTATAATTAACACTGCTGAACCATACACTTAAAAGTGATTAAAATGATAAATTTTATGTTATTTTTTTTACTACAATAAACAACAAGCACCCATGCACATGCTAAAAATCAAAACAACAAAAACTCCCAAGCCCCCGCCCCCCAAACCTTCAGCTATTTGATAGGTCGGAATAAAAGGGATTTCTCATTGCAAGAACACTAAAGCAGGAGCTAGAAACCACATTAGATGCATTTATTATTCAAGTCACACTGTTACTTCAAATTATTTTCCTACCCCAGAGGAAGTGACCCAACGACGTCCACATTGTACGACTCGTGCAAGCTGAACCCAGCTGAAATGCCAGTTCCCATCACCACCTAAAACAGACACAAACCAAATGTCCTTTACAGATGAGAATTCAAATGCCACAAAAATGAGCTCTTCAAATACTGTTAGCCAAACCAAATCTATTCTCACTCAACTTTCAGTTTTAAAAAGAAGAATTACAGTTAGCTTCTAGCAATGCTAAATTCTCCTGTCGACTCTCCCTGGAAAATTAAAATGGACTCTAGTTTCCTTGTGGCCTGGTGCTTTCCTTTTTCTTTTGGTCTGTTCCATGCTGAAGTGTTTGGCTAGTTGACTGCAAACAAAAAAGCCCATAAAACCTTTCAGGAGTTGGCTGTGCATGTGGGCCAGGGGAAATGTGTCTCTGATCACATGACGCGAATAGAGGTCACTGAAGCTTGTACTGTGAAGGGGGGTACGATGGCAGTGTATCATTATAAAATGTAGATGAGTGGATAAAAAAGCTGTGGCACACTTACACCGTGGAATACTATGCAGCTGTAAAAAAGAAGGATCGCTTACCCTTTGAGACAGCATGGAGGGGCCTGGAGAGTATCATGCTAAGCGAAATAAGCCAGTCAGAGAAAGACAAGTATCACATGATCTCACTCATATGTGGAAGCTAATGAACAAAATAAACTGATGAACAAAATAGATCCAGAGACATGGAAGCATGCGACAGACTGACGAATCTGAGGGAAAGGGAGGCGGGACGGGAAGAGATTAACCAAAGAATTTATATGCCTCTATGCATAACCCATGGACACAGACAATAGTGAGGGTGAAGGCCTGGAGTAGAAGGAGGGTGTGGGGTTGAGGGAGAATGGGGAGTAGAGCAGGTCAAGGGGGAAAGAAGGGGACATCTGTAATACTTTCAACAATAAAGATAAATTAAAAAAATAAAAACAAAAAAAATAATGTACGTTCGGATCTGCAGTCGTCCTGCTGACCCTGTTTCCAGCACCACGTGTGGGGGAGCAGCTTGCAGTTGCCTCCCCCCAGTTCAGCCAGGGTCAGAGTGCAAGTGCCTATCACACACGTTTCCTCATACACCAGCTTCCTGGAATGCCAGGGCATAGATTCAGTTGGTGTGGAAAGCACTACCCTTAGTGAGCTACAAGAAGAGAGAAACGAGAGGGAAGGAAGGCAATTTTCTTCATCCTGAAGAATGATAGCTACAGAGCTTTGAGTGGGCTGCCGAGAAGGAATGAAGGCTGTCCAGGGAAGGGAGGGAGCGGGCCCTCACGGTGGTGGCAGCTCAGGGAACCCATAATGAGGTGAGCTTATCTGACACAGCAGCCTGAGAGACCAAGTGCATGGGTGCTTCTGGCCCCTTTGATGAGATGCTCCCTGTTCTTTTAAATATATATATATTTTAATTGATTTTAGAGAGGAAAGGACAGGGAGAGAAAGATAGATCAGTGACGAGAATCATTGATCAGCTGCCTCCTGCACGCCCCCCACCGGGGATCCAGTCCGCACCCCGGGCATGTGCCCTGACTGCGAAACGAACCGTGGCCTCCTGGTTCATAGGTTAATGCTCAACCACTGAGCAACACTGGCCGGGCCGAATTACCCCTTTTTGTTCATCGCATTTATGTCTGTCACCCTGAATTGTATTAGCTGTGCAACGCAAACTGGGGGTTTGGGGGGGTGTTTGTCCAGAATATTCAAATCCATAGGATAAATGTGGCTTCAGTCTCCATTGCCTCAACTTCATATAGTGGAAACTAATTTAACCCCTGCTTTCCGATCAACACAAACAGATATATTACGAAATAGAATGCAAAACTCAAAAGTGTTTTTATGATCAAAAAGAAAGTTTATGTTTACAGGGAGTCATAAAGACTGTCCCACATTTTCCAGCGTGGCTTCTCTCTCCCTTGCTCTGAGGAGAACTTAGATAAGAAATTTAAAAAACACTGGATTCCTATAATCACAAGGATAAAATTCTAGAGAACCATTGCCCTGGGAAACATGAAGGAATCCATTAAAGGGAACCTGGGAAATGGACAGAACCAGGAACCCAGGCCGGGAAAGGCAATCTTCACCATTTGCTGCACAATTAGGCCTGGCCTGCCCGTCTCCTTGCCCTGCAAAGGAGCTGAGAGCCTCCTGCTGTCCTCCGTGACGAAGCAGGAACTCCGTGCCCAGCCCCAATGACAGAACTGCTAACTTTGAATCTGCTAGACCAGTGGTTCTCAACCTTCTGGCCCTTTAAATACAGTTCCTCATGTTGTGACCCAACCATAAAATTATTTTTGTTGCTACTTCATAACTGTAATGTTGCTACTGTTATGAATCGTCATGTAAATATCTGATATGCAGGATGGTCTTAGGCAACCCCTGTGAAAGGGTCGTTCGACCGCCAAAGGGGGTCGCGACCCACAGGTTGAGGACCGCTGTGCCAGACAGTCCTGTTGGGATGTAGACATGACCAAAGCACGGAAAAGGATCAAAGCGATTGGTTTCTTCCTGAGCTGTAATGTTGGCCTGTTGTTTTCGTGGCTCAAACTTTTGGCTAAATTTGGGTCAGACACCTATACTTTCTATTTTTTATCCTTATGGTTCTCGAATTATGCACCAAGGTGCCCCAGGGTGCCACGGGGAACTCACCAGGACACCGTGGGATAGAACTTCCAAGGAAAACAGTGACATGTGCCAGACGCTACGCACACTTCTAGTTTGAGGTAGTTCACAGTTTCCACCTCAGTTCCCACTACACTCCTTTCGATTACTCTGTATCTTTGCAAAACTGGGCATTCGGGGGCTGCTGGGGTAGAAAGCAGGTACCATGCAAAATCAAAGTGAAGAGGAAATGGAGGGTAGAAGCGCCCATCTGACTTGAGGATTTGTCAGATAATTGTGGTTATTTAACCGTGTAATAAATATATATTTTATTTCAATTTATGTGCATTATTTTTACAGTTCTTAGGTTGTTAGACATAAATACGTATTAAGTTGCTTGGACTTAACTACTTACTAAATTAAACCATTATGTATTTCTTTTGACCTAGGAGTGCCAGGAACCAAGAAAGTTGGGGAACTTTTGATTTTTGCTCTTTTCAAAATTGAAACAGCTTAATCTTTTCAGGTTATTAAAGTTATGTGTTCATTATAAAAGAATTAGACAATAAAACACTGAGGCAGAAAAATCTTCCCTAATCTCATCACTCACAGATAATTCCCATGAAAATATTTACAGAGTCTTCACCTATATTTTAAAAATCATCCATTCAGTGCTCTAATGATTTTTCTTTCTTGTCAGTGTATTTGTACAAGTTCCCCTTTCAAATTCTACCCCTCTCTTGGCAGAACGGAGAGGGAAAACGTCTAACACCCTGTTCCCTCCCATCCATCCCCTTGCGCACCCCTCTCAGAAACAGCTGAAAGTCGACTTACCGCAAAGAACTCTAACGGAATGGGTGCCGGCAATTTCTCTTTAAATCTCTCATTAAACTCCTTGCCACCCAACAGCAAACCAAAAACCATCAGCCCGACGCCTAGGGAACACACGTTGAGGTTTTTAACATTCTGCAACACAGCAACTGTACTCTGTAACACAGTGAACACTGGGGTTTACATCCGGCAGCGGCCCTGGGCAGTCACTAGTGCACTAATTCACACAGCACCCCAGCACTGGGCGTTCTCGTCAGAGCTCTCAGCTCAACTCGCTCTCTTTGTAGCTTCCCCCAGTGTGGAGCCTTTTCCCCTCGTCAGACACCTTGAAAGCTGAACCTTATCCAACAATCTTACAGTGCTCTTTGACATGCTCACGTGTCAATGTAGTATTATAAAATTCAGAAGAGTAACCCTTGTACTGAGTCCTGAGCACTGGGAAAGGATTAGGGGGCTGAATACCAGCAAAATAATACAAAGGTAAAGACACAGAAAAACTTTTAAGAGCTGAAAGAGAGAGAAATCCTGGTGAGCAGATGAAAGAGGAACCAGGTGGGCTTTGAAGGCAAGAGGGTGCTTAAGTTTGAAAAGACTTCCGGGAGAGTTAAAGAAAGCCGTTTAATCTTATCCTCAGGCTGCAATTCCCAGCACCCCGAATACAGTCAATACTTATCTGGACCCTGGGGAAGTAGGATACTGCTGAGCCCCGGCTACACACCTTTCTTAGCAATGCCTACAGCATACTCAGGTGCCTGTCTGTGGTCTCCTGGGTGACGAGGCATTTAGAAAAATCTCAGAGTAAGAAGCATGCTACCAGCTATTATGGGAAATGAAGAATTTAGTTATTTAGGGAATGTTCCTACAGTTTGATTCCATTTGAATCCATCCAGGATTCAATTTAAATGGCACCCCCTCAAAGTGACTTTCCTAGACCTCTAATCTAAAGGTCTCCCCATGCTTCGAACAATATTTTAATCAATTACACATGTATGCAATTAATGGCTTACTACTCGTCTTCCCATTGGACTGTAAGTTCCAAGAGGGCAACGGCCATGTCTGCTCACTCACTGCTGGGCCTCGCACAATGTCTAGCACATAAATACCTACAAGGTCTTTCTGCCCAAGAATAGCTTTAGCATCATCATGTAAGTTTCAGTAGCACTTTAACTATCATTTGGTTCTAATTATTTAAACACTTCTTTTATCCATGGGTTACTCAGAAGTAGGTTTTTTTTGTTTCTAAATGTGTGGAAGTTTTAAAGCTATATTTAATTACTAATTATGCCATACTGTGTAAAAATATACTAAATTTTTAAAATTTGTGATCAGTTTCACGTGTAAGTTTCAACACAATTGGTTATTACCATTGTTCCCTATGTTCTTATAACGAATTTATATTTTCTCCGAGTTGGATGCGAAGGTCTATATATTTTTTATTAAATTAATTAATTTGGTTAATTGTGTTAGCCAAATCTTTTATAGACTTATTTTTTGCCTGCTTGAATAAGCAGTTTTTGAGAGTTAGGTTCTCCCATGACACTTTTAAATTATTTGTTAGCTCCTGAAGAGAATATAATTCTGTCTCAAGAAAAAGCTGTCTTTTCAGCTAACGAGGGTGAAGGTGTAGGCACCCAATAAAGACCTAATAAGAAATTCCTTGCAAGGCAGGCAGTATCGTACATTAATAAAAGGAGAGTTTAAGGTTTAATTCATTTTGTAGTGCTCTTTTCAGAAAAGCGTTAGAATAACCAAGTTTTCCCCACGGTATTAAAATTCTTAGCAAAAAGAAAAGTGAGCCCTGAAGGTAAAAGAGATACAGAAGAGGAGGAGGGAAAAGAAAGAAGGGAAAACTAGGACCAGTAAGTTGCTTACTTACATACACCACTGAAAAGATCCCACTGTACCGCTTTGTTTTAACTCCAAACAGGTATTTTAACATGGAGGTGAAGACATGCACAGCTGCCGCAGTGGTAAAGCCACGCACCAGGGGCTCTGTGAGGTATATGGCCACAAATCCAAACCTACAGACACCTAGGCAAAACTATTTTTTTTTAAAATGACAAAGAAACAAATAAATCACATGATTGATCAGGAAGTTAAAACCAACAGAAAACATACAAATTTCTTTCTGGACCACTTTCTAACACTACGCATTTGCACCTGCAACAGTTAAGCAGCTAACAAATCAATCGCTGATTGTACAAAAAACACTGGGAGCTCTGGAGTGGCTTGGAGTCCCAAAGAGCATCAGGCACTCAGAACCGGGGACACATTGAGTCAATGTCATTGCCTGTTCCTTCCAAGCACATATGAGAAGCCTCTTCCCATTACTAAACAATTCTGC
Organism: Myotis nattereri; assembly: GCF_964212035.1. Classification (NCBI taxonomy): domain Eukaryota; kingdom Metazoa; phylum Chordata; class Mammalia; order Chiroptera; family Vespertilionidae; genus Myotis; species Myotis nattereri. The sequence goes on from NC_138086.1 coordinate 68,508,935, forward strand.
TTCAGGCTTTTCTTGCTTTTGGAATCTCTAAAGTACCCAGCGGAGGTTTGCTGGCTCCTAAAACATAATTAACTTCAGTAAGGCATATAATCGGCCTGGTGCTCCCGGGTGCTGCGAGCTCTGAGCTCTGATCCTACCCACCCAGTAGACCAGCCGAGAGTGCTCAATAGATAGTTACGAAATGAACAAACGAGAGTTCATTTCCCCGTCTCTGAGTCTTACCTGAATGATTCCTGCAAGTAAGGTCACTGACATGGCGACTTTCACTCTCAAGGCGTCTCTGGCTTCTGTACCATTGGTTGCGTTTACTCCTCCCGGGATGACTATATCATCTGGTACTAATCGAACAGCCACGCCGCCAATCATCAGGCTAATTACAGCAAACGGACCTGAAATAGTGAAGCATGAATCAAGGAAATCAGTTTCAGTGTAGCTGATGTGATTGTCGCCAGTACTCTAGAGAACACGGGTGAAGGCAACAAATCATCATTGAAATAAAATTGCACTGTTCTCCTTAAGCATTAAACCACGGCTCCTGGACTATACTGGTATGTAAACTGTGTGTGTGCAGATTGTATTCTCCAAAAATGACCATGATGACATCTTCCATCCCACAGACTCTTCTAGAAATTTGACATTTCCCTATTAAGACATAGACTAATTTTTAATTCACCTCTCCTTGAATCTGAGAGGACTTGTGACATATTAGTAACCAAAAGAATGCTCTTACCCTTTGAGACAGCCTGGAGAGCATTATGCTAAGCGAAATAAGCCAGTCAGAGAAAGATAAGTATCACATGATCTCACTCATATGTGGAATCTAATGAACAACATAAACTGATGAACAAAATAGATCCAGAGACATGGAAGCATGGAAGAGACTGAGGAATCTCAGAGGGAAGGCGGGGGTGGGTATGGGGTGGGAGAGATTAACTGGGGGAATTTATATGCATATATGCATAGCCTGTGGACACAGAGGATAGTGTGATGCAAACCTGGGACGGGCAGATGTGAGATGGAGGGGGTCAATGGGAGAAAAAGGGGGACATCTGTAATTCTTTCAACAATAAAGATAAATTTTAAAAAATGCAGCAGCAGCGATACTGTTGACTTCCGTGGCTAGGTAACAAAAGGTGATGCAGCTTCCACCTGAGAGCTGTTACACTGGCTCGTGCTGCAGCCCTGAGCGTGAGAAAACTCGTTAGGACCACGTGGAGAGAGAGGAGAGGAGAGAGAGGAGTGGGGAGAGAAAGAAGAAAGAGAGAGAGAGCAAAGGGCAAGAGGAGAGGGGGAGAGGGAACAAGAGAGAGAAAGAGGTTCAGGCTTCCTGTAGCTGCTCTAGCCCCAGCTCCCTTCTGACTCTCAACTGATGAGACCCTGAGCCAGACCTGCCCAGATGAGCTTTTCCCAAATCCTGACCCACAGGAACTGTGAGACACAGTGAAATGATTTTTGCTTTAAGCTGCTAAATTTGGGGGTATTTGTTACCTAGGAATGGACATCTGAAACATTGTGCCTGTGTTTGCTGGGGGCTGCCTCATGCAGCACCAAGGCTATTATGAAATCCATATAAATCTGATCCTAAATACACGAAATACACTACAGGGAATCCAGAGCCTAAAATCAGATGAAAATGCAATACACGTGTGGTAATTAGGAACTTGCAATATCACTAATGAAATAAAAAGAAAAACCAGATGCAAGTAAATTGTATTATGAATTAAAACACGTATTTCAGATTTTAACAACTGCTCTTTTTACACAAGAAAATTGTCTTTCTCCCCCCCCCCCCCCATTATGCCAAGATGATAAGAAAGCTATTAGTTCTAGAAATCTTGGGGGGAGTATATTTTAAAGTACCTACTGGGTGTGCAGTAACAAGTTATTATTAAGCGGATGTTCTAATAACAAACATACTATGTCTTCGGCACATTGCAAAGCTGAGAAAGCCAAATGGAAAGGTACTAGAGTATCAAGTATAAGCTTTTACCTATGGATATGTGTCTGGAGGTTCCAAAAAAACAATACATGATAACAGGGTAAAACGAAGAGTACAGGCCGAACACCGGAGGCACAGCTGCCAACATTGCGAAGGCTAAGCCTGCGGGATTAAACACCAGACAGAAATAGGGAGATCATTAGAAAAGATGGTTGATATGTATTTTTCTCTTGGTTCTTTATCTCTGACGAACAAGTGACAACCATATTAACTTAAGCATAAGTGTCTTCATTGGCCCGCCCTTCTACCCTGAACATACACATTATCCTACCTTCTGCAGAGAGTCCAGGCTGGGTTGTCCCCTGGTCATCTCCTCTTTTCCAGGAGTCATTGCCTTTGCCTATACAGTGGGGCCTTGACTTACGAGTGTCCCAACTAACGAGTTTTTTGAGATACCAGCTGTCTCTCTGCTGATTTTTTGCATTGAGTTGATAGAGTAATTTGAGTTAACAAGCTCGGTCTCAGAAAGAATTAAACTCGTAAGTCAAGGCCCCACTGTACAGAGTCATAGCCACCTCTAATTGACTTCCCACATTCATTCTGGTGCCCCTCCCACCAACCAAATCCATTCCCTAAACAGCGGTCTCAGTGACTCTGACAAAGGAAAGCCAAGTGAAAAGCATGCTGATAGCTTTCACTGGACTCAGAATGAATCCACAAGTGGCTAACACGGCTAGGCTGATCAGCCCCTGCCCACCTCACTCCCAGAACACTGCCTTTCTGTTAATTCTGCAAATCATGTCTTCAAACACCCAATTCTTTTTCTGCCAAGTGCCTTCACACATGCTATTCCTTCTGCCTGCAATGCATTTCCTCTCGTCCTTTTTATTGATTTCAAAGAGAGGAAGGGAGAGTGGGACAGGGATAGAAACATCAATGATGAGAGAGAATCACTGATTGGCTGCCTCCTGCATGCCGCCTATTGGGGATTGAGCCCATAACCCCGGCATGTGCCCTGACTGGAAATTGAACTCTCACCTCCTGGGTTATAGGCCGATGCTCAACCACTGAGTCACACCGGCTGGACACCTCTCTTTCTTTACCTGCCTCCTACTCATCCCTCAGTTCTCAGCTCACATATCATTTCCTTAAAGAGGTTTTGGTGATTTACCTTCTTAAATTAGGTCTCCCTGTGATTATCTCATAGTATCCTGTATTTTCCTTCATAGTGTTTAACATCATCTATATATATAAAAGGCTAATAGGCAAAGTGTCCCCATGGGAGTTCGACTGGGAGTTCTATCGCTTGCTATGACATGTGCTGACCACCAGGGGGTGGCACAGAATGAAGGAAGGCCCCAGCTGGCAGCTGGGGAAGGAAGGCCTTGGCCAGCCCTGATTGCCTGCCAGGCCTAGGGACCCTAGCCATGCACAAATTTTGTGCACCGGGCCCTAGTTTATACATAAAAATGTATATGTGCTTTTATTTGACTCAGGTCTCTGTCCCTGATTGGGGAGTTAGTTCCATGAAGACAGGGAGGGACAAGCAGATCTTGATAAACAAGTGTGAATGGATGAACAAATTAATGCGATATTCTTAAATTCTTAATATCACATATAAAAATCACACAAATGCAGAGAATTTAACATTTCATGATCTCTTGTGATTAGAATATGAGCTTATCATCAAAAACCTTAATGATGACCACCCCAACAGCATTTCACAGAGTGACTGATTAACCCAGGCAGTTCCTAACTGTACTGATCTGCAAAACAGTATCACCACATCCTACGACTACTAGCTCTGGGGCTTTTTACAGGTTACATTTTTTTTCTGGAGAATTCTTTTAGACAGGTAAAGGTTACTAGAATGATATGATAGAAACTATGAATTTGCAATCATGATGAAATTAAACAGAAAGAAGGTCAAGCAATTGTTTGAGGATAATGTAGTAAGAGAACAAAAATAAATACATATATTCTACTGACCTTGAGGAAGCTGAAGCACCCCTGTGCTGATGCCTGAGACCAAGTCACCTAACACGTACTCCTTGAACTTGTATGCTGGCAACCACTTAGTTATGGGTAAGAACATATAAATGATATTTCTTATTTTCTTCGGAGTACATCTGGGAGGACAAAAAAAGACAGAGAAAAAAATGAGGAACATTTCTGTAGAGTCTGAACGGAGGCATTTTCCCTTCCTTTTATCCTGGAATGCCAAGGCAGACATTCCCTCTGGTGCCGAGGATAAGCTTTCACTCTGCAGAGATCAGAGACAAGAAGAGCTGTTCTTGCAATTTGTGTTGTTGGGGACATCTCAATCGGCTCCATAATAATGCTCTATAACTGGCCGTGAAAAAGAAGAAAAATTTAGCTTCAGAATATCTGAGATAACTCCGAAGCTATTACTTTAATAGATACAATCCTGAATGTACTTCCTGTGTTGGTGTAAAAGCGAAGTCGGGGAATTATTTACTGATTGAGTTAACTTTTGAATGTGGAACCAATGACCAGCATCTGCCCATTAGTTTTCCTCTTTCCTTATAAAATCAAGGAAATTTATACAGGTATTTTGAGTTTTATTAACATATGTCCCTTGCTTTAGGGTCTTTGATTCGGTAAACTCAGAATGCCATTTGTCACTGGGGTGTAATAGCTGAGTCTATTATGTCTGGTTGTCTTGGTTAACTGGAAGAGCAAGCTGATGAAACCAAGGCCTTGCATTTAATCCCTGTGGGCCTTGGCCAATTTTTTTGCCAGGCTACGCCCATGATCAAAGACATCACTGAGTAACAGTATGGGCAGATGAGTTCCATGGCCACAAGGAAAAATTTAAGTGTTCCCGGTGACAAGGAAACAATTTGTTCCATTCAAAATATATTATTGCAGCATGCATGGTATTTTTATATAGTATCTTTCGTGGTTAAGAGTATTTGGCAATTTGATGAAGGAAAATATTAGAAGCAAAATGTGAGGCAACTGTGGTAAGAGCAATAACTTTGAGTAAAACAAACTAGATTTGATACCTTGTTTAGAAAATTGAGATATTAATAGTAGTTACACTTATATAATACTTGCCATATGCCTAATCCCCTAGTAACTCTACGACGTAAGTGCTATTATTATACCCATTTTACAAACCAGGAAACTCAAGCACATAGCTGGTAGGTGGTTGGGACTAGTATTAAAGCTCAGGCAGTCTGACTCCAGTGCAAACATTTTCCATCTCTCCTGAAAGGTGAAGCTTAAATGAACACAGAACACAGAAGGAGTAGTATCAAGGGTCCCGGAGGCAGTAATCAAATGGTTTGGTTTTGAAGTTTGGGAGCTATCAACAGGCACACATGTATTGACATTCTCACGCCTGCAACATGGCTGTGTTCGTGTCTCCAAAATTAGGAGTCACAGGCCACTGAGGGTCCTTGACAGTATAGGTTGGGGATTTAGATTCAGGGTTTTGCCAAATGGGGTAGAAAAAAAGAGAATGGCTGGAGCATTCTGAGAGACAAAGGGAAAAGGTGGATATTCTGAATGTGGTGGAGAATTGGAAGCGGGTTATTTATAGGAACCTTTACACATAATCCCCAAGGCACAGCAGGAATTCAGTAAGTATGGCGAAATACATAATGAAGCTCGTGCTCAATCAAATATCTATCACGGACAACCCTGTGGACAGTTCAGCAAATCACGAGTGCTCACCCTTTTTCCCCTCCATTTCACCAGATTTTCCTTATACACTTGACCTTGTTTCTCTCACAACTGAATGACAGAATACAGGAAACAGGTTAAAACACAACATACGTGAATGCCTGTTTTAGCTTATCCCCAATGGAATCCGGAATCTTGTCCTTCGTGTGCAGTATTTCCTGGAGGGCCAGATGACTAAAGATAGGCCTGTCCACATAGTACTTCTGGGGCGCTGCAGGGATTTCAGTTTCTTCAGCATGATCCATAGTACTCTGAAATTATTCATCAACAGCAGGAGACAAGCATTTCCCGAGTGTCACTAGGGAGAAAATAAACACTCTGTTTCAGATGCCAAAATCTAATTGATGACTGCTCTTAAGCATCTCTTCCTTGCAGTATTCTAAGTTCTGAATGCTTCATCTTTGGACACCCGAGAGCACCTAACACAGTGATCTGTACATAGCAGGCACGAATAAATGAAATAAAATCAATAAAAATTACCCCCCCCGCCCCGTCAATAAGTGACTCATTGACCAACCACAGGGCATCATGAAAAAAATATGCTTAGGTCCAAAGAGGTTGAAAATTCAAGAGTCTAATATAAAAAAGAATTCTAGCAGCAAATGAAACCAAGTACCAATAAGGATGATATGAAAAGATTAGTCTGGAGAAAGGATTTTTGCAGCAGAATCTGACAAATAAAGATTGTATGCTTTTGTTTTGGGCTAACTTTTTAAAAAATATATATTTTTATTGATTTCAGAGAGGAAGGGAGAGGGAGATAGAAACATCAATGATGAGAGAGAATCATTGATTGGCTGCCTCCTGCACACCCCACACTGGGGATCAGGCCCGAAACCCAAGCATATGTGCTGACCCAGAATCAAACCATGACCTCCTGGTTCATAGGTCGATGCTCAACCCAAACCATGCTGGCTGGGCTGGGCTAACTTTTTATGGCCACTCTAGGGATATCACAATAGCCAAGAATATCTAGGCTAATGTATGAGCAGAGTTTGACACATTGGCAATGCTACCACTCTGCCTTCTAGCTGCCCCCAACTCCTCCAAAACAATACATGATAGTGTTGTAGAAATGTTTGTAATTCAGGAAAATACCAAGCTTAGAGTCCCATTCGCTCTAAGAAATTCCATTTCTTCCCCCTCACTCTCCTTCAGTGTCCCCCACACACTTATCATTGTAGCTTTCAAAGCCTGGTTTTGTGCTCTGTTTCTCTGAAGTCTCCCCCTCACCTCTAATCCTTCATAGATGTGTCTATAGTTGCTACTTGGCGTATTTTTCCATTTTTCTCCCGCTGTATTACCATTATTGGTCTCCTCTTCTAGACTGTAAATTCCTCCAGGCAACACCATACTCTGAATTCCCGGGATCTAGCTCAGTCCTTGTTTCCTAGCAGGCACTCAGGAATAGCTGAATGAATCAAATCTTTGGATTGGTGCCTCATGATTGTTGATAATGTAAGCCAGGCTTCCTCTCTGTTATATCACAGTGCAGAAGGCTAAGTCTATTTTAAACACTCTTACTGTATTGTTCCTTTTGGACACGTCCTCCTTGGGCGTCTTCTGTCCTATTTTTAGAAAGGTTATTCCTTCCTCATATAGCCACTCACAGAGAAATAGACCAGACAGAGCTGAGGGAAGTTTAATAAGAATCAGACTGTTTTTTGTTTTTGTTTCCCTGTTGCAAAAAAAGTCAGCTTTACCAATGATTTTGCTCTTAACACACATTTACTGTTGTCAATGGGACAAGTAGTGATGACCACTAAGGATATTGTATCATCTACAATGCAGTGGTGACCAAACCTGGCCACTCACTACAATCGTCTGGGGAAAGGTTTAAAGTACCGCTGTCGAGCCCAACTGGTGTGGCTCAGTGGTTGAGGGTCAACCTATGAACCAGCAGGTCTCAGTTCAATTCCCAGTCAGGGCACATGCCCAGGTTTTGGGCTTGATCCCCAGTAGGGGACATGCAGGAGGCAGCCGATTCTCTCTCATTATTGATGATTCGCTCTCTCTCTCCCTTTCCCTTCCTCTCTGAAATCAATAAAAATATATTACAAAAGTAAGAGTTCCTTCTTATAAAAAAACTAGAGGCCCGGTGCACAAAAATTTGTGCACTCGGAGGGGAGGGGGGTCCCTCAGCCCGGCCTGTGCCCTCTCGCAGTCTGGGACCCCTCGGGAGATAACGACCTGCTGGCTTAGGCCTGCTCCCGGGTGGCAGAGGGCAGGCCCAATCCCTAGGTGCAGCCCCTGGTCGGGCTCAGAGCAGGGCCGATTGGGGTGTTGGGGCGCCGCCCCCTGTCATGCACAGAGCAGGGCGATCGGGAGACTGTGATTCCACCCTCAGTCACGCTCAGGGTAGGGCCAATTAGGGAGTTGGGGCACCGTCCCCTGTCACACTCAAGGCAGGGTCGATGGGGAGGTTGCGGAGCCACCCCCTGTCATGCACAGAGCAGGGCCAATCAGGGGGTTGGGGCATTTCCCCCTGTCACTCACAGAGCAGGGCCCATCAGGGGGGTTGGGGCTCTGTACCCTGTCACGCACAGAGCAGGGCCAATCAGGGGGTTGGGGCGCAGCCCCCTGTCACGCACAGAGCAGGGCCCATCAGGGGGTTGGGGCGCTGCCCTCTATCACCCACAGAGCAGGGCCGATCAGGGGGTTGGAGTGTCGCCACTGTCACACTCAGGGCAGGGCCAATGGGGAGGTTATGGCTCTACCCCGTCACACACAGAGCAGGGCCTGTGTGTGTGTGTGGGGGGGGGTTGGGGCGCCGCACCCTGTCACACACAGAGCCACAGGGCGATCAGGGGGTTTGGGCGCTGCCCCCTGTCACGCTGATCCCGGTGCCGGGAGGCCTCGCGGCTCTGCTGATCCCGGTGCTGGGAGGCATATTACCCTTTTACTATATAGGGTAGAGGCCTGGTACATGGGTGGGTGCCGGCTGGTTTGCCCTGAAGGGTGTCCTGGATCAGGGTGGGGGTCCCCACTGGGGTGCCTGGCCAGCCTGGGTGAGGAGCTGAGGGCTGTTTTCAGGCTGAGGGTGACTGAAGCTCCTAACCGCTCCTTTTTTTCTTTCTTTTCTTTTTTTTTTTATTCTGGGCCAGCTTTAGCTTTGAGGCTTGGCTCCAGCTCTTAGGCCTCCGCTGCTGAAAGTAGGTTTCTGGCCTTTGCTTACAATGTTGCGATCCTGCTGGCTGAAGCCGGGCAGGTTTCTGGGGTTTTGTTTAGCTTCTATGTTTGTTACATAGTTGCTTGCAGCTCAGAGGCCTGCAGCGGCAGGTGGGGAATGTTGGAGTCCTCCGTCACTGAAGCAAGCAAGCCTCATGTTAGCTTCCATCTGCCTGGCTGCCGGCCACCATCTTGGCTGGCAGTTAATTTGCATATTGCCCTGATTAGCCAATGGGAAGGGTAGCGGTCGTATGCCAATTACCATGTTTCTCTTTTATTAGATAGGATAAAGTACCGCTGTTGAGGCCTCACCGTGACTCTTCTGAATTAGGGTTCCCATGGGTGGGGCCTGGACAGTGGACATTCACTCCATGTGGGTGTAGGCATGCACCGCTGTATCACTGTATCCATGTGTGTTGACTTTCTTAAGATTTCAGAGCAACAGAATAGGTTTACATTGCAGTATGTATAATGTAAATATACATACTATATAGTTTAGTGGAGGAAATAAGATATTTCTAAAATATTAGACATCCTTTTCCTTATTCTACCCTCCACCTAAAAGCTCTCAAAATTCTTTTGACTCCATTAAGCAGAGCAATTAGATGTATGTTTTGAAAGTTCCCTGGGAAATTCAGATGATCAGCTAGGTGGGTATCTGATATATAAAAATACTGGCTTTCAACTCTGCCTGAACCCAGAATCTTTTAGAAAACAACAGATATCAGAAAACATTTTAAAAAGCATCCTAAGAGCCCCGGCCGGTTTGACATAACAAATCACAAAGAAACATTTGAAAACAAAAGCCAATTATATACTTTTAGAAATAATAATAAATCAGTGACATGATTAAAGCCATATGAGATCCTTTAAAAAAAGTAATCTTTATAATAGATGATATGCTAGAACATAACATAATCAATATAGTAAGGGTTAATATAAAATGCTTACTGAAAAGTACATGAAATGAATTTTGAAGAGGAATTTGAAATATAAAGGCGTGATTTAGCTGTAAAAATGGTGCTTTGAATTTGACATTTTAATTTAGGGAACTGGTTCTCAGGCCTGGCTGCACATGGGAATCACCTGGGCAGCTCTAACTACCACTGATGCCCGACTACAGCCAGGGATTCTGATTGAATTGGCCGGGAGGCAGGCAGGGATTGAGAGCTTACATGCTCTCCACAGGAGTCTAATGTGCAGCCAAGACTCAAAACTGCTGACTTAGCGGAGGGCAGAATGAAAAGCCACACTCACCCAGTATGCCACAAGTCAATTCTTCAGTCTACATGTATTCCAAATATCTCATGGGGCGTGCTGACATTCAAATTTTGTTCTTTATCTCAACTTTAACACATTTTGCTAAATTGGGCAACTGTAACTCTCCGTAGGTTAGGAAGAGACAGAGTAAAGAGGGGGCTCTCAAATATTTTTGAAGTGTTGGGACCCTGGCTGTAGGCTCTGTCCTCCTTGAGATAACTGTTGGGCAGCGTAGAGATGCCTTAAGTGGGGGAAAGAAAGGCCTGCTGGGAGGGGTCAGGCCTGGAAAGGCGCAGAACATGTTATAATGAAAGGCTGTCCTTTTGGGGAACTTCTAATACTCATCAGCAATAATTAAATAATTAAAGTCTCGAAAGATATCAATAACCACCTTATCAGAATGAGAGAGGCAAAGTAACCGAGGGACCAACACAAGGAGATCAAATGACCAGACTTCTATCTGACAGATAATGAGGTTCCAGAGTGGCGATCGAAATTATAAATCACCACATTGCAAAACAAACCCTCACATGAGAGAAAAGTCACTTCTGAGATGGCTTAAAGTGATACATCTTCTGGTAGTCCTCCAACAAAAATACTAATGACAGAAAAGCAATTTGATCTAGAGGTTTTCCCACAGCTATAAGAGAAGAAACTTAAAAATAGTTTAGGACATCTTTTATCATAGATTTCTAGACCTGAAAGTAATCTTGGAGATCATCCAATTTAAGTTCCCCACGTTGTAGGTGAGAAAATGAACTCCACTACACTCACTTGGGCGTAAGTGACTTGCCAAAAAATATTCTCAAAATGCAAAACTTGTTTCCTATTCAAAGTAGTTGTCAAATGTAAAAGGCACAGATATTTATAAATAAAAATTATAACAATATAAAAATACTCATGAAGATGTAAAGTACAGCACAGGGAAGATAGTCAATAACACTGTACTGACTATGCAAGGTACCAGGTAGACACCAGACTTATGGTGGCGATCACTTCACGTGGTGTACAAATGTCTAATCACTTGCTGTACACCTGAAATTAATAAAATATTGTATGTCATCTGTAATTGAAAAGTTAAAAATATTATAACAAAGCAGCAACATTTTAGCTTCAAACTAAAGGCAAGAATTAGTTGCTTGGCAATAATGAAGATTCACTATGATTTTATGGAAGATGCTCCAAATTGGAGGTCAGGGTCAGGGTCTAGCCCTACTTCTGCATCTCAAGTTCTATGCTGTGATGACAGGGTTAAGTAGATCAGGAGTTCCATACTTGGAAACATGTCAGAATCACCTGGGAGCTCGAAACCACAGATTTCCAGGTCCTTACAAGATTCTGATTGAGTAATTCTGGAATCTGTATTTTTTAAAGCCCACGGGGTAAGACTGATGAACAACCTGTTGGGAAACCAGACTGTAAGCTCCATGAGAACAGAAACCCAATACTGTTGCTATCTGTACAGTGACTGCTCGGTAGAGATCAGAAATGCTTGTTGAATGAATACGGAAAAATAACTGCCTCTCTGGGTCTTAGTTTCCTGGTCTTTAAATGATATTTCCAGTGATAACATTCTGAGGTTAGTCTTGGCAAGTTTGTTCAAAATGCCAATGAAATCTTTGTGCTTAAATTAGCTAGAAAGGATTCAGTTGTCTGCAACTAAGAAGTTTACACACACACACACACACACACACACACACACACACACACACACATATATACATTCACACCAGTTTAATAATGTTTTCCTCTGTTTTAAGTTGGAAGGTGAGTATTCTTCACTATGAACTGGAGATGTCAGTTAAGACATCTACCCATCTATTCAAAGTAATCAAGTTGCATATTTATAATTCTAATAATGCATATGCTAGCCTTTTATTTATTTATTTATCTTTTTAAAAATCTATTTTTATTGATTTCAGAGAAGAAGAGAGAGGGAGAGAGAGATAGAAACATCAATGATGAGAGAGAATCATTGATCGGCTGCCTCCTGCACACCCCTTACTGGGGATGGGGCCTGCAACCCGGGCATGTGCCTTTGACTGGAATTGAACTGGGACCCTTCAGTCTGCAGGCCGATGCTCTATTCACTGAGCCAAACCAGCTAGGGCTATGTTAACCTTTTATTTTTTATTTTAATATATTTTTTATTGATTAAGATATTACATATGTGTCCTTGTCCCCACGTTACCCCCCCCCCCCCCCCCCCGCTCATGCCCTCACCCCCTCGTTGTCTGTGTCCATTGGTTAGGCCTATATGCTTGCATGTAAGTCCTTTGGTTGATCTTTCCCCCTTACCCCCACCCTCCCCTACCTTCCCTCCAAGGCCCGACAGTCCAATCAATGCCTCTCTATCTCTGGATCAGTCCTTGTTCACCAGTTTATGTTGTTCATTATATTCCACAAATGAGTGAGATCATATGGTATTTATCCGCTCTCCAGTTCCATCCATGCTGTGGCAAATGGTAAGAGTTCCTTTTTCTTCTTCCTCTTCTTAAAGAATACCTTTCAGCATTTCATATAATGCTGGTTTGGTGGTGATGAACACCTTTAGCTTTTTCTTATCTGTGAAGCTCTTTATCTGACCTTCTATTCTGAATGATAGCTTTGCTGGATAAAGTAATCTTGGTTGTAGGTTCTTGCTATTCATCACTTTGAATATTTCTTGCCACTCTCTTCTGGCCTGCATGGTTTCTGTTGAGAAATCAGCTGACAGTCGTATGGGTACTCCCTTGTAGGTAACTGACTGTCTTTCTCTTGCTGCTTTTAAGATTCTCTCTTTGTCTTTTGCTCTTGGCATTTTAATTATGATGTGTCTTGGTGTGGTCCTCTTTGGGTTCCTTTTGTTTGGGGTTCTCTGCGCTTCCTGGACTTGTAAGTCTATTTCTTTCACCAGGTAGGGGCAGTTTTCTGTCATTATTTCTTCAAATAGGTTTTCAATATCTTGTCCTCTCTCTTCTTCTGGTACCCCTATAATTCTGATGGTGGTACGCTTAAAGTTGTCCCAGAGGCTCCTTACACTATCTTCATATTTTTGGAATCTTTTTTCTTTTTTCTTTTTCGGTTGGGTATTTTTTGTTTCTTTGTATTTCGAATCTTTGACTTGATTCTTGGGATCCTCTTGTCTGCTGTTGGATCTCTGTATATTATTCTTTATTTCAGTCAGTGTATGCTTAATTTCTAGTTGGTCTTTTTTCATATCCTCCAGGGTCTCACTAAATTTATCGGCGGTTTCCATAAAATTCTTGAAAAACCTTATAAACGTGGTTTTGAACTCTATATCCAGTCATTTGCTTTCCTCCATTTCTGTCATTTGTGACCCGTTTCTTTGTCTCTGCATTTTTTATGCTTCCCTGTGTTGGTAGAGTGGTTTTGTGTGCTAGGTGTCCTGTAGGGCCCAGTGTCTCAGCCTCCCCAGTTACCTGAGGTGGACACTCTTGGTGTACCCCGCTGTGGGCTTTGTGCACAGTCTTGTTGTAGTTATGCCCTGATTGCTGTAGGATCACTGGGAGGAATTGACCGCCAGGCCAACTGGCAGTGAGAATCAGCTGTATCTTCAGTGGGAGAACTTCTGTGCTGAAGACACCCTTCTGGGGCAAGACTTGCTTCAGTGGGGCTTTGGTGCTCACTGAGTCTGCCCCCTGAGTGTGTCCCTTATGGATCTGAGGAGTTGTAATCTGGATGGTCCCCCTCTGACAACTGGGTACACTGGCTCTTGGATCTAAGGAGGTGCTAATTTAGCCTCGGCCTGAGGTTACCCGGTAGGAGCTACGAAGAGAACTGCAGATTCCCCTTCTTTTTTTGGAGTTTGGAGGTGCCCTGATGAGGCCCAGCTGTGAAGCAATGCAAGCTGCTGTGGGGCCTTGGGCCTTCTCTTGGAAGTTCCAGGTCTGTCTGGCCCAGCTGCAACTTTTTAGGTAATTTTCAAGTTGCAAAGGGCCGGGGCATTCATATGCAAAAGCCTCTGCCACAGCCTGGGTGGGGCAGGGTCTCAGGGAATCAAAGGGTGGAGCAAGCAGCTATGGCTGATCCTCAGCCCTGCCCTAAGGGGCCGCGTGTCTCAGTGTCCCGATAATTGCTGCAAGCACCTCTGAGGGAAAGCTGTCCTCAAGTTCAGAGTTCTGCCTGCTGCCAGACAGTCCAGTTTCTCCCCATATGAGTCAGGGTCCCCAGAGACTTCCGGGAACCAGAGTTCAGAGCAGTCGGGAGCTTGTGACTCCCTCCTGATTCAAAAAGACAGCCGCGTCCTCAGGTGCCAGCCCCTTTCCGTGCGTGGGAGCCCCCGTACCTCTGCACTTTACTTCCACAGCTCCTCTGAGTCTCAGTGTGCTTTTCTTTCCTTCTAGTTGTAGAATTTCCACTCAGCCAGCCTTCCTGTAGTTCTGGATGATGTCCGTTTTGTCTTTTCGTTGTATTTTTGAAGTTGTTGTGGGAGGCAGCAATTTCCCGGTATTTACCTATGCCGCCATCTTAGTTTTTTTTATGTTAACTTTTAAATCCAAGTATGCAGCACATGCCCAAACTTACTACATCTTTCACATAATTTACCTATGGGTGTCAGCATGAACAACCAACAAAAATAAAAGTTATTTATTATAAACTTTTTCTACACTTCCCAGAGCAACAGAACATAAATGTTTCTATAATGAAGATGGCATATAGAAAAGTTTTCAGGAATTATAGTCCAGAAAATAAAGTTTTCACTTATGACTTTGTCAGCCTTTTCCTGAAAAGCAATTTGTAAAAGCTGCTTCCTCTTCTCTATATTTCTGGCATAACTAGAAATATATTATCTGCTTCTCCTTATAACAATCACTGACTAACTGCAGTAGCACAATATGTAGGAAGATCCAAAGGCCTTAAAATCTAAGCTGGTCCGAAATGTAGACTGTAAGCTCCGTGAGGGAGCACCATTGTCTCTGAACACCCAGCACAGAGCCCAGCATGCAGCAGGCTCCCAGACATTTGTTAACTGAGTGCTCTTTGTCTTTGAATGGTAGGGACCAAGGTTGCTGGAGTATTTAGCCTGGGGCTCTGTCATCCTTTACCTCTTATATCATCCTCCTCTCCTTAAATTCCTCTGCTAAAGGATATTAGACTAGTATCTAGAGGGCCAACATTGTCTGGTAGGCTTTGGTTTCAGAAGGACTGTGTTTGGCCTCTGCACCTGGTACTTACGAGTAATAGCTGTGAGTTTTTTGCAAGGTCCATAAGCTTTCTGTCCCTTTGTTTGCTAATTTGTAAATGGCAGTTATGAGCACAGGCTGAGGAGTCGCAGAGACCTCAGTTCCAATCTTGGTTCTGCCATTATGACAGGACGTAAGGCAAGTTACTTGTCCTTTCTAAGTAGGGTGATCATAAGTCCTGGTATTTGCTTGCTGTCCCCAGAGTAATTATTACTTCCAAATTGTCCTGAATTAGAAAATAATTTACATTTCTCTCCTTCAGATTCTTTAGCTCTAACACTGAGATAAAAATAAACCTCCTTAGAGATCTGAGAGGAATAAATTAGAAAATGTTTCTAAAGTACTTATTATGGGGCCTGGCACACAGTAAGTGTTCAATAAGTGTGTCTATTATTATTTATTACTACTGTGGGCAGGGCACCCAATTTCCTTCAACCTTAGATTCCTCATTTGTAAATAAGAATAATAATGTTCCTTTATTTTCATTCAATTGTCTTTTTGAATCACTAATATATTCACATGGCTCAAAATTATGTAAAAAGGATTAAAATAAAGTCTCACTTCCCCCATGGCTGGAGGCAACCATAGTGTCAGTTTCTGTGTGTCTTTCCAGAGATATTTTATACACCAGCGGATAGAAATATATCTTCTTTCCATGAATGGTAGCATAACTCAACACCATTCTACATCGTTTTTTTTCACTTAACAATATTTCTTGGTGATCTTTCTATATCTGTACAAAAGAGCTTCCTCATTTTACTTTTTAAACCGCTGCCTAGCATGCTGTTGAATGCATGACCCCTGACTTGTCTCACCAGTCCTCACAGTGCTGCACTGAGGGTTAAAATTATAAGCACTGAGAAAAAGGTACTCAAAAAATATTTACTATTACCTTTTTAATCAATCCCACACTTATTTCCTTTTACCTGCTCCATTGCTCAAAGCCTTGGGTCTCCATTTATTCATTCATTCATACTAGTCTACTGACTCTCTACTTCCATGTTTGGCTGTAACATGAGAGCTGGCTACGCTTAGAGACCAATAAGCTATGGTACATGCTCTTAGAAAAGTTGTCACCCAATGTCTGCAGAAATTTACATCCTTTTAAGAGTTTCTTATAGGTGGGTGATGGCATATGAAATGACAGAGCATACAGGGAAACAGAGAAAGTTTTGGGGATGGGAGGAAGAGATTGTTGTTAAGGAAATACCAACATTTAGGAAATGAGACCAAGGGTCTTTTATGTATAAATCATGTTACTTTTTCCTTCTCATTAGAAAAGTAATATACGAACACTAGCAAATTTGGAAAATGTCCATTTCTCTCATGCATAAATGATACATATTAAATGTATATTATAAATGCATATATTTGTACATATATAATGTATATATACATGGCTCAGATACTATCTTAAAAGTTTTGCATTAAATTTTTTTACTTAACATATCATAAACATTTTGTATGTCAATAAGGAACTTCAGAAATATACTTTTTAATGGTTGCATTATAATATATATAATATGATGCAGTTAACCACCTTTCTTATTATTAGATGCTTAGCCTACTTCCAAATTGTTGCTATTATAGGTGGGATTTTGTTTTTGATCTGTGTGAGTTTACATGTGTGATAGTAATAAAAGCTAGTTCATTTTTAAGCAACGTAAATGCTCACTTTACTGGTAACGTACAAAGTGAGTACATAAACACTACAAATTGACTTAAAATAATATGAATTGTAGACATTTATGTGAGATTCTTATTTATACACAACAGTAGTTAAACATAATTATTGTAGTTACTGTTTACTGAGACTGTGAAATTTTAAAAAACCACAGCCTCTCTGTTAGGTAAAAATGATCCTCATTTTTCAGATGCAGCCTCTGTGGCTCCCATGGAGTAATAACAGCTGGGACTGGATTGAGGTCTGCTCACTTAGAAACCGTGTTCTGATGCTATGCTGCCTCATCAACTGTGTCTGAGATTAGTTATGTCAAAATGTTTATCTAATTTACCTAAATTATGTTACTTACAGGCATGGATTCCCCCTTGTCATGACTTGTTTTTGAAGCACGGAGATTAGAGGATAACAAAATTAGAACAGTAGAGGTCAAGGAAGGCTTCAGAGAGGATTCTGGGTTTGAAGTAACTCTCGAATAATGGGTAGAAGGCAAAAGTGAGGGCCCGTGATTCTGCACAGAGAAATGAAAAGTAAAAATTGATAGGAAATGTCCATGGAATACCAAAAGCACTGTGCAGTGCGTGGTTACAGGAAATGAAACTGCAGAGGTCAAAGAAGACCAGGTCTTAGAGGACCATAAAAAGTCTGGCTACAGGATCCAATTTGAAGCCATATGCTCTGGTGCTTTGACTATATTCCCATCCCCCGTTATCCTATATAGCACTGATCAAAGCCACCAAGCCGTGCAAAAATGATTCAATTCCAATAAAGAAACTGAATCCCTTCCAGCACTAATTTGTTGTGACTTCATAAGTTGATAAATTACAAGATTTATTTTCCAACTAGGAACACTTGAAAGATCATTAATACACTTAAGATATGCCTCCAGGATTTTCTGTGGGGTAAAAAGCTCAATAATTCAAATTGGTGCTTAAGTTTGAATGACAGATATTTTAATAAGAAAACGTTCTCTATGTGAAAATGGAAGAAGAATCTACTGGTTTACCAGTCATTTCTTTTTCTAAAATAATAACTTTAGTAAAAATAATACTGATAAAGTAAAATTGCAAATATTACGGAAGGGCTAATTGGGAAAATAAAGTTTCCACCCCTTCTTCTCCCAAATTCTAGCTTTATTCCCTGACGCAACCATTTTCTTCAAATCATTTTTGCTTTTAGTTCTTTGAGTAAGTTTATTTTTAACTCTAAATCAGCTGTTAGTATTTTTGGTGGGACTTGTGTGGAACTGTTCTGTGCATTTAGTATCTTTGTACCTGACACCAAGTGCTCATCATTTAGGCAAATCTTGAGGACTGAGAACTACAGTTCTAAGTAATATAATTACATGGCTATTTTTTTACTTATCAAATTTAGACATTATCTATGAATGCTTACCAAGAAAAATGAATATTTAAGACTCCTTATTTCCTACTATTTTTGTCAGATTATATTATTCTTTTAATTTCTTTACTTATGTAACCAATATAGGCTAATTCATTTTCTCTGTTCTCTCCTGGAATTTTTATTAGACACATATTGGAGCTTTTCATTGTATCGTTGTGTCTTTTAATCTCTGACATTTTTCATCTTTTAATCTCAATGGGTTGATTCCAGATAATTTTCTCAGATTTGGTTTCAAGTTTACTAATCTATCCTTGCATCTAATGTGTTGTTCAGCTGGTACATAAATTTAAAAATATTCAAGTCTATATTTTTCATGTCTATATCTTCTTTTTGAAATATGCTGTTCTTTTTATGGTATATTATCTTTGCCTTTAGTTTTCTATACTTTTTATCCCTTTAATAATTTTTAACACAATATTTTGTTCATATATTTCCATCACTTTACATTCTTGGGCCTCTGATTCTTCTGTTTGTTTTATTTGTTGATATTCCCTATGGGAATTTGTAGAGTTAAAAAATTGTGAGCTCATAGTAAATAAAAGGGGCGGGGGGTAAGTGGTTCACTGTCTCCTTGGCCCTGAGACCATGTCTTGTTTCCAGGTTTGAATGGTACAACCCATCCTCACACCCTAGGATCTGTATCCCACAGAGAAACGCCTATGGGCTGTGCCGAGTATGAACTTGCATTTATTGTCTTTTAAAAACACTTTTCTGCATTCTCGTAGTCTTTATTTCAAAGTTAATTATTTATTTAAACATCTAATTGTATTTTAGTCTTTATTTTTGTGTGTTTGCACTGGAGGGAATTTGTGTAAGTCAATTTAGTCCTCTGTGTTTTTAAAAGGCCCATTATTACTACTATGTGAATAGTGTTCATTACTGGTTCTATCTATATTTTTTCTTTCAGCTCACTACTTGTCCTAATTTGTATGAATTTCTTTCTAAGTCTGGTGATAAACATCTGCTAGTTTGGAAGTTAATTTAATTACACGTGGGGAGTTAGACTCTTTCTACCCTTATGTCACTGGAGCACTTCCTTAGGTAATTGCTTCAGAAAGGGTACTTGGAAGCAAATGACCTGAATCTTTGAATGTCTGAAAATGTATTCATTTCACTCTTACATGTAACTGACGATTTTACTGGCAACAGAATTTTAAGTTCAAAATAATTTCCCTTGTAATTTTAAAGGCACTACTCCAGGGTAGTTTAGTATCCAGTTTGCTAATGGGAAGCCTTACGTCAATCTTAGGTAAGTGACTTTATTTTTCCCTTTCAGAAGGTGTTAGGAGCCTCTCTGTATCTTTGACTCCGAAGTTCTGTAATGATTGTATCTCTCTATGGATTTTTACCCTCATTCACTTGATGAACCTTTTTTTATATTACAATTTGCCTTAAGAGGAAATTTTTCCTTGTATTTATCAACTTCTTCCTTCCATTTTCTTTGTTTTCTCTTTCTAGAACTCCAACAGACTGGTATTGGACTTACTGAACTGCTTCTCATCTTTTCTAGCACATATATTCTCCATCTCTTTGACATTTGGTTGTGCATTTCAGGAGATTTTTTAAACTTTGTCTTTTAGCCCTTTTAACAAATCATTTTTTATTTTAATAACCATTTAAAAATTAAAGATATTTTGTCTGTTTTCTGTTTGCTCCTTAAAAGAATTCTGTTTTGCTATATGGAAACAATGTCTTTTTAACCACTCTGAAGCTACTCATATTTTTTTAAAAAGTTGTTTTAAATGATATTCCCTCTAGCACTAGTAACTTTATTTTTTTTCCCCATGCTTCTTCCTATGGAAGGCTATTCTTGGTTATATTTTTAAAATTAAAGACTTCATTGACTTTTCCGGTTAATTGGTGTTGCTTTCCTCCATAAATCATGTATATAATTTTCTAGGATAGGATCCTTCCCTGAATGAAATGGTGATTACGAGGCTTTTTGCACCTGTGGGCTCTGTTGACTTCTAGGTTGACTTTAGGGTGAGGAGGCCAGAGCTAGCTTCCAGGCCAGAGCCCACCACTTCCCAAATGCAAGAAAGAGAAAGAATTTACCTAAAATACCAAACTCATATTAGAAGCACTGGTTCACCTTAACTAATCCACAAAGACCCCCCATAATTCTCTGCTTCCAGGCCCTGCTGCTCGTGCCTGCTGTCTGTCCTTGCTGACTCTGTCCTCAGAGCCCCTTTCTATAGGGCCACCCGCACTCCAATGGTGGTCCTTCTTGCACTAATTCTGGGTTCTGTCTCATCAGTAACTTTCCTCCAAACATTTTCCTCTCTCATTCTCTTTAGAGTTCTTCCTAGTCTTTGTAAAATTTTACAGTCAGTTAAAAAGAGTTATAGGATAGAGAGAAGGCAAATGCTTTTGCTTAGTCTATCATGTCCAATCTTTGTCTTATTTTTTTCTTCATTTTGTAAACTGGGAACTTGCGTGCTAAATTTTATCAATTGAACACATTTTTAACATAAAGTATATAGATATATGAAGAAGGATTTGAAAGCATTTGCCAAAATATGGTAAACAAATTGTGGGTAATTTTATTTTATACTCTTTGTATTTCCACAGTCAACACCATTATTTTCATAACAAACATAATAAAAGTAAATTTTAAGTGCGGATAAAGGGTATTTTTTGTTATTCTCTTAGAGGAGGAGTCTGCAAACACAGGAGCCCCTTGGCATTTGAGAGGAGAGTGAGAGTTATGTTCAGAGACCTCTGAGAATCCCAGATTTCACTGAGAACACCATTAATCGAGAGATGAATGTAGGTGAGCTGCTTGACTGATGCAAGCTATCAGGTTTCTTTTTGTTACACACTTCACATACACCCCTAGGAGGCAAGTACTATTTTCTTCTCTGCCAATCAAGGCCCTTTTAGATTCACTTCCCATTTACAATTGAAAACAAAACTGCCAAGAGACTACTGTAGGAATCAGGCACCTACACCACCACCAAGGGCCAGGTAGGTAATGACAATGATTGAAGTGAACCAGGTGAGTCTGTGCCAATCTAGAGAGCATGTGCCAAGCCCAAAGTGATCAGCTACTATTCAGCTCTCGCTGAATGTTGGCTTCCAGTTCTAAATGTCCTTTATGCTGAGGTTCAATTTACATAGAGTGAACTGCACAGATGAGTGTATGGCTTAATGAGTTTTGCCACACATTTTAGACCACTGTAAACAGAACCTTTCTATCATCCAGAGCTGTCTCCTGCATCCCTACCCAGTCAATCCCTGCCACACCCCCAAGTCAGATAACCTCACTTCTGATTTCTATCACCATAGATTAGTTCTGCCTATTCTAGAACTTCATGTAAACAGAACACCCAATTCTTAAGAGAACTTGAAACTACATTTTAATGAAAACCTTTTTTAAAAAATATATTTTTAAAATTTATTTCAGAGAGGAAAGGAGAAGGAGAGAGAGAAAAACATCAATGATGAGAGAGAATCATTGATTGGCTGCCTCCTGCACACCCCACACTGGGGATTGAGCCCACAACATGGGCATGTGCTCTGACCAGGAATCGAAACATGACCTCCTGGTTCAAAGGTTGAGGCTCAACTACTGAACCACATCAGCCAGGTGAGGCCAACTTATTTTAAATATTCCCCAATCAACTCCTCCACTGTCTTCTTTGCAGCTTTGTATTTCTCCATAGCACTCATCACCATCTAACCTGCACTGTATTTTACTTCCTTATTTTCTGTATTCCTCCCTCCATAAGACATGAAAACAGGTACATAGTAGGACTTCATTAGATATTTGTCTAACAAATGAGTGCATCAAGGAAGAAAGGAAGGAAGAAATGAAAACCTCTGCTAGCTTTGGAGATGCTAGTTAAGAATGAACTAGTTAAGAACATTTTATCATTTCTAATTATCTTCCAGCATTTAATAGTTTTGAGGCAGTAAAGATTTAAGGAGCAAACTAACGATAATCTTGAAGACCAGAACAACGCTGACTATACTTACTATCTTTAAAAATTGGATTTGTGGGAGGACAAATGCTTATATATAAACACATTACTGGGTATTTGATAATAATTAAGTTTTTCATTAGGTTTAAAGTTATGATGACAAAACCATCTTTTCCTAGTATATTTATTCCTACCTTAACTCATTTTAAGAAGTAGGCAAAGAATAACTTCCGAAATAATAAAATTGCATGTGCTCAATATTACTAAATCTTTGTAACAATGATCAGCAATAAACAAATGAAATGAATCCAATACTAGAAAAACATTTTTTTTTTTAATGTCAGTGAGTACAACCAGCTCTAGATCAATGGAGAGGTGGGGGCTGAGCTGGTTGTGTAGTTCTCCACCAGATTTTTGACATAAGGTGAGGGCAGTTCTTCTGAGACACCAAAGGTTTCCACTCCAGAAAAAAATGTTCTTCAACATAAGACATCATTTAGAATCAAGTCGGGCTCTGTGATTGGTCAGTGCTGATTAGACCAACTATATACAAACTGACCCATGGAGACACCATTCCATGCACTGTGTATGGAAGACTTCAGAGAACACACAGGAATCATGGGCCACATTTACCAACACAGAGTAGGTGGGATACAATGATTTGCATAAATTTTAGAAATCTTGAGAATAAACTTGTAGCAACTATAAGACCAAGCAGAGAGAAAAGAAATAAATTAAATGCAGTTCTT
The DNA here is from genome assembly GCF_964212035.1 of Myotis nattereri. NCBI lineage: Eukaryota > Metazoa > Chordata > Mammalia > Chiroptera > Vespertilionidae > Myotis > Myotis nattereri. Next base: position 68,531,956 of record NC_138086.1, read on the forward strand.
GAATCCACGGGCCTTCTTACCCTTGTTCTATATTTCCTCCTTAATGTCTTTTCATCTTTTGTCAACTCATGTCTGTCTTTTACTGATCTGACAGTCACACATACACTGTTTTTTTCTTCTAGGTGTTTGGGATGTGAAGGGCAGTAGGAGAAAGAAAGAGTAGGATCAACAGAAATAAATTTCATGGATTACATTTAATGTTATACCTTTGAATCCAAGAATAATTTTCAAGTGTGAACATCTGCAGAATTTACAATGTAAACGGCAACAAGATTAGATCCAACAAATGATTAAGGTAAACAATGTGCTCTTTTTTCCGATCCCAGTTCGCGTAACTCAATAGTACAACTACCTGAGAAGGCGTGAGGATCGTTTTTGTTTTTTTATCTCAGTTTGGACACGAAGCTCACATTTCAGCAACGATCAAGGTGATCGTCCTTATCCCTTGCGGACACCTTTCTCCCCACCCCAACAAGTCACAGATCACCTCTAGGAGAAAATTTCAACAGGCTATTAAACACTGGCATGGATACCGAGAGAAGACAGATAATCCTCTCTGGGGACCTTAAGGAACAACTAATCATCTTGGATAGGCAGAGTGACACCGGATTCAGTCCGTCGACGTGTACTAGCTGCTGAAAACTCGCAAAGCACTGTGGAAATACTAGCTGGTGAGGAGGCACGGCACCTTCCCTGAATGAATGGACATTGCTTGATTTGGACTGTTTCTTAGAAAAGCATGTTAAAAACTGGTTACCATGAACTGTATGTAATACTGGGCCAGGTTGTGTATAAAAAGAATTTTGTTCCCTGGCAGGAGTTTCTCAGTGGTTTGAGTGTCGGCTTGTGGACTGAAGGGCTACTGGTTTGATTCCCCGTCAAGGGTATACACCTGGGTTGCAGGTTTGATCCCAGCCACAGTCGGAGCATGTGCAGGAGGCAACCAATTGATGTGTCTCTCTCACACTGATGTTTCTCTCTCTGTCTCCCCACCCCCCCTTCCCCCCTCCTATCCATTCTCTCTAGAATCAATGGAGAAAATATCCTCTGGTAAGGATTAAAATAAAAAGAATTTTGTGGGCCTGGTTTCTGTCTTTAGGTGATACAGTCTTAGAATCATTATGATTATTTAACCCAGTAACTCGAAATCTTGGCTAGGCATTAGTATTTTCTGGGTGTGTATACAGGAAAGGGGGGCTTTAAAAAAATAGAGATGTCTGGGCCTGCCCCAGTCCAATGAAATCAGAATCTCTGATCCAGTTTCTTTCCTTCCTTCCTTCCTTCCTTCCTTCCTTCCTTCCTTCCTTCCTTCCTTCCTTCCAATTAAACTCTCCAAGTGATTCAAATGCATTAAGAATCACTAATCCCACATGACAACCTTATCTTATACATAAAAAAATTAAGGTACAAAGAATTTAATTGACTTGTAACTTGCCCAAGATCACTCACCTAGTTAGTGGAAGAGTTTGGATTAAAATCATGATCTCCATTACTTTACTCACCTAATAAATGTCTCTCAATGACATTCTAGGGTTGTGACCAGCAACCTAGTTGTTACTGAAGAGTAATAAGGTAAGTCAGAACTGGTTCACACCTAAGGATCAGGCAAGCTGGTCCTGATAGAAGTTAAAAGGGGGGAGTTTTAAGCTATGATGGTTCTGGCATGTGCTCTCCTGGTGTGATTCAGGCCTCTGGAAATGTTAAGGAATCCTTTGGTCCAGGTATAATCTATTATTACTTATGACCCCCTCTCCCATTTTCCTAGTTCCAGGGGTTCCTCTACTTACCCAGATCTAATGTGTAGCACAAGGGGGAAGGGGACAGGGTCCCCAGCTGGGAAGTCTGGTGAAGTTCCGTGAAACCTTGCTCAGTGGGAATGACAGCTGGCTCCTCGGCCCTAGGTATAGAAGAAAGGACAGTTTATCCACAGTTGCTGGTTTGTCATTTGAAAGAAGTTATGTCTAAAAATTTCTTTTTTATATATTTACATATATATTTTAATTGTTTAAAGTATTACATATGTCTCCTTTTTCTCTGATTGACTGCCCCCTCTGCCACTCCCACTCCCGAGGACAAGTCCCCACTGCCCCAGTGTCTGTGTCCATTGGTATACGGGACGATGCTCATATACATGCATACAAGTCCTTTGGTTGATCTCTAACCCCCCGACCTCTGCCTTCTCTCTGAGGTTGGATGATCTGTTCAGTGCTACCTTGTCTCTGGATCTATTTTTGTTCATCAGTTTATGTTGATCATTATATCCCACATATGAGTGAGATCATGTGATATTTATCTTTCTCTGACTGGCTTATCTCACTTAGCATAATGCTCTCCAGTTCCATTCATGCTGTTGCAAATAGTAAAAGTTCCTTCTTTTTATAGCAGCATAGTATTCCATTGTGTAGATGTACCACAGTTTTTTAATCTACTCATCTGCTGATGGGCACTTAGGCTGTTTCCAAATCTTAGATATTGTAAATTGTACTGCTATGAACATAGGGGTGCATATATCCTTTCTGACTGGTGTTTCTGTTTTCTTGGGATATATTCCTAGAAGTGAGATTACTGGGTCAAATGGGAGTTCCATTTTTAACTTTTTGAGCAAACTCCATACTGTTCTCCACAGTGGCTGCACCAGTCTGCATTCCCACCAGCAGTTCAGGAGGGTTCCTTTTTCTCCGCATCCTCACCAGCACTTGTTGTTTGTTGATTTGTTGATGATAGCCATTCTGACAGGTGTGAGATGGTACCTCATTATTGTTTTGATTTGCATCTCTCAGATGTAAAATATTCTTAATGCTGTCCATTCATTCCCAATAGCAATAAACTCTCTCCCAAGACACAACTACAATTCTCACAATGGTTTACACAGAAATATTTATATACTAAAAAGATATATAGAGTTCAAAAAATGTATACACATATTGAATAATTATAAAGGCAGTGCTTATTAAAATACATTTCATTTTCAAAATTGAGCTATCAGGTATTAAAGTGTGTATACACATTTTGGGGGACACCCTCTGTGTATATCTCCCTTCTAAAGGTGAACTATGTATCTGTATGTGTGTGTGTGTGTGTGTGTGTGTGTGTGAGAGAGAGAGAGAGAAAGAGAGAGAGAGAGAGAATTTGTTCAAATTTTTAACTGAATCATTGCCATACCTAGCAATTCATGGCTACCAAAGTTAACATGAAAAACTATCCTGAATGGTGTATCAGTACTTGAAGAAAAACAATCTTAGAACACTTTCATTGAGAAGAACAACAAAAAATTGAAAAGTGAGATTCATAAAGGTCAAGGTAAAAGCTAATCTTTATCAACTAAAAACTTAGTGTGGCTCAGTTGGTTGGAGCATCGTCCCGTACACCAAAAGGTTGTGGGTTTGCTTCCTGGTCAGGGCACATATCTAGGTGTCACGTTCGATCCCAATGGGGGCGTGTACAGAAGGCAACTGATGGATGTTTCTCACATCGATGTTTCTCTCTCTATGTCTGTCTCTGTCTCTCTCCCTCCCCTTCTCTCCAAAATCAATGAACATGTCCTTGTGTGAGGGTTAAAAACATTAATAGGACTAATTTATAATAAATCCTTCACAAATAATACCATTACTTCCCATTCACAGAATACTTACTCAAAATGCCACTCAAAAATAAATTAAATAACATCCGCTCATTGGTGGATAGACCCACTCCTTGCTTCACTTCTATTTTCCTCCACTTGTCAACCCTCTAATTTACTTAGTTCTAAAGTGACACCTTATTCCTGGGCATCAAGAATCCTCTGAAAGACATGCAACATGTTGAATGGGTGTGCGTCTTCTCTGGTGACAAAGTCCCTAGCTTTAGCCAGATTTTTAAAAAGACCTGTCCCCTCCCAAACACTCCCTAGAATTCCAGGCTGACGCTGGGGAGAAGATAATGACGGTGGTGGTGTTGGTATCCACAATGAAAGATTTTACGAAAGTAGCCTCTGGGACTACCCTCCCAAAGCATTGAAGGATTTCGTGAAATTGAATTTATCCTCCAAAAGGATGGACTTAGTAAGACAGAGTTTGGAAAGCACCAGAGGATTGCATTTATCCACGCTGACGTTGTCTTCTTTCCTGCAAGACTTCACTAGTTTAAAACCAAAGGAAAAGAAATCATCATCTCATTTTTCTTGTTGATTTTGACTTTATTAACTCAATGTTAATGCAGATGACAGGAAAAACGGACACATCTTCTTACTGAGCTATTTCCTAGAAAAACGTTTACTTTGGAACTACTAAAATGCAGACTACCTGCAATGGTAGGAAAATTACAAAATGACTAGGAAACCAGGGGACGCACTTGACCTTTAGAATGAAACGAAAGCTCAACTGCTTTTTATTTTAAATTGACTAGACAGGGCAGACCTAACAAACCAGCCCACTGCTGCTTCAACTGGAAAATTCCTCCATTTTCCATTCTTCTGCAGTTCGCAGCGAAGCGCCTCACACAGGGAAGGCGCTCAAATACGTGTTGGATTGAGTCAATTCTCTGAGTATCGCTCATAAATTAATGAGGAACGTGTAACTCTGTATAGTTTCAGGGTAGTTAAAGGGAGAAGAAAAAAAAAGAAATGCTACGTAACAGCATTGGGGCTTCAGGTGTTGTTACCTAATAGACTGGAAGGCTTCCCAGCAGTACACTTAAGGTATCAGCCATAGCAACCTTACCTAGGAATTCCTCACCCCAAGCTTCTTTCTAATGCAAATAGGTTTGAATTTCTCTCCCCAGCCTCCTGACCCCTGACTGAAAGTCCTCTGCAACAAAGAGATACTACAGTAACTAGGCCTGCCGAGCAAAAACCTATTTTAAACTTCACTTCAAAACGGCGTAAACAGTTGGCCCTTGAGCAATGCAGGGGTTAGGGGCGCTGACCCCGTGCAGTCAGTCATGTAAGTATAACTCCTGACTCCCCAAAACGTAACTGCCAATAGCCTACTACTAACAAGAAGCCTTACCGATAACATAAACAGTCAATTGACACATTTTGTACATCTAAGGCGCGTTGTTTCCAGTTTCCCATAAGAAAAAGCTGACTTTCAGTCCCCTGCCCTAAATTGCCATTTTTGTTATTATAAAACTTCCCTTCATGTTTTTAATATTCTAGACGCCGGATGGATAACACAGACTCTTCCCGCGGGTCTGACTGCCTTCTTCACAGCCCTGGGCTCTCGCAGTTCCCGCCGTGATGGGCCGGGCCGGGCCCGAGGGCGCACTCAGTGGGCCCAGCGGTGCCAGTTCGGTGCAGTTGATTACCTGCCCAGTCATCTGTACGCACAGAAACCAGGAGCTTCCAGCGCCCAGAAGATCAGAACGGCAATTGGGGTACAGCGCCTACCACGGAGGCCGCCGCAACCAGATGTCAGGGCAGCAGGCGGCTCTTGGCAACCCTCGGCTACGGGAGTTTCCGGAGACCCGAGGTTCAGGCTTGGCTAGGGGGCTCCCCCAACAGGCAAAAGCGGGCAGACCCACCCTGCACAACTGGAGGCCGCTCCTGGTCTCCAAGAGAGGGCGAAAACAAGTAAGTTTTGTGTTTTTTATAAGAAAACCGGTCGGGATACCAGCAGGTTGGACTAAGAAAGCGCCCCGATGGCCACAGCGGGGCGGGGATGAGGGCGTTTGGGAGCAACGTCCAGGCGCTTGAGAAGTTCGGACCGCAAAGCAGCCAACAGCAGAGGGATGCAGACGCCTCGTAAAGATGCAGACGACTGCGAGGCTGCCTCGCTGCAAAGGGCCCGCAAAACACACACAACACAGCACGACACCGGGGCTGCGGAGGAGGGGGTGCGGGAAGTCTGCACAGGACAGAACTTCTGGGGGCTCTGTCCTGTCCGGGTTCAGAGGCGGCGCAGGCGTGGGCAAGTCTAGTTAGCTGACCATTATTTGTGGGAGGAAGAGAGAGAGAGAGAGAGAGAGAGAGAGAGAGAGAGAGAGAGAGAGAGAGAGAGAGAGAGAATCACCAGGAGAGGAGGCGACCCGGAGAGCCCCCTGGGCTCGGTCTGCGGGCCCCGCGCGCTCCCGCTCCTCCCGGCCCTGCGTCCACGCCTCCCCTCGGCGGCCAGACCCCGCGGCCGCCGGCGCGCACTCACCGGCCGGCGCTGCCCGGCTGCCCAGGGCGGAGCCGCCGCCCCGCCGCGCTCCCGCCGCTGCCGCTGCCGCTGCCGCTGGACCCCGCGCCGCTGCCTCCCGCGCGGCTCTCGGAGGAGGCGGCCGCCCAGTGGAGGCGCCCCGGCGCGCGAGGCCGTAACCCGAGCCCGCCCCGCCCCGCCCCGCCCCGCGCGCCCCGGGGTCTCCTCTCAGCGCCGGGACCTCCTCGGGACGGTCACCGCCCCTGACGCCTCCGGGGGGGGGGGGGGGGGTGGCTCCTGTAGCCCGGAGGCAGGAGGAGGAGGAGGCACGTGTAGAGGTCCGAGGCCGAGGAAAGCACAATAAACCGTAGGATTCAAGTAGGAACCAGTGCCGGTTATTATTAAAAAACGAACACACCCGAACATATATTTTCAAATCAGTCCTTATGGAGACTGAGATCGACACCGGAACGTTAAAATGCTGATGGCAATGTGCGATTCAAAAAAACCCCACCTTGATGAGCTGCCTTCCACGAAGACTTTACTTGCAAATAGTGCGCAACAAGACGAGTGACAGATGCTGTTCCAGGCTTTCGAGCTGGAATTTACCAAATAAAAGCAATGGAACATAACATGCTATGTAGGAGAAAGGAATATAAATGGAGGAAAAGCGGAGACTGAAAAGAAGAGAAAGAGGGGTGCGAGAGGAAGGAAGGCAGGGGAGAGCCTGTTTCATTTCTAACAACGAGGATGCGAGAGGACTCCGTGATCAGACTGCCCCAGTTCCAGAGGGCGAGGAGTAGAAACGATTTCAATACGAAAATTTTCCTCTGCCTTTACGCCTTAGCACGGTTCTAGTCGGGTCATCTTTATTTCTGCTTTGTGCATTTCTGCGCGTACACGTGGCAGTGGCACCTGCCTTAAAGCTGAAAAGCGAGCCTGGAGACACCGGCGGGCCTGACAACGAGACCCCACCCGGTGGGCCCCGGCCAGGCATCACCCAGGGAGCCTCAGGTGCTGTCCTTTCCGCACGGGAGGAAGAGCTGGAAAGTTCCCCTCGCCCCCGCACGAGGGCACCCTCTGCCAGGGCACCGGCCACTCCAAGCGTCTGCGTCAAGGAATTCCTGATGGTGGAGCCTGTGTGTAAAGCCAGCTTTCCATTCTCCAGGCTTTCAACGCCGCTGAGTGTATTCTAACGGAATGAGATAGTAAGGAGGGATTGGGTCCCACTGACATGCATTTTGGTGTGGTTCACTTGACACTTGGCTTTTTGCCATCTGTTGAGATTACCTCGTCATAAACATGTCCTGATGATGATGTACATACGAATCATTTGGGAATCTTGTTTTTTTGTTTTTTTGTTTTTTTAAAAAAATGCAGATTCTGGCCCTGGACAGTGCTGCAAGGTGGCTAGAGCATCAGCCAGCACACCAATGGGTCCCGGTTCGATTCCCACATCCTTGGGTTGCAGATTAGATTCCCCTCCAGGGTTGGCAGCAACTAATCCATGTGTCTCTCTCACATTTATGTTTTTCTCTCTCTCTCCTTCACTCCCTTCTACTCTCTCTAAAAAAATCAATGTAAAAAATATCCTTGGGCGAGGATAAAAAAAATGCAGATTCTGATTCAGTAGGTCTGGGAGATGCAGTTCTAACAAGCCTCTGGTCCTGACGCTCTAACCACTGTGTTCACCAGCCAGGGCCTTATTTGCCTTTTGAAGAGCTCCATCTGGGTGCTACTTGGAGGATGGGTTGGAAAGGACCACCGTGGGTGCCGAGGAGGATCAGATACTGGCCACGGTAGTAAATTCAAGTAAGAGAGGCTGAGTCTGCAAAGAAGACTGAGAACACACAGACAGTAGAAGAAAAACCAGAAGTAAAGGGCAAGTCCATCACTAGATTTTATGAGAATTTCAAAGATGTTTGCCTCTCCAGGAGTCTTGTATCTTCTGCCAGCATCTGGGAAACAGTAGCAAACTAATTTGTGAGTTTGCAAGCAGAGGAAAATCGCAGGCTTTCCACAGTTCCTGACAGTAAGTTTGCTGAGCGGCAAGAGAAGTTGAATTCAGATCACTGTGAGGACTTTGTATTAGATTGGGAATGGGAGAGTGATTGTTTTACGTTTTTCTCTTTGCCCTGCCTGGGTGGCTCAGTGGGCTGGACCATCATCTGGTATACCAGAAGGTGGTGGGCTCCATTCCCCATCGGGGCACATACTGATACGTAGGTTATGGGTTCCATCCCTAGTCTGTGTGCAAATGGGAGGCAACTGATTCCTGTTTCTCTCTCACATCAGTGTTTCTCTCTAAAATCAATAAAACATATCCTTGGGTGCGGATTAAAAAAGAGATTTTTTTTTCTCTTTATCACCAATTTTATCCACTTAATCGTGACGTGGATTAATTGGAATGATTTTCTTTCTATTTATCATGCTTGAAGTTTGCTGAACCTTTTGAATCTGTGGATTTATAGATTTCATCATATTTAGAAAATTTTTAGTTATTAGTTCTTCAAATAAATAGTGAGTTCATCTGTACGTGAAGTTGCCTATTTTATGTATCCCAATATACTGGATGACATCTTTGTGTTTCTGATCCATCTTTCTGGATTAAGTTGGACAGTTCTAGATAATGTTTATATTTGTCAACTTGTAAAAACATGCAAATTTTTAACCTTATCATTTCTTTTCCCATTCTAAATATTCACTTTTGTACCTAATTTTGCATTTATAATTTTGAGTTCTTTTTCTTAAAGAGAGTCCAATAAATTATATAAATTTCAGGCCAACAAAACCTGGATCTGCCCCACTTACAAGCAGCATGCCATTAATAAGGACTTGAGACAAAAGTGTCATCCCCAAAGTAGGCATAACATATAAACATAATTGTTTATTTCTGGCTTAGACAGTTCCTAAGTATCTCTTTCAGTTGAGTATCAGGTCCATTTTCTTGGTTATAAAGGCTCATGTACCAGGGCCGCATACAGCAGGGCAAGGAAGATACACCACCCTAGGTGCTGAAAACAGCAAATGCTGAGCATTGGCGTGCACTAAGGGTTTGAAACAGGTCCAGTGGACTAATCTGTAGGTCCAAAGTCTCATGGGAAGCTGGGCCCTGGGACCCAAGCCTCCTGATAAGCGACCCACTGCTTGATCCATCCAAGTGAAGACTTTTGTGGCATGTTTGCCAAAATATCCACCTCAATCACCTAAACAAATGCCTGAAATCTCACCATTAAAAACTCATTCTGTTGGATCTTGAAGCATTTCTGGAAGTTTAGCACTGCTTATTAAAATACAAACTCCTTGGGGAAAGTTTCATTCTATAGTCACAATTTTTGTGAGATGAATATGTTAATGCTTAGCATGTGTCTGATACTCAAGAAAGCTGGTTCCCCTCTGTCTCCCATATGAGAATTGGTTAGCATCTGTAGCTCGGGGTCCCAAACTGGTTTTCTGTGCTGTAGATATTCGGGCAGGGTCTGGTTTTGTATGGGTGTGTCTTAAAGACAGCTTTCCCCTTTTGCTATTTTATCAAACTCCAAGGACAGAAGTACTAGAATATAAACATTCTGTTAGTTAGGAAATGAAAAGGCAGACCAAAGAGAATCAACTTCAATGACTCAAAATATTTTTTTAAAAAATATTTTTATTGATTCAGAGAGGAAGGGAGAGGGAGAGAGAGAGAGAAACATCAATGATGAGAGGGAATCATTGATTGGCTGCCTACTGCACGCCCCCTACTGGGGATTGAGCCCACAACCCTTGAATGTGCTCTTCCCTTGACCGGAATCGAACCCAGGACCCTTCAGTCCGCAGGCTGACACTCTATCCACTGAGCCAAACCGGCTAGGGCAAATTACCCAAAATATTAATGTGAAAGAAATTACACTAGAATGAGGAGTAATTGGGTTTCTTTACGAGAGTTTAGTTTCTGTTTTGGTGATTGCAGAGCTGTTCAAAAGCGCCTAACATCACAGTATGTCTGCTTCCCACAGATAGGAACGTTAAGAGATTCCTGTAATAACTTGGTGAAAGTTAGTTTACTGAGGCAAGATTTCTTACACACAGTTCTGTGCCTTTCTTATTATTCACACATGTGTCCATGTATTATTCTACCAGTATCCTCTCCATAAAAAGTTACGTTTCCCTGACTTAACTTCTCTTTCTCTGCTCTATTGACACGGTTTCTGGACTGTGGGCCAGACACTGGAATAAGGTAGTAACGCCACTGGAGGGTGCCAGACTCCCATTGTCACTGCGTGGTCTCCGTGTCTGTAAAGACAGCATCAATTCCCGTCCATGTTGGAGTTTTAAAAAACTGTAAAAATTCACTTATAATAAGCACACGAAGGACTAACTGGAAGATGCAGCCATAATGACAAGACCCTTTCACCTCTGGACTGGAATTCTTTCAGTAACAGCTGACTTTTTTTCCTGCACAATAAAATGTGCAGTTGTTTTTTTTTTATATTTACTATTGTATTTTGTCTGTGAAGCAGTTACTCTGGAGAAGAAGGAATCCTTTGTAAAATTCTTGTCAAACAATTTGAAGTTATTCCTCAGCTGTTGTCCCGGATCTACCTATTGATTCTACTCTCCCAGCTTTTTTCCCCTTAACTTACTCAAACCACTCTTCACACGTTGGCCAGAACGGACTCATCCACAGTTCCTCTGCTTAAAGATCTCCAACAGCTTCCCAAGGCTCCGAGGTGAAGCTGAGTTTTGTCAGCATGAGAATCCACTCCCCACCCCTCAGGCCTGACTCCCCAGCAACAATGGTCCCTGTACACCCCTCCAGGCGGCTGGGCTCCCCACAAGCCCCTCCTCAAATTCAAATGATCTGCAACTCCCCTAAGAAGCTAAGCTAGTTCCTGCATTTGTGTTTTCACACAAAGTCCATTTTTTCCCACTGAATCTGCCTGACAAATCCCATTTATTCTATTCTTTTTTAAAAAAATAATATTTAGATCTACACATGAGAATAGAGAATAATATAACACTCTTGTATGCACATAACTCATTGAAGTCTTAACGTTTTGCAATATTTTATTCTGAACTTTAAAAAAAGAAATAAAGCATTTTAGTTGGAGTTGGCATCTTCCACAAACCCCTTCTCTGATCTTATTTCCCTGCCTGAGAAAATCACTATCATAAATTTGTATTTACTGTTCCCACACATGCTTGTATAACAATACATGCATGTATTTGCAAGCAACATATAGTATTTGTTTGCAAGTTTTAAAATCAAGATAAATGGCATCATACTATGTAATTTTGCAACTTATCATTAACAGGTGCACTACAAGTTTATTCAGTTTAGCTATCATACAATATTCTATTATTTGAATAAACCACAATTTGTCTATTCTCTTGATGCACTCTTGGGTTGTTTTTGATTATTGGCAATTATAAGTAATGCTGCTGTTAACATTCTTGCATACATCTCTTTGTGTGTATATGTTAAGAGTTCCTCTGTGATAAATGCGTAGAAGTAGCTGGGTCATACTGCATGTACATATTCAACTGGTACTGTAGCATATTCAATGTTACTGACATAAACACTACTTCCTACAGAGATTTGCCATTCTCAAAGATGAAACAAAACACCAGTAAATATAGTCGACATTGTCCTCTGCAAACCTGACCAGGCTTACAAAACCTATACCAACTTGAAGACGGAATAAAGACAAACGAGCTTCGGATGGCTTTGGGGCATATTTTATTTAAGCACGGGCTTTTCGCGAGGTCCACCCTACAGTGCAACCCTTCCGTTAAGTTAATGAAGAGTCCAGGGCTACAGGTCCACGACAGCGTTGCTGGTGTTGGTACAGCTTCACCAGAAGGTATGAGCATGACCCGCAGGAAAAACAACCCACAAAGAGAACACAATGAAAACATCCACTGTTTTACAAATCACTCTGTTACCACAGACACAAGATGGCAATTCCTCTTAGTAAATCAGCCACAGAACATTTACAAAAATCTTTAGACAAGGAAATGGGAGCTCCTTTGTGGGAGATTAGGGTTTTCATCCACAACTTGTTAAGTAGAAAATATTTCAAGGTCAAGCATTTCTCTTATCCACGAAACAACGCTAAACCAACATACATTTTAAGGAGTATATTAAGGTACAATATCTTTACAACTATCTTCTTGAGTAGGTATGTCAAAGAATTTTCTGCAGAATATAAGTAGCCCGAAATTCAGCAGCAAAATATTGCAACATAACAAGTAAAATACAGCGTCAATGTTATATCGTAAAAGAGAAATACATAAAAGGACTCATGATGATAATTTAATCATATAAACCATGATACGTAGCTGAAATACAGTTCACTTAAATAGCTCTGTGACCAAGAATGTTAAATGCCACTTTGAACATAAAAAAAATCTCTTAAATTTTTGTGCTTAAACTTTTTTTTTTCTTCTGTTAAACTATTTCTTATTTCCAATACGGCCACTGTAACTGATATTACAACAGATCACAATTTTCACGGACACGTCAACATGAAGACATTTACTCATGAGAAAGTAAGTCACTTAGCATTAGTTCACAGTGTGGGACAGTGGTGGGCACTCGGTCTGGAGAAGGGCTGTCAGGGAATCCCCAAGTCCTTCACAGGAGTTTCCTGATCTCAGATGCAGTGAGAGGTTTAAAAGAATGAAAAGCAACACATCACATGTCGGCAGGAAAAAGAAACGTTCTGATTCTTCATGGGTTTCGTCTAAGTGACCTTCGCCTTCTGTTGTAGAAGTGCCTGAGCCCATGCTGTCGTGAAAAATTCATCATGTAATTTTGTTTGCGGGTGCTGTTAAAACCAGAAGGATAGAGGCAGAGAGGGGAAGGAGAGAGAGCATGTCAGTCCAGTCCCTGAAAGTGCAATCCAGTCTAAGTTCTAAGTCACCCTGATATTTATTTGGAAATTTTCAGGGTTAATAGGTCATGATGACATTGCCACCCGGGACAGGATAACTGAACGTTGACATCTGTATACACTGCTTCTGGCCTTGAAGTAACCCCCCTTCTATTCATGAGTGAGCCCCAAACAGGAAAAAAAGGCAAATTCTTTTGATTCATAGCAAGAGTAGACTGAAATTGGGGATTTAAACTTTTATTCTTGAACCTTTTCTGGCAACATTTACTTGGGTGAATTTCACTTGAGAGACGACATGTGCTGTGACCCATTACCTTATTTAAACACATTTTTCACAAGGAGGAAACATAATTCGATTCCTTGAACAAACATTTCCATTTAAGGCAAAAACAAAGAAAAAACAAACTTATTATCTCGAGGCAAATGAAGAGATAAGTTTTCCCCTGAACGTTGGGTTCCACTGCCTTCCTTAAACAATAAGCAGCTGGGTTCATATTCTATAAATATGACCTTATGAAAGAGACACTCCACTGAAAACATATCATAAGAAACTAAGAAAGTGTAATCCTATATAATAGATAATATGCAAATTGACCATCACACCCTCGCACAAGATGGCTGCCCCCATGTGGTCAAAGATGGCCATCACAAGATGGCCTGCAGGGGAGGGCAGTTCGGGAGGACCAGGCCAGCAGGGGAGGGAAGATGAGGGGGACCAGGCCAGCAGGTGAGGGCAGTTGGGGGAGACCAGGACAGCAGGGGAGGGAAGTTGGGGGGACCAGGCCTGCAGGGGAGGGCAGTTGGGGGTAACTGGGCCAGCAGGGGAGGGCAGTTGGAGGTGATTGGGCCAGCAGGGGAACAGGCATCCATCAGACTGGCAGGGGAGCTGTTAGGGGGTGATCAGGCTGGCAGGCAGAAGCGGTTAGGGGCAATCAGACAGGCAGGCAGGCGAGTGGTTGGGAGCCAGTAGTCCTGGATTGTGAGAGGGATGTCCGACTGCCGGTTTAGGCCCAATCCCTATGGACAGTTGGACATCCTCCGAGGGGTCCCAGATTGGAAAGGGTGCAGGCTGGTCTGAGGGACACTTCCCCCACCCAAGTGCACAAATTTTGTGCACTGGGCCACTAGTTAAATGTATAATCATATTTGCATGTATATATTTCCCCTATGTATGTACATACTCACATTCATACATATTAGGTGTGAAGCTGGTAAAAATACTGAAAATGGGTTTTAGGAGTCTGCAGAGAATTGTGCAAAACTGGTAGAGACAGCTGTTTTGGTATGGAAAATATATTTTAAAAAAGGACCATTACCTACTAAGTGCTTCCTATGTAAAAAGGACAATGACCTAATGTACTGAACTAGTCAGGTGTCATGAGAAAGAATCCTGTTACCTCTTTAGGCACAAAATATTGGGACTGGCACTAGCTGTCCTCCTGCCAGTACTGTAGGCCACATGGGGCCCTTTCCCTGAGCTATGACAGTGGTTTGAACTAGCCTCCTCATTGTCTCCCCTTATGAAACACCACTGAAAAGAAACCATGAAATACTAAGAAAGCATCACTGAATGTGTAATTGTATGTACATGTGCATACACACATACAGTGGATTTTATTTTGGATTGGCAAATGTTTTAATGATTTGCAATAATGCCAAGTTTGCTAGGGAGCCTGGGAGCAGGTGCCTGTTGGTCCAATCTTTCCGTAATGCTGAAATGCTGCTTGGCCCGACCTCCCGAATGGCCTTTTTCTTTTAAAAATTAAAAAAATTTCCAGTTACAGTTGATATTCACTATTATATTAGTTTCAGGTGTACAGAATAGTGGTTAGACATTTACATAACTTATGAGGCAATCCTCCTGGTAAGTCTAGTACCCACCTGGCACCATACAGAGTTATTACAATATCGACTCTATTCCCTATGCTGTACTTTGGACATGTGTGACTAGGTTGTAATTGCAAATTCATGCCGTGGGCTTTGCACACGGGTTTCAGTCAACTTCCCCTCAAATCCTGGTTTTACCTTGTTAAAAAGGCATTCGTCATCCTCTTGTCTATGGAGCGACATCAAAGTCAATGTAGCCAGATATTTCAAGTCTTCTACACATTAATCTTACTCCGTTTTTCAAGCCTTTCTTCTACTATACTACATCCCTCTTCAGACTGCTCTATCCAAACTCACCTTGAACTTCTTCCATCTGCATCACTTGCCAATCCTCAACATCGCTTCCTAAATTTCTACTCATTTGTCAAGTATTGCATTTTACTAATTGCTCACCCCCTCCAGAAGTGAATCCCCCCTTCCTCTATTTGAATGCTCCTCATGCTTATTTTCTGCTTTGAATGGAGACAATTAGGCTCCCCATGACTAAACTTTTGTGGCAGCCTATCCCTCAATTTCCCCCACCCCACACCACAGCCTGAGCCTCCTGCCTCACCAACGGCATGGCCAAGGCATGTTTGTTGAACTTTTGATGACTTACTGATTGGATTCCTGTTGTAAATCATTACTCTTTAACTATAAGGAATAACTGCAAAGTTAAAGCAATGAAAATTATTCTGTTGAAAGCATGTTTGAAGATATAAGGTACTCAAAGAGATTATAAAATAGTTAAAATATTTTACATGAAAAAAAGGATAAACTCAGAACACTCAAGATGTTTAGTTATCTCAATGGAACAAAGAAACATTTAAACAAAAATTGCTGTGCATGTTTAATGGCCTTAGAGCAACTTCTCCATATCACTATATATTAAGGACTGACTTAAATTCTTCATCTTTATATGTGAGAAAATAAATATTAACAGGTTTTAGATCTTTAATACTTTTACTATCAGCCCAGTGTGGAAGCTTATATCTAATCCAGGGGCATTTTGATTTACTGGATACTTATGAATTTCAAATAAATTTATGTATCAGTAGCATACCTTTGGATCCCTGCAAATGTTGATACACACACAGCATTGCTATAGATGCTGGGTGTTTATATAGTCACATTAAAAAGGGCCACATTTTCAAAGCATCCTTGAAACTGACTAGTAATTTTGCATGTAAAACATAAACATCTTTGGAGTAAGTTAGGTTGCAATCTAATGAAGCAGATTTTTCAGTTTATAAGCTTTTAAAAATCAAGCACCCTGGCAAGCTATGCCAAAATGCTGTCTGCCTCTAGAACCACTTCATAAACTGACAAGGTTATTGAATAATTACTGGGGCCTCTAAACTGTCTAACTAACAGGATTGGGCACTAGGGAAATTTTAAGTTAAAAGAGCTCATGTTTATTTTTTGTGTGGAGCAGATCTGTGAGCCTATTTTTGTTTTTGATACACAGAGACATATCGCTGTAGATAACCTTGTAACCAAAATAATAATAGGTGTGATAGAATTTTAAAGATTTATTTCATCACTGCAATTATAGGGAAAGTAATTTTTATTACATGTCCACTGAAAGCAGATATTGTTCATATCAACTGTGCTAATTGACATCAATTTTCTTTGGCTATGGATGAACTAGGTCTGTTTTAAAATTCTTTCATTGTGAGTCGTTAAAAGAAGGGAAAATGAACACCAATGACTTCTTGGAAATGCAAACTTAAATTTCCAATTCTGTTTAGGGAGTTTAGGGACTTAGATGGCATATGAGATTATTAAATGCCTCCCTATTTCTGCATAGGAAGTGTGGATATTGCAAGATCTTTCAAGAGCTGGTGACTCTGTTCTTTTGAACTGTTACTATCTTAGGTCATTTATTATTATGAAAAAATTCAATTGATTTTTAATAGATTTTAAAGGAAATGGAGAAGACAGAGTCTTGGGAAACATAATTTGAGCTCATAGGTCATTTAGGTACTTTTATTGATCAGTAATGAATTCATTTATCATCAAAACATATGATATAATAAATAATGCTTTATATAAATGCAGAAATAAGAACCCAGTGGACTGCCATATCTTTCGGAGAAACACTGGTGACCGTAAGATGGAACGCTGCTGTTTAAACCAACCAGCGAAACTCCCCTGCAGAGAGGATGCTGAACATTTTACTTTCAAGGCCATGCATTTTCGGGGGTGGGAGTGGGGAGGCGATGTGTAAATAAGTGTAGGCTCACATAGCTCACAAATGTTGAAGATTTCATATTTATTTTCTCTGATACATGAAATAATATTTGTTAATGTGTACCTCAGGGAGTTGTAAGGCTTAAATGAAAACTTGTAGTATAATCTGCAAATGTTTAATAAATGATAAACATTTTACCTTCTTTCCTAAGTATCTCCATTAGGGAATAAATATAAATATATGTTAAAGAAGGCCAATCTTACCTAAGGATAAAATCTAGAACTCACAAATATTATGAATACATCCATCCCCTTCTGCCAATTCATTTATTAACTTAGATTAGAATGGAGCAGTAAGGCATCCTCACACATCTGCAGCACAACTGATCTTCTACAAGACACTGCGTTTAATCAGACTCCTAGCTCTTTTGCTCACATTTTTGTTTTCACTTTCCCCTCGGAATGAATGTATGAACTGTGAGCACTTCAAGAGCACCTGATGCAGTCCCAGGCTCAGAGTCCAGCTGTTTCCTGATGAAGGACTGCTGATTGTGCCCAATATCGTTTACGTTTGAGAATAATCACAATTCAACGGAACTCTGAGTTTGCATGATATAGGCTGCAAAAGTTCCTGTGTGTCTCAATATCACATGGAACTTTGTTTTCATATATATTTTTTTCAACTGCATAGGTCTTCAACAAAACTTCTCAGTTCATGTAGGCACAGGGATGAAACTATCAGTAAACAGTACCCCAGAATTAGTAACAGGACTTACCTTACTCTAGTGGAAAACCAATGACAGCAAATAATGAAATATAACACAAGTTAAAAAATGCCTTTCAATGCATGCAGCACTGTGATTAGTCATAAAAGTCTGATCAGGTTTAGACGCAATATAGGATTTTTCATCTCTTTTGAAAATAAAAATTAAAGATGTTATTCCTTATTCTTCTATATCTAACATATACATATATTTAACTTTTCTATGTAATGCAACATGCAATATTTGCTCATAACCATATGTCAAGGTACATGTAGCTACAGTACTACATTTGGCATAAATGTTGCATATAAAGTATAAATATAAAAGTACTGGTTTAATAGCCCCCATTAGTTTTATTTTCTGTTTTAAATTAATTATATTTTAGGAAATACTTATTTCTGAATATATTAAGGAATGGGCTTTTAAAAATACAAAGTCCTCTATATCAGATAACAATCAAATTTAATAAAGGATAAATATGCTTTGCAACAAATGTAATATGCTCATCTCCATAAATCATTTGTGCCAAAAATATGACAGTATCTTGATAATGAAGAGCATAAAGGGATGGTCATGATGGAACACATATTATTAAAATCTGATAAATGCATTTAAGATCATAGTTAGCAACATATTGGTTTTCAATTTTCAGTAAATGTGGTAATAATTTACTTTTTCATAAATCAATTCACACAGGCTAACTCTTTACTGAGTAATTTACTTTCAAGATACACATGCAAAAATTGGCCCACTCCATTATGCACATGACAGCTGGTGACTTAGACACATACACAGGAAATGTGATGTGTGAATGAAATGCATAGTTTGGTGAGGGAGATTCTTAGGATAGAAGTATGAGTGCCCAACAAAAACATTAAGACAAAGAGTTCACTTTTATCCTAAGAAGAATCCCACCAGCATGGATCTTGTGAGGGATCTGCCCAAATGTATTCACAAACATTTACTGAAAAACAAATGTTCTACACTAGCAAATGAATTCAGAGAAATTAGGTTTCTGACACTTGATTGTCAATGATTGTGTTATGCTACATCATTCAGATGTAACAGAATGAGGACTTTTTGTAAGCTAGTGAGGCTGGAAAAAAGTGGCCTGTCAGTTTGGTTCATCTGTTCCATGGCAGATTAGTGAAGCGCTTTTCAAGGGCAGGTTTTATTGAAAAACATCACAGTGGAAGATTACTCTCTCAAACAAGCATCAGGCATAAATGACTTTGCTTGTTAAATGCTAAATGGCAGTTTTTATCTTTATGGCGGGTGGGGGTGGGGCCTTGTCATTCTGTAGATTCATATTTATGAAACTCAAATCCTTCCACAGGGAGTATTTTAAAAGTAAGACATTAAATTAAAAACATATTATATATCTTGTTCATTTAGGATGAATTCCTTAACCTTGAAATACTTTCAAAAGTGCTAAATTTGTTCTCATCAAATTCATGTATCTTCTTGGTTAATATGGGCAGTACTGAGGTTAAATTCAAGATACCATGCATGACCAATTTTTCTTTCTAAGGATTTTTAGCATGTGTACTTTGGTGCACATGCACAAAAGTGAAAACTATGGTAATAAAGCTAGACTAAGGCCAGTCTTCACTCAGAAAAGGAAATACATTTAAAAAGTGTAACCCCTCCCCCCAATCCCTAGTCGCAAATTCATATTAGTGTGTCTCATTAGGTATCTCTTTAGATATGGACCTCAGTCTCCTCCCCGCTCCACACCTGAAGAGTTAATATTACTAATTTATAGAGCTAAAAGTTATTATATAAAGGTATAGTGAATAGAGAGAATATATATATATATATATATATATATATATATATATATGAAATATATTTTTTATTGATTTCAGAGAGGAAGGGAGAGGGGGAGAGAGAGAGAGAAACATCAATGATATGATAATCATTGATTGGCTGCCCCCTGCATGTCCCCTACTGGGGATTGAGCCCGGAACATGGGCATATGACCCTGACTAGAATTGAACCTGGGACCCTTCAGTCTGCAGGTGGATGCTTTAACCACTGAGAAAACTGGCTAGGGCAATGGAGAGACTATTTTGAATTGATAGGAATTCTTGGTGTAGTCCTTCTTTCTATTTCTAAATATACATCTGTGATAGCAAAGTTAAAATTAGTAGTATTTGTGAATCACGACATGAGCTTGCTAGCTTCTTTGTGCCTCATTTGGTTGAAAGATTCTGGAAGTTTATTATATTACTTTTTTAAAAAAATTCTCTGGAACTTCCTTTCTATGTTAAGCTCATAAAATCAGTGAATTATAGCTGCTAAGGGCATATTAACTAGTGAGTACTTTTTAAAACGTTTCATGATGCTTCTGAAAAGAAATACTTTGAAAGGATACAGTGGCATAAAAATGTTGACTCCCAAGGCAAGAGCAAAACCTCAAAGACATATTTCTGAAAATATATATCCTCTGTATTGTATTTTTTAAACAACTGATTTATTGAACTCAACGACATGACGTATGTCTCTCCAAAAAAGGAAAAAAATAAAGTCCTTTAATGTTAACAAATTTCTGAATCATCATTAAAGAGATAGCATTTGCTTTTAAAACTATATATGTAATATATAAATGAAGTGATATGGTGATATGTATAAAGTTATACTATTTAAATTATTCTCGAAAGAAGATGCAGAATAAAACTCAAATGATGCAACAGTGTATGTGTGGCAATACTCTTTTATCGCTGAAATGTTCTAGTGCTCTGAGAGTTTGAGACAATAATGCAGAATAAGAGCAGAGAGGTGCCTGGTGAGTTATACATTCTTCAAAGTATTAAAATTCTGGAACTGGAATGTACTAGTAAGTGAAGTCTTTACAAATACCGATTATTGCTCCAGAAAAAAATACCAGAAACAATAGATGTGATCAATGTGATAGATTTCATACAATCTGAACTTGATTCTTGTAATAATATCATGATGTTGGTAGCTGCTTATAAAACTTAGTACCAACACCAGGTATTCGCGATTTCCTTGGGAGTTGTGTGGTGATGCTGGTGTTCTGAGGGCCACTGGGGCGGCAGGTCCACAGGAAGCAGAGAACAGAGTTCTGCCTCCAAGTTGTGAAGGGTTATTTCCTACCAGGGAGTATGTTTGCACTTTTGACCCCATGTGATCTTTAACTGTAGTCCAAGGGAGGGACTCATGGTGATGATACACCTCTGAAATCCAAGACAGATAACTGCAATTGCTTGGCTGGGGGGCAGGTGAAGAAATATCTACTCCAATTAAGAACTGTTAGGTCTCACTAAGGGCAGTAGCTAGCATCCTGCCTTCTTCTCAGGACTGTCACGTTTTGAAGTTTCCATAGGAGTTGGCAATGCTTTGTCAGGCACAGGAAGCCCCATTAACGTAAACTGTCTTGGCAAGAGACTTGAGAGATATTAAAGTGGTTATTGACTCTAAATTTGATTCTCAACCAGTTTATTGGAATCACCTGAGGTGCTTTTAAAAAAGACTGATATTCAGGTCCCACTGCAGATCAACTGAAATCAAATCATCCGTAGGGATGGGCCTGGGCATTGGGACATCGCCCAAGCCCTAAGGCAGTGATGGCGAACCTATGACACGCGTGTCAGAGGTGACACACAAACTCATTTTTTTGGTTGATTTTTCTTTGTTAAATGGCATTTAAATATATAAAATAAATATCAAAAATATACGTCTTTGTTTTACTATGGTTGCAAATATCAAAAAATTTCTATATGTGACACGGCACCAGAGTTAAGTTAGGATTTTTCAAAATGCTGACACGCCGAGCTCAAAAGGTTCGCCATCACTGCCCTAAGGGATTCTGATGTTTAATCAGATTGAGAAGCACTGCTCTGAAAAAAGTAGGCAGGGCAGAATGGCTCTAGGGATGATTTTTGGTCTATTTGGACGTCGCTCTCTGGCCTTACCATGTATGCATTCATTTTAGAAATCAGGCTATTCTATTCTCCTGGATTAATGTAGTCTGAGGAAATTAATATCTAAGTAAGACATCAGCCTCATATATAGATTCAAAGGAGTCTGGACGGTTATTTGAAACTTCAACTTTGTCTTGTGGAGGCAGAGCCCAGCAAGTTGTCCAAAGCAGCAGAGCGCACAGTGGGGGCTTGCGTAGGGACCAGGTTGCTCTTGGATTGGGGGGTTGATATGGATGCCATGCAAGCAGGTGCCTCAGTGAAAACTAAGACGAAGGCTAACTCAAGACTGAGAAATTCAGCTCATGGCTATGATTGAAAGAAAACAAATCTGGTAGTTTTTCTACCAATTAATTATATAAATTTGCTTTCAAAATGACTGAAACCAGCCAAGGGACTGATTTCGTTACTGATTTGGTAAACAGAATGAACATTTGAACCTATCTACCGAGAAGATTCTCCTCTCCTTGCCAACCACTTGGAGCCATCAGTCCGAACCCGTCGAGACATAAGCATTCCAGTTCTACAGGAACTAGATCGTTAGAGAAAAAGCAAGTCATCTCTCTGTGCAACAGTCAGCGCGGCCGGTGACAGTGGTGCCAACCTTACTACATGGGGGAAACCAGAGGGGAACACCCTCCCCTTGTTAGGTGCTGGGGCTTGTCAGGAGGAATTTGAAACTTCAAATTCTTTGTTCTAGTTGCAACCATGTCATTAAATGGAAGACAGGCTCAGGCATCTGTGGCTAAGAAGGTGTTTGTAACTGGGCACATTAACTAGTAATACTCTACAGATTAACCAGTACATATCATTTCCCTTCCAGGACGTCATTCCATTTTCTAAGGCAATCCAGATCTGGCAAAGGCACTGTTTCCCATTTACCTGGAGACTTTGTTTGATCCAATTTAACTAGTATTGTCAAATCCTTAAACTTTTTGCTTATTGCGCTTTGTAAGGTACATTCAGTTACACTGGGGGCTTTCTTACTTCACGTCGACTCAAGTTATAGATTGAGTTGCTGAAGAGTGTAAGCCAAAATCCTGAGGGGATCTCTTCAGGAACAGTTCTTACTGAATTAAGAAGCATGTCATCAAAGGAATGCAAACCTTTCTAAAATGAACATGGGATGCTACGTATGAGATACTCACAGGACGACCTCCACGTGGTCCAAAGCCCATTGATCGTGACCTGTCCCGTTGTGGCGTGGTTGCCACCAGCGTAATAAAACTCCTTTCATCCGTGCCTCCCTGGATCACAGACAGATGGACAAAGAGATTACACACGAGAAAACAGAGACCTCTGGTGTGTGGTCTCCAGACTTGACATATAATAGGCTAACCTAAATCAACAAAACTTTGGGTGTGGGATTCAGATTTGCTTAGGCCACAGGACGCTTCTGAGAAGCATTGAATTTTATTGGCTATTCAAGGACTGGTAATGCGTGCACCCCTCTCCCCCTTATTCCCCTTCCTACACTAGTAATGGGAAGAGCCACTCAGTCAACAAACATCATGTGCCTTCGGTGTGACGGGCACTGTGCTAGGAGCTAGGGGTACACAGGTGACAAAACGCTATGCAAAAGTGACATAGTTGCCTATCTTTAGAAAATTTCACATTAAGCGTACCCAGCAGAAATGAAAAATGTTGTTTTCTACATGACTAGAAATACTGGTTAGAGGAAGGAAAATATGAAAAAAGCACGGTTGTTATGCTCTATTCCCTCTTGCCCAATGCCTTGCTTCAGTTTCCACCTGTTATTCTCATAGGAAACAGTAACCCCACTTTGGAGATCTGGGTTAGTCTTGGTTCTGCCACCACTATGTTGGTGGTGTTGGTCCAGTAGCTTCAAATTTCTAGCTCAAACTCTGATTCTCAGGGATCTCGTGTGAGACAACGCCTCCCCATTCCGACCACTTACAGGGGGACGTTGTAAGACACCCTCTGAGCCTGCGTGAAATCCTTGGGCTGGTGCTGCGCGATGACGTGCCAGGTGATCCCATTGTTGACACTGTACTGCAGCAGCACGGCCTTGTCCACTGCGTGGGGGCTGCTCAGGTCACTGTTGCAGCTGTCCGTTTGCGATGCGCTCCCGATTTGCAAAACAAACATGATTTTGCTGAAAAACACAGGGGCAATCATCTTTTTAAAAAAAATATATATTTATTGATTTCAGACAGGAAAAGAGAGGGAGAGAGAGATAGAAACATCAATGATGAGAGAGAATCATTGATCGGCTGCCTCCTGCAAGTCCCCTACTGGGGATCAAGCCCGCAACCTGAGCATATGCCCTTGACTGGAATCGAACCTGGGATCCTTCAGTCCTCAGGTCAACACTCTATCCACGGGACCAAACCAGCCAGGGCAGGGGAAATCATCTTTAAACAAGAGTCAGGAAGTATTAAAGGAGTTGTACTTTCTAATTAAAAAATCTTTTTTTTCCCTAAAGTCCATAATTCCCTAATTCATAATACAGTTAAAAATAGAAGCATCCAGTCTTATGACTAAATCACATTAGTAGTAAAATTTGTTTATCTTTTACAGGATACATATGAAAAATAATATTGAAAAGGCTCGTTTCCTACACAAAGAAAGCATTTCTGACTTTCAAAGATCTGTCCTTTTTCATGATGCTGGAAATCTTGTTCTAGTATTTCACCTGAAACTCCTATTTTCTGAAAGGTATAAGCCAAACAGGCAGCTGAGAACATGGAGAGGGCAAGGAATAAAACCACAATATTTATGCTACATGCTTCTTTTACAAGTGGCTGCAAGCTGAGTAGCATCTACACAAGGATAAATCATCACGCTATTTTAGGAAAGGACTTCTGGAGATCAGAGCGGAGGGAAAACTGCGTTAGACACGCTGGCTCTGGACCATGCCTACTATTCCCTGACATGCATGTCCTTCTAATTTTCACAGGAGGCCTTGCCCATAGAAGACACAGTTTTTAGGCATCGGAGATCTAGCCTCAGTGATGAACAGAGTAGTTCCACTTAGGGTAGATGTCAAATAAAGCACTAGACTTAAGATTTGACATTAATTTAAAACAAAGTTATCTGTACAACATGGAGTGTAATTGTTAACTAAGTAGATAGTTGTAGCTCTATATGGGTCAAGGAAAAAATCAAGTTGTTTCTAGATGAACTAAGTCTTGTTCATCTTTGATAGGAAAAAATGGGACTGGGGGAAACACCAACTTTTGGCATCTCCACAGTTACCATACAGGAATCAATTTTATTGTATTTTGATTGTTTATCATAGCGAAGGCCCCAAACCTGCCTTTCTGCCTCTGAAAATACATTACTAATATGTTCCAAAGTAAAAAACCTCAAGAAAACACCCACATTCTTATTAACCAAATATTTAATTCTCAAATATACTTGGAACTACTGAACAGCGTTCAGCATTCAAGTACTATTTTAACCCAGTACAACCTTTAAAGAGCCCGGGAACCCTTCTTGAATGAAACAGACAAAAAGCTGTGTTCGCACTGGCTAAGGTGGCAGAGCAGGGAAGGCCAGGTGGGGAAGGAAATCTAACCCCCCTGGGGTCTCTTTTTCTCTGTCACTTCCCTAGTCGATTTGCACAGTCTCTGCCCACTTTATTTTGCATTAATATGCAGCTCCTGCAGCATGTGAATTTTTAAAGTTCTCATCCACCCATCCATGCTCCACTTCTAGCTACTGTAACTACATATGCTGCATATAGATATATGTTTGTGTGACTGCAAATTTACTTCACATATACATTGACATTTATATGCTTGCAATGGTCGACATCAAATTATCTATATCAGGGGTCCTCAAATACAAATATTGTATTTGTTCCTGTTTTGTTTTTTTACTTCAAAATAAGATATGTGCAGTGTGCATAGGAATTTGTTCATAGTTTTTTTTTTTAAACTATAGTCCGGCCCTCCAACGGTCTGAGGGACAGTGAACTGGCCCCCTGTTTAAAAAGTTTGAGGACCCCTCATCTATATAGATTATCCATAGCTACTTATTTTTTTATTCAACTTTATTGAAATATAATTGACATAAAATGCTGTGTAAGTTCAAGGTGCACAATGTGTTGATTTGATAACAATTTTTATATTAGGCCATTTCTCTAGGCTTATGCCTATGACTGCACTACTCAATATGTGAAGAAATATAAGGTAATTGTACAATAAACTTAAGCCAAGTAGAATTCTGAGTTGTGAAACACAATGATTCCTCAGACCAAATTCAAATGATACTTAGGTTTCCACAGCTTAGCGACACCTGTGTCATTAAGTTTGTGATCATAGTTGACAGTGGATGATGATGACCAGTCTTGCAACTGAGTCTGTGTCTGAACTATCACACGGGAGTTTTGTTACCTTGCTCGAGTGAGATCCAGAGGTTTGGTGGCAGCTTGCCTTATCTGGCAGCCATTGAAATAGAGCGAGTCCCCGTGGGCATAGGGTGCCAGCTGCCCACAGCCACTGCCTATCACTCCGCCTTGAATGGTCTCCCAGTTTGCCTCGGTGACTCTTGCTGACTCAAAATTATCTTTAATATAACTGGGGAGATCACGGCTGAAAACAGAGCAATCATCACCTAGAGGGAAGGGATTAAATACACAAATTAGCTGCAACAAGCAGACTGACCAAAGATTAAGAACAAGTATTCAATTTCAAATTTAGCCCACTGTTGTTACTGTAAGAATGACAAAATACCAAGCAGATATAGAATCCCTGAAATAAATGTTTCTCTTTTATTTTAGCAATTATTGGCTAACATTGTTGAAATAAATCCCATTATCTCTGAGTCACTGTTCACTAAAATATGCAGTTGCTAATATACTTCTTGCTCATGTGAACCTATATTTAAATACCACAGCATCTGGCTGGGCCTGCATATAGACCAACGATGGGTCTTAGTAGGGAGCTTCCTCCCTGGCTTGAAAGGCCAGCCTAATATCTTTCCCCTAGCATGATTCTGTAGCAGAAAATAAGATCAATCCTATTCTTGTTCTTCTAGCCCTATACTTGAGGATTCTAGAGAGCAGAGTCTGTATTTCATTTATCATCGGAATCCAGCACCTTGCACAATACTTAGCACGTACAAGACATTCAGTCGTGAAGCTGGGATAAGTAAATGCATAATGAATAAACTGGACGTGTCTCTCAGAGACCACTGAGCTGAAATACTCGCATTAGGTAAGACGGTACATTAGCAAATGTGTATGTGCTTGCGTTTCCCATTGATTTGAACAGCCTGACTTTCCTAAATGCCCACAATACTTTAAAATGAAAAGGTCACAGAGCTCTGCTGGGTCAAAAAAGAGGAAACATTCCAGACATCGAGGACTCCTTGTGAGACAGCTAATTTCGTCATTTGCCTCAAGATCAAATTCCCCAGCTAATACACAGCCAGACCCAGCCAGTCTCAGCAGTAATAAAACCAGGTGAAAAAGATGAACGCTAAGTAATTTCTAGTATCAGAGATATGCAGCAGTCTACATGAATCACACTCCTTTCATTTGTAGGCAAGGAAATCACATCAACCCAGAAATCTAACTAGATTCTACTCCAGAATTCAAATCTATGGCTTCTTTCACTGCACACTTGGGTAAGTTGTAAAACTGGTCCCCGTAGGATAAATCTCTCAGCTATGAGAGACAGCAAGGCTGACAGCAAGGGAAGAATAGCTTGCACCAGCCTTTATTCTGACCCTTACTAGCTCTGTGACCTTAGGCAAACCACTTAATCTCCTTCTCTCAGTTTCTTTATCTGTAAAGTGGGAATGACTATAATTAGCTAACTTACGAGATATCATAAAGGCTAAACGACTCTGCCAAATGATTGGTGGACACTGTGTAACGAGCAAAGCATAAGATAAAGTAAGGATTCCTTCACAAGAGATTTGTTGAGCATCATTGTATGCCATGAGTTAGGCTCTGAGAATATAACGGTAATTATGTAAAGTGAACTTTGTAACAACAGAGGCAAAAACATTGCATTAGACTCCCAGGGGTGGGGAACCTTTTTCTGCCAAGGGCCATTTGGATATTTTTAACATCATTCACTTAATATAAATTTGTGTTGCTATGAAAAAAGCTCCTACATTTATTGAATTTGGAGTTCCGTCTGCGGTTGCCTTGGCAGGGCCAGACCAAATGATCTTTTGGTCCGGACATTCCCCACCCCTGCTGATCAGAGGACAGCAGGGCTGCAGGCCTCCCAACAGGCCAACAGAGCAATTTTTTTATGATGTCAAGGAGCTGTCCCAAGAATACTCCAGCTCCTAGAAAATCAAGCAGTAAAAATGTTTTTTTTTAATCTTTTTTTTTTTTTGAGTTATGAAAGCTCTTTTTCTTTTTTGTGATAGAGTAACTTGGGAAACAGAACATCTCGAATTGTCAGCTACATCTTGGGAGGACAGTGGCAGCTGCTGTTGGGAGAGGCTGTGAGAGAGAAGAAATATTGGCAAAGTAGCCATGGATAGGCAGCTAGGCCAGGGAGGAGAGAGGTCCAGAGGGAAATAAAGTGTGGGAGGCAGGGAATTGCATGGAAGATGGGGAATGTGAGGGACTCTAGAATTCCTGAGCGGATAAAGCCTGCACTAAAAAATACCTCAAGGAACATAGCATGAAATTATCCTTGATAATCCATTCCAAAGATAAGTAACTTTGTGACCAGAGCGTGTCATCTATCGCAAATCCCTCAGGCTGGAGTTTCTACCCATTTCCTAGCGGCCCTTGTATTGGTGCTGAGAGAAGGAGAACGCCACGCTCTCCTGGATGAAGAACGGCAGCCTGGGGTCCAGACCTTGGAAGCTCTCGTCACAGATGCAGACGGCGCCGGTGGTGCAGGACCCGTGCCCGCTGCAGAGCTTGGGGCAGGCCTCGCCGATGTACACGTGGTCAATGGCCCAGCTTTGCTTCTCAGTTTCTTCCCCCTTCTGGATCCAGCGGAACTGTGTCGCACTGAAAGTCCCACAGAGAACAGGACGCATTCAGTAGGCCGCTATTTCCCATGGCCGTGCCCCACCTCTGACCGTGGCAATGGGGACTACTTCTGAGAAAAGGGCTCCCCAAACTTCTCCCTGAAGCACTAGCTCACAGAGGTGAGTGACTGTCTACTCCTAAAACTTTGGGAGTCCCCCCCGCCCCCCCCCGCCTCAACACACTATTTTGGAAGTTTGTGCCTTCCCTAAAATTGTTATGTGCATTTCCTCTCCTATTCCATTAGTCTGTGCCCGTTTTCCCTACGGAGGTTTATCATTTTCTAAATCTTTTGAGTAAAATGTATTTCGTAACCTGACCAATACTGCACACCCCACAGGCTGTTTGTATCTGGATTGAGTGCAGCCGTTGGGAGCACAGAGCATGGGGGGAGACATGCTGCCAACTCCAGGTCTTTGGGGATCTGTGATTGGGGCCTGTGATTGAGTTTGGCATGTGCTATGGTATTTAGTCAATAGAAAATTTGTGATCTATGAATCATCTACAAATATGACCCTGTTTCTTCCTATTTCTTCCCAGGATATGCAATTGCCATTTTGAGGCAGAGTCTGGTGAGAGGAAGGAGAGAAGAGGGGCCAGGGTACTAAGGCTGCAACTAAAACCCCAGCCCCATTTTATCAGTTGTTCTCAGCTCACTGCCTGAGCTCGGTAGAGATGGCCAGATAATCCTGAAAAGTTTACCTTAGTATGTATGCGACCTACCTGGAGGAGACATGGTCAGGCAGCTGAATGGTGATTCTCTTCCAGCTTGAGCTGTTGACGGCATTGTAGATGGTGGCCTCATGGAACTGGAAGGGGGAACAGCCAATGCTGTTCGAAGAGGATGGAAGGCATTGGCTCTGGACCAGCTGCCAGGAATCGGACCTGCAGAAACCAAAGAGGTTGCATTAGACAACTCAGGGAAAATATATGGCCTGTCTAACGTGGACATCATGCTTTGGGTTTGGGTTAGCGTAAGATATTTCAATGTAAATGTCCTATTTCCTATACATATTTATAATTACAGGCATCAAAAAGAAAACTTGAAAATAACTGCACACGAGATCTATTCTAATTCTTTACAAGCAGATGAATATATTCACAGACAACAGAATAAAATAATAGCATTCAAGGGGCTGCATTCTAATGGCTTCCTCCCCCTGATATTGTTACCAGAGACATACCTGGAGTTGACTGACAAAATTCTCGGTCTTACCTAACTTAACTCACTATAACTCATTTTTAAAAGTGGTGGTGGGAGGCAGGCCTATCAGCACCCTTCGATGGTAACTGTTCTGAGTCAGTCTTTTATTTGATCTGGCTACTGTGCTTTGACTGGCCAAAGCATATTCAGATCTTTCATTGACTAAAATTTTCATTAAGGTTGGTTGAAAATGACATTTGTACTTTCAGGACAAATGTAGTGTTTTACTTATTTTAAAATATAAAGTTGTTTTGTTTTTGTTTCTGGCTGCAGCCTGGTATGAAAATAGACTTTTCTTGGTTTGCAGAAAAAAATGTGAAAATAAGATGTGTAAATTTTATATGCATGGAATTTGTATATGTGAAATACACATCAGCTGACACTTTTAATAAAAAATATTGTTCCCCTGTAAACAGCTGCCCTAAAAGTAGACAACCATTCGAACTGTGTATTCAGCTTTGGAGGAAATGTAACAACTATTTCACAAACCTTGCATCCTTAGTGTACTCCAACATTACAGAATGAGGGTCACCACAAGAAGTGGCTTCACAACCCACTACAATCTAAAACAAACATAAACAATCAATGTGAATCAGGCAGAATTAAATAATATCTACATTAAACAGAAATCCCATCAGTCTTCATTATGATTAGTAGTCAAAAAACATTCATTGAAGCTTTTACAGAGCCATCTGCCAGAACACCAAGAATACATTCTTTTGATTTCAGCTAAAGACATGCAATTTTGCATGAAGATGAGAATTAAAGTTAAATAACTACTATATTCTTATTTACTTAATTAGTATAACATATTAAGCATAAATTTAGAGACTATAAATTGGCCAAAAGGAAAGTTATATTAGAAGAATTAATGGAAAGAAACTCAAAGTATTACTGGTTCAAAACACTGTCATTGATATCCTAATCCTTGATGCTACTATTTTTATTTATAATTAAAAATAGCAATTTTTAATAACTTAATATTCATTCTCAGGGTTTTTTCATTTACATATGAAAAGAAGCTTTGCATATTACATATGCTTAAGTATTTGAATAATCAAAAATGCATAAATGCTATAAAAATTTGGCGATTCAAATGTAAGTCCTAACCACCTATTTAATCAACAAGTCCTATTTCAGGGTTAATATTGGAGAAGGTTAATGATAAAAATTTCAGGCCATACATTCATGAATAAAACAACTCTGACTTGAGAGAGAGAGAGAGAGAGAGAGAGAGAGAATAAAATATATTCTAATAGTGGAAATGGAAATCATAAAAGATATAAATAAAATGCTGTGCTGCTTCATATGAAGGGGAGATTCTATTTAAGAAATAATAATTATGTGATGTGATAGAGGTGCTAACTATTGCTACAATGGCAATCATATTACAGTATATAAATGTATCAAATCACCATGTTATACAACATGAATTTATATAATGTTATATGTCAAATATGTTTTAATAAAAAAATCATCAAGTAGGGTGTACGTGAGCTGCCCTGGAAGCAAGGAAAGAGTGTGAGAGGTAGAGATAAGAGAAAAACAGTTAAGTAGAAGAAGGATCGACTTGTAGTCCAAGGTGTTTGTCCTTAATTTGGTGGGTAATGGGAAGTCATTAAAGGTTTATGAGCAGTGGAATGATGCACTCAGAGCTGTGCTTTGTAAAGATCAATGTGAATGTGGAGAGAGATTAGAGGTGGGAAGTCTAGTTAATGGACTAGTGACTTATTAGGGCCAGAACTGAGGTATAACAGTGCAAACAGAACAGATGGGATGAGTGCTAGGAACATTGAAAATTCAAATGAAAGGATACAGTGAATGATTAGATGTGAAAATTTTAAAGAGTACTTTAAAATTTAAAGTTGGCGAATAGGTGAAAGGTAGTGCCATTAATAGAAACAGGGAAATCAGAAAGAGGAGTTGATATGGGGAAGGAAGATATGAAATTCATTGTTAGCCATGTTGAGTTGAGATGCCAACAAAACAAAGGTGTGACAATGTACACAAGCTGTTAAAATACTAAATTAACTGTAGTGACCGAGTCAAGGTTGGCCATGAGGATTTGAGAGCTGGTCATATCTTTAAGATCTGAAGCCAGGGATGAATGATATTTCCAATGGCAGAATGTCTATGGTGGGAGAAGGAATCAGAGAAGTACTGGGAAATGCTGACATTTAGAAGTGAAGGAAGAGGAGGAGCTAAAAAAGAGACAGAAGTAGATATCAGGAAGATAAGAGCAGAATTGGCAGAGAACCCAGAAGCCGAAGGGAATGGCATGGGTTGGAGAGGGCACGGACAGCAGTGCCAAATGGTACTTAGAGAAAAGGAAAGATGAGGAATGAATGAAAGCTGTCAGATGTAGAGTTTAGGAAGTCTATAGTGACTTTTAAAAATGCGGCTTTAGTGATACTTTATTAAACTTCCAGGGACCATTTTTTTTTTTAACAAATTGATTTGGTTAGAGAAGAAAATGTTAGACTCTCTAGTTCTAGGTTGATAGAGGCAGTAAAACAGGAGGTCCGAGTCAACTTAATCAAATATGATGACTTTGATATGGGCTAGGTAGAGGGAAACCCTTACTCTTAAAGGATTAGAATGACGGGATGTGACCTATGACCTTGAACAACCTTCATGCCCCTATGTTAAAGATAATCCTGAGGGAATGGTAGCATTTGGGGAGCCTGCCTCACCCTCCGATCTCTGAAGGAGAGTTTAACATAGAGTTGAAGAAAAAGAGTGAATATTTCTTTTTCTAGTAGATCTGAAGAGTTTTTCCATCTTAAAAAACTGAAACTCTTTACCCATTAAACAACTCCACATTTCTTCTACCAACTATCAGCACATTTTTATTTCTGCTAATAGGGACTCTTACTATTAACCATCATTGTAGCACATCTCTTTAAATAAGAGCATTAGAACAATTGATGTTTGTCTTTAAAATGATCTAGTAATAAAGTGCATTTTTGTAATGCGCTTTCCTTTAGTGTGTTTTGTAATAATAAAGACATCAATTGATACTTCTTTATCTTTCTCTATCTGACTGTTAATTATCTCCTATGCCTTCCTTCACATCTTTCTATATTAATAAATATGCACTTAAAAGATTTGAGAGTCCTTTTAAAATCTTTTAAAAAAAATATATTTCTTTATTGATTCAGCGAGGAAGGGAGACAGAGAGAGAGATAGAAACATCAATGATGAGAGAGAATCATTGATTGGCTGCCTCCTGCACACCCCCTACTGGGGATCGATCCCGCAACCCAGGCATGTGCCCTTGGCCGGAATCAAACCTGGGATCCATCGGTCCGCAGGCTGACGCTCCATCCACTGAGCCAAGCCGGCCAAGGCCTTTTAAAATCTTTGAGGATTTGGAAGTTGCAACTGGGCTAAGGTATAGGTTTGTGTTTGGAAGTAAGAGACAAAAGGAAAATGTAAAGACATAATAAAAAAGGATAAATAAAGAAGCAAAGTGACTTGATATGTGAAATAGGTATATAATAAAAAAATGGGAAGAGAGAGAAGAAAAGGAAGGGAAGAAGGGGTGGAGGGACACACACACACACACACACACACACACACACACAGACAACTATTTCTAAGGTTTGGGAAAGTGAATTCAAGATTACATACCTGAGACGTAAAAATACAGTTACATTTCTTGCTATGTCCTAATATACTTATAGATTTTATATATGCTCCAATAATCCTACCTGATAAAAACTCTGTGAAAGATTACTTCTTTTACTCATAAGATAAAGTCTCTTTTAATGAATGAAATCAATCATTTCCTTATACTTGCCCAAATAAGCATTCTCTCCACATCCCCTCCCGCAAACGTAACGCCATCCTCTGTGTGGAAGGGCCACCTCCCTTACCTTAAACTGCATCATGTACCCTGGCTGTATAATGAGCTCTCTGGAGGAGAGCACATTGTGGGTCTTGTCTTTCTTTTTATTTGGCCAGTAGAGGTGGAAGGAGGGATTGCCACAGAATCCTGCTGTCCTTACTGCATTAGGGTAAAAACTCCAGTTTTCTTCATGGGAAGTGCCTTCTGTTAAGGAAAATTGGGAAGAATATAGCATGTTATTCTCTTGAGCTGACTGGCTTATTGTTGAATTACTTGAATATCTATACTCTGGCTTTCTGTTTACTCTTTAAGATTTATTCTTATTTTATTTAATTGCTATAAAGTATATATATCCAAGCTGAGAAATCAAATTTAGAAGAGATTATTAACTACTAGTACTATAACGATTACCCAACTTTTAAAATGCAATTGCTATTTTGTTCGCCAGGTTATTTTGTTCATTAGGTTCCACATATACATAATCGATGGACACAGAAAATAGTGTGGTGAAGGCCTAGGGAAGGGACAGGAGTGGGGAGGAGGGGGTCAATGGGAAAAAAAACAACAACAAAAAACAAAGGGGACATCTGTAATACTTTCAACAATAAAGATAAATTTTAAAAAATGTAATTGCTAGTCTGGGTAATTTTCACCATTGCAAAATGATTCTTGGTATACTTTAAAAAAATTCTTTATTGTTAAAGTATTACATAAGTCTCCTTTTCCCCCCATTGACCTCTTCCCAGCTGCCCCACCCCCCAGCACATGCCCTCACCCTCCTACTGTTTGTGTCCATTCGTTATGCTCATAGGTATGCATACAAGTCCTTTGTTGATCTCTTACACTCTCACTACCCCGCCCCCCCCCCCCCCCCCCGCCTTCCCTCATAGGTTGAATGGTCTGTTCGATGCTTCTATGACTCTGGTTCTATTTTTGTTCATCAGTTTATGTTGATCATTATATTCCACAAATGAGTGAGATCATGTGATATTTATCTTTCTCTGACTGGCTTATTTTGCTTAGCAAAATGTTGTCCAATTCCATCTATGCAGCTGCAAATGGTAAGAATTCCTCTTTTTTATAGCAGTGTAGTATTCCATCGTGTAGATGTACCACAGTTTTCTAATCCACTCATCTGCTGACGGGCACTTAGGCTGTTTCCAAATCTTAGCTATTGTAAATTGTGCTGCTATGAACAGAGGGGTGCACATATCCTTTCAGATAGGTGTCTCTGATTTCTTGGGATATATTCCTAGAGGTGGTATTTCTGGGTGGTATTAATTTTTTTGAGGAAACTCCATACTGTTCTCTACAGTGGCTGTACCAGTCTGCATTCCCACCAGCAAGGCAGGAGGGTTCCTTTTTCTCCACATCCTCGTCAGCACTTGTCATTTGTTGATTTGTTGATGATAGCCATGCTGACAGGTATAAGTTGGTACCTCATTGTTGTTTTGATTTGCATCTCTCGGATAATTAGTGACTTTACATATGTCCTCTTTCAAAAAGTGTCTATTTAGGTCCTTTGCCCACTTTTTGAGATTCTTGGTATACCTTTAACACAATGTAATATATATCTCTGCAATAAAGAAATTCCTAAAGAAACTAAAATTATTTTGGGGTATTGAAATTTCAAATTATATTTGGCGCTAGACATTTCGTCTTTAACAGGATTTATTAAATTCTCAATTGACATTTTAATAAGCCACCAGCCCTGAAGATTTATATACTATGGGGCAAAACAATAGGTAACATGTGTTGAGCACCAAATATATGCTAGGCACTATTCTAAATTTTCATGTAGTAATTCATCCCAAAACACAGACAAACAGCTCACAGGAAAGACTGTTCAATGCCTTGTTTCTTACCATCATCAAAAGTGTCGACCAGTTGACTGGGATTGATCTCTGCTCCACCAATCAAAATGTTGTCTAGTGCCCACTGAGCACGCTCCACCCCGGAGACCACAAGTCTGTTGCTGATCACAAAAGGCTGCCACCAGCGAAGCCGAGTTGTGTTGGTGAGGGCATCTTCAGGAAGAAGGATGTAGTCGTGTCTAACAGAAATGTATTTCTGATAATCCATCTCATGGAGCAAAGTCCAAGTAATTCCTATAACAACAAATAAATCAACATAGTAACATATCTGGGGAAACCCCTCACAAACCACTGGGGTACTGCAGTTACTGCAAGCTTCTGAAAAAAAAAAAAAAACAACAAAAAACCAACAAAAAAAACCTTCAACCAGACAATGATAATTTATTTCATTGACTTTAATGGAAATGCTTAGCACTTATAAATATTGTTGCAACATGAGGTTGATGCTATGAAGGGAAGGGTATTTAGAAATACTTGGCCAAAGATAAAAACTCTAAACATTTTATATTTTCTGTCTTTAAAATTTTGTGCTAGATTCTTATATGTACTATTCCTCATGAATAATGAGAAACATCCATGTTTTGCATGCTTCTAGAAAAGAACTGCTTTTATTTTAAAAAAACAGCCATTATAATTCTATGCAATTTGTGGTTTATTGGACTGATAGGAACATTCCCTCTTAACAACTAATATGACTGTAGATCGGATGTTTAAATTATTTAAGAAAACACCTTTTGAATACATACAGTACTTTAGGGACATCTATTTATATGCTAGTTATTAAGAATATCTACCTGCTAAAGCTGATTCTCAAGACATCATGGCATTACTTCTGCTTTCAGCCACTTCCAAATAATAAAACAGAATTTGGCTAAAATAGTTTATGACACACTTACAAATTCAGACTATATTCTTTCACAATTAGTGATATTTTTAGAATCTTGTAGATTCTCTTAGAATTTATTACACATATGTTCACATGAAAGCTTCTTAAAACACTTTAAAATGTTTTTGAAATTATCTTGTACTTGGAAAACTATATAAAAATTATTTTTAACTGTATAATTTATAATCTAGCTTCATTTAAGCATAGAGATTTTTTTCTTTACTCATAAACTTTGGAGCTTATTTATTTAATATTTTATTTATTTTCCTTAATTGAAAAAAATTTTTAAGTTACAGTTGACATTCAATATTCTATTAGTTTCAGGTTGTTAGACATTTACATAACTTATGAAGTGAACTCCTGACAAGTCTACCCCCTGGGCCCCATACAACTTTTTAATGTGATTTCTCTCTTGTTCCTTTATTTGGTAGGATTTTGCTAACACAGAAGTCACATGTATGGAATGTGTAACACAGCTAAAATCGGTAACTTCCTCTTTGTAAGTTTCACTATTCTCTTTGCAAAGATTTTTCTGAGGAGCACTGGATGGAATTTGAGAATCTGCTCTAAGGTATGGCTTTCACCCCTGAAACGTGCCTCCATCCGTAGAGTAGTCCAACAGCACGCCTTCCTTCCGGCAGACGGGCCGATGGCAGGAGGTCATGTTGTTCTCACTGCCGATGCGCCCCCAGTATTGCAGGAATCTGAATGCAAGCACACATTATCCATCAGAATAGTAAATTAGAACAAATACTCTACTCAAGTCCTGGATAACAACTTCTCCCACATGTGTTCCTTGCTTTGGGGCCAATGTGCTAAGCTGTGATGAAAATAAACTTAAAATGACTTACTTTGCCCCTCTGAGATCCAAATCTTGAGTAATAGCTTGTCTCACAGTGGATCCCCCAAAATAGAGTGCGGTGTCCTCGGCAAGAATCCCACACTCGGTACACGTACTCCCACCTTCTAAGGACATCCATAAATCAGGCTTGATCTCTTCACTGTCAAAGCGTTCCTTCAGAAAAGTCTGGAAAAAAATTAGAGCTAGTGTTAAATGGTTTTCTAAGGATATTAAAAAAAAGGGATAGCCTCACATGTTCTTTTCAATCATACAGTGAAGATCATTTAAACTTAAATAATGTTTAATAATTAGAATTTAAAGTCTAGAGAGAATCTTAAAACAATTATAAGGTTGAGTAGAGTAATACTTCTATTTGTACAATGTTATTTAAGCATATACTCCCAAATTATGTTTATTTACATTGTTTATAAAAGTAGTATTATAATTTATTATGATATTATGAAACACGCAGAGTAGATAATTAAATATTAGGGTTCATTATAGCTACATTTGTGTAAAATTATTTCATCCCCTCACATCATAGCAAGATCTTGATTATTCATTTTCCCCATAGTATATTCATTTTGTCCATAAAACAGTTTGCATTGGGTTGAGGCACCCAATGTTTTCTAATGGTAGAAATATATCATGGAAATAATTTTTTAGAATTATTATTGCAGCAATTATACAGAAAAACTATATACTTTCCCCCCACCTTTTTAAGAGTTATCTAGTTGCTATCTTATTGTGTCGTTGAAGTGATTTAAATAGATTCTCTTCAGATTTATAACATGATCATCTCTATTGTTAAAGATGTGTAGTCATATGTGAACCTTACCTCGCTGATGTTAGCAAATCAATGCAATTTTAAAAATGGAGGTTTACATGTAAGGACACTAGTCTGAAGACATGTATTGTTCACCATGGAAACCCTCATTAGAAAGATTTGAATAAGAATGCATAATATAGATTTGCACAATTTCTAATCCA
The DNA here is from genome assembly GCF_964212035.1 of Myotis nattereri. Lineage (NCBI taxonomy): Eukaryota > Metazoa > Chordata > Mammalia > Chiroptera > Vespertilionidae > Myotis > Myotis nattereri. Next base: position 68,570,308 of record NC_138086.1, read on the forward strand.
TCTGAAGAATGCTAATGAAATTTGAATGTCATGAAAGAAACTAGAATTTTTTTAGTGTATTCATTTCTTGTGACTATGTTTCTTATGTTATAATACAGTATTTATGTACTTTACTCCATACAGTCTGATGTATTTGTGAATTGGGTAAATTGTACTAGACCTTGATCTAAGAAACCTATGACATTTTTTAGTTTCTATCCAAAGGATTTATTTCCTGGGGGCCCCCAAAGGACATTGTATAAATTATTAGTCTCACATGTAACTGGGTTCTTTTTTTTAAAATATATTTTATTGATTTTTTACAGAGAGGAAGGGAGAGGGATAGAGAGTTAGAAACATCAATCAGCTGCCTTCTGCACACTCCCCTACTAGGGATGTGCCCGCAACCAAGGTACATGCCCTTGACCGGAATTGAACCTGGGACCCTTGAGTCCGCAGGCTGATGCTCTATCCATTGAGCCAAACCAGTTAGGGCCATAACTGGGTTCTTAAGTCAGGGCCTATAATTTGAGTCCATGCTCCATCAGGGACTTTGACATTACCTTCAGAGTGTGAGTCAAGTAGCAGTTGGGCCCAGAGAATCCTGGATCACAGATGCACTGTTCCTTTAAGCAATCTCCATGGCCCCTGCAGTTGTCCAAGCATCCAGGGCCCAGGTAGAAATTATCGATTGCCCACTGCATATCTGAGTACTTTTGATAGAACCTAAACCTTACTGGACTGTTAGCAACACAAAAGCAGAGGAGTGAGAAACAAACGTTAACTTTATTCAGGTTCATTTTCCTGTGTGTGCAAGAGAAAAAACATTTAAGACACTCTGACAGTATGAAATGGATTAATAAAAAATGTTTTCTGACTGTCATTATATTTTCCTTTCTAGTCATGGAACTTTAAAGCTAGTTTCATTTACATTTTATAACAGATGAGCAAACTTGTAAAACACAATGAAATCACAGCGAAATCTCTATTTCAAGCAATAGGAGCATTTTAAAACACAAAATTGTTTAAAACACTGCATATGAACTTGAGTCCAGTGATTGCATCACAATTTAGATTCATTAACTGCATTTCTGAAATTGTGCAGAAGGTGAGCAAATCCTTGGACAGAGCCTTGTCAGCATGCACACAGTCCTCAGGTGATTGGAAACAGAAACTTCTGAATTCCCCAAAGATAATCAATATTCTCAGAGTAACTATGCTAATTAGAAAACAAATTTGAAAGGGTTATATTAAAGGACATTTTCCTGAGATTTTAATTTCATCATTGTTCTTCTCTGCCTTCTGGGAAAAAATACAAACCTCATAATTAACCTTCTATTAAAATACTCCACACCATGTTGGTGTCAAGAGTCCAAAGTGCAGGAGGGAACTTTTTGGGGTGATATAGACATTCTACCTTGGTTCATGTGGTGGTTACATGGGTTACACAATGGTAAGAGCTCACTGCACTAAACAATTAAGATATGTGCATTTTACTGAATGTAAGTTGTATTTCATTATAAAAAAGAAAAGAAAGAACAGGAGGGGGAACATGAGGAAGGATGTGTGGTGGCTTCCCAGCATGCATTTTACCCCAGATGAGTCAGATGAGATAATCTTCGTAATATAATTGCCTTAACTATTGACCGATTCAGGAAAGGGCATTCTTGAGTTAATTTGTACCAATGGGATGCAAGGAGATGCTTGCTCTGGCTCTCTTTGAAAGAAAACAACTCTCTTTCTCTCCCATTGAACACAGGTAAGAATGCATTCTGCTCCAGTTTTCTGAAAGTCCTCTATGCTCAGGGGAACCAGCCTGAAGGCTGAGCGTGGCCAATGTGTGGACAGTGGAACAAAGTGTAAGAGTTAAGAGTAAGAGTAAGAAATAACAATGTCCTTGAACACTGTTACTGTGAATCAACTAATCCTAGCATCCATTTATCTTTGGATTATTTTCATTATAGACATAATATATTTCTTTTTTTAACTGAGCCCAATTGAATTGGCTCTTCTGTTACCAGCAGCAGAGAGTATCCTGATTTGGCTTCCTATTATGTTAATTGACCAAGCCCTTTAGATTTGTTACTGAAAACTGTGAATGCTTATGTAGTAAATGATATCTATACACAATGGAAAAGCTATGTGTAAGCACCTTATGCAAAAGGCTCTATGTACTCTGGTCATATATCATAACTGTTTTATGAGAAAATTTTTCATTTAGCCACACGCTATGATTCATATGATGGAGGTTCACCTATCATTTTCTTTAATGTATCTTTTTTTCCTAATTTTACAGTTGAAGAGAAATCTTTTGGAATTGCCTTAAATTAACTTATCCACAGACTTTTCAGAGGACAGTTTAATCATCTTGGCTCACGACTAATCCAGACTAATTACTTTTCACTGCGGGTACAGAATATAATGCTTTGATAAGAGAAAAATGATACCTACAAACCATACTTATACAAACAGTATGAAGAGTTAGGATTTGTACAAACAGCATAATGAGTTAGGATTCTGCTCCTGGCTTTGTCTATCATGGATCGACAAGGCCGTAATGAGGAAAGCGTATGATGTGTGGCAGACCACAGTCTACAGGTCTGTAAGGTAACATAGACCTTCTTAACTGGCTTCCAGGCCATCACTATTGCTCTGTCCCCATTTGCAGACACTGAGGTATGGAACATGAAAGGGCCTGCCAAGGTCCATCTTGACAAGTCTGAGAATTACAATTTGAGGTCTCCTTGACGTAGCCATTCATGAAGTCACCAATTTAGAGAGCCTTTAGAGTTAGGGAGGAAGACAGCATCTTACTCACAATCACACAGACTCTCAGGCTCAACTAGGGTCCCTCATCTACTCCTGGATGGTTGGAATCAGGCTTTATTTTCATTTTCTACTTACTTTCCCACTAAGCTTTCAGGGAGGGGGTAGGTGATCCTTTTCCATCCTTTTGTTGGAAAGAATACAGATGGCTGAGAAACACTCCCAGAGCATTTGGGGTCCGCAGGTAAGCACTGAGGGACCAGGTAATTCCAGCTCACTCCAAAGTCAGGAGAATACTGCACATGAATTTGATTTTGAGCAACTTTTTCAGATACTTTACATCCAACAGAGATCTAATACACAGAAAAACAAGCTTGTTAATATATTAAACCCATATTACATGTTTCTACTCTAAGGACTTGGCACAAAGAAGCTGCTGATCATTTGACAGACACTGCACCACATCTACCCTGTATTTTCAGGTTCAGTCCTTGTTCTGCTGATGCGTGGGAAAGTTGACATGGTTGCTCCAGGTGACAAGTTATTGAAAGTGCCAAATATATTGGACAGGGAGTTTGGAAAGAAGCTGAAACCTGTGCTTTTGCCATGGTTGGCTAATTGCCTGGCGAGGCCTGGGCCCTCTTACAAATTGTTGTTTGTTGTGCTAATGGTCTGGCGCTTCTCTTTGGCAGAATGCTGACCTAGAAGGATTGTTAACAGCTTTACCAAGTTTACTATTTTGTCTTACAATTTATGACTCTCAATAAATCACTTTCCACTACAAGTAAGACATAATGAAGTGATAACAGAAGGTACTTTGATGGAGGTAGCCATAATGTGGCATTTGTTGCTAATAATGTGGCATTTGTTGCTAATAATGTGGCATTTGTTGCTAATAATGTGGTATTTGTTGCTAATAATGTGGCATTTGTTGCAGCTAAGGTAGACAGAATAAATTGGTTGACATAAAATCTTGGGCCAAAATTGATGTTATTAATGCAATTCATGCCTTTGTTTCCCATAGTTTTCTTTCTTTAGAAACATTAACATGCTCTTGCAAAAAAAAGTAGATATAACCATACTAACTTTAATCTTTTTGTAAAGGAAAAGATTGCTAGTTGGAATCAGTATCCTACATATTTATCAATATTTGCTCTATTAGTATTTAACCCTGAGCAGAAGCACATTTACTCTTATGAAAGGTTCATCCTGAAATAGTTCAGAAGTAAAGTACATTAGGTCATTAAGTTATATATAGTTGCATTGTATACCTTAATATTAAATTTTATATTTCAAAGTATATATTAAGTAAATGAAATAAATAATCTTTGTCTCAACAGTTGCTTTTTCATTTTTATATTGCTAGTATATGGCTACTTGTGTAATCAAGACTATAACATTTTCACCTTGAATTGCATGATCCAGTTGTCAGTGGGAGTCAAGTCGTGAGTCACTGTGTACACTTCTCTCCCATCATGACTGCCACAAATCATGACACCATCAGGGGAGTCACAGAATCTTTCTACTGTACAATCATCATGGAATAGCCAATGCTCACTCACTTAAAAAAAAAAAGATGAAAATTTTATGACAAAAATACTTGAGGCAAATTTTCATTGTGCTACTCCTACTGGAATAAAGTGAAAAGCAAGACCTCGGACACTCTCTGAAACATGAATCACAAATGCATCTCACATGTAGCAAAACTAAACATTTGTCTCTTGATATTAAAACAAGTGACCAGGAAATGTTGGCTTTCTACCCAAAGTTAGAAAACAGAAACAGAAATGAAAATTTTCTAAGAAAATAAGATATCCTATTAACAAAATTATAGAATGTTATTTAATAAAAACATACTTGAAGCTTGAATGAAAGAAAATATTTAGTTATAATGTAAAGTAGGAAGATTGAGGGGAAAAAGTGTGATACCCTTTCTCTGTTTCTATCCCTTTTGGGAATCTGTAAAAGGTTTCATAGTCTACTCTTTTGAAAAGACCCAAATCCAAATTGCATTTCCACTGGATTTTTATTCAGCATTATGAAAAATGTACCTGCAGTTTTATCTTCCATAAACATGTCAAAAGCAATTCTCCCGACAGGGCCAGCATCTGCTGGGGAGCGTTCGTGCTGGGGCACTGGGGCGCTGCTGAAGGTGTCCAGCATGACTGTCCTCTGGTCAGCAGAGCCTGAGATAAGGACATTATCAATGGCCCAGTCGTTCTGATCCAGGCCATCATGTCTTGGCTGCCACCAGCGGAAGCGAGTAGCAATCTCTTTAGCATCAGGAGGGAGAAGGATATTCACGAATCTGTAAGAAAATGATGGTGGGGGTGGGAGGAGACTTGTCAAAGGTCTCACATGAGTAAAAGTCATTTACAACCGTGTCACATAGTGAGTGAGGACATTGACTAAAATAATTTTTAAAAACCACGATGAACTGACTTGATCTTATGAAGTCCCTCCAGTCACTAAATTAGGGAAACAGAATGCGAACAATTCAAGTATCCCGGAACTACCAACTTACTGGACTGCCCCTGGGCTGCCTTAGAAGGACTCCACAATTTTCTGCTTGCCTGGGATCTGCAGACCTAGAGTATATGCACTTGGGTAGACATAAGTCAGCTGACTTTTTTTTTTTAATGTCACCTTGGAGCTAATTTCATCTGTTTCCTTCTCCTGGATCCTTGATTTCATTCTACTCCCAACGAATACCAGCAATTTGCTCAAAATATGCACACTAGATTGTGGCAGGACGTTAGGACACTCAGCCTGACAGTACCAGGCTATAAGTAATTACTTTACCAGTTGCCTGTGGTTTGACATTGACTTTGTCTTTATGTGTTGTACTAAGAACTGCTGAGTGAGAACCACGGGCTAATGAGCCCAGCATGCCACCCCTGACTCAGCCCCAAGGACAGACATGGAAGAACATGGCTCCACCCTCCAACAGGAACCTTCACCAGCGAGAAATCAGTTCTGAAATACCCCTTAGTCACAATTATGCATTTAAACCCCAGGGATATGTGAAACCCTTTAAATCTTATATTCACAACTCATAAAGTTTGTTGAGGAAAAAAATTTCCTGAGGTTTATTCTCTGCATAAAATCTCACTTTTAATCCATGCTAACTTACCTCCCTTCACTCTTAATATTAGTGTTCTAGGACAGGGCCAGGGCTATTCAGGGTTTTTAAATAAGGAGTTTAAAACTAGACTCTAGGATTCTTAAGGATATTTACATTTTATTGTGTTTATTTTCTAGCCCCCAATTCTCTAAAATGGAATGAACCTATATAAATAAGTATTTTTTCTGTTTTCATTTTCCCAAAATGCTGTTGAACTTAATTATCGCAGTCTCATGTATATATGGTTTTTTTGTACTGGGTCTATTCATTACTGGTATTGTACTTCATCTTATTCTGAGATTTGAAAACTATTTGGTCTTAAAATACCAAACCGGCTGTTTATCCATCTCAAAAACCTCACCTTCATGTCGGTTGGTTTCAGAGGCATCCTTTTACTGATGGGTAACGTCAAGGTCCCCATAAGTCCCCGTGATTGATTACTGGCAGGGCTCACCAAGAATCTTTGCTAATCATACTTGTTATTAGAGATAAAAGAAAATACAAACCCAGGTTTGCTGTACTGGTCATAGAAAATTTCCATTAGCAGGTTCCAAGTGATGCCTCCATTGACAGAATATTCCAAGAGGACCCCTTGGTTTCGGTTGTTTGGTGGAATCAGGCATCCATACATGAAGTAAAATTGGATAAACTCGGCATTGGTGAGGTTTAGATCCACGGTGACTAACAGTCGACTGCAACCCTAAGGAAAAGCAGAATGGAACAGACAGCGATAAGGAATTGTGATGGCATGTATTGGTTTTCTCTGGCTTCCATCCCTTTTGTTTTTCTTTTATAATACAAGTCACATAGTATTATAATACCCATTTTATTCATCTCTCCTAGCTCCTAGCATGGCTTCTAGCACACAATAGGTACTCAGAAAATATTTGCTAAACTTTGAAGTTTCTGTATTAGAACTTACAAAGGGCAATGTATCTAAGAAGATTCTCTTCTATTTTCTTATAAGCGTGGTGAGAGTTGGAATTAAAGTAACTGTTCTATGTTTTTTATTAAACATATCCCAGTTATTCATAGGCACTTATTATAATTGAGATAATAGTTGTAGTGCTTTTTATTTAAACTTTTATAGCTGATTTGAATGTCACCAATATTAATTCATTAATGTAGATAGGTAGAGGTTTTTCTTGGTTGAACATACGAGGAAAACGAGGCCCCTTAGAGTTCCACCTAAGCTAGGAAGAGTATTGTGAACACACACTGCATTCCTAGTCAGTGTGGTTGGTTAAAAAAATCCTATATGCTGTATGTCCTCTTGTTACTCTTGGGCCTAAACACTGAATATAGATAATGTACTTCATTGGCACAAATGCAAACTCAAAGGTAGGGCATGATAGGGAAATAAAGAACTGACAGTAAATTTATAATTTTTTTTTTTAAAAAGAGAGTAGAATAGGGGAAGGAAAGGAGAGAGAGAGAGAGAGAGAGAGAGAGAGAGAGAGAGAGAGAGAGAGAGAAAGAAAGAAAGAAAGAAATATCGATGTGAGAGGGACATATCAATCGATTGCCTCCCTCACAGGCTCTGCACGGGCACAGGGATCAAACCTGCAACCCAGGTATGTGTCCATGCTTGGGAATCGAATCTGTGACTCTTTGGTGCATGAGCAGATACTCTAACCAGTCAGGGCTGAATTTTAATAAAAAATTCAATTGCCTGTGAGGGGTATTTAATTATGGTATTGGAGAAATACTATATTAAAAAAATATTTTTATTGAGAGGAATACAGAGATAGGAACATCTCAATCAGTTGCCTCTTGCACCCTCCCTTCAGCTGGGGATTGAGCCCAGCTGGGCGAGAAATACTATTTTTAAACAAGCCATCTTTGGCAGCAATGTAGGATGAGTATAAATTTCTGAAAGAAATTTTCCAATATTGCTGCTGTCATTCAGAAAATAATTTGCTATAAATACAAGTATCTAGTAATTACTGACAATTATTCTTTCTTGTATAATTTACATAAAGGATTAATAGTTATTAACAAATTCAGGAAACATTGAAGCTCATTTTCTAGATTTTGGCTCCTTAATTCCAAAATCTGTTGCAAACGCAAGAGTTTTCAGTTAGAGCATCATCAAGATGGAAGACCCTCACACATTGTGCCAGCACTCTCTCCCAGGATAGAAATTCTAAACATATGTACTTAAATATGCCTCGTGCTGGCACCGCCCTGCATAATTAAATTGTCTCAGCTGATTTGTGATAGGAAAATGTTGGAAATAATTAGTGTATGCTGGTATGTATAAAGATGCAAGTTCAGATCTGGGCTGTGCATTTTGAATGCATAACTCTGCATCTTGATCTGCCAATTAAACCTTAAAGGAGATGCCACCATTTGGGGGAATCTCAGAGGATGCAGAAATGATTACCCAGTAGCCAACCACTCACCCCACTGAAATGAAGAGCCATTCCTGAAGCCACAGCTCCACACACGGTGCTTAATTTCCCTCCATTCACAGTAAGCCAGTTCTGGTTGGATGGAGCTCGATTGAAGTTGTCTTTGAGTTGAGTTGGAAGGGAGGTCTCAGGCTCATCACAGTACAGGCCACCCCACTGCTCATCACAGCTGGGTGCAGAGAAAGAGACAGGAAAAGTCAACATCAAACATAGCCCTGCACAAGTATGTGCTCAAATTAGTGGAGCCGCACCTTTTTCCCATCCATGATGATGAAAGGTTACTCATCTTCACAGAGCTTGCCAGAACTCACCTCCTCTCCATAAGAGTGCTTTAAGTTAAAAATAAGCTGTGGATTAAATGCCTCTAGGCTTTCTTAAAGTAATGGCATGGATTTATAGGTGGAGAGAAAGAAGCAACTTCAAAAAATTTACTAAAGCCCTGTCTCTATGTGACACAGTTCTGGATGGCTGATGAACAGCTGCAGATGCCAAACCAAACTGGTAGGCCCTAACAATTTACAGAACTGGTCTTTTTAACAGAGCCTTTGGGCCAATTGGGAATCCAAGAAGCCATGTTTCTAACAGCAGAAAGTACTTTGAACAGCATCTGACCTTTTTGACCAAAGGACTGACTTCTCTGTTCCATGTGGGAGGAAATATGAATTCAGAACTGGGAGGCTCAGGAGTCTCAGAGATGATTCTGGATATGGGCCAGATCATTAAACAAAAGAAAGATTTCCCAGGTGTGTGGAGATTAGTGGAGAAGGCACTATGAATTCTCTCTTAGCATCTTCAATTTATCAAACAGTATAACCTTTGAAAATAAAGCACAGAGGCCTGTAGTACACAACACACACACACACACACACACACACACACACACACACACACACACCCCTACCTCGTTTAGATCCTTCCAAAGATGCCAAGGATCTCTAAGAACAAAATAACAGGCCTCTCCATCAAATATATACCTGGTAAATTGATCAGGTATTTATGTACTTTCTTTAGCAAACAGCATGGGATGACCAATTAAACCACAGTAATGTATATCATTACATATATTCAGACCTAAGTGAGGAAAATACTTAATGATGTATTACTTTCAGTCAGAACATATGAAACCCCTGCTCTTCTTTAAATGTCTATTTCAAGGTGCTGGTGTATCACAGAAACACAGAAGGAAATAAAATCAGTCAATTAAAATTCAGCTTTCTCCTGACAAGATAGCTATTGTTCAGTTCCTCATCTCCAAGCAAGAATGAAGATTCAGTTGCCATAAACTCTGTAGTTAGCTCAGCATCAGATTTTAGGACAAATGTATAACCTATGGTAGCTTGGGAATGACTAATAAACGAGTTTCAGAAAGATCTCCCGGCTGGAATGTGACTCAGGAACTTTCTACACAAGGAAGAGAACACATCTACTTACACACAGTTTCCTTGGATGCACCTCCCATGGCCACTGCACATGTCTATGCAGCCATCCCCGATATAGACATTATCTATCGCCCATGTCTGCTGCTTGTCAAAAGGAGCTGGTTGATGCCAACGGAAACGAGTGGCTTGGGACCTTTGAAGAAAGAGAGAATTATAACGAAGGGTGTGGTGAAAAAGACGTGTTCTGGTGTGTTTGAACAGGTGCACGGAGGAGGGTAACACAAATGCATGGATATCCCCACTTGTGTTCTGAAAAGAGCATTCGTCATTGCAGTGTTCTATGCAAAAGTGATTAACAAAACCAAACCAAACTGAACTGCAAAAGCTTGAGAATATATTTTGGGCCAATGATCTTTATAAGCCTTGTAAAAACAGAAACTAAAACTAATCCTAAAACCAACAGTTTCAAGGGAATGGTGAGCCCTGAATTTTGCGTGGGGGCTACTGTGGAGTGATTCGGGGCTGCAGATAACTTATATTTGCAAATTAGAAAAAGATGCCAGTCCTTGAGCAGCCACAACCCCTCTGCCCCTCTGCATTTGACTTAGGAAGCAGGCTATGAGTTGGACTTTAACTCCTACTTGCTCCCGAAGGCCAGATACTTGGGCATCCTGGTCCACCTCACACAGCATCTGTGAGGAATTTTCACATGCAAGCCTTAAGACTGTAGGAGTGCAAATCAGAGGATCAGTGAAATCCTAGATAACTGAACAGATAAAAGAGAGAGGGTTATAAATAAGACTAGAATTATTTTATATTGATTTAAATGCAATATAAATAAAACCAAATTAGATATTCTTCCATTTCAGAAGTAGAAATATATTTGCAGAGTTGTACAGTTTTGGGGAGTGTTTTGTTCAGAAACACAAACTTATGTTTTCAGAGACACTAGGTGGCAGTAGAATCCAAAAAAATGCCTGAGGCTCAAGTGAGTTTGAAACAGGAAATGATTAGCCAGAGCAAGTTTTGTTCTATGGACTCAGATATGTTTGTCATTAACAGATTGAATCACTTGACTGGGATATATCTGTGTCAGGCAGGGCAAAAGATGTTCTAACAGAAAACATTTCTATTAAGTTTAGAAAATAGAAAAGAAACAGATCAGAACTAAAATCTTCACACTGAAAATAAATAGTTCAGTTTGATATTTGTTCACTGAGCATCTATGCGCAGACAGATTTCTCCACAATCCTCTTGCTCATCAGGCCCCATATTTCATTCCCAGCAGGGAAGTATCTACCTAATTCCCTGTTATCACACATCCTATTGCATTTAGCTGCAACCCCAAACTCCTCCCTGGCCCATGAGGCTCCACATGAGCTAGTCCCTCATCCTGGCTACTCACTCTGGAGCATGGCCCCTTCTCTCAGGTCTTGAAGCTCACTGATCTCCCACCTCTGCCTGCATATTTTCCCTCTCTCTGCCAGATTAATCCCTGTGTGGCCTTTGGGTCTCAGGAAATGCCAGGTACTTATAGAGAAGTTTTTCTTTGTGATTCTTTTAAAAATTAACATTTCTTCTACAGCAAACTGTTCTTTTCCTTTTATAGTATTGACCAAAACTGTAGTCCTATGATTATTTGCATATGTATTTCTTAAATGTCTGTCTCCTCCTCAGAAGAGGAAGTTATAAGGGAGCAGGGTTAATTCCTTTTGTTCAACATTATACACTCGAGGTACAGTGACCTAGCACTTAGCAGATGCTCTGTAGGTGCAGCGAGTTGGTATCCAGGGGCCGCCATTCTCACAGGAAATTATGTAATGAAGGCCCCTGCAGTTGTGCAACCCCGTGACTCTGCTGATCACTTAATTTTTAGTGACTAAGTTTATGAATAGCCATGCCTGTTAATGCTCAGCAACATCTTATAAACAACAGTGGAATATCGTATTTCCAGAGCACATCATTGCTTGGAATCTGATAGCAAGTCAAAACTTACTCTAGTATATTTCTTCTGTCTTTCTTTAGAACATAAGCTTCTGAAGGGTAGGGAATATCTCTGTATTCCTTCGGGAAATATTGCTTTATATCTCCAGTGCTTATAGGTAGTAGGCAAGTAATGGAATTTCCTTGTTTCCCTAATGTTTTACTAGTATATATGCTTCATCAAAGCCCTCTCACCTTGCATCAAAAGTGCCTTTTTATGTGTATTTTCCTATTAGATAATTCTCCTTACTTATTATTTTATTGTTGGTGACATCTATAGATTGGGCTTCAAAAGCAGTTACTGAAAGCAGTTAACAGCAATAAAAATGGTCAGGAAAATGAAATAAGAGAGGTCTTATAGACGGGTAGGCAGGGGCTGGGGGTCAGTATGGCGGGGCAGTGATTTGATGTTGAAGAGGAAGGAGAACTTCCTTGCCGTTGGGAGGTGGCATGGGCTGCCTAGCAGTGGTGGCTTTCTAATCACTGGTTGTGTTTAATCAGACTGGGCAGGCACTTAACAGAGAGCTAGTACAGAAGATTTAAGAGCCAGGTCTGCCCTAGCTGGTTTGGTTCAGTGAATAGAGCATTGGCCTGCGGACTAAAGGGTCCCAGGTTTGATTCTGGTCAAAGGCACATGCCCGGGTTGTGGGCTCAATTCCCGAGTAAGGGGGGTGCAGAAGGCAGCCAATCAATGATTTTTTCTCATTGATGTTTTTCTCTTCCTCTCCCTTTCTCTCTGAAATCAATAAAAAAATATATTTTTAAAAAAGAGCCAGATGCATTGTGGGGTTTGATAGCTTTTATGGGGACCTCTAACCATGACATTTTCAAATAAGGGCTCTGGACAAATGAATAACCTAAGTTATTTTTGGTACCAGAAAACTGTATGTCTACAGGGAGTAACTTAACATATATAATGAGAGTGTTAAAGTATATGATTTTTAAGGTCCCGTCTCAAATGTGATGATTTTATATCCTTGGGAATAACTACACCTAGTAATTATGTACCCACAAATCAGGAGTACATACGCTGGCCAATGTGATTGTGTAAGAAAAGGGAACACATTCATTAAGAGGATGAATTAGAATAGAAATTAAAAATGAAAGTCTGGGAGTGAACTTTCCACCAAAGACTGAGTCTCCCTCCCTGGCTGAGCCGAAACACCAAAGTGACCTCCCTGGAGCAGAGAGAAGCAGACCAGCTCAGGCCAGAGCAGAGCAGACCAGCACCGCAGAGAGGAGCAGACCAGCAAAGCACAAAGCAGATTGGCAAAGCAAAACAGAGCAGACCATCAAGGCGCAGAGCAGAGCTGTCCAGCCAGAGCGGGGCCTGGCCCCAGGGCTGCCTCACAGCCGTGCTGTCACAATTGAGCTGTTCTACAGCCCTGCAGCCATGAAAAAACCCACGTGTCTGGACGTTGAAATGCCAGGACATTTTGTTCCCAGTCCTGTCACAGCTCCACTGTGTCAAGGGGCCAAACCACTGATGTTTATGGGCTGACACTTACCCACCCATACAACTAGGAAATGCTACTTCCCACCTCCCAAGGGTGTTGTGATAATTAATTAGTTCGTGTTTTCCACGACCTACGAGTATCTGAAGTCCCTTGGCAGGTGTCATCATTTATCCTGAAGCTTTTTTTTATAATGACAGCCACCACCAGCTGCTGCTTCTTGGCGTTGGGAGGAAAAGAGCCCAGAACAGATTTCTCCTTTTTATTTTATATCCTTGAAATGTCTTGCCTTGCTCCTTTTCTGAATTTACATCATTTCCTCTCCATCTATAGCACCTAGAAAGTGCTCCTAAGTACCATTTAATAATTAAATATCCATTTAACTACTTACCATGGTAAGTAGTTAAAATGTCCCTGTCAGTAGCATGGTTTCCATCACTGCCCTCCCTGGGAACCTTTCAGCAAACCTTTCCTACACCTTCAGTAGGTTTCCACACACACTGCAGAGTCGGAATCTGCTCTTTTCTTCCAGACGGCTCTATCTATGAAGTCCTTGTCGTCATCACCATCAGGAGAAAAAGCCCTTGATAGGCCCATACATATTTTTTTCTAATCTTTTCACTATTCCCTGATGTTTCCTTTACTCTCAAAGAGTTACATAAATTACTTAGAACTAGAAACCATAGCTCAATGCTCTACCAACAAAGAAGTTGAGGGCGAGTGCCCAAATTACACCGATCCACTCCCAAAACTGAGACAAGGCAAGGCTCTCTTGGTTTATTATTACTCTGTATTCTCATTCAGTAAATCCCTCAAAACCCTATCTCAATCCCTACAGAATAATCCCGCATCTACCATAACCTCAACATATGAATGACTGTTTAGTTACTGGAGGCAATGTGTATTGCTGCTGTATGTACGCACATGTGTATTCATCGTGACTTCTGCAAGTCAATGTCAGGGCTGAAGCCTCTGACCCTCTGGTTTGAGTTATGGGCAATGCAATGTCTGTCCCATTTCAAAACCTTATCCAAGATACTGTCATTATATTTGGCATAAAATTTCCTCAATTAGCCTATATTTGTGTTAGAAGAAAGTTGAGAACATTCCAAAGAAGACATATAAATGACCAATTAATGCATGAAAAGATGCTCAACATCATTAGTCATTAGAGAAATTGAGATCAAAACCACAATATGATACAACTTCATACCCACTAGGATGACTATGATAAAAACACACAGCAATAGCAAGTGTTGACAAGGATATGGAGAAATCTGAACCCAAATACACTGCTAGTGGGAATGTAAAATGGTGTAGCTGTTGTCACTTTCTCAAAACGTTGAACATAGTTACCTTATGATCCAGCAATTCCACTTACAGGTGTATAACTGGGAAAAGCATAGGTCAGATAAACTGAACACAGGGTCACAGCCGTGACCCACAGACAAGAACTAGAGACAAAATAGGCTCGCCCTAACCAGTTTGGCTCAGTGGATAGAGTGTCGGCCTGCGGACTGAAGGGTTCCAGGTTCGATTCTGGTCAAGGGCATGCACTTGGTTGTGGGCACATCCCCAGTGGGGAGTGTGCAGGAGGCAGCTGATCGATGTTTCTCTCTCATCGATGTTTCTAACTTTCTATCCCTCTCCCTTCCTCTCTGTAAAAAAATCAATAAAATATATTTTTTAAAAAATAGGCTCTGGCATTTTTAGGTAACACTGATCTCACCATGAATGAATGTCATTTAATTTTCCTTCCTCCTAAATGTCTCCTTAAATACACTGAGGTCTGAAAACTGGCATGAGAGGAGAAAGTGTTTGGACTACAGGTTATGACCCCAAACATGTGATAAAGGTAAAGTACTCTCATAAGGTGACCTAGATCCTTCATGATAACTTTCTGGAACTAGGGCGGGAAGCACATTAGAGTTAGCAATAGAAGAATGTAAGGGAGCCACCCCGCATGGCCTTTCTTCCTTGAAAGAGAGCAAATGGGGGACTTTGGTATAATCCTGGTTCAGACACTGTCTGTGTGTCTGTGGGGAAAATCAAATAACCGTCCTGTGTCTGAGTCCTCATCTTAAAAGACAGGCAGGGGGATTCCGGTTAAAGGAGACTTAAGAGGTAGATCAACCAATTATATTGATTTGTATCCTAGTCTGAAAAAACGATAACAGGTCTTAGGAGACAAACAGGGACATCTGAATATTGAATACTGAGTAAGTATTGAATAAAAAATTATTAAATTGTAGTGTAATAATGGTATAACAATATGTTCTTTAAAAAGTCCTTCTTAGAGATATACTAAAACATTTATAGTTGAAGTGATATAATAGCTGGTATTTGCTTCAAGATGGGGGTGGGAGTGAGTGGTGCTATGGATGAAACAAGGTTGGTCCTGAATTGATAATTGTTGAAGCTGGGGGTGATTATGTGGAAGTATAGTTTACTATTCTCTTCAATTTTGTATGTTTGGATGTAAAATAGATAAACATGAGCCCAAAATAATCTGTGGTCCCTTCATGGTAATATTTTGATTGGATGATTATAATAAAAGAGAAGAGATATCCTTTTTCGATAAAATAAGGTTGTATTATTTTTGCCGATAATTATAATCAGTAATGATAATAAAAACTACAGTTTTGAGTAAGCCTACTGAGGCATCAACTCCACTGGTCCATCCTTCAAATGAAAGGAGCTTCCTATAACTGACAAAATACATTCTCAATGCAGAATTACTTATATTTAATTGTTAAAACAATCTTAACAATTCTGAAGAATCCACACATAGCAATATGTATAAAGTACAGCCAAATTTCAAACTTCTCTAATAAAACTTTGGCAACAAGTTCAACAACTGATAGCTTAGAGGGAATGCAGAATTTCTGGAAATAGTTTTAGCCTCTGTTGCCATATAAATATAAATATAAATAGATTTAATTTGTTTTAACATAATGACAAAATACGATTAATATATTCAGTATGTGAAAATCAATGGTACAATGGTTTATAGTAGACAACATTATTTTATGTTCTGTAGTCCTGAATGACCAGCAGACATCTGGTCAAGTTATAGCAGCAAAGCTTAAAGTATCAAAATAATGCATTTGAAGATGGATAGGGAAGAGAAGTCCAAAGCTTCCTTGACTTCACAGAAAAATTTTAACAAGGTGTTCAGTAATATGAATGCTTGCCAAAAGTCTTTCAAAAGATACTAAGTTGAACATAACAATGGAGGGAAATAAAGAACACCAGGGTAAGTTTAAAGAATCTCCCTTTTAAAAAATAAACTTGTAACTCCCTTGAATATTTCTCCACGGTGAACTCAGTAAATATTGTGCTTAAGTTATTTGGTTTTCTTTGAATATGACCTTTTCTTCATTTATAGTTATAATAGGTGGAAATATCATTGAAAATACCCTCCCTCCCTAAATTTATTTACCTGCAAAAAGCTATAGCCGCTTCCATCCCCATCTTATCACCCCAGTTACTCCACAATCTTCTAGCCCTTTTATGTGCTTATCACCTTTCCCTTCAACTTCCTGCAAACATTAAGTAGCTTCCATGCTGTGGTTAAAACCACCTGGCTTCCAAAGTGTTGTAGTTAATCTTTAAAGACTCTGGTATCAGCTAGGTCATTAGGAACAGTATAAGGGAGTGGATCATCTTCAAACTGTGACTTAAAATAGTCAAGTCACACCTGAGCCTTCCAGTGGCAGCTTCCCCCTCTACCTTTCTGGGTGGATTTGAGTTACCTGCCCTTCCACTGACTCACCCTGGTTCTCAGGTGACATTTCAAGAACCCAAGCCACTTGAGCCACCTGTTATTTTTAGTCTTGGGTCAGTAAAGAAGAGGAGGCAGATTCAGGTTAGGGGCTATGAAATTGATTTTGGCATCTTCCTATCTTATTTTCAGTTTCTCTCAAGAACTCCTAGCATTCTCCCTTCCTATGTCTCCTAGGACTATAACTCTCATGCAAGCAATAAAGATGTAGTACTAATACAGCGATCAAGCCCATGGGCTCCGGGGCCAGACAAGCTGTATTTATTTCCGGTGTCTTACTAAAACTGTTCTTTTGAAGGTCACTGACTAAATTTAGTAAATTTATTGTGAAACTTTTTTCTTCAGGATTTTCTTCCTTCTTGACACTCCCTTCTCACTGGCTTTTCAATATCATGTTATTCTGATTCTTCTTCTACCTCCATGACTGCATCCTCCTGCTTCCTTTAATAGCCATTTCCACTCATTCTGCTATGAAATTTAGGTATCCTTTCTTTTCTTTTAAAATACTAATCTACATATATATTTTTAAATATGTTTTTTTAAAAAAATTGAGTTTAGAGAGAGAGAGGGAGGGAGAGAGAGAGAGAGATAGAAACATTGATGAAAAAGAAACATCTATTGGCCTGCATGCCTCCTACCAGGGATCAAGCCCAAAACCCAGGCATGTGCCCTGACCAGGCATCGAACTGGTGGCCTCTTGGCTAATGAGTGGACCCTTAACCACTGAGGGACACCGGCTGGGCTCTTTCTCTTCTTTTTAAATATTTTCCTATGGAGAGCTGACACAATTTTACAGCACTGCCTATCACCCCTACGATCATGCCTCCAAATTTATTATCTTTGCTTGTCTCCAATCTTTGTATCTCTGTCAAATGGATGTTTGCATTTGTATTTCCAGCAATATTACTTAATTCAGCATCAATTGATTAAATTTGCCATATTATCCCTCCTGGAATAAACTTTAACTCTCTCCCCACTTCCTCTCACCACTCTTTCAGGTTGCAGACTTTAGAGTCACCTCTTGATGTGTGCAATTGAAGAAATTGTTACTGATTTTTATAGATTCTTTCTTTGAAATGCCCTATAATATCTGCCTCATAACCTCCATGTTAGCCATAGCATGAGCCCTGTTATTTCATGTGCGGTCATTCTCACAATTCCTTTGCCACTTTCCTCTTACTCAAGTCTCTCTGTTCTCCCAATTTTTTTCCTTAGAAGAATATTCTCATCTCAAAAACCCACCATAGTTCATTTTTTCCTGTAAGTCTAAACTCATTTGCCTTGCTTCAAACTTGCTATAAGTTAACCCAACTCTACTCAAAAGTTTCCACACCTTCCAGACATGAACTCTCTGCTTCTATCAGCAACTCCTGTGCTTCACCCAGGCTCATGTGGCCTGTTCACACGGTTCCCAATTTAGAATATTCTTTTTACCCACTGAATTCTTAGCCATTCTTTGAGGGCCCATTTCTTCCAAAAAACCCTCTCAAACTCTGGCATTGAACACTGTCTTCCCTTTCTTAATACCTACGGCATTTCCAGCCCATTCCTTAGTGAAGCTCTAACTTACACACAGCATGTATTATTTTTAAGTTGTTTATTAGGTATACTTCTCATTTTCCCCAATCATATTGTAACCTCCTACAGGAACTAAACATAGCATCCCACTGTAACCATGGGCTCACTTTGTTTAAGCTAATTTAGGAAGACTTCTTAATCTGACTGAAGTTTTAAGTCTGATAATAAACAAATGTGATATGTGGTTAACTTATAAAAAATAAAAATGATTTATACTTTAATAAATGCTTACAATGTCCGAAACACTTCCATGCACGTTTACTCAATTTAGTTATGGTAAAAGTATCTCAATTTTTTCAGACAGGGAAACTGCAGCTGAGGGACATGAAATGACTTGCTTCAAAGCTTGCTGAAAAGCTGGAGCCTCCACTAAAGCACAATGCTTTCCATTTTTTTTTTTTTTGTCTTCTAGGATGATGTAACTTAACCAGTGTATATGGGGAAGAATACACACTATGGTTCTATCTACCCCAGTTTATTAAGAACAATGTTCACACAGAACAATGTCTGAAGCAGAGTGTGATGTACCTTGTGTTTAGTCTGTGTTCCCTTACCAGTGAAAAGCACCGGTGTGCCTTTAGTTCTACAATTCAGAAACCAGGGAGTCATCTTCAACATTGCCCTTTCTCTCACCCTCCCACGCCCATTTAATAATTACTTTCCTTGAGTAAAAGACATCACTTTTATTGCCTCCATTTCTCTTGAATTTCTCCACTCTATTCATGTTTGCTGCATTTTAGTCCAAGCCACTAGCACTTACTGTCTTTTTAAAAGTCTCCTTACATCTGTTCTTATCCTCCACAATTTGCTGTCCAGTTAGAATAAGCTTTTCTGAATGCAAATCTGATCACATCTCCCTATTCCCAAGCACTTTAGCAGGCTTTTCATTGTTCATATAACAAATCTGCAAATCTTTAGTCCAACCTACAATGATCTTCACGATCTCACCACCTCACACCTCACTCTACCTTCTCTCTTTCTCTGATCCATTCTTCTAGTATCTCAAATAACTGCTTCCTCCTACTATAAGTTATTATCTTTACACACAACACTCTTCCCCTTACTCTCCACCTACTTAACTCCTATGCATCCTTCATATCTTACCTCAATTTTCCTTTCTCAAGAAAGCATTCCTTGGCTATATGCAATGTCTTAGCATCATGCAACTGTCCTCCATCTTTTATCAGACCTGAATTGTATGTTTACTTCTGTGATTTCTGGGGATTTCCCCTTCCTACTGGTCTAAATGCACCTTGAGGCAGGAATGAGTTCAGCCCCTCACATGGAACTAGCATATAACTAGACACTTTAAAAATATTTAATGAGTGACTAAATGGTTGAATAATCACTATTGATGACTACTGGCCATTTCATTTGGTTAATGGTTTGATGTTGATTTGTGGACAACCAACTTCAGTTGACTTACCACCACTGTACCAATTATACTGGGATCCTAGGCTGGGGTCACAAGTGAGTGAGTGGAGAGACCTACATTGGCACATTGCCACACCCTATACTGCACATGGCTTTAAGTTGTCAGATCATGCTTGCTTATAGGAAAGAGCTACAAACTAAAATTCCCAATTCTGTCCTGGTGGACAACATAAACAGTGATGTCTCAACGTTTCACAGATGTTGAGACAGTAAGTTCAACTCAAAACGAGGAAACACCATGTTTAAAAAGTGAGTGGCTATAAGAACAGATACAGTATAAATATGTTAATCTGTGTTGGGGAAAAGTACTCTAAGCCTGGTGCACTGTTCTCATCTTTGGCATGTGGAAGAGCATGGTAAGAAGTGAGTCTGAGTTGAGCTCCAACATACACGTTTCTTTCTGAATTATCCCAAGGATATTGTTGACTTATCCAAAAGGCAGTGTTGACTTTAAAACCATTGTACAGTGTGAGCTTTGAGAGTAGTATAATACATTAACTGTACAGTTTCAATACAATAGCAAGAGAAAACAAATTCTCATCAGATTTTTCAAATATAATTTGAAAGGGTTAAAATTCTTGTAGGTCTGTGTAAGAGACAATTAAACGATAGGTTAAAAGATGAGGGATAATTACTTTCCTTGAGTAAAAGACGTAAGGGGATAATGACTAGCGGGAGTAAATCTTAGAATGTCACTTATTTGCAAAATGCTACCAAGTAGCTGGGTAATAATTCACAGAATACCTAAAGACTAAAAAGACTGCTGCCTTAATGGAGGTTTATTTTTCTATTTTACTTATTAAGATCACCTTAATAATTCATGCATGGCAATCCCTTTAATGAGCAACAAAATCTCACGTATCTCATTTAAACTTGGCAAATGTGCTGACAGTTAATATAGCTTCGTACCTCTGAGCCAGTAATTGTAGGGCAGCCCTTGGCTGTCAGTAACTGAAACCAGCCCATTTTTGATAATCCTAAGAAAAGTTATGCCCTAGATGAATGGTTGAATTTTATGGTCATGTTCTAGGAAGATTTATTCATTCTTCACTTGTGGGGAGTCAAGAGAACAATAATGAGCCCACACTATAACTCCTTTTCCATAAACTGCATCGGTTGCTTTGCTTCTTTTGTGAGGACAGCAACTGAGTGCCATTTTCTTGGAGGGAACAGGAATTCCTATACAGATTTTAAAACTTCCCTATGATTAGCACTTACTTAGGTGGAGAAAGGAAAGTCATGTAGCACCATCCCACTAGATAAGGTGGATTATCTGCTTTACTCAAACAGCTGCAAGCACACAGATATTTAGACTTAACTTTATGCCTTTACCAAGGCAATTTTATTAAGCCAACATCATTTCTTTTTTCCCCCACTTACCTTTTTACTATCTCTCTAAAATGAAGCCACCATCATTTCTTATAGACACAATGAATAAAGTATTTATAATTGTTTTTTCACATAAAAATGCTCCAGGTGATAACTTTTAAGATATTATTTAAAATAAAAATTCAGAAACAGACACTAATTTTAAAACACATTTATGATAGCAAATACCTCATTTACCTGACACCACTCACTGCTATATTTATAGTAGTCTGAGTGGCAGAAAACGAAGTCTATTTAAGTCTACCAGTACTTTCTATCTAGTGTACCTGTTTTAAATTTAAGACTTGTTCTTGGCAAAGTGAATGAAGGTGGAGAAGCTCACTGATTTCTTGCATATGTCATTCTTTAAAAATATAGAGTTAAAAGTAAGTAAAAGTCTATTATTTTTGGAAAAGACAAAACAATGTCATCATAAAAACTGGTTTCTATGTTACTTACCAAGAAAGACTTAATTCATGCAGGGGAATACCATCAATAGGTAACAAAATCTTATATATCTCATTTAAACTTGCTGTGCTGAGATCTGACATGCCAAAGTATATCACATTTGGGTTCACAACACACAGAAGCATCCATACCTGGTGTAAGGAGGGAGAGGCAGAGTGATCCTGGTCCACTTGTTGAAAGTGTCTGACACCAGGATCCGCTGCAGGTGATAGCGACTGCATTCGACATTGGTGGGAAGACAGTCCCTTACCAATGGGTGCCACGATAATCCCAGGTCTACCGAGTATTCTAATTCAATAGCTGAAATAGAAGGCATTATTCTGAATAGAAATTTATGTCTCTAGACCAGCCGTGGGCAAACTACGGCCCGTGGGCCGGATCCAGCCCGTTTGAAATGAATAAAACTAAAAAAAAAAAGAGAGACCGTACCCTTTTATGTAATGATGTTTACTTTGAATTTATATTAGTTCACACAAACACTCCATCCATGCTTTTGTTCCGGCCCTCCGGTCCAGTTTAAGAACCCATTGTGGCCCTCGAGTCAAAAAGTTTGCCCACCCCTGCTCTAGACCCAGACACCATAATTACTTATGTATTCATTTCAATCAAATATTAATATGATTCCCCCCTTATAATGTTTCCTATTTTGAGATGTTTCCTGGTTTGATTTTCCCCCTCTGTATATCACTAGTTATTATTTTTTACATTTTCCATATTAACATAATTTTTCTTTTAAGGGAATATAATCAAATGAAATATAAGTAAAATTTACTGAATCATTCTTTATACTGAGTAACCTTCAGAACCACCATAACAAAGCTGTTAAAGCAATAGTCATAATAGTCATAATTTATATATATTTATGATTTAACCTAATAGTTATAAAATATGTTACAGAAATACATCTTGCTCTGCTGTGTAATAGTATATACTCAGAAATCAGAAAGCCATGTAATTTCTGCCAAAGTACCCAATCTGCTCTGGGCCTTTGGAAAGATATTTCTTTCCTTTCTCTTCTTCTGAAATATTCAATTTATACTCCCCATTTTATATTTTTTTTCTCTCTATTCCCTTCTGAAGACTTTATAAACTGCTTTAACCCCCACCTCCCTACTGAAATTACTTTCTCTAAGGCTGTGATTATCAATCTTGGCTGCACACTGAAATCAGCTGGGTACTTTTGAAACTACTGATGCCAGGGACCTACCCTCAACGATTGTGATTTCACTCTTCTGGGGCATGGCCAAGGTGTCAGGAGCTTTAAAGCTCTCCAGGTAATTCTCAGGTACAGCCAGTATGGGATCCCTCGCTACCCAAAGGTGCCTACCAGCCTTTTCTAGTTAAATACAATGGACTGTCTCAGTCTTCATTGTACTTGTTCTCCCAAGGGCACTGGATATTATTGATCACTCCCTGATTCCCCCCCGCCCCACCCCCCGATTCTTTATACTTTCTTTTCTTTGGGAAATCAACTGTCTCATTTTCCCTCTGCCTCTTTCTTTTTAAAAAATATATTTTATTGATTTTTTACAGAGAGGAAAGAAGAGGGATAGAGAATTAGAAACATCGATGAGAGAGAAACATTGATCAGCTGCCTCCTGCATGCCCCCTACTGGTGATGTGCCCGCAACAAAGGTACATGCCCTTGACCGGAATCGAACCCGGGACCCTTGAGTCCACAGGCCGATGTTCTATCCACTGAGCCAAACATGTTAAGGGCTTCCCTCTGACTCCTGTGCTTACTAACACAGCTACCAACTATGGACATTCTTCCAGACTCCACTTCTGGTCTTCTTTTCTTTTCTTTTTCAAAATATTTTTATTGATTTCAGAGAGGAAGAGAGAGGGAGAGAGATAGAGAGAAACATCAATGATGAGAGAGAATCATTGACTGGCTGCCTCCTGCACACCCGCTACTGGGGATTGAGCTTGCAACCTGGGCATGTGCCCTTGACTGGAATTGACCTTTTAGTCCGCAGACTATCCACTGAGCCAAAAGGGCTGGTCTTGTTGTCTACCTCTATACTCTTATACTCTTAGGGCTTCAACTACTAACTCTGTGCCCAATTTATGTCTCAGAATTGATTTTATTCATTCAACAAATGTTCATTCAATTCTGTGTGGTGCTGATGCTGGCATATTCTCATGCAAAATATGCACAAAGTTCCTGCTTTGCATATTGAAAGTCCTCTTCACTAAAGAATATCTCCACTCAAAGCTACTTTCACCCAAGCTAAAGAAGCACTCATCATTTCCCCTCATAAATAAACATATTTTTAACTACCAAATTCTATCAATGACAAAACTTTTGCACTCATTTTCTAGATTCAAAATTTAGAATTTTCAAAATTTTACTCTTCTCTCTTCTTTACCCTCTATACTCAACCGTCACCTAGTTGTGAGATCTGCTGCTTCTTTCCTTTTTGTTTGCATTGTCTTGTATCGATTTTACCCATTCCATTTCTCTTCCTGCCCTACAGTTCAGGTCTTCATGGCCTCCCACAGAGATTACCCCTGAGGCTTCTTCACTGGGATTATTCCTTCCCCACCTTCCTCAGCTTTTGTGCTAATCTCCCTGAAACATGCCAAGGCATTCCTCTGTACTTGTGCCTTCTTATTCATAACCTGGTCAAGCATAAATTCCTGTGGCTACTTTTTAAACTGTGTTGCCAACTGTGTTTATCCACTTCCCTCTTTCATTTTATCGTTCAGGTCAACCTGTCTCTCTCAAGACTCCGCACCAACCGACAGTAGAAGGCACACATGGCTGAGTTTATAGGGCAGAGCTTCTGTCCTGGCGCTGCTATAGGCAAACCATGTCATAACTTAACTCCTTGAGTTCTCATTAACCTCCTATGCTAATGAGGGAGTAGGTATCTTAGACCTTAAAGTGTTTTTCTATTTTTAAATTCAGCACTCTGGTCTCCTTCAGGATGGTCTGCTCACAGTTTCCCCCATAGAACAGGAGATCTCTACCTCTGCTTCTCTGCTTATGCTGCCAGACGGCATGGGCTTTTTTCCTCCTCTCCATTCACCCTTCAAACCCACTCCAACAATCAATGCTACTTGAGACTTAGGTCCTTTTTGAAATCTTACCAAACTCCTTGGATCGACCATCCATTGAGCATCTCTCTCTCCTTTGAACTCTCATTACATTTTGGATCAGTACAATCCCATGGAGCATTTGATTTAGTCATTTATTGGATTCTAACTTTTTGAAATATTCTTTCGACTAGACCAGTGATGGCGAACCTTTTGAGCTCGGCGTGTCAGCATTTTGAAAAACCCTAACTTAACTCTGGTGCCGTGTCACATATAGAAATTTTTTGATATTTGCAACCATAGTAAAACAAAGACGTATATTTTTGATATTTATTTTATATATTTAAATGCCATTTAACAAAGAAAAATCAACCCAAAAAATGAGTTTGTGTGTCACCTTTGACATGCGTGTCATAGGTTCGCCATCACTGGACTAGACTGTACCTATTGAGGACAGGGTATGAACCTTATACTTTTCCAAGTTCCACTCCTACTGTCTTAGTTTAGTTTTGGCTGATTGATTGAATATAAGGTATAAAGAATACTTCTGGGATTCCCCCTAAGATATGTGCATTAAGTTCAAACTAATAAATATGAAAAATCTGGATTTTGTAGGACCTTTGAAGTAATCAAATTCCTCAGATTTCAGCATTCCCTTTGAATCTAATACAGAACAAGGTCCTTGTGAACATTCCAGTTTGAATCCCTTGGAAGAAGAGTGGCTTGGGGTGGTGAAAGACCAGGAGGGCCCCAGGTCTATAAGTTCTGGTGAAGAGTCCAAGTATGCAACAATGTCAGTTTTTATTTCTCCTAAGATAGGCCCATTAGTGTGTGCAAGGTATGTATGAGTACAATATGTACATGCACAATTGAGAGGATGCAAACTGGTCACAATGAGGGTGGCTTAGAATATGCTATGACAACTTTAAGCATACCAACATTTGTGTCATAGGGGTACCAGAAGGAGAAGAGAGAGAGAAAAAAAAATTGAAAACCTACTTAAAAAATATTGACAAAAAATATTAGGGAAGTCCCTAATCTGGTGAAGGAAATAGACATACATGTCCAGGAAGCACAGAGAGTTCCAAACAAGATAACCCTAAAGAGGCCCATACCAAGACACATCATAATTAAAATGCAAACGGTTAAAGACAAAGACAGAATCTTAAAAGCAACAAGAGAAAAGCAGTTAGTTACTTATAAGGGAGTGCCAATATAACTGTCAGCTGATTTCTCAGCAGAAACTTTGCAGGTCAGAAGGGAATGGCAAAAAATATGCAAAGTGATGAAAAGCAAGGACCTACAACCAAGATTACTCTACTTAGCAAGGCTATCATTTAGAATCTAAGGACATATAGCTTCCCAGACAAGAAAAAGCTGAATTTCATTACCACCCAACCAGTATTACATGAAATGTTAAAGGGCCTTCTTTAAGAAGAAGAAAAAAAGATAAAAAATATGAACAATAAAACAGAATAAATACATATCTATCAAAAATTGAATCTAAAAAAACCAAAATTAATGAATGAGCAGAAACAGACTCATAGATACAGAGAACATTTTGATTGTTGCCAAATGAGAGAGGTGTTGGGGGGATAGATGAAAAAAAAATGAAAGGATTAAGAAGTACAAATTGGTTGTTACAGAATAGTCATAAAAATGTAAAGTACAGCATAGGGAATAAGTCAATAATGTCCTAATAACTGTGTATGGTGTTAGATGGGTAAGAGATTTATTGGGATGATCACTTAATAAGTTATATAAGGTCTAAGCACTGGGGTAAATACCTGAAATTATTGTGTGTCAACTGTAATTGAAAAATAAAAAATGATCAAAAAAATAAACTACTAAAACTCAATTTACATACATTTTTCAAGAATGCAGTTATGATTTGACTCAAAGTACTCCTGTGTTTTACTTTCAGACTAATCAGAGGTGTAATGTAGACCTTTGATAGAGGAAGCCTTAGATGCCTATTGATACGCATCTGTCCCTCTGCCTGCATCTGCAATACTTACCATAACAAGAGTCCGTGACTGAGCAGGAGGCGGCAAAATCTATCTGTAGAAAGGAATCCTCATTCACAGCAATGTCTGTGGTGACTACATAACGGGTGCTGGCCTTTTCAATGAAGACAAGGGCATCACCAGTAGAGCCACACACAGGCATCTTGGTGCCTCCAGGGTGAAGTAGCCATTTCCTGCTATCCAGAGTTGTGAAATCATCCTCCAAGACTGTATTACCAGAAATATTTCCTCCAATAAGAATCTGAAATGTAATTTTAAAAAAGCACAAATTTTCAGTTCGGCTTGAAGAGATGAGAAAGTACAATCTTTTTGTTTGTTTTTAGCAGTCAGATTGGTCACAACTGGCATTATACAGCAAACACGACGTTAGGGGGCCTTTCTGAATGCTCTTGTTTATGTGGTCTGTTTGGCCATCTGGCAAGAAGCCATGAAAAACTGTGAAAACAAATGGAAGGATTGACAAAACCATTCACAGCTTTCATGGGCCAAATTGTGCCTTTGGAAACTATATGTGGAAAAGCAAAATTTGGCTTACACATGATTATTTTTCATGTAAAATTTCTATTTAAGGACAGTTGTACCCTACGGCACTTCAGTTTAATTCTTTGTATGGATTCTACAGTTTGTTAACAGGTTCTTTGAGTTCTATTTGATGCGCATTTTATTATATATGAAGATCCTTTAGAGTTGTCCATAGGATGTTAGGGAGGTTTATTTATTTTTTCCTTCAAAGGCTGGGAAAGAGGATTTGGGAGTTACTGCCTGTGGCACCAATGCTAATTTGCACATTTTCCTTTTCAGAGAATTATAACCTTGTATCACGCTTGATAAAGTCCTTCTACCCATATGGCAGAAACTTCTCTGAGCAGGACCTGGGCCTTCTGTTGTGTCATTTATTTTATAGGCTCAGGCAATTGAAGGAAAAGAGAATGAAAGGAAGCTAAAAGCCACATCTAATCTAGCTGTGTGCCCTTGGGCAAGTCACTCAACTGCCCATCCTGGGCTTTCTCTACTGAACTGGGGGGCTGCTATCTCAGGCCACATTCAGATAAGTGACAACATTATAACAGTTAATTGTAAAGGGACTGACCTGGTCGATAACCCAGGGACTGTAGAAGTGCCCGTTTTCAGAGGGCTGCCACCAGCGAAGACGTGTAGAAGCAGAACGGGCTTTCATGGGTATCTCCAGGGCGATGTACCTGCCCACGTTGCTGGAGTTGCTGAAAAGGAACTCTTGAAGGAGACTCCACGAGAGGCCGCCGTTGTGAGAATACTGCAGAAGCACAGGTTGGCTCCTGGGATCTGGAACCCCTTTACCACATCCCAGTCTCATGAAGAACTGCACAAATCTGACACGAGTGAAACTACTGTAGATATTTACTTCAGTGAGAAATTCACACCATTAGCAGAACACAAGCACTCGGGGTAATACAGGGAGTGCATGGCTTTAATGAATATAACAACTTAACAAATGTCCAAAGAAATCATCTCAAAGCCTGATTTTCTTTTTAATGCTAAAGGGAGTTAATAAAATGTGAAATCTGTAAAAAGGCAATTCTGCACCCATATTTCTATTTTGCAGTCCTCCACAGAGGCGAATCTGAGGAAGGTGAGCATTCACTGCACCCTTTGGCTATTGTATGAGAAGACAGTAGGGGTCTGAAGATTGTCCAGGTGTGGGAGTGTGTATTGTTATCTATTTAAGGTAAATTTGGATCCTTGTCCTTAGTATCCGAAACAAACAGGAAGAATATAATTAAGAGTTCACCTCATTTATAGGTGAAGTCATCCATTCTCAGTTTATACCAGTAGATTTTTAGATCTCATATTATTGGTTTTGGGAGATACATTTAAATTCACCAGTTGTAACACCTCTTTGTAAAAGGCCAGATATCTTTTGGAAGAGGTGTGTCAACCCTGGGCCTCATTTCTGTCTTTTGTGCCAGGGGCAGGAGAGCATGAGTGTGGGATGGTGGTGATGGTGGGCTATGCCAACCTCTGACTATTGCTGGGTCTGCGATGGATGATACCGGCCATCGAGAACTGTGGCGGCCAGCCAGTGCAGCCTTTCCAGCTGGCAGGGAGGTGGGCAGAGTGGCAGCAAGCAGCTGGGGTGCCAATGAAAACGAGCTCACATGTTATCTTTGGCAGGCAAACTGTTGGTGCCTGGTCTGGCTGCTTGCTACCTGGTAATGCAGCATAAAATTCATGTGTAATCCAATGCATACAGCCAATTATGTATGCATGTCACACACATGAAATATATTGGGGCTTATAATAAAAGTTATCAGTTCCATATATAAAACCATGCATTCTTCATGGGTTCCTCTTCTCCCCTATCTCCATTAACTGTGTATAAGTCTCCTAACATGAGAAAATTGGGATTTTACACAGAGCATTTCGAGGTCAATATATGCAAATCCTACACAGCATGCTACTCAGATGAGATAAATAATGGAGCTTTTAACATTGGGTTAATGGAAAAAATACATGGTTAGTGCTTAGTGACGTTTATATCTATAAAAATAGTAGTCATTTACAGAGAAAAACTTTTAGCATGTTGTCTAGTTGTACTGGGAAAACGTTTTATTAATTTAGTCATAGATAAGTATATATCAGATTTAGAGAAACCTAATAATTTTTAAATTAGAGAACTCAGATGCCAATGATAAATTTGAAAAAAAGAGCATCAAATTAAGTCATATGCATTAAAATAGGATGGTGATAAATACCATCTTGTTTCCTCTAACTATAAAATTATTACCTCACAGATAGAATTGTATTTTCTGTGGGGCATAATCAAATTTATAACTCAATAAATAAAAGAGTTAGGAGGAAGGGAGGATAATATGTTATGATGTATTTTCATTTGCTCTGAAATGTTTCAATAAACAAAAACATCATTCTTTTGTTCACTTGCAAAAATAGGTCAGGGTTCCATTTTACACATGTTATATTGTCTTCTTTATTTTCCTGGCTAAGTGTTTGGCACTCATCAACTGATCAAAGGATTCACTTCTTGACAGGACATAATCCTCTGAGCCAGTTCTAAATGTTTGTTTCTGAGGGACTGTGCTCAATTTAGAAAATGAGTGCTTAGAGTGCATGAGCAAGTCATTGGACAGAAATGCTTATAAAGAATAAGGCTACACTTCAAATGTTGTTAACTTAAATTGCTAATGGATATAAAGTTAATTGTAAATAATTCGAGGGTGTATGGTATTTCCATTAGGCTTTCTATTAAGCATGGTGTAAATAATTTCTACACAGTCCAAGTGCTAATGAAAAGCATTCTGTAGAAGATGGATAAAGAAGTTGCAACATTATTTTCCTGAAGTTAAAGTAAGTTAAATATTGCCATTTCTTAGTCACCATCTTATAACATACCAGATATTAACTTTTGTCTACTTATTGGTATTTTATTTCTGATCTAGTAATTGCACAATTCTCTTTCAGTTTTAAAATGTAAATTATGTAAACTGTGTCTTAATGGAGTCGTTGGTGTGAGAAACTTAGCATTTCCAATGGAAGGCCTTGCCTTTGAGATCTCTTTTTGATTTAATGATGTTCTGCCACTGTACATCACAATGTAATTTTCCAACAACATTCCAAAGTGATTACCTAGCATGCGATAAATCCAGATCTCGTGTCATCAACATGCGCAAGCCATCTTCGTTGAAAAAGAGGTTGTTTCCACTAGAAAGGATTCCACACTTCCGAGATGGCTTCCCACCACTCATTAGTAAGAATCTATCTGATTCCAGCTGACCTGAAAAAGGTAAAAAATGTGGTTTACCTGACTCCAATTATAGTCATATTATTTTTATTTATTTATTTAGTTATATATTTTTAAGGAATATGGTAAGTGCTTTGTGTAGTTCCAAAATATGAAGTCATAAACATCGAAGTCATAGATTTGGGATAAGAGGCCTCTTCAACATTTTAGCAAGTTTGAATTGCTTAACCTTGGCTGTGTTATTTAAGGGTCCAGAGGACAGAAGGAGGGGGACTTTTCCTGAGTATCTATGGTCCAGCCAGATGGGTCCCTCCTTTCTGCTCCTCTGCACCGCAAAGGAAGACACTGGCTACTCACAGAGCGATTCAGGACAAAAGTAAGGCAGGGTATGTGACCATTCCATAGACTTCTTCACTATGCCCTTGCTACTGTGAGGACAGTATCAGGCAAGTGTTACATAGCTTTAACACCGTTGTAATGGGAGAAATTTCAGGATAATTTGATATTTCCTATTAAACAATATTTTTCAAAACAAGCTCTCAAATCTCAGATATTCATCATAGATTTACTTCAGTTTTTTTGATTGTGGTAAAATGCAGATAATACAGAAATCCACCATTTTCATCACGAACAACTCAGTGGCATTCAGCACATTCACAATGCTGTATAGCCATCACTACTACCTAGTTCCAGAACTTCATTTGCATAATGTTTCAAGGTTCATTTATGTTGTAGCCAATATCAGTATTTCATTCCTTTTTATGTCTAATAATATTCCATTGTATTGATATTACCTAAATGTAGTTTTAGAATGTACCTTAAAACCATAAATATAATAATTTCATAGAAACTTGGGAAAAAGAAAATAAGTCTTTAATTTGGGACAAAGGAAAAAATCTTTAATCTCACTATACTAATATAGATAGCTATTACATTTGTTTAGGACTTTCTCTTATGAGGATATTTTTCCACAGTTTTATCAGAGTGCATATCCAAAGGATATTTAATTGTGAATACATTCAATTATTACATCATATGTATTTTTCTATGTTGTAACATTATCGTCACATATAATGTTGATTCTAGGTAAATGAGGTACAGAAAGTGATAAGAGGCTGCTTACTTAGTTGGTGGTAAAGCAATGAAAGGAATTTCCACCTCTGGAAACTTTTCCTTCCATCCAAGAAGATTAACCCTCTATAGATATTTTCTAAAATTACCATTAATGAGAAATTACATGTGATAGCAAAAGTGGTGAAAATAACCTTAGTTTTTCTCAGCTACAGTCTTGTTCTCTCTCACTGACCATTGTTTCAAAAATGGAACCCTATAAAATTCAGAACTAAATGAAGGCTTGGGTAGTTTCAATTGCAGTGATAACTAATGAAGTATTAGAGTGAAACGTAGTGATTACTTCCAAATTACAAATTTTGTTTAAAATGTAAGCTCTTTCATAAAGCTACATAAAATTTATAAGAAGAGATTACCTTCAAAATCATCCTTGAGAAAATCAGGATTTTTGGTGCTTATTTTACAGGTTGGACCTGAGTAGCCAGGATCACATATGCACTTGGTTCCATTGATACAACTCCCATGTCCATTACACATCTCTTCACATTGGGGACCAATATAGACATTATCAATGGCCCATGTCACTGGCTGAGAGCCAACAGGGTAAAATCCTTGGTACCATCGGAAACGCACAGATCTGGAAAAGAGGAACAAGTCTTTCAAAAGCTAATCAATAGAACAACATACCTTCAAAGTAAGCACATCTGATCAATGAGCAGTGGGCAGTTACTATCACTGACTCACACTCAAGAAACAGAAAATATAATTCAATTCTGGGAACACAAGCTCCATTCCTCAATCTATGAGATTTTGCCAATACAGTTCTTGCTCCCTGTAAGCCCTTCCCAATTCTATCACTATGTCAAAATTCTACCTGATCTTCCAACTTTTTCTTTAAAAAAATATTTTTATTGATTTCAGAGTTGAAGGGAGAGGAAGAGAGAGATAGAAACATCAATGATGACAGAGAATCATTGGTCGGCTGCCTCCTGCACACCCTCTACTGGGGATCGAGCCTGCAACCTGAGTATGTGGTCTTGACTGGAATTGAATCCGGGACCCTCCAGTCTGCAAGACGATGCTCTATCCACTGAGCCAAACTAGCTAGGACTCAACTTTTTCTTTTTAAAAATTTTATTTTAGAGAGACAGGGAAATGGGGAGAGAGAACGAGAAAGAGAGAGAGAGAAAAACATTAATTTGTTGTTCCACTTGTTTATGCATTCTTGGTTGATTCTTGCATGTGCCCTGATGGGGATCAAACCTACAACCATGGCATATAGGGATGATGCTCTAACCAACTAAGCTAACCTGGCCAGGGATGCAACTTTTTCAATATTGACTTTCTTGGTGAAGCTTCTTTCATACCTTCTATCTACATTCTGCATAACAATGTTTTTTAAGTGGAGGTGACATTTGCATGACACAAAAGTACATATATTTTTTGTTTTAACTATTTAAAGCACATAACATAGTGGTATTTAGCAGATTCACAGTGTTAGCCAACCATCACCTCTATAGAGTTGCAAGACATTTTCATCACCCCAAAAGGAAACCTTGTGCCTATTAAGCAGTCCCCCTATTCCCCGCCTCTGGCAACCACTAATCTACTTTCTGTCTCTATGGATTTACCTATTCTGGATATTTCATATAATTAGACTCATAAAATAGGTGACCGTTAGTGCCTGGCTTTGTTCACTTAGCATGATGTTTTCAAGGTTAATCCACATTGTAGAAAATATCAGAATTTCATTCCTTTTTATGACTGAATAATGTTCCATTGTATGGATATACCAACTTATTTATTCATTTACCAGCTGATGGATATTTGTTTGTTTCTACCTTGTTACTGTGAATAGTGCTTCTACGAACATTTGTG
The DNA here is from genome assembly GCF_964212035.1 of Myotis nattereri. Taxonomy (NCBI): domain Eukaryota; kingdom Metazoa; phylum Chordata; class Mammalia; order Chiroptera; family Vespertilionidae; genus Myotis; species Myotis nattereri. Next base: position 68,603,793 of record NC_138086.1, read on the forward strand.
AACAAGTATTTGCTTAAATACCTATTTTCAATTCTTTTGGGTAAAGTAGTGAACTTGCTGAGTCAGACAGCAGATAACCAGTCCTTTAATTTCTCTCTCCCATAATTCTGACGGGATTTCCATTATTATAGTTGTCACAGGTGTAGGTACTTAAAAGCATATTTTTCCTAATGGCTATGAACTCCTAGAGGCCAATCTCCATGCCTCTTTCTTCTTTGCACCCACTCGTGGTGCCCCATATAGTGTTTCACATACAGTGGATGCTCAGTAACTGTTTGTTGCACAGCATTTGTTGTGAAAAGCCTTATTTTATTCTACTGGTTTATCATCAACCATGTCAAGAGAGAGCCCCAATAGATTATTTTAAAGAGAGGAGTGACAAAATCAGATTTATTTTTAGACCGATGTCTCTTACTTCTTAATTTCTTTTTAAATCAAAGGTACTTTTCCTTTTTATTTTTAAGTGAATTGCCTTTTATTTTTGATGATAGTTAGCCCCTTGGGAATAATCTATATATTTAGGCAGGGGTCCAGAAATAGTTTAGTATATTTTATTATGTACAAAACTCAATTCAAAGAAGATGGATTTATTTCAGAGGAGACAGATATAGAGATGGCATGTATATTCATTTTTGTGCCCTGTGAATCTGTCCAATTTTTAATTATAGTAGAAACCAAATTCAGAATACTTTTTAAAACAGAAATTAGAAGTCAATATTAGGAGCTTTTATTAGGTTTCTAAAGTTTAGTAGAGAGCAAAGCAGATGGAATCAAGTTTTAACCCCAACTTCATTGTTTATATCAAGCCTCTAACTATATTAAGCTGCCCCCAAAATGCCAGTTCATAATTAAATTTATTTTCAAATACTTGTCAGAGTTTAGTCTTGGCCAGGAGCACTTCCTACCTTTTGAACTTTCAGACTGCTGAGCTGAGGGAAATGGCTGGAGTTTTTCTTTGAACAAAAGCCTGCATGGATTTTTTTGAACTTCTTATTTATTCAAGTGTTCTGAATACAAATGAACCACCTTGGTTGGATATTTATTATTGTTCACCTGCCTTGACACAGAAACTGCAAGCGCTATGATAAATGGGCTGAAGGGCCTGGTCTCACTGTGGTTGTCTTCTCCTGAAATCTTATTTTGAAAATCTCTTACTGACACCCTCCCTGGTGAATGTCAGTGCCTGTTCTCCCAAGCCAGTGGTATTCAAAAGAACCTGTTCTTTAAATGTAAACTTAAAATTTCAAGCACACAACAGTGCTTTCATGAAATAGGGGTTTTGGTTGACTCATTATGAAACTGTACAAAGCAAAAGCAATCAGGGGTTTTAAAGACAAAAAAACTCTAGACGAAAAGGACACAAAGGTGATGTGAATAAAATTCAGTGGAAGCTCAACACTTATGCTTCAAATGTGAACTGCCTACATGTGGAGGCAAAAAATGACATGTCTATACCTGAAAACATTGAAAATACTTTTTATGGTGCCCAATGGCCAGTAAATGCACAGAAAGGGGTCATTTAAACATGGGTTATATATTTTTTTTAGCATCTAGCACTTGTGCCATTATTATGTACTGTGCTGAATACAAACCAAGGAATGGTTGACTGAGTTGGAGAAAATTTGACTTTTGCCTTCCAGCAATTCATGCCTGTGTGGTTTTTAAGAAGAGTGTTAATTCTTTTCCTGAAACAAGGACTAGACACCACTATGAAGGCAAATTCTTCTCTTTGCAGAAATGGTTGAATGCAGCTTGAAAGATAGGTTTATACCATTGTGCGAGTGGGCATGCCTCCTTAACGGATTTTCTTTCTTTTCATAGAAATAGAAACGACATGGAATACAAATAACATGATGGACTGAGTTCTGTACCTTTGTTATAACTGGAGGAGGTATATTTTAAACCGACAATGCCAGTCAGCGAAAATATCAGTGTCTACACTTCTCTTGTTCATATTTCCAAATTACATCATCATGCCTTATGTGCCAACAGTCTGGTGGACATGACCAAAGGCTAAGTGAGGCAGGCGCCGCGGCACCAGGGCACTGTCCTGGAGTGGGTCTCCTCACTCAGAACTTCTGATTGGCAGATCTTTGTGACCTTATTTCCTACTCCTTGAAATAATACTCTTTTCATGTGGGAACTTGCTGAAGCAAGTCTCAGTTGTCAAAGCAATCTCAAGTCATGGCTTACAACCTATATGTAGCGTTGTTTTCTATTTAATAATTAGCTGGGAAATTAAAGGTCTATTAAAGAGAAAACCTAGAGCTTCTCAGCAATACCATAATGGTCATGGTACTGGTTGCAGGGGCCTAAGAGATTGGCTCTCCAGGCGCCTTTCCCTGCTTACACTGCCCATAAGCTGGGATTTGGGGGCAGCCAGGCTTCTGTTGCTATTGACTTTCTGGTCACAGCTGAATGGTTCAGATTTTCTTTTCTAGAAATGTGAAATCATGAGTTCCAGAAGATGAGAGCTGTGGTTGCTGAGTGATATTAATACCAACATGATAAAAATGAGGATCACACCTTCTGTGGCTGATGGCCTCACACTTCCTGAGTGGAGTCCATGTTATTATTCTCCAGTATGTTTACAGTAAGTTCTTCCACTCTTTTATACATCTTTATATTTCTTGTAATATGTAACCTTAAATAATACAACTGATTTTGGATAAAAAGATTTTACTGAGCTACAAGCTTATTCCACCTCCGACCCACACCCGTACCCCCACCGTAGCAGTTTTCTGGTTCTGCTGGCTGAATCCTCAGCTCTACCTGTTCCAATGTTCTCCAGAGACTCTCCCTGCCTCCTCGGCGGTCACTTCTAAAGATCCTTGAGGACATTTTGCTTAGTAATGCTTTCTTTTTTTTTTTTTTAAACACAGATTGTCTATTAGAAGACTATCCTGTTGTAAATAGCAAGAATTAATAAATAACATATTGTCTGGCCAGGGTAGCTCAGTGGTTGAGCTCCAACCTATGAACCAGGAGGTCATGGTTCGATTCCAGGTCAGGGTACATGCCTGGGTTGCGGGCTTGATCCCCAGTGTGGGGTGTGCAGTAGGCAGCCGATCAATAATTCTCTCTCATCATTGATGTCTCTCTCTCTCTCCCCCCCTTTCCCTTCCTCTTTGAAATCAATAAAAATAAATTTAAAAAATAAGTAAATATCATATTCAACAACACAAAATATTAAAGCCCTTAACAATTAAATTATAAACATTATGCTGATTATATGAAACGGAATCAACAGATTTATGTTCAAAGATAATGCAGATTTTTGAAAATTCCTTTTCACCCTTTTGGAAAAGTACTAATAGTTTTGCTTGAACACCCAAGACTTCTAATTATGCTGAGCTTCACATCAGGAATGTAAATCTTGTAAGTATAATATTAATACTTTTTTTTAACATACCCTAAAGAATAAGGTCCTTATTCTGAGGGAAAAGACAAATTTTGAGACAAGCTGCTTTGTTGACTTCCTCTCTCTCTTTAAATTTTTTTTTTATTGTTGACACTATTACAGATGTCTTCCATTCCCCGCACCCCATAGCTCACCTTCACCCAGCCCCTGCCCCCTCTCCCTTGGTCCTCACCACACTATTGTCTTTGTTCATAGGCTATGCATATATGTTCTTTAGCTAATCCCCTTACCTTCCTTTATCCAGTCCCCTAAACACCCCACCGACCTCCCCTCTGACATATGTCAGTCTGTTCCATGTATCCATGACTCTGGTTCTATTTGTTCCTCAGTTTATTTTGTTCATTAGATTCCACATATTAGTGAGATCATATGGTATGTGCCTTTCTCTGACTGGCTTATTATGCTTAGCATAATAATCTCTAGGTCTCTCCAGGCTGTCCCAAAGGGTAAGAGTTCCTTCTTTTTTACAGCCATGTAGTATTCCATTGTGTAAAGGTGCCATAGCTTTTTTTATCCACTCATCTGCTGATGGGCACTTGGGCTGTTTCCAGATCTTAGCTATTGTAAAGAACATTGCTATAAGCATAGGGGTGCATATATTATTTCTGATTGGTGTTTTGGGATTCTTAGGATATATACCCAGAAGAATTATCCCTGGGTCAAAAGGCAGTTCCATTTTTAATTTTTTGAGGAAACTCCATATTGTTTTCCATAATGGCTTCCCCAGTCAGCATTCCCACCTGCAGTATAGTAGGGTTCCCTTTTCTCCACATTCTTGCCAGCACTTGCTGTTTGTTGATTTATTGTCACTAGCCATTCTGACAGGTGTGAACTGACTCCTCATTGTAGTTTTAATTTGCATCTCCCTGATTAGTGAGCTTTAGCTTTTTTAAAAAATATATTTTATTGATTTTTTACAGAGAGGAAGGGAGAGAGATAGAGAGTTAGAAACATCGATCAGCTGCCTCCTGCACATCCCCTACTGGGGAAGTGCCCGCAACCCAGGTACATGCCCTTGACCGGAATCGAACCTGGGACCTGTCAGTCCGCAGGCCGATGCTCTATCCACTGAGCCAAACCGGTTATGGCAAGCTTGAGCTTTTTTCATGTCTACTGGCCGCCTGTGTGTCTTCTTTGGAGAACTGTCTATTCAGGTCCTTTACCCATTTTTTAAATTGGATTGTCTGTCTTCCTGGTGTTGAGTTGTATTAGTTATTTATATATTTTTGAGATTAACCCCTTATCAGATGAATTACTGGTGAATATGTTCTCCCATACCATAGGTTCCCTTTTCATTTTATTGATGGTTTCTTTTACTGTGCAGAAGCCTTTTAGCTTGATGTAATCCCATTTGTTTTATTTTTTCCTGTGTTTCCCTCGCCTTCAGAGACTCATCAGCAAAAATATTGCTCAGAGATCTGATATTTTACTGCCTATGTTTTCTTCTAGGATTTGTATGGTTTGTAACTTACATTTAAGTCTTTTATCCATTTTGAGTTTATTCTTGTGTATGGTGTAAGTTGGTGGTCTGGATGTATTGTTTTGCATGTACCTGTCCATTTTTCCCAACACCATTTATTGAAGAGACTGCTTTTACTCTATTGTATGCCCTTGCTTCCTTTGTCAAATATTAATTGACCATAATGGTGTGGGTTGATTTCTGGGCTCTTTGTTCTGTCCCATTGACCTATATACTTGCTCTTGTGCCAGTACTCTGTGTTTCACTTACAGCTGTAAACCTAATTCTGCCCCATCTTGTATATGTAACAAGATTGCTGACAGAGGGCCCTGGCTGGTGTGGCTCAATTGGTTGGAGCATTGTCCTGTACCGTAATAGGCTTTGGGTTCAATTCTGGTCAGGGCACATATGGGAGGCAAGAGATCAATGTTTCTCTCTCTCTCTCACCAATAAAAATGTATTCTTGGGTGAGGATTTAAAAAAATGCTGACAGAGGTTGACAAAGTAGAAATGCCTGTGGAAAGACTACTAACAATTTTTTTGAGACAAGTGAAACATTCTGTAGGCTTCCATCATCCATGTGTCTTTTCCCTGCACAAGAAACATCGGTAGATGTTTGAAAGCCATAAAATTCCTACTGCATTTATATTGTGATGGAGGAGGGAATGGGAAGGGTTACATTAGGGGAAAGTCATATTTCTGTTGCTTCCCAATTGATCTTATAAAGAACCAAGGGGGATATGAACCCTTTGACAGAGTGCTGTCCCTTTTGTGCTCCTTTAAATCTATCTTCAAACCATAAGTTAGTAGTATGTTAGTTCAGCGTCCTATGTTTTAAACATACATCAGTCTGTTTCAAGTGAAGAAATGAAGAAGAAATTTGAAGGTGGAAATTTCTCCAATAAAGTCAATGATGATGCCAAAAGAAAACCACCAAATGAAAAATAAATGTGGCATAAAGCCGCAGGTCCTTACCCGCAAAGGTGCAGCTTCCCGAAGTGCACAACCTCTCTCCGCCAGCCCTGGGTGGTCCCTGCGTAGTAAGTGCTGCTCGGGTGGTGCTCAGTGGAGCACAAGGAGCTGATGTGGCCGCTGCTGTGGTAGCAGAGGGGGAGCAGCAGGTGCCAGGTTGCTCCAAAGTCCCTTGAAAATTCCAGTTTTATTGGCTCAGCAGATGAGCTATCAGTTGAGCATCCAACGTTGATCTTGGGGAAGAAGAAAAAATGACACAAATTACCTTGAAGCAATAAGCCTTGAAATGATTCACCACATCATTATTATCTTGAGTCCATTTCCTGGGAACTGTCTTGCTGAAATATTAAACACTATGAAATTCTGTTTTGCTTGAGTAATATCGGATATTACCTTTAAGTAATACTTTTTCATAAAGAAACTCAATGGGTCTCATGAAAAATTTATTTCCCTTCATTTTATTAAGAAACAACAACTAGGAAGTGGGTAAAGCAGAGGCTGGCACAGAATTCTGGTTCTTACCTTTGGCCTACTTTCATGGCCAAGCCAAATTAATAGTAATGAAAAGACTCTCTCTCTAATTCTAATCATCAGTTTTTTCTAGTCTGCTAGGCAGAAATACCTTCCATTTTCCTTTTTGTGACACCTTCCAAATACATGTAATCCCAGTTTTGCATGAGGAGAATCTTCAACATATTTTTAATATTAAAATCATTTTTCCCAGAACAGGGAGGGCATTCTTAGAAAGATCTTTTTAACAATTAAGGAAATAACCCTTCCAGTCCTTTCCCCATATTTTCAAGTAAATTAAACTAAAACATAATTAAGTAAATGCATCTGATTTTGTCTTATGAAATTTTTTTCTCTTCCCATTGAGATAATATTTTTTTGCTATCATAGCAACCGGGTATATATATATATATATATATATATATATATATATAGCAACAGGATATATTTATATCTATATTTACTTAACTTATTGATTATTGTTGAACTTACTCCCCTTACCTCTGGTGAATAAACTATTGAGATTTGATAACCTTTTTAACTATAGGCATTTGTTTCTACTTGGAGTCTTTTGATAACAGAACTTTTTTATTAATATTTAAAGCAAAAATTTAGAAAATATAACTGAAAGTCATATAAGGAACTTAAAATTAGAAAACCTAACAGAAAATTTAGAATAAATATAGAATAATTTCTTCACCAAGGCATCATTTGGTCCCTGACTTTGAAAATGTAAGAGATACCTCTAATTTAGAGACTACAGAGAGTTACTCTAAAGCAAATATTCAGAACTGTGTTGATGCAATGAGACACTATTTTAAGAAAGTCTGCCCAACGATATGACACGAGTATCTCTGGAGGTTAGTACTCCTGAAGCCGGGCATAATGCACCTTTGGTTCTGCTAATTTTATCTAAGTTTTTGAAATAATAAAGGTTTTAAAAATTACATTATTAATTACTTTATTGAAAAATAGAGCTCATGAATATTCATGAAATACACAGAGAAAATACATTTGAAATTATAAAAACAGTGCAGTATTATTTTATCTGTAAAATTCATGACACCATGGTAAATATTACATATATGTGCTGGCATTATATAGGCTATAGTTACATTGACTTCGGTCCTAAGTAACACATAACAATTATGGAAATAATAATACTAGAAGAGTAGGGTCCTTTTTTATACTTATAATGTTTAAAATAATTTATTTCAACAACTTCCCATTTTAGAAGGTGGGAGATTATGTCATAAGTAAAGGACAAAAATTCAGGAATAAACCTTAGTATGACAATTCATTCTGCTAATAAAAATGAGTTACGATGTAAAACCTGTTTTGTCCTTGTATAAAAATGGAAAGACATAATGCATGAAATTATCTGATATTTTCCTCTTTGTTCCTAGGTTTTGCTCATGATAAAATGTAAAGCATTTCTGGTAGAACAAAGCCAAGTACCTCAAATTGTATGATGGTGTTCTCATTCACACTGAGGTCGCGGGTGGTAATGGAATGCTCACCGACTTCATTTGAAACGAACACCATAGCTGAATCTTCCTCACTGTCATACAAAACAACAACAAGGAATCCGTTTAGGCAAAAGTTCATTGTGATTTGTAGAGAGCAGTGGTTTTATTTTTAGTTTCTGAATTAAATACTTACGGTGCTCCCTTTGAAGAATATGGGCAATAAAGACCAATGTTACCACCAGGATAGAAAAACCAATTGTCTTCTCTGGGCCCAAAGTCAAATGTATCCAGAAGCATCACAGGGTTGTTTAAATTATTTCCATCAATAATGAAGTCATCAATGATCCAGATTTCTTCTTTCTTACCTAAGGTATTTTGGAGAAAGCAAGTTTTTCCAATGGTGAAAATCAGATGGACATTTTGCTCATGGAAGAAAGTCAAGGACAGAGGGACTCAGTAACAACAGGTTAAACATATGCCTTGGCAATGAAACACTAACTATATAACACTGTGTTTACAGTGATTATAGTGACAGTATAAAACAAATTAAGCTTTCAATCATATTAAATTGACACAGGATGGAACAGCCTTATTAATTCAAGAAAGATGTGACAAACAACTTGTGAAAGTGTGCTGCCTTTTTTGTCATAGTGGTGCTACTAACCCTCCCAGTGACAAGAGTGAGCTTTGAGTTTGTTTTCATGGTTTCAGGGAATATATAAGATGTATGGATCTGTGAGGATGGGCAGTCAACCTTCAGACTTAGGACAGAGCTATACTAACTAGTCTATTCAAGAAGCAGCTCATGATTTTAGAGTTAACCCAGGGTTTAGCATCATGTTTTTGTCAGGCTGAAGGATCATGGCTATTAAAACACTGCCTGATGCATAATTTTATTTAATTGTTAAAAACTATACAGAAGAAAATACTGTTATATACTTTATTTTTTCTTCATGATTTTCAAAACATCGGTTTATTTAAAGGTATGCGGAAATACCCAGAAAACTAGTAAAATCACTCCTTAGGCTGTCATAGAATTTGATTCATGGCTTAGGTTGGGTGTGTAGGGAAGATATTACTAAGTAGATAAGAAAGGCAAACGAAGGCTACTTTTGCAAAGCACTGTTTACATTGAATTGAAAGCAAGATAAAGACCATGCCAAGCAGAAACGTCAAGATTTCCCAAGGTCGCTTTTTCACAGGTTCCTATTTTTAGTACAATTCTTACAAAATATAAAAAAGTACTTTTAAACAGGAGCCTGTAGGAGTAACCTGGTGATTTAAATGGTTCTCTCTCTCCTTCATTTTGGAAGCAGTTGGTGAAAACAATAAAGAAAAACCAGGTAAGCATTCCAAACATAACACAAAGACAATATCCTTTGGACTGTGAAACTGGTTGCATTCCTTTGTGAATTTTTATTTGGTCCAAATAGAAAAGATTATATTTAACATAAATATAAAAGGTACAAAACATAAAATACTAAGTTTTCTCTTCACAACAAATTAAAAGTATTTACTTTGACTTATTAGTTATAAAGGAAATGCTCAGGTTAAATTTTAGAGATGGCAGTACATTTTTCTTATTTATTTCTGTGTTACCTCTGCAAAGAATCTGCTTAATGTGGTATTTCCATGCTTACATAGACCATTACATGCATAATTTGGGAGAGTCTGGTCCTTTATAATCAGCAGTTAATAGAAATATAGGATGCAATAAAACATTAAAAATTTGTAAAATCATTTTGACCATTTGAAAATGCTATTAAATTATACATTCACTTTGCCTTTTCAACTGAAACAAGTGTATGTGATAAGAATATTTTATCTAAGGCACTATCTGCTTGGTGTAAGCCCTCTCACTTTGTCATGGAATTTTGCTATAATGTTCTATCTCGCTAATGAAATGCCACACTCAGAAGAACTGTGTGTTCCTAAATGAATTCAGCAAAAAACGTAGTTACAATTGATGAGTGCCTAATGGTAATGTTGGATTATTTTTTAAAAACCTTAGACCTATGACAAGATTCAGTTATATTTTCATCATCAAGAGAATTTATGAATCAAATATGAAGAGATGGTAAAGACATATATAAAGTTAAATATTAACTGAGACTCCTCGAAAGTGAAGCATGTGAAATGTGCGTGATGAATAGCTAAGCCACTCAGTTGATAAACACTTCCTCCCACTTTAGAAACAAACGTGCTAACATGACACAGTCAGTGCTGATCATAAGAAAACATGTGCATTTTTACCGTTATTATAAGGCTGCCAGAGTCTGAATCTTGTAGCATTGGTTTGGGCGGTGTATGGCAAGGGAACATTAATGAAAAGTATGTTGGTCATTTGAGGGAAATAAAACTCATCCATCAGGTGCCAAGTGATTCCCCCATTGACAGAGAATTGCAATAGAATAGAGTGAGACCTCTCTGGAGTGCCTAGAAAGAAGATAACACAAGCATAAGACATTCTGTGCTAAAACGGGGAAACAGTCTGCTCTTAGACTAGTCTTTTGGCATCACTGCATAAGCTGACTTATATTCACATAGAGGTTTTGTAGTCCAAATACTTCAGAGGGACCTTACAGTAATAACAGGTTGAATTTTCTGTATGAATATATCTCAAAAAACACAACAAATTTTGGATTTTCATACAACAGTATCTCCTCTTTCCAGCTATAGACATATCTTTGTGTTTTCATTTAGGAAATATTACATAAACTTTTTTTTAATTCTTTTGGCATCCCAAGTTTACAGAGGATCAAACATTTAAATCTCCGGATACAAATAAAAATCTATTTGAAAATTTGTTATATACAATTGGCATTATTTGTCAAGAAAGTTACTTAGTAAATATGAAATCTCAGAATGACAAAGAGTTGGTTTTTTTGAATTCACATATGTAAAAGAAAATCCAAAATTTCTATGAGTTAAAAATGTTTAATTTTAAAATTCTTACAGCTAGAAAGTAGTGGTGGAAAATGACTCAGGGACATGATGATAAATTTAACTACCACAGAACTAGTATGATTATTATAGCTATGTGCAATTATTATAAAATCAGTAATCTTACCTTCTATCAAGATGAATTTTATTATAGAAGAACATTTGTTAACCTTTATGTACTTAAATTTATGTTAGCTCTTCCATATGATAAAATTTATGGACCTCAAATACATTAATTCTTTGTGGATAAGGAATTGTGCATGGGAGAATTTTCTTGAAGGGAAATAATAAAATCATACCCATAGAAATGACTTACCTTTTGCTATAAATCTAAGTGAAAACTGGACATACATGGTATTGGTACAGTCTAGATCTCTTGAAATAAGCATCCTTAGTCCTTCCTGAAAACAAAAATATAGTATGTTAAGCAATCTGACTTCATTGAAAAATTATTTTGATTTCCTATACCCTAACTTGGATCAGCTAAATAACAGATACACACATGTAATGATCAAGAAGCCATATTTGGTCTAGTATAAAAGGAAAAATTGATAGTTTCCGCTTTCTTAAAGGCTTTCATTTCCTATGCCTGAATGACACAATTGCATTATCTCAAGTCTAAATCACATTTTGCTGTGACTATGAGAAAAAAGTGCAAAAATGATAGCATTATATATCTACAGGCCTTTTTTTAAAAAAAATAGCCTCCTTTGATCCCAGCATGCTGTGAGCAGACTAACGAGGAAACAGACGGAAAGTGTGCCGAGTGCTCCTGCTGGAAGCTGGGAACTAATGGGTGAATTCCTCAGGGTCCCAGGGAGTCCTCGGAACTTACCACCCCTTTGCGCACTCTGACAGCCCCGGGGGGCTCTCATTCAGGCTGACACAACGCCCTCCAGCTGCTCAAGTTAAATAAGGCATAACTAAGCGAGTCCTCCTGCCTGGGCTCTACCCGCTCATGCAGAGAAGCCGAGGGAGGAGGAAAATGGTCACATTAGCTTTAGCAATTTTTTTCTGCTAATAACTATTTCTGGTTGCCTGGCAATGACAGCTCCATAGCTTGTTTTCTATGTGTGTATACAGGACTGCAGTGAAGGCCAATCAAATTTCACCATCAACATGTCCTAAGTTAAATTTTTATAAGTTAAAAAAAAATTTTAATTTTAAAATTCTTACAGCTAGAAAGTAGTGGTGGAAAAAGACTCAGGGACATGATGATAAATTTAACTAAAGTTAAAAGGTCCAAACTGTTTTTTTTGTAGTTTTTCAGCTGTGACTTCTGAATGAAGTGACTTTTTGGTGGTGAAGGGCTATGTTATCCTGAGTAACACTGTCAATTGATTTTTTTTAAAAACAAATACCAAATAGATTTAGGCAAAGCAAATTCTTCCTCTTCTCCAGAACATCTGCTATAGAGCACTTTCCGCGATAGCTGAAACATTTTACATAGAACTGATTTTGTAATAGCAACCGCATACTGTCCACAACAGGCTCTGTTCTAAAACTGACGCCTCTCATTTAAAGCCCCTAGCACTCCTAAGGGGACGATGTTACTCTCTTCATGTTGCAGGTAAAAATGACACTCAGAGGGACAGTAACAGTTTTTAAGTGGTGGTGACAGGATTTGAACCCGGACAGGTCAGATTCTGAAACTTATCCTCCATCCTTCCTAAGATACCAGTGTTGATTTTTTTTTTTAATTTAAAAATATTTTGAAAGCAGTGTTGATTTTTTAAATTTAAAAATATTATTATTGATTTTAGAGAGGAAGGGAGAGAGAGTTAGAAACGTCAATGATAAGAGGGAATCACTGATTGGCTGCCTCCTGCACATCCCCTACTGGGCATGTGCCCTGACCAGGATCGAACTGTGACCTCCTGGTTCATAGGTTGACGCCCAACCACTGAGCCACACTGACCAGGCACCAGTGTTTTGTTGATTAAATCATCTTTTGGTTTAAGGATAAGAAATCCACATAATATTAAATTTAGAATTTGAGAATTATTTGATATTGTATGAAAACGCAACTGCATTTAAACGCATGCTTGAACTTGACGAAGCATAGATTCAAACTTCCAGGACTGAAGGTTGTCATGTAACAAGCCTTATATTTCCAGTCGTCGTTTTTCTTTTATCCTAATAACTCACTGCCTTACTCAGCCTGTGACATTGAATCAATGCCTGTTCTTACTGAGTCAAGGTCATTACACTCTCCCTCATACACTAGCAAGCACTAAAGCTTGGATGTTTTTGCAACTTGATGTGAAGGTGGCAGTTATGGGGGAAGGTGTCTTCTTCAGCTTGTAATGAAAAGGCTTTGCCCTAACCGGTTTGGCCCAGTGGTTAGAGCGTCGGCCTGTGGACTGAAGGGTCCCAGGTTCGATTTCGGTCAAGGGCATGTACCTTGGTTGCGGGCATATCCCCAGTAGGGGGTGTGAAGGAGGCAGCTGATCGATGTTCCTCTCTCACTTATGTTTCTAACTCTCTCTTCCTCTCCCTTCCTCTTTGTAAAAAAAATCAATGAAATATATTAAAAAAAAAGAAAAAGCTTTGAGGTGGTTAGTTGATAGATCCAACTAATACATATCCCTTGCTAGTATTAAGAAAAAGGACTACAACTACCCTTCCCCCTTTTATTATGGAATATAAGTATACTAGTAAGTTGTTCCATATAATTGAAAAAGTTCCGGGGTGTCTAATTTTATACTTCACTTTGTAAGAGCAATTTTGTTGAGAGTGGGTATGATCTGTAATATGTAAATATCTTCCTTTTATATTTGTAGTATTTGTTTACAGTCCAGCACTTGACATTGATAATTACATGGTGAATCGGTCAGGCTTGGGTTCTGCATATATTCTAGTTCATGTACCAGCAGATATTTTTCTTTTGTCATTGTTTTTCCAGGTTCGGTAATCCATTTGTGCTAAATGTGAGAATTTCTTTTGCATACAACAAGCTATTTTAACTGATACAATTCCTGAATCTATAAACATTAAAAAGAGACTATCATTTCTTTTTTCATGAAAGAATGCCTTTCTAGGTCAAACTACAACCTACTGAATGGCACACGCTAAGCCCTCACTACATCTTGCTGAGCTGATGGATAATATGTCTAATACATATAATGCTTGGCTGCTCTTGCATTTGGGTGGCTACAGGGAAAAAATAAAAGACTATATGTCTTCCTCCTTCATCGGGTCTAGGGACCAGGTTAATTCTACTGCTTAACAATTTACCAGGGAGAGATATTTGAATTATGAAAGGTGACAGGGCTTCTCACATTTTTATCCTGTCAACAGTTTCAAACGGATCAGAAGTGAGCTAGTGGTAATGAGAGCTAAAGCCTTAGATAAGACTAAACCCCCACCCACCTCCCCCCTCCACACACAACAAAACCCAGTAGTCCTACCTCAATTTCTTTGGTTCCTCATAACTCTTAGAGTGTAAGTCTCAGACTCCTAAGCATTTTTTCTAACTAATCCAAAACTCGAGAAAGTTCTAAATTCAAACAAGGATGATAGGCAGCACCTATTAGCTATAATTGAAAAAGTTCCGGGGTGTCTAATTTTCAAGTGTTAGGTGTTAATCATTAATGTTGTACAGAAATCCATGCAGATTTCTGTTAAAGATTTCATTTGCACACCTAGATTAGCTGGTTTTCCCATGCTGAGAGAGACTTGACAAAGCATGGGTTCACATACGCAGATGTGCCAGCTCAGCACGGAGCTTCACACAATCGCCTGACATTTCTCTAACCAGATATCTAGGATGAAATAGAAAAAATACTAACAGTGCTTGAGAATGCTATTTAACTTGACTTAAATGTTTGGTTTCTTAGTGAAAAAATGGTTCTATTGGTGGGGGCAAAAGGAAAGAAAAAGCAAAGACTTTTCACAAAATTATTTTAGCCCGGCCAGTTTGGCTCAGCGGTTGAGCATCGACCTATGAACCAGGAGGTCAGGGTTCCATTCCTGGTCAGGGCACATGCACGGTTTATGGGCTTGATCCCCAATAGGGGGCATACAGGAGCAGCCGATCAATGATTTTCTCACTGATGTTTCTATCTTGTTCTCCCTCTCCCTTCCTCTTTTAAATCAATAAAAAATATATTAAAAAACTATTTTAAAATATTGCAAATTAAATCGTCAGTAATAAAGTGTTACATTCCAGAAGTGAAAATTCTAGAAATTGCATCTGTATAATTTTTACGTCTATGATTCAAGAAGAAAGTAAAGAAGTATGGTTACCAAAGTGGAGGAAAAAATTTTATGCCTAAGTGGTCATAAATAATACACTGAATAGAAGAGGAAACACGGTTTGGGCGAGGAGACAATAGTCTACACTAATAAAAGAGAAACATGGTAATTGGCGTACGACCGCTACCCTTTTCATTGGCTAATCAGCGAGATATACAAATTAACTGTCAGCCAAGATGGCGGCCGGCAGCCAGGCAGCTTGAAACTAACATGAGGCTTGCTTGCTTCAGTGACAGAGGATCGTTGGAGGAAAGCAACGTTCCCTGCTTGCGGCTGCAGGCCTCTGAGCGGGCAGTTTAAGAAACATTGTAACAAATACCGCCGTACTTCAGCCAGCAGATTCGCAACATTGTAAGCAAAGGCCAGAAACTGACTTTCAGGCGCGGAGGCCTAAGAGCTGGAGCCAAGCCTCAAGGTAAAGCTGGCCCAGAATAAAAAAAAAAAAAAAAAAGAAAAAAAAGGAGCAGTTGGGAACTTCAGTCACTCCCAGCCTGAAAACAACCCTCAGCCCCTCACCCAGACTGGCCAGGCACCCCAGTGGGGACCCCCACCCTGATCCAGGACACCCTTCAGGGCAAACCAGCCGGCCCCACCCATGCACCAGGCCTCTGCCTTATATAGTAAAAGGGTAATATGCCTCCCGGCACCGGGCACCGGGATCAGCGTGACAGGGGGCAGCGCCCAAAACCCCTGATCGCCCTGCGGCTCTGTGTGTGACAGGGGGCGGGGCCCCAACCCCCTGAGCAGCCCTGCTCTGTGCCTGATAGGGGGGAGCTCCCCAACCCCGCCCCCCCACGGGCCCTACTCTGTGTGTGATGGGGTAGAGCCATAACCTCCCCATCGGCCCTGCCCTGAGTGTGAGAGTGGCGGCGCCCCAACCCCCTGATGGGCCCTGCTCTGTGTGTGGTGGGGGCAGCGCCCCAACCCCGATTGGCCCTGCTCTGTGCGTGACAGGGGGTGGTGCCGCAACCGCCCCATCGACCCTGCCTTGAGTGTGACAGGGGACGGTGCCCCAACCCCCCAATCGGCCCTACCCTGAGCGTGACTGAGGGTGGCATCGCAACCTCCCAATCTGCTCTGCTCTGTGCATGACGGGGCGGTGCCCCAACTCCCCAATCGGCCCTGCTCTGAGCCCGACCAGGGGCTGCACCTAGGGATTAGGCCTGCCCTCTGCCACCCGGGAGCAGGCCTAAGGCAGCAGGTCGTTATCTCCCGAGGGGTCCCAGACTGCGAGAGGGCACAGGCCGGGCTGAGGGACTCCCCCTCCCCCCCGAGTGCACAAATTTTTGTGCACCGGGCCTCTAGTTATGTATAAAACACATCATCTGAACAGATTCAGAAATGCATCCGTGCGGAGCAGAGCGTGACGAAAGGAATTTCAGTAGCAGTATGGAGAAGGATAGTGTTATCTGACCCCTTTAAAAATGAGAGATGTTCCGGATTTGATGGTTTCCCCATTCAGATTCCCCCTCTCTGCACCGTATACTTCTGGCCAAAGGTCTGGATGTAAGTTCCCGTTGAAATCATCTTTAAGAATGGAGGGCAGAGGAACGACAGGGACGCAGTAGGTTCCACCAAAGCCCCGGTCACATCTACGAAAGAAACGAGTGGAGAAAAGGCATTATTTGTCCTGAGAAGCCATGTTTATTTATGTATTCCCAAAGGAGGAACTGCCAGTGTTAACTTACACACAGCGTCCAGCATCACAAGTCCCTCGTCCCGAGCACATCCACGGGCACCCTGAGGCCAGCACCACATTGTCAATAGCCCAGGTGTCGCCTCCCACAGTGTAGTTGGCCTGAATCCATCTGAACCGCGTCCTGGGAGATCTAAGCAAAGAAAACACACTTAGTTCGACAAGAAACCTGGAAAGCATGAGAACATTTACTTCAATTCTCCATTTACTTAAAGTACTCTCCTCCAGGTTCCAGTTCCCTCTTCTTTAAGACACTTGATTTTCATACCAAGTATTGGATACTATTTCCTCTTACACTATAAACAAGAAAGTATTAAACAGGCTTTTAAAATATTTCACCATTTTTTTTTTCATGCAAGAGGCTTCGAACATGTGTGAGGTGAGAGTTATTTTGAACTATGGGTTTATTTTGTGTTTGAACCATACGCAGAATTTTAGTCTTTGTTCTCAGACGTTCACTGCCATCCAGTACTGGGAAGGGGGCCCAGGGTGACAGACACGAGGAAAGATTGGAATCGTGCAAAGTTCTTGCCGTGAGGTCCCTGCTCTATGGTCCCTAAAGGGTTTGTGAGACAGTAAGTGGAAGCTCCATTGAGCTTCATTGGTCCTGACCCATGTGGTGCCTTCATTATCTGCCCTCTTCCCTTGTCTTATTTTCCCCTATTTCTCGCCTCACAATTATACTCTGGCAGCACTGAATCCTTGAATTTCCCCATGAAACTCTCTAGTGTCTGGGATTTTGTTTAGGTTTTCAACAGCAAACATGCCCTCCAGCAGGCCTTCTGTGCTTAAGCAAGACTCAGCTCAGACATCAGCTCCTCCAGAAAGCTCCCTCTGTTCTCCCCAAACTGAGTTAAGTATTACCTCCCTGTGCTCCAATAATATCCCTTTGTATTACCTGTTAGAATTTTATATCATAAACTGCTTAGAAGTCTGTTATCCCAAATAATGTATTTGTGTCCTGGCATCCGCCTATTTGTGTTGTGTTAGAGGTCTAAAACTCAACAGAGATTCAACAAATGCTTGTTGAATGAAAACAAACTGAACAAATGAGCTACAAGGAAGCATCCTGTAAAGCTCTGGGGTCCACAGGATATGATTTTAGGTTCAAAACTAAATGCTTTAGTTTCCTGCGGTGTTTTTCTGCCATTTGGTTATGCTTCTATTAATCAAAATTGAACCAGGAAAACAAAAACCACTATAAGTATTTAATACAAACAGAATTTGATGCAAGGAACTGTATGCACAGTTAGTGGTAGAGCTGAGAAGCCAACAGGGGTAGTGAGGAAACCAGAGGTTAGCAAAGTCAGGAAGCCTCTACAAGTCCAGAGTTGGAGGGACACAGGCAGGAGACATTGTTGTTGGTGTCCACAGGTCAAGGGCACATGAAGGGCCACCTGGGAAGAGCTGGAGCCACTGAAGTTGGCCAACATACGCTTGAGGCAGAAAGGGAGAGGGAGGAATATCCTGGTTTATCTCTGTTTCCACCCTCCAGTGTCTCTTGCCAGTGTCTGCCACTGTCTAAATCTATCAGGAAGCCAGCAGGTACAGAGGCTGGCACTTGCAGCCTATACAGGCCAACTTGCTTGCAATTCAGAACAGAGCAGTGCGGGGAGGTGATGGGGGCGGGGAGGAGGGAGACAGGGCTCTGGGGGGAGCAGTTCCAGATGGCACAATGTCCAACCAGCCACCACAGTACACCTTAGTTCCTAGAAAGATCCTAAAACATCCAAATGCCTAAACCACGGAAGTGGGAGCCTGTTATAAGCCCCAAAACAACTCTTGAATGTGATCCGAAATGCTGGTGAGGGGAAGAAAGATGTAAAATAATATGAGCATTTTATTGTGGTTTTGAAAGTAAAAAAAAACCCCACAAACTAACAACTGAGGATACTCTCCCATATGCGATGATTTCACTTACTGCTTAATGTGAGTAAGTATCTGCCTGTTTATTTGGAAGATACTTATTTTTACAACAGTTTAAAAATGGAATCTGATGGGCAGCCTTCCCGGGGCTGAGGAGCAGAAAAATTCAGCCTTGACAAACTTTCGGAACTCCTCACCACATTAAAAACCGCAGCCCAAAGCACCTTACACTTTTCTTCCTGGCACATTCTGCGCATAATCATCGTGAGAAAGTAACAGCATTGCCAAGTGGGATCACAATTATTTTCAAATCAGGTGGCAGAAACCTAAAGGAAGTTCTGCCATGTAGCCAAGTGACAATTCTCACATGGTGGCGAGTGGGAGGTAGACAGTGATCCGCTTCCAATTCTGGAATCTTTCCGAGGTGTAAATTGAACTTTCTGTGTAGTGCAGACAGCCAATGGTCGGAGGGACACACTCTTCCGTGACAAGATGCCAGTCCCTGCCATTGTTGAGAGAATATTGGAGCTGGACGCTATGGGAGTCGCTGAAGGGCTTGCTACAGCCCATGCTCATGTCAAACTGCAGGAAGGTCGATGATGACACATGAAAGTCCCAGGTCTCTGCATAACGAGGTTTTCCTACACGAAAGGAAAAGTTTAAAGGGCAGCATATAATTGTGCGCTCTTTTCTTATTTGGCATATGCAGGTCACAGACATTTTCAGTAGCAAAGGAAAATCATGTCTTATCCTTCGTGCCTCATTCTTCGGTGGTATTTTTACTAGTATTTGATTAGCATAGACTCGAAAACATGGAAAAAAACTTCACTATCTTGAGAAGGGTGCATATAGAGCCTTAAGCCTGTAATTCTGCAAATTCTGAAACAAAGGAATGTCTTCAGCTAGATATATTTTGCCCTTCTTTTAAGAAACCTCAGTCATACTCTGCATGCTCTGTGAGAGTTCTAACAAGAACTGTTATTCGGCTCACCAAGTTATATTAGAGGACAATACAACTTTTTTTTCCCCAGGAGCCTCCCTCAGCACAGGCAGTTATGCAACAGTTTTGCATTAGAGAATCTCCTCTTGATTTTTAGTTAATTTAGTCCTTTAGTTAATTAAATACTCTCCCTTTATTTGATGAAAATATATACCTATGTTTTCAGTGAATATCAGAGCAGTATCCATAGAGAGACAGTCAATGTCGACTTGACCTCCTTGGATTCGATACCAGTTGGCTTGCAAATCTATAGAGCCATCAAATTTGTCTTGAAACCCAGTTTGAGAGCTGTCATTCATTCCTATAAGGACATCATCCAAGGCCCACTGGGCTGAATGCTTCCCTGGAATCAGATGAATAAAGGCAGTTACAGAAGGTTCATTATATACAATATACATGTCTTTATGACCGTGCTTTTAAATCAAATTGTCTAGAAATTGACTGCAAATTAAGAAACACACAATACAATGTGGCTTTAACCATTAGTCCTAAATGCTACCAGGAAAGTTGGGGTGAGCAGTAACTTGCCATGTTGGGGTTGCCACCATCGAAAAGCTGTAGCAGGTGTCTTTGCCTCCCGTGGCAGGTCAATGGAAATGATCTGTGGTTCCAGAAATGACATGAAGTCCAACTCGCGAAGCAAATGCCAGAGTATTCCATTGTCATTTGAATACTGAACGATAAGCCCTGAGTTAAAAGACATAAATCCAGTTACTTGGAAAGCTTTCCTAGAGGCAAACGAGGCAATGAACAGTATTTTTTAAATGGCAAGGCTGCAGCAGAAACTTCGAATTGTGACTCATGGAATGAGGGCACATTCATCTAACTTCCAAGGAATGAATTAGTAGACCTGAAGGCTCATCAATTCCTTGACAGTTTCTAATGCACCACCTCCCCGGAAATGGAGAAGAAAAATACATAAGCTCTTTTAAAGACCACTCAAGTTGTATGAACAATGAGTAGGCTGGTAAGGGGAACATAAAAATCCACTCCCGATTATGTATTTGAATTTTAGATTCTGTCCTGAATATTACAGTTTCATATCATTATTATACACTCAGAAGAAATAGCTCAATCTCCCCAGCACAAAATCAAGTAGTGCTCTTTTCTGCCAAAGCACCAGGCGGTGAGTGAGGCCCAATTTGAAATTCTGTTAAGCAGAAGGATCAGACCTTGGTCACCGAAGTCTGAATAAAGTCAAATTATTAAATAGCAAAGCTGAAAAACTCACTACCCTCCAATGTTGGTCCTACTTTCCTTTCTCTGTGCCACCCTTTCCCCTTCACTTATCCCATCTACCCAACGTCCCTCCGTCCATCACCAGAGTAATGTGATTTAGGGACCAGCATCGGAACAGGCCTCTGAAGGGATTCAGATGTACATTAAAATAGTAGAAGTCTGGCTCAAGAAGTCCACGCTCCATCTGGTTTCTGCTTGTTGCCTTTCTCCTCATTACTTTTCCAGGAGAGTCACATATGCATACCTTCAGGCAGCAACAAAGTCTGCAGAGCTGAGGACCCCCAATGCCAAAGGACAATGAAGAAATGCCTCCCAGAGAAGTTACAAAAGAGTGGAGAAATGCAGTGAGGGGAAACAGCAATATCCATATTTTATATCAACTGCTGAGCCTCATTAGCTGTGTCATCTAACACACTGCACATCTGAATAAACCAAGCCGTTTTTGCTTATCTACCGAGTGTTTACAGCATGCAAAACATTTCTCTTTGTAAATTATAACTCCATCTGCATTCTGCCCAGTCTTATAGGAAATAGCCTAGTTTTGATTTTCATTCCAAATATGCAAATTGGAGCTTCAGCTTGGGTAAGTAAAAAATCTTTGGTTTCATCACTGGAAAAGATTGGTTCAAGGATTTAGAAAGATTTACATTTTAACAGCCAGTTTTTTAGGAAAAGGCTAAGAAATGCCTGTGGGATGTGAATTACATGACCAGCAGTGAGTTCAAGAAAATGGCTCAGGAGTAGCTGAGCAGAAGTTGTTCTTTCCTAAAGGGACACTGAGGGAATCTGCCCTATGGGCACGTAGTCAGAGGTTGTATAGAGGAGAGCCTAATGCGTATGAAGAGTGGGTGCTTCCTATTACACTTTGGTCAGAGGTTTTGTTTGTTCGTAGTTTATGTAAGAATAGGGTGCAGACTAGTAATTTTCAAAAGAGTCATAATTGTTACACTATCCCAACCACAAACTATTTTCAAATAGCAATTTTATTGTAAGGATTTAAAGAAAACATCAAAATGCTCTACTTCTCCAATCAGAAAACAAGGTCCTGAGGACGGGACTTGGTCTTTTTCTCACGCCTCGAAGTTCTTATCTCTGCATGGGCCAAGCATGTGCTTGGGAAATATTCATTTGTTTTGAATTTCATAGAGTGTTTGTAGGGTGATCTTGTAAACACTTACCCTATTATGTCGCTGGCTGGCTGGCAAACCTTCAGTTGGTCTCCATGACACATGGATTCAGACTCCATCTCCTTACCATGGCCAGTGAGACCCTGTGTGACCCAGCTCCTGTCTGTCCCTTACACAGACCACTCGCCTACCTTTATGAGCCCCAAGCCACAGTGCCCTTCTTTCTGCTCCTGCAATATCAAGATTCTTTCCCACCTCGTGGCCTCTGCTGTCTCTTCTGCCAGGAAAATGTTCCTGAACTGGCTGGCTCCTTCTCATCCTTTACATTTCTATTTAAACGTCACTTCCTCAGGAGTTCCCCCCCACCCCCACCGCCTCACCCCCTTCTATCAGTAGTTCTCAACCTTCCTAATGCCGCGACCCTTTAATACAGTTCCTCATGTTGTGGTGACCCCCAACCATAAAATTATTTTCGTTGCTACTTCATAACTGTAATTTTGCTACTGTTATGAATCATAATCTATATATCTGATATGCTATATGTGTTTTCCGATGGTCGCGACCCACAGATGTTGATTTAATCAACATCTCCCCCTGCATAAGTTTACTTTCCATCTCATTGGCTTATCTATTTTCATTGAGCCCATCAATCTAACATCTTGCTTATTCATTTTCTTTGTTGTTTATTTTCTAACTCCACTCACTCGAACGTATTTGCCCTTTGGGCAGGGGTTTAGTCTGCCATGGTCGATAGTGGGACACTGGATCTTCCTCTTCTGGCACATGGTAGTTTGTACTTCTTGTCCCCATCACTACATTCTCTCTTTCCCTTTGCTCCATGGCTGACAATACCCACAATCTACCCAGCAGCTGCTTCATTATTCTGGGTGCTGGAATGAGGCCCTCAGAGGATCCATGTAGCACAAAGGAGAAATCCTTTTTTTTTTTTTAAACCAAGATTAGAGAGCTGTTTGTTATTGCAGCATAACTCAGCTCATCGTAACTGATGAATCCGTCTTTTGGTGACACTGTATCTGCAGCTCACTGGAATAATGTCAGGCTTAGAGAAAACTCTTAATAAACCCTTGCTGAAGAGATTAGAGAACACAAAATGGTCTATAAAAGTTTCTAGACTGCTGCTTCAGTAAACAGGTGATCTAGATAATTACTAGACTAAAAGTACTGACATTCTCAGAAAAAGTCACAAAAGCTTTCAGTGTGTGCTGATATGGCCAAGGACATTTAGAATTGACGAACAGAGCTATCAGTAGGTCTACTGGCTAATAGGTACTGTTTAAATCACCATGTTTTACACAGTCATGCTTGAGATAATAACACACTTAGAGGCTGAAAAACTCTTCACACGCCATTTAGAGATCAGGGATTGGAGGAGGATTTCGTGCTAGGAGCCAGTTCGCATTCGGAGTCCCTTAAGGAACCTCATTATCTTTGTAGAGTTCCTGAAGGCCACCTTGCATGCTTCAAGCCTTCTGCATTCCCTTCAGAACTGAATCACTGAGGCAGAAGATGGTATAGATGCCCAGAGAGAGCAGAGGTCTGGGCAAGGAGAGAGGCAGTATAGCATGGTGGTTCAGTCATGGGGTCTGGACCCAGTGTGAGTGGCTTGAATCCCTGTTCATCCACTTACTAACTGCATGATCTTGGGTAAGTTACTTGAATTCCTTGTACCTCAGCTTCTACATCTGTACAATAGGACTACTAATAGTACTTATAGCAAAGGGGTATGATGGGAATTAAATGAACACAGTTAAAACACATGGAATAGTGCTATATATATAGTTAGTGTTCATTATTAACAAGAACTGCTTCTTCTACTCAATGATTCCAGTACCCCTAGAATGTTTATGGGCAGAAAGTAGCATTTGATCTGCATTCAATAATGATCTATGTGCACAATGCATTTCTAGTCCCTGAGCCGAATGTAAAAGTCTCTGCTATTTTTTTTTCTCCCTGTGGAAAGTTATAAAATGATCAGGGTTCCCTAAAACAAATAATCATCATGCCAGAGCAGACATGATGCTTTTCAGGCTTACGGATCTGCATGAGGAATTTTAGAGATCATGGCTCTATGCAGCTGCCCATTCAATGATGGAGAAGAGAGGAGAAGGAATGATTCAGGGAGTGGATCAGTTTGCAAAATCCTGGACCAACTCTGGGAGGAAAAAGGACTAACTTGCCAAGAGTAACTGCAATTTCCATCAAAGATGGCAGCTTACCTTCATTTCTAGCTCTTGGTTTGATGCAGGTAATGCCTGACGTTTTGCTTCCAATTTGTATATAAAACTGAACGAGTCTGGGAAGGAAAAAAACCTCCAAGTTACTTACAAATAGGTGAATTCAGAAGACATTTAAACTTTTGCTTTATGACACACACACAAATCCTATAATTCTTAAGTTTTAAACATAAAGGGCATATGACCACCAGAAACAACAGAGATTATATCATAAGTTATTCTCTAACCATTAAAAAATAATTCATATGACATTCATTTTATTCTGTAATAACCACCGAAACTAAAGGAAACAGTTTAACCCCACTTTATTTTGACAGGCTGATGTAATGAAGTGAAGTCACTAAAATGACAGTTCCTTAAATCAAGAGAATACTGTTCTTGGAAACTCAAGATGAGGGAAAAAAAAATCTAACATTAAGAAGCTGAGCTCTTTGGTCTTGGCCACAGAAGCAAGATGACGAAGGAAACATCCTTGGTTGGAAAGCGGCGCAACAAGCCGCACACACTGTGCCGCGGCAGTGGCTCCAAGGGCTGTCCCTTCCGAAGTCCACCTGCGGCAAGTGTGGCTACCACAAGCGGAAGAGGAAGTATAAGTGGAGGGAGTGCCAAGGCTAAACGAGCAAACACCACCCGCGCTGGTGGCATGAGGCACCTAAAATTGTGTACCACAATGAGGCATGGACCCCATGTAAGAACAACATCTAAATCCAAGAGGGCAGCATCCAGTTCATCTACAGAATTTCAATGACTAGTCAAGCAAGAAATGTTTTTTTAAAGAAGCTGAATGCTACATTTGTTAGGGCCAGATAACGAGACGGTTTAATTTTTCACAACTGACACTCACTCAGTGTGAATGACATTATGCCTCAGTCCACGGTAAACCAACAGAGAAGGTCTACCTGACAGGCAGGCTCCTGCGAGGAGGAGTCAGAGGAGAAAGAGATTGAAAGCAGAAAGTATGACACAGAACTCCAGATTTTAGTGAGAATAACGTCTAGAAGTTTCAAACATTTCTTCATTTTTCCTTCTCCCAATTCTCAAATAATCTAATTGATTTATAAGCAGGACAGTTTTATTTTAGGTGTGATACTTGACCTTAAAACCAAGCAGTTATTTATTTTACCAGTAGGTGTCAGTGTAGGTATTTTAAATTCTGGAGCACTTTTCGTTAAGTGAAAACAAATAGACTTAGATAAATGGATGCATCATTTTCAGACACAAAATTTAAAGTTGAAAAAAAAAATCTTTGCTTTACCTGAAATATGTTAAAAATAATACCAAATGGTCTTCATAATAATGCAGAAGTTTAGAAAACCAAGCTGATATACAAGGCTGGGTGATGACTGTATACTGATAAATAAATTGTGGTATAAATTTTGTAGAAATTACCCATTTCATTACAGACTTAAAGTTATGCCTCATTTTTACATATCAGAATCTATATAGAGAAACATTATTATGTAAACCTCAATAACAGAACAGAACCCCGAAACAGAATACGTTTCAGGTTAGACCATATGACATGGTAAATACAATGTTCATGGAGAAGTGTACCAATGAACTACTTACCTGATATTCCTGGTGTCCAGAGGGACAGTCCGCGCTTCCCTTTTCCCCGGGCCATTGAAGTAGAGGGATTTGCCGTCGTTAAGCGTCCCACAGCCCGTTCCAACCTGGCCTCCGGTTATCTTGTACCACAGAGAACTGAGCTTCCCCTCAAACCTATCGAACATCTCACTGTGATTAGGCACATTAGACACACAGGTTCCTTGTGCGGCTTCCGAGAAAAGAAATACACGGGAGAGAGGTTTCATTGAAATCCTTTCATGTTGTAAGGTACATTCAAGCGCATGGGCCAAGGAAACATTTGCACAGGTGTTAGGAGAAAGAAACCAAATGAAAATTTGTATCTCACAATTGCATGACTGAAATGCAGCTGTCACTACCATCCTCAGAAACACTATTCTGCCTCTATAATTGTTTTTTTTTTTTTTTTAATGGGAGACATTGGGAACCACACATTTCCATGGCTCTTGCTACTCAAAGGATTTGTACAAACTGAGAATAGATTTTGTCCACAATAAAGTTAGTTTCTCTATCACCCTTCTGTTAGAGGACCAATGGGAGGAGTTAATCCCAGATTTTAGATAACCACCCTGAAGCCACAGGTGACAGTGCTCTCCACGGAAGGCCCCTGAACAACATGTTTGCCCCTGGTTATACTCCAGAAGGGCAAGGCACTGAAAAGCTAATCTGTTTAAAGCTGTCTCCAAGAAAAATTTTAAAAAAAGGTATTGGTGCTTATAATATTTTCTCTTTAATTTTATCTTTAATCTCAGCTCCCTTTTTATTTTTGCTTATAACAACATTCAACGGTGACTGTGGTCAGAAAATACTATTCTTGTACAGTTCTCATGGGTAGTCTTAGATTTATCATTTCAAAAGTTGACTGTTACTTTAAATGTATAGAATTACATTTCTTATAAAAAAACAACAACAATGTGAAAAGCACAGGGAGTCGTGGCAGCCAAGTGATTAAGATCTTGGGCCTGGGTTTTAGAAAATGACTACAAGGGTTTGAAGCCTAGCTCTAGCAATCCTACCTGTGTAACCTTGTCAGATTACTAAATCGCTCTGTGCCTCAGTTTCCTTAAATGTACACAGGAACAATAACAGTATTATGGCACAGGGTTATTGTTAGAATTAAGTGAGATGAAATAAAAGGCACTTACTATATAGCCTAGCATGAATTAGGAACTCAAACAATGTTAGTTGTTACTGTTATTACTAATAAAAATTTGTGTTGCCTTTGGCTGGGTAGCTCAGTTAGTTAGAATGTCATCCCAATATGCCAAGGTTGCAGGTTCAATCTCCCGTGAGGGCACATACAAGAAGCAACCAATGAATGCATAAATAAGTGGAACGTTAAATCAATTTCTGCATGTGTGTGTGTGTGTGTGTCTCTCTCTCCCTGTCCCTCTAAAATCAATAAAAAAGTTTGTGTTATATTTTTCTTCCTTAGGCAGCTCAAAACTACAAAAATACTTTAGCATTTCATGTGCTTGGGTTGCAAATTCTTGCGATTAAGACTTAAGGAAGATTAAATTTAGAATATATTTCCTTAGAAGAAGTAACATGAAATATAGTAACTAGAGATACATATTTTACAAACAGACACCTGTCTGAGGCCTTACCGGTGTACCCCAGGTCACAGAAACACACCCCTGAGACGCAGTCCCCATGGCCACTGCAGTAACTGGGACAAGGCTCAGATATGTACACTCCATCCAAACCAAAGGGAGGCACGTTTTTCTGTGAGCTGCTCTCCTGGATCCAGCGGAATCTGATCTTACTGTTGGGAAAAACAACATGTGTTCTTGTACCAACGTCTTTCTGCTAAGCACTGAAATCTACGACAGTTAAAATACACTAGTATTTGAACGTATGCTTGATCGGACACAACCTTCATAAGCTGTCTCTCTCAGATCTTTCTCAAAACTTCTTCAGTATAAATATTTCAATATCAGGTACAGGAGACTTTTGATGTCCAGGAACACAGTATAGGTTTTTACTTGTAGATTGTAAGAGGCTCCCTGGAAATTTTTGAAACCATCAAATGAAAGCTCTTTGCTAGAATACATAAGGGACTCTGGCTGTTAGCCACTGGCATGATTCTGATAGTGAAGAATAAAGTTTGTCCTGACAGCTCTGTTCCCACCTGTTGCCTTCCTCTTCACTTTTCATCTGCAGATCTCCAAGGCGCTCATTCTGTGGACTCTTAGCAACCAGCTGGGCTGCCAGTGAACACTGGTAACTGCCAATGAACAAAGGAGGGACCTGGTCCCTGTGCTTCAAAACCCTGGGACACCAGCGGGCTGGGCTGCTGTCCAGTCCTCCCCCCACAATAACAGTCTTGAGGCCGCCAAACTAAGACTTGTTCCAGTTGCTTTCCAATCTTTTCAATCCCTTCAACACATCTCTTTTCTTTTTAAATATTTGGAAACCTACACACATCTTTAATTTCATACCAGGAAAATACATCGTCTTCCTTAGTTCTACTGATATCAAAAAGGAAAGGTGGATTAGGCTATCTAGATTTCAATTAATTTTTGCTGCCAATATTTATAGACTTTGGAGTGAATCAGTAAAAAAGGGTAAAGAATCTTAGAGATCAATAAAGATTGTTAAGGATAACTGTAGACAAAGATGTTTCCTTCTCCCCTCTTTTATTATATGTCAGTATCAGAACACATTTCTTTCTGCTTCTTCAAGTAGCTTTGCTAATTTGGCAACACTAAACCAAAGCAATGTGTTTTTTCTTTGTTGTTTTAAGTTACCTACTTTAGGCAAATCTGCAGAATGTAACCAATGGTGCTGTTTACTGGGAGTAAAAGGGCTCAGAGGTTACTCATCTATTAACACAAAGTCTTAACACACATTCTTCAGTGAACGCGTATTTTCTTTGGAGCTAATTCAAAATATATTGGTCTTATTTTCAAAGGTAAAAGACAACTGAATTAAATATTAGAAAAACAAAGCAAAAATAAAAGAAAGAAGAAAGGAAAAGAAAAAAGGAAATACAGTTGCAGAATCATGGACCTTGGGAAAATTCCTCCCATTGGGATTGCAATGTTATTTAGGCTGTGAAGAGATTTTTCCTCTCAAAAGAAGTAAATGGAATTGATGAACAGTAGCTTTTGAAAATTGCTCTGAAGGAAAATGTTACGGGCTCTGTGTCCCTTCCAAAATGTAGGCTGTGTATCTGTAATAAAAGAGGAAAACACACCAATTCCATCATATAAGTCCTATTTGGTTAGAAGTCAGTCACACTTGTCTTTTCTTTTAACTTTTCTATAATAAAATCCAGGGACATATGGATCCATAGCTTCTACTCCATGGAAAGTCAGAAAAAAAGAGGTAAGAACACCTTCTTTTTCTGCCCAAGCTCTCCCACCTGGCATCTCTGCTTCATGGAAGGGGCAACCTCAGATCGAGGCCCAGAGGCATTCAGAAGGTTGGAGAATCCTACATTTAGGTAATTTGATAATGGACAAAGGGCAAGTGAAGTGCCTTGACCTATTTGACTCTTAGATTACTATAATTTTCATTATAATAAAAAAAATCAATGTTTAGTCTGGCCAGAGAGAAAGTGACACCCCTGTTGGTGGATCCTAAGGCTGCTACAGAACCAAGCAGCACAGTGTGCTGTTCGGTATTTGAGAGGGTGAAGGATCTCAGGAGCTCAGCTTTAACGAAGGCATATTTAAATAAAACAAAATGACTAATCATTTTGTTAATAGGGTGAGTCCAGGACATGGGGAATCATGGCTGAGTGTCCTCGCTGGAAACCTATGTTCCAGAGCGAAAGGGCAAGAGCTGGGACCTTTTTTCCTTCTTTTAATCTTTGCTAGTTGTTTTTTTGCTGGAAGCACAAATCAAAGAAACAGAGGTTTGTTTCACTGATCACGACGTGGGCGAGCTTTGCTTCATTGCAATTTCTCCAAGTTGTGCCTGCTTCCTGATCCCTACTGCTATTCTGTTCTCCTCTCAGGAGCGCAATCTTAGAATTGAGCACAAGTAATTTAGCAACCTCTGGGTTGCTGGAATAAAAGGAAGAACTAGTAAATTTACTAAAAAATATAATCATAGAGAGACCATAAGAAGGGAGGAAATAAGTCAGCCAAAGGTAAGCTAATAAGAATGCCTAGATTCCACATAGTTTGCATTTATTTAAATCTTTATTATTGAAAGTATTACGTATGTCCCGCTTTTTCTCCCATTGAGAAATTTGCCCCCTACCTCCTCCCCAGGCCTTCACCGCACTATTATCTGTGTTCCTGGGTTATGCATATATGCATACAAGTTCTTTGGTTGATCTCTTCCTACCCACCCACCCCCATCTTCCCTCTGAGATTCCACAGTCTGTTCCATGCTTCTATGTCTCTGGATCTACTTTGTTCATCAGTTTATTCTGTTCATTAGATTCCACATATGCGTGAGATCACGTGATACTTGTCTCTCTCTGACTGGCGTATTTTGCTTAGCATAGGCGGGGCAATAGAGCTTTGA
Source organism: Myotis nattereri (assembly GCF_964212035.1). Classification (NCBI taxonomy): domain Eukaryota; kingdom Metazoa; phylum Chordata; class Mammalia; order Chiroptera; family Vespertilionidae; genus Myotis; species Myotis nattereri. The sequence continues at coordinate 68,634,076 of NC_138086.1, forward strand.
AATTATTAAGATCATTAATGTATGTGTGCACATGTGTGCATGTGCTAGTCATGCCTTTTCAGAGAGAAACAGTAGACTTCAGAACAATGAGTTCTTGCTGAACAGAATGGAATTTATTTTGGAAATCATATTTTAAAAAGAGAGGTGTCTTGAAAATAGATAATCTCCTATTGCTTGTTCTTATTCCTCATTCAACATCCCTTCATTCAACCAGCATTTATCAAGTGCCTACAACATGTTAGGGCCAGGGATACAATGGGAAGCAGAAATCCTACCTGGTTCCTGCCTTCACGTAGCCCACAGTTGAGTGAGGAGACAGACTTAATTAAACCCCTGCACAAAGAAATGTGAATGTGCAGCTCGGATAACTATCACCATTAAGCAGGACACTGAGCTATGGGAGAATGTAATAGAGGCCTTTGACCGGATAGTCAGGAAGGTCTGGAAAGAACTGAAGGAAGTAATGACTGAGGAAAACACAGAATTTGATCTTACGCAGCTTTACTAGAAATAAACCATAGTGTGGTTTGACTACTTAAATTACTGAACAACCCTAGCCAGTTTGGTTCAGTGGGTAGAGCGTAGGCCTGCGACTGAAGGGTCCTCGGTCAAGGGCACATGCCTGGGTTGAGGGCTCGATCCCAGGAAAGGGCATGTAGGAGGCAGCCAATCAATGATTCTCTTTCATCACTGATGTTTCTATCTCTCTTTCCCTCTCCTTCCTCTCTGAAGTCAATAAAAATATATTTTTAAAAGAATTACTGAACAAAACTCCCCCTTTGCATGTCTCAGGTAAGGAAGAAATAAAAGATGAGACTCTATCTTTGTGCCCTTCATCAATTACCTTTGTTTGGAGGATGCCTGAGTGACCAGGAGAATTGGTTTCTACAACACCCCCTTCCACTACCACACTTCAGAGAAGGTTGCATTTGCCTCTCAAACAAGGAAGGTTCCCGAGCATCTGCTTGTCCACTGCAGAGGTGCACAGGTGGTGGGTGGTGGTGGAGGGGACATTCTGCTGATTACTAAGCAACTATTTCTAGCCCTCCCAGACAGACCAACTTTTTTTTTTTTTTGCATTCTGCATGAGGAACCTACGGCAGGTTGCCTGGCATACTGTATGGTTGGGGGTGTTGCTGAGAGTCAGGAGGGACGTCCCAGCACATATTTACCACAGCCAATGTCTCTCCTCTGTAGGCAAGAACCAAGAGAATTCACATGAGTACAAACTGCTCCTTTTGAGAAAATCAGCTTAGAATTATTTGTGAAAGAGCAATGTTCTAGTAACGACTAGTATTATAAGCATGTTGCTTTGTGACAAAAATAGCTCCAAATTTTGACAATTTTCACACTTAGAATTCTCAGCTTTCCAACACTGTATTTGGAGATATCTGAGGTTAACATATTGCAAAAGGAACAACAACAGCTCATTTACTTGGGTTAAAGTAGAAACATATTTACTATTCTCTAGTAGAGAGCTCTTCGTTAGAATGCCATCAACCAATAAGCTGGATGGTATTCAAATTAACCAGGAAGTTGGATTCTAAGGAACAATATTTCTTCTTCCAAAAGCTGAGGTCCAAGAAAATATTGATACATTGGTAGCCTCAAAATATTGGCTTGCTTTGTGATATTAAGGACAAGTTTCTCTTATTTCTCACATATGGCTTTATCTGTTGGATTATTTCACCCAATGTCAAACAAACTGCAGCTTCAGATGCCACTGTATATTATCTGGCTTTGGGGATTCAAACCAGATTTGTGTTGTTGGCTTCTGATTCTGCTGACTACTTTCTAGTGATATCTTCCAGCACCCTCATATTCTACTCATTGCAGCAAAGATGCCCACCCCTTATCCCCCCACCCCCATGCTCCCCAACTTCGTAGAGTGCTGCACCTATATATTTAGGAAGAGCTGTGGTTGGGCCACAGTTTCAGAAAAGCATGTAGACAGAAAGGCAGTGGTGGAGGTAAGGAGAACAAGGGCTGCACGCCCAGCTTGAGATGGGCAGAAAGCAGGATGAGATGGCTATTTAGCTGCATGTTTTTATGGAAAAGGGAAAATGTCTTAAATGGTGAAGCCTGGAGAGTAGAACCAACAGCTGGGAAGAACAACTGGTTAGGGAACAGAACTCTCTTAATCAAGGAACCTTTCTTGTCCTGGACATTGTGAAAGAGGGAGATGCAGGTAACAAGTATCTTGCTGGCTTTCAGAATTCCCACAACCAGTGGCTACCATGTGCTTCCCATTCTTTACTTTCTTTTTTTTTTTTTTTTAGTGGGAGTGTCTATTGTGTTTATCCGGTCATTGTCTTTCCAATGTTGAATATAGGTGGGGTACATAATTCGTCTTTTTAGTTTACACGCCTATGGATCAAGAGGAGCCATGTCTATCTATACCTTGACCTGATGTAGTGCCTGATACTGTGATGGGAAGTTTTTCTACTGAAGTTTATGGTGTAATTTTTTCAGGGACACACATCTAAGAGAACACAACCAGCTTACCTAGCTAGATGATACAGAGCAAAGTTGATGATCAGTTAGGTGAAAAATTCACAAACAGAATAGTCCCCAATAACTTTACGAATAAGCCACTCCCCTATAGATTGCTAAGCTTTTATCATTATGCCAGTCAGGATGAGGAAAGTTATGCTGTGGTAATAAACAACCCCCAATCTCAGTGGCTTAACTCAACAAAAGTTTGTTTCCTGATTATGCTACATGTCTAGTATACATTGGCAAGGAAGTCTGCTTCTTGTAGACACGCGGGGACCCAAATTCGTGTAAGCTTCATCTTAAAACATGCTTTCATGAAGCAGAGAACATGACAAAGTGAACAGTGGGCTCTTGAAGTCACATGCTTCATTTTATTCATATTTCATTAGACCATGTCAAACTTTAAGGCGTATGGGGATAGCACAATCTTACATATTTTAGGAATGAAGCAAGCTAAATATATTGTTGAATGGCACTGACGAGTATGCCAACCATATATTAAGCCACATCCATAGTAAGCAGTGCAAATACACTTACTGATTTGCCTCAGCTCCACACAGAAATGCTTTGATTGAATCACAATTTAATTCTCTGTTCTAAGATTCTATTAAAAAGTGTCTACTTGAAGAATGTTCCTTTATCTTTCATGAAGTAATAGTTAAAGATACTGATCTCTATGTTACCTACTCTACCTGGCATAAGCATGCATATATATATATATATATATATATATATATATATATATATGTATATATATATACACACATATATATATACATATATATACACACATATATATATATATATATATATATATATATATATATATGCTATATATTTATCCTACAATACTGAACATGGAAAAAGAGTATCTTTTAAAAAATCAGAATGTATATGCTTCCTTTTTTTAACCCAACAATGAGAACTAAATGATCCTATATTTTCCCCCTTTGTCTGAGCTGCCACGAAACTAAGAGTTAAATTTATTGTCCTATGAATGAAACAAATTCATTTGAAGTGCTTGATCTCATTCCTGTTAACTGAATTTTAATCTTTTGATCTATTGTTTTAATATTTATTGTAATAGTCATTTAAAGGGATCATTTATATTGCAAGATATTTCAAACTGTCTTTACAAGGAGGCATTAATTTATCAAAAGTCTATATAAAGTGAAATCTGATATAATGTGTTATAATGTTTTTTAGCCTTTAACATCGTTTGTTCATGGCTGTACTCCCAGTGCTTAGAACAGTGGTCAATAAATATATGTTGAACAGATGAAAACATGAGTGACTGAGTGAGTGAATTTGTTTCACAAGTGTAAATGTGTCACGTGCACACACGCACACGTGCACACACACACGCAGACACACATCCCTACTTTGGGAATTTTGTTCCAGCATTCTTTTCCTCAAGAGTCATTACTTAAATAGATAAAGCTAGATTATATGAATTCTTTTAGTTACTAAGATGCATGAAATAAAAACATTGAGATAAATATATACTCCCAAGAAACAGCGGCTATGGCACATAATAAGAAAGGTCACTTTACCTGGATGCAAGGGACCTTGGAATAACAATGGTGATTCTCGTCCATTCTTCAAAGTCTCCAGTGTGATACATGGTGGGGTCACTCAATTCTCGGGCGTTTCCTTCGCATCCTTTGCCTGCAGAAGCTGGGTAGCAGCCTTCTTTCACCAGGAACCAGGACATCCCAGCATCATGCGAGTACTGGAGAAGAACTGGGGCAGCACCGCTGAACTGATTGGCACACCCTATGTTTAACTATTGAAAGGAAAGGCAGGAGGACACAACATTTTAGTTCCAAGTCATCATTTAACAAATTAGGTGCTACAGTAGCCAGGGCCCTTCCTACTGAGTTCAAATTAAATTGATCATGCTAAGGCCTGCAGCTCAGTTTTAACCAAGACCTTTCCATAGGTTCTGGAAATCCTTCTTTAGGCAAACAATAGGTGCTCTTTAGTAGAAAGTCGGACCAGTTGCCCGTTTTGTGAATTTCCTGGGATTATAGGAGGAAAGAGAGGAGCACAGTATCCGTGATGTTGAAACAAAGGCCAAGCTATGTTTTCTTCTCCTTTCCCAGATGGCATGAACAGAGGGAAGCAGAAGATGAAAAGCTGTCCTCTTCAGAACATGAAGGTTACCTGAAGAGAGGGCTGTCCTCTATGCTTTAGTGGAAAAAACATCTTTATTCAATTTTCTTGCCAAAGCCCAGTAAGAAATCATTGTCAACTTAGATGAACGAACTTAGTCACAGCATCAAATAAACAAAAGAATCCAGACATAAAATTAATATTGCTCTGTGCACTTAAGCAGAGGAATGTCGTCATAGGATTAATAGCATTAAAAATGCAACCTAAATCCCAATGCTCTAACACACTACTTTTTTCTCAGTTTTTTTATCTTCTAATCCCAGTATGTCAAACTTGTGGCCCAGGGGCCACATGCCTCATTTATTTGGCCCGTGTTAGCCTTTGAGTTTGACATGCTTGTTCTAATCTTTACAAAGAAGTATATATGTTGTTCATATAGTTGAAGTTATCACACTTCTAAAACTTTCCTCCTACTTTTTATTTAACATATTATTTTATTATTATCTGCAGTTTTGCAAAAAAAATGTATCTTTTTTTTCTTCAGTTGATTTGTTAATCACCAGATACATTCCTTGGAACAATATTACTAAGTCAAAATGTAGACACTTTTTAAATTTTCTATTTATATGTGTTCATTTAAAAAATATTTTTATTGATTTCAGAGAGGAAGGAGAGGGAGAGAGAGATAGAAAGATCAATGATGAGAGAGAATCATTGACTGGCTCCCTCCTGCATGCCCCCCATTGGGGACTGAGCCTGCAACCTGGGCATGTGCCCTGACCGGGAATCAAACCGTGACCTCCTGTTTCATAGGTCGATGTTCAACTACTAAGCCATGCCAGCTGGGCTATATGTGTTCATTTTAAATCAATTGGTTTCAAATGAGTCAATTTACCACAACTCTGAATATTACTCTAGTTTAAGGCAGTTTCTTTCCAATTCAAAAAGTATATAAATTATTTTAATTAGTTTTAGTTTATATTTTTGCTAATCATAAATGTAAAATACTCTTTCTGATATTTATTTAATTACATGCTATCTTACATGAATGATCTATTCATGTCTTATTTCATTTGTTGCTGGGAGCCACCATAGAATTTCACTGTATAAGACTACAAATAAGATTAGTCAAATATTATAGAAAACATTTAAGTAGGGACTCAAAATACCACAATAATAACCAAAGAATAAAGGATGAAGGAAAGGTAGGGCCACAGACAAATAATATTGGGCCAGAGCTCGAGAGGTCAACCAGTTCATCACTGTGACTATGCAGTAGCTGGATCCAGTCTTTCAAAAGAAGATTCCAATAATCTCCTTAAGATGGTGGTAGAGTAAGTGAAAGGTACACTCACCTCCTCCCAGGACCAAACTGAAATCACAATTAAATTATAGAACAATCATCCTGACTAACCAACAGAAGACTAGCTGAAGAGAAGTATTATAACCATGGGTTTACAGAATAACCCACATAGAGACTGGTAGGAAGTGTGGAGATGTGAAAAAAGGCTGCGGCTGAGGTCCCGAGGGATATCTCAGCTGCAAAGGTTCACCCTGTGGGGTCTCAACCCCCTGCTGGGCTCCCCAGCCCAGAGCACCAGAGCCAGGAAGAGGTGCTCACATAACATCCAGCTGTGAAAGTCAGCAGGGATCCTGTCCATCAGGATGAGACAGGAGTCCACTAGAAACATAAGTGCCCTCTTAAAGAGCCAACACACAACATTTCATTTGCAGCCACTCACCCTGGGCTCTGGCGAGGTAAGGTGGACCAGAATAGAGTCGAGTGAGGATAGTCTGAGGTTTGTGGCTCTGGGGAGACAGCTGAAGAGACAGCTTCAAAAATCCCTGAGCTGAGTCATTCTCCCACACCACAGACACCATCTTTCTTGGGTTTAGCATTCCTCTCTTGATGGCACCAGCCTGAGGGAATGCAATAGCTCCCACTTTCTGGACTCCCTCTCACCCCACGTTGCAGAGTTTACACCCTGCTGAGGAGTCATCTGCCTTGGCCAGGGTGTAGAGGTTGGAGCAGACCAGGGGATGTCAGTGACTGAGTTGTATGGCTCTGGGATGGGGTGGGAGGGGCCTTCCCCTACTTTTCTACAACCTGACGGTTGCTTCCCTTCTCATGGCCAAATCTTGATCTGTTTGGCTTTACAAGTGACTTAGTGTATCATGTAAAGCCAATTAGGATCAACTTTATCACTTCTATGGTACATTTTCCAGACTTTTTAAAAAAGTTTCCAAATTTTCCAGTTTCATTAGCACTTTCATTATTTTCATATATTTGCACATTCTGTTCCCTCTAATGGAATTCCTCCCCCTCCATTGTTCATCTAAGTCTCTGTATTTCCAGACATTTCCAATTTCAATCCATCCACCCACACATTTATTCAAATAACATTTTTGGAGCGCTGGCCACATGCGCTATGCTAGGTACTCCCATAGATCAGAGCCTGTTTCTACTACAATAATCCTGGGACTGCTCACTTTTCTGGTTCACTTACTAGTTTCTGAGGTCCTTGAGGGCTAGGGCCATATTTTTAACCTCCATATTTCTAGCACCTAGTACCAGCACTGTGCATTTCTGTACAAATGACACAAAGTTTTTCTTACAGATGCCAAATATATGTTAGTTGTCAATCCCTGAATGACCCATAGTACGTATCTATTATTAACTAGTAGCCACAAGTCAATAGTCTTCTGGTGTGATCTGAGGATTGAGCTTTTTTCTTAGGCATGATGCATTCTTATTGGTTGTTTAAATACTTGAAACATTTAATGTTTTCTTTATTTAGATTTTATAAACTTCAAAATATTATCTTGCAGACTTTCACTATTCTCATTTTATGACATTAAATAAAAAAAGTGTCAGATGAGAAACAGCATAGTATGCTGGCAATGTATTTGCTATTGCTGTTATTTTGTTATCACTTTAGATAGTACCAACAAATTATTATAGAGTCATATATAGTTATTAATGGTTTTTCCATTGTAGGTTAGCATCAAAATTTAAACAGAGAAGGATAACAGTTCACTAATCAACTTCCTTGTTTATAGACCAGTGGAAATTATATTTTAGAGCTGCCTATAAACATCTGATCTCTTTAATAATTCCATTTGTAAATTATTTAGCATCTGCATCCTGCTGTTATGTAAGAGCCATGTAGTTGTGCTAGTTCATTAAAACTGCATTTCTTTCGACCCCAGAATTCACCAATGGGATTTTATCATAAACACAATGAAATTTTGATTAGGCTTCTGAGAAAAGAGCTTGTCAAAGTAAATACTTGCTATATATGTTGACACATGTTATCACAGTGCTGAAGAACAACAAGCTTTTAAGAGGGCAATGACAGAGTAAAAGTTTACAGCACCAAAGGAAGACAAAGTATTTGAAAATGCTATAGTAAAAGCATAAAATAACTCTCGAGTCCTAAAAGTACTAGTAAGTTGAAAGGGAGAACTTATCTATTACCATTCAGAAGCATGGGATTCATTAAGTCACCATCAGACTGAAATCCTAAGAGTCAATTTTCTTTTTAGTTCTAGTAGAAGTCCACGAGCACTTAAAGAAATACAATGACATAGCTACAACTTCTAGGGCTCATGAAAAAAATGATAAGCTGTTTTCCAATGGGGCAGAACTGAAAAGATTTGCCATTTTAAGATTATTGAATGCTTGTTTGAGTCCCTTCTTTAATAGTATATGAAAAATGTGTGTTCTTTGTCAACTTCACTTATAAATATGGAAGATGGTTTGATCCTTGACCTGCCTTGCGAAGAGGTTTGTGCATAAGTACCTTGAACTGTAGCACATATCCAGGTTTCAGAGTCAAATCTCGAGTTACTGCAAATCGATCCCCATCTGATTTTCCAAATACCATGGCTGATGGCGTGGCAGAGCAGAAAGTTTCATTTTTCAGCATTCCCTCGTTAGCCAACGTCAACCACACACTCATTTGATTCATGGGGTAATCAAAAGCTGGCTTCTCATAAAAGTTCTAATACAAACAATACAAACAACACAGAAAGGCAATTTGACAACTGAGAACAAGAAAGGAATTTTCAGTTCATGACAAGCAGAGCCATGTACCATTGGTATTTCTAGAAAATACAGCAGAATCTCTAACTTAACTAATTTATTTCTGGCTGCAATGATTTTTTTCTTCTGATTATTTAAAAACTGAAAATATTTTGCCACAGTGTATCCAATTTTATAATCACACTAATAATCATGCTTGATGACTTGGCCAGACTTCATAGTTTTTATTGTTTGTTTGTTTGTTTTTTCCTTCTAAATAATCTGGGAACTAGTGGCCTAAAGAGGTAACAAAACTTAACTGCAAATAAAAGAAAGGAAGTGCAAACACAGAAAACTTGTATTACACGTTCAGGTATCAAGCACCAAGTTCTTCTATCTCATGCACTTTTATAATTGTCTTCTTGGAGTTCAGACATGGAAAAAATACCTGGGGTAAAGTTGGGTTGACAACTGGGATGATGTGCTTTTGCTTTTCTGACAGAATGATGATGTCATCGACCGCCCACTGGTCATAGTCCTCCCCTGAGAATACGGGCTGCCACCAGCGGAACCTGGTGCAAGGGGTCTTGGCAGCAGTCGGAAGCTCCAGGTAGACAAATCTGCATCAAAGCAAGACACGGTTAGGAGAGGAAAGCGGTGTCTTTCTTAGCAGCTGTTGACATAGCAAGAATAGCAATACGAGAAAGTTTAGTTAAGTGTTTGATCTCTTGATATTTTTTGAAAAATTTCTAAGTTTAATAGATCTGACAGGAGGTTTAAAGTTGTAAGCAGGTGTAGTCCTGGTCATGTTTATTCCATTTGAACTGTAGCTCTTGGAGGCAATATTTCAACTGTGTTCAATTCACTGAACAATGTCTTTTGAATACCATAATAATGGTCATAACCTTTTCAAGAAATACTTGGAAAAAAATTCCTGGAGAAATAATTTGAATGATTTAAAAAAATTTTTTTTAACCAGTTTGGCACCATTACAATCTTTCTCTACTGGACTGGGGAATCTCACTAGGTTCCATCTCCCACTCACCATTCCTGACTTCCTGTCTGGATGTTATATTTCTTGATTTACCTACATGCCTCATCTTTGGTTTCTGCCTCTCCCATGTGTCCTTAGTAGAAATGCTTTTGGTCAGTATGTCTGCATGTCTATTTCTGTTATATTATGAAAAGTTATGTCACATTTAAATTACTCAATGTTTTAAAACAATAAACATATGAACCCCTATCGTACAACATAGCTATTGTAAGTAACATTTAAAAATATATTTAATGTGTAAAAATTAAATCTATCTATTCTTCAGTAATAATTTTTTTCAATAAAACCACTGGGGGGTTCAGTTAAAATGCAAAACAGGGACAACTTTAGTATGTTAAAGTTCAATAACGATTGGTCAACATACATAAGAAAAACCTTTGTCTTTGTGTTAAAGTAAACATGCAGAGATTACAAAAAGGAATACTCTAAAAGTGATATCTTTGAGTAGATTTTAGCGACACATATAAAATATAAAGTACAAATACAAAATTTCAAAAAACTATAAAATTGTAAAAGAACTAAATTTACATGTATAGATAAATACATTGATTGCCTGGTACAGGTATTAGTATTAAACATGAATCATTTTCCCAAACTCCTTGACAGTCATTACCTAAGACATTTTATTATATATCCTCCCCATTCATCAAAATAAAAACAGGGATGGGCCAGTGACAAATTTGAGAGAATCCAACCTCTACAGATTTATCCATAAACTGTGTAGGACTTGCCCTGGGTGCAGCCATAAGAAGACTTTTGAAAATAATATAGCTTACTATTAAAATATAGCTTACTACTAAAATACAGCTTACTATAAAAAATATGAACATATTTTGCATGTGCATTAAAAAAAATCCAGAAATGCTTGGAGTAGCCCTATGTCACAGAGTCTCCTTGGGCGGGGGGGAGGGGGGAAAATGGTCAATTGTCACACTTTTCTTCTAGTCAGATTTTTCTCAAATTCTTTAAAAATTCAAATGTGAATACAAATGCTTCCTGTCTAGAAACTTTAATGAAATGTTTATGTATAAGGCTATCATTCACACCAGATAATTATGATTTCATCTATTTTTGCAAAAGTTAACGACATTTTGGAAACCCTTAACAACAGTGTAATCTTTACATTCCTGGAAACAACTGGGAGGCCATCAGGGTGTGGTTACCTGGGTTTACTGAAGTCTGAGAAGTACATCTCTGCCAGCAGGTGCCACTGGATGCCCCCGTTGTTGCTGTACTGAAGGAGGACGCCCTCCTCTCTGCTGTCGGGCTTGTTGCACGCTGCACTCTCGCCGCCTATCTGGATGTAGAACTGGACAAAGTCCACCCAAGAAGTATCCAGATCCCAGCTCACCAGCTGTCTTTTCCCAGCCTTGCCAAAGGATAGAAACACCACAGGTTCAATGATCTGGGAGCTCCTAGGCATTTTGTTGTTTTAGTTTTAAATTCATACGAGCATGCTAGCACTATATGGAGATGATTTCGTCACCATTTATTGTTGAAAGGAGCAGTTGCGCCATTTAATTGTCTCTGCTTTGGTTCTGGTAACTGTTCCTGGATACATTCGAATAGTCTCTATATCACTGATTGCTAGACCTGGTTATGAGATCCTTGGGAATTGCTACTTACACCAAAGAGTATTCAAAAGTCTTTAAAAATAAAATACAAATTAATTTAAATGAAAACACTTCCAATGTTTGTTTTGTGAATGTCCCCCAGGCAGAGTACGGGAGAATTTGATACTTAGAGATCAGTTGGAGCTGGGTTTGAATCTCAGCCCCATTATTCATGCTGTTCATTAGCTGTGTGACCTTTCTGAGCGTTTACTTTCCTCAAAGGTACAATATGGCAACTATACCTTCCTCAGAGGGTTTTGTGATAATTGGATGAAATAACATTTTGCAGGAAACTTGCCTAGCACACTGAATGTCTTCCCAGGAGGTATGCCTGGACCTCCTCCAGGCATAAAAGTGAAACAGGCTTAAGATAGAAACTTTATTTTTATTTTAATATATTTTATTGATTTTTTACAGAGAGGAAGGGAGAGGGATAGAGAATTAGAAACATCGATGGGAGAGAAACCAAGGTACATGCCCTTGACTGGAATCGAACCTGGGACCCTTGAGTCTGCAGGCTGACGCTCTATCCACTGAGCCAAACCGGTTAGGGCAAGATAGAAGATTTACAAAACAAAAGAGTACTTGAATCTCTCAGGCTCCCCCATCCCTGTGCCAGTCTCTGTCTGTTTCCCACTTGAAATGGAGAGATTGGGAGGGACCATTTAAATCCAGCAACTTGTTTCCTTTACTTAGTGTGTTCCCTACATGTCACAGTCCGGTTGTAAGGTGTTAGAAATTGACAAGGTTTGTCGTGATTGCTGTTGTGTGTAAGTAGGTTTGTGCTAATGAGATTGAAAAAAAAAAAGGCTTGATCATGAGATTCTTCCACCCAGATTCTGCTAAAGCGAATCCACGGTCTGCTCTGAACTGGTCTCGGAGAGCTCCTACGAAGTTCACTTAAAAATTGGGAAGAAACACTGAGATAGGGTACTCAGTTTAGAGAAAAACATCCCTCATACTTATAATTTTAACCCTACTCAAATTCACTAAGTTAATTAAGAAAGGGTTTTAGCTATGAGTCACAGGGAAATATTTGGAGCTAATTAAAGGAGTACATTGTTACAGAAAAATCTAAAGCCAGTTAAGAGATTCCCCCCCACCCCCCCCTGCAAAAGGGGGTTCCAGTGAAAAAAGCACTGAAATTAATCCTAACACAGGAACTTACCAGTTGGAACGCTCAATTTTAAATATGTATTTGAGGAAATCTTAAAAGTAATATGTTTTTTCAATGTGTTACAGGTGCTTTTGATTTTTCTTGTTGAAATAGTATAAGTGAGAAATACCTCAGAGATTATTATAATCTGGCCTAGAATTTTCATGTTTTAGGATCATTACAGGAAGAGTGATTTTGAGAAGAAAAGCTACAGAACCTAGCTGGTTAATTCTAATCCAGCAAACTCCTATGAAAAACTTGGCATGTGAAAGGAACTAAGCCAGAAGGAGAAAGATCTAAGGTGTGAATTATAAAAATCCTATTACCCCAACTAGTTGGTTGGAATGATTGGACTATTGTGAAATTCACCGAGCAGTGTTATTTCTCCAGGAGACTATGGTGTTGGTCTCCAGAGGTTTTGCAAGAGTGTTTTGTGGGATTTTTGTAAATGGTGGAAAATATCGTACATGTGGTTGGCTTGGCACTGAAGATGATTTTTTACTAGAGAATAGCACAAACCCCTTTCTTTTGTTCAGTGACTCGAAATGCTGAACATTGTTCTAAAGGAAGGAAAAAGACTCATGGCGAACTTTGTGTCAGAATTTAGAATGTGATGTGACACGTGCTTTTCAGTTTCCCTATTACACTACGATCAGGGTAGTTGTGTGTGCATGTGTAGACATATACTCACATGGAATGTGTGCATGCATGTGTGTTGGAGTAACAGGTTCAGGATCTCCTTATCCCTGGAGTGTGGCAAATATCTTCCCATTTCCCCTCAACATTCTAGGTTAAAACAGCTTTCTGCTTTAAGGGTTTCGATAAAATAAAACAAATTTTCAAGGAAATGTCTCCAGGCTTTAGAGCCTTTAAAATAAAACTTATTAAAACACTTCATAAAGCTTCACCTTTTAACTCCCATTAAAACCTTTTAAAATCAAATGCCACTATAAAAACAAATCTACTATATTAACCTGAAAATAACCATTTCTTTAGACCCTTTTGCTGTTTTCCACTTTTCATTCATTTATTCGTTCATTCACTAATTCCTTTCTTCAACAAATATTTGGTGCCAATTGTGCAAACTCAAAAGGACAATTCATGGAAATGTGCAGTGACAGTAGGACAACTTAGGGCTGCAGACCAAGTTCTAGTCCTTGTTGACCCCATTTAGTCACATAATCATTTATCAATTCTCCAGTCTATGCAGTCTTGAGGGTATTTATTGATATGTCAATGCCTAGCACAAGGCAAGCATTTCTGAGTTGCACATCTTATCTAGTGTTGGTTCAGTCAGTAGAGATGCATCTTACTGGGCACTATGAGAATAAAAAGTTAATCTATATCTGTACAGAACACCGATGAGAGTGAAATTAAAAAATGAAGATATCAGTGTAGGTTGTCATAGTTCCAGAAAGCTCCATGGAAGCAGCCGGATTTGAGCAGGATGTTGCAAGGTTTATATGGACACAGAGGCGATCGAAGGCACAATGTAGGCAGTGAAGACGAAGCAGACAGGGAAACTGGAGAGGCCTGGGATGGTTTGGAGAGCTTCTTTTATGGGGCAGAGGGCTCATGCTCATAAAGAGAAAATAAGTTACACATTAGGGCAATAGTACTGGAGAATGGTCTATTAGATATTTGTGCTGGAACAGTAACAGGATAGAAGCATATTTCTACATAAATCAATCGAGGGTGGTTTAAAAGGTCTGCAGAGCCCTTCCTCCCTTTGGGTTACTGCTCTTCCCTATTTCAATCCTACTGACTGGTGGGGCTGCCAAACTGTGTATCCTACCTCTGCCAAAGGAGTGAGTAGGTGACTCTGGCTGTGCCAATCACAGCCAGACATTCTGACTGGCCAATCAGAAACCTTCCCCAGAATTGTCTATGGAGCCGCTGAGAAAGGTCTGTGCCCATGGTTCCAATCTCATAATGACAAGCTGACCTGAAAATAGAGTCTGTTCTCCAGGGGAGAGCTCTGTGGGCATTCGAGTTTCAGGTTCCAGATATCTCTGAGGCCAGTTCGACCTAAGCACTCCTTGTGTTTTGATTACATAAACAAATTTTCCTCCTTTTTTCTTATGCTAGCTTCTCTCACTTAGAATTCAGAACAGATCTCACCGACACAAGAGAAAAAAGTAAAAGAAAACAATGATCCTCAAATATTTTGACAAAAATCAAGGGAGAAAGCTGGATTGAGCTGGGAAGAGAATGATTTTACTTTGCAATGCTGATTTTTAAGTAGTGCCAGGGCGTATATGGGGAAATATTTAATGATAACAATTTGTAATTTAGTCTCATAAGATGTAATTATGATAGCTAACACTTATTGAGCTATTTCTATGTGCCCAACACTATTCTTAATTCTTTACTTGCATTAACTAACTTAACCCTCCCAATATCACACTTTATAGTTGAGAAAATTGAGATACATAAAAATGTTATAGCTGTGCAAGGTGAAACAATGATTGAGATTTGCAGCCCAGTTACAAACCCAGGTAGTTTGATTCCAGGTATCATCTTAAATTAAGTGTAAGAAATAGTGATATATAACTTGATATCCTCAAAATATGTGTATGTACACACACATGCTATTTGGAGTGTTAGAGTACATATTGGTTAAGAATTCATAATCTTGTTTTAATATTGATACTTAAGGGAGATACAATCTTTCCATTTCTGCACAATTATATAGTGTATCTGGATCTATGCAATGTATATAGTAACTTATTGACTATTATCTCTAACAATAAGGCCTCGGGGACTTTCAATGTCAATGGATAGGAAATATCATTAAATGGAATCCCTTCCCAATTTTCTGTCTTGTTTACTTGCTGATTCTTTGTTCTGCACCTGCATCAAAACAAAACCTGTACCTATTTTTGCATATGCATACATTAACTTGTTTGGGATTTTTGCCCAAGTTCCCCAATATATCTACCCTTCATCCACACTTGTGTGCTTGTTACGTGATGACGAGTGGGACATTTCCAACTGTCCTAGAATTGGTGGCTGCAGTGCCTGCTGGAAAGGATTGGTGTTTAGTACCCCACATTTTATATTGGGGCTAGACACACTGTCAGGTTCTAGAGAACAGAAACTGCTTCCCCTCAGTCCTTTTGGAGACAATATGGAGAGATGAATTGGAGGAGGAAGGAAGAAAAGAATGCCCTGTCTAGACTGTAGCAAAGGAGTTGGATCCCCGTCTCCTATCCCTAACCAAGCAACATGGGTGGGAGTTGTTCTAAGAGAATCTGGCTGGCACCTCAGTCCCTAGCTGGTGTCTATTGACCTGCCTGCCCAACCTGTGCTGCCACTGGGGAAGCTGAGCCCTGCCAGAGTAACTTCTATGCAGAGTCTGTTGCTATGGACATCATGTCTGTGCACCCCAAACTCATGTTGAAAGCCTAACTCACAAAAGGATGGTATTAGGAGGTAGGGCCCTTGGCAAGTAATTAGGTTATGAGGCTGGAGCCCTCATGATGGGATTAGTGCTCTCATAGGAGAGACAGAAGGGAGCCTGCTTTTCCTCTCTCTGCTTTCTCCAGAGAAGACGGCATCTGCAAACTAGGAAGTGGTCCTCTCCAGACACCAAATCTGCTGGTGTTTTCATCTTTTTCTCAGCTTTCCGAACTTTGAGAAATGAATGTTTGCTGTTGAAGCCACCCAATGCTATTTTTTTAATGATATTTTTATACTCAGTATTTTTGTTATAGTAGCCTGAATTGACAATCCCACACCAGCAGGCACCAAATTGAGCCAAAATAGGACCCTAGATGTTTGCTCACCATGAAGAGCTGATCAGTTCCCTAGGAACAGCTCTGCAACCCACACCTCACCATTACTCCTCCTTCTCCCAATCATATTCTAGAGATTAATGGGTTGACAAATTTAATAAACACTTACAGAAGTGATTTCTATGCATGAGGCACTGTACTCTGCGATTTACAACTACACTAATGCATTTAATCTGCAGAATAACCCTAATGAGACCGACACCCTCATTATCTCCACTTTATAGACGAGGAAGCCAACCCTAGAGAAGTTAAAGAATTTGGTCAAAGTCACGGAGCTAGAAAGCGGCAGTCTGGTTCCAGAGTTGACGTTTAAAACTTCTAAACTCCACTACCTCCACCATCACTCACACCTTCACCCACCGGCCTGCATGTTCACACACCCTCCAAAGGCTGGGGTGAGAAGCGACCAAGACCCTGACTTACTCAAAGACCCCCAAGACACAAGACTGGCTGGCCCTGGAGGAAAGCATTAAGATTTAAATCAGATACGAGAGGGGCAGGATGTTAAAACTGGCCTAATCTAGATTTGAAGTAACTAAGAACAATCATAAAGTTATAAAAGTTTCCCAGATGTAGCTAAGGGATAGGAACTTAACAAAGCCAAGTTAGAAGCAGGGAATATGGGGGGGGAACCCCCATCTCATATCTATACCTTCTGAGTTTGGACTGCTCCATAAATCAGTTACATATTGAAATAGCCATTGCTCTGATCATTGTTCCCATGCTTTAGTCATGACTTAGTCATCACTTTTCTCTGCTCTAAGTCATACCTTGCTGAAATACAGGGATGATCCAGAAGAGATGACCCCACATCCTTGTTCTGGCTTTACAACTTCTCCCCCAATAACTTCTTGCCAGTCAGACTCCCAACCATTCTGGTTCTCAAAATCTGACATAATTGTAGAAGGAAGAGCAGCTTCCGGGTGGCATTCAGTGCCGTGATATCCCTGGTCACACCTAGAGAGAGGAGAGCCAAGCAAAGAAGTCATAGTTTCATCTGTGAGGGCCATGGCCATGTGACCTGCAACATTTCCTATGTCTCACTTTTGCTCTGGGCTTCAGCATTCACATGAGCGTTTTCTCTACAGTGTTAATCTGTATATGCGGTCATAACAACCTTCAGTTTTGCACACCACAAAACAAGGAATAGAATCTTTTCTTAAAAGAAACAATGCTGTAACAGGGAACTCTGGCACCAGGTGGTAATGAAGAAGGATATGAATGTCTGTGTGTGCATGCATGTGCACATGTGTGTGTGTGCATGGTTGGGGTGGGGAGAGGGAATAGTGGGATTTTCCTGTAGCCTTGAAAAGTCACATATAAATGTTTGCTCAACTAACATGTAACTCTGGCCACATTTTCTCGTTCCTCTTCCTGATTAAATTACATCTCTTTTAGAGTCTTTCAGTATTCAAGTGTGTTCCTATCTCATCCTCATTAGCTATAATCACCATCTCCTCTTGTATACAACTTTGAGCTTCTGGTGAAGTGGGCAGGACAGCCTGTAGCAGCTGTCTGAGTAGTGCTTTAAGACTGTCAGGGAAAAGAAGGGAAACAATTGCAGGGCTCTTTTAACTACCAAGGAGAACTTTGGAACTAATTAATAAACTCTGAAGTTTAGAAAGAGGCCTTGGTTGAGATGAGACTTTCAAGTTTAGCATGTATGGCTTTGTACTAATTTATATGTAACAATATCTTTAAATCTACAATAAGAACAGAAAAGAGGGTCATTTTCTTTGGGCTATTTCATTATTTACCAGTCTATCCACATAACTAATGACAACTGCAGTTGGGTCCCTATAAAACAAATCCTGGGAAGCAGAAGCTCAGTCCCACTTTCTGATGCATGTACCTGCACATGCCGTGGTCACAGGAGCCGTGCCCGCTGCACATGTTTGGGCACTGCTGGCCGATGTAGATGTTGTCCAAAGCCCACTCGTCCTGGGCTGTGTAATAACTCTGACTCCAGCGGAAGCGAGTGGCACTGGACCTAGAAATGGGACAGTCATAAAAAACAATATTTTAACTGACATCTGGTAGTACAGACAAAAAACATCCAAGTTCAAAATCTTTCAGATAACCAACTTTCTGGAACTTGCATTTGGGTGCTAATCATTTTTCTGTAGTCTAATTTTAAGTCAATTACCACCCAATTCAACAATTTTATCATGAAAGAAAATTAAAAAGAAATTTCCTTATTTTGTATATACCTTAGTTTAATTTGAGACATTTTGTTTTAATTGGAGACATTTCAAAAAAAATAAAGCTCATATTTTTTTGTTGTATTTACATAGAGATTTGATGCTAGGAAAAGAAATAAAGTAAGATATTTAAGAAAAATAAAGATATATACTAAACAGCTTCTCTCTTACAGATGAAAATGTGAAGTGTTTAACTTAGAGTAATACCATTTCTTATACTAAATACGTGAGCAGTTATTGGAAGACTTCCAGTTACCTCTCTGTAGAAAACTAAAGTTTTCTTGGGGGTACTGTTTCGGGGTTGAGGGGACATGTGACGATATATTATATTGCAAGTATAGCCCTAGCTAGTTTGGCTCAGTGGATAGAGGGTTGGCACAAGTATGAACAACTAGGTGCTAAATTCTGCTTATTATTTCTGAAACATTAACTTGCTTAGGTTTCATGGACAAGCTGATGTTAAGTGGAGATGAGAAGTTGAACAATCCACTAGAGAAACACTTGGGACCTTAATTCATTTAAACCGGATATAAAGTCTAAATAAGATAATATTTTGAGATCAATGTCAAAGGTTTTCATTCTTTGATGACCACAAAAAAATTCTTTTAAAATTGCATCATATTTTTCACCTCTGGGAATTTTCAGGAACCCATAATGACTTCTTTTTGGTCAAAGTGAAAAAAGGAAAAACATTGCAAAATTAACATGCATGCTCAGTTCCATTGATTAAACCTTCCCCAAGCACACCATCTACAGATATACTTGATCTTAATGGCCCTGAATAATCCATTAAAGTCTCCTGCATCAATTACCCACATATTAAATACTCCCTAAGTACATAACAGACTGTGAAAATCCAGACTAAGCCCTTACTGTTTGTTTTACCAATGATCTGTGGCTAATAATTTGCATTTTCAATCCTAGTAGGATAATTCCAGGTTCACTGAGCTGCACCCAGTACACACAGGTTTGCTGCATATCAGAGCTCGTCATGGTACATACAATAGTACAGATGCAACTCCTCTATGGAAATAGTTTATATTTGTAACCTAACAACCATTGCAATTTACATAATCCCATTAAGAAATGGTTTTTAGAAAAACCTACTATAAAATAGGTACATATTCTTAGGGCATAGAGCCCTACAGAAAAGAAGTAAATTCAGACTTGTGCATCAGTGTCATGAAAAGGAGAGATGACTATATTCTTTTGTGATTCATTATAATCTGAGTCAAGTCTAGGGCCACAGGAGACTAGACTGTGAGCTCTTTTGGGGAGAGAGATATCTTTTGTCTCAATAGTTTGCACAGGAACAGAAAAAAAAATAGGCGTACAAAAAAGGTCTGCTAAAAAAAAAAAGAATAAGTGAGTAGAGCAACAGGCCAAGAAAGGGCAGCCTGTTTCTGACTTCTGTAGGCAACGAAGTGAAGAATGTTCTAGGAGTTAGGGGACCCGACTCCAAGGACCTTCGCTCTGTAATTTATCATCTGTGTGACCTTTAGTGAGAAATGCAAGCCTTCAGGGTCTTCTCATTCCTCACCTCTCAAATAAAGGAACTGGACAAAATGATCGCTAAGATCCCTTCCAGCTCATAAATTTAATGATGACTTTGGTGGTTTGTTGACCAAGTTTATTTTATTCATAGACACATGTCAACATGAAAACCATAACATACATTATTTTGAGGTTTTGATATTTCAAATGTTAAAATAGGGTTGGAGGATTTCAGAAACCTGTCCTAGATTTCCCAGTTTATTTATGCTTCTAAATAGTCACATGTAGACACATTCTACACTCTTTTTCTGATTAAACTGATCCTTACATGTGTCCTATAAACTCTTGAAAAAAGACATTTCCTTAAATAAAAAGCTTAAGCCCAGCTGGTGTGGCTCAGTGGTTGAACATCAACCCATGCACTAAGAGGCCATGGGTTGGATTCCGGGTTAGGACACATGTCCGGGTTGCAGGTTCGATCCCCAGCAGGGGGCGTGTAGGAGGCAGCTGATTTATGTTGATATTTCTATCTCTCTCTCCCTCTCCCTTCCTCTCTCTTTAAAAGTCAATACAAACATATTTTAAAAAATAAATAAAAAGCTTAAAATGGATTATTCAAGTTAAAATTACAACCCACAGTTTAATGTGCTGATGTTAACAGAAAAGGAAGCAAAAAGAGGTCAAATATTGACTTCATATTTAGTGAGAAAAAAAAAAAATTAGTCCTCTGAGCAATCTCTAGCTGGTCACATGTGAGAAGACAAGGTGTGAGGTCACTGATTTGCAGCTGCATCACTGATAAAAACTGCTCTCAATACAAATATTTAATTCACCAATTCTCTCTTTATTTTTTACTCTCTCTCCCTCTCTCGCTGTCTCTTTGTCACATTTTTTAGGAGAAAAATATCTTTGGATTGAGCCTGAAAGTGGAACTACCGCTCTGTGGATCACAAAATGAAGTTGGCTTACATTTAAAAACCAAACTTTATGGATTCCCCAAAGCAACAAAACTTGATAGTCTTTCCTTCATTAAATTTCCCCCCATACAAACTTCTAGACTGAACTAAAATAACTCTGAGTCATCTCTTGATAGTTAGGTAATCCGAGGAATCAAGGTAAACGAGGGCTGACTAAATATTGTATTTTCCACCTTCAGAGTTACTGCAATTACATTTATCCAATTATTCTGAAACTCATTCAGACATTAGGTGTTGATTTGTTTATGAAGTCAGCAACTGACAGCTGCTCCTGTCTCATTAGGCCCTGTTCTTATGTAAATGTCTCTCATAAAAACAAAATTAATTTTCATTGGGTAACAAATGCTCAGTTCATATACAATAAAATTTCTCTGAGCAGGTGTATACATATTAAATATTCCCACTCTCAGTTGCTCTATCTAGAATATTTTCTGAAGTTAACAGATCTATGATAATGCAGGGACCACATTTGCTTGTATGCATTCAATTTATAGCTGCATATGCTTGAATCAAAACAGCAGAACAAAGACCTGCCAAAAGGAATACTGCATCAGACTAAACTACACTCCCTTTCCCCAATGCTTGAGAAAAACATACTATTTTCAGAAGTTTCAAATGAATATGATAAATAAAATTATCAAGAAAGCCAAGGAGAATAAATGTACTTTATCCTTATAGCAGAACTTCTAAGCATTATAGATCCAAAAAAATTATAATAGCCAGTTGAACTTTTTCTTGAAATATGGCAATAATGTTTAGTGTAAGTATTAGTCAGTAGAAATATTAAAATAAATATCCTATAGGGTTGCTTGCTTTCAAAAAATATTTTTACTTTCTTTACCCAGAGATTTGAAGAAAATTTGGAAAAGCAGAATTCAATTATCTAGTAGAATTCAATTATCTAGTAGAGGAATAATCTAGTAGATTTATTTTCTGTTTGCAAAAAGAGATGCTTTGTAATAAAACATCTCTTTAGTTCACGTAGGCATATTGAATTAAATTCTATTTAATTTCCCAACATTTAATGAGCACCCCAACTACATGGTAGGCAGTGTGTAGGAACAAAACAGCTAAGGGTCAATTAATATATTTCCTCATAAGTGTCTAATAAACATTGATGAGAATTGATCTTTTCTGACTACTACACTAAAACTTTCAACTCAGTGGTCTATCTTTTAAACTAAGAAGTAACAATGCAATATACACTCTGAGTGTAAAATACTCCACAAAAGGTGTTTAATTAAAAAATTTTCAAAATTGGTTTTAGAGAGTAGAAGGGAGAGAGAGAGAGAGAGAAGAGAGAGAGAGAGAGAGAGAGAGAGAGAGAGAGAGAGAGAGAGAGAAAAGAGAGAGAGAGAGAGAGAGAGAGAGAGAGACATCAGCTGCCTCCTGTATGTGCCGTGACAGGGGATTGAACCTACAACCTAGATATGTGCCCTGACTGGGAATTGAACCTACCACATTTTAGTTCATGGGACGATGCTCCAACCAACTAAGCCACACTGGCTAAGGCTGCAAAGTTTGTGTGTTTTTTTAAAATAAAAATAATACTTTGGAAATAGCTTAAATTACATCAATAAAAATAATAGTTTATGGAGCGATGTCAGAAGAATGGTGGTATGAGAGGTTCCTCTGGTCTCTCTCCTTGAAGTTGCAACAAGACGAATAGCTAGAATTCAACAAAGGATTCCTGCTCCACACACAGACACTGCTGAGAGATCCATGCACTGAAACATCTGAAGGTGCTCAAATCAGAGCAAACAGGGGAGGTGGGAAGGGAGAAGAGCAGATACCGGTGCCATGGAGGCAGCTATGAGCTCACTGCGAGTCTCAAAAGAGGGGAGGAATCAGATTGCTGCCTGCACTCCCTGCTGCCCCCCAAGGAACAGAGATTCAGTGAGTGTTCCTGCCCGAGTGATGGGTGTGTGCTGCAGCTGAGCCCAGTGAAAGTGCATAGGTGCCATGGTGTTGTCTGGTGGTCCTACAACCTCCTAGAGCTAGCATTGGGTGTCAGGCTACAGAGCATATTATCTGCAGTCCTGAGAACTGGAGAGGCAGAAGCATTTTTCCCTGAGTGGTGGGCACACCCTGTGACGGATGGAGATACAGGTGCGGCAGCGAAGGTCTAGCAGTGGTCATTGCTGGGAGGAGAACAAAGCCATAAATGCAGCAGCTGGCCCCTTACAGCGCACTTTACTCCAACCCACCCTTGGCTGCACTGCCAGCAGCTTCTGGTTGCAGAGGACAGCGCTGAGATTGGAATCCCATTACCCATCACATTCCTCCACGGGGTTGGTGCCCTGAGACTGAGGTGAACTGGTCATAGAGGAGATGCCCACTACCTCAGGGAACACAGGCATTTTCCACTGCCTAGCAGAGACCCCAGAAGCCAGAACAGTGCAATAGAAACTAAAAAACTGCACTTCAGTGCCACCTTCTGGTAAACAAACAAACAAACAAACAAAAGGCTTATTCTTATCAACCTACTAGAGAAGTGCCTCTCTTACAATAAAGTGTATTTCATTCCCATAGATGCCCAGTCAACTTTGCAGTCCTGGCCAGTGTGGCTTAGTTGGTTGGAGCATCATCCCATGCACTCAGATGTGATGGGTTCGATTCCCATTCAGAACACTTACAGGAGAATAACAAAGGTAATGAGGCAGCTTAGAAAGAAAATAAAAATCTCCAGAAAATAAACTTAAAGACATGGACATAATGACAGAGAATTCAAGATTGCAGTTCTGAAAAAACACAACGAGATACAAGAAAACAGAGAAACAGTATAATGAACCCAGAAAGAAAATCTATGATCAAAAGGAGTACTTTACCAAATAGACTGAAACTTTTACAACAAACAAATAGAAATTCTGGAGCTCAAGAACTCAGTAAAAGAGATGAAGAATGAACTAGTGAGTTTAGGAAACAGAGCTGACCAGAAGGAGGAGAAAATTAGAGATATTAAGGATAGAAATATAGAAATGATATAGATGGAAGAAGAGAAATATTTGAGAGCAATAAAAATGAAAGAACTCTATTAGCCAGAGAACTATATAACTCCATAAGAGAGAGAAATATAAGAATAATGGGTATACCTGAAGGAGAAGAGAGAAGAAAACAGTCTATTCAAATATATAGTTGACAAGAAGGTCACAAATTAACAGAAAGAGCCGGATCCTTGAATCCAAGAAACAAACAGAACACCTAATTATCTCAATCCCAAAAGGCCTTCTCTAAAACACACATTGTATTAAAATTGTCAAAAATTAACTCAAAGAAGGAATTCTCAAGGCAGCCAGGAAAAAGAAGATGGTAACATATACAGGAAATCCCATTAGATTATCATTGGATTTTTCAGCAGAAACTCTATAAGCTTATGGAGTGGAATTAAATATTCAAATAATTGATAAAAAGTAGTTACCAGCCAAGGTTAATAAATCCAGCAGAGTTATCCTTTAGATATGAAGGAAAAATAAAGACTTTTCTAGGAAAAACTACAAATATGTGGAAAGTAAACAACATGCTACTAAACAACAACTGTGTCAATAAAGAAATAAAAGGGGAGATAAAAGATACATACAGAGAAGAGAATGACAATATGACATATGTCTATCTCAAGAAACAATAAAAATCCCCAATAAAGAACCTAACATTACTTCTTCAAGAACTAGGAAGAGAATAATTGCAGCCCAAAGTAAGCAGAAGGAAGGAAATAAAAAAAAAATTAGAGAAGAATTAAATAAAATAGAGAACAAAAAGACAATAAAAAATTAATACAAAAAGAGCTGATTCTTTGAAAAGATTAATAAAATAAACCTCTGGCTAGAGGAGGAAAAAAAGAGAAAAGACTCATATAAACAAAATCAGAAGTGAAAGAGGAGAGGTTACCGTACTCATCATAGATAAAAAAAGAGATCACACTACAGTACTATGAAAGACTATATGCCACAAAATTCACTAACCTAAAAGAAATGGACAAGTGATGGAAGAAGACTTGACTTTGGGTGGTGAACACACAATAAAATCTACAGATGATGTATTATAGAACTATACACTTGAAATCTTTATAATTTGATTAATCAATATTGCCCCAATAAATTTAATAAAAAAATTTTAAAAACAGAATACAAAAAAACAATTAAGAATAGAGTTACCATACGACCTAACAATCCCTCTCTGGGTATCTACCCCAAAAATTTGCAGATATTTCTTGGTAAAGATACATGTACCCCTATGTTCACTACAGTGTTATTCCTGATGACCAAGACATGGAAATAACCTAAGTGTCCTTCAATATATGAGTAGGTAAAGAAGATTCTTTACGGAATACTACTCAGCCTTAAGAAACAATGTAATACTGACATCTGGGACAACATGGATAGATCTTGAGAATATCATGCCGAGTGAAATAAATCAGACAGAAAAAGTCAAGATCTCTATGATTTCACTCATGTGGGATGTAAAACTAAAAGTAACAAATGAATAAACAAGACAGACAAAAACTCACAGGTACAGGTAATAGTATGGTGGTACCAGAGAGAGAGGGGGGTTGGAGGAGGTAGAAACGGTAAAGGGGGTCAAATACATGGTGATGAACACACAATGCAATATACAGATGATGTATCAGAATTGTACATTTAGAACCTATATAATTTTATCAACCAATGTCACCCCAGTACATTTAATTAAAAAAATAACAGTTTATAATGTTTTGGAAATGAAAAGACATCTCTAAAATACACTATTAATATTATTGTACCAGCATACTTTTGAAATTGCAGCCCACATGTCAATGAACAAAAATCAGTGTTTTTTGTTAAAATAATGAGGACAATATACTTAATGGTGAAATAATAAAAATAATAAACATTTGTAGCTTAGTAACAAGTTTGACCAGTATTTCAATTATTTAATGTGTTGTTTTTGTATCTTGATAGATATACTTGGAATAGCATTGAAATGAAATACGTCTTGATTATATTCCCAGCAGTAGATGTGAAAAAGTAGGATGTTAGAGAAAGAGGTGACTTGTTATGCAAAGCATGAATAGAGTACACAGAAAATGGCTCACAGTTGGATATAAAGAAATCTGTGGAAATCAAATTTCAAGCATCCCACTGACATAATGATGAATCTTAAAAAATCATCATGAAGGCATTCTTATAAAATGCAGTAATTCAATCTTCAACTAAAGGAGGTATAATAATTCTAGGTTATCATCTAATCAATTTTTGTGTGTAGAGCCTAACTTTTATATAAAATAATCTAAGAAGGGTTTATTTAGCAATTTCCTCTTTACAAAAGGACTCTGGGAAGGCAGATACCATAAAAAAATAGAAAAAAAGCATCTCTTTTATGCTTTTTCTCTTACACAAATCACAGAATCTTCAAGCTTCGAACTGTGAGGGACCTTTAAGATCAACTAATTAAACATCTTCATTACACTCACAAGGAATCAAGTTTGAAGAGGTTGTGAATAGTTAAAATCATGTGGTTAATCGGTCATTGGCAGAGACATACTGAGAACTCAGGGCTCCTAATTTCTAGTCCAAAGCTCTTTCTTGGGTGAGCTCATCCTGACCCAGCGCTTTAAATAGTAAGCATAGCGTTCAACTCTTCAGCCCAAGCCTTGTTTCTGAGCTCTACATTCCTAAGTTCATTTGACTTAACAGTTCTGCTTGGATAGATAAGCATCTCAAACTTCACATCACAAAAATAAAACTCTTTTTAAAAAGTTACAGTTGGCATAAAATACTATGTTAGCTTCAGGTGTTGTGCAACACGGCAATTCAGCATTAATATAGGGTGTTGCAAAAAAATGTATACACACTTTGACAGCTGATCACTCACTTAGGTTTCACTCCTTTTTCAGGTTTAACTGATTTGCACTAATGGGTGAAGCCAGACTAAGATTTGAACAAAGAACATTTATTTTAAAGTGCCACTAGACTTCTTTATGGGGATACATAAAAGATAAAGTTTAACTTTCTCCCTAGTTACTTAGGGTTCTGCTTCCTAGGAAATGATTTGTATTGTTACGGAAAGAATGTGAATAGAAAAAAAAAAGTATGTTAAGCTTTTGAAATAAAAAGTAGGGCTGTTTACAACAAGAAAACAGTCTTGCAAACCCAAACTATCTTGACACAGAAGTTTTTTGATCCTTGCATCATGTCAAACAAACAGGAATGGGCTCACTGAGTTCTACCATAAAAAAAAAGCTGGGGTAAAAAGGTAGGTCAGAAAAAGCTAGGCTAGTTCGAAAGCCAAATTTTCATGCATCTTGCCATTGTGCTCAACTTTTCTTCATATTCAAGTCATATGAACAGAGACAGTAAAAGTTAATGTGACGGCCATGTCTAAAAACGTCTCTCACCAGGTTTTCTGGGGAAGAAGCACGATGACTCTTCTCCACTGTGTGAACTCACTGGCATGGTAGATACTTGCTGATGTAAATTCCTGACAGCTTGGCATACTTGGAAGGCATTCCTAAAAGAGAGTCAGGCATAAGTGAAAAAGAACTGTTAGGGAGAAGCCTAACATCATAGTATTAACCATTGGCATTATGGATGCAATCCCTGATTTTTCCTTTTGTGAAGCTAAAATATATGGGCAATAATTGAAATGAGATGGCACAATGGAATTAAATGCCTTCCAAATCTCACATGTAAAAACAGAAATCGATTAGGATCCATTTTTTGACCTTTTATCATAAAACTGGCATTTGGAAAAATTATTCTAATTTACTATGACATTTATGCATTTATACCAATGTCAGATATAAAAGTATGTATCCTATATAATAAAAGCCCAATATGCTAAGTGTCCAGTTGGCCGTTCAACCAATCAGAGCATAATATACTAATGATATGTTAAGGCCACTGAACCACTCACTCTGACGTGCACTGACCACCAGGGAGCAGACAGTCAGCAGGTTGACCAGTTGCTATGATGTGCACTGACCACCAGGGGGCAGACGCTCCAACTGGTAGATTAGCTTGCTGCTGGGGTCCGGCTGATCGGGACTGAGCAAGATGGGCCAGACAGGCCCTGGAGCCCTCACGCAGTCCCTCCCCAGCAGGCCAACCTACTGCTTCCCTCCCCAGCCCCAATCGTGCACTGGTGGGGTCCCTCGGCCTGGCCTGTGCCCTCTCAAAATCCGGGACCCCTCAGGGGATGTCGGAGAGCTGGTTTCAGCCCGATCCTGCAGGCCAGGTCGAGGGACCCAACTGGTGCACAAATTCGTGCACTGGGCCTTTAGTATATAAATAAGTACATTTTATTCTAAGAAACTGAATCTATGTATTTCATTTTTGTTTTTAAAGGCAAGAGATAACATATTCTTAATAAGGTCTACCTATAGGTAAAGAGACTTAAAAACAGATAAAGACATGCTATAGAGAAAGAAGAAAAGACATGTTTATAGAGGGAGGGTTAGAGAAAATAATATTCAAAACACCATGCTAGACTAACCAGTCCTGAAGTTATTCCCACTTCTTTTGCAATTACCCTTTATTATCTGGCAGTGCAGAATGTGGCATCCTTATAATTTGCTGCTGACTTTATGTCAATTCTGTTACAAATAACATCATTCCTTTTCAACCAAACCTAAGCTTTTAGAATTGTAATTCTTTGCTTCCCATGCAAAAAGGAAGAGGCTACCTGTCTATCACAAGCTTTAGAAAAAATAGACTTACTTCTTGGACAAGGTGCCAGGTAAGGCCATGGTTGGTTGAATACTCCAGTTTCACCTGGTTGTCCATGTGTGGAGTGTATTTCTGGCCACAGCCCATGACCAAACTGAACTGAATCATATAGGATGCTCCTATCTGCATCGATTGGGTTTCCACATAACGCATGCTTGAGGCAAGTTTAGAATCTCCTGTAAAACTGAAAGACAAGACGGAAATCAGAAAATTTAAAACAGCAATGTATCGGGGAAAAATTAAGCTCTTCACTTCATATGATACACCCAAACAGATTCATTTTACTTATTTAAACCATGCACGTTCTAGAATGGCTTTCAGTAAGCCTAATAAATGTAATTTAAAACAATCTACATATCAAAAATGCAATAATATATATGTACACACATATATATTTCTAAGTATATTTCTATTGATTTCAGAGAGGAAAGGAGAGGGAGATAGAGACATCAATGATGAGAGAGAATCATAACCGGCTGCCTCCTGTACACCCCACACTGGGGACTGAGCTCACAATCTGGGCGTGTGTCCTGACCGGGAATTGAACCGTGACCTCCTGACTCATAGGTCAATGCTCAACCACTGAGCCACACCGGTCATGCACAATAAATATATTTTAAAAGTTAATACCTAGAGTTGTCAAATGTACTTGAAAATGGGTACTCAACTCACTCACATATTGCTCATGAATATAAATCCTTTGACTCATCAAGCTCACTTCTTGAAATCTATCCTAGGAAATCATCCTAAATTCGAAGTCAATTTTATAAAATATGATGAGTATTGCTGGTTTGCTGGATATAGTAATTGCTAACCATTTCAATGTCAAACTATAGAGAAAATGGAATGCTGAAGTAAACGGGGATAGCCAGTATTTCAAATATTTATGAACATAATTAATAAAATTAACATGCATATGATAAAGTAAGTTAAAAAAATCCATAAACTTATGCGTAAAGAAAATTCACCAGAATATTTTCAGTGGCTGTGTTTGGTGGTGGGACACATTTTCACTGTAATTAATATGGGTCAATGTGCAAATTTTAGCACTATTACAAAATAAAAGAAATCAACAAAAATACTATTACACTGTATAGGCGCAAACTTATCTAAATACTTTAA
This sequence comes from Myotis nattereri, assembly GCF_964212035.1. Classification (NCBI taxonomy): domain Eukaryota; kingdom Metazoa; phylum Chordata; class Mammalia; order Chiroptera; family Vespertilionidae; genus Myotis; species Myotis nattereri. The sequence continues at coordinate 68,663,825 of NC_138086.1, forward strand.
AGTAGGCAAAAAAAAAAAAAAAAATCTCAAACACGTCTCCCTGAGAGAAATAAATGCTGCTTTTACCTTCAAGGGTTAAATACTCTTTCGTACCCTTCATGAGAAAGGTAATTAGAGGCAGCCAACTAGGCTTCATTGGATTTGGTTAAAAATAATTATTTCACCATCAGCTCCTTGTAAATTCCTCCTTGCTGACATGGTCTAGTGCTGTGGTCAGCAAACTGTGGCTTGCGAGCCACATGCGGCTCTTTGGCCCCTTGGGTGTGGCTCTTCCTAAGCCTTAGGAGTACACTTAATTAAGTTAATAACAATGTACCTACCTATATAATTTAAGTTTAAAAAATTTGGCTCTCAAAAGAAATTTCAATCATTGTACTGTTGATATTTGGCTCTGCTGACTAATGAGTTTGCTTACCACTGGTAGGGAGTGTCCTCTAAATTCTACAAAGAGACAGACAGAAAAGCTGTATTTTATAAATATTGTCTGCACCTAACTTTTGCATGGTTACAAATTAACCATGAACTTGGTTGAAGAGAGGAAGTGTTTAAACCCGAGGAGAAGTGTGTGCTTTATGAGGTATCCTGAGCTTTTAATATATTTTTACTGATTTTTTACAGAGAGGGAGGGAGAGGGATAGAGCGTTAGAAACATCGATGAGAGAGAAACATCGGTCATCTGCCTCCTGCACACTCCCCACTGGGGATGTGCCCACAACCAAGGTACATGCCCTTGACTGGAATCGAACCCGGGACCCTCGGTCCGCAGTCCGACGCTCTATCCATTGAGCCAAACCGGCCAGGGCTATCCTGAGCTTTTAAAGGCGCCAAGACACCAAGAAAGAAGCAAGATAAAAATTACATAAAAGGACAAGAGGCGAAATGAGAGCAGATAAATAGTAACACAATTTTTACGTGGGATGACTACCTCCACAGGCAGCTGTGGCAGATCCAGCTGCCATCCACAGTCTCTTTTCTCCCCATTTACCTTCTAGGCCAGTGATGGCGAACCTTTTGAGCTCGGCGTGTCAGCATTTTGAAAAACCCTAACTTAACTCTGGTGCCGTGTCACATATAGAAATTTTTTGATATTTGCAACCATAGTAACACAAAGACTTATATTTTTGATATTTATTTTATATATTTAAATGCCATTTAACAAAGAAAACTCAACCAAAAAAAATGAGTTCGCGTGTCACCTCTGACACGCGTGTCATAGGTTCGCCATCACTGTTAGGGATTGGTCTCTGTCCACCAATGAGTTCTCACCAATGGGACATAAGTGGAGGGTGCTAGGTGGATTGACTTACTCAGCTTTAATCTAAGCCTTTAACCGGACAATTAAAGGCTTAAGATTAAAGATAAACATGGCCTGGGCTGGCACGCCCATTTGCCTGTGGCTCCTACGTCTTCCTTTGTCCCCATCAGGGCAGCAGGCATCTTGTGACAAGAAGGGAACAAGCGTGAAGATGGAGGTCTCTTCAATGAGGTGGCAGAGGAGAGAGACGGAGAGGTCCTGGCCCCTGAGAGCCTTGGCGAGCTGCTTACCAGCCCTGCACCCCATATCCTCGTTCTGCTTGTTACAAACGATAAATAAGGCTCTTCCCTTTTGTTTATGTCATGGTCAGTCTTTTCTTGTTTTTGTTGTAACTTAGAGCTGAATGCATGTCCAGCTGCTACACCTGCCACACTGCATGGTACTGATACCTTCCCGGATGTCTTCATCTGAAGCAGAACAACACACAGAAAGCACAGATGCCCATGCCTTCATTTCTTGACCGTTCCTAGTACAAGCTCACTTGGCTGCTTACGATTTATTTAAGACTGGCTGAAAGCCAGTGATGTTAGGTCTATTTTTTTCCCTTCTGAATTCTCTGATGTTCATACTCAGCAGGAGTTTTTAGGGGAGAGAATTCCACAGAATGCCGTTTTTAAATTTATAAAACTGTTCCTCTACGCTGCTGGACTAAGATATGTTTATAAAGGCACAAATGAAGTTGAGTTCTTCTGTTTTAGAATCATAGAAATAGAAAAGAGTAGTGCATGTCTGCCTTTGGGATAGGAATTCTGGAGACGGAATGCGCTGGGAATCATGAGGCTTAGTTTTATTCATGTTGATTTGCAAGATAAGAAAAAAAAAATAAAGGAGCAATTTAAAAAAGCTCCTGCATGAATTACAAGATCTAAAGAGAGAATGGGGATCTCCTTCCACGAGGACCAGTGCTGCCTCATTCCCACCTCCCGGAAGGCGAGGAGGCTCTCTCTTATGACCTGGTACGGTGGGTGACACCATAATGTAACTCGAGTCTCCACCGTTCTTTCTATTCGTAGCCCACAGCACAGCTGCTTTGCTTCCCTCGCCCTTGCTTGGTCTCATGTGTTGCTGAGGCTGTCTTCCGGACCGGGTCGGAAGCCTCTGCACATGCAGAGATGACGTCTCGTTCATCTCCGCATCCCCGAAAGCACTCACAGCCTGTGTACCTCACAGAAGCACCCAGTGTTGGTGTAGGGCATCACGATTTCCCAACAGCTGGATTATCTTGTTTGATCTCGGAGTCAAGACCATTTGGAAGACATCAGGGATCCTGAACATTGTGTTATGGAGAAGCTAAGAAGATGAGTTGCTGGCCCCAGGGTCACACAATTACTGCTAGAAACTACGCCTTCTTATTCCTACTCTGATATCCTTTCCCTTATGTCACCCAAGGCATGCCTGTGAAGGGCACTGAAAGAACGTTAAGTGCAATGGGCATACGAGAGAGGTCTCTCAATTGGGGTGAAGGCAGCTTTTACAAAGCTGCAGTTACTTAAATGCTGTAATGAACACAGACAAGAGTTTGAGGTTACCCTCTCTTAAAAAAAATAACTCTACATTTCCCCAGAGCCTCCTTCCCATCTCCAGAATAAAGGCTCTTTTACAGGAAAGGCAGATACACATAACCAAAGCAGTGGGAGAATGCAGAGCTCATTTCCAGAGAAACATCAGAGCAACAAAAGCTGTTTTGGGTTTGATCCCATTCAGAAGATTCATCTGCAGAAGAACATGTGTATAAACCTAAGCCTCTCTAATATCATATTTTTTTGGGTTTTGTTCTTGTAATCATTAAAGAAATATTTACTAAAGTTGACAGAAAAAATTGTTGATATTGTGATTAATGGTATCATTTTGAACACATTTGCTATTTCTACAGTATTATAGTCTCATGACAGAAATGACCATATAATTTTAATGGATTATATAAATTTTACCTTTTTTGGAAAAAACAATCTGACAATATAGAAGCATTTTTATAAGTAAAAATTTGCAATTCTACTATGTAGACATGACTGCTGCTAAAATCCTGGTGTAAATACTTTCAGACTTTCTTCTGCGCACACATACATACACACTCGCTTTTCTTTGTTTTAAAAATAATTATAAAATCATAATAAACCTGCTCTCTTTTCTTTTTATAACAATTTAATTGCTACCTTTCCATATGGTGAAGCACTGTCATTTTTAATGAATAAAGACAATCTCTAATTATGGAAATCTTTGGAGGTTGTTTCTACCTTTCACTGTTGTAAATAATGCTTCTATAAAATGCATATTTGTGTATTTTGCATGCTTGTCCAATTATCTCCTTAAGATAAATTTCTAGAGTAAGACTTGCTTGGCCAAAGCAAATTTTAAAAATTAACACTTATTGCCAAGTTGCCCTCCAAAGAGCTTGTACCAAGTTACATTTACCAAGAACATTAATAATGACTGAGCTGACAATTCTTACCATTTGTCAATACTGAACACTGACAACATTTTTATTTTAGCTACTCTACGCATATACTCGTTTACTGTACATTTCTATGATTATTAAAGAAGTCAAAATGCTATACATGTTTATTGGCTATTTGTAGTGTGTATATGTGTATGTATGTGTGTGTGTGTGTATGTGTGTGTGTGGCCTTTTCATGTACTGGGCCCATTTTTTAAATTCAGATTTATCTTTTTCTTACTTATTTGTAAGAGTTTTTCACATATTGGGATATATAACCTGTCATATATGTTGCAAATGTCTCCCCACTCCCAATTTGTTGTCATATATTGTTTTCAGTAAGCCCCTGGACCCCAACACAAGTTTAGAAATTTTCAGTGGTGGAATACGTGACCTTTACTTGATGTCATGTTTTACTGGTATCTATTGAGATTGCCTCTGAGCCTAGCTCCTAATCACATTTTTGTTTGAAAATGGCCAATGGACAGTGAAAGGAATATGTATATATTTTACCTGTAGGGTGTATGTTTTTTTCTTTATCTATTAAATCACCTTTGTCAATTACCTCCATATATTTGTCTAGGTCCTCACTTATTTTTGGTTTGCTTGATCCATCAGGAACTTAACCACAACATTACTAGTAAGGTCACACTCTGAATTATGATTGGGTAATTTTCCCTTTGTGATTCTAACACGCTTGCACTATGTTCTATGGCAGTCAGTGTGTGGAGGGCTGAGCCTTCTCATCTCCCTATGGACATGTACGCACCACGACACCACCTGTTACTGGTCTCTAGCCCCAGTTTCAGTCTGAAAGAGTTCAGTGGGGCCAGGGGTGAGGGAGCCACTTAACTTTCATTCATTCTAGTCTCATCAACACATTTCCTCCAACACCACTTCTTTCAGAAGCTCATTCAAGTTTCAAATGCCAAGAATGGCATTTTCTCTGTAATGTTACAATGCCTGGATTACTTCAGTGGGATTTCAGAGAGACAGTAAGTAAAACATGTGGGTTTAACATACCATGTTCTATGAAAAGCTGATTAATTAATTTTCCTCTTGGCTTTCTTACTATATTCTTTCAACCAGTTTCTCAACTGAACTAATTCTCTACATAAGAAATTTCCAGATACCAAATTAATTTTATTATAGCTCTTTTCACTTTCTTCATTCAATCTACAGCTTCAAGCAAATGTGGAATTTCTGCACATAATCGATTTTGTCATGTATTTATTCAACGTCATTTAAAAAGTCCTTATTTACTTTGTTGAGTTGGCATTCGAAGATATTTTGCAGTACATGTAGTATTTGGCATTTATTTCAGGCTCCTTTTATACATTTGTTCCTGGCACCTGCTTTATTTTGCTTATCTTTACTATTCTTATTTTAAGTACATAGTTTATCTTCTTTGGGCTTTTCATTCTAATTTCCATTTTCTACAGTTCTTCAAGTCAGTACTACAATCTTACCTTAAGTTAGGTAAACTCTTAGGTTATTAAAAAGCATAAGGCGAGCTGCTTGGCTGCTATTTATTCATCTTTTACAGCAAGCAGCCTCTTTGCGAACAAAACTCATAAAATTGGGCACTTAGCAGTTTTCTCTAATGGGCCAGATAACTCCCACATATGGGAGGGAGAATTTGGTGTAATTTGTCACCTAAGTTAGAGAATCAGGCTGTTAGTACACAATGGCCATGACCACAAATGAGCACTGTCTTCTCTTTCTAATGAGGTTACATGCACCTACAGGGGCAGTTTACATGCATCTACAGGGGCATTACTGTGGGAGAGGTGGGTGGACCAGACTCTGCCAGGAGCCATAGAGTGTCTCCTCCATCTTTCATTAGGGGTCCACAGGTCCATCTGCAGCTGCCACCAACCTTTTGTCTCCTGTGGAACTAGCCCAATCCTCCTGAAGTCTAGATGCAAGCAGCTAATTCCAATAACTTTAAAAAATGTTGTTGAAAGTATGACCTATATCCCCTTTTTCCTCCCACTGACCTCTTCTAGCCTGTCTCCACCCCTCCCCCACTGGCCCCAGGCCTTCACCACCCTATTATCTGTGTCCATGGGTTATGCATATTTGTTGGCAAGATGAGATTATTTCAAATATTTCTGTCAATTTTCAATTGAGTCTTCGTTTGTCCACCTAACAGCATTTTTAGGAAATGTTTAGCAGTTAGAGTAAACTGTGTTTTAAAACAAAGGGAAATCTCTGCTGCGTAAAAGTGTGAATGGGGAGTTGGCACAAAGCAGTCTGCTGTGGTCACCAAAGAGAGAAGAAGGGAGAAAGGCAGTCAGAGGGACAGAGAGGGGACCTGCTGTCAGAGAGCAGAGAGTCTAAGGACCCAGGGGAAATAACTTCTTTCAACTCCTGTGGGCCTGCCAGTCTCTCGTCAGGAACCTGTGGGGTGTACGAGTAGTGACGTTGTCCGGGTCCCTTTTCACCAACTGTTACTTGAGAGGAGAAGAATCAGAGGAGCTTTAGTTGTTTCTGTTAATAATTTCAACTCATCTCAGATTTTTGATGATCCAGAACCTCCTTACTCCTGTCACTCTTATGTTGCATCCGCGGTAACTCCAGAATCAATTTTGGTTGATGTGAACTTGCTCAATCCACATTTACACTTTTCATTAACTACAACTTGCTTTTCAACATACTCCTGTTGTCTTGCTCCTCACTTCCTTTCAGAAAGGAACACACTGGCCCATGTAGTCAAGCCCAATAGACCTGACTGAAAATGTTTAGCATGGAGAGAGGAGGTGAGGTCAGAGAGAAAAACCTGATCCTTGTGCAGCCTAGTTCATTATTTAGCACATACTCAAGCAGGGCCATTTAAAGACATTTATGGGACCTTGATACTTTTCATTTTAGAAAATCCATTCATATATCATAACATATTAAAATGCACTCCTCTCCCACATTAAATATGTACTTTTTGTTGCAAAAACTTTCAAGTGGATTTTACAATTTTGTCTTTAAGTTTTATCTGGCTCCTTGTAATGCATGTAATATATATTTGGCTGTGATTCCTCAGCACACTCAAAAATTATTTCCAATACCATAAAATTTTGTGAATAAATTTTGCAAGGAATGGAGCTGATGTATATGTCTTATAAATATCTAATTATCATTTATTAATTTTATTTTTTAAATTTTCTTATCATTTTTGAGATAATATTCATTTTTCCAGTCCTTGCACCTTTTTCTAGTCCCCTGGAAAGCTTAGGGTGTCCAAAATGGAAGCACTATGCCCAAAATGGCCAATGAAAGAACTTTCTGGGAAGAAGAAGAGTTAATGCAAAGGTACTGAGAGAGGAAAGAGGCTGGCTTATTGGAGTAGCAGAAAGGGAGACGAATGTGGTTGGGGTATACTGCATGAAAGGGAGGAGGCAGGAGAGGCCAACTGGGCCAGATGACTGAGGGCCTACCATGGAGATTTTGTGGACCGCTGTCCACAGAAGCGTAACTATTTCAGCTCATTGTATTTGTTTCATCAAGCCAGACATATCATGAATCTAAATAATCAAATGTAGATTTGTCTTATTACTTTGTCTACTGGTATGTTCTCTTACTTCTGTATTATCACTGAGCTACTTAGTCCAAACAAAAATTTTTAGGGAAACCTAACTTTGGAGAAATAAATGACTCAAAAGTTAACTGTCTGAACATCAACAGGATATTAGTCTTGGAACATAGCCATTTTATCCATTCCTTTGGCAGCTCTTAAGACTTTGTCCTCCAATATATACCTTCAAGTGGCCCATTTCTCCACTGCCATCATCCCATTCCTAGCACCATCGTAAGCACATGCTGATGGCACTATTAGTTTCTGACCTGAGCTCCTTCCACTGCTTCTCCTATTACCCTCACCGTCTATTCTCTACACAGCAGCTACAATTACATTGGACTGTAAGTATGATCATATTATTCCTCTGCTCCAAATTACCTACTGGGTTCCCATAACACTTAGAATAAAACCCAAAATCTTTATGTTGTTCAATAAAGTCCTAATATAATCTTATTCCTTGCCTGCCTCAGCACCTTTGTTCTTGCTGTTCTCTCTGCCTGCGGTGCTTTTCTTGCACACTTTTCCATGGTTGTCTATCATTATTCTGGTTTTTATTCTTAAGCCTCCTCCCAGGAGGGCTTCCTTCACCATTTTACCTAAAATAGTCTCACTCTTGACTTCTGCCCCCCAACACTCCACTCCCTTATCTTCACAGCACTTACCAACATCTGAAATATTATTATGCACGTGCTTTCTTGCTTATTGTTATTCCCCTCTTGAATGTAACCTCTACAAAGGAATTTTCTATCTTCATCCCTAATGCCAGCTGCTATACCTCTGGCACAAATAGTGCCTATAGTGCAATCAATAAATAGTTGTGTATAAATTTGTTTACCAATGACTAAAAAAATTTCAGGTAATAAAATCCTCATGATGAAAGAGCCTAATAAATAGGCTTTATTTTAAAAAGTCCTTTATCAACCTATCTGGGGTTATATTCAATTGAATTTCCAATTTTATGGAGGCCCAGATACTGCAAATACTCTTTTCATAGTTGTTGGAAATAATAGTGACTTTTCAGGTTGTCATTCAATATATTTACATTATTTATCTGCTAAGCTGCCTAGAATGATCACTTACTGTGAAACAGCAGTTGAAGTGGTTCTTGGGAGCCAGCTCACCCCAACTCACTTTCTTTAGCATATAATTATTCATAGTAGCCTCATGATCCTTTGCATTATTGTGGTATTAGTTATAATGCCTCCTCTTTCATTTCTGATTTTGTGTCCTCTTTTTTCTTGGCAAGTCTAGCAAAAGTTTATCTATTTTGTTTATCTTTTCATAAAACCAGCTGTTAGTTTAATGGATCTTTTATATTATTTTTTTTTCTGTCTTTATTTCACTTATTTCCACTCTGATCTTTGTTATTTCCTTCCTTCTACCAACTTTGGGCTTAGTTTATACTTCTTTATCTAGTTCCTTAAAGTGTAAAACTTGGTTGTTTTGAGATCTTTTTTTAAATTTCTTTATTGATTAAGTTATTACATATGTGTCCTTATCCCCACATTACCCTCCATCCCCCCTACTCATGCCCTCACCCCCATTGTCTGTGTCCATTGGTTAGGCTTATATACTTGCATATAAGTCCATTGGTTGATCTCTCCACCATACCCTCCCCCTCCCCTACCTTCCCTCTGAGGTTTGATGGTCTGATCGATGCTTCTCCATCTCTGGATCTGTTTTTGTTAATCAGTTTATGTTGTTCATTATATTCCATAAATGAGTGAGATCATGTGATATTTATCTTTCTCTGACTGGCTTATTTCACTTAGCATAATGCTCTCCAGTTCCATCCACGCTGTTGCAAATGGTAAGAATTCCTTCTTTTTTACCGCAGCATACCATTCCATTGTGTAAATGTACCACAGTTTTTTAATCCACTCATCTACTGATGGGCACTCAGGCTGTTTCCCAATCTTAGCTATGGTGAATTGTGCTGCTATGAACATAGGGGTGCATATATCCTTTCTAATCGGTGTTTCTAGTTTCTTGGGATATATTCTTAGAAGTGGGATCCATGGGTCAAATGGGAGTTCTGTTTTTAGTTTTTTGAGGAAACTCCATACTGTTCTCCACAGTGGCTGCACCAGTCTGCATTCCCACCAGCAGTGCACGAGGGTTCCTTTTTTCTCCACATCCTTGCCATCACTTGTCGTTTGTTGATTTGTTGATGATAGCCATTCTGACAGGTGTGAGATGGTACCGCATTGTCATTTTGATTTGCATCTCTTCGATGTTTAGTGACTTTAGGCATGTTTTCATATGTCTTCTGGCCTTTCTTCTGTTTTCTTTCAAAAAGTATCTATTTAGATCTGTTGCTCATCTTTTGATTGGGTTGTTTATCTTCCTTTTGTTAAGTTTTATGAGTTCCCTATAAATGTTGGAGATTAAACCCTTATCGGTGATAACATTGGCAAATATGTTCTCCCATGCAGTGGGCTTTCTTGTTGTTTTGTTGATGGTTTCCTTTGCTGTGCAAAAGCTTTTTATTGAGATCTTTCTGGTGTATTAATATAGGCATTTATCATTATGAACTTCTCTCTTGGAACTGCTTTGGCTGCATCCCATATGTTTGTTGGATTTCCACTATCATGTTGTATTTCCATTTTTATTTGTCTGAAGATATTTCTGATTTCTCTTTTGCTTTTCTTGACCCATTGGTTGTTCAGTAGCATGCTGTTTAATCTCCACATGTTTGAAAATTCTCTAGTTTTCTTCTTGTAATGATTTCTAGTTTTGTACTATCATGGTTGCAAAAGTTGCTTGATTTCCACCCTCTTAAATTTACTAAGACTTGTTTTATGGCCTAAAATATGATCTATCCTGGAGAATGTTCCATGTGCACTTGAGAATAATATGTTCTGCTGCTTTTGGATGGAATGCTCTATAACACCTGTTCAGTTCATCTGGTTGAACATGTTGCTTAAGTGCAATATTTCCTTACTTATATTCTACTAGGATGATCTATCCATTATTGGAAGTGAGGTATTAATATTGTATTTCTGTCTATCTCTCCTTTCAGGTGCGTTTTATATATTTAGGTGCTCCTATATTGGGTGCATAGATATTTGTAAATGTTATATCCTCTCGTTGAATTGCCCTCTTTATCATTATGCAATGATCTCTGTGTCTTACTACAGTTTTTGGCTGAAATACTATTTTGTCTGATATAAGTACAGCTACCCTTTCTTTGGGCTTGCATTTGAGTAGAATATCTTTTTCCACACCTTTACTTTCAGTCTGAGTGTGTTCTTAAAGCTGAAGTGAGTCTATCGTAGGCAGCATATGGTTGGGTTTTTATTTTATTTATTTTATTTTATTTTACTCTATTCAGCCAATCTATGTCTTTTAATTGGAAAATTCAGTCCATTTACATTTAAAGTAATTTTTTGATAGGTATGGACTAACTATTGCCATTTTGTTAACAGTTTTTCTGGCTGTTTTGTAATTCTTTTTTTCCTGTCGTCTCCGCTTGCTCATTTCCTTTGTGATTTGATGATTTTCCGTAGTGGTGTGCTTAGGTTCCTTTCTCTTTATAATTTTTCTATCTACTGTAAGTTTTTGCTTTGTGCTTACCCGGAGGCTTATAATTACAGTGCTCTATTTTAAGCCGATAAGAACTTAAGTTTGAATGTATACTAAAGTTCTATATTTTTACTACCCCTGACATTTTATGATTTTGATGTCACAATTAACATTTTATCCTGTATATCTATTAACAAATTATTTTAGTTATAGTTGTTTTAATACTTTTGTCTTTTTAACCTTCATGCTATATTTTTAAGTGGTTTATCCACCACCATTACAATATTAGAGTATTCCGAATTTAACTAAAATTTACCTTTACCAGTGAGATGTATACTCTCATATGTTTTCCTATTACTAACTAGTGCCCTATTTTTCAACTTGAAAACTGCCTTTAACATTTCTTGTAAAGTCCTACTAGTAGTGTTGAAATCCTTTAGCATTGGCTTATCTGGAAAACTCTTTATCTCTTGTACTAAAACCAACTGCAAATACTAATATGCTAAAACAACCATCTGTCACAGTTGTACACATTTTAAAATAAAAACCTTACATAATACAATAACTGTACCTAGCTAGTCTATTAGATAGGACAGAGGAATGCAAATGTCCCTTGGTATTACCACTAATAGTATTAGTCAGATAATCTTTAATAAATATCAATTAAAAGTATTCCCTTAGTGATCTTAAAATATATGTAAGAGATTTTAAAGTAGAGGTTCTGATTTCAGTTACTGTGTATGGAAGGAAAGTACTACAAATATTTAAAAGCAATTCATTTCTCCACAGAAAAACATGCTCCAAGATGATACATTGTAAAGTGATTTATAGCATATTGACTGTGGTGCTTCTAATGAAAAAGTAATTGTACAAGTTTTCCCTGGAGAATATTCTCAGTAACAACAATCCATGCTCACGGAGAATCATGAGTTAGAAAATGAGAACCAAATGAACTCACAGCTGGGAAAAGCCAACAATAATTAATTTAACACCAGCTATCTGTAGGAGACATGTATACATTTCAAAATTTCTCTTGAGAGAAACAAGGTTATTGAAGGGCACAGACCACTAATTTATTAACATGTTCAAAGAATTTTTTCTTAATAAGATAATATGCTCCATTAAAAAATAACTTGTTTTAGGGCTAGGAGGTTATGATAAATAGTTGGTCAACACCATCATTTGAATTTTAATAGTGTAGCAAAGTGAGTTCACATTGAACTTGGACAATATGTTCCCCAACAGTAGTAGAGAGAAAACAGTGTCATTAAAAGGGGCTTTATTCTGATTCATTGGCTAAGAAAATGGGAACAGTTTGAGGTCTTCCATGTTGTTTCATTTTAATAAGCAGCAAGCATTTTTCATGTCCTCGTTAAAGTGGTTAATGTCTTTCTCTAGTCTCATTGTCACCGCCAGAGTATACTCTCTGTTGTTTCTTAACTAGGACAATTCCTGTTCATTTCAGAGAAGATCAGAAAGTCAAATCTGATTGCTCACATGTGGTTGTTAATAAAACTCCTATTGTGCTGCTCAAGGTACCCATGGGGATTGTACACTTATTTATATTTTCTTATGGTTTTCTATAATTATTGTGATTGTACTTTCACAAAGTAAATGTATCTCCACCAATTAAAGAAGTGGTGGGTTAAGAATATTCATCAGACTTGTGTGAAAGGATATTGTTCTTAGGGACTGATCAAAGCATAGAAATTAAACTGCTATTATCATGCATTCAACCCAAGAGTTAAATTCAAATGCTCAGCAACTTCGGAGTTTATTTAAGCTGATGTTAACTACTTCTGAAAATAAACATGATACAGGACTTGCATTCCTGATATGACTCTTTGTTGTATTAAAAGTGGTGGAAAAAACAACTATATAATCTTGGGGGATATAGTTTACGGTATATGACCAATTTGATTACAGTTCATTCAGATCAATTTAAAATTTCAAAATCATAAAATTCCAAAAACCTCATTTTGGTTTATATATTTGTATGTCGTTTGCTTCACCTCTTTATTTTTTTTGAAGGCTCCAGGATTAAAAAAAGAATATCCATGAAAACAAGCAGCTGAGGTTATCAACTAGAGAAAACACAGTCGCTTTTCATGTTTTGCTGCTTAGAAATTTCATTGTATCTAGTTTGACAGTGCTTGCGGCAGAAGTGATCAGCTGTACTTCCATTCCATTAGCTGTCATTCTGATGCTAGACTTTTAGCCTGCTGTGTGCGAGATGGGACTGTCCCTACACAATTCCCATCAAAGGTAATTTTCTGTGCAATGGTGTGTAAAATTTACCTCTAATTATGATAAGGTCACTGATGGGTTACTTATGATATGCTCTCTGGAGACCACTGTGGTGAATAGCTTTCGGCAAGCTTCATCTGGAGAAATTAAATTGGTTCGACCATGACTCAATAGAAAGTAAAAGTCTCTGAGAAAATTCTTCCTCAATCATGTTTAAAGCCCTAAAGAAACCGAGACAGAGAGAGAGAGAGAGAGAGAGAGAGAGAGAGAGAGAGAGAGAGAGGAGGGGGCAGAGTGCATAGTGGTGAAGGCTATGGGTTTTGGAATTAAGCAGACTTGAGTTTTAATCCAGGATTTCTGGGCGTAGAAGGCCCAACGTGACCTGGCCTATGCACATCTCTTGGCTTTTACTCCTCACATTCGCTCCCTGGGCTCCATCACCATTGGCGTCCTTCCTGATCCTCAAACATGCCATGGCCACTCTTGTTCTGGAGACTTTAACCACAGAGTTTCCCGTAGTTGGACTGCTCTTCCTTCAGATATTCAGTGTGTGGCGCTTCCTAGTTCTTCCACTTTCTAATACATGGAATGTATCATACCCACTATTTGAACTACTAGTATACGAACATAGCTTCCTCCTCTCTATTTAGAACAGCCAACCCTTGTCTAATTAATCACTGCTGTGTCATCCTATTACGATTCTTGAAGTTCTAATCATAGTCTTAAATTATTTATTTACTGCTTAATGTATAATTAAGTTTAATTAATGTACAATTAAGTTTGCATATGACCATGGGGGAGATATCGAAGAATGTAAGGTATCTTGACTAAGACATACCACAATCTTGAAACCCCACTGATATAAACCATATGAGTTAATATAGCTGATAAAATGGATTAAAAAGAAGATCCACATTAACAAATAAGATGGAAAATCTTCTTGGACTTGATGAAAGCATGGAAATAGAACTGATTATTGTTTTATTAAAATAGCATTAGAGTGATTTCACCTTTCACTATGATTATGGAGGGTCTCCATGAAGGGAGGATATGTTATTCACTTTAGTTATTAACACTTATTGAGGAAAGATTTTATATGTAATGGTGGTAAATGAAAATGAGGTGAATAAATATGGTGAAATTTTGTATTTATTTAAACCTATCAGGTTTTTTGGGTCCTCCTTCTAAAGACAGCCTACTTGTAGACATAATAACGACTTTCAAATGGTTCACGTCCAGTAAATATTTGCCAACAAATGACTAAGTGCTAGCTGCATTGGAAGATCCTCCTTGTGTTCTAATCCTCAGTGCAAATTGTAACAACAAGAACAAAGATGAAGTTCTTACCACAGGGTCCAGTCATGGCCACAGTATGGCTGAACATTTCCCAGGTAGAATCCCAGAGACTGAGTGACCTCCACAAGATTGGTAAAGTCAAGACTAATGCTGTTGAATAGGACAGATGTCATGATAATCTCATCAATAGCCCATACATCTTCTCCTTGGGAAGAATGATACGGTTGCCACCATCTGAACTGAATTCCAAACTGTCTTGCATCATCTGGTAATTCTACGGAGATTATTCTAAAGGAGAAAAAAGTAAAAAATGTATATTACTTTGACATGTTAAAATACAAACATTTATAGCAGGATTCTTTTTTTTTTCTGCTGTATAGTATTTTAAAAAAAATTTCTTCCACTATTACACACATTCTTCTGAAATTTCCAATTTTCCTGTCTGACTCCAACAAAATCTTCTAAACACTTTTAAAAATCTAAAAAAATTGACTTTTGTTTCACTCATCTGATCTCAGAAAAGCTAAGTCAGTAAACCACAGTTCTCAAAGTGGCAGGATGCGTCTCAGTCTGCTAACGGATCTATGGCAGCTTGTTACACGCATTAGAGTTTGGGGCTGGTTGAACCATGGCACTTCCTTATTCCCATGAGGGTAGCATAGTGTGCAAGGTCACTTGCTGTGTCATGGTGGCTATGACAACAAACCTTTACCTGACAAATGGAGAAGAAAATTAAGAATAATATCTAATTTCCAGGAGCAATTATTGTACACAGCAGCAGGAACCATACATTAATTGTCACTGCAATGACATCTGCTTGAAAGCTCCATAAATCACAGTACCATGCTGCTCACACGCACACACAAGGTGAGATGTGAAGCAAATGGCAAATGGAACGTTTGTCTCCATCAACGTGCAATTAAACACCAGGAGACGTGTTTGCAGTAAACGCACAGTGAAGGAACTGGGTCTTTCTTTAGGGAGCAAAGGAAAACTCGCAAGGCAGTGACCAGTTGGATAACTTAGAAATAAATTATTAAAAAATTTTAACGTCTGTGTGGTTTACTAAGAAATTAGATTGATTTTAATATTTGCATGATGTTATCTTCAGTTATTGCATTAAGAAACTTTAAATCACATATTGGAAATGTAATGTTTTACGCATTAAAAGTTATTAAAAAGTATCTATAGTCTCTTTAAATAACTTGTACATGGAAATATGGATAGAATAACATGACTATCATCACTGATTACATAAACTACTAGTAAGAAACTGGTAGAACTTTTTGAAATGTTAGAAAACATACTTTTTAAATAATGAAAAATCAATATTCAAATACAGGAATATAAATTAAACAGGCTAAAACACATAGCTATAATATGTTTATGGTTTTTAAGTACTTCCCACAGTCTGCTGAATTGTTTTTCACCAATGTGAATTTGTTAGAGGAAAAGAGTAAATTTTAGCTAAGGATTTTAGTAATTTTCACCTTAATTTTTCTAAATATTCATTTGTTTATTAAATATTAAATAAATACATTATTAATATTAATATAACAAAAAATAAATCAAAACTATATTGGACTGGCTCAATAGTGAAAAATATGATTTAATTGAATAATTTAATTTGATTAGCAATTATTAAAAAATAATTTTACGTTATATTAATAATTTTAGAAATAATTGCTATTCTCTCTGATGAAAATAAATATAATTTTAAAAAATAACAACTGAAAAGTAGAATTTCTCAGGAAACTTTATTGGAAAATAAAGTGCATATTTATGTACTAGAGGCCTGATGCATGAATTTGTGCACAGGTGGGGTTCCTTGGCCTGGCCGGTGATCGGGGATCGACTGGGGCCATCTCATCCAGTCCCAATCGGGGCTGCAGGAGGTTGGCCGGCTGAAGGGAGGGGCCATGGGAGGTTGGAGGGCTCGGGGGAGGGACCGCAGAAGTTGTCCAGCTGGCCGGCCGGAGGGGGGGGGGCGAGGGGGGCGAAGGGACTGCGGGAGGTTGGGCAGCCGCAGAAGGTTGGCTGTGGGAGTGCACTGACCACCAAGGGGCAGCTCCTGCGTTGAGCGTCTGCCCCCGTGATGGTCAGTGCACATCATAACGACTGGTTGACTGGTCATTCTGGTGGTTTGGTCATAACGGTCGCTTAGGCTTTTATATAGAGAGATATGATAATGTAATAAAATGACCAATATTTTCCCTGGCAGAGATATTAAGGCCATGGTCTGTACCCAGACTCTTGGGGAGGTACTAAACTTCTATGTGCTTCAGCACCTTCAGCTATGAAATTGGAATGGTATCCTATGGCAGAGTCAGTTTTTCACTATTGTGTCCTAGCACCTAGAACAGTACCTGACATAAGGACTTAAATTCTTGCTGCGAGAATGAGCTACTATTATCAGCGTACCCTAACAGATATTTGAATACAGAGGCAGCTTTCAAGTAACAATGCCATGATCTAGACCTGGGCAGCCTGGCTCCAGAGCCTGTGCTCTCAATCTTTACTTCACGTCTTGGGGTAGGGTGGCAGATTGCTTTCACCACGCTATGCATATTACAGGGCTGGTTAGAACAGCTGTAGAACCATTTGATTAGAATTCCTAGAAGAGAGCCCAGGGACTTAGGTTGACTTTCTGTATCAATCTTCCTTTTTAAAGTAGATGCTAAGTTCATATATTTCTTATAATCAAATACAATAATCAACATAAAATAAGATTAGGCTTCATAATAATTTTAGAACATAAGAACAAGCCCCACAATTAAGAAAAATATAGAATAAGAAAAGAAACATATAGAATAATTTTAGTCTCATCAGTGATACGAAGCTTTACATTAATAAAAATACCAATTATTTCACAAGACATCCTAATCAGTTTGAATTAAAACATTAACTAAAATATATTCACAGACTTTCAATTTTATAAATAACAAGCATATAGAGGTCTTTCATTTATTGAATGAATCATAGGCAAGCAAATTATTAGAAATTGGCTAGGAGTAATAATGGTTAGCCAATTAACATATCTAATTTATAGATCATACTTCATTTTCAAACAACCATGACAGAAAGGAACAATATGCAATTCAGAGCAATTACAGGCAGCAGGTTATGCTGAAGAAAATACAGCCATAGCTAACAGCATCAAGATATATTTAACTTTCCTGTGAAGAATTTACATGGTTTGTATTATTTATTATATAAGATATAATTTAGCATTTAGAATATATCAAATTCTACTTCTGTCAATCACCTTTTATTAATATTTGTAAGAGAGAGGGGGAGGGAAGAAGAGTCTCAGACAGAGGTACATATATAGAAAATGAACGTGTTCTCCCCTCTTCTTGAAATAAAATCTCCACTCTGATCTTAATCTTTCAAGCTATGCACATACCTAATGCTGAAGAGCCACCTTGATCCTGCTTAGAAGAAAAATGCTGCTGTCAAATGGCAGGCAAGATTAAATGCACCTTTGCAATAGCACATTAAATGTATAATTATTTTTCATATCAACAAGGATTAATTAAATTTCATGATACAGATAGATTACTGAATTTTGGAGCTGTCCATCCTCATTAGAAAAAATTGTGCTTTAGGCCACGTTAACTTAGGGTGGTGACATTTTCTTCATGTTTTCATCATTATTATGATTATCACCTTGATTTTAAATTTTCTTTTAATGTTCACTATGGAGAGCCTATGAAACATTACTTTAGTATTCATATGTGTCTACTGAGTGAGAAAGTTGAGTTTAGCCTTACATTTATCTTTAAAGGAAAATATCCAATACATCTGGTATGTTCTTAAAATTTTATATAGTGTTTATAACTCCTAATAGTTATTAACTACAATCTCTGTTACATGCTACATTATTTTCCATGAAAATAAAAGTTCTCATCAATTTGCAAATACTTAATTCTGGAAACAGCCCTATGAAAAATGCTCAGGTTTGCCCAGCCAGCATGGCTCAGTGGTTAGGTTTCAACCTATGAACCTGGAGTTACTGTTCGATTCCCGGTCAGGACACATGCCCAGGTTGTGGGCTTGATCCCTCAATGGGGGGCATGCAGGAAGCAGCTGATCAATGATTCTCTCTCATCATTGATGTTTCTATCTCTCTCTCCCTCTTCCTCTCTGAAATCAATAAAAATACATTTTTAAAAAATGCTCAAGTATGTTGTCTATTATCAGTGCCCCTGCCAGTCACCATGGTGCCCACACAAACCTCAGTGCCCACAGCCTCAGTCTTTTTCACATCTCCCCATGATCTGCATGGACCTCTAGGAGTCAGTTCTTTGTATCCCACTGGGAACGTAAGCCACAGTGTTAACCTCCTCCAATGGTATTTTCCCTTTCCCATTCTCCTCTTTTCCTGATATTTTAAAGGAATTTCAGTGAGCAGATTAATAAATATTCTGAAAAGAGTGAAGATGACTTGAACGTCTCTGAAATTATACCACTTACAGTGGTTACTACTCTGCTTTAAGTGAAACTTAAGTCTCACAACTGTGACTATAGATTGTGAAATACATAAGCTAAAGAAAAATAGAAGGAGCATGAAGAAGGGACTTTAGTTATATTCTCACACTCCACCTTTACTAGGGACTCTATACATGCTAGAAAAAGTTAATTACATTCATGTCTTAATTATAATATAAAATTTATTGACTATCATGTTTTTTGAGTTATTATTTCATATGATTTATTATTAGATGCTATATTATATTGCTATCAAATATTCATCAACAGCATTTATAATTCAGTATTATATTAAAATAATATTTAATAGTTAGCACTATAGTTAAATGAGAAAAATAGTATTTTTCTCTTTCCTAGGCATCAAATTATTTCTCTTATATGCACATTTCAAAATTTGAGAATAAATTTCTCCAATTTTATTGGGTTAGAAGAATGTGACTTGCTAATTTTTCATTACAAGATTCATCAATCTTTGTCCTCACCATCTTGCAGTGGAAAAATATCTGGAATCTTACACCATTTGAATGAAGACTTCCTCAGAAAGGAGCTATTTCTCTAACGATTTTTTCCAAATGATTTGCAACATACCTGGGCTCATGATAGTTGAGATATGAGTAGTGCTCCAAGAGTTTCCAAGTTATCCCATTATCATAAGAATAATGCAATAAAACTCCTTCTCCGGGCTGGTCCGGGGCTTTGCATGTGCTCAGAACAGACTTGCTCCCCAGCCTCAATGTGAACTGCAGAAACCTAGACATGAATTGTCTATAATTAGTGTGTGCACAAGCATTTTCAATCATAATGCTCATCTTGGTTTTTAAAGAATTTCAGACACATTTAAATGAACTACCCCAAAGCTGTAGATTTCCACTCATCCCTCTTTTATAAAATATAATTTCACTGTGAGATGTATGAATATGTGTAGAAGATAAGGTCCATGCACCTGTTTTATATACAGATACATACAAATGTAACTCTATATTTATACATATCTGTATCCTATGACTTGTGTATGTACACTTAAAATGCCAATCATTCCTTTACTGCATTATTTATGGAGCACTGGGGGAAGGGCAATGTAAATCTCATCAGCCTCTGCAAGCTGTCAAGTAAATAAAACTACATAAATAATTAACTAGTCCTTGGCTTGAGAACACAGTTTTGATGCCAACATTTCATATTTTTTAAACTCTAGTCAGTCATTAGTATCGTAAAGTCATCAGTGAGCTTTTTAGTTTATTTAAAATGAGGACAAATTAAACCTATATAAACTCCCTCTCATGCTGGTTTTAAATGAGAATATGTACATATTAGCAAAAATAAGAAATAAAAAATAGAAAATTAATAGATCTAAGTTCAAACATTATTACCTGGTTTCAGTATGTATTCCACCCTGCCTTCACTCACCTGGATTGTGAGCTGTCAAGGAAAGATGTAATTAGCTGACGTCTCCCATCTTTGTTGAAAACCAGGGCCTTACCACTGGCCAGGACACCACAGCCAAAGCTGACTTCAGCACCACGGATAGAGTAAAAGTTATGGTAAGAGGAGAGCCTGGAACTGCCGAAGCTTTCAGAAATGAACATTGGGAATGTCTGCGATGCCATCTCGCAAGCTGGGCCAGAAAATCCAGGGTCACACCTGAAAGAGAGCCCATGAAATGAAATCTTAAACTGTTGGTCCTTTCAGAGTTTCCTGAATCTTCCCTGGGGAGGAGGAAGTCCAGAGGCCAGAATTGGATTGAATGGTAGGCAAGGCTCATCAGACTGGAGAATTCTGAATCAGAAGACGTGGTAAGGGCAGACTGTGAATATTACAGAAGAACACACACTTTGCATAGCTCTGCTGTAAAGAGCTTATGACTTAAAACAATCACTCAGCACTCACCTTTGACCAATGCCAGCAATTCATCTCCAAATAGATTTATGTTTTTGCACATTTACAATTTAAAATCTTTGTCAAAGGTATATACTTTTATCTATAATTACGTTCACTTAACTTGTAAAAGAAACAACATAAATAAAATACTTATATAAAGTATCTAGAATAAATTTCCTTTAAGAACAAGTGTAAACATACATGTTATATTTGTGACCGTAATTATTTGAAAAAGATTGGAAATAAATGTATCAACTATTTCAAACTTAGATGGGCATTTTAAAGGAAATACTTACACCCTTGACCTAGATAGATGTCCTTCGCAGAACTGTGTTGCCTCTCAGTGGAATCCCAAATTAGTAGTGCTTCAAGGAAAAGAAGGAAAAAAACCCACAACAACCTGCCTGCTGCCATGTAAGAATACACTGTTTATGTTAGCTGACTAGAATATGTATGGGACTCCCTGCACCTTTTACCAGTGAAAAAACTCGTCCCAGAAGGCTCAACAACTGAATTCAGAACCTTCTTATATTTAAAGAAATTTACTTATCAGGAATTAGTTTCAAATCCTTTATTTTTATTTATTACTTCTTTCTTACTATATTTGCTATGTAGCCATCCCATTACAAAATTAAATTGGTGTCTTTTGGGGTGGCATGGGGTTCTCATGAAAGCATTCAAAACTTCCTAGAGTCTGAAACAAGCCTTTTATAAAGCAAGTGTACCAGTGAAGGGATATTATGATTTAATTCAGAAGGCTGTTTGTTTGTTACCACTAGCTCTGAAACTGGGATCCACGCTGGCCTCAGAGAGGTCCAAGGAATGTATGAACATGCTGACATCAAATGCCAACTTTGATGTGCACTGGATATTCAGAGGGAGAAAGTTTATAGCAATCATCATAGTATCAAAGAAGTTGGGCCCTAACATGCCAAGAACTGCCATAAACTGAAGCTTGAGGGTGGTCTTGGCATTAGAGATGGGAGTGGGAAAGGAAAACAGTATTTTGCAGAGCATGTAAATGAGCCTCCCACAGTTTGCTTCTTACACATGTTACCTCATTGACTTAAGTCAGACTCTGAATAGCCAAGTAGTGTCTAAGAAGGACTTAAAAATTACCTCAGGAGGATACATTTTAACACTGGGAAACTGAATATGGCCACAAAATGGAATCAGTGGTCCCAACAAGACTACTGCCAGAGTGCATCTCAGGACAAATGCATCTTTGTGGGTCTTAAATGTGTCTTCTTAGGACCAGTGACTGGGAGAAATTGGTGAGCATTTAGAGATGACTTACAGGGGAGTCAGTTCCCATGTTCTGGTTTTGAAAGTATACTTTTAGTCAAAAGTTACACACTTGGGATAGGATGCTGATTAGAATTCCACTCAGATATTTAAATACCTCTGTGGCCTTTGTTTTGCAGCCAAACAATAGGGTAGCACACACAGGTGATTTCAGGAGTGACCCGAAGCTCTCCTGACTCCAAAGATGCCCCCTATTGGTTCATCTACCCAACCTCAAGTGCAATATTCCCTGGTAAGATACATGGCTGACACATGTGTAGAAAGGTATCTAAGCTCTCTGTCCTTCTTATTTGCATCTTTAACATCTCTAACAGGGGTGGGCTTATCAGGATAGTGAGTTGTCAGTTTAGATACATAGGCCCAGGTATTATACACAGGCAAGAAAGTGTTAAGAAACAAGAGAGGTGGAATCCTGGTAGCAAATAATGGTAGTGATGAGGGGAGCAATCTGGGGAGACACAGAGCTGCAGAGACCCCAAATTCAAGGATCTGTTTAAAGGAAATTAGTGGTATTGGATATGAATTCACTTAAAAATATATTTTTATTGATTTCAGAGAGGAAGGGAGAGAGAAAGAGAGATAGAAACATCAATGATAAGAGAAAATCATTGATCGACTGCCTCCTGCATGGCCAACAGTGCAGACGGAGCCTGCGACCCAGGCATGTGCCCTGACTGGGAATTGAACCATGACCCTAACACTCAACCACTGAGCTATGCTGGCTGGGTGAATATGAATTTCTTTTCCCTGCAATTTTGCTCAAACTTGACAAGGCACATATTGCTGGAAAAGGATGTAGTGGCCAAACCTTTAGCTCAGCCACAAGTGCACAAAGCCAATGAATATTACATAAAACATTGTCAGAAATACAACCCCCCCCCCCCAAAGTTCCAACTCATGAAAACATTCTGTGAAACTTGAGGAGGTGAAGGCTATGATTACTTGGTATAATGTATAGTGTCAAAAGAGAATGATGCCCAAAGACATAAAACTGCCATTTGGATTTTTGTTTCCATCCATCATGGGTAACACAGATGGTTGCTATAATAAAACTATTGAATGTTAACAAGGATATTGTATACAATAAATGAAGTATGAAGCATAACTATTGTAATTATAGATAGGTCTTTTAGAAATAGCACTTTCTATTTTTATTAATAAAAGCAGCTGTACTTTTAGGTAATTTGTTTGCAAAACTTTTCAGGACAACTTCAGGAATTACTAAAATGTCTGGTCTCCTTGTGTTAATTTTAGTTAAAATGTCTTAAAGCAGAGGATGGCCTGGTATGGAAAACGGATAAAGATAACAACTTGAAGAAAATACCAGTCAGTATTTCATAGATCTAATGAGTCAGTGTTTCTGAGTGGGAGTTGGTGGTTTTATGAAAAAGCAAAGAGATGCAAATTATGTTTTGAAATATGAATAGGAATTTTTCAATTCTTTACATACTTTATAAAACATTTCCATTGTGCAGAATGAGGTCTCTGTTAATTAAATTCATTGATATGTAGTTAAAAAGTTAACCTGATACTATATACTCTAATCTCAGTACTGGCAAGTGTCTTGCCTCAGACATATAATTCACAAATAGGTCCAAAGGTCTTTTATGAGTTCATTAGTAATGAAGTAATTGGATAATTAATTACTCTTTGTTTGGAGGACAAGAAAAGAAAAACAGACTAGATAATCTTTTGTTGAAAACTTATCTGTGTAACAAAGATTGTCTGTGGTTTTAGGGATTTCTAGGATATCTTATAATTAAATATTAATATAGGAATATCTAGTGGTACCTAGATATTACATTATTTATGTACTAGAGGCCCAGTGCACGAAATTTGTGCATGGGTAGGGTCCGTAGCAGCTGCCGACTGGGACCTCCCTTCCCTAGCTGTCAGCTGCCAGATGGGGCCTTCCTCTGTTCCATGCCACCCTCTGGTGGTCAGCACATGTCATAGCGAACATTCAAATTCCTGGTTGGTCGAACTCCCAAGGGGACACTTTGCATATTAGAATTTTATATATATAGATAATTTCACACTAATATTCAACATTATGTAATACTAGGGGCCCGGTGCATGAAATTCGTGCACTGGGTGTGTGTGTGTGGGGGTAGTGTCCCTCAGCCCAGCCTGCCCCCTCTCACATACTGGGAGCCCTCAGGCGTTGACCCCCATCACCCTCCGATCGCCTGATCGGCCCCTTGCCCAGGCCTGACGCCAGAGGTGTCAGGCTTGGACAGGGGACCCCCATCTGCCCCCGATCACTGGCTCTGGCCCCCACCCAGGCCTGAGGCCTCTGGCCCAGGAATCATGCCTGGGCACGGGACCCCCATCTCCCTCTGATCGCTTGCTCCACCCCCCGCCCAAGCCTGACGCCTCTGACCCAGGCTTCAGGCCTGGGCAAGGGGACCATCATATCCCCTCAATCCCCGGCTCCGCCCCCAACCCAGGCCTGATGCCTCGGCCAGAGGAGTTGACCCTCATCACCCTCCGGTCACCAATCACCGGATCGGCCCCTTGACCAGGCCTGAGGCCTCCGGCAGAGGTGTCAGGCCTGGGCAGGGGACCCCCAGCTCCCCGCGGTTGCAGGCTCCGCCCCTGCCCAGGCCTAACGCCTCTGGCCTAGGCGTCTGGCCCGGGCAGCGGGGACCTGCAGTGGCAGCGGGGGGCGCCGCGATCGTGAGCTTTGCTTAAGGCCCAGGCAAGGGACCCCTAGCTCCTGGGACTGCCAGCTTTGACCGTGTCCAGCTCCCATCGCTGGCTCCACCCCTACTTCCTGCTATCACTGGCCAGGGCGGCAAAGGCGCCTGATTCTCCGATCATGGCTGGGGGGCAGGGCAAAGGCAGCCCCAGGGCCGCCTTTGCCCTGCCCCCCAGCTCTTAGCTCCCCTCTGGGTTTCAGATCACTGTCAGTGGCAGGGGGCTTCTTCCTGCTTTCCCTTTCGCCTCCCTGCATTGTGCCTACATATGCTAATTAGCCGCCATCTTGTTGGCAGTTAACTGCCAATCTTAGTTGGCAGTTAACTGCCAATCATAGTTGGCAGTTAATTTGCATATAGCCCTGATTAGCCAATGAAAATGGTATCGCTGTATGCCAATTACCATTTTTCTGTTTTATTAGTGTAGATACCTTATACATCATTTTAAAGGCCCAAATGATTTTCAAAAGGAAGCAAAATTGCAAAGTTATATTTAAAGATGAATTTTCTTACCAAATCTTCTAAATCTGGCTTGCTCAGTTTCCTTTAGTATTAGGTCTATGGGTCAGGATTGATTTTCAAAATTCATTTTACAGAGTATGTTAGGAATTAAAATATGACTCACAAACACTAGAACAAGTCTATGGGAAAATAACATTAAAGAATGTACTAAATACAGAAAAGGCAGTCATCAAGCTACAAGGAATTCAAATTTGTTCACAAATTTACATGAGGTATGCTAAAGTTGTTCACATTTTAGTTTAGTAGAAATTAATTTATTCATTAATGTCAATTTATAAAATACACTTAATACTTTATTTATGCTTAAATTCCATTTGGAGTACCTTACTTTTGGTCTTCAAAGACCTCAAAACCCTGAAAAAATATTAGGTTAAAATGATTTGTGGCTTAAACATATAAAGTATGTA
Organism: Myotis nattereri; assembly: GCF_964212035.1. NCBI lineage: Eukaryota > Metazoa > Chordata > Mammalia > Chiroptera > Vespertilionidae > Myotis > Myotis nattereri. The sequence continues at coordinate 68,689,515 of NC_138086.1, forward strand.
CCAAAAAAAGAGAAGTGTCGGTATAATTTTAAAAGGCTCACCTGCAGCCATGCCGAGTGCACTGTCCTCTGCCAGAACAGAATTTGAGACACGACGGGCCTATGTACACTGCAGGGCAAGAGACAGCATGTGAAAGATGGCATAAAAATGGGGAAAACCAAGAATATCTCAGGCATTTAAAACAGTTTTGTGAGGCAATGCCCATGACATCTAGCCCACTGTATACACGTTGTGCACAAGAAACTAGTGTGACATGTGGAGTGCTGGGTGACCAGGTAAGTGCTTCGTTACACATCTGCCAGAACCGTCTTAACTTAATTCTTTCAAGATTTTAATGTTTCATAGCAAAGAAAGTAGGAACATGTGATTTGGGTTCCTTAACAGAGTCTCCTGAGCTAAAATGATTTCAGGCAGAATATTAATGCTTCTGCCTTGAACTTTCTACATAGCTTAAATTTCCTTAGGTAGAAATAAAGAATTTACAAAGGATCAAGTAGATACAGCATGCAATGGTGAGGGTATAATTTAATTTAAAAAACTATGATTTCCATTCTTACCAGGTAATAATCTATAACCTTGAAGATGAGTGTTACATATATTTTGAAGTATTAATCACCCTTCCTCAAACGGGGAATTATAATCTGTTGTTGAGTAAAACCTTTTCTCTATAATGCAGGTCTATCCCTAAATGGTGGGCTTGACTGGCAATGATATTATGAATTCTAATACTTGAAATTCTGATCTTTGGAATGCTGAGTGATAGGGCTCCTCGCTATTGAATGGTAGGTTCTGAGATACTCAAACTCAAATATATTTAAGATATTAAGCTGTTTGATAACCAGTATAATCAAGTCACACCAAATAGTATAAAAGTGGAACAAAACCATGAGGAATTAGAGATGCAATGGTTGTTCAGATTTCACACAGTCAATATCCGGCATAAACAAATTTATCATCCATGACCATTTTCTTTTCTATCTTGTAACCATGTCAAAATTAAATGATTTTGCTTTAAAATAAATTTTCCTGTGGCCTGTGTTCCTATAAACACTTATTCTCTGGAGTCCTTTAACAGGTACGGTAATTCAAATGTAATGCAAAGTGGCCCAGGAAAAACACTTGCTGAAGGAAACTGAAGGTTGAAGAAGAGGTCGACAGCAGGCTGAGGGGTTGAAACTATTGGTTTAAAGTGCCAGTAACCCTGGATTCATATTCAGTGTCACCTGGGAAACATTGGACAAGTGATTTATCCAGTTAAGCCTCAGTGTCCTTATTCTTTGTCCCTGGAGGAAAGAATAAAGATGTTGCATGCTTAGCGTGCTGTCTGACACCATAGCGTTATGGTCGTCATCACCACATTGGGAACAGGTGTCCTTCTTGCTCCACCTGCTTGATGAGCTCCACTGGAGGCTGAGTGCTGAGGAAGCAGAAAGGAGTTTCACTCTTCTTTAGCCTGGAAAAGCTTATGGACCATCTTCCCAGCACACCCGGTTTTACAGCTGCAGGAGGATTTGGTCTTAAGTCCTGTTAAATGGTTCGCTGCACTTTGCAGGTTCACTCTTGAGAATGCCTTATACTGTATTATACCCATGTCATTACACAAAAAGCTCCCATCATAAAAACAACAACAACCATTAACAAAAATAAAACAAGACTTTCCCAGTCAATAAAAAAGTTAAATTATAATGAAGAATTCTGTTGTCATCCCTGCCTGCTAAAGATGGAATTATTAGGAATCGCAGAATGAATAAGTTGTCAGGCTTCTTTTTCTTAAGAGTGTGGAAAGGACAGATCTGTTTTCTTCACTATTACCATTGATGTAAGCAAATTGGGAAAATTTAAAAAATGACAACTAAGACTTGCTCTAGGATTTTCCATTTTGTTAAGAATTTCAGTATAATTTCCAAAATGCTTTTTTTACTCACTAGTGGAAGCTAAATCGCCATGAAGACAAAAAGCATACCTAACAGACATAGGATATTGACCTGTTTTTTCTTCATATAACTTTGGAATTCCATAGTGAAATGGGAGAGAGTCGTTTGGCAAGGTGGCACACCTGTCTCTCCGAAGGAGTGAGTGTGTGTCCTCCTCTTGGCTTCTTAGGTCCTGTTTTTGTGTGAAAGCCTTACACATAAGATAACAGAATTGAAGAGATTCTGCCCCAAGTTTTGCATTTGGCAAACAGGGCTAACCATGCTCATTTCATGTATCTTTACCTTTTTTCATTCTACACAAATCCTGATAATGAGAACTCAGGATGTAAACACTTTCTGACTTGGAATCATGTTGTAACAGCCTTCTTTAGGAAATTCAGATATTCTTTTCAGAGGCTTATATGTGATTCATTGCATTCTTAGTTTCTTCAGATGCTTTACTTCATTACTGATTTTTCAGTTTCTTTTATGACTAAGTAATATGTTTGTTATAGGACCTTTGAAAAGTATGACAGCAGGCGAAAGTCTTCCATATCCCCTATCCAGAGGCACACACTTATTCCCTGCAGCTAATTAAGAGGTGTGGTAATTAAAAAGCTATGCAAAATGTTCTATGGATGGAGAAACTCCATCTCAACAAGCTCATCTTGTTTTTTCAAATGCACTGTTTGTGTTCACGTAACTCGTGTGGTCTTTGAAATCTGGGACTTTTACTGGTTTTCTTTGAATACAGATTATTTAAAAATTTTACATGGCCTCATCAGCAAAGTATTTTGCCCGATGTTATTTCTGAATTTCAAGAACTTATTTAATTAATTGCTATCAATTTCTAAATTATTCAAAAATAACAGAAAGATTAAGACATGGAAAATCAGTATTAAACAATGGTATACGCTTTTCCTACTCTATAAGTGAGTGGCAATGTTGAATTTGCTAAGTATTGACATTTTGTCCTTCCCTTCTTCCCTCCCTGTCTACTTCCTCATAGGATAACTCTGTAATCAAATTTATATACTCTCTGAAAATAGGAAATCTCTAAATCTGCCTATAATTAGAATTATTAAAAACCAAAGTGTTGGCTATTAAAAACAAATATAAGAAGTTTATAGCCATGCAACACAATACTTAAAATATATTCTCCCATGTGCACTTATCCTAAGTGATATTGGCTTTTAAATTAGATGAAAATTAATAATTTATTTAAAAGTAAAATATTATGTCTCTATATTTTTCTTTTATACTGTTTTCTGAAGAAGAGGTAGAAGTTTTACTTCACATGTTTCATTCTAGAGAAGATGTTTTCTTATGTGTGCTGTCTGCATCTAAAAGATAAGCAATCCAGATGTTGTCGTAGCTACTAAGAGAAGAATGGGTCTTATTTTAATACATGCAATATGGTAAGTATTTATGCTAATTTTGCATAAAACATTCAAAGAAAATGTTAGACTATCCCTTGTCATCAATGTGAATTTGAGTTTCAGGGCATTATGCATTTTAAAATTATGTATGTTGAAACATTCTAGCATCTAATATTGCTGACTCTACTGCCTTTTTTTTTCTGCTTGTGTATCCTTGGGCTTCTAATGGAATGCAAAGAAGAGAGGGAAGAAAGGGCGTTTAATGAATCACAAGACCATGACTTGGAAATGTGATTACGTCTGTGCTGACGAACAAAAGCACAGGAAGACTCTACTTCAATGGCATGTGATTAAGACTGGCATAAACTAACCATTATCAATTGCCCACATGTTTCCAAGGATGGGTCCTGTTTGTCTCCAGCGAATCCTGGTGTCCCGGGTTAGCGCTGCGTTAGGAAGGGGGATCGTTATTCGGTTCCACCTGCAAGAAATTTAGCACAAAACAGCTCCACACACTGTTCACATCTTTTCAATTTATTTTACATGCTTTTGATGTTCTAGTTTCTGTGTGCCTGTGGGTAGCACTAAAGTTTGATAATAAACTTCTTTTTAAAAAAGTTTAAATTCTTTATTGTTAAAAGTATTGCATATGTCTCCTTTCCCTGGCCGCTCCTACCCCCTAGCACATGCCCTCACCCCACTACTGTCTGTGTCCATTGGTTATGCTTACATGCATGCATACAAGTCCTTCGGTTGATCTCTTACCCCACCCCTCCACCTTCCCTCTGAGATTTGATGGTCTATTCAATGTGATAATAAACTCTTTAAATTTACTTGTGGAGTTTATTTGTTTATAGTTTTAAAACAAACATGTCACTTATAAAAACATCCATATCATCCATATACATTCTTAATAGCAAATGATATCATGTTTTTAGACATTAGTTTTAGAAATTTTTACATGAATAGTTCAGAGTTAAATAGTATCGATAATAATAAAAGTATAATATGCTCATTAGCCTGGATGTAAGGACAACCTTCTGGACGAAGCTGCAGTGGCAGGGGCGAGGCAGAGGCAGCTGCTGCAGTGGGCAGGGGCTGAGCTCCTTGTACAAATTTTGTGCATCGGGCCTCTAGTTCTATGGTAAGTATCTGTGCAGAGATGGGGTGTCCTCTAGCATTGATTACTTTTTACTTTTTGCTCTCCCTTAGTCCTATGCACATTTAAAGAGAGGCTAAGCAAAAGAATTATCTTCAACTTAATTTTCTCTCCTTGGGAATGTTTTTACTATTTATCTAGTGCTTATTCTGTAAAATGGCAAGTATTTTACATAGTCATCTTTAACTCTCTTAACTGCCCCCAAAGGGGTGTATCATTTCCCTTAATTTATGTGGAAAAAAGCAGAAAGTTAGAAAGAGTAAGTATCATTACACAAGTAGATGGCAGAATCAGGACTTGAACCTAGGTTTGATTCCAAAGCTAAACTTTCACTATCTATGTAACACTGTTCCATAACTAAGTATTTTGGCAATAAGCCTTCTGGCAATAACCACGTAATCACTATATAGAATTTGAATTTATGTAATCCAAAATATAACAGCCAGGTGCATAAAGAATGAATGGCCCTACCATTATCATCTTACATCCGATATACCAAAGTTAGTCTTTTTTTTCTTTTCACAAGATCACTTCTAAATCAGCTGAAAAAGAGAGGTCAGCTTCCATGCTTATTAAGTAAAAAATACTAGTCTCAGGCTTACTCGCTGATTTGGAGTCTGCAACATGGATTAAAGTCTCTGGATATCTCAGAATTTACTCACCCACTGTAGTTTTCAGAGGAGTAGATGGTGCTGTGGGGGAGGTGGGGTCCAGCACAGATCTCAGGCAAACATTCAGTGTGCAGGAGCGACCAGGAACGCCCATGGTTGGTGGAAAACTCCAAGCTGACACTGATAACACCAGAACAAGCACAACACGGAAGAGGAAAATACAACAAATAAAATGTAATTACCTGTTTCTTGTTAAGTACATCAGTCATCTATAGAACTAGGGTAAAAGTTTTTAAGATGCTGCTTCTGAAAATATTGCTTTCCCCTCCACTGAAGTCTGACCAGCTTTTAAAGGGCAAGCAGTTACATTACTGCTATAGAAACAACCTCTGTTTTAAAGACCACAAATGGTCACTGGAGTTTGTGCTCCTGAGTTTGATAGATGGCAAGGCAATTACCATGTCTCACACTGCCGGCACTCCAGCCCGTGAACGTGAACGACAAAATCCTGAGGAAGGACACGAGCAACGCTTCAGCAAGTGAAACTGAGAAATCATAGCTGTTGAAGTGCTAATTGATTTCTGTTCCTATTGTTAGGGGGTCACTAACCAACATGAGTTCCAGCTTTTTTCAGTTTTTTTGTTTTCTCTTTTTCTCTCAACAATCTGTCAGAATGGATGGCTGCCACAGCACATGCAAGCTCCTCTGAGACCTCAGACCAAGCTCTTAGAATAAAATTATTCCTATTTGAAATCTACCCAATCATGCTCTGTGTTAACTGAAGAACTTTCCAGTTCATTAATGGGTAGTTTATTAAAAATCCAGCTGAAAACCTACTGAGAAGTTGCTCTGATTTAATAGTCAAGTCGATGTGTGCCTTTGTAATTAGTTCACACACTCAAAAATGGGGCTTCCTACCTGTTACCAGGTTGATGTGTTCCACATCCCAGATTAATGGAAAACTGTATCATGTGTGACATCGTAGAAGGGAGAACAGGTAAGATGTGGAAAAAATCTACGGCCCAGACATTCGTATTATACCCTTGATGGTTCTTTTGCTTGAGACAAAATTTGGTAGCAGGCGTCTGAAGTTCAGGGTTGATGACTACAGAAACCAAAGATGGAACCTTCAAAACAAAGGAAACCAAAATCACTCGTAGTCCTCCCTATGTGGGTCTGTGAAAATTTTCCTAGAATCAATCTTGCAATTACAATGTATACAACTGCCATTTTTAGTTTTTATATTTTTAAATAGATTTTTATTGATTTCGGAGAGGAAGGAAGAGGGAGAGAAAGATAGAAACATCAATGATGATAGAGAATCATTGATCGGCTGCCTCCTGCAGGCCTCCTGGGGATTAGGCCTGCAACCTGGGCATGTGCCCTGACTGGGAATTGAACCCTGGTCTCCATCCAGGTTCATAGGTTGATGCTCAACCACTGAGCCAGGGGTCCTCAAACTTTTTAAATAGGGGGCCAGTTCACTGTCCCTCAGTCCGTTGGAGGGCCAGACTATAGTTTAAAAAAACAAAACTATGAACAAATTCCTATGCACACTGCACATATCTTATTTTGAAGTAAAAAAAACAAAATGGGAACAAATACAATATTTATATTAGCATGTGGCCTGCAGGCCTCAGTTTGAGGACCCCTGCACTGAGCCATGCTGGCTGGGCTGTCACTTCTTAAAAATCCTCACCTGAGCCCTAACCGGTTTGGCTCAGTGGATAGAGCATTGGCCTTTCGGACCCAAGGGTCCCGGGTTCAATTCCAGTCAAGGGCATGTACCTTGGTTGTGGGAACATCCCCAGTAGGGGGTGTGCAGGAGGCAGCTGATCGATGTTTCTAACTCTCTACCCTTCTCCCTTCCTCTGTGTAAAAAAATCAATAAAATATATTTTAAAAAATCCTCACCTGAGATATGTTTATTGATGTATGTGTGTGTGTGTGTGTGTGTGTGTGTGTGTGTGTGTGTGTGAGAGAGAGAGAGAGAGAGAGGGAGAGGGAGAGAGAGGGAGAGAGAGAGAGAGAGAGAGAGAGAGAGAGAGAGAGAGAGAAACATTAATGTGAGAAGAAACATCAGTCGGTTGTCTCCCATACATGCCCTGAGCAGAGATGAAACCCACAACCTTTTTGGTGTATAGGATGACACTCCAACCAACCAAGTCACCTGGCCCTCTCTTCCTGAAGATAAGCTGGTATCAGGTCTTTAAAAGTTATCAAGACATCTGTATCCTTGTCCATGTCACTTTTAAAGTAGTCTGGTAATTTCCTGGGGTGCTAGAAGAGAAAGTTATCCTCTGTATCTAACTTGGTCTAACTTGATTTTGAACTTGACCTCTGGGGTGGGGCCATTTGGCAAACAAAATGGCATGTATACCTTATATGAGGAATAAGAAAGGGTATCCAGCGTAATATGTTCTTTTCTTCCTTCAGTCTTTGAATACAGGATGATATCATTTTCATGAGAATCTCCAGGGTCACAAATTCCTCCTGCACAAAATAAAAATTTTAAGTTGTTAGTACCAACGTGCATCCATAAACACGTCAAATCAAATATAGTGTTAAATTTCAGAATATATTTATGGGGCCCCGATGTCACTTAAGAAAAACCCTAAACAAAGTTAATCAGACTCAAAGAAAAAATCTATGAAGATAGTTCAGATAGGACATGCCAAAGATCAAAGACTTGACATTTGTGAAGGCCAAAATAAATATTTGCTTGATGAGATTACTAAACTAATATTCTACAACAAGCTATGACTTCATGTCCATATTTTTACCCACATTAAAATGGTATGGGGGGTAATGGGGAGAAGAGGACACATATGTAATACCTTAGTCAATGAAGAAATTTAAAAAAATTAAAAATATTGTCTAAAAAATGGTATGCTACTTTTCAATAAATCATTATTTCCTTATATTTAAGGTCTTTATGGCCAAAATTTAGAAACTATTGATTATAGTTTTAAAAAAAAGTGTGGTAACTCACTGCATCAAAGATTTCTAAAATAATGCTATTTAAACTGTTGCATTTAGTATCTCCAATATCTTAGCACATATGAGGAGTTTATGTTTTAAATGTAGTTCTTTTACATTTTTCAGTTTTATTTTTGGTACCTCATTTGATTGTTGTAAAGTAGAGAGAGCAGTTTATTCCTCATCACTCTACTCTGGAGACACAGGAAATGACTGAATACCAGGATTGAGAGATAATTAAGAGAATCTTGATGATGAAACTGAATAAGAGAACAGGTACCTGATAATGAAGTGGTGGAAGAGCCACGTGTTGATCTTATGTCATTTAGCCCTTGAACCTCTAACGTTCTCATTACTGCATTCGGCCAATAATCTGTACTATTTGCTGTATTCTAGCAACTGTTGACATAACCTGAATTTGAAAGGGTTTCATGTCTAACTAGAAGTCTTTCCCACCTACCATTATTGTTCATTATAATACCAACCAGAAATGCAGGAGTGAAATTGGGGAGAAATCAATATGTGATGTTAAATAAGAAAGCTTGAATCTAATCAGTGTAAGAACATAAAAGCAGAAGTAGCTTGGATGGTGGCATTTGTGGAGCATTGAAATCTGACATGTTATATATGCTAACTTATGTAACTTGGCATATTGTAAATATTTAGTAAGTTGAGTAATCTGAACTAAGAACAGAGAAGCGAGATATAGTGATAGTGTGGCCCTCATTCTGTAAAGAAAATATTATTTTTGACATCTGATATTGTATTTTTTAGCATTTTATTATATAATTCTTCTAAAACTTTTTATGTACTTATTGATTTTAGAGAGAGAAAAGAAGGGATAAAGAGAGAGAAGGAGGAACATCAATTTGTTGTTCCACTTATATATGCATTCATTGGTTGATTCTTGTAAGTGTCCTGACTGGGGATCAAACCCACAACCTTGGTGTATGGGGATGAAGCTCTAACCAACTGAGCTACCTGGTCAGGGCTCATTACATACCTTTATGTTACATAGGTAGTAAAGCCACTCTATATGGAAGTCTCTGGGAGAAAGGACTACAAGAAAACTAAATTCCCATTTTAAAAATGTAACTTCCTTTCTGAGCACATATTAAAGACTTACCAGAAAGAACAATAAAATGTGAAAAGCTACAGGCAGTGAAGGTTTAAAGCGCCACACCCTTAGACACAGGAACCGAACCATCAGTTCTCTCTAATTTCATTAATTTGTTCCTTGTGAATTTCCTCTGCTGTCTTAAGAACAGTTTGTTTACTGCACCTGCTTTCACACGTGGGAGCTCATTCAGCTCAGAATGACAGAATAAGAAAGTCTAAAAGGAGCCAAGACTTTAAAATGATGACAGACTTTATCTGAAAGATCCCTCTGGGGGCAATTTATCAGTTCTGTGAAGTTTCAGTGACAGCAGCTCCTACAGAAAGACACAGATTCTTCTTCAGCTTCAGACGCTTTGATGTGCTGTAGAAAGGTCTGACTCAAGGGGCATTTTGTACAGCAATTAAAGCACAGAAGACTTCAATAAAAAAAGATGGACAGTCAGTTTTAAAATATTTTAAATGCTGTTTTAAGTAGCTTTTGGGTATTTATATTATGGAAGTTATTTCGTTATTTGCTGTGTGCAGGACATAGCCCTGACTGAAAAAAATTTGTTAAGACCAATATACATGAGAGAACAATAATTAGCAGTAAATTGTGTTGTGTACCTTAACTGCAGGTCAAATTCACAGAAAAGAGATAGGTGTTGGCTAAAAGAGCTCGGCATAAGGGAGATGCTCAATAAATTTTTTGTTGAAGAAGTAATGAAGGAATGATGTATGTTAGGGTATTTTTGTCTTCTTCACTAATTCTGGCTCTCAGAACAGCTAGATACTGGTGTTTAATTTGTGTTGAAAAAGTAAATGTATACACAAAGGAAATATACTTTGAATCAAATTTTGAAAATTGAGCAACATTTCCAGAAATGGTAGTCACCATAGATTGATCTGAACCAAGGGGTAAAACCAGGAAGAATAAATAGGCGGGTCCTGAGAGGAAGGGAATGTAATCTGGCCTAGATCAACAATCAGCCACTGATTTTCCTAAGGAGCCATGTTTAATGAAGGATTACTTATCAACTGTCTATCCTATCTTAAATCTCCTCCCATATTGCTTTCTTCTGCATCAGCTACTAAAGTTTTAAAGTCACTTCTATAGGTCCAGTCTTATCCTACCACCCTACTATCATATCCTACCATATTCTATCCTAAAAAACACCTTTGCTGGATTCTGCTTTCTCCTCAAGATCCACACCCCATTCTTTTATTCTGTTTACCAATGAACTTCTTAAAGGAGCAGTTCTTTATTTTTTTTTAACTGTATACCATGGGGGCATTGGTGGGCTCTCTCTGTGGCATTCCCTACACTGCTGATCACCTCTCCAGCATCTCACCCCTGAACCACCCTCTTCCCTCCCTCCTTTAGGGTAGATTGATGCCTTCCTCCTGCATTTCTTTATGTCCACTCTCAGTATTCTTTATTTCCTCTTTTCCTTCCACCTACACCTGGCTGAGTGTCCTCCCTAAGAATTTTTCATGTCCTTCGCTGTCTTCTTGGGAGAACACAGCAAATGCAGTGGCTCCAGTTATCACCTGTATGCTGATGACTTTCAAATCTGATTCAGATCCTTAGTAGAATTTCTACGTTCATATGGCCTTCCAGAAGCCTCAACCTTAACATACCTAATATAAAAATCTTGTCTACTCCACACTTACTCTTTATTTATTTACATTATTGACATTTCCCATCTAGGAAATGGCCCATTCTTCCAGTCACCCAGGAGAGAAATCTGCGTCCTCTCCAATACTGTTGTCATAATCCCCACAGTCAACTGGGTGTGAACTTCTGTTGGTTCCTTCTCTTTAGTTATTTATTCTTCATTTCTGCCTTCACGATATTACCACCAGCACTGCCATAATTCCTCTGTTGCTTGAACTAGTGCAATATCTTCCTAACTTAGGGTTGTCAGATAAAATACACTGCATGAACAATAGTTATACAAGAATTATTCCTTGCCCTGACCAGTTTGGCTGAGTGGAAAGAGCGTCAGCCTGTGGACTCAAGGGTCCCAGGTTCGATTCCAGTCAAGGGCATGTACCTTGGTTGCGGGCACATCCCCAGTGGGGAGTGTGCAGGAGGCAGCTGATCGATGTTTCTCTCTCATCGATGTGTCTAACTCTCTATCCCTCTCCCTTCCTCTCTGTAAAAAAATCAATAAAATATATTTAAAAAAAAGAATTATTCCCTGTTTATCTGAAATTCAAATTTACATAGGCTTTCCCTTCCCCAAATCTGCCAACCCTATCTGACTGGCTTCCTGTCTTCTAATTTCTCATTGTTTCAGACTTAACTTCCCACTCCTTCCAGAATTATCTATCTAAAACACATATGAGAATATTTTACAGAACTGACAGGGAACACCTGATGGCTCCACGATACCTAGGAAAAGAGAACTCAAACTCCTTAGTGTGATATGACAGAAAGTCACTGCTCTGTCTCCAGTTTGCTTCTCTAGCTCTGCTGTGTGTCCTTCCCTTCGTTTGTTTTGGGAAACTCACCTCGCTCCAAACATGCCATGTAGTTTTTACTTGTGATTTTTCTCAACACGTTGGCTTAGGTTCTAATGTCTCCCCTTAAATTTAAATCATGTCCACCCTTCATGGCCAAGTTCAAACACTATCTCCATGAAGCTTTACCCTAGTCTACTCCAACTACCCAGAGCTTCCCCTGCACTTTCACAGCATTTTCATTCCATCATAGCCCACTGCATTCTCTCTCATAGATGGCATGTGTGGGCAAAACCTGTACAGGTAATCTTTATAATAAAATACAAAGATATATTGAGTCTTAACTATTTATTAGGCACTGTTTTTTTTAAAATATATTTTTATTGATTCCAGAGAGGAAGAGAGAGGGAGAGATAGAAACAGCAATGATGGGAGAGAATCATTGAACTGCAGCCTCCTGCAAGCCCCCTACTGAGGATTGAACCCACAAGCCGGGCATGGCCCTTGACTGGAATCAAACCTGGGACCCTTCAGTCCACAGGCCCATGCTCTGTCCACTGAGCCAAACTGGCTAGGCTATTAGGCACTGCTTTGAGGACTTTTCCGGAATTAATTTACTCACTGATAAGAATCACTGTGAGTTAGGGACCATTTTTCCCCGTTGTAATCTCCATATATCCTCGCTCAGTGCTCTTTAAATTCAATAGGAATTCACTAATTTAAAAAATATATATGTTTTTAGAGAGAGAAGGGAGAGGGAGAGATAAACATCAACATGAGAGAGAAGCATTGATCAGTTGCCCTAATTTAAAATATATATATGTTTTTAGAGAGAGAAGAAGGGAGAGGGAGAGATAAACATCAATGTGAGAGAGAAGCATTGATCAGTTGCCCCATGCACGCACCCAAACAGGGATCAAACCTGTAACCTGGGTATGTGCCTTGACCGGAAATTGAACCAGCAACCTTTTGGTGCATGGTATGATGCTCAACCAACGGAGCCACACTGGCCAGGACGTCATTAATTTTTTAATTGAATAGAGATACTTTTATTTGGGATAATGTATCTTGGGCTCATTCAACTGAATTTTTACCTCATATTCAAAATTATTTTAATTGATTCACTAATAATCTGCTTTGTAGGGGAAAGAATTAAAGATAACTTAATCTCATATAAAGATAACAATCTTTATGTAATGGCATTGAATTGAGTTGATTTCTATGACTGACTATGATTCACAATGGGAAAAAAATCAAGATTTCAAATATGTGATGTCAAAATGGTATAAAAAGAAGATACTTAAATTAGACTGTCATATCAAATGTTTATTGCAATTGGGGGGGAGGCTTAAGGTTTCCCAGGAGTCACTTAATGAAATGAGAGCCAGTTTAAATTCTAATTATTTAAAGGAAATCAGCTCTGGGTCTTTAAACATACAAATAATTTCAGAGTCAAAGTGTGGATATTTTTATGATAGGAAGATTACATTACTGTATTTTATATATTTATATAACTTCCATTACATTATTACATTTTATATAACTTCCCTCTTACCAAACAGATCATTATTGAAAATGAGGTAGCATCACACAGGCATTTGTGTTTGAGATCATGATACACTCTAAAGTTGAATGCGCCACTCTGAACTGTAGGCAATGCAGAATGTACGAGAAGTAACAGCCAGTGCTGAAGCCTCCACTCAGGAGGCCTGTTTGTCCTGATGGACTGACACCTATGTCAGTAAGATCAAAGGTCGACAATGTTTATTTCCTGTCTAACTTCCAGGTGTTGCCTGTGCTCTTCCCGTCATTCAACAAAAGAAGGCACGTGACGGCTACTCACATTTCTGGAATGACATCCAGTGAAAGAATATGCAACTGTGGCTGTTGTTGACGAAAATGATAAATTTGAGAGGTCACAAATTTTAACCCCTTAAATCCTCCTTGAGGATTTTTCCAAACTTCTAAATATTTATTTGCTCTACAATCATTCGAAGAAAACCCCGTCTTATAAACACTTTTTTATGTGTTCGCCAACCTATTAGAAAGTAGAGAATAATAAAGCACTAGAAAGTAGTATAAACCTGTTTGTTTTTTTCGTGGCTTCCCATAATAAAAAAAAAGGATGCTCCATGAAAACAAATGACTCAACTAGATTGTTTTTTTTTTTTGAAACTAGGGCTTTGGACAAGGCAGTGACTTTGTCCTCAGCTCTTTCCCATTGTCTTTTCAGCTTGAACATTTAGGAAGCGGTGAGGAAGGTATGATGGCATTTTGTCTTCAGGCCCAGTCACAGCCTGCCAGGACTAGCTCTCTTACAGGATGGTTCCAGCAGGGCTTGTCTGAAGCAGGTGTGAGCATCACAGGATTTTACTCAATCAGTAGAACTCATGTTTCCTGAACTTGCATTTTATACTGTAGACAGCAAACACTCTTACTTCCTCAGGAAGAGGTGCTGGCTTTGAATCTGCCCTAGGTCAATGAAATTTGTTCAAAATGTACTTACCCATAACAAAGTAAAACCTCAGGTTCCCATAACCGGTAGTGTCCATGTACGGAGTGCATAATTTCCTCTCGCCGTCTTTGAGGAAGACCAGTGATAAACCTGATTCTATTGTTCCACATTCTGTACCAATGACAGCGCCCAAGATATCCCACCTTAAAAAAAAATGAGAATCATTAAGAATTAGAAGATTAAGTCAAAGATTTAAAGAGTAGAATCCATTCTTTTTTATGAAGAACATTTACTTAGTAGTGGATAATTCTGAAACAAAATGCGGTACTACAGATTTTAGATAGTGAACAAACTTTTGAAAAATTGATCTTTATTGTTGAAATATTATAGATGTTCCCATTTTTTTCCCATTGACCCCCTCCACCCCACCGTACCTCCTCCCCAGGCCTTCACTGCACTACAGTCTGTGTCCATGGGTCATGCTTAAATGTATATAAGTTCGTTGATTAACCTCTTCCCTCTGAGATTGGTCAGTCTGTTGATAATGAACAAACGTTTAAACACATTCTGCTCACAATTATGTTTTTTTCCTTAGAAGGATAAATTTAATCAATACTATGTATAGCGTGTCTACTAAATGATAGTCTTTATTCTCAAAGTACTTATATTTGAGGTGGGAAATCAAATAAGAAAACAGGGGACCATAAAAAACAGTATCATAATGTCACAAGTACTCATGTGGTGTTTTCCACATTAAAAATTATAAAAAGAAAAGCTATATAATATCTGGCAAAAAAAGGATATGTGATTTAAACTGGGTCTTGTCAAATAGGCATTTGGGTATGTAGAAGAGAATAACATACTATACAAAAACTCTTATTTCTCTTTAGAATTTATTTCTGGTCATGTCTAATTTTGCCATTGTTAGTCACACAACTAACTTGCCTACGGATGGAGAAAACTGGGGCACACAGAGGTAAGTGACTTGCCGAAGGGCAACTGCCAGTTTGGTTCTGAAATTGAGATGCTGTGATTCTCGGTTCACTGTTATTTCCGTAGTTACATTTCTAAAGAGGATACTGTGTCAGGACAATTATGTTGAACTATTCCAGTTTATAATAGATTTGTGATCAAAATGTCGAGAAAATGCCTATTATTTTGCATTTAAATTGATTATTTCAATCATTCAGGAACACAATAAATAACTTCGAGGAAGCTCTTAATAGTACTTGACCACTGTCAATTAACCAGGAACCTCTTTTGGCTCATACAAGAAAATTTCACATTGGTTCATTGATCTTCATTTATCACAATTAAACCACTCAGCCTACTGATCTACAAAATAAGTTAAGGTCACAAATGATGCATATGATGGCTGCTTTTAGGCATTTAAATATTTTAGAGCATTTTTAAAGTTAAAAATTAAATTAAAAAGATGGCATTGACATGGACTAAAAGAACTTTTTATTCAAGTGAGAACAGATTAGTAGTCTTCTCTTAATTATTAGTTGTAAATGAATAACTTCTAGATTAATATAAATGGGTGATTTTCATGACCTCTACCATAGAGTTGTGTGAGATATAATTCAGGCTGTATATTTCTTTTCAAACTTTAAAGTCCAACATTCCAATTTTACTCTACATTGGTCTTTATTTTTTCCACTATCGGAAGTTAATAAAGTGAAGTTATTTTCTTTAGAAACCCAAATATTTATAATCAAGTGAAATGCAAAGTTTAGTCCACTTTGAAGAGAAAGAAGCAGAGAGAAATCTGAAAGATAATTTTGTAAAAGTCTCATCACTTTGAATAAATTATCTTGCATTTATTAAAAATTCAGAAGAAGGCTTTTGTAGCACAAGCTCATTCATTTATGAATTCGTATAAACACTGGCTTGAACTTAGCTGAAGGCAAAGTATCCTTAAGGGGATCCCGGAGCTCCATCAACCACTGAAGGACGTGGGGAGGGCCTTTCACTTTTGGACTTTAGAATTCTGATGTAAGGTTGCAAAATTGTGATTAATTCCAGTTACAAAAACAATATGGTCTATGAATCTCTCCTAATTTAACAATTAAATGAAAGTAAATGACAACTAAATCTTTGAGGCCAGCAGTGGCATTGGAAGAGCTCTACAATGTTAGCAATATCTAGGATGGCATGAGCATTTCCCTGAAAAGGAGTGTTAGTTCTCTATGGTTTAAATTATGTTTTCTCCAAGGAAATGTGGTTGTATGTGAACTGCATTTGAAGAAATGTCTGCCTACAGGGAAGAGCTCTGTAAAACATAGCAATTTATATTTATTCTTTGATGACTAATTCTAAAAATAAAGTCCCCAAATTATTTATTATAAAAACAGCGGTATCTATTATTTATTATAGAGTGGGATGAAGTTGGAACAGAGAAAAAAGTTTCATAATCAATAAAATGCCTTAAGGCAACTTTTTTCCCTTAGAGGTAGCAAGATCACAATAATATTTAATTTGTATTTTTAAACTACAACTTTCTACTTTTTATGTCAAGAAAAAGAAATATTTTTGTAAGCAGTTTCTTCACTGGAAAGCTGACGATTCCCCCTATCAGCTGGTTTGGAATGGTTTGAGAATAAAATTGCTTTAATCGGCTCAAATATGAATACTTTTAAGAATGATATGAGAGAGTAGAACTTAAATTTTCTTACCAAAAAATAAAAAAAGATAAATATGTGAGGCTATGATGTGTCAACTGACAAATGGAGGAAACCCTTTCACAATATGTACATATATCAGATCACCATGATGTACACGTTAACTAGCTTACAACTGTAAATTTCTCAATAAATTATACATCAATTTAAATTATATCTTAATAAAGCTAAAATTAAACAAAATTTTCCTTCATGAGCCTAAAAAAGGAATATATATATATTCTTTGAAGGGAAATTTGGCAGTAACTATAAAAAAATTACATATATACTGTATATATATACACGGAGTGGACAGATTATTATGACCACCTGACGTTTGTAGGCAAATTAGCTATAATTTCCCGCTGAAGTTGCTAGAGGGCCAGATCATTATAAACGTCTGAATAGCAGAATATACCTAAGTATTGTTGCTGATCAAGTTCATCCTATCACTTTGATGGCATATCCCAATGGAGATGGCTTCTTCCAACAAGACAATGTGCCATGCCACGGTGCTCATATTGTGCAGGAGTGGTTTCAAGAACATGAGGGAGACTTTACCTTGCTTTGTCACAATTGAGCATTTGTGGGACAAAGTTAAAAGAGCCATCAGGCAGCTGGTTCCACAACCATCAAATCTCACAGAACTGGACAGTGCTATTCATCAGGCATGGTGTCAGATTCCTCGCATCAACTTTCAACATCTCGTGGAGTCAATGCCAAAAAGAATCGCCGCAGTATTGAAGGCAAAAGGTGGCCCAATGAAGTACTGATGGGGTGGTCATAATAATGTGGCCGGTCATAATAATCTGGCCACTCAGTGTATATATACCACGTTCAAAGGCTTTTAATTCTCGTTTACCCATATCTTCAGAAAAAAATCACTTCTACTATCGTGGTAAACAACCTGCTTCCCTATTTATAATGGTCTGGCCCTCTAGCAACTTCAGTGCGAAATTATAGCTAATTTGCCTACAAACGTCAGGTGGTCATAATAATCTGGCCAGTGTACATAAATGTCTCAAAAAATGTATACACACTTTAACAGTTGATATCTCAATTTTGAAAATGAAATGTATTTTAATAAACACTGCCTTTATAATTATTCAAAGTGTGTGTATACATTTTTGGGGGACACCCTATATATATATATATATGTATATATATATATACACATACATATATGTATATATGTATACATACATGTCTGATTCTCTAAATTTCATTTTAGGAATTTTTATTTCAGAAATACTTTAACAAGTATAAAAAAGTTATTATAATATGCTTGTCTACTAGTATTAATAGGGGTTGTTAGATAAAAAAATGAAATTCTGGTCAGTTTCTTATTTTGGTATAATCACAGAAAAGTATGAATGAATATATGCATACACACACACACACACGCACACACACACACTAGAGGCCCGTTGTACGAAATTCGTGCACTCGGGGGGTCCCTCAGCCCAGCCTGCGCCTTCTCCCAGTCCAGGAGCCGGCAGGGTATGTCTAGCTGATGGGCCTAAGCTGGCAGTTGGACATCCTTAGCGCTGCTGTGGAGGCGGGAGAGGCTCCCGCCACCGCCACTGCGTTCGCCAGTCATGAGCCTGGCTTCTGGCTGAGCGGCACTCCCTCTGTGGGAGTGCACTGACCACCAGGGGGAAGGTCCAGTGTTGTGCATCTGCCCCCTGGTGGTCAGTGCGTGTCATAGCAACTGGTCATTCCATTGTTTGGCCAATTTGCATATTAGCCTTTTATTATATAGGATACCAACATTTTAACTGTAGGAAATGTGATATGCAAGGGGGACTTTTTTATTTTAAACATTTGCTTTAAAAATGCAAATAATATCCAAATAAAATAATTTAAAAAGGCATTTAATTTATATGTATTATAATTCAGAATGAAAACTTAAATGATCTCGTTATAGATTGATGAAAATACTAAGAATATTAACATAGGCAATGAAGGTCTTATATTTTCATTACACTTTTTCCTACTTTTATTGGCATAAATGGTTCTAAAGGTGATAGATCTATAAAAAATTGTTTTATTATATTTTTTCAGAATACATTAAATCAAGTTGGCAACTTTAGGTTTGAATTAAGATATGGAATATAGCCTGGCTATCAGACCCCACATTTGCCAAGTTCATAGGTTTTTAATCTACTATGAATTCTCTGAGATTGAATAAATTATCTGAGATTGATATCCATAAGGTCTGTACTTGGGATAAATTCTCTGATATTTAATAAGGGATGTACCAGAGGTAAAAACCCTTCCACATTAATTTATATTCATGAGGTTTATCTCCAGTATGAATCCTGTGATGTCTAGCAAGGGGTGTGCTTTGACTGAAAGCTTCTCCATATCCACTGCATTGGTAGGCTTTCCCTCTAGCAGACAGTTTAGGTGAAGGTAAAGGATGAGCTGTATTTGAAGGCTTCCCTGCAGGTATTGCATTTCAAAAATTACTTTCTTCATTTGGTTCTACTGTATTTCACTGAAGGTCAATTTTGTTTCAGGTTTTTATTATACTCTAGAGGCCCGGTGCATGAATTTGTGCATGGTTGGGGGTCCCTTGGCCTGGCCGGCAATTGAAGTCTATCAGGGGGCAAGCCAGGTGAAGGGAAGGACCCCTGGAGGTTGGCTGGCTGTTCCCCTGATTGGGATCTATCAGGGGGGCTAACTGGCAAGGGAGAGGGGCTGCAGGAAGTTGGCCGGGCGGGAGGAGGGGCCAAGGGAGGTTGACTGTGGGGCAGCTCCTACGTTGAGTGTATGCCCCCTGGTGGTCAGTGCACATCATAGAGACTGGTCAACCGGCTGTTCCGGTAGTTCAGTCATAATGGTCGCTTACGCTTTTATATATATAGATATTATGTTTCCTTACACTCTTGCAGAATTAACATGAATGAAATATTGGTTTTAGAATGGTAGACAGCATTTAGCTTTCTCACTAATAAGACCAAAATATAACCTGCACTGAGAATGTTAGAAAAAATAATGTATTGTCTGAGGCATTATATTCTCAATCAATGTTAGTTTCCTGCCCCTCCCTCTTCCCTATAAAATATAGTGCTATTTTTGTTTTAAAATAAGTGAAAACAGCAATTAAAAGAAATGTCTAACTTATAATATTTTTTTCATACTAGAATAAGCAGAGAAACAATCCTGGATAAGGTTTCAGTACAGTATGGAAAATGTTTTTGCTTAAATATCTTTCAGAAAGGGGGTACTTAGCTGAAAGATTGTGTTTTATCTATCTATTGGTCTTTCATATTGAGATTTTGGCCACGATCTATCTGGGTCCCTAAATTTATTATAAATTTATATTATCTGCATGGTCAAGTAGGGTTTGCTTTAAATAAACATGTCTGTAAAACATGATCCATTTAATACAATGTTAACTTAGATTGGCAATATATCTTCAATTCACGGACCCTGAATTATAAGCTTATCTAAAATCCCTCTTCAGCTTTATAAGTATTTTTTGACAAGGATTCTAATCAGGGGTAACATCATTCTTATCGTTGGACAGAGGGAATACTTTATAGAAAACTAGAGGCCCGGTACACAAAAATTCGTGCACTTGGGGGGGTCCCTCAGCCCAGCCTGTGCCCTCTTGCAGTCTGGGACCCCTTGGGGGATGTCCACCTGCTGGCCGTTCCCCGGGGGATCAGACCGAAGCTGACAGTCAGATATCCCTCTGGCAGCCCAGGAGCCCTTGGGGGATGTCCACTTGCCAGTGGGGAGCAGGCCTAAGCTGCAGTCGGACATCCTTAGCACTGCTGAGGAGGCAGGAGAAGCTCCCGCCACCAACACTGTGCTGACAGCTGTCAGCCTGGCTTGTGGTTGAGCAGAGCTCCCCCTGTGGGAGCGCACTGACCACCAGGGGGCATCTCCTGCATTGAGCATCTGCCCCCTGGTGTTCAGTGTGTGTCATAGTGACCAGTCATTCCCAGCTGTTCTGCTGTTAGGGTCAATTTGCATATTACCTTTTTACT
Organism: Myotis nattereri; assembly: GCF_964212035.1. Lineage (NCBI taxonomy): Eukaryota > Metazoa > Chordata > Mammalia > Chiroptera > Vespertilionidae > Myotis > Myotis nattereri. The sequence continues at coordinate 68,710,239 of NC_138086.1, forward strand.
ATATAGGATAGAGGCTTGGTGCACGGGTGGGAGCCGGCTGGTTTGTCCTGAAGGGTGTCCCCTGGATCAGGGTGGGGGTCCTGCTAGGGTGCCTGGCCAGCCTGGGTGAAGGGCTGAGGGCTGTTTTCAGGCTGGTCAAGCTCCACAGGGGGACCCTCACCCCATGGGAGTGTGGCTGGCCTGGGTGAGGGGCTGAGGGCTGCTTTCAGGCTGGCCACAGGCCCTTCAGGGTAAGGGTCCCACTGGGGTGTCTGGCCAGTCTGGGTGAGGGGCTGAGGGCCTTTTTCAGGATGACCACACCCCCTTCAGGGTGGGGGGCCCTACTGGGATGCCTGGCCAGCCTGTGTGAGGGGCTGAGGGTCGTTTTCAGGCTGGCCATGGCCGCGGGTTGGAAGCAGGTATCTGGGATTTAATTAACTTCTATAATTGAAACTTTGTAGCCTTGGTCCCGCTCAAAGCCTGGGTTGCCCCTGGCAACCCATGTTCCCAGCCCTGCCTTGAGCAGAGGCCAGGCCAGCTGGAAGCAGGTATCTGGGATTTATTTATCTTCTATAATTGAAACTTTGTAGCCTTGAGCGGAGCCCAGGGCTGGCCAGGGCAAGTGGGAAGCTTGGCTTCCTCCATTGTCGGGGCAACCTAAGCCTCCTGCTCACTCCAGCCCCATGGCCGCCACCATCTTTGTGATGGGGTGATGGTTAATTTGCATATTACTCTTTTATTAGATAGGATAACAAGATGCTCAAATTGTTCTGAAGAGTTCTAAATAATTTTGAAGCCCGTTTTTACTAAAAGCATCAACTTACATTGAAAGGGCTATAATGGAGATTGTTTTTTGTTTTGTTTTGGTCTATATGCAGTTTTGATTTTCAAAGGTTCTATATAAGATTCTTTGATACTATCTCTCTGGAACAAGGAGTCCAATATAAAATTGTTTGATTTGATTTAATATTAATTTTGTCTTAATTTTATTCCACTAGATAGCATTATATTTTAAGAAAGACATTTTGAGTCAGTTGCAGGCGTGTCCCACTTTGCAAGCAATGTCTTTAAAATATGTAACTAATAGTCTGCACTTTGCTCTCTTTATTAAATCATCTATTAGGCACTAAGTTATGGCTGACCTGAGGAAACCACTGTCTGTGCTCAAATCTTTTTCTATAATTCTAGGTGAGCTGTTTTAAAATATATTTCTTGAAAGGGCTCTTCAGAGCAAATTTATACAGCAGATATCTTAATAGGGTATGGATGGTAGTGGAATAGGACTGTAGGACTGGAAGTTGGAGGGAACTAGAAATAAGCCAGTGGTTCAGAGATTACTCTCTCTCACCATTTGAAAAAAGCCAGCAAGGCCAAAGATGGGAATGGAAGTTTGATCCCAGGACAAGTCTCGTATGGCCTCTGGCATCTTTTCTATATCTTGCTGGTGTGTTGGAATTCTGGGTATTCTGTCTTATGTAGGAGACATTTTTACTTTTATTTTTTTAATTAGGGAAAGACTCTTCACACAAGTGAAGTCTAAGGCCTTGAAAGGACACCTGCATAAGTCATTCTAAAAAAGTACAGTTGGACATATTTTTGAAGTTTAAAGAAAGAAATTCTATTTGTTTTTATTATGATAACAATATTCTCATTATTGAAAAATTGGAAAATATAAAGAGTACAAGAAAAAAATCACCCACAATCACACTATTTCAGAGACAAGAACAATTAACATTTTAGTGTATTTACTTCTAATATTCTATATGTATATTTCCAGATAGTTGTGATAATATTGTATATATGTTTTTATATTCTGCCCTTTTTCACTCACATGAATAATGCACACATTTTCCAGGTTATTGGCTCTATATAAACAGGCCAGATAATATATACTTTTTAAATTCTTTATTGTTGAAAGTTTTACATATGTCTCCTTTTCCCCCCATTGACCTCTCCCCGCCCACTCCCACCCACCCCAGCACATGCCCCCACCCCCCTATTGTCTGCGTCCATTGGTCATGCTCATATCCATGGATACAAGTCCTTTGGTTGATCTTTATCCCCCCACCCTCACACTCACCCTTACCCCCTGCCACCCTCCCCTGCCTTCCTTCTGAAGTTTGACAGTCTGTTTGATGCTTCTATGTCTCTGGATCTGTTTTTGTTCATCAGTTTATGTTGTTCATTATATTCCACAAATGAGTGAGATCATGTGATATTTATCTTTCTCTGACTGGCTTATTTTGCTTAGCATAATGCTCTCCAGTTCCATCCATGCTGTTGCAAATGGTAACTGTTCTTTCTTTTTTACAGCAGCATGGTATTCCACTGTGTAGATGTACTACCGGTTTTTTACTGCTGATGGGCACTTAGGCTGTTTCCAAATCTTAGATATTGCAAATTGTGCTGCTATGAACATAGGGGTGCATATATTCTTTCTGATTGGTGTTTCTGATTTCTTGGGATATATTCCTAGAAGTGGAATTACTGGGTCAAATGGGAGTTCCATTTTTAATTTTTTGAGGAATCTCCACACTGTTCTCCACAGTGGCTGCACCAGTCTGCATTCCCACCAGCAGTGCACAAGGTTCCTTTTTCTCCACATCCTCGCCCGCACTTGTCATTGGTTGATTTGTTGATGATAGCCATTCTGATAGGTGTGAGATGGTACCTCATTCTCATTTTGATTTACATCTCTCGAATGATTAGTGACTTTGAGCATATTTTCATATGTCTCTTGGCCTTCTGTATGTCCACTTTTGAAAAGTGTCTATTTAGGTCCTTTGCCCATCTTTGGATTGGATTGTTTATCTTCCTTTTGTTAAGTTGTATGAGTTCCCTATAAATTTTGGAGATTAAACCCTTATCAGATGTAACATTGGCAAATGTTTTCCCATGCAGTGGGCTCTCTTGTTTTGTTGATAGTTTCTATGCTGTGCAGAAGCTTTTTATTTTGATGTAGTCCCATTTGTTTATTTTTTCCTTAGTTTCCATTTTCCTAGGGGCTGTATCGGTAAAGACATTGCTATGACATATGTCTGATATTCTGCGGCCTATGGGTTCTTCTAAGATTTTTATGGTTTCCCATCTTACGTTTAAGTCTTTTATCCATTTTGAGTTTATTTTTGTGTATGGTGTAAGTTGGTGGTCTAGTTTCACTTTTTTGCATATTATCTGTCCAATTTTCCCAACACCATTTATTGAAGAGATTGTCTTGACTCCATTGTATGCTCTTGCCTCCTTTGTCAAATATTAATTGAGCATATGACTTGGGATGATTTCTGGGTTCTCTGTTCTGTTCCATTCGTCTATATGTCTGTTCTTGTGCCAGTACCAGGCAGTTTTGAGAGCAGTGGCTTTATAATATAGTTTGATATCTGGTATTGTAATCCCTCCAACTTTGTTCTTCTTTCAGATAATATTTTATTATGCACATGCCAAGCTATATTTAGTCATTTTCCTATTACTGAATTTAAAAATATAGTAATAGATAGTTATATTATTTATCCCGCTTTATGGGCCTGAGGAATTACATTCTCAATTCTCTAATGCCCCTGGATATGTTCTAAAGCACAGATAGCCTCAAGCTAAAGTTCTGAAGGTGTGAGAGTTCTGCTCTTCCTTCATATAAACTCTTAGATATTCAGGACTGTTTGGTGGCCAGTGTTGAGGAGGTGCACTACCAAGGAGGGAATATGGAAAACAAAGAGATATGAAGTAGGCATATGAACATTTTGGCGCCACAACCTACTCTGACATTTTCAACAGAAAAATCCTATCACTGGCTAATGACCCAGGATGCCAGGAATCAAAGCACTTTAGACGAATTAATATTTCATCCACTTTTTCCATTTGACTTCCGTAAAGAAGGTCCTCTCAGATAGGGAGCCAGTTGGATGCTCATATGGATGGCTGGTTTGTAGAGGGGAAAGGATTGAAAAACCAATTCAAGAATGGCACTGCCAAGAGCAAAAATGTGCTGCAATTTAAAAAGGATCTAGAATTCACCCGAAGGAGTTCCAGAACAATGTTTAGCATGTGTAGCTAATATAGAGAGCTTTTTTAAAAAAACAAATTACTATTTATACTCTTTAAAGATAAAAATAATTTGCTTAAATAGAAAGTAATGTTAGAACCCAGGTCAAAAACAAAACAAGTAAGAAGTAATATGAGTCTTTTAACAGCTTGCAACAAGTTTACGCTGATCCATTTTAGCACCTCCCGGGTTTTAAAAAATATCCAATTATCATTTTAATTAGTATTGTCTTGTTTCATAATGACCTACTTATTGGTTTATTTAGGGGTTTCCTTGGCCTTTTTAATTTTGTTTGTGTTTCTTATATATATCACTAATAAATATGAGCAAATTTTTTTGAGTACCATTTGCTCATATCCTATTACTGATAGTAATTATAGTTGGGATAACAACTAATTTCTAAGTTTTTGGATAGCTTATTATGTGCCCTACATTGTGCAAAGTGCTGCAGATATACTGTTGCATAAAATACCCCCATTTTTTTTGTTAATCCTCACCTGAGGATACTTTTTCTATTAATTTATTTAAAAATAAATATTATTTATTTCAAAGAGGAAAGGAGAGGAAGAGAGAGATAGAAACATCAATAATAACAGAGAATCATCCATCAGCTACCTTTTGCACACCCCACACTGGGGATTAAGCCTGCAACCCAGGCATGTGCCCTGACTGGGAATCAAACTGTGACCTCCTGGTTCACAGGTTGATGCTCAACCACTGAGCCACACTGGCAAGACGAGCTTAAATTTTTTATTTGTACACTACACTTTCTTGAATCTTCCATCTTCCACTAGAGTTAATATCCAAGCGTTCATCTTCCAGTAATTCATTCAGAGAGGGTAAACTTTCTGAACCTTATGCAATTGAAAAGGTTTTTATTTTCCCTATGACTTGAATGGTATTTCTCTGGAGAAGAATTTTATGTTCTAAATAATTTTCCCTCAGAAATTAAAATAACTTCTTCAGTTTTTAAAACTTATGCTTAATGCTACCAAGGAAAGTACAATGAATCTCAACTAGAAGCTCTTAGGACTTCTCTCTTATTGGTACTCTGAAGTTTGTACTCAGATGGTCTAGGACTGGGTATTTTTCCATTCATTTTGCTGACAATTTTGATTCAGAGGGCTTTTTTTCTTCCTTCTTCTTTCTTAAATCTCAGGAACTTTTCTTCAATAATAAATAGTCTTTGAATATTTCATTCTGCATATTCCTTCTGACTTCTCCTTCTGGATGTCCTATTATTTCTAATGTTAGAAGTCCAATTATTTTACTCTTTAGTCACCCCCCTCCCATAACTTTTATCTCCTTTTTTTTCTTATCTAATGACTCCAGTTTTGGGAATATCCCAAGACTCAAATGTCCAACTAATTAATTTGCTCTTCATTTATACTGATATTCAGGGTGAGAAAATTCTTTAAGTTTGTTTTAACAATCATAAAGTTTCATTTCTCACATATTATTTTTTCCTTATAAAATCTCTTTTTATTTCACAAATGCAGTATGATCTCTGAGGATATTAATTATACTTCTCATAAAAATCTTCATTTGTATAGTCAGCTACTTCTAATTTCTCAGCTCTTAGTTCTTTAGTTTGGACTTGATTTCACTCCGATTTGATGATTTGGGGTCATTTGCTTACATTTGTTTCTATTATTCTTTCTTAGTTTTGGTACATATGCGCCCAGTGATGGGGGGGCAGATGTGCCCTTGGCTAGAGACTGCCTTGGTGGCTCTGCATTCCCTTTGAGGTTTTCTGTCACCTGGCATTGCCCCACTTTTCCATTCCAAGGGCCCACATTCATGGGGAATGACCTCTGCTTGGAAGTGGGTATACTGAGGGCTCGCCTGCTTGGCAGGTACTACAGCAGTACCTCAGAATCCCATCCTGCTCTGTGCCCAGCATCACTGACCTGGAGCAGCACTGGGACACCTTTTGTAGGGTCTTACTGAACATGTGTCTTGGGCTATAGTTTCCTCCTTCCACCAAATCCCTTCCTCCTCTCACTTTCTTTGGTATGTGTAATCCTTCCTAATTCTTGATCTAACAAGGCTACAATTTCTGGTTTATAGTGTTATTATAAATTCATTTGCTCATTTTCTAAATATTTTTTTATTGATTTTAGAGAGAGGAAAGGAGAGGGAGAGAATATCGATCAGCTCCCTCCTGCCTACCCCCTACTGGGGATCAAGCCCACAACCCAGGCATGTGCCCTCACCCAGAATTGAACCAGCGACCTTGGTACATGGGACAACATTCAACCAACTGAGCCAGAGCATCATTTTCTGTAACTTCCAAGGATTTGGGGCAGGTGGGGAAGACTGGAACATGCTGTTTTGATTCAATTATTCTAATATTCACTGCACTTGTGGAGTTGCTCTCTTTAGCATGAATACTCTGGCGACGACAAAATAAGATATTTTAAAAAGGTATTTGGGGGTGGGGTGGGGAAAGATTAACCAAAGAACTTACATGCATCTATATATGACCCATGGACACAGTCAACAGTGTGGCAAAAGCCTGGGGTGGGGCAAAGGGTGGAGTGGAGGGGGTCAAGGGAAAAAAGGGGGGGCATCTATCATATTTTCAATAATAAAGATACATTTTTTAAAAAAGAAAGAAAAAGGGTATCTGAATAGTAAAAACATACAATGTTTGCTTTTGGAATGAAAGGTAAGTATACAAATTCCATATTATAGTAATGCATTTTCCATAAAGCCCCCTCCCACCTGACGACAGCCTCAACTAGGTGAGCCATGGTGGTTGCTAATTAAATGATGTGTTTGTAAGGTTAAGCCACAGTTCAGAAAGACAGACATAAATTAGCAGTGTATCTATTAAAGTTTCTCTCTTGCAGAAGTAACAGATGTGTCTTCGTTAGGAAAAAGAAAAAAGACTTTAAAATCCCACTTTAAAAGACTAACTTGACGACACTGGCTTTGGGACAGCGTTGTGATATGAAAGGCAAACAGTTCTCGCCTCCTTGTGATCTGAGATCAAACTCTTTGATTCAATGGTAGGAAAACAGGGGTATCTGGAAAAGTGGGTTCCAAAAAATGTCTTAATGACTTCGTAGCTTCTTTTTTTCTTGCTATTCAGGTGCAAGGTTTGGAAATATCATTAGAGAGAACCACACCTTCTATTTTCCCTCCCATATTTCTTACGGGGGGGAAACAGTTAAAAGAGATGAAAATATTATAGCCATATAAATAATTTAATTTTAAAATTGTTTAAAAAACGGACCTCATAGCTACAGAATTAAATCAACTCAACTGGTTACTCTAAATATCATCTGTTTTCTACCTACTTAGGCAGGTGAGCTTATAATGACAAGTTATGTGGGTGAGATGCTTGAGGAGAAGAATGATACACGTATTCTGTAAACCTGGCTGAAAAAACAAAACCCATCAAGAATTTCACTACCAGAGTCCTAATCCGTTTTCCTTTGTTGCCATGGGTAAAAACGCTTCGCATTAATTTGATTTTGTGACAGAATTTTCCTCCCAAAGCTATGATTAAAAATTATTATAGCAGCATTCTTTCCTAGACCAATAAAATAGCATTTGGGACTGGGTGGGTGTGGGGAGGGGGCACACACATATACACACATCACTGTAGACTAAACCACCATTTTTATCATCACCCCAAATGCTGAATATACTAGGTCCTGTCATTATCCTTTTATACCCTTACAACATAATGCCATCTGAATAACTGAGCACCAGATGGGAGCATAGTGAGGTAATTCTGGGTGTGTGGCCTGATATCCTAGGGGAAGAGCTGTAAATAAGCCAAGGTGTGGTGTGAGAATAAACTACTTTTAGAACTTAGATGAATTAGTTGTGTACCAATTAGAGTGGCACAGGTGTTTTTGTCAAGCACATGATCCCACGTTATTGGATAAGAAACCTGCTGACAATGCCATAGCTTGAAAGCATCGGCCTCTTAACTGTAACTGATCCCTGATACATCCTTAGTCCAGAGGAATGTCCAAAGGCATAGTTGAAACCACCGAGTCACAGAGTGAATGGAAATTGCTCTGATGTTCCTCTGTGTCCATACTGATTTTAGCTCTTTTTTTTTTTTAAGGCACAGATACTTCTATTTTTTAAAATATTTATTAATTAAATCAATTGGGGTGACATTGGTCAACATAAACATACAGATTGCAGGTGTGGGTTGCTATGTTACAAGATCTGTATATTGCACTGTGTGCCCACCACCCGAAGTCAAGTCTTCTCCTGTCACCTTATATTAAGACCCCTTTTTGCCTCCACCCCTTCCCTCTGGCAATCACCCCATTGCTGTGTGTGTTTATGAGTTTCAGCTTCATTTTCCCCATATGGGTGAAATGATACCGTTCTTAGGCACAAATACTTGTAGTTCTTTTTGTTTTGTTTTGTTTTGGAAGATGATTTAGTTTAGCCACAGATTATATTGTATCACTAGTGCTCTGTGAACATGGAATGTCTGATCTGTTAACTGACATTTATATATTACCAGCTGTTTCTGGACCAGTACATTAATTTCTAAAAACGTGTTTAATTTCTCCTAATAGGAAATCAATTGCTTTCTAAGCTTAATTCATGAATGGGTTTTCTGTGAGTTTATCTCCTTGTTACTAGTAGAGGGGTTTTCTTTTGTTCCTTTATAAACAGGACTTCATGATACTACAAGCTACAAAAAAAATAGAGGAAAAGGGCATTGTGGGAGATAAAAAAAAAGGTAAAAATAAATTTTTTCTTTCCTCAAAACAGTAAGAGTAAGTGGCATTGCCCAGCCATGGTGGCTCAGTGATTGAACATTGATCGACCTATGAACCAGGAGGTCACGGTTCCATTCCTGATCAGGGCATAAGCCTGGGTTGGGTGCTTGATCCCTGATCATGCAGGAGGCAGCTGATCAATGATTCTCTCTCATCACTGATGTCTCTATCTCTCTCTCCCTCTCTGAAATCAATAAAGATATATATTTTTTAAAAAAGAGTAAGTGGCACTGAAGACTAAGCTTTACTGGAGAGGGGGAAGGAGAGGGAGAGAGGAGGGGAGAGGACATGGTAGTACTGACGATGAAAATTGCTTCTCTGCTTTACTGGGAAGAGGGCTGGGTTTCACTGAGATGTGGCCCTCACTGAAGAGGACGACTCTTTACTGCTGAATGAGTGGCCTGAGCTTGGAGAAATGAAGGAGTGGAGATCAGCAAATATCTTCTGCTTCAAAATCTGGGACCCCGCCCTCATAGGCAGTCAAACTACATAATTAGGAAGAGTATTTGAATTGGTCTTTGTTTGGGGTCAGAAAGAATGATATGCTGGTGATGGATCCTTTATCTCCAGAAGATAGGTAAAGATGCCTTGCGTACGTTGTCAAAGTTCTGGACCCCATCGGAGCCCTTTGGTCTGTGAGGGGAGGGGAATGAGCCCTGTGCAGTGTAAGGGTTACAACAAAACAGCAGCCTAATGTTTGGGTAGATCCTGGAGATGAAAAAGAGGAGCAACAGTTACTGGTCCCTCAAGGAGATACTGGAGTGACAGGAGCCTAAGAGAAGAAGGACTTTGTAGACTGAAGGCCTGAGCATCAGTGCTAGGCCCAGAGAGGTCAATGGCAGGCCCCGAAGGGGTGGGGTTCCTCAAAGTGTCAATCCCCCTCAGAGGCCTACCCTCGCCTGTGCCACAGACTTCCCTGGGGCAAGAAAGAGCAGAGCTCTCAGCCACAAGTGAAACCTAGCTTTCAGCAGTGAAAGACCCTGATGTGGCCCCAAGGAGTAGCAGCAGCAGTGGCAGCTCAGGCTGCTGGTCAGATTTCCCTCTTATTGGACCTGAATGCACTTCCTGGGCAATGCACAGGAAGTGGGGAGCCCAAGAGAGCAATATTGGCCTTCTTGCCACTCTGGCACTTACATGTTCCATCCAGTTTTGATTTAACTTGTTGTGATCGGAGAGACAAGACTATATCTCAGATGTGTTACGGAAAAGCTTCTCACGGCTATCAATTAAATGACTGCTATTTCATATTCACTATGAGATTACATTTAGTGTTATTTCATTTATCCTCACTGCAGTGTTAGAAAACATATACTAAACAATGGGACCTGGTGTTCTGATTACATGTATTTATTGCAAAAACAAAGCTAGGTGAGAACCAGGAAATTTCTAGACTTTCTTCCCCACTTACACTACCTTATAAATTTTGATTTTCTGAACCTATTAATGTTTTTAAATGTGAACTTATGAAAATGCTGCTTGATTAATAGGAGATATCTTAGAACATAGGACCCAGAAGAAGGCACATATCTCAGAATGGCCAGAAAATACTGCCACCAAAACACTCTCATAGCTTCATTTCTCTTCTACTGCAATCTCAACCCCATATTCCTCCTTTACAAATATCTCAAAGATAAATTTTACCCCCTCAACAACTTTTAAAGACCAGAGCCATAAAAAATCAGATAATCACATCAATAAACCTCAGATTTCATGGAGACAACTGAAAGTCTCAGTATAATAGTAGTGAAAAAATTTTATATTCTATAGTTTGAAAAAAAATACTTTCTCCCAGCAAAAGCTGAATAAACAAAGATAAAATATATGTGTTTCAACTGAAGATAAAAGGTATTTACAATCACCAATTTTTAATATGCATAAAAATAGTTGTTACTAATAAAAATATTTAGGTTAAATGTAACCCTTATCTGTTCTAAGAATCATCATATTGATTTAGCTATGCTTTGCTATTTAACAATATGCATTTAAAATATGTGAGTGGAATAAATGTAAGTGCTCTACACAGCATGGGAGATAACAATTACTTACCCTGTAGGCTGGCTCTCAAATTCTTCTGACCACTGCTCTTGAATATCCTCTGTAGAAAGATCTACATCCCGGGTGGTTGCAAAATTAAATTCACTGCCTTCATTTCCATGGAAATAAATGGAGTTCCCATCTGACTGACAGCTATGCTGTAGATAAAAAGAGAGCATGGGGTGGCTGTTGAATTGGTTTTGTAGCTGAATCTGTCTTACTCATGTATAATTAGAATTTTTAGAAAAGTCATTATATTATTCCCTCTCTGATGGACTCTCAAGTCAAAAGAGCTTGTTACTTCTTTTTTGTCTTATTTAATTCAATTACAATTTCTTTCTAACTTATTAAGTTATTATAAAAAAGGAGTCAAGAGGCCATTTGATCTTTGCCACCTCAGCCTTCAGAATGAAACAAGAATATTTTAATTGGAATAATTTCCTATCTTCAGCATAGTCCTTGTTGTGGGAATTAAGTGTGATAATGACTTGTCTATATTTTCAATACTGTGGTTATGGGCTAAATTGCATGACCTTTTCATTATTCCATATAGTTTTAGCTTGTCATTCAAGCCTTCCACAATTTGTCTGTAAATGGGATGTGAGTAGACTAGCCAGCTAATCAAAACATGGAATATAGAAAAGGTCAAAGTAATCCCTGATATGATGATATATTTTCAGCCACCTTTTGAGTAAAAGTTTCTGACCAGACTTAAGAAGTGCTGAGAAATCACAAACTTTGTTATTCTCCAAAAGAGCACTAGGTTTACAAAAAAAGAAAGAAGAATTTCTTATGATAATTTTTTTAACATTTTTTCAGCTTAAAGTGCAAGAGCACACTCTGGAGCTGAGTAAACTGAGTATTTAAAAAATATGATAAATTTGCATTAATAATTCTTGGTAACAAGTTATATAGAGAGAAATGCTAATAAATTAAAGATCAAACATTCTTTTCTGTTACATACATATATTCTTAAAATGAAATAGATATGAAGTGAAGTAGTTGGGCAGAAAATATTAGGCACAGTGAATGTAAGTTCTATAGGGCAAGGATCATGTCCATTTTATTCTGTGTTGCAGTCCAGGTCTTAGCACAGTGCTTGGCATATAGTAAGAATTAAAATATATTCTTTCAACAATTAAATAAATCAATGAGTGAATGATATAGCTATGCCTTTTCAGGTGTTAAATTAATCTTTCATAGAGAACTCAGTAGTAGAAGAGATTAACAAAGGTACTGGGAGGAAGGGGTTTATAATGAAGTAATATAATATATATTCTTTGCTCTAAAAAAAAATCCCAGTCTAGATGAGATCTATCAAAGATAGGTCTCAACGCCAGGCAACATATAGTAAGTGCTAATGAGTGAGAGAGGATAGAAGTCACTGTATGTGGGGGCTGGTGTAGGTGAGCAGGCTTCATAAATGAGTAGGACTTCAACAGCCTTTGAATAAAAACAAAATCCAAGTTGGATGACAAATAAATGAATGACAAAGGTGACAAGTAGGCATGATTTTCAGAATTACACTTTAGCCTGACAGCAAAAGATCTTAAATGGTAGTCTAAGAGATCTCTACAATATTCTGTTGCCAGTGCTAGTCTAGAATGGAGGAACGATGTGTGCAAACAAATGTTTTATGACAATTAAGCTGGTTAATGCTGGTAAAATCAATTGGGGGAGAATTCAGATTACTACACTGAAGAGTAAATAAAGCTTTCAGAAGCTCCTGTAAATTCAAGAGTCAAAAAAGCATATGATCTTGGGGAAATCACTTCATAGCACTGAGATATTAAGGCATATCCACTGGATCTTATCATCTTAGATATACTGTTGTGTGTGACATGTATCTCCTGTCAGAGAATCTTTTTCACAACACAATAAATACAGGTTACTCATAGATGCTAAACTGAGATCACTGCATGCAATCTTTAACCCACACACACGGATCAAAACTAGGATTCAGTTTTATTTAATAGTAAATAGAAACTGTCAAGCTATGAAAGCCGAAGTATCCTCTACTACTGTGCATCCTATAAAGACAATAAATGCTAAGTGGAATAACAAAGATTACTTTCTTAATAATAAATCCACTGAGCTGTAAGTTTCACAGTTATCTTCACATTCTGGAATCTGGAACAACTGTGGCCTATGTTATCTGGAAGTAATATAAGAACTCTGATATTAATGCAAACAATACATTGTCATTAACCAAGGAAATGGCATACATGAAATCTTATACATGTGACAATGGAATAATTTCTATTACAATTTAAAAGGATGTATTTGTGTAATAAAAACAATAACTCGCTTAACATAAAACTTTGGCATTTCTGGCTAAACATCCATTTAATTTTTCAATTTTGGTTTCCTATATATGTAAAATCCTCACCCGGGATATGCTTTTATTGATTTTGGAGAGAGAGGAATGGGGAGAGAGAGAAACATTGATCAGTTGCGCCTTGACTGGGAATTGAACCCACCACCTAGACATCTGTCCCAACCAGAAATCAAACCTGCAACATTTTTGGTAGACACTCCAACCAATTGAGCCACTTGGCCAGGGCAGAATTGTTTATTATTTTAAGAGTAGGTGTTATACATAATTATGTTTCACTACTCCTCCAAATTTATATTATTAACATCTGATACATATTTTAATGAAGTTGAGATTGAAATTTTATGTAAAAGATGAAATCATTATAAAATTAGATAGCATGCTGTTAAACTTGTTTCACAACATTAAAATGTCTTAATGTTTTGGGAAACTAAAAGTATATTTAAATGATCTTTATGGTAGTTATTTTGCTGTTACAAAACATTTGGTAGTTTAGTAGACCACTTATAATGTACAATTATTGAAAATTCTCTATTAAATACATACTTTTATCACTATAACTGCAACAGTGCCAGCATAGGAAATACAAGTAATATTTATCATATCAAGTTTGAAGAAAGCAACCTGAAAAAAATGTAACACTCCTTTTGAGTAACAACCAATTTTCATACTAGTAGAGTCTAAACATTAGTACGATCTGTCTTTGGCAAATTTCCTTGAAGGATAAAATGGTTTAGTTTTTTGTAGTCTTATTATTCCTCTAGGGAAGAAACTGTTAATACCAATCTGTAGTAAAAGAACAATACTCAAGATGGAATCTAAATGAAAACAGGGCAGTGGTTTATGCCAGTCAGGGTTCATTTTGCATGGTCAACACCCTAATCCTATCTGTCAAGTTTAAGGGAAGAGTCACAGTTAGCTTTGTTACCCCTCCCAAGTAGACCCAGTGTCCTCTGGGTGTAGAGGGAGAGAAGTATCGCCTTTTCAATATTCTCCCTTTCATAGTCTTAGTTAGTTCAGTGCCACACAATCAAAGAAAGGGGGTGACACGCCCAAAGTAAACAGCGGCCTTTCAGAAGGAGGTGGCTCAACCTTCTCCATCTCACAGCAAGACAGGCTGCCATTTCCTGGGTGGCAGGGCCTGCAGATGAACTGAACCCACACGGATGGCTTGGCCTGCTCTGCTCCCCACCACACCGAGGAGATCGGAGATGATTTCTGCCTCAGCCTTTCTGAGTAGAACCCAGTGTTTTTCATGTTTGGAGTAAGGGTGATATGAGCCAGCAGGCTAATATAAGGACTGCAAAAGAGGGGATAGTCTGTAAAACTGGTGAATTCTTCAAACATTTGAGCAGGAATGGGCCACCTGAGAAGCTGATTAAGTATAGGCCCTATAATACTTAAGAATTTTGCAAAGGGTTGAGGCCAGTTCGGGGTTCTCATTTCTGAGGATTCCTAAGATAATTACAAGGCAAGTTAGAGTTTCTTGTTTGTTTTCAATATATTTTTTATTGATTTCAGAGAGTGAGAAAGATAGAAACATTAATGATGAGAATCACTGATTGGCTGCCTCCTGCATGCCCCCCACCGGGTATCAAGCCCCACAACCTGGGCATGTGCCCTGACCGGAACTGTGACCTCCTGGTTCATAGGTCCACTGAGCCATGCTGGTCGGGCTAGAGTTTCTTGCTAATACTATTTTTAGGATTGGTCACAGATGGCTCAATGTCTTAGAAATGGTCTGGTTTCCCAGATGCTCTCCAAACTGAGAATTTATACCTGAATGCATTTGGATTGAGATGCAGTCCCTGGCCTCTGCTGGTTTGATATTGCATCTCTGCATCTGAATGGGACTCCATGGCCTACTTGATTAGGTAGGGGTTGTTGGAACTTTCTCCTAGAATTTACCTCAATTAATTTAGCACCTAAAGGAATGAAGGCCACAAAGGCCTGAAGAAAACAAAGAACTGGAAACCAAAAATAATCAAGATGACAAGAAATGAAAACTCAGTTGTTATGCATCGGAATTTGAGGATTGGAGTCAGAAGGCATGTTCCCAAACATTTCTCTACTTCACGGTGACATGGTTTTGTACAAGTCATTTAATTCCTTTTGTCCTGTTTCTTAAGCTGTAGAATAAGACCAATAATATATATTTTCTAGAGATGATGTTAGAAGTACAAATAATATATATGGAAGTGCTTTTTTAAAACTCAAGTGTTGTAATAAAATTATTTTATTTCTGAATATGTGCATTTTCAAAAAATAAGGCATTATATTCCAAACTCTTAGGAGTTGATAGTAAAATTGAAGGCTATTTAAATCTATTTTTTATTGATGTTAGAGAGAGAGGAAGGGAAAGGGATAAAGAGATAGAAACATCAATGAGAGAGAAACATCGATTGGCTGCCTTCTGCACATCCTCTACTGGGGATTGAGCCTGCAACCTGGGCATGTGCCCTGACTGGGAATCAAATCGGTGACCTCTTGGTTCATGGGTGGATGCTCAACCACTGAGCCACACCAGCCAGGAATTAAAACTATTTTTTTTAATTGTGTTTCTCATTAGAATAGTCATTAAAATTCTTAAGGTCAACTTAAAACCTTCAGTAAAATATAAAAGAATATTTCCCACAATACAATATGGTAGGCACTGCATATACTCATTCATTTTTAGTGTAGATAGACCATCAATTAGAAATGTCAAAGGCCTTCAAATTCTGGCAGATTACCAAACATTCTTCTGAGACAGGAAAACTTAATAATGCAAGATGTCTGTTGCCACTTCTCTTACAGATGCATTGTATAACATCAATGCACTATGTTAAAATCCAAACAAAATGTGCATCGAAACTATGAAAAGAATTCCAGAAAATTGCTCTCAGTGATTTTAATAGCCAGCTGTTTTTGTTCAGCATCTATTCAAACTCATGTCATTTATATGAAATAACAATTAAAATCTAAACAACTTTAAAAGACAGTTAAATGAGCTCTTGCTATGTTAAAAACAACATTATTTTGGAAGTCAGGATATTTTATTTTGAGTATAGTAAAAACATCTATCAGGTTTTCTTGAGAAAATGATTATAAATAGCATGTGATGTCCTGAGTCATGCCTTTTGATTGTGGCGAGTATATATCAGGTAACTAACTGGAATTTATTCTGGGTGGTATGAAAGTATAAATTTTGTAGATGGGCTCCAAATATATCTTTCTATATCTAGCCCTCCTAAAATACATTAATTATAATTATTTTGAGTTTGTTGCATTATTTTTGCATTGATCAATGGCATGCACTTGATACTTTTAAGTACTGCAGATATGCAAATATTAAAAATCCCTTACATGAAAAATAATTTTAAAAAGGCCCTGGCAGGGTAGCTCAGTTAGTTAGAGTCTTGTCCCAATATGCCAACATTGTGGGTTTGATCCTGGATCAGGGCACATACAAATTTTCCTTTAAAATTGTTTAAATGTACACTTAAATTTTTAATAAATGGCTCTACTTAACAAAATCCCTTAAACATAGTCTTTCTTTGCTTGTATTTGTCAATCAAAAATATTTTCCTACTTTGCTGTTATATGGGTTTCCTTTACTTGAAAAGCAGAACACAGTGTAACTAAGTGACAAGAATTTGCCATTCAGAAAAGCATCAACAGGAAACATCAGTGCAAATTCCTCAATATAACAAGTCCTTGGCCGCAATTCAGGGCAGCATTTTTCTAAGGTTGTTCCCTATACTCTGCTGAAAATGTTAATGGCTTCACCTCTGTGCTTGTGAAAGTACTTGCAATCACCTCCAACCATAGCTTAATTAGGTTTCTATCAAAGATGAACACGAAGGCACCTCTTAATATTATCTCCCCGGGGTCTAATGGCCCTGATGATTCTTTCAAGCATCTGTAGCCTGGCCATTTATTTTTTTACTATATATCCTTTTTGTTGAAATGAGTATATGGGGCATTTGGGCAATGCCAGCTTGCAGAGAGCTGGTGGCAGATGGGATGAAATCTGCCTGGTATGCCTTCCCTCCACATGAGCAGAGAGCCATCCATTTCCTCCATTAAGGAGTTGTCACTCAGCCCGCCCAGCTGGAAGACCGTTTTTGATAGCCAAGCTGGCTGGTGGCAGACAATTCAGATACAAAGTGCACTTTAAAAGGAAGCTAAAACATCATTTGTAGGAAAATTGAAAATGCATGGCTTCCACCACAGCCAATTTTTTAATGACTGTAATATTTTAAGTGATTATTTTTTGCCACTTCAGATTGCTCCTTAGAGAGGAGAGGGTTTTTTTTTTTTTTAATTAAAATCTAGGCAATGCAAACAGATGAGATATGAGGAGCAGAGAAAAGAGAAATAAGATGAATAAAATTAATTAAAATGGCATTGTTGGCAGAGCCATAAATTAGCCACTATGTGACTGGAAATAAACTCTTAGATTGTTGTAAGAGTTTCTGGATTAAAGTGAGATGTGTGATTGGGAAGTGACTGACTTACAGCCTACGTATCATTGTGTTTCACCTTGCATTATGCTATAGCTTTATCATATAGAAATACATATCTCCTATATCTTTGTTCAATGGCCTTTAAAAGTGCACTTTCATATTATTTTAAAAAAACAATGTAGGAAGAAGAGAACAATTTCCTTCATGAGACAAAATGAGTTTATCATTTTTTGCACAATTTCTAGGAAATTTAATGCCAGTTAAAAAAAACCTGAAAACTTGGCTATGCACACAGTCCAAGGGCAGGAGGGCTGAAGTACATTTTCTCTAGTCAACACAATAGATGCACCCGTGGAGAGTGAATTTTAGGGAGCTTAAAGAGTGTTTTCTCCTCATTATTTTCTGGATTCATTAAGCATTCACATTTGAACCACTTTATGCTAAGATTCATAAAGATTCAATTTATGGTATATTTTGTGACAAGTGTATAATTACTTGGCAATAGTTATGACAACTCTAAAATGGCAATAGTGACAGTTTTGAATTGGAGTAATGAGTGGAAGAATAACAATGTAAAATTCCATAGGCAGTTGTTAACCTTGTTGATGGGGATCAACTTGACTTTCAGTGTCTGAGGTTTTCAGACTTGCCTCCTCAAATTAAGGCCAAGGATACCAACTACAACATGGAAGGCTGCAAATACTGAGGAATAAAGGCCTGGCTTTATAGTAAATATACTTGGCTATGAAAATGAAAGCTGTTTGATCTTGGGGAAGCTACTTGGCCTCTCTGAGCCTACTTTTCCATCTGTGAAATGGGGGTAATTATGATGGTTAGATGAGATATTGTAAGTAACATGCCTACTAAAGATTGGTGAATCTTAGGAAATCGGTAAATGCTATTTCCCTCCTCTTTTTTGCTCCATCTTTATTCATTCATTTAACAAACCTTACGTTAATGAGTGTCACTATGCTGTCTAGGTG
This sequence comes from Myotis nattereri, assembly GCF_964212035.1. NCBI lineage: Eukaryota > Metazoa > Chordata > Mammalia > Chiroptera > Vespertilionidae > Myotis > Myotis nattereri. Next base: position 68,728,817 of record NC_138086.1, read on the forward strand.
TAAAGCTGATGGAAAAATAGTACTATTGTTTTAAAAATATGTTTTACTGATCTTAGAGAAGAGAGGAGGAGAAAGAAATATTGATGAGAGAGAGAACATCCATTGGCTGCGTCTTGCACGCCACCTACTGGGGATCAAGACCGCAACCTAGGCATGTGTCCTGACTGGGAATCAAACTCTCCCTGCATGGGATGACAACCAACTGAGCCACACTGGCCAGGGACTTACTATGTTTATTTGTGAAGTTCATATAGAATAAAATAAATTTCACTTACCAATTATTGTATTAACTTAATTAGTGATTAAGGGTGTCAGTTTCAGACCAAAAACAAACAAAAAATGGGTACATTAGGCAGACAGGCTCTGGGGACTTGTTTGAATGGTTATTTTCAATAGAATTTGTCAAAATTATTTGTTTCTGTGCTTATTGCCACTCTCATCATGGTGATCTGGCTCAATTCCATGTTTCACTAATGCTATTCCACATTAATTATTGTACAAATAGGCTGCATTGAGGGGAATTGTGAAAAGCACACTACATACATTTAACCCTTCATCCCCAAAGTACTCTTATTAGCTTAACAAATTATATTCTGGCTCATTCTACAACATCATGTACCCAGCTCTTGGGGGAAACATGACAATAACAGCAATGCAATCCAAAGTGAAGAACATCCCAAGCAAAGGGAATTTAGGTAGACAGCATGCAATTAACCAAGCTGGAATCTGGCCAGAAAATCATAGTTAACATTCCGATTCTTAATGGAAAAAGACATGGGAACATGAACTAGCTACAAGTCTGACTGAGCTCAGGTTTATCCTCATTAGAAAGCCAGGACTCCAATCCCTCAAGTTACAGACCAGAGAGTTTCCAGTACAATGATTTGCAAATCACATTTTTGGAAAGCATATCTGATTCCCTCCTGTTTGTCCTTGCATTCTAAAAAAGAAAATCATTAAATGAATTGTTGAGACCATTTTCTGGGGTGCTCAATTTCTGCGCATTATAGTAGGCAGGTATTGCTCTGCCAGGGGATTATATTCCCAAAAAGCACGTTTAAAAAATGAATTCTGCTTTGAGTGTGATCATTCCTTTCACTGTTTGTCTTAGATTTTTTTTTTCATTAGCCTCACCTTGCATTAAGACTTAAGATTTTCAGGCAAGTTAATTTACATATTTTCATAATTTGGATGTAATGATTTTTATTCTCCATTAATGTTTCAACAATTTGTGACAATAGTATTAGACAGGTGGCAGCAGAAACCCAGAATGAAAGCTTCAATTCTTATATAGGACTGGAGATTTGCCTAGTGTCCCCTGGGACAATGAATTTGGCAAATGCATAATGTATAAGAGCTATAAGAAAATTAATAAACTCTCCTGTTCTGACTTAATGCTTCCCCTAATGAATTGTTGATTTACCTAATAGCTACTGTCTTCATCAGGACCTTCGATGTTTGTTAAACTAGGAAATGTGTCATTATTGGATGTTTATCAATAATTAATGGAGGAGAGAGGAAGCAATCTATTTAACTGAAAGTAGTAGTAGAGAGAAGGTTAAGATATGACCTGTCTAAATTCCGTATACTTAGTTACTCCAAGTCCTTGGCATAAATGTGCAAAATTTAATAAATTACTTTTTAAGGGAACTTCTTTTGAATACATGTGGTCAAATCATAGCCTATTATAAAGGTCAAACCTTTATAACAGGCTCTGACAGTCAGCACTGATTTACTTCTCCATACAAGTTCCCATAAATGTGTAGAAGAAGTAATCTGGATTCCCTTGCTAATAACACTATGAAGTAGGATAATAAACAGAAGAAGATTAGCAGGTGCAGGCACAGCCATCAGAGTGGGAAGACTCCTTAAAAATAAAAAATACAAATAACAGCACCTATCTCATAGCGATCTGCATTTAATCTGTGGGTCAATTCCAGAGTTGACAGAAGCCAGTGATTTATGCCTTTGCAAGCTGAGAGTATCCAGGGTAGCTGAGCAGATATCAACATTTATTAATGGTGAGTGAGCAAAGCACCCCCTCTCTCCCTGACACACACATACATACAGATATCAAGGAGCCACAGATCATTCATGCTTGCAAAATACAGATCTTGACTACAACTAAAGATGAGAGTGGACAAATACACAAAAAAGTGAAGCAGCTGCTTGACCAATATCCACCTCCATGGCATATTGATCCACTGGGAAACGCTGCTTACTGGGGAGTTGGATGGATTGAAGGATGAAGAAAACACCCCACAAACGGAAACCTGCTCACAGCTCTTTCCTCGCCATTTGTCCCTGGGTTCCTTCTGAGTACCTCACTGATGTTTGCAGCTCTTCTCTTCGATGGTGGGTCATGGGAAGTAGGCAGCTGCAGCAGTTCCAAGCTAAACCTTCAAAAACCTACGTTTAGTGTTTTTCTTTGAACTTAAACTTAAGAATAGTCTCAGATTGCAGGGTGTGTCTGAGAAGCTGGAAAGAGATTATTTGATGGACTTGTCCAGATGTTTCCAGAGTGACTAAGGAAAATTAAGCACTAAACATATAGGGTCTTTACAGATACTCAGCGTTCATCTTCTATAGACAGAAAACTTGGATGATAGGGTCTTTCTCATAGTGTTGGCACCTGCAAGCACTCCTGAAATGCCATCATTACTGCTATTTATACTATTTCATTATTATTATCATTTACCACTATGATTAATATTATTATTTATTATCATCCACTATCCATGCTACTGTAAGTATCTTCCCTGGATATGAGAATCCTACCCAAGATGAAACACTGATTCTTTTTTTTAAAATTTTATTTATTTATTTTTTTATTATTATTAGTTAAGGTATTACAAATGTGTCCTCATCCCCCCCATTAATCCCCAACCTCCCCCCCCACACACACACTCACGTTCCCATCCCCCTGTTGTCCATGTCCATTGGTTTGCCTTATATACGTGTATACAAGTCCTTCGGTTGATCTCTTCCCCTTACCCCCGCCCTCCCCTACTTTCCTTCTGGGGATTGATAGCCTGATCGCTGTTTCTCAGTCTTTGGATCTGTCCCTTTTCATCAGTCTATGTTGCTCTCTATAATCCACCAATGAGTGAGATCATGTGGTATTTATCTTTCTCTGACTGGCTTATTTCACTTAGCATAATGCTCTCCAGTTCCATCCATGCTGTTGCAAAAGGCAAGAGTTCCCTTTTTTTTTTTTACCGCAGCATAGTATTCCATTGTGTATATGTACCACAGTTTTCTAATCCACTCATCTGCTGATGGAAACACTGATTCTTGATACTATATGATTAAATGGAAGATCTCCCCCCCCCCCAATATCACTTCATTTCCTTTAAACTCTGATGACAAAACCAAGACCACCATCACTGAGTTGGAGCACCAGAAGTTGCCCTGAGAGTCATCATTTTCCCACTTCATCTTTTTTCCTAGGACACTGAATTGGAACACCTTTCTTCACTAAATTCTTTTTTAACTTTTTCTTTTTATCAACATAAATAATTTTTAATTTTTAAATTACAATTGACATACAATATTAGTTTCAGGAGTACACCCCAGTGATAAGATTATCCAGCAAAGCTATCATTTAGAATTGAAGGACATAAAAAGGGTTTCCCAGGCAAGAAAAGGCTGAAGGAGTTCATCACTACAAACCAGTATTACATGAAATGCTAAAGGGTCTTCTTGAAGAAGAAGAGGAAGAGGAGGAGGAGGAGGAGGAGGAGGAGGAGGAGGAGGAGGAGGAGAAAATATATGAACAATAAAATGACACTAAATACATAGCTATCAACAATTGACTCTTAAAAAACAAAACAAACAATTAGAACAGAAACAGACTCACAAATAGAACATTTTGACGGTTGCTAGATAGGGGAGGGGGGTTTCGGGGGATGGGTGAAAAAAGTGAAGGGATTAAATATATAGTCAGTCCTGGCTGAGTAGCTCAGTTAGTTAGAGAGTGTTGTCCCAATATGCTAAGGTTATAGGTTTAATCCCGGGTCAGGGCACATACAAGAAGCAACCAATGAATGCATAAATAAATGGAACAAAAAAATCGATGTTTCTCTCTTACTCTCTCACCCTCCCTCTCTCCCTCTCCAAAATCAATCAATAATTTTTTTTAAAAAAAGTACAAATTGGTAGTTATAGAATAGTCACAGGAATGTAAAGTTCAGAATGGCAGCTATGGTAGCAGTAGCTATTCTCATGACTACAAATGAATTGGCAGAAATCATATACAAAAGTTAAAAAAGAAATATTCTGTAAAAGAAGGCGAAATCATCACAACCAATATTTAAGACATGGGACTCAATACTGAGAGGGCCGCAGGCTCCTTGCCTTGCTAAGCCCAAGATCTGCTTACTCTGGTTGCTAATGAGGGCGGTGCTCTGGGAGCTTTATGACTTGCAGCACTGTATTTATTGGCAGTTAGAGCCCCACCTACTTGGTCATGAACAAAGGGCTGCCTAGGGATTTGTGGGAAATAAAATATCATGATGGTAATTAGAAGCATAAGAATATTATGTGCCTTTTCTTCCACATGGCCAAGTTCTCTGAGAAAACACTGGGAGATGAGTCAGGCAAGGCCATGAACTTGTAAGGAGAATGGAGGAGAAACACAGATGGCTGTACAGGAAAAACATATCAATTCTGTAACCTCTTACAGCCCTTCCAAATAAAAAAGCACAACAAATCTAAGGCCAGGTTCAGTGTTAGAAACTGGTACTGTTATACATCTATTTCATATTAATTACTAAATCGCCAACAGATGGTAATAGCTTTCTACCAACCCAGGGCAGATTTAAAGTGGTGACCTATAATTGCAATTCCCCAGATCACATAAAATCCTAAGTTAATTACTCTATTTGGTCTTATATCATTTTGCCCTACTTGAGATAAACAAGGACAGGCTCATATGAAATGGGTTAAATATTCCCCAAAAACGGAATAAAGAAGAAATCTAAAGGAGGCAAGGAGAAATCTGTATGATGAATGCCAGTGACTCATTTGTTTCTTTCTTATTTGACCCGACTCTCTCAAACATTATGTTCAAATTCATCAGCTGGACAGTTTACATACTTACTACTCTCTATTCTCTTGTTTTATAAACAGTATCACTTAAAGATCACTTGCTGTTAATAACAAAATGTACCATTAATAATTCAAATTATAAGCATGACACTGAAACTTAAATCCAATGAAAATTATTTCTTTTGATTGCCAAAGGTAACAAATATGGACAATACTTGTGTCTGATGTAACCAAGTTAGTGCATTCATTTTGATATTACTTTAATGGCATATAAGGATGACCTAGTTTGTGAAGTCTTTATTTTTTCTATCGCGTTCCTTTCCCCCTCCTCATAACTGGTACTGTCAGCTCAATCCTTTGCCTTCTACTAATTTTCCTCTGTGTTTACTTCCTCGTGAAACTTGTTTGTTCTTAAAGTTTTCAATGAAGAGGATGTATATTTATTAAGTCCTTTCTACATGCCAGGCACTATCCTAAGGGTTTTACATGTATTTTTTTCTTTATTGATTAAGGTGTTACATATGTGTCCTTATCTCCCTATTGCCCCCCTCCCTCCCACACATGCCCTAACCCCCCCTGGTGTCTGTGTCCATTGGTTATGCTTATATGCATGCATACAAGTCCTTTGGTTGATGTCTCCTCTTTACCCCCACCCTCTCCTACCTTCCCTCGGAGGTTTGAGTATTTTTAAATTTAATTATCATGACATGAAGTGCATCTTATTTTTAGTCCTGTTAACAGGTGAGTACACTGAAGAACTGTGAGGTTAAATAACCTTTCCAAGACTGCATGGCTAATAAATGGTGAAGCCAAGATATGATCCCATGCAGGTAAGCCAATTTCCTTAACACTGTGCTATATCCAGTCCCACTCCCAGTATTTTCAGCTAACTTCAAGTCATCACTTAATGTGAAATTCATTTTCTTTCCCTATAAACTAGATCTTGTTATTTGTTTTTCCAGCTTCTCATCCAAGTCAATTAACACCTAATAATCTAGCATGTGCCACACACCAGGGATTGAGAAATGGTTGGAATAGTCACCGAGCTTAAGAAACTAACATTCTAAACAGGGAGAAACATAAATGAAAATAAAGCAATGTTGTAAATGCTCTCATAGAGGTATATGTCCAGTGTAACAACATGTTGAAATGGAATTAATTTTGCATTGGTTTTGGTTGAGGCTCCAAGAAAACAGGTGGCAACTCCTCCACATTCCAAAGTGAGCTGATGGACTGAACATAAGGACCTAGCAAAAGAGGTGGTAAATGGGCTCACTTATCACTCACATCGAAGGTACCCAAGCTTGCAGATGATGTGAGTAGGAAGCTGGGCAACAGAGAGAGGGTTTCTCTAGAGAGGGTTGTTAGTGAGCTGTGAGTCCCACCCATGCCCATGTCAGGGAGGAGGGTACCCTCGCCTCTTCTCAAACCTGGTGTACAGGATTTCAGGGGTACCACCTGGAGGGCCTGCTGTGTGGTCTTGGACTAGTGCCAAGCAGAAGAAGGCTGCATGTGTAAGTAACTACTCTCCTCCCACGGACGGGTCCAAGGTGACTGCTTACCACAGACTAGGCTTGGGCCTGTGCGCACAAGCGACAACCACGTTGGTCTAAGATCCTGCCCCTGAACTACTTTGTAGAGGAGCAAGAAGCCCTCAGCAGAAAGCGGTTGCAGTCATTAGCCAGAGGTCCCAGAGAGATGCATGGGGGGCATCCCCAGCTTTGGAGAGGAGTGGGGAGATTTCCAAGGAGCCTATTGGTAGGTTCAAGAGAGAACCAGCTTTGATCATGTATCAGGATGAGGGATTAATCCTTTTCGCTTACAACAATAGCTGTATCTTTTCTTTTCTCCTTCCATCAGACCCAGCCCTGGAGGGCTCAGAGGCTGAAACTTGTGGTGGGTGGTGAGGAAAGAGAAGGACATGACCACTGCCTCCATCTCCACCCACTGCAGTAGACCTAGGCTGGAGGAGGGAGGAACTATGGATGAAACTTGAGGTTTGGATGCCTACAGGAAACTGGCCCTATTTGTTTTTAAACCAATAATGTAGGAGACTAAAGTGATTGGATGATGTGTGTTGGTCTCTCGGCTGTCTTAGGACCTGCTTTAGTTTTCATGCAAAGAAGGCAGAGATGACTTTGAATGGTCACTTGGGAAAAAGAATGGATCTGTTTTCTATAGCCTGGCCCCACTCCAAGTCTTCTTTGTTCAGCCTAATGGTTATACCAGCACAGAGAGGAGAGAGACATCAACTACACAAAACTTCACATGGACAGACATTTGAGCTGGGCCCTTGTGGATGCTGTGCAATTTCCAGGCGGAGAAAAGAGAAAGGTGGGAGAGCATGTACAAAGGGGTGAGGGCGTGCAGTTCTATGCTGTATTTGTGAGGCTGGTAGTCAGTGCAGCAGATGAGGATGAAAAGTTAGGTTGGGCCTAGGAGAGGGTCTTGAATTACATGCCAGGGAGTTGGGTTTGCATCTTCTAGGTCTACACACGTCTTGAGTATGGAGGGAGCATGATGCCACATTAAGGAATGATGCTGTAGTTTTTGTCAGTGGCATTCCTTGTATGATCCTTGGCTTTTATCATCCTTGTCAGAGACAGTCTCCTACCATTAGACTGCTGATTTCTTTCTTCGGTGTTCCACCATTCTCACTCTATTTCATCTCCCAGGCAGGCTACTGAAAATGCCTCCTGCCTCCCTAAGGGAAATATTTTAATAGTCCCGTCTCCTTAAGTTCACCTTAGGTCAGAAGTCAATACTTGAGATGGACCCATAACTAGGATTGCGAAAACAAAATCAGCTACGGAAAAGAAGGAAGAGACCAGTGTTTGGTCTGAACTTACTAAATTCTGATGTCTGAAAATCAGTCATCTGGAGGAAGGAACATGCAGTGTTAATAGAATAAAGCTGAAGCAAGATTAATAAATATGAGAAAAGCAAGAATCTTTTCACCTAGAGCCAGAAAGTGATGGGGAAGAAAATGAGCAGAAAATTTAACAAATGAATGCTGAGAAGAAACAGGAAAAACAGAAGCACATCAGTTTGCATTCATTACTTATAAGAGCAAAGTCAATGGTGACAGATCAAGGTTATGTCAGATTCCCGTATTTGAATCCTGGTTCTGCCACTGGTGAGAGGTATACTTTGAACAAGTTACTCAACATCTTTATGTCCATTTCAACATCTGTAAAATGGGGTTAAGACAGCACCTTCCTTATAGGTTTACAAGGATCAAATTATATGAGATGATATATATAATTCTGTGTGTGTATGTGTGTGTGTGTGTGTGTCTACACATGCCTCAAAGAGTAAGTACCTAGAACAGTAAGTACTTGATAAAAAATAGACCTTTTTTAAAAAAATGATATATTTTTATTGATTTCAGAGAGGAAGGGAGGGGGAAAGATAGAAATATCAATGATGAGAGAGAATCATTGATCAGCTGCCTCCTGCATGCCCCACACTGGCGATTGAGCCCACAACCCGGGCATGTGCCCTGACTGGGAATTGAATCGTGACCTCCTGGTTCATAGGCCAATGTTCAACCACTGAGCCATGGAGGACGGGCAAAAGTAACTCTTTTTTATTGGACAAACAGAAGTTGGTAATGAGAAAGCAGAGAGGGTACCACCATAGGCTCTGGGTAATTAATTTGAGGGTGTTTGGGAAGAGTTCAGTATATAATTGCATGACTAAAATAGCAGACTGAGCCCTAGCTGGTTAGCTCAGTGGATAGAATGTCGGCCTGAGGACTGAAGGGTTCTGGGTTTGATTCCAGTTAAGGGCATGTACCTCGGTTGCAGGCTCTTGCCCGGCCCAGGCCCTGGTCAGGGCTATTGCAGGAGGCAATTAATTAATGTGTTTCTCTCACATCGATGTTTCTCTCTGTCCCTCTCTCTTCCACTTTTCTAAAATTCAATGGAAAAATATCCTCGGATGAGGATTAACAAAAAAATTAAATAAATAAAATAATAAATAAATAAATTAAATAGTAGAATGATGGTTGCTAGAAGGGAGAGGGATTAGAAGGCTGGGTGGAAAAGTTGAAGGGATTAAGAAGTACAAATTGGTAGTTACAAAATAGTTGAGGGAATATAAAATAGAGCATTTTATATAATAAAAGGCTAATATGCAAATCGATCAAACAGCAGAATGACTGGTCTCTATGACATGCACTGACCACCAGGGGGCAAATGCTCTGCTCAAGCAGGAGTTGCCCCCTGGTGGTCAGTGCGCTCCCACCGGGGGGGGGGGGGGGCAGGGGGAAGAGCGCCACTCAGCCAGAAGCCAGACTCATGCTGGTGAGTTCAGCGGTGGTGGCGGGAGCCTCTCCCACCTCTGTGGCAGTGCTAAGGATGTCCGACTAGCGGCTTAGGCCTACTCCCTGACATCCTCCGAGGGCTCCTGAACTGCGAGAGTGTGCAGGCTGGGCTGAGGGACCCCCTGAGTGCACGAATTTTGTGCACCGGGCCTCTAGTAGGAAATATAATCAATGATATTGTAATAACTATGTATGGTGCCACATGAGTACTTGAAATATCAGGGGGATTAATTTGCAAAGTACATGATTGTCTAAACACTATGCTGCTCACCTGAAATTAATAAAAAATAATATTGAAAAAACAGTAGCTCTTATTAGACAAAGAGTATTCTATCTGTCCTTGACACCTAGTATTCCCTCATTTTCTCAATAAGTCTCCAACCTTCTCCATTCCCTTTCCTAAAAATCTCTGAAATCTGTCCACATTTTCCCATCCTGTTTGCGAATTCTGGCCAACATGATCTCCCACTGGACTGCTGTTACCAGCCTCCTACTTGGTGTCTCTGCACGCCTTCTCTCCCCTCCATTCCACCCTCCATTCTCCAGGGGGTAGTTCAAAATCAAATATGATTGTGTGACTCATGTGGAACACTTGGTGACTCCCTATTACTTTCACAATAAAGTTCAAACCCTATAGGGGCTTAGAAAACCTTCAAGGTTTTGTCACTGGCCTTGTCTCCAGACGTAACTATCACAAGTCTCACCTTAACACATTTCGTACCGCTCAGGAGTTTTCTCGTGTTTCGCGCGCCATCTGTTAAGGACCGCCCACGAGTGTTCTCGTTTTTTCATGCCCATGTAAAAAGGAGCGAATCTAGATACTTATGTAAATTTTGTTTGGTCCCTCTTCATAGAGGAAAATGTTTTACGCAGTACCATACGTTAAAAAAGTACTAGGAACTTTAACTGTTTAATTGTCTTTGTAAATAAAAATGTTATAATTATTGAAAAACAACACCTAAAGTGCAGTATGATGATTTAAATAACGTGCAGTTTGCCCAAAAACGTGCGGTCCCTGGCGTATGTCTTAAGAGATTTCTATGTGGTACGCAATGTGTTAAGAATCTGTTAGAAAACTATTTTGTACATTATCCAAGACCTTTGTTTCGTGCTCTCACTGTATGTCATTTCTGATTCTAGAAACAATAGTCCTCCCACCTGGCCAACTCCAAATTACTCTTCAGTCTCTGCTTGGATTCCACTTCTTCCGGATCGCCTTCCTAAACCCTCAAGTCTGGATTTGGTACTGTATGTTGTATTTCCACAGCACTCCACAGTTTCCTAGCAAATTATAGAAATTACTAGAGGCCCAGTGCACAGAATTCATGTGGGGAGGGGGGGGGTGGAGAGGATGTGTTCCTCAGTGCAGCCTGCACCCTCTCCAATCTGGGACCCCTTGAGGGATGTCCATTTAATGGGCAGTCAGATATCCCTTTCTCAATCCAGGACTGCTGGCTCCCAACCGCTCGCCTGCCTGCCTGCCTGATTGCCCCTAACCCAGTAGTCAGCAAACTATAGCTGGCGAGCCACATGCGGCTCTTTGCCCCTTGAGTGTGGCTCTTCCACAAAATACCACGTGTGGGCGTGCACATACAGTGCGACTGAAACTTCGTGGCCCATGTGCAGAGGTCGGTATTTTGTGGAAGAGCCACACTCAAGGGGCCAAAGAGACCACTGCCCTAACCACTTCTGCCTGCTAGCCTGATCACACCCTAACCACTACCCTGCCAGCCTGATCAATGCCTAACTGCTCCTCTGCCGGCCCTATTGCCCCTAACTGCCCTCCCCTGCAGGCCTGGTCCCCCTCCCAACTGCCCTCCCCTGCAGGCCTGGTCACCCCCAACTGCCCTCCCCTGTAGGCCTGGGTCCCCTCAGCTGCCCTTTCCTGCAGGCCTGGTCCCTCCCAACTGCCCTCCCTTGCAGGCCATCTTTGACCACATGGGGGCGGCCATCTTGTATGTTGGAGTGATGGTCAATTTGCATATTACCTCTTTATTAGATAGGATGCTATTTTGTATTTGCATGTTGACATATCTAATTACCCACACTAAGTTGACAGCCACCTGGAGGGCAGAAACATACCTGCCTTTTTGTGTTTTTACTCTCTAGGTTCAGTCCAGTACATGGCACAGTGGCATGGCTCTGTGGTTGAGTGCCAACCTATGAACTAGGAGGTCACGGTTCAATTCCTGGTCAGGGCACATGCCCAGGTTGCAGGCTCAATCCCCAGTGTGGAGTGTGTAGGAGGCAGCTGGTCAATGATTCTCTGTCATCATTGATGTTTCTATCTCTCCCCCTCTCCCTTCCTCTCTGAAATCAATAAAAATATATTTAAAAGAAACCTTATTAAATAGATGGACAAATGTTTTTGTAACAAAGATTTTCTATCCTTAGAAGAGGAGGTAACATAAAAACAACATTGCCTATTCCTTTACTACAGCGGTTCTCAACCTGTCGGTCGTGACCCCTTTGGGGGTCGAATGACCCTTTCACAGGGGTCGCCTAAGACCATCGGAAAACACATATATAATCACATATTGTTTTTGTGGTTAATCACTATGCTTTAATTATGTTCAATTTGTAACAATGAAAATACACCCTGCATACCAGATATTTACATGACGATTCATAACAGTAGCAAAATTACAGTTATGAAGTAGCAACAAAAATAATTTTATGGTTGGGGATCACCACAACATGAGGAACTGTATTAAAGGGTCGCGACATTAGGAAGGTTGAGAACTACTGCTTTACTAGCAGGTTTGGTAAGAATAGTTATCTTTGTGCAAATTGGCTTATTGAGCTTTAGGTTTTGGAGAAGAGAAGGAACAAAAGAGCGATCAAACCTTAACTGTAGCTCCTGGGAAGAAAAGCCAGTTGCCCGTGTCTACGGGATCGAGACTATCTTCTAAAATGACTTGTCTGTGAGCCGAGTTGATGACCAGGATGTTATCCAAGGCCCAGCAGGCTTCATACACTTCACCCACACGAAGATTTTCCTGCTTCCACTGAAACTGGACGTTCTCCCCTTTGGCGTGTTCAGGAAGGTAGAGGATGTGGATGATTGTGCTGACATTGGAAGGGGCTCTGGAACATATGGTGAGATGGGAATTAGTGCCACAGTTAAAGCACTTAAACCAGCTTTGTTTCTTAATTAAGATTGTACTTTCATTATCTTAAAAATACTATATACAGTACAGATTAAGTACTCATAATCCCATAGCCCTTAAATCTTTTAGTGTATGCTGAATATTAAGGAGTTCACAGTAAGTGATGGCAGTTTAAATATTAAATGTCTTCAAGAAGTTTACTTTTAACACAGGACAGGCACTAAGCTAGTAAAGGAGTCACTTAAGAGATAATAGCACACACTTTCGTGGCGCCTCTAGAAAATCACAGTGTATCCAGCACAGTTTATTTGATACTAAGAAGAAGAAAGGAGAAAAACTATAACTTAATTTTGATTCTTACTTTGAAATTTTGCATGTATTAGAGAATTGCATGCTATATTTTATAATCAGTCTTTACATAATAGATATTTTCTTTCTACTAACCTGATACCTTTTTGTTTTATTTACATGAAATATGAGATTTGCCATGAGAATTAAATGCTCTATAATTCTTTAAAATTTCATGCAGATTGATCTTTAAAAACTTGTTACAAGTTTAAAATTATTTTTATATTACATGTATTACAATCTAGGCCCTTCTGCTATTTAGTAAAGTATTTTTATTCAACATTTTATTCTACCAATGTAGAAATCTACTACAGTAAAGATTACTGCTTTAGCAAAAATTAAGTGTTACTAAATGCAAACTATTAGTGCTCTGGACTTACTATAAATCAGTTTTAAAAGGACTACGGAAAAGACCTATTTTTTACTCACCAAAGCAGCACATACATGTCTGTAAAATTGTCAGTATAGGTTATAGATGGTGTACTTTACCTTTAGGGGTAATCAATTCCCCTTTCTTTTAAAATATTTCATGATGACTATGTTTTTGGCTTCATAAAGAATTTAAAATGATGAAAATAATATATTTAGATTTAAGAAGTGATTGAAAATATGTTCATTCTGGTTGCCAAATGGGAAGGAAAATCTGCACTAATGTATATAACAGTTTGATGTATGACCTTAAATTGAAAGTCTCACTTAGTCAAAAGCCAAATGGAATTAGCTGAATGTGATCTTTATGTGTTGTAATTAAATGTGTATGTGCATTCACTATCAAAGGTATGCAGTTGTTTTCCAGCAAGAAAAACCTGCTACAGTTTACCTAAATTATGACATACAAGTATTACATAGAGAAAAGGTGGAGGTGTGGTTAAAATTTACAATATTTATGCTGCCTTGATTAAAGACATTTATATAAATATTTCATGTGCATGATTTTCATAATAAGTACTAGAAGTTAGAAAGAATAACGAAATGTTCTGTTTAAAATTGGCATAGCATGCCAGAGCTTGGCTTAAACAGGTATCTCTAAATTATAGGTTATCCTGGCACAGAGGATGATGGTCTATTAAAATCCATGAATTAGAATTATTTTTCTCAGTTTTTGGTTAGACTAACACTTAGAAATGTAACATTTTTAAAATTTTGAAATACTACTAGAAACTCTGGATAGACTAGTTTAGTGTTAAAGACTAAGAATCTAATATTTATTCCCCCCTCTAAACAAATCACTATTTTTCAACATGGAAATATGGTAAGGAAAACAGCATGTGAAAAAAGAAAACTACAAAACTTATAGAAAATGTTCTACTTGAGTTATTCTAATTTAAGAAGTAAACCAATCAGAATAACAACCTTATAAAATGTCCAGGTATCTTTTTCCTTTTAACATGTTACTTGAAATTAAACATCCATTATGAATTTTGTTTTATGATTTAACCTATGCAGGAGTAAACATAATTTGACTCTTGCTAATTTAACCAAATCTTTTCAACTTGAATGAACTTTTTCCTCAAGTACCCTACCTCATTTTCTTATCAAGGTTTTTAAATAAAGAAAATGCAATAAATGATTACAAGTTGCATCATAACTATGATCATATAATTTTAGAACTGGCCTTAGGAAAGCTAGAAGGAAAATGACAGAACTAGAGTTTAGATGCAAAAGGTAGGGCAGCTATTCACTCACTGTCATTACAGACAAAGGACCAGATTTAGGTGGTAATCTGATATATTCCTAGGCCTATAAGCCAGGCCATAGTCATCAGGCCACCTGGAGAAATAGGTGATGTAATTTTGTGGAGGATTCTGTGCTTTTACCAAAAAATAATTTGTTAGAGCTACTACTGACAGTGGGAAGTTCCAAGTGGAAAATGACCCTTTTAACAATACTTCTTCCAATAGGGCAGATCATGATATATGTGTCCATGCAATTCAGCATAATTAACAAACAGAGTACCTTTAACCATGAGGATTAAAGTCAGTGGTAGAATGAAGGCAAACAGGGAAGAAGAAATACACCTATGTCAGAATTTATGAAAAATACTTTCAATGACAACAAACCTAATTGTCTCGAGCTGAATCCAGTCCGCAGTATTATTCTTGGCATATGACACGATGATGTCGGGGTCTGAATAACTAAAGCGACATGAACCTGAACCTGTAAATAGCAATAAGTTTCAAAGTTAAAAAACCTTGTAATGACATAGTATCCTTTCCAATAAATATTTTAGACACTTTTTTAACCATTTAAATATTTAACCGATTGTTTCCTCATTCTTCTAATTTTGCTGGAATTTCTTGTAAACTGTTCTGTTGAATATTACTTGATAAATAATTTTAGGAAACAGAAAAAAGGCAAACAAGGGAAATTGTAGATTTATTTAGAGATACACAAACTTCTAAATTAAATTATAAAATAAGCACATATTTTCTATGCCAAAAATATCTCAATATTATAGAATGATTGATAATGCACCATGGTTCTTGCGAGTTAATACCAATTAATAATGATTGCATTAAATGTACGTAAGTCATTTCATTTTTTAAAAATGTTTTTATTGATTTCAAAGAGAGGAAGAGCAAGGGAGAAGGAGAGACAGAAACATCAATGATGAAAGAGAATCATTGATGGGCTGCCTCCCACACGCCCCACACTGGGGATCGAGCCTGTAACCCTGGTATGTGCCCTGACCGGGAATCAGACTATAGCCTCCTGGTTCATAAGTCGACACTCAACCACTGAGCAACACCGACCTGGCTAAGTCATTAAATTTAATGAGGAATGAAAACACCGTCTTCTGTGTGTGTGTGTGTGTGTGTGTGTGTGTGTGTGTTATTTAAATGATGAGACAGTATGTGAGAAACTAAAATATTGTAAAGAAAACTCAAGCACTAAGTGAATGAGAACTATGGAAGATATGGTGTATATTATTTTATTATAGCCCAACATTAAAGATGTAAAAGAGGGACATTATATCTCATTGTGACTACTTGGTGATTATTTCCCATTATTATTTCCAATATTGGAAATATTTATACCAAAGAAAGTTTTAAAGCTCGGACAAAAATGTGTTTCTGCGTGTTCAATGAGTTCATACAATAAAACATAGTGTAAGTGTAATTTCAAAGATCTTTGGATACCCCAAACAGTCATGAAACATATGTCAGAAGTTTATTTTAGCAGGATTTTTAATACTGTATTAAAAACAAATGAACCAAAAAAAGAGAAATGGTGCCATTTATGTTTAACTGTTACCCATCTGCTAGAGGAGCCTGGGTTTCAGCAAATGGCATCTGCTGGGTTTTTACATTTCTAGCATGAGCTCCAAGCTTCCATCAGACTCATTTATTTTATTTCGGTGGTGTTTAGCACAACACCAGTTCGTTTGCAATCACAAAGCTGGCACTGTGCTGAAAGGCCAAACAGCAGTTTTCCCAGATTTATCCTCACAGCCAAAACATACGTGGAAAAGCAGGAAGGGCAAGGTATTCAAAGGAGAGTTACCCGGCAACCCTGAACTCAAACAGAAGCCCACCTTATGTCCTTCTGATCGCTGCTAAAGTCTACCTTCCATAAGCAGCTGCCTAAAATAAACATCACGCTGTGGGATTGGAAATGGGAACCGCCAGGGCTATGCGGGACAAACTTCAACACAAACAAGAGTAAGGTCTGGCAGACAATCTGTTTATTTCAAAAGAAAGCTCAAATTAGCCTGAAGAATTTAAATGGTATTTATGTGCTTCCTTTGTGCTGTACACACCGTAAGTACCTAAAAGCAAACGTGTAAGGTGAATCCCTGTAAAAGGGGAGGATAAGACAGATGATAACCAAAATCTTCCTTACAGAATTCAATCCCTTGAATATTGTTTACGAATTGAGAAGAGAAGCAAAGCTGATAAACCTCAAAATAAAAATGTGCCCAAAGGTGACCTTGATTACAAACATGACTCTCACCTGTCTATTTTCTTATGCTACATCTCCATGTTGTAAGATTAAGTTGATTATAAACCTATGAAGTAAAACAAGAAGGCACCCGGTAGGTGTCTCACTCTTCCTCAGCCACTTAGTCATCAAATCGTCATATCTACACTGTTAATATCTTTTGCATCCATCTCCTCCTCACCACTGTCAGTGACCCTCATTAGCTCTTGCCAGGACTGTGCAATCGTGATTAGCTGCTGTCCCTGTCTCCAGCCTCACATGTCCTTGTCCAGCCATGCCTGTTGCCAGCACTCTTCCTACAAGTGAACTGAATCACGTTACCTCCGTGCTTATCATCAACCCTTTAACAATTCTTCAGGATAAAGCTTTATCCCTCAGGACAAGCTGCACTTCCACCCCCAGTGGGACCAAGGAGCACAGTTCCTGGAGACCCAATGTGCACCCTAGAAAATAGAACTAGCCCAGGGCTACCTTAAAGGGGTCCCATGTGAAAAGATGGTCAAAAGGGCAAAGGGACACCAACGCAGGGCTGCACATCTGGATGACCAGGACTGGGGTACAGGGTACAAGTGGCCAACCAGAGGACAGACACTGCCCATGTTTACTGGACTGAGTGGGGAGGTCCCCCGCTGGAAGCAGCACCTCCCCAAGGGAAACAGTCTGCTTTGGATATCCACCTCTCGCTGAGGCTACTCCTACCAAATGACCATTCCAAATGACGCCAGTCCAATGAATAAATGATCCCCCACGCCCACTCTGAGTATAGCTGTTGTTCTACATACCCTGGGTGAAGTTTCTCTTCATGCAAACCCTTCTGGAATTGCAACCACGCTGCCACATAGACTTTGATCTGCAGAATAGGACTGTCCTTGCCCAGATTGACAATGATTACTCGACTCTGTCTGGGATGAGGGGATGTCCATGTGCCCAGGTGACGAAGGCCAACCCCAACTCCCTGCTCCTAGATGCTGTGGTGTAGAGCTCTCACCTCCCTCAAAGCACTCTTGTTCAGTGGGGAGACAATAACCAGGCACCACCTGCAACAGCTACTTCTTTCTTTATCCTCTTAAGTCAAGAATCTATCATTGCTGACGCTGGTATTTAAAACTAAAAAGGAAAGACAAACCCAAAGGTCAAATGCAAAACATCCCCCCTTTTTGCAGATCTACTTTCCCTCCTTCAAAGCACGTCCTGCACTCTAAAGTAGCAATTTTGCGGAGTTAAAGAATTGCTGAAGGAGAAAAGGTAATTTAGAATCATGGGCATACAAGCATGGTCTGAGAACCATTGATGGGCTTAAACTGGTTTAAAATTCAAACACTCTCTTTGGTACTTACAGGAATATGAGTTCCAGAGACTTACAATTGTTTTAGTGCTTTTCTCTCATCTAGATTGCCTACTTTGGTGATCTTACCTACTTTCAAGGCTTTAAATAACATGTATAACATATGATACCAGGGAGTTTATCTCCCATGAGATTTACACTTGTATATCCAACTGTTACTTGCCATCTCTAATGGAAATCTCAAAGTTACTAAGTCTAAATTACAAGTATTAGGTGATCCGAGACAGCGGCAGAGTAGGTGTAAGTTACACTCACTTCCTCCCACGACGAAACTGGAATTACAACTAAATTACAGAACAATCATCCTGAACAACCAACTGAAGACTAGCTGAGGAGAAGTCTTCCAAGCAAGGATTTACAGAAGAAGCCACACAGAGAATGATAAGAAGAGTGGAGATGTGAAAAGGGCTGGCCTTGCTCCCACAGGCAGCAGCTGAGGTTCCAGAGGGATATCTCAGTTACAGCGGATTCCACTGAGAAGCAAGGGGGTCTCAACCCCAAGCCGGGCTCCCCATCCCAGAGCACCAGAGCTGGGAGGAGGCACCCACATAACATGATATATAAAGTACGACATGACCTGCTGTCCCATACATTTTAGACCTTCCTTTTACTGCTCTTCCTCTTATTTACTCTGCTCCAGCCACTTCGGACTTTCTCTTATCTGAACACTCCGCCCCCCCACCCCCCCAGGGCTTCTGTGCTCCTTCTCTCTGCCTGAAACTACACTGATTATGTCAACTTCTTCCCACCCTGTTCCCCACAGACCTTCCCCTGGCTCTGACCTTCTTCTCCCTCAGGCATCTGTGCAAATATCACCTCCTCAAAGAAGCCTTCCCTGAGCACTCAATCTAAAAAAGTCTATCTGCAATCATCCTCCATGTCATCACTCATTTTTATGTTACTCATAGCACTTACTAGTATTTAAATTTACCTTGTTTATCTACTCATTTACTTGCTCACTGTCCAACTCCTGTTAGGATGCAAGCTCCATCAGGGTAGAAACTGTATCCGTCTCATTCACTAATTGTGTCCCTAATACCCAGAAAAGTGTTTGGTACACAACAGAAGCTCAATAAACTCTGGCTGTATTAGAAATAAACTTGCTGTAGTTTGTTTATATTTTAAATTCTCCATTTCTTTGTTTTTACTGAGTTATGTTTCTACTATAAAGGGAACTGTGAGAGGAGATAGTACTTATGGACTTTTGATTTGCCTGAATGAGTCACAGTGACATCGATCTCTGACAGCCATGCTTTAGAATCTCTGGACTAGATGTATCTGTACCACACATTAACTTTGGTACTGCTGTATAGTCAACAGGGCAATAATTCACCCAAGTTAATTAAAAAATGCCCCAAAATGACTTAGATGGTTACATAACCCAGCCTGCTTTCGGAATAAAAATATCAGAAACAAATTACACAAGTAATTCTGGTACATTTTTATCAGCCTGATAAAGTAATGTGAGGAATAATGATAGCCAGATGAATTATTCAAGTTACTAGTAAAGTCTTATTAGAAGGGCCCAGCATAATTGAAAATAAGCAATTTGCAAAGTAATTCAAAGTAGTCATAATCCACACAGAATATCATCCCCAAGGCACAAGTTCTGACCTCTCCATCAGGAATCATTTCTACTACATTAAAAGAAGTTTCTCAAATGTAATATCTTCTGGATCAGAAGACATTATCTTGTCTCTTTAAATTGACTTATTTCATTTGTTTGAATATTTAATTAGATTAACACACTGCTCTTAGGGGGAAAAATACCCACTTTTATGCTTAGGAAGAAACCTAATAAAATTGTAAACTTATAGAAAAATCGTAACATTATGAATTAATAAAAAAAATATTTGCTGGTAGGTGCATCTTATAATGTATCATATATCCTAGATCTTACTTAATTTTTCTCATATGAGGGAAGGCTACATATAATAGATTCAAGGATTGTTAGCATTACTGATAATTCTATTTAGTATTTTTTACTTCACTTTTCAGAGTAAAATTTCCTCTAAGTAAGCTATGTTCCAGAGAGGACGTTTGTAAGGACTTAAGATAATGAACAATGGAGGCAGGCTGCCAGGTTTCGATCTGGGCTGTGTGACCTGGGGCAAATCACTTAGTTGGTCTGTGCCCAATTTACACATCTGTAAAAAGTGAATACCAATAGCACTCTCTTTATAGAACTGCTGTGAAAATCAAGAAGTTAACGCATGATAAATGCCTAGAAAACAGTTTTTAGCCCATGCTATTTAAGAGATTTCAGCTATGATTCAATATTTTTTGTCTCATTTCATAAATTCATTTACCCTAGAAAAGGGAGCAAATTTCTGACCATATTTATTCATGGGCTAAATATAAAATTGAATTACTGCTTATCAAAGGACTTCCAGTACAGTTTTTCCTCTATAGTTTCTTTTGCCTTACGCCATTTCCTAACTCTTGAGTGGAAATTCTAGAAATTCAATAAGGAAATGAACACTGAGACCCGAATGAGTTATCTGTTTGTTTGTTAGCATCACTGGTAAATGTGTTAGTGGGGAAGAGAGGAGTCTACTTGGTAAGAAAGAGGAGGTGTTCTGAGAGGATGACAAGACATATTGGTGTAAGGACATACAATTGAAAGGTTTGTACAATTGGTAGAATGGGGCTGAAAATTTGATTTTGCAGTTCCTAGCATCCAAAAAAAAATAGAAAATCTGGTCCCTTAGAGTTTTAATAGCACCCATAAAGAAGAAAATCCCAGTAACTCAAGAGAACAGTTATGGTTGTGTGTGTGTGTGTGTATATATATATATATATATATATATATATATATATATATATATATATATATATATATAAATTTACTCAGGGCCAAATGGGATTCAGAACTGACAGATCATACAGAACCCACTTAGCCAAGATTATGAGGTGAGGTCAACTGGCAGAGAAAGAACTGTATGGTTTGACTTCCAAATGAGTCATAGACACATAGAAAGATTCCGAATGTAAAAAAAATGCACGGCGTAAAATACATACATTGAAGACAGCATAATTTTCCATTAGTGACTATTATGTACTGGGAATCAGAACGCTGGCTGCAGTAGCATATTGTAATCTCCATGATGGCTCTATGTGACTACTGAGAGAGGCAAAAGCAACAGAGTATTCAATAAAGGGAAGGTGACAGGAGAGATTGGTATTTGGAAGAGAAAGATGAAGGAACTTGCAGGAGGATATGAAAGAAGTTAGGAAATGACAATAAGTTTATCAAATGTAAACACATGGCCCTGGCTATGTTGCTCAGTGGTTACAGTGCTGGCCCATGCACCAAAGGGTTGTGGTTTTGCTTCCTGGTCAAGGGCACATACCTGGGTTGCAGGTTTAATCCCTGGCCTGGTTGGAGTGCACGTGGGAGGCAATCAATCAACATTACATCAAATGTTTCTCTCTCTTTTTCTCTCTCCCTCCCTCCTTTACATTCCCTCTAAAAATCAATGGAAAAAATATCCTCAGATAAGGAGTAACAAAATACTAACTAAAAAATAAAAAAGAGCCCTGTCCAAAGCATGTACTGTGTGTACGTTCCTGCATTTCACAAGTGTCTTAAATCACAGGTCCTGAAGCATAGAGTCCAGACTACATAGTTCATTTTCCAATGTGCTTAGCTTGGCACACTCAAGTGATACATATATTTTAATGCAGGACAACACTGAAAAGAGAATAAGAAGTTGTAAATTTCTTCTCTATTACTTAAGGCTGAGTTGGCTCAATTAAAATATTCTTAAAAAGAAATGATCACAATACAACTGAATTAACATTGATGAAATGACTTTTACATAATTGTTTGCTTACACTAGAAACACGCCATTCAACGTTGGGCTATGATGGAGATGAACCTGAATGAGAACTACGTTGAACCTCATGAACCTCAGGGACTCAACAAAAGTCAGAGGGAACCTGTAATTTCTGGGACTTGCTAACTGGAGTGCTTCTGGGTAGGGCTGGTTGGGAGACTCTGCAAGAGCCGTTGAAGTTTATAATGCCCAAATACACAAGCACATGAAAAGCAGCAATTATGTGTCAATCAATGAAGCCCATAATATGCACATTGTAAACCTGTTCATTGTGCAATAGCCCATTAACCATAATATACATGTATGGAGCTTACAAATACCTGCTAGGCAAGACGTTTCTAAAATTCACGAATAAATGTCTTCCTTTTATCCCATCCCTCTTGAATAGTTGCTGTAAAAACAAACAACTTAAAGAATAGCTTGATTTGGTGTAAAATCAGGGCCATTTCAAAAATAGAAATATTAGTAATTTCTTCTTTTAAGAATTCAAGACTTACTCCCTTCCTCAGAATAATAGCCAAACAGGTCCATAATCCTTTGAGGTCAGATAAACTTCAGGATCCAAATTATTTACTTAATTAAAGATTTCAGAAAGGTGATGAGGTACACATCCCATATATAACAATATTTCTGCAATGAAGTACATAAAGATTCACATAAGCAGGAAATTAAAAATAAAGATTATGAATAGCCTTAAATAACTTACAGCCCGTTATTGCTGCCAAATGAATTCAGGTCATGTGTGGCTCTGCTGTCATATAAATGAAAAACAAACAAACAGGTTTGTTGTTTTTCTGAGTTTTTTTGCAATATGAAATTGCAGAGTAGGAATTCGTGAGCCGTCATCTCCAGCAGCCCTCTCTATTTCTTTTTACTTTTGTAGCAGAAGGATAAATCTACGGTTTTAGTCTCTCAAGACCTGGGTAGTTTTATTTTTATTTGGTTATGCCCTTCTCCGCCAAGCCCAGGACTTTTCAAAGTAAATCAGAACAGAAACAATAGAAGACGCAACTGTCCTCCTGGGGGGTTCCGCAGTGGTTGCCGGTAGCAGCCTCTTTCCTTAAAGCCCTGCCCGAAAAACAAGCTGCCTTTTTAAATGTTCCACAGGGCCACGGGAGGAGGAGAGAGCTGAGTGTGCAGATTTATAGATGGAGAAAAGTACAATCTGAAATCATGCCTCTAGATTGCGGTGCTGTGCCCATAAATACCGAAGGCTCGAGGAGTGTCTGGACAGACCCCTGCTGAGGATTCTGGCAGCTCAAGGGCTGCTGCTGCCATTACTCAAAATTCAGACCTCAGGGACAGGCCGGGCTCCAGGAGCTGCATGGAAACAACAGCATTTGATATAGAAAGATGATAAAGTTATGAAATGGATGGAATCCGGCTACTTAGAACTCCCTGCTGTGACCTGTGCAAATCTTAACAGGATCAACACATCTTTTCATCTTCCCAAGGTAGATGAATGGATCACAGAGCCACTAACCCAAGATGGTAGTGAATGGAAAGAACAAGGAATAAACGGGCAACTGCTGGAGAAGCTTCGAAAAATCTGGACACACTCCCTGGGGATATTAGGGTAGGGCACTCAAGAAAGAGACTTCCCCGTTCTGTATTGTGCAAAAGATGATGAGCAAGTTGAAGACACTGGTATAATAAGCAGTTCTGGCGAATTATCCTTTTTTTTTTTTTTTGTTACGAGAGATTGTACTCAAAAGCATCAAGACACACAAAGCTGATTTGCTACTTTGCAATTCATTCTTCTTCAGAATCTGCCACAAGCAGGTCATGGACAATTATCATACAGATTATCAATGTTTTTTTATAGTTTTACAGACTTTTGTTCAAATATTGCATTGGTGGCAGCTGTGCATGTTTATTTTCCAGTAACAACAATGATGTAGAACAATGATTAAATTATACTTAGATTTTAATTTACTTTGCTGCTGAGTTTGCCAGAAAAATCCTAAGGGCATTAGCCCATGGCATCAAAGTCATCTACTGTAAGTAGAGCAACATCTTGATAATCTGGCAAGTCCAGAAGTACTACCTGATGAACTGTACCTAAGTTTAAGCATATAATAATCTAATTCCCAGGATAACTGGTTTAACATGTTTCTTAGTTTTCATGTCTGTTTCATTCCTCTCCTAGTACAAAACCTAAACTTTCTAAGAATTTATGTGTCTGTGCATAATATTTTGTAATGTGGCATACACACATGGACACACACACGTGTGGGTGTATATGTATACATATATATGTAAATTTGTTCCATTACTTAGTACATTTTTTAAAAAAGTAATCAAGTGTGTACTCTGGTAGTGAGCAAGCTTCTTGCCTGATACTCTTCGAAGCAAATTGATTTTGTCACTTACTACCTTCCTGTACATCAGTTATCCCTGGAGTAATTTGGAATGTAGAGTTCAAGGAAAATGGAGTGTGTGTGTTGGCGGGGGGGGGGGGGGGGTGGTGGTGGTGGGGGGGGGTCTACCTAGGAAGATGAGAAGTTGGCCCCATGTGGGCTATTTACCAACTCTCAGAGCACTGCTGAAGTACATGCATGAAGAATGGCTGAACAGGGAATGCTGCTCTTGGCTGTGCCAAGTCTCCAAGCCCCTCTTAGGCATCCTATTCAGCAGTTCTCAACCTGTGGGCCGCGACCCCTTTGGGGGTCGAACGACCCTTTCACAGGGGTCGCCTAAGACCATCGGAAAACACATATGTAATTACATATTGTTTTTATGATTAATCACTATGCTTTAATTATGTTCAATGAAATTGGGGGTCACCACAACATGAGAGGAACTGTATTAAAGGGTCGCAGCATTAGGAAGATTGAGAACCACTGTGTTAGTTGTTGTCCCCATGTCTGATGTACCTACACATCCTGCCATGAGCTGCTTCAGGATCTCATAAAATACCAGCTCGAACTGCCTGGCCTGCACCTGTACAGAGACAGCAGCTCCTGCCTTGCGAGGCGGGGAAGGAATAAATAGTTCCTGTATCAGATAATGCTTTGTGGCAGCCTGGGCAGGAAGCATCCGGGGCCTCGCAGTCCCAGATGACAGAGATGGGAATTGTGACTGAAAGGCGCCCACAGATATGACTTTAATTAAGAACAGTTCCACTCTGCACAAGAGGAAATCCTCAAATTGCTCTTGGATCTGTCAGGAGCGAGTGAATTCAATTTTGGTAAAATACAACGGCTGAAATTAAGATGAATCATTACTTTATTGATGAAAATTGTTGGTTTAGAGAAATCTACGTGTCCAGTATCTTTGTCTCAAGAGATCAATCATTCAATTATTTGAATATAGAAATCTAGAGTTTACCACTGTTTTGCTCACCGAAAAGTCCCCTTGGGGGGAATTTAGCATATTTGTAACTGCAGAAACATATTTCAAGGACAGTGTTGTAAGAAGGACTACTATATGGAAATAAAATTTCCATTTTAAGCACTTATTAAAAACTGATATTAAGGATTAAGAGATGTCAAATAAAGAAGAACAGTAAAAATCCTCCAAAATATTCTCTACTTACACTAAAAACATGCTCCCTCTAAACTTGAAAGGCCTCTTTTATAAAATGTAGAGAAAGAGCTGGGTTTTAAAAGTAATACCTCTTCACCTTCTGTTTTATATTTGTTTATGTTTAAAATGAGGCTACTCGTAATAATTTCTGTTTTGACTTACTTTATTAGTAAATAGGCTATTAGATGTGCAAACCTCTCTTTCCGAATAAATAGGACAGTATGTGATTTATTGTACTTAATATTTTGCCCTTTAGTCACTTCCTTGGCTGAAATCCCCAAACCTCATTAGGTGACTTCTTCCAGTTTATGGCAGATGGACAATGACCACAGGATATGAAAGGAACAGCTGTCCCCCTCCCCTTTTGTACCTTTCTCCCTTCCAGTCCTGTCCCCGCTTCCTCACTTCCAAAATATTTGTATTCCTTCCTCTTCATTGCCACTCCTATCACAAGAGAGAACTGGACCAATTCTCTTTCAAGTTATGGATTGCCGTGCATTTCCAGCCACTTTGAGGTGCCCAACCCTGTGCAAGCCTCCTCCCAAGCCCACAGCGTAGAACTTTCTATAGAGCCTAAGCTGGGAGAAGCACGGGAAGAAAAATGCAGAATGTGTAGGCTTTGCCAGGTTCCCTGCCAAGCAGCCCTGCTTTAGCCAGAGCCAAGGCCATATCACCTAACCTCGGTGTTTGCTCATGCTTGGCCCACTTTCTAGAGGACCCATTCCCACCTTAGGCAGCAGGCGTTGCGTGCCATCCCCAGCAAGCTGAAGATAGCCGTACTACTCTTGCTGGTGTTCTGGCTCTGACCTTGGTCTCAAAGTCTGGGGTGGCCCCTGCCTTGTCTACTCTCTGCTGTGATGCTGGCCCTCTGGGCAGTACCAGGCCTGCTCTTGTCAGTCACCCTCCCAAACGACAAAGTCCTGCCCCTGGACTTGCTTTTTTCCTGGACTTTCTAACAGGCTGTGCTCTCCCTATCTGCCATCTGCACACCTTAATTAGCATTCTTTGTTTTGTGTGTATGTGTTTTTCAGATGTGAACTTTCCCCCCTACCTATCCTATCTAATAAAGAGGGGATAGGCAAATTGACTGCCACACCCTCACAAAGAATGCAGTGCGCCCATAGCCACAAGATGGCAGCACCCAGTCCCCTCAGCCCCGCCGGAGTCCCCCAGTCCCTTCAGCCCATCTGGGGGGGTGGGGGTTGGCAGATGCAGCTGGACCTGCCCTCAGCCCCCCAGGTGCCCAAGGCTCAGGTAACCAGGGCTGGCTGAGGCTTGCGCTGCCTACAGTGGCAGCAGCAGAGGTGTGATGGGGGCATCGCCTTCCCCTGATCACCGGGTCGCCTCCCGCCTCTGAGGGCTTGTGGACTGTGAGAGGGGGCAGGCCGGCTGAGGGTTCCCCCCTCCAGTGCATGAATTTTCATGCACCAGGCCTCTAGTTGGATAATAAACTCCTTGAAGGCTGGGCAGTGCCTTAGGCTTTCCTTTTCCACACAATGGATGCAGGGACATTGTGATATACATGGCATATTCTAAAGATCTCTCCTATAGAAGAGTCTTTGATCAGGAGTCCTTGATTGATAAGAAAGTGAAAACTTCTGCCTCAGGTCAAGTTCTAATATCGCCCCTGGAGTTCATTCAGCACACTCCTTGCCTCAGCAGTCAACAACAGGTATAGCATTGAGCACCAGTTTGGAACCTCACTAAATCCCTTTCCTAACCCCTGGCTTTCATTAAATTCAGTTCATGTTTATTTAGTTCTAGTTGTGAGCAAAACTCAGCCCTGTTTACACAGAGGGATATTTTTCACTTCTTAGCCCCCAAAGAAACATCTAAGCTTGAAAGTGGATATGCAGAAATGGCCACTGTTTAAAGCAAAGCAGAGTGAGAAAGTACCGTAAAATAAACAGAGGAAGTGGGGGTTCAGAGACACAGGCTGGGCAATGGGATGAGTTTTCATGGAGGAGAAGCCATTTAGTCTGTATCAATGATCAGCTTCTTCTCATCCTGTGGTTTGCTGCTATGGCCCATCTATTAAAATGGCCCTCAATAAATATTGGTACAACTTATTTATGAATTTATGAATTACTGACATTTATCTTTTAAGCCTCATCAAGGTGAGTGATAATGAATTAAATATTCCAAAAGGGAAAGGACATAGCATCTACCTTCAAAGTGTATTTTTATTCATGTAACAATAACTAGATATCAGTTTTAATAATTCAAAAAATTTGTAATTAATCTCAATTATCTTTTTCCTTTTTTATTGAATTTACTGGGGTGACACTAGTTAACAAAATTATACAGGTTTCAGGTGCACAATTCCACAAAACATCATCTGTACACTGTATTGTGTGTTCATCATCCCAAGTCAAGTCTCTGTCCATCACCATTTATCCCTCCTATACCCTCCTCCACCTTAATCTGTTCCCCTCTTCCTTACAACCACCACCCTGTTGTCCATATACATGAGTGCCTCTCTCTCTCTCTCTCTCTCTCTCTCTCTCTCTCTCTCTCTCTTTCTCTCTCTCTCTCTCTCCCTCTCTCTCTCTCATTATTTACAATGCCCAATATTTGGAAGCAATCCAAATATCCATCATTCCACTGATGAGTAAATAAAAAAGCTGTGGTACATTTACACAATGGAATACTATTTGGCCATCAAAGAGAAGGAAATCTTACTCTTTGTGACAGCATGGATGGACCTGGAGAGTATTATGCTAAGTGAAATAAGCCAGTCAGAGAAAGACAAGTACCATATGATTTCACTCATAGGTAGAATCTAATAAACAAAATCTCAATAATTTTTTTTTTACAAAAGCTTAGCAGAATTTTATAATATTTGAGAATATTCCCTTTTATTACTTAAAATAGGATTTAAGAACTTGGAGTGAGGTGAACTGGTTTTTACAAATATACATTAAAAGGGAATATGTCAACTTCAGGACGAAGAAGTAGGATAACCTGAATTATACTGACTTCCAAACCTTTATTTATTAAATTTAGATAACAGAGAAATGTTCCACATAAAAATACTTCAGTTTTGCGTCAATATAGATCATTGAGGATCTGAAAATCATCATTATAAGCAGCCCAACAGGTGTGCCTCAGTGGTTGAGGTCATGGTGCGATTCCAGGTCAGGGCACATGCCCGGGTTTCGGGGTGGATCCCCTGTGCAGGAGGCAGCCGGTCAATGATTCTCCCTCATCACTGATGTTTCTATCTCTTTCTCCCTCTCCCTTCAAGAATCTCTCTGAAATTAATAGAAACACATTTAAAAATCATCATAAGCAAACTTATTTTGATCTCTTATATCCAAGAATCTTACACTCAAATAAAATATATATTTAACCTTATAAAACATATGTCTTAAACTACTTTTACCATTAAATTTTCTAAAATTCTGTTTTTACTTATATTTGTTTTGAACTCAAGTCACCAAAGATTTTGTTAGTCTCATACTTGGAGATTTCCATGTTTCCGGAAGAGGTTTTCAGTATTTCATAATAAATTCCCCAAGGTCTTAGTTACCAAGGAGCGTGACGCATGAAAATAACGAGAGTCTGATTTTGAAATACATTTCAGTAAATTTATAGAAGAAATGAGCAATAATTCATATGAAGTTATGGAGACGTCAATTTCTCCTCCCTCTGAATTAGCTGTTCTAAAAGAGTTGAGGGGGAGTTTCTCTACTGAATCAATTCCGAGTAATTAAGAAGGATATGAATTAGGCTTGAGGGAAAAACCTGCTTTCTTTATGCCGAATGCAATATAACACCTCTTACAAGTGGCATGTTATTCATTATACGTATTTGAGGAAAAATAATGCCAGATTTCTTTTCCAAATCAATCTTTCAATTTATCAATAAGAATACCTTTTTAATTTTCTAGTTTTTATTTTAAAAAAATATACTCATACAAAATGAGTAGCACTCATTTATCTCAGAGACTCTGCAGCACATACAGTACGTAAGAGAATTCAGGCTAAGAATAATTTTGTATCTCAATTTGCAAATATAAAACATTTATGATTTAATCACTTTCCTCTCTCTTAAGATGATTAAAAACAATGCAATAAAAAAATATATAGACACACACACAACACTCCAAATCTTCAGGATATTTACAAGGAACACCAAAGAAAAAATGTACTATTTCTATATATTATGGACAAATAATAGATTCCAGCTGGTTCAATGATAACAAGCTGGTAAACATATGGATAATATTTTTGTCTACTGGCTTCACTACAAGCAGTTTTTTGGTGATTTTTCATTTCCTTCTGGGTCATGTTTTCCATTGATTGAGGTCCTCAGATCACCTCCCCCAAATCTTCTCTTGGCATGAAATGTCTGCATCACACCAATTTAGCACTTGGTTACATTCTATTATAAATGTCTCTGTAATAGGTACTTGTCATCTGAGCAAGAAATATTTATGATCAGCTACTCAGTTTGAGTCCCTGGGCTAGGGGCTGAGAATACCATGATGGACAAGACATATTTACCTCCTAAGCCAAACTATTTGTTCTTCATGGCATATGTTTTTAAATGCTTTACCTTTCATCCCCATTTGGCTGATGAATTCTATTAATCTGAAGAAAGAAATGGGCTATATTGAACAAGTAGATATTTTTTTATTGCTCAAGAGTAAAAGAGGCCATTTTTCTGACCTCTACTGCCTATTAAATAAGTTTAAAAACCTTCAGCCGGTGCAAATGAACTCTTCAGACAGCCACAATTTTACCTGACATTGCTGATAGCTGTTCCTGGCTGGAACTTCAGCTCTAGGAGGGCACTCACATTCTCATCCTAACCTTTGCTTGTGTCACTCTGTCTCCTCACATGGAAAACTTGTGTCCTTTCCAGTGACTCATGCTGTTGGCTTTCAGAGATTATTTTTTTTATTCTGTAACATTGCTAATTATATTGAATGAAACTATCAGTCTTGACAAGTAGATACATAGTCTATAGCATGCTGCCAAAGATAAGAGCCTATGGCTTTGTAGGACCCAAGTGTTGTGCCTGCCCCCTCCCCAACTTCCCTCCATCAAACCCATAAGAGCAATCCTTGCAGAGACCATAAGAGCCTAGAGATCTTTTCTACCACATTAACAATATATTAGGAACAAGCTTGGCAGACTGAGTGGTAAAAATCCCCCTTGACTTTAAGAATTCCCATGTATCCTTAGGCAACATCTATAATTCAAGAAAAAAGACTCCCTGAATTGCTGTACCCTGCAAGACCTAGCTGGGATCTGTCACCATGGGATCTGCTCACATGCCCATCTCTGCTTATCACCATCTGGCCGTTCTCTAGAGGGTTCATGCTCTGTGCTCATCCGGACCTTCGACCACACTCCCAGGTACTGTGAAAATATTTGGTTTTCTCACTTCTCTGTCTTTTCATTGTTCAAGTTAGCTCAGATCAATGCTGGATACACAGCAAATATTCAGTGAATTCTTAAGTGGATGACAGATACAAAGCACTGCTAGCACTTCCCCTGGGCGCAGTGCCCTGCCGGGCAAAACAGAGTTTGGAGGCATCTGTAAGATAATGGTTTACAAGGGCATCATCTCAATTTTTTCTTCCTATCCCAAAGGAAATCTAAAGGAAATGGGTAAATGCCCCCAAGGCTACAACCATAAATTCCACAAGTTGAATCTAATGAATCAAGTGAGGATTGTAAGGGATCAATAGCTCAGCACAGAAATAGATATGAGATATTTCACTGGAATGGAAAAATGAAAAGTTCTACTGAGAACATTTTGAGACACTTTTCAAGATGATTTAGATGCTGATAACGTGATAAATTTCAGTTTATAGAACTGCATTCTTAAGATGCTTTAACTTTAAAATTCATTTAGATCAGATAGTCTGTATATTTATGTGTGTATATGTGTGTATGTGTGCAGGCATATATGATATATACATACACACATATATATATACAGACTATCTTGGGAGGGCATTGCTGCATTAGGACGATAGAGTTTATTTAAGATCCTCCTTAGTAATTCAAGAAATGTCTGTATACACATCTCTGAGGTACTTGAGACTCTTGGGTAATGTTTGTCATGTAATTGAAAATGTTTACAAGAGCAATATAAAAACATCAGAGCAATAGTTTATTCAATTATGGCTATATATGCATATACACATAATTCACCATTGAAGCCAAAAGTAATGATAGAATCCCCTAGAAAATGTATATGTTACATCTGAATTATCACACCAAACAATAAACATTGAATGTCCTAAAGGACTTCCTGCCCAGCCAGTGTGTCCCAGTGGTTGAGCGTCAATTCGTGAACCATGAGGGTTCTGGTTCAATTCCCAGTCAGGGCACCTGCCCAGGTTGTAGGCTTGATCTACAGTGGAGCAGGGGTGGTGCAGGAGGCAGCTGATCAATGATGTTTCTATCTCTCTATCCTTCTCCCTTCCTCTCTCTTCAAAATCAATTTTAAAAAAGAACTTCCTGAGGAGTGACACTAAATCTGACAGACTATATTTAACCACATTACGAGTATAGATTTGGAGAATTCCACAATACACAAATAAATACAAAATGTTGAACTACTGATGTACAGTGTCTTTTGTAACACACTAGATATAATTTTGAACTGACTGTAAAGGCAATGGCTACCTAACTGTGGCTGCAATTTTGGTATTTGGTTATTGTGGGGCTTGTAAAGCTCAGAATGAATACACCCAATGATGACATCTTTAAAAATTGTGTGCGTGCCCCAGTCTTGCCTTCATACCATCCACAGAAACACAATAATGTGACTCCAAGCACTCATAATGAGATACACAAAACTGTTGCTGCAAAGTTCTGCCCACTATCCTCTATTTAGCGCCATACACCACACAGCTCATGGTCTGCTACTACATTGTTTCTTAGCCACCCTAATCTGTTTAGTTCCCAAGAATTTTTATTCTCAAAATTCAGTAAGCAAATTTCCCAATGAAGTCCCTCCGCAGTAAGTTATAATTTCTTTCACTAAATATTTCCTGTTGCATCCCAAACAATGACATGCTAACATTTCACTTTTGATTCAAAAACGGACACTCAAAAATACTTTCTAAGTGTATTTTTTTAGTTATAAACTTGATCTATCTACCCTTTTCACTTTCTCTGCCTCCCTCCCTCTTTCTTTCCTCCCTGACTCTGTTTCTCATCAGACTTCTAACCAAAACTTCAAATTCATGCTTTAAATAACAAACAACTCTCTGGCCTGCAGGCTGCAGCACTCGTAGGGAAATTGATGGCTCTTGCTAGTCTCATGTTTGCGTCTAGTCCCAATACCATGGGCAGGGTGTTTGTTTTGAGTTTTGAGTCTTGGGTACCAAACACTGTATTCTCTGAATAACACCCGTTTGGCCCTTTTTCATCATCTCTATTGTTCATGGTAGAGTGCTACTGAAAAGTGAGGAAATAAAGAATCTACGCCAGTTCTACAGTATACTCTTAACTATTTACAAAATAAACAGACCTTTGTTTTTCCTTTAAGGAAGGATAATTTAATTGGTGCTGGATCTCTCTGACCTTGAACAAAATTACAATACTAGTAGAACTGTGAGGCATGTATTTTAAAGTGGATTCTCTTGTGTTCTTTAATTGCTAGAAGATAATATTTGAAATTAATATTCATTGCTCTAACAAAAAGGAAGAATGAATACTCAGAGTGCAGATAAACAGGAAACCATTCCTCAGCTTACTTTTTATATTCACAGCCTAGTGAGTCTAAACGTATCTGTCCTGGTTAAGGACCTCTGAGTTACTTGCCTGTCATGCTGGAGTTTTAAAACTTCACTTTTGTAGCACCAGAGCTTTAAAACAATGAACTGTACTTCTTATGATTATAAAAATATCATGTGCATGCTCATGATAGAAAGCTTGCTGATAATAGATCAAAGAAAACATTCAAACGGACTCATCATTTTGTTTTGACTCATACTTTTTCTGCTGACTGCACATGGACTTCCAAATAGTCTATAAGTCGTTGTAGGTGACATTATCAATGTGCGAGGGAAATTACACACACTGTAGCCAGGCAAGCAACACATAATACATATGGAAGCTGAACCGAGACACACTGACAAAATAGTGACAACTATGTGACTGGAAGAAAACTGTTCTTAAATACAATCAAGAATACAATTGTTCTCAAATACACAGTGGGTCCCTGGCGGTGAGGACATGGATTTGTAACTAGGACTAGGAGGTCATTGAAGGAAACAGTCCTTTCACTAATGGTGGATCTCCAAAGATAGGAGGGTGCGGACGGTAGAAATTTGAGGATGCTGACCTGATCCTCGTGTCAGGAGGTTTCCATGTGATGGCACCAAAACCCATAAAGCCAACCTCCATCTAAAAGGCAGTATCTTTCTTTACCTAGAACATTCCCTTTGGAAACTTATAGGTATTATTACTATACACCTATGAAAATTAGAGTGGAAAGTAATATGATAGACAGCAAAACTATAAACACTTGATTACTGAATGCTTTGGGTAGGAATTTGTAGTTTCAATGCAAAAACACTTAAAAAATATTGCCAGATACAGTCATTTGTTAATTATCCACATCTGAATGAAACATAGATTATTTATGTCAAACATGAAGCCCTAATTGTTTCTCTCAGCCACCAAAAATGATCTCTTTCATTACCAATTAAGTAAGAGTGCAGGAAATTGAACAGCTTTCAATCTTAATCTGAGCAAAACATAATTAGCAACGTAATTCTGCTATCATAGGATGTTTTGGATTGTATGTATCACTTAAAATATCATTGGTCGCAGGAGAGAAGTGGGAACAGAATGTAGCATTTAAACATTTTTTAAAATTTCACTTTAAAAATGTTTTAAATTATTTACTGCAACGTTGAGACTTACTCTTCTCTAAATTTAAAAGCGTTTGGCAATGTAATCCTGATGGTACACAATGATTAAAACAAACATTTCCAAGTTAAATTGCTATAATTGCTAAAATCACTTACCAATGGAAAATTGGAGTACAGAGGCTGTTGTCGTATTAAGGCCTGTGGTGATCTAGAAAAAGGAATATTCCAAAATAAGACAAGATAGAGAGGAGGAGAAAATGGTGAAAGACACCCAGAGGAGGGGGAGGGGGGGAAGAAGAGGAAAGGAAGAAGCCATAAACAGAGGTTGTATTTGTCCAGTGGTTAGTTTACTTTTACTGAACTGTCCGAACACAGATTTATCTTGTTTCTCTGTGGGAAACAAAGCTGTGAGATCCTGACTGAGGCACTCTCACTGTATTTCTTACTATATGCTGAACACTGCTTGTAGGCAACCTACCAGTTCATCTTAACCTTGTGTGGGCTCTAACACAGCCCCCTCTACTCACTCTATCACCTCCCCTCCATCCTCCATCAACAGATCTGGGACCCAAAGCAAATGTAATAAAAAGGTTAACAACCCAAAACTGGGAGGTAAATTAAGACCAAATGAGGAGAAAAAGATTATTTTGAAAAGTCAACAGAATTACAACAGCTAACAGGTACAGTATTTCTTTTGGGGATGATGAAATGTTCTAAAGTTGATTGTGGCAATGGTCACACAATTTTATGAATAAATGAAAAACTGTAAATTGTAGGCTTTAAAGGAATAAATTGTAGAATATGTAAAGTATTTCTCAATAAAACTGTTACCCCCCCCCCCAAAAAAAAGTAATCAAATTATGGGCCTAGAAATATCCTTCCCACACAATTCTATTATTTCCCCTTAGTTTCATAATTTTCCCCTTTCTGAAAAAGAAATGGTGCATTAATTTTTTAAAAATTTAAATTGAAAAGTTTTTTACTTATTTATTCTTCGGAGCACTGACTTTGATCCATACCAGCTCAAATGAAATGAGAATTAAGATTCTCATTTTCAACAACTCTCTTGTTGGGTTCTTGACCCTGTAAGCTAAAGTGTGGGACACCTCCCATTGCTGGACCCTAAAAAATAGAAAGTGTATAACTGTGTCTTCACCATGGCAGAAGCAGTCGGCTGTCTTACTTTGACCTCTTAGAGGTCACAGTGACATTCTGGCCTCATCCCTGCACTTTGTTAGACCCCGTGTCATTAAGTCCACAACTGCAGAAGGGTCCGGAGATGCCCACGACATGAATTGCAGAGTGAATTAGTGGACAAAAGAGTGAGCAAGCCTCTTGTTCTGCCAGATGGAGCTGAGATGTGAATATCAAAAGATTCTGCTTCTGCAACACGTTTCGGAAAGATGACTGAGCGTGTGCTTCACATACATGGATTAAAAGTTAATGAAGCAGGAAGGGTGATGAGGGAAGGACAGGGAGGCACTGTACAAGTTGTCCAGCTATCGGTATAGGTACCAGCTCCTAGTTGCTTTTAACCACTGCAGAAATCACTGCTGTCAAGTGTCAGAGGAAATTCTCTATTTCATCTAAATCCCTCATTATCACAGATTATCTGCTCAAGGAAAACTGGACCACCATGCCCAGGACTCTCTTTCCTGCTCCATTCCCCTCACCAGTCAGGCAAGTGAAATGCCCCAGTAGAATATTCTGTAAGTAATCCTTATCAAGACTCCTTTAAAAGAAATCTGTGATTTTCAACGCTTTTAGAGTATGTCCAACTATTTGCCCTCCCAAGTTTCCACTTGAATAATCTGATGTTAACGTTCAATGAAGCACATGGAAATTTAAAATTTTTTCACCAAATTTGAATGAACATTCTTTCCCCCCTCTGATTTTATGTAACTGAGTAGATTCCTGGATGAGTTATGAAACACTCCTGAATATAAGTTCTTTGAAATGATGGCATTATGTAAGTTAAAAGCACCATGGTTATTGCTACTGCTGGTGCATTAAATATACTAGAGTCCTACCCTGGTGGTGCAATAAATGAGCTTGTGTCAACTGCGTGATCAAGTCCCACAGCTGTGACCTCTGTTAGCAAACAGCAGGTTGCTTGAATTACTGCCAAATTTCAGATTACATGTGCTGAGGGTGACCCTAGACTTTGATTAGTCATTGATTCTACATTTTTTCCTTCTTCACCAGGAAAGCTCAGGACTGGTAGAGTGGTTGACTCTCATTTCTGTACATTTACCCATTTAGTTTATTAGTAAAACTCTCAGCTACAAGAAAATACAGAAAAAATGAAGAGAAAAAAATAACAAAAGCATTGCCTATAAAATCTATTCAC
Organism: Myotis nattereri; assembly: GCF_964212035.1. Classification (NCBI taxonomy): domain Eukaryota; kingdom Metazoa; phylum Chordata; class Mammalia; order Chiroptera; family Vespertilionidae; genus Myotis; species Myotis nattereri. Next base: position 68,765,500 of record NC_138086.1, read on the forward strand.
CTATATTTTCCTCCAGTCATTATAAATTACTTATTGTTCTTGAGTTCAAATATGTAATTTTAGTCTGCAGAGCTATTAAACCTTTATATCTGACATTCTGAAAACTAAAGGGCCTCTCAAAGGGCTTTTGGTAAATAATACAGGAACTATGAATGTCTGGCAGAGAACTTTTTTTTCCTATCAAATCTTAGTACTCTTAAACGATCAAATAGACTCAAAACTGTAGAAAATTGGTATGATACTAAATGAATCTGAAGAATTCACTGCAGGCTGAGGCTGTTCGTTCTGCACTTCTTGCAAATTTTTTATTGAGTTTGTTCATGTTTTAGCCCAAACTCACCCTTGTAGCTAAAAGGTATTCCCAAATATGAATAATTCAATAAATAATTTCTTTTTTTTAAAATGGAGGGTAACATAACTAATTTTGTTTGAAGCTCAGAGAAAGCACATTTTCTCTTAAAGGAGTGGGTAAGTCACTCCTCGTTAACTTTATTTCAGACTAGCGAATGAATAAAGTTAGCGGCCAGCACCAGGAATATGGAGACTTCAGTGAGCTGAATAAACGGGCGAGGGCCACACAGCGCAGCAGCAGGGAAAGCAGAAACGTACGTGTGCCTATGTGCAAACGGAGGCTGCCTCTCACTAACTCTGACTAAAACATAAGAATAAAAACAAATGAAAAAGCCATTTGACTAAATTCTCAAAATGGAGATGCTCTTTTTCATTTTAAAAGACAAAGCGTTAGCCTCGTAAGGGTCTCTGCCTGTGGTTCTTTGTTTCACAATTTCAGTAAGAATTCGATTTATGAAAAATAAGAAGGCATATTGTTTAAAAAGTTTGAGGCTAATAACTTCCATCTGTCCTCCGGTAGAACAGTTTTGAGTGGACTCAATTCTGAAGCATCACTGAATTTGCGTAAACATAATAGCATAGTAAACATAATCACTTTTCATCTGATCTGTCCTCTGTCAACACAACTGGGATAATAAGTATATATTTGCTCCTGGGATCCTAATACAGCATAAAATTATTGAAAATTAAAATTGCTACTGTGTAAAATGTGACTGTCATCCCTATCTTTGTCAATGTATCTTCATTCTATTGCCTTTGAGTCCACAACACAATTTATCTTAGGGAAAGTACTTATAATGGGAATACAGATCTGCAAATGCTTCTTTTGCTTTCTTGGATGAGGAACATTATTTTGAATATTTTCCTTTTCAGTTGAAAGGCTTATCTCATGTTAATTATATAACACAACTCAAGACGAGCCCGTTGGACGTATAAACGCTAATGTTAAATAAATGAGGATATAGTGAAAAATCAGGATCAAATATACATGGGATCAAAGTAGATACTTTAGTTTTATGCTATAGAAATAGAAATTCTTCATTATATTCTTAGATATGTTTATTTCCTATTAATCAATAGAAACAAAAAAAGAATTTGCCAAGCATTTCCATAAATATTACTGAATGGGAGAACATTCTAAAATAGGCATTTATTTTAAGCTCAATTAACTACGATAAAATTTTAATTTTGTTTTAAGGCTTAGAGAAAATTAATTCAGTCATGGTACATTATTTTAAATGTACTAGCACATCTATTTCTTTCAAGAAGTGCTGCGGTACCAGTCACATTTGTCTGCAGGAATACTGTACCACCGTGTGAGCCTTGAATTATGAGCATCTATTATTTTAATTTACATCCAATTAATTCTGTTTGTGTTCTAATTTCAACTAAAAACTCTTCAATTTATCAATGTTCTGAGGCTCGTATCTTTAATAAATTAAATGTATCCATTGCCATAAAAGGGGTACTCAAGCAGCATAAAAAAGAACCATGTTATAAAAATTAATTGACTTTCACATTTTTATAACTAAATCTTCTTTTAATTGCCTAGCTAGGTTCCTCACCCCCCCCCCCCGCCCCTTTTCAGTATGGAAGCCAGTCATTTGACCACTTTTAAAGTTAATGAACTTGAAATACAATGTGTGACATAGGGGTGAAAAGTATAAACTGTTATGAAAACCCCACGATAAGGAAGATGGGGAGAGAAAAGGAGAAGCACTGAAGTTCAAGTCAAACGCAGAAAAGCAAAGCAGAAGCGATGCTGTGAGAAGAGTAGGAGGTGCAAAGGAATTGGGCCCGAATAATAGAACGTTTGCCCTATATCCACTTTCAAGAATGTGAAATGAGCTGCTCTTCAGGCCAAAAAGAAGTATCAAGGAACAACAGGCTCATCAGCCACGTGCTGCTGGCTCCTGGTTTCACTGTTTTCAACTGAGAATGCTCAAGTGTCATTTCACATATAATCTAAGAGATGACCTTTGGCAAGCTAAGTCTCATCACTATTAATTAAAGGAAAGTAACGTGCTCTTGAACAATTTTGCATAAACCACACATTTTAAGAACTGGTTTATTCACTGTACTCTCACTTAAAAAAATCATCAAAAGTTCTTCTGATTAGGGAACACAGTTTAAAAATCATGTGACCAAATTGCTCATCTAACATTCCTGGCTTGCGAGGAGAAAATAAATTTAGAAGTAAAACTTTATACAAGAACTTGTGAAGTCATAAATTATTTAAATATATATAGATAGATGTGTAATATATGTCATGTGTCACTCATATTATGCCCATATTTTCCCTCTTTTTAGTGTGGAAGCCAGTCATTTGACCACTTTTAAAGTTAATGAATTTGAAACATAATGTGTGACATAGGGGTGAAAAATATAACCTGTTACTAAAAGTCCCATGATAAGGAAGATGTTGGCAAAAAGCTTAGTAAAGACGATGTATTTGGAATAATGTACATAGATAATATGTACTTACCAATTCTCTTGGACCATATGGCTCACAGAAGGTGACAGCATTGCCATGCATAATAGCGCCACACTGTTCTCCAATCTCACAGTTGCGACATTCAACCCTGTGGGAACACAGAATGCATCCCTGGTCTGAGAACTAAGTAGCACAAAGTGGTTTACTGCTCAGGTAAGAAAGATGTAATAGTTATTGCTACCTAGTTCATGTTAACATTTTGAGGAAAGCAAATATATTGTGACATGTTAAGGAACCATGAAACCAGAAAGACTTAAATTTAAATCCCAATTCTTTAGTTACTTGCGGTGGTGGGTAAGTTACTTAACCTCCCAAAGTTTCAGTTTTCTCACCTGCAAAATGAGGATAATAATACCGATGTAAACTAACATAGTTATTGTGCAGATTAAATGAGAGAATGTATAAAAAATACAGAGTACAGAACCAATCTCTTAGTTCTTAATAGTGGCAGACGGTATCATCAATAATTATATATAATATATATGTCCAATACAAGGATGTCTGTAAATATTAAAAATAAGCTAAGTAATATATACTTATGTAATGACCTAAAAACTGGTATCTCTGAAATCAAAAGATGTTTTACAAATTATAAATCTTTTGAGATATGATTAGTATAAATGTTTAAAATTATTGTTCGCATAGTTCTTAAATAAATTTGCGTTGTCTAGAAAATATACCATGCTAAAAATAATGGAATCAGACTATATTTAATTCACTTATTAATTTGAAATATACACAAATTCTAATTCAAGCCCAGTTTGGATACTGAGTTACTACATTTACTTTGCAAACGATTTAATTGTCTGCTTTATTACTGTAAAATGAAGTGCTTAATAAATCCTTAGGATTTATTATGATTATGATTTCAAAAATAAATGTATCCATAATTTTAGTAGAAAATGGATTTATGAATATTCTAGAGTTGACTTTGCATATTTACAGGAACAGTCACAATGCTCTGCATCGCAACATTTCGACCTACCGTCACTACATACCTAAGATGGAGAAAGATAGATCTGTTTCCTCTGTCTGAACCTCAAACCACATGAGAGCTGTATTTCATGCAGAAAGAACATTTTCAAAGACTTTCACATTCCAGGTGCCAAACATTGTGGAAAGAGCACTGTGCCCTTTGTTTGGGAGATCACTGCATTATGCTCGTTCAGCATTTTGTTAATTTTAGAGAAAGAGAGTAGGAACACCCATCAAAGTAGGAAGACAAAAGTGTGAAGAGGTGTCAGTTACCCCATAAATCCTAGAGGCAGAAGCAGAGTGAGTCAGAAATTGGCAAATAATGGTATTTCCTATATGTATATTGCATGAAATAAATGATTGTTCTCATTCCAATCTTTTGAGCTGTGTTTCTACACCAGGAGATAACAATGCCAAGAACCTTTGATTTTTTATTTTGATTTTTTGTAGAATAAACAGGGAACTATTTCTGGTAGGGAATTTACAATGCTAGCATTACAAATATCAGTAGGATTTTTAAATCTTCTCTTTTGATTACTGTGAAGCAAGATTCTAATAAATGTCCTTGACATTAGAAGAGAAATTGTAGTAACTTCATAAGGGCAACAAACATGTCTCTTGTTCACCATTTTATGCCTTGCATGTTGTATTCCATAAAAATCTGTTGAATGAATGAATGAATATAAGACAATTTCATGAACAGAACTATTATTAAGGCCTGAGGTCCAAAGCACTTAGAATAGTGCTTGGCACATAGCAAGAACAATGTAAGTGTTAGTATCTGAGCTATTTTTATTATTACAGATTTCCACCATTTTCATCCAGAACTGGTATATTTGTTTTTTTCCTCACAGAGAACCTATTACATGAACTTTTTACTACTGTTTTTCTATTTTTAAACTATACATTATTTTTTCCCCAAGGACCGTGATGTGATAAAAGTACAGAGACGGAGCACAAATATTATAGTGGGATTCTCACTTAGTGATATATGAGGATTTTTTGGCTACAAGTCATTGTAAAATGGCTTGAAAGAAACATCAACTTTGACAGGAAAAAAATTGAAAGAATGTTCACCTCTCAAAATGGCTATCTGCCATTTCCCCCAGTAACTCTAAATTAAAAACATCACTGCTGATGTGAAATCCAAGGTCTAATGTTGAAATTCCCATAGCAATAATCCTACCTATAAGTATTGATTAGCAGTTCCCAAATCAACTCTATATCAGAAAAATAATATCTGTATAAAACATATGTATTACATCTCCCTTCCCCCATAGTTTGGATTAAACAGGGTTCAGGTACAGTCTAGACACCTGCATATTGTTTAAAAGTGATTCTAGCCCTGGCTGGTTTGGCTCAGTGGATAGAGAATCAGCCTGCAGACTGAAGGGTCCCAGGTTCTATTCTGGCCAAGGGCACATGCCCAGGTTGCAGGTTCGATCCCCAGTAGGGGGCATGCAGGAGGGAGCCGATCAATGATTCTCTCTCATCATTGATGTTTCTATCTCTCTATCCCTCTCCCTTCTTCTCTGAAATCAATAACAATATATTTTTTTAAAAAGATGATTCTAACATAGATGGCCTATAGCCTGGCATCAGGGAAACAGTGAATAGACAACAGATGTTTGGTATGTTTGGAGAATCACTTCTATGTTGTGGAATAACAGAAATTAAAATACTAGTTAAAAAAAAAAAAAGCAAAAAAGCAAACAGATACAGCCTTTCTCTGCATTGGGTTTAACAATCCCTCTAGACCAGTGGTCGGCAAACTGCGGCCTCTTTTGTGTGGCTCTTCCACAAAATACCACGTGCGGACGCGCACATACAGTGTGATTGAAACTTCGTGGCCACACTCAAGGGGCCAAAGAGCCGCATGTGGCTCCTGAGCCGCAGTTTGCTGACCACTGCTCTAGACCTTTCTCTTCTTCACTGTGCTTTATAGCTCCAGAAACTTAAAATAAAACTTCTAAAGGCATTGGTGCCCTGTTGAAACTTAAAGATTTAGAATTATCAATATTTAGAATTACTCACTGTGTTGCTGCTATTTGGAGGCACAATGGCTTCAACAAGGATTGATGGAACAAATCTGTCAGCTTCCTGCCAAGGTCTTTTATGTCCTTTCCTAGAATTTCTCACAGTCTGACTGCGATTGTCAACAAAATTTATTGTAATTTAAACCTGAATGCCCATCCCACTCTTAGCTGCCAATGGCATTATTTATTCATTCCTCATTCATTAATTCATTCTTGAAATTAACAAACTTATACTGAGGGCCCACAGGCACTGTGGTGAGCTTTAGTGGGACAAAAACAAATAAAACAGTATGATTTCCTTCCAGGAGGAAAGGCAGAGATACAAGCACACAATTGCAATACAGGGTGCCAATGCAATGACAGCTATTTATTTCATTCAATTATGTACCAGATACTCCAAAGCCCATTAAAATCTCTCAACCACTCGGTAAGATAGCTGTCTGTGTCATTTTACTAATAATTGAGTTTCAGAGAAGTTAAGCATTTGCTCAAGTCACACAGTTGTGATTTGGACCAAGTGCTTGCTAATTCCGACAACCCTCACATTTTCCATAGCTCCTCATTCCTCATAACAGGAGTACACTGGCTGTGATGGTACCTAACTCAGACTGAGGAAGAAAGGGAAGGCTCCTAAAGGAGGTGGTCTCAGAACTGGTCCTAAATGAGAACTAGTTACCCAAGCAAAGAAGAAAGGTGAGTTGTGATCGGGCACAAAGAATGCAGAGATTATGACACACAAGAACTGCTACTTCAGTGCATTAGTATGGTTGGAATTATACTGGTTCATGAAGAAGGTGGCGAGGGATGGGGCTGGAAAGTGGGAAACAGTACATGAAAGGCTTCATGGACCAATTACCAAGTAATAGGTACTGTACTAAAAACTCTACAAATAATGCCTCATTTAATTTATGTAAAACCCCTCCCTCTATTTTTTATCCTCATTAACTGAGACTTAGAGATATTAAATGATTGTCCAAGGTTGCACTGCTTGAAGTTACAGAACTGGAATTCAAACTCCCAATATCCAACTCCCGTTGTCATGATACAACCCCAACTTTTAGGAAAATTTCTCCAGCAAATGATGGATTGGAGGTAGACAAGACAGGACTATTGATGTAACACAAGCAAGACATAATAGTGCTTGAGATAAGGTGGAAGTGGAGAAAAGTGGGCACACTCTAAAATATTGTTATTCAATAGAAATATTAATGTGAGCAACATGTAATTTTCAACTTGCTAATGGCTACACTAAGAAATATAAAGGAACAGGTGAAATTAATTGTAATAATATTTTATTTAACTCAATATATTTAAATTACATGTTTACATTTAATTAATTTAAAATTATTAATGACATAGTTTATATTCTCTGCTCATAATAGGTTTTCAAATTGTGAGGTGTATTTTACACTTACAGCACACCTCTGTTCTGACTAGTCACATTTCAAGTGCTCAACAGCCATGTGACTAGTGGCTACCATATTGGACAGCGTGACTCTAGAGAATTACAGAGCTTGGAGACTGCTCTCTGGTTATGCTGACAACTGGAGATGCCCAGCTAACAATGATTATTATATAGTACTAGAGGCCCGGTGCACAAAAATTTGTGCTCTCGGGGGGTGGGGGGGAGGTCCCTCAGCCCGGCCTGTGCCCTCTCCCAGTCTGGGACCCCTCAGGGGATGACCACCTGCTAGCTTAGGCCCGCTCCATGGAGGATTGGGCCTAAGATGGCAATCAGACATCCCTCTGGCAGCCCGGCAGATGTCCACTTGCCAGCAGGGAGCAGGCCTAAACTGCAGTCGGACATCCTTAGTGCTGCTGAGGAGGCAGGAGAGGCTCCCACCACCACCACTGTACTGGCAGCCATCAGCCTGGCTTGTGGCTGAGCAGAGCTCCTCCCATGTGAGGGCGCCCTGACCACCAGAGGGCAGCTCCTGCATTGAGAGTCTTCCCCCTGGTGGTCAGTGTGTGTCATAGTGACCAGTCATTCCCAGTCTTTCTGCTGTTAGGGTCAGTTTGCATATTACCCTGTTACTATATAGGATAGAGGCCTGATGCACGGGTGGGGGGCTGGTTTGCCCTGAAGGGTGTCCCATATCAGGGTGGGGGTCCCGCTTGGGTGCCTGGCCAGCCTGGATGAGGGGATGATGGCTGTTTGCAGCTGGTCACACCCCCTTCAGGGTGGGGGTCCCCACTGGGGTGCCTGGCCAGTCTGGGTGAGGGGCTGAGGGCCGTTTTCAGGCTGGCGGGTGACTGAAGCTCCCAACCTCTCCTTTTTTTCTTTTTGTTTTTTATTCTGGGATTTATTTACCTTCTATGGCTGTCTCTGGAGCTGAGAGCCGGCTTTAGTTCTGAGGCTCGGCTCCAGCTCTGAGACCTCGGCTGCTGAAAGCAGGTATCTGGGTTTGTTTGGCTTCTATAATTGAACCACTGTTGCAACTCCAGCTCTGAGGCCCGGCTGGCTGAAAGCAGGTTTCTGGGGTTTGTTTAGGTTCTATAATTGCAACATTGTTTCTTAGAGTGCAAGCTCAGAGCCCAGCAGCGGCAGGCGGGGAACCCTGGCTTCCTCCTTCACTGGAGCAAGCAAGCCACCTGTTCGCTTCTGCTGCCTGGCTGCCAGCCGCCATCTTGGTTGGCAGTTAACTTGCATATTGCCCTGATTAGCCAATGGGAAGCGTGTCAGAGGTACGGTTAATTACCATGTTTGTCTATTATTAGATAGGATGTATCTGAACTTCAGAGAAAGATTAGCACTGACATGATAGCTTAGGATATGGTTGAAATCATAGACGTGCATATTATTAGGGGTCAGGGGAAAGAGGGAGACACACAAAGTGAGAAAGGAAGCAGTTCAAAATGGATTTCTGGGAAAGAAATCATATTGTCCATAGTCTGGTTTCTGGAAAGCTCTAACCATCATCATGACCCTTCCATGTGTATCAATCTGAGCCTATCTCCTCTTACTTTCCCAGGACTATTGGCCATGGATTAATTTATACTCATGTTCCTAACCATCTGTGCTGCCCATCAAGGTGACTTTCCGAATACTGACTCTATAACATGAACTTCTAAATATTTTTCTATCATTCATGTCAGCATTGTCTAACCATACACATGAATGCCATTATCATAAAGGAAAAGTTAAATCAGAATTTCATGATGAATGCAAAGATCTTGATGGAGGTCAGAGGGTACAAAGGGCAACCAGTAGCCATGGCTTCACAGAAGAAACTAGTGATCCACGTCAGAGAGACAAGGCAGGTCTGAAAACCTACAGGTAGAAATACACATCCATACTCCAAGAAAAGTAATTCCCCAGAATTCAAAACAATATCTAAGTGCTCTTAAAGTCTTATGCGCCTCTCTTTCTCAAATTGCCTCTGTGTCTAACAATTTAACTTGTTGAGTAGAGCTAGGTACTAACCCAATGGGTGTTCTTTATGAAGAATACTAGTGGTCTGAAGTCCTACTCTCCAATATAGAAAAGTTACAGGAGTTCTTAAGAACTGGGGTTCAATTTGCTGAATGAGGACAGGTCCAGCATTTTCAGGCTCAGAGGGGGAAAAATGCTGATTTGTTCCTAACATTTAAACTGTGGCCTCACAATTTAATTTTCTCAGGAAAATAATGGGCTTTGTAAAGCTAGATAACATATTCTTCAGAGATTGGTGGAAAGAAGGGAGTTTTAAATAATCCCAGTTACAAACTTTTGTTTTTCAATTCAAAAAGGAATGTGACCCCCTAGGCTAAGAATTAGAAAGGAATTGCTTCTCTGCCTAATAAGAAAAGTAATACTGAATATCATTCTAATCTAAAACAAAACAAAAAAACCTTCCACTCCTTTTCTTCCCCCCCCCCCTGCCCATATGAAAAACAGAGCATAAGAATCTGATAAATACCATGGCACATCATACAAATCACCTCTCTGCCATGAATGGTATGATTAAAAGACATTTTAATGGAAATGCTTGCTATCCCCAAAGACCATGCAAAGCCTGAATTTGTTAAACCCTTGTTGAACCTATATATATCACACACTTAGGTTCCACATGAAGCTAATCTATTACTAGAGTTCACAGATCATTGCACGTTCGAGTCAGAGGGCACCTAAAATATCACCAAGTCTCATCGCCCCTTCATTTTCCAAATGATGGACCAGAAACAGAATTCAGGTTTCTTGGCTCCTTGTACAATATTCTTGCCATTGCACTGTAATGCAGCCAGAACAGAACTCTGATTTCATAAAACAGTGTGCAATTAAAGAGTTTGTCACCATTTTTACTGTCAGCGTTTATTCTGAAAAGCTACAATGACTTTTCTTAATGTCTTCCTTTTATAAAAGGATTACATTTTGCTAGTGAAAATGTACAAAAATAAAATAAAAACATTATGGACTTCATAGAAAATGTTAAGAATGAATTTGCTGGACTGGAATACATAATCAAATTCAGTATTTCCAAATATTTCTAAATAGTTTTTACATATACACTTTAACACCATCATTTTTTCACCAGCAAAAATATAAAAGAATCAGTAAATATAAAGGCAGGCACTTGCTGACCAACACAACTAGGGTCAAGCCATAAACATAAAAGAAAAAGAAATGCTTTGAACCAAAGTCTTGTTTTTCACTATTACAAGCTCCTTGGCAGTTTAGAAATTGTTATTTTGGTGTTAATTCTCTATCTTTGTTTTTATTGTTTAGGTGACTGGGCCTTTTACTAGTATTTGTCTGGGATAAAGTGATACGCATTTGTGCTGTAGAGAGCACACTTGTAAAGGTATAATTATGTTTTCAGTCCTGATTTTGAAATTATTAAGCTGGGAAACAAGCCAAGGCACCCTTTCAGGACACACAGAGGAAGATAAAGTGAAATGTCTCTGGAGTCCAGGGGCCCCACCTACCGTGGTGACTTACAAGGGACTTTCAGGATACAGGGCAGAGCAGGTGGATTAATGAGAAAATTGGGCTCCTTCTCACAACTGGAGATTTATGAATGGATGGTGGTGACATCATCCTGATAACAATAAATAAATAACTGAAATATCATTTCCTCAAGAGCAGTCTAATTACATGGCTCATTCTTCTGATCAGATCAGAGGGAAATCACTCAGCCTTTAGTCAGGCACACTGCTGAAACAAGTTAATCACCTGGAAACTCACTGACAATCAGTTACCATCAAATTCTCATTTGAGATGCATGCTGTTTGCCCCAAGACGGAGGACACTGTATTATCTGTTCATAATTTATTGCCTCTGAAGGAGGAGTCAGTGTCTGGGACTCAGCCTCAGAAGAAGCAATCTGGCATTCAACAAGCCAGAATTGTCTATTCACCAGCATTTCTGAATGGAGATCTTAAAAATAATTTCCATATTGTGTCTGACTATAAAAAGTACTTGTAATTTTCCTGACCCAAAGATAACACGTCTCTTCCCCCAAGTATAGCCAACACTGATACTGACAAAATCTGATGTGTGAGCTTGCAAGGCCAGGACAGATGAGGGACAGTGAATCCACCAAAGTAAAGAGGACCCAGTGGGCCATTTGGTAGCTGGGCACTCAGCTGACTTCTTCTGGAGACACTGGAGCTCCTTGTACTTTCCATTCAAACCTCAACAAACAGAACACTCAACTTTTGCCCATAGACAGTTTTATGATAAAGAGGGCATGAGTACTTGTAAAAGATCAAGCTCTTCAAAAAGTCTATGCTCTTTGTAAATGTGGAATATTTTTAGAAAAAACAGCAAGGAAAATTCACTCTATAAGACTGAGAATAATATCACCTTCAATGATGTCATGACTTATTTCTAAGGAGCTAAAACATGCTCCAAAGGTGAAAATTACAAACTCTGTTTATAGCTCACTCTTTCTTCTTACTTCTCACTGAGGAAGGGAAGAAAAATCTTCTTATTTCACTAAGGAGTTTTAAATTTGATCTTTCTTTTGTTAACACGTACAATGACAAACAGTATTCGAGCTAAAATAACCCTCTAATATGCTACTACTACATACAATATTCTGACCTCCTACTATGGTGAATTCCACCACATGCTGCTTAAAGAAATATTTTCTCACTCTTTCAAATGTACTTGACATTTAATTCCACCAAGCGAGCTCTTGTTTCTGTCATCTAAAACAGAGATTAAAGAAGGAAATAATACGCCTCCAGATTCATACCTTATTTTATTAGTGGGCCACCTTCTGGATAACCCCTCTATTGCATGTAAAGCTTTATCCCACAGCAATTACATCATATAAGAAAAGTGAGGGAAGCAAGCAGGAGAGGAAGGTTAGAGAAGAATTTTGTAATAAGAGAATAAACTTATTAACAAAAGAGAAGAGAGAATGAGAGGTGGTGGGAGAAGAGGGAGGGAGTGAGAAGAAAAAGCAGGAAAGATGCACATAACATCAGAATATCGGACCATCAAACCCTGTAGACCAAATTCTAATTCTGCAACCTCAAAATACACTGATATATAATTGGTTCTAGCAAAGATATGTCATCGGAGAAAATATTTTGCCCAATTGTTCTCATTATTCATAATCTCCCTTATAACTTGCTCTTGAAAAAATGTAAGGTTTATGCTCCATGTTCCATCAGTTAACCCTATTAGATCATAGTTTTCTAAATGATTATCATTACAAAAACTATCTCTTGAGAATCCCTCAGCAGTGGTATGGAGACTTCAGTGTCCATGGCTAGGTGCTCCCCTTCAACCAGCGCTATCTCCCACGCTTACTGCCCATAGGCCTGTTGGACAAGGAGCCACGTTTATGTATTTTTATCCAGTTTCTTTCTCAGGGACAATGTTCATCAATCTTACTTTTTTCTGATTACCTTGAAACTGCACTTAATTGTGATTCTCATACTTGGCTAATAAATTGAGTCCCGTTTTTATTATTTATGGGGAATCCAAGACACTAAAGAACTATGAAGTCATTTTACTGTTGGCTTGACTTCTTTTCTCTTTTGGGCTAGGCTATTATCACGGACTAAAACTCCAGCTAGCATAACTCAACCCCCATCCTAAAATCTGTCTTTTCATATTCTCTGTTGAGTCAATTATATTTGTCAAAGAAAATTACCTTTAATGAGCCAAATAACCAATCTTTTTGCTCCATTTCAGGATAACCGCTCCAATAAATTAGCATTTCCAAGAAAATACCAAATGAAGCAGTAATTTGAGATCTCTATTTCTCTGACCTTGTAGTCTTTTTTTGTTTGTTTGTTTTTATTTTTTATTGATTTCAGAGAGGAAGTGAGAGGGAGAGAGAGATAGAAACATTAATGATGAGACAATCACTGATTGGCTGCCTCTTGCACACCCCACACTGGCGATTGAGTCCACAACCTGGGCATGTGCCCTGACTGGGAATCGAACCGTGACCTCCAGGTTCACAGGTCGACGCTCAACCACTGAGCCATGCTGGCCAGGCTGACCTTGTAGTCTTATCTCTTACCTGTAGAAGTGGAAATGTTCTAGTCTTTTCTTGATTCAAGCAATCCTATGCAATACCAGCCGTGGCTTTAGCTTCCTTAGCTGTAAATTGTGGGCTTTCTGTATGATAAAGCGACTAACAACCGACAGAGGTCTTCACGTACCAAAGGACCTGAAACAACTTCATTTGCGTCTTTCTTCTTGATGTCTCATCTCCCTGTTGGCATCACAACTTACTCCTCTCAGGTGCTCCTTCTGCGGGGTGACTCCTGTTCTTCCCTGATCTCTGCTAACAAGGACATCTCTGCCATCATGATTGTGCAGGATGGGGAACATCTGTTGTCCTCTAGTTGCCATTTATCATCATGTTTTGTAACAGTCCCAAGTTTCCCACTAGAACATCAGAGCCCAGTGATGTTATAACTGCATGTCTTCTGTGATCATCAGAAAACAAGCATTAAAGAGCTCATCTGCTAAGCCACACAAAGATTCCTCCTTGATTTTGTAATTGCTAGGAGTATAAATATACTTAAGAAACTTAAATAGTTTTTAAGAATTCATTCACGTTTTAGTTCCTTTAACTCTCTCTTTAAACTCCAAGTTATGAAACAGAAATGTCTATTTCATATTTTTTCTCATTGTTTTTCTTATTATTGAAAAATCTTATTGAGTAAATTTGTACACAGTGAAACACATAGATATTAAGTTTTGACAAATGCACACATCTAACCCATGCTCTCTCAAGATATATAGTATGTTTATTACCACAGAAAGCTCCTCATGGCCCTTTCCAGTAAATCCCCCATCCCTGAAATAACCACTGACTTAATTTCTATCACTTTAAGTAAGTTTGCCTAATCTATAAATGAAACCACACAGTAAAAACTAGTTTGGGCCTGGCTTCTTGCATTTAACATAATATTTTAGAGTTTCAGCCTTGTTTCAATTATCAATAATTCATTCATTTTTATTGCTCAGTAGTATTCTATTGTATGAGTTTATTACTGTTTATTCATCCTGTCATTGATGGATGCCTGAGATTTTCCTGGTTTTTGCTACCAGGTACATTTCCTTTTAATAAAAAAATTAGTTCTCTCCATTCATATGCAATACTGGCAGTGTTAATATCATATTAAAATAATTTAATTCATCCTAGCTGGTTTGGCCCAGTGGATAGAGTGTCGACCTGCAGACTGAAAGGTCCCAGGTTCGATTCCAGTCGGGGCACATGCCCGGACTGCAGGCTCAATCTCCAGCAGGGTGCATGCAGGAGGCAGCCGATCAATGATTCTCTCTCATTGATGTTTCTCTCTCTCTCTCTCCCTCTCCCTTATTCTCTGAAATCAATAAAAATATATTTAAAAAAAAACACACACACAAGCCAGAGGCCCCTGGCTGTACCTATTATTTAAAAAACAATTAATTAATTGATTGATTAAATAATTTAATTCATAAAAAAGAACTACGAAAGTGTGGTTGGTGAAAGTAGCAGATGCTTAAGTGAAATGTTAATGAGATAAAGCGTATTTGCAAGTCTTTACATAGCTTCTAACTTTGGTTACATGAGGTTTTTCTTCCCACTTTTTTCTGGGGGGGTGTTGGAGGATTGTCTCTCTATATATGAATAAATACTGATCTTCTCCATCATCAGTAGTGCAATTGTACTGAACATACTTGATAATGGGTCGCTGTCAGCAGTGCTTGATAAACTGGTGTGGCTCCATCCATACTCTCTCTCACGCCCTTGGGTTCAGTGACACATCTGAAATGATGAAGTTACTGCTGTAACTTCAGAGGTACCAGTATACCTGTGTGTGGACCAGCATCTGGGCAAAGTTAAGGTGAAAAAGCTTCACTCTCATCAAATCTGACCCACCGCTCTATTCCCATGAAGGGCTTTTGTTGTTCTTTACTGGTAAGTTTACTTCTCAGGTCTCATTTCAACAAAGCAATCAGAACCCACTGGGAGAGTGGGAAGGTAAAGGGCCACTTCCTTATCAGGGCCCAGAGAGACTTGGGGGCAAACAGCAGAAGCATTCTATGCTCTGCATTTCAGGGAGGCAGAAGGACCAAAGCTTCTTGATAGAACACCAGAGCATAGCATCACAAAGTGGCCCACAGTCCAGGTCCAGGAGCAGCAGAACAATTCCATGCCCTTAAGCAGGGCTCAAAATAGAGCCACTGGCCAGAAGGAGTGGACAGGAGAGAGATGAAGGCTATCTGCTTGGACCAGTCACCACAGACTAGGTGAGCTGGGGAGGAGGACTCTGTGAGTGTCTGCAGGAACAGATGACTAGAGAACCTTTGGCTTTTGCACTAATAATTCATCTGAAACTTAGATACAACATCAGAAAACTGGGAGAGGGCAAGCCAAAGTTGACTGAAATTAAGTTTCCATCACTGGGGGACAATAAAAAGAAATTAAGTTGGGTTATGAAAGAAAAAAGAACATTTTATTTCTCTGATACCCAAATTTGTGATCAGAATTCGTAACTGCTATGCCTGTGTGAGCACAAGCAACTTTGGGGGGACTGGCAGAAACTGTTAACAGTGTTGCCTTCGGGGGAAAGGGACATAGGTCTAGAGTGGGAGCAAGACTTACTTGCATTTTCTTAATATTCTTGAACTTTTCACTAAGTACACATATTACTTTTTAGATCAAATCTAATATTTAAACTAAGGAGATAGACAGTACATTCAATATTGAGCTGGTGTAACAAACTTTCTTGGTTCTATTCCAACTGCTGTCACACACTTGGAATAGTTACCTGGCTGTTCTGTTGATTCATACTAATAGTAGTATCATTTTGTGCTCCTTATTTTTATGTATAGTCATTTGTACATGAGATAAGAAACTTGGATGCCAAGAATTACATGAAATAGAGAGAAAGAAAGTTCATTTCACTAGATAACGTTGAGGGAAGCAAATACATTATGCGTGATTAACTTTTAAACTGATCTACCTCTCCATCATCGTATAGACATGACTTAAGCTTCTTAATTTCTCTTTTTGATTGTCCTTAAAAGTTGCAAATTGAACAATGTGTAGGATGCTTTTTGAACCATATGGAAGAAACATGCTCATAAAAGTAGCACATGTTTCTCTTGCGGAAAATTGATTGGTGATGCATTTAGTCATGAGACTCTGGCCAAAGGCAGCACACCGGGCACTTCGTTTCTGCCTGTGTGGCAGTGGCACAGGGATGGTGCTGGCAGCAAGGACCCTCCTTCCACGCTGCCACACAGTTACCCAGTGGCTTCTAATTTTGCGGGCTGCAGAGAATCAAAGGCAATATCGTAAGGAACAAAACTCACATGCCAATATGTGTACAAGAAAACAGAGATTTCAGGAGAGTGAAGTTAGAAAACAAAGTTGGCTTTGCTCTTACTTTATTGAAAATATTTCCTGAGATATCTGA
This sequence comes from Myotis nattereri, assembly GCF_964212035.1. NCBI lineage: Eukaryota > Metazoa > Chordata > Mammalia > Chiroptera > Vespertilionidae > Myotis > Myotis nattereri. The sequence goes on from NC_138086.1 coordinate 68,782,216, forward strand.
TTTTAGTGGGTTCTGGTTTCTGGCTTTAGGGAGTTTATGTCTATTTTTAAGGGGTTTAAGGTATCCAATACCTCTTTTTCCTTTCTCTATGATTCTACCATACTAAATTTTCATTATACTCCAAATACCATATAATACAGATATATTTAATTTGATGTCTATTTTTCATCCAAATGCAACAAGGGAAGACTTGGAGACTCATTTAAGTAATCGGGTTGAAGATAATGTTAATTAATAATGATTTTTGTTCATACCTAGGCTTAAAGGAGATAAGGAGACCAATGTGCAAATACAGCATAGGAGGAAGAAAGAAGGGAAGAGGGAGAGGAAGAGAAGGGAGGGGAAAAAGAAAGGGAAGGGGGGAGGGGGGAGGGAGGGAGGAGGGAAGGAGAGAGAGAATGAGGGTGGGAGCTAACTTGTATTGAGCACCTATAGTGCACCAGGCATGGTGCCAGACCTCTTCAGACTTACCAGTCCTTAAAACAGCGCTCTAAGGACAGTATTAGTCTTACTTTTACTGACCAGACAATGGAGCTCAGGGAGGTAAAGCAAGGCTTTTGCTTTTCTCAAGGTACCCAGCTGGCAAGTGCCTAGTTCAAGAGTCAAACCAGACTGGCCTGACCTCAGAAACCCTGATACCCTTTGTTCAACAAAGTCATCTCTCAAATGATGAGAGATTCATAGTTTGGGTCCTTGCTTTGTTTTGTAGTTTGTTTGTTTATCTGAAAGAGGCTAGATGAAAGAGCTGGTGGGCCATAAGGGATAAAGTGAATTTACTCTGAAGCATATTTGATAGAAGACAGAAGTATGTGGCTTTTTAGAGTTAATAAAAGGGTTTTTTTTTAAAAACGCAGGGAAAAACCATACCTTAAATAAAAGGGACACAAAATCCATAACTCTGGTCAGGAAATCATAGATCAGTCATGAAAATGGGTGAAGCAAAATCAATCACATTTCATTGATTTTAAAAACAACAGAATTTGAACTACATAAAAGTCACATTTTGTATTTGTCAGGAAAACTCACTGAAGAAAATGAATCAGCTTGACAGAAATGAACTTGCCTTGAAAGAAACAAATCATCCGATAACATCTACATTAATGGGATAGAAAAAGCCAAGTGTCAGGAGAAGTAGAGAATTCTTCCTGGGTAAAAGCTGTGCTTAGAAAGTTTTTGGTGTTCGGTGTTTTTGTTTTCTTTTGGGTTTTTTTTTGCCTTTTATTAATAAAGAGTTTCAATTTATTTTAAGAAATTTATATTTAGGTTATGTTCATATGAAGGTGAAATTTTGTTGATAAATTATTTCTTTAAATTGCATATAAATTATGAGACTTTATGGCTGTCTAGTCTGATTCTGTTTATATATTTATACTATATAGATCTATACTTCCTTCTAGAAAAGACATAAAAAGTTCCTCTTTCCAGCGTTTAAGCAGCAACACTCTCTATATGTCATCTGCTACTCTCAGGTCAAGGGCCACTTCTTCCAAGAACTGTTATTGTTTCCTTTACTAAACTATAAATCACCTGACAGAAAAAAACCATATCTGCCTTTAATTCACTGGATAAAGAAAATAATTATTGCTTAATATTTATTGAACAGAATCAGAAATGGATATCATATGGTAACATTTGAGGATAAAATGGTTATTCTCTTCCTAGTCTTGAGTATTGCTTGGATTTTGGTTGCAGCGTGAAAGTTTACATTAGATCTTCTACTTTATCTTGAACTTGTAATTGTGTATACAAAAACACTGAGTATCACAGAAAATCCACATTCAGATATTCTCTCAAATTGTGCAGACTGACTGTAGCTCTGGGTGGACAGGCCTGTTTATCCAAAGTCAGCAAAGATACAATTGCCAACAAATTCATGCATCCATGTATGTATTCAACAAGTTTCTATTTTAAAAATAAATTTAATGTTTTCCATCACCATTTATCTCCCCTATACCCTCTTCCACCTCCATTCCCATCCCCCATCCCCCATCCGCCCCCCCCCCCCCCCCCCCCCCCCGCCAGCCCTCAATCACCACATTGTTGTCTGTGCCCATGTCAACAAATTTTCAACAAATGAGTTTTGGTTCATTATATCGTTGCCCTCAAAATACTCATGAAATTGTACCTAAATAGCTTTTGAAGAAGTGATTGGAGTATAATAATGAGTTGACCCAATGGCTTAGAACTTATTTGGAAGTGTGATTCAGATCATCTGTCATTTCAGATAAACCATTTCCGTTCTTTTGCTTGGCATAAATGCAATCATTAGACACATTAAAACTTAATGTTTTCTATGTATACAACTGAAAAAAACCTCTAACTACACCCATGGCTTTGAGGGATACCTAGATTCAGTTCTTAAGTCAGGTAGAGACAGTATGCAGTCTACATTAAGCCCAGGTCCTTAGTTAAATTCTTACCGATACCTTAGCACTAAAAATTTAATTTTATGAAACTGCTCCAAGGGAACATCAGCATTATTTCTTTTTTGCATTAAAAAAACCCGTGAGGCGTATTCCTTTGACTTACCATATATTTGGATTCAATTCCAGTTGGTGGTAGGAATCAAAGTCATCTCGTAGGATAATACTGTCGCTATGTATTTCAGCTAAAAGAAAAAAAAAGTATTTAGAAAAAATTATACTAAACAATAGATTTGGCTACACAAAAGGCTCAATGTGCTGCATTTATGAGATATAATAGTTTGACCTTAAGACTGAATTTTAAATGAGCAGTTGATTATATTTGCTTTGCTAAGGACAAAGGGCAAAGGCTGTGCTGTTTAGACACCTAGGAATCTGGAAACTAGAGCCCCCAAAGAGAAACCCCACCGAAGTGTCACCAGGCAGGAAGAAAAGGTCAGCACCAACCAATAGGGAGAGGTCACACAAGACTTGCCTCTCATAGCTCCACACGCCCAAAGAGATTTCCGTTTCCAACTCACTTTAAAGTGTAGAAAGAAACAGGACACTCTATTTGTTGTAAGCTAGCATTGCTGGTATTTGCTAACCCATTTCCTCTTCTCTTATAACCCTCTTGCTTTCTCTCATTTCCTATATTCACTCACTTTTTATTTAATGTGTTTCGAGTTAACTTCTTTCCCCCTCAGAGCTGCATAGGAGAAATAATCTACACAAATAACTAAAAGTCCCTAATAAAGTCACGTTAGAAGTCAGAAGGAATGCCAGGGAACCATCCGTAGTTTTCAATATATTATCACTACACTTGAGATTATATTAAACACCCATTTTTAATATAATCTAGAAGAACTCTGGGCATGCTAATAGCAAAGAATGTTTTCATAGCTATAGAGTATGTGATATTTGCACTGAATAGAGGGTAGGTGAGTAAAAACAATTTCATGGCCAACTACAATGTCAGTCAGCTCATTTTCAAGGCTGTATGAGAAATGACAATTATTTTTACTCAGGGTGAAAAAAAATGAATTTTGTGCTTAAAAACTCTCCCATTGATTTCCATGGTTTGCTTGGGAAGTTTGTTTCAACTAATATAAATTCCCTGAGCCTGTACAATTTTGTTTGAACTAGTTTACATATGCTTTTTGGAAAAAACTTAAAATCATATGATCTAATGAACAAAAAATAACCCTCCCAATTTTTTCCCCCCCCAAACATGACATTTACCTTTTTTATTTTGCTCACTGAGCTCACTGCGTAATTAAATTCAGCTCCAAATATAAGGAAGCATACTTCTAAATTCTCTTTGGTGATAGCACCACCTATAGCCATCCTCACCCTCTTTATAGCAGGTATGCCAGCAGGTAAGCACATAACAAAGGCTGGGAAACCAGTGAATCAGCACGGATTGTGAGGCATGCCTTTTTAGACTCAAAGCCTTGGGCGCTATAACAGGGAGAACAGGGATTTACACTGGAGAGAACACTGTGATGTATTCTGTGCATGGGAGTGACTTAATGATTCCTCTGAACAATTAGACACAGTGCCTGAAGTGCCTATAGGATTCAGCTCTCTCAAATACCCAGCGTGGGGGAGACAAGAGACTCAGCTGGGCCACTGTGAGTCACCAGCCTACCTCTGCGGCCAGAAGGCATGCTTCTAAGTGCTTATGTTTGTCTGCCAAAGAAGAGATGCCCCAAGCTGTAGCATCACATAAAAGTAGAGCTTCTCAAGGCAGATCTTCCAAAGAGAAAAATAAATTAATTGGGCTTACAGGTTGAAAGGAAAAGCCCAAGGGACAAATCACTGACTCATCTGCAAGTCCCACAGTGAGAGACACCTGAAAAGGCTGGGGCCAGCCAGGATGACTCTTTCCATTCTTATTAAATAGCTTAGCATAGGACATTGTTTTCAAATCAGGTCTTCACTAAAAAAGAATGAGAAATTCAGCTCTTAAAGTTCTTTTGTTTCAATGAGAACTTTTAAAAAGGCATGAGTAAGCCTCAATGGTTCTTTATGTAGTTATTGATTTCCAACACTGTTCTGTGGTTGACTAGATGCTTTACAAATATGAATTCAGTCCGTCCTCATAACAACCTTAGGAAGTAGGTACTATTATTACTTCCATTTCACCAATGTGGAAACTGAGGCACTGGGAGGTTAAGTAACTTGCTTGATGTCACATGGATAGGAAGTGGTGAAGGAGAGATGAGGCAGCTTGGTTCCAACATCTGTACTCTTAATGACTACACAACCCTGCCTCGAGAACTGTGGCCCACTCAGTGCCTGGCACTGTGAAAAGATCATGGGAAAAATGAGGGGTGATAAACATAACAGGGTCCCATTAAACAAAGCACATAGTTACTGAAACAGTCTCATTTCAGTTTCTGAATAAATGACCAAATTAGTTCTCTTTTTTACAATGCAGTTCTAATTTGAGCAGAAATCTCAAATCTGAAGTGAGATGAATTCCTCCATATTCATAGCTCCTTACCCATCACTTCTATGGTCTGTTTCTGGTGGGTGGGAGCACTAGGGAAATTGCAGCAGTAGAATGTTCTGTCGAATGGTCACACTCAACAGGATCCTAAGGATGAATGGACTAACAGGTTTGGACGTCCTTCCATTAGCCCTCAGCGGGATAGCATGATCATCCTAGGTGCCTTCCTGTGTTCAAGCATAATCTGGACCTGACTCTGATTTTAGTAAATGATCAGCAAACCAGAGAGTGCAGAGCATTTCATCTGCTCACAAGGCCAGAGGACTAGGGCAAGTAGATCTAGGACTAAGGTCAGTGACTCTGGGGCCTTAAACACTTACCTAGGTGTAGCTGCATTGTGGCCTCTGTTGGAGCTGAACCAAGAGAGAAAAGGGGAAAGATGACTGATTAGCAACAAAAGCAAAATCCAGTATTAAACAATCACAAATGCAATTACAAAACTTAGGTCATATAAAAATAAAATGGCTAGAAGCCTTTTAAAAAGGCTTTTTAAAATGCCAATAAATATCCTAAAATAAGACATCCAACTCACTATTTAGTTATATTTAAAAGTAATACATTACCCTTAAAGCAAAGAATAGAACCCATTACGCACAGGGCACATTTATTATTCAAGTTTAGTCAGGCATCCTTTGAAACACTCAATAATATAAGTGTGATGTGATAGTTCATGAATATGCCGAAAACCTTTTTGAGCACGCATTATGTGCCAGGGGCTCTTCTGGGTGCTTCGGAAATAGAGGGGAAAGTAGCACCATCCTTGCCCTCTAACAACTGACCATCTGGGAGGCAGCTACAACAGAGTGTAAGTGCTAGGGCAGAGCATTCACAGGGTGCGGGGGCGAGATGGGAGACAGGGCAGGGATACTAATTCCAGGATGACAGGAGAGGAGGGCTGTTACAAGAGGTTTTCCAGAGAAGATGACTTCTGTGCTGACTTGAATGACTAGTAGGAGTAAGAAGGGGATAGGGAGAGGAGGGGTGCTTTTTCTGCAGTAACAGTGGAATGGCACAGAAAAGTAAGAGAAAATGGCCTTCTGGGAGAACCACAAGTTCAGCATGACTGGATGAAGGTGTAAGAGGAGGGAACAGAAGAGGTGAAGCTGAGAAGATTGAGAGGACAAGACCATGACACTGAATGCTAAGGAATATGGATTTTACCACGAAAGCATGATGATCTGAACATTTATAGCAAAGGAGTGGATGTTAAAAAAATGCATTTTTAAGAAAGGACTCTCTGACACGAGTTTGAAAATAAGGAACACTGCCCAATTAATACTTTGGTTATATGTTTTTTTTCAAAAGACTTTAAAATCTATGCAGAAATACTGTCAATTCACTATCTAAAAATTAGAATTCATGACATAGATATTTTTAAAGCTTTTACATCAGCTGAAGAATTTCAGCTGATATGAAAATATTTATTTCTGTTATGATGGTCAGTGCTTCAGTGATGTTAGATGAAAAATCCAGATATAACAGCATTTTAAAACTAGAAATTGATGTTTGTCATATTGCTTCACACCAATATATTATACACATTGAAAATTCCTGTGCTCTCTTTTTTGAAACAGACTCTATGGAGAGTGCCATGAATACAGTTGTTAGTATACATTCATCACATATGTGCAAATGCTCTGAATCATCAACAGTTTATGGAAGTGTTAAAAAAAAAAAGAAGAAAAATGTAATGACCTTGTGTTTTGTGTCAATGCTTATATTGGTCAAGTCGTAGAAGAGTTTTATAAAGATTTACTAATGGTTAGCTCTAATTTAGGATTTTAGGGAAACAAAAAGCATAATTGCCAGTTATCCAATAATCAATGACAAAATATGGCACAATGATGTATGCTCCCTTAATATCATACTACATACGAGTGAGCTAAATTTGAAACTACAAGGAAAGCAAAAGCTTATTTGCAAAGTATTTAGAAAAGGGAATTCATGTTAAAACTGAAACCTCTAAAATACAAATAAATAATGGTTTCATACATTTTCCTAACATGAATCAATGTGCGGAAGATTCCCTAACAATAATCAATATGCAGCATTTTTTAAATTGTCTGCAAAATGCCAACAAAAATTTGAAGACTATCTTGTTGATATTGATAATTTTGTAGTTTCTTTTCAGATTTATGCAATATTTCTATGAATCCCATGTTAATATTACTAGGTTGACACAAGAAGTAAATAAATTTACTTGGACAGATATAGTTTTGAAATTGATGTTTTTGTAACTAAGTGAAACCAGCTCTTCTAAAATAAAATGAATAAATTTTAAGCTGGAAAGTCACTGGAATAACTGTTTAGAAAAGAATCACAACGACATGACTTTATATTTTTGGTATGTATGTTAAGAATTGTGTACAAATTGAAATGTCTGTGTACTGACCCTCAAAACAAACAACAAAATCTCAATTATGAAAGAGACAAAAAAACCTCCTCTGATGATTTTAATAGAAAACCACATTTTAAAACCATTGTTTTTAATCATATAATCCATCCCTTATTTTACAGCATGCAGAACTGTTCCCTGTATTAAGTACTACATGTCTTTTTTCTGAAGAAGAAATAAATTCCTCAAAAGAAGAAAATATGTCCACACAAGACACCAGGCTAAGATGGTACTAGATTCTCAATAAATACTGAATGAAATTGAAAGCTTCCTTCTTAGTGATCATATATTTTATGATAGTTTGGAAAATAAATGAAGATCCAAACCTTTGAAAAATGTCAAAATATACTCCGAATTTTATCAAATAGTCCTTTAATATAAGTAGTCTGGGTAGTTTAAACACCTAGTGAGTGTCCACCTGAATTTAATTAAACTAAAAAAATTTAAATAATATTTTAAATCACTAGTTAGGAAAATTCAATTCAATTCAATATATATTTTTTTCTTTTTCTGTTAACCCTCACCCGAAGATATTTTTTCCATTGATTTTTAGAGAGAATGGAAGGGATTGAGGAGGGGCAGAGACAGAGAGAGAAAGAAACATTGATGTGAGAGACACATCGATTGGTTGTCTCCCACATGCGCTCCTACTAGGGACGGGGAACCTTCAACCAAGGAACTTGCCCTTGACTGGGAGTCGAACCTGAGACCCCTTTGTCTATAGGCTAAAGCTTTAACCACTAATTGAAACTGGTCAGCGCTCAATTCAATATTTTTAACAAAAATATCCACTGTCTGCTATAACTAAACATTATTTCCTCAAAAAAGGGAACATTAGTACCCATTAAATTTGTAAAATGAAATATACAAACTTCCTTGAAAAATATTTACACATGCATGGTTCAAAATCTAGTCAAGTACTAGGCCTGGGACACTAATTTCAATCATCTTTCACCAAGTGGCTTTATCAATATAGTTTTATGTAGTAAAACAAAACTTTCTAAGCTTGTAGGAAGTTCTTCTTTTTCACATTTATCAGGTTAATATATCACAGAATTAGAATAAATAGCCTGAAGAAGTATAATATAGTTCAACATCATTTATTACATTCCCATTTGGATAGTACTTGCTTTGCCTCATACTACTAACATGGACAAATTACCAAATTCCTGAATTATGTAAATTTGGAAGAAAGGTCTTTTCCTTTATTAAATATAAAATGTATACATCAGAGAGGTCCTAATTTGTCAACCTTCCAAGTAATACCTACTGGCATCTTCCAAGTATACCTTTTGTGCTTCTTTGCCATTGAACTAGTTCTGACTCATCTTTCTAGATTGCTTGAATGTTTTTATTTCAACTTTTGTTGGTCTGTTGCTGATTCTATGCCTCTTTAAGGAGTTGCCCCACCCCACCACGCATCTAGGTCCAACTTCCCAGCTCCTTTGAAAGTGAAATTGCATAAATCAACTCTAGCCAACACTTAAAGTTGCCAAGTGGTCTATACTGAGAAGTTTGGTTCTGAGAATGAGAGAACAAAAAATGTTCTTAAAGAACTAGGCTTTGGTTTTGAAGAAAATAGGATAGGCACACTTTTCAAAGAAATCTAAAAGACATTCTCACTTTCTTCTAGGTGTCTCTTCATTGTGATAAAAAACCAGGTCAGATGGCTGACCATGGTTATACATGGGAGGATGTACTGTGGGTAGGGGCCCTGTCAGTTGTCCAAGGAGACTGAGTTAAAGAGAGAGAAAGAGATAGCCTGGAGTGGTTCTCTATCCAGAGGGATCACTGTGGGAGAATCTTCATTAAACGGTCCTTACTTAGCTTCACTGATAAGACCCATGAGACCATACATAAAGGCTGGACCGAACTTTATGCTATGAGGAACTTACTTTTTACCCTAACACAGAACTGTTAACAAATTTGGATATTCCTAGATTTACAGAAAGGAATAAATGTATAAGCTACACTATGGAAAAAAATCATCCTGCGAAGAATACCAGGAGTTCGCTTTGGTTTATACAAACACCTGATTACTTAGTAAACCATTTATCTTACCATAAATGTTGAGGCAATTCAGCTTAACATGAAGTTCCTACCACTAAGCTGTAAACTCTTACAAGCAGTGCAATGGTTAGCAGTCATACTTCCTTTTTTTTAAAATCTTTAATTTCTTTATTGGTTAAGGTATTACAAATGTGTCCTCATCCCCCCATTAACTCTCAACATGCCCCGCCCCCCAACTCATGCTCTCATCCCTGTTGTCTGTGTCCATTGGTTTGGTTTTTATGTATGCATACAAGTCCTTTGGTAGCAGTCATACTTTCAATGGTGTTTTTAAATTAAAGTACAATGATTATGATATACCATATCCTGCAGTTGGATTTCATGAACCACTCCAAGGAGGTCCCTGAATATTGGCAATGCATAAAGAAATCCAACTTATAATTCTGAAGATCTACTAATCTGTCACTTATCCTAGGCAAGATGACAACATCACTATCTGTGATAATAGAACACATGAAGGGTAAATGACTTCACATTTCAATGAACTCTAGATTACACTCAAAATAAGCACACATATCTGTAATCTTCCCTCACAAACTTAATGTTATTGATATCCACAGAAACTATGTTATTTTTAAAGATTGATCAGGTTCAAGTAACTTGACTGAACTGGAAATTGAACTTAATTATATCTTGATAACTTAAGTAGTATGCCAAATGTCAACAAAAGAAATCAACTTATAACCACAGATGAAATATGCAATGCTAACCAGGTGAGTTAAAATGAAGATTCTACTTTAAAAAAGCAAAAGCAAGCAACAGAATATAGGAATCAAGATAGAACCTCAATAAAGCAGCCATGTTTTTTTAAAACCCTGTTTCTAGCAAAGGATTATTAATGAAGACCTGGCATACTTTGACATGTTTTTAGTTGAAAAAGCCAAAGACCTTTAAAACTTAGTTATTATCATTCAAATTCTCCAGAATACAAAGCTGTAGATCAATATTGAAATGCTTCAGTGATATTCTAGATGTTTGCATAGCCAAACGTTTTCCTAGAGATGCTATGGAACTATTAAGTGTTAATACCTGAAGATTAAGTATGTAATTTTACTAAAATTTTATTGAATGTGTAAAGAGAACAGGAATTGTTTTCTTTAAGTTGATAAGCTAATATATTTGAAAATAAAAGAAACCTGAATCACTGTTTTTATTTATTTATTTATATTTTTAAATCTTTATTGTTCAGATTATTACAGTTGTTCCTCTGTTTTTCCCCCATAGTTCCCTCCATCCGGTTCCCACCCCACCCTCTGCCCTTACACCCCCCCCCCACTGTCCTCATCCATAGGTGTACGATTTTTGTCCAGTTTCTTCCCGCACCCCTGCACCCCTTTTCCCCCAAGAATTGTCAGTCCACTCCCTTTCTATGCTCCTGATTCTATTATATTCACCAGTTTATTCTGTTCATCAGATATTTTATTCACTTGATTTTCAGATTCACTTGTTGATAGATATGTAATTGTTGTTCATAATTTTTATCTTTACCTTTTTCTTCTTCCTCCTCTTCTTAAAGAATACCTTTCAGCATTTTAGATAATACTGGTTTGGTGGTGATGAACTCCTTTAGCTTTTTCTTATCTGTGAAGCTCTTTATCTGACCTTCAATTCTGAATGATAGCTTTGCTGGGTAGACTAATCTTGGTTGTAGGTTCTTGCTATTCATCACTTTGAATATTTCTTGCCACTCCCTTCTGGCCTGCATAGTTTCTGTTGAGAAATCAGCTGACAATTGTATGGGTACACTCTTGTAGGTAACTAGCTCTTTTTCTCTTGCTGCTTTTAAGATTCTATTCTCTCTTTGTCTTTTGTTCTTGGCATTTTAATTATGAAGTGTCTTGGTGTGGTCCTCTTTGGATTCCTTTTGTTTGGGGTTCTCTGCGCTTCCTGGACTTGTAAGTCTATTTCTTTCACCAGGTAGGGGAAGTTTTCTGTCATTATTTCTTCAAATAGGTTTTCAATATCTTGCTGTCTCTCTTCTTCTGGCACCCCCATAATTTGGATGTTGTTACGCTTGAAGTTGTCCCAGGGGCTCCTTACACTATCTTCATATTTTTGGATTCTTTTTTCTTTTTGCTTTTCCCGTTGGGTGTTTTTTACTTCTTTGTATTTCAAATCTTTGACTTGATTCTTGCAATCTTCTAGTCTGCTCTTGGATCTCTGTATAATATTCTTTATTTCAGTCAGTGTATGCTTAATTTCTAGTTGGTCCTTTTTCATATCCTCGAGGGTCTCATTACACTTATTGAGGGTCCTACTAAATTTATCGGCGGTTTCTAGAAAATTCTTGAAAAACCTTAAAAGTGTGGTTTTGAACTCTATATCCAGTAGTTTGCTTTCCTCCATTTCTGTCATTTGTGACCTGTTTCTTTGTCTCCACATTTTGGCTGCTTTCCTGTGCTGATAGAGTTTTCTGTGCTAGGTGTCCTATAGGGCCCAGTGGCTCAGCCTCCCCAATTACCTGAGGTGGACACTCTTGGTGTGCCCCTTTGTGGGCTGTGTGCACAGTCTTGTTGTAGTTAAGCCTTGATTGTAGTTGGTATCACTGGGAGGAATTGACCTCCAGGCCAATTGGCTGTGAGATTCAGCTGTGTCTACGGTGGGAGAACTTCTGTGCTGGAGACACCCTTATGGGGTAAGACTTATTTCAGTGGGGCTTTGGTGCTCACTGAGTCTGCCCCCTGAGTGTGTCCCTTATAGATCTGAAGAGTTATAATCTTGATGGTCCCACTCTGACCACTGGGTACACTGGCACTTGGATCTCTAAGGAGGTGCTAATTTAGGCTCTGCCTGAGGCTACCTAGCAGGAGGTACGGGGAGATCTGCAGATTCCTCTTCTTTGTTTGGGATTTGGAGGTGCCCAGATGAGGCCCAGCTGTGAAGCAATACAATCTGCTGTGGGACCTTGGGCCTTCTTTTGGATGATCTGGGTCTCTCTGACCCAGCTGCAGTTTGTTAGGTAATTTTAGATCGCAAAGGGCCAGGTCATTCATATGCAAAAGCCTCTGCACACAGCTTGGGTGGGGCTGGGTCTCAGAGAATCAATAGGGCGGAGCAAACAGCTATGACTAATCCTCAGCCCTGCCCTAAGAGGTCCCGGGTCTCAGTGGCCCATGGTAATCGCTGCAAGCACCTCTGAGAGAAAGCCGCCCTTGAGTTCTGCCTGCTGCCAGACAGTCCAGTTTCTCCCCATATGAGTCTGGGTCCCCAGAGACCCGCCTGGAACTGGAGTCAGGGCTGTCAGGAGCTTGTGTCTCCCTCCCTATTGAAAAAGACAACCACATCCTCAGTTGCCAGCCCTTTCCGCTTGCGCCTTGCCTCCGTACCTCTGCACTTTACTTCCGTACCTCCTCTGAGTCTCAGTGTGCTTTTCTCTTTCCTTCTAGTTGTAGAATTTCCACTCAGCCAGCCTTCCTGTGGTTCTGGATGATGTTTGCTTTGTCTTTTAGTTGTATTTTTGAAGTTGTTGTGCGAGGCAGCAATTTCAGGTGTTTACCTATGCCACCATCTTGGTTTCTCTGAATCACTGTTTTTATAAGATACTTCAAAATTTGTTTTTTAAAAAAATATATCCCTTGTAGAGCTTCCTTTTTATTCAGCTCTGCTATTCTTCCAATTACTAAACTCCCTGAGCTATCATAAGAAAAAGACTGGAACTGCTTTGAATGAATACAAGAAACCCGTACTAATGCAGATTTAATAAAGACAAGTATGCCAGGAGTAGTGAAGGTGAATGATTATTATGTGAAACAATTGTAAGGAGACCCAATTCACATGAAGACAATCAATTCACATCACAAGACTAAGTAGGCCTAACATGAAAACATGTAGATTCAGTAGCAACATTTTCTAAGAAAAACATGCTTCTTAGTCTTTTTAAATAAGGACAGTATCTACTTGTTTAAAATAATAGTAGAAAAAGAATGTGCTGACACTTGAGCAAATGGAAAAAAGCACTTAGCCCATATATGTTAACACATATATGTTGGTCCTGGCTCTAAAGTCACAACAGTTGCAGGTCCCTTTCTAAGGGATATCTTTATTTGGGGGGGCAGGGAATTTGAGATATTTTTTAATAGCTCATTATTTTCCAATCGGTGTGAGTTAATCTGACCACCATTATATGAAAACTAGAGGCCTGATGCACAAAATTCTTGCAAGGGGCTTGGCCCTCACAGCTGTGGTGGCTTGCCTCGGCCCTTGCAGCCCCAGCTTCGTCCTGAAGGTTGTCCAGAAGGACATCCAGAAGGTTGTTCGGCTATCTGGTCTAATTAGCATATTACACTTTTATTATTATAGATAACTACTTATCAATCCCTTTCCAAACTTTTAAACCCAACAAATGTCAAATATCTATCATTGTTTGGCATCAGAGTTACCCAGTGAACATTACCTTTCATTCACTAACTATATTTTCTCTATCATCTAGAGCAAGCATGTCAAACTCAAAGGCTAACATGGGCCAAATAAATAAGGTTTAAGTTTATGTGGGCCACAAAAAACAAAAGCTTCAATTTTCATAGAAATGTAGGTTTATTTTGATAGAGACATGCTGAATACAAAGGGCTGAAATAAATGTCATCATTAACATAAAATTTATAGAACATTTTAATAAAAATTAATATTTTTTCTTGAATATTAACTTACCAGACACTGAATAACTGCATAAATTAATAAGCGTAATGCAAATAAACCTTATTTTTCTTGTTCTCCAAAAGGGAAATATTTCCTGTTGCGGACACCAAACAAGATAGTACAAGACTAATGACATGGCAATCAGCTGCTAAAATACTCGTTGCTAGCATTAGTGGAGAGAAATGGTGTGCCTGCGCTTAAGGCACATAAGGGAAACGAATGCAACACGATTATAATAATCAGTTATTAGTGAACATTGTAGGTTATTAATAATTATGTATAACAGGGTATTATAAAAATTAAGTTACACAATTTTTATTAAAACATTTCTTACATATTGGCTGGGCCACAAAAATATTCACTGTGGGCCTCATGCGGACTGTGGGCTGCGAGTTTGACATGCTTGATCTAGAGCATCTCACAGGCTAGATGTAGTTAATAATTTGCCTGTATGACATTGACAAGAAAATAGTAGCTGAGCTTTGCAGATATAAATTAAAGATCTGAAAGTTTCTGCAAACTGAAACAGGGAGCAAACACCTCCAATTCTATAATAGCTTCTATGATTTCATTTGGATCCTGGAGCTCACAGTTGTGCTTTTCTTAATCACTTTATAATAGACTAGAGGCCTGATGCACGGAATTTGTGCAAGAGTAGGCCTTCGCAGCCCCGGCCACCTCGGCCCTGCAGCCCCGACTTCATCCAGAAGGTTGTCCAGACAGTCATTCCACTGTTCAGTCGTTTGGTCAATTTGCATATTATGCTTTTATTATTATAGATTAAATATTTGGGTCTTTTTTAGTAAATATCATAAACATGGACCATTATATGGTTTCTCAATATTAAATTCTTCCCATCATCAATTTAATTTGTCCAAGAGACAAATTAGATGCTGAAAGTAAAGAAAAACTTCATATTTGAAAAAGCATTTCTGTGTTTATGCTCTTTCAGAAGTTGAGCTCACTAGTATCTCATGAGATTGCATTATCTTTATTTATTTTTAAATTGAATTTATTGGGATGACATTGGTTCACAAAATCATACCGGTTTCAAGTGTACAACTCAATGAAACATCATCTGCACACTGTATCACAGAAATGCAAAGGATTATAACAAAATACTATGAACAACCATATGCCAACAAAGACAATCTGGCCAAAATGGATAAATTTCTAGAAACATACAATCTTCCAAAACTGAATAAGAAAATCTGAATAGACCAATTGCAACTATTGAAATCAAAGCAGTAATAAAAAACTCCCAGCAAACAAAATTCCTGGACCGAATGGCTTCACAGGCAAATTTTAGCAAACATTCAAAAAAAGGACTACCACCTAACTCCTCAAACTAATCAAAACAATTCAAGAGGAGGGAAGACTTCCAAGCTCATTTTACGAGGCCAGGATTATCCTAATTCTAAACCAGATAAAGACACTACAAAGAAAGAAAATTATAGGCCAATAATCCTGATGAACTTAGATACTAAAATCTTCAATAAAATATTAGCAAACCTGATCCAGCAATACAGTAAATAGATTATACACCTGATCAAGTGGGATTTATTCTGGGGATGCAAGGTTGGTACAATATTCAGAAATCAATACATGTGATACACCACATAAACAAAATGAAGGATAAAAATCACATGATCATATCAATAGATGCAGAAAAAGTATTTGATAAAATCCAGCAGCCATTTATGATAAAAACTCTCAGCAAAGTGGGAATAGAGGAAGCATACCTCAATCTAATAAAGGCCAAATATAACAAACCTACAGCCAACATCGTACTCAGTGGGCAAAAACTGTTTTCCTGAAGATCATGAGGTCACATTAGAAAGAATTAAGTCGTGTTTAATTCCCCCAAAGGTTGTTCTTTTGATGAAAGTATTTTTCTTTTAACTGATTTCTTTTGGAAGAAAACTTTTAAGTAATCATGTAACTCCAAAGCATATTTCAGTCAACTTGTTCAACAATTCAGTAGAAAGAATGAAGATTTCTATATGTTGGGCAGAAAAATAAAAAGGGATGCCTAAAGAACGAGTTAAAGAAGTGGTTAGTGAGCTTTGTGTTAATATTATTGATTACTTAAAATAAAAAAGAGAAGGCTTTGAGCCAGACAGACACTTCTCACAAATAAAGGTATTATGTGATGGGAATTATATCTCCTGAATCGTTTTAGCATTCAAAGACCCTAGGTAGTTTTGCCTCAGGTATCTCTTCACCTAATTTGAAATTCAAATGTATAAAACTTCCACAGATAAATATGACAAATTAGACATGGCCCGTGAAGTTACCATTTAATGAGCTATGAACCTAGATTTTCATCTCCCCAGGAATAATTTCTTTATTACTTTTTGTATTTTATTGCAATAAAACACCATTTGACCTTCAAGTATGATAATTAAGCTTCTAAAAATGTTATAAATTCAGAGTGAAAATAGTTCTCCCCGTGTTCTGGAATATACTTATGTTCAGTATAAAAGATTACTTAATATTTAAAGACAGCTAAATTATACACAGAACCAGCAATATTAGGAAGTATTTTTCCACTTCCCATCCTCCTCTATTTCCCATTTCAATTTGATTTGTGTCACATAACAACTTATCATCTCTCGCTTTATAAAATAAATGAAATAGGAGCAAAACTAAAATATATCTTTATAACTTACAAATGGGGCACAGTGAACTCTTTCAGATAAAATTTATTCTTTTATGAGCTGTCAACAATGAGATTTTAAACACTAAAACTTATGACTCGTTTCTCTATGCGCATGCCCTCATCTTTTCTGGAGAGATATCCATACATATTTCAGAAATTTGCCCATGATATAAGTAAAAGTTTTTAGTGAGAAAATCAGAATACAAAATATACCACCTGACTAGCTGGTGAGTTGTTATTTTTTAAAATATTACTGTGTAGCCATCTTTTTTCAATCTTAGACCTCTGAGAACTTGAAGAGATGAAGTTCACAGTTGAAGCAGAGGAGAGGGAGTGCAACTATAAATTGAACTATAGCCTAAGCATATATACATGGCTTTTAAATAACATTCAGAGATGGGAAGGAAAATCAAGATTATCATCATCAAATATTAATAATAACAACAACAATACTACTACTACTACAAGAAGAAACCTTGTTGCTAATGTTAGCAGAAATTCGCTAGCGGTCTACCGACACCTATTCTCCCCTTCTTTATTTTAACTGGATTGGGGACCCCAGTTAGAATATTCTGTGTCCTCTGCAGCTTCCTGTAACAAAGGAATCAAGTCCTGTCCATAGGAAGGTGAGGAGAAGTGACCCATGGGCATGCTTCCTGTTGCAGGAACCTCTGAGTGCTGGAGTAACCAGCGTGGCCCCTGCGTATGGAAGCTAAATGTTGTACACAGTAGACCCACTCCACCCCTGGACCACCTGCCTCCCGACTGGTTTTTGACTGAGCAATATTCTTCTAACCATCTAAGCCATCTGTAGATTGAGGCATTTGCCATGAAAGCTTATCTATACTCTATGAGAGTTCATTTCCTGTTGGCTTGGGAAGAGGTCCCTTTTGGGAAATGGTATCCTCTCTATGTCTCAATCCTAAAGGCCAGAGTGGAAATTAGAGTTGATTATACTATGAGTTCCTGTGACTAGAGACTCCATTTAGTATATCTCTGTACCCCTATGCCTAACACATAGTTGCTCAAAAAATGTTAGTTGATTGGGTACTAATAACTTCAGCAAGACATTAATCCTAGAATCGTTGTTAGACAATTCTAATGTCCCAGTGTTCTCCTCTGTTCCCTCCTCTCTTAGTCACCGGTACACATGTTATCATCTTCATCCTACCTTACTTTCCACTTTCCTTTACGTACCTAAGAATAAATTGTACAATTTGTCTTGTTCTAAAATAGAGGCAGCTAACAAAAAAGGGCAGACAATCAAATAAGACCATAAAGTAGAAAAATTAAAGATAATGACAAATGAGGGTCAGAAAAAAAAAATGCAACCAGTTGAGATAAGTATGCAACATGAATGCGGTGACATCTTCAGTTTGGTCCTGAAGCTTACAGAAATAGAAGAGTTTGTAACATGAAAGAACACATATTGCTCAGGAAAAAAGGCAGCTTTTCAGGTAAAGGGACTTGGAAAAAGTTTCTCCTGTGGTTTCTTAGAAAGGGGACACTGAGCAATGCAATAAACATCATTTGAAATAACATCTAACTG
Organism: Myotis nattereri; assembly: GCF_964212035.1. Taxonomy (NCBI): domain Eukaryota; kingdom Metazoa; phylum Chordata; class Mammalia; order Chiroptera; family Vespertilionidae; genus Myotis; species Myotis nattereri. Next base: position 68,800,444 of record NC_138086.1, read on the forward strand.
TGAATTTTGTAGGGCTAGTCCTAATAAGGTCCATCAGTGGAGAAGGAAAAAGTACACAATGCCTCAATACAATTGTAAAAACAGTTCTGGGTGTGCAGGAGGTGTAGGTTGGCTGGCAATTAAAGAAATAATGGTGACCTAGCCGGTTTGGCTCAGTGGATAGAGTGTCGACCTGTGGACCAAAGGGTCCGGGTTTGATTCCGGTCAAGGGCAAGTACTTTGGTTGCAGGCTCCTTCCCAGCCCGGGCCCCGGTCAGGGCGTGCAGAAGGCAACCATCGATGCGTTTCTCTCACATTGATATTTCTCTCTGTCTTTCCTTCTCTTTTTCACTCTCCCTAAATATCAATGGAAAAATATCCTCGGGTAAGGATTAACAAAAAATAAAAATAATTTAAAAATTAAAAACTAAAGAAATAATAGTAATTAGGCAATTCTGGAAAGGTACACCTGCTGTACGTGGTTCACTCATTCCCTCAACAACCAATATTTGAGTGCTGGATCAAAAGGGTTCGAAATACAGTAGGAAATACATGTAGAAGTTAACACATGACAATGCAATATGGTCAACTAAATTCAATTAGTAAGCATAGGTGGGACATTGATAAAAATAATGATGGTAGAGGAGGAGAGACTTGAGCTGGATCTTTAAGGATGAATACAATTTCATGGATGAGACACGGGAAGAGGTGATGAGGAGGGTATTTGAGGGAAGGGAATTGGCATGTATAAGCTACAGATAGGCCACAGAGATAGAAGATAGGATGGCATGTTTGATGAAATCGGTGCTTATTACAGCTGAAGTAGAGATTTCAGTGCTAGGTGAGAGTGGGCAGTGTGGACAGAGCCTAAACGCAGAGATGAAGTTGGAGAGAGAGAAGCAGCATCAGATCATGGGTAGCCTTGAACGCCAGGCTAAACGGGGCAAATGAGGCTGGCAGCTAAAAAATGAGGTTTGTGTTTAAGAACACTTTGATAGCTATGTGGCAGGCCTGAAACAAAGAAATGCTGTAGGTGTGGAAAGAGCAGTGATGGCTTAAGAGGTGTTAAGAAGATAAGGTGAGATAAATTAGTCTTAGATGCATTGAGTATAGAGATGGATGAAAGGAAAGTAATGTTTATCTAAGTCTCCATTTAGTCCCTAACCAGAACTGTAATAAAAGGGTCCAAATTTGGGGAAAAGTCAAATTCAGTTTCGAATATTTTAGTTCAAGGTATGTAAGTGACATCCAAATGTAAGTGCCTAATAATAATAATGATAGCTAATATTTATAAGGTATTCATTTGCTAGCTATCATCCTATGCATGTCATTATTCCTTCTGGGCACAGACTATTGTGCTGGGTTCTTGAAAATTATATGAGATAACTAAAAAAGTAGGGACTGTTATTTTCCCTATTTTGCAGTAAAATAATTGAGATTTCATAGCCAGAAAGTTCCAGAACAGAAGTTTGAACCCCAGTGTAGATACTGCCAAACCCCAAGTTGTTAACCACCTTGCATTACTGACTCTCTGAGCAGGGATGGTGAAAAGGAAAAGGCTGATGATTTGGAAAAGAGAAGACAAATTGTTGACCAAGTCCTCAGAGGAAATGGCATGACTTCCAGTCCATTGATTTTATATTTTTCTATAAATGTGTTTTGGAGTTTCTCTCCCAGGTTTGGACTAAAAATATCTATATTATAAGATATTTAAGAAAAGTATGTGAAATTGCCACACAACTCTCATACAGAGTTCCACATATGCCCCCTGGGGACACAGCACAATAAGTATTAATTAATATTAATGAATTCTAACTCTTAAAAAAAAAACAATGTGAAAATCTGTATTACATTGAACAACTGAATGTTCACGTATAAAAACAAGGTCAGATTAATAGGTTTCATGAAGTAGTATTTCACAAGCCAAAATAGAATCGTAATGAAAAGTGTTTAACCACAGCTTCGCTGCCCTTCCAAACTTAGACTTTGTCCTTCAAAATATGGGGGAATTCAGCAGATTACATAGCGGCTTGAGTAGAAAACATACTTCTGTGAGCATCCAAAACCACTCAATGTCAAATTCTTCTCAGGCATAAATCTTGATGTTTTGACTTTGGACTAGATAAAGCTGTCAGGTGGAAATGTATATAGCTCCGGAGATTGAAAAGCAAGCGGTTTAAATATATGTTCAGTCATCTTGGGGAAAACAGCACCAGTCCAAAACACTGTTCTTTAGAAAATTAAAAAAAGTAGTCAAACCCACCTACAGCCAGTAGCAAGACATTTGAGTGTGGCCCTGGGGAGTAGCCTCTTTGTCATTCCCCTGAATCTTGTCTGCTGTAAGGATCACTTGGGGACATTTTGCCAGCCACTGCCCTAGGAGGGCCCCCCCTTTTCCCTGTTGGGCAGTTTGTGAGAACTTGAAGCAAGGTTCCTGGACGGTTTTACCTGAGCCTGCCAACTCAGCTCCCTTTGTCTGTACAGTACAATGTGCAGGGATGCCAGCAAAGCAAGATAACTGCTAAACTGGATTGTAAGCTACAAAACAGCCATAGGGAAAACAGATGACTTTGACTAGCAAAAGTTTTAACATTGGACAAATTCAAGTGAAACATATCACTCATTATTTTTTCACTTCAACCATTAAAGTAGATACGTTAAAATCCAATTTTGACTATTAGTCAATTCTGACAATGTTTAGTTTGAATAAATTTTTAAAAAAATGCATTTCAGCGTAGTGAAAAGATTATTTAGTCAGATAAGCTACTGAATAACCAAGGATAGCCAAGGGAAGATTTGGGTAGATCTGATCTACAGTTCATACAATGGTTGAGTATAAAAGCTATTTTCCATCCAGCTTCATTGAGGTATAATTAACAAATAAAAATTACATATATTTAAGGTATATGACATTGTGAAATAATCACAAAAACCAAGCTAGTTAACATATCAATCAGCTCACATTAATAGGTATTCTTGAAATGCTGAAAAAAATTGAGGTAGGTTTAACACCTCATTCACTCTATGGACGTGCTTACAGAACTTTTTATCTCCCTCCATCTCACAGTTTAAATAAAATGTCACCAACCCTTAGCACAAACGGATTAAAAAATTCCAAAGACTTTGGAGTCTGAATGGCAGAAATACACTGCCCACCACTGTGACCCTAAGGCCCGCAGAGAACACAGCCACACTTTCTACCACTCACTTTCTACCACTCAGGGTGATGAACAGCAGAAACACTGCTGAGCTGGCAGAAAGCAGCCAAGGTTTTCTGCTCCAGCTGTACGCCTGACCCCTTTCCTCCTGACATAAAACATTTGCTTTTGGTTATATCCACTTCCATCATCCCAACAACAGAGAATTCCAGCATGGCTTATAAATGGCATGCACTCTTTGGGGGCACTGTAGGGCATGACTGTTTTCAGCTGTTTAGGCCTGCCATCTGGCCTTGCTAAATAATCGATGTATGCGTTTGAAGAGGGAATGCCAAGAAGCTCCCAGGCCAGCAAATATACATGCACGCTATTATTCTCTCTGCCCCACCTCCACCATGATGTGTGTGCATGGTTGAACCAGCAGTGGCCATGCTGATACACTCACATCAGCCCTGCACTTGTGACTTTTGTTTTACCAGGGCTCCAAAAAGTATGTATTCTCTCCTAGGTGTTCCAGGATGAAGGCAGTAATGATGATCTTGTTTATTGGGGTTGTGGTTTCTGAGAGTTTAATTTTTTTTTAAATTTAAGAATCTACTTGGCATAATGAAACCGACATTGGGCTGTGAGTCCAGACTTTTGGATTCTAGTCTGGCCACTTGGGAGTAGTGTGTATCTTGTCAAGTTAACTTTATTGGCCTCATCACTAATCTGCAGATAAGGACTCCATGGTTCTAAGATCAGAGCATAAATGCAAATATTATTCCTCATCCTCAGTCTTTACAGGGTGGGACACAAGTATGTTTACAGTTGTGAGTACATGAAACAGAGTTTATTCTTGTATTATTATTTATTAACTAGAGGCCCAGTGCATGAAATTCATGCATGGGGAGGGGGCAGAGGCGGTCCCCTCAGCCCAGCCTGCACCCTCACCAATCCGGGATCCCTTTCACAATCCGGAACCACTGGCTCCTAACCACTCGCCTGCCTGCCTGCCTGATGCTCCTACCTACTCCTCTGCTGGCCTGATCCCCCTAACTGCTCTCCCCTCCTGGCCTGATCACCCTAACTGCCTAACTGCTCTCCCCTGCAGGCCTGATCCCCCTAACTGCTCTCCCCTGCCGGCCTGATCCCCCTAACTGCCTATCTGCTCTCCTGGCCTGATCCCCCTAACTGCCTAACTGCTCTCCCCTGCTGGCCTGATCCCCCTAACTGCCTATTTGCTCTCCCTTCCTCTACGCGCCCTTTGGACCCCTGTTAAAGGCATGCTGAGAGCTCTCTGCCTTGGCCCCTCCCCAGTTCTGATTGGTCATTACGTGATGGCATCCTGGCCAATTTGCATATTCCTCTATTATTAGTATAGGTTACTGTATTATATTCAATACATATAACTGTAAATCTACTTTCACCCACCCTGTGTATCCCATTCCCAACTATTCATTTATATTATAAAATATTTTTAAAATCCCAGGATTTAAAAAAAAATAGCTTTTAGGTAAAGATAAGTGTTAATAAAATCAGACATGATTTCCTGGCACTATGCAGTTTTTAGGGTATTATGTTCACTGCTATATGGTGTTCTATATTTTCAATAATGTGAACATTTTCATAGTCTGAAACATATTTACATTGTGATAGATTTCTCAAGCCTACTATGAAGGCAATCACATTTTTCATTCTCAAAAGTTACAGAATAAAATCTGTTTAACCCAAGAACACTGATGATGTTTTTGAAACTATAATTAGAAGATGGCTTTCTCATTCAAGAGCCATGCATGTAAACTAGCAGCAGTTTGCCAGTAATAACCATCAAGTATCACATTGCTTAGATAAAGCCATATTGATGATGTATATATTACTACAAATAATAAATGGTATCTTCTTATGCTTTTCAAAAAAAAACAATACAAATTTTCCTCAAAGTCCATTAGATTTTCTTTAGCAGATAGTAGAAATTTCCTTTAAACTCAATAATGTAACTCCTAAATTAATAAATTTCCCCAAAATATAAATCTGTAAGCAAAAAAATGGTAATATGCCTATGCTGACGGTGAAAAGGGCATCACATTTACAAAAACTGGCTCAAATATATCCATTGTCAAGATGCTTAAATAGAGAAAGAAATGTGTGCCTGAGAAACACTTGTATTTACTCTAACAACATTTTCTGAGTGGCTGTCACATGCCAGGTACAATGCCAGGCCCTGGGGAACCAAAGAGCACGGAGGCTTGGTTCCTGTACTTGAGGAGCTCGGTCTCTCAAAGGTGGCATCCATCACTTTTCAGAAGAAAATCCACGTGAAGTGGGAAATGCTACCTGAAGACGCAAAGTCAGGTGGCAGCGCGAGAGGTAGAGGGATCAACTCTGTGTGAAGGCATGGGTCCTGGCTTCCACCCTTCAGTGTGCATGTGTGTGTGTGTGTGTGTGTACACACATATGCATGTGCATCTGTCAGAGTTTGGTGTGGGTGAGAGCTGGAATGTGTATGAGGCCATCATAAAGCAGAATTACTAACTAATTCATTAGAAAACAAGTATGAAAAGATAATTTTTTCTTGTTTTTTTTTTGTTCACACGTAATATTTTTAAGTCCACAGATCTTTATCAATAATTAGTAATTATATGGTCTGAAGGGGTCAGTAATTCCAAAGCATCATGATCATGCAATATTAATGAAATACTTACTTAGCACATAGTACGTAGACCTACCATAAATAATTTTGACACAACCAACATGGAGAAGTAAAAGATTCTTACCTCCTTGTTCACACAACTGCTGGGCTAAAGCATCTTTGAAGATAATCTGGCCCCTGTGTGTTGCTGTAGCCCTGGAAATGAAAAGGAAAAGGTTAATCCAAGTCTTATAATAAGTTTGGTGATAACTTATGTATTTTTTAACTTTTAAAACCTTCATTATTCTGTGGACATGATTTTTTAAAACATTAGTACATCTGAACAATGAAAAAAATTAACAATAGAGTGAAGGCTTAAACTAAGGCACCTGGGTTATGAATTATCTTCTGGTTATACTTTGTAAAGCTATTGTACCATTTGTGGGCTTACTTTGAAAACCACAGATGTGAGCAAATCCTGGATAGAAGAAAAAGCATGGAAAAAGTGCTTGTTAAAATTTCTTCTTCAGCAGGCCTTGATATAAAATGTTTTCTGTAGCAATAATGATATTAACACTGGAAAAAGATGCTCTTAATGCACTTTTTGTCCTGAAATCAACAGTCACCATAACATATAGAGAGGTGAGAGGAGAATTATATTTTAAAGTATTTTTTAAAAGAGGGCTATTCGAAGTTTTCATAATTACAAAATCTGTGATAATAAAATATACCTTTACTGGGTCTAATTCACCATTTGAAGGAGATATGTATCTTTTACCTCCTCTAATCAGAGCTGTGCACATAGATTGGTAAAAAAATAATAATAATATCCTTGTAGCAGATGTGTTATTCAATGGCTATAATAGGAGCTGTCTTAACAAAGGAAGAATTATTTATGCTTTATATTCAAAGTGTTTTTCCTTAAAAATGGTTTTTCTGGCACAAAATGTATTATTGAAACAAATTCAAAACAGAAAATCATGTTGCTTTAATTTAAGAAACCTGATCTTTTCAATAACTAAAATATATTAACATTAAATCTCAACTTTATTCTAGACAAAACTATCCGAAGGCAAAAGTAATTTGATTCAACCATCACTTACTGAGGATGGGTTATGTGCAAGGCACTGTGCTTGGTCACAAGAAGGCAAAGTTTGGCCTCTGCATTTCCCCTCCACATGTGCACCACTCAGTCAACATCTTGTCCTTTGTGGGGCCAATGGGAGCTCATGGTCTCCATGTGGACATACCTTCCTCCTTCATGCTGCAGGCTTTTCTGATCTCTATCCCCCACTGAATTATTACTATCACCAGTATCAAGTCTCCTAGGACCCAGCTCTCAGAAAGTAATCTGATAAACTAATACATGTTGAAGTGTTAATGGGTGAAGTTGCTCCAAGCTAACATATTTCAGCAATGAAACTTAAAATATCATACTTTAGTGCACATGTACACACACACACACACACACACACACACACACACACACAATCGCGAGTCTGAATGGTGGAAGGGAGTCATAATTGGAGAGAAAAATCAGTGGCCAGCCTTCAACTCACACCATATGTAAAAGAGATAAGGGTAATCAGCCCTTGTTGTTAAATGTTAATCATTATCAAAATTGCTGATAAACAGATGCTACCTCTCCCTGTCTATATTCACATATGTTTATAGGTTTTGCTTTGCTCTTAGCAAGCTGAAGCTGAGGAAGATTAAATATAGGGCCAATCCAAGCTACAAGGATGGCCTGCAGACTCATCAATCATAGGTTTTACATCCAGAGGGAACATGTGAACTCGATTTACCTCAAAACATTTCATTGTTAAAATGGCAATCAAGTCAGGAGCATCTGAGCTCGCATACACTTCTAACAGCATAGAGATCAGAAATGTAGAATTTTAATTTGACATTTTCTTTGAAAGGGACATATTTTCTGAAACTACTAACCACCAGGTAAAGTCCTCTAATGTATAGTGCTTAAATAATTGTCCCTTTTAATTGTCTTCTGATTGTATCTGTATAGTATTCTTATTGTAATACTCGAGGCCAGGTGCATGGATTCGTGCACCGGTGGGGTCCCTTGGTGTGGCCGGCAATCCAACATTGCCTGCTGCTCCTGCCTGCTGCTCCTGCTCATCCCGGCCCTGCTGCACCTGCCGTGGGCTTGCGCCCAATCAGTTCCGAGCTGCGCTCGCCTTGAGCCCTGCCTCTGGCACCAGTTGGTCAGCTGAGCGGTGCTCCTACTGTGGGAGCACACTGACCACCAGGAGGTAGCTCCTGCATTGAGCGTCTGCCCCCTGGTGGTCAGTGCATGCCCTAGCAACCAGTCGTTTGATCACTTAGTCTTTTATATATAGAGATTTCTCCTTGTCATTATTCCAGTCTATGCTCTCCATAAACACAATGAGGCAAGAATATCTAGATAAAATTCAGAGGTTTTGCCTTTTCCCTGGTATCAGAGATATTCAAATATCTCAGTCACTGCACAGCACCTTATGAATAGTCCACTTTCTTGCTTTCCCTATTACTCAGGTTTCTCATATTTAGGATTTGTTGCTTTCATTCATGTTCTTATGCTACTCTGGTTCAATGAATAAATTTCTGAGAAACTAGAGAATAACTGAAACCAAGGAAACTTTTATTACCTAGTGAAAATTTCTTCAGCAGTGGTTCTCATTCTTCAAACAAATATTATGGAATTCCAATATATGATACAGAGAAGTCCTAGCTTTTGAAGTTGTTAGGTTCCCTTTCCTCATCCAGCATGCTTCCCATCACCCATTCCCCCAACTTCCTGGCGCACTTCTCTGGGACTCTCAGGGTTTTAGAGAGGCAGAGTTTGAGAACCACTGAACTAGTGTAACTCTTACAGCATATGAATCAGGAAACTGAGGCATAGTGAGGGCCTGCTCAGTGTCACACAAACAGTTAATGGCAGGTAGAAGCTGACTCCAGGTTTTGATTTCAAGCCTTGGATCCTTTCCTCTGCATCAGTAGTTTTCAAAATGTGTTCCATAGTGGTGCCCAGGGGTCTCCACGGGAGTCAGGGGAGGGGCAGCAAGGAGTGCTCCCGGCTTCATCAATTCAACCAGAGCACTGGGCCTTTACATGTCCTCATTATCTAATGTTTGAAGAAAAGGCTCCAGAGTTAGAGACTGACTTGCAGAGCATACCATGTGCTCAGTGTCATCATGTGAAATCTTCTGCATGGGAAAATCCAAAGGAGTAGTAATAATGTGACTGGTATACGTATATATAAACCTTATATATTGTTGTTACTATTATTATAACACTTCTTTGATGAATTGAAATTTACTCCCTGCTAGGCACTGTTGTAAGTTCTCCACATATATTAACTGAATCCTGACAACAGCCCTCCAAGGTAGATACCATTATCCCCATTTTCCTGGGACACAGAACTACTGTGTGATTTACCTAATGTCAGACACCTGGTGGTAAAGTCAGGATTCAGATCCACACAGAGTGTAGAATCCTTGTGTTTAACCATCACATTAAATTGTCATTGATCCGATTCATAAATTTGATGGTAGCCTTTAATCTCTTTCCAGGGGACAGCCTGCTTTATGGGCCTGATAGTCAAATTCACTTCTTCTCTGGCTTGTGCTCTCTATTCCAACCCTTTAGTCCATAGTTAAGCACTTTCATTTAACTTCTTTAGGACAAACTACTTTCCTGTTTCCATTTGGAACCTTGGTCACTTGGCCAGCAGTTCCCTGGAATTTATCTTTAAAAATATCATTTCCCTTGATCCCTTCTTCCACAGTGTTCAGTGAGTCCCTCAACTTCTAGTCAGCTCACTGCAGTCCCTGTGTCACTCTAACAGCCTGCAAGACCCCACACATCTCTTCTATTCTCTACCAAATTCAAGAGCACCGAATGCCAATCTCAGCCACACCACTGCCCAATCCCCATGGGGAAACAATGAGCATATTGAAAGATAATCATCACTTGCAGCATTTTCTTTTCTTTGTTTTTTCTTTATTGGTTAAGGTATTACATATGTGCCCTTATCCTCCCATTGCCAACCCCCCCAATCATGCCCTCACCCTCACCCCGTTGTGCATTTTCTTTACCAACCTTTTAAATCCTCAGATTTAAAGATAAAAATACCCAACTCTACAGGAGATGCATCATTAGAAATTTTTAGGGGCCTATAAATATGAATATTTAAAATAAAATGTATTGCCTGGCAGCATGGCTCAGTGGTCGAACATCGACCTATGAACTAGGAGGTCATGGTTCGATTCCCAGTTGGGGAACATGCCCGGGTTGCAGGCTTGATCCCCATTTAAATATGTGTATATTTAAATAAATACATAGTTTAAATATAAATATATGCATATACATTTAAATATAAATATTAAAATACATATTAAAATTTCCTAAAATCACAGTAACTCAGAGTTGAAAGACTAGAGGTCATGTCCTTCAAATATTTAACCCATAATATATTTTTATTTTCTTATAAAAATGAAAATGCACAGTTATTATATATAGTGACAGGCCTTATTTAATTTCAGAATTGTTATTTTATGTAATTTATAGCTCTCTTTTGGGGGCAGTCTATCAAATCTATGGTGCTAATAACTTGCACTGAATTTTCTATAATTAGCACTAATTTTTCAGAAGAGTTTTAAAAATATCCTCATTGTTCATTGTTCCAGAGAGTAGACCAAATTTCTTAAACAAGCTTCTAATAAGTACTTATCAACTTCTTGGGAGATGCATAGATTTCTAGAGCAAATTTGGCAACAAGAATCCCTATTAAATCAGTAATTTTAAAATCCCCTTGGGCTATTATAATCTATCATTTGAAAAGCTCTAAAGATTCTACCAAATAAAGAAAATTCATTATGATCAGTATATTCAGAGCTTAAAATAGACTTTGTTGTTATGACTTTTTGTTGTTGTTAATCCTCACACGAGGATATTTCCCACTGATTTTTAGAGAGAATGGAAGGGAGTGGGAGAGACAAAGAGAAACATTGATGTAAGAAAGACACATCAATTGATTGCCTCCCACAATCACCCTGACCAGGGCTGGGTATCCAGCCTGCAACCAAAGTATGTGCCTTTGACTGGAATTGAACCCAGGACCATTCAGTTCACAGGCTGACTCCCTATTCAATGAGCCAAACTGGCTAGGGCTTGTTGTTATGACTTCTAAAGAATATGCCCTATTCTAATTTTAACTGAACTCCTAGAGCAACTGTCTGCCCAAGCCATTTGAAAATTGAGTGTGACCATAACCAGTTTGGCTCAGTAGATAGAGCATCAGCCTGCAGACTGAAGGGTCCCAGGTTCGATTCTGGTCAAGGGCATATACCTTGGTTGCAAGCACATCCCCAGTAGCGGGTGTGCAGGAGGCAGCTGATCGATGTTTCCCTCTCATTGATGTTTCTAACTCTCTATCCCTCTCCCTTCCTCTCTGTAAAAAATCAAAAAAAAAAAAATATATATATATATAAAGAATTGAGTGTGTATTGTAGTAAGTGCTGAGCTCTGAGTCTCTGGAGTCAGAAATATCAACATTTGAACATAGTGAGCTGCCACTTATGAGCTATCTGACTTTTGCACAACTCCTTTAATCACTCTAGGCTTCAGATTCCCTATGACAATATGGGTAATAGTAATTATTATTATTTGAATATATGAATATTTACTCTTCAGATACAGTCTACCTAAATAGATTTCAAGCTTCTGGAATAGTAGGAATAGTTAATTAAAAAAACATTATCTCCCATAAGGCACCTGCCATAATGACTTGAACAAATGAGAAAAATCAAAACTATATTTTGAGGTTCACAGTTTGCTTCAAATGTGCCATATGGATATCCAGTTTACAAAAAAAGGAATAAAAAGTGGTTTTGATATAGTTGTTACCATGCCTACCCAAGTGTATTGTTTATTTTATGAAATGCTCACAGATTTACCTAAAGAATCATTTTTAAATTAAGGGCAATGTGCTTAACCTGCTGGGTTTCTTTTCCAGTCTTTCTTTCCTGCTTTACAAGTGAGGTCTGGTATGTTACTGTGCTTTGTCCATTCACAGTTGGAAGGATATTCATTAATCAGCAATCTGACGTTAATCTAGTGTAATATCAGCATGCCTGTGCTTAGGGACCCTCCAGGAAATGTTACTAAATATGTGGAACATGGGGAAAGAGAGAGGTAGTCTGAGTTTGGTAAATTTGATCTTCAAAGGAATCAATTCACTTGCAAAGATTCTTGTTTCCTTTTCATCTGCAAATTACTGTACTTAAAAAAAACGTCCTTGTTGGAAGTATTACATATGTCCTCCTTTCCCCCCATTGCCCTCTTCTAGCCTGCCATTGTTCCCCACCGCAGGCCTTCACCACCCTATTTTTTGTGTCCATGGGCTTGCATATATGCATGTAAGTTCTTTGGTTGATCTTTTCCCACCCACCCACCCTCCCCTGCCTTCCCTCTGAAACTCCACAGTCTGCATCCAGTATGTCTCTTCTTTGGAGAAATGTCTACGTATTAAGGTCCTCTGCCCATTTTTTAATCAGGTTGTTTGTTGGGGATTTTTTGATGTTAAGTTGTATGAGTTCCTTATATGCTTTGGATACTAACTCTTTGTGAGATGTATCATATGGGAATATCTTCCCACATTCAGTAGTTGCCTTTTTGTTTTGTTGATGGTTTCCTTTTCTATGCAAAAAACTTTTTAGTTTTATGTAGCCCTATTTGTTTATTTTCTCTTTTGTTTCCCTTGCCCAAGGAGATATATCCAAAACAATATTGGTAAGAACAATGCCAAAGAATTTATTCCCTATGTTTTCTTCTAGAGTTTTATGGTTTCAGGTCTTACATTTAAATTTTTATTTCATTTTGAGTTTGTTTTGTATATAGTATAAGAAAATCATCCAATTTTTTTTTTGCATGCATCTATCCAGTGTTCCCAACACCACTTATTAAAGAGACTATCTTTATTCCATTGTATATCCTTGCTTCCTTTGTAGTAGATTAATTGACCTAAAAGTGAGCATTTATTTCTGAGCTATTATTCTATTCTATTCTATTCTATTCTATTCTATTCTATTCTATTCTATCCTATTCTATCCTATCCTATCCTATTCTATTACATCCCATCCCATCCCATTCCATTCCATTGATCTACATATCTGTTTTTATGCCAATAACATACTATTTTGATTATTGTAGATTTATACTATATTTTGATATCAGGGAGCATGATACCTACTACTTTGTTATTCCTCAAAATTTCTTTGGCTATTCGGGGTCTTTTGAGGTTCCATATAAATTTTATGATTAGTTGTTCTAATTCTAAGAAGAATGTCACTGGTATTTTAATAAATATTGCATTAAATCTTTATATTGCTTTATATTATAAGATTTTTAAAGGCTAACTAATATTCCACTATGTAGCTATATCATATTTTCTTTATTATTGTTAAAATTTTTTATTTTTAATATTTTAAATAATTATGTAAGTTTTTCACCATATCTTTTATTTCCCCCTCCCCCACTTTATTGAGAGATAATTTCCTTTAAATTTTTCTAGTGTTTTCATGCTTAGAAATTCTTTCCCATTCTAAATTCAGTTAACAGATATTTGCATGCATTTGGGGGAAGTTTTTATATTCATCTGGACTTTATTTTAGTATAAAGGCATTCAGTAGGGATATAAATTTATTTTTTTCCATTTATTTAAAAATGTCCTTGCAAGATCCAAAATTCCTCAAAAAAAATTAGCAAACTGAATTTATCAATACATTAAAAAGATCATACATCATGATTAAGTGGGATTTCTTTCTCGGATGCAAGGTCAGTATACGTTTATCCACAAATAAATACATGTGATACACCACATAAACAAAATAAAGGATAAAAATGACAATCATATAAATAAATGCAGAAAAAGCATTTGATAAAATCTAGCACCCATTTAGGATAAAATCAACTCTTAGCAAAGTGGGAATAGAGAAAACATACCTCAACGTAATAAAGGCTATAAATGAAAAACCCAGAGCCAACATCATATTCAGTGGGCAAAAGCTAAAAGTTTCCTTTAAGATCAGGAACAAGATAGAGATGTCCGTTTTCACCATTCTTATTTAATACTAGAGGCCCGGTGCACAAAAATTTGTGCACTCGGGGGGTATGGGGGGGTCCCTCAGCCGGGCCTGTGCCCTCTCGCAGTCTGGGACCCCTCGGGAGATAACGACCTGCTGGCTTAGGCCTGCTCCCGGGTGGCAGAGGGCAGGCCCAATCCCTAGGTGCAGCCCCTGGTTGGGCTCAGAGCAGGGCCAATTGGGGAGTTGGGGCACTGCCCCCTGTCATGCACAGAGCAAGGCGAATCAGGGGGTTAGGGCACTGCCCCCTGTCACGCACACAGCAGGGCCCATCAGGGGGGTTGGGGCACTGCCCCCTGTCACGCACACAGCAGGGCCCATCAGGGGGGTTGGGGCTCCGTACCCTGTCATGCACAGAGCAGGGCCCATCACGGGGTTGGGGAGCTCCCCCTGTCACCCACAGAGCAGGGCCAATCAGGGGTTGGGGCGTCGCCACTGTAACACTCAGGGCAGGGCCGATGGGGAGGTTATGGCTCTACCCCGTCACACACAGAGCAGGGCCCGTGGGGGGGTGGGGGTGGGGCGTTGGGGCACCACCTTCTATCACCCACAGAGCAGGGCCGATCAGGGGGTTGGGGCACCGCCACTCTCACACTCAGGGCAGGGCCGATGGGGAGGTTATGGCTCTACCCCATCACACACAGAGCAGGGCCCGTGGGGGGGGGGGGGGTGGTTAGGGTGCCGCACCCTGTCACACACAGAGCTGCAAGGCGATCAGGGGGTTTGGGCGCTGCCCCCTGTCACGCTGACCCCAGTGCCAGGAGGCCTCACGGCTCCGCTGATCCCGGTGCTGGGAGCATATTACCCTTTTACTATATAGAATAGAGGCCTGGTGCACGGGTGGGGGCCGGCTGGTTTGCCCTGAAGGGTGTCCTGGATCAGGGTGGGGGTCCCCACTGGGGTGCCTGGCCAGCCTGGGTGAGTGGATGATGGCTGTTTGCAGCTGGTCACACACCCTTCAGGGTGGGGGTCCCCACTGGGGTGCCTGGCCAGCCTGGGTGAGGGAATGATGGCTGTTTGCAGCTGGTCACACACCCTTCAGGGTAGGGGTCCCCACTGGGGTGCCTGGCCAGTCTGGGTGAGGGGCTGAGGGCTGTTTTCAGGCTGGGGGTGACTGAAGCTCCCAACCGCTCCTTTTTTCCTTTTTTTTTTTTTTTTTATTCTGGGCCAGATTTAGCTTGAGGCTTGGCTCCAGCTCTTAGGCCTCCGCTGCTGAAAGTAGGTTTCTGGCCTTTGCATACAATGTTGCGATCCTGCTGGCTGAAGTCTGGCGGTATTTGTTACAATGTTTGAAACTGCAGGCTCAGAGGCCTGCAGCCGCAGGCGGGGAACGTTGGTTTCCTCCGTCACTGAGGCAAGCAAGCCTCATGTTAGTTTCAAGCTGCCTGGCTGCTGGTCGCCATCTTGGATGACAGTTAATTTGCATATCTCGCTGATTAGCCAATGAAAAGGGTAGCAGTCGTACACCAATTGCCATGTTTCTCTTTTATTAGTGTAGATAGTACTAAAAATCCTAGCCACAACAATCAGGCAAAAAGAAGAAATAAAAGGCATCCAAATTAGAAAGGAAGAAGTAAAACTGTCCATATTTGTGGATGAAATGACACTATTTATAGAGTCCTCTAAGGATTCCACAAAAAAAAAAAACTTATTAGAACTGATCAATGAGTTCATTAAAGTAGCAGGATACAAAATAGATATTCAAAATCAGTTACATCTTTATACTCCAATGATGAACTATCAAAAAGGGAAACTCAGAAAACAATCCCATTTAAAATTACATAAAAATTTAATCAAATACCTAGGAATAAATTTAACCAAAGATATAAAAGACCTGTCCTCAGAACATTATAGACACTGAAGAAAGAAACTGAAGAAGATATAAAGAAGTGGGAGCATATACCGTGTTCACAGATAGAAGAATTAACATCATTAAAATGTCCATACCACCCCCAAACAACCTATAGACTCAATGCAATCTCTATCAAGATACCAATGGCATCTTTCACAGAACTGGAGTAAATAATCCACGAAAGACCCTGAATAGCCACAGCAATCTTGAGAAAGAGGAAAAAAGTTGGAGGTATAACACTACCTGATATCAAACCATACTACAAGGCTATCCTAATCAAAACAGCATGAAAACAGACACATATCAATGGGACAGAATAAGGAGCCAGAAACAAACCCATGCTTATATGGTCAATTAATACAGGGTAGGGCTAAAGAAGGTTTACAGTCGTGAGTACACAAGACACAGAGTTTCTGTATGACCCAGCAATTCCACTTTTAAGTATATATACCCTGCAGAACTGAAAACATATGCTCACAGAAAAAACATAAACACAAGTGTTGCTAGGAGCGTTATTCGTAACAGGCAAAGTGGAAACAACCCAAAGGTCCCTCAATGGATGGCTAAATTGTAGTACATCCATACAAGGAAATACCATCCTATGTAATAAAAGACAAAAAGGGTAATTGACTGTACCTTCGCTATGCTTCCCATTGGCTAATCAGGGCGATATGCAAATTAACTGCCAAGAAAGATGGCGGTTAACACACACACACACACACACACACACACACACGGGACACCTGCTCCAAGCCTCTGCTGCCATCAGTAGGATGGCCATCAGTAGGACATCCACTGAGGAGGGCTCTCGGACTGAGGGGCAGGCTGGGCTGAGGGAACCCCACCCCCCAGTGCAAAAGTTTCGTGCACCGGGCCTCTAATTCTATATAATAAAAGGCTAATAGGCAAATTGACCAAATGGCAGAATAACTGGTCGCAATGATGTGCACTGACTACCAGGAGGCAGACGCTCAATGCAGGAGCTGCCCCCTGGTGCTCAGTGCGTTCCCACAGGGGAAGCGCTGTTCAGCCAGAAGTGGGGCTCATGGCTGGTGAGCGCAGCAGCAGTGGCGGGAGCCTCTCCCACCTCTGCGGTAGCGCTAAGGATGTCAGACTCCCCTAAGCTGGCAGTCAGACATCCCCTGAGGGCTCCCAGACTGCAAGAGGGCTCAGGCCCAGCTGAGGGAACCCCCCACCCAAGTGCACAAATTTCATGTGCTGGGCCTCTAGTTCAGCCGTAAGTAGGAATGAAGTACTGTTCATGCTATAACACAAACCTTTCGAGAATGAACCTTGAAAACATGATAAGTTTAAAAAGCCAGTCACAAAAGCCTACATGTTGTATGATTCCACTTATATGTAATGTCCAGAACAGGCAAATCCATGGACACAAGAAGTAGATTAGTCATTCTCAGGGAAATTGGAGGTGACTACTAATGGATGCAGGGTGTCTTTTTGGGGTGATGAAAATATTCTGACATTTTGGTGATGATTGCACAACTCTGTAAATTTTCTAAACACTGAATTGTATACTTAGAGGCAAATTTTATGGTATGTATCTCAATGAAGCTGTTATTAAAAAATAAAACTGAAATATATTCTAGAAGGCTGTAGATAACCTAATGGTTGATAGACATATATCATTATTAAGGACATTATTAAAGACGCATAATCATTATTAAGATGTGAATTGGGTATACCTCTTTTTTCTTGAGGTTAAATTTAAAATAGACAAAAAGAAGTGTTTTAAGGCTTGAAATATCCAGAAAACAGAGCTTAATTAGTATTTTTTTAATACTGCCATTCGTCAATGCTTTATTAAAAAGAATGTAGTAGGTAGCCTCAAACTGCAACCGAATTTCAATTAAACCAAAGTTTCATTTCTGCATCTTATGCAACTTTAAGCACAGGCAGAGAGTAATTTTCCTTTTGTGTAAGTAGTGCTTCTCTTACCTGCCTAAGGGTGCATTTAGATGAAAGAAAACACATTAAATTATTGATGTAATGATTAATTGAAAGTCCCCTTAAACTATCCAGCATATTTATAGCATAGCACTTTGGCCCTCTGCAGGCAAAACTACAACTCTTACAAGTACATGCAAAAGCAGTTATGTGTGCCTTTTTGTTTTTAAATAAATTACAGTATTGAAATAACAAGACCAAATGCTTAGGATGCTGTCTAGGTGAAAGCTGATTTTTTTTTTTCTGTACACGCTTCACCTAGAAATACACGCCCTTGGGTTAACACAGAAGCATACTCAGTCGATGCCAGTATTGCTTCCAGTGCTGCTGTGTTGCTAGAGAGAGTGTCCAAGGGGGATTCTTGATGATATCACCAGTTCTGTCACCAGTGAGCCCGATTTTGGAATCGCACAACTTTCAGCACAAGTCTAAGAAGAACCATTTACCAGCTAATAAAAAACAGACAGTGGACACATGAGAAATACGAAACTTCCCACCAAGGATAACACTCAGGCAGGTGCATTTTCAGGGAAAGACATGGGAATGTGAGATAGAAACAGGCAGCAAGAGCAGCAGGACAAGTAACCATTTGGCCAGATGGATAATATGTTTTGTGTGAAGGGTGTTCAAAAGGCAAATTCTAAACCATTCAGACTAGTGATCCTAGAAAGGGGAAGCTTTACAAATATATAGTGTGCCAGGCCCCAGTCTCAGCCAATTTATTCAGAATCTCTGGGCACGGGGCTCAGGCACGCAAGATGCTACTTGTAGTCAGGCTTGGAAACGACTGGTCTGAACAGATACACCACTATTACTTGTTTCCCCGTGACTCAGGATGCTTCATCCTCCCTCTTGGCAACATCTTCCACTCTGGTTACAACCACCGCTATCAGCAGGCTGTTTTAGTCCTTTCTCCAACCAAAAACCCATTCGTGAAAATTAAAAGTTTATTCTGTTGGTCCTTCATGGGGATTGCCCCGCCTTCCCCCTTGATGTGTCACTGTACTTAGTAGATAAGAATCGCATGGATATTTAACTCCCACTAACAACAACAACAAAAAACCAGAAAAAGTAATTTTCAGTGAGGTGGGATTCTCCTATTTACCTAAAGGGATGTTGTATGACATAATGCATTTTCCGAGATGGTTCTGGTCGAGTCATTCACAAGCTGGTGTATAGGAAGGATTTCTCAACCTCAGCACTAATGATATTGGAGCTGGATAATTCTTTGGTGTTGGGGGCTGTCTTGTGCTTTACAGAACGTTTAGCAGCATCCCTGGTCTCTACTAGATGTCAGGTATGACAACAAAAAATGTCTCCAGACTCTGTCAAATGTTCCCCGGGAATAAAGGCAAAATTGCCCCTGGTTGAGAATCACTGGTATATAATAGGTTTGTAAGTACTCAGCCCATATCAAAATTACAGTATTTGCACTGAACCTTCTGTTTACCACATTGAATACCACATTTATACTACGAAAAATATTTCAGATTTGGCTCATGTCTAGCAGTTTAATTATACATAATACCCCCTAATGCCAAGAGCATTTCCTATTGAAGTCAGTTTCTATGGATCAGTCATAACCAGCTTCCTGCATTGCTTTGGGCAAAGGAGGAAAGATCCCCACACACACATTCTGCAGCAGATATCTGCATAAATGGTCCCTGCCGGCTCAAGCTAAGTCTCCGCTTCAGGAAAGTTGTGTTGCCTGACTCACATTTTTTGTGAGTTCACTCTATGACTAACAAGCCCTTGGGGCTGGGAAAGTTGAAAGGTTTTTGTTAAAAAGATCTTTCCTGGAATTCCACACAATGGTATTAGAGAAAACCCACTGTGGATAAATGGGAGTTGATGAAAATATAAGGTACAAATATTCAAAGTCAAGAATTTATCACTAAGACCAGGGATTCACTAACAGAGCAAAGGAGACTGAGTCAATTAATCACAAAATTAGGCATTTTAGAGTTGGATTATATGCTTCATGATTTTTTTTTCTCCCTTTTGCTGGGAAGACATGAACAAATCATCCAGTTTCAGGAGCGTAGCTAAAAGAGAGCCTTTATTGCAAACAAAGGCCGAGGAACAGTGAGTTAAAAGTGAAAAGTGAGTCATGGAAAATGAATATTTTAAAATTCCTTTGGAATTACAAGGCACAGACCATGACTAATAGCATAAAAATGACGGCCCATATTTACAATTTTCCCCCAGAAAACGTACACTGTTTGAATTACATTCTGGATAAAGTAGCAACAAGGAATGCCATTTGACAGAGCTTGGGCATTCATTCTCCGCCTGCAAATATTCCATTTTTGTACAATGCTAAAGAAATCACATTTTCATTTTTCGGTAGTTCATTATGGCTCACCGCTGTAGAACTGCCAAACCAGTCAATTTGTATAAATAATAGAACAAGCTTCTATTGTCTCTCAGTCTTACACAGTGCCAACTAGTTGGTCTACCTTTTCCAAGAGGGAAATCGTGTTTCTAAACTCTTTATCTAATTTTAATGTTCCTGGAGTTATTCTTTTGGAACACTGAACTGAATGTATATACTCAAGCACTTATTGCTTAAATTAAGTTATAAAGACCACTGATTTCCATGTTTCCATTAAAGAACAAACCCTATGTGAGTATTTAAAAGCCCGGTGAATCTGTTTTCCTTCTGATCTTGTAAAACAGTAGCAATTTAGTGATCTTGTTTTTTCTAAATTACTCATCTCCTAGCACATCAATTAATATTTGCCTAATTCAGATTTCTGGAATCAATCAACCTTCCCTAAAAAGGAAAAAAAAAAATGGCTGTGTGCTTCTGGGTTTGCAAATTTAAATCTCAGCCTGTTTTTTGTTTGTTTGTTTTTTGTCTTTCAGCATTACTTATAGCAGTGAGAAGAATAGATACAATCTTCTTACCCTGAATACAATTCATATCATACAAAATTTACGAAACAGAAATATTCACTGGTTAAATATGCTAAGCGTTTGTAGACAGTAAATGGGTATATAGCTACAGAGTCATCCTTACATACCTATATGGTGTGACCCACATGCCTGCAATTCTTAATTGGAGATTTATTCCTTTGAAAAGTAACTGATCTCTTTTTCAGGTCCTTTTGCTACTTTAAATGTTTTATTTGGGAATGATTTTAGATTTAACAAGAAAAGTTGCCAAAACAGCATTAGAGCGTTCCCACACACCCTTCACTCAGCTTCCCCTAATGGTAACTCCTCACACAACCACGGTACATGTGTCAATACTAAGGAATTAACACTCAGATTTTACCAGTGTTTCAGATAATGTCCTCCCCCTGCCGCATAAGGATCCGCTCCAGGACACCATGTCACATTTAGCAAGACCCCTTTTGTAAACACAAAAATTTCCAGGCAGTATAATTTATTAAATTACCAGCCAACCCTATTATGAACTCATTTATTACATCAATTTTCTTCTGGAAGGAAAAGATAAGGGCAGCATAAAAATCCTGGGCATGCGAGGGTCTATAAAGGAATTGTGAAGGGAAGGAAATGCTGCCAAGAAAGGAGGCAACAAATCAAAGCCAAAGACATTCCATTTTGCCTGGGGCAGGCCCTGTGCTGCTGTGTGCAATTAGCTTCCTCAATTACTACATCTGACAAACTAATTTTCATTTGAGAGAAAACAACAAATCATTAATTATGCTAATAAGTCACAGATGAGAATCCTTGTGTGTGGCTTCTACATGCACTGTGATTTGTGCCCTTGGACAGCCTTTCTGGTTCCCGTGTGAGGACATCTCTGATCGCCCACCCCTGGACCCCACAATTCCCTGCCTCTGTAGAACCAATTCTGAACCAGCACTGCTGTCAGGTATACCTCTCTGCGATGCCCTTAGTAGCTTACTGTCTTGTTCCGACAGCTACTTGAAAGCGAGGATGTATCTTAAGAAGCAATAAAGTGTTGTGATTAAGAGCATGTGCTTAGAAATCACAATTAAGTTTAAATGTAGCTACCATTTAATAGTATTGGCCTTGGGTAAGTTAAATAACCTCCCTAAGTTGCAGTTTATTCATGTGTAAACCAGGGGCAATAATAGGGCTTAGATGATCCCCATGAATATGGCTTGGAGGCGTACAGTCATCCTGGCGCCCATAAAGTCAATCTTCTCTCTGTTCTTAAACTAATCCTAGAGTCAGGAAGGACAAAGGACATTATGTTGGTCCTGTCATCCAGGGAGATTTAGAATTTAGCTGCCTCTTCAAATGTGGATCTTGGGGATCAACCATGATTCTTGAGACCCTATGTCTCTCCTTCATTGCCAGGCAGATCTGAGACCCTTTCCCCACAGGGACATCCCTAGGGAGCTCCTTTCTCCCTTCCACACTGTCTCAGCGGACTTCAGACTTCTACCTAGGTACCTGCTCCCAAGGCCTCCTGGTTATAATGCCAGGCACTATTCTAGGCGCTGGGGAGAAAGCAGTGAACAAAAAATGTTTTCTGCTCTCAAGAAGGTTATATCATAGTCACCCCCAACTAGAGCTCCAAACAAAACCACCCTCTCTCTCTAGGTTCCCAGCGTCGGCTGTCCAGATTTGTCACTGGGTTCCAATTAAGAAAAACTCCAATGTCAGTGTCCCCTGCCGGGCCCAGAGCCTCTAGCCATTCTCTGTCATAGGGTCCATTTCCTGAGCATTAGTGGCAGGCAGACCTCTCCCCTCTTTCTACCTGCCTTTCACAGGTCATAGGTTGCCGTGACCACCACACCTAGCAACAGAGTTGCAATTTACAAGAGCAATAAAAACATCCACGGGTTACAACCTTAACAGTAATAACAAACTAAAATCATGTCAGAATTATCCACCTTAAGTAACTGGTTTATAGATTCAAATACTCCAGTTTCCTTCATCCTTAAGTGGGAATCACATAGCTGAGGATATTCCTTTTCAAATCACGCCCTGTCTACTAACAGTATGTGTTTTTATGAGTAGATCTGGTTATATAGGAAGCAACTATATTTAGAACAATGGCAAATTTCTATTGTTCATCAAAATGTGCCTCTGTGAGGGGAGACCAGTGCTCCATAGTACATGCTGCTCTATCATTATTCCTTCATCAACCTATCACATTTACAGCCTAAGGCCTGCTTTCAGTTCTAACAACCTAATCATTTCCTACCTCAGGACATTTGCATAAGCTGTGCAATTATTTTGGGGGGAGGAATTCTCTTCCATAGAGCAACTCCTAGTCATCCCTGAGGTCTCATCTTGAATGTCTTCCTAGGAGAGGCCTTCATTATCTTCTAGACTAAATCAAATTCCTTATTGTATCTGCTCATTATAGCTTTCACTTCTCCATGTCATTTGTCATAATTATAATTATTTTGTTTGTGGGAAGTATAGTACAGTGATCAAGATCATGAGCTCTGGAATATGAACACCTTAGTTTAAATCTGATTACTTATTGGGGTAAATCACATAAATAAATGACTTAATTGCTGTGTGCCTCACCAATAATAGTACCTAGCTCATAGAGTTGTGACGAAGATTTAAAGAAATTATTCACATAAAACACTGGCCTGGTATACAATAAGCTCGCAGGTATGGTAGCCACAATAATCTGTAATAATAAAAGCATAATATGCTAATTAGACAGGACAGCCAAACGACCTTTCGGACATCCTTCTGGATGACCTTCCGGACAAAGCCAGGGCTGTGAGGGCCGAGCCCCTTGCACTAATTTTGTGCATCAGGCCTCTTGTTATAATAATAATAAAAATACAGGTTCTATGACAGGGACCACTTCTTTGTTCACCAATGCATATTTCTGGGGCTTGGCATAATTCATGGCACATAGTAGGTGGTCAATACATATCTGCTGATTTTACTGAATGAATGAGAAACAAAGTAAATACAAGTCAGGTTTCCTTTTGGTCCACGTTTGCAGTTTAGAGAAAATGTTGTCTGTGTATGACATTAAGAATACAAAGGCAAGAGCATATGAGAGATCAGTAACTTTCACAAATTCAGAGGGAAAAGAAATAACAGAAACAATTTACCAAATTCAAAATTCAGCCACACATTCTCAAAAAATTTTGTAGAGAAAAAAACATTCAAAAATTATTAAGTGCTAAAATTATCATTTACAGTAACAAAGTACAATTAAGATATGACCAAATAAATAAAAATAAAATTGATATTTGCCTTATAACATATGCTATGCATACATTCCTGAAAAGATGAGGGCATTCAAATATTAAGTGAACAAAAGGAGATTGCTAGTTAATGAACTACTATTTTAGAAGAATCCTCTAATTAGTCTTTTCCTATAAATTTGGATTTTCACATATAGGATTTAGTTTTAGACCAAGGTTCACAAGAATTTAAGTTAATTTAAATATAGACATGTTATAAAAGTCACATAAATTCAAGATACCCAAATGTGAAATTTGGAGAAGCATTTTGCTTAGCAGTAAAAAATAATGTTAGTGCTGTGCATTAAATCCCTAGGAAAATAAACTAGGCTTCTAAGTACCGGTATAATTGCAAGTCTCCTTATGAAATCAGAGTGCCAGTCCCATTTAAAGGCTTGGATTGGCTTCAGGGATAAGTATATAATGACATCTGAAATATCCAAGCAGGGATTTAAAAAGTGTACCTTCCATATAAAATGTAGATACAAGAATTCTTGCAATTCTTGTTTTACCAACTAAAGCAGAGACAAAGACTCCAAAGTAATCAAGGTCACAATATAAAACTATTTTAAGAATGCTGGCACTTTTTGAAATGAAGTAAACCAACAGCATTTGTTTCACAGGGTATCCTATAAGGTGTTACTTTCATATTTCCAATCACTACATAGGATGAACATTCCCAGGCCTTATTTTTAAGTGAATTTAAATTTGGAATTACCCACATAGGTAAATAAAAACCAAAGTTTTGAGTCTATCTTATGAGTCAAGAATAAGCTCACTTTTCCCCTAAAATACTTCCTAGCTTTATGATTGCAGTACCAAAATACTCCATCTTCATTCCTACTCAAACTCATATTTTATAAACACATTCCCAATTGTTGTTTTTAACCTGCCATTTCAATAAAGGTATTTATCTTTTGTTCATACTAATGTACTCACAATGATGATTAAAACACTTTAATACATCTAGCACTTTTAAATACATATTAACTCTTTCTTATTTAATTCATACCTTCACTTAATGTTTCTTCATTAATATACTTAATGTTCTTTCTTTATGTAATAAACTCTTAAAGGTTGGGAGATCAGGTGATTAACACAGTATCTATATATATAAAAGCCGAAGCAACCGGCCAACAGGCCCACTGGCTGATAGCTATGATGTGCACTGACCACCAGGGAGCAGATGCTCAATGCAGGAGCGGAAACCACAGGCATGGAAACATAGAACAGACTGATGAATCTCAGCAGGAAGGGGAGAGGGGAAAGGGTGGGAAGAGATTAACCAAAGATCTTATGTGCATACTAGAGGCCCGGTGCACAGATTCGTGCACCGGTGAGGTCCCTTGGCCTGGCCTGCGGGGATCAGGCTGAAACCGGCTCTCCGACATCCCCAAGGGGTCTTAAATTGCGAGAGGGCGCAGGCCAGGCTAAGGGACCCAACTGGTGCACGAATCCATGCATCGGGCCTCTAGTCTACACTAATAAAAGAGAAACATGCAAATTGGTGTCACTCCGCTACACCCACCAGGCAATCAGAATGACTATGCAAATTAATCCAACAAAGATGGTGGTTAATTTGCATACGCCTGCACGGAGTGAAGACCGAAGACTGAAAACTAAAGACTGAAGAGGCTTGGCTTCTCTGCAGCTGCAGCGGAAAAGCCGAGCCTCGCTGTGGCCAAACCAAAGGCCTGGGTTCCAGGTGCCGGAGGAAAACCGGTGTCAGCAGCGAGGGGAAGGAAGGCCTATTGCGCGAATCTTCGTGCAATGGGCTTCTAGTCCTATCAAATAATAGACAAACATGGTAATTAACCGTACCTCCGACATGCTTCCCACTGGCTAATCAGGGTGATATGCAAATTAACTGCCAACCAAGATGGTGGCCAGCAGCCAGGCAGCTGAAGCAAACAGGAGGCTTTCTTGCTCCAATGAAGGAGGAAGCCAGGGTTCCCTGCCCACTGCTGCTGGGCTCTGAGCTTCAGTCTAAGAAACAATGTTGCAATTATAGAAGCTAAACAATCCCGAGAAACCTGCTTTGAGCCAGCCGGGCCTCAGAGCTGTAGTTGCAACAGTGGTTCAATTATAGAAGCTAAACAAAGCCCAGTTACCTGCTTTCAGCAGCCAAGGTCTCAGAGCTGGAGCTGAGCCTCAGAGCTAAAGCTGGTTCTCAGCTCCAGTGACAGCCATAGAAGGTAAATAAATCTCAGAATAAAAAACAAAAATAAAAAAAGAAGAGGTTGGGAGCTTCAGTCACCCGCCAGCCTGAAAACGGCCCTCAGCCCCTCACCCAGACTGGCCAGGCACCCCAGTGGGGACCCCCACCCTGAAGGGGGTGTGACCAGCTGCAAACAGCCATCATCCCCTCATCCAGACTGGCCAGGCACCCAAGCAGGACCCCCACCCTGATCCGGGACACCCTTCATGGAAAACCAGCTGGCCCCCACCTGTGCACCAGGCTTCTATCCTATATAGTAACAGGGTAATATGCAAACTGACCCCAACAGCAGAAAGACTGGGAATGACTGGTCACTATGACACACACTGACCACCAGGGGGCAGACGCTCAATGCAGGAGCTGCCCTCTGGTGGTCAGGGCACTCTCACATGGGAGGAGCTCTGCTCAGCTACAAGCTAGGTTGATGGCTGCCAGTACAGCGGTGGTGGTGGGAGCCTCTCTTGCCTCCTCAGCAGCACTAAGGATGTCTGACTGCAGTTTAGGCCTGCTCCCCGCTGGCAAGTGGACATCCCCCGAGGGCTGCCGGGCTGCCAGAGGGATGTCTGATTGCTATCTTAGGCCCAATCCCCCGGGGAGCGGGCCTAAGCCAGCAGGTGGTCATCTCCTGAGGGGTCCCAGACTGTGAGAGGGCACAGGCCGGACTGAGGGACCCCCTCCCCACCGAATGCACAAATTTTTGTGTACCAGACCTCTAGTTATATAATAAAAGACCTCAACAAAGTGATGATAATTGAAAATTTATAAGACTAAGTCCATGATTTTGCCTAGCATTCCAATGGTTGGTTCAAGAAATGCTCTTTGGCACCCTCTAAGTAAAAAGCTTCATGCTATGTTCTATGGGGAATAGATACCAAGCCTTGCTTTCAAATTGCTTAGAGATTGCAGCTCAATATCTGGCTTCTAAGGCCAAAAGAAACTTAGAGACATATAAAAATTCTCAGGCACTTCTGCACATTATAATGGGTGAAGATCTGTATGAGACTTGATGACAACCCTGAGTCTTACATTTCCAGGACAACAGAAACTGTCAAGGTTATAGATCTTAGGATGCTGTCATTTTTTTTCTTCTGCTCTTCTCCTAGCAACAGATGCGGTTACAGAAAATGCTTTAAAAATTGGGGTTCATTAGCTATTTTAAAAGGTGAAAAAATTTATAAAGGATGAAAATTGCACCCAAAAATATCTCAAGGCTATGAAAACCACTGAGAATCTTTGAGTTCTGTGTTTAAGATCTTAAAATAATGTGTAATCAGAAAGGAGATCTCCATCACATAATGAGCTTCACTCTTGCCGAGGGAGAAAGCCTATTACACACGCCCATTTGTGTCCCCTGTTTGTAGGCGGAAACATTTCCTATCGAAGGAATATTTTTAAAGGATTCATATCTTATCTTTGAGACTTGTATTTGTTTATTGACAATTTTACAAAAGTTTGGGGTTAAGAAAAAGGTTATTTCAAAAACATATAAGATTTATTTGATTCAGTTTGGGGTTAAGAGAAAGGTTATTTCAAGGACAAATGAGAATTATTCTAAATTATGTCTAGATAACAAAGCCAAAATATGAGGAGAAATCTCAAATTTCATCTGAAGTTGCTGGATATCTTTTCTATTTCAAATAGAATGGCACTGAATAGTAAGTAGTCTGAAAAGAAAACCATAATTTATGCTCTGAATCTTTGACAAATTAGGAATAGTGCCTGTTACACTATGCAGGTCACAGCCTGTCAGGTAAGCATTTCTTACTGTGTGGCAGAGACAATGCATACATTAACTATGTAAATGTGAAATCTACACACAATTTCCAGGTTAGATTATATTTGAAGAATATGGTCATAAATAATGTGTGGTAATACCAAGCCTGATTCTGCAATGTCTGTGCGCCCACAAATTATTTATAAGGAATGCAAAACAAATCTTTTAGATAGATCTAATGAACTAATGTATGATATCACTAGGAATTAATGTAGAAAGAAGTAATAGGTTATTTCTTGCTAACAAATGAAACTCCTAAATCTTAAATATTAGTTACAAAAATGAGTTAGAAAACAGATTTCTCAAGTTATTTAATGTGGGGTGGCTTTTCATTATGTTTTTCTCTCCTTCCTTTTCTACATATCACATCCAGCCAAGATATTTTTAAGTTGGGGAACAAATAAATGATCAGGGATAAATGATGTGCAATTGTTGCTGATCAGCAAATCTAGCAGGGACTTGGTTTTCATGAAATAATTTAAAAGTACCAACCATGTATCTAATGCATCTTCCTTCAGGTTGAGTAAAAAACAAAAAACAAAACATGTCACTGTCAAGAAATAATTCAAGGTCTAAAAAAGACAATTAGTCTCTACTCTCAGTTTTGCCACTACACGGTCTGGGTGGATGAAGCTGAGCAAGTGGTATAACTTGCCTCCAAGCTCCATTCTTTATCTGTAAAATGGGAACAATAGCTGGTCTGCCTAGCTCATAGGTTGACATGAGGATCAAATAAGGCAACAGATATGAAACTGTTTTGTAAGCTATAGAAGAATCAGTATATGCAGAGAATAAAAATTTGATTTCCTAATAGTCAATGCTTTTTTAACCAATTCTAGATATATGAATATGCATGGCATGTGAATACATATGTGTAAGCATATACACAGGTAAAAGCATAAAAGGGCAATTGTATATGCTGCCAGCTTTTGTAAGACTTTCATCAATATTTGAACTCTGCCTTCATTTTCAATGTTCTATTCCTCTGATCTATTTAAAACAACGTGCCAGGGTATGTGTTAGAGGAAGGAGTGGGTATAAATATACGTCCTCCTGCATATGCCAGCCAACTTCCAGCGAGTTGGATTTTAATCTAAGGGTTCTCAATTAGCTATTGATCTGATGATGGATGAATCTTGGGGGCGGGGGGGGGGGGTTGACAATTATTCACATTTTCCTGGTTCATAGGCTCTTTCAGTTTACCAAAGTGTGCTATAATTGGCCACACTGACACCTTTAAAATGAAGAGTTAGCCAAAATGGCTGACTTTTACTTAAGGGACATGTGGGTATGGTCACAGTGGTGTCCAGAAAAATGTTGGCTAAGCAAGGAGAGGCTAGAAGGGACAATGAATGCTTCCCCAAGGGCCTTTCTCATCAGCTACTCCCTGGGAATAAACACTGACCCACTATGGTTTAGAAAAAAATTTTTCAGCTCTAAAGAGAAAATATGTGGAAGAGAACATGTGGATTTTGAGTTGCTTAGTAAGGAGAAATCAAGGTTTTACATCTGCAAGGAATTTTTATCCATTTTGAAAAAAACCAAGGTCTATTTGATGGTAAGGAATATATAGTATGTATTTTTTCAAATTTTTAAATAAAGCCATGCTTAATTTTTCAAGTGAGGAGGACATAATACTACAATATATATTCAGAAGTGAGGAAGAATCCAACATTTCATTAGCATCTGAAATAAGTGCTAGATAACTGGGGGACCTATTATAGTGGAGAGAGGAAAGAAGGGACTTCAGTTTAGTCCACTGTTAAAGTCATAATCCTTGGTATTAAGGGGGAATGGAGCTCCCTGTAAGTACTTCCTTACAGACAATCATAAAACATAATTTTCCTCTTTCACATTCTATAAAAAGGACAAAAACAAACAGGAATTGAGTAACCATCAACCATCAAGAGAATCTGAAAATGAATTACCTCTTCTTAAAAACAAACAAACCCAAGACCAACTTACCGTTTTTCTTGGCTTTAAAAATAAAGTAGCACTGTAACTAAATCCTAAATCAGTATAATCTCTTCAGGATAGGCTAAGTCAGGAAAAGTGTCTCTTCTTCATGATCCTAAAATCCATGCTCATTCATTCACTTAACAAGTATTTCCTGGCACCTATTATGTTACGGGCTTCTTGCAAGTGCTAGAGACAGTAAGACAAATAATACACAGCTTTCAAGTGAATGACTTCACAGACTAATAGAGACTCATCTATAATAATAAAAGCATAATATGCTAATTAGATCAGATGTCCTTCCGGATGAAGCCACAGTGGCGGGGCAAGGTTTCGTGTATCGGGCCTCTAGTGACATGATAATTATAATGGAATGAGGTAAGTGCAATGGCAGCACAAAAAAGGACTCCTGATCTGAACGGGGAGACTGAGAGGCAATATCTGAGCTGAGTTCTAATTGGTAACTGAGAAGTTGTCAGGTTTTAAAGATGGGGGACTGGATGCGAACAACTGCTACTCCTTCCTGAAACCTCACTAAAAGACAGTAAAGGGTCTTTTAAAAAGGCTAAACCAAAAGACCCACGGAAACAGGACAGATGACAACATCAACATTTGGGAAACTGGAAAGCAGAAGGATGAGTTGCAAGTAACCTAGCACACACCAAAACACTGGGTCCTGAGTCAGCAGTGGAGTGAGCTGAAAGAGATGCAGAAATTACTAGTGCTAGATGTTTTCTGAAGTTGGGGAGATGAGACTGAAAACAGAGACACTTTGTTGAAGTCTATTTAAGAAGCTTTCTTCACTTCTATGCAGTTCATCACAGGGCCTCATCACACCAGTAAGACTGGAGGTTTATTCTTGAGAGATACCAGACACATTTGTGGGCAGGGCACTATGTTGAAAATAGGGATGGATGAAAGTTTACATACTTAGTTACT
The DNA here is from genome assembly GCF_964212035.1 of Myotis nattereri. Taxonomy (NCBI): domain Eukaryota; kingdom Metazoa; phylum Chordata; class Mammalia; order Chiroptera; family Vespertilionidae; genus Myotis; species Myotis nattereri. The sequence goes on from NC_138086.1 coordinate 68,831,198, forward strand.
CTCTCCTCCTTCCCCATGCTTTCCTTCTCTTCTAGGGCTGGAAACTAGGTGAACACCCTCCCTCTAGAGATTGGAACATCCTTTTTGAAAACTCTGATCTGCCTAAGGGAAAAATTTAAAGATCCCCAAATCTGAGACTTTCGGGGAATTAGCCAAGCCAGATCAATCTAAGGTAAAGATGACCACTATTGAACTCTCTCATCACCCCCTACACTAACCCCACAGAACTTCTAGGTAATTTTGTAGAGCCCTACAGCCCAAAATCAAGGGACTTTTGAGGAAATTCTCTATTCTGAAAAAGAGGCTAAAATAAATAGGAAGGAAAAATATAAAAGGAAATAGAGTTTACACATAGGTACAAAGAAAAGGATCCCATGTTCTGTTACGGTCAAGGGCATGAACCTCGGTTGCAGGCTCCTCCGGGTCCCGGGCCCTGGTCGGGGCATGTGCAGGAGACAACCAATCGATGTGTTTCTCTCACATCAATATTGTTTTCTGTCTTTTTCTCTCTTTTCCACTCTCTCTAAAAATCAATGGAAAAATATCCTCAGGTGAGGATTAAAAAAAAAAAGAAATAATCAAAAGGAAACATGGAAAATGTATTGGAAATTTAAAATATAATAGCAGAGCTGAAAGACCAATGAAAGATTTGGAAGATAAAGCTGAGGAAATCCCTTAGGAGGTTTTCCAAAAGGCAAATAAATACAAAATAGAAGCAAAAAAGAAAAGAAAATAGAAAACTAGAGGATCTGTCCAGAATGTTTAATGACATGATAGAGGCATTCCAGAAAGAGAATAGAGAAATGGCTTGGGAGTGGAATACATCCTCAGTGACATAATTCAGTAAAATTTCCTGGGCCTTCAGAATACAAGTTGCCAGTGGAAGAGCCCACTGAGGTTCTATCACAAAACAATGCATATCATCATGAAATTCCACAGTCCTGCTAATTTGTAAATAACAAAAGTTTTCCTGGAAAGGGTCAAGCATTAGAATGGCCTTGGTCTTCTCAGGCTATACTGGGGCCTAGAAGGCACTGGAGCCCTGCCTTCTGATGGTGAGGGAAACACTTCCAACTTAACATTCTTACACACAATCAACCTATCAATCATGAGGGCAGAATTAAGACATTTTCAGACTAACGAAGTCTCAAGACTTTTCTTCTACTTGGGAAAATTATTCGAGGATGCTCTCTTCCAAATAACAACAAAAATGACAAAAGTGGAGGAGGAGTTCAGGGAAATACCAAGAAAGAGGAACCTGTAAAATAAAGGAAGCTGGAGCAGCAAAGCACGAGTGAGGGAGAGGGAGATCCCAGCGCACCAGCTGTGCAGCTGGACCAAAGAGCAGCCGGTCCAGATTAGAACAGGACAGAGGCTCCAGGAAAGATTTCTGCATACATTTAAACGGATGGAAAACTTAACGGGTCTGAATGTGTCGAAAGAAGGGTTACACAAGTAGGGGAGAAACAAATACTTAGAGCAGAAAGCAAATGAAAAAAACAAGGAAATTATTAATTCCAGGGAGAACAAAAACTTAGCATGGAAAGGAAAAGAAAGGACGGTACAGTACCTGAGTCAGCTGTGCATGGTTTTACGCAATCAATACGATAAACCGTGCATCTCGACCCAACCAAAATCACAAGGTAACAACTTGGTCTTCCCCTGTGTTAAGTCGAGATATAATGCCTAAAATGGGAAAGCCAAGAGCTGGCCTGTTATGTGAAAATATGAAAAATTCTGAAAGAATCAGCTAGAACAGAATCCCTGTTGTGACCACGAACAGCAGAAACTCCCACACAATAGGGGATATGTGACGCCCATGACTTCTTGGGTGAGCAAAAACAGATTCGGTATTTTTCTAAGCCGCTAAAACTCAGGGTTTTTCTTGTGTGTAATGAAACCCATTCCTAAATGGCAGGAATTCCAGGAAGCAGCTTTTCTGGTTGATATTGTTTACAGAAATTCTCTACTTTTATGAATTTTTAATCTCACAACTCACACCAACAGGGACCACTCAATTATCCTGATGTTACCAACCACCCTTCTTTAGTCATTTTCCCCCTCGGAGGCACCCTACTCCCCGTGTGCTTACTTTCCTTCTCCTCTGCTGACATGCCCAGGGCCTCCTCTGTGCTCCTGCGTACAGTTACTCTGCCCTTTGCCCCAAGCGTTATGAAATCAATTACTTATTACACCACTAAGTAATGTCATTTCCTCTCATCCTTTTGTCACTTGGGCTTTGAAAGCAACAGCTCATCCATCTTCTTTTCAGAGCAAGACCCAAATAAGTAGGTCTTGAAATCATCATGACCTCAAGCTAGGTCTAATCAACTGGAACCAGAGGAAGGAGGAGAAGACATTTGTGTCAGTTTCGTGCATACGTTGGAATTATTTTCTTTGGCAGAAACATGTCACATTCTTTCTTTGTGACAGTCAGCAGAGCCGATCACAGGGCTACACAGGGGGCCGGTGATGGAGCTCGACAACCTGGCAACCTCACCATTATCCCAGCGCCCCTGGTCGCAGCACTGCCGGAGCCAGATTGCCCTTCTCTCCAGGAGGAAAGCTCACATCTTCTGCATGGATTACAGTGCACTCACAGTGTCTGGTTCAAAGAAGAAATATCAGGCATTGTGGCAATGATAACAATGCCAGTAAGACACTCATGACACTAGGAGTGTTAATTTTTTTCTTCCCTCTCCCCTAGTCTTTAGAAAACTGACATATATAAATATATCATGATTTCTTTTTTTTTTTCTTTTTTTTTTGCTTCCAAACAAGCAAGGGACTGACTTTCCTTGCTGTGTATTAAGCTATAATATCTTTCTTTTCTTGATCTGGACTAAAAAAGAAAGATAACCAGGCCCATTCTCCGACAGTTAGTTATTTTTACAGTTACTATTGCAAATGAATAAACTTTTTTTGACTCAACATGAATGTTCAATTACTCTATTTTAAAAAATTGTAGCAAAAAGTATTTTAAAATAAATTATAGTTATTAATTCATATTTTACTACTTAAAGAATATAACAGAATTATAAGCTTGAAGTAACTGTTCTTTCATTATACCTCTCTCAGTGTTACCTTCTAAAATATATCCCACTTGTGGGCAACAATAGAAACCAATCATACTTAAATAAAAATAAATTGCTTTTATCTGAAAAATGGCATAGTGCAGAGCAACCTATTATTTTTACCTGGTGCACAGAGTCATACAGGAGGACCTGGGTTTAATCACAAGAGGTACTGTAAAAACACATCTGTGACATCCCCTAACCTAACTCACGCCTACATGAGAGATTGGTACATCTCATGAATTAAACATAAGTGCTGATTTATGTTCGGTTATCCCTCATATCAAAAACTACAGTAGCAGAGCTGTGTCACTGTGAATTCATTTAATGATATTGATGAGACAGCCAGCACAGAGACTGCAAAGTAACCGCCAGTGCATAGCACGAACCTATAAATCACTTCTGCAGAGTGGCTGCGCAATAAATAACAAGTCATTAATTCACGGTAAGTTATGCTAAGAAGCTCAAACTACATATGTACCAGATTGTAAATAAATGCCTCTGGTACAATAGTCAAAACAGGCTATGTTTGGCATTAAAACAATTTTATAAGAGCAAAAATTCATTGAGCAGAATTAATTCATTGTGGATTTCCCTTGGCAAACATAAACTAACATAGATTTTTTTTTTTTGTAAAAAATTGACTCCTAAACTTCTTCCATCCAGAGGAAACACATTTCAGGTATTAATTCCAAAAGAATTTTTTAGTGCCCAAATTATGAACCTATCCAGTGAGTGATATAATGGTACTACCATAAGCCCTTAAATAAGCTAATGGCATTCCTGTAAAGAGTAAACTGGTGAGAATGAGGCTGGTTATTCAAATGGTTTTGTCCTGTTACAGCCACAGGGCCAGTAGGAAATTGGCAGCTGTGGCCACAGACACTGCTTTCTTATGTGAATCAGAAAACATGTGAGTTCAAGTGACTTTCACTAACCGCCTTCTTCTCAATCAGTTACCACCTAGTGAGTGTTCCCCAACCACCCTGTCTCCCCAGGCCCTCAGAAATGAGTCCCTCAAGCTGCCCGGGGTGACGCCATCTGGCCCCACCTGGCCCTTCTGACCCTGGTGCAGATCCCATGCCACACATTCATCTGTCCTGCCTCCTCCCCTCAGAGTCCTGCCTCTGCCACACGCCTGCTAAAGTCTTTCAAACAAATGCGTTTCCAGATCTACTCTTCACAGGCAATCAAGGGGCAATGTCATGGTCACAGTTGGAATAGCAATCTCACTGAAAGTGGTGACTCTAAAGATAAGAACCCCAGGCACTGTGCTTCACACAGGTAAGGGGCACATTTTGAGGGAAAGGGGGCCTTTTATTATTGTAGCCTGTACCTGGTTAGCACTGAATTTTCCTGGGGTGTAGGGTATTTGCATACCTATGACAAAGACTAATCTTTTTTTTCTTACTGCTTTGTAATTTATAATCAAGGAACTCAAAATGAGGCCTCATCAGCAAAAAGTCTTTATCTGATCCTTTATGCAGAATCTGGATTCAAGAGCCCTAAACACAGTAGCACGTTAACTATATTATGTTCTAGCTTATAACTCACTTTCTGCTTAGTATCACCTCAAAGCTTCTTTTATCATTATTACATTCTAATTCCAGCTTATCTAATATCAGGGTTTCAAATTACTTCCTCTCTAGGTAAATTTACTTGCATTTTTAAGCTTCAATTTTCCAGTCGTTATTTCCTAATTCTAACATTCTATGGACCTTTTGCATTTGTCTTGTTCCTCCCTGGTGTTAAGTAACAAACACCTCTCCACTTAGCATCATCTGAGAATTCAATTAACTTGCTGTTTTCCCTTGTTGCAGGTGCATAATGAAGATGTTAAAGTAGATGTGACATGAGTCTCCCTGGAAGGTCACTGGAAACCTGTTCTCTTGCAACATACATGACCAGTTATCCTCTATGATCCTGTGATCAGTTTGTTGTTGTTGTTGTTGTTTTGTTTCATTGCTACATCCACATCCCTGTCAATTTGAAGTGTCTCAGTAAAACTGCATGGGGATTGAGACAAGATAACAGTCAAGAAACAATGCTTTGTTTCTTTAGGTTACTGACACCCAGGAATAGTAAGAAGGCATACACTTTATCATTTTCTTCTAAATAAAAGTAAATATCATCAGATGGGGAACTAAAGCAGAAAGACAATGACATCAGAACTTTAACAAGTCAATCTAGCTACCTTTGTCTTGACTTGTTTTAAGGGAAAAATACGTATTATTTTTAAAAGTCAATGTATACACACACACACACACACATATGCTTCATTATTTGAACATAGTTGGAAAATCGAATTTTCCACATAAGCAAATTTTCCAGATTAGTCCAAGAAAACTGAAGCTTATGCCATGAACACAGTAAGAAAATCCTAAACTTTGAGTACAAATAATATATCAGGAAGAAGGCCTCTGGGAAAAGAAAGAAGGCTTGGAGATCTCTGTTCTATATATTTTTCTCATCTTCCTTTTCTCTGTTTTTCTACAGTTTTGACTCCTTTAATGGATCAGAAGACCATGTTTCTTTTCTTTTATTTAAAACTTTTAATTTCTCTTGCCCCCCAATAGTGCTTTTTCTTAACACTCAAACCAGTAATTATTGATCCCTATTGCCATATAAGTAGACTACAGTATTTTTAAGTAAGAGTTCCTTTTTTTCTTATCTTCTTCTACCTTTACATATAGTGATAATCAACTTTGTGTGGTTATCAGAAAAGCATTAAGAACCCAAACTGACCCAGGCTAAATCTGAGCTGTAGTGCTGCCTCTTCTAGCTATATGAACTAGCTGTGTAATGAACATGATATTTAAGTGCTCAGGCCTCTGATTCTTCATTTGCGAAATGGGTAATAATATTGCTTATTTCATAAGATTTTTTGTGAGATTAAATAAGAATAATAAGGTAAGACACCTGGCATAGTGGATAGCATACCAAAAGACACTAAAGCTTTTTTTCTGATTTGGAAATTTGTCCTGATTGACTTATAAACAAACGAAGATTAAATTTTGTATATTTATTAGTTAGTTCTATACAGTTAACAAATGACCTTATTGAAAAGAATACAGTTACCTGAATTTGAGCCTTTCCAGAAAACCCAGAATGTAAGTCCATGTAGCTTAATAAATCCAAATAAAATATCCCCATATTCATCAGTAATCAAGGGTCAGCATTGTGGTATTTAAGTGTAATGTTTAACTGTCTTTGCTGCAATTTTAACATGTGAAGAAAAAAGAGAGAACAGAATATTGGAACTCAGCCTGTGATGCCCTCTAAGGGACCAGAAGACCAATGAGCTGAAGGGCCCGTAGTGTGGTGAAGAGAGAAGGAGACCTGGGTTCTACAGTGAGCTGCCACCATCTCGGTTGGAAACATTGAATTAACCTCTCTGAGTCTGAGTTTCTTCATCTTTAAAATGAAAGATTGGATTTTTTTTTTAAGCTACCTTTAGAACTTAAAGTTATGCTATGCTGAGAAAACTTTGTTCATATCAATACACCTACTTGACAATGTTTCCCAAAAGGTAGCATTATTCAAGTTAATTTATACATCTTTGTCCATAGGAATGGCTAGTTGCAAAGGCAATTAGGGATGGAAGTGCAGAGAAAAACATAGCAATCTGTACGATAAAATACATAATGTATGTTGGAATCTTCCTGTGTTATTTTCCATTATTGATTTTCAGCTGTCCAATGGTTATATATTAAGCAACTTAATATGTTGAAAAGATTTGTTCGTGAAAGTAATTGAATTCTTAGAAATGCAGACAACTACTATTATAGAGTTACTTCTGAGTTGATTTTGCTATAGAAAATTTCCCATTTTCAAATATTTGGGAAATTAAACTCTCATATCATATTTTGATTAATATTTGACCTTGGAAAGTTTTACACATTTCATGATGACATACAAAATTTTCACTCTTTCCAGGGAAATGAAATAAATCTTTACCCATGTGTTGAAGTTTCTAAGACTAGCAGTTGGGTAGATGTAATTTGCCTCAGATTTAAAGTAAAATCATGAGTTTGACTTGAGGTATCAAGTGAAAAGTAATTATTTATGAAAGTTTAAACATATATCATTATTATATTTTCTGCAATTTTATTAATTTAAACATCTGATTTGCCAGCTATTCATACTTCTTAGTCAAATACTGTTATTGGACATTTTGACAGTTTTACATTTAAAAATAAAACTCCTGTGGATTAGCATTACGGGTTGTGGAAGTCATATTTTTGAACTGGCGCAGATGCAACAACTGTGCTATAGTAATATCAGCTTTGGTAATCCCTTTGTAAGTGTATAAACCCAAAGACTTCTTTAAATTGGCATATCGAAGTATGGTACTTTGAGAATCTCCAAGAGAAAACAGCATTTTTTACAGATACTTATTATACAAGTCCATGCTCATCCCTACTGTTGCTATGCTGAAAAGCTCTGTATAAATGGATATGAAACAACAAAAATGTATTTCAAAGGTATCTTATATTTAAATCCTAATTAAATCTTTCATTAAAAAACATTTAAGTTATCATGTATAAGTGTCCTTTAAGTTGAAGTGTTACTATGTCAAGTCCTCTAAAAAAAAAAGGCGCTTTTATTGCTCTAAATTTTCATCTTCATTTCTTCAATGTAGAATTAGCAAAAAGGGGCTATAGCTTTCAAGATAGGTGTCACTACATTAAAAATCAAGAAAATATAAATCATCTTTTAATTTGCATAAAAATATAAAAAAGATCATATGCAGGAAGTTATCTCCCCCGCCCCCCCCCCCCAAAAAAAAAGAAAACACAAAATGATTTATAGTGGTTATTCAGAAGTACTTTCTCTGGAAACACACACACACACACACACACACACACACATTTTCTTCTAAGATCTTTCCTTTGGCATTGACATACTACAACCTCCACCAAAAATAATTTTATCTAACATTGCAACCACTGTTCCAGGGATTGTTGCTTGTGAGACCATCATTGCCTCTTCTCTTTCCAACCCTTGAGAGGCTTCCCAGAATTTGGGGGGCTCATGTAAGCCACAATAACACGTTTTTATTTCTTCAAGATACAGTCCAGAATTGCTCCTTGAGGTTTCCTCTTAGAATAGAACTGATAACTAACTCATAGACCATTATTTTGTAATAACAGCTCAAGTTATTTTCCCTTATTTATATTTATTTAAATTTGTGTACATATTGATACTGATTTTGCCACTCTTCTGTTCATTCATTTCCCCCCACAATTTTTTTAAATTCCTTTATTGATTAAGGTATTACATATGTGTCCTTATCCCCCATTACTCCCCAACCCCCCTCACTTATGCCCTCACCCTCCTGTTGTCTGTGTCCATTGGTTAGGCTTATATGCACACATACAAGTCCTTTGCTTGATCTCTCCCCCTTACCCCCACCCTCCCCTACCTTCCCTCTGAGGTTTGACAGTCTGATCGATGCTTCTCTGTCTCTGGATCTGTTTTTGTTCATCAGTTTATGTTGTTCATTATATTCCACAAGTGAGTGAGATCATGTGATATTTATCTTTCTCTGACTGGCTTATTTCACTTAGCATAATGCTCTCCAGTTCTATCCATGCTGTTGCAAATGGTAAGAGTTCCTTCTTTTTTACCACTGTGTAGTATTCCATTGTGTAGATGTACCACAGTTTTTTAATCCATTCATCTTCTGATGGGCACTTAGGCTGTTTCCAAATCTTAGCTATAGTGAATTGTGCTGCTATGAACACAGGGGTGCACATAACCTTTCTGATTGGTGTTTCTAGCTTCTTGGGATATATTCCTAGAAGTGGGATCACTGGGTCAAATGCGAGTTCCATTTTTAGTTTTTAGAGGAAACTTCATACTGTTCTCCACAATGGCTGCACCAGTCTGCATTCCCACCAGCAGTGCACGAGGGTTCCTTTTTCTCCGCATCCTCGCCAGCACTTGTTGTTTGTTGATTTGTTGATGATAGCCATTCTGACAGGTGTGAGATGGTAACTCACTGTTGTTTTGATTTGCATCTCTCGGATAATTAGTGACTTTGAGCATGTTTTCATAAGTCTCTTGGCCTTTCTTCTGTCTTCTTTCGAAAAGTACCTATTTAGGTCCTTTGCCCATTTTTTGATTGGGTTATCTTCCTTTTGTTAAGTTGCATGAGTTCACTGTAAATGTTGGAGATTAAACCCTTACCGATGATAACATTTGCAAATATGTTCTCCCATGCAGTGGGCTTTCTTGTTGTTTTGTTTCTTGTTGTTTCTTGATGGTTTCCTTTGCTATGCAAAAGCTTTTTATTTTGATGTAGGTCCATTTGTTTATTTTCTCTTTAGTTTCCATTGCCCTAGGAGCAGTATCAGCAGTATCAGAAATTCCTTTGGCATATGTCTAAGATTTTGCTGTCTGTGGATTCCTCTTGTATTTTTATGGTTTCCCATCCTATGTTTATTCATTTTGAGTTTATTTTTGTGTATGGTGTAAGTTGGTGGTCTAGTTTCATTTTTTTTTGCACGTATCTGTCCAATTTCCCCAAAACCATTTATTGAAGAGACTGTCTTGATTCCATTGTATGTTCATGTCTCCTTTGTCGAATATTAATTGGGCATATTGGTTTGGGTCGATTTCTGGGTTCTCTATGCTATTCTATTGATCTATATCTCTGTTCTTGTGCCAGTACCAGGCTGTTTTGAGAACAGTGGCTTTGTAATACAGCTTGATATCTGGTATTGAGATCCCACCTACTTTGTTCTCCTTTCTCAGGATCGCAGTAGCTATTTGGGGTCGTTTTTTATTCCAGATGAATTTTTGGAAAATTCTTTCTAGGTCTGTGAAATATGTCATTGGTATTTTAATGGGGATTGCATTGAATCTATAGATTGCTTTGGGTAGTATGGACATTTTGATGATGTTGGTTCTACCAATCCATGAACACGGTATGTTCTTCCATCTGTTTATGTCTTCCTCTATCTCTTTATGTCTTCCTCTATCTCTTTTTTCAATGTCCTGTAGTTTTCCATGTATAGGTCTTTTACCTCCTTAGTTAAGTTTATTCCTAGGTATCTTAATTTTTTTGGTGCGATGGTAAATAATATTGCTTTCTTAGTCTCTCTTTCCGTAAGTTCACTATTGGTGTATAGAAATGCCATAGATTTCTTGGCGTTAATTTTGTATCCTGCTACATTGCCGAATTCATTTATTAAGTCTAATAATTTTTTGATGGAGTCTTTTGGGTTTCCTATGTACAGTATCATGTCATCTGCAAATAAGGACAGTTTTACTTCTTCTTTTCCAATTTGGATGCCTTTTATTTCTTCTTCTTGTCTGATTGCAATGGCTAGTACTTCTAGTACTATGTCAAACAGGAGTGGTGAGAGTGGGCATCCCTGTCTTGTTCCTGTTCTTAGGGGAAATGGTTTTAGTTTTTGTCCATTGAGTATGATGTTGGCTGTGGGTTTGTCATATATGGCTTTTATTATGTTGAGGTATGATCCTTCTATTCCCACCTTGCTGAGAGTTTTTATCAAGAAAGGGTGTTAGATTTTGTCAAAGAGTTTTTTTGCGTCAATTGATATGATTATGTGATTTTCATCTCTCAAGAATTAGTCTGTAGGATTTCCTTTGGAAAAAGCTCAAGGATATATAAATTAAGAATTTACTTTCTCAGTATAGACTAAATAGAATATGAAATAAAGTACAGACAATGATAATGTTTTAAGAAAATAGCATTAATAGAAAAATGTGTATGTCATCATCTATACATATAAAAGCCAAACAACCGGAATGCCAGAACAAACGGTCACTATGACGCACCCTGCAGCCAGCCAACCGGCCCAATCGGGGGGCGGCCCCTCCCCCCAGCCAGCCCCAGCCAGATCAGGGGTGGGGCTGGCCAGCTAATCTCCCACAGCCTCTCCGCCCCCACTGGCCCGTCCCCCCATTTGGTCCCCACCCCAATCAGGGCAGAGCCAGCCGGCCAACCTCCCATGGCCCGCCTGGCCCGATCGGCCCCCATGGGGCGGGGGTCGGGGGGACAGCCCGACTCCACTTGTGCACGAATTCATGCACTGGGTCTCTAGTTTGTGATAATTTTAAAGACCTATAATCATTAAATAAGAATTTAGAAAGTGAATATCTTCAGGATATAATAAAGCTAACTTTCATTTACTGATGAAATTTACATTCTCTCTGTTTTCCTTACAAATATAAAATGAGAATGTCTCATTCAAATTATACATGTGAAATAACAATGATTTTTTGAAAAAGCATAAACACAGACTAAGAGGTTCACTCATTACGGGTTAGTTAATTGCAAGGCTATGTATTCCAGGGAGCTTTGGAAAAGGGACAGAATGTGTTGCTTTTCCATTGAATTGGTTTGCCTTATAAAATAAATTTATTAAAATTTCAAAATAGAACAACTTAACAAGAGAACAAAAATTTTTGTAATGAGAAAGACAAGGTTTTTTAAAGTGATGACTAGGTAATTAGAACAATGACAAGGAAACTGGCATTTCTCTTAACCTGTGAACAATTATCAAACATCACTTTATAGGACTATTACTGTTAAAAGTTGAAAAGTTAACTATCATTAGTCTTTGTGATGCTGGCCTTAGCACAAAAATTATAATATGACTTTATTTTAATAAGGATGACCTCATAGCTTAGCTTTTCATTTTAATCAGGTTGACTTCCTAATTAACTCTACTATGACAATAATATATTTTCATAATTAGGACTATGCAAAGATGATTAGCTATAAAGTTGTTTATCAAAGCTGTTACAACAGTGAACATTTGAAATAAACAAAATGTCCAGAAATACTCTAATTAAATACATTAGAGTACAGCCATAGAATAGAATACTATCCAGATACTGTAGATAGGTATGTATTAATATTTATAATGTAATGTTAGGTTTTAAAAAGCAAGGTTAGAACACTGAATTCATGGTAGAACCCCAATTTTATAAAAAATAAAATTGAACCAACAGGGTGAGATAAAAGGGGGTTTACAGTTGTTTGTATGGAAAATAATACAATAATTAATAAATAATAATACAAGAACAAACTGTTTTGCATACTCACAACTGTAAACCTACTTTTGCCCCACTCTATATACATACATCTGGAGAAATACACTCCAAGATACTTAGTATTCTTGTTTTTGGGATAATAGGAACATATGTGTGTGTGTGTGCGTGTAAGTATGAATGTGTGTGTACATGTTTTCTTCAATAAATAAGCATTGCTTTTACAATCATAGAATAAAATTAGTTTAAAACACTTTAAAAGAAGTAGTATTTACTGTCAGGTTTAAATGTAAAAAAAAACAATGCCTATTTGAGGCATATATTTGTTTACTGTCATTCTTTTAAATTATAAATCCAAATTAAGGCATTTTGCATTCTGACGCAAAAGTGAAATATAGAAAGCTAAAAATAACTTGACATTTTAACAAAAAACAAACTCAGAAATACAATGTCTGACACAAGCCACAAGGGAAAAAAGTATATATTCCAAATACAACTCTTGGATTGAAAAATATTAATACGTATGTATTTTTTCAAAGTCTTTTTAGGAGTTACCTAAGTGCAATATGGAATTGAAATGAAATGCAAGAATAAACAGTCCTCAAGAGAAAACTCTGATTCCCTTTGAACTTTGAGAAGAGGTCATCTCAGCTTGCTCTAAGTGAGCCACTGATAAATCTCCCCTTGCTATTTATTTGCATGGGATATCCCATTGCACAACATTAACTAAGATCCATTTCAGGAGACAAAGAAACCTATGTTTTAGGAGCAAAATATAAAATTAAAAAGCAGGAATTATTTTTCTTGCCTTGATGACTTAGTACAGTTATTTATACTCTCAGTTTCTTCTAATAGTCTATATTTTCTAAGTCCATACATATTGCTTTAATTCCTTATATCCAAGTTCTTTAAACAGAAATAAACACCAAACCAATTCTTCTATTTATAAATTCTGGTGATAGATAATACAATTGTTCATTTACAAGATTTACAACACAAAAATCTTTGTAAAACTACCCATTTCAACATATACATTTTTATTTCTCCAATGTGGCATTTATTATAAATTAGAAAGTCCAAAAGGTATCAAATGTTTATTTTAATTTTTAGAGTTAAATACAACCATCTACAATGCCCTAAGATATGTTCAGATTTCTTTAACAAAGTATGAAAATATTAATAGCATTTCATTTTAACACCAGAAAATAATGAATGTCATAGTTGGTATAATATTTAAAAGACTTAATGTTTTCCCCTAATGTGATTGTAGGTACATTTTTCTGTTCCATCTTTCCCTCTCCCACACAGAATGATTCCATGCCAAATCCCTTAAATTCCTCTTTTGAAGTTTAAAATTAATTCCCATGGTTGCTCTCCTATAATCCCCCATCTTTTGAAAAATGCAAAATATGCTTATACTATTAGAGAAACCAGATGAAATCCTAAATATCCTATGTGAGCATGTGCTGTGCTTTCAAAAGAAAAGCCACTCACTCATTCTCAAAAAAAGCTGTTCGTCAAGGCACCTAATTTTATAATTAATATGAACAAGGTAACGTTTTGCTTTAAGTACCCATTCATAATGTTAAATCAATGTTAAATTAAAACAAACTTCCATGGAAACACACAAGACATATGCATTGGTTCTAATGAAATTCATACTGAATGGCCAATGAATTCTTAATAATGAGGCGCTAGTGTTATCCAGAACTGGGACTGACAAGAACATAACTTAGCTACACTTTCTAAATAATATTATAGCAAGTAATGGATAAGGCACATACATTTTTCAATTTGGAAGAAAATGATGTTTCACCGTACCTTTTTAATATAGTCTGTTTCCCATACAGACTTATCAAAGGGTTGGCTCTTTTATAAACTCATCTTGCCCTAACCATCAGAAGTCCATAACAACAGATGCTGGAATAATTAAAAACCTATCATTATTTTTAAAAACTATCACTATAGACACTTCCATCACATTACAGACGAGGAGAATGAAGGTGGTTTACGGGTGTCCTTGTGTCACTGTACCCACCTCTTCGTGGTTAACGTGTAGGCTTTAATGTGCATCCTTGCACCTCTGCTCCGGCAGGAAGCCTGTCTCTGGGGATCACTTGCAGAAAATAGGACATTGAGTCCATAATTAAAGTAATCTCTTTCCAGGCAGATGCTGCAGTTGGCTCTGTTATCACATATTACAAAAGGCATCTTGAGAGTTATAAAATGTGCAGCAAATAGCTTTGGAGATGAAAAACCGCAATTTTTCATCTAATTTTGATCCATAGACATGTAAGCACTGTATTGCTAGTTTTTGGTTTTGAGCCAAATAACTATTATGGTGCTGCGATGAGCCAGGCAGTAACCAAAATTAAAGAATACTTTAGCTTTTATCCTCAAAGTGAGAAAAGCGCTTTTGTAACCATCTTTGCACTTAGCAAATAAGGATGCCATCTCAAATCTGAGCATTAATGCCTGCAGGCAGATTAAGAAGAAAGGCTTATGTAGCTTAGCCTTACAGTCATACTTTCAATATATTTGCTTAAGTTAAAACCAGGGGTTGATTAAGGAACCAGCCATCTTAGCACCTTTGCAACTATAGTGTACATTTTTAAATTTGAAGCATTTCTATTTATCTTTCATATACTATTTTAAGACATTGCTCTTTGAAATATGTTAGCCTAGATAACTAATATGCCCATATTATTCATAATCCCTTCTACAAATACTAGTAGTGGAAACAAACGGAGAAGATTTAACTAATACATTTTTGTTTCTAGCTTAGAACTTGTCAATGTGATAACCAAAACTTGACCTCAATTCTGTGAGGTGCTAAAATGGAGATGGAAATAATTTTGTTTCACATTCATTTCTCAGTAATAAATAAGACAACTTCTGAATATGAACTGACTCATTTTTAAAGAGGTTATTTTAGAATTCTTAGAATTCTAGAAATTTTGTTTAAATTTTATTTCCTCAAACTGTTTTGTGTGTATGTTTTTGAAATATGTTTTTATTTACTTGAGATAGAATAGAAACATCAATGATGAGAGAGAATCATTGATTAGCTGCCTCCTGACCAGGAATCAAACTGTGACCTCCTGGTTCATAGGTTGATGCTCAACCACTGAACCACCCCAGCCAGACTCGTTGAGCATTCTTATAACCAGTATTTTGAACTCTGCATCTGGTAGACTGCTTGTCTCCATTTCGTTTAGTTCTTTTTCTGGAGTTTCGTCCTTTTTTTTTTATTTGGGCCATATTTCTTTGTCTCCTCATTTTGGCTGCTTCCCTGTGTTTGTTTGTATGTATTAGGTAGAGTTGCTACATCTCCCAGTCCTGGTAGAGTTGCCTTATGTAGTAGGTGTCCTGTAGGGCCCAGTGGCACAGCCTCCCATTCACCAGAACTGGGTGCTCTAGGTGCACCCCCTGTGTGGTCTATGTGCACCCTCTTCTTGTAGTTGAGCCTTATTGCTGATGGCATGTCAAGGGGAGAGATTTACCCTCAGGCCAACTGGCTGGAAGGACTGGCCATGGCCACCATGAAGGATCTGCTATCCAGGGGCTGACCCCATGGAGCAGAACTCATTTCAGGGGGGCTTGGTGCCCTCTGAGTCCACCCTTTGAGTGTGTTGCTCATGGAGGCGGTTGAATGGTCCTTCAGCATGGTATGAAGCTTTCCACTGGGTGCACTGGCTCTGGGGTCTCCTGGGAGGTGCAGACCAAGGTCAGCCACCACCCATGCCTGTTCTAGAGCCACTCAGCATGAGTTCCAAAACAATCTGCATATGGCTGCTCCTTTGCTGGGTTTGGAGGTACCTCCACAGCCAAGGTATCCCTCCCAATTTTTATGCACCACACATGGGTGTGGGACCACCTGTTCAGCATCTCTGCCCCTCACACTAGTCTCCATGGCTTCTTCCTCATGTCCTTAGTTACAGGAGTTCTGTTCAGCTAGGTTTCGGGTATTCTGAATGATGGCTGTCCCGTGGTTTAATTGTAATCCTGAAGTTGTTGTGGAAGGATGCCAGTATCACATTGACCTATTCCACCACCTTGCCTGGAAGATTCTTTTCTCAGTTTTGGGGGAGTTTACTTAACGTCAAATTGTCAGTAATTTGGGCACAAATCTGATCTTCTGTGTTTCATTTGTATTCTAATATTATTCTAGCATCTCTGTCCAAGCAGTTAAACCTAAATCTACTGGTGATAAATTTTGCCTTTAATTCACACATCATTTCCCTATGTAGAATTCACTTTTGACAAGTAATCTTTATATATAAAAGCTTAAGTGACTGTTTGACTGTCTGACCAGAACCTATGATGCGCACTGACCACCAGGGGGCAGACGCTCAATGCAGGAGCTGCCAAGCTGCGGTGACTTGGCAGCTGTGGTTCTCCGGTGATGCACCCAGAACCAAAGAGGAGGGAGCCAGATTCCGGGGTGCGTCACCCAAGAACCGCCCTCTCACAATATGGGACCCCTCAGGGGATGTCCGGAGAGCCAGTTTTGGCCTCATCCCCGCAGGCCAGGCCGAGGGACCCCACCAAATCCATGCACTGGGCCTCTAGTGACATATAATAAGCTTTCAAGGAATGGATCTACATCATAGACATCAAGATGTAATCTAATGTGTTCTTCGTATTTCAGAAGTTTAAATCAGTGTCTCTCAATATTCAAAGGAATTAGATAATTCTCGCATACAGAGGTAGATTTCAAAATTACAATAGTAAACACCATAATATATGTATCAGTACCATTCTAAAAAATAGGTAAGTGGTCATTTTAGAGGCAACTGTAGTAAAGCGACAAAAATTGCCTGCTTGGAACTAGACTACCTTCTGAATCCAAGCTGTCACTCACGGGCAAGTGTAAGCCCGTGTCACTGTAAGCTGAGATAATAACAGCACCTACTTCATAGAATTACTCTGAGAATAAAATGAGTTAAAAGATGTGAACTACTTAGAACAGTGAGTAGCACATTCTAAATTTTCAAATATATTATTAATTAATGTTGTAATTGCTATTTTACAATCTCTATTCCCTGGCAGCTTCTCACTAATATTTAGGGTTAGATGGCTGGAGATTTCCTTCCTTCCTTCCTTTTTTCCCTTACTCCCTTTCCTGTCCCTACCTTTTTCCTCTCCCTCCTCTTCCCCTGCCTCCTCCTCCTCCTTCTCTCCTCCTTCTCATTCTCCTCCTCCTTCTTTCTCCATCTCTTCTCTCCATATACCCTCCCCACTCTTAGGAATTTGGGGGGACAATTTACATGCAAGAAGTTTGAATAGTTAAGGGCCTCTTTTAACTTGAGGCTTACTTGTCACTAAGGACTAATCAAATATAAAAGTAAGAACAAATTATACTGTCATAAGATCTGGATACTAAGCAGATCTCTGAAATTATCACTTGAAAAGTTATCAACAGGTGTCAAAAACTAATGATGAAATAAATTTAGTTACTTATCCATTTTTTTTATTTTTTATTTTTTAATTGATTTTAGAGAGGGAGAGAATCATAAGATTGGCTGCCTCCTACATGTCCCACACTGGGGATTGAGCCAGCAACCCGGGCATGTGCCCTGACTGGGAACTGAACTGTGACCTCCTGGTTCATAGGTCAACGCTCAATCACTGAGTACGCCGGCTGGGCTAGTTGTCCATTTTATACATCTGTACCAGGCCAGCCAGCAACTTTATCCTCAGGCCATCCTCTCCTCTATGTATCTCACTTGATTATTTTTAACGAGAAAGGCAGTAAAAAAAGACAGCCCTCATTACTGTGTGGCTAAGTGGTTTAGCTATAAAACCTGTTTTATTTATACAGCATGCTCTTCTCTGGGAAAGGCATACACAGCACATGATGTAATTGTTTGGGATTTCAGTTCAAATGTTCCATAATTCTTACTACAAGATTTTAAAAAAGGACTTAAATAGATAAGTGGGTTTTTTAATCATACACGGCTGTTCTAATATGAAATTACAGAATTGGGTGCAGTGTCGATTCAACTGCCACTTTAGAGAGACCGTACACATGGTAAATGATAGATATTAGTAGCTGGATTCTTCAAATCCAAGACACAATCAAGTGTAAGGCATTAGGAAATAAAGTAAATGCTGCCAATTTTGATTACAATCTCTTCTTTTGAGATTCCAAAACATTTTTTAAAAATCAGTATTTCAGAATCAATGAAATATGATATCATTATGAGCTATTAAGAAAATTTTATTGAGAGCCTTGTATCATCTGTATTTCAGTATTAGGACCTGTTAGGTACATAAAAATAGCTAACACAGGCCCTGACCTTGGGGGATTTAAAATCCAGTTAAAAAGGAAAATACACTTGTAAAGAAATTAAATAATGTATGAAGTAACTAACGATAAGAAGTTTTACAAAATATATGACTAAAGCATATAAGCATGGCTGAAGTTTAATTTTTAAAAAGCTATTCTTCCTACTTTAAAACGTGAAATTTTTAATTGTTGAGGTTAGAAAAAAGAGACTCATGATATATTTACATTCAAATGCCATAAGTTTATGTGTTATTTTATTTTTGCTGAATGTTTAAAATTTATGGTGAACATTAGCAATCCCCTTCAAGTATTGCTGGGCACATACTAATTACAGGTTTTAATTCTTGTATGGCTCTACTCAATACATAATAAATAGTGTAGTGAGGAACAAAGGTAAAACATTGCAAGACTTTATTTTGGAAATTTTCAGATAAATTGTTTCAGCGGTCCATGTTCAATCTTCAGTTTTCCTGTAGTCTCTCACAAGCTAGTTAGGAAAGGAGATTAACAAAAGCATCTTGCCCACATAAGAAGCAGCTACTCCATGCAAAGCTCAACATAATCATGGCTCATGTGAAGCAGAGACTTAATGCTATTAAGAATAGCAAAAAGTGCAAATTGCATCATAAAAATTTTGTTGGGAAATACGAGTGAGAGTGTGTATTCTTTGCAGAGAGTAAAAATTACTTCTGAGCAAACTGTATTTTTCTGACCAACTGCTAAGAAAATATTCTTTGAAGTTAGGACTTAAAATACCTGTTATTTCTCAGAAGAAAGTAGAGTTTGATATCCCAGGAACAGTGAGATGATATGCCATCAAACATGATATTTAAACAGATTAAATTTAAACCTCTATTTCTTTTTGAAGTAAGCAATTCTATATTGTTGACATAATTTATTTTGTGTTCTACTGTTGACAAAAATAATTCTTGTTTTAAATTACAAAGTGATGCATGGGGAAAATTTGTTGTCCTTCCAAGTGCAAACATGAGGAAGATAAAGTATGTCAAAAGAGTCAGAGATTACTATTAAACAAAAGGAAAAAACAACATTGAACCTCATATGATCCAAGGGCATTTCCCATGTTTTCTCTGTTTGAGACATTGTATCAACTGTGGAGGGATCACAAAGAAATAAGAAGTTGTCCCTATCCAGGCAAGAAATTAATTCAAATAAGTATACAGTAAACCAATCAGCATGTCACTTCTGTTATTGATGTCTTGGAAAGCGTTATAGTATAGAAGAGTGGGCATTTTCAACAGTTCTTGAAAAAAGGGTAGGACTTTAGCAATTGAAATTTATAGAAAAAAAAGTATTCTGGGCTATGAGAAAAGCATGGAGAAAGAAAATCACAAAATGTTCAGGGAACTGTAGGAAGTCTTATCAGTTAACACCCTATCCAGGAGGTGCATGCTATAGGAAATAAGAGAAGATGGTAAACATCAATTATTGGGAAAAGCATATCAAATCCATGCCAAAGGACTGGCTTTCAGATGGAAATGTGGGGGGATACAAGCTTTGAGTGATCAAGATTGTACCTTAGGAAGATAAACTGGCTAACAATGTGCAAGATGGACTGGAGGTGAAATAGGCCGGAAGTGAACAGACCAGTTGGGGTGCTATTGCAATCAATAACCTTAGCAAGAGGTACTGGAAAGAATGAGTTCAAGTATGAAAAACTTCCTGAGGGAGAAAATGATGAGATTAAATGTCAATTAACTAGAAGGATGAATCTGATGTTTGCATCTTGGTAACCCAGAAGATAGGCAAAAAACAGGAACTCTTGACACTGAACTGTATGCTATTAAAGGGAAGTAAAGATAGTAGTGAATTTGGAGTGTGCATATTTTATGAGACTTTGTCGTCTGAGCAGAAGGTTGGAATAGAGAATCATTCAATATGCCGTCCAGCTCTATTTTGCTTGGCTGCCCATAGAATGCTGTTTCTGAATGGCCTCTGACCTTATTCCATTGGCCTATTTATCCATTCAACAAATATTCAGTGAATGCTTACTGTGTGCCAGGGACTGTTTAGACAGTTGGGGCCAATGAGTAAACAAACAAAAAAATTCTTGCTTTCAAGGAACCTGCATTTCAGCAGAGACAGACAGTAAATATACATAATTAAATAAGAAGTATATCATGTGCTAGAAGTAAAAAAAACACACAAAGATATGGAAAGAAAAGATAACTAAAGAGGATGAGGAGTGATGATTCTGGGGCAGTGGCAGTGGAAGAGTCTATACTGGGAGATGTCACAAGTCACAGCCTTTGAGCCACAGTGCAGTGTTTGTCCGAGGCCGTGGGGGCATTACTCACTACATTTCCCAGTTTCCTCTGGATGAAAGCACATGAGAAAGTTATTAAGTTTCTATAGAGTCCCTGATTTCTCACCATCACGAATCTCTTATTCGATCAGATTTCCTTCTTGTCACTAATGGTCAGAAATCAGAAAGCTAAATTTGTGGTCTTCTTCCAACATGTTTATGAGTCTCATGGCATTTTTAGTACCTGTTTTCATCTTATTTTCTAAACGAAAATTTTCATAACGCCTTTATTTTTATCTTATTGTGTATTTTGGTCAGCTAAAATCTAATTTAGAACTCTTGAGGAATTAATAAACAGGCAAAAATAAAGTTACTTTTTAAAAGTTTTCATCTTTTTTGACACCCAAATCAGTGAATTCCATTAGAGTCAAACTTGTCAAAATAATACACTTCAATAGTTAACCCCATATGTAACCCAATGAGGGGTATATTTGCCTTCCTTAGTGGTCACCGACACTGTGGGTACTTACATGAAATTCACGCAGCCCGTGCCAGCAGGTGGAGCAATCCAGACGAAGCTGAGGTTGGTTGTGGGCAGATGACTCACGTGAGAGGCCACCACGCTGCACATAAACTGGTTACCAAACTGGTGGTCAGACATGATCCCTGAGAGACAGAAAGGAAGTTTGTTATAGAAACAACAAAACGAAGTCTTTCTTATCGTAGCCTAACAGTATTTTCTGGACATTTTTCTTTTATGTTAAGATTCATCATGCTGTTCGGGCTTCCCCATAAATTATGCAACTTTCCATTTCCTATTGTTAGAAGGAAATTAATCATTTAAAACATTATTGTTAAGAAATAACCTAATAAATTTATTGCCATAGTATTGGCTTTGCTTTGATTTTGTTGATTGGTTGTTGCCCATCACCACAGACCACTAGGACCACACTGGAAGTGTTTACAGCAAAGGAAACGAAATTCCATTGATAAGTGGAAGGTATCTCAGAGAGGATGTTAGAAGGGGCTTGTTAAAATATTTGGGCTTGTGTTGTTATTCTAGAGAATAGGATGGTCAAGCTGGCCCCAGAATTTCCAAATTTTAGTACTGAAAGTCCTGCATCCTGGGGACACCTGCTCCCCTCACCCCCTGCCCAGCCCTGTTGGGGATGTGAGAGAGAAAGGTGGCTTTACTTCTGGATTGGGCGCTATCAGAGGTAAGGGCAATTTTATCACTGAGTATTTTAATTTTTGTCTAGGAGACATGAGGAATTGAGTAGGGCTCAAGCTTTGATTGAAAAAAAGTTCATGTTAACAAGAAGAGGGAATGTTGGTCATGTTGGTGGTTTGCACCATGTTCTATATCCAGGCATGAGTATAACGTGGTCCTCCCAGTTTCAGAGTGGTCTCGTTTGGCGCTGATGGTCTGTGAAACTGCTTATGTGCAACATGAGAGCACCACGGCCCCGCTCTGAGTGCCGGGCCAGCTCCCAGTTGAGCTACGGGGGCGCTTTCTTTCCCTTTCCCATAAGGCTATTCTCTCAGGTTTACCTCAAGTACAAAATATTAACACATGACTGGATAATAAGAAAATAACTCAATTTTTAAAAAATGGGCAGAAGACCTAAATAGACACCTCATCAACAAAGACATGCAGATAGCAAATAAGCCTATGAAAAGATGTTCAACATCTTATGTCATTAGAGAATTACATATTAAAACAACAATTAAATGCCACTACACACTTACTATGGCCAAAATCCAAAACCACTCTCAACATCAAATGCTGGCGAGGATGGGAAGCAACAGGAAAACATTCGTTGCAAGTGAGAATGCAAAATGGTCTAACCCTTTTGGAAGACAGTTTAATGTTTTGTTACAAAAGTAAATGTACTCTTACCATATAATCCGCAATCCCACTCCTTGCTAGTTACCCAAATAAACTGACATTTTATGTCCACACAAAATCCTGCACATGGATATCTATAGCAGTTTTATTATAACTGTCAAAACTTGGAAGTCCCCAAAATGTCCTTCAGTGAGCTAATGGATAAACTGTGGTAGATCCAAACAATGGAATATTATTCAGAGCTAAAAGGAAATGAGCTGCCATGAGAAGGCAGGGATAAGTAAATGCATATTACTAAATGAAAGAAGCCAATTGGAAATGGTTACATATTGTATAATTCCAACTATATGCTATTCAGGGAAAGATAAAAAGTATGGGGATGGTAAAAAGATCAGTGTTCTCCAGGTTTGGGAGGGAGAGAGGGATGACTGGGCAGAGCACAGGGGATTTTTAGGGCAGTGTATGATGCTACCATGGTGGAAACGTGTCATTGTGTATTTGTCAGAACTCATGGAATGTACAACATCACAGTGAGCCCTAATGTGAACTATGAACTTTGAGTGAAAATGATGTGTTAATGTAGGTTCATCTATTGTCATGAATATATCACTGTGGTGCAGGATAGTGACAGGATGGATGCTCTATGTGGCGTGGGTGGGTGGGGACAACGGTACATGGGAAATCTCTGTTCTTTCCATTCAATTTTGCTGTGACTTAAAACTGCTCTAAAAATAAAGTTTATTAATAAAAACATTGCCAGAAGTGGGCAGTTAAATAAAACATTCATTTATTGACTTTGTGAAATGGGCAAATGACTTACTCTCTCTGAGACCCAGTTTTCTTATCTATAAAATGGAATTGCCATGTCCCCTGTATCCTGAAGTGATAGTGAGAATTAAAAGGCCCAAACACATACAACAGCTCCTAGTACAGCACACCTGTGTTTGGATAGGTGCCCTTCCTGGCTATCATCATAGCAGTCCCTGCATTCCTCCATCCCTGCACTTGCCCATCTTTCCAAGGTGTCTGTGATGGACTGGGTCTTTCATCTTTATATTCCAAGCAACTGTCACAATACCTGACACATCACAGATCGTCAAGAAATGTTTTCTGAATAAATACAAAAATAATGTAACTATAAAAAAAGACAATAGAATCTGTGACATATGTTACATTAACTAGTGAAATAGGATCTTCTAGAATAGGAAGTTATTCTGCATACTAGTTCATACTGGGCAAAGAAATAGAAAAATAAATCTATATTTTTTATACAGCCAACAATGCTCTTTTTCTCATTTAAGAACTCATTTTTTGAGCTGTATCTTGAGACAAAATTCTTCAAGCCAGAGAAACCGCAAGGTTAGAAAGAATAAGACTCCCGGGGAAATTGCCGAGTGCTGAAGGTGACTCAGGCATTGCCACTCCCCTCTGGTCGGGCATAAGCAGGGAGCCAGTGTGTAGAAAATGACACATCTGCAGGAGTCAGCTGCCAAAAGCAAAACACAGGTTCCAACCACAATCATTGTGGGAAGGGAAACGAATCAAACAAAATAAGGATGCAGTGTTTCACAGCCTTGGTAACCGGATTCACGTTCGAATATCTCCTCATTCCTCAAAACTCCTTAGAAAGTGAGTGGATGTCTAGGCTACATAGTACTTGACAGAGATGTTATAAAGCAGCTATATGTCACAATTACCATATGCCCTATCCAGATACACATGCCACAGAATGATAGTCTGGCAGGCTTACCAGGCTGGCCCAGTAAGTTCCCCAACGTGGCTGCACAGGGGCATCACCTGAAGAGGCTGAGTAAACACGGGTGCCAGAGATTCGGGCGTAACAGGTTTGGGGTAAAGCCTGGGTAATGAGAGCTTTGAAAGCTCACCAAGCAATTCTAACAGGTAGCTGAGAACATGCATTAAAAACGTGTCTTAGTAAAAGGCTGTCCAGAATTCAGGGCTCAGGGTAATACCACTACGGCACCAATACACAGTTTGAAAGTATCCAGCAGTGTCTTACATATGACTCTGGTAGTAATACAAAATAGCCTATCTTCTTATCCATTACTCCTAAACCACCCCCAATATGTATTCTGAGGACTTTTTTTAGATACCTTCAAGTAATATGAGTGGTATGGTCTTTTGCTTTTTTTTTTTTTTTTAAACATAGAGCACTGGCACATTATACTCCTACCACATTTTAATTGGCTTTTCCTTCCTCCCTCCCTTCCTTCCTTCCTTCCTTCCTTCCTTCCTTCCTTTCTTTTAAACATCTAAAGGTTGGCCAGAGTTAGAATTATTAGAAATCTATTTACCTTATCAACCAGCAGGAAAAACAACAGTATTTACAGAATCCTTATTTTGCATCAAACATTATGTTAGGCCCTATGGAGGTACACAGAAGAAATTTGGGACATAGTCCCTACCCTGAATTGACTTGAGCTGGGAAGAGAGACCTGGAATAAACTGATATTCTAAATAAAACAGCTAACTTGGTGGTATTCCTGGGAAATACAAAGTAGGAAAGAAAGAGGGATTAACACAGACGATTGTAATAATAACCAATGCTTGTTGAGCACTTACAACGGCCTGGCATTATTCTAAGTGCTCCGTGAATGCTAACTTTTTGAAGGCTCTGAACAACCCCATCAGATAGGAGCTGTTATTTTCTCCATTTTAGCACACAGGACCGAGCAAGCAGGCAGTGCAGCCTGCATTCAAACCACAGTGCCCTTGCTATACAGTCAGGAATGGCATTATTGCAGAGGGAGACTGAAACAGTCTTCGGGGAAAGGCTAAAATTTCCCATAATTTTTTTAAAAAATTTTATATTCAGCAGCAGGGTATAACTCAGAGACTGTCACCTCACCGCCACAGACTGCATGACTTTGTCAGGATGCCCTCTCGCAGGGTCAGTTCTGACATCTGTAAGCTGCTGGTCCACAACCAGCAAGGCCCCTTGCAGTGCCACAGCTGAGTGCAATGTAAGCGAACAGAGGAGAGATGGGAGGACATCACACAACGAGCAGAGGTGCGCATGTAAAATGAGAACGAGGAAGACGAGAGCAGTCAGCATCAGCTCCCAGTGTCCTATGAAAACAATTTACTGCACCTGCCACACTGATCTTCTCAGTGGTTTGTGTGTCATGAAAGACATACACCATCTACTTAATATGTAGGGTTTATATTATCTATTCGGAAGCCTATTCTTGGGATAACTGAAATTTGAATTTGGTAATGAATTTAAATTTATGATGGTGTTTTCCCTGCTGCAGGCTGGATAACAGGGTACATATTGCATTTTTAATATTACTTGGAAAAGGGAAAATGGGATCTATAGTAAAAGAATTTAATTACGCTGCATATTTCAGGGAGATACAAACATATAAAATATATGCTGACAGAAGAAGATTTGACTTTGGGTGGGGCCACACAATGCAATATATAGATGATGTATCATAGAACTGTACACTTGAAAACTATATAATCTTAATAAACATTGCCACCCAATAAATTTAATTTTAAAAAATAAGGATTTCATGTTTATTGTTGTGGTTATGTGTAAACTGTCACACAAGATTTTTTCACATGGCATTTCTTCCCTAGAGAAAGAAGCTACTATAACTGACTATGAGAGAAAGTAAGCACGTCCAGAAGTATGGCTCTCTTGACCTAATTTTGAGCAAAGAAAGTAAAGTATATCCTTCAAACTCTGAAGTTTCACAAGATTGATAACTGTCTTGATTTTAGCAAGATTTTAAAGAATCCATGTTATAAATACATTTCTTTTAAATGTTGTGTACCCACTTTTGAGAAATAGAATATTCATAATCCTGTTATAATTTCTATACCGAGAAATAATATAGCCCAGCTGCTGTGGCTCAGTGGTTGGGTGTCGACCTATGAACCAGGAGGTCATGGTTCGATTCCCAGTCAGGGCATAAGCACAGGCTTCGGGCTCAATCCCCAGTAGGAGGTGTGCAAGAGGCAGCCAACCAATGATTCTCTCTCATCACTTATGTTTCTATCTCTGTCTCCTCCCTTCCTCTGTGAAATCAATAAAAGTATTTTTTAAAGGAAATAATGTAACTCTTTAAAACAATTATTCTTTTCACAAAGTATGGTGCTTGAAATTCATTAAGTCATTCAATCCTTTAAATATGTAACTCAAATATATATATTTATCTTCCTAATCAAAGTTTGTGGTTATAAAATAGGAATCTGTATCAGAGTTTCTTTTAGCCACCTTACACTTCTGCACGATTAGGCTCACAACGTCTTTAACTGTTCCAAACTTGCTTCCATGATCCCTTTTAAGACAGTGATACACATTTCTGTGCCTTCTGGGACGTCATTTTCCCTGACAAGTCTTCAGTTATTTTAAGTTTGTGACTAAACCTTGTATGAACTCCATTTTCCCTCAGGAATACTTCCTATGCTTTTAATGTGCATACCTTGGGTCTTTAGAACTGTAACTAGAATTTCTATGATCCCCCATCTCTAAAATAAAATTTACATATCCTCATAAAAATGTAGACCATTCAGTTCCAAGAAACACATTGAAGATTTTATTACCAAAAATAACCCAAGTAGTGAAAAAATTACACATTCGTGTTGGGTTTATTCCATATTTTGTAGATTAAAGATGTACATTACACATACCTGTTGAGTGTGTAATTTGCCATGGTTAGTGTTAACATGGGTAGAACTTGTTCTAGTTTACTTTCCATGGGGTTCAAGAACAAAGACGTCTGTGGATGGGATATCACCAAAGGGCTAATATTACATTAAGATTTTAGATTTTTGTTTGTAGAACATGTAACCTTCCTATATAAAAATGGTGAAACCTTAAAATAAATATTATTTGATTACTTCAAAAACTTTCAGAAAGTTTAAAAGAATATTTTGTCAGAAAGTTTAATAAATGTATCAATTTATGCCCCCATTAGAAGTATAAAATAAGACACTTTTTTTGTTATTGTTAATCTGCATCCAAGGATATTTTTTCCCATTGATTTTTAGAGACTGGAAGGGAGGGAAAGGGTGGGGAAGAGATAGAAATATTGATGTGAAAGATCCATATTGATTGGTTGCCTCCCACACACGCCCCAACAGGGGCCAGCATTCAAACCTGCAACCCAGTTACATGCCTTTGACTGGAAATTGAACATACACTCTAACCACTGTGAAACACTGGCCAGGTCTTAAGACAAACATTTAAAATTATTTCTATTTTATTTTTATTAATTGCTTTTTATTTAAAAGTGGTATCTAAAAGCTTTCATTACTTAATAAAATTGGCCTGTTCTGAAAATCTAGTTTGGAAAGTTCGTATTATATTATTATAAGTGAAGAGAGGAAATGAATTACGGAGTTTGTTTTTCTCATTGTTTAAACTTTTCGTATGATTCAATATGAATAACTGTTTACTTACAGAATTTGATTTGTCTCTTATTTGCCTTCTTTGCTAGGTTAATGTACTCAAGCATTTCAACGAAGCTAAACACAATTTTATCTGCTGAAAAGTAATCACAGAACTTCCTGGAAACATCCTTATTGCAGCTTATCTGTGAAGTACAAGCCTGATGAAAATGGATATGAAAAGACCCTCCCAAGTAGTGCTACAAGATAATGAACAGTATGTGCACACACTTTCACATATGTACACGGAGTTTGTTTAATTTTTAAAGCATTGATTTGAAGGCATCTGATTTCAGATTTAAGTCTTGAAGCAAAAAAAAAAAATACTAAAACCCTTTTTTAAGTCACTCTGGAATTCTATGTCTATGGGCACGTTAGAAAACATATGAGGATCCATGCTATTTCCACACTTACTGGTTATGTAAAAGAGCTTATTCTAAGGCAACCAGATTCTTTCCTCACTCACTGCAGTTACAAAGATGAGAATTCTTGTTGCTTTCCTTCTCCATTTCTCTCCTAGCACTACCATTTAGCAAACGCCTTCTCTGTGTCAAGTGTTCTCCCATATCATTACCTTACTATTATGGGAGAGGCAGTACAGGGGAAAAGCTGAGAACATAGACCCCGAGGCAGTCTGACTAGGTACAGATCCTTTGCTCCACTACCAAGGAGTTCTGGACTCTTGGGCAGATTACTCAAACACTCTTTCTTCAATTTCCTTTCCAAGAAAATAGAGATGATAAATAATAGGGTGGCTATGAAGATTAAATGAGTATATGACATATACTAGTAAAGCACTACATTTGTTGGCCATTATTATCATTCCCATTTTAGAGATAAAGGATACTTTTCAAGAACCAGTGGGTTTAACCAAAGGACAACAGAGCTAGTGAATAGCACTTCAACACAGGTCCATTTCTGTCCTACACTGTCCACTGGCATCCTCCTTCCCTCCCTGTGCCCAAAGGGACAGGACCTTAATGACAAGACAGGCCCCTGTCCTGATCAACAGAAATCCTCTCCAAATACAGATGGAGTACAAAGTGAGCAGGCGAGTGTAAGCAGGAAGAGGGCCCCTCCTCTAGGCACAAGGATTGGTTTTCTCCCTCTCCCTCTCCTCCTGATTCCCCTCCTTCTCTAAACACCTTAATTTCTCATCAGACAGTTACTGAATTCCCTTTGTCCTCTTGGTAAATGTATCTCTTAGTCAGATACAGACGGAGTGAGATATCCTTAGGTCAAAAGTACTCCCCTAAAGGGCAAAGCCATACAGTTACACTTAGGCCTGTGTGGCCACTGAGTTCGACACAGCAGAATCCTTTCCGAAGAGCAAGTACAAAATTCACTGCTAAAGGTCCCTGACAAACTGGTTCCTTCCCTACTACTTCATACTCTCCCTCACCCCTAAAAGCTGCCTGGTGGTAGAAAATCACTACACATTGTCTGCCTCCAGCCTTTCTACAGCAAACACACCGTGCTGAGTTCAGAACTATATTCCGCCTCACTATCAGGTGCTTTGACTTGTCCTGGTGTGTGTTAGATTCATAGCACAACTTCTAGCCTAGAAGCTGAATTTCACACATATACAGGCTAAAGAAATTCAAAGAGGAGAAGGCTTCGGAGATATAAACCCAAGCCAACATAGGAGCCTGAGAAGATCTTCAGCAAAAGTTAATTAAAAAATAAAATTATTTTTCATAACTGAAACTTTATATCCATTGAAAATAACTCTTCATTTCTATCTCTCTGGGCTGATTTATCATGACCCTTATTCAAAATTCATACTCTATCATGGCCAAACTGATTATAATTGTATGTACACATCTGTGGGTTTCTTCTCCCTAGACCAGAGGTCAGCAAACTATGGCCCAAGGGTCAAATCTGGACTATTTTTGTACAAGCATTGAGCTAAGACTAGTTTTACATTTTGAAAAGTTGTAAAACAAAAAGATGAATATGCAATAGAGATCTACCCTTATGATCTGAAAAGCCTAACATATTTATTAGCTGGTAGCCATTTACAGAAAAAGTTTGCTGACCTCTGGCCTAAGATGTCCTTTATTTCTCTGGCTTGGCTAAACCATTACTCACCACTTAATACACATATGAGAACATAAACCAGCCCCTTCATAAAATTTCTGTACAATTCCTTCCTATATCCAAGGTTAATGTTAGGAACATCTTTACGCTCTCAGAATACCCAGAGAGCAAATCATTTCTCTCAAGAAACTTAATCTAGGAAAAAATGGAAGTAAACAAACTGTGATAAGGGTTATATTAAAAGACCATATTAATCATGGAAATTTATGTTTTTGTGAAAAAAAATTGCCCCTTAAGTTGCAGGTCAACAGTACATGAGTCAAAGACTCTTCAGGGAAGTTGTCCTCCATACAAGGGCTCAGCAATCTAAGATATTTCCATATGGTAGCTATGCTATCTCAGTGTGTGGTTTCCATTGCCATCACAGCAAGTGGATAAAGAAACCTATAGGCCCTGGCCAGATGACTCAGATGATTGGAGTGTTGCCCCATATACCAAAAGGTTGTGGGTTCGATTCCCAGTCAGGACACATATCTAGATTGTGGGTTTGATCCAGTGTCAGGGTGCATAAGGGAGACAACCCATCAATGTTTCTCTCCCCTCTCTCTAAATATCAATAAAAACACAAATTCGGCGAGGAATTTTTTTAAAAAAAGAAAGAAAAAAATGCTGGAGGACTCACATCTTCAATTTTGTGCTCGACTGGAAAATAGTATACTTTATGTCTCCTCATAACCTATTAATCAAAATTATTCACATGGTCCCCATAAACTACAAAGAGAGCAGAAAGTGTGGAGGAGCAGATAGCTATTTCATGAGCAATAAATGCCTTGACCAAAAGGTATGTACAGTTAATTGAGGCAGAATAGAGTTTGACAAGAGTTAGGATTCTCTAGAAAGTTGACTACAAAGTGGCAGAAAAAGTCATGACAGAGGATGGTGGAGGTAACTGTGAAACACAAAACATAAGGTTCTGCACATCCCATAGGCAAGAACAGAGTCTCTTCAGTACCACGGAGAGCGCCTGCGCTTTAAATTATTCTAAGACCCTCTGATGTCAATTGTAATGCCTTTATTTAGCAACGATTCATTTCATAAACATTTATTATGTGCCTATCATAGATTTTGTAGATGAAACAAGTTTCATAACACATCACTAACAGTCTAATGGGGAAGACAAGTAACTGTATTGCAATGAGGCTAAATGATTGCAAAGTCATCTTAGACATATTTAAAATAGATTAGGAGTTCCACACAATCAAAATGGTCAAATAGGCAAACATAATACCCTCATCCTCCCACAACCACATAAAAATTACAACTAAACTACAGAGCAACCCATCATTCAGAAGTGCCTGAAATCGAGCTAAACAAAAGTCCTAGAACTAAATATCTAAAGAAGCCACATTGAGACTGGTAGAGGGGAAGAGATGCACAACCGGCTAGTCCCACACCCTTGCGTGGCAGATAAAAATCTTGGCTGCAGAGGACCCCTCTGTAGAGTGAAGGGTCCCAGTACTACACCAGGCTACCTAACCCAGAGTTCCAGTCCTGGGCAGAGAGGTCCCCATACTTCTGGCTCTTTCTGATTTCTTTTTAGTTGTCTACCTTTCAGAGTAGAGTGGAGAAAAAACACAATAAATAAAACTCTCTACTGAACTAAGAAAAAAAGAAAGTTTAAAATATAAAAACAGTGGAGACTGAGGCTGAGGGCTGCTGGAGTTCTAGGCAGTTCCTCTTACAAGGCCATGCATGGGATTACCCCCACTGAAATCCAGCCCTGGGGCAGTAGCTCAAATGGCACCAGGGACATATGGGAGGAACTGAATTGTCTGGGATCAGAATGAGAGCAGGAGGGGCAACTTTTTCCTAGAGAGAATCACTGGCAGAGGCCATTGTTCCTTTGCTGAACAACTCTCCAACCCTGCCCCAACAACAGAGTCAGCGGGCAGGCACCATATCTGCATCTGCATCAACCTGGCAATCACTGTTTACCCTGCCCTGGTGATTCCATGAGACCCCATTCCACTCAAGTTATCCCCTCCCCCTCCAAGCTATTTCTAGTGGCTTTTCCATACGAATGGCTTCTCTTGACTCATGCTTCACACTTTCCTAAAATCTCTCAAACAAGCAGCATCTGGCCTTGGCATGCCCCATACCTCTTATTAAGTGGCCCTAGGCCTGGCACTAACAGCAGCAGGCCTTGGTTAACAGCATGGCCTCTCTTGGGCACCTCCAAGCCCAGCATAAGTAGCTGCCATCTGCAGGTCACTTTCTAGCTCAGGCTAGGTGGCCCTGGAAAGAACATAAGGATTGGCTGACCTTGGTCTGCACCTCCTGGGAGGCCCAGAGCCAGCACACCTGGTAGTCAGCTTCAGACCATATCAAAGCATCGCCCAACCACATATGGGAGCCACACATTCAAGGGGCACATACCTGTCAGGGCACATACTTAGGTTGTGTGTTCGATCTCTTATCTGGGAGCATATGGGAGACAACTGATCGATGTTTCTTTCTCACATCCAGTGTTTCTCTCTCTTCCCCCACCTTCTTCCTTTCTCTCTAAAATCAATAAAATGTCCTCAAGTGAGAATTTAAAAAGAATAGTTTTGCTACATTTGGTTGGGAGACTTTCACCAGGTCAGGGAGGGAATTCAGAGGTTAAGAGATTTAGTGTGAAAAATCATCTCCCTTGTGGCTTTCTAAGATGAAGGAAGTGTCAGATAACTTATCATCCAAGCCAATGGTCAGTAAAGAGATACCTATGGTGATGGGAATAAGAAGAGAAAGGCTTTGATTTTAGTCCATTGCTGTATTCTTCACAGGAACTATAGGGAACGTGCACATGGAGGAGCGCAGCAGAAACCTGAAATTGGCAGTCTGTTTCTGGTTGTCTGCTATGGAATTCTGATCTATTCTGAGGATGCCAGATTTTTGCCAACAAGGGCGAAAGATGCCTTGGGGGCTTAATACAGTGAAAGATTAATGCCCAGATATTGACAATGCAAAGCAAATTAGGTATCACAGAAGAAGTATACATTATTTTGTGAGCCCATAGATATAGCAAATGCATCTACTTGGGCTAGAGAATCAAACAATTACAGCAGCATTTAAGACATCTTTTGAAAGAGGTGTAAAATTCTCTTGGGGAGTTTGTTTCAAAAGGAACAGTATGCTCAAAATGGAAAAATTCTGGGAGAACTATGGAGAAGTGGTTGTCTAGAAAACAATGGTATGCACAGCAGGCACATGGGGGGAAGGGGCTGGAAAGCAACTGAGCCTCAAATGGAAAGCCCTTGAATGCTTCACTCGAGAATCCACACTGCTTCAGGCACAATGGGGAGTGACCACTGGAAGTCTGTGTAAATAGAAGAAAATATTAACACAATGGTGGTGTATAAAATGAATGTGTGCAAACCAAAGAGCATCAAGGATGCTGGAAAGTTGCTTCAAGAGACCAGGCAAGGCATGAGAAAGGCTGGAGAATTCCAGCGTTAGGAGAAGGGGTTTTTATTTGAATTTATTGCTTCATGCCTCATATTAGTATTCTAAAGATGCCATGACAACGTATCAGAAACTGGGTGGCTTACAACAGCAGGAACTTATTGTTTCACATTTCTGGAGGCTGGGAGTCCAACATCACGGTGTCATCGGCAGGCTGGTTTCTACTGAGGGCTGCGGGGACGAATCTGCTTCATGCCTCACTCTGAGCTCCTAGAGGCCCTAGGCTTTCCTTAGCTTATAGGAACATTATTCAATCCTCCATCTTCACAAGGCATTCTCCGTGTCTCTGTCTTCGCATGGCTGTCTTTTCATAAGACCACCAGTCATACTGGATTAGGAACCCACCCTACTATGACCCCACCTTTGCTTAACTCTCTGCAGTAACCCTATTTCAAAATAAGGTCACTTTTTCAGGTACTGGGGGTTAAAACTTCCACATATCTTTTTGGGGAGATTGGGGAGACACAATTCAACTCATAATATGCCTCAAGGGAATGAAGATAAGCAGGAGGAGCTGCAGCCTTCTCACATGCAGAAGTGTTTGCGATTATGAAATCATAGATGTAGTTCTGTGACTTTGAAAGGTAGAAAGGCTATGCTTTGTTAAGATGCTACCAAATAAGAATAACTCATTTTCTAAATACTGACTGGTTTTACAATTTAAACTTGCCTAAAATACAAAATAGAATAAAACACCACATAAAATAAAGGAAGTAGTTAGAAGAGTGAGTAGCAGGTGGGGGGAGAGAAAATGTACATAAAAAACACACACACAAATATATTGGCAAAACCTTCTAGAAAAATTTCTAGCTTTCAATTGGAAACTGCATGCAGGAGTCTGCAAGACTTTCTGAAATTAATATTTATCTTTAAAAAGAGATAATCCATATATTTTTTAAATATTGAAAATCACTGACTAATATAAACTCTAAAGGAACATATAAACAGTCACAGTAGAATGGTCATTAAATTTGTCTCTAAAGACCTTCTAATAGGAAAAAGTCAATGTACCTAACAAAAGTTATTAGTAAAAGCTATCCTCATTTATTTGCCAACTCAATTAACTACCCCCCTGCCTTGTCCAACATATGTTATCAATAAGAGCCAGGCAGAGTTTAGGCTTACATTACAGGAACGTGGTTCTTTATAAAGATGTCACAAAAGGTGGCATCAAGATCACTTTCCAAAGACAGGCTGGCTAGGAAATACCACTAATTGTCAGCACTGAGGGCTGTGGGGAAGAATCTGTTTCATGCCTTTTCTATAATTTTTTTATGAAATAAGGAGCATTCCATAAAAGAATGTGATGGCATTTCCTGAAGGAGTACAGAACTGCAAAAAGGCCACCCATACTGTCCAGATTTTAGAGAAAGCTGAACTGGCCTCATTTAAACCGATTGTTTTTTTTTTTCTTCTGCGTATGCACAGGGGTATAATTTAGTCTCACCTCGGTGTATAGGGATTTACAAACACAATTCCAATGACAAGGAACAGGATTTGCACACGTGAGGGGCTGCCCAGATTGCTACAAATTCACCTTCTAATTTGCAGTGTTGCCCCCAGACACAGAGAAGGATTCTGCCCGCATATGGTGAGTGTGTGGAAGCTGCTCCCAGTGCACCAGGTGGGAGGTACTGGAGCTCACAGTCAGGGAGGCTGAGCAGATGATTTACAGCTGACGTCTAAGAGCTCCATAGAGAACTGCCAAACACTGTACTAAAAGCCACCAATCAGGCAAATCCAGTCGTGGTAAACAGGCTTGGCATTAACAGCACAAATAAAATATGCTAATCACTTGTTCTACTCCAGGAAAACAAGTCGTCAGGGAAGATGGTGGGGTGTGGGAGCCACATCTTTAGGGCTTTGCCGAGGTTTTGTACATTAATCTCTATGACTTCACTGATACTCCTATCCCACTTACAACATGGTAATGTTTTATACAACTACCCTCTTTAGCAGTCTCTGGAAATGTTCAATTCCCTTACAGGCTACCAAATAAGAATAAGGAGTTAACTATAGCATTTACAATACATTTATCAGGTCTATTTTAGATAGTATTCTCTTTAGGATGCAATTAAGTTACAACAGGGCTGGTGGTATGCAGACAAGATTCAAATCCTGCCACTGCCATTAAATACCTTTGAGACCTTGGCCAACTTAAACTCTCTAGGGCCTCATTTCCTTGCCTATAAAATGGGATTTATAATAATACCTAATTTTTAGAATTGTTGGAGGAATTAAATAAGCAAAACTCTTAGAATAGTACCTGGCACATAGTTAGTGCTCAATAAATGTTAGCTACTGTAATTCAATATACTGTCTCTTCACCTTTGACATAATGGCATTCTTAATCAATATAATATTTTAATTTTGAGAATACCAAATACTTTGATGGCTTGTAATGGGGAGTAGGGATTAGAAAAACTCAGATATGAGATATTTTTCAGGCAGGTGTTAAAAGGTCGTTGGAAGGGGGGTGGTTTGCAGAGTTGAAGTATATAGTTACAAATCCTAAACATCATAAAAAATTTAGTATTTGTTTATACTTAGCTTATTCACAAGAGAATTCCTTTTCTGACCTGCACCAATACTGTCATTAGTGTTTCCCTTATTATACATCCTTAATTCATCACTTTGTTTGCCCATTGCTTTAATAAATAAAACACAGACACTCAAGGTAGCAATGGTACTCCAAGAGCGTTTATTCTTTGTTATAGCAAATGTTGATGGTGTGATGCAAATTTTATTTACCAATTAATTGATCCTCTTATGCACAACTGGCCTGAGAAATGAATACTAGCCCCAAAGCGGGGGGTCGGGGGGTCGGGGGGGGGAATCCCTGTACATTTTATCAATCATAATAAAGATCTGAGCCCAGGCTTGCTTAGAAGGCACTGAAAATAGAAGAGTGAAGGTGAAAGACTTCAATTTTATATTTCCAAGTCTTCATGACCATGGGCCAGTCATTGGAGAATGTAGCAAATACTTGACCCTTTTAGCTTTAAAACTGGAGTGATAATCAGATGAATGGGCAGAAATAAGCACAGAAGATTACCGAAATTATCAGATTAGCTTTAATGAAAACACAATGCATGTTTTATGTACTCTTTGAATGTGTGGATAACTCTGAATTAATACTATTCAAAAAGAAAAAAAGGGCCACTTCAGTTTCACTGTGCTGATGCTCTCTGCACATCTGGTATCTTAAAAGGTTTCACATGTAATCTTACAAGTACTAGATTGAATATAATGTTATTTAAGTATAATATTAATTGTCTAATATTATATTTTTATAATGTAAGTATAATATTGAATTTTTAACAAGGCACACAATGTATTCAATTTCATTAGTTTCCCCTGAGAAATAACAGTGCCTCTTGAACTTTTTCTCACAAAACCTAGAGTCCTAAGTTTGATTTTTTTTCTCTTTATTTATGTGTCAAGTCTTTAGCAAGTTTCCAAAAATGTGAACAAATGGAGCACAGAACATAAGTGACAGGGGTTTCAGAATTTGTCTGACTTGCCTTCAGCTCGCTGAGAAAAGATTACATAGGGAAGAGAGGATACCCAATGTAAGACACTGAGACTACTTTAATCTTTTTTCAAATGTGCACAATGACAACAATTTACATTCCTCAAATCCCCAAGAACAAAATGTCAAAGCAATGCACGTAAACCATTAAGCTATATCCTCTAAAGGCATTAGTACAATTACTTGTTTTATTGGCTTTAAACATGCAAGCCAAACCACGATAAACTGAATGGAGCATATGTCGTTCATTATATCATAAGTATAAATGGAAATTTTTAATATCACCCCAGCTGTTTCTATCAAAAGCAGAAGGTAATTAATGATGACTAGGCTAAACAACAACAACAAAAACCCAACTCTGAAATAACTTTATACCCAACCCTCAAAACACTTAATATTCATCATATTGTGAAATCTGTGAGGCAAATATATTAACACTTCTTTATTATATTCCCTAAGGGACCAAATTTTAAGTTTTTATTTTAATTATAATGTGTAGCAAGCCAATTATCATATGGAGTGAGTCAGTGAATGGGATTACACTGTTTTATGGGTCCTCTGACAGTGCTGAGGACTGAATGTTTAGATGCAGAAATATATATAATGAGAAAGAACTTGTTGAAGGACTCTCTCAAGTGAGAACGGAGTCTCATTAGCCTAGAAATAATAACAACAATAAGAGCTACCATTTATTGATGTTTACTATCTGACCTGCACTCTCCCCCTGCCCCCAATAAATCCTCACTACAGTCCTATGAAATAGCAGCAGTGGTATGGTGAGCTGGCTTATACTGGCTAGAGAATGCTTATTCTTCCCAATTCAGTGGCATATTGATAGCATTTATCTGCACCCCACTGAAAATAGGTATGATTATTTGTACACTATAGAGGAGACAACTGATACTTAGCAAGACTACATGATTTCATTGAGGTCACAAAATTCAAGCCCAAAATTTGCCTCAAAACAATCTGATGGAGAAAGGAAAAATGGGTAAGGACACAGATAAAACAAAATTGGCTCTGAGTTGATTATTGCTGAAACTGAGTGATAGATAACACAGGGTCCACTGAGCTATGATGTCTAGTTTTAAATGTGATTTACAATTTTCCATAATAAGTAGTTTAAACACACACACATACATAATACTGACACTTGGTAAAAAAAAAAATCAACTCAAGATAATAAAGGCCCACAGAATCAGAAGTTGAGGATGTAGGGATCAGTAAATTTTTTTGATGCTAAAAGCTGATAACCAATACTTTACATTACTATTTATTTATGGATAAAAACCCTATTAAAAATCCTAGAACAACCCAAATGCCCATTAATAAGGGATGATGAATAAATATAGTTCACACAATAAAGTTTTATGCAATTATAAAAAAGTAATGAGGACTATGTCTACATACTAATATTGATTGGTTTCCTAGAAATATTTTAATATTTTCAATAAAAAACAACATAGATATATAAACTGTACAGGTTGCTGCTATTTATCTAAGAGAGAAAAGAAGATATATAAATATACAAGGTGTCCCAAAAAGTGCATACACACTTTACAGCTGATAGCTCAATATCTATCTGGTGGCACATTACAGAGAACTCTTCTAAATTAATCCAAATGCAGTAGCTTGATTCTATATCCCTAATTATTTAAAATATTTAAATCAACAATAATGAGGTTGCCTGGCTGGCATGGCTCAGTGGTTGGGCATCAACCTATGAACCAGGAGGCCAGGGTTCAATTCCTGGTCAGGGCACATGCCTGGGTTGTGGGCTCGATCCCCAGTGTGGAGCATGCAGGAGGCAGCCAATCAATGATTCTCTCTCATCATTAATATTTCTATCTCTCTCTCCCTCTCCCTTCCTCTCTGAAATTAATAAAAATATATTTTAAAACAAACAAACAAAAACAATAATGGCGTTATTTAAACCAAAAAAAAAACAAAAACGGCAAACACTACAGGTAAAAATATTCACCCATCCCCACTGCAGAGAACAAGTTGTTAAATATTTACTACCAACCTTGAATTAAAGCACACCACTAAAGTAAATAAAAATATTGTAAGCCTAAATTTGAAATGGAAGTATCTGGAAGAACTTAGGATATATTCTACCTTACACACACACACACACACACACACACACACACACACACACAACCTACACTTAATCTTAGCCAAAAGGCCAAAAAGTAATAGACACTCCTGAGCTCTGTTTACTGAAAAGGCCTAGAAACAATAATCACCTGGAGAAACATTGAAATAATGCTGTCAAATTAGCATTGCCAATGAAAAGAAAACAGGGCTTCTAGAGAGCAGAGGTATAGGAAATAAAACATACATGATCAGCCTGGAACATTTTGTCATACGGGAAAGCAAGCAAGCTACCAAGGATGCAGGGGTAAACTTGAATAGGCTTCCACTGGCCAAAAATGAGATAATTTGAGCATCAATTAGGATGATAACCTCAACTGATTGAAACACATTAAATATATTTAAATCATAAGTTTAAAATGATACTTTAAAAATTCACAAAAATAAATTACTAAGAATTTTAATTTTGAGATAGCTAGAATTTCCTGGCAAATGCACCAATCATAATTCTAAAACAAACAAAAACACCATAACAAACCCTATTATAAAAACACTAAAATGCAGTGGCTATTATTTTAATTACTAGAGTCCCAGTGCACAAATTTGTGCATGGGTGGGGTCCGGCCGGCCCTCCTTGATCAAGGCCGATCAGGCCAGACTGGTGGGGCGGGGGAACAGGGGGGGAGGCCAAGGGCAGTTGGCTGACCAGCCCTGCCCCCTGGTTGAACTCCCAGTGGAATTCTGGGTCAAGGGGGCAATTTGCATATTAGCCTTTCATTATATAGGATTATTATTATGAAATGATAAATGATTTTCTGACTCTTTACCAATATCCTTAAAATAATCAACAGCATGTCATTGGTGAAAATTCCATAACACCCTCAGGATAATTCTACCACGTGTTTAGCATTGTAAAAAGTAGTATCACCAATACAGACATAAAATGCAATGCTTGATAACAAAGATCTTCTACCCTAACTGCAGAGGCGAGCAGACATTAAAGCACAAAACAGAAGATTAGTTATAAATGCTGAAGTACAGAGTAGGAGGAATTCTATTTAGCATAAAGGGAGGAGAGACTGCTTAAATAATAATTTTTTTTCTGATGTAAAATATATATAATTGATTTCAGAGAGAAATGGAGAGGGAGAGAGAGATAGAAACATCAATGTTAAAAGAGAGTCACCGATCGGCTGCCTCCTGCACACCCCACACTGGGTGCATGCCTGAGCCCAAAACCCAGTCATGTGCCCTGACTGGGAATTGAACCCTGATCTCCTGGTTCATAGGTTGATGCTCAACCACTGAGCCATGTCAGCTGGACTGATATAGTTTTGATTGAAGGTGCTTTAAGGTTTCTAGAAGCTGGTGTAGGAACATGCTTTCAGTTCTCCGAGGACTCCTTCACCTCAAGCAACCACAAATATTATTCGAGTTAAAAAAAATTGTCCCAAACCCCTGGTATGCTGACACACTCTTAGGGTTTATATTTTGGAAAGATTATAGCATATTACAAATGACTGCATTGTTATCTGCCCAGGAAGGGAGAAGGAAGAAGTGGGACTTAAGTCTGGAGGTTGGCAGAGCCCAGGTCATGAATCACATTATTTGCAAATAGGTGTATTTTAGGTGTCTTGGTGAAAGGTATTTTTTAGTGAAGTTGGCACTCTGCCTAGCTATATTTCAGGTAACATATGGTTTCTGTGGTAAGACTGGTCATAAACTGTTATAGAAACTCCTGCTCACTAATAGGAAAACCTATTTATGTTCCACAGGAAGGAGAAAAAAAAGAGTTCCAGATATAGAGAGTGACCAACAGTGTCAAATACTGCCAAGAGACCAGGAAAGGTGGGATTAAAAATAAGCCATTGGGTAAGACTAACAGAATGCCAATGTTGACTTTTATGAAAATAAAATCAACAGTATGCTGGACAAAAAAGAAAGCTTTATAATAATGTATTGAGTGGTGAGTAGGGGGTGAAGAAGTGAAATTTCTTAGTAATTTATAGAAACATCAATGTGAGAAACATCGATTGGTGGCCTTCCCACACTAATTGAACCGGCTCCCTGAGTATGTGCTCTGATTGGGGTTGGAATCTGCAACCTTTCTGTGTGTGGGCGGCGCTCCCACCAATTGAGCACTGGGCCAGGGCAAGTATGCTTTCACATGAAGTTTGGCAAGGAGGGAAGCAGGGAAGTATGATGATAGTTTGAGGGTGAAGTCAGATCAAGCACAGGATTTATTTTTTGTTTTTAGTCTTTTGAGCATGTCTGTAAGCTGGAAAAAAAGCAAAGAGGGAGAGATTGAAAATAAAAAGACGAAAGTATGCTAAATAGGTTCTGGTACTAATTTCAGTGGGGGAGAGGGAGCAGGATAGAGATTTCTCCATATCCCAGCGGTTCTCAACCTATGGGTCGCGACCCCTTTGGTGGTCGAACGACCCTTTCACAGGGGTCGCCTAAGACCATCCTGCATATCAGATAGTTACATTACGATTCATAACAGTAGCAACAGTACAGTTATGAAGTAGCAACAAGAATAATTTCACGGTTGGGTCACAACATGAGGAACTGTATTTAAAGGGCCAGAAGGTTGAGAACTACTGCCATATCCAAATAATTCTCCAGACACCAGCTGAGTAAAATTTAACACATTCACAGATTCAGGGTTCGGTTCTGCAAGACTGCTCTCCTACCTTCACTTCAGATACCAGTCACAAGACCAGGTTATGTGCTTCTGACAGACCGACTATAGATTGGTGGTTCCGGTGACCTCCTCCTTGGACTTAAGACACCAATTTCAAGTCCAAGTTGTTACCTCTATTTCTGATCAACTATTTATAAATCAAAGGTTCCCATAACTCCCTCCACCGGCCTGATTAATTTGGTAGACCAGCTCATAGAACTCAGAGAAACATTACTTACTAGATCACCGGTTTATTGTAAAAAGATATAACTCAGACACAGCCAGATGGAAGAGATGCATAGGGCATGTTATGGGAAGCAGCACAGAGCTTCCATGCTCGCTGACATGTTCACCAACAACCTTTTGGGTTTGTATGGAGACTTTATTGCATAGTTATAAATGATGAAATCACTGGTCATTGGTAATTGAGTCAACCTCCAACCCCTCTTCCCTCCCAGGAGGTTGGAGGAATGAGGAGGTTACTGATCATGTTGTTGGCTTCCCTGGTAACCAACTCCCATTCTTAAGTTACCTAACAGCTTCCCAAAAGTCATGGCATTAAGACAACAAAGACACTTTTATAGTTCTTACCACAGGAAATTCCAAGGATTTTAAGAAGTCTGTGCCAGGAACAGGGTCAAAGACCAACTGTATATTTTTTATTATAAATCACAATATCACAGATATAAAAATAAAGTCAGACTTTGACAGTGGGAAACCCATGAATTAATTCAGTGGCTGCCCATCATGTACAGCTCCCTGTGGTCGTAATTCTAACCTGTCTTGGATGAGGCCAAGATGTAGGAAATGCAGGAAGCAGAGTGGTATAAAATAAGTACAAATTTTCTCACTAAAGAAGGAAACAGTAAGATTTTTCAGGCAGTACAGGATGACTGATCCTTTAGTATATGGATCTGAAAGTGCTCCGCTGTCAGTGAATTTGAATTATTACAGCAATGTCTGAGAATTTGCAGGGGAGTACAGTTGATACATAGTTCAAGAAGATAAAAGGCAGTGTTAACTGGAAATTAATTTCCAATTATAGTATCAGACATCCTATTGAGGTGACAAAGGAAAGCTAGGTAGATAGGGGTGGGACCATGGGAAGGGAAAATAAAACCCAAGAACCCAGCTAGGAGTAGTTACTAAGATACCCCAACTGGGTGGGAAAAGAAGGGTGCACGAGAGAGGCATCAACTTTAAAATGTATAGATATTGCTAAGATAGGCAGCTTGCAGATAACCAATCACAAGTTTGTAAGGCACAGAAATCAATCCCAAGGATGCTGCTAAGGCAAAATTCTTTGAAAGGACCAATCAGGAATTAACGAGCATATATAAAAGAGATTGGCCATTTCGTATAAAGGCGTTCATTATGAATCTAAGAGGAAAATACACAATGCATAAAAGCACAAGACATAATTATGATCATCATAGTCTCTACCCAAAAGACAACTAAAACACCATGCACCATGCACGAGAATCATGGAATGTGAGAGCTGCAAGGTGCCCTGGAACCATCTGACTTAACTTCATCCTTTTACAGATGAGGAAACTGGGGCTCAGGAAGGTGGTGTGATTTGTCCAAATGTCACTGGAGAATTGCATGAGGGGAATTTCTCTGGCTAGTGGAAGGGGGTTCTTGGGGAG
The DNA here is from genome assembly GCF_964212035.1 of Myotis nattereri. Classification (NCBI taxonomy): domain Eukaryota; kingdom Metazoa; phylum Chordata; class Mammalia; order Chiroptera; family Vespertilionidae; genus Myotis; species Myotis nattereri. Next base: position 68,874,635 of record NC_138086.1, read on the forward strand.
CTGCTGCAATAAGAATTTCTGGAGGTTCCCATGGGAGGATGAGATGTGGTAGAAATTTTTATTTGCATGGAATTATATCCCTCGGTTTGTAAAGTCCCATTCTCCTTAAACCAGTCCTAGAAAATGTGCAGCTGGGACTTCAGGAGAGCTAAAAGCAAAGACAGTGTCCAAAGTTTCTGTTCCCTGGTGGAGTTGAGTCCAGCACAGCATCAGACTAACTCCAGTCCATCAGTCCATTGTGTGGGGCAAATGCAGGTGGGCCAAGAGGGTCAAGAGAGGGAACTCCCTTTGTTCCGGAGCTTACACATCTCAGATTTCACACCCTTGCAGTGGCCATGACTATTCTGGCCAACGACCTGCTCCCAGGTGTGACTGACAGATAATCACCTTTCCTACACCAGTCAGACCTGACTGGGCATTCATCTATCCTTCCTTCCTTTGTCCCAGTTCCTTCTCTCAGAATCTGCAAGGAACAGTCCTGGATGGAGTTAAACTGCAGCTTCCTGGCAAAGCTGTACAACTGACATGCCTATACTATCTGGCCTTCCCTTTGCTCCTTTCCTGTTAACTAATTAGTAACTGGGTTAAATACAACAGTATCACAAGGACATAGAAGTCATTAGTGAGAGAGGTGAGGTTAGAATCCAGATTTCAGAGGCCCAGCTGCCATTCTGAAAACCCCACACCCGTATAATGGGGTTAGACCTTTGAATGGCCTCACCTCGGTGTCCTCCTTAACCACATCTTCATGGGACACCAACTCTTGCAGTTTTTCAGATTTTCATTAAAAAGCTATGGAAAGGGGCTTAAAGTGAGAGCGTCTGGAGGATCAAAGGTGAACTATGGAATACGGAGGGTGGCAGACTTTGCCCAGTGGGATTAGACCAAATAAAACATTCAACACTTATATGTTCTGTATCCCTGTAGTGACTTTTTTCATGCTGCTTTTCTGTACATTCCTTTACCTGAATCTCCTCTGAGATTGGTAACATGGACATTATTTGAGGAAGACGTTTCACTCCAGGACAGTATGGTACAGACACATCTCACATTCCACGTAAGGTGAAATCACTTGCAATCATTATTTTCCTTTTAAAAATCCACTAAGTTGTTCAGCATAGGAAGAGATCACTGTTTTGTTGGTGGAGCACCAAAGGAAGTAGTTGGCGTGCAAAAACGGGACATGTTGAGCAAAACATATGCAGCCTTAAACAATAAAGTTTGCACGGAGCCCAGGAGATGGTCACACTACTGGAATCACGCAAGAACTCAGACAAACCAAAGCAACAGCAGATTCCCATCCTGCATTTCTCCTTCACCCAGAGGCATGTGCTTTTTGGATGGGAAGACAAGAATTATTACTTGCACCATTTGTTTTTATTCTCCCTCTACCTCCCTCAATTCTAGTAGAACTGTCATAACTTAAACACATATATGACACAATTCCACTCTAAATGACTAACCAAGATCACAAGACTAATTACTGTCATTTCAGGCCCATATGTAAATGGTATCATGAAAAAGTTAATGAAAAGTGTTTATTTTGAAAGTCAGAGTGTGAAAATCCTGAAGCTTGGAGCCAAGCACCTTGATTAAGCATCCATATCTGATGTTTGAAAACCATGGAACCTTGATCAATTTACCCTTGATTTCAATTTCTTTACCTGCAACAGGAGGTTAATATTAGCAATCTTTTATGTATAGTATGTTATGTGCATCAAATGGAATAATGCCAGTTAGAATATTTGTAAACTGGGAAGCCATAACAAATGCAAGAATTATTGTTATTTAAAATTACCAGTTGCTATTGTTGGAATTGGTCTTGAACATGTGATAAACTCCTGAATCTATTACCAGAAGCAAGCAATGAGTACTAGTTCACCATATACAAAAAAGCACTACAGCTTAAAAATAAACAAACAAAAGCAGCCCTAATTAAAGTTGGGAAAAACAAATCTAAACAGATTTGTTTTGTGCTGATGGTTTTCCCAAATTGAGTCCAGGTGCACTTTAAAGACCCACATTGGGCACGTTTGACAGCAGGTATGGGCTTGCTTCTTTTTTAGGTAATGGATATAGCACTTGTAACCCCATCTATGAAATGCACAATTGATTAGATTCTTTAAAAACTATTTGTGATTGTACTTCTGAAATCATTTAGACCCCTAGTAAATCATTTAGGTAACCAAAGTAGGTAATTTACAAAGTAATTTTTTCTCTCGTTTTCATATTTTAAGTCAAAAGAAAATGTGTGGCAATTGGATCAAAACTTAGTCATCCCCATCAGCAAAATATTTTTGGAACATGTACCCTAGTATGTACTAGTGTGTCTTTATTTCAAAAAACACAGACACTTACTTCTATACACAATCCAAAATAGACCCCAGCCAGGACAATGATAAAACATAGAAGTTCTCATATTTTCTTCACTTCATCCAATGGATCATCTTGTCTGCCCTCTATGGCCTATGCATAGCCCTCCCCGATCCTTGGTATACACACATTTTAAAGACATAGAACTAGATGGTTCTTTATTCACTACTTAATTACTGCCTTAATAAGTAAATATATTTCACCTAGTAAACAAAACCAGGTAATACATAAAATATAATTGTATAGTTTAAAATTAACCCTAACCAAAAATGAGAACTGGTAACACTAAAATTAGCTTGCTTCACACACACAACTGTAACTGAACTGATGTCACATAAGTTCTGCAACAGCTAAATAAATGACAGTTAATATTTACTTGAAGCAATTTAAACATTCATGTGTGGATTTTGGTACAAAATATATTATTTATGTACTCTTATTGTTGTACACTACTTTCAAGCCATGAGGCGATGCCTTCATTTAAAAGAGAAACTCGATAAACCAAACCATTTATATTTCCCAGTTTGATAATAGTACCCCAAAATGTCAGCCCTTAAGAGAAAGATTAGTTCATTATGTTGCCTTACTGAAAAAAATACTCACACACAGGTTTGTTATGTGTCCTTTGGGCATGGAAATATGAAGTTACTGAAGAGTCTGTGCTACTTTTTATTTTGGAATATATATTACAAACCACTTAAAATATGCTGGATCAAAGTTGCTGAGCTTTCTATGCAACTACTACACATAAATAAGAAAATAAAAAGAAATTTAAATGAGAATATTCAAGAATATTTCCTAGAAGAAAAATCAGTATTTCTTCAACTGAAATATCTCAGTTAATTTTTGGCTCAGAATTCTGACCTTTAAATATGCTATTTTTTTTAAAAAAAATCATTGTTATTGTTCCTGATTTGGCATATTTTCCTGTGTCCTGAAATTTAATCTCCTCTTGACCGCAGGAGACAATAATGTTTAATAACTATAAAAATGGAAATACTCTTGATTTCATTTTACAAAATAGTAAGGGTAGGGGGGAATCTACCAATTTTCTTTGTGTGATAAAACGGTGTGTACCAATCACAAACTGCCTAATTCATATTCCAAACCAGAGTAGACCCCAGGCAACGCTGTGAAGTCAGCCAAATTTGTCCACTGTGTCTTCCCACCTCCTTTTTCAATGCCTTTTTTTCCTCCTGGCGCCAAGGCCCTCCTGCTCTGTCCAAGTGCTTGACAAAATTCAAAGCACTATTTTTTTTTTAAATTGGCCATACCCAAAGGCACCCCTAAGGCCACCTCCATGCATAAGTGGGATGCTGCTCCATATGGACCCAAATACAAAGAAAGTGCCTGAATTTTCATAATTAAATACCACCTGAATCTCCATAACTTAAAGTTTATGGATCTCCTTTTAATCAGTAAAATAAGATATTAGGAACCAATCTGAAAATTCAGACTCAGACTGACCAAGCTGAATTCTTTGTTAAACCATCAGGTAGGCAAACTTCTAAGGGTCATGTTAATGTTTTTAGAATTCTTAAATTATATTTCTGTGTTAAAATAAATAAGTCTAAAAAGGCAAAACCATGTTTTCAAAACCTACCTCCACATATAAGTCAATTAAAAGTATGTGATTAAATTTTATTTTATAGAAAATGTACAACAAGAAGCTCCACTGTATGTTTCTGTCATTTAGAACTTTAATCTACTAAAAAGGTTTCCTTAATTTAAGTGTTGATGCCATTAGTCCCCTACCTCCTGACCTTAGTGCTAGAAAAAGTCTATCGATCCAGCTCAACCCCCACTAATCCGACAGAAGTAGATAACAATCATGTTTTTCTTTCTGCCTCATACGCGATGGAACTCAGACTTATTTTAAATCTCCCACTGTAATTTTGGATTTGTCCATTTCTTCTTTCATTAGTTCTTTCAGTTTTGCTTCATGAATTTTGAGCCTCTGCTAAATGATATACATGCAATTGAGCCTTGAACAACAAGAGTTTGAATTATGTAGATTTTTTTCAATATGTACAGTACTATAAATGGATTTCCTCTTCCTTATGATTTTTAATAACATTTTCTTTTCTCTAGCTTCTTTACTGAAACAATATAGTATATAATACATATAGCATACACAATATGTGTTAATCAACCACTTATTTTATCAGTAAGGCTATTAGTAGTTAAGTTGGGGAGTGAAAAGTTACATGTAGATTTTGACTACATGGGGAGACAGTGCCCCTAACCCATGCTTTGTTTAAGGGTCAACTTTGTATGTATTTAAGATTATTATGACTTCTTATGAATTGCACCTTTGACCCTCATTAAATGTTCCACTTGATCTGTCTTGCTATTTTGTCTCACATTAATATGGCCACATCAACTTTTCATATGCATTGTTTGCATGGATATATCCTTTTTCCATCATTTACTTTTAATCCACTTATATTTTTCTACTTAAGCCACCCCTCTTGTGACAGGATATATGTGGAATATGTGGATCTTGATTTTTACATCCAGAAATGTTTACAATTTCTGTCTTTTAACTGGAGCACTTAATTTGTTTATATTCAACTAGAGGCCCAGTGCATGAATTCGTGCATGGGTGGGGTCCAGCCAGCCCGCCCCGATGGGGGCCTATTGGGAAGGGCAGGCAGGGGGGGAGGGGCCGCAGGTGGTTGGCCGGCTGGCCCCGCTCCTGATCGGGGTGTTGGGGCCGACTAGGGGCTGGGGCGGCTTGGGGGGTGCAAGCGGGGCCTGGTTCAGGCTGGTTAGCTGTCACAGTGTGCGTCATAGCCACCAGTCGTTCTGGTCATTCTGGTCATTCCGCCGTTCCAGTTGCTGGGCTTTTATATATATAGATGTGTCTAGTGACGTGGTTAGGTTTAAGTCTATCACTTTTTCATTTGTTCCTTCTGTGCACAAAAGTTCAGAAGCAAATAGTAATTTCACAATTTTTTTTTAATATATTTTATTGATTTTTTACAGAGAGAAAGGGAGAGAGATAGAGAGTTAGAAACATCGATGAGAGAGAAACATCGATCAGCTGCCTCCTGCACATCTCCTACTGGGGATGTGCCCGCAACCCAGGTACATGCCCTTGACCGGAATCGAACCTGGGACCTCTCCGTCCGCAGGCCGACGCTCTATCCACTGAGCCAAACCGGTTTCGGCAACTTTACAAATTTTTAAAATGTGGAATGTGAAGCTTAGAGGTAAGAAAGTGTGAACAAGGATGTACAAGGGTGAGATGTAAAGTGGTATAATAAATAGGCATTTTAAACCCCACATTTTAATGTTATTGGTTTTTTTCTCCTTTCTTTTATTTTAAGAAAATACAACAACAAGAAGAAATATACCATACTTTATTTTTACCCACTTTCATACCATTTCCAGTGGCCTTCATTACTTTGTATAGATTCTAGTTACCACCCGCCATTATTTCCCATTTACTGAAATAATGTCTTTTAGAATTTCCTGTAGAGCAGATCTGATGACAATGAATTACTTCACCTGACGTTGATCTGAAAAATAACTTTTTAAAATTTATCTTGAGAATTATCTATGCTGGATGTAGAATTCTGGGCTGACAGGTAATGTTTTTTATTCTTTCTTCACTTCAGTGATGCCATTCAAGTCTCCCGACTCCCACTGTTTCTGATAAGAAGCAGGAAGTCACTCTTACTTATGTACAGGCATCTTTTTTCTCTGGCTGCTTTAAAGGCTTCGCTTTTATCTTTGCTTTTTAGCTGTTTGACTACAGTGTGCTTGGATATGACTTTCTATTTATTTACACTGCTTGGGATTTGTTGAGTTTCTTGAATCTGTAAATTATATTTTTTTTATCAAATTGAGGGCCATTATTTCTTCAAAAGTTTTTATGCCCAACTCACATTCTCTTCTTTCTCTAAAATCCTATTATTCAGATTTTAGACCACTGGCCTACAGGCACCTGAAGTTATTCTTCAAACTTTGTTCTATTTGATCCAAACTGAACAATTTTTATTAATCTGTCTCCAACTTCACTGACTCTTCTGCCTTCTCTAATATGCTGTTAAGCTCAACCTGTGAATTTTATTGCCAATTGAACTTTTCAGTTTTAGAATTTCCATTTGGCTCTTTTATCATAGTTTATTTTCTCTGTTAATATTCTCTCTATATTAAACTCACTAAGATCATGTTTCCATTGAATGCTTTGAATTGAGCATATTTTCCTTTAGTTCTCTGTACATTTTCATAATTGCTGCTTTAAAGTCTTTGTTAAATCCAATGTCAGGATTGGTTTCTATTGAGTGCTTTTTTTTCTTAACTACAAGTCCCATTTTCCTGTGTATTCACATTTATTCATTTTTGATGACACCATGTAGAGACTCTGAATTCTGTTATTTTCCTCTGAAGAGTTTGGATTAATGTTCTGAAAGACAGTTCAATTACGGACTGACTGTTTTAAATTGTGTAAGCTTTGTTTTATAAAAGCTTTGTTAGGACAGATCTGTAGAAAGCCCAAAGAATTTCCCAAATCCCTCTAACGTGATAGGATTCAGCATCCACACACTATTATCCTTGAGGATCTTTGTCAAAGATTGGTGATTCTAGAGCAGTGGTAACCAAACAGTGGTCCACAGACCACTGGTGGTCTGTGAGGTTCAAAAGGTTGGCAACCACTGTTCTAGAGGACCTCTTGCTCTACATCAGGTTTTTACTCTTAAGGAATGACCTCACTGGCCTTTTTAGCATTTTAGCTGGATGCCTAGAGTGTTTTTAAGGTGTTAACATGATCTCTTCACTCTGGCTGGGCTGGCTCTTCCATGACCTCCAACACTATACACCCTCTACTTTCTCTATTCTATCCTCATCCCTGAATGAGCCTCTGTCGGGCAAGTGCCATGCGGTCTCATCCTGTACTTGTGCAACCTAGCCACCAACTCATGAGCAATCCTCAAAAGACTTCTAGGCCCCTCCCTCTGAAAAGTTCCCTCCAAATGTCCAATCCAACAGATACTTGCCAATTCACCTGCCCCAAACTCTGATCTCAGACCCCTAATCTCAGCAGGACCACCTCCTGAGACCACCTGCTGCTGGGACTCCGGTTTGCTAATCCACAATTAGGAAACTGTCCGCAGGCAGAAAGTTTGGGCAATCATGAGGCTCACCTCTGTATTACACTGCCCAGTGCTCATTAAGTTAATCTCTGCATATATATTGTCTAGTTTTAAGACTGATTGTAGTGGGTTAGCTGGTCCAGTACCAGAACTTCATTATGGCTGAAGTGGCAAAATGCCTCAGAGCTAAATTGTGTACTCAACTAAAGTAACTAACTCGAGAATCAGGGAGTTATCTATCTCCTAAGTGGTTTCTGCTCATCCTTTACTTTGTAAATTCATTTTTGAAACTCTTTTTATGTTGTAAGTAATCTCAAATTATTTTCACCAATGGGTATTTATAAAGTACAGATAAATAAAAACAATCAAACATATTCTTACTACTTATCACACCGTTTTTAGCAATACACGGAACACATGCACTACACAATTTTTAACCACCAGAAACTTATTTCCAAAGCAAAAGGCTATAATCACCATATTAACATAGAACAGTCCCAGATTGATAGGTCTATGTCTTCAGAACAAGAATAACCACCTTGTCTCAGTGGTTAGCTCTGCCTATTGACCTCCTACAGACGGTGGAGGGAAGGAGTAGAGGGGCAGCAGTGAGTGAGCTCACCCATCCAGCAAAGAGTCACAGAGGGATCTGGTGGGAAATATTTTCATTTTACACATCAGGTATAAAGTAAGCATACACTAGAATTGAGAGGAAAAGGAGAAGAGCAAAACAACATTTTAGGAGCCACTATGTCACTGCATAATAATTCCCAGATATTAACCGCAATCTAAGCAAACTTATAACATCCTGTTAAAATTACAAAGTGGACATAAATATATGACTTACTTATTAAAGACTGCAGCACAAGAAAACATATGCAAGTCTTTGGAATTCTTTCCAACATAATCTGGAAGTGTCAAAGAGTGCAACCAGTTAAAATTCAAAACCCTGAATCTCTCCTTCATAACTGATAAATGGAAATTACCTCAGGTCCTTCTAAATGAAATCCTGGTAGTAAAGATGATTCTGAAGAGATTTAAGAGACTTAGAGCATAATTCATATTTTAGACACATGTGAGAGGCAACCCCCAAGAGTCAATAAAACTTCACATAAAAGCCACTTTCGAGCAAGCATTCTTGAAGAACATTCTGAAGACAACATAACAACATGAATTCTCACAGTGACCGAGGGGATCTTGTCGCAGGATAGCTATTTCTTTGTTTGATTTTGTACTCCTAAGGGACTACTGACTCTGATTTCGGCCTCTCACTTTCTTTAACAATTGGCCATCACTGACACTTTTTTAGGATTAACTTATATAGACAGACTGAAAGAAAAGCATGTCATTAGGGATTCAATTAAAAATGAAATGCCAGAATATCCCCTATTTACTCCCCCAAATACATGTTTGCTTCATCCTCTAAATACATTTATCTATGAAGTATTGTACGCAAGGACAAGCTGACACTGGATAAAGCTAGGGAGCATTAACTTTGGAATTTACTATACTGTTGAAAGCTGTGAACACAAAGAATGTAAATGTCTATTTTCCTTAATTACAGTTATCGACTATCCTTCCAAAAGTATTCATTAATTTACAAGATTTTTTCATGCTTAAATGTAAGTATATAAAAGTACCAAATACTATCAAATACAACGTATTACTATTATTAAGCTTTTATTGCTTTTGACCTTCTATTGACATTGTAATACTTTATATTGTAATTACACTGAGCATTAACAGAATATAGCCAGGTGCTTGGTTTTATTTTTACTGTGTGAACTAATCTCTATTTGAAAAGTTTAACAATGGACACTCTTTTCAGAAATATACCACGTAATACTTAATGCTATCTGAAAAAAATTGTGATTCAAACTATGAAAAAAATTATCGCACGTTTATATGCTAAAATATCAGCTGTTAAAAAAGTCTCCTTGGCTGAAAACCAGTATTTTAGGTTCTAAAATAGAAACAATTTTAAATTAGTTACTTTTACTAGTATGTTTTATCACTTGAGAAATTTCTAGACATAGAAAGTCTACCTCAGCATCACCGATACCTCTGTACTGCTGAACCTCTGGGCACTTTCCGGGCTTTACTTCATTTGCCTTCTCCACGGCTTTGACCTACGAACTTCTGCAACCCTTCAGAAAATGCTCTCTTCCTTTGACCACCAGGACACCCACTTGCCGGTGTCCCCTACCTCTTACCTGTCTCTTCTCAGGGCGTTTTGCAAATTCCTTATTTTGCCCCTCTCTAATATTAGTACACCTCAGAGTTGAATTCACTCTTTTCTTCTCCCTTCCCCCTGCTAGTTCATTCCCAATTTTTTATCTCAAGCCCAAACCTCCCATCAGCTCCTTAGTGTTGCATACTGGACACTTCCATTTGAACATCACTACATGTCTGACTCAGCTCATCATCCTTGATGTGTTCCCTGTTAGAATGAAAACCATCACCTTCTACCTGGGTCAATAAGCTGAGTGTTATCTTTAATCCATCACTCTCCTTCAACTCTAACTTCCAAACCTGCAGATTCCATTTCTCTACTATATCTTTTTTTTTCCACATGGTTATTTCTGTTTCTTTTTATTTATTTTTTTAATATATTTTTTATTAAGATATTACATATGTGTCCTTATCCCCACGTTATCCCCTACTCCCCCACTCATGTCCTCACCTCCCCCCCACCCCCCCGTTGTCCGTGTCCATTGGTTAGGCCTATATGCTTGCATATAAGTCCTTTGGTTGATCTCTCCCCCTTACCCCCACCCTCCCCTACCTTCCCTCCAAGGCCTGACAGTCCAATCAATGCCTCTCCGTCTCTGGATCAGTCCTTGTTCATCAGTTTATGTTGTCCATTATATTCCACAAATGAGTGAGATCATGTGGTATTTATCCTTCTCTGACTGGCTTATTTCAGTTAGCATAATGCTCTCCAGCTCCATCCATGCTGTGGTAAATGGTAAGAGTTCCTTCTTTTTTACAGCAGCGTACTATTCCATTGTGTAGATGTACCACAGTTTTCTAATCCACTCATCTGTTGATGGGCACTTAGGCTGTTTCCAAATCTTAGCTATGGTGAATTGTGCTGCTATGAACATAGAGGTGCATATATCCTTTCTGATTGGTGTTTCTGGCTTCTTGGGATATATTCCTAGAAGTGGGATCACTGGGTCAAATGGAAGTTCCATTTTTAACTTTTTGAGGAAACTCCATACTGTTCTCCACAGTGGCTGCACCAGTCTGCATTCCCACCAGCAGTGCAGTAGTGTTCCTTTTTCTCCACATCCTCTCTAGCACTTGTCATTTGTTGATTTGTTGATGTTAGCCATTCTGACAGGCGTGAGATGGTACCTCATTGTTGTTTTGATTTGCATCTCTTGGATGATTATCTCTACCATATCTTAACAGATGCACTGCTCTCCATTTCCTCCATCATCACCTTGCTTCACACCCATCATTTCTCCCCTGGATTACTGCCAACTGTGTCCTTCCTCCATTCCTCAATTCTCCATATCTTATGCCCAAAGGGATCTTTCTAAAATGCAGATTGGTCATATGACATCCTTGCTGAAATATCTTCAATTCCAGACTCCCTAGTATGGCCTCTGAGACCCCTTAGAGTGTGACTCCAGCTTTCTTTTCAGGTTCTCATTTTCCATTTCTCCAGTCACACTAAATTTCTTACAGTTATTTTTAAAAATGCCATCATCTCTCCTGCCTCCAGGCCTTACCACATGCTGGTCCCTCTTTCTGGAATATCCCCCTTCTTCCTGGATCCTTCAATTTTATACACACAATGAAGCATGTCCTCTCTTACTAAAGAACACACTCTGCCTCACTTATAAGCTCCCTTATTGTTGTTCTTACCCTGATCTTTGCGACTTCAGTACAGCCAGTTTTCCCTCATACTAGGATGGTGATTTACTCAACATTGTATCTCTGGTGTCCACTTTGGTAAAGATTTATCAAATTGTTGGCGTTTGCCTTCTTCTTCTCCCAACTTTCAGGTACACACATCTTGGAGCTGTTCCTGAGAAATGACTCATCCAGGATCCAGATATCTCTGCCTCCTCTGAAATCAAGAGCAGGTGGAGATCACGAGAGACTCGACCTGAGCGGTTGCCTGGAGGTGGTGAATGGGGTTCCTCCAGGGCAGGGTCTGCCACTCTGATGGAAATGCACGGTGACATTTCCTGCTTCCAAAACTTTAGCTCTAACTGACCATAAAAATTACACAATCATTTGTGTCCAGGATAGGGGTGGGATATTAATATACTAAACCTGAATAAAGAAATAATACTGAATTTATTTTCCTGTCTTCAAGTAAGGCAGATTCATAAATCCCTGTGTAAAGTATCCGTCCAAATGTTTGTCTCCACAAGAATATGTGCTTCTGACGGCAGACCAAACCCAGATTGGTTTTCTATTATTTACGTCTTTCCATGCAGATGGGCAGATGATAAGGTTTGACTCTACTCTCAGTTCATTCTTAAACATGAGACTTGGCGTCAAGTCATAACTCAAATCAAAGTGCACCTCAAGTTCAGACCCTAATGCTCAGTAAGGCAAAGGATACTAGATGTGTCGAAGCTATCGTGATTCTATTCTCAGTATTGTCTGTACAACTTTGGGCAAATCACTCAAACTCTCCTGGCTTTAATTTCCATACAAATCACATATTTTTCAAAGCATTTTAAGTAGAATAAGCAATACATGCAAAGAACTTAGTTCAATGTCTGACCCAAATAAGTATTAGCTACCTTTAATAATATGGCTACCATTCCTTCCTCTTCTGTTTTACAAGGCAGGCAGAATTCATTGGAGCTGGCAAGGAGGGGGGAGCAGAGAACATCTCTTGGTTTTTCATATTCTGATGTTTGCATTAAGTGCAATAAGATTGCCCCCTGCAGTGACAGGACAAAATTATACTTCCATATTCCATTGAAAGGATGGTGCACCGTATGCAGGCCTCTAGTGCCAAAACTTTTGTTTCATTTTGATTCTGAGGAAGAGAATGACCTGCCAGAACACCAACAACTATCCTTCCTGCAACACGTGAATTTCTCTGACAGGTGTCTCCATTCCAAACACTGACCAGGCCAACACTAGCTAGAACAGATGGCCCAGTTGGCAACATATGTATTTTCATCATTTTGCAGTTTCTCGCAGGTGCTAGGAGTGGGTGGTAGAACTCTGTGTTTTCTAATATTTTGATAACCTTGACTGCTGTCTTTCCCATGAGCCAATTTCGTTCTGGACATATTTCTAATTTTTAATATTTGACAACTGAAGACACCGATAGGGGAAATAAAAATGCTTTTCTAAAAACGGATCCTCCACACGTATAATCACACAGCTGACTCATTACCAAACATCATTAATTTTCTTTCCCTTGAGCCATTGTACTCACCTACATATCATTGCAATATTTGTCAAAATATCACAGAAACTGCTTGTAAGCATCTTCCACAAGCAGGAGTTTAATACTATCGTGTATTTAAATGGAAACAAATCTGTCCTTTTCTGAAATGAAAAACTACAAAAATATAATAATTCTTCCCTAATAGTAGAGAAGGCCAAGCCCAGTTTTTCTTCATTTGTGCTATTTCTAGACTTCAAACAGATGGCTGATTTAAGAAGCAGGCAATTTTAACATCCACAATCACAAGCAAAAAGGTGCCATAGCACATCTAAGTAGAAAAGCTTACACATCCTAGGTCTAATTTATAAGTAACTTTTATTTAGAACCTGAAAAAAAAACAAAACACAGAATAGAATTTTATACACACAAATACTTGATATTTTTAAAGCTATTTTTAGCTATTGTTTTATTTTTAGCTCAGTCATGATATAGATCATGAAATCATTACCATTATGAAACGGCTATTTCGAATATAAAAAAATAAAGGCATCAATAATTGTATAGGAAGCATCCCTCCTTGACCATAATTATTATCACTGTCATTGTCACTCTCATTGTCTATCATTGTATATAGTGGTTAAGAGCATGACAGTTAAGAGTATGAGCTCTGGAAAGTGGGGCCTAGGTTCAAATCCCTGCTCCCTTCCCCCTTCCTAGCTGTATGACCTGAACAAGTTGCTTAATTACTCTGGGCTTCCATGGCTTCCATGTCTTTATCCAGGGACATAAAAAACATTCAATAAATGTATTTCCCTTGTTATTTACCAGTTACTTTTCACAGTATATATCAAGGCCTCTCCCATCTTACACAGACAAACCAATTCTCTCTATTCCCATTTCCCTCTGGCTACTGTTCTCTTTCTCCTCCCTTTCGTTTCCTTCCTATTCATTATGTAGTTTCTGCTCCTACTAAAACTGGTTTTATCAAGGCCACCAACCACTATTTCTCTTTCCTAAATCTAACAGACACTTCTCATTCTTCCTCATCCTTCTTGACCTCTCTACAGCATTTACTCTGTTGATCGTGTTGTCTTTCAAAATCTTTCCTTTGATTTCTGTGATAATGCTCTTTTGGTTTTGTTTCCTACCTCTGCCAGCTCCTTCTTTTTTCCTGTCAACCCTTCTTCCTCAGTAGACCCTTAACTGCTGGTATCACCAACATCTGCTTTAGACTCTTCCTTGTTCAACAAACATGACCTTTGTGACCTAACCCTACTCACGTCTGTGGCCTTAGTCCCAACAACTAACCGCACAGGCCTTTTTCTGTCCCCTTCTGGCTCCTTCACACACTGACCTACTTGAAGTTCCCTGAATGCATCATATTGAATACTGTCCCACAGTCTCCCAATATCATTTCTTCTTCTTTTTAATGTTCTTTCTCCTCCCTCCCCTGGTCCTTCATATTTTCCCATCAAAATTCAGCTCAAGCCCTTGCCAGTTTGGCTCAGTGGATAGAGCAAAGGCCTGTGGACTGGCCAATGCTCTGGAAAGTGGTTCAAATCCCGGGTTCAATTCTGCTCAAGGGCACATGCCTGGGTTTCGAGCTCCATCCCCAGTAGAGGGCATGCAGGAGGCAGATAATCAATGATTCTCTCTCATCATTGATGTTTCTATCTCTCTCTCCCTCTCCCTTCCTCTTTGAAATTAATAAAAAATATATTTCTTAAAAAAACTCAGCTTAAGCATCACCTCCAGCCATACCACCTTAAGAACCATATTTGTGAGTGAAAAAGTCATCTTGGATGTTTCATCCTGAGTAGTGCCTCATGTTAATAGAGACAAATTTCCCCCATGAAACTGAAGCTAAATTATTGAATTATGAACAAATAAGTGATTGTTTTTGTTTTAAGCAACTAAGTTTTGCGTGGTTTGTTAGACAGCAATTGATATACAAAATACCCACAACCCACTAGATTATAAGTTCCTCAAATGCAGAATCATGTCTTATTGAATACTGTATTCAAATCAACATATTCCCTGGTCTGCGAAGCTCCCGTGAATGAATAAATGAGTGAACCGATTAATCAACTAGCAAACCAATCTGCCAATTAGCCAGTCCATCAATAAAATGTCTCTAAATTTAGTATTTTCCCCTTCTTTTCAAACTTCTAAAAGTTTCTTTAAACAAAGCACAAGGAAGACAACAAAATGGAGGAAATGAGAAATAAATGCAAAGAACAAATGCTGCTTAATTAAATCCATGTCCTTGGAGGGACCTCCAATATAAAGCTCTAGCTCTATATTGCTTCATATCTACAATCTCACTTCAGGTTCCTACTGCATATTTCCTCTGTTACCTCTGTGAAGATTAATAAACAGAAACCACACTTAAATTGGAGTTGTGATGGTCTGTAGGGGGAGCTCTCATTCCCTACCCCTCATCATCAATTATCCTAGACAGGAAGTGTGTACTTTCTATCTCCATCAGGAAGAAGTTTTTCTACTCCACCACTCCAACAGGAAGGAGGAGGGTCTTCTCCTTGCTCAGAACCACTCAGCCAATGAAAAGCCACTACACTTCAAACTTCCAGTTTCTTCCAATGGACTCTATTTACAGCTGCCCCTCTGAGCTCCCCTTTTCCTCTATGAAAGAACATTCCTCTCCTTTGTTCTCTGGACTTGCATGAAACACAAAAATCACCTTGTCCTTGTCTTCATATAGCCATTAGACAGCGTGTCCCAAACTGCAATTCATTCTTGTTCCCTAATAAACCCATTATGCTGGAGAAATATGTAGCTGTCTGTCTACTTGTTTATGGTCAGTACCTCAAATTGAACTTTTATAAACTCTCCAAATCAGGGCCTTATTTGGTCATACTGGCCATATCATTATCATTGTTAATTCTCTAAACCAGTGATGGCGAACCTATGACACACGTGTCAGGGGTGACACGCGAACTCATTTTTTTGGTTGATTTTTCTTTGTTAAATGGCAGTTAAATATATAAAATAAATATCAAAAACATAAGTCTTTGTTTTACTATGGTTGCAAATATCAAAAAATTTCTATATGTGACACGGCACCAGAGTTAAGTTAGGGTTTTTCAAAATGCTGACACGCGGGGCTCAAAAGGTTCGCCATCACTGCTCTAAACCAGTTATCTTTGACTCCTCCCTTCACCTTTCCATCAATATACAGGGTGTCCCAAAAAAATGTATACACACTTTAACAGCTGATAGCTCAATTTTGAAAATGAGATTTTAATAAACACTGCCTTTATAATTATTGAAAGTGTGTGTACACATTTTGGGGGGACAATCTATATTTAGACTATAGTTCCCACCAATTTGGTCTGGCTACTCTTTTAAATCTATCACTTCTTTTAAAATCCTTCTGTCCCCAGCCTAGTTTAGACCCTCTCCACCCCATTCCTATTTTACTGTAATAGCTTTCTAAATGTTTATAATTTTTAAATATCTTACAATAAAATGCACTGAGAGTCTTATAGTTGCATTTCCAAGTCGTGCATCCAACCTGAAACTCTTCTATAAAATAAACATTTAGGCCTTTTTTAGAGAGAGAGAAAAAAAGCAGTTCTTTCAATAGCCATTAGATTCTTTCAAAAGAAATTATATTATTTGTAAGGGTAAAAGAAAAAAATCTTAAATATAATTTCTGTGAAGTAACTAATTATTAGAGCCTATTATTGGATGAGTTTTATCCCTGGGTAGTTCCATAAAAATAGGTGACAGATTATTTTTTCAGTAAGAATGCAATTTAAACTTGCTTTTATCTTAAAACCAAAATGAATAAATGGGCAAAAGAAAAGGGAAAACTCCACCTCTCTTATACATGAGTCCAACCTCTGTTAATAGGATAGGGAATTTATTATCCATATTAAGAGGAAATGGACAAACATTTTATGCCTGATAAGATTTTTTCTTTATGCACCAAATTATTTAAAAGATAGCCAACAAAAAAACATATTTTTTATCATAGGAACTGTGAAAAGGGATTTATCTATATGCTAAAATCTATAAAAGCTATTTCCTAAGCCTGTACTAACAGAAGCTAACCCCAATTAGCCTTTTTTCAATAAAAGGATTATCTTTCATGTACAAATTAATGCACATCTTGATTTTAAGCTATGGTGAATTATTTGTTTTGTGGGAACATGAAAGTCATTTTGATATTCAGAACAGAAAAAAAAAATAATTCTAATTAAGCAAATCCTATAATGTTATAATCTTATCTAGAAACAGCTGAGATAAGGATAACTGTTTATGAACTAACAATTGTGATAACAATTAAGGTCACTTAAACTTATCTCTAATGAAATGTCATATTTTTCCACCATTGTGAGGAATGTATCTCATCACCAATAATAAATCCATACCCACAACACATGTCTTCATATTAGGGGCTATGAAATTTATACTAGGCAGCTACCGCCCTGGAACTCCTTTGCTAACAATGTAGTGGAGAAATAAAGTGGAGAAGAAAAAATTAAGAACAGGATGAAATAAACATATGTAGCAAACAATAAACAAATTAAGACAAAACAATAAAGAGGACAATATGAAGAGAAGTGTATGGTGATTTTTGTGTTTCATGCAATTGTTATTTATATCTAGATTACTTTTGAGGGGTCTTTATTAATGAATAAAATAGTTCCTCCAAAACCTCTGCTTGTTCCCATCCCAGGACCCTGGCAATGATTTAACTGCCAAAGAGAAAGCATGTCAGTAGTAATACAAGTAAACTGCCGAAGAGCTGAAATGGAGGTTGGGGAACTCGGAAGCTGCTTCCTCTTATTCTCTCTTTCTTTTTAAATATATTTTTATTGGTTCAGAGAGGAAAGAAGAGGAAGAGATAGAAACATCAATGATGAGAGAGAAGCATTGATTGGCTGCCTCCTTCACACCCCACACTGGGGACCAAGTCTGCAACCCGGGCATGTGCCCTGACCGGGAATCAAACCATGACCTCCTGGTTCATAGGTCAATGCTCAACCACTGAGCCACATTGGCTGGGCTGATTCCTCTTCTGGCTTCAATATTTGTCACCCTAGAAAACCTCATAGTTTACACCAATATTGTGAGTATTGGCTGATTGGCTGATTGGCAATATTGGTATTGGCTAATTAACAATTACACTGAAGTGAGGGTCCCTAGGATCGGTCTTAGGTGGGTTTAGGTGAAAAGAAGAAAGTTGCCTCACCATCACACCTAAAAGGGTGCAGGATAGAAGAGTCTTCTGATACAGTGAACAATAGCAAACCAAAATGTCAGTTGCAGGAGAGAGGTGAAGCTTGCATGGATGGAAGGAGACTGACTAAAATGTTTGCAACTAAAAGAGAAATTATGTAAAGAAGAATCAAGCTGCTAAGAGTCTCCAATGCAAAAACAAGTCAAAAGAAAAATGAATGGAGGGTGTAGCATAATCAAGCTTTCTGGACTACTCTGACTGTGGAAGAAGTTGGGATGGGAGGAAAGGATGGGGAACTAAGAGTTGACTGTTGTATGATTTAAGAGGTTTCTGTGGTCAGACATGAGATCAACCCAATCTAGACAAGAAGGACCTTCACAGAATGTCATTTGGAAAAGTTGTGTTGTGCCTTTGCTCTAGTTAAAGTGTTTTGTTGTGTACGTGGGCGTCATTGGTGGAAAGAGGGATGGATGGTTGGATTTAATGAAGAAACACCAGAATTAGTCAAGATCTATTTCCCTACTTTTGCCTTGGACATTCTCAGAAGAGTTCTAGGAAGAATATAGTCTCTCATCTTATACACAGATATAAAATGTTGAAATAATAGGGTTGAACTAGCCCACAGGGCTCTGGAGAAAATTCTCAGTGGCATGGATCAACTGTGCACCTTTTGTTCCAGAAGCTAGTGACTAGCTTCAGACTGCCAGCATTTTCAATACCTTACCCCATTCTGTAAGGGTCCTCTGTTGCTTCCAGATATCCCAGTACATCATGAGAGTTCTATGTTCACTTTCTGGTCTGTCCAAAAATCTCATACAAATCTCCTTTCCCCTAAATAAAATCCCCTGGCCTCTCAAAGTGGCATCTGGGCCTGAGCTCTCCCCTATCAGATTATCTAAGAAAGAAAACGATAACCTGAGCACGGGGAATCAAATAAGTGTTTGTGGCATGAAGGTATAGAGAGACCTAGAGAAGAATAGCAAAGATCTGCTGTTGCTCTCCCCACCTCACCAGGGATCTTCACAGCTTCTTCCCACAGATGACATTTGGTCCAGCACCTCTGAGATTAGCCATTGAAAGCCATTGAGAATCCCAAAAGTTGAAGCAAAAACTGCCTCAATGTTTAAATTTCCTTGAAATTAGTACATTAATAATAGTTGGCATTGGCTAATCCTATCTAATCACTTAAGTTTTCTAGCAACCACTAATTTAACATCATGCTAAAGAAATGGCCTCGTTTTCTTTATCCATTTATTCCCTGACGGAAACAGGTTGTTCCCATCTCTTGATTATTGTGAATAATGCAACAATGAACATGGTAGCATCAATATCTCTTTGAGATCCATATCTCAATTCTTTTGGCTATCTACCCAGAAATGGTATTGATGGATTGAATGATCATTATAATTTTAACTAGTGGGGTCCCTCAGCCTGGCCTGCGCCCTCTCACAATCCGGGACCCCTTGGGGGATGTTGGATAGCTGGTTTTGGCCTGATCCCCGCAGGCCCAATCCAGACAGGAGGGAGCCCAATCCCCGCAGGCACAATCCAGACAGGAGGGAGCCCAATCCCCGCAGGCACAATCCAGACAGGAGGGAGCCCGATCCCTGCAGGCCCAGTCCAGACAAGAGGGAGCCCAATCCCCGCAGGCACAATCCAGATAGGAGGGAGCCTGATCCCCACAGGCCAAATCCAGACAGAAGGGAGTCCAATCCTGTGTGTTGAGTGCCTGTCCCCCTTGGTGGTCAGTGCACATCACAGTGACCTGTCGATCAGTCGTTTGGTTGCTTGGGCTTTTATATATAGAGAGATTTTTTGAGAGACCTAATATTGTTTTCCACCGTGGCTGCACCAGTTTACATTCCTATCAACAATATATATGAGTTCCCTTTTCTCCACATCCTCGCCAATGCTTACCATCTTTTATTTTTATGATAATAGACATCTTAACAGGCATGTGGTGGTATCTCATTATGGTTTTGATTAGCCGTTTCTGGATGATTAGTAGCACTGAGCTCTTTTTCATACAATGTAATATTAGTTAGCCTTTAAAAAGAAGGAAATCACGTCATTTGTGTCAACAGGGATGCACTGGGAGGACATTATGCTAGGTGAAACAAGCCAGACATAGAAAAACAAATATTGCATGATCTCATCTATCAGCAGAATCTGAAATAGTCAAACACATAGAAGCAGAGGGTAGAACGGTAGTAGTCAAAGGCTAGGGGGAGGGAAAATGGAGGTGTTGGTCAAAGGGTACAAAGTTTAAGTTATGCAAAATGAGTTCTAGAGATTTACAGTATTTTTTAAAAAAGAAAATGGCTTTAAAGTATACTAAGAAGATTCTCTGGCAGAGCCATTGCTGGCCTATTCTCGGCCTCTGCAGAGAGGAGAAAGACACATCCACTGGTTGGGAGAAGCCCGTGGTCCCACAGCTGGGTAATCCACGGGTGCTTTCTCTTGGAAGACATGTTCCTGCACCCATCTACAAGACCTGACAAGCATAACATAATCATATTTTATTCCCACTTGCCAAGAAGCTTTGTGTAACGTAAAAACTGGCCGGCTGTTCACAGCAGCTCTGCTGCCGGGAATCCAGCCACTTGTCTGGGTCTCTGGATGACTCTCACTGACCCACCCGTATCATTCTGGCTTCCTGGTTCTCAGATCCTGGGAGCACTTTGACATTCTCACTTGGCCGGCAGGCCACTGACCCACAAGCCATGACCTCAATATGCCAAGGCCTCACGAGCTGCAGCTACTTGTTCTGAGCCCTTGTCACGCGGCCCTGATTATGACGAGAGAAAATGCAGAAGCCAAAACAGCCAATTATGCAGGCGATAATGTCAAGAGTAGAGTGATGTCGTTTGCACCATCTTTTAAATTTAAACTACTCTAAGGACTAAGATCCCAGACTGCTTTAGAAGGTGAAAACACTCTATACTTTATGTCATGTAAGTAAAACACACTTGCTTTTTTGATATCACACCTTTAGGAGGTGATGAGCTTTGCTGAGCTACAGTGGCATTTTGGTAGCAAGAAACAGCCGATTCCACACAACTAAAAACACTAACAACAGAGGCTGGGGGTCCATTGCCCTTATTTCTATTTCTGAGAATGCTACCAAGAATTTCATGTGTAACATGTGAGCTAAAGTTCACAACTCAAAAAAGTGTAAAAAGCCATATAAAATTTTATTATTCTGAGGGTCAAGAGGGCTAGTGAGCAAAGGCCTGACGGAAGGCTATTAAAGGAGAAACTTTCTGTGTTTCCCTCTCTTTAGTCATTATTGACAGGAGCAGGCTCAGATGGAGTCAGAGTCTCCTCCAGAACATACTACCTCCCTCCAGGAGTTACCTTATTCTTTCCATGTGACAGAAACAGATTAAGAGGGAAGCAGAGAAGCAGACAGACAGAGGGGAGTGGGTGGCAGGCAGGCAGGAGAAACACTGAAATGACAAATGGGGATGACATTGTGAAGAGTGGTACAGGTTCTGTCAAATGGGTAAGTTTTCTATCGTTATCTACAAAAATTCAAATACTTCCATGTTAGAAAGGAATATGGTCCTAATTAGAGGCACCAACCCTAAATCCCTTGTCTGAAGCCTGGCACAAGAAACATTTTCCCAGCCTCCTCCAAGTAGGTAGCACAACACAGTGTCTGCCAGCGAAAAACGTGACCTTTGCAACACTGATTTAGCTGGCACTTGTAGTGTGGACTTTGCAAAGCTGTGGCCAACTAGTTACCACCAATTCAATTCTTTTTTCAATTCAATGACCTTTTTGTTAATGCACTCCTCGGTTCTCTTATGTTCCCTTGACTTCACTCCAGTTCTTCCCTCTGGCAATAGTTTTCAACTCTTGGTCACTGTGCCTCTGGTCTCCCTCTCCCTGCGTCTTTTACAGTCTGCCGCTAAACCTGCGTCTTTAGATCAGCTTAGGCACAGTGGGTAGCACTCGGAGCTTTTTTAAAAGGTTTCTATTTCTAATTAAGCAAGACTGTCATTTTATCTCAGTGCAGCTCTAGAACAATGTGCTTATCAAACTGTAGAAGGCTGTCTTTGGGATTCACACTGTGAGACTCCATTATGGGGGACACCAAGGCCCTTTTGGTATTTGAGTAATAAAGTTCCCTACATAAGGGGAAGGGGGGTGTTGAGGGCATGTGCCGGGGGCGGGGGGAATAGAAGAGGCCAGTGGGGAGGTCAATGGGGAAAAAACGAGACATATGTACCACTATTTGTAATACTTTAAACAATAAAATAAAGAAAAAGAAGAATACAAAAAACAAACAACAAATAAAGAATTAAGCACTACCAAAACTGTATGATCCTTGAGTCCCATCCTTTCTCTGAATCAAGAAGTGGGTAGTAGCGATTGAAACGGAATTCCATTTATTTTCTTGAGAAGAAATTAGTAAATAATGTAACTGGTTGTCCTTCATTTGTCTCTAAAAGTCTTCCTTAGCTACTCTGCCTGAGCTAGAATAATAAACTCCTTTTCATCTTGAAAACAATCCTGTGTTCAGGTTAGGCACTTTTAGGCTTTCATTATTGGGATTCAATGCATAGCAGTGGTTTGTAAATTGTAGCATATCACACAAATGTGCTGATTAGGATGGTGATTCTCATGTCATTGTGCTATATGTGGTAATTAATGTTGATGATGAGACCCAATGACAGCATCAGGCCAGTAGTCTTCTCTCTAACGCAACCCTGACATAATTGTGAGTGCGCTCAATGCCTACATAAATGGCGACCCTTACAGCCTTTCCTTCCAGCTCCAAGACAAACTCAAAGCCAGTTACCTTCTCTTGCCCTGCACGTCAGCAACACTTCAAAGGACAAGCTGGACCCTTTCCTACCGAGAATTGTCCCACTTGCGAAGAATTAGCTCCCTACATCTCACCTCTGACCAAGCGCTCCTACTCTTCCAGTTCTTACTGCCTTACCCCCACCTCACTGTTTATTCATTATTTGTTTGTTCAACCAATATCTACTGCCTTTAGAAACCCATTGAGCCTCTAATTCCTTTACTTCTCTTGTTAACCCCCATTTCTAGGAGCCTCCAGGCCTCAGGTCCTTTCTCAACCATTCAGACCCATTGTGCATAACATCATGTACACCCTGGATTCCTTTGCTTCAACCAAGGGGAACAGCATGAACAACGTAAGGGAAGAATATAGTATATCAGACAAAGGATGAGAGGACGGATATATCACTGTCCACCAAAAGTCATGCTCCCCGTCCTACAGAACAGAATTGTTGCTGGAAAGCAGCTGCCCCATCTAGAACTACATTTTTCAGCATAACCTCACCCCACCCCCATGAAAGCACCCTAAGCCATATGACTAGTGTTCACTCATGCAACGAGAGTGGAAGTGATGTATCATTTCTGTGCCAAGACAATTAAGAAATACAGTGGGGCCTTGACTTACGAGATTAATTCGTTCCGTGATAGAGCTCGTAACTCAAATTACTCGTATGTCAAATCAAAACATGAACGAGTGAGACACGTGATGCTGGGCTAATGTTGTGGCGTTCACTGTGACATTCGCTGCGCCAACTAGCGGTAGGGTATCTGAAGCTGGCTCGTAACCCGAATTTTAGCTCGCAACTCAAAGCAAAAAATCGGCTGAGAGATGGCTCATATCTCGAAAAACTCGTTAGTCGGGACACTCCTAAGTCAAGGCCCCACTGCAGGTGTACCGTTTTTACTCTGATGGCTCTCTGCAGTAAGCTGGAAATTCATGCCCAAGATTACCTAAGAAGCCTGTGAAGATAGCAGAGCCCCTTTTTGTCACTTAGCTCCTGAGTGGTACAGAGCAAAGCCTTCATGCCAACTAGACACACCCATGATGGGCTGACACACAAGTAAAGAAAAAAATTCTATAGTTTTAAGCCACTGAAATTTTGCAGGTATGACAGCATCTAGCAATTCAATGGCAAATTTAAATGGTGAAAAAAGAAACAGGAAAGGAGTCGCTGAAAGCACATGTTATAAGCTAGGTAATTTTTCTCTGTAATTACATCCAATTCTTACCATAGCCATGTGAAGCAATATCCATTTTATAGGAATGTATTGGGAAACTTGGAAACTTTTTATAAGATCACAACCAACTCTTTTTGGGTTTGTTTTTAAGTCTTTAAACATTTTACAGGCCTAATACATTTGTGATATTTTTGTGCTTTGAAATTCATAACATTTCAAATATTTGAAATAAAAATTACAAACAGTGGGCATAACACCTTATTCAATAATTTTAAAGATACTTTTAAAATACTTTAAAATATAATTTTTATAACATATTTGTTATTTTAAAATATGTCAGCATATTTATTAACTTTCTAAATGAAAATACATTTAACTTTCACCCAACAGTGCCTCACAATTTCAGTTTTTCACCTAGAGCTGCTGTTTCTCAGCAAAGTTCTTGATGTAACTTCATAAGTCTGCTCTGCTCCTTAGGCCATGCTCTGCTTGAGTATGTAAAATATGCCAGGAACTTAAATAATATCACTCTGGGTAATCCAAGTGAGCAAATTCTGCTTATATAATGCGGGAAGAGTTTAGGGGACAAGAGGAGAGAGTGAACATAGGCCAGCAGCAAAGATGCACTGAAGAGAGAGAAGGAAAAGTGGGGGCAGGGGCAACGGAGAAGAGAAATATACAAGGAAGGACAAAAAGTCATATAAATTGAAAGAAATGAGTAACCACCTAGAAGAAGAGCGCGAGAAAATAAGTAAAAGCACTGAAATGGGGCTAAAAGGAAATCATTAACAAAATGAAAAGGCAACCTACTGAATGAGAGAAAATATCTGCAAATCATATATGTGATAAGGGGTTAATATCCAAAATGTATAAAAAAAAAAACTTCACACAACTCAACAGCACCAATATGATTAAAAATGGGCAGAGAATCAAAATACACATATTTCCAAAGAAGACATGTAGATGGCCAACAGGTACATAAAAAGAAGCTTAATATCACTAATCATCAGGGAAATGCAAATCAAAACCACAATGAGGTGTCCCCTCACACCTGTTAGAATGGCTATCATCAATAAATCAACAAGTGTTGGTGAGAATGTGGAGATAATGGAATACAGATTGGGGCAACCACTGTGGAAAACAGTATAGAGGTTCCTCAAAAAATTAAAAATAGAATTATCATATGATCCAGAAATTCCATTTCTGGGTATTTTACTCAAAGGAAATGAAAATACTAACTTGAAAAGATGTATGCATCCCTATGATTCACTGCAGCATAATTTACAATAGCTAAGATACAGAAACAACCTAAGTGTCTCTAGATCAGTGGTTCTCAACCTTCTGGCCCTTTAAATACAATTCCTCATGCTGTGACCCAACCATAAAATTATTTTCGTTGCTACTTCATAACTGTAATGTTGCTACTGTTATGAATCATAATGTAAATATCTGATATGCAGGATGGTCTTAGGTGACCTCTGTAAAGCGTCGTTCGACCGCCAAAGGGGTCGCGACCCACAGGTTGAGAACCGCTGCTCTAGATGAATGAATAAAGGAAATGGGGTACATATATACAATGAAATATTATTCAGTCATAAAAAGAATGAAATTTTGTCATTTGTATCAACATGGAGGAATGTCAAGGGCATTACGCTAAATGCAATAAGTCAGACAGAGAAAGACAAATTCCGTAGATTTCATTTATATATGTAATCTAAAAACCAAACAGACACAAAAAGCTCATAGATACATAGATTGGTGGTTGTCAGAGGCGGTGTTAGGGGGACACAAAATGGGTAAAGGGAGTCAAAAGGTACAAACTTCCAGTTACAAAATAAATGTCATAGGGATGTAAGGTACAGTGTATTGACTGTAGTTTAACTGTATAGTATATTCCAAAGTTCCTAAAGAGTACATCTTAAAAGTTCTCATTGGAAGAAAAAAAATGTAACCATGTATGGTAATGACTGTTAACTAGGCTTAATTGTGATTATTTTGAAATGTAAACAAATATTGAATCATGTTATAGACTTGAAATTAATATACCTGTCAGTCATATACATGTCATTAATACATATACATTAATATACATGTCAGTCATACCTCAATAAAAAGAAATCTAAGAAGAAAAATGAGCAACCACTGAGAAGCAGAGGAAGAGAAAATGAGTGGAAGTGCTGAGGGGAGCTAAAAAGAGGATAGAGAAGACAGGAAAGTCAAAAGCAGTAGGACAGGACAGATATTTGAAATGAAAGAGAAGGGAAGAAAATAAAAGAGTAAGGAGTACCAGTAAAAGTCATCACGTCTCTCACAAGGGTGGCGTTATCCTTTCACCAGCTACTAGACATCCTCCTCTCTCTCCACTGTCCCTCCTCATGGCCCCAGAGCACCAGCTCTTCCCCAGGGATCTGTCTCATGGGGAAACTCTGGGGGAAATGTCAATATATCCATCTCTGAGATAGTCCTTTTTCCTGCATGAAAACTATATTCATAAGTGTTTCCATTATCCATAAGAGAATTTAAATTTTAAATTTTTTAAATTTCTGGGACCAAACCATTTTTTTAAAACTTAAGTTCAATCATACATTCTGTTTTTTAAAAAATGAGTTCAGCTCAACAAATCAGTGCAGCCTTCAAAACTGTAATTCATTTTGCCATTTTTTTCATGCCCTAGAATATAAATTAGTGTCTCATTTAAAACCAAAATCACTAGGTCTGGCCACCATAACATTGGCTTTTCTAATGCAGGTTCATATTATCATTCTGAAAGTAGGATTGCTTTAGGAAATTTGTATATGTCTATAGTAAATGGCATAATTCAGAATATACCTGCAATCAATCATTAATCTATATGTTAGCTGTACAACAGGAAAGTTGATGGCTTAGTTCTGAGCCCATCACAGGACTTTGCAAAGAGGAGAGAGAAAGTCTGGGGCAGGTTTCTGTGACTGGCCATGCAGAAAGGGCCTTGCAGGGAAGCTAGAGGAGCTCTCTGCACAGTCCAAGGGCATGGGCAGATGAAGGAAAGATGCTGCAGAGGGAGAAAAAAAATTACAGTTTCTCCTTTCTGCTCCCAAAAGCTATGTTCACAGATGACTCCATATAAGGATGGAGTATGCTTTTATTGATTTGACAGAGAGAGAGAAGGGAGAGGGATACATAGAGAGAACCATCAATTGGCTGCCTCCTGCACATCCCCTACCAGGGATCAAGCCCAAAACCTGGGCATGTGCCCTGACCGGAAAAAAATCCAGTGACCTCTTGGTTCATGTGCCAATGCTCAACCACTAAACCACACTGGCTGGGCCAGAGAACATAGTTGCCAGATGGAAGGCTTGTTGGGGGGATGGGTGAGAAAGGTGAAGGGATTGGTTCCGACAGAATAGTCATGGGGATGTGAAGTACAGCAGAGGGAATCTATCTATGTACAAAGCCAGTGTCCGTGACAACCAGGACGACCAAACAACCAGTCACCATGAGGTACACTGAGCACTTCTCGGTCCCTCCCCCGTGGCCCACAGGCTCCGATCGCAGTATGGCCGGCAGCAGGTGAGCGGGCAGCGAGCGCAGTGGGCAGGTAGGCGGGGCTGCGAGCAGTAGAGGCATGCTGGGCCTCTACTATAGTCAATAATATTCTAATAACTATGTGTGGTCTCAGATAGGTACGATATCTATCAGAATGATTACTTAGAGAGTTGAATATCTAATCACTGGGTGTACACCTGAACCTAATATAATATTGTATCTCCCAATAATTGAAAAATAAAAAAGGATTTTTAAAAATTTTTAAGTAAATCAATTAAGTGATAGCCCATCATTTAAAAATCAGACAAAAAAGAATGAAGTAAAACAAACACCCTGCACTGATGTCCCCTTCATTCTTTCAAGACAGACGACTCATGTACGGCTGAGGTCTGAATATGAGAGAATAAACTATAACATTAAAATTTCTACTTCGATAATGCTTCCCAACTTTTTAATATGTTAAGTGGAAGTATGTGTACAAGGATTAAAATTTTCCTACTACAAAGTTTTCTCTGATCACTTTCACTTATTGCAAAAGAAATTAGCAAAAATATTCATCTCCACCATAATCCATGAAGCCATAATTTACCAAGTGTTCTACCACCTTCTTATCTTTAGAACAAGTCAGTATTTTATTATTTACAAAACTTCTAAATTCTACAAGAATTTTGCAAAAAGGTTTTAATAAAAAGTATGCATTCATAAGTAAATAATTAATTTTTTGTTTTTGTCCAGTGAGTAAACTCTACACAAATGAACTTTTAAAAGAATTTAACCTTCAAGCAGTGTGTATTAAATGCTTGACACTAAAATATATTTAAAAGCATGCTATTCTTTAATGAAAATGTTAACTTTTAAAAATGGCTTAATGTATGTGTTTTCAAATACTTTTGAAGAATAATATAATGATAACTCCTGCATTGACAAAAAAAAAAAACACACACACAAAGAAAATTGGCAGTCAAGTTTTCATTCTCTTCTTTGCGAATCTCCAGCTACCCATTTCATGCATGCAAGTCCTAACTCTAATAAGCAGGAAAACACAGAGGCGGCTGCAGCCCAATTTCATGAGGATATTTTAAGGCTAAGAAAGCCCATCCAATTATTAGGATCAAGAGAAAGCAAATTAATAAAGCCTGAAATCATGTGTAAGCAGCAGAGCAGCAACCATTAGTTGATGGCTGTAATATTTAGAGCGAAGAAACACCAATTCTTTCATGTAATGACCGTCCACCTTAAACCAAGGTCACACAGTTTTTACTCCACCCCATGCTCTGCGCTGGCTTAACTGTGTAATTTTACATATTTATTTACAAGAGAACTTGATCTGTAAACTTTCTTGACCAACATTACCTTGGCACCAACTCATCAGTTAATTAACTGTTAACAGATTCTTCTAGTTATGACTGCTACACTGATATTTTATCTTCCTGTTAATTAGTAATTATGCACTGGCAAGAAAAACAGTGTTTCTTTCCAATTATCCCAGAACTCAGTGATTATTTAAACTTGGCTAATTAGCATTAGAGGGCTGTACATCTTCTGGGCAAATTGTGTTTGATAATCCCTATTAAAATATACATGGTGGTTGTTGACTTGTAACAAGAAAAAAAAAAGTGGCAGTTCAAAGGGTATAAGATAGAGAACCAGGCAAATGGGGGCCCATTAAAATTTCCCCAACCGCTCTAATGAGAATGCCGAGGGTCACTTCTGCCTAGTTTACCATCTGTTTGGCTTCTGGCATGTGTCTCTGGTGTGAAGGGAGTGTCCTGAAGCCCATTTGGCTTATCACACTGTAATCCGGGAGTCTGAAGCAATTTCAATCCTTCATAAAGTGGCACATTAAAATCAGAAGGTTACACATGTGGAATGAAAAACTTTTAAGTGTAAAAATGGTGCCACATAATGGAAAATGTCCTAACTATTTTAAAGTATGCAATGCTTAATGAGAAACTTTTAGGAATGTTGTATATGAACTCTGGTATCTGCTTTCTACTCACCCGAAGGTTGTGAAAAATAGCTACTTTCTAGGCTCAGTCATCGAGAGCATGTATTAAAAACTTAGATTTGCATTAAGGCAGTCAATGTCTTCCCAGATAGAACCCAGAAAGCAATAGCCATAAAAGAAAAAAAATAGATAAATTAGAGTTCATCAAAATTTAAAACTTCTACGCATCATTAAGGCAAGGCATGAATGGGAAAACAGATTTACAAAACATACATCTGCTAAATGACTGGTACCTAAAAACTCCTATAACTCAATAATAAGACTACTCAATTTTTTAAAATAGGCATTATATTTGAACAGGCATTTGGCAAAAGTGACCAAAAAGCACATGAAAAGGTGCTCAACATCATTAGGCAGATGGAGAATGCAAATTAAAACCACAAAAGTTATCACCAAATACAAAAATGGCTAAACACCCATTATAGGTGAAGACCTGTGGTTGAGAGTCTGTGGATGCAAAGGGCTGACTATATGCATTGATCTGTATGCTATTTTATATAGGGACTTGAGCATCTGTGGATGTTCATATCCCTGGGGATCCTGGAACCAACCCCTCATGGATACCAAGGAACAACTAAGTTTTGGGGGAGTTAAAAATTATGCATGGATTTTTGACTCAGGGATTGGGGGGGGGGGGAGTCAGTGCTCCATGTTGTTCAAAGGTCAACTGTATTTACAAAAAGACTTGTACAGTATGTTCATAGCAGCTGTATGCATAAAAGCCCCAAACTAAAAATAACCCAGTATCTAATAAGAGGAGGATGAAAAAGCAAAGGAACACTGCTCAGCAATAAAAAAGAACTACAGATACCCATAACACGGATAATTCTCAAATATATTATGCTGAGTGAAAGAAGCCTTACACAAGAGTCATGACTGAATTTATACAGTTCTAGAGCAGGCAAAAACTAGCCTATGATGGAACAAAATAAAAATGGTGGTTGCATCTGGGAAGCAGAAGTGAGAGCTGATGGAGAAGAGGCATGAAGGAACTTTCTGGCATTAAGGTGGTGCTCTATTATTTTGACAGGGGTTTGGGTTACACAGATGTGTACATTTATCAAATCTCATCTAATGCATCCTTAAGATTTGTGCATTTCATTGTTACAAATTTTACCTAGATGGCGGATGCTCCCTGTAAAATTCTTTCAACTTTAATGTATCTTTGAAATTGTTCATAAAAATATGTTAAAGGGTATATTGAGATTACTTCAAATCCCTATCAAATTACTTTTAAAAACAACATCAGGTAATTAGATGACTAGCATAACATAAAACCATGTAACTGTCACTGTGATTACATGTCTTTCACCAATTCATGTGGTCACAATAGCCTTATACATGGGAGACGGAGTGGAAAATGGAGAGGGATGGAGGGAGGGGAGAGAGAGAGAGAGAGAGAGAGAGAGAGAGAGAGAGAGAGAGAGAGAGAGAGAGAGAGAGAGAATATAAATGCAAAAAAATCACACGCTCTCCAACCAGGAATCAAATCTGCAACATAGGTATGTGCCCTGAGCAGGAGTTGAAACCACAACCTTATAATGTATGGACATGTCAATCAACTGAGCCACCCAGCCAAGGCCCAAACTTTTTAATATCATAAAACTCTCTCTTCATGTAAGACTTATTAATGTATCATGAGACACTAATGTTTGCAAGAAGTAGTGTGGAAAAAGCTATTGTTAACACAACATTTTAAAATTCCCTCTAAGGTGTGGCTGATATCAGCTTCTTATTGAAAAGGAGACAAGAAGAAAGAGAGAAAAGGGGAAATGCTAGAGGATTGAAAGATAGACTTGATCAACCTCACAATTATTCAGTGAGCTCATTTGTCCCATTCTCTAGAAACAGAAAGCCAAATCCCAGTTGAGTTCTTTTATAACAGACTAGAGGCCCGATGCAAGAAAATTCATGCAAGAGTAGGCCTTCTTTCCCCTGGCTGCCGGCACCGGCTTCCCTCCAGCAGCCAGGGCCCAGGCTGGCTTCCCTCCTCCAGCTACCAACAGGCACTCGGAACCTGGGCTGGCTTCCGTCGGGCCACCCGCAGGCACCCTGGCTTTGTCAGGAAGGGTGTCTGTAATGACATCTGGAAGACATCCGGTCTAATTAGCATATTACCCTTTTATTATTATAGATTTCTCTCCATTTTTGCTATTGTTAGAAATGCTAATAGATCATATAGGTTAAAAGTTGGGTTTAAAAAGAATCTCCTCATAATGCAAATAATTATTTTAAAAAGAAAACAATTAAGGATAAACTAAACATCTCCCCAGAACATGGTCTCTGATAGTTCCATTTACTCCACTTTTAACTTGCTATTTGCTAGTGTTCATGTGAAGAGGAACTGTTCTGAACGCAAACCAGAAATAACATAATTAACTAGATAATAACAACACATGGTTCTGATGTATGAAACATGTAGGAAGAAAAGCAGGCGGGGAGCTCAGTCTGAACTTTTACCAAAATATTAACAATTTCTGCTACTCTGTTTTCTGAAATGGCAACACCCACACGGTCAAGTATCTTTCCATCCAGACACCCAGAGTCCTGAAAACAGTAATTTGGTTGTGTGATTGCCTGAGAGAGCAGCCCACACGTCTATTAGGCCACATGCAAAAACTCAGCCATCAGAGCAGTGAATACAAACAACAGAACAGAAGACAAGAGTGGAAACAGAACCGGCATTTGGTGAAATGCCTTTATTGGACGCCTACATCCATTTTCAGATTCATATGCTGCACCCAGAGCTATTTTCTAGGCAATGTCAAGAATTTACTCTCACTTCTTTTTCAAAAATATTTCAAAGATAACTTATCAGAATTACTTCTAGGAAGTAATAACATTATATAATTATTTTTTTAAGTTGTTCTTAGATTTCACTGCCAGGAAAGAAGCCAACTTTATCCAAGAATATTTATTAAGTAATTACTATGAGCTTAGAACATAAACGGATTTATCATTATCTGGATACCCAAAAAGAAGACTCAAAAACCTCAAAAGTAAACCATATTACAAGCAAAATGACTGCTAGAGTCAGTCTTTGAAGTTCACTCCCTTACACATATACTTTGATCTTACCTCCTGTTAATATGGATAGTCTGGCATATGCTGAAAAGTGTCACTCTTCTAGAAAAACAGTATTCTTTTTTTTAAAAAAAATATGTTTTAATCAATTTTTTTTGGAGAGAGAGAAACATCAATGTGAGAGAGAAACATTGATCAGCCACTCCCCAAACATACCCTGACATGGGACAGAAACGCAACCCAGGTATGCACCCCAGCAGGTAGATGAACCGAAAACCCATTGGTACTCCGAACAACACTCAACAAACTGAGCCACACCAGCCAGGGCAAAAACAATATTTCTTATCAGCGAAGAATTAAGTGGATTTTTAAATTACTATTTAAGAAAGAGAGACGAAAGTATTGTTAATTCTATTTTTATCCAGGGAAGGTAAGACTTCATTTACATAAACTCAAATTCTCAAGAACATTGGCATTTTAAAAAGTACCCCACAAGGTAATCTAGTGCTCTATCCCTGTTTGTTTGGAACTCAGTCTTCGGCGCAAATACTTTTTTAAGTAATAGAAATAAGGTTATATTTGCCAAGACAGAATAGTCTCTCCAAAAATAATTTTTAACACTAACAGGCAAAATTTTAACAAAATAATTTCAAAAGCCATAACAGTATAGTGGCAACTTCCATTAGCATCTGCTCAAAAAATGTGAATTTCCTGATGTTCTTATTTATGAATTACCAGTTTACTTTGATCCAGAGAACATGGATTTGAGCAGGAATAAGGAAGAGAAAGAAACTAGAAGAAATCTTCCTTAAGGGTACTTTTTTTTTTTTTTACATTTTTACTTTTATTCTAAATTTACATTAAAAATAACAAGAATTGAGCAAAAACCTTTCACATGCCCTTGACCTCAAATTACCCAGAATTATATATTGTTACCTTTTTGCTATATTTATTTTAAAATTATTTTTTCTCACCTGGGGTGGTGTGCACACAATACAATATATAGATGATTATAGAATTGTACACCTGAAACCTATATAACTTTATTAACCAATGTCACTCCAATAAGTTAAATAAAAATAAATACATTATCTTTCTCTCTCCTTCCCTCATATATATGTATATATATACATATGTATATGTATATATATACATATAAATATGTGTGTGTGAATCATTTGAAAGTTGATCATGCTTCTTTTCCCCTAAATATGTCCCAAAAGCAAGGATACCTTCTTACATGATCATAGTATAACTATTAAAATCAGAAAATTTAATATTGAACAATCTATGATTACCTAGTTCATGGTTCACATTCAAATTTTGGTGTTTTTCCCAATAATGTCCTTTATAGCAAATTTTTCCCAGGGCAGAATTCAATTCAGAATCACGTTGCATTTAGTTGTTAATCTCTGTAGTCTCATTCAAGTTCCTTTCTTTTTCTCTCTCGACATAGACATTTTTGGAGGGTCAGGCCAGTTACTTTGTAAAACATCCCACATTTTGGTTTGTCTAACTGTTTTCTCATTAGATTGAGGCTATGCACTTCGGGCAGGAAGAGCACATAAGGGATAGCCTCCTTGGTACATCCTACCCATGTTGGTTTGTCCTGTCACTGTGATGTTAACCTTGACCACTGGGCTAAGGTGGGGTCTCAGCTTTCTCCGCTATAGACACCATTCTTTTCCTTTGTAACTAAAAAGCTATTTGGAAGGAGACACTTTGAGACTGAATATTCTGCTCCTCATCAAACTTTCACCCATAACTTTAGCATCCATTGAGTCATATTCATAGGAATTGCTATGATGGTTGCAATTCCATCTTCCCTTCTATATTTATTAGGTGGCATTCTGCAGTACGGAAAGGCTCTCCCTTCTCTCCCATTTCTTTCTTTATTAACAGTACGGACTCATGAATTCTTACACTATTCGGTGGAAAACAATGCAATAATGTCATTATTTATGCTGAAGTGTTTTTTGTTGTTATTTTTAAAGAACCTACAGTGGTTTCTGGGCACATATCTTATCAGGACTAAATTCCTCTATCTAGGATCTGTGGAGTGTCCAGAGAAAACTAATAAATAAATCATTAATATACTATGAAATGATGAATCTTATATTAAATGTGTGGGGTTTTTCTTGAGGTGGGGGTAGCCTAAAGAAAAAAAGTGGCAATTACTTTTTAACAAGAATTTACCATTTTCAATTATATAAGAAATTATATGATAAAACTGTTGAAGTTAAAGCAAGGGATTACACATACATA
The DNA here is from genome assembly GCF_964212035.1 of Myotis nattereri. Taxonomy (NCBI): domain Eukaryota; kingdom Metazoa; phylum Chordata; class Mammalia; order Chiroptera; family Vespertilionidae; genus Myotis; species Myotis nattereri. The sequence goes on from NC_138086.1 coordinate 68,909,503, forward strand.
CCAGAAAATCTCCCTTAATGATCTCACTTGATGTAATCTTGGAATATGTTCCCATGAAATTATAGAGTCATCATTTTAAAAGATTTAAGAGATGAAATAAGAACTTAACCTCATGTCATTAAGACATTGAAGGTATGAGGCTGGACTGAACAATCTCTTGTTCTTCCTATCCTTTTGATTCTAAAGAAGGCCCTTAGTGAATCACTCTCCTAACTGAAGACACTGGTTCCTGCCACCTCCAGGAGAGAAAGGCACGGAGTGGTAAGCAGGAAAATAAACTTCCCCAGGATCTCTGATGATAAAATTGACATATGTTTATTTAGTTTTAAATGTATATACAGATGTGTAGACATATGTACATATATAGATTCAAAAATGTCCTTGAACTTAAAGACAATAATATTGTTTCTTATCCATACCTGCACACTTGTACACATACATGTACTTACTAATGTCAATTCTTGTAGTAAAATACCTTATGAATCCTCAAAGATTTTTGTTGTTTTATTATTCAATAAATATTTATTGAGCACTTGTTATATGCCATGAGACTGAAGGTGACCAAACCACCTATGGTACTCAAAGAAGTATAAAGATTTCTAAACAGGTAAATTCAATAGCCTGTTAGAGATGACTGGTGGAGGTCAGAGAAGAGAGCTTAAACATGGAAGAGGGAGTAGAGAGTTCCATGGAGGTGGGGACCAGGGAGAAGCAGAGAGGACAAGTCATAAAGGCTCAATAGAGGAAGTGAGTCAGAACAGAGGCCCTAAAAGATGGCAGGATGTTTGCCCAGCTCACAGAGCCAGAAGGAATTCCAACCACTACACACAGGGCACAGCAGTCTTAAGCATCCAAGGTTTTTGACTGTGTGTAAGTTATTATGACTGGTGCATGGGTGTAGATGTGTGTATGTGGTATGAGTAGGTAACTGAAAAAATATATATAAGGAGACGGGAAGAGATGGAAGTAGGGACAGGCAAGGAAAGAGCACCGAGGGTCATTTTTTGTCGAGGTTCATTTGGTTGTAATAGAAACTAACTCAAGTTGACTTGGGCTGTCATGGAGAGCTTAATGACAGGCTACAGAGGCAGGTTTGAATTATGGCTTTGCAACTCCCTACACGTGACCTTGGGCAAGTTACTTAACCCCTTTGTGCCTCAGGTTCTTTGTCTACAAAATGAGAATAATTGTAGTAGGATTTATGTTAGGATCAAAAGAATTAATTCCTGCCCTAGCTCGTTTGGCTCAATGGATAGAGCATCGGCCTGTGGACTGAAAGGTCCCAGGTTCGGTTCTGGCCAAGGGCACATGCCTGGGTTGCAGGCTCGATCCCCAGTAGGGGGCATGCAGGAGGCAGCCAATCAATGATTCTCTCTCATCATTGATGTTTCTATCTCCCTCTCCCTTCCTCTCTAAAATCAATAAAATATATATATTTTTTAAAAAGAATTAATTCCTGCAACACACCTGGCACACAGTAAGTGTTTGCTAAATGTTAGCTATTTCTATTTGTGCTTCTTAGAACCCCAGAATATCTGAGCCTGGTGGAAGTAACACCTAAAGAGAGGGGAATGCTCTGGAACCTCATGCAGCACTGGTCTCTCTCCTGCTCTCCATGCAGGGCCTCCCTCTGAGCCACTGTGGGGGATGGCTGCCCAGAGCTCCCAAATGTTTACCTGTGCTTTGATACAGCTCATGAGTAGTTGGACTGGGATTGATGAGTCTTGGTTCCAAATAGCTGTACTGGTGAATGAGATCGGCCTAGATCTGCTTGTGTATCTCATGGTCTAAACTGGGGCCTAAAGGGTAAGGTAAAAGCATGCCACACTGGCCTAACCCTTGATGGCAAGGAGGGCAGAGGAGTAATTCATCTTGATTTCTAAGTTTAAGCATTTTCAGGTCTCAGCCATTGAATAGACTAAGCAATTTGGAACTTTAGAGGTTTTAGGGTCACTGATGAATACTTAAGAAACTTGGTGATCCCATTGCTTTGCATCCCCCTTAAACATTTTTTTTTCCAATTTGCTCAGCCCTAATTCCTTTTAAGAATCTGGAAACTGCCAAATGTCCCTCTGCTAAACAAAATGCGGTAAACCCATCATGGAAAATTATTTAGATAGGAAAAGGAAAGAACATGGATGAACCTTGAGAACATACTGCATGATTCTATTTACATGAAATGTCCAAAATAGGCAAATCCATAGAAAGGAGACTGGTCTGAGGGAAGAGGAGTTAGGGAGAAACTGCTAATGGATATGGAATTTTTTTGGGGAGGGGAGGAAATGTTCTGGAATTAGATAGTGCTGCTGGTTGTACAACCTTGTGAATATACTGGAAATCACTAAAATGTAAACTTTAAAATGATAAATTTTATGGTTTATGGTTTATGAACTGTATGTTTTTTTAAAAGTATCTGGGAACAGAATATGATGTCAGGACTCCTGGTTTTGGTCTTTTTGCTTACATTATGTTGTGATGAGCACTGCTTGCTCATCCTAAGCCTTGCTCCCTTACCTTTACATTGGATGGGAGCTGAACCAGGCTCTGTCAAAGGACCATTTCAGCTCAAATTCTATGGGCACACATCCCATCTCCATTTAGAATCAACCTCCCTCTTTCAGACCTCTGCCATTTGCACCATTTTCTCATTATGTTTCCCATCTCCCCCAAAAAATAAATTATCCCTTCTGAGTCTTTATATAATCATATTTTGAGCATAGATTCTAGGCACTTGAATAGATCATGTCATTCAATCTACCCAACAATTTGTGAATGAGGCCCGCTTGTTAGCATCCTCATTTTACAGATGATGACACTGAGGCTCGCGGGAGGAAGTATGTGGCCCACGTTAGCAAGAAGCAGAGCCAGCCATGAAACCTGAGCTGCCTGGCCCCAGAGGTCATGTAATGAATCACTGCACTGAGCTGCCGTGCCCCCTAACTCCTCCACTTGGCCCAAATCTCATGCCCCTCAACATCTGCTTTAGCAATTTATTGACTGATTAATTCAGCAGCTTTATATTCATCGTGCCCACTATTCTTTTTTAAGCTAGTTATTTAGGGATTGGGAAGTATCCCTGAGTTCATTGTCAAGTGGCTGACACAACCAAGATAACACTATTTCTTAATGAAGATAATGCTGGCATAAGTAAATGGAATGAATAAATGCCAAATTTAGGTTAATTCCCTGTAAATAAGATAAGTTAATGTAAATTTCATCTCTTGTCAGCTATGCTCCTTGTACCATTGACTAGAGTAATTTGTTTAATTAACCTAGAGTCTTCTTGTTACAGATCATTTACCATACCCAATAAAAGGTCATGCCTTTGAATCCCTCAATATGTTTAAAATTCTTCAAGTACATTACAGAGCATTTCCTTGTAAAGAGACAGACAAAATAATTTAACAAGATCATTCTGAGTAACTTAGCTTCATTTAGGCTAGTAAATAAATACCACAACTATACATTACCCTGTAATAAAGTTGTTAGTGATGTCCCTTCTTCACAGACGTTAAACCCTAAATATATGAATGTATTCACATCACAAGTGTATGTCTCTTAGTCACAAAGACAGGACACATAAGACTGAACTGTAACTCATATCCAGGGACATGAGATCCTGGTGACAATTAGCAAAGTTGTAAAAGTTCTATGCAGTTTTAATGAGAAGTATAACCAAAAGGTAGATTAAATAGACACTATATTCTTATTTTTAGTGACAATTTTTACAAGTAGTAGAAAAAACTTGCATCCTAGCAATTAAACATTAACATATTGTCTAAATCTACTGGTAAATTACACATTCCTATTAACTAGTGACCAATATAAGATTTAGTAAAATTTGAAGTATTTTAAAAACATTTAAACAATTTGTTTCGTAAATATATATTCATCTAAAGTTAGAGTATCAAATCACATTGAAAAAATCAGATCACTAAGTTAAAAAATTCTAATATTATGCTTTATAAGTAATATTGAAAGTATTAAATTGTGATGTTAGTCACTTAATCTCTATTTAAAACATGATATGATTAACTGGATGTTTAAGAGGAAAGACTAGAAAGGGGGAAAAAAATCTTGGATCTATTCATATTACTTTCCCCCCTAACCTGGATTTCACAAAATCTTGCCATTTTAAGAGTTTTATAATTAACAAATTATTGGATCCAGGATGCCTAATTATTACAGAAAAAATAAATGAAACACACAGAAAACTATAAAAGTTTAAGCAAAAAAATGGCTAGAATGGTTGATGTACTAGCTGAACAAAATTATCCAAGAATTGCAAAACACAAAAGTTTAATTTATGCAAGGTTTAACAATTTGAAGTGTGACTGCTACTAATCAGACCTGCAAATGCAATTCTCAGGTTTTACAGCCTGAATACCAATAATGTAGTAAAATGCTTTTAGAGCCAGAATACTAAATATTGAGTAAAATGCATTGCAGCCGCTGGAAACGAACAACTTTGTATGAAAGAATATTCAAATATCCCTTTATTGAGCAACCACAATGAGCGTTGAAGATTTACATGATTGAACTGGAATTCAATGCCAAAGACGAGGGAAGCATTTTTTTTCTGGGATGCACAAAGAGATATCCATAATTAAACATCACACTTCCCTAGGGCAGCATGTTTTCTTATATTGACAAGCAAAATGAGGTATTTCAAATCTCACATTGCTGGCATTCAATCATCTTTTGCATAACTATTGTTTTAATGTACTTCTGGCTATTAGGCATTTGTCTATATTTGGTCAGTGAGGCATACGTTTTAAAGAATGTTGGTTTTGCATAAAAGGCTATAGTTATGTTAGTGGGATTGTATTTATACAACAGTATCTTAAGAATAATGATGGTCTTATTTTGGCTGGTCATACACATATTTTATATTTAAAGCAGAGTGACTACAACTTCAGTGCAATTAGTACATTAAAATTAACTCCAAGGGGGAAAACTTTCAGAAGTACTTTTTAAACTCAACTCTATGCTTTACTTTGCCTTATTTGTCGCGGCTACTTAAACACATTAACATTGCACACTAATCCTATGATGTGTTTGGAAAATGCCAACCAAATCATGTTTGCTTAGCGTTCCATCAAAGTCAGAGCCTAATGATAGATTATGTATTCAATAACTCTTTTGTTCTAGATCAAAGCATGCCACATTATTTCAGCCTGCTCCTACTACAATTACTAAACTACCAAAGAGCAGCAATTCTCTCACATTTTATCTTCTTAAGAGTTTCCTCTACTTTCTCACCTGCACCTTAATCAAATTACATATTTTCATTTTGCTCTTAAATTGTAAAGAATATGTTAAACTTTAGTCAAATACCAAATATATTAATGTGCTTTTTGTTCCAAAAAGTGACCATTTATCTAAAAAGACATTTTACCTCCTGCTTTCTATTCAAAAACATTATTTATGAAGATTAACTCTATTTAACAATACTCAGGTGTTTATTAAATTTTAAGGAAATTTACCACGATCACATACATACACATACAATTATTTGGATCTTTCTGAAACTTAAAAAAGTCTCACGTATCTATCCGTCCATATACTGGTAAAAGTCATGTCCTATAGAAATGCCATCTGGCTAGTGGGAGACGTGAGCATTTGATTGCAGAAGTCTAACTGCCATCAATGAGCTTCACGTTCAGAAGCCTCTTCAAACCATCAATGGCCAATGGTGGAAAGACTATTTGCAATTTGAGCCAATCAAATACATTCTAATTCAAATGAAACTGAGCTTTTCAAAGTCACCACAGAAAATGTCCTGAAGCCTGGGTGTCCTAAATAATTCCTATTTCATTCTCAGGTCTTTGTCTGGCTTACTAGCTAAACTCTGAGGCAATATGATACATGCATTTTGTATGTTCTTTCAAATTGTGTTTACAACACTCCTATGAATGATATTTAATGATTTTTCTCATTTAAAGCCTCCATCTTGGCAAATGATAGTTCATTCAGTCAAGTCTTCTCAAATCATCTGGATCTGTAAAACCCAAATTAATTCCACCTGAGAACAATTTTTCTCCCAAAAGAAAGAATATACAGTCCTGAACTGAGAAAATCAGCTACTTTGGTTATCCAGATTTATAATTTTGGAATACTTAGTTTTACTGAGTGTTTTCCATGTGCTAGGACTTTACATAAATCAACACCTTTAATCCTCATGAGTACTCAGCATCTTATGTAGTCACTAGAGGCCCGATGCACAAAAATTTGTGCAAGAGTAGGCCTTTCTTCCCCTGGGCACCCTGCAGGCACCCAGGACCAGCTTCGTCAGGAAGGACATCTGGAATGACATCCGGAAGATGTCTGGTCTAATTAGCATATTACCCTTTTATTATTATAGATTATCACCACCTTTTTGTAGATAAGGAAAATAAGCTTAGAGAAGTCAAACAATTTGGCTGAAGCACATGGCTAAAAAGAACTGAGACTGGATCTGCAAGCACATCTGTGTGACTCAACAGCCCAAACTTTTACCCCTCCACATACCACTTCTCCTTTTTAACTTTTTTTTGAATCCTTAACTGAGGATATGTGTGATGCTGCTTTTTATTATTGAGTTTGAGAGAGAGAGAGAGAGAGAAAGAGTGAGAGAGAGAGAGAAGAGAGAAATATTGATTCATATATTGATCCATATGTGCCGCAACCAGGGAATGAACCCGCAACCTAGGTATGTGCCCTGAATGGGAATTGAACCCACAATTTTTTGGTGTACAGAATGAGTCTCCAACCAACTGAGCCCCCAAGCCAGAACCATACTGTTCCTTCTTATCCCCAATACCAGCCTCCCTCCACCTGGACTCCTCACATGCCCTGATGCATCAGAACCTTTCACCACCTAACAGTTTTTCCACATCCACTCCTGGACCCTACAGTTTGTTCTCCAGGCTGACCCCAGAGTGATCTTTCTTAAATGAACAGCTGTTCAAGTCATTTCTCAGCCTAAAATCCTAAATGGCTTCCCAGACTCAAGATCCTGAAGGGTCTCACTCTGGTCTCCTATCCAGGCTTATCACTTCCTCTTGATGCCAGATCCAGCCACTCCAAGGTTTTCTTTCAATTCCTACAACATAGCCAGTCTCTTCCCACCCTGAGACCTTTGGATCTGCTGTTTCCTCCTTCAGGTATGCTGTGCACCACCTTCCACTGATGTTTAGTAATTCCTACTCATCCTTCAATCTCAGCTCAATAGCCCTTCCTCAGGAAAACCTTTCCTAACTACATCCTATTTTATCCCAGATTAGATCTCATTTCTGTCATACCCTTTCCCAGCACTCAGCACTTCACCTAGCTAGCTAGCCGTTAGCAAGATTTACTATTGCATATTTATATGGTCATTTAAATAATGCCTGTCTCTGCTTTGGCCAGTTTTCTCAGTGGTTAGAGCATCGGCCTGCAGCCCAAAAGGGTAGTGGGTTTGATTACTGGTCAAGGGCACACACCTTGGTTGCAGGTTCCCCAGCCTTGGAAGGGGCATGTATGGGAGGCAACCAATCTCTCTCTCTCTCTCTCCCTCCTCTCCTCCTCCCTCCCTTCCATGCTCTCTAGAAATCAGTGAGGGGGAAAATATCCTCGGGTAAGGATTAAAATAAATAATAATAAATAAGGTCTGTCTCTTCCATTTAGTTCATGTAGATGAATGATTCTCAAATTTTAGTATGCATCAAAGTCACCAGGAGTGCTCATTAAAAATTGCTCACTGGGTCCAATGCCAAGAGGATCTGATTCACTAAGTCTAGAGTAAGGTCTGGAAGTCTGTATTTACAAGTTCTCAGTGATGCTGATGCTGTGGGAAACTGAACTAACCCAGTACAGTGGTTCTCATCCCTGGAAAACCATTATAATCACCTAGGGAGCTTTAAAAACTACCAGTACCCAAGCCCCACTTTGTTTGTTTATTGTTAATCCTCACCTGAGGATATTTTTTCATTGATTTTTAGAGAGAGTGGAAGGAAGGGGAAGAGACAGAAGAAAGCAGCATTGTGAGAGATACATATCAATTAGTTGCTTCCCCTACATGCCCTGACTGGGGCTGAGGATCAAGCATGCTACCGAGGTACATGCCCTTGACCTGAATCGAACCTGGAAACGTTAAGTCTGTGGGCCGATGTTCTATCTACGGAGCCAAACTGGTTTTGATTTACTTGGGCTACAGTAGAACCCAGTATATCTTATCCCAAATATTGCATTCTTATACTAAAATATTTTTTTTAATTTAACTGAATGTCTTATAAAATTTTTATGTTAAATCTGGCAATCCTACTAGTGGGTCCTGTTATAACAGAAGAGGTAGTACGTCATATACAGGGTAGGGCAAAAGTAGGTTTACAGTTGTGAGTATGCGAAACTGAATTTATTCTTGCATTATTTTTTAACTAGAGGTCTGGTGCATGAATTCGTGCACTGGTGGGGTCCCTCGGCGTGGCCTGTGGGGATCCACCAAAACCAACAGTCCAACACCACCTGCCGCTCCTGCCTGCCACTCCCCCTCCTCCCTGCCCCGCTGCACCTGCCACGGAGGCGGGAGAAGCTCATGCTGCCACAGCTGTGCTTGTCAGCAGTCAGCCCCAGCATCTGGCTCCTGTCGGTCAGCTGAGCAGCACTCCCACTGTGGAAGTGCACTGACCACCAGGGGGCAGCTCCTGCATTAAGCATCTTCCCCCTGGTGGTCAGTGTGTGTCATAGTGACCAGTCATTCCCAGTCATTCTGCTGTTAGAGTCAATTTGCATATTATCCTTTTATTATATAGGATAGAGGCCTGATGCATGGGTGGGGGCTGGCTGGTTTGCCCTGAAGGGTGTCCCGGATTAGGGTGGGGGTCCCCACTGGGGTGCCTAGCCAGCCTGGATGAGGCGCTGAGGGCCATTTTCAGGCTGGCCACACCCCCTTCAGGGTGGGGTTCCCCACTGGGGTGCCTGGCCAGCCTGGGTGAGGGGCTGATGGCTGTTTGCAGGCTGGCCACGGCCCCCAGCCGGCCAAGCTCCCAGTGGAGGCCGGCTGGAAGCAGGTATCTGGGATTTATTTATCTTCTATAATTGAAACTTTGTTGCCTCTAGTGGAGCTCAGAGCCAGCCAGGGAAGGGAGGAAGCTTGGCTTCCTCCATCGCCAGAGCAACCAAGCCTCCTGCTTGCTCCAGCTCCGTGGCTGCCGGCTGCTATCTTGGTTGGGTTAATTTGCATATAGTCACTCTGATTGGCTGGTGGGAGTGGCTTGGGGGCATAGCAAAGGTACGGTCAATTTGCATGTTTCTCATTTATTAGATTAGATATAGATTATTGTAGTATTTTCCATATAAACAACTGTAAACCTACTTTTCCCCAAGGTGTACATTATGTACCTAACTACATAATTGTAACTGACCTTTCACCTCTGCAGAGCACAAAGAAGGTGGGGCTAAAAAAGTGGAATTTTTAAAGTCTAAGAGGAATTATTTTCTAAAGAATTAGACCTTAGAAGTAGTTACCAACAGATTGTAAAAGATTATATGAGATCTTTTAAAAATAGGACAAATTCTCAATGTCAAAATTTACCATGATTAAATGACTACCAGCTCCTTGAAGCCCTATGGAGTTAAACTCATCTTGGGCCAGCAGAATGACAATGCAGCATCAGCATTATGACTGACATCAATCAGTAGGTTACCTGGGCAGAGTTAATACCAGACTGGACACAGAGGAGGTACTCTTTCATATATCAAAAGTAGAAATAAGCCCTAACCAGTTTGGCTCAGTGGATAGAGCATCGGCCTGCGGACCGAGGGGTCCCAGGTTCGATTCCAGTCAAGGGCATGTACCTTGGTTGCGGGCACATCCCCACTGGGGAGTGTTCAGGAGGCAGTTGACCAATGTTTCTCTCTCATCGATGTTTCAAACTCTCTATCCCTCTCCCTTCCTCTCTGTAAAAATTCAATAAAATATATTATTAAAAAAAAGTAGAAATTATTTATTTAATAAATACCCCAGGGGAAAAAAAAAAAACTCTGAACACATGGCCACCTTTGATAACCAAATTCTTTCTTCTCACATCAATGGAGGAAGTCCTATGCAGTTTTCCAATTTTAGAGTAAGATCAGTGATTTCATGCTTTACACAAACTGATATGTTACATTTGCATTTTTGATGCTTAACAGGGTCTACTTAATTCTAGCCTGACATGTTTACCACATTATGGGTAAAGCCGAGATTTCCAAATTGAAAAATGAGTGACCATCAAGTCGCCTTCTGCCTCCCCACATAAGTAACCTGCCAGGACTCTGATTTAAGGATAAAGACTCCATGTAAGTGCTTTAAATATTAAAACACATTCTTTTATGAATACTCATAGAATTCAATCATTTAAACAATTATTACCAACTTCTATGTGTAGTACTGAATGCTTACTTGCCAAACTCAACATGACACTTTTCACCTACTCCAGGATTTTAAGAATTGTTTCTAAAAAGAGGATACTGAATAATTGCATGGGCATCAGAGTGAATTCCAATTCTAGCAATGTAAATGACAGAAGCAAGAATTGTACATGAACCCACAGGACCAAGTGTAATAGTGGCAGAGGGTGAAGAGGACAGTCACGCCAAGCTCATGGTTGGCTGCACATTTACATGACTTATTTCAAGTCACCCAACTCCAAAAGCAAACACATAAAAATCACGTCATATTATTTTATCTGAAATAATGAATGTCTAATAACTGTATAAAATATTTACAATTATTGATTTCTTATATCAGGATAGCTTACCAAATCCAAAAGCGTTAGAACCTCCAATGCTCTGTGAAGCCTGAACACTTGTAGATGTGTAGAGTCCTGTCACCAACAACCCATCAAAAAAGGTGCTTGTTGAAATTGTCACTGAAATACAGGGTGGGGGAGAGAAAAGAAACCTCAATTAATACAGTCAGGATAATTAGATACATTTCTGAAGTGTTAGATATTGTCAAAAATTTTACTCATATTAATTTTTATACTTGGTATTTTTTTTACACGTATTACTAATGACAGAAAAGCAAAAAGAAGCTCAGAACTCCAATGTCTATAATTGCTAGTCCTAAATTTAGAACATCAGTCCTATCTTTCTGCATTTCTGCATTCATTTGCACTTTCCCTAGCTATGTGCAAAATCCTCTGAAAACAATGGAGTATTGAATATAGCTAGTTTCCCCACCTCCATCACCACCCCTGAAGGCAGTCAAAGGCATGGCTGGAGTTTTGGCAATGTGATGAAACACTTTATTTTTAAAGTATTCCATACTGTGGGAAACAATCTTACATAAGCTGAAAGAAGAACAGTCAGTTGCACTTATTGTGAATCTACATTTTAGAGATGAGTCCCTGAAGTTTTTGACAAAAGCAGACTAAATTGCATGAAGACAGTCAGCCCTTTTCCTTATGAGAACAAGAGAGGAAGACTGCTGCATGCTGTAAGTGTTAGACCAACATCTACAAGATGATTCCAATGGTTTCATAACCAGAAAATCAGGATGTTCCTGGGAAGAAACGGTTCAAATTAAATGTATCTGTATGCTACTCAGGTTTGGCTTTTTAAAATGTTATCTTGCTCTCCACCCTAAAAATTGATCATAACTTCCTCCTGGATATAATATTTTCTCCTGTATTGGTTTTATAAGATCAGGAAGATGCTATTTGTAGGAAGAAGCTGGGAGAAGGTAATATTATTTTGGTGGTGCACAGTTCAAAGCAGTCATCATGCTTGGTGGCTGCGAGGAGAAGAGTCACATTAACTTTGATGAAAATGTTTAAATTAAACTCCAAAAAAATCTAGTGAGTAGAACTGAATGGTCTGAAAGAGCCATATTATAAAGCATAAAACAAGACACATTAGAATAGCTGGACATCATGCTATCTCCAAAATGGCACTGGATGTTGGAGTAAATCACCTTCACATCCTTTAATAACTAAAATTTTGAGTTCTGGCATGTAGACTACTGTAAACCACTCCGCTGGCACTGAGCTTAGGAGTCAACATCTATTATCTCATCTCATTATTAAAGTGCCTCTGTAAAGGGGATACTATTGTTATTCCCAGGAAACAAATGAGGAATCTGCGGCATAAAACAATTAAGAAACTGTCCAGCCCATCTAAAAAATTTTTATGCTGTTAAACGTGGCTTCTCTCCCATGTTCTCTCTGCTCCCCCCCGCCCAGATCTCCCAGTGGCAAAGAGGCTGTGGCCAAACCCTTGTTTACTAATAACCCCTTTCTCAGATTACTTACATACATGAGGAGTATTTGAAGAAAACGAAAATGAAAGTTGCAGGAGTCAATGTCACTGTTATTGGAGAGAAAGAGGACCACAGGTGGCCAGGAGGCGACCCCATGCCCCGGTGGATAAAAAACCCCAGGCTGGGGAAGAGGTGAACCTGCACACACTGGGCTCTCATCCGCTGCTCCCTGTCCTTGAGCAAAACCACTTAACCCAGTGGTTCTCAACCTTCCTAATGCCATGACCCTTTATTACAGGTCCTCATGGTGTGGTGACCCGCAACCATAAAATTATTTTCGTGGCTACTTCATAACTGTAATGTTGCTACTGTTATGAATTGTCATGTAAATATCTGATATGCAGGATGTATTTTCATTGTTACAAATTGAACATAATTAAAGCATAGTGATTAATCCCAAAAACAATATGTAATTATATATGTGTTTTCCGATGGTCTTAGGCGACCCCTGTGAAAGGGTCGTTTGACCCCCAAAGGGGTCGCAACCCACAGGTTGAGAACCGATGACTTAATCCCCATCTACAGCATCACACCCTAATCCTCAACCCCCCGATTTGTTTACCCCAGATTAGTACAATTGGTTCTACTGATGCCTCCATCCTTTGATTCAGTGAGTTCAACCTAGACTTAGGTAAAAAGAGCTTACACTGCCTCTGTGTCCCAATCTAAGGGGGTTAGAATTAAGTGACTTCCTGTTAAATTGACTATATTGACCTCTGAACTTTAATGCCATATCTCAGGTCATCCTTCACAGCAAATAGATCAAACCTGAAGTTTCTTTCAGGGACCCAAGGGACCCTGTTTATACCCTCTGCCTCTCAACCCAGTCCACTATCCAGTCCAGTGAGATGGCAGCGGCCTATACTAACACGCAAACACAGCCCTGTGGATTCCTCTCCATTTTTTTATGCTTCCTAGCTCCAAAATTCTGAAAAGTGTAAAGGTTTTATGGGTTTGGGCGTGAGGCAAACCTTCACTTGAGTCTTACCTCCTCTACCTCTGATTAGTGTGTGACCTGGGGGCAAGTCTCAGATTCCTCATTTACAAAAAAGGAATTCTAATACTTTCAGGTTTATGGTTAAGAATTAAAAGAAATATACCTATCTTCTCTCTATCAACGTATTTAATCTCACACACTATCATGAATATAGTAACTAATCGATAAAAGTTCCCTTGCCCTGCCCTCTCACCGACCTTGAAGCCCTGCCTTTCTCTTCTCTGCCTGAGAACAGGAATGCTTTACTGAGCTCCTGGCGTCTGCCTCGCCGATGCCTGCACACATCCAATCAGTGGACTGCCCACCTCTGAGTCCTGCTGCCTGCTGGGATTCTCCATCCACCCTCCCACCTAACGCTTCATTTCTGACCACAGTCCACTCCAAGTCTGAGCTGTGACCTCAGCGGGCCCAAGACATGTGGCATCCCCCAGCTTGTTATTAATTCACCCACCCGTCTTCTCAGTGTCAATTTTAAACAGAGGCTGAAGGCTGAAGGATCCTGGAGAAAGGGCTGAGGAAGAGGAGCAACATGTGGCAACTCTTGGTCTTCCTGAGAGTTATTCAGTTCTGATCAAAACAAAACCCCTGCCATGTCTAACCATGACAACTGATACATTCAATTTATTAACAGCTTGTACATATCAAGTGATGTTTCACCAGGAAGAGATGTGCACCTAGGAAGCTGCCTGCCCGGCTTGTAACTCGTGCGGGTTCAGAGCATAACCAAGTCTGCTGTGCCCCTTAGATGCCCATTCAGGTTAACCTCTTGCCTGAGCTCCCACCCCCACCCCCAACATCTGCCACCCAGTGCACCTCCAGACCCAGAGGATGAAGCAAATTCTGATCTCCACACCCCCCAAAGCCTGCTTCAAGTCAGTGCGCCTCTTTACATAGATCCGTGGGTGTTGAAGCAGCAAGATCTAGTGAAAACATCTCAGGAATAAGAAGACTGGATTTTATTCCCAATATTATCAATTTATCATGTCAGATTTGGCAAGGTATTTGTGTGATTTTTTTCCCCTCTCTCTCTCTGTTTGGTCCTATTCCTATCAGTGATATTATTTTGTAACCTCATGGCTAAGTGAGCTTAAATATGTGAGAAATAATTTCTAAACATTGACTGTCTTAGAAAAATGTAATGACTAAGAAAAACACTTTATTAATCTTAGAGTCTCTCTGCTTTACTAGTAAATACTATCCATAAGCTGACTACTCCCAAGTTTCATTCCCCAGTCCAGCTCTCTCTCTTGATATACTCCAGACATATATCAAGCTGCTCCTAACATCTCCCCTGGGATGCTCAAGGAGGCATCTCAACTTCAACATTACCAACACTGAACACCACCCCATGGCTCGCACTTGCTTCTGCTGTGGCCTTCCCCAACTCCACTGATAGAGGCACCACTTTCCCACTGCTCAGGCTAAAAACCAGAGTAAACTCTGGAATCACCTTCATCCATACCCGGAATCCAGACCATCAGTAAATTCTATTGGCTCTGCCTTTAGGTCATATCCGGAATCTCACCACTCACACCCTGTTCTGAGCTACCAACGTTTCTCCCATGGATGACTGCATTAGACATCGATCTTGACTTCCCGGTTCTACCCTCCTCTCTACAGTCTATTCTCAGTATAAGAGTCAGAGGAATTCTTTTAAAACACGTGTCAGTTCATGTCCCTCCTCTGCTTACAACTTTCTAACGCTCTAAGTCAGTCTTTACAGTGGCCTCTAAGGTCCTACGTGATCAGCCTCCATTCCTTCCCTGTTCTCATCTCCTGCTCTCCTCCTGGCTCACTCCACTCCAGCCACACTAGCCTCTGCGGTGTTGCTCAGATATGCCAAGTCCTTACACCAGTCCTTTTCTCCAGATACCTGAAGGGCCAATTCCCGCACCTCTTTGGAGCCTTAGTTCAAACCTGCCTTAACCACACTATTTAGGATTGCAAATGACCCCGTCTCCCTGCCCCCACAATCCTCACATTCCTGATGTTCCTATTTGGTTCTACTTCCCCCATTTTTTTCTATAAGTAGTTACTATCTTGAACACATTATACTGATTGACTTGCAGTGGTTTTTGTTTCTCTGTTTTTTGTCAGTCTCATTCTGCAGAACGTAAACTCCATCAGGCAGGTATCTTAGGTGTCTAGAGCAATTCCTGACAATTTTGGGTGTTCAATAAACGTGTATTAAAATACTTATTAAGGAATGACTCATTCATATAAAAATGGTACAAGACTGTCTTATTTACAACTAGTTTCCAGAGGAAAAGCATGCTGTGAATCCTAGACTTTGTATGTCAGATGGATCCCACTGGAAAAGCCACATGGAAAGACGACAGAGGAAAGGTGGCTATTTATATATTTAAGATGTTTTCCAGAGTGCAAGACAAATCAATGCAGAGGCCAAGAGATAGCCAAAGACATCTGTAAAAACGGCAGACCAACTTGAGTATACATTCATTCTCACATGCTGTATCTTACACAAACAATCCAAAGAAAAGATTCCATTAGAACTAATTGATTATAATCTATTTTCCTACTCTACTCGCTTGAGTTGAGAAGTCAAAGTATTTTTTTAAGGGGGAAAATTACATTTGCTTTTGGAAAACTGCTACTCTCTTGACACTGTGGAACAAGCATTCCTTTTCCTCCTTTTACAGAAGTAATGCATAATCCATATGTGAACTGGATTTTTTTTTTTAAGAAAAAGGAAATGGTGCCCAGATTTGTATGGGATACAAGACATAACTTTCTGATCACCAGGTTTTCTTTTACTCAAGAAGAGAATGGGTTTAATTTTTGTATTTCAAAAACACCTGACATCGTTTGGATCCCCTGCTAAGTTTGGAGGAAACTTCAGGATATCTGAAGCCCACATTTTATTTATTTATTTTTTATTGCCTGAAACACTAGTAGTGAACTCATGAGCAATCCAAGCAAGATGCTGAAAATTTTATGCCAAGGACACTTTGACTTTGAAACTGTCAGGAACACCCTTCTCTCTGCCCTCTCTTTCCCTTTCAACGAATGCTCCCACTTATCTCTACTTGTGTCCTCTAGTTAGTCTGTGAGGGTTTCCTCGAAAAAAACCACACACACACACACACACACACACACACACATCACTGTTTCAGGCTTTGAGGCTGCTCTGACTAGCTGTCCTTGCTGTGTAATTCAGCATCATCAGTTCCTGCCACTTCAGCCTTCTTTTGGGGTCCCTTCCAGTACCCTGCCATATCTTCCTCTTCTTTTCTATCAATCTTTATCTGGCCCCTAATGTGCACTGGCTCTTACCCTTCCTATGTGCCCTGACTTGACTTCTTTCCCTCTAATTCCACTGGGACTCACCCTTCAAGCACTAGTCTAGTGTCTCCAGTCTTAGCACATCACTTACATCCAGAGTTCTGCTACAAGGACAATTGGAATAATCTTCTTGAAAGCAGGAGAGTGGCCTAAGATAAATTAAAGGAATGGTTTACTATACACAGTACTAATATGGTTCATGATGAGAAAAAAATCAAAGCTCACATTTTTTAATATAAAATTATTTTAAATATGTATATGAACTAGGAGGAAACGTTACAACTTTATGGCTGCCATATTATTTGGCCCATTGATGAAGCTGGTTAACTAAAGACAGCGGTATCTGTGTCTAGTATTTTAAATAAAGTATACATAAATCATAGGACTTTGTGTATAGGTATGTACAGATATACTCATTTGCGGAATGAGTAAAATACACAGTCCTAATTCCCACTACAGATATTTTTGTAAGTTTTTGACACTCTGATTCAGAATGTTATGGTCCCAAGCTGCAGAAATTTAAATGTCCCAAAGCAAATACCACTTTAAAATGTTTCCTTTAAAAACCATCTTATGAAACTACCTTTGCATAAATAGAAGCTGTAGTTAAAATATATAAATTTGGGTATATTAGGATAAGGGAAAATTGCACAAAATTCTTATATTTGAACTACCTTTAAGATAAACAGCTATTAGGACTGCTTGTGTCTAACTGATGTCTAATTTGCCCAGTTAATAAGCAAAACCTTCACTGTATTTTCAAGATTATCTGCCAAATGCTATAACTAATGCTAAGACAGAGAACAAATAATATTTACCAAGTGCCAATTCACTTTCAGAGAAATTTACTGTAAAATATGAATTACTGATGAATCTCGGTGGTGGGTATACAGATAGTTGTTGTCTAATCTTTTACTTTTTCTTTCAGAAAAATTTCATATTAAAAGTTGAGGGAGGAGCCCTAGCTGGTTTGGCTCACTGGCTAGAGCATCGGCATGCAGACTAAAGGGTCCCAGGTTCAAATCCGGTCAAGGGCACATGCCCGGGGTTGCCAGCTCTATATATATATATAGCTTCTGTGAGCTAAGAACTTTGTTAGCACTGTAACTTTTTGTTTTATTAACTAGAAAGGCAAAAAGAGATATTTAGAACTAGTTCCTTATTGTAAACTCTTCCTGACATCAGCAACTCTAGATACTTTATACAAATTAAAATGTATCACCACATGGGATGGGACCCACCAGTTAGTTACCCATTTCAGACATCAAAGGTTTATATAAAATCACTAAATAATAATTTAATGACTTTAAATCAGTGAACATCTACTTAAACTATTCAATCTGACATATGATCTACTTCTTTTCATGGTTTTACAAATTTTCATGATACATTTATAAAATTCTTCCCCAGGGAACATTTTTTTTCTTAAAGTCAATTTTTATATCTTTAATATTTTTGCATTAAAATGTTATGCAAAAAAATACTAGCAACTTTAATTATCAAGGAAAAAAGCAATATCAATATTTGGGTTGCAAGTAGAATTTTGAACTTAACTACCATGGAAATAAAGCTGCATATTATTACCTATAATCAGAAAGCA
The DNA here is from genome assembly GCF_964212035.1 of Myotis nattereri. Taxonomy (NCBI): domain Eukaryota; kingdom Metazoa; phylum Chordata; class Mammalia; order Chiroptera; family Vespertilionidae; genus Myotis; species Myotis nattereri. The sequence goes on from NC_138086.1 coordinate 68,927,665, forward strand.
AATGTGTCTTGTCAGATCACCTCATTCTCTTGTTCAACAAAAGATCTAACTTCCACTTCCTATCATACACAGATTGAAATCCTGTTTCAATGAAGTTTCTAAGACCTTCAGGTTGTGGCCAGAATTAATCTCTCCAATCAGATTTCCCCATTTCACCTGAAAACACTCTTTGATCCAGTTAAACTAGAACATCTTTGCTTCCCTGTCTCCTGGCCTTTCTTTAAAAAGTGCCCTCACACAAAATGACTTCCCCTGTTCCCTTTTGTTAAAATCCTACCCATTCTTCAGCGATAGCCTCACATGCCATCTCACAGGAGGTCTTTTCTGACCTCACCCACCCCAGTGATCCCACAGCTTTCAGGAACCAGGAACATTTGATCACAACCCACCTTCCCCAGAGCAGGTTCACAGGAGAAGCTCAACGCCTGCTGAATTCAACCATACAAAAACACTGTCACAACATAAAGTAACATAAAGTAAAAAATATCTGAGAATATAGTGTAGCCAACGTAACTAAAATTGTGAAATCTAACATCTCTCCCACACAGAAAAAGAACCCGTGTTATTCACAGAGGTATATGAAAATGGAGGTTTCTCCTGAAATAAGAAATAAAGATTAATTTCAAAAATAAAAATTATAGTACTCAAAAATCAGAAATGTCAGGATATTTTGTTTGAATTTTACATTTACTCATCATAGTATTTCTTTTGCATATATAAAAAAAATGCTGTATGGGTGAATGTACACACATAATGTATATACCAAATTAATCTTCTGATAATTTTGTCACTAAGACACCTATACCCTTATCCTCACTCTGAAGTTACTCTGCCATTTCCTCAAATAAAAAATAAAAAGGGATCAAAAGGCTGAGGAGCTTGTACACATCTCCCCCACATCTGTGTTAAATTGGCAATGAGCTTAGCACTGGAGTCTATGAATATGAATGGCTAGGTTGTGACAGCAGAATGAAAACATGATGTAGCGACACAATTCAATTCTTATCAGGGACTCAAAGAGTACCTCTGTCTTGAAATGACTAATTACAGAGTCAGTTATTATCTATCATAGCTTCTATTAACTGTTCCCAACAAGCCCCTAATACCATTCTTGCAGAAAATCACTGTAAGATGAAAGTCTGGAAGGAAATAAATTTAGGCATTTAATGCTGTTTGCATTTCATCCTAAAGCTTCTGGCCTGCAAATGTTCTACAGTCCATTAAATTCTGATCACTTCAAGCATATTCCATTACTACTTTATAGAAAAGACCTTTAATATGTGCAGAAAAGACACATATATGAAATGATGTTTCCATCTTTTTCAAGATGGCAAACATCAGAGGATAGCAAATTGCAAAAATGTTGAAATTAAGTATTAGTAGTGATGCACCAATTGGAGATTTTCCATTTCTTAGTTTTATATATTTTGAAAATGAAAGATACCAGCAGAACTAAATTGTCAATATTTTTTAAATGCCACACTTTGCCTTATGAGCAGAAACTCATTTGCCTTTTGAATACAGAACAGATTAAACTGCCTGAGGAACAAACATATTACTCTGAAAATAAAATAAACTGAGTTTATTTGCTGCAAAATTTCATCAACACAGTGTGTTCAACTACTGATTCTCCTTTTCAGTGCTACTAGTTCTGTGCACCAAATAGAGACCGTCTCAAAATACATTATGATTTACATTCAAAACCTCTATAAGAACATGATTCCTGATCTACTTCTCATTGAATACATGTATTCCATTATGACATAGTTTCATGTGGTTTTCAAATATTAAAACAGGTATTTCAATAACATATTCAAACCAACAACGACCAATAAAAAAAATCCAAGTAAATATGTAAAAGAAATGACTGGAGGTCCAGGTTCACTGAGGGAGGGCACAAATCTATAGTAGTGAACCATGGAGAGCTTTAAAAATTAGACCGGGAGTGAGCGGACTCCAGTGAGCCTTTTGTGAAGAGTAGAGAGAGAGCATCCACCCATGCCTTCCCTATTTATTCTAACAACTACCCTAAAGGGCAGAGTGGGGAAGGGAGGGACAATGCCCTGCAAACACCCTCCTAAGTTTGTCTCCTCTTAGAGGAAAGACCGAGCATTATCTGGGAGTTGTGACAGTCCAGGAAATCCATCTTATATGCAAAATTTAATGATTTATTAAAACATTTTCTGGGGTCTGTAAAAATACTCTTTGCTGGTTGGAACAGGGACCCAGCATCTCTGTGGAAGCCTATTGTGGTATATTTATTACAGATTCAGAGATTCAGATGAGCCACACGTCGTCTCTAAGTCTTATCTTCCGGCACCACCAGTAATAAAAGGAGAGCCACTGAGAACTTTCCCTTCTTTAAATTCTTCTTAGGAGACAAAACGGTGCAGTCAAATGCGTTCGTGAATTTTTTTATTTTAAAATTAAGCTCTTTGGAAGTAAGTTTAAATGACAGTGGTGAGTGTAAAGTAAGCCTTCCTGTTTCTTCATCTCTTTGCATTGCCTTTCTTCTTTTATCCCCTAGGTCACTCACACACACACACACACACACACACACACACACACACACTCACACACTCACACACACACTCAGCATTTCTAAACACACTAATATTGGGGTAAAATCTCACATATGTTATTCAGGTGAAATCCCTTTCCAAGGTTTGAAGACCTATGTCAGAATAAGCACCTAGAGATGAGATCCTGAACACTATCATGGTTGTCCAATCTATGCTAAATACAGGTTCCTTAACCAGTGATCTTGAAAACAAAGAAGAAAAATATAATTTTACAATGCTCTACACTAATTCTAGTCCTAATAGTTAAAAAAGTAATAATTTTTTATCCACTTTTGGCTTTCATAATGTAATTCTGAATTTAAAAATAAATTCCTGCAATAACAATGAATTCAAGTTTCTATAACCAAAAATATTTATTTTTTTCTTGAAATGACATTTTACTATTATTATTTAGAGAACTGTAGCCAAGAGTCACTGGTATTTGTGACTTATCTGTGACCTTATTTTTCATGTGTTACTTTTATATGAGGCTGGATGATACTCACACATGAAAATTTCATATTGTTGGCCCTGCACTTGATAAATTATTAAAGTGGTGTGAATAGGAATGTGGTGTTCATGTTTTCAGCAATTTTTAGCCTTTTGTTCTTGCTTTTTTTTTTTTTAAGGAAAAACTACCTTGTCTATAACTCACATAACTTTTTAAAATTAAGCGAAGATTAGCCTTAAAAGAAAGCATTTGGGGAAATTTATTACCCCAAACCTTCTCAAAGAACTTCTAAGAGTTTTCTTTTCCTTGACACATGGATGTTAATTAAGCCTTCCTAGGATGAGAAAAATAAGCTTAGCAATTATCATAAGCACATATACAGGTAAATATGTTACAATGAAATGAACAGATGCCTAGAGAAAGAATACTTGTGTAATTTTTCCCAATATAACCAGGTGTTTAAAGCCTTTATGAGTAAAAAGGGCCTGTAGTTATTTTGTTTTTATTACACTTTCTTGGATTTATTTCTTTTTAACAAAAAGTGCCTCCCAATTCCTCCCAAATGTGGTTTTGACTGAGGGTAACTAAAGACAAACTGAACTCATGTAACAATCACAGGGTGAATCCTAATAGTGCTCCCAAGTTGGTCAACCATAAATATTTGCTTTGTTTAGTTTGATAATAGACCATTACCAATTTTCAAAATATTTTCATATTTGAAAAAACTATGTACTTGTCCAAGAACATGTCAAGGGTGACATTGCTGGTACTCATGTGTATGTCATATATGTCATATATGTTATGTGACAGAGATACATCTCGGTTATATTTGTAAACCGACTACATCAGCGTTAATAATTGATAGAAATCCTAAATAGACATAGTTAAACTTCATGTAGCTGTAAAAATGTTTCAGTTTTTAAAAAGGATTTTTTTCAGAGTATTCTTGTTTGCCACTTCTGTATGTTCATTTCAATACATTTAACTAATTACAAGCAACTGTGCTAAAATCAAAGAATGCATTTAAATACATATTGAGTAAATTACACATATGGTATACATATGATTAATCCATAAAACCCTATAACTAACTTATATAGGACAAATATAAAACTCTCATTTACTTTATGATCAGACCTAAAGTTTGTGTGCATGTGTGTGTGTAAGTATCTTGCTCAATTTATTCATTCAGTAAACAAATATTTATAAGCTGCTATTACTTGATACTGATATAATTTGAACTATCTATATATATACAAAAATAACATTTGAAAAAGTGTGCCCGACCATTTTCATAAGAATCCTTATTGCATATTTCAAAATCTAATTCTTAAAAATCAATATTGCTAACATTGAAATTCACAAAATAATGTCAATTATATGAAGCAACAGAGAAATTCTCAGGTATGGGCACAACTAGCTGCTCTTCTAATAATCTACAACTAATTATTTTCCAAAAGTTTTATATAAGAATAATCACTAAATAAGAATATAACTTAAATGACATTTATATTGATAGCACATGTTATTAGATAAATTATTTAAAAGGAAATAAATGGGCAGCTCATTCATATAACATCAAATTGTAGTTACAAGCTCGGCTTCCCATAGAATACGTGGCTTCCTCCCGCATTCGGAGCTGCAGAGCTCCATGGACTCCAAGCTTTCCTGAAGCTAGGCAGGTGACTTTCCACACAACTTTTGTTTCTGATAGCCTGGTCGCAAGCAGACTGAGTTTTTCCCCTATTAACAGGACTGTTTGTTGTTGTTTTTTCACTTGCTCTACAAAAAGGAAGAACCATGGGGGCAGAGACACAGACTTCTACCAAGGGTTTTGCACTTCCTGGTCCCTACCCACCTCTGCTTGGGATGATGAGAGACAGCACAATCTTCTATTTGTGGCTCTTTGTCCTTTAAGTTTTCCCAATAATATCTATTTATTCATTTATTTTAATATCTTTTTATTGATTTTTTTAGAGAGCGAGCAAGGGAGAGGGAGAAAGAGAAATATCTACCAGCTACTTGTTGTACCCATCCCTACAGGGGATCAAACCCACAACCTTTTGGTGCACAGGATAACACTCAACCAATTGAGCCACACTGGTCAGGGCAATATTTATTTATGAATCCATGCATTGTGGAATTTTACCCAAACCCTTCCAGGGCAGCTGGTGACTACAAAGAGATCCATTTTACAAGACACTTCAAAATCTCAACAATAGGTAGGAAATAAATTGCCTTGTGCTAAAATTTCATATTCACTCTGTATCTTTTCCACTGTGGTTATTTCTACTTCCCACCTGGTATCCATCATAAACTCTTTTGGGGGGGGGGGAATTTATGGAGGCATTTGTCTCTCACTTCCTCAAATTCAGTGAGAGTCATATGCCTGCCAAGCACCTTGTCTTCATGAGATATATTTTATCCTTTGCCAGAAGCCCATTAGTCTCATAGCTAAGTCATTGCCAGAAAACCAAATTCCGTTTTTCAATACTTATCTATGTAGCCAGATGATCATATCCTATAGTCTCCTTTCTCTTCTAAATTTAGCTTCCAAAAACAGTCCAGCCTCAGAACCACAACTTCCAAAGGTGACATGGAGGTTGGTCCATGTAATCACTGTGTCAGTGAAGCACCTGGAGCTAGAATCTATTGTGCCCACATGCTGACAAGACATCAGCCCCTCCTCCTGTTGCTAGGCAACCATGCTGACTGGCAGCACATGTGCAGTCCTGTTATTTCACCTGGTAGTGGTTGGCAGCATTTATTCACTGGTTTGGGGCTAAGAATGGTTGCAAGCAGCAGAAGAGGGAGCTTCACTGAAGGTACTCTCATTAATCTAGAGACATAAAAGGGATCTCAAGATGTCAATGAGAAATTGGTTCACCTCACCTGCTACTGGACAGAATCACAACATTTGAAGAAGCAGCCATCCTTGGAGGAACCCCATACAAAATAGCATTTTAACCCATACACTTACCTAACGCTTCAACATATAACAACTAATGGCTGAAATGCAAGGCTATACATGTATCTCCTAGCACAGTGTCTACGCAAGGAGAGCAAAGCCATTAGCGTGACTCCAGCAAAGGGCCTGGCACAAAAAAGTGCTCAGGAAATGTTTGGCCACAAGTGGAAGAAATTCCTCTGCATTCTAAGTATTTATGTTTAAGTACATCCCAGTTTCCCTAATTCATGTTTGTTTTATGTTGGTCTATAATCATATTTTAAAAATAATCGAATATCCTCATCCTTTGCCTCCAAACTACTGCCTCTCTTCCTTCATTTCTTATTCACTCTTCAATCAATTCCAATCCAGCTGCCACCTCAAACACTCCACTAGAACAGCTCTCACTAAAGTCACAATGGCTTCCATATTGCTAAGGCCAATGGTATTTTTAGTTCCCATCTTACTTGACTCCTCTGTGCCATTCTACTCTCTCTCCTTAGCCTCTCTGAGCTTCATTTTTCCCCCTACATAACTAGAAATGCCTTCTTGTCCTTTTCTGGCCAACAACTGCTAAAGAAGTATACTTTGGCTGGCCAGCGTGGCTCAGTGGTTGAGCGTCCATCTATGAACCAAAAGGTCACAGTTTGATTCAGGGTAAGGGCACATACCCGGGTTTCAGGCTCAATACCCAATGCAGAGGCAGCCAATCAATGATTCTCTCTCATCATTGATGTTTCTATCTCTCTCTCCCTCTCCCTTCCTTGCTAAAATCAATAAAAATATATTTTTTAAAAAATAAAAAAGTGTAATTTAAGGTTCTGTCCTGTGCCCTCTCTACTTTTTAGTCTATTTTCTTTGCCTAGGCAACCTCAGCATCTTCTATCATCTACATGTCAATGGATTTCATCTTCCTCCTTTAAGCTCCAACTTAGATCTTCTTAAATCTAGACAAATGGTTGACATTGACTCTTAAATGTCTCAGATGTTCAAACTCAACCTGTCCAAAACTGGTTGCATAATTCATTAGTGAAACAAATATTTAGTGAATAGCTACTACGTGCCAAAAACTATTCTGGAGCTGAAGGGCATCAATAAATTAGTCTAAGCCCCTGACCTTATGAAGATAAAAACATTCTTCATTCCACCATCTCCAATTTGATCCTTTCTTTGTGTTCCCCACTTCCCTAAATGGCACAGCTATCCAACCATGTGCAAAATCCAAGAATTGGAATCATGTTTAATTTCTCTTTCTCACAGCTCCCCACACACCAATTCCCACTACTGCCAATTTTATCTCTTACATATACCTGAAGTCTGTCCACATCTCAAGTGTTCATCTTCTCTATTATCTCCCTACCTACTTCTACTTTACTAGTCCCTCAGCACTCACTCTAGAGCACCTCTCCACACAGTAGCCAGAGTGGGGTACTCTTTCCATACTCATACCTCCAACTTAAAACTTCTCTTTATTCCTTGGATATAGGACAAAACCATAAGCACTGGCCTACAAACCCTACCTTAAAATGTTCAACCTCATCTTGAACAATATATCCTCTTCCTGTCTATTCTAACACACTTCACTTCCTCCCATCACAGAACCTGTGTTTCCTTTACTGCAAACATTCACAAACATTCTTACTGACTTACACACACACACACACACACACACACACACACACTTACCTCTGCTTGGTAAAAATTTCTTCTGCAAACTTAGCAGACAAACCTTTCCTAACTTTCCATATGTTCATTCGGTTTAAAACTATATTCTTGAAAAAACAACAAAAAGGGAGAAACCAAGATGGCGGCATAAGTTAACTCCGGAGTTTGCTGCCTCGAACAACCACTTCAAAAATACAACTAAAAGATGGAACGGACATCATCCAGAACCACAGGAAGGCTGGCTGAGTGGAAGTTCTACAACTAGGAGGAAAGAGAATAGCATACCGACTCAGAGGAGGCGCAGAGCTGAAGTGAAATACTAAGGTGCGGAGTACATGCAGAGTGGGCTGGCAGCTGAGGGCGTGGTTGTTGTTTTCAATCAGGAGGGAGTTTCAGACTCTGAGCTCCAGATCCGGGCGCGTCTCTAGGGACCCAGACTCAAACGGGAGAAGCGGGACTGTCTGGCTTTGGTCGGACTCGAAGGCAGCTTTCTCTCCGAGGTTTGCAGTGGTTGCTGGGACTCTGAGAGGCAGAGCCCCTGGGGACGGAACTGAGAGCAGCCATAACTGCTCACTCCGCCCGCCCTGTAGATCCCCAGGGACCCGCCCCGAACAAGCCCTGCACAGAGGCATTTGCCGGATAGCCTTAGGCAAACGCTAGATTAGCACCGCCCTAGAGATCCAGCACAGAAGTTCTCCCACTGGAGACACAGCTGACTCTCACAGCCAGTTAGCCTGGAGGTCAAATCACCCTCAGTACTGCTGACAACAATCAAGGCTTAACTACAACGAGACTGCGCACAAAGACCACAAGGGGGTGCACCAAGAAAGCATAAAAAATGCGGAGACAAAGAAACATGACAGAAATGGAGAATATAGAGCTAAAAACCACACTTTTAAGGTCTTTCAATAATTTTCTAGAAACTGCCGATAAATGTAGTGAGATCCTCAAGAAATCTAATGAGACCCTCGATGTTGTGATAAAGAACCAACTAGAAATTAAGCATACGCTGACTGAAATAAAGAATATTATACAGACTCCCAACAGCAGACCAGAGGAGCACAAGAATCAAGTCAAAGATTTGAAATGCGAAGAAGCAAAAAACACCCAACCGGAAAACCAAAATGAAAAAAGAATCTGAAAATACAAAGATGGTGTAAGGAGCCTCTGGGACAGCTTCAAGCGTACCAACATCAGAATTATAGGGGTGCCAGAAGATGGGAGAGAGCAAGATATTGAGTTTGAAGAAATAATGACAGAAATCTTCCCCTACCTGGTGAAAGAAATAGACTTACAGGTCCAGGAAGCACAGAGAACCCCAAAAAAAAGGAATCCAAAGAGGACCACACCAAGACACATCATGATTAAAATGCCAAGAGCAAAAGACAAAGAGAGAATCTTAAAAGCAGCAAGAGAAAGAAATGCAGTTACCTACAAGGGAATACCCATACGACTGCCAGTGGATTTCTCAACAGAAACTTTGCAGGCCAGAAGGGAGTGGCAAGAAATATTCAAAGTGATGAATACCAAGAACCTACAACCAAGATTACTTTATCCAGCAAAGCTATCATTCAGAATTGAAGGTCAGATAAAGAGCTTCACAGATAAGGAAAAGCTAAAGGAGTTCATCACCACAAAACCAGTATGATATGAAATGTTGAAAGGTATCCTTTAAGAAGAGGAAGAAGAAGAGAAAGGTACAGATACAAATTATGAACAACAAATATGCATCTATCAACAAGTGAATCTAAGAATCAAGTGAATAAATAATCTGATGTACAGAATGAACTGGTGATTAAAATAGAATCAGGGACACAGAAAGGGAATGGACTGACTACTCTTGGGGGGGGAATGGGGTGTGGGAGATGCGGGAAGAGCCTGGACAAAAATCGTGCACCTATGGATGAGGACAGTGGGTGGGGAGTGAGGGCAGAGGGTGGGGCGGGAACTGGGCGGAGGGGAGTTATGGGGGGAAAAAAGAGGAACAAATGTAATAATCTGAACAATAAAGATTTTTTTTAAAAAATAAAAACAACAAAAAGGAAAGGCAAAAAAACACAAAACTATATTCTTGCTTTCATCTATTTCCATGGGTTTGAGAATTCAAAAAAACTGTATGATTTAAGGTTCCTTCCAACTCTAAAAATCATCTATGCCCTTATTATATAGGCAATACTTATGAAATAATGAGGAAGAAATTGGACTTGGTTGACATAAAAACGTACAGCGAATAAACAACAGGTAAAATTCAGAGTTAATATTGAGGTAGTCTGACATACAGAGAATATTCTGGCAAATTTATTTCCAAAAGAGGAAAGAATGGCTTAATGCTTGTAACATCTGGAGATGAGAATTCTAACACAGGGATTAATACACACGTGTTGAAGAGGCCTCATCCTAACAGGCTCAGGCCTGCAGGCTATTTGTCACATGACATAAAAACACAGCACACTCAACCAGTCTTGAACAGACAGGAAGAGGATATATTGTTCATTTGACAAGAAAAAACTGACCTCCCACCTCATCCTCACTTTTATGAATTAATTCCTTCTTATTTTATTAAAATTCTACTGCCTTCCTGCAAAGCTACTTTAGAAAAATCTCTAGTTCCTGAAATTATAAAACTTCCTACATTTTATGTTTCTCAGGTATGGTAACAACAAATCAAATATCTCTGTAAAGCCTGATAAAGAACCTTAATATCATAACTTTTTCATGAACTGAATAGGCAACAAAGTAAAAACAAGCTCATAAATACAGACAGATTAGTTGTTTTGAGAGGGAAAGAGAGGAGGGTGAAATGGATAAAGGGGGTCAAACATATGGTGAAAAGTGAAAACTAGACTTTTGGTGATGAGCACACTACAGAGTATACAGATATCAAATTACAATGCTGCGCACCTGAAACCTATAAAATGTTATTAACCAATGTTACCTCCATTTATTTAAAAAAGGAGAAAAATGTAAAGGAAATAAAACATTACCAGTACCAAAAGGGGAAAATCATTTGATATGTATAATTTTAATTCCAAATTTATTTAAAATCCTTAAATTTCAGAAATGGACACATATTTTTCTCTAAAAGCAGTTATATGGATGCTTTGAAAAAGAAAGTATAAAGGGAAAACATATTGTACCACTTTCCCAAATTTTCATGAGCTAAAAAAGACATTCTCCTAAAGACATATACTTTTATAGCTCCAAAATGTTTAAAATACAAGTAAAATTCTGTAGTTTTACTTTAATTTATATATAAAAGAAATAGAAAAATAAATTAGCATGTTTGATAAGTATGTGAAAGCATTAATCTCACTATAATCAAAGAAAACCCAAACTGTGGTCAAATCACCAATTTCTGTCTATCAAGAAGGCAAAGATACACACACACACACACACACACACATCACCCAATATTGGAATATGGGCACTTATGAACTCTGGTGGATTGGTACAGCCATTCTTTGGAGTAATTTGTCAATATGTATCAAGAGCTTTAAAATATTCATGCTCTTTAAACTAGCAATTACCCTTCTGGAAATGTATCCTAAGGAAAGACTCAAAGATTCAGTCAGAGATTTATGTTCAAATACTATAATCTACAATGCTATTTATAATAATGAAAAACTGGGACAGTCTAAATATCCAATATTCAAAGAATAGCCGTATAAATTATTGTGCACACACTTGAAGATCTATTGTGCAGCCATTAAAAAGCTTATTTTTTGAGAAATATGTAGTAGCACAAGGGACCATTTTCTAATAGAAAGTAAGTGGAAAAGGCAGGATGCCAAACTCCAGGTAACAGCAAGATCCAATTCTATTTTAAAGTATAATTAAGCCCTTCCTGGTTTGGCTCAATGGATAGAGCGTCAACCTGTGGACTGAAGGGTCCCAGGTTCGATTCCGGCCAAGGGCACATGCCTGGGTTGCGGGCTCGATCCTCAGTAGGGGGTGTGCAGGAAGCAGCTAATCAATGATTCTCATCATTGATGTTTCTATCTCTCTCTCTCCCTCTCCCCTCCTCTCTAAAATCAATAAAATATATATATATATTAAAAAGTATATTCGGAGGAGAACCAAGATGGCGGCATAGGTTAACGCCGTAGTTTGCTGCTTTGAACAACTACTTCAAAAGTGAAACTAAAAGACGGAAGGGACATCACCCAGAACCACAGGAATGCTGGCTGAGTGGAAGTCCTACAACTAGGAGGAAAGAGAAACGCATACGGACACTCAGAGGAGGCGCAGTGCTGAAGTCAAATTCTGAGGTGCGGAGTGCGCGGAGCGGGCTGGCGGCGGAGGGCGCGGTTGGCGTTTTCAATCGGGAGGGAGTCGCAGACTCTGAGCTCCAGATCCGGGCGAGTCTTTAGGGACCCAGACTCAAACGGGAGAAGCGGGTCTGTCTGGCTTCGGTCAGAGCGAGTGCAGCTTTCTCTCCGAGGATTGCAGCCATTGCTGGGACTCAGAGAGGCAGAGCCCCTGGGGACAGGACTGAGAGCCGCCATAACTGCTCTCTCCGGCCCACCCTGTTGATCCTGTGCGACCCGCCCCGCCCAAGCCCTGCACAGAGGCATTTGCCGGATAGCCTCAGGCAAAGGCTAGATTAGCACCTCCCTAGAGGACAGAAGTTCTCTCACTGCTGACACAGCTGATTCTCACAGCCACTTGGCCTGGAGGTCAAACCCTCCCTGGTATTAGCTACAACAATCAAGGTTTAACTATAAGACTGCACACAAAGACCACTAGGGGGTGCACCAAGGAAGCATAACAAAATGCAGAGACAAAGAAACAGGACAAAATTGTCAATGGAAGATCTAGAGTTCAGAACCACACTTTTAAGGTCTCTCAAGAACTGTTTAGAAGCCGCCGATAAACTTAATGAGATCCACAAGAAAACTAATGAGACCCTCGATCTTATATTGGGGAACCACCTAGAAATTAAGCATACACGAACTGAAATAACGAATATTATACAGACTCCCGACAGCAGGCCAGAGGAGCGCAAGAATCAAGTCAATGATTTGAAATGCGAGGAAGCAAAAAACACCCAACCGGAAAAGCAAAATGAAAAAAGAATCCAAAAATGCGAGGATAGTGTACGGAGCCTCTGGGACAGCTTCAAGCGTACCAACATCAGAATTATAGGGGTGCCAGAAGATGAGAGAGAGCAAGGTATTGAAAACCTATTTGAAGAAATAATGACAGAAAACTTCCCCCACCTGGTGAAAGAAATGGACTTACAGGTCCAAGAAGCTCAGGGAACCCCAAACAAAAGGAATCCAAAGAGGACCACACCAAGACACATCATCATTAAAATGCCAAGAGCAAAAGATAAAGAGAGAATCTTAAAAACAGCAAGAGAAAGAAACTCAGTTACCTACAAGGGAATACCCATACGACTGTCAGCTGATTTCTCAACAGAAACTTTGCAGGCCAGAAGGGAGTGGCAAGATATATTCAAAGTGATGAATGCCAGGAACCTACAACCAAGATAACTTTATCCAGCAAAGCTATCATTCAGAATTGAAGGTCAGATAAAGTGCTTCACAGGTAAGGAAAAGCTAAAGGAGTTCATCACCACCAAACCAGGATTATATGAAATGCTGAAAGGTATCCTTTAAGAAGAGGAAGAGGAAGAAAAAGGTAAAGATACAAATTATGAACAACAAATATGCATCTATCAACAAGTGAATCTAAGAATCAAGTGAATAAATAATCCGATGAACAGAATGAACTGGTGATTATAATAGAATGAGGGACATAGAAAGGGAATGTACTGACTATTCTTGGGGGGGAAAGGGGTGGGGGAGATGCGGGAAGAGACTGGACAAAAATCGTGCACCTATGGATGAGGACAGTGGGTGGGAAGTGAGGGCGGAGGGTGGGGCGGGAACTGGGAGGAGGGGAGTTATGGGGGGGAAAAAAAGAGGAACAAATGTAATAATCTGAACAATAAAGATTTAATTAAAAGAAAAATAAATAAATAAATAAAAAATAAAAAGTATATTCAAAAAAATAAAATTAAATAAATAAATGTACATTTACAAAGGCTCTGCTTATTGATCTGGGTACAGGTGACACAGGTAAGTTCAGTTTGTGGAAATTCAATAAACTATACATTTATGCTATTTGTTATTTTTTGTAGGCATAATATACATCGATAAAATACTGGTAAAGCTTGACTTATTATGTTTTATACAAATACTTAATCCAAAAAAATGGAAGGAAATACAAAAAAAAGTATTTTAATCTCCTCAATATTTGACTTGGCAATTTACTGGGATTGAAGAAAGGCCTATCAAGAAAACAAAAAGGAAAATCTAAAAAGAAAAATGAAACTATAGGAACTATAGAAGATTGATATGAGTTTTTAAGAATACTCTCTAGTTACTAGAGTCTAGTACATGTTGTTCAAAACTATTAGATTCATTATCTGAGCTATAAAACTATGATGGACTAAGACTTGAGTAATTCTTACTGTGAATGAGGTTATTGAAAGCAATCACTAAAAACACAAATTTGAAGAGGATACTGTGCTGCTATCAACCTCCTGCCCCACGACTACCATGCTTACCAGGAGCTGCTACCATTTCCACAGTCATCTCCCAAAGCCCCCAACCTTTCATTTCTTACAGCACCCCATAAAGTCCTAGGAGCACCCTGAGGCATAAATCTCATCTGATCCCTGAACAGATAAACAAATTTTAAGCCCAAAGGATAATGAAATTGCTTTATCTCCAGATTCAATAAAATAACTTAATGTGGTGATGGGTAGCCATGTGATAGATTAGATAAAGGATTTAGAGAAGAGATATCTGAAACCAAAAATTTCCACAGCTGACTTTGTTAATAAAGGAATCTTACAGGATATCAGCTGGGGTTAATATTTCCTTCCTTTGTTAAACTCTTGCCTATTATCTACACCTTGATGGATGCTTGGATTCAATCCTTGCCAGGAAACGTCATTGCTAAATTAATAATAACCTCTTTTTCCAAAGGTCAAGAATGCATTAAAATTAGTTTCTACTCAAATATTCAAGGCCCAAATCTTCCTCTCTGGTGGACAATTTCTCCCTTGGTCACCTCCTCTTCCCTCCTGGCTCCCATATCATTGGGTCAAAACTATCCCCTCAGAAGAGATCAAATGTCCATCACTGTCACCCTGGGAGTTTTAATACAGATGAAAAAGAGAGAAAAATTACTGAAATTTCTAGTGATTTACTCTGACCATAAATCCCAGGCCCTCCTGTGTTTCCTCTAAAGTAGCTAAAACACTTTTTGACACCCTGGAACTTATTAAGACAAATACAGGTTGTCAAAATTGTCCAAAGGGCATGGAAGAATTCAAGCTGTCTCTTCCTTTTAAAGGAGACTGGGTCTGGCTGGAGTGGAGTGGTTGCTGGTTCGATTCCAGGTCAGGGCATGTACCTGTGTTGCGGGTTTGATACCCAGTTGGGGCACAGGGGAAGGCAGCTGATCAATTTATTTTTATCTATCATCTATCTATCTATCTATCTATCTATCTATCTATCTATCTATCATCTTTCTGCCTCTCTCCCTAAGCATGTTCCCAGGTGAGGATTTAAAAAATAAATAAGTAACTAAAGGGGACTGGCTTTCTTCTCCTTCAGTCAAATTCAAAACAAACAAACAAACAAAAAAATCAGAGCTAGGTGATTTTTTTCGTATTTGGAATGCCTCTCTATTTTGTTTTTCTTTTATCCTATTGATTATTTTCAGTTTCCATCTCCAATCATAATTAGCCACATGGAAGCTATTTTTCACGTATTAAAACTAAATTTCACTTTTTTTTCTATTTATCACTGTAATAAATTTGACATTTTTAAAAAATGTTTTTTAAAGAAGATAGTCATCTGAATTACCATTCTGTAGAAATCACTACTGTCAACATTTTGTTCCAGGCATATATATATAAAATTATAATATTTAACTAAAGAACATCTGTCCACTATTTCTCTGATAATCAAAGAGCTCATAACTTTTCTTAAGCTAAGAAATTACAACTGAAGCTACAAGTCTGCTAGTGATTCTACCAGATTGCCTCAAGGATTGATAGAACACAAAGCCACTGGGATAAAGAGAAAGGACTTTCCAGGCAGGAGTATCTCTTTAAGTAAAACTGATGTGTGTATATCATAATTTAAAATGGAGTTCACCTTTGAACACTTATACGTGGATTTCTTTTCAATAAATATACAGTCAGCCCTCTGTATCCTTGGGTTTTGCATCCACACATTCAATGAAACACAGAGCAAAAGCAGTATTTTCAATCCATGGCTGGGAATCCTCAGAGTTAGAGGACCAACTGTATGCACTGATCTACACCATTTTATGTAAGGGACTTGAGCATCCACAGATTTTGGTATCCTCGAGGGTTCTGGAACCAGTCCCCTGCAGATACCAAGGAATGACTGTAGTTAAGTTTTGGGGAATTCAAAAGTTATACCTGAATTTTCTACTATACAATGTACCTCACCCCCACATTGATAAAAAGTCTACAAACACATCTATTCTAAAAACCAAACACTAGATTTATTGAGGAACACATTTCCTAACCAGTGATTCTCAAAGTGTGGCCTATAGAATACATCCTAAATAAGAATCATTAGGAGAGTTGGTAGTAATGCAGACTTTAAACACTTACCAAAGATCTAAGAAAATAGAATTTCTAGGTGCTAAGTGGGAATGAGAGAAAAATACATGGGAAATCTGTATGTTTAATAAGTATTCCAAATAATTATTTAAAGTGTCAAAGTTGGGGGAAAAATTGCTTTGTCTCTTAATTAACAGAAACAATAACTGTGATTCCTTTGAGACTAAAACTCAAACACATTTTCACCTTTTTTAATATCACTGTACAGACTTGGCCGTAATAACTGCACACTTAATATTATTTATTTATGATAATGACTTTCTCCTAAATTGAATACAATAAATAACATGTCATGAGTTAAAAAGAATCATACCATTGCAATCCTGGTTTTCCACTTTCAAAAGAGAAAGGCTTCTGTCTGATTAGGGAGAAGGCAGGTTTAACCTTAGTCATGACAGATGTTAGAGGGACGGCACCAAGCTGGGGATGAGATGGGGCACTGAGCACAACTTGGATTAAAACTGTGAAAGAAGGCCTGGCTCGTGTTGGTCAGTGGTTAAATGTTGACCTGTGAACCAGGAGGTCCATTCAATTCCTGGTCAGGGCACATGCCAGGACTGTGGGCTGGATCCCCAGTGTGGCGCATGCAGGAGGCAACTGATCAATGATTCTCTCATTATTGATGTTTCTCTCTCTCTCCTCTCCCTTCCTCTCTGAAATCAATAAAAACATTTTTTTAAAAACTGTAAAAGGTGTCCTGAGCCAGAAGCACATTTCCATCCTGACCACCATTACTGATTTCCCCACCATTTCGACAGACAAGCTTCCTTAAAATTCAGAAGCCTTTCTGGATGGCAAGATAACGTTGGACCTGGTCAGACTGGTTTAAGGTGTCAATGTCACACACTGGCCAAGATCAGACCCTGGTTTTCAATGACTGTGTGGAGCTTGCAATCAAGTAGGCATTGGAACTCTTGGAATGGACCAACTGCCTTCAGAAACGTGAGAAACCCATAATGTAAGAGATTGGAGATAATACGGTGGTAAGTTAAGCCAATGACCTTGCAGTTTTAGTACTAATACTGGTCATCATTGTTATTCGTAAATTAATTAACAATCCTTAATAATAACTCTGACTTTTCAGCTAAGAGTTACACGAGTGTGGCAGACAGTGGGTGGCCAGTGACTGGGACTCTTAGGCCACACCTGTAACTTCACTGAGTACAGACTGGGATGCAGGCTCAGACACTGTGTTCTCCGGGGATAAATACTGCAGTTGGACATCTGCCAAGAGGTAGCAGACCAAGACTTGAAGGCCCAGTAACAGCCAAGTCTAGTGCAAGTTAGGGTGACTTAAGTGAGGAATTGATACACTATTTGTTTACAGCATGACCATCAAAGAGCCCCCTGAATTCTCACTTGTGGTGACACTATTCAGGGCTGAAGAGAAAAAGAAGAGCATTTTAGTGCCCATCTTCCTATCACTTAGGAAGCCAGATGTGATACAGCTATGTCTCTATCTTTTGAAGATGAATCTCTAACTCATGCAGATTTGCAGGTTCTCGAATAATGGTCTGAATTGGCTTTCAAAGTGGCAAGGGGGCCCATAAGTGGGGACCTTTAGCTACTCACACATGGGATTTGAAGACTCCAATGTGAGCAAATAAACACCAAAGACCTCCCAACACTGGCCGAGCTCTGGGTGTTGGAAACCGTTCTGTGATCATTTCGGTTTGGGATAAGATGCCCTATAACTTCTTTACTGAAACCATCAGAGGGAAAGTTCATGGTTGTTCCCTGACAAGTCAAAGTTCCCAGCCATGGCTTTTTTTTTTTTTTAACCCTATGATCCCTTATAGGCACTGCCTCTAGTTCAGCCCCAAAACAGAATAATAAGATTTATAACATATAACAATTAGGCACACTCACAGAAAGAGAAGACAACAGCAAATAGCAAAAATCTCTGAACTGTCAAATATTAAGAGCTCCCAGGATGCTGGGAGAATTCTCAAAAGACTGACCACGGGAAAGTACAGCAGGACAAAATTGACTGACGTAAGACAGTTCTTCTCCTATCTCTAACCTGCAAAAGAAATCTTGTACTGTTACCCCTTTATCTAGGATCAGTTTTTATCATGAATACTCATAACTCATTATTACAATCTGAAATTATGTGACCAGTTCTACTTAGAAAAAAGCAATTCTCATCTTAAATCATTACTTTGGACTTCAAACCTGATTCATTTTACCCCCCTTCCTAAAACTCATGGACCTCAAGGATTTCCTGTATGGTACCCCTGCCCAGAATGCTCTTCTTCCAGCCCTTCCCCAGGCCTAATGTTACTCTGCCTGCAAGTCATATCATAATTTAATTGTTTTTCCTCAAGGAAGCTTCCCTAATAGCCCCATGACCAGACTATAAGCTCCATTAATTATTCCCACATCTCACACTGCTCCTGCTTAGCACTTACCACATTGTAAATACAAATAATTAATTATTTAGTAATTACTTGTTCAATCTCCAAATTCCTCAATAAACCATTGGCTTCATCAAAGCGTGGCAGTGTCTTTTTCACTGCTGTTACCCCCGTGCTGAGCACATAATAGATGCCAAATAATATCTACTGAAAGATAAAAGAGCACCTTAAAATTTAAATCAGGGTACACTCGTGGGTCCAGTGCAGCCTGCAGTTTCTGAGGTTGCCGGGCTTATTTGTCCTGCAAAGTTGGGCAGCCTGCACCTACCAAGAGGCCCCAGAGCCAGCACACCCAGTGGACACCTAGAGACCATGTCAAACACGACCCAACCATCTCCACAGGGACACACTCAAGGGGCAGACTCAGCGGGCACCAAAGCCCTGCTGAAGTAAGTCCTGTTCTACTAAGGCAGGCCCGTGCACACCAGATCTTCCATGGTGGATGGTGATAGCAGCCAGTCCTTGCAGAATATCAACCTGAGGATAACCCCTCCCATTCATGTGTGGACAACCATCAAGTCTCAACTACAATGAGAGGGTGTACACAGCCCACATGACAGGGAGGGGGCCCCGTGCACAAATGGAGTGCCCAGCTTTGGTAATCAGGAAGGTGTGCCACTGGACTCTACAAGACACCTACAACAACAGTCCACTCTACCAAGCCCGAGAGACAAGGACATAGATTTATCTGGATGATCACTTAGTAAGTTATACGATGTCTAATCACTGGGGTGTACACCTGAAACTAATATAATATTGTATGTCAACTGCAATTGAAAATTTTAAATGATTTAAGTCTAAAAAATTTAGAAGTCAAAAAACAAGGTACACTAAGGCACTTTCACTTTATTAAGACTATGCAAACTTAATCTCAACTACTACCTTCAATTTTTCATTCTGTTTTAGCTTATGAAACAGTAAAAAAAGGTCAGAATTTCAAAATGTTTACCTAAAATAAAACAGATCATTTTATAAACTGAGCCTGCAAATAAAAAAAACGGTAACTAAACAGTCCTATAGTGACCATGGTCCCAGTTTAATAATATCCAATCAAGGCAAGTTATGGGTATTAAACATTCATGAGCTGTTCAGAATATTATTAATTAATCAGTGCTTCCTCATTTAAATGTTTAATATTTAATGCTAGTGCTTCTACAGACTCTTGAAATTATTACACTTTACTATGTTTCTTACAATTGAATAATAATAGTTATATTATAATATTTGAGAATTCTGGTTACATAGTGATGTGTACATTAGAGGAAAACAAGATTGTAGTATGTTAAGCTTTTGATGAAATTCTCAATACATTTATCTCACATGCAGAGACAATAATAATAACAAAAACAGTCATGATAAGCAAAAGTGCTTGTGGGATGTTAACTGCCTTTCATCCATGATGAATTATTTTTAGAAGCTTACTTAAAATCTGGCTTTAATGAATTCCCCTAGACAAATGTAAGTAGTACGCTAAAGGCATTTTAGATAATACAAAGGATTCGTGCTTGCATATTAGTCTAGTAAATCTTCTAAACACTAGCTATGGAAATAGAATAATAACCCCCAAAAATGAATTCATTCAAGTCCTTTCAGGCATATTAAAAGTAATGCTGGCATTTAAAAATTCAGTAATAGCCATAATGTTTTATTCTTACATATACTCTATCACTCAGAAATCTCATTGAAATTAACGGACTCATTATATCTTAAGATATTCAGTTCCTTTAATCCTAGCAGGGAAGCACTTTTGTGGATCAAATACAAAACAATGGTTACTGTTATGGGTTGAATTGTGCCTATCTCCTACCCCCCAAAATTGACATGTTGAAGTCCTAAGCCCCAGTACCTCAGAATGCAACCTTAATAGGAAATAGGGTCTTTACAGAGGTCATCAAGTTAAAGTGAGGTCATTAGTGAGGGCCCTAATCAAATATAACTGGTGTCCTTACAAAAAGGGGGAAATCTGGACACAGAGACAAACATGCGTAGAAGAACTGTGTGAAATAACACGTGGAGAAGAAGGCCATCCACAAGCCAAGGAGAGAGGCCTAGAATACATCCTTCCTTCACGGCCCTCAGAAGGAACCAACCCAGCCCCTCGAATTTCAGCCTTCTAGCCTCCAGAACTATGACACAAAACATTTCTCTTGTTCTAAGCCACCTCATTTATGGTACTTTGTTACAGCTGCCCTAGAAAACAAACACAGTGATATAGTAAATCATTATGTATTACAACAGAAATATACCATTCATAAGATACAGCAATTAAATTTCCCAGTGAAGCTAAAATTTAACTTTCATGCACATAATATAGTAACACTAAAGGCCCGTTGCACGAGAATTCATGCACTCGGGATGGGGGGGGGGGGGGCGGGGGTCCCTCAGCCCAGCCTTCACCCTCTCGCAGTCTGGGAGTTCTGGAGGGATGTCCACCTGCCGGCTTAGGCCCGCTCCCCGGGGGGATCGAGCCTAAGCTGGCAGTCAGACATCCCTCTGGCAGCCCGGGAGCCCTCGGGGGATGTCCGACTAACCGCTGCTGCATTGCCCAGCCATGAGCCAGCCACATGCGGCTCTTTGGCCCCTTGAGTGTGGCTCTTCCACAAAATACCAGCTCTTCCACAAAATACAGACTTCGGCGCATGGGCCACAAAGTTTCAATTGCACTGTATGTGCACATCCACACGTGGTATTTTGTGGAAGAGCCACACTCAAGGGGCCAAAGAGCCACAGGTGGCTTGCGAGCCGCAGTTTGCCGACCACAGTTCTAGGTGCTCTAAGAAGTCTCCTATGTAAAGAAACAATTGGTGAATACGCACATACATACATTCATACTTCCTTCTTTATATAATCAGTATGTGTGTGTCTGTGAGTATATTTTCCAACTTCCTTCATCCTACTTCAATTGATTTTTAAAATAATTTAAGCATTTCATGTTAAATTTGTACAAATTGGAATGTATATTCATTTCTAAGTTAGTTTAATAAATTTAATTCTCAAAATGCCTTTACTTGAAAAAATCCAGAATAAACAGTAATTTCCCCAAAATCATCGTTCAAAGGCCAAATCTGGAACTAGTCTGTTTACATATGAGGAAGAGAGACAATGATATCCTACATCAAAACCTTTTCTTTCATTACCAGTGGAAAAATACACCAATATGGAATTTTGAGAATATAAATTTGAACACAACACTCAGTTTTCTACTCTGCACCTCTCATATGTTCTATAGCCAGAAGTTTAGTGGGCTGCTAAACAAAGCAACTTACAGCATGCTTTAAGCACATGTTTTAAAGGAAATCATGTTCTCTAGACATGGTCAAATTTAAAATAATTAACATAATAATTTACTAAGATTCTATAAAATAGACCATATTCTACAATAAAATTTCAAGAAATGTATGGAAAAGTAAAACAAATTAATTCACAATAAACTAAGACATGAAAAAAATTTAGCAGCATGAATTTAGTAGTTATCCAAAAGAAGGTACATAAAATGTTAAATCTACACATTTTCTAAAGTGACTCCTGAGAGTTTTCCCATTTTTAGGCAAATATGTAAACTTCTGAAACAAATACCAAACATTTTTGACATGAAATATTACTAAGTGACTTTAACATCTAACCTATCCGGTTATTTAAAGGAATTTTCTATTGTCTTCTAACAAGAAAAATATTTGAAAATTATTTTGCTTAAAGATTCCTTATAAATGTTTTTGGACTTAAAGAACAGTTATCATAAAAGTCTTTCCTTTCCTACATTGTATACTGCCTGACGATCTATTCCCATTTCTGAATTAGACTGCTGAAACATTGTTGAAAATATAATTTGTGCAAATAATATTGAAATGTTCTGCAAAGCAAGAATCTCCAATGCTTGTCATAATTGCAGCTGATTTTTTTAACCAGTGTTCCCCAGTCTTTTCCCAAGTTTACCATCAATAAAATCAATTAGAAATTGCACCAACTCCTTTACCAGCTTACCAACTATTAAGAGTAAAGTGCCTTTAACTGTAAGTAAATAACATCGATTTCAATACTCGTCTTTGAATTATATCTAAATGAAATAGAGAAGGAAGAATGATATTCTAGAGAGTAAACATGGTATTTTTTAGGGGAATACTAGTAAAGTACTATGTTCTTTAATTTAGATCTTAGAATTGCCTTATCACTAACTATATAATTACTACTTTGGATGTTGAACATATCACTAAATCATAGTCCTAATCAGGCACACTCAGTGTGATGGGAGTTATGTTCATCTCAGTTTTTTGCAGAAGCCTGCTTTAAGGAGACATTTCTTTCACTCTAGTATTTAACCTGAACTTTTATCAAATCTTCCAACACTCTTTACCATGAAAACATTTTCATTATGTCTTTTGTATGTGCTTATGTGATTTAGCTCTCACAAGCATCTATGTTTTAGGCCTTCTTAGACTTTTGAGCCCCTAACTTTAAAAATCTAAGGGACTTATATTCACACTAGAGGCATGTGCATGAAATTTGTGCACAGGGGGCGGGGGGGATGGGTCCCTCAGCCCGGCCTGCACCCTCTCACAATCTGGGATGCCACAGGATCAAGCCTAAACCGGCAGTCAGACATCCCACTCACAATCTGGGACTGCTGGCTCCTAACCGCTGGCCTGCCTGCCTGCCTGATCGCCCCTAACCACTCGCCTGCTGGCTTGATTGCCCCTAACTGCTCGCCTGATGGCCTGATCACCCCTAACCACTCGCCTGCCTGCCTGATTGCCCCTAACTGCTCACCTGCCTGCTTGATCACTCCTAACAGTTTGCCTGCCTGCCTAATCGCCCCTAACCACTCACCTTCCAGGCTGATCTCCCCTAACTGCTCGCCTGCCTGCCTGATCACCCTAACTGCCTCTGCCTCGGCCCCCGTGGCTGTGGCTTCATCTGGAAAGATGTCCAGAATGACGTCCAGAAGGTCGTTCAGCTGTCCGGTCTAATTAGCATATTACGCTTTTATTATTATAGATTCAGATACCAGTTCCTACTTGATGTCAAACATCATTTCATTGTAATAACTGTCAAGTTAATCCTAAAGGAAATAATTTAGATTTGTTGCTATTGCTATTTCTTGCTTTGTATGGCTTTTTTAAAAAAAACCGGTGGTTTCATTGTTGTTTTATTTTGTTTTGATTCTGTTTGTTAATTATTTGATGAACTTCAAGGCAGTAGAGAGTTGAGTACAAGATTCTCTGAGAACCTTGGGTCTGGTTGTTTATATCTTCCTACAGTCTATTTACAAAGTCAGAAAATACAAAATACTGATTTTTTAAAGTACGTAAGTTATGTACAACTCTCTATGATTCCTGACTTCGCTAACACACTGTACAATACTCATTTTAAAGTAAAGTTATTTAAATTTTTACTTTGGGCACCTAAGCAATCATGAGTTGACAACTTACTCTGGTCCCTTTCCCGTTTTCAACTAATATGGCTATTTCTCTTGAAATATTTCTATAAGCCTTTCTTTAAACACATTCTCTCTCTCTCTCTCTCTCTCTCTCTCTCTCTCTCTCTCTCTCTCGATGTAAACTTGACACTGTAAGAAAATCTCTGGGGTCCTAAATTATGTCACTGGAAATGACCCCAAATGCATATGTAAACTTGACACTGTAAGAAAATCTCTGGGGTCCTAAATTATGTCACTGGAAATGACCCCAAATGCATATATTTGTATCAAGTAAAAGGAGACATGAAGAACCAGTATCTTTCCCATAGAAAGCAGTAGGGAGACATGTACTAAAAAGGCACACAGAGTAGCTGTTTACATTCAAAAGTTCAGGAAAATTTTAAATCATTACATTGTTTAAATAGGAAGGACGCTGACACTTTCACAGAAGGATGGAAGGAATATTCTGATAACATGCCATTTTGCTTTCTTTGAAAAAAAAAAAATCCACCTTCAAATTTCATCTTACTGAAGAAAGTAGTATTTTAACATGTAAATGGGCTCTGGTCTTATTAAAAGGTGTTTCTCCCCCTGCTATCTCTTCATTATATGAAGTCAGAATCCTCTATGATGTCCCAACCCTGATAAAACTTATTTTAACATAACAAGTGTTCAATAAGAAAACAGGGTACAATATTGCTGAATCAATCTCCTATAAATAAAAGGCCAGGATAAAGCCAAACACAATTTTTAAAATAAGACAAAAAATATAAATTTTAATGAGCATGATATAAAAGTATATCCTTACAGAATAATTTGGGGTAAAATAAAAATAAATCTTACGTGAAAAATCTCTCCTCCAGGTTAGTTTTCAAAACTTATTAATTAGAAATCATACTGATATACTATAATCATTGGATAGAAAAGCTTGCTTAACAAGGAGAAGATATGAAAGTATTTTAGACTAAAAAGACCTGTTTACATCTTCTCCCAAAAGGGGTTATTAGCGAGGATTTAAGAAGCTTAGTTAGAACTGCTAGAATGTCAGTGTAGACTTAAAAAGGAAGTAGATGGTAAAGATGAAGGTGTAGATGGCAAATACTGCTGTCCTGGACCAAAATAAAGAAGAATGGAATCACTGGGGTGTTAAAAGAGAAATGTCCTGGCAACTGTACAACTTGTGCTTAGAAATGACAGTCAAAGAGGAACATGAAAAGGGAAAAAGGAGGGAGGGTGATGAATGAATGTTTTCGGTGTCTTGGGATTCTCTAAGCCAGAAGAAGATTAACACTTCAAATCTGGAACTGGAAGCTAAACACAGGTAACAGGAGACTAAGAGAACTGCCATAGAGCAGGAAGAACACTGGCAGTGCACAGGAAATGCTGCAGAGGTGTCATTGGAGGCGCACTGGGCTGTTTGCCTTGGCTTCATCAAGCCATTCTCATTGGAAATATCTCTGGAATTCTGTCCCTCGAGTTTAAAGAGAGAGAGAGAGAGAGAGAGAGAGGGGGGGGGGGAGAATGAATCTGAAATTTGTCTCAAGTGAAAAAGGATCTTTCAAACTTCTCATCACTCCAGAAGAAAATTAATATCTGAAGGAAAACAAATTATATATATATATATATATATATATATATATATATATATATACACACACACACACACACACACACACATATATATATATATACAGTTTGCTGAATAAAAATGGGTGAAGTTACAATAATTATATTAGGGATTGAAACTAGAAGAATTAGTCCCTGGTCTTTAACTATAAAAAGTTATCTAATTCTGAGGTTTGACAGTCTGCTCGATGCTTCTCTGGATCTGTTTTTGTTCATCAGTTTATGTTGTTCATTATATTCCATAAATGCCACTCACCCACTTTGATCCCAGGCTCCCTTTCTTCCCCAATAGGGGTCCTCTCTTCTAAATGCATCTGTGTTAGTTTTATATGTATTTGAATATTTTCAGATTTCAGAGTCATTCCTGGATTACTGACTAAGTAATACTCACATGTTTGTGTGACAGAGAGGAAATACATTAAATCTGCAGAAAATCTGCTTGAAGGCAAAACACATACCTTAATGTGGGTTTGGAAAAGCACTTGTAATGGTCTGAAAGATAGTAACATACGGCCCAGGTGTCGCCCGAGCATTGGAAACGCTAGAACAGCAGACATTGGTCAAGGACTAGCACAGACGTGGCCCCTTCAGACCCCCGCGGCACACCTCTCCTAAATGTGGCTCTCCTGACCTGGACACCTCAAGAATACGATGTGTATCGTGGGACCACAGGAGCTCTGAGGCCGCAGAGTTCTGTTTGACTTCTAACTTCCAAACTGAACAGCCCTACTGATGCAACTCAAGGCAAGGGATTTAAGCTACGTGTGTCTCATGTCCTCATCTAAATAATGAATAGAACAGTATCTACTCATCATGTTCACAGAAAGATTAATTAAATCAAGATAATGCACAATAAGCACCCATCAGTACCCACATGGATTAAGCACTCAATGAATATTTCCCTCCCCGAAGAATAAGGCGATGTTTACTGGCGATTTATGGAGTTCATTTGTCTTTCTGAAACAAACAAGACCTAGTGCCAGTCACTGTTCCTGAAACTTTTAAAATCTTTTACATATTTGGTACACAGCTTCTACTATTTCAAGAAAAGATAATAAGATTAATGGGCTGCAATTTCTGAAATAAAAGTTTAGGTCTGATTTGTGACTGATTTCTTGCAAGTTTAAGAAAATCCATGTGTACCACAGGATGCTTCTGGGTCACAGTGAAGCAGCCTAATGGGTAGTTTTCTACCATTCACTGTTGTCTCAGCCATCCAACCATCTGAAAGATCAGACTGACAGAGATCATCAGAGTGTGTGTGTGTGTGTGTGTGTGTGTGTGTGTACACGCATGCACACTTCGTTAGAGCTCGTGTTTGGACAAATGAAAGACTAGGATCAGAAGTAGTACCTGTGATTAGTCATACACAGATGACTCATTATGCAATGGCTCTCAGAAACAATCTCACTGAACCAAAATTACAGACTCTCAGCCTCTCTGTTGCCAAACTGAAAAAATTCAGAAACATTAGACTTCATATTTTACAAATGACCGGGTCATCTAGTCCAAAAAATGATAGCTGAGGCTATTTACTTCCCCATTCTACAGGCAAGAAAACTGAGCCCGATAATAGAGATTTGTTGAAAGTCACACAAACCTCCAAACACAAAACCCAATAAAATTTTCACACTCACATGCTGCTCCTTTCCTTTCTGCATTGCTTGGAGTAAATCCCCATGGACTTCCTCTTATTGCCTCACTCACTCCTTGTGATACCATTTACATGCAGACGCTGACCCATTTATATCCCCAGCTCAGACCTCTCCCCTGAATTCCATTTTTGTATCCAACTGCCTAATAGCAATTCTCGCATGTGTCCAACAATTCCCTCAGCTTAACATGTGCTACAGCGAGCTCCTGATGCTCTGCCCAAACCTCCTCTTCCTGCAGTCTTCCCCATCTCAATAAATGACAACTCCATCCCCCACATCACTCAAGCCAGAACTCTTGAAGCCACCCTGACTTCTCCCATTCTCTTTCCCTCCCTCAACCCTCCTTTACCTCTCCCCACACCCTCTCATTCACACACACACACACACACACACACACGCATGCACGCACACGCACGCATACACACACACACACACACGATATCTTCAAAAGATTACAATTGGATACCATCCTAATCCAGCTGATGAGTCCCAATGGCCTCCTAACTGCTCCCTGCCTCCATTCCTGCCCGCCCTTGTAGCTCATGCCTAATTCTGAAAGGAAGGTATTCAATGGAGTTGCTCCTTATAAGCTCAAAACCCTTCAAAAGATTCCCTTCCACTCAAATCCTAACAAAGGCCCATGAAACTCTACTTTAGTGGTTCTTTCTCCCCTCCTCAACTCCCTCTGCTGCCTGCCCACCCAGACACACTCTCCACCATTGCAGTGGCCCAAATACAGATGCAGGCTCCTCTGTTTCCTGTCGCTTCTGCCCAGGAAGCTCTTCCTCAGACAGTTGCAGAGCTCACCCCTCACGCCTCCAAGTCTTCACTCAGGTCAGCTGCTCAGGGGAACGTCCTCACCACCTCCCACCTCCTGACAAGCCCTATCTCCTTCCCTGCATTCTTTTCTCCTTAGCTTTGGTTTTCTCATCTAGCATACTGTATTTTTTATTTACTTCTCTTATTATTTTCTGACTCTCCTATCTTGGCTCTAATCTCCATAAGGACAGAAAATTCCTGATGTATTTGATGAGTGAACGAATAAGTCAATCAATGAAATAGTAGAATCCTCTCTAAATAAAACTGATTCCCAAACCAGGATTAGAGTGACCAGCCACTAAGGAAAAAAAAAAAACAACTAAAGCTTCTATGAAATGTTCCTATATATCTATACTAATAAAAGGGTAATATGCTAATTAGACTAAAGGTCTTCTGGACGACCTTCTGGACATCCCCTTCCTGGCAAAGCCAGGCCCTGGTGAAGCCGCCCCACCCTCGGTCCCGAGCGCCTACAGCTGCATCCCAGGCGCCTGTGGCTGCGGCCCAGGCAACGCTACCACTGTCCTGGATTGCGAGAGGCATGTCTGACTGCTGGTTTATGCCCAATCCTATAGTCGGACATCCCTCGAGGGGTCCCCGACTGGGAAGGTTGCAGGCCAGGGTGAGGGATACCCCCCACCCCCATGCACAAATTTCATGCACCAGGCCTCTAGTCTTTATTTATATTTGTGTGTGTATGTCCATGCTGTGTGTCCATGTGAGGATTCCTATGAATAAGCAAAGTAGGCATTCTGATCTGCCCCCAAACCCTTCTTTATATATAGGAAAAAAGTATTATAAAACCTTTCAGAAAGATTAGAAATGGAAGAGCTACGTAATTAATAAAGACTGCATGCAGTGCTTTCCTCACACACGTTAATTTCTCTTCAGACATCACTAACAAGCTTGAACCAGCTTTATGGATGGCTGGTGTTTGGAGGTGCGTGTGCACAAGAGGGATATGGAAATTGTTAGGGCAGATGAATTGCTTTAACACAAAAGTATTTGGTCAGCAAAGAGCTAATGAACAGGGGGATTTAAAATGTTGCTTGTGCAAGAAATACAGACTAGAACACATGTCTGTTATAGGTTCTTGTGTTCTTGGCTAACTGAGGTAAACAGGTGACCATTCTGAGAGAAGACAGAATTAAGAAGATACTTTACAACTGTTCTAGGTCCTGATGAAAAACCAATCCATTTTTCCCAAACTTATCTTTTTAGTATATCTTAAATGTCAAGGAATTCAAAACTCATCTTTAAAATTTATGGTTGGCAATATTTTTGCCTATTTTTGCTTTACTTTTAAAGGAGCAAGTAAATGGAGAGTTAGAAATCACCAACTGATGAATTTTAGTTCCCCCACCCCCAGCCCCATTTACAATGGTTTACATTCTTGTGGCAGTTAATAAATTATACAATGGGCAAGATTAGACCAGAAAAGAAATAGAGAGAACCAGCCGATTGGATAATGTGCTCACCAGGTGTGAGCTAATTCACTCAAGCGTCAGGGAAATGGTACCAACTCAAGTGCAAAGCAAACAGAAACAAAATGTGCTGCTGAACTAGTTTCTGGGGGGTTGTTTGTTTGTTTGTTTTTGTTTTGAGACAAATACATGGGAAGTGATTCAGGATTGTGAGTCCAACTCTAGAAATTCTCCTCCTGGGTTTGCATTCTGCTCTGCCCCTTGTTAGCTCCATGACCTTAGGAGCACTACTAAATCCATCTGCATATCTCGGCCTCTCCACGTGTAAAATATGCAGAGGAGTGTCATTTCACACAGTTGTGAAAATTAAATGAGATCATGCATATAAACTACAAGTGCCTGTAAGTAAGAAGCATAAAGTAAATATTAGCTACTCTTCAGTAATGATCGTATTGAAATCCTGAATTCTCAAACACTATTGAAAGGGGTCTTTTTATCCCTCTCCTTACCACCACCAAAAAAGACTTTGTTCTAAATAATCCATTTGGGCAAAAAAATAATAAAATTAATCTTGACATTAATGGCGATGATAACACATCTCGCTCACATATTTCCCTACTCACCTGCTGGATCAGACCATTCCTAGACCTTCTCTCGTTTTTGCCAGCACAGCAGAGTCCTCTGTTTCCTATAAAGCTAGAGAATCTAGAATACTTATGTCAGGAATGGGGAACGTCCGGCCCGAGGGCTACCTAAGGCCCACAAATCACTTGGTCTGGCCCAGCCAAGGCATTAGGGTGAGTTAAGTAAATGTTTGACAAAAATAGCGGGCTAACTTTTAAGCTGATAATTTTGTATGGCCCTCGAATGACGTTAAAAATATCCAAATGGCCCTTGGCAGAAAAAGGTTCCCCACCCCTGACTTATGCGAACAATACTTTTCCATAAAATTTTTAATTTAAACTGTTTAAACAATTACTTAATTTTATTAACTAAAGTAAGAATTTACCTGACCTAAACTAATATTCTTTGCTCTTTTCCTATTTTTAACATTTGAATTATTCTTACCTATATCTATGTTTACCATGTCAAAATCTTACCTTTAGAATGTATTTAGAAAATTAAATTTATTTTTATATATAGCATATGACAATAAGAATATAAAACATTAAATCCATTATGATTCTTTTACAAAGTATAGATGAATATTTCAGATTAGAGAAGCCAGGCTATAGAACCTCCTTTATTTTCCAAATGTAAGTACTGGATGAATAAACTAAACAAACTGCCAGTTTTAGAATATTTAGTTGTCCTACGGCATGGGTGGGGAATAAAAATGAATTAAAAAATCTCTTGCAATGTTATAGATATTAACCTGAACTTGAATACTAGGGGGAGATATATATATATCTCCATACAATGTAATACTATGTAGCCACTAAATAAAGATGAACCTCTGCATTTACTGACATTGACAGATCCGGAGACATGGAAGCATGCAACAGACTGATGAGTCTTAGAGGGAAGGGGAGGGGTGGAGAGATTAACCAACGAATTTATATCCATATACACATAACCCATGGACACAGACAACAAGGTTGGGAGGGGGCAGGAACGGGGTGGAGGGAATCAATGGTGGAAAAGAGGAGGACATCTATAATACTTTCAATAATGAAGATGAATGTTTTAAAAAAGAAAGATACTTAGGCCTTATAGCTGAGTGAGAAAAGCCCACCGTAGTAGGTATAGTTTGATCCCATTCCTGTCTGCAGGTATATATGTGGATAAAAACACAAACTGCTTACAAGAGATTAGATTTAGAGATTCGTTTCCTTCTCGCACTGGAAGGGCACAGTCCTGAGGACAATTTCAAAGAGGATTTCATTGGATCTCATAACAAAGTTTTCTAAATTTTCCTACCGAGTATTTCTCAGAATTACAGGGCAAAGAGGTATGACACTGTCCCGATGAGAAGTGCCGAGGGGGGCTGGAATGCTGGAGTGCTATGGGCAGATCCATGTCACAACTGCTGGCATCAGTCACTTGACTTCTGTTAGAAATAGAGGGACAGCCATCCTTTGAGGATGCCTTAAGTTGAGCATCACTAGATTTAGGAAGAGAGAAGGCTGTGATGAGAAACAGCGCATCACTTACAAGAAAGGATAAGATGAGAGTCGAGAGCCACAGGGGTAACTCGAGCTAACTTAGAAAGAACACAGTTTGCGTTTTACTGTGTTCACTGTCTGGTTTATTAATATTTTCTTTGGTAAAGAGGAAAATGCCCCTCACACTTCTAATGTCCATAAGCATGAGACAATACATATGTGCTACAAGATGAAGTAGAAATGCTTTCATGATTGGTACCCCCAAAAAGTACTATCAGCAAAAGAGCACATTCACGATGTCAGCAGTTTATCTGATCCAGTGGGTTTCACAATGAGAACAGTGGCGTCCCAAAAAGAATTGTGCGCAGGAGAGTGAATGATACCCTGTTGAAAGAAACAAAGGTGCCTGAAGGCTTAAGTAGCGGCATCTGGCATGTGCACGCGACCACCGCCGTCAGTAGAAATAATTCAATCCATATGGTGCACGGGACGGCTTTTTCAAGAGCATTTCTAATAGCGGCTAAGACAAAGCAGGTAACAGCAGAAGGTAACTGTAACAACAGAGAGTGCCTCTGCAGGGCTAGGGCGCCGCTTGCTCCACAAGAAACGCAACATAAACAAATGAGATCCAGGCACTAACAGTGCATGCACGTTATTATAACCCATAAAATATAATAAGGTAGACAAAATATTTATGTGAATATTTACCTGGTGTCTAAGCAGAAAAAGACTCTTTGAGGACAAAAGCAATATGAGAGAACAAAAAAAAGTGCATCTGTTTGCACAAATATATTAACACTATGTGCATACAGAAATTCATTCAAAAATAAGACCTCAACTTTGGGAGGGGGGATTGTCGCCAAAATTTGAAAGATGTACAAAGAGATTCATTATAGTGTTTACAACATTGAAAAAAAAAGTGAAAATGCCAAAAACGTCAATTTATAAATCATGCCACAACCATACAGTAGAATATTATGCAGTCATTAAAATTGTTTCTTAAATGTCAATACAATGAGCACATAATGTTAAGAGAACAAAGATTATAAACCCCATTATTGTAAATAGAGAACCTCACAGGAAAAAAATCAGAAAGTATTCCACATTAATAATACTCAACATGATTTTCTGTGCCAAGCGCGGTGTTGCTCTTTGTATGCACTCTCTCACTGAGGTTTCAGAACAAACCAATGAGACAGGTACAGTCATCAGGGCTCTTTTGCAGAAGAGAAAACTGAGACACAAAGAGGTGGGGTCACGTGCTCAGGGCCACATGTGAAGCTGGAAATGAACCCAGCCAGTCCCCCGAGAATGTCTGCTCTGTGCCACAAAAATCTCTAAAGGTTAAGTCTCCTCTGATTTCAGACGCTCATAAATTAAAGTATTCAAATATGTTAGACATAGAGTGGGTGGGAGGGAATTTAAATCTTATCTACTTAAATCTTATAATTCTCATAACTCCTGGGAACATTCATGTCAATATCCACGAGTTTAGGAACCTCTGATCCACACAACTTAGAGTGTATCAATAAATGCAATTTCATGAAGATCCAGAATTCTCAGCTACTGTTCCCTCTGTAGACTCATCTCTGCCCAAATATATTTCTCTTTAAAGATTAAATCTTTTTAAAAAATATTGTAATGTATTTTTATTGATTTCAGAGAGGAAGGGAGAGAGAATCATTGATTGACTGCCTTCTGCACGCCTCCTACTGGGGATCGAGCCCAAAACCTGGGCATATGCCCTTGACTGGAATTGAACCCAGGACCTTTCAGTACACAGGCTGACTGAGTCAAACCAGCTAGGGCTAAAGATTAAATCTTTTAAGAAACTTTTTGAGTGTCCTTTTCTGTGTTTTTTCTATAAAGTTATTACATATCTGATGAGAGTGGAGCCAAGCTATTTCGGTGTCTGTTCTTCCCATTATACTCCCATTCAGATGAATACAAAGTAGTTACCCATTCATCAAAATTGCTTTGAATTTATTTATGGTGCAGCATAAAGAAACTTCTGGGAATAAGAGCTTGAAGTCTATTATAGTTTCTATTAATAATTACAGTCACTAATTGCTATGAGAACCTTTTTGGATATGCTAACATATAGTTAAAGCAAAGGGAATCCAACAGGCTACTATAAATAGCATTACACAGCCTCACAAAAGTCATGAGAATTTTGTAAGTTTGGAGGGTGGGAAAGTAGAAACATGATACTCGTATTTTTTAAACATTATTATCATGGAATCAAAAAATCAAAATTTAGAAGTTGTACTCACAAATCCATCTTCATAAATCATTCCCTTAATTTAATTATTTTGGAATTATCACTTTCACACAACAGTTTTAACCATAACTGAGATTTGACAGGATTCCTAAATGTTATTTTTGCTCATTGATTCAAATCAAAATGTTCAAAGTGCCTGCTATGTGCCAGGCACTGCTCTAGGCACTGGCCACAGAGCAGCAAATGGACCAGACAAAACCCCTGCCTTTGTGGACATAACGGCATTCTACTGAAGGCACACAGAAAGCAAACAAGGTAAAAGTAAAATATGTAGGTGATGAAAACAGCATGAAAAAAAAAAATAAAGCCGTCCAGGGGTATATGGAATACAGGGGAGAGGGGGGACCACAGCTCTAGTGTGGTCAGGGAAGGCCTCCCTGAGAAGGGACATTTGAATATGAGCCTGACTCAGGAAGGGGGGACGCATGGGGCTCAGTGGGGAATAGCATGCTGGAAAGGGGAGCAGCAAGTGCAAAGGCCCGGAGACGGGACTCACCCCCTTATGTGTTTGAAGAACCAAAAAGAGGCCCTCATGGGTTCAGTGGGAAAGGACGCAGTAACATTTGAGGCCAGAAAAGTAACAGAGGAGCCAGGTGCTATAGGCCAAGGACTATCACTTTTCTCAGAGATGGAGAACAATGACAGGGATGGATAGAATCATGGGAGACTTTGTAACTTAAAAATGCTAACCCGGATAGGACGCTGGGGAAACAGAGCAGAATGCACGGTTGCTCTAGGTAAGGAGCAAAGGAGTGACATGAATGGGTTTTAATAGAATCACTCTGGCTGCTGTTTTATGACCAGAATGAAGGTGAGCAAGTGTTGAAACAGGACAGGTGATTAGGAGTTACCATAATCCGGGAGAGAGGAGGCGGCAATATCAGATTCTGGGTCTGTTTGTTAAGGTAAACCCAGCAGGACTTATGGATGGATTGGATGTGGGGTGTTAGAAAAAGGCTTGGGGATTAAACAACTATAAGAACTCAGCAGTAATGGAGTTGAGGAGATTCAAGGAGCTACTTTGAGGTGACAGAGTGAGGGGAGACAAAACGCTCTGAGTTTGAGATGCCATAGAGACATCCAAGGGGAGATGTTGAGTAGGGAGTAAGACATAGGAGTCCAGGGAGTCATCAGCATGTACATGGCACTTGAAGCATCAGAGTCGATGGGATCCCTAGCTAAATAGGACAGAGGAGAAAGACAAAAGGAGCAAGGGCAGGCAGAGCCCTGGTCAGAGAGGAGAGGACGAAACAGCAAAGGAGGCTGAGAAAGGAGGTAGGGAGGGAGGAACTAGGAGAGAGGGGAATCCCAGAGGCCAATGATAACAGTGTGTCAAGGAGAAGGTCAAGGTGATCAACTGTGACAAGTGGTGGTAGGATCCTGGTGAGCTGAAGACTGAGAGAAGCACTTGACATCTTCCCAGTGAGCCACACTGGCCAGGCCCTACTTCCTATTACTAAATGCCTGTCGCCCAAGTTAGCCGATGTGTGTGCCTGTGGCTAGCAACCAGAGAGCCCTGATATACCTGCTAGTCTCCAAACTGTATCGTTCTGTGGTAGCTAATAAACTCAAAAATTTTCAAGTCAGGTCAGTTTCCCGCCATCAGTAAAAATAAAGGCTTAGAGGCTGTTAGATTGGCAAAATAAAAGCTTAAGAAGTTCCTTTATTTATTAATAGTCCCATAACCGTCCTTAATGATTTTTATTCACTGTAAACATTTATTAGTCTGTAATTAATTAAAGTGGACTTTTGATGGCTGTTTCTACAAGATGGCAATCAAGCATGTGCCTCATTCAAGATTTCCTGTTCTGTGTTTGCAGGGCTTCTATGCTTTTCATTAAGTGGTAAAAACACTTGGGAGCAACTGGTGTAGGTGGGACAGGACAAACTTGTTTAGAGCAAAAATAATTCAGCGATGCAGGTCAAATCGATGAGTATTCGTTTAACAATTGTGACGAGCTTGATCGCCAGAGCATTTGTATTTTACTTCAGTGTATTTTACAGCTAGGTATCCCTTGGGTCCTCATTAGTGACACCAATTTTGAATTTTCATTTCTTGTAGTTTTCTGCGTGTTTAAAACATTTCACAATTTGTTTGGAATTGAACTGTCTGCCTCACAGTTTCTGTTAAAAGGCTGACATAAACTATTTGCGCTTGGGAGAAACATTCTAAAAGGGTTAGTACCTGCATCAGGCCAGCTCATCAGGCAAAGAGTCCTATGGCTTGTGACCCCACCCCTGTGGCTCACAGATTTGCCCAACAGAATTACAACTTGGCACAGCTCACTGGCAAATGCTAAAAGGAGAAACTGTCTGGTTTGCCCCACCTGAAAAAAGAAAACATCTATATGTGCACCTTCTCTGCATTTTTTGTGATATCTTTTTTTTTACTTTGTTTTTATTGTTTACACTATTGCAGATATCAATCTCCCCCTCCCCACTGCTCTGTCCACACACACACCCCGCCCTCTCCCCCTTTTCCGTCTGGCCATCACCACACTGTTGTCTATGTCTGTGAGTTATGCATGTACTAGTATGTTCTGTGGCTAATCCCTTCCCCTTCTTTCATACAGTCCCCCCACCCCTGTGACAGCCGTAATATCTTTATAAAAGCTACTATCTTTTTGTTAAAGTCTAATGAGGCAAATTTTTCTCTCCTAGTGAAAGCCTGGGCCTCCCTTCAGTCCCTCCAAGAACCTGTGAGGGATCTGAGCAGGAAACCTTCACCCTGAATTTGTCCTCCACCCTTCGATTCAGCTTCTACCACGTGCCAGTGGACTTCAGTTCAGATCTGATGGCAAACTTAGGGATAAACCATAATGGTGATGAATGTAAGAGCAGACGCTGACAGCCCGGCAATCCCTCACGTGTCACCCTCACCTGGTTGCCACAGAGCCCAGGTCTGACCTCTGCCCTCGGTGAATTACTGGGGGGTAAGGGCAACAGAGGTAGCTTGGCAGTTGCTCTTTCTTTCTCACTCAAATGAGCTCAACAGAAAGTGACTTCTCAAGATCTGATCCACTTATAAAAAGTAACCCTATAAAAGCAAGTACAAAACAAGTGTTACGCCATCGGTGTCAATGTCATTGTGAGAACAGACCTCTGACTAGTGAGCAGGTCTGACACGGCGGAAAGCTCTGGGAAATGGCCCGGTCCCACATCACTCAATTTCGCAAGCTGCACCTCAGACCAAAAACACTTACAAAATATGCTAAAGAAAGACATATATTGCAAACAGATGAACATCAATGAAAATCTTTTAAAATGATGAAGTTCATAATTCTCCTCTTATATTCAGTCCCACTCAAGCTCTATTGGAGAGCCAGAGAACAAATTTACTATTTACTTTAAAATTTTAATGTTACATTCATCAACTGTGACAAATCACTTTGTCATACTTTGAAGGTACATTAACTCTCAGGTCAACAGCATGCTAAAAGATATCTCTGCTTTGTGCTTTATCTGAAAGATAACATCTAGTCAAGGAATATTTAGGACTAAAATTCTGGCCCTTTTAGGCATGGATGTCAACTTTCTGGTTTGATTTTTCAAACTTTGTTTTAAATAACAAAATTAGCTTTTACTTTTCCTTGTTTTCTCTTTCTTAAAATGTCTCTTACTCTTTCTTCTTATTATCCCTTTCCTGAAATATTATCATTTTTGAAAATAAATGCATACTGGTTAAAAGTATGGATTCTGGCCAAAACCGGTTTGGCTCAGTGGATAGAGCGTCGGCCTGCGGACTGAAAGGTCCCAGGTTCGATTCCAGTCGAGGGCGTGTACCTTGGTTGTGGGCACATCCCCAGTGGGGAGTGTGCAGGAGGCAGCTGGTCGATGTTTCTCTCTCATCGATGTTTCTAACTCTCTATCTCTCTCCTTTCCTCTCTGTAAAAACTCAATAAAATATATTTTAAAAAAAAAAGTATGGATTCTGGAGCAAGACAGACTGCATAATAGCTTTGTGATCTTGGACAAAACATTTATATCTCTGTGCCTCAGTTTCTATATCCATAAAAGGAAGATAATAGTACATACCTACCTCATGAGGTTGTTCTGATAATTACATGTATTAATATATGTAAAGTGTTGCTCAGTGCCTGGTATATGCTAAATGTTATATTTAGGGTTTGTCATTTTTTTGTTTTTTTCTAAATATATTTTTATTGATTTCAGAGAGGAAGGGAGAGGAGAGATAGAAACATCAATGATGAGAGAGAATCACTGATTGCCTCCTGCATGCTCCCTACTGGGGATTGAGCTTGCAACCCAGGCATATGCCCTTGACCGGAATCGTACCTGGGACCCTTCAGTCTGTAGGCTGACACTCTATCAGTCTGAGCTAAACGGGCTAAGGCAGGGTTTGTTGTTGTTAATGTTGTTGTTATTTATTTCTAAGACCCTGAGTTGCCTTTTTAAACAATTTTGAAAGTATCAGTGCTTGGAATGGGCATGGGAATGGACTTTTTCTAAAAGAGCTTAAAACTAACTAATTTCTTTATATTCCTTCATCACAAACACCGGACCTATTGCATCTTTTTGCAGGATGAGAACGCAGGAAGTGTTTACGGAGAAAAGGAAGTAAGAAAAGAACTGGGACCATGATCATAGGATAGTTCAACATTCATAACTAAAGTGGCTAAACAAAAAGATTACATGTTCCTGAAGGTAAGATTGAGATGCCTGTTTCCGCTGTTGATAATGTAGCAAGCAAGAGAAATGACAATGTTGGATTTGGTCCTAGAGGTTGAGCCAGACATGACAAATAAGGTTAAAGTTAGGGCAGCGCTCACATTTACAACTATGTCACACATCTAAGTATTTTAGATGTCAACAGGATTTACATATGGTGACACTGCATTTTTGAGAGATAGGACTACCAGGAAACAAAGTCCAGAGAAGGAAACTAACTAGCACAATTTGTCAGTTTTAAGAAACTCCAAACACTGGAGGTCAGGCACAGGTTACCTTCTCAAAGCATTATTTAAAAGTTAACATGAAATGCACTATTCTGCTGACCTGCAGGAGTTGCCCAACTTGAGGGATACTTTGAAAATATATTATCAGAAATGTCTTAGGAAACATCCTGGTTCTATCATGGTGACCAAAAGCAATTCTATGGGAGAAACAGAGTAATTCAGAGCTTGATACAAGTATGACTGACCTAAAAGAGAATATAAAGTGAATCCTTTGTATGCTTAGAAGAAATCATTAGGATTACATTCAACAGTAAATAACAGGAACCTGACTCATTTATCTTATGATACAAAAAGTCCAGAAGTGGTATTCCAGGACTGGTACAGGTATAAACAAAGGCCCAGGCTCCGTCCAAACGCCGCATGCCACACCATGTAAGCATTATTCTCAAGGTCATAAGATGGTTGTACCATATCCTGGCTAGAAGAAATGGGTAAGGGGAGAGCAAAGAGCAAGTATTTGCTGAGTCTTTTTTTAAATCATCTTTATCAATTTTATCAATAATCTTTCTAAAGACCCCACCACCCGGTAGATTTCCACTGTTCACTAAATTACATGACAATGGAGCCTTGAAGATGAGTATTTTTAACTGGACTCATCGTTATTCTTGACAAAATCAGTCAGAAAGGGAATGTTGGTAATGACGGGAAAGACAACGAGCAATCAGTGCCACAAAACAAGGCATTACGGAGTCTAGAGACAGGACAACCTTCCTCCGATACTGCCCAGGAAGGAAGATGCCAACCAGCCCACTGACAGGCGTTGGATGGAGCAGCTTTCCTCGATCTTGGAATCTGCCATTGAGAACATCTGACTCCATGTTCCCAAATAACCTAATAGTCATTTGCCCACCCACATAAGCTTTGCTACATGGACAGACGGAGTGCACTGGCCAGCCAATGCCTTCATCCTAACATTCATATTGTTATTGTAAGTGAAGTAGCCTTCCACTTCACCACGTAACCACTTGTGGATTTAAGTTTCCTCCCTCAGTCCCTGAGGACCTAGGGAACTCTGGATCCACTATCGAAATCAATCTTAGTTCTAGTTTGGCTGAAACAGTTTTACACTTTAAAATTATTTTACATAGGGTTGTAGACATATATTTTTATAGGATTTGACAAAATATATTCAACTCTGAGTGCTATTTACTTATCTTGACATCTTTCCTACACTAATACCTAAACACACAAAATTTGGTTGTAATCATGACCATCAACTAAGAATACTCGGTTTAGGACAGGAAGAAACTGGCTAAGTTAGACTAGCACTATATTGACCCTTTAAATTCAAGGCAAGTCATATATGTATTTTGGCTGGGAAGCACTTTCTGATTATACATATTTAGTAGTAGATTGATTTTTTTTTAAACTTTTGTGACCCTCTTCAATATACTCAATTTGGAATCTACCTTGAAACATGCCACATATTAACAAGGCACAGAGTGAACAGACATCGGTGAATAGCTTCTATCAGTATATACAATGCTTCAAATACCCTTACCTAATGTTGGGTGATTGTACCAGAAGATAAAAACTATCTGATAAACACCTACTTATTAGGTAAGTGTCAGGTGCTTTGTATGTATTACCTTTTTTAATAACTATAGCCCTGAAATGAAGCTATTACTATTTCTAAATTAGAAGGGAGAAACCTGAGGTTAGGAGAGAATAGGTAACGTGCTAAAGGCACACAACCAAAAGTGGCAGAGAATGGATATTCACGGGGTCTCTCTGTGCCCAAACCTGAACTCTTTCCACTACATCACTGTGCCTCCCTGCACTTCTCTTACAAGTCTGAGCTCTCAGGTAAGGAACCATTGAAGTTTCGAACTAGAATAGACATTGGAGTTCACATGGTACAAAACAATAAAACCAATATTGTTCCAGAAAAACTGTGGGACTTACCCCAGAGCTATTTGACTCCCAATCTAGTGTTTGCCTTATACCAAGGCCCCCGGCCCCTTTTTGACCGCTGTGGCGTGCCAGCTCCCTACAACAGTAGCATCACTATTTCCAAGCCTTGCCACTGCAATGATGAGCCTCGGCAATGAGATCAGCAAGAAAACGAGCTCCCTTTAGAGTCAAGCTAATTCATGGTGCAGTTTCCTACGTGTATATATGTGCTCAGGTGCGTCAGATTCTAAGGTTTGACCACATAACTGACAGCAGGGGAAGTAGCTAACTCAGCATTAAACAGCTACATGCTTGACAGTTCTTCTGAGAGATTTTACAGTGTAGGAGGAAGGGCCCACTTTTCTTCGAAATGGCTACCCCATAATTTTCAAAAAGGGCAACTGCTTGTCACAGACAGAGAACATTTTTAAAGAGCAACACAAAAACGTCCTCAGCTGCATCTATTATTGCAAATATCCACTGAGTCCAATAATTGACATAAATGTACTGCCATTTTTCAGAAGAGAGAAAAGGAGCAGAAACGGTGACAGGAAATCTGAAGGGAAGAAAGAGAAAGAACAGACAGCAGAGAAGCAGAGCGGTAAAGCAGAAAAGAGGAGAGGGAACGCAAGGACCTGTGACATGGTGAAAGGGAGCAAAAGAAGACAGACAATAAAAAAATTTAGGAGGAGGAAAAGCAGGTGAGATACAGATGGAAGGAAAGGGCAGAGCAGGAAAGGCAGAGATGATTCTGAGGTGAGTGCAGCAGTCAGTCATTGGCAAACCATTACCACTCCTTCTCTCAGTCACCTGGTACATGGGTCCCAATGGACATCAATAACCAGACCTATATGAAACACTCACGGGCTCTCCTGTAGTTTCAATGAATCCGCTAACCAAAATTTAACTTATTTTGTTTTAAAAATAACATTTTATTTCCCTCAGGAGAGCTAATTCAGCATTAAAAGATAACCTGGGTTTTCAATGTTTACTTTGGAACTTTGGAGTTCCCATAACTATCTCTTTGTGGCATTCAAAACAATCTAATATCTTAGCTTTGTTTTTTGAGTGATTTGGACTACTTTAAATCACAAATCAAATTTTGTATACCCCCAAATCCAGTTATTATAGTTGGTTCCTACAGCAGATCAGATAAAGAAGGGAAAAAAATGTACAGCTTTAGAGAACCACACATTTTAGAAATAATTGGTTAACCCACAAGCACAGCATTCAATTCTTCAGAAGCTCTGCTGTCAATAAGATGAGCATAGCAGGTGACCATGGTGAAAATGACTCTCTTGGGCTACACGACGGATACCAATGTGAGATCATGTCATAGGGATTTCCTGCGAATGAAGAATAATCACACACACACACACACACACACACACACACACCCCTAAACAAAACAACACCCTGATTGTTTGAACAGTCACTATGGGATCTTCATATTCGAAAATTTAATTCCAATTTAATTCCAATTGAAAATGTGTTTTTAACACTTCTTTGCCTAAAGTTTATTAGATTAAAATGATATACTTTTGTTATTTTATAACGACTTTAAAGTTGGGGGGATAATCACTCAATAGTTTCTTGAAACCAAAATATTTAGATAAATCTATTTCCTATTTTATATGTTATGTCATCACGCACACACAGACTAAACCACTTCTCTGTTCCTAGTGAACTTTCCCATCCAAACAAATGCCCTGCCTTTCTCTCTTCCTGACAGAGTGTAGAGACAATTACTTTTTTTATTTCTGTTTGGCATAAAGAATTTTAAATTTAAAAACTTAAAAAATTTAAACTTCACAGTTCTGTGTGAGAATATATACAACATGTTTAAATGCCAGTGTTCAAAAAGTAATAGTCACTCAATTTGTTTTTTCAAATATAAATGAACTGAAATAAAGGGATCAATGCATCGGCAGCTGTCTGTAAAAATTAAAGACATAAAAAGTAAGTGTCAAAGTAGCATTTGAAATCATCAGAACAATTATAGCTTAATATGCAACATATCCTATGTAACTAATAATGCAAGGTTTCCAGATCATTCTATAAACTTGACCAGTTCTAAAGAGGAAAAAAAAAAAGATATTTCCTTTTGAATGAGACTAATTTATTTAAAAAAATTGGAAGTCAACAGTATTGACTTCAAAATCTTTTTTTTTTAATCCTCATGGAAGGATATTTTTTCCATTGGTTTTTTTTTTAGAGAGAGTGGAAGGCAGGAGAGGGAGAGAGAAACATCGACGTGATAGAGCGCATCAATTAATTGTCTCCCACTGACTGGGGCCAGGGATCAGAACCTGAAACCAAGGTGCATGCCCTTGACCAGGAATAGAACCCTTGACCTTCTGTCTGCAGACCAATGCTCTAATCACTGAGCTATCTGGCCAGGGCTACTTTAAAATCTAATTAAAATAGCTATCACCTACTCTTTAAAGACAAAAAAATTTTTAACAAGACAGTTCTGTAAAAATTATACTTAACAGAATTAAATGATACAACTTTCTTTTTAATCTTTAACATTTTTAATGAAAATTTTATAAGTTTAAAATAAAGATTCATAAAATCAGAGGGAAATATCCTAAATAAATACTTTCTTGTAATGTAGTGTGGTGAGTGAAGTAAGAATATCTGCATAAATAAGTTATTTTCAATAATTCTAAAAACCTGTTTTTTGTGTGTTTTTATTAATGACTGAAATTGAAACGCACAGGAAATGTAAATTAAAGCAACATTTATGAGTTAAGAAACTTCAGCAAAATGTGTTTGAAATAAATTGTAGAAAGTGAGATGAAATACATGACAAGTAAAGCAAAATGCTTTAAATGCTCAATTTTCTTAGTCATTCACAAGAAGGACACAGCTGCAGTTCACTTATAAATTGTATTTGACAAATGATCCTGAGAGTTTAAATATACTGATTTTGGCATCTGAGACATAAAAAGGATAAATAACCATACATTTGATCAACAGTAACCTTAGCAAGAGCAGATCACTTTAATTCAAATATCTAAATCAGTCCTTTGAACGGAATTTAATCTGGAGTATATTACCAAAAATTATGGCTGACACATATCATTCCTAGATTGGGAAGGTCATTATATTGCACTGCCTTTGAACAGTGATTTTAAAATAACAACCAGTTGATTCCAGAACATACATATGTATAATAGTAATGCTGACAACTGTTACAACAAAGTACCCTATATATTTTATCCTGATTTTTTTTTTCAGGTAAATGTTCTGTTTTAGCAGTAGGAATTTATTTTCCCACCCACCTCACAATATGATTAAATAAATAATGGAATGGAAATGTAGCATGAAAGAATTATTGCTAGGGATTTAAAAAATACAAAAAACATCCCCTTTTAAAAGCATCATGCCATATCACCAATTCATTTCTGCTTAAAGCAGAATTTTTCCCCTCAAATCAATATTTTAGAGCATATTTTGTGCTGTAATTGAACATTTTCCCCACCTTATGCCACTATAGTAACAGAGAGTCTAGCCTCCTGAAATTTACATAATGTCACCTCAATTTAAAAATTAATTTATTCTTTTAAAAATTCAGGCAAACTGCCTCAAGCACTTGGGGCGGACTCATATACCTATGCGTGCCTTTCACAGAAGGTTTTTCTAAG
The DNA here is from genome assembly GCF_964212035.1 of Myotis nattereri. Lineage (NCBI taxonomy): Eukaryota > Metazoa > Chordata > Mammalia > Chiroptera > Vespertilionidae > Myotis > Myotis nattereri. Next base: position 68,972,222 of record NC_138086.1, read on the forward strand.
GTCTGACCTCTCCTTCTGATGATCACTGAGTAGAGCCAATCTTGTGAGTAGATGGGTCCTTACTAACATGATTTCGGTGGTATAGTCTTTCTACCCCAAAATGATGCCAAAATTCCTTCAAACAAAAAGGAAAAAAAAAAAAGCCTTTCCACTGTTGTGATTGAGATTGTGGGAGAATTTAATATTGACCAATATTGACATATTCACTATAAATTAAATGGGGGGAGGGGCTGCCAACAACAACAACAAAAAAGGCTGGGGAGTGTTGGGTGGCAGGGAGGTAAGAGATCAACCTAAGGACTTATATGCATGCATATAAGCATAACCAATGGACACAAGACACTGGGGGGTGGGGTGGTGAGGGCATGTGCCAGCGGGTAGGGGAGGCTGGGGTAAGGTCAATGGGGGGGGGGGGGGGAAGGAGACATATGTACTACTATCTGTAATACTTTAAACATGAAATAAAATAAAATAATAAAATAAAATAGGTATCTAGATACGTGACCTGTGGGGGTGAGAAAGAGGAATTATCACGGGAAAGGAAAGGTGCAGGCATCAACCTTATTTCACAAGGTGGCCCTGATCCCTAGGAGAAGGGGCAGTGAATCACCAGGTATCACTAGGAAACAGAATGGCTACCTGACTGGACCATCCAGATTTCCACTTCCTATTTTCCCATCATCTGCAACTTTGTACCAAAAAAATAAAAAATAAAAAATACAGGTTTGGGCCTGGAAACCATGATGTAGAAAATGACATTTTTGGATTTGTGCAAAAAAAGGAAATTCTACAAAAAAAAAAAAAAATTCTGACCCTGAGACCTTTCTTTTTTTATTCAACAGGATGTTATAGGAGACCTCTTTTTGCTGAGCTTCTGGACTGTGGTGGTGTGGTGGACTCATTTAAAGGCACCATAGTTCATTGTGACTAACAGAGTTTAAAAGACATAGCAAGATGACAACAGGGGTACCAAATGGCACCCCCTTTCTTAAGAGACGAGAACTAGTAGAAGTAACCATGCACTGCTTACAGAGTTGCCAAAACTGCAAAAAGGTGGAAATACTACTGAACGTTGGAAATATGTAACAATTCTGTGAGACACACAAGCTTCGAATTCTTTAGTATTATATTCTTGGTTCTGTTTTTTCTCCAAAATTGATTTTCAATAGAAATCTCTAATAAGTGTGACACATACACAGAGAGCCATAATTTTGAACCACTCTTATACCAGACTGGCACTTGCCTTTCCATCTCACATTCCAAGCTCTGTCACAAGCACAGGGTCAGAAGGCAGCTGACACAGTCTCATTTACAGTAATGTTCTGGGTAAGGTGCTGTTCCACATACCGCCTCTCTCCATCCCAATGCATTAAACAGAGACAACCATCAACTGCGTCCAAACATGATTCCTTCAAAAGCTGAGTTCAATGTTAATCATAGGTAAGAATGGGGTTTTTTTTTCTGATATACTGCTATGTTTTAAAGATTTGGAAGGTTAGAAATAAAGTCTGAAACGAATGTTTTACTGATGTCTCAGCTTTAAAAATTTTTGGTCGAATGACCTATTTTGTTCTCATATAAAAGAAGTCAACCACAAAGTATATTAGGTAAAGTTTTCAGCAGCTCAATTATTAAAAGATACTATATAATTAATTTTTAATATTAATTTTTAAAAGTCTAAGAGAAAAAGAGATGCATGTAAGCACTGTTTCATTTTTAAATATTTCTTCTACCTGTAGAACATTTTATAGGGGAAAACTCTTTCTGAAGGTCTATAGTTACAGCCAATTTCAAAATATAAATATTGATAAAAGAGGTAACAGAAATTTGATATCTGACATTAACTATTGTCAAACCTTATCATAATTTCATCTTCTTAGCCTTACATAATAAAATTTCTCTACCTTTCCTCGCAGTGGAAAAGAGGTATACATCAAGACTTTCCCCCCAATGTCCAACTTGAAGTATTACACTTTATTCTTACTCTATATCACCCATTCCTTTTCAGATTTAGGGATGTGATTATGTTCAGTCTTAGGGTGACTTACATTTCCTAGATTTATCGCAAAAGCAGATGCTATATCATATTTTGGCATTTTTAAGTTTTCTATGCTGACAGCTTTCAAAGGATGTGGAAAACGGGCTTTGTAGTATCACCTGGTCTTCCATCACGATCTGACAATCATACCTTTTAGCTCAGCCTTGTCTCACTTACTTACCACTCTCACTTACAGCTCGTAATAGGCAAGCACCCTTCCTAAGGGCTACCCAGAGTGATTGGCTCAGTCTTTGGGTTGGATCAGCGTTGCCATATTGGCTGGTCTTTCCCCTTACAGACCCCAGAAAAACACCAGAATGCTCTTGGGAAGAGGATGGGGTCAGCCCTTTTATTCAAGGAGAGACTAGTTACAGAAAATTAATTTTCCAAAGTCTAAAATTCCACCCAATTAAACTGCTTTACAGACAAGGCTGCCACCATGCCACCGGAAAGTTGTAAAAGCACTCATTTAAATCTCTAGAAAGCATTTATTTAGGCTTAACATTTTAAAGTAGACATAAAGGTGTATATTTTTCAATGGAAAGCTTAAGGATTCTTCATTTTTATATGCATGGTTATCTGAAATGCCAGCTGGTCCATGGATTATCTCCTGCTATGTAAATAATTGTTAGCCTACAAGAGATCAAAACTATGAGATTACTAGACAATAGTTTCTATTTGGTTAGGTTTAAGAATTTTTTGCCTTGGAATTCTTATTAAATAGTGCCTGTTGTGGCTTGAAAGCTCCATGGAAGTGAAATATTAAGAAGTTCCCGCAGAAATACAGAAAAAATAGACAATACCTTTTTATTTTCCCACAAACTGGATTTACTAGTCTAAAATATTAAAAATACAGGCACCACATAAAATTGTATTTGTTGGAGGTAAATTTTACTTCTTCAATAATATTTAATTTTGCTGAAGGACTCTACAATGATCCTTTTTTAAAAGGTACTTTTAAATTATAAGGGCCTCCCAGCCCTTACCTGGAGATTAAAGCTGCATAAATAGAAGACAAAGTCATTAATAAACATCACAGAGATCATTCTAAGAATAAACAGCACGTTTAAAGTAACAGAGGAATGAAGAAAAGCATCATTACTGACATTTAAACACTTTTAAAAGAATAGAGAGCTGGGGGCAGCCGCCACCCTTCAGGGGGGCAGCTGGATAGTGAATAAAATAGAGGGACCCCTGGCTGGTGAGCAGCGGGAACTTTGCCGCGGGCTGGCGACCGCGCGGGGCGGCCGAAGACCGGGGCGCGTCAATCTGGCACCAGACCATCCGGCAAGCCCGGTGCCAGCCCCAGCGTCAGCCGCGGACCCTTCAGGGGGGAACCGGGAGCAAGACAAAGGTCTGGAACCCAAGCACTGGGGTTAAGGAAACAAGGTGCGCGGGTTCATGCAAAGTGTCAGCTGCATGAACTAGGAGTGAGGGTGGCAAGACCCGACCCCGAGAATTCTCAGGCATCTCTTACCACTACCTGCCCATTACGATGAGATGGATGCGTGAGGGGAGTGTGATGTGTGTGCAGGGGACTTAGTAAACCCGGACTCGATTCTCACTAACTTTGTTAAGTGTCCCTCCACAGGACGCAATGTTGAGGGAAGGGTTGGTTCTCGTTTCAATGGCCCCTTGGGAAAAGGAGAGGAAAACGCTGCGCCGCGGGCGCACGGGCTCAGGTGGCGAGCGCGGCGATGCCTTGGTACCTACCATGGTATTCTTGTCCCGGTACGTAGTAGGTGGGGTTGCCCGCAATGTGCAGGGAAATGAGCACCTCGCCTTGCTCCCCATCCCCTTCCAGCTCCCCGTGGTGGGTGCACAGGAAAAAGAAGGGCGAGAAGCGGGGGTAGTAGCCCCCCGCCGCGCGCACCCTCAGCGTCGCCCCCAGCAGCAGCGCCAGGAGGAAAGTCCGCGCGGCCCAGCCACTGCGCTCCATGCCGCCGCGCGCTCCGAGCGCCGCTCGCTCATTCAGTTTGGGAGACGCCGGGACGGAGAAGCCACGCGGAGGGAAGGCGAGAAGGCGGCGGAGGGGAGCGGAGCGGGCTCGGCAGCGAAGCGCCGCAGGGAAGTTCGGCGGGAGACCCCGGCTCCCAAAGTTTCTTTGGGCCGCGCTGGAGCGGGGCCGGATCCGTGGGCGCCGAGAGCGCGTCTCCCCAGCCACGGCGAGCTGCAGCGACCACTGCCTCCGCGCAGCGCCCCTCGGCCAGTCCGGGGAAAGCGCCCGCCCCCTCCACACCTTCTTAAAGCCCCGGGCGCCGAGCCCCGCCCCTCCCGCACCGCCGCACGTGTCCCCGCCGCTCCTCCGCCCCCGAGCACCGCCCCCCGCGCGCGCGCGCCCCCGCGCTCAGAGCTCCTTCGCCGGGTCCTCGCGTGGTGCGAGGCGCAGCCCGGAGCTCAGGTCGCACCGAAAGGGCCGCTGCGGGGCGCGAGCTGGCGGGGTCCGAGGGTCCTGTCGGGGGTCACGGGGTCCGGGAATCTCCGTGCGGGACGTAAATGCCTCGGAGAGAAAGACCCTCCTGCCTAGCTCTGGAGGAGTAAGAGAAGTGGACCCACCCTCCCCTTTGGCCCTCCGATCTCCCTCTTTTCCGGAGAGGAGGCGTGGGGGAAGGAGAGGGGCGGTGGGGCCGGGAGCTGGCGCCGGGTTCTTTGTCTGCGCCGGCTGCGCCCCGCGCCCCTGGGCGCTCGCCCACCTCGGAACCCGGGCGGCCCGCACTTGTTCTGGGGATCGCCCGCGGCCCCGATCCCTGAGCGGCCCCTACGCCCCCTTCCCATCCAGGCCTTGAGCCCCTTCCGCTGCCCCCACCCTGCTTCGCGCTGCAGCCACAGAGCCTCATCTGTAGCCGGATTTAAAATGAGATTAAACGAAAGTGGAATTGGCAGCCTCGAGTGGTGCCTGGAAACGGTGATTTGTGCCGCCCGGGTGTGGGGAATTGTGTGGCAGGAAGGGCTGGCGGAGCCGAGCCCCGACAGGCGCGCTTCGCCGGACTGTTCTGTTATTCATTGCTGCTGGTTCTTCAGGCGAGAGGGTTGTAATTTTTAAAAATCAGTGTTTATTACCTTTAAATGTCAGCTAGGACCAATGTCCCTGTAATGGGGGAAGGGGAAACGTTCTGGGGAGATGCTGGCAGCGGTGATTGAATCGGGTGGTAATGAGCTACTGCACATAAGACTGCGGGGAAGTGACATAAAAAGCACGTTTTAAACCGAGGACGGCAGGCAGGGCCCTGCGGCATCCAGAGATGGGGAGTGGGGTTGCCAGGTTTTAATGCCTCTCCCCACCCAACCTTGGCTTACCACCAAGCCCAGACAAACCCGCATACAGAAATGAGAAGATTATAAAATTGGAAGGGATGGTGTCTTTGCCTACATTTGTAGGGAGCGGAGGTGGGGGGTGAAAGGCAAGGACCAGGGAGGAGACCTCTACAATCGTTTAGTTACAAAAGGAAGAAATTGTGTTTTTCCTCTTACCCCGCCTGAGTTCAGGCAGGTAGAAAGGGCCCACTTCTAGCTGCCTTCAAAATCCCTGAGGGCTCGACTGCTGCATATATATTTGATGTAATAATCGTTACCACTGCAGCTCTGGGATGGGTGCAGCCTATATGAGCTGTAGGTAAGTTACCTCATTGAATCCTCCAACCACCCAGAGAGGCAAAAATGACCCCCATTTCCCAAGGGAGGAAAGGTCAGAAATGTTAATCTGCCCAGTGTCCGGAACAAAGGCTGGATGCTAGGCAGCCTGGCTGCTGGTTCCAGTCTCTGCCCTGCAACCATCTGCAGCCCTGGTTAGAGGGGAAGCTACCACCACCTCCTGTTCAGGGCAGGCAATGTTTCCCACTAGAATTACAAGAAATTCACCCACAATTGGCAAGACTATGGCCATGTCTTCCAGTTCAGTTATGTGAATATAACCTGACAAAAAATGAATCACTTCTAGAAAGAATCCAAAACTATTGAACGTTTTAATTTTTTTATTTTTTGTTGTATTTATTGGAGTGACATTGGTTAATAAAATTATACAGGTTTCAAGTGTCCAACTCTATAAAACGTCATCTGTATATTGCATCGTGCATTCACCACCCAAAGTCAAGTCTCCTTCCATCATCATATATTCCCCCTTAACCCTCTTCTACTTCCCCCAACTATTGAACATTTTCAGTTAACACTTAAAAAATGTTACCTCTGTGCTAAGCACTGTCCTAAGTACTTTACACATATTCTTAATCTTCATAACAGCCCTATCCCATTGATATCCTCATTTTACAAATGATGAAACTGAAGCACAGGGAGATCAAGTAACTTCTCCAAGGTCACACAGCTAAGTGGGAGCTATAACTTGAACAGTCTAATTCCAGAGTCCCAGCACTGAACCCCAGGAAACGCCTCTAAGGAATGCATGTTGATGTTGTTCGAGGGATGGGGAGAGAACTGTTCTTTATCTAAGGTAAGATTACCTCACTTAGTCTTCATATTAACTTGTGAAGTGGGTATAGTTATCATTTTTTAGAAGAGAAAGTTGAGATCCATAAAAATTGGGTCATTTGTCAAGGGCACTCAGTAAGAAGAGAACCCTGGGATCAAATCTGGCCATGTTCGATCCCAGGTGGCTGCTGAAATCGTCTTTAGTCGAGCACTGATACTTGACCCAGGACATACCTGGCACGTCCTTACCAGAAGGTCCCCCTCTTCCACTCAGTGAAGGTACACTCTTGGGCACCACTCACCCTGGCTTTCTTAACATTCCATTTGTGTGGCCAAGCTTATTCTTCAATCTTCCCCTTTTTTGGGCTTTCTTAACTTTTTACAACATTACTTTGCTATGTGCATTCAGATGACTTTTATACTCTTAACTACTCAGGCTCCAGTCTCTGACTACAGCCCTGTGGTTGTTCATTAACAGGCACAGAGACTGTTTAAATAACGCCCTTAGTGGTGTTGAGCTGCTTAAGAAGAGAGCAGATGTACACTCCACATAGTAGTCCTTTAGACCCGACTGTGTCACACATCTCTGAGAATTGCTGGGTTGAATACAAATTCAACCAGTTATTATTAACACTTTTTAATCTTAAAAATAAAACAGGAAAAATGCATAAGATGGGTATAGAATCACCTTGAACATTAGGAATAGCATCATCCTACCAGAGCAGTTTACTTTAAGTCACACAGTAAGCGGCATCCGAAACTTCCAGTTTCCCAGCTTGTGTGCTAAACCTTAGAACTTACTTCTTACATAAACATCAATATTTGTCTCACAATAATAACAACAAAATAAAATGTACACATGGTCTAGTGAAGAAAAACATGGGGGGTCAGATCTTATCTATTTCATAAAAAATAATAATATTCGTCTGATCCACAAAAATCTCCAAACCTTCAAACTAAATGGAAAATTAGAGAAATGCTTTTCAAGAAAAATAGGTTATAGTCAATAAAATCTGCACACACAGAAAAGGTGGTGTCAGGAGTGAGAAATGAGTAAATCTTTGGAAAAGGGAGTTTAAAATGGGATAAGATTTCTTTATAATTAAGAGAGCTATGAAGTGCTAATTAGTGTACTAAAACATTATACCTAAGCATCCTTGGACTATAAATCCTTTCTTGAGAATAAGAAATTATCTCCCAGTATTAAATTTTAATCATAACACAAATGGGAATTAAATATCCTATACAATAAAAGGGTAATATGCACATTGACCCTAACGTCAGGACAACCAGAACGACCACTCGACCAGTCACAATGAGGTGCACTGACCACCTCTTGGTCTCTTTCCCCAGCCAGCAGGCTCCAATCGCCTGATGGCCACCTGCGGTGGGGGTGGGGCTGGCAAGCAGGCAGGAACAGCCAACCTCTCGGTCCCTTCCCTTGGCTGTCAGGCACTGATCCCCCGATGGCGAATGGGGAACGAGGGGTGGGTGGCAGTGGGGGGTGTGGCCAGCTGTGGCCAGCTGGGGAAGATGGCCCTGATCACAGGCCAGGCCTAGGGACCATACCTGCGCATGAATTTTGTGCGCCGGGCCTCTAGTTATATATATCAGAATTACATCCTATACCATAAAAGCCTAATATGCTAAGTGTCCGTCCGTCCAGTCAGCTGTTCAACCAATCACAGCGTAATGTGCTAATGATATGCTAAGGCCACTCAACCACTTGCTATGACGTGTGCTAACCACCAGGGGGAAGACAGTCAACTGGTCAACCCATCGCTATGACATGCACAGACCACCAGGGGGCAGACGCTCCCACTGGTAGGTTAGCTTGCTGCAAGGGTCCAGCCAATCAGGGACTGAGATGGGCTGGGCATACCCTGGAGCCCTCCTGCAGTCCCTCCCTGGCTGGCCAACCTCCTGCATCTGCATACCTCCCTGGCCCCGATTGTGCCCCGGTGGGGTCCCTCGGCCTGTCCTGCACCCTCTTACAATCCAGGACTTCTCAGGGGATGTTGGAGAGCTGGTTTTGGACTGATCCCACAGGCCAGGCCAAGGGACCCCACTGGTGCACAAATTCGTGCACTAGGCCTGTAGTATACATACATATGTATGTGTGTGTATGTGTGTGTGTGTATATATATATATATATCCAATCCACAACTTTCAAAACATTGGGAGATGATGAATCTAAATGAAATGCCAAATGAAGAAATTAAGGCTCTTAAGTAAAAAAAGGTAACATAAGTCTTTAGGGAATGAAATTTCACTGAGAAAGGTAGGATATTTGAGAACTGGTGATATGCCTCTCCTGCCAGAACATGTTACTTAATGCATCCCAAATTAAAATACTGAGATGAGATAAGCCCTTGGCCAATAAAAAATCATCTATATCATAAAATTTCTGCAAAAGAACCCAATTTAACATTAAAAATCCCTTTTTAAAACTTTTCTGTTTCCAGGGATTTGCAAATGCTGTTTCCTCTCTCTGGAATGTCCTTCCCATTTCTTGAGTCTTAACTGCACACCCTCAGGCTTCCCCTCCCCCACCCACCTCACCCCTCACTTAGATTCTATTACACACTTTTTACTTCTGAGAGACCTTTCCTGACCAGCAATCCCCCTTTCCAAATAAAGTTCTTTAGATCTGCATTGTCCATTATGGTAGCCCTAACCTAAAAATTGAAATTAAATAATATTTAAAATTAAGTTACTTAGCAACACTAGACATATTTCAAGTTTTGATACCACATGTGGCTAGTATTTATTGGTCCGAGCACTTATAAACTGTGATGGTTAATTTTAGGTGTCAACTTGACTGGCCTAAGAGATGCTCAGATAGCCAGTAAAATATTGTTTCTGAGTGTGTCTATTAGGGTGTTTATGGAAGAGATTAGCATTTCAATTGGTGAATTGAGTAAAGCAGATGGCCCTCTCCATGTTGGTGGGCATCATCCAATTTGTAGAGGCTAAAATAGAATAAAAAAAGTGGAGGACGGGCGAATTCACTCTCTCTGAGCGGAGATATCTCCCTTCTCCTGCCCTCAGACATCTGCACTTCTGGTTCTTAAGACTCAGATCAGGACTTATACTATCAGACTGGATTGCACCACTGGCTTCCCAGCTTGCAGATGGCAGATCATGGGGCTTCTCAGCTTCTATAACCACGTGAGCCAATTACTATAATAAGTAAATATATATATTTATATTCTGTTGTTGGGGATGGCAAGACTGCACTGGATGTTAGGCCAAGGGGGTCAGACCAGACCAGGGTTCAGTAACCTCGGTACTTGAGTTCCGGCGAGGAAAGAATTCAGAGCCAAGACTCAAACTATAAGAGAACATTTATTTGGAAAATCAAGAGGTAGAGGAAGTAATTCGTAGAAGAATTGGGCTTAGGCATTCTCAAAGTGAAAAATATAATAACCAAAATTTAGAACTTTAAGCACAGAGACATCTGTTTCTGGCAGTATGGAGTAGTATACATTCTTGGAGGACCTCTTCCTATAAAATAAGTAGAACCGCCCTGGCTGGTTTGGCTTGGTGGATAGAGCGTCGGCCTGTGGACGGAAGGGTCCCGGGTTTGATTCCAGTCAAAGGCATGTACCTTGGTTGCGGGCACATCCCCAATAAGGGGGTGTGTAGGAGTCAGCTGATCAATGTTTCTAACTCCCTATTCCTCTCCTTTCCTCTCTGTAAAAAAAAAAAAAATCAATAAAATATATTTTAAAAATAAAATAAGTAGAACCAGCATAAAACATACTCTCCTTGCATTATTCGGCTTATAGAAAGTAAAGGAAATTGCTAAGAGACCAAGGCATTTTAAAAAGGAACCAGCAATGAGGGAAAACCAGAACCTGTGCAGGGGCACATATACATGTGGGTTCCCAATTATATTGGAGACCCAATATATTAGCAGGTGATACTGCAGATCCAAAGAGGGAAAATATGAACTTCACAATAAATGTGCTGAGACTATTGGTTATCCATATGGAACATAATAAAATTGGACCTCCGCCTCCTAACTAAAGCCACAGGCTTAACTATAGGGCCTTTCGCTTGCATGAGCCTCTTCCAGGGCCCGGGGGTGTGTGGGAGGTGGGGACCGGGGTGGGGGTGTGAGGGGGCGGGGGCTAGAAATGGGTTCACATGGTCATGTTTTTGTAAAAATTGAGAAGATATTTTGACCACATTGGTTAAAATCACCGTCCCTTTCTATTCTAACTACCTCTTCATCACATTTCTCTTGGTGTAAATTGTCACTGGAGTGACTGTGAGCATTTTGGGGGCTATGACTAAAGGGAAGTCAATTTGGAGAGTCACTGCATTTGAGTTTAGTTGGGTATATTTATGTGGTTTACAGTTACTGTTTATTCACTGATGCTATTGCTGGCTTCTTTTTCAGGTAAAGAGTGACTTCCAGAAATATTTCTGCTGTCACTGTGAGGACCTAACTGGTGTCATGTGATGTAGGTGCCAATTAGAGGTTATAATATAGACTGTGTCCGATGGTCCCTGGCACTATAAACATGTGGATAGTAGAGGAGTAACAAGATCTGAAATGTATGGAGTCAGAAGCTCAACTGTGGAAAATTCTTCCAATCATAAGATGTTTCAGAAGTTCTGTCAGAAAACCAGTGTTTACAATGGTAATGATATATTTTTATAGGATCACCTGAAATATAAGTTAAATTAACTGGAATTCCTATATTCAAAAGGTACAAACCTGTAGTACCACTACAAACAGCAAATACATCAATGAGGTTCAAAATTCCCAATCTATTAAATCACATATTTAGTGTGTCTGACCACTCTGATAGTATGATGGTTCTAGGAAAAATAACCACACACACACAAAAAAACAGTACACAAACTCATCACCAGTGCAGTAAAATGGCCTGAAGAATCAAGTGTTCCAGTGACAAATCTAAACATATTTATCAGTAGAATTACATATGTAGTATTAGTATGAGTGATTTGATAATTGTATTTGACAGCTTTTGGTATGCCTTAAAATTAATTTTGTTTTTCATAATTATTGATTATACCAATATTCAAATATGACGAGGAAAAAGTATTCTAAGAAGCGTCAAAAACATAAAACAAAAAATTTTTAAATGGCATAAAGTTTTAAAATGTCAAAAACTATCTTATAATAACAGAACCAAAAACTCTAATAGTCAATGTCATTAAGACAAAGAAAAGAATTAAGATAGCCAAGAATAAAAGGATGATAAAAATGAAAATAGAAGAGATTACAAAAATGATAATTATTGTCCTCCTAAACATGAAATAAAGATGAGAAGATGAAAATAATATAAAAAAATACAGTTTATATGATCAATAGCATGTACATGAAGGTCTGAAGCAGCTTCAATTTGACAAATTTATTGCATAAAAATCCAACTAACTTTGTAACTCACATACTCATTATAGTAGTTTTTATATGTCACAATTAATTTGATTACCTACATGGAAGAATATAAAATGATACTACTCAGAGCAGCACAACAACACAAGAACAGAATATGCCCTCTAGAAATGAAACAAAATGTGAAATTATACACAGATACAATTGTAAAACAAATTTTCCAAGTTATTTAACTTCTAGGTAATGGTAGAACACTAATTCAAGTATAGACAGAATATTCCCTAGCAACCAACCACTACACTGAGTCAAAGATGGGGAAATACCAGTGTCTTATACCAGATGACAAAATGTTGGAAAGCAAAGTAAAATAGGATACAATGTCATACCTACTAGATTGTCAAAAGTTAAAAGTCTGACAAAAGCAAGAATTGGTGAGGCTATGAATTGACAAGAACTCTTACAAGTTGCTGCTGGAATATAAATCATTGCAACCATCTGGAAAGCAATATCTAGTAAAGTTGAAGCAATACAGTAATTTTGCCTTTAACTGTACACCAGAGAGACATGCCCAGTGGGTGCAAAAGGAGAAATGCACAAGAATGCTAGTAATATTCTATTATTAGCAACAACAGAAAACACCTACATATCCATTAATTAAAGAATAAATAAATGATCTATTCACACAGTGGAGCAAAGTTTCTTGCCTTTTAAACAGCTTCAGTGAAATATTATAACTTATTTCCCCACATATCATTCCTAGTTGAGAATTTGTCTAATTTTGAAACTAGCTTTAGAAGTCTTTCAGAGATGTTTCATATTCATTCTCTTTACATTTTCTTTCACTCTTCTATTATTTGAACTCTCTGGGCTTTCCAGATATCTCTTCCAGATAATGCTTTCATTACATAATCATTAGAGTTGATAGAACTTTTTGTTTGTAAGCAATGGAGACCCCACTTAAATTAGTTTAATCCAAAAAATGCTATTTATTGGTTGCAATAACTGAAACATTCAAAGGACGTTCTAGCTTTGAGCATAGATTAAATAATTCTGCCAGGACTCTACTCAGTCTCTCTCTATCAGCTCTGCTCTTCCCTGCAGTGGTATTACTCTTAGGTAGACCCTCTCAGCATGGTAGCCATTGGCAAGTCCAGGCATATTTATCACTTCAGGGTTGAGTCTCATTGGATTAGCTAGAGTTGCATGCCAATCCCTGAACCAGTTACTGTGATGGAAATGCTAATTGGTCCGGTCTGGGACATGTCTCCAAGAGCCCAGAGTGAGTAAGTGTAGAGTTAGCCCCACCAAAAGCACATGGACTCTGAGGGAGATGGAGGTGAGTCCATAAAAGAAAATGTACCAAAAGAAGAGGAAGCGAATGATAAGCAGAACAAACTGCATCAGCTGAAGATGGAAATATCCTTCCATTGTCAAGCAGCGGAGGTTTGTTCTGTTGTCATGCCGTTCTCCAGTAACTGCAGGATGTCTGACAATAGGTCTGAATGGATTATTCCACTTAATGGCCAGTGCTGACCAGGCCTGGTTTTCAGAAGTAGCATGCATGGTAAGGTCAATTTCAGCTTGATCAAGATAAGTTGGACCATTATAAAATAGAGGTCTGGACTTTCATGTTTTTTCAAACTTGATAATATTAATGGTGCTTCCTATTCGAGTCCTCAGTTTGCTATTCTATGATGAAGGCCTACAATAATAATCTATAATTCTGTAAATCTTTCCAGGAAAGTTAAATAAAAAAGAAGGATTTGCTTAATGCTGTTGGATTCAATGCTATGTACTGACGTGATGGGAAAATTATTCAGGAGCGTTTCATTTTTAAGAAAATACTGCCCACATTATCAATGCCTTGATACGCCCAGGCTTATAAAAAACTGTAATCTGTACTTTCTGAGCACACGACCTTGTTGGCAACTTTTCACCACACATACACAAAAAATTATCTTGGAATTCAATAGCTGTTAGTGGTGCTCAACAAATAAAGGTATTTGAAATAAGACAAGGAAACAATTGTCGATGTTGTCTACCCACTTTCTTTTCATAGTATTCAAGGAAATTTTCTGAGGAGGTTCTCTACTTGTAAACTTTCCTCCCATTGGAATAGCCAGTATTTTGCTTATCAGGGAATAAACCAAAGAAGATTAGTAAATATTGATTCATTAAATATTGTTCACTTATAGTATGCCAAGTACCATACTAACCCTGGGGATAAAAGAATGAACAAAGACAGTCTGAACACTCAATGAGTTTACAGTTAGATGGAGGAAACATGTAGACAAGTCATTATAATATAGTGTGACAAATACTTTGATAAAGTGAATAATATGCATTGTGGTACTTAGAATTGTGGGGTCAGCAAAAAAAAAAATAATGGAATGGGATGACAGAGGCTTGAGGAATGCTTCAATGGGGAATAAAATGTCTTGGGAAAATTTTGGGCTAAGTCTTAAGGACAAGTAGAAATGATTCAGATACAAGGGGTGGGGTGGAAATGGAAAGAGCAGCCCAAGCCCAGTAAACAGAGATATGAGCAAATATAGTGAGTTCAGCTAACTAAAAATAGGCTTACGTGAAGGGTGCACGTAACCAAATATGTAGGCATTTCCTGGTAGACCTGAGAGTATCTAATAAAAAATATGTCAAGTGGCCACTGAGATTTTATTCATATAGTTGCAATTAATTTTGTCTTAAAAACATTTTAATAGGTTAACATTCTTGGGGGTGGTTATAGGAGAAATACTAGTCATCTGCATCTTAATGTCAATTAGTTTAATCAGTTTGGGTCTAGATCAGGGACCAGAAAACTTTTCGTATAAAGGGTCAGCTGGTAAATATTCTCGGCTTTTCAAGCCACACAGTTTCTGTTGCAACTACTCAACACTGCAGTTGTATCAGGAAAGCAGCCATAGGCAGTATGTGAGCAAACAGATGCGGCTGTGTCCCAAAAGAACTTGATTAACAAAATAGAGACCTTGATTCCCCAAAATAGACCTTGCATTTCAAAAATAGTGCCCCTTCCTAGGCATGCTGACCCCCAAAACAAACCTTGGACCTTGACTATCTGCCTGGACAGACAATCCTACCCCCTCATTTTTCTCTTAACTGGCCACCTCTTTAAAGTTCATAAAAGTTCTTCATTTGAAAAGTGGTGCTGAAGAGTGAAGGAAAACCCTACCTAACCTTTCTTGATCCATACCCTGCTGGGAGAGGCAGAAAGTAGGAATTCTATACAGCGAAGTGGCTTCTCTTGTTCCAGTTGTAAGCCTCCCTTTCAAGTTTATATAGTAAAGCATCATATTTCCTTGTCTCCTCTTTGCTCTGGCCTGTGTGTGGCACACAGGTGTGCCTGGAAGTAATTTTGGCTATGTGCAGGTTACAGGGAACATTGCATTCCAATTCCGAATTTATTTCCCTCCCCCCACACTCTCCTCCAGATATAGTAAATCGTAGTTAGGGTTTAAGCCTAAACATAAAAGCCTATTTAATGCATTACATAGTTAAAATATAGCATTATTCCACTGCTAAAGTTCTGCCGTGTTTAGTAAATGTGTGGGTCTTGGACCATGAAACACACTCTGAATGGCATAAAAATAAGAACTAGGAATACCAAGCCTTTCGGGAGAGGAAAATAAGAATATAACTGGCTACCTTTAATAATTTATTTCTCTCATTATTTATACGCATTCGAATTTGAGAAGATATTTAAGGCTTAAAGGGGACTTGTTCATACCAAACAATTTGTCTCTATGAATTCCTTTTTTTGTGCATTTCACATGTCAGAGACACAAAATAATGCCACCATTACTTGCCAGTTGCATGAACTTTGATCTCAAATGGGTCATGGGCCAGTTCAAACAAAGCACTAAATGTGAAATGATAAGCAACTTCCATGCCTATGATATTACGAGATTTTATTTTTCACATAGTGGACACAATGGCATATTTTTGTCTTTATTTTTCAGTTAATGACTATAATGTGATTATTGCTCAAAGTCAGCAACAAGTCTAACCATTTTTTGAAGACACAAATTTCTCAGCATTATTCAACCCAGAATAATATACCTTATTTCCTAATCATTTAATGGACATTTCATTGTTGATTAATATTAGGGGATTAATATGAGAAAAGCCATTGACAAAATTTGCCATATAATTGAAAATCTAACATTATAAGAGTTATAAAACTGGTCACTGTTAAGATATGGTTTTACATCGTTGCTCCTGAAGCTGCAGGCAATAATGCAGGAATCAATAATTTTAAAAGCCTTAACTTAGTCAATTCTCTATCATTTATATAATAAACATAGGAAGTGTTAAATAGCACACAGTTTACATGAAAATATGAGACAAGACACATAAGACAAATGCTGTAGCTTCAGTATTAAGATATGTCAATGAATTTGAACCCATGACCCAAAGTGCTCAAATCCAGGTGCTTTTGTTAATAAGCAAGTGGTACAAATGATGTGACTATAGCATTAGATTTGGGGATTGTAACCAACTATCTCTAAATTGCTAGCCCTCAGTGATTCTGATTACTCTGGAGGGCTTGTGAGTTTTGTTTTATGAGAACCCACAAACCTAAGAATCCAACAATAAAGTTCTAACCCAATTTAATGTTTACTAACTGTAAATTATATGCTCATATTTAAGAAATGGTAGTTATTTTACTACTTTATGAACACACATATGATTGGCCAAACTAAAGCCTTTAAAATTATGACTATTATTATTATTTTGTACTAGTATGTGAAGCTTGAGCAGTAAATGTGTGCAACTATGTCTTAATAGTGATGTTTTATAACTCAGAAAGTTAGATTTCTCAGTTGTAAGACAAATTTTAATGGCTTTTCTCTTATTAAATTCCTTTTAATAAGACTCACAAAATTACTGATGACATTGTTCTTCCTTTCTGGTAAAACTCCTAAATTAGTTCACTAAACTGCCTGCAAGGTGCATTTACAGCTTTTTAAATATACTTGCAAGTGTTTATTCTAGATAGCCTTTGTCTAAAGCGTTTTTGAACTATTCCTAATCACAAAAATCTCCTTCCATTTTTTACAGTTAATAACTTAATTTAAGGTATACACAATAATGTGAACACTAGCTGCTTGCCTTTTCAGTTCAGGTAGAAGTCAAGTCAAAGGTATTAAACATTTTATAACTGCTTTCTCTGTTCAATATGATTAGGGATATCATGGGTTGATAAAGCTGGCAAAAAAAAACAAGCACATTTTGTGCTTTTATAATGCATAACTCTCAGATATTGCACTGAAATACTCCAAGAGTTAAAATATCCATATGTTTAATATAGACCATCAGATGTGTTATATGTAGTAAAAGGGTTAATTTCCTAACTCTCCTTTACTTTCATGAAAATACAGTCTGGCCAGCCTGCTTTATTTTGCAGAAGCCATTCCAGTGAGCCAACCAAGGTTCTTCCATGAGTCATTTAAAGTGCCTGAGAGAGAATGGACGGTTCAGAGGCTCCCCATGAAATGAAGTCAGAAATTCTTCCCAGTCAGAAGGCCCAGGGACCAGGTGCCCCATAGTGAGAATGACATGCCCCTCTGTTTAAAGGATCCATGCTCTCTGACCTGGGTGGACAGAGTGATCCATGCACGGGGTGACAGAGGCTGGTGAGTTATTGGGATCAAGCAGCTTTGCTAGCTGACACGAAAACCCTAACCTCTGTATGCCAATAAGCAGCTCTTTCTGAGAACTAAGTCATGGGCTTCCATGGAGCCTCCTCCCTGCCTCTGTTAATCATTGAACTCTCTTTTTCTGAATTTGAGACTGAGTCATGGCTTTAACTCTAGGACAGCCTGATAAAGGCCCAGCATCAGTGACCTGCCCTGGGATTTCCAGGTCAAAGGAAAAGGAAAAAGAGGGGAAAATGACAACAACGGCTGACTTAAGAGAGGCCCCGTGACAAGTGTTAATTGTTGAAAAATAATGTTGTCCTCAAAATGACCTCACTACATCAGCGCTCCCTGCTTACTGATAAACTGAGCCTAGACTAGGATATCACATCTAAAAGAAGGATGAAGCCTCTTTTATCCACCACATTTTGTGTTTTGCTAATAATTGGACTAAGTGGCTAATAATGATTAGGACAACTATTGTCCTGACCTACATATACTAGTAAAGCAACTGTTCACTGAAGTTGAAAGTGAGCCTCTATGACTGATTCTCTTAAAGAGGAAATCATAGGTAAACCCACAAAGGTTTTGACGGCTCTGGCTTAGTGACTGCACCTCCCAATATTTACTATTAGTAAAACTGGGCATGATTTTGTTGTCTTGGGGATATTTATTTTGTTACAGTCACTTTAAGAATTCAATTGTTATTATAAAATAAATACATATACAAGATGAAATTCAGAAACTAAGGAAGCCCTGAGGTCACATCTTATCATATCAGGCAAGTCTTAAAGGCCAGTGAGCAGCCTGTTGCTGCTGAAATTTATTTCCTAAGTTGCTTATTATTAAATGGTAAATTATTAAATAAGTCTGGGAAATAAAAACATAGTAAGTGTTTAGTAGATGACTTAGCAGTCCAAGAGTCTAACTTTAGTACAGTTTCAGGTCATAAATTTTACATCTTCATAACATTCTATAATTGAGAAAACACTTGCCATCACAAATAGTCATTTTATTTAATTCTCAAAAATAAATCCATGAGGCTGGTATTGTCATTCCATTCTACAGATGCCAATGGTGAGGCTCAGTGAGTTTAAGAGCACTCAAACAGTTATTGGTTCAGTGCCTACAATGTGCCAAGCACAGCTAGTAAATAAACTTGGACCCAAACCTAACAGCCAAACCTATTGTCAGAAACACGGTTTCAGTACCCTTTTCCACACAGAGTAGCAGGCAGCAGACTCCAGTCTATTTGGGTTGCCATATTAGTCGAAATCTCTTTGTCATCCTGCCCCTGTACCAAGCTACCTCTGACAATCTGATAGCTAGGAAGTAATAGCTTTACTTAATCCCTAAGTACTCATTATGGCAAAGTAGTGAGTGAGCTACAGCCTTCCCACCACAGGGCCTTTCTCTGGGCTCTCCTCTGCCTGTGTCTTACCTTTTCCGTTTCAATTAATTCTTATTTGAAGAAAAATCTGGAGAAAAGGTAGGGTCCTTAAGAAAAATAAAAAGATAAGCCTGATTAAGAAAATGGAAAGAAATATAGTTTAACATAGTTTAAAAAGAGAGGTTTAACCACAGATATGGAAGAGATTATAGAAATTGTAGGAAAAAATCTATTCAACCTTAACGCAATAAAATTGAAAATCTAGGGAGAAGTGGAAAATTTCCAGCAAAATATAAATTACTAAAATTAGCCTAAGAAAAGGATGAACACCAATAATAATAGAAGACAACTAAAGATACGCCTTTAAGGATATGTGTACCCATATGTTCATAGAAGCACAATTCACCATAGCTAAGATCCAGAAACAGCCTAAGTGCCCATCAGTAGACGAATGGATTAGAAAACTGTGGTACATCTACACGATGGAATACTATGCTGCTCTAAAAAGGAAGGAACTCTTACCATTTGCAACGGCATGGATGGAACTGGAGAGCATTATGCTAAGTGAAATAAGCCAGTCAATGAAGGAAAAATACCACATGATCTCACTCATTCATGGATAATAGAGACCATTATAAACTTATGAACAATAACAGATACAGAGGCAGAGCTGCCTCAAACTGATTGTCAAATTGCAGCCAGGGAGGGTTGGGGGGCAGGAGGTAGGGGGGTAAGAGATCAACCGAAGGACTTGTATGCATGCATATAAGCATAACCAATGGACATAAGACACTGGGGGGTAGGGGAGGCCAGAAGATTGTCAAGGGCGGGGGGGAAAAAAGGACACATATGTAATACCCTTTGTAATACTTTAAGCAATAAAACAATTAAAAAAAAAAAAGATACGCCTTTAAGAAAAGCTACAGGCCCAGCTGGCTTTACAGATCTATTTAGTCTTTAAAAACTGATGATTCTGTCATCCGATGTATTTTTGCTGTTAGAATAATACATTAATCTTCATTTTATATAGACAGCAAAACCTTATTGACAAAACCCAATAGATAGTACCAACAAGAAACCTCAAAATCAGTTTTCCTTAAGAACATAGATTTAAAATTCTAAGTAAAGTATAATCAATCTAATCTAGAAACAAATAAAAATGCAATAATTTGAGTTTACCCCAGGTATGCAAGGATAGTTCAATATTAAACAATCTTTCAAGATAATTCACTACAACAACAAATTGGGTGTGAAAATAAATATTGTTATGAATATAACAATAGTATATTAAAACAAGATTTATCAAAATTCAATCTTCATTTCTATTTTTAAAAACTTCCAGCCCTGGCTGGTGTGTTTAGAGCAAATGCATTAGAAAAAAATTCATGTAAATATTGAAAAATAAAAACAAAATTATTATTTTTGCAGGATATGATTACAGACATAGAAACTCTAAGAAACTAGTGTAATAAGTCAATAGTATTTTAAAAAGAATGTATTTGAGGTAATTTTCAAAAATAATTCGTTCTCTTTATACTAGCAATAACCAACAGAATAGTGTAGCATATTTATAACAGATGGAAATATCATTCATGACAAAATATACATGAAAAAAACAAAATTATACTAAGGAGCATAAATAAAAATCTGAACTCATTGAAAAATGTTCCTGAATGAGGAATTTTAACATCATAAAATGTTATCCTTTCAAATTAATATGTAAATTTAATTCCATTCAAATATACATATTTTAGAGCTGAGTAATATTTTAAAGGTCAATGGAAAGCATCTCAGAAAAGCCAAGAAGACTCTGAAAAAGAGAATTTTGATAAAGGACTAGCCTTGTCAGATATTAAATGTAAGATAATGCTACTATAATAAAAATAGTAGAAATAGATAGCAAAATAGAGTGAAGAAAAATTCATCAAGTATACATAAATGACAAATGTAGCATTCCATTTACAGGCAAAAACAGAGCTTAGCTTATTCAATATATAGTGTAAATATAGTAGGCTAATTATCTAGGAAAAACAAAATGTATTTCCTATCTCATTACATATACAGAAATAAATTATATATGGATTTAACTTTAAATGAAAAATAAAGTTATTAGTTTGCATAATTGTGGGGCAGAGGAAATCTTTACAAGACAGGAAACTCAGGAGCCATTACGCAAACTAATAAACATAGATCTTGTATAACAATTTAAAAGGTTTCTAGGGCAAAATATATTATAAAAATAATATTAGCAAACAAAAAATATTAGCTTACTGTGCATCATGTCTATTCTACATGCTTTACATTTTAAAATTCATTTAATCCTCATCTCACCTTATGAGTTAGGCACTATTATCTTCCCCATATTTCAGATGATGAATCTATAGCTCTAGATCACACAACCAATAAATAATATACCTAGCATTTGAACTCAGACAGTCTGGCTTCAGAAACTGGGCACTAAATGACTTCTCACATCATTGATTAGGGAAATATATGTGCAACATATATTACTATCAATTATACCACCAATATACAATGAATTCTAAAAACTAGTAATAACAAAAAATAATAATAATAGACAAGCAACTCAAAAGAAATGGTGACAAAGGATTTGAATGGTTAATTCACAAAAGAGTAAATTCATTGGCCAATAATAAAAGATGTTCAACCAACTAGGCAAATAAAAGTAAAAACAGTAGCAAATTATAAACAATGATAAAAAGCTAGTGCTGTCAAGGATGCTGGGAAAAAAGTCTCTGGTAGGAATTTGAGGATGAGTTGCCACACTTTTGAAATCTGGCCTTATCACTGAAAATGTAATATATACATATCCTTCTACCTACAAGTTTCACTTTTGGGAATCTCTCTTAATGATGTAAAAACATGAGTTGTAAGACCACTTATAAGAATGCTTATTAAAGCATTGTTGTAGTTGTAATTGGTTATGGTATATCCATTCTAAGAAATATTGTGTAGCTGCTAAAAAGAAAAAAGTAAGATTATATCTGTTATCCTTTATAGATGTCCATGAATTGAGAAAACAACTAGCAAGTAAAGTGTATAGTGTCTTCCCATTTTAAAAAAATCAGACATTATAAGGTATTATTTGCTTTTATTGAGGCATTGGGAAATGCTGTTAATATCAGTTCCTCTGGGTGTGGTTATAAAGGAAAAGAATCTTATCTTTTAAATATATGGATTGTCCCACTTGAAAAATTTAATCTAAAATAAATACCTGCATATGCAAAGATAATTTTTGAAGATATCCAAGAATGGACTGAAATGTGAGTATGGGAAAGAAACTTTTTCTCTTTAGATTGTTTGAGGTTTTTTGTGTGTTTTTTAAACACACAATAAGGAACACATTAATTTTTAAAAATGAATAAGGAACACATTCATTTTTTAAAATCTGATAAACTAATTTCAGTGATTGAAAGTAGTTTATAGTCACCCTTCAAGAAGTATTTACATTTTAATGAATGACTCAGAACTTTTTATCTAGGAAGAGTAAGTCTGCTTTATTCCAAATAGATCATCAAAGGCCAATAGGAGAGGAACATCAAAACATACCATACAGACCCATTACTGGGTTTATCTGCACACAACTCTTCAAATATTTCCTTCTCGTGTATAGAACTTCACTTCTTGAACTTAAAAGCTTTGCTGTCAGGATTTCAAGGAAGCTGAGAGGGAGATATTTAGTATTAGGATAATAATCCATGTAATCTGAAAGAAAGAGATTGGCAAACATCATATACGTCTATTAGTACTATTCATATCACACCATATGTCTTTTTTTTTTTTCTATTCTCACCCGAGTATATTTTTCCATTGAATTTTATTTTTTCCTGTTGATTTTTAGAGAGAGAAGGACAGACAACACATCGATTGGTTGCCCGGGCCAGGGAGGAGCCTGCAACTGAGGTATGTGCCCTTGACCAGAATCGAACCCGGGACCTTTGGTCCACAGGCCGACGCTCTATCCACTGAGCCAAACCAGCTACGGCCACATGTCAGTTTTTATATCAGGCTGATCCACAGGTCTGAAAGAACCAGAAACCTCTATGTGACAAAATTATTTGTTGTGTACATGTTTCAAGGAAACCTCAAGTTGGTGATTACATTTCACAAGGACACTGTGAAAAGCCATTTGTAGCTTTCTAACTTTATATTACCAGCAGAGGTAGACATTGGTCACATAAAGAACAGATGGCAATACTGAGAGAATAAATATTCTGCTGTTATTCCAAATGAAAGTCCAGCAGGCAGAAATTACAATAATTAATAAGAGGAGAAATCATTAACATGCCATAAAATCTGAATTGGTTGGATGTGGGGAAGCACAGAGAAACACTTAAAAGTTATTTATTGCTTGGAAGTCCTCAGGTTCAATATTTTCTCTTTACATGTCTTAATAAACCATGCATCAATGAATATCTTTAAAGGGAAAAATAGTAATGAAATTAAAGTTGAATATTAGGTTGAATAGGGAAACTTAATTGGAGAATAATGCTCCTTAGTGGATATGGATGACACTTCTTAAGTGAAGTTATCACTTCCTTTCTCTCTCCCATCTCAGGCCCCAACACAAAGTGATAATTGGCTTAAAAGCAAAATAGTTCTTAATACACTGATAGGTGTTTTGTTTTGTTTTTTTACCAAGAACTATAAGTAGCAAATTTTAACACCTGATGAATCATGTTATCTCTCATCTCACTTAAATTCTAACAGCAGCTAAAAATCTCTTACAGAGTATTCATTGATCTCAGCACAAAATATTTGCGATTGAAATCTGGCCCAGAAAAATAAAGGAGAGAGAGCAGGAAAGGGAAATTATATAGCTGTCATCACAAATAATATTCAATTTTTCTGGACCTGAGTCATAGTATTTTCACCATGACTGCCTATATTTCCTTCTCAAGAAAAAATTTTAAATCATCACAAATTTAGAAATTTAAGTAAAATATAGACAAATATTGAGTGTCCTAAATGAACTCATTGTGTGAAAGAGAAAAGAAAATGAGAAAACTATACTACATAAGGGTTTTTTATGGAAACAGAATACTTGCAACATTCATAGAATGGACAGAAGATAATTGTGGTCAATTGCATTGTACTCCTGCTCCTGAGAAAATATCTCACAGGCAAGGAAATAATTTCTGAGATTCTTTCTGTATGTGGTAATGTTTCCCAGTGAGCCTTAATGCCTAGTAAAGGCCCTACTTCCACACAGTCTAGTAGTGGATATGCATTTTTATTGATTTTTATGTACCACACCTTCTGTTTCAAAATGGACTCAACATAGCTTTAAAAAACACATAAAGTACAACAAGACCACATAAATTAGAAGTACGAGTAAAGAAAATAGAAAATAGAAAATAGAAAATAAATGGAGCCAAAATAAGGCCAAAGAAGACATATTATAATAATCTCACTCTTGTTATTCATGGGCCACAGATTTGTTGCCAAGCTCTGAGAAAGGGAAGACATCAAACTCTACTATATCCTTAAAGAAGGAAAAGATCCTGGTGAACTTTCAGTTTGCCTTATATAATTTTATTTGTAATAGTAATAAAAATATAGTGGTAGCCCTAACTGGTTTGCTCAGTGGATAGAGCATTGGCCTGCAGACTGAAGGGTCCCAGGTTCGATTCAGGTCAAGGACACATGCATGGGTTATGGGCTGGATCCCCAGTAGGGGGCGTGCAGGAGGCAGCTGATCAATGATTCTCTTTCATCATTGACGTTTCTATCTCTCTCACGTTCTCCCTTCCTCTCTGAAATCAATAAAAATATGTTTTTTAAAATATATATATATATAGTGGTAGTAAAAATAGATCTAACTCATAGAGTACTTAATATAATTTCAGGTACATTTCAGAATATATTACATATATTAAATCATTTAATCCTCACAAAATGTAATGAAGTAAATAATACTATTATCCCTTGTTATAGATGAGGAAACCCAGGAAAAAAGAGGCTATATATCTTACCTAAGATCATGTGCCTAGTAATGGATATAGTGATGTGTTACTAAATGTTGTAAACAAGGCATCAACTCTGTGTGCTTATAGCTTTAATATATTTAACTATATGAAACAGATTTGTTTAAATATAAGCAAAGCACATTTATACTATGGAATACTATACAGCTATAAAAAAGGAGGGATCTCTTACCCTTTGTGATAGCATGGATGGACCTGGAAAATATTATGTTAAGTGAAATAAGCCAAAATGAGAAAGACAAATATCACATGATGTCACTTATCTGTGGAATCTAATGAACAAAATGAATTGACCAACAAAATAAGACTGGGGAATGGGTAGGGACTGGGAGGGGCCAGTAAGGGGGAGAAAATGGGTGATATCTGTAATACTATCAACAATAAAAATATATTTTAAAAATAAATAAATAAATATAAATTAATCAATTAAAAAGAAATATGTAAGAAAGTCTGAGCACTTAAGAATTCTTCTGCCAAAACCGGTTTGGCTCAGTGGATGGAGCGTCGGCCTGCGGACTGAAAGGTCCCAGGTTCGATTCCGGTCAGGGGCATGTACCTGGGTTGCAGGCACATCCCCGGTGGGAGATGTGCAGGAGGCAGCTGATCGATGTTTCTCTCTCATCGATGTTTCTGGCTCTCTATCTCTCTCCCTTCCTCTCTGTGGAAAATCAATAAAATATATTAAAAAAAAAAAAAGAATTCTTCAAAGTCTTTTCAAATGTGTTTAATGAGGACCTGAGGGCTGGAAAAGGGCTTTGGGGGTTATCAACCCAGAACACCCATTTGGCAATTCAGGAAACTGAAGCCTAGCAGTGGTAAATGACTAGAGTTCCACAGGTAGAACGTGGCCAAGAATTCTAGTCTCCCAATATCTAAGCTGATAACTATTTTTACTACCCATTCAGTGAACCATATTGGATATGACAGTCTACTCATATGGTACTTTCTGTGATTTTATAGCAAACATTTTGGTTTTGTCTTTATTTAAAACTGTAGCCTATAATAATGATGCAGAAATGATATTAAATATATTATAATGCTAAAATAAATAAATATATAAATAAACAAGGCTACAAAAACAAGCTAGCTACCAACTGTAATTTTACATGATAAATGATGTTTGAAACTAAGTCCTATTTGCAACATTATTATGTAATTGAGTGTTCAGATAAAAGTTTAAGTTTAGCATGCTATAACTTGATGACTCAATATCCCGCATCTATATATATAAAAGGCTAATATGCTAAGTGTCTGACCATCCAACCAGTTGCTATGATGCACACTAACTACCAGGGGGCAGACGCTCAACACAGAAGCTGCTGTGACACACACTGGCCATTTACAGAGAAACGGCACAGTGGACCTGGCGCCCACAAAGCAGCTTCCCCCAAGAGGGACACAGGCCCTGCCACCACCCCAGAACAGAAGCCCACCAAATCACAGTCGACACTGCTAAGACCCCATGGCGCAAAATGTGGCCCACAGCCCAGCCCAGAAATGGTCGCTGTGGGCGCTGGGTAATGATGTGACATAGCAACGCCCGGCTTCTTCTCCCTAGCAACTAGCCTCCTTGGAGTTTCTTTAGCCAGGAACACAACTTGCTTTATAGCCAGGTGGAGACATTTTACACTTTAACCAAATGTCTGTGAAGTGTTTTCCCATGCCTCCTCTCATTTGATCCTCACAGAAGTCCTGGAGTAGGTAGATAGAAGACTCAGTGGAATCCTATTTTCTTTTCATTAGCCAGAAAATGGAGATTTAGAAAGCTTAGAAACTTGACCCAACTGAAAAGAAGTAAGAAATGGTGGACCTTGAAAATGACTTCAGATTTTCTCACTGCATAGAATATAGTCAAACACTGCTGCGGTTAAATATTTTACCCTTTGCTCTCCCTGCATGATCTACAGTAATAATCTGCTTCGTGTTGATATTTACTGCTGTGTTGCTGACAATCACCTGAAAGAGAAGTTGGGGTGCTTCACTGGGCTGGAAAATGTTTAGCTAAATCAGAACGCAGGTCTAATTAAGCAAACTTATTCTATATATATAAAAGGCTAAGTTGACTCATGCATGTGCAATACATATAAAGCTCTCGCTGGCGCCAATCACACGCATGTGTTTCGATCTGTCATTGTCAATTGTGAATTTGGTTGACACTTCTATTATAGAGAAAGGGCAAATAGCAATATTATGATATTTCTTCTAATTAATTTCCTTTCAATGTGCACAAATTCGTGCACTGGGCCACTAGTTTTTATATAATTAGACTATGAGAAACCTAGTTCATATGGTCTGTTGTGATACCATTTGGCCTTCCTTTGATGAGAAGACATCCTCAATGTATAAAGCACACCAGTGTTCTTTTCTCATTACTTGGCAACAATTCAAGGAGTGCCATTGTCATCAACTCTATTGGAAGCACAAACAGGAGCTCAGGCAGTGAAACTGCCAAGCAGTTTTTTTAAAGATACTAATGGCCCAAAATATGTTTAAATTAATTTGTTTGGTAGAATTTTATTTAAATAAAAACACAAAATTTAAGTATTCCTGTGAATAACTCTCAAGTCCCCTCTTTTATGAAACACTTTTTTTTAAAGAAATGTTCTTAATTTTAAAAATAAATAAATTGCTCAGGTATTACTAATCTCCATACTAGAAGACAGTTATTTCTCATGGGAGGAGAAATATAAAGAGAACAATATGGAATTAAATTAATAATGGTTTGGCATGTCTACTAGTATAAAATAAATAAGAACCTTGAGACTATGGTGATGAGGACATCTGGTAAACACTATGCTCGCCTCCTGCCACAACCAAACCAAAATTACAACTAAATTATACAACAATCACCTTTGAGAACCACTTGACTACTAGCTAAGCAGAAATCCTATAAATGAAGATATAAGGAAGAAACCACACGGAGACTGGGCTGGTGGCAGATAAAAATCGGGATGGATAACTCAGGGGCCCCCTGAGGAGTGAGGGGTCCCGGCCCTACACTGGTTTCCTCAGCCCAGAGCATCAGTGTCAGGAAGAGGAATCCCCACAAAATCTGGCTGTGAAAATCAGCAGGGATTGGGTTGTGTGAGACAGAGGGCTTCTGTAGACCCAGGTGTCCTCTTAAAGGGCCTGCACATAGACTTAGCTGCTCTCAATTATTTGGCTTCAGGGTAAGGGCTAGAGGGGCAGCCCTCCCTTGGACTAAAGTGCCAGCAGGTGCCATTTCTTCTTTGTTGAGCCCTCCCTATACACAGCTGGCAGGCACAGGTAGGTGCAAATCTGAGTTTCCATTAATCTGACTAATACTGTTCTCACCACACCCTGTTGATTCTCTGAAACCCCTGCTCTACCCAATTCACGGGTCAGCTGGAACCTCTATCAGAGGTTAATCCACACAAATGGCTAGCCTTGACCCGGTGACCTCTCCATCAGGGGGAGCGGGATGAACAGAGGCTGAGCCAGCAGAAATGCCTGGGCAAGGACATAGTATAGGGGTTCTGCCCCACTGTCAGGCAGTGGTGTTTCAAACAAAGAAATGTAGCCACAGAGTCCTGCCACCGTTTGGGCTCCCCAAACCCCTCCAATTGCCCTTGGTGTTGGTTTGAGGAGCACGTTATCTGTAAACCAAGAGCGACTGCAGTAAAATCACTGTTTCCCTCTGCTATTGATACGCAGGCGAGGTGCATGGGCAGGAGAGAACCCATGGAGGTCCAGGGTTGCCATTACAGTGATGGCAAAACAAACCCCACCCTGAAGCAGTGCAGCTGTACTATCTGATGGAAGCCGAGGAGCTCACAGAGGTAAAAATCTTGTGATTCAGCATCATCTACTAGAAAATAGTAGAAAGACCTCTTCAGAGAAAGCTGCTAGAGAAAGTTCAGCAATACAATAAATGCCTAGACAATGGAGACCAGCAAATACCATGATTAACCATGGTACGAGGAAGGTCAGAAAGAAAATGAAAAATCTCCAGAAAGCAAGCTGGACCACATGGAAATATTGATATAAATGACAGAGACTTCAATACTGCAGTTCTGAAAATACTCAACAAGATGAGAGAAAACACAGACAGGCAATTCAATGCACTCAGAAAACCAATTAATGAACAAAAAGAGTACTTTACCAAGGAAATTGAAACCTGGCAAGGATAACACACAAAAAAAGAAAACTACAGACCAATATCTCTGATAACTACAGATGCAAAAATCCTAAATAAAATACGAGCACACTGAACAAGATAAGGATGTCCACTCTCATCACTCTTATTCACACAGCCCTGGAAGTTCTAGCCAGAGCAATAAGGCAAAAGAAAGAAATAAAAGGCATCCAAATTGGGAAAGAAGAAGTAAAAGTGTCATTTTTTGCAGAAGACATGATTCTGTACATAGAAAACCCTAAAGACTCCATAAAACACTATTAAAAACAATAAACAAATACAATAAAGTTGCAGGATACAAAATCAATGTGAAAAATCCATTGCCTTCCTGTATACGAACAACACTTTAGAAAAAGAAATGGGGAAAAACAACAATTCCTTTTGCAATTGCAATAAAAAGAATAAAATACCTCGGAATAAACTTAACAAAGAACCTGAAAGACCGATGTACTGAAAACTACAACACATTGTTAAAAGAGATTGAAAAAGACACAACAAAATGGAAAAAATATGTTCAGGGATTAGAAGAATCAACATAGTTAAAATTTGGCCATATCACTCAAAGCAATATACAGACTTATTGCCATCCCCATTAAAATCCCAATGTCATTCTTTAAAGAAATAGAATGAGAAACCATCCAATTTGTAAAAAACCACAAAAGACCCCAAATAGCCAAAGCAATCCTGAGAAAAAAGAATGGTGCCAGAGGTATCATGCTATTTGACTTCAAATTATATGACAGAGCTACAATAATCAAAATAGCATGGAATTGGCAGAAAACAGACATACAGATCAACGGAATATAATTGAGAGCACAGACATAACACCACATGGGCAGACAATTTTTGACAAATGACCCAGAAACACACAATGGAGTAAAGAAAGCCTCTTCAATAAGTGGTGCTGGGAAAATTGGAAAGCCACATGTAAAAGAATGAAACTGGATTATAATTTGTCCCCATGTACAAAAATTAATTCAAAATGGGTCAAAGATCTAAATATAATATCTGAAACAATTACATAGAAGTAAGCGTAAGTACTACATTTATGGGCCTTAGTCATAGAGAACATTTCATGAGCTTGTCTCCAAAGGCAAGGGGAGTAAAGGATGAATAAATGAATGGGATTATATCAAACTAAAAACCTTCTGCACAGCAAAATAAACTGACAACAAAACAAAGAGGCAGCCGACTGAATGGGAGATGGTATTTGCAAACAATAGCTCCAACAAAGGATTAATATTCAAAATATATAAAGAATTCATAAATCTATACATGGTAGCCAGGACATGGAGACAACCCAGGTGTCCTTCAATAGAGGATTGGATAAAGAAGATGTGGTACACATACACAATGGAATACTCCTCAGCCATAAGGAAAGACAAAATACTGCTATTTTCGCCAACATGGATAGAGCTTGAGAATATTATGCTAAGAGAAATAAGTCAGGCAGAAAAAGCTAAGAATCATATGATTTCACTCATATGTGGGATATAAACTAAAAATCATAGACACAAATAGCAGTGCGGTGATTATCAGAGGGAAGCGGTAGGAAGGCAGGAGTGAAGGGGGCCTAATATAAGATGACAGAAAAAATTATTTGATTTTGGGTGGTGGTCACACAGTGCAATATACAGATCTTATAGCATAGAAATCCACACCTGAAACCTATATGATCCTATTAACCAATGTCACCCCAATTTAATTAAAAATTAATTAATTATTTTAAAGAGAGAGAGAAAATATCACACAAAAAAAGAATTCTCACTGACAAAGGCAGACACATAATAAAAGCAGTGGTTCAACCAACATTGAAGCTAGTACAAAGTTTAAAAGGCAAAATTAAAAAGATCATGTGTAATTATAACAGTAAATTAAGGGATATACACAAACACACAAACAAAAGAAGTGAAAAAATAATGACAAAAACATAAATGTGGAGGGGGTGAGTAAAAATGGTAGTCAGTGTGTGAACTTAAGTGATCATCAACTTAAACTGCTAAAAGCATAACATGATGTAGAGGAAGTATGTGGTAACCACAAACCAAAAATCTGTAAGAGGTATACAAGAAATAAAGAGAAAGGAATCCAGACCAATACTACAGAAAGTCATCAACATATAAGAGAAGATAGCAAGAGAATAAGAAAGGAACAGAGAACTACAAAAGCAATAAGAAAACAATAACATGGCAATACGTATATACTTATCAATAATTACTTTGAATGTAAATGGATTAAATGTTCCAATCAAAAGATGAATGGATAAAGAAGTGGTACCTATATGCAATGGAATATTAATGGGTCATAGGGAAAAGAATAAAATCTTACCATTTGCAACAACATGGATGAACCTACAGGGTATTATGCTAAGTAAAATAAGTCAAACAGAGGAAGAGAAATACCATATGATTTCACTTATATGTGGAATCTGAAAATAAATAAATGAACAACAAAAAAAAAAGAAATAAACTCAAAGAGACGGAGAACAAACTGAGGGTTGCCAGATGAGATCTGATGTTGGGGGGATGGGTGGAAAAGGTGAAAGGATTAAGAAGCACAAATTGGTAGTTACAAAATAGTCACAGGGATGTACAGTACAGCTTAAAGAAAATAATCAGTAATATTGTAGCAACTATATATGGTGTGTACAAGACTTATTGGGGGATCACTTTGTAAACTATATGAATGTTTAAACACTATGCTGTAAACCTGAAATTAATATAATACTGAATGTCAACTGTAATTGAAAAACTTTTTAGAATAAACAGCAAGATATTATTAGGTCCACTTTGCAAATGAGTAAATCTTGGCTAAAAAAAGGATTATATTACATTTGTAAATCAATGACTATTTCACACTTTGGAGAATGAAGCAAACACCTAGCATGTGGGTGAAGTGTTATTTCTACCTATTGCAAATAATTTTCATGACACTGCTTGTAAAATCTAGAAAACAAGAACAGAGGTTTTCCTCATGTGTTTATGCTCTATATGTTTGACTCATAGCAGGTACTCAATAGATGTTTGACAAATGGGGGGAAAAGAAAATATGGTGATGACATCTCACCAATGGGCAACTCAAGAAAAATAACTTGGTCTGGTCTGATTTGACGATATATATATATATACATATATATATATATATATATATATATATATATATATATATATATATATATATATTAAGTAGAGAGAAGCCAGGCTTTGGGGGAAAGAAGTTTATGGCAATGAAGACAGACATGTCAAATACCTGAATGCAGCAATCATATGTTGCTGGTTGACCATAGACAGACTCATGGGCTTTAACATCAAGAAGCTCTTGTTTAGAAAGCTAACGAGCCCAGTAAGAAATTGAACCTGAATAGACCCATTCTGTGTCTGGTTACAGATGGGCTGAGAAAGTATGCCTTGGAAGTGTGCCATACCAGAGTGTATATTTATATGATGTCCTTAAGCTTGGAGATAAACAGAGCTTAAAGATTTATTAGTATTTCCTTTGTTTCCATTTTCAGTACTGCTAACAGGATGCTTTCAGACAGACTTAACCAGTTATAACATGTATTTTCTCATGTAATAAAAAGTCCAGTGTAGGTAGAGTGTCAGGGTTGGCTGATTTAGCAGCTCAAAGTCCAGGCCCCATGATCTTTTCATCTCAGTGCTTTGCCTTCCACAATGTGGACTTTTTGCTACAACAGTTTTCCCAATGATCAGAGAATGGTTACCAGAAGTAACAAAGGTATGTGATTCCTCATTTATATCCAGCAGAGAGCAAATTAAAGTTTCTCCCCCAACTATGCAAGAAGATTCCTTACTTTCAGTCTAATTCGCCCAACATACATTCCATTACCAAGAGAATGCCATGCGCGGATGGCTTAAGCCAGGTTACTAAACCAACCCAGGTTAGTTAAAGCCCATCCTGGGGCTGATGCTGGGGTTATCTTTCCCTAAGTCACATGGGCTGCATTTTGTGGGTGCTTGTGTAAGATCAGAGTTGCACTGTGAAGGGGTAGGTAGGGACAGGATGCTGGTTAGACAATCAATAGATCTAGTGGCAATAAAACCTTCTGAGATACTATCAACAATAAAAAATATATTTAAAAAAATAAAATGCTCCCCCCCCCCCAAAAAAAATAAACCGTCTGAGAATGTCAAGGCAAAACATTTTATATTGCTCCCTAATATAACTTATATGGACTATAGGGGGCAGTAGTGGATCAGTACTCACTGAATTTCATTTATGCTGTAGTGAGGGGACACTTCTATAGAGAAATGTTTTCCTTTAAGAGTCATATAGCATTTGCTGTCACTAAATCATAACTGATATTTCCATCAGTTAAAATCACAGCTTCTTGGATTTAAACGCATGGAAATTATGACTTGGTTTCTTTACCTTTGACTTAACTCGCAGAATGACTTGAATTAACAAAAATAGTTTATGCATTTGATCAAGCTATTTTTCTACCAACCATTTGCCTGCTATATGCTATAGAGTGGGGGTAAACAGGCAAAGGATACTTTTATGTATTTATTCTATACACAGCAGATGGTTAACATTAAACTCAAATGTTAGAAATGTTAGCAAGATAAGCTGATAAACATGCTAACTTCTGATTTAAACAGGAAGACCTCTTGGATGAGTTAGACTCTAAGCTGGAGATGAATGAAAGGTAAAGATAGAGAGGGGAGATAAGCAGGCTCCAGGGGACAAAGAAAGCAAGCAAAGCCAGGTGGTGACTATCTGGGAAGATAGTAGTGGTTGGGGGATGGAAGGAAGGACCATGGGACTAATTCAGATAACTCAGGTTGGATTCTGAATTACTGGTTAATGAGAAACCAAATGAAAGCGCTAGGAATAAAAATAACATTTGTTAATGTCTAAATTGTGTCAGACATTGTGTTGGGGACTTTATAATTTTTAATCTACACAAGAACCTAGCAAAATAAGTTTTATTATGATCACCCACTTTTCATGGGTGAGGAAAACGGAGGATCAAAGATGTTAAGTAAATTGTCCAAGATCACATAGTTAATTGGCAGAAGAAGTTTAATCCAAATCTGTTTACTCTAAATCCTGAGCTTCTTCCCCCTGCATAATGTTGTCACCTATTGCAGGAGAGATGAAGAATTTTAGCATTCAGAATTAACCAGAGGCTATTGTAGAAGCACCAGAGAGAGGGCACTCCGATAATCTAAAAGGGGGCATGGTGGCTAGCAAACAGAGCTTGCATGAAATGCTTAATTATGGAGATTTAGATGAGATTGCTTACAACCAATTAAATATATGAGGCAAAGGATTCTAAAGTATCTCCAGGTTCTATGCCTGGTTAATTGATCTGCAGCGGTTCTCAACCTATGGGTTGCAACCCCTTTGGCGGTCGAACGACCCTTTCACAGGGGTCGCCTAAGACCATCCCGCATATCAGATATTTACATTATGATTCATAACAGTAGCAACATTACAGTTATGAAGTAGCAACGAAAATAATTTTATGGTTGGGTCACAACATGAGGAACTGTATTTAAAGGGCCAGAAGGTTGAAAACCACTCTAATGATTCTGTTTCCAACCAAAATACAAAAGACGAAATGTCAGGATTTTATTGTTATTGCTATGAAGAATAGTAATTGTGCCAAGCAACATTTGGAAGATGTTTTTATATATAACCCCATGGGTAATATTACACAGACTCTGTTCACTTAGGACCAGAGCCAAATTTCAAATTTTCTTAAAATGTGCTTAGTACCCAACACACTTACAATTTGTTCTAATTTGGAAAAGGATTGAATTAAGTTTCCCTCTTTCTTTTATAGGTAAACTAGAGGCCCGGTGCACAAAAATTTGTGCACTCGGGGAGGGGGGAAGGAGGGTCCCTTAGCCCGGCCTGTGCCCTCTCGCAGTCTGGGACCCCTTGGGAGATAATGCCCTGCTGGCTTAGGCCTGCTCCCGGGTGGCAGAGGGCAGGCCCAATCCCTAGGTGTGGCCCCTGGTCGGGCTCAGAGCAGGGCCGATTGGGGAGTTGGGGCGCCGCCCCCTGTCATGCACAGAGCAGGGCGGATTGGGAGGTTGCGATGCCACCCTCAGTCACTGGTGCTGGGAGGCATATTACCCTTTTACTATATAGGGTAGAGGCCTGGTGCATGGGTGGGGGCTGGCTGGTTTGCCCTGAAGGGTGTCCTGGATCAGGGTGGGGGTCCCCACTGGGGTGCCTGGCCAGTCTGGGTGAGGGGCTGAGGGCTGTTTTCAGGCTGGCGGGTGACTGAAGCTCCCAACCTCTCCTTTTTTTCTTTTTTTTTTTATTCTGGGCCAGCTTTAGCTCTGAGGCTTGGCTCCAGCTCTTAGGCCTCTGCTGCTGAAAGCAGGTTTCTGGCCTTTGTTTACCTTCTGTATTTGAAGCAATGTTGCGATCCTGCTGGCTGAAGCCCGGCGGACTAAAGCAGGTTTCTGGGGTTTTGTTTAGCTTCTATATTTGTAACATAGTTGCTTAGAGTTGCAGCTCAGAGGCCGGCAGCGTCAGGCGGGAACGTTGGAGTCCTCTGTCACTGAAGCAAGCAAGCCTCATGTTCGCTTCCAGCTGCCTGGCTGCCGGCCGCCATCTTGGCTGGCAGTTAATTTGCATATCACCCTGATTAGCCAATGGGAAGGGTAGCGGTCGTATGCTAATTACCATGTTTCTCTTTTATTAGATAGGATAATGTAAGAAAGATATCTAAAAATCTAAATTATCTTAGTTTAAAGTTTAGAATCTAAACAAACTGAGTCTTGTTCAAGGTTGACAAAACTAAGCAGAGGGTGAATATTCACATGACAATATAATTCATGGTAGTACTCCATGAAATAGCAAGCTCTCCTTACCAACTTTAAATACACATTCAGCTCATATCCTAACGTCCAGTCTTCTTTTGATTCCATGTTACATCTGAGGTTGGTTTGCATGTCTGTTTTTCTCAATAGGGAATTTCAGGGCAGCGATCCCATTACTCACCTTTGAGTAAAATTTATTTAGTGATTTAATTTAAGAGGTACATGGTAAATGCTTGCTGAGTGACAGCATGTTTGTTTAAGGCAAACTTAACACTTTATATTAGTACTATTGGAAAGGAGAGCGCTCCTGGCTCTTCTGCTTTTTTGCTGCTTGACTTCAAACAAGTTCTTTAACATTCTATACATCATCAGTGATGCCTACTGAACTGCATTGCTGTGAGGACAAACAGCAATATATGCAAAAACACCATACAAATATTATTTATTGTATTAAGTAAATAAGTTACAACTGTGTAAATACTTTAGACAGCATGCTGTTAAGCACCTTAACCATGCCAACTAGGCAAACCTTGATAAAGTACTCTGAGGATCTGATAGTAAGTAAAAGACCTTCTTTCACAACATATTCTATAATCCAACTGTCTTATAAATTCAGACTGGTAACCCTCAAAAGATCCCTTCTATCCACTGAAATGAGGTTTAAAGAAAAAAGAAGACCCGAGAAACTACTGCATGCTTTCTAAAATATCTGAGTTGTTTTTTCCCCGTTTCCCTTGTCGACATTCCCTTGAGCAAAGAAGCTATTTCTTTAGATTTTTGCAGTACATCCACTCTGTACAACTTAAGTCAATGATCATATAATTCTCAAATGACTTAAGTAAGTTTTGGACTAAAAACAAATGTCAATGTTAAGAGTATAAGATATAAAGAAAGACTCTATTGGGGGAAGAGCTGGAGGTCACAAAGAAAAAGAATGATGGAGATAGCTAAAATCTATGGTTTCCAGCTCAGCTTACGGATTTGGAGAGTAGGAGAGAACGAAAAAAAATCAGGAAGGCCATAATTCCAGGACACCCAGCAACAGTCTCCACAGTGAGTTCTAAAAAGTGATTCCCTCAGACACACATGCCTTTTCAAACCTCCATTCCTCTAGCAATGCTAGAACGTATTGGTTAGAAATGGTCTATAAGAGCTACTATGATGCTGGGGAACAGAGAAGAAGCATATTAGCTCCAAGGTTTAAGCAATACTATAAAATCCCTACTCGTGACCATGCCCTGAATCCTGACCGATGGACACATCAAAAAAGAAAAAAAGGGAGGAGGGGGGATCAGAAACCATGGGCCACCAGGTCCTGAAATCGGCAGCTTTTCTACCATTCACAAATGAAGTGGGCAACAAATTAAACTAGACATTAAAATAATCAAATTTAATGCAGGTGAGAAGATGTAATAAAGTTTATAGAATAATCTTCTGAAGACTTATTACTGGGCTTTGAAGACTTTACTAAGGGGCTCCATTCCCTTTCTTCTCACCATTTCTAGAGTGCCTCCTGCATGACCAGGGATCAAACCCGCAATATGGGTATGTGCCCTGACGGGGAATTGAAACCACCACCTTTGGGAGTACGGGAGGAGGCTCCAACCAACTAGCCACACCGGCCAGGGGAAGGGGCTTCTCATTCAGGAAAATATGCCTTGAAATGGTGCATCAGCAGGTGAGGAACAAAGGGAAGAAGTGTGGTGAGCCTCTATCAGGAATTACTGGATGGCTTGTCTCTGCTATTGGAAAAGAACCTGGGAAGTGACAACGCCACCATTTCCGGAGAAGGCAGAGAGGACGCATTCTGCCCCTAGCCGCACCTCCTTCAACGGATATTTCTGGGAGCAAAAGATTAAGTTTAAAGTTTTTGCTTTTAACGTTTAAAGCTCTTGAAGCCCTGCTTCCAAGTGAGCTTTACAAACTCTGGGCCCGCCCGTGCCTTCAGGGGGTTTGAGGGAATGGAGCTGTGGACTTTGGAGCTTAGTGGAACATGAAAGGGCTTGTACATCTCTCCCTCCGCAGCCCCAGGCAGAGAGGATCATCTCTCCT
The DNA here is from genome assembly GCF_964212035.1 of Myotis nattereri. Lineage (NCBI taxonomy): Eukaryota > Metazoa > Chordata > Mammalia > Chiroptera > Vespertilionidae > Myotis > Myotis nattereri. The sequence goes on from NC_138086.1 coordinate 69,010,119, forward strand.
TCTAAAAAGATTTCATTTTTCAGGGCTCCTTGGTGCTTCAGATTCATTTTGTATTTAAGTTTCATAGCTGTTATTTATTAATTTGGGGGATACTCTACACTTATGCTTTCTTCTTGCTCTCTTTTTTCAGGTACTGTTTTTTTGGGAATACACGTTGGGTTAGAACCCAGCTAATATGCACTGTTGATAAAAATGTCTTCTGTGAGTTTTTAAAATTGATGGATAATAGATCAGCAGACTACTTTTAAAGTTTTTTAAAACGCTACTTTAAACACTATTTTTAATAGTCAAGGATATAGCTTTGCAACATGTACTTTAGTCATTTATTTTAATGCATGTAATTTAAGAAATGGCAACATGTGGGGTGTTCTTAAAGCCTTTTATGTGAGGCTCTCTGAATAAGTTTTTATTGTGGTAAGCCCATGGGTCCAACTTATTATGATGAAAACAGAGGTTTCAAGAAACTAACAGAATTACCCAAGATCATGTCATAAATTGTAGCCAATCTGGAAATGTTGTACATTTCCCTGACAGTACAGGGTCCTGCATGATCACCAGAATGACTGGAAAAGCTTCTCAGGCATGAAGGTTTTCCCATCCCTGTGCTGTGAGTCTATTTCTTGAATGTGGGAAAGGGCCCAGGAACATTTATCTTTATACATATTTCTATGTATTATATCTAATAATTCTGAGGCTAGTGGTTCATGGACCACATTTCTTTAAGTCCATTTCAGAGCTCTAAGACAATAAGTCTCAAACTTTTGGGGTTCAGGATCTTTTTTTTTTAAATCCTCATCAGAGGGTATTTTTTCCATTGATTTTTAGAGAGTGAAAGGGAGGAAGATCGGGGAGAAAGAGAAAGAAACATTGATTTGAGAGAGAAACATCACTGGTTTGTTGCCTCCTGCATGCCCCCTGACCAGGGCTGGGGATCCAACCTGTAACCAAGGTACATGCCCTTGCCTGGGTATTAAATCTGTGATCCTTCAGTCCATGGCCAGGCCTCAGAACCAATTTTTAAACTTTTAAAAACTATTGAGAATCCCCAAGAGCTTTTGTTTTTGTAGGTCATATCCATTAATATGTATTATACTAGACATTTCAAAGGAGACATTATTTTTTTTCCATCACCATTTATCCTCTCTATGCCCACTTCCACCTCCACCTACTCCCTCAGCCCACCCCCACACTCACTACACTGTTGTCCAAATCCAAGAGTTCTCTCTCTTTTTTTCTTTTTTGCTCAATCCCTCCACCCCTCTCAACACCCCTTCTCCTCACCACCAGAACTGTCTGTCTGCTCTCTATGAGTCTGTCTCTATTTTGTATGATAGTTCAGTTTGTTCATTAAATTCCACAATGAGTGAAATCATATGGTACTTGTCTTTCTCTGACTAGCTTATTTCACTTTAAATGGAGACATATAAAATATTTACTTATAAACTTATTTTAAAATAATAAATTAATTAACATATTAACATAACACATTGCTTATGAAAAATTACTATATTTTCCAAAACAAAACAAAAAATTAGTGGGAAGAGTGGCATAGTTTTACATTTTTGCAAATCTCTTTAATGACTGGTTTAAAAGAAAACAGCTGGATCTTCATATCTGCTTTTGCATTCATTCTGTTGCAACATGTTGCTTTGAGTATATGAAGAAAATCTGGCTTCACACAGATACTTAGTTGGAAAAGGAGGAACTATTTTAATATTCTTTTTATATAATTGTGGATAGTCTTCTTTGACATACAACAAAACTCAACAGGAAGAAGCTTCCTTTTATTTTTTTTTTCTTTGAGTTTAATCACCAGGACATGGGAAGAGGTATTAGCCAGGTTGATGGACACTAAGCTATGGCTCCTGGTGCCTTTCGAACTACCGCCCCAGCACTTGGAGCTTAGAGTGCATAGGCCCTTCAAGAACACCTGGGACTACAACAGCCCTCTGTCTCCCTCAGCCACAATCCCTGCTGGTGTTCACAGCCAGAAGTTATGGGAACTTCTCTTCCTGGCTCTGAAACCCTGGGCTGGGGGACCTGATGTGGGGCTAGGACCCCTTGATCTTCAGAAGGGAACTCTGCCAGAGAACAATTCCAGCAGGACAGCAGGGGCTGCATCTGGAAATGGCTGAAGGCATTTCCCCAAACCTGAATAGGACACATTAAATTGATTTCTTGGCTGCCAGACAGCTAAAAGGCATCTTAATCTACATGTTATTGCCTCCTACTGGCCAAACACCTGAACAGCCGTAGGCTAATTCCCCCATTCTGACAATGTTACTGTATACCCTTTAATGAGTAAAACTCTGCCCCGCCTCAGGACAAGTTGTGTTAATAAAAACCATGGGGTTCTGGGGACGGGGAGAACCAATGGCCTTAGACTTAAGATCTTAGATCTTAGCTCCTTTAGCTAAGCTCCTCTGACCTCCCAATGCCTTTCAAAATTATATTTCATCTCCAGACTTTATTAGTCTCTGGACTCTTATTTAACATCTACGCACAGCCTTCTCCAGATTTCCTGAACCCTTCTTGATGCTGGGACAAGAACCCCGGCAGACCTCCAAAGCAAAGATATCCCTCCTGATTTTTAAGTGCCACACGTGGGTGTGGGACCTCCCCATTTCTCATCTCCTCCCCTTCTACCAGTCTCCTCTTGGCTTCTTCTGTATATCCTGTATTACAGGACTTTTGCTCAACTAGACTTCAGGTGGTTCTCGGTGATGATTGCTCTTTAGTTCAGCTGTAATGTTGACGTGGGCATGGGAAGATGCAAGTGCCATTTACATCATCTGCCATCTTAACTGGAAGCCAACAGGTAGAAGTTTCTTAAAGGTTGGTTGCAATAATAAGTCTGAAACCATATCAATGAACTCTTCATACTCTGTCACATTAAAGTCCATTGGTCTTGCTTATATTTTGAATATTGTTTTTACCCATTCCTGATTTTGTAACACCACATATTGGAAAATATTGTTTAACTGAGTTATACATATCTTCCAAATTCTGACATATTTTACTATACAATATTTAAAAATCACACTCATTAATATCACCACCAATATTGTCATAAAAATTGTTAAGTATTGAAATGCTGTCAAGCTTATGGTGGCAGATAGAAACTTTCCAAAACTCTATAATATTCACGTAAAAGCTCAAATTTTATCACTGGCAACAAATATCTAAAGTTAGAGCCAAGATGTATTTGGTTCATTTATGCGAAGTCTAAAATGCCATATTTTATGTATCAGTTGTTCAATCAAATTAAAACAGTGTTCAATGAAAACGTGGCTAGTTCAGCTCATAAGTCAAACAATTTTACTACTGCTTTACCTTGAGACAACCACTGGACTTTCGTGCACTGTCAGCACTTCCACCTTTGTCATGCAGATTAAAAAGATATGTTCTCAAAGATTGATTTAATAATTTTTACTGCTGCATCAGGGACATTCTTAATTGAAACCGGAGTTTGTTTGTTGAACTGCAAGTGCACAATGACTACTAGGGCAATTTGGTACCATTGCCTCGATTGGGGCTAAGGTGCTGCAGCTTGCTTTTGCAATATCAAGACAAATGTCGACACTGACAAAGAAGAAATAATGTCTTAATGTTTTTATGAAACTAGTTTGACCTTGTAGACCTTCTGAAAAGGTCTCTAGGACTCCCAGGATCTGTAGGACATATTTTGAGAACCAGTGCTCTAAAAAAACAGTTTGCTCTCTCTCTCTCTCTCTCTCTCTCTATATATATATATATATATATATATATATATATATATATATATATAACATGCAAATAGACCGAACGGCGGAACAACTGAACAACCAAACAACCGGTCGCTATGACTTGCGGTGACCACCAGGAGGCACATGTGGAACATGGCAGGCATCGGCAGCAGGCAGCAGAGTGTGGAACATATGGCAGGCATCGGCTGTGGCAGGATGGTGGAGCAGGTGGTGGGAGTGCCAGACCAAGGCGGGGTGCTGGTTGCTGTCACTGGGGCGAGCCTCTGGTGGTTACTGAAAATTCTTTGCTCCTGTGCACCATGGTCCCACTGGGTGCTCACACCTGCTGCTGGCACTGGAACTGCTGCTTGCACCCACTGCCGGTGCTGGCCCTGCTTACACCTGCAGCAGGTGCCAGAGCAACTGCTCGCACCTGCTGCTGGCGCCCAGCCCAGGTCCCAATTGCTTGGGGTGCAAGCAGCAGCAGCTGCCGGCTCCAATCACCCCTGAGCGTTTCTCCACCTCCCCCTGCTCCTGAGGGGCAATCGGGGCAGCAGCTGCTGCTCATACCTGCTAATGACACTGGCCCCAATCGTTCTGCACTGTCAGCGGGTGCTAGCGGGGCCAGTGCCATCAGCGCGTGGGAGCTGCAACAGTGGGGGCAGGGCTGCTGGCAGACAGGGGACCAGGGGCTGTGATGGAAGAGGCCAGGCTGCGGCACAGAGGATGGGCCGAGACCCGCCCCTGTGCCTACTGCAGCCTCGTGGCCCACAATTCCTTTCAAGGTGCACAAATTCGTGCACTGGGCACCTAGTTATTTTAATATAATCCAGGCTGAAAAATAAAAACACAACTTTATAAGGCTGTCCTTATTCTTATTGTTTCATCTTTCCTCCAAGAAGTGACACAATGAGTACAATTAATTGGCCCACCATCCCCATTAAACCATCTAAATAAGCTATGTCTTAGATACCTGTACATACATAAAAATGGAACTAGACTACTTTCTTACACCCTATATAAAATAAACTTAAAATGGATTAAAGACTTAAATGGAATACCTGAAACCATAAAACTCCCAGAAGAAAAAATAGGCAATAAACTCTTTGATATCTCTTTTAGCAACATTAGTTTGGATATGTCTCCTCAGGTAAGGGAAACAAAAGAAAAAAATAAACAAATGTAACTACATCAAACAAAAAAGTTTCTGCACAGCAAAGGACACTATTAATAAAATAAAGACAACCTACTGAATGGGAGAAGATATTTGCCAATGATACATCTGATAAAAGGTTAATTTCCAAAATATATAGAGAGCTCACACAACTTAACACCAGAAAACAAACAACCTAATTTAAAAATTGGGCCTAGGACCTGAACAGACATTTCTCCAAAGAGGACATGCAGATGGCCAATAGATATATAAAAAGATGCTCAAGGAGCATTTGAGATCTGCTCCCTGGCATATGTCCTCATTTGGGCTCAAATAAGCTCTTATAAAACTCAAAAAAGAAAAGATACTCAATGTCACTAATCACCAGAGAAATGCAAATTAAAGCCACACACCTGTCAGAATGGCTGTCATCAATAAATCAACAAACCACAAGTGTTGGTGAGGATGTGGGGAAAGGGGAACCTTCATGCACTATTGGTGGGGATGCAGACTGGTGCAGCCACTATGGAAAATAGTATAGAGGTTCCTCAGAAAGTTAAAAATAAAACTACCATATGACCTAGCAATTACACTTTTGGGTATTTCCAAAACACTAATTCGAAAAAATATATGCACCCCTATGTTCATTGCAGCATTATTTACAATAGCCAAGATATGAAACAATCTAAGTGTCCATGGATTAATGAGTAGATAAAAAAGAATACATATATAGAATGGAATATTACTCAGCCATAAAAAAGAATGAAATCTTGTTATTTGCAACAACATGGATGGACCTAGGGGTAAATGAAATCAGTCAGACAGAGAAGACAAATACTATATGATTTCATTTATATGTTGAATTTAAAAGACAAACTAAATGAAAAAACAAATAGGACCAACTATAGATATAGAGAATAAACTGATGGATGCCAGGTAAGAGGAGGTTGAGAAAATGGGTGAAATAGTTGAAAGGATTAAGAAGCACAAATTCCCAGTTACAAAAATAGTGATAGGAATATAAAGTACAGCATACGGAATAAAGTCAATAAGTATGTTTGGTGTCAGACGGGTACTAGACTTATCAGGATGATCACTTTGTGAAGTATATAAATGTTTAAGCACAATGTTTACATCTGAAATTAATATAATGTATGTCAACTGTAGTTGAAAAATAAATTATAAAAAATTTTAAAAATAAATATGTAAGTGAGGTCGCAATGGCTCTTGAGGCTATTTCATCACAAAGGACAAATATTCCTTAGTTAGGCACACAATGTATACCATAAGCCATACATAAAAAAACCTTCACCGTGGGCATAAGTGTTCTGAATGTTGGGGGTTGAGGGAATTGCTATTGAAAAGATAATAATGTGATGGGAGAGATAAAAATAAATTTCCCTTTGCCCCTTAGGCGTTCTTCTGCCAATGACTGGATGTTACCCTTGTATGCTTTTCTCCCTTTAGGCACAAATATGGAAAAGTGCTTCTAATTCAGAGTAAAATTTGAATAGGCCAGACATCTGCCTTCTAGCTATATAGTTATAGCTATAACTTTTGACACAGCCCAAACCGCTAAAAATCTTAGAGTCCCTTCCATGTGACACATTTTAACATAACTACTAACATTTAATGTGTATTTTAGAATCTGAGAGATGTTTAATTACTTTGCAATTAGTTTTTAGTTATTGCCTTTAGTCTGTGGGTCACTGGTTTGGAGAGACGGTAAGAGCCCTGGATATCAGTGCTTTCTTATGGCCTCACTAGCTAGTTATACGGCCTCAAGCAAGCCTCAAGTTTCCCATCTCATATGCATGCATAGAATCCTGGAGTTGGAAGGTCTTTGGAGAATACTATCTACTTCAATCCCCTCTTTGTTGGAGTGAAAATAGCCATTGCTAACTTACCACTTACTATAGCCAAGTGTTAACCCAAGTGTTTTGCATATATTTACTCACTGAATCATCATCAACCTTATGAAAGAGGCAATTACTGATATTATATCTGTTCTTCTATATCCATGATATTTGTGTTCCTAAAAATCACCACTCTGTGCAACATTATGCAATAAAGCACAGGTCTTATGCTTACGGTAAAGCGAGGCTGGGGTAGAACACTCCAGAACCTTTCAGTGGCACGTTTTAAAAAGGGGCCCATAATAAAAATGGTAGCGCATATTTATAGATGTGAAGTAGTTAAGAAATACATAATTACTACAATAAATACTGTATCTTACCTTGAAAACGACCTACAGCTTGCTTGAGGGGGTGGGCACCTGCAGTCCCATGGCCTCTCCACCTGCTCCCAGCTTGCCACTCTGTGTGCAGAGAACAAAAGAAATACAGGAAAAGAGTGAAGAGAGAATCAGCAAATGGAGGGATAAAATACAACATAGGCTGAAAATAAAGAGGGAACGTCAACGAGAGGGAAGGGGGTCTGACTGTGTGGCCGAGTGCTGGTTACTGTGAAGTGGCGGGAGAAGGGCTATCAGAAATGGGGGGGGGGGGGCTCTAGCTCCAGATGTGGATGGGCATGGCTCTTGTCTGTGCCAGGGGTGTGCATGTCTGTCTCTTCCACTGGGCCTTCGTGCAGCTGCGTGTAGTTTTCTGCATGCATCACGTTTCTTGTATACGCACCAGGGTATTGTACTCAACTTCTTTGAACAAATTTCCCTTTTCTCTTTTTTGTTTTAATTTATTTAACAGGTCTTATAGTAGAACCGACTGCATCTCCATCTTATCTATGAGGAATCAAAGGAGCAGAAAGTTCAAATAAATAGTTTAAGATGAGATGGCTAAAAAGAGGTAAAACCAGTACTTGAACAAAGGCAGGTTCACACTCACAGTGCTACAGTGGCCTCTCAGCTCAGAGAGGCAATGACCGCGCCTACAGCCTGCGCAATTCAGTTCCTAGTCTAAGATCTCAAAGCAGGAAAGGAAACAACAAAAGAGAAAAGATGGCAGCTGATAAATGGTTCAGAGAGAAAAAGAGTGAGAGAGAACAAGGGGTCACATAATATATAGTAAGTATATTTTTCCAATAGTCTATTCAGAGACAAACCCTGGGAAGCTAAGGTCCATGTTTCACATTCTCAAATGTATGTTCTAAGCCATTCTTATTCTCCTTCAGCCACAACTAAGAAATGATGGTGTGCCCCTTAACAACTTGGAAGGCCATAGGAAGGACAAGCATTTTCTGTATCCCTATAGAGTATTTTCTTAGTATGGATGAGGGTGAGGGTGAGGGTGAGGGTGGGCATTCCTCAATGCACAGGGGCAGCAATATATTGAGACGGAGTGGGCAAGAGCTCTGATTTGTAGCAGTGCCAATTTGTTGGAGTAAATACTCCCATCATGGCCAATTTCAAGCTATTAAGATTTACAACCAACTTGCAAAAGTCCTGAATATTTTGCATTCAGCTCCTCCAAGCCAGTAAAAGCAGGCTGGCACAAGCCTGGAAGCTCCCTGACTCCCATTGTTAATGGAAACTAGGAGCAAGGCCAGACTCCCAAACAATCAATACACCCACAGCTATAGTTATAGCCAAACCATAAAAACCAAAAGATGAATCCCAACTCCAATTGACAGATGAATACACTGAGGACCAGAGAGGTTATTTGATTTCCCATGAACACACAGTATGATGATTAGATCTCTGGTGTTTACACTCCTATTTCATTTAACAGTGAAGAGAAATTTGGGAAATAAAAAGCAGTCTAAACCAGTTGGTTTAGAGAAAGATTTTATTTTGACAACACAAGTTTGAGTTCCTGGAGAGCTTGCTTATGGAGAAAGGAGGCCTGAAGGTTGAGAGGGAGGTCAGAGATGGAGATATGAATATGAGAGATAGCTATGCAATAACCATAGTTGAAACAGTGAACATTGGTGAGATTATCAAGTAAGAGAAGAAAAGGGCCAAGGAAGAACATTGAAGAAGAAATACATTAAAAGTCCTTGCCGAAACCGGTTTGGCTCAGTGGATAGAGCATCGGCTTGTGGACTGAAGGGTCCCAGGTTCGATTCCGGTCAGGGGCATGTACCTGGGTTGTGGGCACATCCCCAGTGGGAGATGTGCAGGAGGCAGCTGATCGATGTTTCTCTCTCATCGATGTTTCCAACTCTCTGTCTCTCTCCCTTCTTCTCTGTAAAAAATCAATAAAATATATTTTTAAAAAAAGTCCAAGTAGTCTTCTTAGATGTAGGTTAAAAATGGTATCAATGGGTCACAACAATAGTATAAATTCCATACTGATCTGTTGAAAGGAAAGAAACACCTGAGAATATTTTCCAACTATGGTGGACTTTATTCACTTCTAAGTACTCAACATATTAAAAACTTTGGGTGGTGGGCAATATACATATCTTATAACAGAAATCCACACCAGAAACCTATATGATCCCATTAACCAATGTCATTCTCAATAAATAAAAATATACATATATTAGAAGGTTGTGTTATAATAGTAGTCTCTGGACAAAGAGCATGATTATCACCTTGAAAATGTTAGAAATGCAACTTCTTGGGCCCCAGTCCAGACCTAAAGTTTGCCAGTAATCTATTTAACAAGCCCTCCTGGAGATCAGGTACCACCCTGAAGAGCAACAGTGTGTTAGGAACCAGACGATCATAATAGTTAGTACTGGTTGCAAAGGAAAAAAGAATTGTCTGATCTATGGAATGGGTTATTAGGTTATCAGAAAAAAAATCAATTTAAACATAAGGTCAAACACAGATCATGTTGATAAAATGTTCTCAAAACAGAGAATGTGTTGGTTATTTGAAAATCTAACATCAAAGCCAATGTTTATATGAACATTAGAAAGCAATGGTAATAAAAAAAAGGACAAGGGGGTGATTGAAAGTGATTAGCTGATCATTATTCTACAAAAGCTCTATAACTGGAGAACCCTAGCTTTATCATAAGATGGCAAGCCTCATCTCCTGGACCATAATACTTGCCCAAGCATATAGTATGCCTCTAGCATATCCGGGTGAAATATAAAGCCCAAGAATTTTGGAAAATCAATTTGCCACATATAAGCTTAGAACATGGCACCTTTAAATGGGTTATATGGGAGAGATTGTCTTTCTTGTGAACACTTGGATTAAATAATTCACTTGCAGGACCTCTTTGAAAGTTTGGTAGAGAAATATAAAGCTCATCAGTCCTTCTCATATGTTGTTGCTGATTTTTTATTATCAACATTTTGTATCAGATTTATTATTATCAACATTTTGCTTTTGGCTGAAAGTGAGAGAAAACCCCAACCCAGACAGCTTAAGCAGTAGGAAAATGTAACTAGGAGCTCAGGGATAGGGCAGTTGCGCCGAGTACCCCAAGGTTCCAGCTTCCCCGCCTTCCTCTTGCATTGGCTTCATCTACAGGCTGGCAGCACAATGGCTCCAGCTGTTCCCATTATCACATCCAGGCATGACAATGCCCAAAGGAAGAAGGACCAGCTCTTTCTTGCAGCTGTCTTGTAGCAGCAAGGACACCTTTCCCAGAAACTCCCTAGCAGACTTTATCTCTTGTGTTACTGTCTAGAATTGGGTGACATGCCAATTGTGGTCTGATTGTGGACATAATTCCCGCTAGATGTCTTCAGCAGATCTGGAGACTTAGTTTATTAAGAGGAGTGGAACTAGCCAGATTCAAGGACCCCTAGCTTTCTAGGTTTCCCTGGGGTTTTTTATCAAGTAGAGTTGGCATTTAGGCATTTTAATACAATTATTGGAATCTTTTTTCCTTTTTCCCTTTTTCTATTGGTAAGGATACAATCGGTTACAGTAAGGTTAAGTGTATGACCATGGCTAGCTAGCTCAGTCTAACTCTATGGGGTGCAAGAGATGTTTGAAAGGCCACCACTATTATTACTACAAATAAAAATCTCAACTAACAGTATGTGTACTTTCTATTGTACATGTATTATAGCATTTAAAAATAGATCCAAGGTAGTTATGCTTTTCATTTTTTTATTTTCAGGTATGTATTTTTATTAATTTCATGTTATACCTGAGGAAACAGGCTGAAGTTGGTGAATCACTTCATATTATACACCCAGTGGATGCTGAGCTGGACACAAGCCTAAGCACTCCTCCAAAGACCACTCTGTTATACGGAGAAAACACATTTAAAATTACTTTGTAAATTTAAATATACTATTTAAATACCAGGACTATTTTCAAGGCAAGCATGGCATAAACCTCATATAAAAGGGAACAGGAAAGTAGGAGAGAAGATACCAAGTAAGCATGGACTTTGTGGTTTTAAATCAGGGGTGGGGAACCTTTGTTCTGCCAAGGGCCATTTGGATATTTATTACATCATTTGCTCAATATAATTCACAATATAAATGTATGTTGCTATGAAAAAAGCTCCTAGATTTATTGAATTTCAAGTCCCGCCTGCCGATGCCTTGGCAGGACTAGACCAAATGATTTCTCTGGCCTTATCCAGGCCACAATCGGACGTTCCCCACCCCTGCTTCAAATGCATCCAATATTTCAAGCTCTAAAAATTTTGCGTTAAAACATGGGAAGAATCTGTGTATATGACTTTTGTGATGTCATGGAGAAGGAAAAAAGTGCCAGAAAACTGGAGCAAAGCAAATGCCTGAATTTTCAAGGAGTGAAAGAGAGAAGATTGTAGCCCTGGCCAGGTAGTCATTTGTTTGCAGCGGTTCTCAACCTGTGGGTCGCGACCCCTTTGGTGGTCGAACGACCCTTTCACAGGGGTCGCCTAAGACCATCCTGCGTATCAGATATTTACATTATGATTCATAACAGTAGCAACATTACAGTTATGAAGTAGCAACGAAAATAATTTTATGGTTGGGGGTCACAACATGAGGAACTGTATTTAAAGGGCCAGAAGGTTGAGAACCACTGGTTTAGAGCTTTGTCCTGATATGTTGTGGGTTTGATCCAAGTCTGGACACCGGCAGGAGTCAACCAATGAATGCATAAATAAGTGGAACAACAAATCAATGTTTCCTCTCTCTCTCTCTCTCTCTCTCTCTCTCTCTCTCTCTTTCTCTTCTCTTCTCTTCTCTTCTCTCTCTCTCTCTCTCTCTCTCTCTCTCTCTCTCTCTCTCTTTCAGTCTCTCTCAAATCATCTAAAAAAACAACAACAACCCAGTGATTGTGAGTCAAATAACAGCTAACATTTATTGAGTGCTTCCTCTATGCCTGAGATTGTTCCAACAATTTTGTGATGCGGAATGATTATTCTCTGCATGTTATAGATGAAATACTGAACTCATGGGGTTTCAAAAAGGATTAAATAAGTGGTTGAATAAGTAAAGTGTTTAGAATAATTCTTGGCACATAACAAAACCTTCCATAAATGTAGGCTATTATTGTTATGGAGAAATCAAAGTTCTCTTTGTGCCTATGATGACCATCTTTATTTCATTTATACTTATTTAATTTACAGCTGTTATTTTCTTTTCTAATTATTTTTCATTAGCAATATTATCTAGCTATATTGTGTATCAAAGGAGAGTACAATGTCAGTGGATTCATTTTGCAAATAAAAGGCAAGCAGATTAAGCAACTGATGTAAGATTCTGTGACCTGTGTGGTGGTTGAGCAGGGTTAACACCACTAACATTAGGGCACTTGAAGCTCATCTGTATGACTCACCAGTGTCAACTACATCTGAATCCAGCCTCTTCAGCAGTCTGGGGCCTGGGAGCAAATTCCTCAGCTGAGCCTAAATTGCTGATCTGTTATTTACGGAACCATTCTCTTTTTCTTCCCTTTGTCTTTCTGGCCTTTGTCTGCCAGTGGTCATAAAAGTTTCATATAATGACAGGTAAGGGACTAGGAAACGATGCAGGCATATGAAATCTGACACTTGAAAGATGTGTTTGTTCTGGAATATGCTTCAAACAAAGCATTTTTCTGGGCATTAAGACAATAGCAATGAAAGAAACCCAGCCCTTGACAATGCTGAATTATTTTGACACAAGAGTCATTTTGTTTCACCTCATAAAAATAGCTGTGTTTGTTTCTTAGACACACTTAAATCATTAGAATACCTGACTAGTTTGAGAATTAAATTTTTTACAAATTCTGAAATGTGCAGGCAGTGGTTTATTTGTCTATCAGTCCATCTCTCCATCCATCCATCCACCCATCCATCTATCTATCTGGAGAGGAATTTAGATCTCTTTCATTTTGGGTCTTATTAGCAAATATTTGCTCCAAATGGCTCTGAAGATTTATCCTAATAACAAGAGTGGGCCATTTCAGACTCATGGACCCCTACCTTTTGTAGGACTCATCGGGATGCTTATCAAGTACAATTGGCATTTAGTCATTTTATAAAATTACTAAAAATTTTTACTTTTTCTATTGGGTAAGATATTAATTCTAAATTCAATGCCTTTCTTGTCCCCTAAATCTGAAATTAATTCATCAATACTAAATGTATTTGTTTAATTATGTAATCAACAACCACTTCATAAAACAACCTGTAAAACCGATCCCCAAATATTAGAACCAGTGTGTATGTGTGTGCATGTGTCTGAAAATAACCATGAACTGGAAAATATAAAATTAAAAAAATTTTAACTTTCATCCCTCAATTGAATGTATATTATTGTAAACAAAAGAGAAGATCTTTTATCAAGGAAGGGAATGTTGGTTGGTCCCCCTGATGGCTCTCTTCACCCCCTATCCCTTAGAACTGAAAAATCAAAGAGCTGGCTGGTATTCTAGGAGTCAAGGTAAGAGTGACCTACCCACTTCTTCGACCAATTAAATACAGGCACAAAATCCCATGGACCGTTATCTGTTATTACACCAGAGTTAAGAAATAAAGTTTTCTAATCCACCCAGGGGCCTGGAGGTGGCAAAGACTTGCAACTGACTTTCTTTATCTAGCTGGGTTAGCGCTGATTTCCACGTTTAGACACAGGACCTTACTCCTAGATTCTCGGGTAGCCCCAGTGACTTCAATTATCAGAATATTCCCCTTGGGCCCTCTCCCTGTGTCTTCTCGTCTCCCTCAAAAGTACCTGAGGCTCTATAACCATTTCTCTACCCACCCTCAAGGAGCAGACTTGTGTCCTGCTTTTGCTGATGGTGATAGTCACTCTTTATTCCGTCCAGTTCCCCTTAAACACTGGGAGAAAAGGAAAGCTTCAAATCCATAAGTGAATAGGAAGACAGAAGAAACTATAAAAAAGAGCCAACCAGAGAGTGGAAAAATCTAGCAACAATTCAGACACTTCACATCACGAAGGTTGATTCCCTTGGGACATCCCCTGAATCTAGCATGATACATTGGTGTGTGTCTCCTTCCCTTCGGTGACATTAGAAAGAGCTCCTTTCTATTCCCCATTCCCTAACCAGGCATTGGGAAGAGTTGGGTTCTGTGCAGGGGCGGGGGGAGAGAGGGATGAAGAGTGGGAAGAGATAATCCTTCCCACAATATTATATCACTTCAGGAAACTCTACATTATCATGCACCAACTACAAAATAATTTGCTTTATTACAACATTAAATGTATGTTATACCAAACTTCTACATAAACAAACACATATGGATAGAAGTCTTTATGTGGGAGTGTGTCCAGATTTCTTTCTCAAGTCAACCAGCAAATATCCTGTAACTTCCATACTTCCCTGCTGCCTTCAGTCTTGTGAAGAGGATGCATTTCTCTCTCACTGTGAGCAATGCTAAGTGTATTTACACAATGTAGGGCTTTAGCAAGAAGTGAAGTGGTAGGTGAGTAAGAACAAATGTTTTTCTGCAAAGTTCAAGAAAAAAGTGACGGAGTAAATATAGAGAGAGGATAATGGAAAGTGAACTATATATCTGGATTCCATTCCATGTCCTTTGTAAGAGGCAGGTAAGGTAAGAAGAGTACGTGTGTCTATTCAATATGCTTCCTATTTTAAAAACAGCTTTATTGAAATAGAATTCACCTGTCATGCATTTCACCATTTTAAAGTGTACAAGTCAGTGGCTTTTAGCATACTCACAGTTGTGCAACACCACTATTATTTAATTTTAGAATATGTTCATCACCCAAAAAGAAACCCCAGAAATACTCATAATTCCCCATTTCTTCCTCCCCCAGCCCTTGTAACCATAATATACTTGCTATTCCTATGGATTTGCCTATTCTGGACGTTTTATATAACGGAATCATATATCATGTGGCCTTTTGTTACTGGCTTCTTTCTCTTCTCATAATAGGTTCAAGGCTCTTCCATGAGGTAGCATGGATCAATATTTTATCCCTTTTTGTGACTGAATAAATATCCACTGACTAAAATACCACCTTTTATTTATCCATTCATCCACTGATGAGAATTTGTTTTTATTTTTTGGCTATTATGAACGCTGTTGCTATGAACATTCATGTACATGACATATGTTTTCAATCTCTTGGGTTTATACTTAGGAGCAAAAATGCTGGGTCATATGTTTACTCTATGTTTAACATTTTGAGAAACTGCCGATCTGCTGCACTATTTTACATTCTCACCAACAATATGTGAGGGTCCCAACCTCACCACATTTTGCCCAAACTTATTATTGTCCATGATTTAGATTATAGACATTCAAATGGTTGAGTGGTATTTCTCTGTGGTTTTGACATGCACTTCCCTAATGTCTAATGAGGTTGAACATCATTTTATGTGTTTGTTGGCCATTTGTATATTTTCTTAGGAGAAATGTTTATTTATATCCTTTGCCCATTTTTAAATTGGGTTATTTGTCTTATATATTCTGGATACAAGTCCCTTGTCAGATATATGATTTGCAAATATTTTCTCCCATTCTGTGGATTGTGAAAAGCTTCCAGTGATTTGCCATTAAGTCTAATTTGTCTGTAGGTTATTTTGTAGATTCCCTTTATCAGGTTGAGAAATTCCCTTCTATTGTGTGTGTGTGTGTGTGTGTGTGTGTGTGTGTGTGTGTTGTGAAAGTGTTTGGAATTTTTCAAATGATTTTGCTGCATCTGTTGAAATTATCATATTGTTTTTGCCCTTTATTCTATAATATGATATATTAATGAGTTTTGTATGTGGATCCAACTTGCATTACTGGGATAAATACCAATTGGTCATGCTCTATAATCTTTTCATACAGATTCAATTTGCTAGTATTTTATTGAGAAATTTTTATATCTATTTTCTTTTTTAAAAATTTCTTTAAATTGACTTCAGAGAGGAAGGGAGAGGGAGAGAGAGATAGAAACATCACTGATGAGAGAGAGATTCATTGATCAGTGCCTCCTGCATGCCCCTTACTGGGGAACGAGCCTACAACCTGGGCATATGCCCTTGACCAGAATTGAACCCAGGACCCTTCAGTCTGCAGGCTGATGCTCTATCCACTGAGCCAAACTGGCTAGGGCTGTATCTATTTGAGAGACTGATCTGTAGCTTTGTTGTGATGTTTGTCTGGTTTAACTACCAAGATAATACTGGACTCAGAATAAGTTAGAAAGTGTGCCTCCTCTTCTACTTGTTGGAAGTTTGTTAAGAATTGGTGTTAATTCTTCTTTCAATATTTGGCAGACTTGACCAGTAAAGCTTTCTGGGCATGGGATTTTCCAGAGGGGAAGTTTTAAAATGACTAATTCAATCTCTTTGTTATATGTCTCTTCAGATTTTCTTTTTTAAGCCAATTTTAGTAATTTTTGTCTTTTAAGGAATTTGTTCATTTCATTTAAGTTATCTAATTTGTTGGCATATTCTACATGCCATGCACAGCTCCAGGCTCTAGGAATAAGGGGTGAACAAAAGAGACAACACCTTGCTTTTAGGGAGCATATATTCTCTCATAAGAAATGTGGATAAGAAGTTAAAAAATGAAAGTTCTCTATCCATATAAAAGGCTAATGTGCTAAGTGTCCAACCGTCTGACTAGTCGCTATGACACGCAGGATGACACATCCCGAAAACAGAGAAGAGGGAGCCCGATTCCTCGTGGGGCATGAGATTCCACCTTTGGCCGTGGGTTATGTTGTTGCTGGAGTACTGTCAGCCCTGAACCTGGTTTACTGCACACTTGTGTTTGCGTTCCACACCTTGTACGGCAGCAACTTTTCAGAGTGCCCTCTCGCACTCTGGCACCCCTGAGGGGATGTCAGAGAGCTGGTTTCAGCCCAATCCCCGCAGGCCAGGTGGAGGGACCCCACCTGCTGAAGGGACCCCCGCTCACTTCGCAGATGCCCTTTGAACCATGGTGCCACCCTAGGTGTGGCCAGCCAGGAAAGGACCGTGGGAGGTTGGCTCCAGGGAGTATCTGGCCTGTCTTGCCCAGTCCCGCCCCACCAGCCACCTTCTAATTAATTTATTTTCAAAGTGCATGAATCTGTGCACTGGGTCACTAGTATAATACATAATATAATGTCAGGAAGAATTTTGATTATTGAATACAGTTTATCAACCCATTGGGAATTATATTCTGATCATAATCCTATCTAATAAAAGAGAAACATGGTAATTAGGGTACGACTGCTACCCTTCCCATTGGCTAATCAGGGCGATATGCAAATTAACTGCCAGCCAAGATGGTGGCTGGAAGCCAGGCAGCTTGAAACTAACATGAGGCTTGCTTGCTTCAGTGACGGAGGAAACCAACGTTCCCCTGCCTGCCTTGCCGGCCTCTGAGCCTGCAGTTTGAAACATTGTAACAAATATAGAAGCTAAACAAAACCCCAGAAACCTGCTTTCAGCCAGCCGGGATCTCAGAGCTGGAGTTATACATTGTTTCGATTATAGAACCGAAACAAACCAGATACCTGCTTTCAGGAGCGGAAGCCTAAGAGCTGGAGCCAGAGCTAAAGCTGGCCCAGAATAAAAAAAAAGAAAAAGAAAAAAAGGAGCAGTTGGGAGCTTCCATCACCCGCCAGCCTGAAAACAGCCCTCAGCCCCTCACCCAGACTGGCCAGGCACCCCAGTGGGGATCCCCACCCTGAAGGGTGTGTGACCAGCTGCAAACAGCCATCATCCCCTCACCCAGGCTGGCCAGGCACCCCAGTGGGGACCCCCACCCTGATCCAGGACACCCTTCAGGGCAAACCAGCCGGCCCCCACCCGTGCACAAGGCCTCTGTCCTATATAGTAAAAGGGTAATATGCCTCCCAGCACCGGGATCAGCGGAGCCATGAGGCTTCCCCGCACCGGGATCAGCGTGACAGGGGGCAGCGCCCAAACCCCCTGATCGCCCTGCGGCTCTGTGTGTGACAGGGGGTGGGGCCACAACCTCCCTATCGGCCCTGCTCTGTTCGTGACAGGGGAAGGCGCCCCAACCCCCGGATCAGCCCTGCTCCGTGCCTGATAGGGGGGAGCTCCCCAACCCCCTGATTGCCCTGCGGCTCTGTGTGTGACAGGGTGTGGTGCCCAACCGCCCCCCCCCCCCCCCATGGGCCCTGCTCTGTGTGTGACGAGGTAGAGCTATAACCTCCCCATCAGCCCTGCCCTGAGTGTGACAGTGGCGGCACCCCAACCCCATGATCGGCCCTGCTCTGTGGGTGATAGAGGGCAACGCCCCAACCGCCCCCCACGGGCCCTGCTCTGTGTGTGACAGGGTAGAGCCATAACCTACCCATGGGCCCTGCCCTGAGTGTGACAGGGTGCAGCACCCCAACCCCCTGATCCTCCCTGCTCTGTGTGTGACAGGGGGTGGTGCCCCAACTCCCCTATCGGCCCTACTCTGTGAGTGACAGGGGGGAGCTCCCCAACCCCCTGATCAGCCCTGCTCTGTGCGTGACAGGGGGAGCTCCCCAACCCCCTGATCGACCCTGCTCTGTGCATGACAGGGTACGGAGCTCCAACCCCTGTGATGGGCCCTGCTCTGTGAGTGACAGGGGGCAGCGCCCCAACCCCCTGATTGGCCCTGCTCTGTGCATGACAGGGGGTGGCGCCACAACCTCCCCGTCGACCCTGCCTTGAGTGTGGCAGGGGGCGGTACCCCAACCCCCCAATCAGCCCTACCCTGAGCGTGACTGAGGGTGGCATCACAACTTCCCGATCCACCCTGCTCTGTGCATGACAGGGGGTGGCACCCCAACTCCCCAATCAGCCCTGCTCTGAGCCCAACCAGGGGTTGCACCTAGGGATTGGGCCTGCCCTCTGCCACCCGGGAGCAGGCCCAAGCCAGCAGGTCGTTATGTCCTGAGGGGTCCCAGATTGCAAGAGGGCACAGGCCAGGCTGAGGGGTCCCCCCTCCCCCCCCCAGTGCACAAATTTTTGTGCACCAGGCCTCTGGTAAGTTAATAAATAAATATAATGCTGATAGGATGTCTAGTAAGTTAAACAGATTCTTATCATGAATTTCCCTTCATACATCAAACTCATATAACTAAAAAATAATTTTCATATGCATTTTTAAAAATTTAGATGTGTCCACAAAGATATTAACTGGTCAATTAAGGAAAGTAATTGAGGGGAAGGAAAATTAAAACAGCCTTCTTCTTAAGTATCTAGTTGTTTTGGTGGTACTTAATTCCATCATACAACTTATGTGAAGCAGTTTGTCAGTGGTCCAACTTCAAGTTGCTAAGAAAGATGGTCCTACATAGCTATAACCTGACCGGGTGGAAAGCTATCTACTTGATAGACTGTACATACTGTACAGCTCTAGGCAAGCCATTTGCATTGTTCATGTTGTGTCATAATGGACTATGAGTCAGAACTCACCTCAGGACCTTGGACAGCACCTGGTTAAACTCATATTAACACATCCAAAAATATTAATTTTCCTTACTAAATTATGTTAAATGTTTTATGAACACAATGTCATTAACTATAATGATACTGTAAGATAGATAATATTATTTTCTTCTCTTTATAGACAAAGAAACTAAGGTTCTGAGACATAAAATCACATAGCTCAGATGAAATTTGAATACAGGAAATTTTATTCTAAGCTGATATGTTTTACCACTGTATTATCCTGCCTTGCTTATAAATAACAGAATATATATGTAAAAAGTACTTACTGTGTCAGTTACATGTAGGTAACTTCATCTTCCTCAAGTTACACTCATTAATAAAGAAATTTACATATGTAACTTATAAAAAATTAAGTTTGTGTCCACAAAGCTATTAATTGGCAACTAAGAGTATTTAAGGGTTGGGGAAGGTAGAATAAGTAAAACAGCCATTTCAAGCTAAACCACTTCTTCCTAAACACCCATACATCCTATTCTTGTACCTATCCTCAGAGGCAGAATTTTCACAGACCTCCTGAGAAGACATGTTATGCTAGGTTTTGAGATGAATTAGGATAACAGTGAAAATAATGGGCAAAGCTCAAACACATTAGCAATTCCTAGACCTATAGATAATCTGTTGAAATTTAATAGTATCCTAACCCTCTTCAACAACGACAGCATGAAATCATCAGCTTTTCTCCATTAAAACGTATAATAAAAAGATTCAAAATACTATATTCCATTACTGACAACATCTAAAAAGGGAGTAAAATCACTCCATCTCTGTGTATATGGTAGTGTTTTTTGTTTCTTTGAAGTTTCTTAGAAAACAAAGTTGGGGTGGCTATGTATTTCTAGAACAGTTAAGAGCAGTCTTGCTGAAGGCCTACTGATCTATTGTTGCTCGTTACCTTTTAACAAACTCAAAGTCTCTTATAACAACAGAGGAGAGATGCTTTTCCCAAAATATTGGAAAATAGCACAGTACAAATCCTTCAGATACTATTGGTAAGCAAATGAATGCCACGTCAAGCATGAGGACTGAAACAAACTGAGCAATCTGAGGTCAGACCACTTCTTGGGATTCATATACTGAGAGGTTCAATTCCATCTAGAGCAGTGGTTCTCAACCTTTCTAATGCCGCAACCCTTTAATAAAGTTCCTCATGTTGTGGTGACCCCCAACCATAAAATTATTTTCGTTGCTACTTCATAACTGTAATTTTGCTACTGTTATGAATCGTAATGTAAATATCTGATATGCAGGATGTATTTTCATTGTTACAAATTGAACATAATTAAAGCATAGTGATTAATCACAAAAACAATATGTAATTATATATGTGTTTTCCGATGGTCTTAGGCGACCCCTGTGAAAGGGTTGTTCGACCCCCAAAGGGGTCACGACCCACAGGTTGAGAACCGCCGATCTAGAGCAAAGCAAACACTGTTTTCATCAAGTGTATTGTGCTTCTGTTACCTGTGTGACTCACAATGACCATGACAGAGGCCCTCGAGTCTTGGTTGCACTATGACAAACACATCTGATGAGCTTGTGGGGAATGTTTACAAGCACCATCAGACATTGTCTAGAGATTTACGATCACATATAAAATCAACTGTCTGGGGCACACTGATTATTTTACTTCTGGGCTGCACCACCTGTCTCCACCCAGGAATCTAAAAGATGTATTCGCTATAATGTTGCAGGATCATATTCTAAGAGGCACTATCAATGGCCCTTCAACCCCTTTTAACTAAAGCAAAATTGACATGAAAGCACTAGCCAAAGAATCTCAGAAATTAAATGACTTATTAAAATTAAATATCCTATCCATAAAAATAAGCTTTCACTAACAGGTTTAGCAAGGGGGCTGGGGTTGGGGGGTTGGAGGGAAAGGTATGCTCCATAATACCTGAAGATTAAATTAGACATGCCAATACCTACTCTGCTCATAGATTTAAGGAGATAAAATGTAAATTCTGAATGCAGTAGGACTGCCTTCCTAAATATAAGTGATACTGATTTAAAACATGACCTGAGAGCTGTCCTTACCAAATACCAATATGTTCCTTCCATGGCAGTGCCTTTAAAAATGATGCTGGGTATAGCATTCTTTGGGTACTTTTTTCCTAAAGATAAGCCTACACCTGCATTCTGTATTTCCCAATCCCCACTGCAGTTAGGTTGGGGCCATATCACCCAATTGACCAGTGGGCTCTGAATCTGTCTCTTCTAGGCCGAGGCATGTGGGCGCTGAAATGCTTTCTCCACCACTCTCTTCCCAGCGGAGGCAACCTTGGAGAGCACGCACAGATGAGATGAAGGACTGCCTGGCCAACGTTGCACTGTGATGAAAGTGAGAAACAAGCCTTTATGTGTTAACCCCCTGAGATTTCAAGGCTGTCTGTTGCAATTGATTCCTCTGAATAATACAGCCACGAACATCAGATGGCACTGAGATTTCTCACTATTAAGAACAAATCTTATTTCCACTATCAACCTGAGCATAAGTCTAGAAAGAAGTTTTTTCCCTTATCAAACGAGTAAGTTCTGTAGCTATTTTAGTTCTATGGTATTGCCTTTTAAAAGTATGCTGATCACAAGGTTCTTTGGGTACTTTTTCTAAATATCAGCCTACATCTTAATTACGTTGAGAGGTATTCAAAATAAAGATCTCTATCCAGTCATTGTTATCCTAGTCTTACTAGCAGGCGGGAAGAACAACACCTAATTCCAGTCCCCGGACTGCCTGTCCCAACGGCTTCTATCCAAATGGTGGTAAGCCACTTCCCTGCAAGAGCTTCCATGACACATACTTCCTTGATCCATCTATTTGGGTTGGGCACATCATATTTACTGCCTGGACTCAAACGCAGGATGGACAGGCTGGCCAGGAAGGAAGGGCAGAGAAACCCACGCTTCTAACAAGCTGCTATCATGAACTATCTACTCATAAAGAATGACTTTTATGGAGAAATCTCATTGTTATTGCAAAAGGCATCAGCCACATTATCTTAACCACAATAGGTAAAACACAATGAAGCAATCGCTTATGAGGAGTCCTGGCCATAAATTATTTTGGTGACACAGAATTACAGAATTGTAAGGCTTGTAAAAGACTGTGGTGTATGTAAGAATACTGCCTGTAGCTCATCAGAGGCAACCATCTGTGACATGTGACTCAGAAGTCTTAATCAGGAATATGTATATGTCAACTTCTTATACCAAATCTAGATGGAGAAATCTCTCTCTCTCTCTCTCTCTCTCTCTCTCTCTCTCTCTCTCTCTCTCTCTCTCTCCCTCTTTGAGACTAGGAGCTATATAACAAGTGAGACTCCCCTTTGTTCTCTCCTATTCCTCTCCCTCACTAGATTTTTGATATTGTCTGTTCAGAAGCAACCATCATTGTAATTTAGAACGCATCATTCCACTCAATATTTTCACATATAGTCATTCTATTTTTCATCTTCTATGAATTGCCTCATGAGATCATTTGTCCAGTTTGTATTATGTTTTATTTTTCTTACAGATTTATAGGAACTTTATATATTCTGAATTCCAAAATGTTATCTTAACATACAAGTTACAAATATCTTCCTCAACCTCTTGTTTTTGTTCATGCTAGCCTTCTTGGCATAGAATATGTTAGTTATATGGGCAAATTTATCAAACGTTGTACTTAAAGTTATGCTTTATGTGTCTTCTGTTTAAAAAAATCATCTGTGTTTGTTTTTTGTTTTTTTCCTGCAAACTCACGAAGACATTCTCCTGCATAGAAATCTTTATTTTAAAAGATGTCCCAAAATGTTTTCCAATTATGCACGGACTTTTTATATGCCTTCTTATTTCCATGATGGAAGCCTACTGCTGCATTAGAGTAGACAAAAAGGGATCTGTGCCTCTGTGTATGTGAAGGGCCCAATATCGAATAGGGATTCAGCCATTTTACCAGGCTTGTGGGAAGTATTTAGTATCTTTTCTGTATTCTTAGAATTCTGAAATTTCACAATGATATTTCTAGTTGTGTCTCTTTTTTCATTCACCCTGCTCTAAATTTGGTGAGCAAATTCAATCTTAATTTAAAATAATCTACTCCAGAGTAATACTAATTTAATTTCAATATTGTATAAAACTTTCCCCAACATTTATCCCTTCCTGCATCCCTTCTGGGACTAGTATTGTCATAAAAATTACATCTTTACATGTCCTAAGTGCATCAATATAGTTTTATAATTATAACTTTAAGCAGTTATCCTTTAAAACAGTAGAAGAGAAGAATTATGAAAACAGCCATTTCAACCTAAAGATCCATGTCTCTTTAGCTCGAGAAATTTTCTTCCATTATTTCTTTGATAATCTTTCTTTTTCCCTTCTGTTTTATTTTTATGAAGCTCATACTAGCGAGATTTGCTGTCTCTGTATTATTTCCTATTATCCAAACTCTTCTATTATTTCATCAATAATGCTTTTATTGGAGAACCAACATGGCGGCATAGGTAAACGCCTCTACTTGCTGCCTCCCACAACCACATCAAAATTACAACTAAAATACAGAACAACTATCATCCAGAACCATTGGAAAGCTGGCTGAGTCTAAGTACTACAACTACAGAGGTAAAGAAGAAAGCACATTGAGACTGATAGGAGGTGTGGATGTGCTGAACAGGCTGGTATGGCACCCATGTGTGCCTCTTTTTTAATCAGGAGGGAGAACATATTTGTGGAAGCCACCTGGAGGAGCAAGGGGTCCCAATCCCACACCAGACCCCCAGCCCAGGGTCCCAAAGCTGGAAAAGAAGTCCCTATGGGCAGTAAGAACTAGGGGCTGCAAAACCAGTGCAGATTGGGCTGCTGGATACCCAGCTGTTCCTCTTAAAAGGCTGGCACCACAAACTGAACTTACAAGGTCCCACCTCCTCTGAGCTCCAGCACCAGGATGAGGCTCGGGAACACAGACCTATACCAGGAGGAACTGGATTGTCTGGCATTGGGGAGAAATCAGCTGACAGTTGTATTGTTGATTATATATATAATCAACAAGATTCACTTGTTGATAATATGTATTGCTTTTACTTTCAAAAGAAGACATACAGATGACCAATAGACATATGAAAAGATGCTTAACATCACTAAGCATCAAAGAAACACAAGTTAAAATCACAATGAGATATCACCTCACACCTGTCAGACTGGCTATCCTCAGTAAACTAACAAACAAGTGTTGGTGAGGATGTGGAGAAAAGGGAACCCTTGTGCAGTGTTGGTATGAATGCAGGTTGATTCAGCCACTGTGAAAAGCAATATGGAGTTACTTCAAAAATAAAGATCCATGTCTCTTTAGCTTGAGAAATTTTCTTCCATTATTTCTTTGATAATCTTTCTTTTTCCCTTCTGTTTTATTTTTATGAAGCTCATACTAGTGAGATTTGCTGTCTCTGTATTATTTCCTATTATCCCAACTCTTCTATTATTTCATCAATAATGCTTTTATTGGAGAACCAACATGGCGGCATAGGTTTTACTTTCCAAGAGCTCCTTCTTGTTCTCTGGTCATTTCTTTTTTATAGTACTTTCTTTTTAATTTATGGATATATTAAATGTTATTAATCTGTTAATAGTAATGTATGTTCCTGGGGCAAAATTCAATAGGTAAAAAAAAAAAAAAGTAAAGTAACAAGGAAGCTCTTACCCAGTTTCCAGCCCTAGACACAACCTTGTTATTAATTTCTTATGAAATTTTCAGAGATATTTCATGAATTTTAAAAACATACATACGTTTAAAACATATTCTTGAATATCTTTGAACATATATTTTTAGTTTTGCTTTTTTCCTATTGTTTTCTCTCTCCTAAATTACCTCATATTTATTGGGGATCAGATACTGTTTTTATCTTGGACTTTTAATTTCATGATTCTGGCTTTCTTCATGTGATTTATTGTCCATTAACCTGTAAACATGGATAGATTACTCTTTACAGATAGCAAATTTGGAGTTTCTGCCATTGCAAATGTTAGCACACTTTCTTGCTCATTCTCACCCCTGAGTGGAAAAGCTGCCTAGGAGCTATGTTTATGTGTGGGGATGGTGGTAGAAAGAGGGTGGAGGGTATCAGTGCAAAGGATTTGTTTTAGGATAAGTGGCTGAGAGTTGGTCTATACCCTGGTCAGATGAATGGGTGGAGGCCAGAGTCCGCCCAGCAGCTTCTCTCAGGCAGTTGGTTGTATGTGTTTACAAGGGCTTCCAACTAATGCCGTGTTTCCCATCTCCCTGTCACTCCCACATTTACTGGCAGTTCAACTCTCTCCACACTATTATCCTTCACATTTACACAGAACTGTTTAGGACTACAGCTTCCGCTGATCTGTAGTAATTAGTATCTTCCACCAGATGAAATCTGTCATCTGCTAGTGGTCCGTTCCAGTACATTGTCCTTGGGAAAAGTTCTGGGCATTTGTAAATAGTGCAGTTCAAATACTCCACTCTAGCCTGTTACCACATTTGTTTAGTGACGTAAAGGGATAGCCCGTAGTGGGGGAGGGTATTTTTCACTGTGAAGAGGTAGTCAGTCTGTTCTTGTGGATTCGGAGGCCTGTCGTGGGAGGAAGAGAAGAGGGAGAAGAAACGCTATTTTTATTCATTTGTTCCTACAGTTTCCTCCACTTTCCATCTGGAAGACTGATATTTTCCTGAGACATCTGGCAACCCTGTCTATTCCAGGGTTTCTCATTAGTTGAAACAACAAGGAAAATACACTATAGTTCTTATTTCTTCCTTAATAAACACAGCATCTTGCACTGGCTGTAGCATTTTAGGTATTACCGTGGGTTCACCGCCCAGGGAATATTTTCATTTCCTATTTTGAGGTGCATTGTTCTCTTCTGATAGATAGATAGGACCTTCACTCTTCTAGGCTTCTAGCAACACTATAAAATTAGAAGGGAAAAAAAAAAAAACATCCAGAAGTTGCAAAACAGATGATTAACTGTAGTGCTGTGGCCTTATTAAGTTAAGGATCTCGTGCTGTTTATCCATTCACACATGCTTATTGATTTGATGTTTTGTAAATTTAGCTTTCTTCTGTCTCAGCTGATGTGTGGGTGCATATACCAACCAGACTGATATTTACGCCCTAAGTGAGAAATAACGTGATAATTTATGAGTGGTGAAACCCAAAGTTAAACAGGTTTTCCCTCAGGAAAGGAAGACACACATACAGCACATTGTAGACAACTTTCTTCTTAGGGATGTTCACTTCAAGAACATATGTGCTTTCTGCTGGGATGTGTGGAGAGAGGATTATGCAATTTAGTCAGCCACCATTTTTCTTTATAAAGTGTCTCTGAGAGACACGTGCCTGCGTGATGGGTTATTTTCTTGCTTCTGCTCTGTATCTGTGCAGAGGCTGGGCCTGCAGTGATGAGGACATTCTGGGATGTCAGTGGCCACTTGTGGGATGTCTGGGTGTGGTTACTAAGTGTCTGGCCAGGGAGAGGTCATGCTGAGGGAATAATTAGTAAAACAGGTCTCATGCATGGATGGATATGAGCAGCCCTTTTCATAGATGCCCTGTGTTTAACAAAAGAGCTATGGTTTATTTATTTTTTTCTGCCAAGGGCCATCTGGATATTTATAACATCATTCGAGGGCCATACAAAATGATCAATTTAATAATTAGCCTGCAGCCCGGCCAGCATGGCTCAGTGGTTAAGCATTGACCTATGAACCAAGAGGTCATGGTTGGATTCCCTGTCAGGACACATGCCTGAATTCCAAGCTTGATCCTCGGTGGGGGGCAATGCAGGAGGCAGCCAATCAATGATTCTCTCTCAACATTGATGTTTCTCTCCCTCTCCCTCTCTAAAAATCAATTAAAATATATTTTAAACAACAATAATAATAATAATCTTTCAAGCCCAGCCTAGATTTGATCTCTGCTTGGATTTAACCTTTCCTTCTTTATTTCTTTCTCTTTCTTTATTTCCTTCTCTTCCTTTCTTCCTTCCTTCCTTCCTTCCTTCCTTCCTTCCTTCCTTCCTTCCTTCCATGCATGCTGAGAACATAAAATTATTTTGCACCCAAATAGCATCACAAAAGTTACAGGCTGTAATAATTCAACATGTATTTGACCCTCTTCACCAATTCTCCCTTTTATGTGTTCTTTCCTCTATATTTCCTACTCTCCTCAAACTAGACTTGGCCTTTAATGTCCCATAAAAAATGAGACAAAAGTAAAAAGAAAAGAAAAAGAAAAAGACAAAGCTAGTACTGGCAGTAATCATTATTTATTCAGCACTTGCTAGGTAAAAAATTCTAAGTGTTTTGTTTGTGTTGTATCCACTCATTTAATCAGAACAAGAACGTAATGAGGTAAATAAACCCATTTTAGATATTTAGAAACTAAAGCAGAGTATTTAAGTAACTTATCCAAGGTCACACAGGTAGTAAAAGGCAGGACCAGAACTCAACCCAAACAAGCTAACCATTACACTACACTACACTATAGTGCCTCAAGTACGTGCTAACCAAAGAAGCTATTTTTACTTTTAATTTGGAAGCCATTAATTTGAGAATAGTTTGCCATCTTAAGAGATTAAGAAAAAATATACCTTTATTTTCAAATCTAAAAAGTCCTAGCTCCTTTCTTCAACTTTTGCTTGAAAATTGAACAACTGCTATATTTGTTTTTTTTTAATTTCATTTTTTAAAATATATTTTCATTGATTTCACAGAGGAAGGGAGAGAAAGAGAGAGATAGAAACATCAATGATGAGAGAGAATCATTGATCGACTGCCTCCTACATGCCTCCCACTGGGGACTGAGCCTGCAACCCAGGCATGTGCCCTTGACCAGAGTCGAACCTGGGACCCTTCAGTCCACAGGCCAATGCTCTATTCTTGAGCCAAACCAGGTAGGGCTAGTTTTCTTATTTCTGTGTAACAAATTATCACAAACTTAAAGCAACACAAATTTATAATCTCTCAGTTTCTGTGGATCAGGAGTCCAGCATATTTTAGCTGGGTCCTCTGCTCAGGTCCTCGCAGGATGAAATCAAGGTGTCAGCCAGCTCTCCTCATCTTCAGGCTTGACTGTAGATCTGTTTCCACACTCCCTTGGTTGATAGCAGAAATCATTTCCTTGGGCTGTATCACTGAGGTCCCTGTTTCTTGCTGTTTTCAGCTCTTAGCGGACACTGTCAGGTTCTTACCATATGGCCTTTTCATGGCCTGGCTCCACTTCAAATCTCTTCACATAAAAGGACAAGTCGCTTTTAAGGGCTTACCTGATTGGGTCAAGCCCACCTAGGGTAATCTTCTGATTAGCTCAAAGTTAACTGATTAGGGGCTCTAACTACATCTATGAAATTCCTTCTGCCATATAATGTAACCTAATCATGGTTGCAGCACCAAGAGGTGTAGATCATGGGGCCATCTTAGAATTCTGCCTGCCCACAGTTCCTTTTTGGTTCATCTCTCTCCTCCCATTTTATTATAGGTAACTAAAAACACAAGCAGAACCACCAGCACTCTTCCTGAAACTTCCTTAGCTAGATCTTCAAATTTATTATCACATTTTCTAGTTTTCATATTCTGTTACTACATAGCAAGAGCCCCTGTTTCTCCAGCTGTCAATAATATTTCCCTTTCTTCACTTTAGGTTCAACTGACAGCTTCTTTGGGGCCTTTTAGATTTCTGCAAACACTCTTCTCAGGTCCTTTGGGTTTTCATTAACATTTTCCTTGTGTCCATTCCAGCTGCCACCAACCATGTGGCGACAAAGTTGATCACATTTTGGGTTTTACATATGGCAGCAGTACCCAAATCAGACACAAGTACCAAAATCTGCATCAGCTACCAACAGCAATAAAGCAAGCCACTCTAAAACTTAATGATTGAAAACAGCAAATCTGCCACGAGAATTTCAATCATAGGTGTTTATTGAACCAATTAACACATAAGATGTGATGAGCTTACACCATTAGGTAAAAATTCTCTGGTCTAAGAGTTCTATTTTTTGGCTATCAATAATTAGTTATTTGTCCTGAGCTGGTTTGGCTCAGTGAATAGAGCGTCGGCCTGGAGACTGAAGGATCCTGGGTTCGATTCCAGTCAAAGGCATGTACCTTGGTTGCAGGCTCCTCCCCTCTTTGGGGCCCATGAAGCAGGCAACCAATCAATGTTTCTCTCACATAGATATTTCTCTCTATTTTTCCCTCTCTTCCACTTTTTCTAAAAATCAATGGAAAAATATCCTTGGGTGAGGATTTAAATAAATAAATAAATAAATAAATAAATAAATAAATAAATAAATAAATAAATAGTTATTTGGACTGAATAACCCATTGAGAACTAGTAAAACTGGAAGACAGACACACACACACACACACACACACACACACACACACACACACACACCACACAGGAAACCCCAAAGGTGAGTCTGGCATTGGCACCACTACCCTTTCAAGAGAGATGGCATTCTTACAAGCAGTAGATAGGAAGCTGAGCAAAACTTCTATCAGACATGGGTCTAGGAGGCAAAAACTGAAGTTGAGTTGCCAAAGAAAAGAATTCTATTTTTAGAGGTGCATCAGGACCCCAAAAGGATATACATTTAGAGGAGTAAACTGGAAATAGACAAGCTCTGCCAGATGCTGACATTAGACTTTAAATCATTTTAATTTCTGATTGTAAGGTGACATGGAGGCCTTCACTCAAGGGCGACTTCCAGAAGTAAAAGAAAAATCTCTCTGAAGAAAGATAACATTATCCAGAGCTTCAATATCCTCTCTACATTTTATGTCTGATACCCAATCAAAAATGCCTGGGTATTTAAGAAGATGAAACTTATCTAAAAGCCAAGATAAGAAAATATATGGTAAGAATTTATTGTTCTGTCTGATGCAGTTACCAGACATGAACTTCAAAATAATATCTCCAAGAAATTAAAAGGATAAAATAGAGAATTTCAGCAGAGAAATAATAAAGAAGAATGAAATAGATACTCTAGCTGATAAAGCTTAATATTATTAATAACTGATATTAAGAATTTGATGATTAATATACTTGACCTAAAAGCCATGTATAGAATAATATACTCAACAAGTGTAGAATCATTTATCAATATATGTGAATATATGTTTTCTTCATCAGTTACTCTAACAAATTTCATAAGAGAGCATTTTCTTTGACCCCAGTGGAAATAAGTTAGAGGTCTAAAGCAGTACCACCACTAAAAAACAACAACACAAAACTAGAAAATTCCCATATGTTTAGAACTTAAATAATACAATTTCAAATAACCCACGTGACCCAGAAGAAATCATAAATTAGAAAATACTTGAACAAAATAATAATGGAAATCAGACATAAAATTTGTGTGATGAAACTAAAGCAGTGCTTAGTGGGAAATATTTAGAAGCCAAACATATATTTAAAAAGCAAAGGTGCCGAAACCGGTTTGGCTCAGTGGATAGAGCGTCAGCCTGCGGACTGAAAGGTCCCAGGTTTGATTCCGGTCAAGGGCATGTACCTGGGTTGCGGGCACATCCCCAGTAGGAGATGTGCAGGAGGCGGCTGATCGATGTTTCTCTCCCATCGATGTTTCTAACTCTCTATCTCTCTCCCTTCCTGATTTTTATTGTAAAAAATCAATAAAATATATTTTAAAAAAAGATAGTATCTATAATTATTTTTAAAAAATAAAAAATAAATAAATAAAAAGCAAAGGTGCTTAAAATCAGTGGTTTAAGTATCCATCAAGAAGTTACAAAAATAAAACCAAATGAAACCCAAAATAGAAGCAGAGAAATTTTAACTACAAAAGCAATAATTATTTAAAAAGAAAAACAAGCCAATTAACAAAGCCAAAAAACTTATTTTTTGGAAGAACTATGAAAATTAGTAACAACTTTGCATGACTGATCAATGAGAAAAAGAGAGAAGGCAGGAATAACAATAATAGAAATGTAAAAGGAAAATTGCCATGAATTCTTTTGACAATAGGAAAGATAATATGAGGATATTAGGCTTATGATCAGAGATTAGAAATTTAGTCAAAAGGAAAAATTTCCAGAAGAACACTACAATTGGCACCAAAAGGTAGAAGTTGATCAGCTGATTCTAACATTTATATAGAAATAGAAAGGGCTAATAATAGCTAAAATAATCTTGACGAAAAAGAACAGAGTTGGAGAAGCTCCACTACTGAATATCATGATTTGTCATAAAACTACTATAATTGAGGCTGTAGTATTGGTATAAGAATAGACTAACAGAGATGAAACAGAACAGAATCTAGCAAAAGACCCACCCACATACGGACACTTGATATATGTGAGAGGTTGCACAGCAGAGAAAGGGGAAGATGGTCTTGCAATGAATGGTACGGGGCCAATTGTATATCCATATTTTTTTAAAAAACCTGATAATAGAATTCAGTGGTTATCTGACTGTTCCCACAGTCATGGTAGGAAAAAAATATAGGAAAATTCTTCATAAAGTGAGGTTGGCAAAGATTTCTTAAATGGACACAAAAAAACACTAACCATAAAGGAAAAGATGAATAAATTAAAATAAATTAAAATTAGGCACTCCTGTTCCTAAGGGAAAACACACCAATAAGAGAGTGAAGGGCAAACTACAGTGTTTTTTAAATATTTGAAATTTGAAAAATATAACAAGGGGCTTGTATTCAGAAGATAAAAAAGTAGTATCTCTCATGATAAGAAAAATATAGACAATTCTATAGAAAGATATTCAAATGGTCAATAAACATATAAGATACTCAATTGTATTAATTATCAGGAAAATATGCAAACTAAAACCTCAACAGTATACCACTACACCCCCAACAGAATGGCTAAAATTAAAAAACTGCCTATATCAAGTGTTGATTAGAATACAGAACAACTAGAACTTTTATGCACTGCTGGTGGGGATGAAATTGAGGCAACCATTCTGGGGAAAGTGTACAGTACATGCACACATATAGTAAGACCCAACCAGTCTTCTCCTAGGTTTATATTGAAGAAAAATGCTTACATATATGAACCAATAGACATGTATGAAATAGTCATGGCACCATTATTTGTAATAGCTAAAAACTTGAATAGCTAAATTAAAGTTCCATTAATTGCCAAATGATAAATACTCTGTATGATAAAAGAACATGTAGCAATGACAATTAATGTGCTACTGTCACACATGAATCAACCTCACAAACATAATGTCAACGTAAGTCAACCCCCCAAAATATCCTATCTAATAGAGAAACATGGTAATTAACCGTAACTTCGCTACCCTTCCCATTGGCTAATCAGCAAGATATGCAAATTAACTGCCAACCAAGATGGCGCCCAGCAGCCAGACAGCTGAAGTGAACAGGAGGCTTGCTTGCTCCACTGATAGAGGAAGCCAAGGTTCCCCACCTGCCGCTGCCGGCCTCTGAGCTTGCACTCTAAGCAACTATGTTGCAATTATAGAACCTAAACAAACCCCAGAAACCTGCTTTCAGCCGTCAGAGATGGAGCAAGCAGGACCGCAACAGTGTTACAATTATAGAACCCAAACAAACCCTGATATCTGCTTTCAGCAGCCAAGGTCTCAGAGCTGGAGCCAAGCCTCAGAGCTAAAGCCGGCTCTCAGCTCCAGTGACAGCCATAGAAGGTAAATAAAACCAAAAAGAAAAAAAGGAGAGGTTGGGAGCTTCAGTCACCCGCCAGCCTGAAAACGGCCCTCAGCCCCTCACCCAGACTGGCCAGGCACCCCAGTGGGGACCCCCACCCTGAAGGGGGTGTGACCAGCTGCAAACAGCCATCATCCCCTCATCCAGGCTGGCCAGGCACCCAAGCGGGACCCCCACCCTGATCCGGGACACCCTTTAGGGCAAACCAGCCGGCCCCCACCCGTGCACCAGGCCTCTATCCTATATAGTAAAAGGGTAATAAGCAAACTGATCCTAACAGCAGAAAGACTGGGAATGACTGGTCACTATGACACACACTGACCACCAGGGGGAAGACTCTCAATGCAGGAGCTGCCCTCTGGTGGTCAGGTTGCTCTCACATGGGAGGGGCTCTGCTCAGCCACAAGCCAGGCTGATGGCTGCCAGTACAGCGGTGGTGGTGGGAGCTTCTCCTGCCTCCTCAGCAGCGCTAAGGATGTCCGACTGCAGTTTAGGCCTGCTCCCCCGCTGGCAAGTGGACATCCCCCGAGGGCTGCCGGGCTGCCAGAGGGATGTCTGATTGCCATCATAGGCCCAATCCCCCGGGGAGTGGGCCTAAGCCAGCAGGTGGTCATCCTCTGAGGGGTCCCAGACTGCGAGAGGGCACAGGCCAGGCTGAGGGACCCTGGCCTGTGCACTGGGCCTCTAGTATATATTATATAACTCCATCTATAAAAAGTTTGAAAATAGGAAAATAGGATCTTGAGTGGGTTGTTTGGTGGGGTGGGAGAAGCAGAAAGAAAGTAGAGATTGGAGGGTTGGTCTTTCCCCAGGCTCATGGAGCTTCAATTCACATATGTATACACAGGTTGCTACTCAGCCAGACTCAGGGAACCCTCTGCTAATCTCCAGAGCTTTGTACAACTTCCTCCTTTCTGATACTCTGCTCCACAAACCCTAGCTACCTTAGTCTCCCAGAACCCCCCCACTGAGACCCTCAGGCTCTGTTTGGGTTTCCCCGTCCTGCCCTGAGGCCTGGAAACAGCCTTTAGGCAGAACGCTGTAGCAACTGAAGGGCTCACCTCATTTGTTTGCCTCTTTCCGTGGATCATAGTCTTGCACAGTCTGTTACCGTATGTCTAAAAACCATACTTTTATATATTTCCCACTTTTCTAGTAGTTTATGACAGAACTGCAGTATTAAAAGTGCAAATATTTGTTTTCCTTTTGTTTTAAGTGCAAATATTTGGATTTCATGCCTGGAAATTGTGATTCATTTAAGTCCAAGATGAGGCCCAGGCATCTGCATTTGGAAAAATATGTAAAAATGATTCTTTTACAGTTCCCCAGTTGTCTATGATGAAAAATAGGCCATCGACACTATTAATAGGTCTATGGTTCCATATTTGAAATACTGGTGGTCACATTAATACACACACGTACAGATACACAGAATACATACTCCATTAGCATATATCATTTCAATTAGCATGTACTCATAAATATACTATTTTCACTGTATTGGGCATTGTGAACCTATAAATTTGAATTTTAAAGCAAAAATATATTCTCCATTTTAAACTACAAAGTCAAGCTGGCTTGACATGCATGTCTAACTTTTAAATATCATGTTGGATATCTCCATACAAATGACATCTTTGTTCAAGGATTTTTATGATCTATTGATCTTTTAAGAAAATTGTTGAGCCCAATTATATTCAGCTTCTGTAATCTGTAGCAGTACTTAGATTTTGTAAACCCACACACACACCATAATTTGCATATATATGTTTTTAAATAATATAATAGCATCAATAGTTAATATTTATTGAGCATTTGTGTGCCAGGCAATGAACTAAATTCTTGATATTGACTATGTTTTGAAAGTAAAAACCACCGTAAAATGTAGGTGTTGTCATTATCTCCTGACAAGGTGTAGAACTACAAATCAGCTCATGTTTGTGACTCCAAACACTTTGCGTATAACTATGCTGAAAAATCCATGCAGAATTAGAACAATTCCCCCAAATATTTTAAAATAAGATAATGAAACAGTGAAGAAATTTTGGACAAATTCCCAGATTACTAAGATTTTTAAATAAACCCATTTTGTAGAAAGAAGTAGAATTAAAAAATGGCAAACTGGAATTTTTCTAATGATAACCCTTTTCCTTCAAGTAAACAATGACCTTTCAAATCAATATTTACTGTTATTGATTGAAACTTAAACATACAGCAAGTTCAACTGAAATAGGAAGTTTTGCCATATCAAAGAACTTTGATGTAGATAAAGAAGAAAATTATTAATCCTGAGGGAATCAGAACTTTGATCCCAAGTTTACTGACAGGTGAATGGCAGCAGACACTTTCCCAAAGAAAAGTCCTTAAAAACTAATCAGTGACTTCAGGAATCCCTTGGATCAATCCGTTGCTCTCCTCATGTTTGTAAAAGCCCGTTTTTCTCTGTGCAATCTGGATGGATTCTGCTCAGACATTTTACAATGGCATACATTCTCTGCTCATTAAAGCCTCAAAGGCTAAACTCAAGATAGTTCAGCCATCAGATAAGGTGCTGTCCCATTCGAAATAAATATCTTATTAACTTTCATGAAAAACATTAAGGTATTAAAAACACTAAAAGATTGTCATAAAAGGAAAGAGCATGGATCTTTATCAATTACTTGATTTTCCTGGTTGTTGTTTTTTTAAGATACACCTACTTCCTCTACTTTGCCCTTCCACACCAGAAACATTTGCCTGTTTCATAAAACTCAGTTTAAAGAAACTTGGGGTAATGAACTCCACATGAACAGAAATGATGTTCAGGTTTCCATAGTGAACATTAGGGTTGTTCATCTTCTCCACCTCTTATAGTAATTGCAACGTGAGAGTTATACCAGCCTGGAAGTCTAATGAGCACCTGCTTCATTTACTTGTGATATAAATTGAGCTGCTGCAAAAATTGCTTTTGCAGGAAAGATGAGAAATGATAAACAAGCTCCTCTCCCCAGAGGTATAGTAGCTTACCCATACTATCACTTCCTACATAGTTTCAAGCCAATTCTCATCTTTTAGTGTCTCGGAGGAAAGCAGTACCTGCCTTGGAAAAGGGTAGGAAAACATACACTCTGGCTCATACTGCATTGGATATGGTCCAAAAACAACCATGTGCGCACTGTGTAATCTTAGACAAGTCACTAAACATTTGCCCCTCCGCCCCCCATGCCTCACTTCCTAATCCAAAAGGTGAGAATCACAATAGTACCTATCCAACAGGGTTGTTGCGAGGATGAGTAGGTACTTTTTTGTGATGAAATTCGGCTTTCTTTGACTGCTCCCATGGTCATTACAGGAATTCTCCCAAGTATATATTAATCTTATTTGAAATAAGATAGATAATATCTTATAGAGTTAAGAAATCTCTAAACCAACCATATTTTCATATATTCTGGCTAATTTCATCCAGCCAAGACCCTTTACAAGTCCCTCCTACATACAGAATCTTCCAATAGTAGTCTTGACCAATGGACATCAGGCATATACCTCCAAATCCCTGACTTACTGTGTTTATCATATATATACCTTTTATTTATGAGTCATCTTCCTAACAAAAGTGTGAGCTACTCAAAGGTGGGAACTTTGGTAGTTCTTTGATTCCTCCCTTACATTTAGCAGCAGCAACATTGTAGTTGTTGAGATCATCATCATCATCATCATCATCATCATCAAATCTTCTATTATTTCATAATTTTCATCATCCTATCTCTTCTTATATCATCATCATCATCATCATCATCATCATCATCCTATTTCTTCTTATCTCTTCAGCTTAAGCAGTCCTCAAAAAGAACTGACATCTTTAGACTATCTGCTGACAGCACTCCCAAGAGCTGGGGTAAAAATATTTTGTTCCTAAAGACGAACCTAGATGGTACAACAGAACATCCACTATAATATTCAAGATAGTGGTAAGTACAATAAGCATAGAAGATAGAGCCAGACCTTCCCTCACTTGGACAGACATTTCCTAACTGTCTCTCTGTGATAGTGTTGGGTGAAAATTTCCCTAGGGGGATAGATTGAATGACCTCTGAAGGTTGACCTTGTCTATTAGATCATGAGTCAGTAGCAGTTAAGAGGCTCCCTTGGGCAAGCAACTATTGCCCCAGTCATTAGTCAACAGAGCCAAATATCAACAGTACAACGATTGAAATTTCTTTTGAGAGCCAAATTTTTTAAACTTAAACTATATAGGTAGGTACATTGTTATTAACTTAATTAGGGTACTCCTAAGGCTTAGGAAGAGCCACACTAAAGGGGCCAAAGAGCCGCAGTTTGCCGACCACTGCCCTAGTCAATCAGAACATCAATGCTAACAAAACATGGGTAACTGTTTGAGCAACCACCTTCAATTACAGGTCCAAGGAATTCCACTGATGATTGATTCCCTTCCCCAAACTGAACCTAAAAGACACTAAAGAAGAGCTCAGAGCTGGCTCCACAACTTGAAAAATAAAAAACAAAAATAACGAGAATGTCTTTAGAAATAAAAGGTGGTGGCTGAGGTGGGTAGATGATGAGACATGCTCTATAGCCCCAAGTGGGCATTTGGAGAGGCCTATCTTGACAGGAGTTCTGATCTATATTCAAGGATGATATCAACACCCTCGGGAGTAAACTGAGAGAATAAATGCCCTCACATTCTTCTTTTCCACCATTCTCCGGCTGGGTCTCCCTGTGGGCTGAACCCAACAGGCAGCCAGAAGACAAGGAAGCCAGTTGATGTCACTGGTACAGGTCAGCCTTCAGGGAGCCTGAGCAGGGTGGGGAAGGTGGAAAATGAATCAAGACATTTCCACTATAAAATTTAAATAAATAATGAAAAACTTGCCTCTCCAAAAGCAGTCTTAATGTAACAGATAAAAATTTAAAATGAATAAATAAATAACATTCATAGATATGAGTAGATATATTAGAAACACGAAGCAGAGGAAAGCAATTATGACAAATAGGCAATAGAACATACACCAAATGGATTTAATAGCAGAATGATTACAGCCCAAGAACAAATCAGTGGGTTGGAAGATCAGGTCAAGGAACTCTCCCAGAAGGTATTAGGAAGGGATAAAGAGATGAAGAGAATGAAAGAGAAGTAAAAAACATGAAAAAGAGATCAGCATTTATCTAGTGGGAGCCCCAGATGCAGATAAGGATTAAATGAAAAAAACAACATATTTAAGGAAGTAATAACCAAAAGTCTCCCAGAATTAAAGAAAGAACCAAAACTCCAGGATTTAAACTGTTGAATAGGGCACACAAGAAAAAACTCTAAACACATTATAGTGAAATTCTAAAACATCAAAGAAAAAGAAAAGCAGATTTCTCAACAGCAAACCTGTATAGAAAACAGATATATAATCTCTTTCAAGCATTGAAGGATAACAACGTTCAACCTTGAACTTTATAATCAACTAATCTGTCATTTAAATGTAACAATGGAATACAAATACTGGCAGGTATTACATGTCTCAGAAAGTTGGCCACACTAAGTCTCTCTTCCAAAGAACTCTTGGAGTATGTATTCCATCAAGAAGGAACATTGATACAGGAGGAAGCAATAAGATATGAGGAAAAAGGGTGAATAAAGAACATAGTAAATTTATTTTTGTTTAGTTAAGCCTTGGCCAAGACAAATAAAATGTATATTCATAATAATTCAGAACTAGAATTTAGCTGATGCCTATAGGATGGGGAAGAGGGTGGTGTGTGTGATGGGTGGGAGGTGTCGAGGAGAAGGAAATTATAGTACTCTAAAATTCCTTTTTTTTTTTTTGGTTTCTTTATTACTTCATAGTTTTCCTACATAGTAATGGAGAAAAATAAGCATAAGTGAGGATTTAATAAATTAGAATAAACTATCATAAAAATAGTAATAGTTGTTTAATTCGATAATGACTTGTTGAATGTCCAGTTATTTCCCTGGACCTCAGTTTACCACCTATAAACTTTAGGCATTGAATAAAGCAACTCAATAAATATAATTACAAATAGTGATAAGTGCTCTGAGGGATATGAATGGGGTACTATAATAGGAGAACATACCAGTGTGTGTTTCAGGGGGGGCTTACACTGAGTTGTTAGAACAGGCCTCTAACAATTCAGCTACAACCTAAAGTTTGAGAAAGAGATTTGCATTTAAAGTTCTTTCTAGGGCCTCAGGGGTGGGGAACATCTCACCAGCAGACCATATAAGGCCCATGAAATCATTTGGTCTGTCCCTGCCAAGGCATTAGGGTGAGTTCATTAAATGTTTGACCAAATATAGGAGACTAATTTTTAAAAATTATTTATTTATTTATCTTTATTGTTGAGATTATTACAGATGTCCCTCTTGTTTTCTCCCATCACCCGCCTCCACCCAGTCCCCACCCTATCCCAGGCCTTCACCACCCCATTGTCTGTGTCCATAGGTAATGCATATATGCATATAAGATCTTTGTTTAATCTCTTCCCACCTCCCCACCTCCCTTCCCTCTGAGAATCATCAGTCTGTTCCATGCCTCTGATTCTATTTTATTGACCAGTTTATTCTGTTCATTAGATTTCTTATTTGTTTATTTTTATTTTTAGATTCAATTGTTGATAGTATGTATTTGCTGCCATTTTTTTGTTCATATCTTTTATCTTTTCTTTTTCTTCCTCCTCTTAAAGAATACCCTTCAACATTTTATAAATACTGGTTTCGTGGTGATGAACTCCTTTAGCTTTTTCTTTTCTGTGAAGCTCTTTATCTGACCTTCAATTCTAAATGTAGGTCCTTGCTATTCATCACTTTGAGTATTTCTTGCCACTCCCTTCTGGCCTGCATAGTTTCTGTTGAGAAATCAGCTGACAGTCATATGGGCATTCCCTTGTAGATAACTGTTTTTCTCTTGCTGCTTTTAAGATTCTCTCTTTGTCTTTAGCCCTTGGCATTTTAATTATGATGTGTCTTGGTGTGGTCCTCTTTGGGTTCCTCTTGTTTGGGACTTTCTGTGCTTCCTGGACTTGTAAGTCTATTTCTTTCATCAGGTAGGGGAAGTTTTCTGTCATTATTTCTTCAAATAGGTTTTCAGTATCTTGCTCTCTCTCTTCTTCTGGCACCCTCATAATGTGATACAAAGAAGAGGAATCTGCAGATCTCTCTGTAGCTCCTGCTGGGTGGCCCCAGACAGTGGCTGACTTTGCACCTCCCTGGAGACCCAAGAGCCAGTGTAACCAATGGTCAGTGTCAGACCATACCAGATTACAACTCTACACATCCATAAGTGACACACTCAAGGGGCAGTCTCAGTGAGCATCAAAGCCCCACTGAAGCAAGTCGTGCTCCATGGGGGTGTCTCCTGCAGAGCAGCTCTCCCACTGTAGTTGCAGCTGGTCCTCACAGCCAATTGACCTGGAGGTCAATTCCTCCTAGTGACACCAACAGCAATCAAGTCTCAACTACAAGACTGTGCTCACAGCCCACAAAGGGGTGCACCTAGAGTTCCCAGCTCAGGTGACTGGGGAGGCTGAGCCACTGGGCCCTATAGGACACCTACTACACAAGGCCACTCTACCAATCAAGGAGACATAGCAGCTCTACCCAATACATGGAAACAAACACAGGGAAGTAGCCAAAATGCGGAGACAAAGAAACATGTCACAAATGAAATAAATGGGAGAAAGCAAACTATTGGATATAGAGTTTAAAAACACGGTTATAAGGTTACTCAAGAATTTTCTAGAAACCTCCGAAAAAGAAAAAAAATGAGTGAAGAATTTAAATGGACAGTTCTCCAAAGAAGATGTACAAATGGTCAATAAACACAAGAAAATATAGTCAAACTCATTAATTATTAGGGAAACACGCATCAAAACAACGAGATACTATTTCAGACATGTTAGGATGGCTATCATTAAAAAGATGGACAATTCCAAGTGTTGAAGATGTGGATAAACTGAAACCCCATATATTCCTGGTAGAAATGTAAAATGGTTCAGCTGCTTTGGAAAACAGTTGGGAAGTTTCTCAAAATATTAAAAATAGACTTAACATATGTCCCAGTAATTAAACTCCTAGGTTTAGACTTAAGAGAATTGAAAATGTGCCCACAAAAATTTGCATATGAATGTTCACAACAACATTATTCATAATAGCCTCAAAGTGGAATAAACCCAAACGTCCATCAGCTGATGAATGAAAAAATGAAACATGGCATGTCCATGGAATATTATGGAGCTATAAAAAAAGCAAAGTACTGACTATGTTACAACGTGGATGAACCTTGAAAACACAATGCTAAAAGAAAGAAGCCTGATACAAAAGGCTATATATTGTATGATTCTATTTATAGGAAGTGTCCAGAATAGGCAAATCCATAGAAATAAGAAGTGGACTAGGAGAAAGGAGAATGAGGAGTGACTGCTAATGGGTAAAGGTTTCTTTGGGGGAGTGAGAAAATGTTATGGAATTAGATAGCAGTGATGGGTGCACGACCTTGTAAATAAACTAAAACCACTGAATTGTACCCCTTAAAAGGGTGAGTTTATGATATGTGAATTATAACTACAACAACATTTAAAAAATCTTTCCTGATATAATGCATATATATCAACTTCTCACACACCCTAACCCTGGTGTTCTTCAACTTGCCTCACTCTCTAAGAGAACTCCCACCCTCTATCACCATCATCATGGGATATATAATAGGGTGATCATGTTTTTAAAAAATCCTACTTCCTGGTCCCCATCTATTGGTCCCTGTAAATCTCTAATAATCAGGATCCTTCTCTAGGATTCCAAACCTGGGAATGATAAATAAGTAGTAAATTCTTTATCAGTGTGAGAAAGTGATTAGACTTAAACCTAAGTTGAAATCGTAAGTTGTTACATACCATGATAAGAAAGCTAGTCCACAGTGAAAGGCAAATTTAGCTGATCTTAGAAGGAAGCAGGAATGAAAAACAAAAAAACATGTTCTGGGGACATCCAAGTCCTGATTCCAGAGGTCCTGGACACCTGATACAGCTGAGACCTTCCCACAGTTTTGGGTGTCCAACTTCCTTGGGTTCCATGAATCAATAAGTTGTCTCTCTGCTTTAGTTAGTTCTATCACTGGCTGCCACACTGATATATCTTAACACTGCAAAGCTTATTGTGAATAACAATTGAATGTAGTTAGGAAAAAGAAAATGGTACTGAGAGCTAACATTTATGGAGGCCTTACTCTGTGTCAGGCACCATTTAAGGGCTTCAAGTGTCTTAACAAATTAGTCC
This sequence comes from Myotis nattereri, assembly GCF_964212035.1. Classification (NCBI taxonomy): domain Eukaryota; kingdom Metazoa; phylum Chordata; class Mammalia; order Chiroptera; family Vespertilionidae; genus Myotis; species Myotis nattereri. The sequence continues at coordinate 69,052,652 of NC_138086.1, forward strand.
TCACAAGATTCTTAGGAGTTAGGTGCTACTGTTATTCTAATTTACAGATGAGGAAACCAAGGCACAGAGGGCTAAAAATTTTACTCAAGTTCACACAGGTAGTAATCAGCAATGTCATATTCCTAATCACTGCACCATGTTGCCTTATATAGAGTAAAACACTGTATGTATGAAAAGCATTCTTGTTATTTGGAAGAAATCAACATAGGGAGTTTCCATGTTATTGTGATTAAATAACTATTCTAAGATGTAGGTTTCTTTTAGAAAACAGTATCTCATATAGAAACTTTCAAGGACTATTCATATATTTGGTACTTCTAACCTATGATCTTAGTTCTCTGCTTTTATTTTTTTAAATTTGTTTACTGATTATTACATATATGTCCTTATCCCCACATTACCCCCATCCTCCCTTCTCATGCCCTCACCCCCCTATTGTCTGTGTCCATTGGTTAGGCCCATATACTTGCATATAAGTCTTTTGGTTGATCTCTCCCCCATATCCCCACCCTCCCCTACTTTCCCTCTGAGGTTTGACGGTCTGATCAATGCTTCTCTGTCTCTAGATCTGTTTGTTTGTTTTTTTAAATCAGTTTATGTTGTTCATTATATTCCATAAATGAGTGAGGTCATGTGATATTTATCTTTCTCTGACTGGCTTATTTCGCTTAGCATAATGTTCTCCAGCTCCATCCATGCTGTTGCAAATACTTCTATTATCTGAGTCCAAACTAACTTTTATAGTGGCTCTGGTTATTACGGATGGTTGATAATGGTATTTTGGCTTATACAGTCACAGAGCTGCCTCAGTGTCCGTCTCTCTGTTATGCTCCCAAAGAAAGAAATGTTCATATTCTGGTGTTTTTATTATCAGGAGAATCAGTAAGTGATCTACGCAGAGTTTACACTAGAGCCTTACAGTTTGATAGAATATGATCACATCATCTGAAAGGCATTCAGCATCTGCTGTTGCAGCTGTCAGTCAAAAAGATGGCATGTGTGCTGCCTGGTTCTCCTAGCAAGAGCATCTCTACATTCATACTAAACTTATAAGCTGCTTTCTCAAGATGATTAGAATATCCGATTCTAGGGAATCCCAAAGCTTACCCAATTTATCCCTAGCCAAAGTTGGAAAGTTGTACATTAAACTTTACCTCTCCTTCCCCTCAGCCTTTCTTGCTGAAGGATGTGCCTACGATTTGTTAAAGGAAACACTCAAGGGACAGAGGCTTTTTCCTCCAGGCTCTTCAGTCCCCTGTGTCTGTTCCCTACAGAGTGCTAATTATTGATGGAAACTTGTTAGATGGAGTTTGTGCATCAGGCATCTTTGTACAAGCAACAGGAAATGAAACTACCACTTCATTTCACATAAATACCAAGTTGTCACCAAGAAGGCAACAACCAGAGCCAACTTCAGATATGAACTGGGGATCCCCTGGAAGCACGATGAGTCTAGATTCAAGTTAAAAAGGGTGCTGAGATGGGTGAGGAAACGAAGCTGGCCAGAAAATGCTTTATCTCTTGCAGGAAGAAATACCTGAAATTCCATGGTTTGTGTCTCAATCCTCAGTTTAAGACTTTGCTAGGTTATTGAATTGCAATTAATCTAAGGGGACATTTTCAATCTTATCAATGCTTGTGTCTTATTGTGATCAATTTTTAGGTCCTACCCTGAGAGTATGTTTTAGGGATAGAAAGAAGAATAACACCACACCCCAGGAAGGCGAGATATGGAACAGGAGCTTAGAACAAAACCGATTTTGTCCAAGTCATGCCTCATAGTACCATCTCTGACTGACTGACTGACTGGTCAGTGTCTCACTGGTTCACTTAGTCACTGAACCAAAGAGAAATCAGAGGGCCTGGGCATCCCCCAGGAGGAATTGGGAAGAATTCTTTTATAATAAGGAACTCATAATAGACCTCAAGTCAAAAGAAAAGGGAAAGGGAGACCCTGATGACATTGTGTTGTGGTTGCTAATAATCAGGTAGGTCATAAGTCAACATATTTGATTAACCATAATAAAGTAATGGCTTTGGGCAAAATTCTTCTTAAAAATAGTGAAGGAATAAAAATAAAATGAAACAGAAATAGAAGAACTAGGTACCCTTATCCTTTGAAAACCCAGTAAGAAAAATCACATAGACACACAAAATAAATAACAGCAATTCAAAGCAGCATGTCTATTAGTACAAATTAGTAAAATGGAGAGTAAGTGAAAATTGAATATGAGCAGGATTGATCAGAGAACACATCCTGCTCTCTGAAACCAAGATGGAGACATAGGTAAACATGGTACTCATATCCTCCCACAACCAAAGTTACAACTAAAATACAAAATAACCATCATTCAGAACCATCTGAAATATGGCTGAATAGAAGTCCTACAACTAGAGAATTAAAGAAGAAAGCACATTGAGACTGGTAGCAGGAGTGGAGGTGCAGAACAGGCTTGTTCGACATCCACACGTGGTGTGTTTTTAATTGGGAGAGATATCTTAGCTGAGGAGGCCCCCCATAAGGAACTAGAGGTCCTAACCCCACACTAGGCCCCCAGCCGAGGGTTCCAGTGCCAGAAAGATAAGTTGCAATAACTTTGGGCTGTAAAACTAGCGGGAATTGTGACTGAGTAACTTGTAGGCTGCTGGAGACCCAGGCAGTTCCTCTTAAAGGGCCAGCACACAGATTTACTCAGATTCACTCCCTCTGAGTTCCAGAGCTGGGTCAGCAGCTTGAAAGGATTCAAAGATATACAGGGAGAAACTAATTGTCTGGCATCAGGGCAAGAATGCAGGGGCAGCTTTCTTCCAGACAAAAGCAATGATTTCAAGGTTGGTCCATGCTGTAGAATAAGCATGTCAAACTCAAAGGCTAGCACAGGCCAAATAAATGAGGTTTGTGGCCTGCAGGCCTTGAGTTTGACATGCTTGCCATAGAATGTATCAGCACTCTATTTCTTTTCATAGTTGAATACTCCATTTAATGAATATACAATATTGTGTCTATCCATTCATCAGTCAATGGATATTTGGATTGATTCTACATTTTGGCTATTATGAATAACATTGCTATAAACATTCATGCACAAATTTTTGTGTGAACATGTTTTCAACTCCCTTTAGTCTATACCTAGGAGTGTAATTGCATGGATCTAACTCTATGTTTAATCTTTTGAAGAACTTCCAAACTGTTTTCCAAAGCAGAAGAACCTTTTTACATTCTCACCAACACAGTATGGGGGTTCCAATTTCTCCATATCTTCAACAATACTTATGATTGTCCATGCTTTGATCTGAAACCCCCTAATGCCTATGAAGTGGTATCTTATTGTAGGTTTTGATGTGCACTTACCTAATGACAACAATACTGAGAATCTTTTTATTTACTCCTTTGGAGAACTGCCCATTCAAAAGCTTTACTCATTATAATAGTAGGTTATTTATACTTTATTTTTGAGCTGTAAGTGTTCCTTATCTATTCTGGTTATCAACCCTTATCAGATATATTATATGTAAATATTTTATCCCATTCTGTGAGTTGTATTTTCATTTTCTTGAAGTAAAAATGTTTTCAATTTTGACAATGTTCAATCTATTTTTTCTTTTATTATTTATCCTTTTGGTACCATATCTAAGAAACAATTGCCTAACCCAAGGTCACAAATATTTAGTTCTATGTTTTCTTTTAAGGGTTTCATACTTTTTGCTCTTACATTATAGTCTAATTTTGGATTAATTTTTGTATATGGCATAAAGAAGGGGTTCAGCTTTATTTATTTATTTATTTATTTATTTATTTATTTATTTATTTATTTATTTTTGCCATGGACATCCAGTTGTCCCAGTATCATTTGTTGAAAATACTATTTTTTCTCCCACTGAATTCTCTGGATACCCTTGTTAAAAATCAGTTGACCATAAATGTATGGGTTGTTTCTGGACTGTCAATTTTATTCCATTGACCTATATGTCTAAACATATGCTATTTTTTTGCTAGTCTTGATTATTGTAGCTTTACAATAAGTTTTGAAATTGGTAAGTATGTGTCCTCAAACACTACTCTTCTTTTTCAATTGTTTTGGAAAGCATTGAAGCATTGACAGGCGGAAGAGTGGTAGGAGGTATCAGGTATTCTGGGTCCCCTTTATTTCATATCAATATTTACATCAGCTTGTCAATTTCTACAAAAAAGGTATAGAGTTTTGATAGACATTGTGTTTAATAGTTTAAAAAAGTTACAAAGAGTGACTTTTAGGTGGTAAGCTTTTCTAAGCAAAGAGGACAATCACTTTTAACTATTTTAATTGTTTGAAAGGACTAAATGCGGGGTATTTATTCCTGTTTTTAAATAGCTTCATTCATTTTGAAGAAACATGACATTAAGTAGATGCAAAACTGAATTTCAAAGGGTATTCATGAATAAAGATTTGCGCTTCTAAGTAATCTTCAGCACTCTTACCAAGAACCAGTGCTCTTTAATCAGCAACTTTAAAAAAAGATAATTTTGCAAGGGATACTTTTCCCTTTTGAAGAAATCTGATTGCTAATTATTAAAGAGAGTACTACAAACCTCCAATAACTAAGTGAGGAACAGACTGAAAGATGAATTTTCAGCAAATGAAAATTCAAAAAGCAATAACCACACTTCAATCTGTTGCTGTAAGCTCTTAAATACTACTTTCTGGAAGTCTGATTGCCTAGGATTTCAGTTAGTGATACTGTCATAGAAAAAGATTTTTAAATGCTTCCCACATGAGTTTGCATGCCAAACCCTTGCAGTTGATTTTCATCACTGCTTATTCTCTTCCTCAAGCCCCTCATCATTACCCACATCTCTTTACCAAGTGCTTCCTTCTTGGGGTAATTTCACATGTGGATTTTAAAAAGTATACTAAAATAAAGTTAAGATATAATATTAGATAAATAATTGATTTTCTGACATCCAGGGCACTACTGGCAATCTATAACAAACTATCTTTGTTACATCCTGAAAAGTAGCAGGGACTGGGCTGGGGAGAGAATGGATCAATTCAGGTGAGTGTGCACGTGAATAACATGATATGATGCTATTCACATTCCACTGACTCTAGGTGCAAAATTTCCTAATAAAAGAATTCTGATCCTTCTAAAGCAAATTCATCTTCAATAGGACTCAAGGTTGACTAGACAAATTAATTTTTTCTCTTTTGCAAATACTACATAATAGAAAAAAAAAATATTCAAATATATATATATCATTAATGTGAATTTTGCCAGATGCAAAAAATCTTATAAAATGTCTAATTTATGGATTATATGAGGCATAATTTTTTTTAATCCTCACCCTAGAATATGTTTTATTGAGTTTTAGAGAGAAAGGACTGGGGAGAGGGGAGAGAGAAACATCAATGTGAGAGAGAAACATCCATTGGTTGCCTTCCATACTCTCCCCTACTGGGGATCGAACCCGAAACCTAGGTATGTGCTCTGACTGGGAATAGAACCCTAACCTTTTGGTGTACTGGACGATGCTTCAACCAATTGAATCACCCAGCCAGGGCACATGAGGCAAATTTTAATCTCAAAGTGGCAATTTTCAATCACTCAGTTTGCTTCTAAATCACCCACTTTCCTCCAATGTCAGAGATTCTATGTTCAGAGAAAGAAATTCATTTTAATACAACTACATAGAAAATATAACCAGTGAAGTAAATCTAGAAAGAAAACTCAAGCATTATATTTCAAAAGGAATACACGTGATATTTTTCTTATCTAGTATTTTTAATTCAATGATCTACTTAGCTTCCCATGAATTTTCCTAAATTACCAAAAGAAGAACATATGTAGATTTAACATGACTGGGCTTCAAAGGGTGACACGTATTAAGTTCAATACCCATACCCACTTATATACAGATATATTCACACACAGATATATTCACCCTCACCCGTTTTACTGAAAGGTTTAACCTGCCACTTAGGTGTGTTTCTGAGAACATCCTTATTTAGTCTGCTTTTAAACAACTCAAGCCTGGGCTCTCCCTACTACAAAATTCTTGTGGAAAATTATTATAATAAAGTACACTTTTCCAGAGAACTGGGATTTTAATGCGTTCATTTTTTAACTTGTTATTATTCAAGAATGTACATCTTTTTTGACCCTGGCTCACATAAAAAAATATACATTGCAACTTAATCTACCCAACTGATTTCACAACTTAGTGATGGTTCCCAACCTGCGGTTTGATAAATGCTCTTCAAAGACAGTCTTACCAGATGGGAGTAATCCAAGAATTGGACCTGATAACCCCAGCTTTGACTCAGCTGCTACCCTACTTCCAGCGACTAAGGCGGCTTATATTCTTTCCTGTTTTCTTTCTTCTGTGATAGTCTCAGATGCCATGTACTGTAGGTAAATACAAACATTTAAAGAGATAAGACCCAACAATCTTGTAGCATCAGTCATACACTTTTTAAAAAACCCTCATCTTGAACAAAGCAGTCTCTAAAATTGGTGATTATGTAATCAGCAATCAAGAGAGGGGCACACATTGAAGGAGAAATAGTCGCCCAAAAGCAAACACATACAGTGTTAATGCTCTGCAATCTGCCTTTCTCTAGACTCATTTTTTATCCTTTGTCCTCCCTACTGTCAATTTTTTTGCTCAGTAAGTAGAATACGGTTGCCTTCTTTGCCCTAATGTCTGCTTTCTTTCCCAGAAAGTTGCTTTTCTGTTAGACTTATGGCAGCCTTCCATGCAGTCTCTCCCCATCCTTCTCTTGCACTCTCTGAATAATGGAAGCTCTTTTATTCCATCCAGGGCACTAGTTCTCACTTGACTCCTCACCCACTAATAAATCACTCATTGCTCAAGGATTCCCAGTAAACTCTGGCTCCCCTGTTTCCCCTGCCAGAACATCTTTGTAAGCTTTCATCAAACAAAGGCACATGATTACATAGCCAACCTAGATAAAAATACCACAAAAGAGGGGTTTGAAAAATTATTTCATTACAGACAGCATCGTTGTCTATTGGGTAGATATTAGTCATTGTATCTACCCAGCATAAGATAAGCATTTTATTTGATTTACCCAGGGATTAGGTGACATTAACTGACCCATAGGGAATTCCCTGCTCCAGCTCTGGCCAGAGGAAAATTCCCTTTAGTAGTTCAGCCTTTCTGTTTCACTGCACATATCACCTTATTAGTGAGGCGGCCTCACTTTTAAACTTCCATTTCATCAGTTGTGGGTTTTGTTAATTACTTTAACTTTTCCTACAATGAATCATTCTTTGCTTGTTACTTAGTGAAACTAAACATTAATTAAACTTGAAACCTACAGTGAAGTAGCTCTGTTAAAAAATGTTTTAGGCTGAAACCGGTTTGGCTCAGTGGATAGAGCGTCGGCCTGCGGACTGAAGGGTCCCGGGTTCGATTCCGGTCAAGGGCATGTACCTGGGTTGCGGGCATATCCCCAGTGGGGGATGTGCAGGAGGCAGCTGATCGATGTTTCTCTCTCATCGATGTTTCTAACTCTCTATCTCTCTCCCTTCCTCTCTGTAAAAAATTAATAAAATATATTTAAAAATAAATGTTTTAGCATCTGCCGTATCATCTTTTTGGAAGTCATATCTTGTTATTCCATCTAAAAAAGATGATCTAGGTAATATTTAATACCATGTGGCAAAGCTCAATAAAAAAATAACTTACTTGACTCTTTTTACTCTATTACTTTTGCTCTGATTTTAACTAATAAATATCCATATATAATTTTTCTAGTATTATATAAAGGTATAAAAATAAAAGTGAATGTCAACCATCATTCCACCACCTAGAAATAATCACTGACAATGTGGTTATTTGGTACATATCCATGGAGGCTTTTCTCATATACATGTCACACACACACACACATGCACTCGCACACACACACACACATACACACACACACACTAATACAATATTTTTTAAAAATCTCAAAAGCAGCTGCCTTTGGGTGATTGGATTAGGGATAATTCTTGTCCTGCTCCTTTACATCTTTCTCTCCTTTCCACACTTTTTATAATGTCCATGCATTGGTTGCAAGTTGCAAAAAAAGAAAATAAAAAACGAAAAAGACTAATCGAGGGGCCATGGTGATGAGAAGCCATGAGACCCGCAGATAGGCAGGGGGAGTGGGATGGGGAGGGAGTGCTGGTGGGACTGGGGAAAAGTCTGCAAAGGAAGGACGTTTCAACTAGTCATACCTAAATCTCCATTCCCACTGCTGTTTTCTCAGAACTTGCACACTTGGACACCTTTGCTGTCACTTTCACATGTTTATATTTTCCAGGGCTTTGCTAGTAAGAGTTGATGAAAAGAAAATTACCTAGATCTTTTGTCATTGTCAAGAAGTGAGGAATAATTTATAAGTATTTCCTTAGCTTCTGCTGGTTGGATCATTATGAAAAATCCTGCTCCTAGATAGGATGTAGCTGGCAGGAGAGATGTGATTATTATCTGTGTCCTCCATCAGGCTCGGAGAGGAGGAAGTGCACACATCTCAGCAGGGCTAGCGCTGACTCCCCATAGGCCACTATTTCAATTCAACTCTGCTAAATTACACTCCCTCGCCAATCCCAGGAAACTCCCCTCTTTCCCTAATGAAGCATTTATCACCCTCTCCACAGTGAATCTACAGCCTGTTCCCTCTCCTGCACCTTCATATCTCGGCCCATCCATCTCCTCCCTTTGTTTTACTTTAGGAGGGAGGCTTGTTATATATTGCTTGTATAATGCTTTAATCATGGATTATGAGTTGCTTTACAGCTCCCTGAATGCCTTGGCAAGGTCTCTATATAAGTAAAATTATTATTATTAAAGTCAATTAATCAGAGGCACAATTCACTTCTCAGTGTCTGACATCCTGAAAGCTTACTGATGTAGAAAAGCCTTTTGGTTTCCTTCCAGTGTAACAACATTTTGGGGAATCAAAAATATAGGACGTGGCACTACTGAGGTCCTTAATTAAATTGTAATTTGTACATACATATGGATGCATTTCTTTTTGTTGACCTGTTAAGGATCAATGATTGATTAGCAGTGAAATAAGATATGGTGCTGAGTAATTATGCTTAGGAAGTACTGGTGAGACTTGTCATATAATTTGCAAGCTATTTTAATTTATACTCAGCCAAAGAAAGAAGGGGAGAAGCAGCTCCTTGTATAATTGGAATTTTGCATCCACCTAAATTTCTTTTGAGAGGTTTACTGACTGGAGTAGTTAATTATTTGATTTTTCTTTTTAGTAAACTTTTTATTGCAGCATACATAAATACATACAGAAAAGTGTGCAAATCATAAGTATACAGCTCAATAATTTTCACAATGGAAGCAGAAAATGTACCACTCAGATTAAGCAGCACAACATCACCACTCCTCGGAGACCGCTCACACCACCTCCCATTATTACCCAAAATTACCCATTATTACTCAAAAGTCATCCTGGCCTGGCCAGGATGGCTCAGTGGTTGAGCATTGAACCACGAACCAAGAGATTGTGGTCCGATTCCCGGTCAGGGCACATGCCCGGGTTGCTAGCTCCATCCCCAGTGTGGGGTGTGCAGGAGGCAGCCGATCAAGGATTCTCTCTCATCATTGATGTTTCTATCTCTCACTCCCTCTCCCTTCCTCTCTGAAATTAATTAAAACATATTTTTTTTTAAAAAGTCATCCTGACTCCCTACCCCAGATTAGTTTTGCCTATTTTGGAATTTTCTATACATGCAGTCACACAGGTTGTATTTTGTTGTTGTTGTTGTTGCTGTTATTCCTCACTTCAGTATATTTTTCCCGTTGATTGAGAGACAGAGAGAGAAACATCAATGTGAGAGAGACACATCAGTTGGTTGCCTCCCACACGTGCCTGACCAGGGCCAGATATCAAGCCTAGAACCAAGGTATGTGCCCTTGACCAGAATCAAACCCAGGACCCTTCAAGTCCAAGGGCCAACACTCTATCCACAGGGCCAAACCAGCTAGGGCAGACAGGCTGTATTCTTGTGTCTACTCAAAGATTTGGCTTCAGTGGTACTCAGGTTTATAATTTATTTATTAAATACCTTCCATGAGGCAGGAATTGGAAGGGCTTATTAGAGACAGTACCCGCCCGATAGTCTTTCACTGGGGGGTGAGGGCACCGATGTGCAGAGAGACGGGGGCAGGTGCTTGTTAGTGGTTCTGTGAAGAAAGACAGTGGGTCTCAAGGCCAATGGGGCTCTGTCCCACTCGGGCTCAGTAGGTAAAATAAAAAGACTTCTTAGGTTTCTTGATACCTATTGTACATTTTTAAATTATCTAAGGACTTGGAAAAAGAGCAGGAAGGCATGATAGTGCTGTTTGGACATATTATTCTGGAGAGACTTTCTGGGTTGTTTCTGGGGCCCTTCCCTTTCAGCTCATTCCATTCTCCTCCTTTTTAAACTTTATCTATCCCTGGCCTCCTCTACATCCCCTCCGCCTCTGGATTCTCCTCTCCCTCTCCCCTCTTTCTTAGTCTCCCCCACATCTTCTCTGGATCCTTCTCTCCTGAGTGACCCTTGCTTCCAGGGTGAGAGGAAACAAAAGCTTAAAGCTTCTGTGCTCTTGATGCTCAACTGCTCTGCCCACTCACCTTCCCCTGTGCCTTCCTTAGGGTTAGTGGGCTCACAGCACACTTGGGAGCCGAGCCGACGGCTGACGGCCAAGCAGGTGGAAGGGAAGATAAAAGGAAGGGTAGACGTGGCTGGAGGATGAACAGAAGAGACTGGCAAACCCATTTCAATCAATTCTATTTCCTTTCCCACTTTACGTCCTGTGGTCAATTGAATTGGGTTTAGCTGATTTAATATTTATTGTGTTCCTTGTTCTATCACCAAGCCCTATTCAGTTTCGGTGTTGGTGTATGGATAGAGTTTTGTTTTGTTTTGCGTCCTATAAATCCACCCTTCTCTCTGAAAACCCAAAAGGTGGTTTGTGGTGATTGCTGGTCCACAGAGGGGAGGCTGCTCTTGTGTCTCCTGCCAGAGGGAAGCTCAATGCTCAGCATCAATGAGAGACCATTTACAATACCAGCAAGGGACCGGACCTCCTACTTCATCATGATGGAAGAAGCACCAGCCTGTGTTTTTTTCATCTGATTCCGACAGGGTGGTTTTTGTATCTTCCCCACTGGCTGCCTAAATTGGAGACTTGGCTGAAAATGAACTGGCTTAAGTTCAATCCAGTCAAAATGAATGCCGAGGACTGGTCAACTATAGAAGCTGGGAGAGAGCCTCACACAGATTCCCTCCAGCTGCAGTTTCAGAGGACAGAAGGTGACTACTGTGCAGCAGAGCATGGAGATGGCCAACTTCAAAGGGCTCTGGATCAAACCATCTGAGTTCAAATCCTGGCTGCATCGAGTAGCTGGGTGACCCTAGGCAAGCCGTCTAACCTCGGAGGCTGCTCACCAGTCTTACACTTGAGATGGTAGAACAGGCCTCGCAGGTGCTTGGCTGGAATCGGTGCGATAATGTGCGTGAAAGACCTGGCGCCTGGCCTGGCACAGCTCCCACAGTGAGCTGTGTCTTTATCTCCCTGGATAGGATTGTTTTAAAACCAGAGGATGCTCTGGGACTACATGCAGAAGCCTGCTGATGTCAGGCCCTATGAAAAAAGGCAGGTTTTGGAAGAGGCCAGATTTCAGGTCCCATTGGAGGTTGCAGCTCTCTGGTTTGCATGTCTGATGAACAGATCATATGGAAGGCCAGAGGTCCCATTACCTCAACAGATAGAGTCTAAGGATCTTTCGGCATTACCAAGCTGTCACCAGGACCCAGACCTTGAATGATAGAGAAGTGCCGCTAAAAGAAGCATCTCCTTGTGCTTCTTTGAGCTGAAATTTCAATAAAAATCAGAAATAATAACTTAGCCAATACAGCAGCTCACACTGCTTACACTCCCACAGGGAAGTAAAACTCACTGAATAATTATAAATATCATGTAAATACTGCCTGGCCAGCATGGCTCAGTGGTTGAGCGTCAACCTATGAACCAGGAGGTCACAGTTCGATTCCTGGTCAGGGCACATTCCCAGGTTGTGGGCTCTATCCCCAGTGTGGGGCGTGCAGGAGGCAGCCGATCAATGATTCCCTCTCATCACTGATATTTCCATCTCTCTCTTCCTCTCTGAGGAAGAGAGAGATGGAAATATCATATAAATCCATAAAAATATATTTTTAAAGTATCATATAAATCCATAAAAATATATTTTTAAAGTATCATATGGATACTGATGTAGATGCTTAATAGATAGTAAAAATAGAGTGCTTGGGTTTTTTGGGTTTTTTTTATATTTTTTTATTGATTAAGATATTACATATGTGTACCCTCTACCCCCCCCCCCCCCCCGCTCATCCCCTCACCCCCCCGTTGTCCATGTCCATTGGTTAGGCCTATATGCTTGCATATAAGCCCTTTGGTTGATCCTTCCCCCTTGCCCCCACCCTCCCCTACCTTCCCTCCAAGGCCTGACAGTCCAATCAAAGCCTCTCCGTCTCTGGATCAGTCCTTGTTCATCAGTTTATGTTGTTCATTATATTCCACAAAGAAGTGAGATCTTGTGGTATTTATCCGCTCTCCAGTTCCATCGATGCTGTGGCAAATGGTAAGAGTTCCTTTTTCTTCTTCCTCTTCTTAAAGAATACCTTTCAGCATTTCATATAATGCTGGTTTGGTGGTGATGAACTCCTTTAGCTTTTTCTTATCCGTGAAGCTCTTTATCTGACCTTCCATTCTGAATGATAGCTTTGCTGGATAAAGTAATCTTGGTTGCAGGTTCTTGCTATTCATCTCTTTGAATATTTCTTGCCACTCTCTTCTGGCCTGCATGGTTTCTGTTGAGAAATCAGCTGACAGTCGGATGGGTACTCCCTTGTAGGTAACTGACTGTCTTTCTCTTGCTGCTTTTAAGATTCTCTCTTTATCTTTTGCTCTTGGCATTTTAATTATGATGTGTCTTGGTGTGGTCCTCTTTGGATTCCTTTTGTTTGGGGTTCTCTGCGCTTCCTGGACTTGTAAGTCCATTTCTTTCACCAGGTGGGGGAAGTTTTCTGTCATTATTTCTTCAAAAAGGTTTTCAATATCTTGCCCTCTCTCTCCTTCTGGTACCCCTATAATTCTGATGTTGGTACGCTTGAAGTTGTCCCAGAGGTTCCTTACACTATCTTCATATTTTTTGAATCTCTTTTCTTTTTTTTTTTTCGGTTGGGTATTTTTTGTTTCTTTGTATTTCAAATCTTTGACTTGATTCTTGGGATCCTCTTGTCTGCTGTTGGATCTCTGTAAATTATTCTTTATTTCAGTCAGTGTATGCTTAATTTCTAGTTGGTCCTTTTTCATGTCCTCCATGGTCTCACTATACTCCTTGAGGGATTCATTAAATTTATCGGCGGTTTCCATAAAATTCTTGACAAACCTTATAAACGTGGCCTTGAACTCTATATCCAGTCGTCTGCCCTCCTCTGTTTCTGCCAATTGTGACCTGTTTCTTTGTCTCCGCATTTTGGCTGCTTCCCTGTGTTGATAGAGTGGCCCTGCGCGCCAGGTGTCCTGTAGGGCCCAGTGGCTCAGCCTCCCTAGTTACCTGGGGTGGACACTCTTGGTGCACTCTTGGTGCCTTGGTTGTTGTAGGATCACTGGGAGGAATTGACCTCCAGGCCAGTTGGCTGTGGGAAGCAGCTGTGTCTGAAGTGGGAGAATGGTCCCCCTCTGACCACTGGGTACAGTGGCTCCTGGATCTAAGGAGGTGCTAATTCAGCCCCTGCCTGAGGCCACACAGCCGGAGCCACGAAGAGGCTCAGCTGTGAAGCAATGCAAGCCGCTGCGGGGCCTTGGGCCTTCTCTTGGAAGTTCCGGGTCTGCTTGGCTGGGCTGTAGTTAGGTACATTCACATGCAAAAGCCTCTGCTGCAGCCTGGGTGGGGCAGGGTCTCAGGGAGTCAAAAGGGCGGAGAAAGAAGCTATGGCTGATTCTCCGTGCCCGGAGTCGCGCGTCTCAGTGTCCCGGTAACGGTTGCAAGCACCTCTGAAGGAAATCCGCCCTCAAGTTCGCCCGCTGCCACCTGACAGAGCAGCCTCTCCCTGTATGAGTTTTGGGTCCCCAGAGACTTTCCGGAACTGGAGTTCAGAGCAGTCGGGAGCTTGTGATTCAAAAAGACAGCCGCGTCCTCAGGTGCCACCCCCTTTCCGCGCGCGCGAGCCGCCGCCGTACCTCTGCACTCAGCCTCCACAGCTCCTCTGGCTCTCAGCGTGTTTTTCTTTTCTTCTAGTTGTAGAAATTACACTCAGCCAGCCTTCCTGTTGTTCTGGACGATGTTTGCTCCGTCCTTTGGGATAATTTTCAATTGTTGTGGGAGGCGACTATTTCCCGGTGTTTATCTATGCCGCCATCTTAGTTTCTCTCGAGTGCTTGGGTTTTTTGATGATTATTGTCTCAAAGGATGTATGGGAGAATTACATGCATGTATCTTGTGCATAAATAAAAGCTTAATATCTTTTTTGTTATAAAACACTTATTTAGAGCCTGTACCTGGAATCATGTCTTATGTTGTTAGATATGGGAAAAGAAACCTCTTCCCAAAAGGAGCCACAATCCAGTGTTCGAATTCAGGGATATTTCTCTGAGGAAGTGCAGCTCTGAGGGTGCAATGGTAGGAAAAAAGATTTGAGACTAAAACAATTGATTTCTCTTTTTCTCTTATACACTACATCCCTTAAGTCAGGAAATCCTGTTACCTCTACCACAAAAATATAACTAGAATCTACCATTTCTCTGCACTTCTCCTCTACCATCGAGACCAAACCATCATTATCATCTCTCACTTGGAATAACCTCCTAACTGGTGTCCCATCACATGATTCTAAACACTGCAGACTGGGTGGCCCTATGCCACTCCTATGCACAGGCTTTATGCTCTATGGCTTCCTACTTCACTCAGAGTAAAAGACAAGGTCCTCACAGTGGCCCTAATAGACCTGGGATCCCATTCCCTCTCTGACCTCGTCTCCTATCACGTTCCTTTGACCTCTCTTGCTCTACTACTCCGTGTTGCTCCTTCACCCATCATCCCAGCTACCTTCCCCCAAAGTCTTTGCACAGGTTCATCCCTCAGTCTGGCCCATTCTTTCCCATAAAGCCATGTGACGAACCCTTCATGATCTTCAAACTTTTATTCAAATGTCACCTACTCTATGAGGCTTAACCTTATCACAGTATTTTTAATCATGACTCTCTCTCTCTCACCCCCCCCCCCCACAAACACACACACAAACATACACCATCATCAACAACAACAACAACTCTAGCACTCTGGTACACCTAACTTACATTTCTATCATTTACTTACTGCTCTATATTTGTGTGATTTGCTCACTTATTATTGTTTATTCTTCATTTTCCTCCACCAGAATGTAAATTACACTTTTGCTATTCACTACTGTATTTTAAGTACCTGGAACACTTAACAATGAATATTTATTAAATGGATGAATTAATCACATAATCAGGGTAGGAAGATACTTTAGAAATAATCTGGCCTCTCCCACCTCATTCCTCAGACTTCTCAGGATGTATCTAATACACAAACTGAGGACAGTCTGTACTTCTATGCTCAAAATTCAGTGCTGCTAAGACTGCACTCCTGAGCAATGGATTTAATCACATAGTTCAACCTGATGTCAACCAGTGCTTCTAAAATTCTCTGCAGTGCAGAAACTTTAAAAAAAAATTCTAATCTCCAATAGACCATTACTTTTATACATTACAACAAAAATTAAATACTAGAAATGAATTTTTTAAATAGACATAATAACAAATTAATAAAATATAGGACAGTATTACAGGGATCAATGGGAACACAATTACTCTGTCAAGTTGCTATAAAAATTTCCAACACTTACTCTTAATTTCTACCCTCATGTCATGGTATCGATGTAACAACAGTTGAAGAGACACACTTTGAGGAGCACCAGTCTAGACCCTGCTTCAGAATTTACTCCTCTCTCCTGCCTCTCCCAAGCTTTCAGCATGCTCCCCCTCTCAAGCCCGCAGGCACAGTAGATTAGCCAATGTGTTTTGGAACCTCTGACCACAATGTCTTCCTGGGAAGGCCTCTAGAGGCCTGCTATGGAATCCTTGAAAATTCTAGTTTAAAGAAATCCAGTGAATTGACCTTGAAATGTGGGACAAAGCCTTATCTTTCTAAAATGGTTTACTCTTCTATTGGGGAGTGGCAAAGCCACATTTAAAAGATTATCTTACATTTTATTATGCTGTTAATAAAAACATTTCCTAAAATGCAACATGCCTAATACAGTTTGTGTATATGGTACCTGGAATCATTCAAAAATAAATTTAAAATTTTATCCATATGTATAAATATAGTGAACAATATATTTCCCTTATTACACAGTAGTGAATAGTCTATTGTCTGGAAACAGTAATAATATGAATTGCATCCATAAAAAAGATGTGACCATTTAAAAACTGAATATGTTTTGAGAGAGTAAGTTGAAATATAATTTTGAAAATAAAAAGGCAGTGAACTCATATTTCTCTAGACATTTAAAAAATATGACACATGCAACAGAATTCATATTTCAGTGTACTGTGCTTTCTCCTCTTAACAATACCCTGATTGAGCTTTTGTAGTTACCAGGCATTTGTTTTCAGTGTATGTACAGGATTTCTCTATGGAGATACGTCCATAACATGAAGGCATCCAATATAGAAAATGACATGCAATGCCTTTATTCTTCCAGTTTAAATAATGCCATGACAGCCACTTGGCAGACTGCAGTGGAGAGGAGGCCTCTGTAGGGAGCTGCAGGTTATAACCAGTAAGGGAAGTGTCAAACTGTTCCTGGGATACAGCGTATCAAAACCTGCTCTTAACTGTGCAGCATCACTGGAGATAAATTCCAAGGAGAACAAGCAACTTGAAAAATTGGGTTGTTTAGTTGAACAAAGAAGGAAGTTGATAATGGTAGAAGTTGTCATTTTTGATGCACTTATAACTTCTAGAAAATAGATTCCCACCTTTAAAAAAATCCTAATCCCAATCCAAATCTTTTTTATTTTGCTGATCTATCCACGTTTGAAAAATTAAAACCTGGGAAAAGTTGGACTTGGAGCACTGCACCATCACTTCCTCATGGGTTTCCCAAGACAAGCCTTCCTGGGATTCCTTGTCTGGCTAGAGCCCTGTGTGAGCCCTTCTCACTCCACGAACCTCAGCGCGTCTTCCCCACTGTGGCCTAGCACCGGAGCTGGGCTGTTCCCCAGAAGACAGAGTGGCTGAATGCAGATGTGCCTCTCACCGAAAGCAGAACTACCCGAGGGACTAAGTGTTCCAGGAAGTTGAAGTTTAGAAGACAGAGCTGTAGCACAGAGAGGACTGAGAATGGGAGGAAAAATAATAGTGAAAATAAGAGTTAAAAAGGTCAACAGAGGAGGCAGCTTAACACAAGAGAACAGCTCCCTGGGCCACAGTGACACAAGCGGTTAAGAAACAGTACAGGGAGGTCAAAACCAGGGGACCAGGTCCTCTCACTTCAGGAGCCGTGAGCCAAGTGCTGTGATGCCAGTTATGCGAGGCTCCTCTGCCAGCCAGGCGCCTCCCCCACTCTTCCTAAAGAAAGTGTTCCTTGCCTCCCGGCTTTGTTCCACTGGTTCTTCTCCGTAACATCTGGCCAGTTCTTCAGTGCCCAGACCACATGCCACTGTCGCCCCTACATGCTGTCCCCACGTAATGAACTGTCCCTATGTTGTTCAGCTGGGTGAACTGCCTTCCCACTCCTCCACCCCTTGTGTGTCTATCGCAGCACTTACACCAACCAGGTGCAAGGTCTACCCTAACCCCCAAGTGAATGTGACCTTTTTGTCTCCTGAGCCCCTCAGCACTTTCCTAGGTCGTGACATAATCTGGTGTGTGCATCCTGGTCCCATTGCCCTTAGTAGATGAAACTCCGCAAAGGCAAGAATGAGGTCCCATTCATTTGTGTATGCCCTGCAGTGCCTGGCTGAAGAAATGGGTGCTTGATGAATATCTGTATACAGTAATATAGCTACTTTTCTCCTTAACAGAGAAGAGTTCTCATAATAGCTCATAATAGACAGGTAGGAGAGAGACATATGAGTGGAGTTCCATGCCTTTCCACAGTAGCTGTTTCTCCTCTCCCAGGTCTGCACAATGAAGGTGGATTTCTTCCATCTCTTGCCCTGCCCTCAATTTTTCTTGTGAACACCTGGATAAGAGCCTGTGAATGCATGGAAATTCACACCTTGTGTCTGGATCTCCCAGGAATTCTAACTCTCATAACAGCCCACACTCAATCTTCAGCAATTTGTTAAGACTGTTAGCTGTATTATTTTTACCAGCTTATTTGACACCCAGCATCTGATGCAGGTTAAGCAACTGCTCATGTTCTGGTCTTTCCAAGATCTCAAGCGACTTGGTTGCTCTGCCTCCTGATCTTTCTGATGGGCTCGA
The DNA here is from genome assembly GCF_964212035.1 of Myotis nattereri. Classification (NCBI taxonomy): domain Eukaryota; kingdom Metazoa; phylum Chordata; class Mammalia; order Chiroptera; family Vespertilionidae; genus Myotis; species Myotis nattereri. The sequence continues at coordinate 69,071,179 of NC_138086.1, forward strand.
GATGTCATTTTTTTGTAGACTAATTTTTCTCTTGTTGTAAGGCTGAAATGCTCTTTCTTCATACACAGCTTTTGATGTAGCAAATGCATTTTTTCAATACCCATCAGGAAGGAGAAACACATGCATTTCTGATTTATATATAATGGACAATTAATAAGAATTTCAGGGCTATGCTAATTCTCCTGCTCTGTTACAATATATCCAAAGGGACCTGAACCATCTGGATATTACATAAAACATATTGGTCCACTGTTTGATGACATGGTTATTAATTAGGCCTATTAAGCAAGAATTTGCAAGGAATCTGGATGCCTTGGTATGACAATACATGTCTCCAGGTGCTGGATAGGAAATAAGCCACATGACAATTCGGAAGCCTTCCACATTGGTGCAGTTGGTGATCTGGGACATGATGTGACATCCCATCCAAAGGTAAATTATTGCAAGTGTATCTCCTATTGCTACATATAGGCTTCTTCAGATTCTGGAGGCAACATATACTCTTCCTACTCATTTATAAGTGATATGAAGGGCTGCTATTTCTGAGTGGGGAGCAGAGCAGGAAAGAAATCTGTAGTGGATCTAGGCTGTGGTACACGCAACACTATTTTATGGGCTATACCACCCAGTAGACCCCATAGTAATAAGAGATGTATGAGAGAGAAGGAGGCTGTCTGTCAAGTTCCAATAGCAGACGTCTCCCTTTGCTGAAACAAATAGCTCTTGGCATGCTACATTGTCTTGGTAAAAGCTAAGCATCTAACCATGGGACATCAAGTGTCACATGGCCAAAATTATCCATTGTGATGAACTGGGTACCCTCTGACCCATCAATTCACAAACACCTATTCATTTTTAAATGGAAGTGATACATCAGAAATCAATCTCAAATAGGTCCAGAAAGCATAAGAAAGCACAGGAACAGTGGCCCAGATCCACTGCTGCAATGTCTCTCCCTCAGGTCATGACTATGACTTCAGGGTGGGTTTCCCCAGGATCAACTGATGCAAGACAAAAACGCTGGTTTCGTTTCATGGATGGGTAAGCTCTGTATGTTGCTGCAAATTGAAAATAGACTGTTGTTGCACTAGAGCCCTACTCAGTGGAAGTAAAAGGTGGTGGTGAATGAAATCCTCCCAGTGTACAGTTTTGAGTGGTCAGAGAGAAGACCCAGGTGTAAGGTTACAGTCAGACTTAGGGGCAGTGGTGAATGGCTTGGCTAGTTGGTCAGAAGCCTACAAAGTACAAGATTAGAAACTCAAGGACAAGAAGGTCTGCAGAAGAGTTATGTGGACAGCCCTATGAGAATGAGCACAGCCTGTGAGGATCTTCTGTACCCACTGCAGAAGATGCACTAATTCACCAAATGAAAAGAAAGACTGGGTCAGACGATGTCAGCTAGCATCTGTCCTCAGCTTTCCAGTGCCTGCACAATATGCTCATGAATAACAGAGTCCAGCTATGCCTGGGCCTAACAATATGGGTGGAAGGAGAGGAAAAGAATCCTAGGAGACAGAGTTCAAATTAGAAGTGACTGAGTCAATCTTGAATTAGCCTGTTAGTTTCTACCATCAACAGAAGTGGGGGCTCAGAAGTTAATTTAGTTATAAATAATAAAGCATGTAAATTTTTGCTTGGATTGCTTACTTCTAACCAATATCTTACATAGCTAACTTTGTGGTTTCCACTTGGTATTTTGCAAACGTTAAAAGAAATTTACTCTAGTGTCAACACATTTGTAGGAAACAGCCTCTTTTGATGATCTCTCAGAAAGCATGGCTATTGCATGCAACTGTTACACAAAATTTAAGGGTTCTAACAAATGGTCACATCTTGAATTGTAAAGCAATAAGCTAAAATTTCTGCTTGGCTATACCACCTACCCATACAGTAGCCCAGGCCATTTGGCACTCTTGCCCTGATCCTCAGAATAAAAAAAAAAAAATGATTATTTTGTTATACAGGAGAGTTTACCGATCTTTCTGCTGCCTTACTTCTTCCAAGGAACTCTGATGATCTCATCTTCCTCCTCAACTTGTCCTCCTAACTACCCATCAAACTTTTTCTTCCCTAAAAGGCATTCTGCTGTCAATGATTGGGTGAATACTTTTTTTAAAATCCAAACTATAGAAGCATTACACAGAATATACTAGCATGGGAATTGTCTACTACAGTGCCAGGCACTATGCAGCAGACACCTGTACAATTGGTCCAAGTGGTAGTTATAATTGTCACTATCATATAGTTTCAGCAGTGAGAAATGAGGAAAAGGAAAAGCAATTTCCATCTCAAAGGACAATATGTGTCCAGTAATCTAACTTTTGTCCTCATCTTCCTTACACAGGCAGCTCTTATTCACTGTACGATAATGATGGAACCATACTGATAGTTTTAATCTTTATACAGGGCTGTCCGTTGCACTCTGTTCTGCCTCCTACAGCTGTCTTGCTAATAACGGCCACTGTTCACAATGGAAATTTAAAACAGTGCCAAGCAATCCAACATCTGGAGCCAAAGCTCCAAGCATGTCCTCTACTGAGTGTGGTTCAGTGGTGAATGTGTCATGATTAGGGTAAAAATACAAAAGATAGATGTCTGTTTCCTGGGGAAGGGGGGAGAGTTAGTTACTAATAACCAAATACTATTCACTTAGATCTATCTAGAAAAAATTTTTATATATAAAATGGAAAGATTCAGCATATAAACTTATTTATTTATTCTGAAAGGGAAAGTAAATGTAGTAAGAACAGCTTTAAAACAATGACTTTTGAAATTTAAATAGCGTATTTTATCTGTCAATTCAGTATTTAGAGGCCATTTTGTGCAGGGTGGGCATGATTTAACTGTTCTATCTACATCTATGACACACTCAGTCCTTTCCTGTCATTTTTCTTTTCAATATTTCAAGGACCAGTTGAAATTTTTGCAATAAAAATTTAGTATTTGAAATTTTCGTATTTAAGTGAAGCCCATCCTCCCACAGAAAAGATTGACCAAGGTTCCTTATGGTTTAGCAGCAACCTGGGGGCAGGAGCTCAGCCAGCAAATAGGAAAAATGTTCTAATCCACAGGAGCCAACCATATTTCCTTTATATACACTGTTCCATTACATGCTTCCATTTAGATACTGACAACCCCACACTGATATCTGCAGTCTGGACTTCTACCCTGAACTTCATTTTTGTCTATCTAACTGCCTCCTTGACATCTCCACTTAGATATTTAGTAATTTCCAATTTACCAAGTCCACACCTGAACCCCTGATCTTTTCTCCCCTCCAGTATTCCAGATGTTCAGGTCAAAAGCCCTGAAGTCTACCTTTGCTCTTTCTTTCACAGTCAATATCCAATTAATTAGTACATTCTATAGCTATTTCTTTCAAATTATATCCTGAATCTAACAACTTCTCACCACCTCCACTGTTAATACCCTTACTGAACCACCATTATCTTTCATTTGGATTATTTTAATAGCCTTCTCATCGCTCTTCCTCCCTCCACCCTCATCTCCCCAAAAGCCTATCTCAGTGTAGCACTCAGTGAGCCAGATCACAGATCCAATCAAAACCAGATCACGTGGTTTCTATGCTCAAAACTCTCTCCATCTCACACAGAATAATAACCAAGGCAGTAAAATATCAGACATTTCTTTTAGAAATACTTTTTTCTGATATATCACCTCAGGCAAGGAAAACAAAAGAAAAAACAAACAAATGAGATTACATCAAACTAAAAAGTTTTTGCACGGCAAAGGAAACCATCAACAACATGAAAAAACAACCCACTGAATGGGGGAATATATTCACCAGTGATACCTCTGATATGGGTTAACATCCAAATTTTATAAAGAACTTATAAAACTCAACACCAAAAAAAACAATCAATTTAAAAAATGGTCAAAGGACCTAAATAGACACTTCTCCAAAGAGGACATGCAGATGGCCAATAGACATATAAAAAGATGCCCAATGTCACTAATCATTAGAGAAATGAAATGAAAACCACAATATCACCTCATACCTGTGAGAATGGCTACCTTCAATAAATCAACAAACAAGTGCTGGCAAGCATGTGGAGAAAAGGGAACTCTAGTGCAATGTTGATGGGGATGCAGATTGGTGCAGCCACTGTGGAAAGCAGTATGGAGTTACCTCAGTACTAGGAATATATCCAAAGAAACAAAAACACTGATTTGAAAGAATATATATACCCCTATGTTCATTGCAGTATTATTTAAAATAGCCAAGATTTGGAAGCAGCCCAAGTGCCCATCTGTAGATGAGTAGATAAAAAGTTGTGGTATATTTACAGAATGGAATACTACTCAGCTGCAAAAAAGGAAATCTTATCCTTTGCGACAGTATGGACTTGGAGAACACAATGCTAAGCTGAAATATGCCAGAGAAGGACAAGTACCGTTTGATTTAACTCATATGTGGAGTCTAATGAACAAAATAAAGTAACAAAATAGAAACAGACTCATAGATAGAGAACAGATGACAGCTGTCAGAGTGGAGGGGGATTTGGGGCTGGGTGAAAAAGGTGAAGGGATTGAGCAAAAAACAAACAAACAAAAAAATACCTCATAGACACAGCCAACAGTATGGTGATTGCCAGAGAGAACGGGAGATGGGGGGAGGCAGAAGAGGATAAAGGGGGGTAAATGGCGATGGAAGGAGACTTGACTTGGGGTGGTGAACACACAACACAATATACAGATGATGTATTATAGAACTATACACCTGAAACCTATATAATTTGGTTGATGAATGTCACCCCAATAAATTCATGTAAGTGTAATTTACTAAAAAAACAAAATAAAATAAAGAACCAAGGTTCTTCAATTCCTGCAAGGCCACTCGTGGCCTGGCCCCCATTACCTCTCTGACCCCATCTCCTACCACAGTTGCTTTTGCTTCTCGTGCTCCAATGACATGGACTTTCTTATAGCCACAGCTCCTGAGCTTTAGGAAGGAAGCAGAGATACTTGGTGGGGTAGAAGGACAACCAGCGGTCACTGCCACACCAATTCAAATTTTGAAATGACATAAAATATATTCCCTCTATAGCACATGAAAGTATTATTTTCAGCCTATATGTCCTGTATGGTGATTTAAATCATGTTTGCAAATTCTTTGACACGCCTTCTATAGACAGGTGGGTCTAATTCCCTTCCCTTTCAATATAACTAGGCCACAATCACTGCCTTAAACACAGTGCAGCCAAAGTGATGCTATGTAACTTCGGGTGCTACATTAGACATGGCCATACAGTATCTGCCGGTTTCTCTTGGGATGCTGGCTTTCTGAATCTAGTCATCATACCAAGAGGAAGTGGAGGGAGCACAGGGAGACCACACATTGGTGTTCCAGGTGAGAGGCACCAGTCAGCATCAGCCTCCAGACATGAGCCAGGCTTCATGTCATGATTCCAATTCCATTGTCAAGTTTCTGTTTGGAGCCATGTCCTGCCCAAACTGCAGTTTCATGATCAAAATAAATGATTGTTGTTTTTAGGCCATTAAGAGTGGGGTGGTTTGTTATTCAGCAACAGATAAATGGAACATTCTGCTTCCGTGCTATCTTGATTCAAATTTCTGTAAGCTAGCATCTATTTCACTGTCCTCCTCCTTTCATACTTCAAGTTTTTTTACTCTCTTTCCTCACTTTAGAGTTTCTTTTGTTCTTCCGCCTGTTTTATTACCATGATAAGCATTTCTTTAAAAAACACATATTGGCCACACATATTTGAGAATTAGTTTTTGATGTTTTTCATTATGTTGATGTAGCTTCACATTTCAACTACTTGTATATAAATGACTTTTTAAAAAACTTTATTCACTCTAAACATTTTTGGTGAAACTTCAATCTTAATTCTCCTACTAATCCTATTTCACAGGCTGCTATGGTTGCCACTGGACCCCACCTGACCTGTCTTCTCTTTCTCAGCATGAAAGACAATTATATTTCTCTTTAAATTACAAGAACAATATAGTAACTAGAAGTAAATATGCCAAAACTTGCACTAATACATAGTCAACATTTTTCAATTAAAGAAAGACTGATATAGAAACAGCAGGAGTTCTATTTTAGCATCCTTTCTCATGGATGTTTACGGGGTTAGTGCATCTCAGTTCCTCTGAGGCTCTCTTCATTGCCAAGTGAATAAGTCCCATTATGTGAATCTAAAGAGAGTGAAGAAATTCCAGAAACACCTGAGCCAGAGTAACATCTCTATTACAGTTAACCCTTGAACAACGCAGGGTTAGGAGACAGTAACTCCCTACTCCCATTCCATGCAGCTGACAATCCAAACATACCTTTTGACTCCCCAAAACTTAACTAGTAATAGCCTACTGTTGACTGGAAGCCTTATCAATAACATAAACAGTAGATTAACATATTTTTGTTATGTGTATTATATAATGTATTTTTACAATAAAGTAAGCTGAAGAAAATGTTATTGAGACAACCATAAGGAAGAGAAAATGCGGACCTGTATTTTATGCACTTATGACATATCTAACTTTTCCTTAATTTTTTCAATATTTCTAGGCTGTGCAGTTTGTCTGCAAGTTTTTTTTCTCAAATTGTTGCAAATCTCCAGAAACTTTTCCAATATATTGAAAAAAATCCACAAATAAGTGGACCTGTGCAATTTAAACCCATTTTGTTCAAAGGTCAACTGTACTATGAAAGTCAGCCCAAAGTGATGAAATTGTGTTTGGATCTAACATTCTCCACAGAACTAAAACTCGAAGTGGGCTTGGTTTTTTGTTTTAAGACCATATAGTACATGGCACCTAGCCCAGGTTGGCCTCTTACTGCTGCTTCATGCACTGAAGTGAATTGTTACTTTAAAATTTTAAGTTAACTTTCAGTTGAAGTGCAATAGTTATAACCACCTTATATATATTTCCTTTCAATTATTTCCAGATGATTTCTCCCTCACCACGTCATGGACATTATAAAAACTAAGACCTTTAACTCACTAAATGGCCACCTCTATTCTGATGACTCCTAGTTTATACTTCGTAGTAACTCTGATCTCTAACCTAAATCCAACCACCTATTTAATATTATTACTTGAATAACTCACAATTCAAGTATGAGGCAAAATGTCTAAAGTTGAACTCATGGTCTTTCTCACGCCATAGACGTAACTTCTCCCCCAGGATTTCCCATCTCCAGGAATGGCTATACCAATGCTGATAGTACCTGTTGTCCAGGCCAGAAATCTGTATCTCCTAAATCCAACGCAATGCCTGGCTCACAGCCAGTACTTAGCATTTGTTGAAAGATTATTGAATACTTGTATGGAAACTGCAGTTAAATCAGACTCTCAACTCCTTCACAGACCAAGGAAATGAATAATGATTTATCCAAAACCCAAGCTGATCTTTACTGGCTTTAAAAATCCAAGCTCTTTCCATCATGCCAAAGCCACCAGTATTTACTCAAACAGTTGAATGCCTTCTAAAATTCCCATGATTACTGTGCATCAACATGCAGTTAAATGAATGAATTGATTATAATTTTCTCTGCTCTACCAAATTTCTAGTTCTCATACTGTGCTTCTTGAATGTGTCACTGCTGAAAAATGAACACTAACTGTGTATTCAGGGCATTTAATGGCAAATTTGAGTGAAATGTTGTTGTCTTGATAGAAAAGATTTCTTTGAGCTCTACTAAAAATTTTGTGTCAGCAGACTGAAATTACATGCAAAATTATCTAGACTATTCACATATGATAGGCAGTCACACTTAGTAGCAGATGAAGCCTTCAAGAAGGTAGGAAATGAAGCTGAATAATATCAACCTCTGGCCTAATTACCTCCAAGTCTCTGTTCATAACTGAAGGCATAAAATGCAAAAAATTATGGTACACAATAGTGTGCGGCATCAGGTAGCAAGGGAGGACACTAGCATAGCCCTGACTGCACACATGGGCAGTTGCTGCACTTCATCTACTATTTTAGAGAACTACTAAGTACTTAATGCGATAAAGGATCATTATTCCTGGAATTGGTTCATTACTTTTCTTTGTGTAGTAAAGTTGAGTGGTGCAGACTTTGGAGGGGCTAAGGAGGCTTTCTCTCACTGAGGATTCATGCCCCAAACCACCTTAATTACAATAAATCCATTGGAGGTACATCACTAATTATCTAGACATCATACCTGAGGGCAAACAATGTAATTCTTCAGTCACCTGTTCTTTGATTCAATCATTCTCAGATGAGGTTTCTGACTATTCAACAAGATCCTGAAAAAGAAGTAATGAAATCTGCACATGGATTAGAACCCACTACATAATCCTTCCATTCCAAAAATAACAATACCAAGCACTATATCGATTTAAATAATTCCAAAATTGCTCTCTCTCCTGTTGGCAATAGATTGGTTAAAGATGGGATCCACTGAAGAAGAAAGACCTGGCTCTTCAGCACCCTGTGCGCTAACCCAGAAGTGTTATTTGAAAGCCTCCATTACATCTGCTGCAGATTGCCTAACCCAGTGGGCTTGGATTTGGACACTCTCAGTAGGAATGGTTACAGGCTAACAGGACTATAAAGGCAGAGATGATGCTAGTTGATAGATCCTCTAGTTCAACTTCATCCCAGATAGAAGCTGGATTCATCTGATATCAGAGAAATGAAATTTCTGGAGACAAAAACTAGATTTGAGTTTCTTTCTAGAAACTTCTTTCCCAGCCTTGAAACTCTTGGGTGCCATGAGTCCTGGATACACAAGAGATGATGACATTTTTATTTTTATGTATGAAGGTGGAAGCTGACTTTTCTCACTGGAACTGATTTGTAGAATCAACTGGCAAAAACATGAGGATTTCTTTTATCCTCTGAAGGTTCTTTGCTAGATTGTAAACTTCATGAAAGCAGGATAAAATGGTGATGGGGAAAAACAAAAGTTCTTAAAAAAACATAAAAAAAATAATTCCAAAATTTTAAACAAGAAATGATTTTTATAGGTACAGTTAGGTAAGAGTACTTCTTCTTTTTAGTTGAAATGTTACCACATTCTCACATTCATTCTAGGCCACAAATAAATGTTTCATAACAATATCTAACATTTATTAAGCACTTACTATGTCAGTTACCTTATTTCAGAATTTCTTGACCTCAGCACTGTTGACACTGTCCTGATAATTCTGTTGTGGGATATGCATTTAAGAGGTTTAGCTACATCCCAGGCCTCTAACCTCCCCACTTGCACCTACTTGTGACAAAAATGTCTCCAGAAATTGTAAATGTTCCCTGGATGACAAATTGCCCCTAGTTGAGAACTATTGCCTTAAATAGATAATTTATTTAATCCTCTAGTTAACAACCCCACGAAGTAGTTCTATCCTCCACTGTACAGGTGAGAAAACAGACACAGAGATTCAATAACTTGTCTAAAGTCACACAGCCTGTAGGAGATACAACCAGGATTTGACCCAAGTGAGTCTGACTCCAAGAGCCCTCTTAACTGCTGCCCTGGGAACTTGGTCCCTTTCTGACTTTAGGGCTTAAAAAGAAGCTTTTTGGTTCACAATCCCTCCAGAGTTATTAAAAAGGAATTGCTTCAGCGGTGAATTCAGGGATTGAAATTGACCCAATAAAGGGAAGAGGAAGCAATGTCTCCACCTCACTATGTATGCCTGGGTCATGGTAATTGAAAGAAGACACTTTAAAAAGGATTAACCACGTACAAAAAAAAAAAAAATCTAAAAACCCACAGCTTGGTAACCTTCTTCTACTACCTTAGTCACTTTCAGCTAGGTAGAATAGATGCCAAGTATAATTTAAGAACTTCCTCCCTTAAAGGAAATATCTGACCCACCCACCAGCATAATTCCCATAGAGAATTCATTTGCAGATGACCCTTGTAAAATGCTAATATCCATATTATGTTCTTTTAGTCTTCATTTAAATAAATTAATCAAATTAGTGAGTTATTTAGCAGCCATTAGAAGTAAATTACAAAACAGCAAAGTTCTGAGTGGGCCTAGTCAGGGGCAGAGGAAATCTGGTTGCAAGGTATTTTGCAGTGTAGCTCAGTGTGGGGCATATGGGATAGGCAATGTGCTAGGCAGTGGACAGGTGGCCAAAAGTGAGGAAAAGCCATGGAGAGTCACAAGAAGCTGCCTTTCTGTCCTCCCTAGTTCTCCATTTGACAATCTCTGCCCCTCCCCGCATCCTGATATTCTATGGAGATCAGTCCCAGCCTATCCAAAAAGTCTGCACAGCAGACCTACCACTTTATAGCAAACTATGAGGGCTGAACACTTTCCCAATGGCATTGCTTGCTCTTTCTGGAATCAGCTACCCAAACTGTTAACCAAGCATAAATGAATCTGACTTTGCTAAAATTAAAAACGGCAAAATTTTATTTAAGGATTTGCAAATTGGAAACACTACCAGGTAATGCCCAGAGTGTTATCAGTGGAAGTGGAGGATCCCTTTCCCCACTGGGTGTAGGGGGTTGGGTTTTTATGGGACCTTGGAAAAAATTATTTTTAAGTCTCACATGGGAGAATAAATGATTTTTATTTGCAAGTAGTTATATCCCATGGTTTCCAAAGTCCCATTTACCTTAATCCAGTCCCGGAAGAGGTGCAGCTGGGAATCCAGCAGAACTAAACACAAAGCCAGTGTTCAGAGTTTCCTTTCCATGGTGGAGAGTCTGGCAGAGCACTAGGCTAATTCCAGTCCATCAGTCCATTATGTGTGGGGTCCACAAGGCTGTAGGCCGTTGGGCAAGTGCAGAGCTTTAACAGCCCTGCAAGCCAGGAGTCAGGCGTCAGCAGCAAGAGCCAGACGGAACCTCTTTGTTTAGGAGTTTAAATATTAAATCTTCCGGCCCTTGCAGTGCCATGCCTATATGCCTACTCTTGCCAATGCTCTGTTCCCAGGTATGACTGACAAGCACCCTCTCCCCTTTAGATTTTATTGGGCAAGCATATAATATTCGGCCTTCCCTCTCTTCCTTTCCAGTTAATTAATAACTAGGTTAAATTATAACGATATCAAGAGTGTTTCAAAGAAAAGAGAAAAATTGAGAGCTCTTAACAGTAAAAAGTATATTCTTGAGAAAGAAAGAAAAAAAAAAAATCAGTCCTGTATTCTTTGCTCTGGATTGGTCCGAGATGGTAATCTTCGTCTGGTGGTCTGGATACTGGATGTCAGGTGATGTGGATAACAGGTGTCAGGCGGTCTGGATACATGAACATTCTTTCCTAAGTTCTTCAGAGAATGATCTACAGGCGATAGATAGATAGATAGATAGATAGATAGATAGATAGATAGATAGATAGATAGACTACTAAAAAATTCAAATTTTAAGTCCGCAGGCTAGTTAAAGCAAGGATACAATCATTTTCTCTTGCCTCAACCTACTTCATTTTAGTAATTTAGCAGCTTGACTATAATGACTCCATTTTATTTCTTGACTCTTTTCTCACTACTTTAATGACACATGGATTTCTATGTGCAGGAAATCTACGCCTGCATTTGCAATGCACATGGCTTTGCCCTGATTCTGGCTTCTCTAAACATCTTGTGGAACACAAAATTTCACCATCTTCTGGGGAACAAGAGACTCAGGGTGTGGGTGCTCTATCACTCATTGTGGATGTCATCTTTTGGGCAAGAAAGCCTACCCTTGCTGTCTTATGTAGGGAGACACAAAGGAAGTCCAGTTTTTCCCCCTCTATTCATTACCACTAAATAAATGTAAGTAGACAACTACTTCTTTTGATTCAGAAAGTGTCAGATAACCACTACATTTTTAAAAGGCTTCCTATCTGGGAGTGCTCACTGTGAGCCTTTTTCTTCATGAAAGGAATGAGCCGGAACCGGTTTGGCTCAGTGGATAGAGCCTCGGCCTGCGAACTGAAAGGTCCCGGGTTCGATTCCGGTCAAGGGCATGTACCTGGGTTGCGGGCACATCCCCAGTGGGAGATGTGCGGGAGGCAGTTGATCGATGTTTCTCTCTCATTGATGTTTCTAACTCTCTATCTCTCTTCCTTCCTCTCTGTAAAAAATCAATAAAATATGTATATATATATATATATAAAAAAGAAAGGAATGAGAGAGTAAAATGCCACAAAAATTTAAACTAGGCTCTGCAATTAGGCACTTTAAATCTGCGTAAAACAATTCAAATATTCAAATGCTAACAGAAAGCTTCTTTAAAAATATAAACAGACAAAAAAAATCAGCCCTAAGGTTCATTGATGCAATAGGGAAAAAATGTATTGTGGAACTTTAAAGTTCAATGATTAAAAAAAGAAAACTATCATGAGTATTTAAAAAGCTAGGTTGGGTGGTTAATTGCAAGAATGACCAGATAAACCTCATACAAGCACCCTAGTTAAAGTAGGCTTAGAGATGGAAAGTTGGCCTAGATCTGATCAAACTACCTTGGCCTTTTGAGAAAAGCAGGGTGAAAGATACGCACATACAAGCTTGTTTTTTTTTTTTTTTAAAGCACGCCTCTATTTATTATATTTTGCAACTATGATCTTTTAAAACAGTGGCCTTAGGAAAATCTGCTCTGGCAAGCAACTGCAGAGGCTCCTGTGGAGAGGAAGTGGAAAGACTGGGCTTATATACAAGGGCTGCTGGCACCTTCAAAGCGCAGGGGATGGTTCACAGCAAAATGTAGTCCTAAGTAAATGGGTTTCAGGCAATTTCAGTGTTAAGATAACATCATTAAGAGCAGAACAGATTGTGCTCAAACCCTGCTGTTTATAATTAACACATTGCTTCCAAATACTCCAGGGCCCCTGGTAAACAGTCTTCTGCTCACATCCACCCAGACCAATCAGAGTATTTTCATCAGATTCCATGCTGGGCCAGCACCTGTCTGGACAAATCCAGTAGAGCCAAAGAACTCCTCTCCCTGGCCAGCTAAGTAGTTGGATGAACACAGCTTGGCTTAGTCATTGTCACAGTGTCCATATGGCTTTGAAGCTTGTTTTCACAAGAAATCATACAAGTATTTTATTATGTCAAAGTTCACCGTCCTATAAACAAAAACAGATAATAGGTTAGCATCCTCACCCGCAGACTGCTCTGCTCAGCTTTACATGTATGATTCTGGGAAGCACATGCAAAATAATTCACAACTGATGGTGAATAATTCTATGGTGCTGTCAAAAGCACCATGAAAGAATTGACATTAGTTTTTCAAAATGTTACTAGGAAAAGAGATTCTTTAAAAAGTTCATTTTCCCTCTCATAAAGTTTGCTTTTCTAAAAAAAAGGAAATGAAGTTAGAACTATTCAACATTCTGCATTTCAATTATACTACAGAAAGTTTAGATTTCATTTGAAAGCTATTTGCTTTTTGTCTAATAACCAGAATAAAGTAATTAGAGATGCAAAAGTATTTAAATCTTCTTTGCTTTTGAATACTGTTTATCTTCCAAAACACCTGTTTTATCATTACAGAATGCATAGCTCATCTGTCCTCATTTGTAGTTTTCATTCTTTTCAATCTTTTAACACTGGCTGACCTGTGTGTGTATTGTAACTAAATCTGTATGATCCAAGAATACACTACAACAGACGATGTGAATGTATATTTTTGTACTCTGGTAGCAGGCAGAATAAAACAGCAGAAAGAGAAAGACATATAATTATTTTCCTTTCTCCAAACTCATTCTTCACTATAAATATTCAGACTTAGAGGTTTATTATTTGAATAAATGGTCAAAATAATTAGATATAATGATCTAGCAATGAGTATAAAATTAAAGCCTTAAAGTATTCAATTCTGCAAAAATAACCATCCGTGTGAGAATAGCCTTCTAAAGATTCACTAATTGCATGCTCTTATTTATTAAATCACCAATTAATGTTTTTGTCTATCATTTTATAATATACTTTCTAAAAATGTTTCTAAGCAAATGACTGACATATCAAATATTTTTAAAAATTTGGAATGTGGAATTATAGATACTGCTTACGAAAACACATTTAAAAATAGCTGAAATGAGATTCTATGGATATTGTGGTACCTAATGGTGGACTGAAAAATACCTTAATTGTCTTATTACAACTGTGCCTCTCTGAAGAATACTTAACCTTTCCAAATGCATAAAAACACTGCCAAAACAATTTTATTATAACTAGCAGTAATAAAACAACTAAAAATAGGTACTAAAGTTTTTTAAATCTTATCTCAGGCATAAAAACACAAAAGATATAGTTATATATCATAAAAGCTATTTTAGTTTTATGTGTTTTTCTTTCATTCAGTTCTAGAACACCTTCAACCCCTACCTCCGTCAAAATTACTAGCAACAAGGTACCACTAACAAATCATTTTTTTTTTTTTAATCATGGTATTGGTTGAAAAGATGTGTTTCAGAGGATCTTAGAAGAAAACATAGTAGCTATTTTTAACCACAGGTAAAAAGGGGAGTGAAGTTTGTACATCTCTCAAGCACCATTCCCCGTAATGACTGTGTCTTAAGGTTATAAACCTTAAGTGATAAGGTAAACTTAATGCTGTTTTAATGTCATTTTTCTTTGACATTGGGTGAAAAATAAAGTTTAGAAGAAGCTAAAGATTAAAATAATTTAACTTCCAATACTATGGGATTAGAAGACATTTGGTAGAATATTACATAGCCATACAAAATAATCAATATGAAGAGATACCTACAATACGAGGGGAAAGGAGAACAGAGAATTGTACTATGTTGTGACAGCTAAGAATAATTGTTTGTATAATGGACTAAAACTAGAAGAGAACATAAACAAATTAAAATATTTGTTACTGGTAGGACTCCTTATTTTACTTAGTAATCTATTTGTGTAACTACAACATAGTTTGTGCAATAAAATTTTTTCTAATAGAATGAATGAACTGATTTAAAAATACTAAGCATTTAAATGTATTCATTTATAAAAGCTGCATTATATTCTTCTCTGCTTTGCCACTGGGAAGTATTCAAGCAAATTGAATAACACAGTTAAAAACTTTTTATTAAAAACTAAATTAATCAGGAAAAGGATATGTAAGATCATTCCTTTAAAAAACATTTGCTGCTCAACATGTATGACTACCTTGTCTCTATCGTCCCACCATCCCCCAATATAAACAGATCACTTGGCAACTGATCCCCACATATATTATTCTAAGACATGGAAGAATTTGATAGAATAGCCTCAAGGGCAACATCGAAAATTATGTAACATATTCCAAAGATAACTTTGTGCTTTAAGAACTTGGAGACAAACAATTCACATTAAAGAAAGTTTGTCTGCTTTTTAAAAATATAATTATATTGATTTCAGAGAGGAAGAGAGGGTGAGATAGAAACATCAATGATGAGAATTATTGATCGGCTGCCTCCTGCATGCCCCCTACTGGGGATTGCACCCACAACCCTGGAACGTGGGGTTGAAGGTCACCGCTCAACCACAGAGCCCCACCAGCTGGCCTAAAGAAAGCTTTAACTTACAAAGGGAGTTATGTACTCTGCAAGTACTTTCTCTCGTTTTTCATGGTTTCAGATGTATATTAGATTCATATAAAGACATTTTTAAGATTTTGGGATAATTTTTATATACTACAGGAGATTCTTTCATAGAATCCAAATTAATTATTTTCTAAAGTAAGCATCTAAAAGGAAACAGGATAAACACAAACAGTGTTGGTGACAATTAGCCTAGGAATAATTCTTAAATCAGAATTTGCAATATTTTAATACAAGTTAATTACATGGTATACAGCTATGGATTTAATTTAGCCTTTATCCTTTCATTTCATTTTGTTGATTCTTTTATAACACCAAAATACTTCTTTCTAATGGGGTGCTATTTTATTTCCTTTTACTTTGGTGGGCAGTTCAATTCTTTTCTAGTTTGGTTCTTCTGACACTTTGCAACTGTACAACTTCAATTTGTAATCTTAAATTATCTTGTTGTGCCTTCACACTGACTATGGAGGAAAAACAAACTGGAAACCTAGAACTACCGTTCATATTAGGAACAGTCCAAGGACAATATTTAATAAGTTTCTCCGTCATCTATCTTCCCCCATACTCTACCTCTGTATCCTGGTCTCCCTTTCTAGGACCAGTCTCTTATTGCTTCTCTGTCCAAATCTTTCCACTGTTCCTTGGTCAATAAAGTTCTCTATGACCTCTATCTCTTCCATGGATTTTTTTTTTCTCTTCTGGGCTAGCTAAACTGGCTCCTCATGAGAACCAACCCTTTTCTTTAGCTCTTCCCAATGAGGTTTAGTTTAGACTCTCTCCTGCACCCCAGGTAGTCCTGTTAGGAGGGGTTAAGTCCTTGTACAAAAAAGCTCTACTTCTCCGACACTCAGACCATTCCATTCACTATCCTTTAGCCCAGCGGCTCTCAACCTGTGGGTCGCTAACAATGAAAATACATCCTGCATATCAGATATTTACATTACGATTCATAACAGTAGCAAAATTACAGTTATGAAGTAGCAACAAAAATAATTTTATGGTTGGGGGTCACCATAACATGAGGAACTGTATTAAAGGGTCACGGCATTAGGAAGGTTGAGAACCACTGCCAGCCCCTTTATCATCATTCTTACTCAATGAATAAGGTAGCATCCAGTTTAGATTACCTTTCCATCCCAAGATCTACATCAGCCTTAATGACTGCACTGCACACTTGTCTTTTTTAACCTTCAATGGTCTTCTAGGATCCATGATCAAACTGAGATGTTCTTCTCTAAGAACATATTTGTACATTCTACCCTCAGACCTCCAAACTCTTCCTCTAAGCTCTCTGGAACACCTATCAGAAAACCAGTTCATAAACCCCTTTATTTTCTCCTGATCAACAAATACTGAGTATCTACGTGCCAGGCCCTTAGCCGTCTAGTAGCTTTACTTTCTTCCTCCCTCCCTCTCCTAGCGTAGACTCCATGGTTTGCCACTTCAAGTGTTCACCAGCTAGCACTCGCTGAAATCACCTGGCAAAACCCCAATCTTATGTGATTTCAATTATATTCTTTTGCTGTCCCAGTACCCAGCATATTTCTGGAAGCTGTTGGAGAAGATCACAAGTTTCACAGATCGGTGCCACTGTAAATTCAAGGTCAGGAACCACAACTGGGGCCTCAACGCTCTCAGCAAGTTGCTTTCCTTGTCAGCACTTTCTTTCCATTCCCCACAGCAGCTATTCGAAATATCTATATTCCTCTCAAACTGCTACCACTTCTGGATTTAGCCTGAATTTCCCCCCTTCCTTTACAGGTAAAATAGGAACCTCAGATCAGAATTCCCTCAACTTTTTACTACCAAAGGGAGACACTCAACTCTATCTGAATACACTTTTCCTCTTGTTTTAATGCAAAAGGATTCTCCTCCTCAGCTAAGGCTATTTCTTCCTAAACCCCATGCTTATATACCATTCCAAGGACTTTATGATGCTTTAAATTAATCTCTCTTTGATGTGTATTAACTTTCCTTCCTTAGCAGTCCTTTCCCATCACCATCTAAATATGCTCAAATCGTTAAAAAATAATGACCCTCTCACAATACCTTTAATAGGTAATAATCCTCTCTCTTCCTCTTTATGGCAAAACATTCTAGAATATAAGCTCACAGGGATAGAACAGAGATCTGTTATACTTGTTGCTATATCCCCAAAGCCTAGCACAATGATTATAACACAATAAATGTTAAATAAAGATATCCTCCTCTCTATTTGCTGCTTCTACTTTCTTATAAGTACTGTTTAAATACACTATAATCTGACATCCACCCACTGTATTTTTGAGAGTTTCCCTGATAAAGACACAAATGACTGCTGTACTGTTAAATTGGATAGACTCCACTTTATTTCTTGGTAGCAACTGACAATTTTGACCATCATTCTGTTCCCTTAGGTTTTCCTTGTATATACTTTATAAATAACTGCTTTATCCACTTCAGCTCATATTTAACCATTTAACTCCATGGTTTTATCCTTGAAAAGCATGATTTTTAATAACATAGTGTTTTTTTAAGTACGAATTTACAATAAATTACTGATCCATTCCCTTATTTTGGACATTTAGGTTGTGTCCTGTGATCTAATTGTTGCTTCTCTGCCACAGGTGTCTGGATATGGGCCTACCTACCTCTCCTTTGGTAACTATACTTGGGATCTCTTTTCTCCACCAGGCCTCGAATATGGAATGAGACTTTGCCTCTTTAGCTCCCTCTTGCTGCTCCCAAAAGACAAGCCCACAATGGTCCCCTTTCATCTGAAGTTTTATTGCTAATCACTATAGGAAAACATGCAAAATTTATATATTTAGCATATACTAAGTTTAAAGCATTGTGCTGGGTTTGAAGTAAAGCGGGGGTTGACACAAACACAGTCTGTTTGAGCTTTGTGTACTTATACTGGAGAAAGATGAATTCTCATTATTAAGCTAATTAGTTAAAATTAGTATTAGAACATGATATTAGAACATGACAATGGGAGCTGTATAACTGTGGGGGGCTGGAGGTTGGATGGTTGTCATGGTATACTTGAGGCTTCTTCAGCCATTAGCTAAAGGAGAGGAGGAGTTGGATTCCCATCTTCACCACATATATGCAAAGATGGGGATCACAAAGTGAATATGAAGAACTGAAAAAGCCAGACAGGTTGAAGTACAAATACCTAAAAAAGAAGCCATGTGTGCTAGACATGGCAGGGCACAAAGCCAGGACCAGATCACTGGGACCTTGTAGGCTATTTCAAAGATTTTGTTTTTATTCCTATTTAGAGTTATGTAAAACTATTAAAGACTTAAGTAGGAGGGTGACATTAAATTTTTATAAGGTCATTTTGGCTATAGTGTGGACAACAAATTAAAGTAGATAGGAGACTAATTAAGAGTTACTAGAGAAGAGATGTGGTGGCTTGGTCTAGAGTCGAGGGTAACAGTACAAGTGGTAAAAGTGAATGACTTTGAGATCAGTAGGTGGGACTTCTAGGCTCAGCAGGACTAATGCTTGGATATGCAGAGTGTGAGAGAGAGAGAGCAATATCAAGAATCCCTGATTTCAGCCTGTGCAACATGGCAGACTACAGTGCTGATCGCTGAAATAAGGACATGGGAAGAAAGCTGGATCATTACGTTTTTGTTGGCCGAAGGAAGCAGAGATGAGAATTTCTGAGTTCAGTTTTGGAAATGTATTAATGTAACTGGGAAACATCCAATAAAGGTAAGGAATATTAGAAGAAAAGTCTGGCCTTTGACAATTAGGGAATTATTAATCTATAGATGGTGTTGAAATCATGAGTATACTAAAACTGACTAGGAAAAAAGGATATGAAAAAAGAGCCAAGCCTCAAGGACCAGCCACATTTAAGGTAGGGTGGATAGGATAAACTAACAAATGTGCCTTATAAAAAAAACAAAAAACAAACCAACAGCCAAAGAATAAAGAGACTGGAACCATGGGCTGTAAGAGAAGACCGTTTTAAGAAAGAGAGAACAGTGTTAGATGCCCCAGAGTGGACAAAGAGCCTAAGGAAGCAAAAGTGTCCCGGGGAAACAGGGAGAGCAGAAGGGGAAGAATCCCCTCAGAGAAGAAGAGACCCACCCTGCTGAAGAAGGAAAGAAGTTTGGCACCAACGCAGGCAGCTGAAGGAGTTCTCAACTGCTGGTCTTAATTTGTTCTGTGAAACACAGTGAATGCTGAACAAAGTGAATACAGATGTTAGCATCTGTGGTCTGAATAGAGTCAAGAATCTAGGTTGAAAAGAAGTCTGTGAACCATGTGCTCCTGTCTTCAATACATGAGGTGGAATGGCTGGGAGGTTGTTGATAATCATCAACCATAGGACAAGAGGGAAATAGAGCCAGATTGCATGAGTCTCAAAAAAGCCCACATTTTTATAAGAATTTGGGGTTAGTAACAATCTGGAAGTGGCAACAAGGAAAAAGGATGACTCAGTGGATAGAGCATCAGCCTGTGGACTCAAGGGTCCCAGGTTCGATTCCAGTCAAGGGCATGTACCTTTGTTGCAGGTACATACCCAGTAGGGAGTGTGCAGGAGGCAGCTCATCGATATTTCTAACTCTCTACCCCTCTCCCTTCCTCACTGTAAAAAAACCAATAAATTTTTTTAAAAAAAGTGCCTGCAGCCCTGGTTGGGGTTTGGGAAATAAATAGCTACCACTACAGAGAACTCTGGGGGAAGGAACATCCCAGGTAATAATCAGGTTTTCATTATGGCAGAATGTTAGGAGAGTGGAAGGGTGCGATGTGGGAAGACAGAGGTAGTTACTCTTTGGACACTGTCCATAGAAAGTGAGGAAGAATAAGAAAACAAAGGTAACAAAGCAAATTACAGAGTTGCCAAGTTCTCTGGCAAAATTCCTGCTCCCTCTGAAGTGGGAAATGAAAGTGCATTTCTCGGGCTGGGTCTAACGTCACTGACACTGTGGATTAAGTAATGCCCAATTCAGTTTGGTTCACTGACATTCTCCATACTGAGCACTCACAAACCTCTGTCCTGTTCATTATGCTGGGGCACGACCCAACACATTTAAAACAATGACAAAATTGCTGAAATAAAGGTGCTGCATCAAAAGTTATGCCTTTGATATAGGCTCTTAGATATAGAATTATTAATATCATTGTTTGGAAAAAGAAAGTTATAGCCTTATGGTCATACTGAATACAGTCAAAAAAATATTTTCCTCAATTTCTTCTGTGTAAAAATTTGCCCAATTTTTTTGTAACAACACATTTCAAAAACCTTATTTTATTTTTTAGAGTATACATGCCATCAAAATATTTCAAATACCTGCATCATATGATCACAGATCTTTTAATTCAGAAGAGACTTCAGAGTACAGGCTGCTAACCTGTACACTTCAGAACTTGAATTCATTAGAGATCTGCAGATCTATAATGTCAAGCACTGTTTTTAGCCTGAATAAATAATGTTTCATGTCTATGTGTTATTAATTCGAAATAAATGTACATATTCTCATGATTAATTTTAAAAGTATATTAAAATAAAATTTTCATATTCAAAAAGGCTGGGAAGCACTGTTTTATGGATTATCTTTTGCCACATGCCAGTCTACATTCACATTACCCCTTCCACTACAAGTCCTAACAGGTTGTTATCCAGCTGCAACCATGAGATGAAGTAATTTACTCATATAAAATGGCTGGAACATTTTCCCTAACAGCAAATACACCTCTTTATGAGAACGCGGTACATTTTTAGACAGCTCTCATTTCGACAAACAGTTCTTTCCTAGAACTTCTAATGCTCTACGATTGCTCAGAATTAGTTCCATCCATTTTGTACATGACAACCCCTGAAATACTTGAGACGATTACCCTATCCGTCATAAGGTTTTTTCTCACACCCTGTCCCTCAGTCAGACATGGTTCTCCTCATTTGACCACTGTCCTCCTGCCCTCTCCTCAGCATATACCCATTTGTTAACGCCCCTCTTAGAACTCCAGTCACAGCACACCAGATTTGGCCTGCCTAAGGCAACACAGAGTAGACAGACCTATTACATCTCTTAAATGAGACACCAGGATTTTTAAAACCATGTAGTCAGCTCAAATACCCAGAAGGTAAGCCAAGTCTCTCCCACCTTGTTTTATTACATAGGAGAGTTTTTTTGTAGTTAACTGTCCGTTAAATCTGACCTTGCTACTATGGGACCATTTTTCCATTCTGTTGTCTTTCAGAATCTTGATTTTTGCTATCCAACATCATAGCTAATTCTCCCAATTTTATGCCATTTGGAAATGCGATGAGAGGGTTCATTCTACAGTGAAACTTAATCCTCGTGGTGCTTAAATAATCTTTCCTTGCTTAAATGACTAATGACATATTAATTTTTACATTTAGTATATAATTTACATAATTCAAGACATTTTATGTTCACAATTACTCTATGCTTACCTAGCGATAGCTCTGATGAAGTCTAGAGATACTGTGCATTTGTACTTTGGTCCATCAAGCTGGTCATCATGGCCAACCAGGGTTAACAGCTGCAGGGTCACTAGAGAGGTAATCTAAATGTAAGAAAGCACTTTTATGAGAAAATGTAGCAATGAGTACATCATGTCGTTATTTCTAAAACACTTTATAGTTACTTTGAGAAAAACATATAACTGAGTTTACAAGAGTATGTACGAAGAATGTTACTACTTTGAAATGTACACAAATCTGTAGATATGCTTAATGTCCTAGCTAACCAAACTAACAGTCAATCACTAAGGATTCCATGAGAGACAGCTTTGTTCCATTAATAAGTCATATACAGCTGTTAACCTTTAAAAAACTACCAAAAAAATCACATTCCTTCTCTCTACTTAACAATTGTATGGAGTTTCTAAATACCTCAGAATATCAAATGTACACTCCCTTGAGAATCAAATTATGTAGATATGGATCTTTTTCAGAGTTGGGTAGCTGGTTAGACAAGCAATAAGAAATACATCCTTCCGACCTGGGCTTAGTCTTGCTTTAAAACTTATCACCAATTAAATAGTCAGGAAAATACCAGAAGGATTACCCCAAACTAAAAACAACCAAAGGTTTGCTATCACAAGATCCCTACTCAAGGAAATTCCTAAACTGTACCTTCAAGAGAAAAAGATACCACTTAGAAGGTCTGAAATGTAAGGAATGAAGAATAAAGTAGTATATATGGTGGTATATCTAAATAAATTTTCCTGGGTAGCTAATAACAATAATTACGTATTATGGGTTTAAAAATAGGATAGCCCAGCCAGTATGGCTCAGTGGCTGAGTGTCGACCCAGGAATCAAGAGGTCACCGGTTTGATTACTGGTCAGGGCACTATGCCCAGGTTTCGGGCTCGATCCCCAAGTAAGGGGTGTGCAAGAGGCAGCCGATCTATGTTTCTCTCTCATCGATGTCTCTTTCTCTCAATTCCTCTCCTTTCCCCTCTCTCTAAAAAAATAAGTAAAAACAGGATAAATACACAATACCAGTAATATATAAATTAGAAGTGGAGAAAATAAAATAGAAATGTTCTAAGGTCTTGTGGCATCTGAGAGAAAAATAGAAGTATTCATTAACTTTCAACTTTGGTAATTCAAGTATGAATATGCATTTATATTATAATTTTTTTACATAGCAAGTAGGAGTAGAAACAAGAATATGTACATCTAAATTAGTAGAGTGGGGGAAAAATAAATTATAAAGATTATCAATCTGAAGAAAATTAAAAGAAAACAAAAACAGGTAGGACAAATAAAAAGTATAAAACAAGATAATATAAACAAAATTACAATAGTAATTATAAGTAAACTAATGAAATACTACAAATAAAAGAAAAAGATTGATTGATTGAAAAAATAAACCAAACTATATACTGCTTAGAAGATATACATCTAGAACAGAAGACTATAAGAAGGTTAAAAGTCAAAGGACAGAATAGACACATCAAATACTAACAAAAAGAAAAATGAAGATATATTAAAACAGACTTTAAAAGAGGTTTAAAGAAAGGCCCTGAGCTCATATCTCTTACAATATGAGTTGCTTGAGACCGTTAGTATGAAGGGATGAGACAGAACAGAATGGGGAGCCAAGGGATACTGGAGTCTTTGGGGGAAAGAAAGTATTGCTGAAAGTCAAGACAACCTCGTATCCCTCCCAGTTTAGAAACAGGTAGGAATCATGATAAAAGTAGGCCTGAAATTGTAACAAGTAAGAGATACAGAAAAGAGTTTATAATAGTCTACTATGGCAAAATATATTCATTAACTTCTATCCATTTGCTAAATAAAGTAGGTTAGTAATAGCATTTGAAACTCATACATTAATCTCCCTTTATTATTATTTTTAAATATATGTTTATTGATTTCAGAGAGGGAGAGGGAAAGATAGAAATATCAATGATGAGAAAGATGCATTGATCAGCTGCCTCCTGCACATCCCTACTGGGGGTCAAGCCCACAACCCGGACATGTGCCCTTGACCAGAATTTAACCTGGGACCTTTCAGTCCACAGACCAACGCTCTACCCACTGAGCCAAACCAGGTAGGGCTCCCTTTATTAACTAGAGGCCTGGTGCACAAATTCATGCACAAGTGGGGTCCAGTCGGCCCCAGGTTGATTGGGCCAGGCTGGCCAGGGGGAGGGGCCCTTGACGGTTGGCAGGCTGGCCCCACCTCCTGGACAAACTCCCGTTGAACTCCCAGTAGAGGAGACAATCTGCATATTCCCCTTTTATTACATAGGATGGCAGGTTTCTTTAGTTCTTTTTCTTTTAATATAAAAGAAATTACTGATTACCTTTTACTTTGCCAAGGCATTTATTTATAACTAGAGGCCTGATGCACAAAATTCGTGCAAGAGTAGGCCTTCCTTTCCCCAGCTGCCTGCACCCGGGAACCAGGCTTCCCTCTGGCTGCCTGGACCCGGGACCCGGGCTTCCCTCTGGCTGCCAGCACCCAGGACCTGGGCTTCCCTCCGGCTGCCAGCACCTAGGACCTGCGAGGGAAGCCCTGCCCACCTGTTGCAGACTGCTGGTTGGTGGCCTGGTCTTCCCTCTACAGGGTGATTGTGGAGCCCCCGGATTGATTGCCCTGCCAGCCATTTGCCTGGGCCTCCCTCTGCGGGGCAATCATGGGGTGATGGCTGGGCTCCCGACCAATCGGATTGCACCTGCCTTGGCTGGCCTGGTGCCAGTGGGTGTCATAGCGTGGTCCCGGATGGTTGTCCAGATGGTTGTTGTTATTCTGCTGTTCAGCTGTTCAGTCAATTTGCATATTATGCTTTTATTATATAGGATAGTATTATAACTTCTACTTTCCTGTGCTCCAAATACCCTGATATATTTGATCAATTCTTTAACTTGAATAATATACTACATTACTCTACTTTCATACTTGTCAAAAACACAAAATCTGCCCTTGAGTTAAAATTTCAAGAATATTTTCAGGTACCTTACAGTACTATATTACTTTAACCACATTAGTTACAACAAATTTCCAAAGGCAGTAAGTTGAACCAGAGAGCTCCTTAAAGTCACTCAGTTCTACCAGGATTTCATGGATAAATTAATCATGTAAATTGTGCAAAAAATACAGTATCATTTCAAGATGTAGCAGTCAAAAGGCATTTCCAAAATATTAAGATAATTGCTCAACTTGGGGGGAAGGGATCTGATCTAGGAAAAGCTAGTACAAAAAAAATTTAAGCCAAAACGGAGTAAATTAGGTTGTGATTTTTCACATTAAAAAATACCAATTTCAGCCGAAACCGGTTTGGCTCAGTGGATAGAGCGTCGGCTTGCGGACTGAAAGGTCCCAGGTTCGATTCCGGTCGGGGGCATGTACCTGGGTTGCGGGCACATCCCCCAGTGGGAGATGTGCAGGAGGCAGCTGATCGATGTTCCTCTCTCATCGATGTTTCTAACTCTCTATCTCTCTCTCCCTTTCTCTCTGTGAAAAATCAATAAAATATATTAAAAAAAAAAAACAACAATTTCAAAGATTTGTTTTGTTATTCCCTGACTTTATCATATGAACACAAAAACAAAATGCAAAGTTTAGGAGAACATTCCACAATGTACTGTACAAATGCATCAACAATTTATTTATTTATTTTTTATATATCTTTATTGATTTCAGAGAAGGGAGAGGGAAAGAGAGATAGAAACATCATTGATGAGAAAGAATCATTGACTGCCTGCCTCCTGCAAGCCCCATACTGGGGATCTCGCCTGCAACCCGGGCATGTGCCCTTGACTGGAATCAAACCTGGGCCCCCTCAGTCCTCAGGCAGACGCTCTACCCTCAGAGCCAAATCAGCTAGGGCTAAACAATTTTTTAAAAAATGGTAGGCTAAACAATTCACCATAGCTAAGATTTGGAAACAGCCTAAGTGCCCATCAGCAGATGAGTGGATTAAAAAACTGTGGTACATCTACACAATGGAATACTATGCTGCTGTAAGGAAAAAGGAACTCTTGCCTTTTGCAACAGCATGGATGGAACTGGAGAGCATTATGCTAAGTGAAATAAGCCAGTCAGAGAAAGATAAATACCACATCATCTCACTCATTTGTAGAATATAGAAAACAACATAGACTGATGAACAGGGACAGATCCAAAGACAGAGAAACAGTGATCAGACTATCAATCCCCAGAGGGAAAGTAGGGGAGGGTGGGGGTAAGGGGAAGAGATCAACCAAAGGACTTGTATGCATGCATATAAGCCAAACCAATGGACACGGACAACAGGGGGATGAGAGCATGGGGGGGGGGGGGGGATGAGGACACATTTGTAATACCTTAACCAATAAAGAAATTTTTTTTAAAAATGGTAGGCTGAGTCTTACTGCTCAGTGTTACAAAGTGTAGATTCTGTGGTGCATTACTATTAAGTAAGATATGGCAAGGCTATGTTGTCAAGCCATGATTGGATAGAGTATTATTAATCAGCAAAAGGGTAAAGCCCTCTCTCACCTAAACCTGTCCCTCAGATGCACTCCATGTAGATTTGTAGTAAAAAACACTTTAAGGAGGGGAGCAGCTGTCTTTCCTCTCCCTGCCCTGCCCTCTCACTTGCATCTCAATGCAACACCTTGGGAAGGAAGCCCTGGAAATGACCTTCCTTTCCTGTTTGATGGAAGCATCAAAGGTGAAGTACAGCAAAAGACGTGAACAAAACAAATGTGTTTGTGGAGTGTGGGGAGAGAGGATGTGTTTACTGTGCTGAGAGATCTGTACCAACAATTTAA
The DNA here is from genome assembly GCF_964212035.1 of Myotis nattereri. Classification (NCBI taxonomy): domain Eukaryota; kingdom Metazoa; phylum Chordata; class Mammalia; order Chiroptera; family Vespertilionidae; genus Myotis; species Myotis nattereri. Next base: position 69,097,917 of record NC_138086.1, read on the forward strand.
AAGTACTTTGCCAGTTTATTAAAATATTGCTAGAGAAAAACTGAAAAAAAATCAAGTACAAAGATTAACTTATTCACCAACACTGTGAATCTGACATATTACTTTATACCTAAATAAGAAGTTCTGGAAAAATATATACAACTTTGGGAAAATTATTTCTATGCATGTAGAAGTTCAAGAATATCCACCTTCTCCATTATTCTATTCTTATTTTTTTTGCAATTGCATATTCATTAAACTCTTGAGGACTTGCTCTAGGTACTGTGCATTCAAAGATGAATAAGATCACAGAAAATACTGATTTATTTCCTTGCCCAAATTTAAATGTTCATGACAAAATGATGAAGTCATATCTCCCCACTGGCATTAGTACCTAAATAGCTTGATATGGTCAGTGGGCAAATGACAGAAGTCTCAGTCAGTGAAGGTATTCATGGCCCAGATTCATAGTGGTGTCTCGGTTTTGTATACATGCATGTGCATGTATAATGTGGAGATGGGACCAGAGTCTTTCCCATCTGCTGCAGTAGCCATTCCTGTTGTTAGGGTCCCAAGTGCAGAAAGTGATTTAGAGTAAGGCTCTAGTACCGGCAAAGAATAAATTGAAATATATATTTTTAAATTTATCTTTATTGTTTCAAGTGTTACAGATGTCTCCTTTTCCGCCCATTAACCTCCCTCCACCCTGCTCCCGCCCCCTCCCCAGGTCTTCACCATACTATTGTCTGTGTCCATGGCTTATACATACTAAATTGAAATATTTTATAGCCATAAAATTAATGTCTTAGACTAACAATTTTGTTGGAGAAAAGCTCTCTAAATAATGGTAAAATATACTTGAATATGCTGAAATCTTTTTTGGCACTAAGTTACAGAAGGCTTCTCATGCAATTGAGCTTTGAATTACCCTAGGACCGTGGTTGGCAAACCGCGGCTTGCGAGCCCCATGCAGCTCTTTGGCCCCTTGAGTGTGCCTCTTCCACAAAATACCACGTGCGGGCGTTCACGTACAGTGCGATTGAAACTTCGTGGCCCATGCGCAGAAGTCGGTATTTTGTGGAAGAGCCACACTCAAGGGGCCAAAGAGCCGCGTGTGGCTTGTGAGCCGCGGTCTGCCGACCACTGCGAAGATACTTCATCAAAAAATGCTAACAGTAAACCTAAACAGAATGTTTAGAAAGAATAAAAAAACACAGGAGAACTTTTTCTCCAAACAAGATGACATAGATTCATATTTATTGTTCTTCCCTGCTAAGGACAACTGTAAACCCCGGAACTAACGTAAGAGACAACCAAAGGAGGGCTGCACAAGGTAGCAAGGGGAAGGTAAACTGCACAGGATGCAAAACTGGATGAACAATATAGGGGCAAGGAATATTCTGACTCCCCACCCAACAGCAGAAGATAGCCGGGACCCTGTATCCTCCAATCCCCAATCCAGAAAAGAAAGCTATCCGGGTAAGTTTATCCTTCCCCTGGACTGAACAGGAACAGTGTCAAAAAGAAATGGAAATTGTGAATTCTGCTTTTCAAAAAACTATCCTTTATGAATAATATAGAGAAAAACAATGGTCAAGTGAGAAAAAAAAAAGAATTTGTCACTAGCAGACTTACCTAAAGGAAGTTCTTCAAAAAAAAGGAAATGATAAAAGAACCTTAAGCATTAAGAAGGAAGTCAGATTGGTCGGAAGAGTAGAAATATAGATAAATCAAATAGGCTATCTCCTCATAATTTTTCTAAATCATATTTGATTAAAAATTATACCACTTCCTGATACTCAAAGACAATGACATTTAAAAAGTGTAAAAGTAAAGGAATCTAAATGGAAACAAGGTTACCATACTTTACTGAAAGTGCTAAAATATTGATACCACTTATAAAACTAAACATGCAATTGCCATATTACCCTCGAGTATTTATCCCAAAGAAGTGCATGTTCACACAAAAATCTGTACATGAATCTTCACAGTAGCTTTATTTGTAAGAGCCAAAAAACTGAAAAGAACCCAGATGTCCTTCAATGGGTGAAAGGTTAACCAAACTGTGATACGTTCATATTATGAATACTTACTCAGCAATAAAAAATAATAAACTATTAGCATACACAATAATTTGGATGAATCTCAAGGACTTAATTATACTGAGAAAACATCAACCTCAAATTTTACTTACTATATAATTTTACTTATATGAATTCTTGAAATGACAAAATTTTAAAGGTGGTGATTAATGGCTGCCAGGGATTGAGGGAAGGGGCAGGAGGAAAGTGGGTATGGTTATCAAAGCAGGGGTCCTGGGGATGATGGCACCGGTCTGTATCATGCATGACTGGTGGAAAATATACAAACTTACACATGCACTAAAATTTCACATAACCAAATACGCACAAACACGAATGAATACATGTAAAAGTAGGAAATGTGAACAAGATCCATGGATTGTATAAACTCTGACTTCCCGGTTGTGATACTACAGTTTTGCAGTTATTGGGGAAACTGAGTAAAGGGCACATAGGAAGAGATAGCCCATGTATTTCTTAAAATTGCATGTGAATTTACAACCACCCCAAAAATGTTTAGTTAAAAAATAAATACACAAGAAAAAATTTGTAACTATATATGGTCATGGAGGTTAACCAGACTTACGGAAATGATCATTTCACAATATAAAAAATCTGGAACCGTTATGTTACACACTTGAAACTAACAATGTTGTCAATTATACCTCAATAAAAACATAAATAAACTGATAAAATACACAGCACTTTCAGAAAGACCTTATAAACTGCCAGAATAAATTTTATCTCAAAATGTTTAAGTACGTATGAAGTTACAAAAATCTACGTCTAGAAATAAAAACATTTTTTACCCTTATTTACAGGAATTTTAAAGAAAGTACTTGATAAAATATTGCTTAAAGCAGGCAAATTAGATAATTATTATTAGAGAATTATTTCCTATTGATATGCTACTGGGGTGAGGTGATATGGGTTTTTAAAAGTTTATAGATTTTACAGATTTTCTTATTGAAAAGTCAGACGATTACTTCTGATTTATGGTTCAGCTACAAGAGGGATTTGTAGCTGCTGTTTCATGTTGAGTCCAAAAGGTTGCTACAAACATGTGCCTTGTACAGCTTATTACATCTATAGAATAGAATAGAATTATAGCAAAACTATTATATAAATATAACCTAAGTATTCTACATTTTCCCAAATGCTACTTTTTATTTTTAAATGGTGAAAGTTTTATTTTTGTTTATGGGCTACAGAAACAAACTGCACTCATTTATTGAAAACTACAATGTCCCAATGTAAAAATTATTACAAAATAAAATTCAGAGCTAGCCTACCAGGATTGAAAATCAATGCCTCATTTTATGGATGAGAAAACACACATCATAAAAGGATGAATGACATTATCAGTCCCTCGTCAGTCACCCCAAATAAATAGGTTGAGGCACACTTAAACAGATGCTTCAAAATTATTTAATCCAAAAGTCCCCAGGAAAAATATAGCACATTCACCGCGTTAGAGGTCTACAAGAAAACATTTTGCAGTTATAACAACAAATTTTAAATTAAAGTCTTAATCTTCAGAATGTTTAACATATTAAAAATCTTTAGCCAAAATAATACCTCATTTTGGGTGGTGATAAATATCAAAGGTGGTCTGCCAAGACAATTAACTATTGGAATGAAGACTTTTGTCAGTGCTTTTATCTTTTCTTCTACTGCCCTTCAAAATTCAGGAGGATGACACATATGTAATCTGGTATTCACTCCTTCCCTCAGGTTCTAGCAGAGGATATGGACAAAATTTGAGAGAGGGAGTAAAGAGCTATGGGAACTAGTTAATATCAGTGATATAGAGATATGTTACATTAGTGGTATTGAGACTGGAACTTATTATTTAATCCAGGCTCTATAGAGCAGATATAGACGTTGACAGAGCTCTATCTATAGATCATAGATACAGACATGTGCTTGTAGGCATGTTAGCTGACCCTAGAACATGGGTTTGAATTGCGCAGGTCCACTTATATACAAATCTTTTTCAGTAAATACGTACAATACTATACATGTATTTTCTCTTCCTTATGATTTTCTAAACATTTTCTTTTCTCTAGCTTACTTTCTTATAATATAGTATATAATACATATAGCACACAAAATGTGTTAATCAACTGTTTATGGTATCAGTAAGGCTTCCAGTCAACAGTAGGCTACTAGTAGCTAAGTTTTGAGGAGTCAAGTTACATGCGTTTTAATGGGGGGGGGGGGGGGCGCGGGGGACTTGGGGTGTATTTGTGTGAGGATCCATGCTCCTAAACCCCTGCATTGTTCAAGCATCATCACCTGTAATTTCTTCAATCCTCATAACAACCCTGCCGTGAGTTAGGTACTATAAAAATAAACCTCTTTTTCCAGATGATGCAACAACTTCAGAGAGGTTAGTAAATATTCATGGTCACTGAGCTAACAGCAGCTCTGGATTTAAATACAATTTAAAATCAAAGCCCATATTCCTCACAATACCCCAAACAGGGAGCTGCAGCACTCAAGGAAGAGTTGGGAGAGACTAAAGAAAGCTTTATGGAAGAAGTGAGTAAAATGACAACTCTGGAAATATTCCACACTGAAAGGGGGTATCATGAATATGCTGGAGGTTAGAAATCCAGCAGCAAAGAAGACAGAGAAAAAAAATTAAATAAAATTGCAGCAAAAAGGAAAAAAGAAGTATTGCAATATAGGCAAATGTCCTGTCCAGGGACAACCCTGTGAACAAAATTATCAGATGTGATGAGTCTGATGTCACCAAAGTAAAATATTAATGTGGAATTTATTAACCTAAAGATTGATTAACTTCATAAATCAGGTTATATATTATATTACACATAAAATTACTGTTTTTAAGGTTTAACTTTTAAGAGATAAATAATTCGAGGTGGGGGGCAAAGGCATAATTTTTTAAAATCTGAAATTAGACAACACTAAAAATAGTCTCCCAATGCAAAACTTCTTATGCATTTGTGGATTAAAGGTCATTTGCAAAAAAAATTCATGACTATAAATCATATACAATGTATTAATAGTTAAACAAACTGAGGATAAACATTAACATTTTAAAAGGCAAAAACACTGCTTTAGGTCATTCCTAAAACACTGGAATAATTTTAATTATTTAAATAAATTTAAGATTTTGTGGAAAAATTACTACTGCCCTTCTTGGTTTCTGTTACCTATGAAGATATAATCTTTTGCCAATAATATTCAGATTTTAGGGGGTATATATACTCTTTTCCACAGCTGCTTGTCTATTGTGCCAAATTCAAATGAATGAAACTCAAATGAATAAAAAAGTAGCCCAGAGTGTAGATGTTCTTTTTCAAAGTCAGGATTTAGAGTTTGTGCTAGGAAAATCCGAATGAAGTTTTTTGTGCTTTATAAAAGCTGTACTAAAAGTCAGTGTCTTCACCTCTAAAATTTAGTTATGCTTCCACTGGTGTTTTCCCTCAAAATAAAAATTCTAATTTTTAGTTCTTGGTTTGAAAATAAACTCCAAAAAATCTGAAGCATCTTGTTATCAAGAGAATGATACTTCCCTAGCTTTCAGTATTACCAGCATATTGACACTAACTAAAAGATTTCATTTTACTTTAACTTAAAATAATCAATCTAATTCAAAGCCAAAGTATTTTCCCCTGACTAGCTCCTAAGGCATGACATGATATTTTTAATTTACCTCTTAAATGGGGTTGGCAATATTTGCTTAATCTTTGTTCTGTGTACTATTATGTTCTTTGTTCTCATCCATGTGGGGGATGAGCTGATTATTTATGTCCTAACAATAGGAGTTCATGTACCATGGTGAGGATTTTTTTTCCTTAATCTGAGAGGCAGTCACTAACAAGCTTCAGCTGGAAGTGCTTAATGTTAAAACAGTGTGAACCTGTTCCCAGGCTAATACACTACGTTCTTTCTGCCAACAAAAGAAAATCAATTTACAACTGTAATTAATTTTTAACATGCTCATTATTTTTATACTTTCACAGGCTGGTATATATGTTAACTGATTCATGAAATAGCCTATCCTGCTTGCCCTGGAGAAGCTTTACAATCTGAAACATATAAAATTATTTAAATAAAAAAGCTTAACAAGTGGTATGTCAGTGTATGAGGTTCACACCCAACAAGCACTACATTTGATCTGATTTCAGGTGATGTGATAGTTCCTGAGCATGTGGCATATAACAACCAAGTTCAACGGACCTTTTTACACACACAAGGTGATGAGTGCAGCAATGGAAGAGAGGCAAATGCCGTCAAAGCTATTCAACTTAAAATCATCACCTCTAGAAATTTCTATTTCCCAAAAAAAGGCAGGAAGTGGATTGAAAGTCTTCAAATATACTCAGACAGACAAAAAGTGAAATGTGTATTTATACAAAGAGGACCTAAAGATAGCGCCTCTCCTCTCTAGAACCGTGTGGTACAAAAATGACTGCAAGCCTCTATTAGCATCCAGAGAGACCGTAGCTGCATGGGCAGGGGAACGGAAATTCACTGAGTGAGAGAGTCCTATGTTCACGGCACTGGGCCTGAATCACAAAAATGAAAGGACAAGGCTTTTGCCCTCAAAGAGTTCAAGGTACTGGGGAGACAAACACACAATAAAATGGTAACAACACAATATGAGAGCTATGCTAGTGATATGTATAAATGCAATTATCTGATTCAGAGAAGGGAATAACCAAGAAGAAGGGAAGCAAATGTAAATTCATTGAAAAATGACATTTGGGGGATAAACCAAGAAGCATAAAAGAGAGCACAACAGTGATAGAGAAACAACACATGTAACGATACAAAAGAAAAATTGGTGTGCTTTTAGGGAACAGCTTATTGTGAATGGTGCACAGGGTGAATGGAGGAAGTGGTAGAAAACGGGGCCAGTTTGTAAAGAACCTCACAAGAAATGTTATGGAATGTAGACATGCTTTTATAGATAATGTAATTCATTTAAAAAGTATAAGCAGAAAATGAGACCAACTTTTTAAAAATGATTTATACTGATAACTGTATGGAAGATGAATTTGAAAGTTATCTTTTGACAGGAAAAGCAGTTAAGGACGTGACAAGCATGTCAAACTCGCGGCCATTAGGCCGCATGACTCGTTTATATAAATGAAGCAGCCCTGACTGGTTTGGCTCAGTGGATAGAGTGTCAGCCTGTGGACTAAAGGGTCCCGGGTTTGGTTCTAGTCAAGGGCGCATGCCTGGGTTGCAGGCTCAACCTCCAGTGGTGGGTGTGTGAGAGGCAGCCGATCAATGATTCTCTCTTACCACTGATGTTTCTATTTCTCTTTCCCTTCTCCCTTCCTCTCTGAAATCAATAAAAATATATTAAAATATAAAATAAAATAAACGAAGCATGCAGCTCACCAGCTGTGAGTTTGACATGCTGGGCCTAAGAAATAATGAAGTTATGAATTTAAGGCATTTGGCAGTGGGGGTGGAAAGAAATAAGTTCAAGAGACATTTGTATTTAGGAGGAAAAATAGATTGGATTTGTTGACCAACTAAATGGAGTAAAAACAAAAAAGAAGGTACTGAGATAATTTCTCCACTAACTAAAAAACTAGAAACCATATATTATCTTTGTTTAATCTTTATTATTTAAAGTACTAGAGGCCTGGTGCACAAATTCATACACAGGTGAGGTCCAGCCAGCCGAGCGGGGGAGGGGGGCGGGAGGGGGGGGAATGGAGGTGGGGCCAGCCGGGAGGAAGGGACTACGGACAGTTCACTGGCTGGCCCCGTACTCTGGTCGAACTCCTGGGCAAACTCCCAGTCAAGGGGACAATTTGCATATTAGCCTTTTATTATATAAGATTACAGAAGTCCCCTTTTTTCTAGAGTCTACCATTGTACATGCCACAAAGTATGTGCTTATTAAAGAATGAGTAATAAATGGCCGAAACCGGTTTGGCTCAGTGGATAGAGCATCGGCCTTCGGACTGAAGGGTCCCAGGTTCGATTCCGGTCAGGGGCATGTACCTGGGTTGCGGGCACATCCCCAGTAGGAGATGTGCAGGAGGCAGCTGATTGATGTTTCTCTCTCATCAATGTTTCTAACTCTCTATCCCTCTACCTTCCTCTCTGTAAAAAATCAATAAAATATATATTAAAAAATAAATAAATAAAGAATGAGTAATAAATGAATTAGTTTTAAAATCTGAAAAAAGGGGAAAAGGTTTAGGTAATAATTTGGTTTGGGATATATTTTAGTATGTGATGGATATGACACATTCAAGTATTACTGTTCAGTTGGCAATTTGGGTCTAGAGATAGACACAGGCTAGAATAAAGAATTCGAAAGATATTAGCATACACACAGTATTTGAAGCAAGGGAAGTCAATAAGGCAGTTTCAGATAAGCCAAGTTTGCTTTCTTATTCCTAACTACATGGACATGATTACTTCCTATTCTAAGAACTCAGCTCTCTATCACTGGCGTACCCAAGGTGAGGGAGCAATCCAGTTCCATAGTGACACTGGGACTGAGGACCCAAATTTCTCATCTAGGGGAAATGACAAGAGCTTTTCTGCAATACCAGTTTCTGAAATGTTTGTGTATAAGCAGGTGAGGCTAATCTCCTCCAAAAAACTCCAATTAATTGTGAGCTAACAAGGAATCAAGATAATTTTTCATTGGAAACCATTCCCTTAAGCATCAACATTTGTTTTAATAATCACACCTCCATGATGCAGATTTTTCCAAATCATTTATCACCCTAACTCATTTTATTAAAACTCCTTTTCTAGTCATAACGCTATAGCTAAGGTGTGCATTTGCCTCTATATTTACTATATATTGATGGTATATATTTTCCTCAATAGGCACGAGCAAGCACATCCACACATACTTTTTTTGTGTTTTCAGCAAAAGATCTGCCAAGTCAAATAAAATGTACCGGTGTCAAATACATTTCCTCAAAAACGTTAATAAAAGGTATACATTTGGTATATTTTTTAGAAGCAATAGTAACTTTAAGAAAGGTAGTTATAAAATATTGCCTACAAAAATAAGATATCAGTGTACTATTTATTCAAAAGTCAAAAGCCTAATTTATGCATTTTTCTAGAGTTCAATAAAAATGCCTATTGCTAGGCTGATAAGACTCACAAAAACAAAGTGGTAAAACTGAAGAAACAACACCACCAGATTTGGGGAAGGTAAGAAAAGAGTAGGGGTAAACACTATTCTTTTAAAAATGAAAAGACGACAACTTTTTATCCTTACTGCAGGCAAATGAGTAAAATATACCCTCCTTTTTATTATCTTTGGTAATCCTATCTAAGAAAGAGGGAATATGCTAATTGACCCTCATGCCATTGCAAAGATGGCAGTGCCAACAGCCAATAATGGAATATGCTAATTGACTGACCCACCCTCAAAGATGGCGGCACCCAGTCCCTTCAGCCCTACAGGGGCAGCAGGCGTGTGGCAATTCCCCTCACCACCCCAGCTGCCCAGGACCAGCCTGAGGTGCAAGGAACTAGGGCCGGCCGAGGCTTGCGCTGCCGGCAGGGGCAGCAGCAGAGGTGTGATGGCGTGTCGCCTTCCCCTGATCGCCGGGTCGCCTCCCACCCCTGAGGGCTCCCAAACTGTGAGAGGGGGCAGGCCAGGCTGAGGGATCCCCCCTCCAGTGCATGATTTTTCATGCACCAGCCCACTACTGATTAATATTAATATCCTTTACAACAAAAGTGCAATTAGGGAAAAACTATAGATCAACTTTACTCTTTTCAAATACAAAGCATCCCAAAACAGTGTTTAAAAATCTCCTGTAACAGGTACCTGCTGCATAGTGACAAGATGGCAGAATAGTAATGCATCCACACCAGGGACAGTAGGAGGTTTGAGAATCTAATTTACTGCCCCAGAGGAGACTAAGCATCATGGCTTTTGCTGCTAGAAAAGGGCTGCCTCTGTTAAACAGCACCCTTGCTAACCTATTTGTCAGCGAAGTAGGTATTAAGTAAAGCTTCCTTATCACCTTTGGAATGGAATGCCTCACAGTCGCAGTTGTGGTTAGGAAAAAACATAGTAGGATTATTAGAAAATGTTAGCATTCAAGATATTTTCTGTGATTTACATAATTTACTTTAATAGCATCAAGCATTTAAGTTGGATATTATAGACACACTGGAATGCTGGCACAAACCTAATAAAGCATAAAGAAATTGAAAAAGAAGAAATAGCTTTTCACATTTTCTAATATTCTAGTATCCAAGAAATTTATTTTTAGGAAAACTGTCCCATTTGTTCACCAACTTTAATATCTATAAAGATAATCCTCATATCCAAATCACTTTATATGAATATATTATAGCTAGATTTTAGGATGTTACACACTTTGTGTTTATGAGATTCAAATTCATATGCACTGGGTAGTATTTCATCATCAACTATGATTTCTGATGCAATATAACTAGCATTTGATAAATGTTATTACTCTACTATAAAACTAGAGGCCCGGTGCACGAATTCTTGCATGGGTGGGGTCCCTTGGCCTGGCCAGCGATTGGAGCCAATGGGGAGGGGAGCAGCTGGCCTGGGGGAGGGACCATGGGAGGTTGGCCGGCCACAGGAGGTTGGCTGTGGGAGCACACTGACCACCAGGGGGCAGCTCCTGTGCTGAGCACCTGCCCCTTGGTGGTCAGTGCGCTTCATAGCAACTGGTCAACCAGTCGTTCGGTCGCTTAGGCTTTTATATATACAGATATAAATCAACCATAATATTATGTATTATAATAATTTTTAAGGCAAAGAGGTTTTATAATTATAAATGAAATCTGTAAAATCAGTTATTTGGTTAAAGTACTTTTGGTTAAAAATCAAAAGTAGTTTGAAATATTGTGTATGAAAGAGTGCTATAATGAATATAACATTTAATCATAAAGTATTTGAAATATAGTAAAACCTCAATATAACTAATTCGGGCAAGGGGGTGGGTATCTGTTAAAGCCAAAAGTTACATAATAAAGTAGATATTCCTAATGTGTACATTAAAATATTGACAAATCAGTTGGTTTATTTGTTTTTACTTAGATACATTTGTGTAATTAAAATTAAGTATGGAATACAAGTTTCATGTCACAGAAGCTTTCTATATGATTTACTGTTATTTTTAATTTATACTGAATAGACCTAGTAAATGCATGCATTCACCAGTCACCTCGAGTACACAGCTGGGGTGTGGCTTAGCACACATGGGTACATCGCCAGCTCACATTAAAAACTGATGCAGAAAGTCACACCACTTGACAACAGAACCAATTACCGCAAGTGATGTGGCATGAACACTTGCTAATCATTTGCAGAACATTGTTTATGAGAAGTGACTTTTGGGTTTAAATATGTAGACTAGAGTTGTAGATATGTAATATTTATATTGGTGAAATGACTACAGTGTTTTTCCAACATAAGGCCTATTCACTAAAATTTGTTAAAAATAACAAAAAATAACCTGTTAATTTAATTATAAGCAAATCTTAGTTAAAACCATTTTAAAATTAACAGGGTGTCAATTTTCACACATGAAATATGGACCGGAAATTTTATCCATTAAATCTGAAGTCCATTAAATCGAGGTCTGCAAAATCTAGGGCTTACTGTATAGTCATGTAACTATGTAAAAGTCACTTAGTTTATAACAGGCCACGCACAATACACTACTTATCTGTCCATAACTTAAGTTCTTAATTAAGATACCAATAAACATAGCTAACTAGCTATAATTAAATATAATGGATAATTAGCATAATTTAGCTATGACATAGGTATCAAACGATAATGCTCCATCCACAACACTAAGTTCAAGACATGTCAGAAGGAAACATTCAACAAAAAGGTTATTTTACTCAGAAGACGACACGTAAATACCTATATTATCAAATAACAGGAAATACCAATGAGAAAAATCCTACTTCTATTTATTCACTTTAAGTTTTAGCTTTCACTTAAGTATTCAAAACAGTTCCTTCAGCATATATGTCCTCCTAGTAAATACACACATGCACTACTAACAACTCTAGTATAAGCTAGAACCTGGCAACCACCCCAATACAAATGAAGGGCAATAGAAGCCACAGACTGACTGTAAGGTCCTTGAGGGAGGAACTGCATTCTCCTCACTCTTGTACAGGCAGTCCTCAGATTACGTCGGACTTGACATACGTCCTTTCATGGTTACGTCACCATCTCCCATTTATTTATTAAAAACAAAAAGTCGTCATTTCAAGGTATGTACATATGTGCTTTATGTTTTTTAATATTTCTTTACCACAAATAAAGGTCAGGAATTATTATCTTTCTTTTAATTTTTTTTTTACTTTTTCACTTTATTACTGCTGTGTATGTGCTCCATGTGAGTGACGTTGGTGCTTATATAGGTGGGTTCCGACTTACGGCGAAAATCATATTACGTCACGCTGTAGGAATGGATCTCCGACGTAACCCAAGGACCTACTGTACTCTCTTTACTCAACACAGAGCCTGGAACATAGTAGACCCTTAATTAGTATCTTTTAAATAAAATTTTAAGCACAGAAACAAAAATTTAATTCCAATTAGAGAAAAAGGTTAAGTAATGACTTTGAATTTTGAAGCTTGAATTAGACTAAAATATTTTATATTAAAACAGTTTTGAATTAAATAATATTCACAAAATCGCTTCTTTTAAAAAATTGAAAGTATATAAATTTAATATACATCTACCTATATTTAAAGAAAAAAATGGCAAAACCCTGTTTTTTATGTTGAATAAAATTTTGGCTGCCCTTAGCACAACAAAAACATCTTCCTACAGCTATGATAGAGATGAAGCACCTGCTTAAAAAACCCTCCTAGATAAAATAACAAAATTATCATTCTTTCTGACTGATGATAAATTGTTTGAAAAAATAAAAATAATTCATTTAAATAAATATATACTGTATGGCTCATAAACCAACATCCAAATGAGTACAGGTTATCTAAATGCAACCTTTTAAAATTAATGCAACCTTTTTAAGAGAAGATCAAGTCAATTCATGACTGAAAATTAAACGGATATAACAAAAACAGTCCAAATATATTCCAATATCACGATTTAAGTTCAAGAGCAATCATAAATGGAAATGTATATTTAAAAAAAACATATTTGTATACTATAATTTAATCCAAAATTATTTTTATACTTCTAAAAAATGATACATTTAATTTTTCCATATTAAATTATGTACAACTAAATATGAAGCCATTCACAAACTAGACATTAATTACTAAACAGTGCAAATTGTCAATATAGTACGAAGGACTATTTTTTAAAGATACTATGCTCCTCTTCCTCCAGTTATTTTTAATATTAATTCCATGTACACTGTTTCTGATAGTATCATAACTATACTATTTTAAAACTTCTAAATTATAGAATTTCAATGAATTGCTTTCAAAAATAATTCTTCAAAATACTAACTGATCAAATGCAACAATTACATGATATACATACATGTAATTAAATGTCCCTAATTTTTTTAAAAGATAATTCTCCTTTTCAAAGTCACTTTAGAAACTTATAGCAATTATCTTAGAAATAAACTCTTTACAATTTTATCATCTGGGAGAAGATAAAGCATTATGGCTTAATATTTTAAAATAAGTGATATACTTGATAACAGTCTTAAAGAACTGAATCTTCTACTGCCTTCATGTAGAACTACAAGACTATGGAGGGGGTAGGCAAGGATAAGTAAGTGAAAATCACACAAATAGAATAGGTCAACCAAAGGTTTGTAAACAAATTTCTTAAAGAAATTCAATAGTATTTCTTTTAAAGATGATAAATGGTCTTCAATAACATATCTGATCAAAGTGTTTAGAAAGTAATAATCTTTGCCATTTTCTGAATGTAAATGGTATAGCTTATATATTCTATCCATGCTGAGAGGGAAAACTAAATAAATGGAAATACCAGAATTAAAGCTTTGTCATTCACAAAGTTCATGTGTAGATGGCACTACATTTATTTTATTTGAATGAAAAATTTAAAAACAACCCATGATTATGACTGCAAAACTGTAGTAAATTGCATAAGGCTAAATTCTCTTACAAATCTAAGAAAATTTAAAAACCTTATTTCAATTTAATAAATATGAGCATTATTCTAATGTAAAATGTTAAATGTACTAATACTTTTACTCATCTTGAGACTAAAGTTAATGAGTAGAATCTTATTCAAAATGTAATAAAAAATATTGAAATTCGGAAGAATACCAACTACATACTATTACTGTTGTTAATTTGATTATTCTCAATTACAATTTTAATAACTTTAAAGATTCCTTAAACTACTATTTTTATAACTTTATTACAGAATAGATTTAAATGAAATGCAATGGAAATAAACTTTTGCTTCAAGAGAACTTTGAACATATATAAAACATCTGATCAAACTGTTATGTGAAAAATTGTAAATAATTATGTAACTGGTAAATCAAGCTATACAATGGCATATCACTAAAAAATAAAGCCTTAAAACAGGTGACATAAAGTAAATAAATAGAAAAAATAATCATTGCATATAAACACATTACAGCCAGTAAGAAGAAATTTACTTCCACATGGAAAACACTCATCCTATATAACAAAAGGGTAATATGCAAATAGACCGAACAGCAGAACCAACCAACCAAAGCGTAATATGCTAATGATATGCTAAGGCTGCTCAACTGCTTGCTATTATGTGCACTGATCACCAGAGGGCAGAAGTCAACTGGTCGACCAGTCGCTATGACGTGCACTGACCACCAGGGGGCAGATGCTCTGACCGATAGGTTAGCTTGCTGCTGGGGTCCTGCTGATTGGGACTGAGATGGGCTGGACACACCCTGGACCCCTCTTATGGTTGCTCCCTGACCCGATAGTGCACCGGTGGGGTCCCTCAGCCTGGCCTGCACCCTCTCACAATCCAGGACCCCTTGGGGGATGTCAGAGAGCCGGTTTCAGCTTGATCCGACAGGCCACTCCCCTTGGGAGGGCACCAGATGCAAGGCTCATGGCTGGCGAGCGCTGCTGCGGCAGCATAAGCCTCTCCTAATTGGGACTGACTGGGCACGAGCTAGCGGCAAGCACAGTAGTGCTGGGATAAGCAGGAGCGGCAGGTAGGAGCTGCAGGTGGCATTGGACTGCGGGTTTCAGCCTGATCCCTGCAGGCCACCCAGAGGAACCCCACCCACGAATTCATGCACTGGGCCTTTAGTGCAGTGGTTCTCAAGCTTCCTAATGCCACGACCCTTTAATACAGTTCCTCACGTTGTGGTGAGCCCCAATTTTATTGTTACAAATTGAACATAATTAAAGCATAGTGATTAATCACTATGTATATATATGTAATTATATATGTTTTCCGATGGTCTTAGGCAACCCCTGTGAAAGGGTTGTTCACCCCTAAAGGGGTCGCGACCCACAGGTTGAGAACCACTGCTCTAGTGTAACATAATACCTTACCAATTTTATTTATTTATTCATGAAAGCATGTACAGCATGCACATGTATACCATTATATATCTCCAGATAATTTTTATTATATTCAAATAAACCAATTTGTTAAATTAACAAACAGCTTTCTCTAAATATCAAAAACAGTATTAACAGGTTGTTTCTTAGTTTACCTTAAAGCTGTAATGTAACAATATTGCCATCTAGTGTTCATATCAAACAAGCACTTCCAATACAAGTCATACTTTTGTTTTTCACTTAAAAAATTATATGTGCATAGGTTAAATACAAACTGTCATTCCTACGGACAAGAGTAGTTTTCATGGATGCATAACAGGAGAGAAAAACAGAAAAAGTCACTGAGAGCCAATGGAAAGAAAAAGAAAAGGCATATGGGAGAATTGCCCTTCCTATGATGTGATTTCTGTCGCATTTTGTTCTTACACACAGTATATATGTAACCTGACTGTGTTAGATATTTTAGGGTCAGATGCATCATCCATTTGTAGCACCCCACCCTTTGTATCACAAATGGAAATAAAGCAAGATCAAGTCCTAAGTGATTTGACATCAAATGGACACAAATTCATTTAAGCCATGTTTTAAATATACAAAATTTATCATTTTGATTACTGGTAATGAGAAGATGAATAAAAATTGTTTTAAGTTTATGGCTGAAAAGAATTTCATAGTTGTTAAGGTGGAAAACAATTTAACTTGGTTAAAAAATAAAGATGCATTTGGGCTACATTGTTTCTCTAATCAAAGCCTGTTGCTGGAAAAATCTTCTTCAAGTCTGGATGCTACCAGTGATTTGCTATGTGGCCCTGGGCAGATCTCTTAGGCATTCTGAGCTTCAGTTCCCTTTCTTTAAAGATTAACTTAGTGACAAGACTAAAAATGTAAAATGCCCTGCCAATGTAAGATACCAAAAGGCAAGGTAGGATGGATGATGTGGCAGTAGTACTACTTACTAGATTGTTAACAATGACTACTACCACTACCACAATATAATCCACTTTCAACTAAACCAGTGTGCAGGTCACAAAAATTTTGTGGGTTTTCCTAGTCCTCTCCCTTTAGTCATATTACCTGCCCATCATAAATTTCTAGTCTATTAAACTCTATCCACTAGAAATAAGGTGTCAGCTAATTTTATCTATTATTTTTCCTTTTTATTTACCCATTTTTCTCATTTCTGTACAATAAAAATGGATCACTATGTAGATTAGAAATATTTAAAGGAAAAAAAATCCTACTCATTCTCTATAACCCAGCTCCATTTTTCACCTTTTTTATGAAGTCAACTTCCTATATTCATGCCCAACCCAGAAGTGATCTCTATCTGCTGTAAATTTCTCAGCAGCACTAGCATTCATTTACAGCTATACATTATTTTTATGTACATTTGTACCACACCCCCCCCCCCAAAATAAATTATAAGCTCTCTAAAAGGGAAAACCACTGATCATCCTTCTTTGTATCTTACACAAAGGTAATTTTGGGATCCCTGAGGTACAATTACATGTGATCAAATGCCTCCCTGCTCTATTTAGAAGTACCTCACTTCCCCAGGCTTTAGTTCTCAAAGAATTATATGTGTCACATTGATTGGCAACAACACTTAACCTCTCTAAGCCTCAATTCTTTAAGATAAAGATCATAATACAGTGATGACGAACCTATGACATTTTTTTGGTTGATTTTTCTTTGTTAAATGGCATTTAAATATATAAAATAAATATCAAAAATATACATCATTGTTTTACAATGGTTGCAAATATCAAAAAATTTCTATATATGACACGGCACCAGAGTTAAGTTAGGGTTTTTCAAAATGCTGACACGCCAAGCTCAAAATGTTCGCCATCACTGTCATAATACCTATTTTATAGTTTTGCAGCAGCAAAAATAAACATAAAATGTACTGTATGTAGAAAGCTATTAATAAAATCTAAAGTTTGATTAAAATTACTTTATTTTCAGACAAAGCATTTCTAAAACATATATTGGAAAAAATTCCCTGCAATAAAGATTAAAACTGAATTGGGTTTTTTAAACTATTGGCATTAGGGCTGCCAATCTATCTACCTATTTAGCTAGTTATATGCACAGCCTAATAACTGACTACCTTTCTTCAAGAACACAGTAAAGGTATATAAAATTTTTTATAAATGCTGACATAAAAATTATCTAACTTAAATGTTGAGTTAAATGAGAACATATAGGTTCTCAAAGGCTTCTTTGAGTGAAGAATTAAAAGTTTCCACCAGATATTGATTACAAAGTCTAACATCCATTCAGGAACCAAATTTATTTGCAGTGAATAAAAATGTAAATGCTATTATTTACAGATTTCTCAACCTAAAAACTTATACATAAAACAACATTGCAACATTGCAACAAAGTCAGGTGACTTTGTTTTTCAATAAATACTAGTCACATTCTTTTTCTCCTCTACCCGTTCATATCCATGAGATCAGGATTGTTTTTCTGGGCCATATAAGAAATGTACTATGACTATATTTTTAATAATTAAGTTTTTTTTTAAATGGCAACTAAAAAATCTTAACTTTATTAAATATGTCATGGTTCCTATTTTTAATGCTACTGCTGCCATCTAGTGAAAAATTTGAGAACTTAATCATTCGGAAGATAAGAGCATTTTTGTAAAAATGCATGTCAACCTAAAAGGTCTATTTGAGGAATAGGAATAATTTTATTTATTTGCAAATAAAATTTTAATATTTTTGTTTTCATTAAATTATATTTTTATATTATACTTCATCAATAATCATGAAGCCTTTTGTTTAATCATCAAGATCATTATAATTGCTTAATTTAAAAATTCTGTAATTAAAAAAAGAAAAAAATAGAAAATTAAACTGTTTTGATCATGCGGTTATACCTGTATGCAAATTCAGTGATATCCTTAAAGATTTGGAATTTTCAATTACTCACCTAGACCAAATTACTTACTCATGCTGATCAAACCTCTAAATGCCTGGAACTCTACCAACTATTCTACTTGAAAAATTCCATAAAGATAAAGATGATAGATAAGAGCCTATCACAAAGCTTACCTGGGAAAATATATTTGCTGTTGGAGCAACTCTGCTGTCCACGATACTATATAATATTGCTAATAATCTATCAAGTGGAAACAGTTTTGGTCCGAGGAGATGATTGCTTGTCTGTAAGAAAAAAGAAAATGGATTTTCTTCTTAAAGCAGAGGACTCACTCTTTGTACTATAAATTCCCCGTATCACAATATTTACAGTTCCCCAAAGATGCTAACAAATCCAACTTGCAGTCTCTACACAAAAACTTTATCTGATATAATCATGATTTATCCTTTAATATTTTCTTCAAGATTTTCTGACTTAACATCAACAAATATTAAAGGATTCACAAGTCATCCAGCCTTGTCCTAAATATTACCCCTTTTTTACTGTTGTAACCAGATGATAAGCGACAGCCAAACATTTGTCAAGATAGTACATAACCAAAAGCAGGGTCGTGATCCTAACTCCTAGCCTAGAAATTATCACCTATATCTCACTATTCCTCTTTGTGCCACAGACTAGAAAATGTATTTCTTCAACATTAATAGCTCTAAAAATATTACTTACAGTTCACATTTTAAAACAACATGAATGAAAGACCAAAGGGCTACTACTATAAAAGTCAAAGTCAAATCTCTAAGAATAACATCAGAAGAACTAGAGTTCATCTAGAACTAGAGACATCTTCATGATGGCAGCTGCTCTCTCAACACCGTCCTTTTCCTAGATTTGCACAAACCCACTGATTCCACAAAGATGGTCTAAAGTGCCAGCTCGTTCACAGTCCTCTCATCAGCAGGACTCATATATATCTCCCTTCTCAAATTTCTTAATTGATTTTGTCTAAAAAATAAAATTCTTAGCTTTTTGTTCATTCTTTGATTTTCTTCATTCACTCATTAAATTTGTTCATTTTTTAAATAAGTATCTATCAAATATCACCACGCGCTGAGATACAGAGGTGAATGGATGTGCTTCCTTCCCTTAGGGAACTGGTGAGTGAGGATATTCCTCCACAATCCCAGACACACCACAGTGAAACTTTAAAAACACTAAAGGAAAAGGAGAAAAGAATTTAAAGCAGCTAGAGAAAATATAAATTTAAAACACAGACTTTTTCATCTCTAGGACCAGTTCCCTTGAATGTGCCCTTCAATCACTGTATTCAGCGTAACAGAATATTAGTACAATATTATAATGGTACCATACCAATAAAAGTAACTTCTTATATCCACATGACTAATAAAGGTATGAATTTATCCACTTCCCATAGTGTCCTAAATTCATGAGTTTTTCCCTTTAGAGAAATTAAAATGAAAATACCTTTTCATGTTTCTTTAGAAAATTGGTTTTCTTGATTTTCCCATGATGCTGCAATTAAGGAAAATAATTTTTAAGATTAAAATAAAGATAGTATTCCATAAAAACAGAAAACATAATTTGTTTAAAACATGGCACAGATAACACTAATTTATGTATCTTAGGCTTTTTTTTTTTATTTTATTCTACTTGCCCACCTAAAATATCACTTTAAAATATCAACATATTTTAGCCTTGATTTGATTTAGATTTCATATGTATAGATTACTTTGGTATGTAAAGAAGAAGCTTTTAAAATAAAATAGTGATACTTCCTAAAAGAACTTCATGTGGTCCTTGTCCTCATGAAACAAAAGACTGGAGGGAAAGGTAGGCAAAAATAAATATATAAAAGCTTATTACAAGTACATTTAATAATAAATAAAATTGCATATTATATTTTTTCAAAAAGAACATAATTCTAAAATGGGATTTATTCAGTTAACGTATATGCAGAAGAGGTTCCTGAATAGCCTAGATAATGATGTATGAGTGCACGACACTACAGCAGGAGCTTTAGAACAACAAAGAAGTTAGTATCCTTAAAATTATTCCCATCTCTCATACTTTAAACAAATCATGATGCATTTTTAAAATATAGAATTATCACCTATGATATACCTGAGCTCTTCCTTGAAACTATTTTTCCCACTCGGGTTTTGATCTTAATTTAAAGCCTTAGAGGATGAATCCTAAATACATATTTAGCAATCCCTTATTCTAATCTCTGACCCTTAGAAATTTAGATACTGAGAAATTTCAAACTATTTGTGGGATCTTTAAAAATAAAGTAAAAAGAAGTAATTATTACCTTAAGGAAGAACCTCTTGTCAGTTCTTGATGGATTATATGAAGCAAGGTATGCAGCAATTAAAATAAACTTAGAGTAATAAGGAAGTTCCACATGAGTATATGCTGAGAGACCTACACAACAAAAAACTTTCATGAAGGTATTTAACAGGCTACCATTAGATTTTAAGTATCTCTTTTATTTTCATCTCTTATCTTTTTACTTTCATACCACGTTATCTAGTCAAAATGACCTACTCCTTGAGCGTAAAGTGCCATGATAATGGTGGTGGTGGTAGTAAACATTATCATCAATATGCTTTGATCATTCTATTACAGTGGGGCCTTGACTTACGAATGTCCCGACTAACGAGTTTTTTGAGATACCAGCTGTATCTTGGCCGACTTTTTGCATTGAGTTGATAGAGTAATTTGAGTTAACGAGCTCCTTAACGAGCTCGGTCTCGAACGAATTAAACTCGTAAGTCAAGGCCCCACTATATTTTTGTTTGGCTCCTATTCTGGTCTAAATGCTACCCAACCTGCCCTTCAAAGCCACACTCTCCATTAAACATTCCCTTGATGCTCCTCTATCACACCAAAATAGAAAAACCTCTCTACTCTTAATTCCTAGTTTGTGGGGTTTTTTATCCACTTATGGCCCACATAACTTTATATCTATAATCATTACTTATAATTACACTAGAGGCCCAGTGCACAATATTCGTGCACTTGGGGTCAAGGTGTTCCCCTCAGCCCCGCCTCTGCCCTCTCACAGTCCAGGATCCCTCGGGGGATGTCCGCCTGCTGGTTTGTGGCTGGATGGCCTTCTGCTGCTGCAGAGCCTGCTGCTTGAACTTCAGCAGCTGCTGCATGTGCACAGGCTGGGCCACCACGGTCTGTCCTGTGAACATCATCGAATGGATGAGTCAAGCGCCGGGCCAGGCTCAACCTGAGTTCTCTGTGCTTCCCTGAGTCACTGAGTTATTCAGACTGACTGCCTTCTACAGAGAACGGCACCGGGATCAGGCCTAAGCCGACAGGTGGACATCCCTCTCGCAGTCTGGGATCCCTTGGGGGGATGTAGCAGTGCGCCAAGCGGCAGGCGGACAGGGAGGAGCCTGAATCGGGGTCAGGCACCACTCGGGCTCATCCTGGCCCGCTGGTGCCTGCAGCTACAGCTCGGTAGTGCTGCCACGGAGTTGGGAAAGGCTCCCGCCATAGCAGCTGCACTCGCCAGACGTGAACCGGCTTCCGGCTGAGCAGCACACCCTCCATGGGAGTGCACTGACTACCAAGGGGCAGCTTCTGCATTGAGCGTCTACCCCCTGGTGTTCAGTGAGCATCATAGCAACCGGTCATTCCGCCGTAATGGTCTCTTAGGTTTTTATTATATAGACTAGAGGCCCGATGAACGAAATTCATGCCTGGGTAGGCTCCCTAGACCTGGGCGGTAATCAGGGCCAATCTGTGGAGGAAGGCCTCCTCCCTGCTGGCACCCGCCTTGGCTGGCCTAGGGCCTGTAGGCTGGGGGAAGCTCCTGCATTAAGTGCCTGCCCCCTGGTGGTCAGTGCACGTCAGAGCAACCGGTCGTTCCACCAGTGGTTCTGCCATTTGGTCGATTTGCATATTGGGCTTTTATTATATAAGATTGAACAGTTATTATACTAAAATTATATTTCTTTTTTTTTTTTAAACATATTTTATTGATTTTTTACAGAGAGGAAGGGAGAGAGACAGAGAGCTAGAAACATCGATGAGAGAGAAACATCGATCAGCTGCCTCCTGCACATCCCCCACTGGGGATGTGCCCGCAACCCAGGTACATGCCCTCGACCAGAATCGAACCCGGGACCCTTGAGTCCGCAGGCCGATGCTCTATCCACTGAGCCAAACCGGTTTCGGCTAAAATTATATTTCTTACCAAGCTATACTGTTCACTGAAAGAGCCATGTCTAATGTCTAATTTTTCCTTTTTTTCTTTCTTTTTGTATCTGAGTGCCTTTCACAAATGAAATAATTGAATGAATGGATAAATAAAACAACTGGATCACTCAGGCAGCACTGATTTTTACAAGGAAATAAGGAATCTGATAGTTAATGAAAATACAGTATATGTCAGACACTGTGCTAGGTACTTTACTTAAGCATCTCTGAATTTGCTATAACTTAAAGCTAGATATTCTTCCCATTTTTTAGATGAGGGCACTACGTTGAACTCAAGATCACACAGTTAGGGAGTAGTATCAACCAATTATTATAGACTTTCTAACTCTAACATCTATTTCCTTCCATTAAAACACACAACTAAAAATCACTTGTATAGCATCAGGAGCACTGAGAAACCAAAACAGACAAAACAGAATCTCAGCACCATTTCATTTCATACCAGTTCCCCCAACTACTAGGCACTGATCTATTTTTAAAATAATATTTTAGGTATCTGCTTATTTTTTAAGTAAAAGCTGTTCTATTGGGATAAATCCAAAGTAATAATTTCTTTAAAGAAAACAAAAGCACAAAGCTTTTAAAACATAGTCAACTGAAATGTATCCTACAAACTGGGTTAACTAAAAATTGAATTTTATTCATTAAAACTCATGAAATACATACATACTGAGATGAAATTATGTAATGTAATTGTTTTAACAAAAGCATTTAATAAAATAAAAACTGCTTGATTTTCACATGATACAATCCAACATTCAGAAAACTGGTATACAAACTTTACTTCCTCATATTAGAGTTTCACTTAAAGGAAAATCAATTAAAATATCATTATAGCTTAAAGAGTAAATTTATTTTTTATAACACTACTGACTAATGTTATCTGTGGCATTAACTTTAGTATCTTAATTATTAGTAATAAAATAGGGTTTCTGGTAACTGTCTCAATATTTCCTAGATACCTTCCAGTTGTCCTGGATCTGTGTCATCTTTCTGTAGCTTTTCCCATTGTGAACTGAAAGAAAATAGAAATTAAGAGATTAAAAAAATACTACATCAAAATACCATACTTAAAACAGAGCCCTAGAAAAACTAAAATTTATTATTGACAAAATAGATTCAATTTCCCTATAAACAAGACAAGATGTATATATGCAATATACATGTTTATACTCTACGGAATCATGAAGTATATATCAGAACAATGTATCTTATATATCAACTAGAGGCCCAGTGCACGAAATTCAAGCACAGGTAGGGTCCCTAGGCCTGGCTGGCGATCAGGGCCACCGGGGTCTCCCTTCCCTGGAATCCAGCTGCCGGCAAGTGCCTCACCTCATTCTGTGCCGCCCCCTGGTGGTCAGTGCACATCATAGAGAGCTATCGAACTCCCGGTCAAACTCCCAAGGGGACAATTTGCATATTAGGCTTTTATATATATATATATACACACACAGAGAGAGAGAGAGAGAGAGAGAGAGAGAGAGAGAGATCCAAATGTTAATTTTCTTAAGTCTTTTTTCCTCTGATCACAATTGTAAAGCTATCAAAAAGTACCAACAAATAAATAATATCATCTGTCATTCAATAAAACACCCAATGTTCCAGTTACCATATGAGATAAAATTGTTATACACCATTTCTAAACTCAGTAACAATCTCTTAACACATTGTGGACCAGTGGTTTTATTGCTAGCTTTACCCAGGGGCCAGATAAGTTTCTATTGAACGAGTACAATAGAATGTTAAATGCACGCTTTAAAATTAAATACCCATTGCATTTTGAAGTTATTTATTACATGTTCTTACAAGATAATATCTTTTTAAAGAATTCTTGTGCCTAACTGGTTTGGCTCAGTGGGTAGAGCATTGGCCAGCGGACTGAATGGTCCCAGGTTCGATTCTAGTCAAAAGCATGTACCTTGGTTGCGGGCACATCCCCAGTAGGGGGTTGCAGGAGGCAGCTGATCCATGTTTCTCTCTCATCGATATTTATAACTATCTATCCCTCTCCCTTCCTCTCTGTAAAAAAATCAATAAAATATATCTATATAATAAAGGCCTAAGTGACCATTATGGCAGAATGACCAGAATGACTGGTCGCTATGATGCGCAATGCAGGAGCTGCCCCTGATGGTCAGTGCGCTCCCACAGGGGGAGCGGCACTCAGCCAGAAGCCAGGCTCACGGCTGGCGAGCACAGCTGAGGTGGTGGGAGCCTCTTCCACCTCTGTGGCAGTGCTTACGAGCAGCGAGCCGAGTGGTAAGCCAAGCGGTAAGGAGTGAAGGATGCCAGATTGTGAGAAGGATATCTGACTGCAGGCTTAGGCCCGACCCTCCCAGACTGCTAGCTTAGGCCCGATCCCCAGAGGTATTGGGTCTAAGCTGACAGGCGGACATCCCCCAAGTGGTCCCAGACTGGAGAGGGTTCAGGCCAGTCTGAGGGACCCCTCTGTTCCCAGTGCACGAATTTCGTGCACCGGGCCTCTAATATACACACACACACACACACACACACACACACACACACACACAAAAAGAATTCTCGTGATTGGCCACAAGCCTTAGAACAGAAAACATGCGAATTCTCATGGTCTGCCCGCAATGTGTTAAAATAAGTATCACTGTACCGGAAAACGGAGGCCTACAAGTTAGGCTGCCCCAGGACACCCAGTCAGCCAGCACCGGAGCTAAGAACCGAGTCCTTGTGGATGTCTGCAGAGCTATGCTATTTTAGCGGTCCCACTCTGCTCTTACTTGTAATGAACACTATCCAACAGCCCCAAATACTAAGACTATGAAGTAATTATGATAAGTCAAATCGAATTCATAAGGAGCACACCATAGTGTAAAGACTGTCCTGGAAGACCACAGTTTTAGCTGTATGACCTTGAATAAATCAATAATCTTCTCATCAAAAAATAAGGCAATTAGCCCTGGTCAGTGAGGCTCAGTTGATTGGAGTGTCGTGCCATACACCAAAAGGTACCAGTTTGATCCCCAGTTGGGGAGTGTGTGGGAGGCAATCTATCCATCTCTTTCTCTTGCTCTCCCTCCCTTCCCCCCTTAACAAAAAAAAAGAAAAACAAACAAAAAAAAGCATGTTCTCAGGTGACAAAAAAAGTAAGGTAATTAGATGCAATGATCTGTAAGGACCTCCTCCAGCTCTAAGTCTCTTAAAAAGCTCTTAAAATGCTAATTTAAAAGTAAATGCCAGATCAGAACAATTAAATATATTAAATCAAAATATATGGTTTTTCAAATCTATAAGCATAGTTGAAAATTCTGGGAATACAGCAAGTAGGAAATTTTGATAGGCTACTAGTAACCTATGGGCAGAGCAAACCTAGTCTAACAAGCTGACTTTCAAAATAGAGCATTTCTTCCACCTTAGAGTTGATGGTGCTTCAGATTAGAAGGCATATTCACATTCCTTTGAGATAGTTTAAAGTCATAAGGTTTTTCTTATATAGTAATTACCCATTTAATGTTATTATTTAACTCTCAAAGAACAACCAGGGAAAAACTGACCACCTTTAATGGGAAAAGAGACTATAATATTTACTAAATGTTTACTACTATGAACCATATCCCTTAACATATCCCTTTTACTACTCATAAACTGTATTTCTTTTCTTTTTTTTACAAATGGCAAAACTGGGTCAAAGAGGTTAACTAATTTGCAAAGGCTGCAAGCCTCTAAGTCAGCGGTTCTCAACCTGTGGGTTGCGACCTCTTTGGCGGTCGAACGACCCTTTCACAGGGGTCACCTAAGACAATTCTGCATATCAGATATTTACATTATAATTCATAACAATAGCAACATTACAGCTATGAAGTAGCAACAAAAATAATTTTATGGTTGGGTCACAACATGAGGAACTGTATTTAAAGGGCCAGAAGGTTAAGAACCACTGCTCTAAGTGGTGGAACCAACGTTTCAATTGAGATCTGCCTGACTAAAACGTCATTCCATGTTCTAAATAAATAT
Organism: Myotis nattereri; assembly: GCF_964212035.1. NCBI lineage: Eukaryota > Metazoa > Chordata > Mammalia > Chiroptera > Vespertilionidae > Myotis > Myotis nattereri. The sequence continues at coordinate 69,124,611 of NC_138086.1, forward strand.
CACTTTCCAGAAATGAGACAGAGTCACAGTAGTTGTATTAATTGCCACAGAATAGGCTAGAATTTTAAGATAAACCATGTTGAATTCATAGTTCGTAATTGTACAAACTGCTTATAAAAGTTATATAAAACTAACATACATTTCAACAAAAACAGCATAAGTCCGGATCTAGCCTTCTATGACTTTATTCTGCTTATCCGAAGTATTTAATCTCAATTAGGAAATATGATATATGTGATTATTATTTTTTAATTTAGTAAAATTTACTTTACATGGATGAAGGGGGTCAAGGATATTGGAGGGGGGAGAAATGAATGAGTCATTTAACTTGTAGCAATTTGAGCACTTTCAAATGGATAAGTAGATATCACCAATCTTAGAATGCTATTTCTCTACTATACTATGGCAAAGTCTTTTTTTTTTTAAATATATTTTATTGATTTTTTACAGAGAGGAAGAGAGAGAGAGATAGAGAGTTAGAAACATCGATGAGAGAGAAACATCGATCAGCTGCCTCCTGCACATCCCCCACTGGGGAAGTGCCCACAACCCAGGTACATGCCCTTGACCGGAACCGAACCCGGGACCTTTCAGTCCACAGGCCAACGCTCTATCCACTGAGCCAAACTGGTTTCGGCCTATTGCAAAGTCTTACTGGTCCTTTATGCCACATTGTGAGAAAAAAGGGAGGACAACTATCTATATTATATAAGGCCTGTGGCCCTAATGCTGTAATGACCAAAGACTGGTGCGGGTGGGTGGGGCTGCGAGCACGGTGAGGCCACTCTGGTGGGCGGGGACACGTGATTGCGCGCACTGGGCTTCTAGTCCTATATAATAAAAACCCAGCACCCAAACAGTGTAACAACCAGAACGACCAGTCGACCAGTTGCTATGACGCACACTGACCACCAAGGGGCAGATGCTCAATGCAGGAGCTGCCCCCTGGTGGTCAGTGCGCTCCCACAGTGGGGCCACCCCTCAACTAACTGGGATGAGTGGGTGCTTCCGCAGCGGGCCAATCCCCTAGGCCACACCCCCCCATCAGTGCAGGAATCCCATGCACTGGGCCTCTAGTATATATGTAAAAGCCTAAGCAATTGTTAGACCAGTAGCTATGATGTGCAATGACCACCAGGGGCCAGACACTCTGACTGGGAGCTAAGACCACACTGACCACCAAGGTGAAGATGCTCAACGCAGGAGCTGCAGAGCTGCAGTGACTTTGCAGCTGTGGTTCTTGGGTGATGCACCAGAACCAGAAAGGAGGGAGCCCGATTCCGGGGTGTGTCACACGAGAACCACCCTTTCACAATCTGGGAATCCTCGGGGGATGTCGGAGAGCTGGTTTCGGCCCGATCCCCACAGGCCAGGCCGAGGAACCCCACCGGTGCATGAATCCGTGCACCGGGCCTCTAGTTATATATAATATGACTAGAAAAGTAACCACCTGAGGTAAAAATGCAAACTATCCTAACAACCAACAATTTTTTTCAAAAATGACAAAGAAAATGATTACTAAAGGAATTTAGCAAATTAACACGACAAAGCTAATAAAACAAATACAGTTTATATCAATAAATACAAATGGGTGTAAGTCACTCATTAAAGAAAAAGGTTTTCAAAATGCTTCAGTTAGGCAGGAGGTCAGATTAGCAATGCTTATTTCTGTGCTCTACGCCTTTCTGTGAAAAAAAACATATTACAGACCATATATTAATTGCAAAGGGAAGTAGCTGCCTTTGCATATATAAAACTATGTATGCACATATTTGAAAATTTTTTTAAAGATACAGAGAAATAAATACACACACACACACACACACACACACACAGAGGATACACCAGAAATTCTATGTGATTAGAAAGAGTGAAAAGGGTAAAGATGGGTGTGAGACCGGAAATCAAACCATGACCATGCCCAGTCATACCAGCTGGGCAGGACTGGCATTTTTAAGTGACTTGCTCAGACCCCATAAGACAAAAAATGGCTGAGCTGGAAATCAAAACCATGTACTTCCCACTATACTAGGTGCCACCTTATCACCTGAGGTGTTTCATTACTATGAAATTCTAATAAAAGACAAATGTAGATTTATGATTTGATTTACATATTTCTTTAATAATCAAATTTTCAAGATACCATTCAAATATCTCACATAAACATATTTTCAAAAGGCTAAAATTGATTTTGCTGTACCTACCCAGATATTTTACATTTTGCAATTGTTCCAAAGTGTGTAGCATACTGGTTAAAAATCGTCTGTCCTTCCCCAAAACACAAGAAGTAATTCAAACCTCTAGTTTTTTCCAATGTGAAGAAAGTAAAGGAAACTGTACAATAAGTAACCAAATAAAAGATATAAACATACTAAACAAAAAATTACCTTGATATTTCCCTGAGATAAACAGTCTGCATGGCTTTCTTCAAATGAGGTTCGATATTTCTCCAGAGTTTGCGAGTATCACGTTCACCTGCTACCCAAAATGAAGAAAATTTCAATAATTTAGAGCTTATAAAAAGCTTTTTAAAAGTTAATAGATAAAATTATATAGTTACCTTCTCCTTTAACCACAGGTTCACAATATTTAGGAAAATTAAGTACTGCCTAGAAACAAAGAAAAATAGTAGTTATCTACCACAATTATGAATTATTTTTCAGGTAAAAATCTTAAACTATTCAAGCAATTTTACTGTGATTTAATTTCTCAGGTAAAACGTTATTAAAGCTTATTACTACAACTAGAGGCCCGGTACATGAAATTCATGCACTGGGGGATGGGGAGGGGGTGGGGAAGTCCCTCAGCCCAGATTGCGAGAGGGCGCAGGCCAGGCCGAGGGACCCACTGGTGCATGATTGGGGTCAGGGAAGGATGCGAGGGGTTAGCCAGCAGGGGATCGGCCGTGCCCCAGCAGCAAGATAAACTACTGGTCGGAGTGTCTGCCCCCTGGTGGTCAGTGCCCATCATAGCAAGCAGTTGAGTGGCCTTAGCATACCATTAGCATATTACACCTTGATTGGTTAAATGACCGACCAGAAGACCAGACACAGCATATTAGGCTTTTATTATATAGGATAATAAAACAGCAAATATCAATAATAGCAGTAAAACAATATGAAAAATATTCCTTAATTGGCTAAATCCTGCCTATTAGCCCCTAGATATAAAGTAATACAACAAAGCAAAATTTGTAATTTTAAGTCATAATAATGTTACCAAGGAACATAAAACACAAATAAAATACCCCTAGCCCAAAGAATTAACCTGTTAACTTCCAAAGTCTGATCATTCTCACAAATTAAACCTCTAGTGCAGTACAACTCAAACTATTTCGACTGCCAGCACTGCCTGAGATTGTTACAAATCCAGGTTCTTAGCATCCTCCCAGGCACACTTGGTCAGAATACTGAGGATGAGACCCAAGAATCTATATTTTAACAATCTCACTCGGAATTCCATGTATCCTAAAGTCTGAGAAGCAATGATTAATCATAATCACTTAGTAGTTTTCCATGAATCAACATTGAATTCTACTGAAAGGTGGTTTAAGCAAATTGAGTACATGTAACTGTCCAAACACAGTCTCTATACTTAACTACACCTACAAAAGTGAGCCCTTACTAAGAAGTAGAATTTTAAAAACAAAATATTTGTCAAATACGAAATACTTTTCACAACTTTGACTATTAACATTCAAATATGCTCTCCAATATTATGCCCACTTCTCCTATGTTAATCCTCAAATATAGGCAAATTCCCACTTAATTGTATTGGAGTTATACACAACAAATCTAAATTCAAGCCCACTGGTATTTTAAACTACCCAGAGAGTAAAAATACATATAAAGGCTACTAACAAAATCACAAAAATAATTCCAAAGCCCAAGCAAAAATAATTTTAGATGAATTTTTTATATTATAAATTTTCACAACCATTGTACATTCTCCCATATAACTTCCCATTATTCATTACCATTTAAGTATATAATTTACTCTTAACTAATCTCATCAATGTAAAGGGAAGGGAGGAGAGCCATAACTTTATTAAAAAATGACCAATTGCTCAGGGAACAATAGTATTCCTAATAATAACAGAAGGAGCGTAATTAACAACAGCTAATTATAACCATCTGTTACCTCATTCAAGACAACTAAGCTTTCATTATGCCCATTTATCAGCTGAAGGAAGAGAAGAAAAATATAATTTGCCTACAGGCACACAGAGATTCCACTGCCTGAATTTATGATTGTGGATCTGAGATGTTCTGGGAATTTGCTTCCAAACCAATAAGGATGCCATGTTATCAAAGCCTGATTCTGGTGAAACAGAAAATTACACACATCCCTAGTTTTATTGCACTTCACAGGTGTTGTGTTTTTTACAAATTGAAGGTAAGACCCTCTACCAGCAAAAAAGTTACAACTTGACTTATCGTGATACTTGCTTTACTGCAATACTTAAGTACTAGAGGCCCAATGCACAAAATTTGTGCAAGGGGGGAGGGTGTGTGTGTGTGTGTGTGTGTGTGTGTGTGTGTCCTTACACCCAACCTGCACCCTCTCCAATCTTGGACCGTTGCTGGCTCCCAACCGCTCGCCTGCCTGCCTGATTGCCCCTAACTGTTTCTGCTTGCCAACCTGATCACCCCCTAACTACTCCGATGCCAGCCTGATCAACGCCGAACTGCTCCCCTGCTGGCCCGATTGCCCCTAACTGCCCTCCCCTGCTAGCCTGGTCACCCCCAACTGACCCCCCCCTGCTGGCATGGTTGCCCACAATTGCCCTCTCCTGCCAGCCATCTTGTGTCCACATGGGGGTGGCCATCTTGTGTGTTGGAGTGATGGTCAATTTGCATATTACCTCTTTATTAGATAGGATGGTGATCTGAAACCCAACCTGTGTACCTGTATTTTGCTTATACAGCAAAGAAAAACTTGCATTACTTCAAGAAACAAAAGAATCTACGATGAATACTGAGTAGATTGCCACAAAATAGGATAGGCAATTTGGGAAGCTTTTCTAACTTCTCAGTGAGATTTTCAGAAAGACTTCACTGTTGCATTTGAAATAATTTGTTAGACAATAACCTGATACATATACATTGTAATAAGCAGAATTGTAAGATACACCCCAAGACTCCTGGCCGCTAGAGTACACATACCTCTATTATTCAGTGGAGCACTAATTTAGGCACTGCTGTGAAGGGATTTTTTAGATGCAATTAATTCCCTAAAAACTATACTATTTATGGGAGAGTTAAAGTAAGGAGATGATTGAGTCTGACCTATCACAGGAACCCTTTAAAAGCAAAGTTTCCTCTGGCTGGTCAAAGAAGTCAAGAGATTCGGTATAAAAGGATTCAACATGCCCTTGCTGGCAGGTAGATGGAGAGGGCCACGTGGGAAAAAATGTGGGTGGGCTCTAGGAGGCCTGAGAGAGACAAACAAGGAAACTTGGGACCTCACTGTTCCAACCAAGAGGAACTCAATTCCATCAGCAACCTAAAAGAGCTTGGAAGTGGTTTTTCCCCAGAGGCTCGAGATGCGAATTGAGTTCAACCAGAACTTTAATTTAGCCTTGTGATATCCTCAGCACAGAGGCCAGCAACACCGTGTCTGGATTTCTGACCTACAGAACTATGAGATAATAAATTTGTGTTGTCGTAAGCCACTAAATCAGTGGTAATTTATTTTGCAGCAATAGAAAACTAATACGTACAATGAAGTATAAGTATAAAAACATATTCCATGGCCAAGTACAAGTAATTTCTAAACTTTTTTGCCTTTTTTAGAATACCTACATTTTATTTCAAAAACATTAGCAGGACAAAGATCAGAACTGAGGACATTTACATTAACATTAATTTATAGAAATTTTAATCAAGCAATGAGGCCTTACTGTGTGCCAGATCTTACTATTCTAAGTGCTCTATATGCATTAATTTATTCAATCCTTCAAATGATGTTATGAAGTAGACATTATTATTCCCATTTTACAGAAAAGTTAAAGCTTTAAATATCTGATTTCCATTTCTTTAATCAGCCAGAGAAAACTCGCCCTTCTAAAGGACTCATGTGATTAGATGAGAACCACCTTGATATTGCTGTCTTAGGATATCCTAAAGCCAGATGATATGAAAAAATAAATAAAATTCAGATGAGTAATAAGATATTTACAAGGATTCAAAGTGCCTCCACACAAAATACACATTAATTACCAAGGAAACACCACCTTAATCAAACAATCAAAGGGAACATTATCAGTAATGAGATAAAATCAAATCCTGTAACCTGAGAGGATGCAATGAGAACACTGCATCATTTCTGTGATATTTCTGTCGGATACTCAACCTAAATCTATTCATGAAGAAACAGTAAACAAATTGAACAAATAGCCTACAATCTTCAAAGGTCGTAAGATCATGCAAGTCAAAGAGTGAGGAACTGTTCCAGATGAAAGTTCAAGAGCAATGACAATTAATTGCAATATGTGATTCTGAACTGAATTATTTTGCTCTGAAGTACATTATTGGAATAACTGGCCAATCTTGATAGGGTCTGAGTATCAGATTGAAGCAATAAATCAATTTTCTAATTCTGATGGTTGTACTGTGGTTTTGTAAAAAGAATGTCTTTGCAGAAACTGCCCACTAAGATTCAGGGTGATCAAGTCACAAACTTACTCTCAAGTGTTTGGGAGGAGAAAAGGAAAAGTTCACTATATTTGCAATTTTTCTATAAATTAAAATTGCTTCAAAAATAGACACTAATAAAAGAGAAAGATGCAAATTGACCATACCTTTGAAACACCCACCAGCCAATCAGGAGTATTCAAATTAACCCAACAAAGATGGTCGGTTAATTTGCATACACAGGCACGAAGTGGCCGGGGGTGGGGTGGGACGCTTGCCTTCAGGACTGCCCCAGCCGCTCTGGGCCTCTGGGCAGCATGGGAAGGTGGAAAGGCGGCTCCGGGCCAAACGAAGTCAGTGCCGGCAGCCAGGGAAAGGAAGGCCCATTCCTGCATGAGTCTTCATGCATTGTGCCTCTAGTTTTAAAATAAAATTTAAAAACATCCAATACTCTCACCTTCTTGTAAATACCACATATAAAAAATAATCAGAACTATTAGCATGTCAGTACCAATGAATGTGACTGTGATACAAAAAGAATTCTTAATTATTCAAAGCCATAAGTAAAAGCACCCTGTAAAAGCTGTCTTAAACACCACTTTCTGTTTTTCCCATGTCTACAGACTATGTATCTTTTAAGAATATGCCACAGCTACATTTAACATGGATGAATATACCAAGTAAAATGTTGGGCAAAAGTACATAGATTTAAAAAAAAAAAAGAATACATTCTGTATGTTTTCATTTAAAGAAAATTAAAAAACAAACAAACCTAATCTGTGAAATTAGAAGTAAGAACAGTGATTACTTCAGAAGGAAAGAAGAGGCAGAAATTGGGAGGAAGCATGAAGTAGGCTCCTGAGATGCTGTTAATTTTTACTGTTTGACCTGGATTATATTTACAGAAGTGTTTTCACTCTGTGATAATATTTATGGTTTCTGTGCTTTTCTTTAGGTATAGTGTACTTTAATCAAAAGCTAATAAAAAATAAAAGAAATACAAAGCTAACTAGATTATTTGTCCTAATTAAACACTCCACCTCTCCCTTAAGTACCCATAACCAAAGAACAGCTCTTATCTGTGAAAAAGTCATCCTCATCCATAAAGCAATCAGTTTCTATCTATATATATAAAAGCCTAATATGCAAAGTGTCCCCTCAGGAGTTTGACCAACTGGGAGTTCGATCACTCACTATGATGTGTGCTGACCACCAGGGGGCAGCACAGAATGAAGGAAGGCCCTGGAGGGCAGCCAGCAGCAGGGGAAGGGAGGCCAGCAGCCAGCAGCCACTAGAGAACCTACCCGTGCATGAATTTTGTGCACTGGGCCTCCTAAGGATATAAAAGATTGGTGAAGGACACCATTCACCCAGCTATCTGTCAGATTAACTCTGACAGTCAATAGGATGACAACTCTTCTGCCTCAGACTTCATATGACTTCAATCTCTGATATAAACCTACAGTAGGTATTAGCAGTCTCCATACTTGGGCTCTGGTTTATGTTCTTGCAGATCTCAATCTATTTTTAAGCCCATAAACTTTTGCTCAGCAGAAGAAAGCAAACTAAAATTAACAGATCACCAACAGGTTATCAGGCATTTTACATGTATTCCTTTCTTTTTACTTCACAAAATTCCTTTGAAGTAAGTATTATATATACTTAACACAAGAGAAAACTCATGTTCAAAAAGGTTAGGTAATTTGGTCAAGATCACAGAGCTGGCAAAGGAAGAAGTTTCTTCATCTGTAAAATGAGGATTCATGACAGTACCTTCCTTCATAGGGTTGTTGTAAAAATTCATTAATTGAACTAATAATAGTAAAAAAGGTTCATAACAGTGCCTGGCACACAGGATGTACTCAATCAAGGCTGGATCTTATTTAAGAAGTAAAATAGTATAATAGTTGTGAACATATGCTATCGAGCCAGACACCATGGTTCTTTATTCATAAAATGTTACAATCTTTTAAATTTTATTTCTCAGGGGCCATTTTTTCCTATTATACAATCACATGGAAAATAAGCAAAAATAACTACTATGTACCGAAACACATATTATATACTGTCTTTATGAATCCACTGACAGCTGAAGGACAGATATGCAACCATTTCAGAACAATCTCTTCCTCATCAAAAAACAGTTTAAAAATACATGAAAAAATCTGAAATCTAAGAATGTCATGATGCCATTTGAAGTAGTCAGAGATTACCTTGAGTTGGTCAGTTGCATGTGAGAGAGCTAAGTTATGAGTGAGGCATCAAAAGTCTTCCTGTATATTATGCAGCTTTTCTGTGCCAGATCCTTCTCTGCCCTGCTGCCTAATACCCACTCTTCCCATTCTTCAACATCCAGGAGCCATCTACCTAGCCCCATGCTAAAAAATAAAATCAAAACCCCAGAAAAGGCTGGGTCCTGGCTACAAAAAGCAGCTATGCTACTTTATTAAAATAATTTGCCAATTATCAATGATCCTCTCAGAAATTATTTGTATTTTAAAAGAATATTTATTCGCCCGGCTGGCGTGGCTCAGTGGTGTGTCGACCTATGAACCAGGAAGTCACGGTTCAACTCCCGGTCAGGGCACATGCCTGGGTTGCAGGCTTGATGCTCAGTAGGGGCTTGCAGGAGGCAGCCAATCAATGACTCTCTCATCACTGATGTTCCTATCTGTCTCTCCCTTTCCTTTCCTCTTTAGTGTTTGTTAAGTTTTTATACCTTTCTGTTACTCTTCATTTTTATTTTAACAGAGTTCTAAATTTTCTACAATTAGAAAAAAAAAGGGGGGGGGGGAACACTCTCGAGGCCAAGTGAAAAGACCTAAGTAAAGATAAATGAAAGTTTTCTAATCGGTTCAAAATGTGTACTAACCCACAGATTTCTTCCATTTTATGGTGTATTAGCCTCAAAGGGCCAAATCAAAATTTCCATAATAAATTGTCAGCTTCCAACCTATCCCACATCATTTCTACATGGAAAAATATTAAAAGGCATACTTTTTTTTTTTTTTTTTAAGCAGAATGCTCACTCACCAGATGTCTGAGCTCTTTCAAATCCCGGCAGACAGTGTAGAATACTCCAAGAAGAATATTAATGTAAGCAGCATAGAAATCAGCTGAATATTCTGGAGGATGATCGTGGGACAGGATCTTTTGAAGGTTCCCTGTTCCCAGGACACAAATGAACGTAGAATGATTAATACAGCACCCTACTTATAGCTTCCAACATTTTATAACAAAGGCTTAAAATAGCAATAATTAAAGAATAAAACTCATTACAAGATTTTAAAAGTAATACAAAAGTTGAAACTGAGGTAAAAACAATTATAAATCTAATGTTCTAAAAAAATTAAATGTTGCTTAACACAAATATTAAACAATGACATCTAAAGAAAATTTCAAGATCCTTATTACTGGCAAAATCATTATCAGAGACAAAAAATAACATAGATTCTATTTTCTTTTCCTGCCTATTAAATATATCAACTTGCAAAAACAAAAAGGGGCACTACATAAACTAAGGCTACTACCACCACACTGGAAAATGCTCAGTTTTTTATAAATTAAAAGAATTTATAAATATTTTAATGAAAGTCATCATACTTTGTCATTCCCCTTTTGAAAAAACGTTTTCTTCCTACAATCTTGGCATCTTTATTTCTCTTCTATCTTAAAGTCTTTATACAATATTATATATTTAGAGTCCCTAAACTTATAATCTTGCTAGAAATATCATATTGTAGAAACAGTTATAGAGAAACAATCACCTATTATTCAAAATTTCCCAGTTACAGTAATGAATCCTTATTGCAATTCCCTCTGACTTCTTGGTGCAATGGTTTCTTTACACGTCTCAGTTAAGAGCCTTTTGAATAAGACTTATACTTTAAACATAGTCCCACAGGGTTCAAGACTTTTGCAATACTTACAAGTAAAAACTCTTTTAGGATGTTCTGATCATGTCAATTTCCTTATTTAACGTTCTGATTAAATGAGCATTTTTACCATAGCTACTACGACATTTAACAACAGCTCCTGCCTTTAAGCACTCTCTTATTCTCTTGTTCCTCACAATAAGTTAGATACAGGTATGAGATCAAACAATTTATGTGGATTATCAACAGATGTTCATAAACAGAAATTTAGAAGTAGCTATATCCAGGGGATCTTTTAAACAGGGCAGTTTATCCAAAAAAATATTTTTTTCAAAGTCTAGTTTTAGGTTTAGAATATTATCATTAACAGGTTCCAGACGGAAGACGGTTACTTGATTTGCATGTTTATGTCACAACTACCAAAAAAAAAAAGTCAAAACTTGACTTTGGAGTCTATGTATTTTTATAATCTAATAGCAAAATTTAAATGTAATGTCACTAAGCTTTTTTTTTTTAAACTATGCATGAGAAAATATTTGATATACAGAAAATGTACAAAGGTGCAAACTTGGAGATAAAGATATTTTTATATGAAAGTCACCAAATAACTGGATAGATGGAAGGAGAGGGAAGGAAGGCAGGAAAGAAAGGATAAATTGTCAGATAGATGAACATACTTAGGCAAAAAAGACGGTCTATACGTATATGGATAAGGAAATTTGGAAAACAATGAAGTCTCCAGTCCTGATGAAAGTCTGAAAAGAATTAGAATTCTTACTGTGTTTCTGTAAAGGTAAACCAGCTGCTCAGTTATAGACTACAGACAAAATCCCAGAGTGCAACTCTAAGTAAGCCATGCCAGCTCAAAAGATCAGGACTCATCAAATTTATTAAAAAATATTTCATCTCCACAAGATGCTAAAAACTGCATTAAGAGGTAGTAAATAAAGGAAATGAAAAATCATTTGACTGGTTTTCTGGTGCCTTAAAATTTCGCTATCAAAGTATGAACTAATACTCAAGAACTCAAGAGGAACTTCTGCTCCCAGTCATGAGAAAGTAAGAGGATTCAGAAATACTACCCACTAATAAATTAACTAAAACCTAGACAAAATATAGAAAACAACTATTTTTAGACATCATATAATAGGCACTATAGGGCGTGATACCTGAGAAAAGGGAACCAAATGAGTCCCATCGTCAGCCTGTCTTTCCAGCTAGAGGTAATTTTATTAGAGTTTCAAAAGAAGTCCACTCATCTCACTGAGTTAAAGAGACAGAGATGAGAGTAGAAGGAGCTAAGGCAGCTAGCATTTGCAGGGCAGAGTACGTAAGAAAGAGCTCCAGAAATCTGCATAGGGGTTCCCCTTGAGTCTTGGCTGAATACCAATCTGTATATGAAAAGAGTAATACCCCCTAAGGACAAGAACAACTTCTGGGGGAAAACAATTATTGGAGAGCTGCAAGTCAAGCAGTTCCCAGAGTACACACATGTGAATCATTCATGCTGCCACCTATAGAAGGGAAAAACTCTGCTGAATACATGGGGCATTTAGCAGAGATCCCAGAAGGGCTATATCTTAAAAAATGGAGCTAAAATTAGCAGTGGAATAAAGGCTACTCAAGATCCTATCTCCAAAAAAAGCTTTAGAATGGCCTTAAAAGCATCAAATATAGATAGCTTCAAGTTTAAATGCTTACCAGAAAAAAGTCCAACATGCAATAAAAAACACAATATCAATCAAAAATTCCTAAACACATGAAGAAGCATAATGAATACCGGAAAACAGAGAAAAATCAGTCAAAAGAAACAAAGCCAAAATAAATGAGGTAATAGAATTAGTAGACAAGGGCATTCAAACTATTATAAATATGCTCATATGCTCAAGGATATAAAGGAAAACAAAAGTATAATGAGATATGAAAAGAATGAATGGGATTAACTGCAGATCTGACACACGAAAAAAAAGATCAGTGAACTTTTAAAGACACAGAAACAAAAACTATCCCAAATAAAACAGAGAAAACATATTTAAAATTTTAAAAAATAGAAATTCAGTTGGGCCCTGGCCAGTATTGCTAAGTGGTTGGGCCTGAACACTAGAGGGTCGCAGTTCAATTCTCTGTCAAGGGCACACACATGGGCTGCAGGCTGAATACGCGACCGGGGCTGGGCATGTACGGAAGGCAACCAATCAATGTCTCTCTCTCACACAATGATGATTTTTTCTCTCTCTCTCTCCTCTCTCTTGCTCTCCCCTTACTCCCTTCCTTTCATTCGCACTAAAAATCAATGAAAGCCCTAGCTGGTTTGGCTCAGCGGATAGCTGTCAGCTTGTGGACCAAAGGGTCCCAGGTTTGATTCCAGTCAAGGGCATGTACCTTGGTTGCAGGCTCCTCCCTGGCCCAGGCCCTGGTCGGGGCACATGCAGGAGGCAAGCAGTCAATGTGTTTCCCTCATCTCAATGTTTATCTGTCTTTCCCTCTCTCTTACACTTTCCCTAAAAATCAATGGAAAAATATCCTCGGGTGAGGATTAATAAAAAATAAAGTAAAAAATAAAAATAAATAAAAATCAATGAAAAAATATCCTCCAGTTAAGATAAAAAATTCAGTTGGACAAATCAAGTGGTCTAAGATACATATAGTTCAATCCCAGAAAAAAGGAAGAATGGCTAAGTTTTTTAAGAACTAATGGCTGAAAAATTTCCTAAATTGATGAAACTATACATTTATATATCCAAGAAGCTCAATAAATCTCAAGTAAAATAAACAACAAAAGACATTTTCCTTGTCTTATTTCTTTGAAGCCCAAATAATAAAGTATTATTGAGATTATAGTAAATATAGAAGAAAAATATTGCACAATAATAGCATAAAGGTGGTGAGAAAATTATGTCACTGAGATTTTCAAACTGTTATTATTAAAACATAACTTATGCTGATACAATAACTAAACCAAAATCCTGATCAACTGCATTATAATCTACCTGAAGATAAAATGCATTTCCATGAATAATATTCATGTGACAGAGATCAAAAAACAACAATTCCAAATTGTGACCCAGTGTCACTACTGAGTGGAGAGGGTGCCCTCAATATCAGATACCATATTCCTAAAGATGACAATATGTATCAAATCATAACTAGATGATTTAACCACTAAGATTATCTTCCTGCCCTGGTTCCATGCTTACTCATTTTAACTCCAATTTGACTTATCAATTAATGCTTCCTTTCTGAAAGCCTTTTTGTGTGATTATGGTATTTGCTTAAAAAAAAAATTCAATGTACTGGTAAAAGGCACTTGAATTTAATAATCAGATTAAATTTAGCTCTAGTTTTTATATATTTTCAAAAATCTATTATCTCACACTTTCTAAAATTGTTAAGATCACTTTAGTTCAGGTGGTTCTCAACCTTCTGGCCCTTTAAATACAGTTCCTCATGTTGTGACCCCAACCATAAAATTATTTTCGTTGCTACTTCATAACTGTAATTTTGCTACTGTTATAAATCGTAATGTAAATACCTGATATGCATGATGGTCTTAGGAGACCCCTGTGAAAGGGTTGTTCGACTGCCAAAGGGGTCACGACCCACAGGTTAAGAACCACTGCTTTAGTTAATTATGTCCTTAAATTATCTCCATCTATGCTACTTTGTATCTTTTCATGTTTTAAAATTTTAATTGAATTCTATAATTCATTATACCATACTTTAATCCAACTTCACTACAATGTAGAAAACCAGGATTTTTTTATAATCTTAAATTTCTAAATAATTTTTCAATACTAAAGGCTAAAATGGGTCATGAAAACATTTAACTTCAGTGATGACATAGCTACAAAGAAAACTTTTTAATTAAATCCTTTGATTTATTCTTTTCTTCCTACCCATTTCTTTTCTCCTTATTTTGTAATTTTCATGAAAGAGAACCTATTGAAAATAAGGACTCCTTGCATCTATTTTGGGGTTCTTTTAAAAAATGTATTTTTATTGATTTCAGAGAGGAAGGGAGAGGGAGAGAGAGAAACATCAATGATGAGAGAGAATCATTGATTGGCTGCCTCCTGCATGCCTCACATTGGGGATCAAACTCACAATTGAACCGTGACCTCCTGGTTCATAGGTCAATGCTCAACCACAGAGCCAGCCAGCCTATTTTGGGTTTCTTAAAAAAAAAAATATATATATATATATATATATATATATATATATATATATCAGTTATATATATCAGAACTATATATATATCAGTTAATTAGTTAACACTGGAGGTGTTTTTTGGTGGGGTTTTTTTTTATTGCCGTTCTTGTGAAAATAAGCAAAAATGTGTTGATTTTAACAATGAATATTTACAGCTGATTAGTTCAGAAGGATAGTGTTGATAAGACCAAAGTCAAGGAATGCTATTTTTTCAGAGTGTGCTAACCACCTTATGCTTTACAGTTACAATCTCTGAATCAGAAATATTGAGTCTGTATAGTGATATCACAGTATTAATCTATAAAAGTATTCAAGAATACAAAAAGCTTTTCTTTTCTTCCAAAGATAAAACCATTAGGATCTATGAAGTTTAAGATTAAAGATAAACCAAAAAGAAATAAACACAAGGGCTAGTAATTCGTACTCCAAGAGTTACAGTAATAAAAATGAGATTTACAAAATCAAAAAATGCATCTCACACTGTACTTAAGGCAATTTCATGGTAAATAAAGATTTCAATAGAATTTTAATGTGCTTTGCCAACCTAGTCTGATTCTTGAATGGATGCTATAAATGCAATAGATACATCTGTTTTGTTGTTGTAAATTCTCACCCAAGGATGTTTTTCCATTGATATTTAGAGAGTGGAAGGGAGGGGGAGAGAGAGAGAGAGAGAGAGAGAGAGAGAGAGAGAGAGAGAGAGAGAGAGAGAGAGAAACATCAATGTGAGAGAGACACATAGATTGGTTGCCTCCCACACATGCCCTGACCAGGTCCAGGGATCGAGCCTGCAACCAAGGCACATGCCCTTGAATCGAACCTGGGACCCTTCAGTCCACGAACTATCCACTGAGCCAAACCTGCTAGGACAATATATACATCATAATGTACTAGCTAAAAAATGTAAAAACAAACCACTAGCACAAATATGTGAGAAGTGCTTATTAAAAAATTTTAGTAATTACAGAAAAATAACTCCTCCGAGTTCCAAAATAAAACCTCTATAAATGCAGAAAGACAAGCAACATTTTGAGATTGGATGTAAACTTTAACAGATTAAGACTTGGGAGTATTCCCATTTAAACATGCTAGCTTAATCTTCCACAGACTATTTTACTGAATATCGCTTGTCAAAACAATGTTTTAAAATTTACCTATGCTATAATCAGGGAAATACAAGACAAATGGTTCAAAGCATCCAGTATTTGGACGGAATTTTTCCCAAATAATTTCACTGAGAAAGATAACAGTCACATTTCTGTCAGTCTGTAAAAGAAAAAAGTAATAAAATTAACTTGGCATTTAAAAATCTTAATCAGAGCAATTCCATTTGAATCTTTCTTTCAAATAAATCAGACAAAGTTCCAACATGTAACAAATTATTTGCATATTAACACACCATATTTAGAAAACCTAATCAAGGAATTCATCTACTTGCAAATTTTTATACATAATTACATGGGAATTTCCATAAAACTTTTAGGTTAATCAGCATTTCAGTTATCCATGAATGCTAGGACTTATTTTATAGAAATTAAGAAACATACGCATAAATAGTTAAGACAAAACCTTTTTATGGGAATTTTCAAAGAAATCATTAGCTTTCAATTAATAAACAATCAAAAAAAGGCAAAACTTAACATCTCTCATCATTAAAATGGCTACAGTAATTCAGAAAAAAGAAATATGAGTTGAAGAAAAACAGATTAAGCCATATTATGTAACCACATATTATTGTTAGAAAAACTTAAAAGTTGTTTTAAAGAATATTTTCACACAAATTACTAAAATTGACTTTGCATATACATTAAAAACACAAACAATTCTGATCTAAAACACCACTGTTAAGTAAACAGATATCTTTTGAAGTATACTTAGAAATTATAATTAGTATACAAAAAGAACATTGAGAACAGCCACTGTGATTGTTATCCTTCTACAAAGGGGCCACAAACGCCCTATGCATGCTCGCTAGAACTTATCCGTAGATACCTCTGCATTCTCAACACCAATTTTAATTTTTCCCACATTCTTTTTGACATCTCCCAAGTTGACAAGCAGCTTCAACAGCAATTCTCTTTTCTGGTAGAGTGGAAATTGCTGTGCATCTTTTATTTTCTTCAGTTTCCATAATTAAAACTAAAACAAAAGTGAACGCTGTATTGTTCTATAACTATTCTTAGGACACTATCTCACAAATTACACTATACTTTGATAGTGATTTACTTTTTATTGATTCCTATATTCACTCCTCCCCCGTTAATCCTCACCTGAGGATATTTTCCCATTGATTTTTAGAGAGACTGGAAGGGGGAAGAGTTAGAGAAGAGAGAAACATCTATGTGAGAGAAACACATCGATTGACTGCCTTCCGCACGTGCCCTGACCAGGGCTGGGGAAAAAGCCTGCAACAGAAGTACCTACCCTGATCAAAATTGAACCCAGGACCCTTCCATGACACTCTATCCACTGAGCCAAACTGGCTAAGGCTTGATTCCTATCTTATGTATAATCTCATTTTCCAATTTTCATTATTTAGAAAAAATCATTTTGGCTAACAAAAGCAGCTAAGTTCAACAAATTAATAATTCCACAAAAATTTAGCATGTTTATGCAAGAAAGAAAAATATTTTTACTTTCAAATGCTATTTTTATCTTATAAACGCATTAATTTTTAAGAATCCTTGAATTTATTTCTATAGGGATAAAAAAGCATGCTCTAAACATAATCTTGATTCAAAGCATTGAGTTGTTTTTGCTTTAAAATGATTATTCAAAAGCATTTTATAAAATCAGTTAAAAAGCATTTCATAAAATCAGTTTGAAATATTGAGATTAAAGAATTGTATTTGTCAGCATGAAAGGATTTTAAATTGGTAATGTCCTCATCTGTTCATCTGAAAGTACTTCAATATACAATACCCATTCATTTTACTCAAATATTTAATATAAAAACTGGGAAATGCTTTTGCTATATTTCTCTGAAATGAAATACTTCTTTTTAAAAAAATCAAGCATGTTTTCAGAAATGTCAAATAGCGATTATCTTTTCTGATAGATGAACATTACTGTGCATCTTTTCATTTCCTTCAGTTTATATAATTAAAACTAAAACAAAAGTGAAAGGCCTGCCTGCTGTAAAGGGAAGCGTAATCACCATTACTGAACATGAGGGGGAAATGGGGTAAGCTATACTGGAAAGGCAAGAGACAGCAGGAATGCACTCTGGATAGCAGACAGGGAGTTCTAGACCAAAGCAATGGGAAATAGTGGATGGGGATGCAAACACAACAAAATAGTAGAAGACAGGAGACATCTGCTCACACAGGATGGGTCCCTGATCTCAGCTGTAAAATGTCAAGAATTAATCAAACTGGGAAAGGCTGGACTGTGTGAGGAAACTTCCAGGATAGGCCACCAAGAACTATAGTTAATTTCCTCCTGTCCTCTCCAGATTGGCCCTAGAATACTATTACTAACTGTGAATTTCAGGATTCAGCCTTAGGCACATAATTTCAGTGGCCTTTGGAAAGTTTCTCTGTACTTCTAGCAGTTTCTCAAATGTGAGTAATGTATTTAACTTTTCAAGGTGGAAATGCTCTAAGCACTATCTCCCCCAATACTTACTTAATTTTCGTTATAATGTTACTTAATACTTAAATAATACAGATATAAAACTAGGTAAATATAAACTACTTATGCTCAAAGCACTTAGAAAAATATAAAATCAGCCTGGCCGGTGTAGCTCAGTGGTTGAGCACGAACCAGGAGGTCATGCTTGGTTTGATTCCCCATCAGGGCACATGCCAGTGTTGTGGGCTCGATCCTCAGCAGGGAGTGTGCAGGAGACAGCCGATCAATGATTCTCTCTCATCATTGATATTTCTATCCCTCTCCCTTCCTCTCTCTGAAATCAATAAAAACATTAGAAAAAAGGAAAATATAAAATCAACATAAATGTGTAAGTTAGTGAAAAATTTAGAAAAGCAAAAAAATTTAAATTGACATTAACTGAATATGATAAATAATACTGTTTGTTCAAACTAAATCTTTGCTCACTTTGTGAACACAATTCCAATAGGAATCAGCAAGTTCTTCTGAGTTGAGCATTCCTATATAACTGGTATTGGTGAACAATGAATTTTCTCACCAATTTTCCTTACTTAAACTATTGTAAGATCCTGTTTTTTGCAATAATAATTGGCTTTCACCCGACACATATGCACATGAAAAAAGATGCCTGCTCTTTATGTAGGCCATGACCCTTACTATTACTATTCAGTGACAACATAATTGTAAATTAAAATACAAAGCTGGTTCTAACACTGAGTGACCATGATACTGAACTCAAGGTGATCCAGACTAGACATAGAATTCTTTTTTTAAATTACTGAAATGAAAAGAAACTTTTAAAATTCTTACAGGAAGTTCCAAGTTAAGTCCACTGCCATTTAGTCTAGCAAACACCTAAAATCTTTTACTAGAAGGCAGTGTTAGTCACAATTACAAATAAAAAGCTGAAAGTGAAGTTATCAAGTCACAAGTTGCTTTAATTTTGAAAAAACATTAATTTCACTCATAATAGAGAAATGCAAATTAATATATTAAGACTAGAGGCCGGGTGCACAAATTTGTGCACAGATGGGGTTCCTCAGCCTGGCCGGCAATTGGGACCAATGGGGGAGCTGAGGGGGCCGGATGGCCAGAGGGAGGGACCACGGGAGGTTGGCCAGCCAGGGGGAAGGTCCACAGGAGGTTGGCTGGCCACAGGGGTTAGGGACCATGGGAGGTTGGCTGGCCAGCCCTCCCCCAATCAGGGCTGATCAGGAGGGCCAGCCAGCTGGAGGGAGGGACCACGAGAGGTTGGCCAGCCCGAGGGGGGAGGTGGAGCAGGGACCATGGGAGGTTGGCCAGACCGCGGGGGGGGGGGGGGGGGGGTCATGGGAGGTTGGCTGTGGGAGTGCACTGACCACTTGGGGGCAGCTCCTGCATTGAGCGTCTGCCCTCTGGTGGTCAGTGTGCATCATAGCAACTGGTCAACCGGTCATTTGGTTGCTTAGGCTTTTATATATATATATATATATATATAGACTAGAGGCCTGGTGCACAAAAATTTGTGCACTCGGGGGGGTGGGGGGGGTCCCTCAGCCCGGCCTGTGCCCTCTCGCAGTCTGGGACCCCTCGGGAGATAACGGCCTGCTCCTGGGTGGCAGAGGGCAGGCCCAATCCCTAGGTGCAGCCCCTGGTTGGGCTCAGAGCAGGGCCGATTAGGGAGTTGGGGTGCCGCCCCCTGTCATGCACAGAGCAGGGCGGACTGGGAGGTTGCGATGCCACCCTCAGTCACACTCAGGGTAAGGCCGATTGGGGGGTTGGGGCACCGCCCCGTCACACTCAAGGCAGGGTCGATGGGGAGGTTGCGGCGCCACCCCGTCACGCACAGAGAAGGGCCAATCAGGGGGTTGGGGTGCTGCCCCGTCACGCACAGAGCAGGGCCCATCAGGGGGTTGGGGAGCTCCCCCCTGTCACGCACAGAGCAGGGCTGATCAGGGGGTTGAGGAGCTCCCCCCTGTCACGCACAGAGCAGGGCCAATCAGGGGGTTGGGGCACTGCCCCCTGTCACACACAGAGCAGGGCAGATCAGGGGGTTGGGGCACCGCCCTCTATCACCCACAGAGCAGGGCCGATCCGGGGGTTGGGGCGCCACCACTGTCACACTCAGGGCAGGGCCGATGGGGAAGTTATGGCTCTACCCCATCACACACAGAGCAGGGCCCGTGGGGTGGGGGTTGGGGCGCCGCCTGGATCAGGGTGGGGGTCCCCACTGGGGTGCCTGGCCAGCCTGGGTGAGGGGATGATGGCTGTTTGCAGCTGGTCACACACCCTTCAGGGTGGGGGTCCCCACTGGGGTGCCTGGCCAGTCTGGGTGAGGGGCTTAGGGCTGTTTTCAGGCTGGCGGGTGACTGAAGCTCCCAACCGCTCCTTTTTTTCTTTTTTCTTTTTTTATTCTGGGCCAGCTTTAGCTTTGAGGCTTGGCTCCAGCTCTTAGGCCTCCACTGCTGAAAGCAGGTTTCTGGCCTTTGTTTACCTTCTGTATTTAAAACAATGTTGCGATCCTGCTGGCTGAAACCCAACGGACTAAAGCAGGTTTCTGGAGTTTTGTTTAGCTTCTATATTTGTAACATAGTTGCTTAGAGTTGCAGCTCAGAGGCCTGCAGCGGCAGGCAGGGAACGTTGGAGTCCTCTGTCACTGAAGCAAGCAAGCCTCATGTTAGTTTCAAGCTGCCTGGCTGCCAGCCGCCATCTTAGCTGGCAGTTAATTTGCATATTGCCCTGATTAGCGAATGGGAAGGGTAGCGGTCATATGCTAATTACCATGTTTCTCTTTTATTAGATAGGATGTCATTTCTCACCTATCAGATTGGCAAAAGGAAAAAAGTTGACAATACAGTCTACTGATTAGGCAATAGAGGAAAAAGATCTCAAACATTACTTACCAATTCTTGTAACCTAAGAAACCCAGGCAAAATATTCGCTTCCATATCTCTTAGATATTCTGCTTTATCTAGAACCTTATAAAAAAAATGCAGGATCAATCAATTTGCAAAGCCCTTTAGAAAACATTTACCATTATGTTACACATATTATAAAGATTGATAATATACAATTCAAGACTTGAACTTACCATGTTGAAAAGAAAAAATTTAATTTTTGCTATTTACATTTGTGGAAGACATTTTAAATAGGTAAAATAAGTTTAAAAAATGGACTATTTATAACATATTTAACTCAAATTTCTAAATAGAAAATGAGTCATTTTGACCTACATTAAAAAGGTTTATTTTACAGGTATATTATAAAAAAGATAAGGATGCAAGATGCTCTAAGGACATTTTCTTAGGTTTCTAAGAAATACAATCATGTGCATTTTTTATTCCATTTGATAAAAAGATAAATGTCTACCATGAAGCAAAAACTACAGCTATTTTTGACCCAAGCAAGGGAGAGACAGAAAATTCTGAATTTCATCATGTAAAACTTCTTTCTTTCCCAATATATTTTTATTTCAGAGAGGAAGGGAGTGGGAGATAGAAACATCAGTGATGACAGAAAATCATTGACTGGCTGCCTCCTGCACACCTCACACTGGGGATTGAGCCTGCAACCTGGGCATGTGCCCTGACCGGGAATTGAACCCTGACCTCCTGGTTCATAGGTTGATGCTCAATCACTGAGCCACCTCAGCCGGGCTATCATGTGAAATTTTTATTGCTTGAACTTTAACTGCATGCTAAATCCTGTTTAACTGGCAAACAGATCATGTTTAAAAAGATAAAATTTTTGATCAGTGTGAAGACAATACTATTGGGACTGGTTTTTCTTTAAGGTACTTATTTTTTAGAGATATATAGTATATACACTATATAGAGAGAAAAGTACATGTATAAAGTTTTAAGAATGACATATATGTGATATACATATATAGTAGGTATATGTAAAATAGATATAGTATATATATGTATTTTCATGGAGAACATGAAAATAAGAGATGATATAATGGAATTATTAAATACTTACAATATATACAGTCTGATCCTTGAGACTTTTAGCGTTGGTTACTTGTTTAAACAAGCGAACAAAGTCATTAAGTGTGTCACAGGTTATTTGAGTAGAACATCCATCCTCTGAAGAACTAAGGTAATTCAACCGGTTTAAAATTTGTTCCAAAAGCAGCTTCAACGTAAAACATTCAACACAATTCACAAAGACATGTGGGAGCTGAAAACAAACAAAAAAGTATAAATAGAAAAGAAAACACATACACAAGTATGGCTTTGCTAGATATTTCCCATTTACCCTTCAGAACCAATACCCCATAATCTTCCAACCTACTCTGTGACCCAGGAGTCTGAACATTACACACTGCATCACCCAGACTCTCTCTTCTTTTCTAGCACCGACTGGATTCAGCCAATAGGAAGAACCAGCAAGAGACTGAAGGAAGTAGAGGAGTAAGAGAGAGAAGTTGAATATTTATTCCTTTGATTCCCAGCCCCACGCCTCAGAGGCCCACAATTTGACAGTGGCTATGACCTCCTATCAAAGGCCACAGTTCCAGTTGGGCAGCTCATATGCAAAGGCTACAGTTCTTGCTGGGGTCTGGTAACAACTCCTTTCTCTGGCTAGTTCAGGTCTGGGAGGGGTAAAGACTATCACTGCTTCACCATTCCTTATTGGTTCCTTAACATTTCTTCAACCTTTGTAAAATAGTCTCTTTATTAAACTTAATTATTTAAGTTTGCCCTTTGTTTCCTACAGGGATTCAAAGTAAACTTGTATTTTCTTCTACAGAATTCTTATAAGGAAACCCAAGTACATCTGAATGTGAAAATTTTTAGTAGAAATTTCACATTTAGAATTTTAGATAATGTCATTAATGCTGAATGAACCTAGATTTTTTTTAAAAAAGGATTTTGAGTTAGAAACCATAGTAACCCTCCTAGAGCAGCGGTCACCAACCTTTCGGACCTCACGGACCACCAGTGGTCCACAGACCACCGGTTGGCGACCATTTTCCAAAGGTTTCCTTAAACCAGAGGTCGCCAACCTTTCAGACCTCATGGAACTGAATTAGTTATGGCTATAATTAAAGGTAGATGAAGTCAAGACATTAATAATGTAGAATGAATAGAACACATTTACCAGTTCAATTTACTGAAAGAGTGAGGATGAGTAAGGAATAAAGGGAAAGTTTTTTGACAACTATGTTAATATTGAGACCATTCACTCTGATAGACAATATGGGGGAAAAGGCGTGGTAAAGAAGATATAGTAGGTTTTGTATATGTGGAGATTCAGAATTATCAGTATCAATATTATAAAAACAACAATGGAAAAGAAACATTTTAATATTTTTTGAAGAATTTTTCTTCATGTGTTTTTTCCCCAAATATTATCAGCCAATGAAAGTTAAAAATAAAAAATAATTAACATCAAGGCTCAAGTTATCTAACAATCCCTTCTGAAGTTTAGTCTTTGAAGGTATTCAAACAAAAGTTTGTCAAAAATGTTTTATGTAGATGACAAGTGTCCCAGTGCACAGATCTGTGCACATTGAAAGGAAATTAATTAGAAGGTGGCTGGCGGGGCAGGACTGGGCAGGGCGGGACTGGGCAAGATGGGCTGGACATGCCCTGGAGCCAACCTCCCGAGGTCCCTCCCCAGCCAGCCGCACCTGGGGTGGCACTGCGGCTCAAAGGTCATATGTGCAGTGAGCAAGGTCCCTCCAGAAGGTGGGGTCCATTGGCCTGGCCTGCAGGGATGGGGCCGAAACCGGCTCTCCGACACCCCCCAAGGGGTCCCAGATTGTGAGGGCAGTTCTTGGGTGACACACCCTGGAATCGGGCTCCCTCCTCTCTGGTTCAAGGTGCATCACCAGAGAACTGTCGCTGCCAAGTCACTGCAGCTCAGCAGCTCCTGTGTTGAGCATCTGCTCCCTGGTGGTCAGTGCGCATCATACCTACCAGCAGGTCAGATGGTCCCTTAGCCTTTTATATATAGACTAGAGGCCCGGTGCACAAAAATTTGTGCACTCGGTGGGGAAGGGGAGCCCCCTCAGCCCAGCCTGTGCCCTCTCGCAGTCTGGGACCCCTCAGGGGATGACCACCTGCTAGCTTAGGAACGCTCCCGGGGGGATTGGGCCTAAGATGGCAATCAGACATCTCTCTGGCAGCCCGGCAGCCCTCTTGCCAGCCGGGAGCAGACCTAAACTGCAATCGGACATACTTAGCGCTGCTGAGGAGGCAGGAGAGGCTCCAACCACCACCGCTGTACTGGTAGCCATCAGCCTGGCTTGTGGCTGAGCAGAGCTCCTCCCATGTGAGAACACCCTGACCACCAGAGGGCAGCTCCTGCATTGAGCGTCTGCCCCCTGGTGGTCAGTGTGTGTCATAGTGACCAGTCATTCCCAGTCTTTCTGCTGTTAGGGTCAGTTTTCATATTACCCTTTTACTATGTAGGATAGAGGCCTGGTGCATGGGTGGGGGCCAGCTGGTTTTCTCTGAAGGGTGTCCTGGATCAGGGTGGGGGTCCCCACTGGGGTGCCTGGCCAGTCTGGGTGAGGGGCTGAGAGCCGTTTTCAGGCTGGTGGGTAACTGAAGCTCCCAACCTCTCCTTTTTACCTTTCTTTCTTTTTTTTTTTTTTTTTTATTCTGGGATTTATTTACCTTCTATGGCTGTCTCTGGAACTGAGAGCCGGCTTTAGCTCTGAGGCTCGGCTCCAGCTCTGAGACCTCGGCTGCTGAAAGCAGGTATCTGGGTTTGTTTGGGTTCTATAATTGTAACACTGTTGCGGTCCTGCTTGCTCCAGCTCTGAGGGCTGAAAGCAGGTTTCTGGGGTTTGTTTAGGTTCTATAATTGCAACATTGTTTCTTACAGTGCAAGCTCAGAGGCCAGCAGCGGCAGGAGGGAACCTTGGCTTCCTCCATCACTGGAGCAAGCAAGCCTGGCTTGCTTCAGCTGCCTGGCTGCCGGCCACCATCTTGGTTGGCAGTTAATTTGCATATCTCGCTGATTAGCCAATGGGAAGGGTAGTGAAGTTATGGTTAATTACCATGTTTCTCTATTATTAGATAGGATAGATAGATATTCCTTCAGAGAAAGGTAAACTGGACTAAATAATCTCCCAGATCCCTTCCATTTCTAAGACTGTGAGCACAAATCAATTAACACGGAGTTTAGGGTTATTCTTTTTTGGGGGGGAGAGGGGATTTATTCTTACCTCTAAAGTTTTTAACAAAGTTTGTGTGACATAGGTCTTTCCACTGGCAGTATGTCCATAAATAAAAATGGATGGAAAGCTGAAATGATGTCTCTAGAGAAGAAAAGATGATTATCAGACTGTACATACAAAACAGAAAATAAACATTTATTAGCTCGCAAGAAAGTTTTATGTGGTAAAGTAAAATATTCAATTCAAATTATTTTAGCAGTGAGCATAAAGTGGTGTCATCACCACACTTCGAATTTACTTGCATTCAAGTCTAAGCACTTTCTCTGTTAAGAAATTAAAATTTCTGAAAAATTATATTTGGCTTATTATATACTAAATATACTTTTTATATTATTATATATATAATAAAAACTCTTATATTTTCAAAGGAGATTTTATAGGATATTTAAGAGATTTTTCAAGGATAATTTTGACCACATTAAGGTGAGAGCAAAACATCCATTAGCTGCCTCCTGCATGCCCCACACTTGGAATCAGCCTGCAACCCCGGCATGTGCTTGGCATGAACCCACCATCTTGGGGTACACAGGACAATGCCCAACCAACTGAGCCACCCAGCCAGGCTATCCATTTTTATCTAATTCCTTTTATAAAGACTACTAGAGGCCCAGAGCATGAAATTCATGCATGAGGGAGGGGGTCCCCTCAGCCCAGCCTACACCCTCTCCAATCCAGGACCCCTTGGGGGATGTCCAACTGCCGGTTTAGGCCCCGATCAGGCCTAAACCGGCAGTCAGACATCCCTCTCACAATCCTGGTCGGCTGGCTCCTAATCGCTCACCTGCCTGCCTGCCTGATCACCCCTAACTGCCCCACCCCCCCCAGCCAGCCTGATCGCCCCTAACTCCCCCTCTGCCAGCCTGGTCACCCCCAACTGCCCTCCTCTGCCAGCCTGGTTGCCCCTAACTGCACACCCGCCTCCCCCCCCCCCCCCCCCCCCCCCCGCAAGCCTGGTCGCCCCATGCAGCCTGCTTGTTCAGTCGTTTGGTCGTCCTTCACTAAGCCCCCTGCAGGCCTGGTCACCCCATGCAGGCTGCTTGTTCAGTCGTTTGGTCGTCCTTTACTAACCCCCCTGCCGGCCTGGTCATAGGCAGCCATCTTGTAAGGGTGTGAGGGTCAATTTGCATATCACCTCTTTACTATATAGGATAAGATAATCCCACATAAGCTGCAACTTCATTATACATTTTAAAGCTTTGAAACTAAACAAATGTAATCACTGGGTTAGAATAACATCAAGGGTCCTCTCTTAAAAAATACTTACAGGATACTTTCAAGTTATGCATATTAAACTTACCTCATCAAAAAAGATAAAATTTACATAGCATACATTTCAAAATACATATTTCCAAGGTTCTCCTGCAGGACATTAAGAGTCAACTGCCTAGCAAAAAGTAATACTACAAATATATTTCAGTGATAAAATGAATATTTATTAGAAACCTTTTAAATGCTGAAAACAATGATGCACTAAAGAGTATAAATATCAGTTAAAGCCCTGACCGGTTTGGCTCCGTGGCTAGAGCGTCGGCCTGCAGACTGAAGGGTCCTGGGTTTGATTCCAGTCAAGGGCATGTACCTTGGTTGTGGGCACATCCCCAGTGGGGGCTGTGCAGGAGGCAGCTGGTTGATGTTTCTCTCTCATCGATGTTTCTAACTCTCTATCCCTCTCCCTTCCTCTCTGTGAAAAATCAATAAAATATATTTTAAATAAGTAAATAAATAAATATCAGTTAAAGCCAAAATCTGCTTTGGAGAAGTTCAGAGTCTAGTGAGAAGACATACATTTTAAAAAAAATTACAAGAAAACTGGATGATGCCATTTTCATGAGTCTCTATGATCATCATGTAGCACTACAATAGTCATAAAAAACATTTATTACCCTAGAGACCCAGTGCCTGACATTCGTGCTCTGGGGGTGGGGGTGGAGGAATAGGGGCGGGGGCTTGGGGCATACGTCCCTCAACTAGACCTGCGACCTCTTGCAGCCTGGGACCCCTTGGGGGATGTCCACCTGTTGGGTCCTTAGCGCTGCCACAGAAGCAAGAGAGGCTCCTGCCACTGGCCATGGCACTCGACAGCCATGAACCCGGCTTCTGGCTCAGCAGTGCTCCCCCTGTGGGAGCGCACTGACCACCAGGGGGCAGCTCCTGTGTTGAGCATCTACCCCCTGGGAGTCAGTGCCCATCATAGTGACTGGTCATTCCACCGTTCGGTCGATTTGCATATTAGGGTTTTATTATATAGGATTCTAGCCACTAAGTTATACATTTCCTTTTGCAAGACAAATTGAAAATCAGATGTATACAGAAAAAAAATTTCTAAATAAACTAAAAATTGATATTTTAATATATTAATCCCTTTTTAATAATGTATCTAACAATCTTGTACATTAACTGGCTCAAAAATTCTGTCCCAGCCCTAGCCAGTTTTGCTCAGAGCATCAGCCTGAGAACTGAAAGGTCCCAGGTTCGATTCCGGTCAAGGGCACATGCCCGGGTTGTGGGCTCGATCCCCAGTGGGGGACTTGCAGGAGGCAGCTGATCCATGATTCTCTCTCATCATGGATGTTTCTATCTGTCTCTCTCCCTCTTCCTTCCTCTCTGAAATCAATAAAAATATATTAAAAAAAAAATCCTGTCCCAATAATTAAACACACGCTTGCTGAGAATTGTCACTATACAAACAATGCCAGAAGCCAATTCCAGCATGTCATAATTGCAAGAGTTTCATCAAAAGGTTGATGGAACTTGGGGACCCAACAAGGGCTGGGTCACATATGTTGTCACCTGTTGGGAATGGCTGAGGGCATTTCCCCAAACCTGAAAAGGGATGATTGCTTGCTGCCAGATAGCTCAGGGCATCTTAAGCTACATGTTATTGCCTCCTACTGGCCAAACACCTGAACAGCCGTAGGCAAATTCATTCAATAATGGATTCTGCACCTAACCCTACCCTTTGAAGTGTATAACTCCACCTTGCCTTAGGACAATTTGTGTTAATAAATAGCAAGGGGTCCTGAGACAAGGAGATCTTAGTTTCTTTAGCTAGGCTCCTCTGACTCCCTATAATGCCTTTCAAAATTATATTTCGTCTCTGGACTCTTTATTAAGTTACACACAGCCCTTCTCCAGATTGCTGAACCCTTCTAGAGGCTGGAACAGGAACCCTGTCAAATACTATATTTCACCTTTAAAGAAAAGGAATCAAATCCAAGCCTGATTCATGACGTCTACAGGATGCGTAGGAATCGAAAGGCCTCCCCAAAGGTGAGCACATAATAAAAATAGATGAAGTCCTGCACTGGTGACTGCTACCTCCTGCCTATGAAAAGGACTCCCCTGGCTGTGTCCCCCCCCCCCCCCCCCCAAGAGAAGACGACACTTAACCTCTTCTGTCCGACAGCATCTGCCCGCTAGCCTGCCAGGGTAGCCCCGGCCTCCTCGGGGCTGGTACCATCCTGGAAAAGCCGCTGAGCTTTCCAACCAGAAGCACCGCCTGGCCCCTCGGGGATCTACCCACACCGGACTTATACCGAGTGCACCACTGGAACGTGCGAACTTGCACTGGAGTAACTGACACTCTGCAAACGCTCCTGTTCAGGTAGAGAAGATAGCACCCTGCTCAGCGGCGGGGAGATAAGAAGCAGCTGCTCGCCCTACCCGGTTTGGCTCAGTGGCTAGAGCATCGGCCTGCGGACTTAACGGTCCCAGGTTCGATTCAGGTCAAGGGCATTTACCTTGGTTGCAGGCACATCCCCAGTGGGGGGTGGGCGGGGGTACAGGAGGCAGCTGATCGATGTTTCTCTCTCATCGATGTTTCTAACTCTCTACCCCACTCCCTTCCTCTCTGTAAAAAATCAATAAAATATATTTTTTAAAAAAAAGAAGAAGAAGCAACTGCTCCTGGCTACTCTGAGTTCTCCCGAGGGTGGCGCGTGGGAACGCACTGGTCCCGCACCCACATCCTGCCGCGCAGGCCGGTCCTTCCGGTTCTCGAGTGAAAGGGTCCAACACAAGTTCTTTAGTGCGAAGGAAAAGGGTGGGGGGGGGGGGGACGGACAGCACGCCCTATCTCAACGCAACCGACGGTCTAGTCACCCTCGATCCACACGCGGAATGTGTTTTAAAAAGAAACACATCGCAAGACCACGGAAACGTTTGCCTCCGGGACTTGGACAACAGAGCTTGAGCACAATACCTCTCCGAACAGGGACTGCAACGTGGACACTTGGGACTCGCGACAAAGCACCACGTTTTCCACGTGCGGCATTCTGGCGGCTGCCGGGGACGGCGCAGCCCGCGGCCAGCGGGTCTCACGGAGCAAACCGCGGTGTCACCCCCACACCGCGGCCCCGCTCCCGCCGGAAAACCGGCGGCCGGGTTGTGGGCGGGGCCGGCGCGCGCGTGCGTCCTCGTGACGTCAGCGCGCGCGCGTAGTTTGGCCCCGCCTTAGGCTCCCGTGTGGTTTCCTGCGGGAGGGTTTCGCGGAGGCTCAGGCTGCTTGGGGTGCGCGTTTCTACCCGCGACCCTTGCCATCCGAAAGGCCTAGGAGAGGACGCGGGGGTGGGCGAACAGAGATGGGACTGAAAGAGCGCAGGGGGCTCTGTGGGCTCCCCGTGGTCCGCGGAACCCTGGCTTCCATTTTCCCTGCTTGAGGCCCCAAATTTAGAAACTCTGATGACCCGGGAGCCTGACACCTGGAGGAAGATACACCCCGCACTGGGGACTGAGCCTGCCACCTGACCGGGAATCGAACCGTGACCTGGTTCACAGGCTGATGCTCCACCACTGAGCTGGCCAGGCTTCGGGAAGGTTTTGTTTTGGCAAGTTAATAATGGGATGTTATGAAAGTAATTTAATTGTATTGTCACTCCCTGCGCAGACCCTTTTATCTTATTCCCCTCCCAACCAGAGCCTCGAAATGAATAAGACCGTGGGGATTCCTGCTCCTTGCTGCACCCCTTACTCATCTTCTGTTTCTCTTCCTGCAGCCCACTCCCCGTCAGGGAGATGCGGGGCATGCTCCAGCTTTTTGTGACTCTGCACTGGCTGCTCCTCCTGGACCCTTTTCCTCAACCTTATTCATATGCCGGCTCACTTCTCAACTTCAGATCTCTCCTCAAATGTCATCTTCTGAAAGAGGCCTTCTTTGACCACTTTAAGTCTCTGCTATGCCCCATTCCTGTGTTGTTGTTTATTTCCGTATTTTGGTTCACAGTATTTATCATCATCTGTATATTTTCCTTGTTTATTGTCAGTCTCCCCCCACTAAAATGTAAGGTGTTTTAGGAGCTTAAATAACCTAGAAGAGTTCCTGCTGTATTGAGTTCCTATTGAGTAGCAGGCACTCAATAAATATGTATTGAATTAATGAATGACTTTACTGATCCCCAGTGACTGGCATGAGCTCTGGCACAGAGCAGGTGTTTAACCCTATTTGTTTAATGAAGTGAATATTAAGGGGAAATTACTGATAAAATAAAATACAAAAGAAGAAGAAGAAGAAGAAGAAGAAGAAGAAGAAGAAGAAGAAGAAGAAGAAATCCACCCCAGAGTCTTCGTTTTAGTTGCAAGGATGATCGCTGTCTGTGTTGTTAAATATGGCATCCCATCCTTCCTCAGTAGTCTGATTATCATAGTTATAGCCAGAGATAGCCATAACCTAATTCCAGGATCTGTGAATATGTTAGGTAACATGGCAAAGGGGAATTGAGCTTGCAGATGGGAGGAAGGTTATCAGCTGACCTTGAGCTGGGGAGATGAAATACCTAGATGGGCCCAGTATCATCACATAGGTCATTATTAGTGGAAGAGGGAGGCAGAGGATGAGAACCAGAAAGTGACTGACAGTGTGAGAATGTTTGGCCTGACATTGTTGGCTTGGAAGTGGATGGACATGAGCCAAGGAATGCAGGCAGCCTATAGAAGCTGGAAAGAGGAAGGAAAAGGATGGTCCCTTAGAGCTTCCAGAAAGGAATGCAGCCCTGGTCAAACCTTGAGTTAGCCCAGTGAGACTCATGTCAGACTTCTGACCTCCAGAACTATAACGGGGGGGGGGGGGGGGGGGGAGTGTTGTTTTTAAGCCGCTGTGTGGTGATTTGTTACAGCAGCAATAGAAAACTAATATACAACCTGTTGCATTAGAATTTATTCTGATCTTTCTGTACAAAAATTTATATACACTCCACTGATTAGTACTCATATTGATTAGTTTTCATAATATGTTTGGAAAAATTTCAAGGATATTGAAATGATTAAAAGGATATTTGTTTCAGATTTTAAGAGAGGCTCATTGTACAATATACTCTGAAGTATTGTAACTTTCTTATTGTATCAACATATAGAACTATATTAAAATTACATCAAAATGTAAAATGCAAAAAATGGTGGAAATTCAAGGAAAAGTTGATAAGTACGCTACCAAAGCAGGTGATTTCTTTTTTTTTAATTTTATTTTATTTTACAGAATAAGTTTATTAAAACTACAATATATTTGCAGGCACCTTCTAAAAGTCCTTTCCACCTTCAACAATCAGATAGAAAGCTAGTTAAGGGTAAAATGTAGTTATTATGGTGATTTTTCACAATTTCTATCTTTAAAGCAGCATTGTAGCTTTGCTAGGTTAGAAAATTACCTTTCCAAGCATCGCACATTATTTCCATCCCACTGGATTTCCAGCCCACCACTCCCCGGAGAGAACACCAGTGGAGTACACGGATCAGTAACAGGTTAGGGCAGTGGTTCTCAATCTTCCTAATGCCTCGACTCTTTAATACAGTTCCTCATGTTGTGGTGACCCCCAATTTCTTTTTTTTTTTTTAATATTTTTTATTGATTAAGATATTACATATGTGTACCCTCTACCCCCCCTCCCCCCGCTCATCCCCTCACCCCCCCGTTGTCCGTGTCCATTGGTTAGGCCTATATGCTTGCATATAAGTCCTTTGGTTGATCTTTCCCCCTTGCCCCCACCCTCCCCTACCTTCCCTCCAAGGCCCGACAGTCCAATCAGTGCCTCTCCGTCTCTGGATCAGTCCTTGTTCATCAGTTTATGTTGTTCATTATATTCCACAAATAAGTGAGATCTTCTGGTATTTATCCGCTCTCCAGTTCCATCCATGCTGTGGCAAATGGTAAGAGTTCCTTTTTCTTCTTCCTCTTCTTAAAGAATACCTTTCAGCATTTCATATAATGCTGGTTTGGTGGTGATGAACTCCTTTAGCTTTTTCTTATCCGTGAAGCTCTTTATCTGACCTTCCATTCTGAATGATAGCTTTGCTGGATAAAGTAATCTTGGTTGCAGGTTCTTGCTATTCATCACTTTGAATATTTCTTGCCACTCTCTTCTGGCCTGCATGGTTTCTGTTGAGAAATCAGCTGACAGTCGTATGGGTACTCCCTTGTAGGTAACTGACTGTCTTTCTCTTGCTGCTTTTAAGATTCTCTCTTTATCTTCTGCTCTTGGCATTTTAATTATGATGTGTCTTGGTGTGGTCCTCTTTGGATTCCTTTTGTTTGGGGTTCTCTGCGCTTCCTGGACTTGTAAGTCCATTTCTTTCACCAGGTGGGGGAAGTTTTCTGTCATTATTTCTTCAAAAAGGTTTTCAATATCTTGCCCTCTCTCTCCTTCTGGTACCCCTATAATTCTGATGTTGGTACGCTTGAAGTTGTCCCAGAGGTTCCTTACACTATCTTCATATTTTTTGAGTCTCTTTTCTTTTTTCTTTTTCGGTTGGGTATTTTTTGTTTCTTTGCATTTCAAATCTTTGACTTGATTCTTGGGATCCTCTTGTCTGCTGTTGGATCTCTGTATATTATTCTTTATTTCAGTCAGTGTATGCTTAATTTCTAGTTGGTCCTTTTTCATGTCCTCCATGGTCTCACTATACTCCTTGAGGGATTCATTAAATTTATCGGCGGTTTCCATAAAATTCTTGACAAACCTTATAAATGTGGCCTTGAACTCTATATCCAGTCGTCTGGCCTCCTCCGTTTCTGCCAATTGTGACCTGTTTCTTTGTCTCCGCATTTTGGCTGCTTCCCTGTGTTGATAGAGTGGCCCTGCGCGCCAGGTGTCCTGTAGGGCCCAGTGGCTCAGCCTCCCCAGTTACCTGGGGTGGACACTCTTGGTGCACTCTTGGTGCCTTGGTTGTTGTAGGATCACTGGGAGGAATTGACCTCCAGGCCAATTGGCTGTGGGAAGCAGCTGTGTCTGAAGTGGGAGAATGGACCCCCTCTGACCACTGGGTACAGTGGCTCCTGGATCTAAGGAGGTGCTAATTCAGCCCCTGCCTGAGGCCACACAGCAGGAACCAGGAAGAGGCTCAGCTGTGAAGCAATGCAAGCCACTGTGGGGCCTTGGGCCTTCTCTTGGAAGTTCCGGGTCTGCCGGGCTGGGCTGTAGTTAGGTACATTCACATGCAAAAGCCTCTGCTGCAGCCTGGGTGGGGCGGGGTCTCAGGGAGTCAAAAGGGCGGAGAAAGAAGCTATGGCTGATTCTCCGCGCCCGGAGTCGCGCGTCTCAGTGTCCCGGTAACGGCTGCAAGCACCTCTGAGGGAAAGCCGCCCTCAAGTTCGCCAGCTGCCGCCTGACAGAGCAGCCTCTCCCCGTATGAGTCCTGGGTCCCCAGAGACTTCCCGGAACCGGAGTTCAGAGCAGTCGGGAGCTTGTGATTCAAAAAGACAGCCGCATCCTCAGGTGCCACCCCCTTTCCGCGCGTGCGAGCCGCCGCCGTACCTCTGCACTCAGCCTCCGCAGCTCCTCTGGCTCTCAGCGTGCTTTTCTTTTCTTCTAGTTGTAGAAATTACACTCAGCCAGCCTTCCTGTTGTTCTGGACGATGTTTGCTCCGTCCTTTGGGATAATTTTCAATTGTTGTGTGGGGCGACTATTTCCCGGTGTTTATCTATGCCGCCATCTTAGTTTCTCCCAAAGCAGGTGATTTCAACAGAACCTCTCTAAATTATTGTTAGGTTAAGCACACAAAAATTGTAAGGATATAGGAGGTTTGAGAAACAACAAGCTTGACTGAATCAGACAAAGCTACACAGCAAATAATATGAAGAATTCATCTTTCTAAGCATGTGCAGCACATTTGCTTAAATTGACCAACATGTACCAGGGAATAAAGCAAAACTAAACAAATTTTAAAGGCTTGGTATCAAAAAGATCATATTCTTATTGCAATGCAATCAAAATCGATGTCAATAATTAAAAGATAAAAAATATCCATACATTTGAGAATTTGAAAACATGCTTTTAAATAAGTTAAATAAGAAATATAAGATTTTTAGAAATATTTAATACTGAGTTATTTAATAACAAATATAGTAAGTATTTTTGTCTGAGTTCCAGGGCTCATCTATCTGTGTATTATGCATGACCTTTAATGGCAGCATATTCTAAGTGTCAAGAGCAGCTTCCCAAGGTGTAAGTAAAAGAAAACCTAGCAAAGTACATAAGCATTTGCCAAGCAACAGGGTAGTAGAGGCCAAGTGAATGAATCCAAGGTAACTATTCCAAGCAAAGGGAGCATTATATGTCAAGGCCTGAGAGCCAGAGGGAGCAAGAACTGTAAGTTGTTCAGTCTGCTATAGAAAACATGCACCCGCGGAGCTAGAGGTCGAGGCCTCCCTGGGTGCCCCCAGCATCACTAGGGCCCAACCTTCAGGAGGAGAGAAGCTTCTTCATGTGGGACCTCACCCTGTATGTGTCTTCTTCTGGCTATTGATTCATGTCCATTAATATCCTTTGTAATAAATCAGTAATCCAATGGGTAAATAAATAGGTTTTTCGTTCTGGGAGCCGTTCTAGAAAATTAATCAAGTTAATCAAACTAGAGGAGTTCTGCTGTATAAGCCATTCTGAAGTGGAGAACAACTTGTGGGCCCGAGCTCTTGACCTGTGAAATCTCAGACAGGGACCCTGCTGGTGTCCAGTGCTTGGTGGTATGAGGAAGCCTCCACACACACACTAGGATTAGGTCTGGGAAACCCTTTTCTCCAGCTTTGTTGGTCAGTGTGAGAGTAATGCTCTTTTCAGATTTTTACAATCTAGTTAGTAGTAGAGCTCAACTAGTTATTTCTAAAGGGACTTTTAAAATATATATATATATATATATATATATATATATATATATATATATTATTTATTGATTTCAGAGAGGAAAGGAAGAGGAGGAGGAGAGAGAGAAACATCAGTGATGATGGGGAATCATTGATTGGCTGCCTCCTGCATGTCCCCTACTGTCATGGAGCCTGCAACCCAGACATGTGCCCTTGACTGGAATTGAACCTGGGACCCTTCAGTGGTCAGGCAATGCTCTATCCACTGAGCCAAACCAGCTAGAGCTAAAGGGGTGCTGCAACCTTTTGCAGCAAGGATTCAGAATCTGGAGAAGGGTCCACATGCAAATGGATATACTAGATAAGAAATATAAATTTAGAAGGCATTGGGGGTAGCCAGGCAGAAACCTACTCTCTAATGGATTGGCTCCCCAAATCTCCGGACCCACTGCTTTTTATTTACTAGAATATACATTTGCCCTTTAGCAAACCAAACAGACATATCAAAGGTAAGGTTTGGTAAACAGTAAAAGATTATCAGGTTACAGGATCGCCCTGAGCCACCATTGTCTCCACAGAACAATCTGTGTATAGCTTTTAGCCCTTGCTAAAGCCCCAATGTCCATCAGCCTTCTGACAGACCTCTTGAATTTATTATGCTAACTACTTGTTGGTCTTTGCCTCCAGCAAAGGGGCTTTTAAAAAAAAATGTTTATTGATTTGAGAAAGAATCATTGGTTAATTCTTTTTTAAAAAATTTATTTTATTGATTTTTTACAGAGAGGAAGGGAGAGGGATAGAGAGTTAGAAACATCGATCAGCTGCCTCCTGCACACTCCCCACTGGGGATGTGCCTGCAACCAAGGTACATGCCCTTCACCGGAATCGAACCTGGGACCCTTCAGTCCGTAGGCCAACGCTCTATCCACTGAGCCAAACCGGTCAGGCATTGGTTAATTCTTATACATGTACTCTGACCAGAGATCAAACTCGAAAACTTCGTGTATTGGGACGATGCTCTAACCAACTGAGCTACCTGACCAAGGCCTCAACTATTTAATTTTAGATCTAAACTCACATATATTCTCTTACCTCATTTCCCTTTGTACTCATCCTTTCTAGCCTTGGTTTGAACCTTCCATCTAAAAGACTTTCACCATTGACTCAGGCTGTATTTCTAGGAAACCAAAGCTAAGACATCTGCCTATCTACATTAATAAAAGAGAAAAATGGTAATTGGCGTACGACGATACCGTTTTCATTGGCTAATCAGGGCTATATGCAAATTAACTGCCAACTAAGATTGGCAGTTAACTGCCAACAAGATGGCGGCTAATTTGCATATGTAGGCACAATGCAGGGAGGCGAAAGGGAAAGCAGGAAGAAGCCCCCTGCCACTGACAGTGATCTGAAACCCAGGGGGGAGCTAAGAGCTGGGGGGCAGCCATGATTGGAGAATCAGGCACCTTTGCCGCCCTGGCCAGTGATAGCAGGAAGTAGGGGTGGAGCCAGCGATGGGAGCTGGGCACGGTCGAAGCTGGCAGTCCCAGGAGCTAGGGGTCCCTTGCCTGGGCCTAAAGCAAAGCCCACGATCGCGGCGCCCTCCGCTGCCACTGCAGGTCCCCGCTGCCTGGGCCGGACGCCTAGGCCAAGGCGTTAGGCCTGGGCAGGGGCGGAGTCTGCAACCACTGGGAGCTGGGGGTCCCCTGCCCAGGCCTGACACCTCTGCCGGAGGCCTCAGGCCTGGTCAAGAGGCCGATCCGGTGATTGGTGATCGGAGGGTGATGAGGGTCAACTCCTCTGGCGGAGGCATCAGGCCTGGGTGAGGGGCGGAGCCGGGGATTGGGGGGATATGATGGTCCCCTTGCCCAGGCCTAAAGCCTGGGCCAGAGGCCTCAGGCCTGGGCAGGGGCCAGAGCCAGTGATCGGGGGGAGATGGGGGTCCCCTGTCCAAGCCTGACACCTCTGGCGGAGGCGTCAGACCTGGGCAAGGGGCCGATCAGGCGATCGGAGGGTGATGGGGGTCAACGCCTGAGGGCTCCCAGTATGTGAGAGGGGGCAGGCTGGGCTGAGGGACACTCTCCCCCCCCCCCCGCCCCCACACCCAGTGCACGAATTTCGTGCACCGGGCCCCTAGTTTAAATCTAATCTCCAATGTTATGAAACTCCCCTAATTTTCTCCACAAAATTTTCCAATCTCTGAAGTTTCATAAGATTTACTTTTTACACTTTCATAGCACTAAAACTCTCAACCTTGTATTCTGAATATTTTTGCTTATGGTCTATTGGGCACCAACTGGATTAACATTCCCAGATGCATTAACTCCATTCAATAGCTATCATGTATTGAGGATCTTTCATGCTTGAGTGCCAGGGATGCAGTGTGACCAATAGAGACATTGTACTCACCCGCATAAAACGTACAATCTATTGGAGAAAAAAGAAAATGAAGATGTCATTAGAAACTTATTGAGTGCTACAAATGCCAAATCTCAGCAAATAGTAATAATGAGTATCAACCCTTATATAATACATAGATGTGTGATTGAATAAATGTGGGAATAATAATCCCTTCTCCACAATTTTCTCCCTCTCTTCTTTATGTTACTTTTAGCCTAAAATATGTTTCTTATGGTCCCTATCACATTATTTGAGAATTTTGCTATGTATAGCCCCAGGAAATATTTTTCACAAAGCTTTTTCTTTGATAAATGATCAAAAGTAGCTCTTTCTAAGTGTTGGGTTTTCATTACAGGACCACAGTTTTAGTGCTTCATACTCTCTGGAAGCTACTAACTTACAGTAAATGTTTTTATTAATATTACATTAAGTAGGACAGATATTTTGAAATTCAACTAAACTCAAATTTATTTCAATTTGATAATTTTTAAAATTATACCACAGAAGAAAAATAAAGTAATAAGGATATGTAAAGAAACTATATTCAAAAGTAATTTATGTTGTAAAATATAAGAAAATCCAATATCAGAGTGAAATTAGATCAATATTAAGTTGAAAAAGTAATTCAGTTAACTTTCACACTGGCAATAGCCAGCTCCATTATTTTTACATTCTTTTAAAACTTTCAATATTGCATTTCAAGGTAAATTTATTGGACAAGCTAATTTGACACTGCTTAAAAAACATTATAGTCACTTTTACTAGTGAATATTTAGGAATATAATCTTATTCAAACAATAAATAATAAAGAATAGGCTCTAGAGTTAAATAGACTTAAATTAGAATCTTGGCTCTAATGCTTGTTAACTGTGACCTTAGGCATATTCCTTTTGTAAACCTTGGTTTCCTCACCTGTGAAGTGGGGGGAAATAAAAATAATACTACCTCACAAGATTGACATTTCTGTATCTCCAGGGAGAGGTTTTCTCCACCCACATTGTACTTCCTTGCAGCTTGAGTGTCCTTCATTAGCATGCCAACACCACAGTGGAAGGCAAGGATTTTGCTGCCTTTGTTTAATACTGCATCTCAGCTCCTAGAATAGTGACTAGCATGTATAAGGTGCTCAATTAATATTTCTTGAATAACTGCATGTGATGTGTTTAACACACTACCCAGAAACATGGCAAATGCCCGATAAATATTATGGTTATAATTATTTTGTTGAAGTCTTCCCAGGTGTTTGACCAATAACTTTTCTAAACACTAGGAATCAAAAATTAAAAAAATATAAAATGGTAGAAAGAATATTTGATATATCATAAAAGATTGTATTTGATATATAATACCCAA
This sequence comes from Myotis nattereri, assembly GCF_964212035.1. NCBI lineage: Eukaryota > Metazoa > Chordata > Mammalia > Chiroptera > Vespertilionidae > Myotis > Myotis nattereri. Next base: position 69,163,939 of record NC_138086.1, read on the forward strand.
ACAAAATTTCTAATTCTTTTACTCCTGCTCCCATAGTCATTCCATCTCAGTAAAATGGCTCTATATTTTTTAGTTGCTTAGGCCAACAATTTTGAAGTCATATTTATTTCCTTTTTTCTTCATACCTCACAAATCCATAATAAATCCTGGCTCTATCTTCAAGATGTTGTGAGACACTTTCCCATGGGACTCTCATATTTCTGCATGTCTTGTGAACAAGGTACTGACTGACCGTTTTTCAGGACCATTGTTATGGAACTAAAGGGGTCCATTTGCCTGCATGCATCAAAGCCCAATAAGACAATGAACAAGGCTCAAATTTGTCTCCCCAAATAAAGGCTTGGGATTAGTTTTACGAGGTAAGAGTAAAAAGAGGTTATCCATATTAATTAATTCTAACTCAGGAGATCTGATTGGATAGCCTTAGAACGAACCCAATTTACTCTTAAGTGTTCCTGGTTAGGGAAGATAAGATTTTGCAATTTATTATGTGGCTGGAAACTGGCTGTTTAACCATATGTCTCAGTTTCCCTATTCCACTTGTCCTGACTTAATAGCCTTTCTCACCAGGAATGTGACTTTTCAACCAATCAATCTGGAATTTCTTGTTTCTTGATCAATACTAGAGACATAATCTGGTTGAAAAGACCCTGCTGCCCTTCCCCCCCCAAACACTTTGCCTGAAACAATCCATTTTTTTTCTTTTGCTAATTATTCCCTTGTCCAACCCAGTTTCCTATAAAAATCTTCATGTAGAGTCCTGCCCCCTCTATGTACTAGATGAGATGATGCTTAATCATTTAATTAAGGCAAATAGATTTTTCTTTAACATCAAGACCAAGTAAGATAAGAATATCAAGAACATCTAATGTTTTGTTGTATTTTCCTTGCAGTAACATATCAATTATTTCTTCAGAACAAAACAGGGAAGATCTTTGGTCTCCTGGTACCATTTATCAAGTTCATCTTTTTCTTGGGTCAGGGTAGAATTCTTTTTTTAAAAATATTTTTATTGATTTCAGAAAGGAAGGGAGAGGGAGAGAGAGAGAGAAGCATCAATGATGAGAGAGAATCGTTGATCGGCTGCCTCCTGCAAGTCCCACACTGGGGATAGAGCCTGCAACCCAGGCATGTGCCCTGACTGGGAATTGAACCTGCGACTTTCTGGTTCATAGGTCAATGCTCAACCACTGAGCCACGCTGGTGGGGCAGGGTAGAATCCTATATAATAAAAGGCTAATATGCAAATCAACCGAACGGCTGAACAACTGGTCGCTATGATGCGCACTGACCACCAGGGAGCAGAAGCTCAGCACAGGAGCTGGCCCCTGGTGGTCAGTGTGCTCCCACAGGGGGAGCGCCACTTAGCCAGAAGCCGGGCTTATGGCTGGTGAGCGCAGCAGCAGTGGCGGGAGCTTCTCCCGCCTCCGCAGCAGCGCTAAGGATCCCTCGGGATGTACACTGAAGGGTCCTGGACTGCGACAGGGTGCAGGCTGGGCTGAGGGACCCACTCCCCCAATGCATGAATGTCATGCACCAGGCCTCTAGTTCTTACATAACAGATAGTCAATAATCTTGGGCCAGTAAGGTTGAAGTTTCTGAGGATTCCCTGGGACCCCATACCCTACTAGTGTTGTTGGTGGAAGTGGAAGTGGGGTTCTTGCAGTGTCATGAGGAAAAGCATTTCTGGGAACCCACAAGGAAGGATGAGGTCTAAAGGTAATATTTGTGATACAAAATAAAAAGATGCCCCATCAGATGTTCCATCTCTGTCTGTTCTACCATGGAAAATCAGGGCCAGAAATAGAGTTAATGTCCAGAGATCCTGTGCCATATTAAAGCTTAGCCCCAGTTCAGCATCCAGGGAACTTGAGGAAGAATATAGGGGGCCTTCACTCTGTGTAAGATTCATCAGTCTGTTCCATGCTTCTAAAAGTAAGGGGGAGCCCTAACCGGTTTGGCTCAGCGGATAGAGCGTCGACCTGTGGACTGAAGGGTCCCAGGTTGGATCCGGTCAAGGGCATGTACCTGGGTTGTGGGCACATCCCCAGAAGGGGGCGTGCAAGAGGTAGCTGAATCGATGTTTCTCTCTCATGGATGTTTCTAACTCTATCTCTCTCCCTCTCCCTTCCTCTCTGTAAAAAATCAATAAAATATATTAAAAAAAATAAAAAATAAATAAAAGTAAGGGGGAAAAGGAAGTCTGAAAAACATTACATTCAGATGAATTGATTGAGACAAGAGAAAGAGAGAGAGAATGAAAATTAGAAGTGGTGAGAATGTCAATGAAACTAAGAACAGTTCAAGAAAGGGAATACATATTGATATACTACGCTGTTCTGTAGACTGTTATTTTCCTACAAGATATTGCAAACATTTTTTTTTCATTTCAATAACTATAGATCTGCATTGTAATTTAAAGTAGCTACAATGTAATGAAGCCTGGGGTGCGGGGAGCGGATCTCTCCCTTGTGGGTTCTTGTCTCATGAAGTTTGAAGAATAAAATTTGCAGACTAAAAGGACTTGTTATTCAAAGGGTGGAAATTTATTGGAAACAAATACAGACTCCCAAGAGGGTAACCCACTAAGCCCCTTTTTTTCTAAGGTTTATAAAGGCTGTAGTTCTTTGTCCCTTCATGCTCCCTTCTAATTGGACCCCTCCCCCATTTTATGACTCTGTGCTTTACTAATTGGTCACCCTTTTTGCAGAATATCAGCTTTAAAGCCCAAAACCCACATGGTGCCCCCCTTTTTTTCTCTCACCCTTATCTTGCAACATTCATCTGTCTTCTGTGAACATGTTTCCCTTTTTCTATCATTTGTCGACATTTCTCTGTCCTCTGTGAAGGTATGTGTCCTTTATCCCCGCACTCTGTGACTGTTCTTTATCCTCTGTGAATGTATGTCTTCCTCTCCCCTTATCCTGTGGAACCATTCTACCCTCTGTGAATGTATGCCTTCTAGCGGCTCCCAGCCCTCACCTAGGCATTCCTCCCCCATGGCCCTCTTTATTCCTAAACCTGCGTATTTTATCCCTAAAATTCCTTTCGGTAGCTGCTACATATAATTCAATTGTATGAATGCACCATAATTTATTTAACCAATCACCCATTCCCAATTTTCGCTCTTATGGATATTTTTATAAATATCTCTATACAGAGATCTTGACATGTGTTTAAAGATTTCCTTAGGTTAAAATCCTAGAGTCAGAATTATTAGGTCAACATGTCTATAGATTTTGAAGACTTTTTTTTTTTAATTAAATCTTTATTGTTCAGATTATTACAATTGTTCCTCTTTTTTTTCCGCCCATAGCTCTCCTCCACCCAGGTCCCACCCCAACCTCTGCCCTTACCCCTCCCACTGTCCTCATCCATAGGTGTACGATTTTTGTCCAGTCTCTTCCTGCACCCCCACACCCCTTTCCCCACAAGAATTGTCAGTCCACTCCCTTTCCATGCCCCTGGTTCTATTATAGTCACCAGTTTACTCTGTTCATCAGATTTTTTATTCACTTGATTTTTAGATTCACTTGTTGATAGATATGTATTTGCTGTTCATAATTTTTATCTTTACCTTTTTCTTTTTCCTCTTCTTAAAGAATAACTTTCAGCATTTCATATAATGCTGGTTTGGTGGTGATGAACTCCTTTAGCTTTTTCTTATCTGTGAAGCTCTTTATCTGACCTTCAATTCTGAATGATAGCTTTGCTGGATAAAGTAATCTTGGTTGTAGGTTCTTGCTATTCATCACTTTGAATATTTCTTGCCACTCTCTTCTGGCCTGTATAGTTTCTGTTGAGAAATCAGCTGACAGTCGTATGGGTACTCCCTTATAGGCAACTGACTGTCTTTCTCTTGCTGCTTTTAAGATTCTCTCTTTGTCTTTTGCTCTTGGCATTTTAATTATGATGTGTCTTGGTGTGGTCCTCTTTGGATTCCTTTTGTTTGGGGTTCTCTGTGCTTCCTGGACTTGTAAGTCTATTTCTTTCACCAGGTAGGGGAAGTTTTCTGCCATTATTTCTTCAAATAGGTTTTCAATATCTTGTGCTCTCTCTTCTTCTGGCACCCCTATAATTCTGATGTTGGTACGCTTGATGTTGTCCCAGAGGCTCCTTACACTATCTTCATATTTTTGGATTCTTTTTTCTTTTTGCTTTTCCCATTGGGTGTTTTTTACTTCTTTGTATTTCAAATCTTTGACTTGATTCTTGGGATCCTCTTGTCTGCTGTTGGATCTCTGTATATTATTCTTTATTTCAGTCAGTGTATGCTAAATTTCTAGTTGGTCTTTTTTCATATCCTCCAGGGTCTCACTAAATTTATTGGCGGTTCCCAGAAAATTCTTGAAAAACCTTATAACCGTGGTTTTGAACTCTATATCCAGTCGTTTGCTTTCCTCCATTTCTATCATTTGTGTCCTGTTTCTTTGTCTCTGCATTTTTTTTATGCTTCCCTGTGTTGGTAGAGTGGCTTTGTGTGCTGGGTGTCCTATAGGGCCCAGTGGCTCAGCCTCTCCAATTACCTGAGGTGGACACTCTTGGTGCACTCCCTTGTGGGCTTTGTGCACAGTCTTGTTGTAGTTAAGCCTTGATTGTAGTTGGTATCACTGGGAGGATTTGACCTCCAGGCCAATTGGCTGTGAGAATCAGCTGTGTCTGCAGTGGGAGAACTTCTGTGCTGGAGACACCCTTCTGGGGCAAGACTTGCTTCAGTGGGGCTTTGGTGCTCACTGAGTCTGCCCCCTGAGTGTGTCCCTTATGGATCTGAAGAGTTGTAATCTGGATGGTCCCACTCTGACCACTGGGTACACTGGCACTTGGATCTCTAAGGAGGTGCTAATTTAGCCTCTGCCTGAGGCTACCCAGCAGGAGCTATGGAGAGATCTACAGATTCCCCTTCCTTGTTTGGGGTTTGGAGGTGCCCAGATGAGGCCCCGCTGTGAAGCAATGCAAGCTGCTGTGGGGCCTTGGGCCTTCTCTTGGAAGTTCTAGGTCTGTCTGGCCCAGCTGCAATTTGTTAGGTAATTTTCAGATTGTGAAGGGCCAGGGCATTCATATGCAAAAGCCTCTGCCGCAGCCTGGGTGGGGCGGGGTCTCAGGGAATCAACAGGTCAGAGCAAGCAGCTATGGCTGATCCTCAGCCCTGCCCTAAGGGGCCGCGTGTCTCAGTGTCCCAGTAATTGCTGCAAGCACTTCTGAGGGAAAGCCGCCCTCAAGTTCTGAGTTCTGCCTGCTGCCAGACAGTCCAGTTTCTGCCCGTATGAGTCCTGGGTCCCCAGAGACTTCCAGGAACTGGAGTTCAGAGCAGTAAGGAGCTTGTGACTCCCTCCTGATTCAAAAAGTCAGCCATGTCCTCAAGTGCCAGGAGCCCCTTTCCATGTGCACTCGAGCCTCTGTTCCTCTGCACTCCACCTCCGCAGCTCCTCTGATTCTCAGTGTGCTTTTCTCTTTCCTTCTAGTTGTAGAATTTCCACTCAGCCAGCCTTCCTGTAGTTCTGGATGATGTCCATTTTGTCTTTTTGTTGTATTTTTGAAGTTGTTGTGGGAGGCAGCAATTTCCGGTGTTTACCTATGCCGCCATCTTGGTTTCTCGTCTGAAGACTTTTGATATACCTACCAAATTTTCTTCTAGTAATTTGCTTCAATTAGCTAAACTTGGAACATCTGGATTAAATAGGAGAGACTGAAAAGGTGGTCACAAGCCAATAATGCCACCGTAATTATGGACAGAAGGAAATGGATATCTTCTCTAGAGAAAAGCATGCATTTATGGACAGGGAACAATCTCGGCTACTCTACCCTGGCAGGAGCCCTGGTCACTGGAGCAAGAGGATCTCAGCGGGTGCTGGAAGGACTATATCCAGATGGCTTCAGGTAGTTCTGCAGCTACTCTTCTCTACCCCTAGATGTCGCTCGTGGAATCAGAATACAACTGTATCCCTGAGAACACAATGCTCCAAGAAAAGGATTCTGAATCTACCTTGTCCTCTGGGGGAATGGCAAACCCTAATTGGTTAAATTTAGACACATTCAACCCCAAAACTGCGGGGGTGGGAGTGAGGGACAAATAACTGCTCTTACTCTTCCAGGGTCAGATATATGAGGGGACTAGAGGTTAGAAGCTGGAAAAATGGCACAGGAGTTGAATTGCCTGAACAAGATTCCAGGAATCTCTCTGTTGCTTGGACAATAAACTAGTTTGGGCTAGGAGAGCCTGCAACTTCTTATTGGCTCCAAAAGCTCCAAGGTGCTGGGAAGCTGGGTTTCCCAGAAAACTCCTTGTAAACAGCTGATATTGAAGTCATCATTTCTGGGAAACTAGGGAATCTCAGTGGTTGCTCCACTGACAATTATTCGCAGACTTGCTCAATAAATCAGAGAGGTGACGGGTGACTCTTCACTGCAGCTAGGTTGTGTGGCTCCTGGTGGCATAGATATCCCTGGGGTGGAGGAAGAACTGGGACACTCAGGTCCTTGCTTGGTGCCCTTGGCTTATGAATGTCCCCCAGTGAAACCTATTCTTTCCTCCTGCCAGGTGATACAGCAGGATTTACCTTTATTCACCTTAGCACACTGCAGAAAAGCAGAAACAAACAGAAGATTATGAAAATAGCCCAAGAGAAAGTCAGAGAACCCTAACAGGAAACCACAAATAGACTGGCAGTAGACCCACTCAACAAGGAGGACCAGAAGAGGAAAAATATCTACTAAGAGCTGAGAGAAAATAGCTCTCTGAAATTATGTGCCCAGAAAATCTTTAAAGAATGAGAACGAAATAAATAAATTTATTTTGATAAGAAACTTAGAGAATTTGCTACTACAAATCAACATTTAAGTTACATGTAAAAGGAAGGAAAATTACATCAGAAGGAAGGTCTGAAATGCAAGAAGAAATGGTGAGGAAGTGCTGAACATAGACAAATATAAAACATTGTTTGCAAAAAATGATAATAATAGACAGTATGAAATTTTAATTTAAAAATTATTTACCAAAGCAATAACAATAAGTTTTTAGCAATAAATCTAAAAAAATAAGCAAGACTTTAAAACAACCACAAGCTTGTCACTTTAAAAATATACACAAGTGTGAGAGCTTTGAGCTACTTTGTCCCACCTCCAGTCACTTGGCAGGAACACTGGCAAAATCCCCAGGGCCACTTTCAGGAAGACCCTGGGGGATGGGGAGGGAGGATACTGAGAAGGCTTAATAAGAAAATGGATATTTGTCCGGTTGGGGAAGTCCTTTTTCACAGTACCTCCCAGCCACACAACTATGGCTCACTCACAATGTGGAACGATAGCTGAAGAGTCTACTAGTGCTTCTTCATAAGCAACATTCTACCACATCTTGGGGAGCCCTTCTTAGTCCCTAAACATTTTGATATATGTGGGAAACTGTTTATTGCCTTCACTATCTGATAAGCATAGACAGAGAACCCCCCCGAAGGCTGGGTGCCTTTGAAGCCCTCCCAAAGGTCGGAGCTAGGTGCCACCTCTGTTTGTCCAGACAGTGGTAGCTGAAACTACTCCCCCATTTATTATTATTTTTTTTAATATATTTTATTGATTTTTTACAGAGAGAAAGGGAGAGAGATAGAGAGTTAGAAACATCAATGAGAGAGAAACATCGATCAGCTGCCTCCTGCACATCTCCCACTGGGGATATGCCTGCAACCCAGGTACATGCCCTTGACGGGAATCGAACCTGGGACCATTCAGTCCGCAGGCCAACGCTCTATCCACTGAGCCAAACCGGTTTCGGCCCATTTATTATTATGTAAATCCTTGCTGATGGGCTAGTCTGCCTGTTGCAGGGGGTCACCTGCCTAGGGCTATGCTATGGGGGCATCCCAGATCAATAAAAGGTTGGAGCGGCCTGAGCATTGAGAGAAGTCCTTCGGGACTTGCTGCCTGGTCCCCCAATATTGCAAAATTATCTCGTGTCTTTTTCTCTCATTTGCTGTGCGGCTCCTCTTTCAGATACCGAACCCTACTCCACACGAGTCGTGGAAGGAAACACTCAACAGATATATAACTCCTAAGGTTCATCCTTCACTTTTTTTTGTTCTCAGAGACATGACACAACCTGAGTGGAGTCAGTCCTGGAGAATTGTTGCAGTTATGGAGGACTTTGTTCAAGGCACTTCACATGTACTTATACTTGCCCACTGCAAGCTCTGTTAGCCCAGCAGCAAAGATGATAGATCTACTAAGTGTTCAAAGCATTCCCACTGTCAGTCTCTGCTCCCACATCCCAGACTGAGCCAGAGCTTTACCTAAGACAGTGGTTCTCAACCTTCCTAATGCCACGACCCTTTAATACAGTTCCTCATGTTGTGCTGACCCCCAACCATAAAATTATTTTTGTTGCTACTTCCTAACTGTAATTTTCTACTCTTATGAATCGTAATGTAAATATCTGATATGCAGGATGTATTTTCATTGTTACAAATTGAACATAATTAAAGCATAGTGATTAATCACAAAACAATATGTAATTATATATGTGTTTTCCGATGGTCTTAGGCGACCCCTGTGAAAGGGTCGTTCGACCCCCAAAGGGGTTGCGACCCACAGGTTGAGAACTGCTGACCTAAGAGAAGATACAAATAGGTCAGTGGTCTCAGGTAGAAGCAAATATAATTTACGTGTTTTTTTTTTTTTTTTTTTTTTTTTAAATTTTTTTATTGCTTAAAGTATTACAAAGGGTATTACATATGTGTCCATTTTATCCCCCCGCCCTAGACAGTCCCCCAGCCTCCCCTATCCCCCAGTGTCTTATGTCCATTGGTTATGCTTATACGCATGCATACAAGTCCTTTAGTTGATCTCTTACCCCCCTACCTCCTGCCCCCCAACCCTCCCCGGCCTTCCCACTGCAGTTTGACAATCTGTTTGAGGCAGCTCTGCCTCTGAATCTATTATTGTTCAAAAGTTTATAATGGTCTCTATTATCCATGAATGAGTGAGATCATGTGGTATTTTTCCTTCATTGACTGGCTTATTTCACTTAGCATAATGCTCTCCAGTTCCATCCATGACGTTGCAAATGGTAAGAGTTCCTTCCTTTTTAGAGCAGCATAGTATTCCATCGTGTAGATGTACCACAGTTTTCTAATCCATTCATCTACTGATGGGCACTTAGGCTGTTTCCAAATCTTAGCTATGGTGAATTGTGCTGCTATGAACATAGGGGTGCATATATCTTTTCTGATTGGTGTTTCTGGTTTCTTGGGATATATTCCTAGAAGTGGGATCACAGGGTCAAATGGGAGTTCCATTTTCAGTTTTTTAAGGAAACTCCATACTGTCTTCCATAGTGGCTGCACCAGTCTGCATTCCCACCAGCAGTGCACAAGTGTTCCTTTTTCTCCACATCCTCTCCAGCACTTGTCGTTTGCTGATTTGTTGATGATAGCCAGTCTGACAGGTGTGAGATGGTACCTCATTGTTGTTTTGATTTGCATCTCTCGGATGATTAGTGACTTTGAGCATGTTTTCATATGTCTCTTGGCTTTCTGAATGTCCTCTTTTGAAAGGTGTCTATTTAGGTCCTTTGCCCATTTTTTGATTGGATTGTTTATCTTCCTTTTGTTAAGTTGTATGAGTTCCCTATAGATTTTGGAGATTAGGCCCTTATCAGATATGACATTGGCAAATATGTTTTCCCACACAGTGGGTTTTCTCGTTGTTTTGTTGATGGTTTCTTTTGCTGTGCAGAAGCTTTTTATTTTGATGTAGTCCCATTTGTTCATTTTCTCTTTAGTTTCAAGTGCCCTAGGAGCTGTATCAGTGAAGAAATTGCTTCGGCATATGTCTGAGATTTTGTTGCCTTTGGATTCTTCTAGAATTTTTATGGTTTCCTGTCGTACATTTAAGTCCTTTATCCATTTTGAGTTTATTTTTGTGTATGGTGTAAGTTGGTGGTCTAGTTTCATATTCTTGCATATATCTGTCCAATTTTCCCAACACCATTTATTGAAGAGACTATCTTGGCTCCATTGTATGTTCTTGCCTCCTTTGTCAAATATTAATTGAGCATATTGGTTCGGGCCGATTTCTGGGCTCTCTATTCTATTCCATTGATCTATATGCCTATTCTTGTGCCAGTACCAGGCAGTTTTGAGAACAGTGGCTTTGTAATACAACTTGATATCTGGTATTGAGATCCCACCTACTTTGTTCTTTTTCAGGATTGCTGCAGCTATTCGGGGTCTTTTTTTATTCCAGATGAATTTTTGGAGAGTTCGTTCTAGATCTCTGAAGTATGCTGTTGGTATTTTAATGGGAAGTGCATTGAATTTATAGATTGCTTTGGGTAGTATGGACATTTTAATGATGTTGATTCTACCAATCCATGAACACGGTATGTTCTTCCATCTGTTTATGTCTTCCTCTATATCTTTTTTCAACGTCCTGTAGTTTTCTGAGTAGAGGTCTTTTACCTCTTTAGTTAAGATTATTCCTAGGTAGCTTAGTTTTTTTGGTGCGATGGTAAACGGGATTGTTTTTATAATCTCTCTTTCTGAAAGTTCACTATTGGTGTATAGAAATGCCTCAGATTTCTTGGGGTTAATTTTGTATCCTGCTACATTGCCAAATTCATGTATTAAGTCTAGTAGCTTTTTGATGGAGTCTCTAGGGTTTTGTATGTATAATATCATGTCGTCTGCAAATAAGGACAGTTTTACTTCCTCTTTTCCAATTTGGATGCCTTTTATTTCTTCTTCTTGCCGAATTGCAATGGCTAACACTTCCAGTACTATGTTGAACAGGAGTGGTGAGAGGGGGCATCCCTGTCTTGTTCCTGTTCTTAGGGGAAATGGTGTAAGTTTTTGTCCATTGAGAATGATGTTGGCTGTGGGCCTGTCATATATGGCTTTTATTATGTTGAGGTATGATCCTCCTACTCCCACCTTGCTGAGAGTTTTTATCAAAAATGGGTGTTGAATTTTGTCAAATGCTTTTTCTGCATCAATTGATATGACCATGTGGTTTTTTTCTTTCAATTTGTTTATGTGATGTATCACGTTTATTGATTTGCGGATATTGTACCATCCTTGCATCCCTGGGATAAATCCTACTTGGTCATGGTGTATGATCTTTCTGATGTACTGCTGGATCCGATTTGCTAAGATTTTGTTGAGGATTTTGGCATCTATGTTCATGAGGGATATTGGCCTGTAATTCTCTTTCATTGTGTTGTCTTTACCTGGTTTTGGTATTAGGGTGATGCTGGCTTCATAGAATGAGCTTGGAAGTGTTCCTTCCTCTTGAATTTTTTGTAGTAGTCTGAGGAGGATAGGTTTTAGTTCTTCCTTGAATGTTTGGTAAAACTCCCCTGTGAAGCCGTCTGGTCCTGGGCTTTTGTTTGCTGGAAGCTTTTTGATGACTGCTTCAATTTCTTCCATAGTTATTGGCCTGTTGAGATTTTTAGATTCTTCCTGATTGAGTTTTGGAATGTTGTATTTTTCTAGGAATTTGTCCATTTCCTCCAGGTTGTCTAGTTTGTTGGAGTAGAGCTGTCCATAGTATTTTTTAACAATCATTTGTATTTCTGTGGGGTCTGTTGTTATTTCACCTCTTTCATTTCTGATTTTGTTTATTTGGGTCCTCTCTCTTTGCTTCTTGGTGAGTCTGGCTAGAGGTTTGTCAATCTTGTTTATCCTTTCGAAGAACCAGCTCTTGGTTTCATTGATTTTCTGTATTATTTTTTTGGTCTCTATGTTATTTATTTCTGCTCTAATCTTTATTATCTCCTTCCTTCTGCTCACTCTGGGGTTTTCTTGTTGCTCTCTTTCTAATTCTTTGAGTTGTAGAGTTAGCTGATTTACTACCATTTTTTCTTGTTTTTTGAGATAGGCCTGTAGAGCTATAAACTTCCCTCTCAGGACTGCTTTCATTGTGTCCCATAGGTTTTGGATTGTTGTGTTTTCATTGTCATTAGTTTCCAGGATGTTTTGAATTTCTTCTTTGATTTCATTGGTAACCCAATCAATATTTAATAGCATGCTATTCAGCTTCCAGGTGTTTGAGTATTTTGGGTTGTTTTTTATTGCAGTTTATTTCTAATATTATGCCATCGTGGTCTGCGAAGACACTTTTTATGATTTCAATCTTCTTGAATTTGGGGATACTTTGCTTGTGACCCAATATATGGTCTATTTTTGAATATGTGTCATGAGCACTTGAGTAGAATGTATATTCCGTGGCACTGGGGTGAAGTGTTCTGAAGATGTCTATTAAGTCCATCTGATCTAGTGAGTCATTTAGTATTGCTGTATCTTTGCTGATTGTTTGTCTAGAGGACTTATCCAGTGATGACAGTGGTGTATTAAAGTCCCCTACTATGATTGTATTGTTGTCGATCTCTCCTTTGATATCTTCCAGAAGATTTTTTATGTATTTGGGTGCTCCTGCATTGGGTGCATATATGTTTATCAGGGTTATATCTTCTTGTTGTATTGATCCTTTTAGTATTATGAAGTGGCCTTCCGTATCTCTTGTTATGGCCTTCACTTTGAGGTCTATTTTGTCCGATATAAGTATTGCTACCCCAGCTTTCTTTTCTTTTCCATTAGCCTGAAAGATAGTTTTCCATCCCTTCACTTTCAGTCTGTGTGAGTCCTTTCTAATGAGGTGGGTCTCTTGTAGACAGCAAATGTATGGGTCATGATTTTTTATCCATTCAGCCACTCGATATCTTTTGGTTGGAGCATTTAGCCCGTTTACATTTAAAGTTATTATTGAAAGGTACTTGTTTGTAGCCATTTCTTTTTTTGTGTGTGTGGCTGTTTTCTTTCTGGGATTTTTATTTCTTCTTTTTACACCAGTCCCTTTAGCATTTCTTGCATTGCTGGCTTGGTGGTGATAAACTCCCTTAGCCTTTTTTTGTCTGTGAAGCTTCTTATTTCCCCTTCAATTTTGAATGATAGCCTTGCTGGATAGAGTATTCTTGGATTCAGTCCTTTGCTTTGCATCACTTTGTAAATTTCCGTCCATTCTTTTCTGGCCTGATGTGTTTCTGTTGAGAAATCATTTGATAATCTAATGGGAGATCCCTTGTATGTAACTTTCCGTCTCTCTCTTGCAGCCTGTAAGATTCTCTCTTTGTCCTGAACATTTGCCATGGTAATTATGATGTGTCTTGGTGTGGGTCTTTTCGGGTTCACCTTGCTTGGGACTCTCTGGGCTTGTGTGACTTTTTTCTTCCCCACCTCAGGGAAGTTTTCTGATATTATTTCTTCCAATAGGTTTTCTAATCCTTGTTCCTCTTTCTGTTGTTCTGGCACCCCTATTATTCGTATGTTGTTTCGTTTCATGTTGTCCCAAAGCTCCCTTAGGCTCTCCTCCTGTCTTTTAATTTTTTTCTCCAACTGAAGTACAGTTTGGGTGTGTTTTGCTTCCCTGTCTTCTAATTCACTAATTCGGTCTTCCGCTTCTCCTAGTCTACTGTTGATACTTTCAATGGTGTTCTTTATTGCAGCTATATCGCACTTCATTTCTTCTTGGGTCTTAGTTAAGTTGTCGATTTTTTCATCTGTTTCTTCTTGCTTCTTGGATAAGTTGTCGATTTTTTCCTCCATCCGGTGTATGCACTCTAGGACCCTTATTCTGAATTCTTTTTCTGTCATGTTGTATGCCTCTGTATCACTTAGCTGCTTTTCTGGTGAGTCCTCCTTTTCTTTCCTTTGGGGATTTCTTTGTCTACCCATGTTTGATCTCACTGACGTATATAGATATTGAGTCGTTCAGTGGCTGCTCCCTAGGTGGCAGTGGCTCCTCGGGCTGTGGTTGCTCCTTGGGCGGTTGTGGTAGCAGCTGCTCCTCTGTTGTTAGCGGGTCTTCTGATGGGTGCTGTTCACAGCTGTTGTGGCTCTTCTGGCTGGTGGAGGGAGGCTTCACCCACAGCAGCTGTTCCTCAGACAGAGCGTGTGGAGATCAGGAGGCCGCTGTTGCTTGGATCTGCTTTCTGTGGGGAGAAGCCGAGTTCCTCTGAGTTCATGTAGTCGCGCTGCTTGAGAGCCGTTGTTGCCGGGTTAGTAGCTGGTCTCTGGATGCCGACGACAGTCACCCAAGATGGCACGGTCTCCCTACGTGTTTGTTTTGATGTTGTTTTATAGAAGGTCACACTCAAGCTCCCAAATGCTTATTCTTTTCCTTCTTGGTCATTTCAAAATATTCTGCAAAGAGATTCTTTCTCATCAAGAAAAGAAGAGAATAAAATGGAGTAGTAAGGAAGAAATGTGAAGAAGTTTAAAAATGTAAAATATAAAGAATATAAATCAATCTCTGGTAATCAGGAGTAGGGTAATACTATATCTAAAAAAGCAGCCAAGATAAGAAAGGTAAGAGAAAAATGTTGGAAAATTAATGATGGCAGATATGAATCCATACACTCAGGTGCATAAACTTGTTACTTTATTTTTAAAAATATATATATAATTTAATATGACTTTGGTCCCAATTCCTATAACCAGGTCGACAGAAAGTACAATCTCAATCATATTATAAGCCCCTACCCTTTACCTCAATCCTATGAAGGACTCCAGAAACTTATAAAATATTATGGGTGGTACTTCCCATTTCCAGGCCAACCTAGTTATGACTAATATTTCCATTGTCTTTGGTAGACTTTTGAAGGATCTTCTATTTTGTTGGGTATGTGAATTTTTGCTAATTCTAGGTGACTGCTTAGTCTGTTAGAGCTACTTTAACAAAATACCATAGACTGGGTGGCTTACCAGGGGTGGGGAACTTTTTTTCTGCCAAAGGGTATTTAGATCTTTATGACATCATTTGAGGGCCATACAAAATTATCAACTTAAAAATTAGCTTGCTATATTTGGTCAAACATTTAATTAACTCACCCCTAATGCCTGGTAGGGCCAGACCAAATGGTTTCTTGGGCCTTATATGTCCTAAGGGCCAGATGTTCCCCACCCCTGGCTTAAAAAATAGACTTTCATTCCTCACAGTTCTGAAGGTGGGAAAGTCCAAGATCAAGCACAGATTTGTTTCCCAGTGAAGTCCTTCCAGGCTTACAGATGGCTACCTTTCTTGCTGTGTCCTCATATGGCAAAGAGAGCGTGAATGAGCTCTGGTCTCTCTTCTTATAAGGATTCTAATCTCATTATGGGGCCTCCCCTTCATGATCTCATCTAAACCTAATTACTTCCCCAAAGCTCCACCTCCAAATACATTATACCAGGGGTTAGGGCTTCAGCATATGAATTTGGGGAGGGGACACAAACATTCAATCTATAACAGTGATCATGTAGCTAATTTCCCACCCAAGTTCTGTCAACTTTCCCAATCCAGTCTCAAGTCTCCAATCAGTGGATACTGCTGACCTCAAAACTCTTCCAAATCTTTGAAAAAAACTCTCTCTCTCTCCCTCTCTCTCTCTCTCTCTCCCTCTCTCTCTCTCTCTCTCAATTCACTTTCCATTTCTTCCTTGTATAATTTCCTCAAGGATTTCAGGCTTTGGGGGACAAATGCCAGAGGAGGAGATTGTCAACACAGAGGCAAAGGAACATCCTTGGAACCAGGGGTTTAGGGAAAGCACTAAGAAATAATATAAATTAATACCTCAACAAATTACCCTTTCACATTAAAGTCAAAGAACCTGTGTATTGTCAGCTAGACTCAGTACCTTGATTAGGCAACAAACATAGCCTAGGAATGGGTCCTTGCACTTCCCAGACTCAAGAATGGGGAAAGTAGAGTGAAGACTGCTGATCACAGTGCTAGAAATGCAACATCCTCAGCAGGTGATTGGCCACCCCTGAGTAAATAACCAGGCACTGCAGGTCCACAGTTCAAAAATGTAGAAAGCTCTGGAAAATGAAAGTTTTTTGGGTAATTATTTGGAAGCAGTATCTGGATTGATCTGACTTGAAGCTATTCATAGTTATTACTTGTCTTATTTTGTGTGAATAGTCATATGTCTTGTTGGAGAGAAATTAATGTTTAATAATAGGTTGTTGTCCCAGACTTGCTGGGGATAGTAAATAATATACATCCCATGCACCATATTTTCTTTATAAAATCTGAAAAATTCTGAATTCCAGAAGACTAAACCACAAGGGTTTACAAAAATGATTGTGGAACTTGTGTATTTTAATCTTACTGACTCACACACAGAATAACTGTTGCAAGTAAGACTCCTCAAGTCACTTAATCCAACTCTAGGGAAATACTAGTACAACATCAGAGCAGATCACCCTCAAGATTGATTAATTTGAATGTCTAGTCTCTCCTGAGGGTAGATAGGGAGCAATGAAACATGAGGAGAGGTAGCACGTGGCTGGGACTCCCTGGCTCTCTATGTGGTGTGTAAGTCTGCTGGCCAAGGAAGCAATAAGTTTGCCATAGCAGTAACTCCCTCCTTTCGGCTGGCCTTTATTCACACATATTATTGGGAACTAAAGGGGAAGCTGAAGCTATGTTCTGGGTCCTTGAGATGGAGGTGCAAGGTAAGAGGAGAGCGGAGAGTGCAGTCGCTGTTACCCAGCCTGAAGCTTATTAGCAGAAAGGGACCTTTTGGGGAACGTAAATCCAGGTCTTGCAACTTACCAAGGGATTTTGCTGAGTAGCAACCACATGCTTATTAGATCTTAGTTTTATATGAAAAAGAAGATGTGGTTGGGAAAAGGAAAGCAGTAAAGAAAATGAAATAGGAAGGCACTTCAATAGGAAATGGTTTATTTCTTTTCATGAGGTCAGAGCTGCACAAAGAGGACATTCTCTAAGAGGTAAAGGTGCAGACAAGAGTAAAAGAAAATCAAGAGGTAAAGTACTGACATATGTGGGCCTCCTTGCAGCTATTTTATAGTGTAAAAAGACATCTGGGGGCTATTTTCACAGTTTGAGAAAGCATCCATAATGTGAAGACTTTATTATATAAGAAAACATTCATATGAGCTAGTTCAAATGTTTTACTGAATAAAAGAGGCTTACGTAAATAAATAAACAAGTGTAATATAAAATTGTCTACCATATGGCAGACAGCTATAAAATATCTTGGAGATGTTCAGTGTGTCCTTACATAATACTATTACTGTGAGTTTTACAGAGCTCACCACAGGATTTTTTTTGTTTAGAATCTTTCATTATCATCGGAGGCTTGGCAATCTGTCTGTCCTGTGGAGATCCTTGTCAACCGTCTGTACTAGAGTAATGTTTGCTCCATAATGCAAGTTCTCATGAAGAGGCCAGGGAAGAGGGGTGCCATTCTCACAGGCTGATTTACTCGCCAGATGTGGCAGCATGGTCTTGGACCCCTTTGTCTCATTGGGGGTCCACTGGCAGGTTCCTAGCACAAGCTGTCCAACTTTCACATGCTGCTGGTTCTCATCTCACATTACCTCCAGCATCTTGCCAATTGTTTTTACTCTCAGCTTCTGACTGTTTTCTCACACATTTTCTTGGCTGCCTCCTGGGATTACCTTCTGTTCACCCTTGGTTTGTGTTTTACTTCCTGGCTTTGGGATGCCATCCATTTTACCTGTTTATATGGTTCTCACCCAGCATCATCTCTGGCTAGATTCAGTATCCCCATTCCCTCAGTCCTCTTCCTGAGAGATGCTGCATTATTTTCCCCTCTGATTAGCCTCCTTTTTCTATGCCACCCTGTTATTCATCCTCTCCTTGATTATTTACACATTTAGATATCAGAGTCTGCCATATATGTCATTTCAATTCTGCATAATGCCTCTCTTTTTGGCTGGACAATATTAATTGCTCATTGAGTATTTGACAAATTGAAATCAACCATACTGCTTTTCAAAATAGAATCAATTGTGGCCATAAAAACACTTTGGTGAGTCAGGACAAGGATTTTTTAAAAATGAAGTAGAATTTGGAAAATAGGAGTGCATTGCAAAAACAGTGGTTTTGTAAAACTTACGTTTTACAAAAGTTGGGGGTCTTAGGATCAAGTTATTTTTGATCAATGTAGGTCATGGTTAAAAAGTTTATAGCCATGAATTAGATTTCAGAGTGGGTTAGATAAATAAGCTAGACATTATTTTTGTCTAATATCTTCTCTAGCCATATTTCTAGCAACAGAACCACTTTCATTCCATGCTTCTTTAGAATAGAGTTTACCGCACCCACGGGCCTTGTCCATCCCCTGGCAATGTGTTTGGCTGAAGAGGAAGAAGCAAGTGGCACAAGCCAGTCTAATCAAGTGCTTTCTGTCGTTGTTTCTTTGTCTGTTTTTCTAGAGCTCCCAGGAAAAACTTGTTCTTTCTCCTGGAGTTGCCAAATTGATAGAAAACACTTTTAAGGATGCCAGCGGACATATTGGAGGGACTTGGAGAGAGAGAACTTGCCCCTCATCCCAGTGTTACCCCTGAACCTTTTCATTACATGAGCCAATAGACTTTCTTTTTGGCTTAAGGTCGTTAAATTAGATTTTTGCCCTTTGCAACCAAAAGAAAACTCGCCATTATAAAATAGCACGGAATGATGAGGGGGAAAGCTGAATGTAGGCATAAAAGTGTCACACATTATATATGTGGCTCTTGGAAAATCTCAACAGCTGTATGGGTCTCAGTTTTCCCCTGGAATACGAGAAGTGGATCAGATGGTAACTCACAATCGTCATTGGCCATAGGAGTTCCCTGTGGGGCTTTAAAACATACAAATGCCTAAGCTCCCTATTAGGTTTTCTGATCAAAATCTGTAAGAATGTGGCCTAGGCAGGCATTTATAATTTTTAAATGACCTTAGGTAATTCTGATGTATAGCCACATAGCCCACCATGGATAAGTGCTGGAGTAGGTAATCTCTAAGGCAATGGTTCTCAACCTTCCTAATGCCGCGACCCTTTAGTACAGTTCCTCATGTTGTGGTGACCCCCAACCATAAAATTATTTTCGTTGCTACTTCATAACTGTAATTTTGCTACTGTTATGAATCGTAATGTAAATATCTGATATGCTATATGTGTTTTCCGATGGTCGCGACCCACAGGTTGAGAACCGCTGCTCTAAGGCGTTTTCTATCCTTTAAATACTCAATGTTCTGTGGTTCCTCCCAGATCACACAGTCTGATTAAATTTTCAGCAGTTGACATAGTGACGAATGCAGAATCTGGATTCACACTACTTTTGTGGACTGGCATGAGATGAATAATGCAATGTAAATGGTAACAATTACTAATTAAGATGTGCTATCACTATTCTTAATTGGCCTTATAGAGAAGAAACATCAATGCATCAATCACTTTCTCTTAGTGCATACACTCACAGTTTGGTTTGCCATCATAATGAACTCCTTTTTTTTTCCCTGAGAAAATTGAGGCTCAGGGAAGGAATATGGAATTAAAAAAATAATAATAAGTGCAAGAAAGTCAGATGGTTAATTTTGCTATGTGTCATTGCAAATATTTCTAGTATCCAGAAGTGTCACATTTCGGTCTTTTCCTGTGTGAGAGCACAAATGTAAATTAGAGATGTGAGTTAAGTGATGATACAATGGCTTCAGTGGTCTTTCTTAAGTCATGTTATTCTTGCCTAACGATTTCATTCTGTATAGAAAAGACATACTTCTCTCATTAATTAAAACACACACACACACACAGAGATAAGTCTCATTACCACTACAGATTTGTGTCTATTTTCCTCTTTAGTATGCTTCAAGATAATTCATTAGTGTGTTCATTGTTTTTCATAGGAGCACTAACAAAACTAGCAGACTTGAAATCCTTTGTCTAAGAGACTGATGTCTTGGTAAATTTTCATTATGCTCCTCTCACTTTCATCCTTTGGTGGAAAATGCAGTGAATTATGAGATAACTGCAGAAATGTATACAATGCCGTCAAATGCACATATTCAATTCAGTGTTTTGTGGGTCTCTGGGGCTATGGGCACAGAGGGGAGAAATATGTGTATGTAGGTCTGTTCTTGAATGATTGATGATGACCTTTGGGAGGAAGGAGGAGGGTGCATAGGGACAACCAAATAGGGAGAGTAGGGGAGGCAAGATAGGAGACATTTTTGCACCTAAGGAAATAACTATTTTTGAAATGTTAGTCTGTCAGCCTTGACAATTTTTTTATTTTTCACATTCGGAGGAAACTGGGATGAGTAATTACAGGCAGTAACTGTCATTGTCAAGATAGTCCTGTAATTAGGGAAACACAAAATATGTCTTTTTTAGAGGCACCTCAAATAGAGCCATGAGAGCAGCCATCAGATAGAAAAGGTTAATAAAGTCAGAACAGTCAGACGATGGTGCCGAAGCTGAAGACTATAGCCACATCCATGACAGGAGAAGACATTCTGTCATCCTGAAAGCACGGACCCGCATTAAAGCAAATCCGGACAGAGCAGTCTGGTCCTGGAATCTGTAATAGAAGTGAAGGGAGGGCACAAAGGGGACGCCTACTAAATTCCTACGCACCAACTAGTCAGACTTTTACACCCCTATTTTTTTGTCTTAAGTTAATGGAGTAAAGAATGCTTTGAGTGGGGAAACAAGACTCTTCAGACTCATAATACAGTTGGAATCCATTTTTGGTCATGTGTAAATCTAATGAAATGTTAAAGTGAGGTAGCTCACTGTCTAAGTAGTCAATGTTTTTATAAGCATTGAGCCAAAATCTTAACTACCTCACCAGTTGGAAACATGAGAAAACTTCACCCATGAAAGCGTGTAGAAAACAAATATGTATGAATTAAGGTACTAGTTGGAGAGATATAGTCTTCACCAGTCATAAACAGGAGAAGCCGTTGGGTGAAGCCACCTTCAGGCATCTGGTTCAGATTTATGGGTGCCCAAGTAGACATCTCGGATTCTAATAAAGGCACGTGATAAGAATAAATGATTGCATACATAATTTTATGTGGTTTTTGTTGTGTTTTTAAATTCAGAAATATCTCTCTGATTCTTACCACACCAATAAAAGGAACTCAAGGGAAAAAAAACATACCTTTAGCTTTTTGTGCAATCACATGTTTAAAATGATTTTCAGAATATAAGAAAAGTCCAAGGAACTTTAAATTTCCCACAAAGCCTGCTAACAGTCTCCCTTCCTCCTTCTCCTCCTTTTTTCTTTTCTTCTTTCCTTTGCATTTTATATTTAGGATCTGAACTCACTCTAAGCATGTGTGAAAATTACACTAAAATGGACTTTTGTTTAAGAAAGCTTTATTCATCACCCACAAATAGATGTGATCTTTAAATACTAACATCGTATTTTAGTCTGGATGTAAGAATGATTTTAACAGTCAGGTTTAAAAAGGAAAAGAAAAGCATTAAGATTTCAATCTACTAGGCTAGAGTGAAGGTGTTTGTTCACATATGTAGCTTTTCCCCTTTTCATTTAATATTCAGTATAATGGAGACCAGTTTTCATCCTGGGCTTGAGCCAATAAGGGTGAGGCAAAAGTAGGCTTACAGTTGTGAGTACGTGAAACCCAGAGTTTATTATTATATTATTTATTAATTATTGTATTATTTTCCATGTGAACAACTGTAAACCTACTTTTGCCCCATCCTGCAATACCAAAACCAGTATTCAGTTGTATCCAAGGATAATTATTACCTGTTGGTACGTCCAGGAGGAGCTAGATGAACATTACTGATGATAAAATGATAGTTATGGTTGTGGTTTCAAAAAAGAGAAGTAGCTAGAGCTTAAACTGCTGGCAGCCTAATGAGTTGATTAAAAATCTAACATTTCTGGTTCAAATAGAAATGTTAATTATGTACAAAGAAGAGAAGTGAAAAATGATGCTCTTTATAATTCCAATCATATTAGAGAGGCTCATGGTACAAAGTACTTTCGAGTAGTTTCATTTCTGTTGAATTGATGCCTCATTAAGAAGCTGTGACAATATCACTGCACATAGCTCAATGTAATTGCAAGA
Source organism: Myotis nattereri (assembly GCF_964212035.1). NCBI lineage: Eukaryota > Metazoa > Chordata > Mammalia > Chiroptera > Vespertilionidae > Myotis > Myotis nattereri. The sequence goes on from NC_138086.1 coordinate 69,185,824, forward strand.
TTCCCCCACCTGAAAACATGGGGAATGTTTCATTCCTCAAACATTCATTAAGACACCAGGGTAGAGGTGCTGAGGAAATGAAGATGAAGGAGACATAGTCTCCACCATCAAGAAGCCCAAAATTTAGGCAAGAAGAGATTTACAAATACATGTGTATTAAGTTTAGACATGGAAATATTTCCAAATGCTAAGAGAGTCTAACTCTGCCACAGGTCAAGAGAAAGCTTCAGAGAGTATTTGACGTTTGAGTTGAATCATGAGAGATGATTAGAAATCTCACAGGCAGGTAAGAGTGTTCCAGAAAAGTGAAGCACCCGTGCAAAGGCATGGATTATTATACATGAATGTTTGGGAGTAGCAATTAGTTAACTTAGTGAGAATAGTGATTGATAAATTAGATACGATTAGAAAAAAATTAACTAAAGGTAAGGAGACAAGAAACATCTTTGTTTAGCCTTGTGTCACTTCTCACCTAGAGGTGACATTAGCCTCCTATTGTCTTGTCATATGGAGTTTACATTTTGTCCAATTGGCCAGTGATTCTTAGCCTTAGGAAACACATACCATTCTGCAAGAAAATTCAACATGACATAGATTCACTTCTCCCATTTCCCACCAACTACCTTTAGGTTAAGAACTCCTGCTATAGGCAGTAGGAGTCATTAAAATATTTTAAGTCAGAGAATGATAAAGTAAAATTCATTGTTTAGAAAGACTACACTTACAGCAGTGTGGAGAAAGTTACTTGATCACCTCACATGTACCAGGTTTGAAGAGGGGCAGACTGGCAGCTAAGAAATCCATTAGCATCTCACTCAACTCAGCTTCTTTAAAATCTGGCTCTCACTCCTGTAGGAAATGAAAACACAGTTGAGAGGAAGATTTCAGGAAACAAGTGGTATGTGTGTTTCTCTGGTTTCAGTCTAGCAAGCTTCTCTCACCTATTATGCCAAATAACTTTTTTCCTGACTCATGACCTTTTGATCCACTGTTTGGATTCTAATTAAGATCACTCATTATTCAGGAAATCTCACAGAGTAATGCTTGGTTACAAACACCCTTTTAGCACAGCCTCAAGACCTCCCATATGTTTCTCACAGGCTGCACATACTAGATTTTCTTTAGTTCCATGAGTTGGCCCAAGACAATAGGAGGCTAATGTCACCTCTAGGTGAGAAGTGACACAAGACTAAACAAAGATGGGGGGTCTTGGGACTAAAGATGTGTCACAGGAAAAATAATGGGACTTAGTTATCAATTAAGTGCAGAAGATAAGGATGAGAGTGAGATATTGACTTTCAGGTTTCCAGCTTGAGAGACTGGGATGCCTGACTAAAGGTTACAAGAGGAAGGGGGAAAGCAAGGTACATAAAAGAGATATGAAGGTTTTTTGGAAACCTTCCTGCTGATTTTGAGCTCTCTTCAATTCATCCCAGTTCAGTAGTGCATGTTCTACCCGTCTATTAAATGTTGGTAAAACCTAGGGTTTGATTCTTGCTTGCTTTGTCTTACCCTATAGACTCTACATGATCTTATCCATTCTTATCCATGGCTTCATTCACCACCTGCCTGAATTCTGGTCTCTCTGCTTTCAATCTCCACCCCCAACCCCACCCCCACCCCATGCCACTTCCAATGGGGTAATAGGAACTCAATGAATATTTACTGGGGGGAAAAAATGAAGGTGTGTGGTTAGGTAAACATATCTTCCATAATGTCTCAAGAGTTCTCTTTTAAAATATAAATAAGAGTTCAGGATTGTGGTCACTCTGGAGGCAAGAAACAGCTCAGAATTGATTTAAAAAACCTTGTCAATGGATGAGTTCACCCAGGGAGAATATGTGACTAGAGAAGAAAAGACAGCAGAGAGCAGAAAGTTGGGTGTCAGTAATGTTTAAAAGTTAAGCTGAAGAAAATCAATCAGGAAAAATTACTTGAGAAGGAGTAGACAGGGAGTTGGGAGAAAATCAGGAAATCCTTATATCTTAGAAGTTAAGCAAAAATATGGTTTGAATAGGAAGGCCCATAAGTAAAATGGCCATGGTGGTAGGGATGGAGGAATGGGCCTAGCAGCATGGCTCCCACTTATAAGACTGATCTAGTTGCTGCTGCTGCTGCTGCTGCTGTTGCTGAATATCTAATCTGCTATCAACTGAAACCAACAATGAGATCCCATTATGTGATTATTTTTTGAAGAGTCCACCTATCACCTAATGGCAAGTTGACTACATCGGAATTCTTCCACTCTGGAAAAGCCAGCAAGTCATTCTGACAGAAATCTATGCATATTCTCTCAGAGGTTTTGCCTTTCCTCCTGGCAAGGCCTCAGCCAGAGCCACTATGCAAGGGCTTGCAGAATGTTTGATCCACGGTCATAGGATCCCACATAATATGATCTCAGATCAGGGGACTCACTTTATACAACAGGAGGAGTGGGACTAGGTCTTTGACTGCGGGATCCATTGCTCCTATCATTCTTTGTTACCCAAAAGCATTGAAAACGTGTCCACACAAAACATGCACATGAATGTTCATAGTAGCATTATTCATCAAACTAAAAGAAACAACTCAACTGTCCATCAGCTGATGATGAAGGGATAAGCAAAATGTGGTCTGTTCATGCAATAGAACATGATTCGGTTTGACAGGACATTGAAAGATCCTGTTAAAGGCATAACTGATGTATAAACTTGGAGACAATACTTTACAAGAATGTAAGGACACAGTATACACTCTGAATAAAAAAACTTAATAAAGTTCTGTGTCTCTAGTAGGAAGAATGGATGGGTCCAAAAACCAAAAGGTGAAAGCAGGAGTGGCCCTGCTTACTGTTACTCCCAAGTGACTCCCATTGCTTCCGATGTGAGGAATTAAGAAGGGGAGTCATCATTCTGACAGTGATAATTGACCCTGATCATTGAGAAGTGGCAGGGTTGAACAATGGGAGCAGGAAGGAATTTGTTTGACACTTAGGTGAGTCACTGGGGCATCACTTGGTACTTCCATGCCCAATCTTTATGGTGGATGGAAAAGAAGTACAGTAACCTTGTCCTGCGTAAATCATGGTGACTAGGGTCTGACCCTTCAGGTATGTGCTAGCTGAGGGTGAGGAGAATCCAGAATGGACAATGAGGAAGAGAAATGATGAGAACTGGTACAGCTTTAAGACCAACTGGAGTGGCAGGGGCATAACTCAACCCACTAATCTTCTCTGCCAAGTTCCTCCAGGAACAGTAGTCAGCTAGAATCCTGGCAGAACTGCTTTAAGAATATAAATGAAGGAATGTTTCCAAGTAGCACAGATCATTTACTGTGGGAGACACTGTGATGCCTGGCCCAGGTCCCTCCTCCGTGAAGGATTTGCTGCCCCAGTTGCTGGGAAAGTTAACTTTGATGGTCCTTTCCAGCTCTAGGGTTCTCCTTGAGGTCATCCAAGGCTGTCATTGGGCTGATTGCAGCTCCACTTTGTTCTCCTTCCAGTCCTGCTTCCTTCCTCTACCTTCCACAGGTATTGATTTCAAAGATTTTTTAAAATATATATTTTTATTGATTTCAGAGAGGAAGGGAGAGGGAAAGAGAGAAACATCATTGATGAGAGAGAATCATTGATTGGCTATCAACTGCACACCCTGCATTAGGGATCAAACCCACAACCCAGGCATGTGCCCTTGACTAGAATCGAACCCAGGACCCTTCAGTTCGCAGGCCGATGCTCTATTCACTGAGCCAAACTCAGATTCTGTTCCCCAAGAAGCCCAACTTGTGACAGTTCCCTAATGACTAATCACATCATTTTTCCTGAATTAGGGCTCTTTTCACATTACTGTTTATCAATACTTCATGCCTGGAATCAGTCTGACTTAGGAATCTCAAGCCCTTAATTTCAGCTCATGGGGTCCTCTTCCAGGTACAAGTCCATATGGCCTGGCATCTTCTCTCAGCCAACTTTAATCATTCACACTTCCCTGGCATGACTACTATTAGGATATGGAGCCTTGGAATAATACCCTACTATTCTGGACAGGGGTTATACCTCTTTTAACAGATCACCCAGAAAAGGAAATACAATTCAACTAATGTTTATTAGTAGGTGTTCACCTACTGCAACAGAAACACCAAGCTACCATCTGGGAATTTACAGAGTTAAGTCTTTTTTCCAAAGAATTTACAAAAATGTGCTGGACTAGCATTTTCCTCCTCGGGAGACTAACCCAAGAGCCCGGGAGTCTTTAGTTTTTCACACATTACATGCTTCTTTTCTTTCAGCGCCCAGCTATTTCTTCCTTTTTAAAAATATATTTTATTGATTTTTTAGAGAGAGGAACAGGGAAACATTGATCAGCTGCCTCCTGCACACTCCCCACCGGGGATGTGCCTGCAACCAAAGCACATGCCCTCGACCAGAATCGAACCTGGGACCCTTGAGTCCGCAGGCTGACACTATCCACTGAGCCAAACCAGTGAGGACGAGCCCAGCTATTTCTGTGAGCTTCAGAATCAACATTCAGAAATACTGATTAAATATATTATAGCCTCCAAGCATGTCAAACTCGCAGCCCTCGAGCCGTGGGTTTGACATGCTAGCACAATTGCCTCAGCTGCAGAGAGTGCCATTACCAACGCTATCTCCCGTCTCTGGGCCACCCCCACCTGATAATTGATTAATGTAGGAGTATAAAGCTTGGCCTTCTTGATCCAATTTGGACTAATTTTGAAGGTTCCTTCTAGCTCTAGGGATGTCTCTGCGGTCAGCCAAGTTGTCCCAACCAGAGGATTCGGCATCGAGCAGTTTCTTTCACATAGGTGTTTCATATCTGAGTCTGTGGACAGACAAAATGCCACAGAGGAGATGCTCAACAGATATTACTCCAATGAATGAGGAATAAACGAGCTCCCTCTTCTGGTTGAAAATAACTTTATTTAAAATATGTTGTTTGAAAACACATGTAAACTTGAATTTTACAATGTTTGAAGCTCCAGTATGAATCAAGTAACACCCAGGCATGTGTATGTTTGTCAGCATAGATGCAGAGAGATCATTTGAAAACAAGCATTTTCAAGATGGTGACTTAGGAAGACCCTGAACTCACCTCTTCCCATGGACACACTTATCTACAGCTACATATGGAACAATTGCCTCTTACGAGAACATAAAGGCTGAGTAACAGCTGCACATTGGACAAACAAGAAGAAAATCACAGCCAAGCAGGAGAGACCCCACACACAATCTTGCCATAAACTCCCCAGTGTGGAGACCCATGACGGGGAGGAAACTCAAAACCCAGAACTTCTCCCTCCAGAGCAAAGAGTTTGAACCTCACATAGGGCACCCAAACTTTTAAGACATACACTTGGAAGAGGAACTCCCAAATCATCTAGTTTTGAAAAACCCACAAGACTGAAGCGACCTGAGAAATGGCTCTTAAAGTGGTCCTGAGATTGGATTCACCTGCTCCAGGCCCAGCTCAGAGGTAGCCAATCACATCCAGACTTACCTGCTTTATGTTAAAGCATCAGCCTGAGGGGCAGGCTTCTATTTAACACATATATCTACTGTAGAAGTCTGCTCGTACTCTCTCTGAGGACGAAGACTTGCAAAGGCCATCTTCGCACACTGCCTTTGCAGTTGCTCCCAGAAGGGAGAGGTTAGATACACCTGGAGCCCTGAGGTGTTTGCCGCCGCAGCCTAGGAAATCCTTCTTGAGCGCCTGGCTCTGGAATCCAGGGGAGCTGGTGTTCCTGGTCCCACGGAACTGTAAGTTTGAGAATAGTTTCAGCACCCTAAAGATCCCCTAACCTCTATCCTTCACATATTCATTCTTTCTGCTCCTCCCTGAACCCCTGATAACCGCTGATTTTTGTTACTGTCTCTCTACTGCCTTTTCCAAAATACCATGTAATCGGAATCAGTCTTTTCAGGCTGGCTTTATTCACTTAGCATTATGCTTTTAAGGCTTTCTCCATATTTTCTGTGGCTTGACAGCTCATTTCTTTTTATTGCTGAATAATATTTCATTGTATGGATGTACCACAATTTATTTACTCATTGACCATTAAAGGGCATCTTGAATGCTTTCAGGTTTTGGCAATTATGAATAAAATTGCTGTAAATATTCCTGTGTAGGTTGTTGTGTGAACATACGTTTTTAACTCAATTGGGTAAATAAATAGAGCACAATTGCTTAATTGCTTGTTAAGATGATGTTTAGCTTTGTAAGAAAGTGCCAAACTGTCTTCCAAAGTTGTTATACCATTTAGCACTATTACCAATGAATTAGTGTTTTGCTTCACATCTTTGCCAGTGTAGTACTGTTTACCAATGCCAGTTTTTTGGATTTTAGCCAGTTTTTAGGATGTGTTGTGGTATCTCATTGCTGTTTTATTTTGCATTTCCCTAATGACAAATGACGTTGAGATCTTTCCATATGCTTCTGTGCCATCTGTATATATTCTCAGGTGAAGTGTCCACATCTTTTCTCAAGTTTTTTATTGGATTATTGGTTTTCTTATGTTTGAGTTTTAAAAATTCTTAGTATATTTTTGACAAAAGTTTTTAACCAAAAGAGTATGGTCATACTTGGAATATACAGTAAAGAGTTCTCACAAAGTATTGTTAACCAGGTCTTATTGAAGTAGATCTTAGACATAACTATTAATTTTAAACATAACTATTTTATTCTGAAATTTACCTAATTATCCAGACTTTTCTGATTTATTTCTTTTATGTGTAAACTCTTGTATCCACTAAAATTAAAAAAATCTTCATTTAGAAAAGTTGGAAAATAATATATTCTATGTGTATGGATAAAGACTGGCTGAAATTGTATGAGTAATAGAAAGGTAAAATCAGAATTCCCTCCAAAATATTCTTCTTCTACAATATTCATTTATTAAAAATAGGAAGGTAGAATTAGAGAAATTCAAAATATTTTTAAAGGCATTTTAAAACATTGCTTTTCACAGGTAGCAATAAGTAGATTTTGCTATAAAGCCTTATTTTAGAGTCAAAGGAATAGAGAATAAATGGTGGCGGTCCAGGAACAGTGGATAGTGGAAATTAATATTCATAACAGCATCATATACATATAAAATAGTGCTGATTGTTATAGCTAGTATATAAAATCCAATTGACTTTCTCAGGATTACCACAGTAATGTAATTATAATCTGAAATCATTATACCTGCCTAAATAAAATAAGAATTTGTACCAGAAAAAAATTAATTCCTTTACCCACATTTTGTATTTGATATAATTCAAATACCTCCTATCTGAATTATGCATCACATAGTTCTATCAGAAGTGTGCTTATAGAAGAAAATGGAAGCACCAACGAAGGTGCCATCTTACCCCGACCTACAATTAAAGTTGGAAAATTCTGTAAAAACAAAGGTACTCTACTGTGGGAATATCTGGTTAACAAGAAACAAACCTTTCTGGGAAGGAGGACAGATAGGAGCAAGGTCTCAAAAAGCAAAGAAAAATACAGAATCAAAGAGCTAATCAGTATTTTTTGAGTTGACTGGCTGGAGTAAACTGCATGGTTCAAGTAATGGGTTACCCTCCTCATTTGTACATGATTTTTATAATTTTCTATGCACCAAATCAAATGAAAAAAGTCATTTGCATAGAGTTCTTTCAGTATGTTTGAATGTCCAGAGGGCATTTTAATGAGGAGTTTAGAGATCTGGGTTCAAGTCCAGCTGCCATTTATTAGTTGTGTAATCATGGATTATAATGTTTAAAAGTGTGGCCTCTGGAGGACAGCTCCTGGATTTGAATATTCTCCATTTTTTCCTTCCCCAGTTCTTCTCCCTACCCTCCTCCAGTTTCTTTTCTGCCAAAATGTCCTTTAACTTCTCCCCTCTCCTTCCTGCTTCTCTCCCCCTTTCATCTCTGCCCTCTGTTTTTTCCTCTTTTTCTTTCTCCTAGTCATTGTTGTCCTGTCTTCCTACTTCTATTTCTGAAAGATATTCACAAAGCTTGCTTTTTAAAGACCAATTTACTAAATGTTAATAAAATAGCTAAGTATACCCAGTTTCATGTCATTCATTAATGTCATTTTAAGTATTGTGATTTTCATTTGTCATGTTCTCTTGTTGCCCAACTTATTTGGCAACTATATTTTTTGCCTTGCTATGTTTGAGGAATTTGCAGCTTTTAATTCAATGCCCCCTTCCTAGCCTTCTTTGCAGACAAAGGACAGGCCTATAACTTCATTAGATTCCACCAGATAACACTTAAGATTTGGAAGCAGGTAGCTTGGAGCAGGAGAGTCTGCATGCTGGCAAGGCAAGGCGGCAAAGGTGTGGCAACCATGAGAGTGCATCCAACAATGGGGAGCATGCTTTACCAGCTGCTGCCCCCTAAGAGCCATCGAGGCATTTGAACGGAGGCCACACTTTCTACATAGCTGCTCAATGAATGAGGCAGGAATACCTAGGCAGGCATTTCTATTTTCTGATGACCAACTTCAGCCGGAAAACTCCCTGAAGGACCTTCCAGAAACTTCCTTAGACTGTAGCAGTCTACCACACCTCTACTCACCTACCTCTCTTTTCCCTCCATTTAGGGTCACACTTGTTTGAAGGTTTGATGGCTCTCCTTTCCTATTCCAGTACCTTCTATTTTATCTCACCTGGGTGTTTTCCCCTAGTAAAACCCTTGCATGTGTAACTGCGTCTCAGTGTCTTCTTAGGACCCAGAGTAACACAAGAGGCATCCAGCTTTGAGAGAAGTCATTGGCTATAAGGTTGAGTCCCGGGAAGTAGCAAAGGTTGTAGGAAAGTCAAGGTCTTGGCATCAGTACTTGATGAGGGCTATTGTGAATGTTTCTTTATCAGATCAGTTCTAATGTGTGCTTGCGGACATTTTCTTAGAAGCTTAGCCTCATTATCCCTACAATTCCATGAGCTTCTTTTTAAAAAAAAATATATTTTATTGATTTTTTAACAGAGGACAGGAGAGGGATAGAGAGTTAGAAACACCGATGAGAGAGAAACATCGATCAGCTGCCTCCTGCACACCCCCCACAGGGGATGTGTCTGCAACTGAGGTACACGCCCTTGACCAGAATCAAACCTGGGACCCCTCAGTCCACAGGCTGACGCTCTATCCACTAAGCCAAACCGGTTAGGGCAATTCCATGAGCTTCTTAATATCTTAATGTAAAGTATAATTTATGCTTAATCAACCAAGACAACTTTTTCTTCTTCTGGGTAAGAACTCTAGATACAGAAATTGGTTATAGAAGTAGGTCAATGATACATAACCTCAGGGAAATAGAGTAAAGCTGGAATGGGTTATCTGAACTGGTTGAAGCTGGCGGGGCCTAAAATCTACCTACTACTAAGAGATAGATTCTGGCATCACATGGCACACCCACAGTGACAATAGAGCTAATTAATACAATTGACACCTACAGCCTCATGGAGTAAAGGGCCCATTAAAGGCAAGTCTTTGTGTGACCAAGTGCCTGCTACCTCAGAAAAAACATGAATGTTGTGAGGAATTTAAGGGCTGTATGATAAGCTGCTTGCTTCTAATTATTCTGAATAGCTTAAAGAAAAGAAATTAAATCCTCGATTTATTAAAATTTCAGCTCACAGGAAAAAAAAATGGAATAGCTATGATTATGATATACAATTTCTTATCAAAAGTATTTGTAGGATAACATATCAGAAAACCAAACTCAAAATGTGACTTCTGGATTGCTTCATTGTATCAGTTGAATTCACAGCCATCAGTGCCTGTTCTCTATAAAAAAATTTAAAGGAAAGAATGGGACCCCAAGATTTGGAATGAGGACTTAAAGGAAGATTTGAGTGACTCAGAGTATTTCAAATTCACAAATTCTCCTGCACCCTCTCTCCAGAAGTACCACCTCTCCCTCTGTCTGAGGTGAGTCCTCCTGACTTGTTTAAAAATGCTGTGATTATCTCACCTGTTTCCCTGCAAGGAGGGAGGCAAGTCTCCTGCCACTTGGACCATCTCCCATTGTCTCCACATCTTTACCTGGAGTCAGTTCCCCCTATCAAGCCCAAAGTTGGCAAACATAAAATCAAACCCAAGAATCAAAGACTCACATTCCAAAATAATAGCAAGATTTTGTTAATTTGTGTTGATGAGAGGAAGGAAAGAAAGGAGGGAGGGGAGGAAGAAGAAAGAATATGTTGTTCTAAAAGAGATAGAACAAGAAGGGGGGAATCAATAATTTTGGATTGGGTTAAATATATCAATATGAGTGCACTTAGCAGAGTTACTGGATTATGTTGGAGAGAATTACATAAACATTGTTTACATGGTTGGTTGCCAGAAACCTAGACTCAGTAGTAGTGCCTGCTGTGAATGCTTATCAAATGCCCCTCTAGAGAGTCCCTGGATCAGTAGGTAGAGGCTGTCAGACAACTCCTCTGACAGTCCAAGTCTTGTTTACTCAGTGGGCTCATGGAAAACATAACTAACTTAGCCACAGTCAGAATCTGTTGCTTGAAACTAAAGACTGTAATACAACATATATATTTAATTTAAAAAATTTTAAACACAAGGTATATTAATCCAAATATATACATTCAAATTATATATATGTATAAATATATAATGTATTTTAAAATTATTTATTTTAAGGAATTGACTCATGCTATTATGAATGATAGCAAGTCCAAAATCTTCAGAGTGGGCTGAGAGGCTGGAGACACCCAAAAAAGCTGATGTCACAATTCAAGTCTGAAAGCTATATGCTGAGGAAATATCCTCTTGCTCAGGGGACGTCAATCTTTTGTTATATTCTGGCCTTAAACTGATTGGTTGAGACCCACCCAATAGAAGCCACTCTGCTTTACTCAAAGTCTACCTATTTAAATGTTTATTTCATCTAACACATTCTCACAGAAACATCCACAATAATGTTTAGCCACATATCTGGGCACTGTGACCCAACCAAATTGACACATAAAATTAACCATCACAGCAGGTAAATAAAGCTTTTTATCAGAATACTGAAAATCTGCATTATAAATGAAGAATCATTACTAGATGATTGTATTTGGCCTTTTTGTAAGTAACCTGAAAAGTGAATGCCTAGGACAATGTAACTTCAGTTCAGTCTAAAATGTTGAATTTAAATGCTACAGAATTCCCTTCTATACACTTTTTAAAAATTGGTTGTTCTAATGGTTAATGTCTAAGAGGGCACAAATCATGCTTACTCTCAATTCTTTTTTTCTCAGTCAATATGCTTTATTCAGAGATCCCAAGCAGGTCAACTTGGTATTCATGACACATACTGAAATAGAAGCATGTGAAAGATAATGAGTAAACATTAGACTCCAAAGTTCTGATCCATGGGGTCATCAGACTATTGATCTTGCTTGTTTATGTTTCTCTTACCAATGGAAATCCTAAGATATGTCACCTTAATGTGTATTACTAGAAAATAACTGCAAAATCACAGAATAGATCATACACTTCAGTGAAAGGCAAACAGATAAAGATGATTGAGATTCTCCCTAGACAAATGGAGACTTAACAACAATAGTATATTCTTTTTATTTAATTTGGTCAAGGTTATTTTTTCATGATGTTAGGATGATAGAGGTCCTGCAGATAATATTCTCATAAAAATTTCTCTGACAAATATATACACTCGAATGAGATATAAAAAGAATCAGTGAATTGCTCTGTTAAAAGCAAATTTTTTATAATAAAAACCTGCAGAAAAAGATGAACTAACTTTATGCATTATGATATAATTATTTGACCTCCCTTGAACTGAGAATTTTAAGGACTCTGAGAATCAGACAAAAACTATTTCGTTTCACTGAAGGGTTTATATGTCTCCCCTTTAAACCAAGCCAGTATTCAATGTTCAAGGTAATTATTACTTAGTGACTCACATCAGGAATTTCTTGGCCACTCACTGAAGTAGTATACTACACACGCTATTTCACACCAGGTTTCTCATCTCAGAACCCACAAGTGCTCCCCAATCCTGCTTTTGAATAAAAGCCCAATTATTCTAGAAAGTATCATAGAAGTGCACATATAAATTTACCTTTCATAGTATAATAGTTAAGAACAAAAACTTAGTTATTACTTTAAACAATCTTCAATAGTTTAATGATATCCCTCTGGATGGAATGGTAAAACAGTTTCTCTTGTATCTACTTTCAGTTCATAAAATGCCTATGCAATGTATGGCTATTGCAATAGATGGCAGTGTTTTAAAACTTCCTCCACTTGCAATTCAGGATGATTGGATAATTGTCTTTAATCAGGCTATTTATATTATATATAGATGAGTCTATACAAAACAGTCATGCTTTGGTTTTCGCCTTTGTTACTTCCTGGGCAAATGCTAAAAAGCAGTACAACTTGAATTAACAAACATTATTTGTGTACTTGAGAGTTGCCAGGTGTTACTTGGGGAGTACATGAAATTCCCTGAGTACATGAAATTTCCTGAGGCAGGAAAAGCATGGTTAAATTGTGCTAATAATGGTTTTCTGCAGATACTAATAGAGCCCAGGTAACATTAAATGTGTTTTTTAAAAACACCAAACAAACAATATTGAAGTAGGGGCTTAAATCTTATATAATCATAGGAATTTAGAAACCCCAGGAGAGTTGAAATTATTCTCCATTGAAAAATAGTTCTGACTCTCAGATTTTCATTGTAAATCTTTACAAAATGCTTTGGCTGTGTATTGTTGAGCATCAATAATGTGTTATTTTCATTGACTATAGATGTGTATGCCCCTAGTTTTTACTAACTCCACCTAGAAGCAGCTATTTAATCTTTGCTTTTTCGTTTGTTTGTTTTGTTACCAGGTCTTTTTACCACAGAGCTACAATGAAAATAATTATCCCTAAAAATAGGTGGAGGTTCCTATAATTGGAGGAAGGCCAGTAGGAAACCAACACAACTCCTGATTAAGCATTTTGTGGAATTCACTCTTCTCCAACATGGCACTTTATGCTCTTCAAACACTTTCTAAATGAAGAATATTAAACACATCAACAACCGATGATGAGTAATGATCTAGAAACTGCTTCGTACACACCCAGTCAGTGGTTTTCCTATTTTAGATTAATCCCTGGTCATGCTCTTTGTCCCACTTCCTACTGCTTCCTCAGGATATTTGCTCTTCGAATTATCCATTCTATCTTCCATCTCAATTTTTCCTTTTCATTGGCTTCTTCCTCTTAGCCTAGAAAGATACACAATCTTTCCCATCCTAAAAAAATTAAAATCAAAAGCCTTTCCCTTGATCCAGAACCTTATTTTGGTTATTGCCTATATTAGCTCAGGCTGCTATAACAAAATACCATAGATTGAGTGGCTTAAACAACAGAAATTAATTTTTTCACAGTTCGGGAGGCTGTAAGATCAAGATCAGGGTGCTAACATGATGGGTTCTGGTGAGCTTCCTTCTTGGCTTGCAGGAAGCCACCTTCTCACTGTGTCCTTACTTGTCAGAGAAAGAGAGATCTCTCTCTCTTCCTCTTCTTATAAACCCGCTAATCCCATCATGTGGTTCCTGCTCTCATGACCTAATCTAACCCTAATTATCTCCCAACCACCCTATCTCCAAATACCATCACATTGATGTATTTGTGATGGCACGCCACATCACAACGTATGAATTAGGGTAGGGGCATACACATTCATTTTATCACATTGTCCCATTTTCCTTCCTCCGGAAATTTGCTGATCACATTTTAGAAAAAGAACGTTCACTTCCTGCTCCTCTTCCTCACCTCTCATTTTCCCATAAATCTCCACAGTTTGGCTTCTTTCCTCACAATGTGACTGAAATAATTAAGATCATCAGCGACCTTAATATTTAAGTTCAAATACTGCTTTTTAGTTCTGATTTTATGTCTCTTGAATGTCCAGTGCTGTTGAACATTTTATTTCTCCTTGGCTTCTTCCCCTGGCTTCCAAGACATGATGCTGTCTTCTGGCTCCTCCTCGTTCCAGAGTTTCTCCTGCTCAGTCTCCTTCGGATTGCCTTCCTCAGGGACCCCAAAGTCAGGGTTCCATTCCTGGCTCTTCTCTTTGTAATTATATCCTCTCCTTCCACTCACTTCGTGTCTTAATCACTGCCTCTGTGCTGTTATAACTCACTCTTGTACCTCTCTGTCCATGATGTGAAAGGAGCTGCCTGCCTGGCCTGGCAACCTGTATCACCGTCCTAGTTATTTAAACAAGTATGTTTTCAGATGGAATTAAAATCTGCCTCCTTACTGACCTGCTCTTTCCCTTTGTGGAAATATAAAACAAATTTATTCTTTCACCTCTTTAGGAAAACTTTTTTTTTTTTTAACTCTAAATTGTGGAATCAATGGACTGGAAGAGGCAAAATGGTCGTAATGAGGCCCTAGCCACTGCAGACTGGAGAGCTGGTGACCCTTGTTAGGCAGTGACATTTAGTCAAACTATTTCCTGCCCTACATTAGGACAGAGTCATGCCAATCAAAAGTAGAGGAAATGGAAGAAAACATTTAGCAGTTAGCTTTGTACTGGCGATCTAGGAAAACTTTTTTAAAAAATGTATTTTTAATTGATTTTTAGAGAGAAGAAGGAAGAGAGAGAGAGACTGATATGAGAGAAACATCAGTCAGTTGCCTCCCGAATGTTCCCTGATCAGGGATCACACCGGAGGAAACCTGGGTATGTGCCCCGACTAGGAATCAAACCCGCACTTTTTAGTGTACGGGACGATGTTCCAACCAACTGAGCCACACCGACCAAAGATAAACTCTTAAAATATATATATATCTTAAATCTCGAAAATGGATTTTCTTAATTTTCTCTTTCTACTGCTCCTTAGTAAGTATGGTTTCCAGGATGCTCCAAAGACTTTTGGATACTTCACTTCAATTTCTTTCTTAAAATCTGCCACTAAAAAATCAACACAATACCTTACAAGTAAAGGAAGTATTTGTCTCATGTGAACACTATTTGTTTTAAGATAGAATGGTCTTTTACAAAGTGTTTTCATGAAAAACAACTTGTTTCCAAACCACACTTCCAAAGCACACTTGGGTTTTTCTCTTTTTAATAAAAAAAAAAATACACAAATTACCATTTATTTCCATTAAGTTTCACGCCACAGATTCTTTATGTACTATTCTAGCTCATAGAAACAACAAATTGTAATTATGTAATTCAATCTTCTTTTTGAATAAATCATTTCTAATTTTACCTTTTGAAATTTAAATAATATTGCTTTCTGGGACTTTCTCCAAGTCACTGATATTGTTGAACAGAATGAAGTCAGGAAGAACCTCTCACATTTTATTGAAGACACCGCATTGCTGTGTGCTTTACTCAGGGTTTGCTCTGAAAGTGGGCTGACCCACACGATGTCATTCACAAACACCAACTGTGTTTGTGCAAGCTTCCATAACTCACCAATGGTGTTTTCATGTCAACAGCCCATCCAGGAGGCTGTTGTGAAAACCTTCATCAAAAATTTATTAAAATTAAGATACATTAAATGTCTGTGATGGTGCTGTGTTCCACTAGACCTTAAGTTTTATCCAAAGGAGAAAAGTTTCCTTTAATATGATTGTTCTTGCTGAACTTGTTTTTTGTAGCCAATGACCACTACATTTGTCATTAAATACTCTATTTTATCATATGTCCAAAATTTTTCTTTTTATCTTGATTTTTATGTTTGTTTTCAGACTAATTTTAATTAGCCTTTCCTATTCCTTTCTCATTTGTATACTTGTCTTGAGTAGTTAGGCTAGGCCACTGACCAGAGAGAATTTCTTTGTTAGGAATTGCTTCATTGTTCTAGAGTATTTTGCTGACATTTTTCTGCAGCTTGGTTTGTCACAGTGATGAGAAATTCTCTATAACCTCTCTATATGGATACTTCTCTGAAAGTATCATTACCATTGTGTCACACAAGAGTTCCCCCCAAAATAAAGATGACGCTTTCATTATCCTTTGCATATCAATGTCTCCTAAGTATGTTAGTAAGAGTCAGAGTGTGATTTTCATTCAATGATTTAATCCCAGACACATGAATATAAACGTATTTTAGGAAATTCTGATTAGCTGTATCAAGGGTTTGTTTCACACTCAGTTACAAACATTCCAAACACTTTGATTGCAGTATAAATGCTCAGCCTCAAGATTCTTTCACATTCTAAAATATTGCTTCAAAATTGATGGTTGAGAATCTGTTCCTCCCAATTTTCACAGCTTTCCAGAAGTGTCTTAGTCAAGCAAATAGCATCATCTTTCAGTTTTGCCTCTTCTTAACTTCCCTTCACCTAGTTGTCATTCGGGCCTTAGCCAGTAGAGCAAAAGAACTCTAGCTGTTCTCTTAGCCTTCCTACCACATACTCGCAGGCGGCATTTTCCCTGAACTTCTCTTTTACTGTCCTTTGCTCATCACCGACAATCTCTCATCCTCATTATTGCTGGTCCATCCTTTGTCTTTCCATGCCTACATAATTGACCCCCATGAGCAGCATTTGCAGTTATATTAAATCTCATCTACAATTAAGTTTAAATTTTCTAAGTGTTTGCCCTTGACTTCTAGCTGTGAAAGGAGACACTTTGATTCCTGTGAAAATAATTTCAGGCCATTGTCAGCAGGTAAAAGAGAGTTTTGCTTCTGGTGGGGAGAGTTATTTTCTTCTTGCTCCTGAATCAGATTATGTCTACAGCTAACTATGACAGTAAAGCCCCTTTTGCCCTTTATTTAGGGTGCCTGACATAAAGGGGGCCTTGGTCAGAATGGGCAGTGGAGAGTCTGGGCCAATCCCTTAAGAGAACTATTTCAGGAAAACTACAGGGCAAAATTTTGGGGAAAAGAAACAGCCCTCCCTCCCCCAAATTGGCCATATGTAGCCATAAATTTGACTAATTGTGTCATTCTTAGGTTGACAGTTACCTTAATTTACAGAGAGGTCCAATATAAGACGTAGTAAAAGATCACTAGGGTAGATTGAAAACAGAAATTACCAGTTAAACTCAGAAATAGCCGAAAGGGAATGAAACAACAGATACCCCTTTCATAACTTTCAGGACTATAATTTAATCCCTTTAAGAACTCAGTAACCATATTGAAATTGTATTTTTGCTTCACAAGCCAATGAATTATTGAATAACATGTTCAGCAGCAGTTAACAAAAGTTGATTCTACAGGGGTGGGTAAAAGTAGGCTTACAGTTTTAAGTATGGGAAAATTTATTCCTGTATTATTATTTATTAATCATTGTGTTATTTTTCCAAACAAAAAACTGTAAACCTACTTTTCCCTATCCCTGTATATGCCTAATGGAAGAACAAGTCCACATGAGTTCAGTTATAATTTTTGATAAAAATGATTAAGTCATGGCTCTTCTTGAGATTGGCTTAGATTGAAAAACATTGGTTCATCTGACATGTAGCCATGTTGGAGATTAAAAGATGATACTTTCAACTAAATATTTTACTGTAGTACAGTAGCACTTTATGTAATGATAAGTTATTGGTGATTCCTCATACAAGACCAATTTTATTCAGGAAAGAGAAAGCCAGGGAAGTATGAATATAATCTTTCTTTTATAAAAATTAGCCTATTTCTAAAATTGATTCAAGTCATGAAAAATGCAGTATTTCATTGGGTAAAATTAAATTTGAACTTTTAACACTTCACATGTTGAAGAGGTGGTATGTTAGTAAGGATGACATTAGTGGAAGAAGAATTAGTTGGTTGCTCAGATGATGCTGGAATTTCTGTGGATCTCACAAATTTTTTTTGCCTAGACATTTTGAACAAATTCTTTCAAAATGACCTTCCCTAGAATGGTAGGGAGGAGCTGCATACATAGATTTATTTATCTTCATTCATTTATATTAGCATATTTTCAAGGATATTGAAACCAGAGAAAGGTATGAAACCCGTTATATACATATGCAAGTACAGTTTTCAGTGGAATTGGTATTCTGTCAGAAGGTAGCAAATTGTCTAGTGACCAAATGTGAATGAATGAATGACTTGTTGACATATCTAATTTCACTTACATAAAACAGATCGCCTTCTCAGATTCCTCACTATCTCTCAGTTGTCTTTCTTCTCCCCAACTAGGATTAGTATTGATAGATTGAAAAAGATGGCCAGTGTGGCTCAGTTGGTTGAGCATTGTTCCATGCACCCAGAGATTGCCAGTTCAATTCATGCCCAGGTTGCAGGCTGGATCTCCAGTAGGAGGCATGCAACTGATGTTTCTCTTTCTCCCTTTCCTTTCCTCTCTCTTCAAAATCAATAAAAACATTTTTTTTTAAAAGATGGTGGCCTTCTTAAACTGTTTCTGTTGCTATGATATTAGCTTTTACACTTTTTTTCTTTCTTTTTTAATGTGACTCATAGAAACTGGTCAGATATCAGTCTTTGGGTTATTTCTATCAGGGTAAATAAGTTTCACCAAATAGAGTCACAAGTATCTTATGCAACATTAAGCAAGTGGCCCAGGAGTTGGAATCTGGAAGTTCTTTATTCCTAAACCTTATGGAAACTTCTGGATAAGTTTCTATAATATTGCATTAAAATACTGCTTATCTTGCTTATAATTTGAATTGTCTTCACACCAAAGCTATTACTTATTGGAAAAGAGCAGCAGCAGGGATCACAAATTGAATGGCAATCAGAAGATTGCTGAAAGTTTTTAGTAAAGGCAGACCATGGGGCAAAGAATATGTATTTTAGTTTATTCAAGCTCTGTAACCAGCAGTCTTTCCTATGGTGTATCTCTGTTCTGTGGGGGAAAGAAGAGCTGATCACAAATGGATATTTTTGGACTCAGCTGGGTTCATGCACTCAGGAAGTAGCAACGGTGGAAGCTGTAGCAGCAGCAGTAACACAAATGTGGTTTTGCACGATGGTGCCTGAGTGGTATGTTATTTAAACGTTCAGAAGAGATATATCTCCACATGTGTGTGAAGCTTATTCATTTAAGAAAGTGGCATTACAGCAGTACTTTATCTTTCCATAATCTGTGTTCTCCATTGATTTGAAAATAATCTAGTGTTCTCAGTAAAGACCTGTTTTTGCATGGGGAAAAAGCCAAATTTGCATTTAGAGAATTAAAACATGGACTAGCATGGCAGGTGATGTGGAAAATAGACTGGGTTGATCCTTAAATCCCAAAGATTTGGAAATCAACAGTTCTACCTCTTGAAAGGATTAAAGGAAAAGTGAAAAAAATATATATTTAGCAATAGACTGGCATTTGCCATTAATTATAACTTAACCCAGTTGCATATTGAAGAGAAGTTGCAGTCCTTTACGATTTATGTAAGAGAGCAGGACGATTTATTTACAAAGAGCTTCTTTGATGTGCTCTTTGAAACAGCCTAGTGAAGTCATATTTTTTTCCATCCAAATAGCATTTGATCTGAATTCCAAATTCAGTCATAGAAGGGAGTGGAGGCAGTCAAGTACCTTTGCTCTGCATATGAGCCATGTGAGGACCCCAGGCCTCTCAGAGTCCATGCCAGTTGCTCTGCCCTCTCTGGACCTAGTAAGGTCTCCTGAGGCTGCCTTCTTTATCAGCATTGTGCCCTGGAGTCAGTAGTGGTGGACACTGTGATGTTCCCCTGCCTACCAGCCAGCCTCTCATCTGTCATTTCTGTCTCAGCTTTGCTCTGGAAAATTATCTTTCCCTCCTTCATTAGATGCAAACTTGATGGCAGGAAAATCAAGCTGACCTGTGGTCTTCTGGTCAAAGGGCAGGACTATGACCCAAGCTAGGCCGTTAGAGGCTTTCTTCTGGGAAGCTGACTCTTGACCTGAGACTGATCCAAGGGGCTGGCCCATTCCAATGACGGTGCTTAGAAGAGATTGTCTTTTGGTACTTGTTATCGAGGTCTCCAGACCTGCTCTGGACCTGTCCTTACTGTATACTTGCTAATTTAAATTTGCAAGTTGCCCCAACATTCTTCCTCTCCCTTTTGCTTAAATTAGCTATTTTTTTCCCCCTCTTGCTTACAGATGAAGAACCCTAACAGCTTCTCAGCCTGTAAAATCTTTCTCTCTGGAATACCTGTCCCCAAGGCGAATCTTCTCCATTTATTCCACTCTCCTCACAATCTCTAACTGACACTTAGTGAGTGACATGAGGACTGTTAAGTGCCAATTCTTCGGGAGAATATAGTAAGAACAGGAAAAGAGACAAGTAAGGATTTTAATAACAAACACTTAGTATTTTAGATGTCAAATTTCCTTTTCCTTAGATTGGAGGTACTCCTTACACATTGGAACCCCTGATAATTCCAAAATTGGATCCTACTTCATCAGCAATTCAAATACAGATGTTTATCATGGACCATCAGCAATTCAAATAAAGATGTTTATCGTGGACCATCAGCAATTCAAATAAAGCGCCTGGCAGATTGACAGAAAAGTCTGCACATCTACTGTTCTCAGGGATGGTTCCTGTTTCTCTCTAGCAAACTGTGTACCAGGCAGGCTTGTGTGGGAGATTTCCCTTCAGCAATTTCCAGGAAACCACCTATGTGAGTGCCAAATGTACCCCCATTAAAGCTTTCTAACATCTTTTCTCCTATACTTTCAATGTTCTTCATAATCTTCCAGCTCTATTCCATATTTACTTTCCTTAACATCTAGACTTCTGGCTTGGTGTACAGAGGGCTGGTATGAGGCTCTTAATCCAGAGATATTGTTTTTCATTGATTTCTAAATTCACTTTGTCTTCTTGTCTTCCTCACTAGCCTCTTTGACATTCCAATATGTTTTCTAATGGTATTAGAACATGGTAAAACGCCATCATGAAAATAAAGAATGTGTACGTCCTCATTACAAAACCTAAAGCAAGGTTCTTCAAACAATGGATTGAAACCCATTAGTAGGTTGTGTAACCAATGTAGATCTTGTGTCCAGTGTTTTTAAAAATTAAAATTATATAGAATAGAGTAGAACTGAATAGAAAATACCAGAGTACCTCACTTAAAAAATTTTTAAACAAAAGCTTTGTCTCTGCAATGTGTAATTCATAGTCTGGTCTCTTTGAACGAGGCCAGCACCCAATTGGGCTTCCTGATTGACGTGCTCTCCTCCTCCCCTTCCACTCTGAGAAGAACAGCATCTCTGTCATGTCTTCCACCTTGCCTCTGGCCCACTGGATGATGCACTCTTCAGATATTATAACATTATGGAGCTTTGTCCTCCAAGCTCAGTAGTAAATTTGACAATGTGGGGGAGGAGGAAATTTAGGAAATCCTCTTTCAAGAAAAAACCTGGTGAACACAGCTATTATGCTGTTGCCAAATCCTATTTTACATGTCAGAAGCTGAATCTCACAATGTTGCCATGCTCTTACTCTGCATTCCATCTTTAAAGTTCCTAATCTCTCAGACATAGACTCTCTCACACACATTTAGATATTCAGGCTCAATGGAGTGAAGGTTAAGTACATAGAAAGGCAAAAGAGAAAAACACATTCATTTAAGATATAATTAGGTTACACATATAAATGGTTCACGTAGTATCAAGCTCATAGTAAGTGTTACCATGCTTCTATAAATGAGAGTTTTGACTTGATGGCTTTAAAATTCCTATTCAATTCAAAGTTCTATTGATTCTAAGAACATCTGTACCATTTCCTTTTTGAACTTTCAACCTCTCACCCTCTCCCAAAGGGCCCTTTTGGTGTTTTACCCTTCTATCCTCCAGATTCATCCATGTTGTTGCAAAGGGCAGAATGGCTGAATAATACTCTATTGTATGCACAAACCACAATTTCTTTTATCTATTCATCTGTCAGTGGATACTTAGGTTGTATTCATGTCTTGGCTACTGTGAATAATGCTTTAACAAACATGGGAATGCAGATATTTCTTTGAGGTACTGATTTAATTTCTTTTGAGTATATACCAGAAGAGCAGTTGCTGAATCATTTGGTAATTCTGTTTTTAGTTTTGTGGGGTTTTTTGTTTTTGTTTTTTAAAGTATTACATATGTCTCCTTTCTCCCCCAGGGACCCCTCCCCCAGTGTCTGTATCCATTGGTTATACTTATATGCATGCAAAGAAGTCCTTTGGTTGATCTCTTACCTCTACCCCCACCCTCTCCTGCCTTCCCTCTGAGGTTTGACAGTCTGTTCAAATGCTTCTCTGTCTCTGGATCTACTTTTGTTCATCAGTTTATGTTGTTCATTATCTTCCACAAATGCAAGAGATCATGTGATATTTATCTTTCTCCAACTGGCTTATTTCACTTAGCATAGTGCTCTCCAGGTCCATCCATGCTGTTGTGAATGGTAAGAGTTCTTTCTTTTTCACAGCAGCGTAGTATTCCATTGTGTAGATGTACCACAGTTTTCTAATCCACTCATCTGCTGGTGGGAACTTAGGCTGATTCCAAATCTTATCTACTGTAAACTGTGCTGCTATGAACATAGGGGTGCATATATCCTTTCTGATTGGTGTTTCTGATTTCTTGGTTATAGTCCTAGAAGTGGGATCACTGGGTCAAATGGGAGTTCCATTTTTAATTTTTTGAGGAACCTCCACTGTGGCTGCACCAGTCTGCATTCCCACCAGCAGTGGATGAGGGTTCCTTTTTCTTCACATCCTTACCAGCACTTGTAGTTTGTTGATTTTTTGATGATAGCCATTCTGACAGGTGTGAGATGGTACCTCATTGTCGTTTTGATTTGTATACTTGTTTCATCTATTTCCTTTCTGAAAACCGACTTCTGCACGTGAGCCATGAAGTTTCAATCGCACTGTACGTATGCGCCCACACGTGGTATTTTGTGGAAGAGCCACACTCAAGGGGCCAAAGAGCCGCAAGTGGCTCGCAAGCCACGGTTTGCCGACCACTGAGATAGACGAAACAAGTATACAAGACAAGTGTGGATGGGAGAGTTGGAAGGGGTCGACCTCAGCGAACATACCTCAATCAGATTGAGGACGTTTTTTTAGCAAAGGCCAGCTTAGGAGTACCCTAATTAAGTTAATAACAATGTACCTACTTATATAGTTTAAGTTTAAAAAATTTGGCTCTCAAAAGAAATTTCAATCGTTGTACTGTTGATATTTGGCTCTGTTGACTAATGAGTTTGCCAACCACTGCCCTAGGAGCTGTATTGGTAAAGATATTGCTATGACATATGTCTGATATTTTGCTGCCTGTGGATTCTTCTAAGATTTTTGTGGTTTCCCATCTTACGTTTA
Organism: Myotis nattereri; assembly: GCF_964212035.1. Classification (NCBI taxonomy): domain Eukaryota; kingdom Metazoa; phylum Chordata; class Mammalia; order Chiroptera; family Vespertilionidae; genus Myotis; species Myotis nattereri. The sequence continues at coordinate 69,209,025 of NC_138086.1, forward strand.
AGTCCTTTATCCATTTTGAGCTTATTTTTGTATAAGTTGATGGTCGAATTTCATTTTTTTTTTCATGTATCTGTCCAATTTTCCCAACACCACTTATTGTAGAGACTGTCTTGACTTTACTGTATGCTCTTGCCTCCTTTGTCAAATATTAATTGAGCATAATGGCTTAGGTTGTATTTTTAGTATTTTCAGGAAATTCCATACTGTTTTCTTTTAAAATATAACCCACTGAGATATGAACACTATTCTGAAAGGTCTCAAATGACTTTTGAATTGCTGATCTTTTCAGTTCACATTCTACTTGATCTCTTCACAACATTTGATGCTACTGGCCACTCTTTCTTAAAACTCCCTTCTTCCCTATCTTGTCAATTACCATTTATTCATTTAATAAATTTGTTGACCACTTACAATATTCCAGAAGCTTGGATAAATATCAGTGAAACACAGCAACAATAAAAATTCCAGTCCTTATGGAACTTTCTTCTCTGCAGTGGAGGACATTTTTGTGGTTTCTTGGCTTCCTGGCGTGTGCAAATCTCTTCCAACTTCGCTGATAGTTCTTTGGGCTTTTTTTCAGCTTCACAGTTCCTGCTCCCACTTAAAATGTTTATGCTCTCCCACAGTTTCTCCCATGGGCCTCCTCCCTTTATCTGCTCTCGTAGGGTAACTTTCCTTAGTCTCATGACCTCAACTTCCACCGAGATAACATTAACATTTATGTTAAGATCTCTATCCTGAGCATCAGACCAAACTTCTGACTACTTACAAAAAATGCTTATTGGTATGTCTCACAGCTCCTGAAATTCTGTTTATCACATAAAATAAGATTAGTAATCTTTCCTCCCAAAGCATTTTCACTCCCCTAAACTGGTTTTGCATCAACATCATTTACATAGACCCATGAATTAAAAATCTTAAGTCACCTTTAATTTATATCAGCCAAATATTTCCATCAATCCCATTAACTGAGTATCCCTTTTCCATTTCTACTTTCACGACCTAGGTTTTGGGTCTCAAAACTTGTCAATCATTCCATTGCAACAGCCTCCTAACTGAAAATTTTTTAAAACCTTGCTCAAATTAATAGAATGATTAAGATCTAGAACCTGAATTCAAATTCTAGTCTCCTTGATTCTAAAGCCCAAGCACTTTTCACTAAATGTCTGTGCTTTAGAGATCATCCTCATTGTGTTCTTCAAGACCCTGTCTAGAATGCCACCTCCTCTGTGAACCTTTTTCTGATCCCCAAGGCAGAGTTAATCATTCCCTCTTCTGAGCTCTAGTATTACAGTAAACACCTCTCTGTGGTAGTTCTCATCACACTATTGTAGGTAGGTACATGTCCGCCTTCTCACCCTGTGGGACAAGGGCCACATCTAACTCATCAGCACAAGGAGGCCAGCAAGGAGGCTGAAATAGCAACAACTTGCCAAAAGTTGAATTCCATTTATACTATTTTTAACCATGCAACCTTGGCTAATTTGCTACCCCTCACAGTGTGATGGTAAATGACCCAGAAGAAGTGACAGCCAGCACCCAGAGGAATCAGGAAAGTAAACCTTTATTACGCAGCGCTGCTAGTCCAGGGACTTTGATCCAAAAAACCTGAACTGCCAATGTGGGGAGGTTCTGATATACATATATCTTCTTGTGGCGGTGCTCTCGGGGTGCGCTTTGCAGCTCCGCCCAAGTCAGTTAGAATGGGGAAGTACAATTACTGTTTAACTTGATACTGAGCTAGGCTCTAAGCCCCCAAAGTTGCCCCCCTTATTTTTCTTCTCAACAGAATGTCTTCACCTGCCCAGTAGCACTGATAATACTGCAGGCAAGGTTTCTTGTGCACAGAGGGCTCTCGGTAGATGTTGAAAGAAAACTTGTAAGAATATTTGATAGTTTGGTAGTCGTGTCAGGCCATAAATTCACAGAATTTAAAGTTCTGGATTTTCCCACAGAACTTTAATAGTGAGCTTTTTGGTATTTGTGAGAGACTGGGGAGAAAGGTCAGGTAGAGCATCAGTATCTCTCCCCCACTCCCCCCTTTTTGGTATCCTCCCCAGGGCTTGCCTTAGTGAGACAGACCTGACCCCTAGTGGAAACAATTTATTCTTAGATCTATTAGCGCCTCTTTACAGGGAGCCAGAGCCTTGCCCTGTGCTAAGCAGGTGGTGAGGACATATTCTCTGATGGACTGATTTGCTAATTGAAAACTCTTAGCTTTTATAAATCAAAAATCATGTGCATTTTATGTACATTCATCAAAAACACTCAGGAATAGACTTTGTTTCACAAAAATATTTTTTTAAATATATTTTTATTGATTTCAGAGAGGAAGGGAGAGGGAGAGGAAGAGAGAGATAGAAACATCAATGATGAGAGAGAGTCATTGTTTGGCTGCCTCTGGCACATCCCTCACTGGGGTTTGAGCCCACACACTGGGGATGTGCCCTGACCGGGAATCGAACTGTAACCCTCGCTTCATAGGTTGACGCTCAACCACTGAGCCATGCTGGCCAGGCTCACAAAAATCTTTTAAGAAAAATGTGACCCCAAACTATCTTTTATAAAGCTAATTATTGTTTTAATATTTATGTGAACCTTTCTATCTAAATAGACTCAAAAGCATTTTGCAAACAGATTTATTACCTATATAGTGTGATCCAGTCAATTAAAGTAAAATCCAATTAAAATGCAACCACCTCTGAAGTAGGGCTCAGCAGATGTTTAACAGCTCACAGTGACACCTCACAGCGGTGCAACTTAAGCAATAGTTGACAAAAGAAAATGAAGAATTCTATTTTCTATTTAAGCTACAGGAGCAACAGAGAGAGGCAGAATGTAATTATCCAAATTAGAAATTTTTCTGTGACACTGAGGCCACCATCCCTGCTAGTCACAGAAGGGCCAAGGGATATTTTATTGATCACATGCAGCCAAGAACACTGCTTGATGTCTCTCTGATGGGCAGTCCCCTCAGGCACATGGCCTCCAAATGCTCCAGTGGTGAGAATTCACAACAAAGCTGGGAATGCTCTTCAGGACTTCAAAAAGGCAACCCCTGACTCCTTATTCTCCTACCACAGGGCTCAGAGCAGGGCTTGACCACCAGACTGTCCACATAAGTAGAATATGATGTAAGTGATACAGCTATAGTGTCTCTTTTGCCCAGGGTTTGGGGACATTACTTGCATTCAACTTGATTCTGAGTCTGGAGGGAGTGGAAAACATTCTGACCACTTTATTCTGTGATTTTTACATTCATTGCTGCTGAAGATGAAGGAATACTGAGGTGGGTCAGGGTTTCATCTATAGATAGAGATATGATTTGAAGAGAGTGACTACACAGTATCAAAGCAGCCTTACAGAGAGTAACAAAGACCACCACTATACAGAAAAAAAGCTTGGATAGAGATCAGAATGCCTTCCTTTCTCCCAGATGTGAACTTGTTCTGCATCCACAAGGCAGCTCAATCATCCTGTATGTACTAACCATATGCTTATTATATTGCATTTAATTTAAATGCTTGATAGAATTGGTTTCCAGATAGAAATGAAAAAGAACAGCCTCTTGATTTCACTTTAGGTTGAATCTAATGATAATTTGACTCAATTTTGCCTTAATCTGATAGAATTCTAAAATTAGAAACAAGCAGAAACATGTTAAAGGATTTGTCTCTGGGACAAATTTCTACATCAACTAGCTATTGTCATGCTATTATATAATTCATTCATTTTGGTAATGCACCTGCAAACTACCTACTGATACATATAGAATGAACAATTATTCTGTCCCTGCATGCTGAGGGATGGGCATCTCCACGCTTTGAAGGAGAGGGGAGCCAGCAGCTTCTGGCAAAGGCACTGTTTACCTCTAAATCACAGGCTATTTAGATGTTGTTATAACAATTTTCCCTAGTAAAAAATATAACAAAGACTGCTTAGATATTATTATATGACTTCACCTCTTGCCTGTGGATTATACAGATTAAATACTGAGATGTTTTCCTCCTGTGTAAGACAAATACAAATCTTCGTTAGGAGGTTTCTAATGACCTGATTTTGTCAAGGTCCATGCAAACCAATGTGTTTATTACACACCCACTGTGTGCACACAACTGTGCTGAGTGCTAGGAAATATATAAAAATGAACACAATGACATCTCAAATCCTTACAATATCTCAGATATCTAAGGAAATAGGAAGGAAAAATTCCTAAAACCAAGGTCACCCAGGACATTTATGGTAGAGCCAGAAATCATATTAGAACTTCTTTTAGTAGTCTTGTGCTTCCCCCTCAGAAGAAGACTTTTGAAATCTCAAATTGTTTTCAAGAGCATACATAAAGAATGATGGAACCAAATAGGTCCCTTTCCAGACAGAGGTCACTTTCCTGGTCACAGAGGGGAAAAATTTGGAGACTAAGGTGTAGGCTATCATCTCTCTCCAGAATGAGATTTCTCCTATCACCTGACAAACTTTATTCCATCAATAATCTCCATCTCAGGAGAAACTAAGATTGCGGCATAGATAAACACTGGGAAATTGCTGCCTCTCACACCAACTTCAAAAATACAACAAAAAGACAAAATGGACATCATCCAGAACTACAGGGAGGCTGGCTGAGTGGAAATTCTACAACTAGAAGGAAAGAGAAAAGCATACTGAGAGCCAGAGGAGCTGCGGAAGTAAAGTGCAGAGGTACGGAGGCTCGCACACGCAGAAAGGGGCTGGCACCTGAGGACGCGGCTGTCTTTTTGAATTGGGAGGGAGTCACAAGCTCCCGACTGCTTTGAACTCTGGTTCTGGGAAGTCTCTGGGGACCCAGGACTCATATGGGCAGAAACTGGACTTTCTGGCAGCAGGCAGAACTCAGAACTTGAGGTCGGCTTTCCCTCAGAGATGCTTGCAGCAATTACCGGGACACTGAGATGCGCGGCCCCTTAGGGCAGGGCTGAGGATCAGCCATAGCTGCTTGCTCTGCCCTTTGATTCCCTGAGACACCGCCCCACCCAGGCTGCGGCAGAAGCTTTTGGATATGAATGCCCCAACCCTTTGCAGCCTGAAAATTACCTAACTGCAGCTGGGCCAGACAGACCCAGAACTTCCAAGAGAAGGCCCAAGGCCCCACAGCGGCTTGCATTGCTTCACAGCTAGGCCTCATCAGGGTACCTCCAAACTCCAAAAACGGAAGGGGAATCTGCAGTTCTCTTCATAGCTCCTGCTGTGTAACCTCAGGCAGAGGCTAAATTAGCACCTCCTTAGATCCAAGAGCCAGTGTACCCAGTGGTCAGAGGGGGACCATCCAGATTACAACTCCTCAGATCCATAAGGGACACACTCAGGGGGCAGACTCAGTGAGCACCAAAGCCCCACTGAAGCAAGTCTTGCCCCAGAAGGGTGTCTTCAGCACAGAAGTTCTCCCACTGCAGACACAGCTGATTCTCACTGCCAATTGGCCTGGAGGTCAATTCCTCCCTGTGATCCTACAACAATCAAGGCATAACTACAATAAGACTGTGCAAAAAGCCCACAAGGGGGTACACTAAGAGTGTCCACCTCAGGTAACTGGGGAGGCTGAGCCACTGGGCCCTACAGGACACCTAGCACACAAAACTACTCTACCAACACAGGGAAGCATAAAAAATGCGGAGACAAAGAAACAGGACACAAATGAAAGAAAGGGAGGAAAGCAAACGACTGGATATAGAGTTCAAGGCCACGTTTATAAGGTTTTTCAAGAATTTTATGGAAACTGCCGATAAATTTAGTGACACCCTCGATAAATCTAGTGAGACTCTCGAGGATATGAAAAAGGACCGACTAGAAATTAAGCATATACTGACTGAAATAAAGAATAATATACAGAGATCCAACAGCAGACAAGAGGATCCCAAGAAACAAGTCAAGGATTTGAAATACAAAGAAACAAAAAATTCCCAACCGAAAAAGAAAAAAGAAAAATGATTCCAAAAATATGAAGATAGTGGAGCCTCTGGGACAATGTCAAGCGTACCAACATCAGAATTATAGGGGTACCAGAAGAAGAGAGAGGGCAAGATATTGAAAACCTATTTGAAGAAATAATGACAGAAAACTTCCCCTACCTGGTGAAAGAAATAGACTTACAAGTCCAGGAAGCGCAGAGAACCCCAAACAAAAGGAACCCAAAGAGGACCACACCAAGACACATCATAATTAAAATGCCAAGAGCAAAAGACAAAGAGAGAATCTTAAAAGCAGCAAGAGAAAGACAGTCAGTTGCCTATAAGGGAGTACCCATACGGCTGTCAGCTGATTTCTCAACAGAAACCATGCAGGCCAGAAGAGAGTGGCAAGAAATATTCAAAGTGATGAATAGCAAGAACCTACAACCAAGATTACTTTATCCAGCAAAGCTATCATTCAGAATTGAAGGTCAGATAAAGAGCTTCACAGATAAGAAAACGCTAAAGGAGTTCATCACCACCAAACCAGCATTATATGAAATGCTGAAAGGTATTCTTTAAGAAGAGGAAGAAGAAAAAGGAACTCTTACCATTTGCCACAGCATGGATGGAACTGGAGAGCGGATAAATACCACATGATCTCACTCATTTGTGGAATATAATGAACAACATAAACTGATGAACAAGGACTGATCCAGAGACGGAGAGGCATTGATTGTACTGTCAGGCCTTGGAGGGAAGGTAGGGGAGGGTGGGGGTAAGGGGGAAAGATCAACCAAAGGACTTATATGCAAGCATATAGGCCTAACCAATGGACACGGACAGTGGGGGGGGGGGGTGAGGGCATGAGCGGGGTGGAGGGGGGTAGAGGGTAACGTGGGGGATAAGGACACATATGTAATATCTTAATCAATAAAAAATATATTTAAAAAAAATTAATAAAAAATAATCTCCATCTCCTATACACACCAAGCCTCTCTTTGACCACTAGGTCCTTCTCAGTGCAGAATTTGATCAACTTCTTTATGTCAAAACTAATCATATAAACAAGAAAAGTCTTACCTGAACCCTGAGTGCCTCCTGCATATGTACATAACTCAATCTTTCTCCTTCCCTTCACAGCTAGACTCCCAAAAGGAGTTGTCTGCACTTACTGCTTTTGATTATTTATCTAAGTTTTGCCTCAGGCACCAGCAATTTGCCACCACACTACTGAGATCACTCTCCTGAGACCACTAACAGCCACTTTCTGTCCTCGATCTCAGGGCTGCAATGGTCCCATTGACAGTTTCCTTTATCTTGACTCTCTCCTCACCACTGCCTCCATGACACCACCCTTTCTAACCTCCTTCCTCTCAGACCGCTCATTCATGGCCCACTTCACAGGCACCTCTTCTCCACCCACCATTTCAGTATTGTTCTTTCCCAGGATTCCATTCTTGGTCCTCTTGCTTTTTCAATCTCCCAGAGAACCAGGGAGAATGGAAATAATATGAGCTTCTGAGACACTGTTTGTCTGTATCCAACTAGTTAATCCCAGTTCAATGAGGGAGAAGGATGGTCTTCATTTCTCTATAGCTTTATCTTCAAGACTAAGTTCAGTGCCTGGAACGTAATTGGTACAAAACAAATATTTTTATGTGTGTGAATGATTTAATAAATCAGTGATTTTCCCCCAGGTTATTCAGGGAAAAGATGGGGTTAGAATTAAGGTGTTTCTCAACAAGCATTTAACCAATTCTTTGGACAAAATGGAAAGGCTTTCTTTGTTCAGCAGTCATTGAAGTTGTCAGAAGAATTTTTTTTTCCAAATAACAAACATAAACACTCTTACTTTAAAAGAGCAGCAAAATTAGATTTTCAATTCATCCATTTTTCCCCCTATATCTATTCCTCACCTCAGCTTCTTATAAATGAACATATTTTTATTTCTTGATGATTTTATCCTTTCCACTTGTCAGATAATCATTTTTTCCTCTGTATATGTATGTTTAATGGGTATTTTTACTTGACTACTCCAATTTCTAAAACTTCTTACTAAAAGCAAACATCTTTATTTTTTTAAAATTTTTTCCCCCAAACATCTTTAGTGTGATGCTATATCGCCGATTAGGAAGAGCAAATTTTTATGATGGGAAGTGTATGTCTCATAGTTTCAGACTGTTGTGATTGTGAGAAAGAGAATAAATTCATTCACCTGATCTCATAAATGTGCTAGAAGTTTTAAATTAAACAAATACCGCTTCTCCCTGTGCAGAACTGGGGAGAGAGCCTCAGAGTATCGATGTTCAATATAAGCCACTCCATCCCAGCCTTCACATCAACTCTGGTAGAAGGAAATGCCACTCCAATACTCTGCATTCTGGCAACAGCCCTCACCCGTCCTCTTCACCTACAGGACTAGCCTCTCCCACCTGCTCTGTTTTGACAACCCCAGCACTAATTTTATCATGCTATTTGTTTTATATGAGTCCAGGTCATCTCTCCTCCCACCCACACTAATCCCAAGCAATTCCGCATATCCTACTTTTAGATTTTATCTTAGTCCTTCCCTTTCCACCAGTTCTTTGAAACTCATGTTCCACCATCAGAAAATCTCAGTCTTCATGGACATTTTCTTCACTGTCCTGCTCTCACTGTAAGGTGGCAATCCCCTCCTGACTCTGCTTGTACTTTGGCCTTCTCAAACGAAGGCTGTTTTCTCTCTCATTGGGAGTGGAGATGGTCCTTGCTTCTCATTGCCTCCTACAGACCGTTCTTCCTCTTTCCTCCTTTCCAGCAAATATCAATTAGACTTTGAGTCATCAGAATTTGTCATGTACTACCTCGTTAGCTGGTATCACCCACTGACTCCCCCTAATTATTTGAAAACTTTACCTTTGGTTTAGGTTCCTCATGAAACAGAGTCTGGGATATTTGCATGCAGGAAGTTTATTGGGGAGTGCACTATGGAGCAACACTTGTAAGGTAGTGAAGGAAGTAGGATTAGACTAAGGAGAAATTGATCTATGAGGTAGCTGTGAGGCCTAAGCTCATGCCATGGGAGGCATAAGAGTTGGAATTTTCATTTCCTTCAGAGTCTGTCCCAATTGATGGTGTCACCTGAATCTTTTCAAGGACCTACTTCTTTTGAAGTGAAATCTCTTAGGTTCAAAGGCAGGGTGGCCTCATAGTTTCCAGAGACCAATGAACTGTGATACACTAGCTATTGAAGGTGTGGAAGAGATGAGAACAGAGCAGACATGGAACCAGAAGTGGGCGCAGCAGGTGGCATCAGTTATGTCGGAGTCAGAATTGAAATGGTGATGCAAGTGAGTCACAAGACAGCAGTGATATCTACTTCTTCCAGTGGAAGTTGTACTGGCATGGCATGGGAGGTTAAGAGTCACTCTCGTAGTCTGTCCTTCTTACATAGGGGCAGAGCCTTATAGCCTTCACCTTTGTCCCATCAGTCCTACCCAGCTTAGTTCTGGAATATATTTGCAGCAGAATGAGCTCAAATCAGGTACTAAGAGTTTACCCTCCCAAGCACATTAGCATTTTATAACTCCATTTGTATAGAATTAAACATTTATCCAGACCTACCTTTCTCAGACTTAAAAACAAACAAAAATGCAGACTTAAAAAAACAAATAAAAATATTAAAAATGTACCTTTAAACATTGAACACTTGACAAAATAGTGGGGAACTGCCAGACAAACTCTGAGAGAAAGTCAGATCCCAGGGAGCTAAGGAAAGTCACTGAGTACCAACTGTGCCCAAGGGCATCTGCCGCTGTTTGGCCAGATACCAGGAAACGAAGCTTTGATTCAGCAGCCTCAGGGGTAGGGGGACAGAAATCAAGTCCTTCACCAGAGAATTCTCCCAACATTCAATAATGAAATATTTCAATGATAAAATTGTTAGGCCTATAGGGCAATACAATACTTCATGGCCATTTGTAAGCTTCCCGCCACAGGAAAACAAAAGGCCAGGAAAAACTGGCTGGACACCAGGAGTCAGACCATAGAAGAAATGGAACCTGTCCTGAAGGCACCTGATCGCCTGATCGCACACCTGCATTCCGTCTGCATTCCAAGCCCACCAGTTCAGCCCCCAGACCCTCTGACAACAAGTTTCCCGCCAGTGACTGCATATAAGGATGAAACTCCAGCCCCTGGGTGCTGCCATCATTGACCCAATGTCCCCGTGGCTCAGTGCTATGCAGCGTTTCCCTTGGTATGTCCTATCCCCGTTCCCTTTCTTTAAATAAATTCAATTTTCTTTCATCACCATCTGAGATGACTATTTACTAGTAGCCTATCTGTGCACACCATCCACCATGTTCACCTTTCAAAAATCATTCTGGAAAAACTCTTCCAGAGACTAGAAAGAGGGAACATCTTCCAAATTATTTTATGTAGCTAGTGTATCATTGATTCCAAAACTCAATAAGACTAGTATTCCAAAGGAAAAATAGAGGCTAATCTCAACCTATGGAAATAGTTGCAAAACCCAGGCATGTGAGATTAGTTTAACAGTAAAATCAATCAATGTAATTCATCACAACAAAAGATTGAAGTAGCCCTGGCCAAGTGGCTCAGTTGGTTGGAGCATCATCCTGTACACCAAAAAGTCACGGGTTCAATTCCCAGTCAGGGGACACATGCCCCAACCAGGTTCCATCCCTGGTTGGGGCATGTATAGGAGGCAGCTGATCAATGTTTCTCACATTGATGTCTCTCTCTCTCTCTCTCTCTCTCTCAACATATCCTTGGGTAAAGATTAAAAAAAAAAGTTGAAGTAGAAAAATCATATGAACAACTCAAAAGATAAATATAGCTTACATGCACTATTACAGTTCAATGGAATATTACACACCAATGATAGTGAGTTAACTATGGCTAAATGCCACAATCTAAATGAATCCTTCATATAATGTTAGCAAAAGAAGAAATTAAAGAGCACCTCTAGCACAACTCCATTTTTGCAGTTTTTAAAAACAGGCCAAATGTAATTACATTGTTTAGGAATGTATGCATAGCTGGTAAAACCATAAAGAAAAGAAAGTTTTACTGTTACCTTTGGGAAAGAGGGAAGGGGCTGTGAATTGCATGGGCTACATGGCAAGTACTATCAATGTTTTATTTCATGATTTAGGTGGTGGTTACTTAGGTGTTCACTTAATGACTGTAATTGCACTTCTAAATATGTATCCTATAGTTCACACCCAAACATTTTTTTTAAGAAAACTTTTCAAGACTCAAAGAAATAAAGCTCTCAGGGCTGCATTGTAGGCACTGTGTCTAACAAGTAGCAGGAAAGATATTTTTAGGTAAGGTGGGTAGACCCATAGTCCCCCTCAGCCACATGACATACCCAACTGTTTACTCTGCTACTCACACAGGCAACCTTGCCCTCCTCAATCTACCTCACTAGACTGGAAAACCTGGTACTTGTCATTTATGCAGCTGCCTATTGATTTCGACATAATCTTTCAGAACAACCAAACCATCATTACTGTTACTGCAACCATAACACATCTTAAATTTAAATTAAAAGCATAATAATTATTTTCATTTAAAAATTTTTGAATTATACAAACCAATGTATGCAATCCCCAAGCAGCTAAGATGATTGTTCATGCCTTGTAGTTTGTCTGGTCATGGGTCATAAGAAATAATAAAACACACTGAAAAAAGTCAATGACAGAAAATAAAAAGGCAAAACTTAGTAATTTTTTTTTTTTAATGATAGCAGCAGTTCATCAGAGAAGAGCCTAGGAGTTGCCATGGCACCAGTTATACAGGAAAGTGAGTGTCTAGCCTCTAAGTTTCCTTTTTCGCTTTGCTAGTGCCGACACTAAAAACCAAAGAATAGTCCCAGAAGATGTGTAAAACCTACAATGTTTATGAATTAGCCTCAGTTAACTCGTACAACAACCTTGAGTTTCTAAACAAATAATGTGCTGATGAATGTTAAAGAGAGAAGAGACATCTCTGATGAGTTTACAATGCATCCAGTTCCAAGAAAATATAATAATATGGCATATGGTTGGGTTTACTGCTGGTCGCTCCATATCAAACCTGATTAGCATCATGTGTAGTTTCAAGCGCTGAATTTTGCACAATCTTTATGACATTTTACTGTAATACATCTAATTTCAGCCTTCGTAATCCTGGTCTCCAATCAGCATACACATAATAGGTAGTATAATACACTGGTTAAGATAGTGATGTTTGGGATTAGATAGACCTAAGTTCAAATTCCAACACTGCCACTCATTTGCTGGGCAATCTTTGGTGACTTATTGAATATTTTCAAATTCCTCATTTGTCAAATGGAGATAACTATAATTATAATTATAATCCCTCTTATAAGATGTTGTGAGGGTTAAGTGAGATAATGTGTATAAAAGCACTTGGTACATATTAAACACCATAAATATTAAATTTTATTATACATAAAGTACTGCTCATGACCTATAGGCATAGATATTTTAAGCAATTTTTTAAATTACAGAAAAATTGAAGTTCTTAGAATTGTAATCTCAGCCATTTCATTCTACTTCCGTTTCTATTCCTGATTTGGTGTCGTTATTTTCTCAATTAATACTTGGAAGTACTACTCCAAGACAATTTGGCCAGCTTTCCTCTGGAGCTCTTTCTGCTTTATTATGCTTCTGCTTGGATCCCAATCTTACTCATAATTAAGAGTGGCAAGTTCTGCCCTAACTGGTTTGGCTCAGTGGATAGAGCGTTAGCCTGCGGACGAAAGGGTCCCAGGTTTGATTCTGGTCAAGGGCATGTACCTTGGCTGTGGGCACATCCCTAGTAGGGAGTGTGCAGGAGGCAGCTGATCGATGTTTCTCGCTCATTGCTGTTTCTAACTTCTATCCCTCTCCCTTCCTCTCTGTAAAAAATCAATAATAAAAAAAAAATAGTGGCAAGTTCTGAGAGACAGGCTCATCTTAATTCCTATTTGTCTATAGTTTGGTAAGTAAGAAAAATAAAGGATATACATATGTCACATCTGTAAAGATAAAAAACATAGAAGATTGGGCAACAGCTGGCAAAATGTTAAAATCAATAAGAATAATGAACTCAAGAATAATGTGAGATGACAACCCCATGGCAAAAATTAAAACACTAATTCCAAAAGCTATATGCACCCTATGTTCATTGCAGCATTATTTACAACAGCCAAGGAAACAACCTAAGTGTCTGAATGGATAAAGAAGATGTGGTGCATATATATGATGGAATATTCTTCAGCCATAAAAGGAATGAAATCTTGCCCTTTGTGAAAGTGTGCATTGACCTAGACTGAGGGTATTATACTAAGTTAAATGTCAGACAGAGAGAGACAAATATATAATTTCACTTATATGTGGGATCCAAAAAACAAAATAAATGAACAAACAGAAAAAACTCATAGATACAGAGAACATTTAGATAGTTGCTAGCTGGGAGAAGTGTTGGGGGGGATGAAAAAGGTGAAAAGGATTAAGAAGTACAAATTTCCAGTTACAAAAATAGTCACTGGGGTGTAAAATACAGCTTAGAGAATATAGTTAATAATGTAATAATTATGTATGCTGTCCTGTGGGTATTGGACTTATTGGAGCGATCAATTTATAAAGTAGTTAAATGTCTAATCACTATGTTGTATACCTGAAACTAATATAATATTGTATGCCAACTGTAATTTAAAAATAAACTTTTAAAAATTTTAGTTAAAAACATGCAGAAAAGGCTGGTAAGGTCTGATAAATAGAAGAGGATTATGGTAAGGCTTATTGTGTCCACTCGTTCTATAGGCAAAGAAAGGTCATAACCAGCCAACTGAGGTCCCATTCATTTGGTCCAAGGAATTCTGGTAGTACAACAGAGAAGGATTTGGAGAACAAAGAGTGAGTTTCTTGACACCAAAATAAAACTTTGACCATCAGCTAACAGCTATGGGTTAGGAATACAAACTTGAGCCATGCTGCTTGCCTTTTATTATTATTATTATTATTATTATTATTATTATTATTATTGAAGTATGAGATTGTCTGAGTAGAATATATGGGGTGTTATCCAAGGCGTCTCTTGAGATAAACTTAACCATGCAGTTGTTGCAACATTAAGTAGTTGCTATCAGAGACTACTCTAAACAAGCCGGACTGACGGTGGGCAGCATCATCGGACCTTATATTAATACTAGTAGCCCTCTGCACGAATCCATGCACGGGTAGCTCGCTGCCGCTTGCTTCAGCTGGCCACCCCGTCCACAGCCACTGACAGCTCTCCCCCGCTTTTAGCTCACTGCCCCGCCCTCCTGTACCTCTCTGCCGCTTGTAGATTAGTCGTGAAGTTACAGCATCCTGGCTAATTTGCATATTCCTCTATTATTATATTAGATAGTTACGACTGCCGGAGGAATTACGCCACATAAATATATGCAGTTGCAAAACACACAGCACTTTATTACTCACACCAATTCCTGGTGCCGTGGGTACAGGCTTAATGGGGTCCCCAAAGCGTGGCTTCCTCTGGAGGCAGCTATAGTGCTGTCTGGTGGCTGGCAAAGTCAGGTCAGGAATGGGTTTCCATGGCTTTTACCACCCGAGATCTCACGCAGACTCTTTCCTGACTCAACCTCGTCTCCAACAGGTCAGGGAGTTGAGTCATGGCTGGATGGGGGGTATTAGCCGTCTTCTGCCCTTAGGCGTGGAGCAGGACGGGAGCGAGTGTGGATGGCCAGTCAATCTGGGCTTCTTCTGGAGGCGAATCATCATCTCTGGTTTGAGTCCCCGTTATATAGCCAGGTTGTTTACCCACGGCAGTCCAGTGCTTATCAATTAGGATGCAAAACAAGTTTCTATCAACGTGCCACAGGTATGCACTTAAAAACATGTTTTCAACCACAGTAAGTTCAAAGCAAGCCCTTATCTAGGGGGTACACTCTTCTAAGTTACTTCACAAACATGATTTTTCTAGAAATGTTTAAAACATCACACAGGTGTTTGTCACACTAAGTTTCACACAAATATTTTTCTACCATGACAGACAGACCTATAGAAGCACAGAAGTTTTGTGTACAGCTTGATGTGTTTTCACAAAGTGAACACATTCATGGACCTACTACTCAATCAGGTAAAAAAATAGAACATTATCAGCACAGCAGAAACCTTCCTTAGGCCCCTTCCCAGCCATTGCTTTCCTATTATTGTCAATTAGTTTCGTCTATCTTTTTACTTGGTAAATAGTTTACATATCTTTAGACAGAGATACAATATATAATCCTGTGTTTGATTTCTTTTCATCAACAATATTCTTGTGATGTGAGACAGTACTTTATAATAAGAAATATAGATTTGGTCTTTGACCTTGTTCCTGGCATAAAGCTCCTAAAACCCTTGAGATCTCCTAAGCGGTGAGGTCGATAAAGGTGTCTTCTGTTAATGGAGTGATTTTTGGAAAGCCCTGAGGTAACCTAAGAATGGGACTGGTTGCCAGGGGACCCGACTTTAGTGATTAGAGAGTTGGAACTCTCAGTCCCAGACCCCCAACTTGATGGGGTAGAAGGAGCAGAGAGGGGCTGGAGGTTGAATAAACCATCAATAACCAATGATTTAATCAGTCATGACTTTGTAATGAAGCCTCCATAGAACCCTCAAAGGAGGTTTTGAGCTGGTGAACAGGTGGATGTGCTGGGAGAGTGGTGTGCCCAGAGAGGGCGTGGAAGTTCCATGCCCCTTCCCCATCTCTTTCATCTGGCTGTTCCTGAGTTATATACTTTTATAATAAACCAGTGGACTAGTAAGTAAAATGTTTCTCTGAGTTCTATGATCTGCTTTAGCAAATCAACTGAACTCAAGGAAGAGGTTGTTGGAACACCTAATAGATAGCCAGTCGGTTAGAAGCACAGGTAATGGCCTAGACTTGTGACTGGTATCTCAAAGGGGCAGGGACCTCACGCTATCTCTGGGTAGATAGTATCAGGATTGAGTTGAATTATAGGACACCCAGCTGGTGTTATATAATTGCTTGGTGGTGTGGGGATATATCCCTCTGAACACATTGGAACTGGTGACCAGAACCTTTAGAAACTCGCCCATGTTGTGTACACTTGTGGTTTGTTTATTCTCATTGCTATATAGTATTCTCTCATACAAAAATTTTAAAAATCCTCTTACTGTTGATGGACAATTGGGTTGTTTCCATTTGGGGAGTTTTACAAGTGGTGCTGCAATAAAGTCTTATACTTGTCTGTTGGTATACAGTTATACAAAATCCCCTGCATTTTGCAAACCAGTATCTCCATTTTGCCAAAGTGGTTTTGCCAAATTGTACTCTCACTGTAATATATGAGACTTCCAGATGCTTTCCATTCTTACTTGGTATGTCTGTCTGTCTTTATTTTTTTTAAATATATTTTATTGATTTTTTACAGAGAGGAAGGGAGAGAGAGATAGAGAGTTAGAAACATCGATGGGAGAGAAACATCAATCAGCCGCCTCCTGCACATCTCCTACTGGGGATGTGCCCGCAACCCAGGTACATGCCCTTGACCGGAATCGAACCTGGGACCTTTCAGTCCACAAGCCGACACTCTATCCACTGAGCCAAACTGGTTTCGGCTGTCTGTCTTTTTAATTTTAGCCTTACTGGTGGGTGTGCAGTGTTAGCTCACTATGGTTTTGATTTTCATTTGCTTTTTTTTCTTTTTTTAAAAAATATATTTTATTGATTTTTTACAGAGAGGAAGGGAGAGGGATAGAGAGCTAGAAACATCGATGAGGGAGACACATCGACCAGCCGCCTCCTGCACATCTCCCACTGGGGATGTGCCTGCAACCAAGGTACATGCCCTTGACCCAAATTGAACCTGGGACCTCTCAGTCCACAGGTCGACGCTCTATCCACTGAGCCAAACCAGTTTGGCTGATTTTCATTTTCTTGATCAATAATAAGGTTGAGCATATTTTCATGTTTACTGACCATTTGGTTATCCTCTTTTGTGAAGTGCTTGTCCAAACTTTTTGCACATTTTTCTATTGTATTGTTTTTCGTATCGATTGGTAAAAATTTATTAACATTATATATATATTCAAAGGTTCATAAATAGCCAAAATAAAACCAATGAATCACTGGAGTACCAAGTAGTGAACATTTTTCTGTGCTCACACCAAAAAGACAGTTTATAAATTAGGGTCACTCAAACCAAAACATGAAATGAGGTTCAAAGAAGTGACCAAAGCAGACGGGTTTTATACTTTTTAAACAAAGAAACAATTGTTTGTGAAGGATTACAAAAAAAGGTTTGGTCTTGGGGTAGCACATTACTGAAGTAACACAATTTGTACAACCTCACCACCCTGAATTCTCCATCTCTGGTGATAAGGACACCTCTCTTTCTCTTGCTACAGGAAGGGTAACTTTCACATGGGGGGGGGGGGTTTGCAAAGGAGGGTCAGTTTATCCTTCTTACACTGACTGTTTCTTAAATAACTTTAATTCAAAATAATCAATATGCCAAAGTGGCATATTCTGGGGTTCCCTGCCCTGAATGCCATCATTAGTCTTGCAATATAAGCTACATTAAGCTTTGCTTGTGTGACTAAACTGGCCCATCTGCTCAGGGAACCGTCAAGGCTGGTCCCTATTGGCTTTTGATTTTAACAATATATAAAAATTATTCTGGATGTGATTCCATTGTCAGATATCGATAATGCAAATATCTTCTCTCAAACATTGTTTTTGGGTTTTATTTTTACTCCCTTAACAGTGCCTTTTGAACAATAGAAGTCCTAGTTCTAATGCAGTCCAACTGATCAATGGCATAGTGGTTAAGAAAGCAGGCTCTGAATTTGGACAGATGTAGGTTAAAATCCCAATTCTGAATCTTTAAAAAAAAATTTTTTAAATTGATTTCAGAGAGGAAGGGAGAGGGAGAGAGAGATAGAAACATCAATGATGAGAGAGAATCATTGATTGGCTGCCTCTGGCACACCCCCTATTGGGGATTGAGCCCACAACCCATGTATGTTCCCTTGACTGGAATCAAACCTAGGACTTTTCAGTCCACAAGCCGACGCTCTATCCACTAAGCCAAACCGACGAGGGCCCCAGTTCTGACTCTTATTAACCTGTGTGACCTGGGCAAATTGTTTTATCTCTCTAAGCTCAATTTCCTTATCTATAAAATGGGAATAGTGATCTCATCTCCCACATGGCACTGCTGTGAAGATTAAATAGGATAATTTGTGTGAAGCCCTTAGAACACTATTAGGTAGGAAAACTGTTGTTATTATGCTCCACATCATTATCAATGTATTACTCATCATTTTATTTCTTGTTAAAATATCCATGTACTAAAACTACAATTTTAGCCGAAACCGATTTGGCTCAGTGGATAGAGCGTCGGCCTGCGGACTGAAAGGTCCCAGGTTTGATTCCGGTCAAGGGCATGTACCTGGGTTGCAGGCACATCCCCAGTAGGAGGTGTGCAGGAGGCAGCTGATCGATGTTTCCCTCCCATCGATGTTTCTAGCTCTCTATCTCTCTCCCTTCCTCTGTGTAAAAAATCAATAAAATATATTTTTTTAAAAAACTACAATTTTAAAAGGTTCATATCATGGGGTAAATATAATTAATTTGTTCATATTAACTTCAATATAGAAACATAATTTCCTGGTGCTGTTTGATAGTGCACTGCAGGCCTGGATCAGGAGTGGAGAAGAAAAGAATTTTCTCACTGTCTAGAATCTATAAGACTAGAAAGCACTTGATTTGCCAGCACAGTTGATGTTAAATCTTCATTTGTCTACCCCAATTTCATGTTTAATCATGTTAGTTATGCTTAATTCAGTGAAATTCCACTGCACTGTGTAGATATTTTGTTGATAAAAACCCCACGTACTTTATTATCCTCCCTTTAATATCACTGGGGAAACATTTTTGTCATCACATTTAAACACTTGTTCATCTAGATTCACCTGAAATTTCATTAAACAATTCCCTGGAAGTAAAGTAGGCATTTCTGGGAATTTGCTGAAAACACTATGGTATCAATCAGTGTGCTGTGGTCTTGATTTTTAAATGATACTCTTGTTCCCCAAGATACTAGGGCAAACTGAGAACTAGGGTTGTTTAGCTAGTGAACTTGTAATACAACCAAAACAAACATGAAGACAACCAAAGTGGGAAGGGGAATGAGTTGATATTGTGAGGGTGGTCTTAAACATTATAAACCGACTCAATGCTTTCAATATTGTTTCACACACACCATCTTTCTATAAAGGTCATGCAGAGACTGGCCATCTGGAATGAAACTGGACACAATGAGTCACAATGGATGCAATGTATGACTTGGTATTTACTGAGCATGTTCCACAGCCAAACACCTTTCCTGTGCTTCATGTGAATTATCTCTTTTAACCTTCCCAACAGTCCTCCAGGAGTACCATTTTGTACCCATTGCACAGCTAAAGAAACTGAGTCTTAGAAAGAATAAATAATTTGACCACAGTCACATAATCAATAAATAATAAGCCAGGATTCAAACCTCGTTAGCCAGACTCAAGGTCTGGCACTCTTTACTCAAAATATACTCTGCTCTGTTTGCATTCTGTCAGAAGACACTTCACTTTTGGAGAAGACTTGAACAGCGCTTCTCAAGGTGTACTCAGAGAGAGATTAGTTATAGTTATGTACCCCTGCCACAACCGTGATAACCTCACCAGCTTAATCATCAGCCAGGTCACAGTGAATCCATAAAGTCTCTTGATTTCTACATATCCAGTAAGACACACCACAAAGCATGCAAAAGTACAACCAAGACCCTAAGCCATTCTAGACGCGTTTGTTCAGAAGAGATGTCACTGAAAACCCTTTGATCAGGTATTTCTATTATCCTTGTAATAGTCTTCTAAGCTGCTTCTCTAATAATCACTTAATTATCATCGGCCTGAACCCAGTATCATCACAAAGATTAGAACGAGGCAATGCAGTAGATTTCAAAAGCACAAAAATGGGAAATAAAGATA
This sequence comes from Myotis nattereri, assembly GCF_964212035.1. Taxonomy (NCBI): domain Eukaryota; kingdom Metazoa; phylum Chordata; class Mammalia; order Chiroptera; family Vespertilionidae; genus Myotis; species Myotis nattereri. The sequence continues at coordinate 69,228,985 of NC_138086.1, forward strand.
GGAAGAAGAGACTCAATAAGAATAAAGGAGTGGACAGAAATAAAGCATACATAGTTGGGATGTAGACTAGGTAAAAAGGCATAAATCCCTTTCTTTGTGACTCTTTGATGTGCTGTTTTGATGGTTTGTTCTGCTCTATTCAATTGTTAAAATGGTTGATTGAAAAAGACTTTGTGAGTGACCAAATATTCAATCTGATTTAGTGATCTTGACAACCTAATCTGGATATTTTTTCAGTGAAGTACAAATCTCATTACTATATATTCCAGTTATCTTTTGCCATGTAACAATGCCCCACCCCCCACACCCCAGACAACAACAATAACAACAACAACGTCATGGCTTAAAATAATAGCAATCATTTATTTGTGTGCAGGGCTTTGCAGAGGTGGCTTCACTGCTCCCCACAGCCCTGCTGGGGAAACTCAACTAAGGGTTGAAGGATCCATTTTCAGGATGGTTCACAGCCAGGGCTGTAGGGTGGTGCTTGCTGTTCAGCCAGGACTATGGAATAAAGGGTCTCAGTTCCTTATCTTACGGACTTCTCCACAGGCTGTTTGGACTTCCTCATAGTTTGGTGTCTGACTTCCAAGAACAGAGGTCTCAGGAGAACCAGATACAAGCTGTTGCCTTTTAATGGCCTGGCCTCAGAAGTCACAATGCATCACTTCTACTGTCATCACAAGTCGGGTCGTTCCCACCTCTCGACAGAAGCATTAAAACCACACATTAAGAAGAGCATGTGGGATGGGAGCTATTGCTATGACCATTTCTGGAAAGTGCAACCTGCCACACCATATGTGTTCATTCATTCAGTCAATAAATATTTACTGAGCACTAAATTAGGAGTTATATTTTCAATGGTGAAGAAGAATATACACTTACTGTCTGGTGAGGGAAGTACACATTATTCAAATAGTTACATACTTAGATTTCCTAATATATATAAAGAGCTAGGTGGCGTCACAACCAAACGGCGACCAGTCCCCATGAAGTTCATGGAGCACCTCTAGGTCCCCCCCTCCCCTAACCCCCAAGCTGCTTACCATGAGGGGGGCTGGCGGCGGGGCAGCAGTGGCGGGCTGCTTCGCAGGGTGGCCGTGAGCTTAGGGAAGCAGTCACCCAGGTGGCAGCGAGTTTCGAGAAGCAGTAGAAGGGCGGGGGCGTTCCGTGGAGTAGTCACGGGGTGGGGGGGAGCCTTGCGGAGTGTCCTGGGGCAGGGAGCTTCACATAGCGTCGCAGGGTGGCAGAGGCCATGAGATGGAGGCCAGGCTAGGCCTAGGGACCCTAACTGTGCACGATTTTGTGTGTGCTGAGCCTCTAGTCCAGCCGTGGGCAAACTACGGCCCGCGGGCCGGTCCGGCCCGTTTGAAATGAATAAAACTGTTGAAAAAAAAGACCGTACCCTTTTATGTAATGATGTTTACTTTGAATTTATATTAGTTCACACAAACACTCCATCCATGCTTTTGTTCTGGCCCTCCGGTCCAGTTTAAGAATCCATTGTGGCCCTCGAGTCAAAAAGTTTGCCCACCCCTGCTCTAGTCTATATATGTAAAAGCCTAAGCGGCCGTTACAACCGAATGACTAGTCTACCAGTCACTATGATGTGCACTGACCACCAGGGGGCAGACACTCAATGCAGGAGCTGCCCCCTGGTGGTCAGTGTGCTCCCATAGCCAACCTCCTGTGGCCCCTCCCCTTGGCTCGTCCCGCCCCTGGCTAAGGCTCCAGGCACTGGAGAATTTGGGTATGGGAAGCCTGTAGGAGGAGAGCACCCCCAATGCTGATCGAGACAAGTAGCAGCTCAGAGGGGGCAGAAGGGGCAAGGCAACAGCCTGATTGCAAAGATGTAAAGTAAGCACCACCGCCATCTTACCTCTGCCACCGCTCCGCTCACCCTTCTGCCCCCGTCAGCCACTTCTAGCTTGGCCCCATGCCTTTCCCGGCTCCCAACCACTGACTGGCTAGCGCTCCTATAGGCAGTGTGCCACTGTTGGCTGAAGTCAGCTACTATCATGCTTGGGGGCGGAGCCCCAAGAAAATGTGCAGGTGAGCTAGGAGAGATGACCTGTCTGTCTGTCAGCACTCTGCCCTGGGGAGAGTGAGGCAGCCCAAGTGCAGGCAGTGAAGTAGAGCTGTATTTCCACCTCAGAGCATAGCTGGTGTTCAGGCCATTTGTGGGCGCTCTGTCTGTGGCCTTTGCTTGCCGCTACCTCAGCACATCTACACAACTAGATCGGAGCTGGCTGGCCAACCTCCTATGGTCCCGCCTCCCCCAGTTCCCATCCCCCCCCCCCCAAGAATTCATGCACCGGGCCTCTAGTCCTATCTAATAATAGCCAAAATGGTAATTAACCGTACCTTCACTACACCTCCCATTGGCTAATCAGGGCAATATGCAAATTAACTGCCAACATAGATGGCGGTTAATTTGTGTATACCGGCTGGGAGCGTAGCAAGCCAGGCGGTCGAAAACAAGCCGGGCGGCAGAGGCGGGAGCAAAACAAGCTGGGCGGCGGAGGGAGGCAGGAACGAAACAACCCAGGCTGGGCAGCGGAGGGAGGCGGGAACGAAACAAGCCGGACACCCCCGGAGGGGTCCCAGACTGCGAGAGGGCACAGGCCGGGCTGAGGGATGCCCCCCCCGCCCCCCGCCCCAAGTGCACAAATTGTTGTGCACCAGGCCTCTAGTATAATTATAACGGTGATACATTGTGCAAATGGAGGATCACAAGGGAGGTATAAGAGGTCAGCAAAGGCTTCTTTCTGGAAAAATACATGAGTTAAACTTAGATTTTAAGGAAATATAAATTTCTCAAAGAGCATTCCATGCCCAGGGAACAGAATGTGAAAAGATGCTATAGCAGAAGGACATAGTGAGAACAAGGGCACAAAGAAGGCTTGTGTGGCTGTAGAAGCGAGTGACAAAGAGACTAGAATAAGTTGAGGCTGATAGTAGTGTCCAGGCAGGCGCATGCTAAGGCATTTTGCTTTTAGTCTCAGAGCAATGAGAAGCCTTGAAGTGCTTTAAGCAGAGGCAATGGCATAATCAGATTTGCATTTCAAAAAGTATGCTGTCCTTGGTGTGAAGGATAAATAGGAGAGAGTGAAAGATAGGAGGAAAATGATGTTCAGGCAAAAGGTAATGAATAACTTAGACCAGCCCAGTGGAAAAGATGGAGAGAATGGAACAGATGCAAGAAACAGATAGGAGGTCTGACATTTACTTGGATCTCTCCAGAATTACAGGACTTCAGTCCCTCTAGAGTAAAAGGGGTCAAACCCTAATAACCTTTGAGTCCATACCACTTAGCCCAGCATCTAGAATTTTAGAGATAATTAATGAATGTTTATTGGAAGGATGAATGGATGAACGAACAGAAGAATGAATAAGAAAACCTCTTAGTTGATTCTAAGTTCTCCTACCTCAGTGCCCTTATTCCTGTCATTCTCTCTTCTTATAATATTCTCTCTGCTTGTTCTTACTTCTCTCCATCTCCTCACCCAGGGAGCTTTCTTGAATCTCAGGCTAGTTAGATGGTTCCCCTTTGTCCCTCCAATGGCATCTGAAAGAATTTCCTGAACTTGTGGAGCTTACATTCTAGTGTGTGATGCTAGGCTCCAAGGAAAGCCAAAGCACAGTATTGTCCAACTGTGCAAAGGAAAGTTCTACAGTAGTTTTCTTTTTTAAGAAGTGATGAGGACTGAATCGCCACAGAGCACCTTGTAGTCTAAACACTGCAGCCTCTTCAAAGCCTGTATCATAGCAACCATGGCCACACTCACAGTGCGAGAGAACTTACTTGAGTTTATCTTGTTTCTATGCATATCAACTTGCATACAGTTGATTAGTATTAGTGAATAAATAATATTTAAGAAAAAGATGTTTATTAGGTAGTATCTTTAAATTTTACAGTTATATTCTGCAAATGTTAATTCGAATTTTATTAGTTTAGTGGCTTGACATATTTAATTTGTAAATTTCTTTTGGATTGATCATTGCATGAGCAGGTTTTTAAAGAGGTATAAGAATTAGGAATTTAAACTCAATTTTTGAACAGTCTTATTGAAGTATAATTTACATGTCATAAAATGTAACCATTGTAAGCACGTAGTTCAATAATTTTTTAGTAAATTTCTACAGTTGTACAACAATCACCATAACCTAGTTTGAGAACTGTTAAATGTCCCCCAAAAGAAAGTGAAGGGGTTAGCTAAAGAACATATATGCACACCCCATGGACATGGACATGAACGATAGTTTGGTGAAGGCCAAGGGAGGGGAAGGCAGGGGTGTGTGGAGGTGGGCAAAGGTGGGGGAAAGGGGACACCTGCAATTGTGTCAACATTAAAAATTTTAAAAATGTTCCCCTCAATGCTCTCTTGTGCTCATTTGAAGTCAGTCCCTGCTTCCACCTCCAGCTCCTAGCAATCACTAATCTTGTCTCTCAAGGTTCTTCTTTTCTGGAAATTTCTTATAAATGGAATCTTTTGTGTCTGACTTCTTTCACTCAGTATAATGCTTTTGAGATGTATCCATCTTGTAGCTTGTATTCTTTTTTTTTTTCCCATTTCTGTGGTTGAAGACATTCTGCTGTATAGATAAAATGCATTTTGTTTATCCATTCCCAGCTCATGGATTGTTTTCCAGCCAGTCTGACAAGCACCATAATTTCATTGTAGTGTTTGGCCCATTCTCTAATTTTGTTTAAGTTTAAAATATGTATATGTTTATTTTTGCATATAACTTTTTAAGTTAAACTTTTTATGTTGGCATATAGATTCACATACAGTTATAAGAAATAATACAGAGTATTCTTGTATACCCTTTACCCAGTCTCTTCCAATGGGTAACATTTTGCAAAACTATGTAGAGTAGCACAGTAAGGATATTGACATTGATACAGTGGAGACACAGGTCATTTCCATCAGCAGAAGGATCCTCTCCCTCCCACAGTTGCCTTTTTATGTCCATGTCCACTTCCCTCCCATACCCATTCCCTCCTTAACTCTGAGCAGCTATTAACTGTTCTCCACTTCTATAGTTTGGTTATTTTAACAATGTTATATAAATAGAATCATACAGTATATGCCCTGGGATAGACTTTTTTTTTCTTCACTCAGCATAATTCACTGGAGATTCACCCAGGTTATTGCATCCTATATAATAAAAGCCTAATATGCTAAGTGTTCAACCATTCATTTGACTGTTTGACCAGTTGCTACGATGCGCACTGACCACCAGAGGGCAGATGCTCTGACCAGTAGGTTAGCTTGCTGCTGGGGTCTGGCCAATTAGGATTGGGCAACACGGCCCCAATTGCCCCAATTGGGACTGGGCGAGATAGGCCGAACATGCCCTAGAGCCCTTCCGCAGTCCCTCCCCAGCCCCAATCATGCACCAGTGGGTCCCTCAGACAGGCCTATGCCCTCTTGCAACCCAGAACCCCTCAGGGGATGTCGGAGAGACAGTTTCCGCCTGATCCCTACAGGCCAGGCCGAGAGACCCCACGTGCACCAGGCCTCCTAGCATATCAATAATTTGCTCCTTTTAAAAAACTGCTGAGTGATATTTAGTTTTGAAGGGCAGTTTTCCTGAATATAGAATTCTTGGTTTACAATTACTTTTCCTTTTAGCACTTTGAATATGTCATTCCAATGCCACTGACTTCTATTGTTTCTAATGAGAAATTTGCCATAAATTGTACTGTCATTCTAGTGTTCTATGAATCTTTTTCTTGCTGTTTTCAGTTTCTTAGTAGTTTAACTATGATATATCTAGGTAGGGATCTCTTTGTGGTTATCCTACTTGAGATTTGTTGACCTACTTGGATTTCCAATGTTTTTCATCAATAGTGAACATTTTAAAGATACTAAATTATAGCAATTCTAGATCCTAATTTGTCTCTCCTGAGGGATTCCCCTCTCCCTCCCCAGTAGTTTGCCTGAACTAACCTTCAGAGTCTGTCTCCCTCATGGTGTGTTTTATTTCCCTCATGGTGTGTTTTATTTCCCTCATGGTGTGTTTTTAAATTATTATTCTTTTGTAGATTTTTTTAAACCTGGTTTCCTCTGAGTCTGCATCACTTAGCACTCAGGCAATGATTGGGGCAATGGTTATGCTCAAATACATCAAGCCTGTAACGTTTCCTTCCTCTGACAGTGGATTCAGGTACTTCTCAAGCCTTCCTCAGGTTTTACTTTCCACCAAATCCTGTTTTTGGCTCCCATGAGTGTGCATGTCATTCTTCAGGGGAGAGCTTATCTAGCTTTTCTATGGCTCTCTCATGTCCATTAAGTTTCTGACTACTCCACTGCTTGTCCCAAGTGGGACCTCAGGCTGGGAGAGTGATGGGTTTTCCACACTCATTCCCTATTCTGCTTGTTAATTTCAGCGACGGGGTGTTGCTTGGCATGGACGTTGTCCTCTACTCTGAATGAAGCCTTTCCCTTCTGGCAGAAGCTGATGATGTTCACTGCTTGTCCTGTCCGGCTAATACAACATGCTGACTGAGCTGGGGGTAAGTAGGGAGGGATCTACTCCAGGCAAGAAAACCACTGATTCTCACTTTTCTTATGCAAATTTCAGAAGTTCTTCATGAATAAACACCTCTCAATTTGTTATTTGCTTTTGGTCAACCTTCAGGGCCTTGAAATGGCTTTTTTGACAATTTCATTCAGTTTTATAGTTGTTTTGGGGAAGAGAAAGCACTGACTGAAAGTCTAGATAATGAAGTTTTATGCTTATAATATTTACTCTGTACATTTAAGTAACATCACAATAATACTTATATAAGTCATTACTATGGGTCCACTAGGGTGTTTTTGTTCTTCAAAACAAAAACATCCTAGTGAGGATGTACACTCAAGTGTGGAAAATACTGTAGGCTTGTGAGAAGGTAACATAAATTTACTCCATTTTGAAACTAAATGCCATTTCTGATCAAACACACTTCCCTGGGCAGAATCATATATCATATCTGAATAGTGTAAAGTTAAATTCATTTTGAATTTAGCTTCTCAGGGGACATTTTTTTTTCCAGTTTATTAATTTTTCCATGGGACGGGGGAAAAAACCCACACCAAGTAGACGCAGAATCCTCAATAAAAGAGTGAGGAGGATGAAGTATTTATTCAAAATGTGATGGTCTTTAAGCGAAAATCAACTGTTCTTTTCAGAAAACATTTGAAAAGTAAGTTGGGGTGAAAGTGTTGCCAGAGAATGCATGTCATAAATTTGATTAAAGTTCTTGATTCTTCACTCATTTGTTTCCCGTAAAGGGATTTTATATCCCTAGCACTTTTAGCTTCTTTGTATTATATGCTTTGCCCTATGGAATATGAGATGACATGCTGCATGCTATATTTCAGCAGAAGTTTTAGATAAAGTTTTATAATTTGCCTCAGCCTCTTATATGCCGGTCCTAAGCCAACAGCGTGTCCCAGATTGAGCGGCTCCTTCAACTTGGACCTCAGAATGACAATATCGGCAGACCTGCAGTCAGATCCACTGCCTGGAGTAGGATCCTAGCCAACCAGCACCATCATGTGGTGTGGGTTAGAAGTAAATGCTTGTGGTCATAAGCCACTCAGCATTTGTGTTGCTTCTGCAGCAAACACTGATTAATATGGGCATAAAAATGTGCCTCTTCAACAAAAGCACTGAACTATCAAGATTAATACTTTTGTGTCACTATAGCAGTAAAGGAAGGCATCTAGATGGGTTTGTTTCACATATAGAGGGATGTTTAGGGTCATAAGTCTTAAAATATATGCTCTGTGGCTTGGGTAGATTCTCAGAAAAGCTGAAACTGAGGTTTGGGAGACTCGAGTGACTCGAAAGATAAGCTTTGTGGATAAAGATGTCTTCAGCTGACAATCCAGACAGTGGTTTAAAATATGAGTCCCAATTTGAAGGTACTAGGGCAGATGTTCTAAATCAGCGGTTCTCAACCTGTGGGTCGCGACCCCTTTGGGGGGTCGAATAACCCTTTCACAGGGGTCATCTTAGAGCATCGGAAAACACATATATACTTACATATTGTTTTTGTGATTAGTCACTATGCTTTAATTATGTTCAATTTGTAACAGTGAGATTGGGGGTCACCACAACATGAGGAATTGTATTAAAGTGTCGCGGCATTAGGAAGGTTGAGAACCACTGTTCTAAATGAAGGCTTTGATTTTCAACCAAGGTACACCTTGAGTGGGAAACTTCATGAAGCAGGTTCAGATGAACAGCAGATATATATATTTGTAAAAGATCAGAACAATTATCTAGTACTAGAGAACAAACCTACACATTAAACTTAAAACTTTAATATAATATGGCTCCATTATAGACTTAAAAATGATACTGAAGTGATGACCCTGTTTGCATCGTTTTTTATTCAATAGAGATCACTACTTACCTTCAGACAGCATTGTTCTGAAATAATCAAGGACTTACCAGGTTAACAGAGAGATGGTTTTTCTAGCATAGCCTGTGGAGGTGATCAGCCTTATGAGAAAACAACTTATGCTCTTAGCTGGGTTCTGGGAGAGTGAAAAGAATTTATAAAAGGGGTGCCTCTTACACGGAATCCAATTCAAAACAGAGGAAAAAGGGAAAGAAGGAGAATGACTGATATTCCTATTTCCCAGTTCTTTTCACGTGTGGCGCTAACATCTCTGCAAAGGGGTATAGACTGAGGTGCAATGAAATCAGAGCCTTGTATCGGGATCTTGATTTGCACGGACCTTGAACACTCACTCTGTCTGAGTCTGATTGCCACTGCTAACCTAGTGACTGATGAACTAAAAGGTGTTTCTGAAAAGCTGTAAAAAGAAAACTAAAGTGGGAGAGGGACAGAAGGAAACCCTTGGCAAGTGAAAAGAGCTTCATTATTGGAATCTTTATATTCTGGAATGGGATCGGGTATTGACCTTGGTGATAGCACCAGAAATCAATGAAAAGATTTTAGAAATCATCTCTTTCTCCATTTCCCAAGGTCATAGCAAGGACTCACCTGAGAACACAAAGCACCCATTGCCTGAAAAAAAAAATAACAGTAGGATTTCAGAAGGGATTTTCTTTTTTTGTTGTTGTTAATCCTCACTTGAGGATTTTTTCCCCCCATTGATTTTTAGAGAGAGTGGAAGGGAGGGAGGGAAGCAGGGAGAGAGAGAGAGAGAGAGAGAGAGAGAGAGAGAGAGAGAGAAAGAGAGAGGGGGGCATTGAAGAGATTGGTGGGCACTTGTGCCCTTGACTGGGAATGGAATCCATGACCCATTGGTATGCAGGCCCACACTCTGACCACTGAGCAATATTGGCTAGGGTCGAAGGGATTTTCGATTTTAAATAAAAATTCTGCACCACTGGAGTCTGATATTTCTTGTTAGGTTTTGCCTCATTTTTTTTTTTTTCAAGTACTGGGTTTTGTCATTTTTTGCAAAGTCACTCTGGAATAGTCTTTGCAGAAGAGAATAGAATTTTACTATAGAAGAGACTTTGCAATTCATCGGATGTGGCCTCGCCCTTGCAGTAATTCTGGAGGAGAAAATGGAGCCCCGAGAGTCCTAGGCTCTTACAGTTGTGCAGAGATGGCGCTGGGTCTGGATCTGGAGTCTCTTGCCCTCCATGGCTTTCACACTTCCCAGATTAGTTTGGGACACAAACACTTAGTCCTTTAATTCATCCAGAACCTTTTTAGTAGTGTCACACAGTCCACGTTTCCATTGTTTTCTCTTTTATAGTACTAACATGCATTAAGACACAGGGGAAAGAGCGAGTCTCACTACTGACTCTTTGTGGCAATGAGAGAAAAACATTTTTAACAGTGAAGTTTGAGATTTGAGTGTTTCTAATTTGATACTCTCAATGACACTAACTTCTACTAGTTATGTAGCACATATGAATCACGTTATAGTTTCAAAATAGTTTTCTATCAATAGTAACTTCTTAGCATGAATCAGGCGAGTTTGATTATTTCCTCTTGCCCAAAACAGTGTTCCTGGTTGGTCACATCATATTTGATGAATATCATTAGTTGTCCAGATGCTTAGCTGCCTGAACTCCTCAAGTCTGCCTGGTGCCAGAGAAAGTTCTAGAGTAAAGGTAGGGGCAGGTTGACTCCTGGGGTTCCTGGTTGCCAAGGCCAAAGTTGGAGATGGGCAACGGAGGAGTGTGGGAAGATGTAGAACAATCTGCCTTCATTGGTGACAACCGAAACGTTTACAGGTGTTCTGCTTATCTCTAATCTCAAGTCTTGGGAAATCCTGCTTCATTCTGGAAATCTGCTGTGGTGCAGGGCAGGATAAAGGAATGAAGAAGGGCCTTTGGTAGGGTTCAGTGTATCCCTGACTGATTCCTCACCTCGGGAGGAGTCACTTTAGATCAGGAACACACCAACACTGATCTGCTCCCAGTTGCTCTTGAAAAGAGGAGCCATTTTGAGTCTGCTACTTGGCATAGTGATTCTAAGCACGAACCCAGAGGCAATTCCAAACCTAGAACAAGAATAAGGCTCTCCTTGGGCATGACTCAAATAGAAAAGCTCTTTGAATCACAGCATTTGAATCTGAGTCACTCGCCAGTCTTTTCTTTGTCCTATAAAGGCAATTTAAGCACTGAGGTCTAAAGTGGGCTTTTTGATTCTCAGCCATTCCCCTCTTAGCAAACTGCCATCTCTACCACCCCATGGGAATAGTAAGATCTCTTTTTAAGTATTGATTTTGAAGAAAGACCATTTCCTACAAGCAGGTTTGGAGATGTGAGGGCTTGGGAGAGTTACTGGAAATTACTGTCATTCATGCTGTTAAGCTGTCTCTGAGCCTGGGACACATGACCTGCCAGATGGCCCCATATATCCGATTACTATCACCTTCCCTCTTTCTCCCTCCATGTTAAAACTTTTCTGATGTTCAGATTTACCGGTAACTTTAGGGGAGGTAAGACTAATGAAACTTAGCAGAAGTTCTGACCTTCCATTGCCACCAATGCACTAATGATGCATCATCACAAATTATATTTTTAGAGACTTGCTGGTGTTATACTGGGCCAGCTCATATTTAGGTCATCCTTCCCACCTCTCTCAAATGCCTTGATTTTTAAAAGACCCGAGTCTCTACAACCATACTTGCAAGAAATTCTTAGTCACCTAAACTTCCATGTCTCATGCTACTGTTTAATTCTGTCCTCTTGATTTCCAGACTCCTGCCTTGAACTATAATATCCACATTTCATACCTATAGGAAAAGCTGAATATAAGATTCCATTTTAAAAATTCTTTCCAAGTTTCAGCCCTTCATTATCTTGTGTGCCCCATATTTCTTTTTTTCTACTTTCTCCCTTTCTCTCCCCATACAATCTCAAATCTTCATCCTTTAGAGCAGTGGTTCCCAACCTTGGCTGCACATTAGAATCACCTGGGAATCTTTTAAAAATCCTGATTTCTGGGCCTCATCCTCCAGAAATTTTGTTTCTTTGTTACTAATGATGAGGCCCAGAAATCAGGATTTTAAAAAGATTCCCAGGTGATTCTAATGTGCAGCCAAGGTTGAGAACCACTGCCTTAGAGTGTGACCCCTCTTCCATATAATAGTAATTTACGTAGCTGAATGCCTTTTGGAGCTTACTCCCTCTCCCCCCCCAAACTGAACCATTCTCAGCTTTCTTACTCATTCCTGGTAGTTTCATATTCCACCTGGTATCTCATGTCTCTCACTGCTCTAGTAAGGAGGTAGGCAGATTGGGCACCAAGGCAAGACTCTGTTCACATCTGTTTTTGCATTATAATAAAGTGTGCAATTAAGTGTAAACTTTGGGGTCAAATTCTAACAGAATTCTCTCCTTTCTGCTCAGAGAATTTAGTGGTCATATGGTTCAAAATGAGTTAGTTACCCAAATCTGCTGCTGCTATCGAGCCTTCTGGTTCCATTGTTTTGAGTGGGGATTACATGCTTTTGTTTTGTTTTTAAATTAGAATCAGAAGGAACCAGTAAGTAACTCATGGTAATAAAGAAATGGAGTTTGAAAGGCAGTGGTTATTAACAGAGCAATAGAGAGACTGGAAAGAGAAAACATTAAGCTAAGGAAACAGCACCAAGTGCAGGTATAAAACAACAATGCCTCATGCAAATGTAAGGAGCTGTGTTATGGATAATTCAGGGGAAATTACTCTGAAAACAATTGTGATGACTGGAGCTTTGGGTTGTGGGGCAGGGAGAAATACCTGGAAGATGAAAAGTCACCTATCTTCCTTGTTGTATCTTTAGCACCCAGCACAGCACATGTGTAAGAAATACAACACTGGCCACACTACCCAATGTTTCCAGTCAAACTATTTCCGTGACTGTGTCACTTCCATGCCTCAGAAGCCCCTCTGTGGCGGGTCTGTGGCAGAATTTGTGGGGAAAGTGGCCTGACTGAAAAGAATGTATAGGGCATGAGTTGGCTACAGCTCATCTGGCTGCAGAGAGGTGGGAAAGCAGAGAGGTGGGTCCCAGTTGGACAGATCTGAGACCACCCTTGAGGTGTCTTTTACATTATTGTCTGCCAGCTCCTGCCCAACTTCTGGTCTCCACCTCGTCGACTGGAGGCCGCCTAGGAGTTAGCCAGAGGCAGTTCTGTGGTCCTAAAGGGGAAGTGTCTTGGAGTCTGTACGTGGTGTGTGTGTGTGTGTGTGGGGGGGGGGGGGGGGGCGGGGGGGTAGGGGTGGGTTAAGGGGCGGCAGCACGTCCGCTCTCCCTCGGCGTGTCTCGCCAGCACCTGCCTGGCTCCCCAAGCGCCTTTGCAAAGATGCAGAGGTCGAAGCACGTTGCGGTGCGGGGCTGAAATGCTCCGATCCCGCTTCGCGCGCCCTGTCCCTAACACCAACCAGGACCCAGTGGGTGTTCCCATCCCCTCCCGCGATTCCCCTTCGCCGGCTCCAGTCCCGCCCGCCACCTGAGGGGCATCCCAGGGTCACCGAAGTCCTCCTCGCCCCGGGCACCGGGGCACCTGGCGGCGCGAACCGCGAACCGGGAGCGGAGGGGGAGGGGCGGAAGGCGCGAAGCGGGGTGGGGGTGCGGGCGCTCGCGCTCCACACTGCCCCGCGCGGGGTTTCTCGCCTTCAGCTGCAGCAGCTGCAGCCGCGGAGGGGAGAGGGGCGGCGGGTGGCGAGAAGGGCTGGCGCCCCGGCCAGGAGGGAGGAAGGGGGGGCCGCGGGGCTGTGCCAGGGCAGCCGGAGGGGTGCTCGGCGCTCCCCCGCCCTCCTTCCGGGAGCGAGGATGCGGACTCTGAAACTGGCGCTGCTGGGCTGAGGCGGAGGCACGGGAGTTGCAGCGCGCGGCTCGGTGAGTGTGTCTCCTGCGCGCGGAGAGGCGGGGGAGGCGGAGGACCGGCGCCCGAGGAGGCGGAGGGGAGAATGCCCGGAGCCGCCGCCGCCGCCGCCGCGATGCTCCCGGCTCAGGAGGCTGCGAAGCTGTACCACACCAACTATGTGCGGAACTCGCGGGCCATCGGCGTGCTGTGGGCCATCTTCACCATCTGCTTTGCCATCGTCAACGTGGTGTGCTTCATCCAGCCCTACTGGATCGGCGACGGCGTGGACACCCCGCAAGCCGGGTATTTCGGGCTCTTCCACTACTGCATCGGCAACGGCTTCTCCCGGGAGCTGACCTGCAGGGGCAGCTTCACGGACTTCTCCACGCTGCCCTCCGGCGCCTTCAAAGCCGCTTCCTTCTTCATCGGCCTCTCCATGATGCTCATCATCGCCTGCATCATCTGCTTTACCCTCTTCTTTTTCTGCAACACGGCGACCGTGTACAAGATCTGTGCCTGGATGCAGCTCACCTCCGGTGAGTGCGCGCTCACCTCCGCCGAGGCGGGGACCCCCGGGCGCCGGAGCTGGAGGGGCGGGAGTGGGAGGGGCCCGGGCTGTGCTCGCCGCTGGGGGCCGAGCAACTTAATCCGCTCCGACGTGGGGATCCGGGGTAGCTGGAACCCCGGGAGGCCGGAAACCCGGGGTTCCCGGGACCCGGCGCGAGCGACTTGTCTTGGGGCTTTTGAGAACCTCCCAAGAGCGGGGACGCCGCCCCTTAGGGTCCGCCGGAGGCAGGGCGTGCGCAGGGCCGAGTCCACTCCGAACTGAGAATGGGGAGAAGCCGAGTTCAGGGCGCGCACCGAAGCCCCAAGGAGGGGCTGGCACGGCGGGGCGGAAAGCCGATTTGGAGAGGTTGCCGTGGAAGGAGTCAGCCTGCGCTGCCCCTCTCCGGGACGGTTGCTGTCCTTGGTCCATGTGTGTGGAATGGTGGTGGCTGGAGTGGAATTGTTTCTCTCTCTGGTCCAGGCAGTTACAAAAATGTTATCATGCATCTGGAGACGAATAAATCCGAGTTGTTTTGGGTTTGACCCTTTTAAGAAAACGGTGGCTTAGAGCTGTTCCTTGGCAATTCCCCGAGGTCAAGTCTTGGGTGTGCGTCCTTGTCAGAGCACAGGTGCTTCCATTCCATCTTTCCACGGAGAGGGGTCTTGAGAGAATCAAGGTCTCATTTTTGGGAATTGGCTTTAGGAAGATGGGCAGAGAGGAAAACCTGTTTCATTAGCATCACTGGTCACTCTTTGCCTGTTGGGGATAGATGGTTGTTAGCTGGAGAATATGAAAGTATTTCTTTTTTTTTCCTTCTGAGCATCAAAGTTACTTTTCACCCAGAAAGGACGTGGTGCATTTCCTGGTGGCTTCGGAGAGTCATGAGACAAAACTGACTCCTTTCTCTACCTGCCATGGAGCCAATTCCCTCTCTGCCAGCCACCTGGGGTGCCCTGCCTCTGCAGGCAGACTCCATTCTCAGACACCTGACACCCTCTTTTTCCAGCATTGTCGGGGTCCTTTTGGTTTTATGGATGGTCTGGCGTGGAGGGACCAAGGCCATCTCAGGCAGCCAATTTTTTCTCATGTGTATTTTGTTTTATTTGATGGCGTTCACACTTCAAAGATGTTACCTTCAAGATTTTGCAGTTATTTCTAGGCTCTGGAAGGTTTTCTGGGGAGTAGGGATTTGACCCCTGAGTTTCCCAGAGTGTCCTAGAATGAGAAAGTCTTTAAAGGTGCTGGACAGGAGAGATCAGGTTCATGATCTTATATTGGCAGTTTGATATAAGAGAAGCTTGTGGGAGACTCAACGAGAAAGGAAGTATGCGCTTTGTATTAAGTTTGTATGAGCTGCATGTGATTTGCCATGAACTGTGAATGTGCCCCATGTGAAAGGCAAGAGAAGAGCACCAGTAGAGGCCCCCCCACACACATACCATTATCCTCCGGAAATGTAAGAGTTCTCTGCTTTGCCTTCTGTCCTTCCATTCCAAACTTCTTGAAGCATCCCCGACACCCCCCACTGTTTTCATATATAATGTAAACTTTTATGGCCATTTCACATGCAGACTAACATTGAGATTTGGAATAAATTAGTGTTTTATAGTTGTTCTTGACACTTACTTCTTGTTGGACTTTGAAGACAATAGGACATGAGGATGCAGGTGTTTTAGAAAAAGAGGTGACCCTGTGCAACTCATTTTAATTTTTCTAAGTTAAATGACCTATTTAGACTGGTGATTCAAATTAGATTGATTTTCAAAGGTCTGACTGTAATTTGCAAGTGATTTCTCAACAACATATTTCTAAATATTTTATTTTAATAAGATTTTTGTACTCTAAACCAAAGGGGTTTTCTAAAAATTTCTTTTAAGAAGAAAGCAAGCTATCTTTGGAAAAGAATTACCAGCTTTAAAGTTAATACAAACTGCAACTATTACAATAGTTTTTCCTTCCTCTTCCTGGAATAGAATACACAAAAATAATTTGTTCTGCGGTAGTGAAGCATAATGTCTTTTTCCTAGAAATTTTACATAAATATACTACCTTGTTTCCTATATGTCAATGCAAAATGTGATGGTAGCCTTTGTACTAAAGATGACACAAGGACATTTACTTCATTTTGGAATGATATAGGTCCTTAAGTTCTAGACATACTTTTAAAATCCTTTATTTGCAATTTATTTGATATTTTATTTCTAGATAAACCACAGAAAGGCATAACTTTATTAATGAAGTATATTAATTAAAAAGAATGGATAATGACAATGGGGCAGTTAAGAATCAGTCAATTATATCCACATATTTTTCTGAGGAATGGTTTACAGAAGATATTTATGAAGAATGTCATATTTAATGTGGTTTTGTTTTTTTAATATATTAGATAATGTATCTTATTTTATTATTTTTATTGATTTCAGAGAGGAAGGGAGAAGGAGAGAGAGATTGAAACATCAATGATGAGAGAGAATCATTGATGGGTTGCCTCCGCACACCTCCTACTGGGGATCGAGCCTGCAACCCGGGCATGTGCCCTTGACCGGAATCGAACCCAGGACCCTTCAGTCCACAGGCCGACACTCAATCCATTGAGCCAAACCTATAGGGCTAATGTAGTTTTGTTTTTAAATCTCGTGACACTAACAAGAAATTTAACATAATGTATTATAAGTTACTTTCAAAGTTTAGTTTCTAGCATTTAGACTATTCCTTTTTAATGTTAAGGAGACTTTTCATACTTTTAACTGTCCCAAGGCTAACTCAAGTGTAATGTGCTAGCTATGAAAGAGACTTAATGTACCATTTGCTCTTTAGAGACTGTTTAACTCTCATTGAAAGTCAAGTGATTAACTTGTGTATTTAGTTATGTAGGCATTTTAATATAGTAGCATCATTAATTAAAGTCAGGCAGAATATAAAATCCCATATGAAATGATACACAAAGGTGATGAGGCAGGAGATTTTCTTGTGGCAATACAACATCAAGAATTATTCTTTTTCTGATTCTGAACAATAAACTAGAAAAAGTACTTAGTTTATTGGACCTGACAATGCTGTTGCTCTTCTATATAATTAACGGTGCTATTATGAACATCTGCCCTCTTCCTCTTGCTCTCCCCTCTAACTCATTATTAACCTCAGTGGAGTGAAACTTCAGAACTAGGAGCTAAAGTCGCACTACTGTTGGATATGGTCGTATACTTAGGGGCCATGCCTGATATAAAGACTGACGACATAAAAATAATACATGTGCTTTCAGGAACAATCCAGAAGGAGGAGTATGTGTCCTCCAGGTTTCCCCGTTTCTCCTTTCTGGGCATTGGGCAGATGTGCTCTTCTTTGACGTGTCAGGGAGCCCGCCAAGCCTGCTCAAATGGGTGGCCCTGTGTGTGTGGAGTTATGATGCCTGTGCTCTGAAAAGGGAACAAGGTTGGGATTTACTCAAGTTGCAAACTCAGCATTCAGGACCAACGCCAGTTCTTAGCAATGGCTGATGCTGAGCAGTATGAGGAAGCAAGATCTTGCCTCAAAGAGCTGCTAATCCATCCCAAATTCCGTTACATAATGACCATTTTTTGGGGAGTGGGGGTGAGGGTGGGGAAGGTTCCCCTGCCAGAGTACTTTAAACACTTCCCCAGATGCAGAGCAAAGAATGTATACCACCACTGAGAGGCAGTTTTCATTTCCTAACAACACATTCTACTTTTAAGAATATTTTATTTACTAAGTCAAACTTATAGGGAAATTATTTGAAAATGAGAATTTAGAAACTGGTGGGGTTTTTGTTTGTTTGTTTGTTTTTATGTCATGCGACAGGAATATGACAAAGAGTAGAGGGAAAATACATTAATGTGAATGTCAAAACATGATTTAAAAAATATTTTTACTGATTTCAGAGAGGAAGGGAGAGGGAAAGAGAGACAGAAACATCAATGATGAGAGAGAATCATTGATTGGCTGCCTCCTGCACGCCCGCTACTGTAGATCGAGCCCACACCCTGTGGTGTGTGCCATGACAGGGAATTGAACTGTGACCTCCTGGTTCAAAGGCTGATGCTCAACCCCTGAGCCACACTGACCAGGCAAAACAAATGATTTTTATAACAGTGAGATTTTGAGTGACTGTGTGAAAAATGACAGGATCCATATAACTCATAATATATACTATCAGTTGATTTTTTTTCCTTAGTGCAAGACTGCATATTTAACAGCTTTTATCCACTGTAAAGTGTTAACAAGATACTTATATACTTCTATAAATCATAAATACATACACACATACTTACATACCTAACCAGAATGTGGTATCAGATGCTTAACATGAAACAGTTATTCAGTGATTGTTGCTTATGTATGGTATGAGGTTCTGACCCAGTAAAGAAAATCCAGATGGCCAGGTCAGTATATTACATTTCATGTGCATACCTTAAGAATCTTTCAAAGTGAACAAAATTTAAAAAAAAATAAAGAAAAAGAAACAGCAGAGCATATAGCTATAGTTGCAGTATGTGGCTCAACGCACTTTTGTGTGTGGTGCAATGAGATAAACTGAGCAAAGAGGAGTAGAAAGAACTTCAGATCCCTGGGAATCGAACCAGCGACCTCTTGGTACGTGGGATGACACTACCAACTGAGCCACACTGGCCGGGCACTAGGGGAATTTTAAAGTATAATTTGCATAATAGATTTGAACTTTGGGAGTCACTACCAGCTTTAATTAATATGATTTTTCTTTATAATGAGTAAACTGGAATTTTTATTGGATACGAGGAAAGACCAAGGAACTGACCTTTATTCTTAACAATAACAAAAAAATAATAACAATGGAAAACAAGAGGCTGGTGCATTTAGCAAATAGTAGATAAAGTATTTGATGACTTAGACATAAAGCTGTTATGAAAAGTCACTGAGGCATTTGTAAAAAGAAATTAACAAAAAACAATCTTTTTCAGAATGCTAAATGTTCACATAATTAATATCATGCAGCTCTCAAATTATAGCCACGATTCTATGACACTCCTTCTACACAGGATCATTGTACCATTCATAGTTAAACTGTCCTAACTATAATCTTGAGCACATTTCTCATCTCTTTTCCTAAAGTAGAACAGAAAAATGAGTGGCTTGCAAAAAGAAGATAAATAATTTTTTGATCAGTCTAGACATGAATCTTATTGAACTTCTCTTGGACAGGGTGAAAGAAGAAAGCAAACCTTTCTGAAATAGAGTTGCTGGCATGAAACTGTTGAATTGGTCTCACAAACCTGGATTCTGACATCTTCTCCAGCCTAATAAAACCAGGTCTCCGGCAGGGTAGGGACTGTATATATGTGTTTCATAGGAGAAGGGATTGCAAATGACAGGCTGAGTGAAGTTAGACTAATTGCATGAAGTCTTGAGATTATGGCTTATCAATGAAAGAGCTAGTGGAAGAATAGTGAAAGGTAGTAAAATGAATGATAAATAATAGTTGATCAGAAAAGATTTCATGCATAACTTAATCAAGAGTATTCTCCATATTTTTTTTCCCTATTAGAAAAGAATGGCAAACCGGAGTTTGAAGGGAACTCACCTTTCGCTTTAGTACCGAATGCGTCTTAGGCCCATTTACTATAGGTGCACATAGTCTATGAGGGGAGTGCTCTGTAAAGCCCCCTTTTTTGTTGTTTTAATGAAGATTAAGAGTGAGACATAAAATCAAAATCGGAGATGTCTGTTATCATTGTCAGAAGGCTCAGTATTTGAAAACCAGCTGTGAAGAATGACAGGGATTAGAAGAGTGACACCAAAAATAAATGAAGGATGGATAAAAAAGATTGGAAAAAATTCAAGGTGGAAAAGCCTGTGGAATTTGATAACATCAAAAGCCTGTTGAATTTGATATAATCAATGCTTAAAAATGCATTTACACAGGACAAGCAGAAAGCTGGAATGCGTATTACAGTGCAAAGCTGTGTGCAAATCTCAATTACCAAGAAAGAAAAATTATGGCTCCACCCCCTTCCCTCATGCTGGGAGTTATAATGGATTCTAAGATCAAGGTATTCAAGGGAGAGATGATTGAACTTCTTGTATGGTAGATGGGAATGGAGGATTAAAATAAGCAAACCTAAGAAAGAAAGGTCATTGTAAAATTCGATAAAAAGCGTTCTATAGTTTCTCTTTGGAAATCTAGTTACAGATTGTGAAGCTAAATTGATTTATAGAGTGTGTTTAGTGGGGAAAGGGAACTGACAATGAGCACCTAGGGTAAATATATTTACAGAACATTTTAAGAACATGTATAGTATAAGCTAGATTAATTGAATTTATCTAAGATTCAGATAATAACCAGGGATATTGTGGATCTATGGAATACCAAATATTAGTTAACTGAATATTCACATTTTAACCAGTTAACTGGACAAGGTGTAGTACTGACTAGTTAGTATTTTTTTGAAAATCTTTATAGGAAAAGGAATGCTGTACTGCAGTGTTTTACAAATATAGTTGGTGACACTTTGATGGGTCCTGATATCAATTCAGTATGTAAGTGATCAGCATTAAAACTTGGATTAAAACAAAATAGAACATATGAATATAGATAATAAGGGTTTTATGAAACCTTTATTTCCTAAAATATTTACGTGTGTGTGTGCGCACTGGATTGCGATGTATAATGTAGTACTTACTGTGGGCTGCAGTCAAAATATTTGAAAGACACTAGTCCAGAAAAATGAAGACATAGTATGAATTTGGAAAAATAATTTTCTCTTTTCTGGAAAATTGTGAAAGTTTTGTACCATTTTATAGGTAATTTTATATTAGAGTGTAGAGTAGGAAAAATATATGTAGCCAAAACAATTTGAGACATTTTGCTTTGCTTTTCTCACCTCCATTAATGACTTTTATTGCTAGTACGCCCCAATTAGATTATGGATTTATTGAAAATAATTATTTTTCCAGGTGTGATTTTATTGGGCATTCATGCTATAGAAAATGGCATGGTCCATCTCTGAGCAACAGTCTAGCCAAGCAAACATTTAAACAAGTGCCAAATTGATATTGACTCATACACTTTTATAAGTTGGGTGGATATTAAAACTTACTTATAAATAATAATGGTAAATACTATTGAGGAACCACTATTTGCAAAAGCTTTAGTCTATTATGTTTAACCTTTTCAACAATCCTACAGGTTTAATATTATAATGCCCATTTTTGAGGATGAAGAAATTGAAGCTTAAAAATTGTACTCAGACTCCTGCCTTGGAGTCTGAAAGAAATTAAGAGTCTTGCCAAAATTACATCTTGGAAAAATTGAGACTAACACACATCCGATTCCCAGTGCAGCACTATTTCTACCACTTTCTTTTGCCTCCCAACTTAATGTACAGTTATTTAGTATAAGTCTTCAATATGCACGTTCACCATTCTGCATCAACGTGATACAGAAGGAAGGGACTGCTATTTACAGAGAAAATAATTGCCTACATGTTTACCAGATTTCCCTCTTCCAACATGCTTAGGTGTGACAAGGTACTCCTCATCCCATCCTTTCCAGTTCCTGAACCTAGAGCCTGTGTGGTTCTTTGCCCACACTGTCCCCTTGGTTATATCTCTGATCTCATTGCTTTCAATCTATGACTGGGAATCCTACAGGACAAGGGCACATGTCAGCATTAATGGCTCTGTATCATCTGTTGTGTCCTGAATCAAATGCAGAAATGCTCTTAATAGACTTGCTTGTTGATGGTGGTGGTGAAAGTGGTGATGGTGGATGGGATCACCAAGTCACACAGAAGGTAATGATAGACCTGGCAGCTTCTGGAGGCATCAGAGTTGGGAAGTGGTTGTAAGATTTGTGTCTTGGCTTGGCCACTTATTGGTTGGATGACTTTGGGTAAGTTCTCTAACTGCTCTTGACTTTTCATGTTATTTTTCTAAGTCTTATGTAATTGTATTCAAGATACATACAAAGAGATTACAAGTCACGGATATTAAAGATATCATCTGTTACCCAAGTGTTTCTGAGCATTTACCAACAAAGTAAACGTTGGAAAAATAAAAAAATAGAGTAAAATTAAAGCAGAAAGCAAATATGGTATAATCCTAGACAAACACATAGATATCCAGAGTTAGAGTTCCTCAATATAATGACCTTAAATAAAATACCTATCTTCTGTGTTCTAGGATTATTGAATTAATCCATGTAAAACTCTTAAAAGTGGAGCTAGCACTCAATAAATGTTAGCTATGATTACTGTTATTATTAATGCTGCTACCATTAAAGAGAACAGGGCTGGAGGAGTGATTAGTATTCAGAAAACTTAGTAGACAGAAAGATCAAACTCACAATATACAAGTTAAAGGATAGTTTTGTTTCACTACTTGTATATGCCAGACCTGTCTTGTTCTGAGGATCAAGAAAGATAATGGCTATGGAATCATTTTAGAAATCACACAGTATTGTATAAATGCCATTGTGATTTCTATAATGGACATTGTACATTACTAACAAACACCATATTCAGTGAAGGGTTTAATTTTGTATTAACAGGGTTTAGCTCTTCCATTTTATTTGTCTAGAGTAATGACTCAAAGTAATAAGAATGTATTTTTTAGATAATTTTAAACTGCTTAATAATTTCAACTGAACAAACTTGGGTGGGTGGGGGGAAGCCATGTTTTAAAGGCATTGTGAGCCAATCTTTTGATTATGTTAAGACCTAAGTACTTAGGCATTCTTAAGTTCCCCCAAGTGATGTGGAAATGCCTAAATTATTTTTTCTTCACAGTTACCAAAAGCAAAATGGAATATTCTCAATATGTAATAACATCATATAACAACAGGAACAAATCCAAAGCAGCATTTTTTCCTGACTGTTTTAAATGTAGCTGTAATGTTTTGAAAATGGTTTCTCAATATTACATCTGCGAATCTTTATTTTTCTCCCAAAGCAAAGAAAGCAGTGATTTAAGATTCTCCGATTTATGCTCAAATGACAATCATATTGCTGTTTTTTTTATTAACATGCCCATTTCTGTAGCTTTTCTAAAGAAGCTTAAAAAAACAAACCCCATCATTGATTGTTATTAAAATTTTCATTTCAAGTTTAAAAACATCAGCTTATTATAAAATGAGAGTATCAGCTATTACTACATTTATGACTGTGACCTAAACCACTGGATTGAAAACTGAACAAATGAACATTCTCTGCTTTACCTATTACCAGTATCCCTTTTATGGCGAATATCCAGCGCTGATGTTGACAAGAGAACTTATGAACTAAGTATCTTGAGAGGTGCAGGTGCAGAGATGCTGGTGAGCACAGCGAGACGGTCTCCCCCATGCATCCTGTAGGTCATGGTGAACAGCTCTGCTCTTTTAGACCTTTCAGTCTCCTGAGACCTGTCCAAGATGAGCGAGGATGGGGAAATGGGCAGATCCACCCCAAATCTTAGTTCTCTTTGCTGAAGACCCCTCCATTCACTGCAGGATGGGCTCTAGAGGGAGCTCCAGCCCTGTCATCTTGTGCTTCTCAGAACGTCGCCTTTTATAGGGTCAGGTCCACAGCCATTTTCACCCTGACAGTACTTGTAACATTTAGAGGAAGGAGCGTAGAGGATAAAATATGAAGCTTGAAAAAGAATGAGAAAAGGGATTTATCCAGAACGCATGCAGTAGGAGGAAAGCTCCTTTTACCTACAAGGGAAAAGCCAACTCCTCCTGTAACGCATTGCCTTGATGTAAATTCTTTTAATTAGTCTCTATTACTTACCTAACCTAGGAAACTTTTGTGACTTGAGGGGCCTGCATTTTTAGAGGACCCATTGGCATGGTCTTCCATTGGAACATTTTGACTTGTTTCTTAGCCTGGAGATGGACACGTTTGTATAACTTGGACATCACTGGAGAATTCAAAAGAAGTTGAGGAATTCAGAACTACAGGATTCTAAACAGCCATTTGATCTTGGTGGCCATAAACTATGCATTATAATTGCATCTCTGCAGCAGCCCAAGCATGTTTGCAAATGAAAAAAAGTAGAACTTGAAATTCCATTTCTTGGGAAACTTTAAGGACTTTTCAGAATTTAAAAATAATACTTAAAATAACTCAGAATAACACAGGCAAATAATGTGTCATAGGATCAGAATAAAAAATTGCATCTCATCTCATCACTAGCTCCAACTTATCTTATTCGAGTCTCCATTTCCTTAAAAAACAAAAACAAACAAACAAAAAAACACACCCAACAATAACAACAAAAAGAAGGAATGAGTGACTGCTTTCTTCCTAGCTGTTGCAATTGGGCACAGTTGTACACTGTCACATAGCTTTTTGTCAGTAGAACCCACTTGAAAAACACACAAATTCTGTTCTTTTTTTTCCTTTCAAAACATGGGACCTCAGCTCAGTCTGGTTTCTAATTTATTTTTTTGGGACCCTGAAGTGCAGAAAGTTCATTAGAGAAAAACTGCCAAAAAGCACACTTTCCAGCTTAACATCAAGCCTTTATTTCCATCTCACACTCAAAAACATTATTTTTAACCCTCACAAAATGTCCCCCTCATTAACCCCAGTGCCTGACTCTGGCCCCAGTGTCTACTGAAGTGTCTGTGCCTGGACAGGCCAGAAAGCCAAAACCTGTACTGGTCCTGCAGTTCAATACAGCACCCTAGCATTGCTGTGGGACTCTTAGAAGACCAGGACTGATTTAATGTGCGTAGAACAAAGGAGAAAAGTTCTGCAATCAATATGAGTTCATTCACTTGACAAGGGCTGTTCTCTTCCTTTGTGCACTGTTGAAGAATTGATTTCTTTTTTTACACAAAAGCTCTAGAAAACCAGCCTAATGACTGAGAGGTGGTCCCTAAAACTAAAGTTTTAATGGTGTTAGATTTATTCAAGTAATAGAATGAGTCTCATATATGATTTTTCCTTCTCCAAGTTTCATGATGACATGAGAATTTATTCTCAAATGTGTAAAGTATTATCTGTTTAGTGGAGAAATATGACTTATATGAAGGCAAGCTTGAACTTGTACAATGAAAGAGAAGGTGATTTACATTTCTATTGTAGTTATGTTACTTAGCCTAGCCATCATTCTGATTTTGTTTAATATTTGCAAAATGAATTATTTCAGTTCATTTCCAAACATGTTATGAAGAACATATTTTACATTTTATGAATAATATATTTTACATTTGTGTGTATGTGCCTGTGTGTGTGTATAGTGTAAAGAAGAACAATAAAATGACCATTTGTATGTCTGCCACCCACTTTCCTCATTATATCCACTCAGATGTAGCCACTTTACTGAGTTTTGCGTTATTAGTCTACATTCCTTATAATACTAATGCAAATATACATGTAATGTGCATATATACATATAATATGTACAGTAGTATACACATTCCTGAGTAACACATTCTTTACTTTTGGTCTTTCTGTTTTTAAAGGAAATGCTTTTAATATTTCACCATTTAGTATGACATATGGAGTAGATTTTTTTCAAATACTATTTATTACGTCAAGGAAGTTCTCTTATATTCCTACATTGATAGGGAGTTTTTAGATTATAAATATATGTTGAATTTTATTGAATGCATTTTCTGGATCTCTTCTGATGATCAAATGACTTTTCTGAATTAATATATATTGATAATATGAATTATAATGCTAGATTTTCTAATGTTGAAATAATCATGCATTTTAAAAACAACACTACTTTGATATACACTGTGAGTCTCAGACTCTAATATTTTATTTAATATTTTAAAAAGTATCTTCATGAGTAAGGCTGGTCTTTTTATTTTTCCTTTGTCATACTGTCTGTATCTGGTTTAGGTATCAAGATTATATAAGACTCATAAAAGTAGTTGAGAAGCCTCTTTTTGAGTTTTTGAAAGCATTTATGTGCTATTGGAATAGTCTGATCCTTTGTGTTTTATAGAATTATTTTATAAAACTGGGTCTCATATTTCTTCGTAGGAAAATTTGAAACTACTGATTACAGCTGTTTGATGGTTATAGAGTCATTCAGATTTTTAATTTCATCTTTAGTAAATTTGTAAAGATACATTTTTCTAAGAATTTTTCCATTTTATCTACATTTTTAAATTTATTGGCATATAACTGTCCCTACTCTTATAAGCATATAAGTTGTAGATGTCATCTTTGTTTTCTTTATATCAATTTGCTAAAAGTTTGTCAGATTTATTAGACTTTATAAGAGCCAGTTTTATCTTCATTGTTCATCTCCATTACCTTCTGTTTCATAGCATTAATTTTTGCTTTTTATTTTTATTTCCTTTTTTCTGTTCGCTTTAGGTTTATTCTCTTATTCTTTTCTAATGTCTTAATTCTTTTCTACTCATTATTAGCTGCTACAAACTTATGGAAAACTGCTTATATAGAGTGAGACTTTTAAAGACATCATCATTAAAAATTTGAATTAGGAATTGCATGTAACCATCTCAAGCATAACCTAAAAGGAAAGAAAATAGATGTTCATGAAAGAAAGTTCAAGTTACTTGTTAAAATATTTACAAATATTATGGTGGCATCGTTTATACAAAGTCAGAATATTTAATCTTGAATGTATATCCAATATATGTGAAATTTAATATTCTACTTTTCTGATACGAAGTAAATATAATAAACGTTTTTGCAAAGTTTACATATAGATGCTCCCAAATACTCTCCCATTTATTCTAGTAATTGCTATTGTAATAATATAATTTTTAAATGTGTATCATGAAAAAGACGAGTAGGAACTCTAAACACTACCATTCAGTTGGTGCAGCCAATGTCAGTGTCAACTTTACTGTTCAGCTGTTACTTTGGATTCTTGCTTTGTCTTTTTTCTTACCTCTAAGGATTTCTCTCACAATGAGCTCAGCCATGTGTATTAAAAAATGTTCTGGATATTTATGCAGAATTTCGAGGTGTTCTATTTGAGAGGGTTTGTTTGTTTGTATGTGTGGTTGTTGTTTTTTGTCACCTGATCTGCCATATTGCCTAAAATGTAAATCCATGGATGATATTCAGTTCACTTTGCTTAGTTCTGTGGCCACATAAACTCTAAACTTCCAAGTGCCAAGTCACCAATTTATGTCATTGCTGAAAGAGGGACAGGATCAGAAAAATGTGGATTGATGTATGCAAACTAATTATAATTTCTGAACCTACTATTCAAAACTCATGACTCTCCCACAGTGAGTTATGTCATATTTTTCTAAGCTGGACTATATATTAGGAGCAAAGGGATGAAGGACTCCACTTTCAATGGCATATGCATATAAGGTAATTAATTTCTTTTAGTTTTAATATAAAAATACCAAACAAAATCACAGAAATACTGTAATTTGGGTTCTCGGTCTTTTTCAATTCTTTCAATCATTAATTTATCATTACTTATTGGGTGCATATGATGTGTATTTGAGAAGATCGGGAGACTGAAATACTTTCTAATATTTAGGATCGCTTCATGATTGGTCTTCCTAGGTTTGGAAAGAATTTTGTATCACTAATAAGAAACATGCGGAGGCAGCTAGGTCACAATAGGTAAGTGCATAAGCTCTGAAACATCTGGGTTTGTGTGGTGGTTGCTTCATTTACAAGTTCATTGTGTGACCTAGGGACAGTTTTTTAGCCTGTCTGTGCCTTAGGTTCCTCATCTGAATAAATATAGTACCTATGCCATGTCTGGAACATAGAAAACACTCACAAAAATTTGGTATTAGCATCAAATCATCATCGTTGGCATCATCATCATCATCATCACTGTAGAAAGGCAGTCCCAGAAAGAACAACAACAATGTAAAGGACCTAGTAGGTTACTGTTCTATATAAACCCCCTATGACCTCATTACTTTATTTCTCTTTTAATCTAGAAAAGAAATCATGTACATTTTGGAGCTGTCATTTCATTGCTACTGCGTTATTGTTGGGCGAAGCTCTTCCCATTCTAGGTTTGTGTGGGGATTGATAATAGTGAGAGAAGAGAGAAAGTTGTGGAACTTCCTGGAGTGGGTGCCCTTTGGGCCTTCTTTTTGGGTTGGAGATGGGATCTGTAGAATGATATCAATAGGGCTCACACAGGAAGTGTAGTCCGCAATTGCAGCTCCTTTTGATCTTCTTACTGGAAGCTTCTTGAGGGCAGGGGTCATGGCTGTTTTCACCACCGTTGTACATCTCATGCCTAGGATGCCTGTTGTAAATTTGCCTTATCTCCCAATGTACTAACTGAAGCCACAACTCAAAGCTCTATTCTAGGAACTGGTATAAAGACAAATTCTCTGCTCTTTTTAGAGAAGGGGTCAACATAGGTGATTTCCCCACAGAGTTAGTGCAACTGAATATCTTATTATTTCTGTGTGATTTAAACTCTACCGAAGAAAACAGGTTTTATTTTTATGGTTTAATAATTTTGACCCTAACACAAAAAATAAAAATGTTAGAGAACCAAGTAGACACTAACATATTTGAGTATAAACTTGTTTTCAAATAGATTATTATCCAAAAGAAATTCTTTTAGTTCTCAGCCTTAAAAGTAACAACCATACAATCAGAGTAGAACAAGGTGGGAAGATCTAGAGGACAAAGGAAAAGACAAAAAGACAGAGAGCAGTATAATTCAAGGAGCTAAGCAGATGGGACTGGCATGTGACAGAGCAGCAGTAATCTTGCGCAGTTTCCACTGTCCCTGCTCCATTTATGTACATTTATATAAAGGTTGCAAGAGAATGATCAGGTACCATCCAATCAGGGAGCCCAAAAACCTTTTTGTTCCTCCTCCTTCCCTGCCTCCTTCTACTTCTTTGCAAATTTGACTTGACATTCAAATTCTCTGGGAAGGAGAAAAAGCATGGAGTTTATAAATGAAAAAAAAAACAAAAACAAAAAAACAAAACAAAAAACCTGTATAGGTAGGGAAAGAACATTTTATTTGGAGGCTAACAAAAAGACAATACAAAAAAATTTAATTCAAGCCTCCTTCAAACTACAATAACATCAATTTGCTGATTCCAAGGGCAGTAATAAAGTGGTGTCACAAGATATATTTCTTAATCATTTTTTTCTTATAAAAATTGTTTTATCTTTTTCACTGTTGTGAGGTTGTTGTTTTTTTTTAAATTAGTCTTTATTGTAGAAAGTATTATAGATGTTTCCTTCCCCCCGCCATTTACCCTGTTCACTCCATCACTGTGGTGAGTTTTTAAAAATCATAAATTAAACCCTCAGATATAAGAAAAATATGTAGAATCTTGAGTGCAGTTGTAAAGTAGGTACTGAAAGCTGGGCAACAGTGTTGGGAAATGAATTATTCTCTATGGTAAACTCCAGACATAAATGGAGTCATTTCATGATATTGTTCAGTTATATTGTTCACAAGGTCTCTTTAGGAAGATGCTCCTTGTCTTTGATTTTGAAATGACTTTTTGATCTTTCGCTGCTATGGCAACTGCTATTTTATTAGAGTTACATTGATAATCAACTAAAATTGTCAACTTGTTGGCTTGCTACTTTAGATTTCCTTTATATTTATTCTATTTTCTGACTTATCACATATTTGATATAATCTTACATTTTGTTTTTATTTTATTTAATTTATTTATTTATTTATTTATTTATTTTTTCTTTTAGTTTTTATCATGTATAGTCAGGTGTTTTTTTTTTTATTGCTTAAAGTATTACAAAGGGTATTACATATGTGTCTTTCCCCCCCACCCCCCTGCCCTTGTAATCTTACATTTTGGAGATGCCTATATTTCCTTATGTTTATTTATATATTAGATTAATATTGTTGTTATAGCTAAGGATTCAGTGTTATTGCAAAGCCAGCTCCTTTTGCCCACAATAGTAGCATTTACTGAGAGTTCACTATGGACCAGGTACTGTTCTAGTGTGCTACATATGACCTCATACAATCCTCATAAAATCTATGGGGTGCTATTTATTTTTCTTGTTGTTAGTGTTACCATTTCACTGATGAGGGAATGGAGGCACAGATTGATTAAGAAATGTTGCCAGGAATATACATCTAGAATTGTGCTGTCCAATCGACAGTAAACTCTGGTCACATGCGACTATTTAAATAAGTTAAATGGTATTATTTAAATAAGTTAAATGGCATTAAAAATTTAGTTGTTCAGTCACACTAGCCACACTTAAAGTGCTCAATAGGTCCATGTGGCTGGTGGCTTCTTGAGGGCAGGGATCATGGCTGTTTTCACACTGGACAGTGCAGAACAGAGCATCTCTATCATTATGGAAAGTTCTATTGGACAATGCCGTTGAGGAAGCAATATAGCGAAGCTTGAACCGAGGTGGTGTGGTTCTAGGATCCATACTCATACTACTACATGGAACTAACTGTCTTATTCCCCTTCCTCCATTAACTCTAAAGGGACTAGCATTGAGAGTCTATGAGTTGAGGTTAACCTGAAGGATAAAGGGCAAGACTAAAGACTAAAGCCTGAATGGGATATTCATTCATTCATTCCACAAATCTTTACTGAGCACCTGCAGAGTGATAGGTACTGTTCTAGGTGCTGTTGATACAGCATGGAACCAAACACAGATTCTCTGACCTCACAGAACTTACAAACACAGATAATTAAATACATAATATGTCAGGTGATGATAAGTTCTGTGGAGAGAGCCCAGCAGGGTAAGGATGATAGGGAGTGCTGATGAAAGTCTCTCTGATAGGACAGCATTTAAGAAGAGACCTGGGGGGAGAGAGGAAACACGGAGAAGTGAGAGGAGAAGCCAGGCAGTGGGGACAGCAGTGCAGAGGCCTGAGGCAGAGGTCTGTGAGGTGAGCTCACACGTTCAGTGCCACACAAAATGGCAGGTGTCCACAGAAATTCCCTCTCTTTCTGATTGTCGTATCTCATTCATGTGGCCTTTCTTGACTATGGTGGGATATCCCCTTCTTTCCCAGTTCCTATATATCTTCGTTTGTGTCATTAAAGCTGATTGCATTTTCTCATGCAAATATTATTAATTTTGTCATTTTCAGACCTTAGAACATAAAGAAATCTTAGCAGCCTTTCATGATTGTCTTAAAGGGATTTACAGGATCATATTTATTTGAAAATTCTTTCGCTTTTCATGGCCTTCTTTCCCCAATAAACAGAAACTAGCTTACCAGTTCAGAAGTTACTATATGTAAAGCCATGCTGATAAAATTATTTTTAGAAGAAAATTAAGATGAAACTAAATCATGGTCTAAAATTTTACTTTTAGACTCAAGAAATAGTCTTATGAATTTAATTGTTAATTGTTAATAGTTTGACTAAACATAGACAATGAATCCCATTTTTGAGTAAATTAAAATTTTATTAATTTAGTGTTTTATTTTATTATTTGGAGTCTTTTGTGGTTCCCTGTACACCCTTCCACTTCCCCTAATTACCACACTGTTGTCTTTCTCTCTTTTTAAAAAAATATATTTTATTGATTTTTTTACAGAGAGGAAGGGAGAGGGATAGAGAGTTAGAAACATCGATCAGCTGCCTCCTGCACACCTCCTACTGGGGATGTGCCCGCAACCAAGGTACATGCCCTTGACCAGAATCGAACCTGGGACCCTTGAGTCCACAGGCCGATGCTCTATCTACTGAGCCCAACTGGTTAGGGCTTTTTTTCTTTTTTGCTTAATCCCTCCACCAATACTCCTCCTTCCCCCAAGCCACCTGCCTGCTTTCTACCTATGAGTCTGTCTCTGTTTTGCTTATTAGTTCAGTTTGCTCATTAAATTTTTCTTATGAGTGAAATCATATGGTATCTATCTTTTTCTGCCTGGCTTATTTCACTTAGCATAATGCTTTCCAGATCCACCCATGTTGTTGCAAAAGGTAAAATCTTCTTCCTTTTTATGCCTGAGTAGTATTCTACTGTGAAAATATACCATGCCTGTTTTATCCACTCATCTACTGATGGACACTTGGGCTGCTTCCAAATCTTGGCTGTTAAAAATAATGCTACAAGGAGCATAGGAGTGCATATATTCTTTCGAATTAGAGTTTGGGGTTTCTTCAGATAAATTCCCACAAGTGGAATTGCTGGATCATCAGGCAGTTCCATTTGTAATTTTTGAGGTAACTCCATACTACTTCCCACAGTGACCTATCTGTATGTCCACCAACAGTTGCCAAGAGTTCCCTTTTCTCCAACAGTTGTTTGTTGATTTATTGATGATAGCCATTCTCATAGGTATGATATCTGATTGTGGTTTTAATTTGCATTTCTCTGATGATTAGTGACATTGACCATCTTTTCATATATCTATTGACCATCTGTATGTCCTCTTTGGAGAAGTGTCTATTCAGGATCTTTACCCATTTTTAAATTGGATTGTTTGTTTTTTTGGGTGTTGAGTTTTATAAGTTCTTTATAAATTGTGTACATTATCAGACGTATTAGCGAATACGTTCTCCCATTCATTGAGTTGTTTTTTCATTTTGTTGATGGTTTTCTTTGCTGTACAAACACTTTTTAGTTTGATGCAGTCCCATTTGTATATTTTTTCTTTTGTTTCCCTTGCCCAAGGAGATAGATCAGAAAAAATATTGCTATGAGAAATGTTTGACATTTACCTGCCTATATTTTCTTCTAGGATTTCTATTTCTAGTCTAACATTTCAGTCTTTAACCCATTTTGAGTTTATTCTTGTGTGCGGTCTAAGAAGGTTGTCTATTTTCATTTTTTTGCATGTGTCTGTCTAATTTTCCCAACACCATTTATTGAAGAGACTGTTTTTACTCCATTGTATGCTTTTGACTCCTTTGTCAAATATTAATCGACCATAAAGGCATGGGTTGATTTCTGGGCTCTCAGTTTTATTCCATGAATCTATATGCCTGGTCTTGTGCCAGTACTGGGCTGTTTTCATTATAGTGGCTTTGTAGTATAGTTTGATATTAGGTAACATGATTCCTCCAACTTTGTTCTTCTTTCTCAAGATCTCTGTTGCTATTTGGGGTCTTTTGTGGTTCCATATAAATTTTTGGAATATTTATTGTAGATAAGTGAAATTTAAAAATTTAAAGATAGCAACTACATTGACTCCCCATAAGGATACATTTACCTTCTTGTTTGCCATTAACATTAGGAAAGATTTGACTCATAAGGCAATACCTACAAATTTCCATGCATCCTCCCTTCATGACTGTGGCACTGTTCCTCCCTAGGTCTCTACATCCTGTAAGTCTAGGCTTTCCTTTTTTCTGTTAAAAATCACTACTCCCTTTTGCTTGTATTTGTGAAGACAAATGAATTACTAGATGTAATTATTACTTTTATGTTTATATTCTAATCATTTTACATATGAAATACTTTATAGGTCAAGTTCTTAATGTAGTACAAAGTCCGTGATAAGAATTGCATAAATGTGACTTGTTATCATTATTGTTCCCAGCACTCTAATCCCTTTCCCTGCTGAATTTAAGCAGGTCTTGCCTCAAAGCATCCTACCGTTCCTTGTAGTCCATATGTCTCCCAGACAGTTGAGACACAGTGCATGTCTCCTTTGGTGAGCACAACTTCCCCACCTAATCCTCCTAATTTTCCCTTAATATTGGAGTTCCTGTACCCTGAACACCCTTTACAATCTTATACTAGGCACTGCTGAGACTTTGCCTAGTATTCACCAGAGCATTTTGTAATCTAAAAGGAGGTAGGACCCTTAAGGCAGAGGATATTAAGCCTGATTTCCAGGGGGGCAGCTTTCTCTCCTTTTCCCTCAGTGTAGGGTGAATCATGTGGGCCCCCCCTCCAAGTCTTCAGCCAAGAGTCTGGGTCCAGTAGGTGTAGGTGGGATCCAGATAGAACCAGCCGCTTGCTCCTGGCTAATCTTCCAGTAACAGTAGGGCCCCCCATTTAAAAACAGTTTAGAAAAGCTCCGAGCGGTAGGCTGAGAGGGTGACTCTCCTCTGTTGCTGGGAGGTGCCAGCTTTCAGTGGGGAGCCTGTGAGGGCGATGCAGAAAGGCTGTTTTCCCTCCACAGCTCCGGATGCCTCAGATGCTCTGAATGGATTGAAATGGACTGATTTCTGTTTACAGTGTATTTATGAGAATGCATTAAAAGCTCTGACATGTTTAGGAAACCAGGCATTTTGTTCATTTTATACCTATCTCTATATCTATCTCTATATATCTATAATGTGTAATCAATAACACTATAGTTCATTCTGTGAGGAAGTGTAAGATATTTGGCAGTAACCAGTGTTGGGAGGAATTCCCATATTAAAACTCCCTGGGTTTATAGGTGACTATACTGACGAGGAGTGAAATAAGGTGTGCCATGTTGCATATTAGATGAGACCAAATGAGGAAGGTAATGTGTGGGGGGATCACACCTTTTTTTAGAACTTCTTAATATTCTGTCATTGAATTAGTCCTTTTTATTTATGTTTCCTCAAGTCTTAGTTTGGGTCCGTGTTCCTGATAGATACAGTGGTAAATTATTCATTTGTATGCAAATAAACAGCAGATGCTGGATGGAAGATGTATTTGCAGAGGGAGAGAAATTCCTATAAGATAAAGGATAATCCTAAATAGCTACCTAAAATTTGCAGCATGGTGCCTTATTTTCTTCATTGGTATCCAATTAGCCTGGTGTTAAATAAGCTATGAGCACCCATGCCTAATAGAGCAGGAAGGATGTGCTTCAAAGGGTGAACCTGCATAAAATTCAGTTGATAATGGTTGTTTCCATGGAAGGAACCCTGGGATTTACAATGCTGTGCTGGGTACTTTATACATAGCACCTTTATTTTCTTAACGCTCCTTCAAGGAAGATTTTGTTATTTGCGGATGACGTAACTAAAACGCAAAGAGATTATGTGACTTGTCCAGAGAGCCCCCATTAGGTGGAAAAGCAAAGCTTGATTCTGTGTCTCTCTCTCTTCTTTTATTTATTTTTTCTAGTTAGTCCCTTTTTTCCTCATTTCCACTCCCATTGTCTTCCTCACCCATTGACAAACCATTATAGCAAGTCTGATGTGTATCCTTTTGTTTGTATGTATGAATTCTTATAAAAATATCTTTCTTATTTGTGTTCCTGTATTTTTAATTTCAGTAAATGGTATTCTGCTATAGATTTATTTCTCTTTTTCTTATCTGTTTATTTATTTTAAACATTTTTTTTTCATGCAGCACTAGGTTTTGAAGACCCATTCATGTGGCTGTATGTACTTCTGGCCCATTGTTGCTGATGGCTGCGCAGTACTCCGAATAGCACCCACCACATTCATCTGGTGACAGGCACCCAGATTGCTTTTAGATCCCCACCACGCCGAATAGCCCTGCAGTGAACATCTTGTTCACCTCTCTTGATGAACCTATGTGGGAGTGTTTGGGAATTGCTGAGCCACAGGGCGCACATATGCTGACTTTGCATTGGGTGAGCTTGCTGTTGAGGCTGGCAGCTCCAGTCCACATGTCCGCCAGCTGTGTAGGAGCACCCCTGTATCCTCCGCATCCCACTGAGAAAGCTTCTAGTTTTCTCATTTTTCTAATTTTGGTCAGTCTATATGTGTAAAGGATGTGTGTGTATATGTTTTCGTTTGCATTTCTCTAAATTTTTAATGTTTAAAAAAATGATCTTTTCATATGCTTGTTAGTTGAACTTTTTCTACTGCTATTCTGTGTTTAAGTTCAGAGGTTGAAGGTCCTGGTCAGAGTGCTGCCCATTTCTCTAGACCAGCGCTGTCCATTTGAAATATAATGCAAGCCACATATGCAACTTCAGATTTTCTAGTAGCCACATTAAAAAGGTAAAAAGAGGTGAAATTAATTTTAACAATGCATCTTATTAATTCGATAAATATAAATTATTCCACTTCTATATGTAATTGATAAAGCAATTATTAATAAGATGTTTTATATATATTTTTTTTCCATACCAAGTTTTCAAAATCCCATACGTATTTAACAATGAAAATACATCTCAATTCAGGTTCCAAATTTTCAATGATTGAAGTGAAATGTCACTTAATACAAGTAAAGTTTTGTTTAACAGAAAAATACTTTACATTGTTTATAAAATTTTAGATATGCCTGCCTGGTTATTAGAAAGTTCTTCTTGTATTAAACTAAAATCTTCTACTCTTTAATTTCTAGTCATTAATCAGGCCTTTTTTCCTCCTCTTAATGGCAAATAATAGTTATTGACTAGGGCATCTGTGTCAATGACTATCTAAAACTACCATTGAAGATAGGGCATCTTTAAAGCTCTGTAAGTACTAAATCTCAGGTAGCCAACTTCAGTGGACGAGAAACAAGCAGGATGCTATGTATTCAAGCCTTTTCTTCCTTTCTGTATCAGTCAGGGTTCAACTGGGGAAACAAAACCAATAGGAGATATATATTAAGAGATTTATTTCAAGAAATTGCCTTACACAATTGTGGGGACTGGCTGGGCAAGTCTGAAATCTGTGGGGGCAGGCTGTCAGGAAGGGCAAGCTGGAACTCTTGGGCATGAGCTGAAGCTGCTGATCGTAGGTGAAATTTCATCTTCTTGGTTGTCAGGGAAGCCTGTTTTGCTCTTAACGCCATCCTTCTAATTGTGGGCTTTAATCACATCTACAGAGTACCCGTATGGCAACACCTAGATCAGCGGTTCTCAACTTGTGGGTCGTGACCCCTTTGGAGGTTGAACGACCCTTTCACAGGGGTCGCCTAAGACCATCGGAAAACACATATATAATTACATATTGTTTTTGCTTTAATTATGTTCAATTTTTAACAATGAAAATACACCCTGCATATCAGATATTTACCTTACGATCCATAACAGTAGCAAAATTACAGTTAGGAAGTAGCAATGAAAATAATTTTATGGTTGGGGGTCACCACAACATGAGGAACTGTATTAAAGGGTCTCGGCATTAGGAAGGTTGAGAACCACTGACCTAGATTAATGTTTGTCTGAATAGTGGGCCCATAGCCTAGCCAAGTGGCATATAAAATATCACACCTCTCATAGACCAGGCCTGACATTAGGGTGAGGGCAGGTTATATTAATAATGGGATCAGGTAACTTACAACAATGGCAGAGGGGACTCAATCAGAGATACAAGCTGTTGCGTGTTATGTGGCTCTATTTACATATGTGAATATGTGGAATAGACAAGTCCACAGAAACAAAAAGCAGATCTGCGGTTGCCAAGGGCTGGGGGCAGTGGGAAATGGGGAGTGACTGCTTTCTGAGTAGAGGTTTCTGTTTGGGGATGATGTATATATTCTGGGACTGGATAGTACTAATGGCTGCACAACATTGCGAATGTACTACTGCCACTGAATTGTACACTTTAAAATGGTAAATTTTATGTTATGTATATTTTTTCTAATAATCAAATGTAACTGTCATTAAACAGTGCTCTGCAAAGCTGACTGCTATGGGCTCAAGATTGGAACCCACCTCTCATTATGGGTCAGTAGGGTGTCATTTAAGAGGCCAGTTTAGTGTGTTTACCTTTGGGGATTCAGGTCCTTGACAAGTGACAGCCTCAGCCCTTATACGCTTGAGATGGACATTGTTAAAATCTATTGTTCTGAATCCCCAGTTTATAATGGGAGGGCACAGGCAGGCTTTGCTTAGACAGTTTGGAAGTATATTGAGTAGTAAAGCTAATACAGGATCGGTGGCTTTCACAGAGCCCTCGATGGAGATCTTCAGATGCGGGGAGCTTTTGTTTCCCGTGTGCCTGCTGGGAAGACGGTCATGAATCTCTGGCCTGTCAGAAAGAAAAGCGAGATTTAGCTTGGCTGCTGTGCTTGGGTTCCTGGGAATATTTTATTGCCATGGCTCTTTTCTCCATAAATGCTGCTCAGACTTGCTCTTTATTGGGAACTGTGATATGTGGGGCCTTTCCTCTGTGTATAGCATGAGCTCGCGCTCGGCTGACGGTGGATGTCAGCATAATGATCTTTTTACAGCGGTGACAGTTTAGAGAAATGTTTTTCAAATTGGTGGCTACTGACAGACATAGATGAATTCCCAACTAGAGTTATGGATCACCAGGAAAATGGGCTCTGACAGTGCCCTGGAGCCGGGGAGTGGAACGGACCTTCCCTGGGAGTGGCTACGTGGGGCAGCCGTTCAGAGCCAGTGTGAGGAGCTGCACAGGGAGGGCCGGCGCGCAGTGGCCTGTTTACAGCCATGCTTCTTCCTTCTCACCTGGAAACAGCACGTGACAGAGAATTCTCCTTGGAAATCATTTCAGCAACATTAAGTATTTGAAGTCGCTAAGGAAGGACCTATTTTTTGGCGTAAGTGGGACTTCAGATAACTGAAAGCATCTTTGGGAGGTCCTACGTTGAACTTCATTTATGGCACTTTTACAAATTAAGGATAAAAGTTAAAAATGACTATTAACCATTATGTGTGCTGATTTCTTATATAGATGATTTTAGCCTTTAAACACATATTTTAGACAAAATTAATTTCTTGAGGTGTGAATGTTCCCATCCTTCATGACTCAGTAAATATATATTAAAAAGGCTAAGGATAATTTGATGTGGTTCTTTACACAAAATTGAATCATTCAACTTATACATCGAAGGAATCCTTTAACTTCTTCGGGTCCCTGAGTCCTGCACATGGGAACATAAGAGTAGCTTTATGTTTATGGAAAAATAGTCCTGCCTAAATGTGTCTTCCAACGGCCTCACACAATGTTCAAAGGGCCACTGTTAGGACTCCTGTTTCAGGTTTGCCGGTCCCTAGAAGACACCTGTTGAAAGGCAATTATTTATGAGTGTGGGGTAATATGTTAGCTGTCTGAGAGGTGCTGGGCACTCTCTACATGTGATTTCTTTAAAAAACAAACAAACATTTCTTTATTGATTTCAGAGAGGAAAGGAGAGGGAGCGAGAGAAACATCAATGATGAGAGAGAATCATCGATCTGCTGCCTCCTGCATGCCCCCTACTGGGGATCGAGCCCGCAACCTGGGCATGTGCCCTTGGCCGGATTCGAACCTGGGACCCTTCCGTCTGCAGGCTGACGCTCTATCCACTGAGCAAAACCAGCCAGGGCATGATTTCATTTTTTTAAAACGATTTTGTGAGGTATGTGTTATAAAACTGACCTTCAGAAAGGTGACAAACTTGCCCAAGGTCACACAGAGAGTAAGTGACAGGGTTGACTTCAAACCCAGGACAGTCTGATCCTCAAACCTTGCCATTTTCCATTGCTCCTTGCAAATAAGGGATTTTAGGATTTTTAGCCACAGACCTAATGTCTGAGTCTGTTTGAGCTGCCATAACAAAATACCACAGACTGGGTATTTATAAACACAGACATTTATTGCTCACAATTCTGGAGGCTAGAAATCTGAGATGGGGGCGACAGCATGGTTGGGTGAGGGCTCTCTTCATGGTCACAGACTTTTCCTTGTGTCCGTATGTGGTGGAAGGGACTAGGAAGGTCTTGGGTCTTTTTTTTCAGTGCACTAATCCCATTCCTGAGAGCTCCAATCTCATGATTTGAGCACCTCCCAGAGGCCTCACCTTCAATTACCATCACCTTGGGTTTAGAATTTCAATATTTGAATTTCGAGGGAACATTAACATTTAGACCATAGCAGCTGGTCACCAGAAAATGGGGCCTAGGACACCTACAGTTTTAAAGAACACAGGGTGATCCAGAGAAGTTTCCAGATAAGAAAACCTGGATAATGGCAAGAAATTCACTTAAAGCGTTTTTGTTCTCTTAGAAAGCACAGTTTAAGCATAGCCCCGGCTTTGGAACCTGACTCCGCGTATCCTGTTTTCACAGATCACCATGCCTTCTCTGTGCTCACTGTACATTGCCTATATGTCTGTAGTCACACTTGTCATACTTTATGATGCCTGGCACAGGGCCTGGCATAGAGCAAGACCTTAATGCGTGTTTATTGAATTAATCAGGTGAAGGTATCCAGGAACATCTCGGAGAATGGGAGGGGCAGAGGAGACCCGGGATGAGCTAACTGGACTTGAAGACGAGCCCCCTATTTCTGTGTTTGCTGAGGATGGATCGGCAGGCCCTGAAATATAAATGCAGTGACAGACTTGCTGATAAAATCCAGGCTTTCTATTCATTGTGTTTTCAGCTGTAGGGAAGGTTGATTTCCACAGTGCATTTTTTTTTAAATTAAGTGCTTTCATTCCTGTGTGTGTATATGCATTTACATGCATTTTCGCCCGAGATGTACACAAGGAAATAACTTGCAGAGAGACTTCAGAGAGTGAAAATGTGGAGGTCCATATGCTTCGAAGATTCAGAAATCCCCATTTCGGCCTCTAAGCTAATGATTGGGTAACTGTAGCCTGCTGGCCAAATACCTCTTGCCTTTTGCACAAAAACTGAGCTAAGAACGATTTTTACTTTTTTTTGTGTGTTTGTGTCTGGTGAAAAAAACAAAAGAATATTTCATGACATCTGAAAATAATATGAAATTCAATGTCAGTGCCCATAAATAAAGTTTTATTGGAAACCCACCCACGCTGGTTCACTTATGTATTATTTGTGGCTGCTTTCGTGCTACAAAAGCAGAGTTGTATAGGTGCAACAGTCACCATATGGCCCACACCGCCTCAAATATTTTCTATCTGGTTCTTTGCAGAAAAGTTTGCCAACCTCTCCTCTAAGCCATGATAATGTCATTCTCTTTTAAGGCTGGTAGGAAAACGGAGTAGCTTTGTTTCCATTGTTTCAGGAGCCTTCTTGCAGAACATATTGATT
Organism: Myotis nattereri; assembly: GCF_964212035.1. Classification (NCBI taxonomy): domain Eukaryota; kingdom Metazoa; phylum Chordata; class Mammalia; order Chiroptera; family Vespertilionidae; genus Myotis; species Myotis nattereri. The sequence goes on from NC_138086.1 coordinate 69,269,546, forward strand.
TCATTTATAGATTTCTATTGATTTTTGTTGTTACTTTAATCTGTGTTGTCATGAAGGGCCTGGAATAACTGTTGTACATTCTTAAGGTACATTCTAAATAGCGTCTGGAAAATCTCTCATGATTGATTTTGGTGAAGCAGCTTTAATTTTTAAATTGCTTTTGAACTTTTCCATTTGAGAGTGAACATTAAGGGGAAAGGGTGAGATGGGTAATAACAGCCCGTGGCCTTATGCTCCCTCATGGGCTGCCATGAGAATCAATGAGATAATGTGTAGGCAGCATTTTGTGCTTCTCAAGGAAAGGTGCCACAAAAGTACAAGACATTATTAATAACACACAGAGGGTCTGGAGGTAATGATCTTCATTTCTGACTCACGAAATAGGTTTCTACTAAAACAATTTAGATTTGATGACTAAATGCATGTTTGTAATGGGGCCAAAGTAGCAAGAAAATCTTGGAGTAATGAGAGAGAGACCATTGTGGTTTCAAGATATATAACTGTCTTGATTTTTAAAATAGATGACTTTGGGCAGATGCTTCTGAAAAATAAAAGCGAGGAAGCAGGGAGAGTAGGAAAATGAAAGGGAAAAGCCAATGGTGGATGTATTTCTGGGATGGGTAACCTGTGGACAACCGGGCTCCATCTGCGGGGACCCTCTCAGGCACTGTGTAAAATGAAGCCTCAGGTTGTGCTTCCAAAGGAGGTTGGAATTAGTGAATTCATTAAATGACAAAAATGACCCATTGCCAGGCTTTGTGGTCAAATGTTGTGCCAGGAGCTTTGCCTAAGTAGTTTTGTTTAATTCTGAAAAAAAGTGTGGAAGGATATATTTAGTAATATTTAACAATGATAACTGAGGAGTTAGTATAGATTATATCAAGTCACTTAGTAAGTGTTAGGGCTAGAATACAGATCCAGGTCTGTCTAGCAGAAGGAAAGCTCATGCTCTTTCCTCTGTGCTATAAAAGAATGTAGTTGCCTCCTAATAGGACTGAAGCTTTCCACATTCAGTTGGAGCTGTCCGCTATATCCCCATTAGCTTTTTCACCGACCAAAGCAGCTCCATTCTGGCCAATCAGGACAGTGACTTTTGGACCAACCAAAATGTGAGGATTAAAATTTAAGTTGTTTCTAATTTGTAATGTTGGAAGATGGCTGTATGTGAGGAGGTTATTGCTGCAGTAACAACTCCTAGAACCTCAGTGATTTAACCACAACTTACTTCTTTCTTTCTTTTTTTTTTTTTAAATATATTTTATTGATTTTTCACAGAGAGGAAGGGAGAGAGACAGAAAGTTAGAAACATCGATGAGAGAGAAACATCGATCAGCTGCCTCCCGCACATCTCCCACTGGGGATGTGCCCGCAACCCAGGCACATGCCCTTGACCGGAACCGAACCCGGGACCCCCCAGTCTGCAGGCCGACGCTCCATCCACTGAGCCAAACCGGTTTCGGCAACTTACTTCTTTCATTACATGTCCATGTGGCTGTCAGGGTGGCTTCATGCTGATACCATCCGCACTCGGGGATCCAGGCTGATGGGGCAATGCTATCTGGCAGTGCTGGCTCTAGGATGAGGTAATTGAGGCACCACTGGCACTCACCCTCAGGGTCATGGAAGTGCCATCCCGGCATTTACCATGGGAGTGAGTTCCTCCTAAGTTGGGTACTGGAGTGTGAACACTGAGAAAGAAGCTACCCACTAAAAAGGGCTCCCAGTGGCTAACTGGGCTAAAATAGTCCTGGCCAATGTTACTCAGTGGTTAGAGTGTCAGCCGCACACTAAAGGGTCCTGGGTTTGATTCTTGGTTGGGGCACTGGGGTTGAGGGGTGGGCAACAAATTGATGTGTCTCTATCACATCAGTGTCTCCACCTCCCCACTCTGATGAGGATTAACAACAACACAAAAATATAAACAAAAAACAACAACAATAAAAACAAATCCTAGCAGCCATTTCTATACAGGGAACTCACATGAAAATTGCACTTCAGGGAGAAGCCTGAAGTGAAATACTTCCTTCTGCACTGAACTACCTGCCTGCACTGTTTCTGCCATGTGAGCCAGCTCTTATAAAGAAATTCCTGGGATCCTATTTCAACCAATAGTACTGAGCTTTCCACATTCAATCGGAGCTGCATGCATATGTTCCATTAGCTTCTTCACTGAATCAATCAAAGCAGATCCATTCTGATTAATCAGAACAGTGACTTTTGGACCAATCAAAATGTGAGGATTTAGAGTCCTCATTTGCATGAGGATGAACCAATTGGGGACCAGGGGCGGGGACTTCTGTCTATATAAGTCAGCTCTCCTCTGGTTTTGAGAGCACACTTTCCCCCTACCCCCATCTTTTAGAAAATATATATTTGATTTCAGAGAGGGAGAGGGAGAGAGAGAGAGAAACATCAGTGATGAGAGAGAATCATTGACTGGCTGCCTCCTGCACGCCGCCCACTGGGGATCGAGCCCACAACCCAGTCATGTGCCCTGACGGGGAATCGAACCATGACTCCTGGTTCATAGGTCAATACTCAACCACTGAGCCACCCTGGCTGGGCCACACTTTCCCTTTCCACTGAAGACTGGAGTAGAGCAGTGCTGGGCAAAGCAGACTAGCATGGGAAGAAAGGAAGTTTTGGACATGCAGGAGGTAAAACAATACCCAGAAAAGATGTACTAATACCTGTGAGTGGTTGAAATGGAGTAGGAATTGCATTCTCTTTTTGAGAAGGTTGTAGAAGAGGGAGACAGAGTGCTGGACTTGAGTCCAATGAGCCTTATTTTGATATCCTAGTGCTTAGTATGCTGTCGGGCACATAGAGATGCTCAATCAATCTTTATAGAAGTAAATTCAGCTGAACGTTATCCAGGATGATGGCAAAAGATGCAGTCGGGAAAAAATTCTACAGTGACTGGGCCGTAGACCAGGTTGGCATGTGCAGCTCTCGTCTCATTCAGAGGAAGTGACCTAGTTTATCTTGCCAAGCACCCCATTGAGGGCTTTCCTTTGCTCTCTTCACAACTGGCTTCACAAATAAGGGGTAATTTCCCTAACTATACCAGCTGTGCCTCCTACTTCCATAGGAAGGGTTTCTGCTATCATTTTAATATAAAGTTATCTCCTTCTGCTTGCCTGTGTGAATACATTTTATGGTCATGGTTTTGGCCACATTCTTGATATAGAGTCATTCCTAGAAATTCAGTAAATATAATACAGAGAAAATGAAACAGAAATGAGAACCCAGCTAATTTGTATTAGAGATGGGTGAGCCCATTTGCAGATTACTGAATTTTGTAAAATAGCCAGCAAAGAGAAAACAAATAAATCAAACAGCCAGCACTGCCGAATATAGGGCTTTTCTTTCCATTTATTTTGCTAAGTGTGGATGGTTGTTAATTATGTATTTATGACAGTACTTTATAGCTTAATTATGAGTGTCCTGAGCATGTTTTCTGAATGTAATGAAGTCTGGACTGCATGGGGCCCTCTTGCTCCATTATTCTGCTGTTAAACTTTCTGAGAAGTGGTTTAATTTTGCCGTGGAGTTTGTGGATTACTTATATTGGGGTGATTTAGCTGGGTTCTCACGATCAAACTAAAATACCAGAGAGGCGTTCTTATTTTTGAGAGATTTTATAAAGTTCCTACTTTTACAGCATACAAATAATGCATTTGATTATTAGAACTATTTTTGGTATTGAGATCTGAGGGGCTTATCTTATGGGCTATAAATGTCAGTGCAATCCTTTTATTTACAGCTTAGGAATTAGATACTTTGCGTTGAACTTGTACTCTGAGTGCACATCTTCCTTTTGCTCCCATTTTTAAATTAGAGAATTAGTATGTTGTCACACTTACGCTTCTGTGTCTTAAGATGGGATTCAGTTTTGACTCCTATCTGGTATTAATATTGGGTCAGATAAAAGGGGCTGTTGATGGCTTTGGGACACAAATGATCAGATTTTAAGCTGGCAGAAGAGGGAGACTACAGTCTTATTGATGACTGCAGCTTAAACGAGTGGATTTGGAAACATCAGTATAATGGATGTGTGCTTTCCAACTTGGAGATTCTAGATCTATTCATGCAGTATTAGTAAAAAAAAAAAAAAAAAAAGTGTGCGTATTTTGGTTTATTTGTACTGTTTTGGGATACCCAGGTAAATAAAATTATGTGTGACTTGCAGATAAAAGTGGCTGTTGCTGAGGGATTACTGGGACTTAAGGAGGGGGGAGTATCTCACAGTAATTTTATTATTATTTTATCTAAAGGCACAGGATAAAAATTGCATGCATATAATGGTCCTTTAACTAGAAGTAGCTATATACCCCAGGCTTGCTTTCTTCTTGTGCTTCTGAACTTTAAGCTTTTGCCCGGAAGCACTGAGAATCTGTCACTGTTATTCTTTGGCCATTGTTTCTTGCCTATGAACCCAGCTTTCCTTTCATTGGACATCTAGTGCTCTTGCTAGGTTGTTTATCAGTAGAGAGCAGTGTGGAATGAAGCTGTCAGCTCATTAATGGGGCGTGTGCGTGATTTAGGTGCACCCTGGAATTTAGGAGGCTGAATTAGGAGGTTTCACCAAGCAATTGCTGTGGATCCTGCACGTTATTTTCCTCAGCAGGACAATTTGGATTTGAATAACATTTTCCTTTTGGTTAAAACCTCTGTCCAGTTTCTTTTGAAAGGTGTGAGGTATTGTCATGGGAACCATAGAACTGTTGGTCTATAGAAAAGCTATGCAAAGAAAAGCAAAACAAAACAATACACATATGCACACATACACACATGTGCACACTCACACCCTGTCTGGGAAGTGGACAGGGATGCTGAGGCTGGGAGTGGGGGGAGGAGGTGGGGGAGGGGGCTTTGGTAGAAGCAGCAACAAAGAAAATGAGAGTCAGGACATGCTGGTGAGCAGAAAGAACTGACTGCAAGCAGGGTGTCTACAAGCCTCTTGCCTTGGGCAAGGTTCAGCAGCTTCTTGCTAAGCTAAAATCATCATCTTTTACCCCACATGGGGGCAAGGCCAGGTGGGGTGCATGTCAACTAAAGGTCTTGTGACATCAGATTTGGTGTTTTCCTTCTGCCGAGGGTTTAACTAGAGAGTTTAGTGCAGGACTTTTCAGGGATGGGGCAGACAGAGGTCAGGGACAAGATAGCAGGGAGCCATTGTCCCCACAGCACGAAGGGGCAATGGGAGCTGGTTGGTAGGAGCTCACAGAGCTTGGAGCCCTCGAGAGGCTGTGACCACCGGGCAGCCTCTCTGTCCCACCAGCTGCTCTTGTGGCGCCCTCCAGTGGCTGACCAGGTGGGGTGCTGTATAAGGCCTCCATAGCTGGATTTAGAACTTCCTCCACAAGGAGAAGTTCTCTTTCTGGTCTTGCATCAGCCCGATGTCTGGACTTGGCCCAACCTTGGAAGGGAGCTGTTAGGAGATCTAGGCCACTTTGTGTAACTGCCGCAGTTCACCTGTGGCTGTTGCTTTCTGAGCATGAAGGAGCCTCTTCCATCTGTTAGTGCACAGTGCTTCTAGTGGCTTGAGGGCTGGACGGGGTTAGGCTCTGAGTCCCCTGCGCCCCAGGCTCGAGGGCAAACTGCCTGCGGGGGGAGTGGGGGGCTTACCTTTGAGGAGGAGCTGGTGTAATTAGATGTCTATATTCTGCATCCCCAGAGGCTTGCTCAGCCAAGTCCAGAGGACAGTCCTAATAGTTGACTGTGGTTGACGTGTCAGCCCCTTCTGGGGTCAGGCAGCCCGGGTTCTTCGCCATTTCTGTGTCCTGTGAAGTAGGAGAGGCGACAGGGACCTGCTGAGTCTGAGCCCCACCCGCACAGTCTGCTCCAAGTTGTGTTCAGCGCACACAGCTGTTGGCTAGCTTCCTTGAGTCAGCGCCCCAAGACAGTGGTTGAGTCCCTTCCTCCCTCCCACCCTCAGTCACTGGGGAGAGGGTCTCTGACCAGGAGGAAGGCAGCTCAGATTCCTGGGAGAATGGGCTGTAACATTGGTGAGCCTAGGGCTGGAACTGGGAGATGAACTCCCAAGGGATTTCCTTCCCGTCTAACAAGCACAGGATTGCTTTTTTAAATTACAGAAATAAAAACAACAACAGCTAGGAATGTGTATTGAAAACACGTCCCAGTCCCCGTCGCCCGCCGTACCGTAGGTGGAAGTGGAAAACCTAGAGTAGGGCTGAGAAGTACCAAACAGGCTTTGCTTGCAGTGCCAGTGGACTGTTGGCCCCCTCTCACAGGATTTCCTCCCTGCAGTCCATGGTTGAGGTTTATTTTTAAAATATGTTTTATTGATTTTTTTACAGATAGGAAGGGAGAGGGATAGAGAGTTAGAAATATCAATCAGCTGCCCCCTGCACACCTCCTACTGGGGATGTGCCTGCAACAGAATCGAACCTGGGACCTTTCAATCCGCAGGCCGGCGTTCTATCCACTAAGCCAAACCGGTTAGGACCATGGTTGAGGTTTTGATAGTGATCTCTCCTGCTTGAGTAGTGGCTCTGACAGGGACTGCAAGTTGCCCACCCAGTATCCATTCTTCCTTGCTTTCTTACTCACTCCCCCAGTGTTATTGAGGACAATGGGCTAGACAAGAGATATTTCCTAGCTTTCATAGCACACAAGGATAGGTAGTTTTTATGGCACGTAAGTGAATGATGTTGGGAGAGACTTTTAGGAAAGATCCTTTAACAGGGGGTTCACGTGACAGATGGAGTCCTTCCTCATCTTCTCCCTTCTTCCTGCCTAAAACTTGAATGTGATGGCTGGAACTCATCCCCTAAGGACAGGGAGCAAAAAGCTAGTGGGAGCCTGGGTCGTTGCTGAAATACCAGCTCTGGGCTACTTTCATTCAGCAATTTTTTATGTAAAATCAATCAATCCTTGTTGAGGCAAAAAAAAAAAAAAGAATATATAAGTCCATAATTTTACATAAACAAATAGCGTTGCAACAATAATAACACCACCAACAAATGTGAACTGTCTGGGATATGCACATAGCATACATAACATATGAGTGTTCCCCCATTGTATGAATATGCATGTAGGAGATATATATTTTCCATGACAGATTAATGCTGACCAAAAGTCTGGACCCAGATGATCTCACTTCACATTGAGAACTTCAGAGAGGATAAAATTTTTAGGTGGGTGGATTGTTAGTGGCCGGCTAATTTGTTTTTCTTTTTAGTGAAAGTTACAGTCCATTTAAGAATAATCTAGCCCTTTAGGAACTGTTGCCTCTTTGTTGATAATTTGCTGCTATTCCAAGCAGCCATTAAAAACAGTCCGAATTCAGCTGCAGTTGTCAGGACCTAAACATGACTTCAGTCTTATAGCCGGAGGTACATGTCCACCCACAACATAATCCAGCCTCTAACAGCCTGAGTGCTGGTGAGGAAGCTACTTTCTTACATATACGTTAACTTTTAGGCTCTTGTCATTTTCTGGTCAGGGAGCCTGTGAGACTGAAATTCAGGGTTGCAGTTCTGAATATATGATGTTGATTTGGGACCAATAGGGGCAGTAAATCTGGTACTTGCATCTTGGTATTAGTATAGTTCTTGATTCATCTGTGGCTTCAGTGTTCCCAGGATTCTGTTCGAATTCTATATTTCGGAGCAGCTGGTTGTGATTTTATTACACATCATCCAGTGAACGGTGGGATAATAAATTAATCAAAATAAAAACTTGGTGCCTGTCATTGACCATACTTCTAAGTAAAGGAAAATGTCTGTGGCTTAAACATGAATTTCCCAAAGTTTTCCCAAGAGATACTTTAAAGAAAAAAGCAGTTTCATAGGCAAATAAGTTTTTTTTTTTTAATAAATTTTATTGAGTTTTTACAGAGAGGAAAGGAGAGAGATAGAGAGTTAGAAACATCGATGAGAGAGAAACATCGACCAGCTGCCTCCTGCACACTCCCCACTGAGGATGTGCCCGCAACCCAGGTACATGCCCTTGACCGGAATCGAACCCGGGACCTTTCAGTCCGCAGGCCGACGCTCTATCCGCTGAGCCAAACCGGTTTCCGCAGGCAAATAAGTTTTTGAAATGCTGGATATTCTAGGTCTCTACCAAAGATCCATAGAGCACATGAACGTTAGTACAGGTGCCGAGAAGTCCCACAATAAATAATGCTGATGAACTTTGTTAACCCAACATGTTCTACTTACTTGACTACTAGCCCTTTCCACCAAGTATCTAATGGAATAGTGTATCCATTTGGTACATTTTTCTTTAAGCAAATTTTTCAAGACAACGGGTGATTGAATTTTACTTGGAAATAACAGGAAAAAAGTCGTTCTTATTTGCACAGCAGCTGTCACATTTCAGGAAAAATTTTGAAATAAATGAAGAATTTTTAGTTGGATGAAACTAGGAAACACTTGATTCAAAAGTATTATATATGTTTTAATATTTCTGAAATTATTTTTGCTTTTTATTTATTGATGGTGTGTCATATCCTGCCTACCTTTCAACTCCCAATCTGGAAAGAAACGTGTCTTGAATATTTGTTGATTTGGATGATAACTCTGTTATCTATGAATGGATGTTAAAGTTTCTTTGCAGACTAGGGATGGAGGGTGGAAGACACATATAAAAATGGAAATTAAGGTGCAGCACAGGAAGTACTATGTAGATGTTCCTGGGGTGTTAGAAACACACACAGAGAGAGCCCTGCCTTGATGGATGGTTTTGGTAACAGGTGAAGGGCGTCAACGGGACTATTGTTATTGCAAATAATTTTGGAGCCCACTGGAAGTATGGGTTCCTTCACCAGCCACATAGTACAGACTTTGTGTGTTTTTTGTGTCATTAGGTCCTAGCACAGTGCTAGGTCCATGATAATCAGGAAATTGGTGTGTGTGTTTTTTTGCATCTTCAACGAACTAGTAGAATCGAGAGCAGAATGTTTTGACTCCACCTGTCATTCAGATAATATTTCTTTGCCATATTAATGCTATTTGCTTCAAACAATAAATACGGACTATTAGTTGATTTTAAATTCTGTTCATAATGAATTTCATCTATACAAATAATAATGCAAAGTAAAAATGAAGATGATAAATACTGCACAGGTAAAATTTGATATGTTTGGCAAACTGGTTGTAAAACCACATCTGTTTGGTAAATTGAAATTTGTAAAACTTGGCCTGGGAAAAATTGGACTTGATGAAAGTAATCAAAGTAACATAAAACTAACAAGACTCAAAATTACACATGGTTACATTTCTTATTGGCCAAGAGTTCACAGAATGAAATTTTGACAACATTTAGATTTGCAAGATTTGATCCCAGAAAAATAAATTTGGTAGAAACAATGGGTGCAAAGGAAACCTCATAGACACTATCCTGGATCATCCACTTCAATAATGGGTCTCTGGGGACCAACCTCTATGCCACTTTATTTTCCAGGGACTGTATTATTACAGTTCTCTAGCATCTGGCATTCTTTTACCATTATCGTAGCTATCTGCACTCATTTTCCATATTAAACTGTTTCCATCATTTACCCCCCAGCTCCCTATTCCCCAAAGGGCTCCAGCATCATCTGGAATACTAGGTAAAATGCAGATTCTTGGGTGCTATCCCTACACTACTGAATCTGAATCTATAGGGCTTGGCCTAGGAATATGCATCTTTACAGTACACGGGGTGATCCTTATGCAGCTTAAAGTTTGGGAACTACTGGTTAATATGTAGGATTCATGATTTTAGATGTGGGAAAGGACACAAACAATACTGTTGGTGGCAGGATGTAAGGACAGCACAAAATCAACTATTCATTGATTAATCCAATCATTCAACACATAGTTTATTGACATATTTATGTGTCAGCCTCTGTCTTAGGTTCTAGGGAGGGGGGTGTAGAATGGGAGGTGTTCAACAAGATCAAAACCCTATTCTCATTAAATTTACATTTTAGTGTGAAAAACTGACTATACACAAGTAAAAGTAAATATTTTCAGGTAGATAATTTCAATGAATAAAGTGTAAGGAAGTTTTCATGTAGAACTTTTTAGTATATCACCAAATGCCCAGAGCCTGTCACAGGAAGGGAGATGCTAGATGAGGTCTCTGAAGTCGGCCATCTTTCCAGGAGGGGCAAGGATAACACTGGAAGTTTTCTTCTTTTGATTCTCCTGGTAATGTCCCTGCTACTTGTCTTGAATGTAGATTGTCATGATGATGAGATGAGGCTGAACTGGCTGGAGGTTGTGAAAAGTTGCTTAGTGAGAATGAATTTTTGATCTATGAAAGCTTTTGTTGAAACATACTCCATGGTGGACATCAAGAAGGGAGTAAAGTTGGCCAAGTGTCTGCAGGCCAATTTCTATTACTCTGGGCTGGCAGGGGAGGCGTGGCTATACTCCTCCTCATTGCTAGGATGTATGGTGAAATATGTTATTTTAGTCGTTTCACCAATAAAATTTATACATCTACAATTCAGAATATATAGATTTTTTTCTGGAAAGTTCTAGGAGTCCTGCCAAGCATTGTTGTTGGTATGCAGTATTCCCATGTTATGACTTTAAAATTTTGATATATGATATAATATAAATCTTAATTTTCTTGTTGGATGCTTTGTTGGTGAGGTCAAAAACACAAAATCACAAATTGGCTACATTTCCCCAACTATCTGGATGGTTTTCAGTTCCCAACTAACTTTGTTGGGACTGCAGGAAGGTTGAAAATATCCCAAACTGCTGTGAGTGGCAGAATACTGAATTAATAGTGACATCTTGTAAAGTTCCATACCTTGTTTAATCAGGACAGAAGGCAAGAATTTGCTGACTCACTAGCATCCTCTCAGGTGCCTGGCTTAAACCATCCGTAGGAAAGATGACTGAGAGGAATCATGGGGTGCTGTAAGATGCTGATTACCTCTTGCAAAACACACTTAATTGTTAAAATGTATTATTTCCCTGCTGATCTGTGGAGGGAGACATACAGCTCCATTCCTTATAGGAAAAGGAGGGATATCAGGTCTTGATGTCTCACCAAGGGACACATAGGTAGGAGGAAAAGGAAGCATTTAAGGAAAGGAGCATTTCAAATTGAATGCTTGGGAAAGCATCTCTTCATCGGAGTATTTTTTTATTCTTTGGAATCAATTTTTAAAGTAATGACAGAAACCTCATTGCTTGGAATACTTAACACCATCCATTGGCTTTTCTGAAGAATCAGCTTGCACCTGTGAGGAACTGGGTCAATTAACATAAGTTGACCCTCCCCGTTTTCTATGACAGTTGGCAAAACAGTGACTGTTACACATTTCACTTCCACTCCAAATTGTCGGCAGTGTCTTCTTAGTGTTACATAACCTCTGAGAAGGACAAATCCGCATATTGAAAAAAACTAATAATGCTTCCTAAATTTTCCTGTCTTTGCAATAAAAATAGCTACGATTTTATTTGCCTTTCACTGAGAAACCTAGAGTTTACTTGCCCGTGGCTTCTTCAATTCTTGTAAAAATTCCATCTTGTGAAAGTTAAGTGGACACAGCACTGCCCTAAACTTTGGAACTTACCCAAATGGAATTTCCTTTCAGCCTAATCTTTTAAAAATATCAGCTCATTGGGTTATAATTTTCATATAATAAAATGCACTCATTTCAAGTGTACAGTTGAGATAGACTCTTTCTACCACCCCCAAAACTTTTCTCCTGCCCCTCTATAGTGGTTCCCCTCACCCTTGACCCAGGCAACCATGACTTTCTGTTTTTATAGATCAGTTGACATTTTCTCAAATTTCAGAGAATTGAAATATTCAGCATGTTGTCTTATGTCTCTTTTGCAGAACATGTTTTTCAGATTTATGAAAATTATTGTTTATCAGTAGTCCATTTCTTTTCATTGCTGAATAGTATTCCATTGTATAGATGTGCTACACTTGCTACCACTTGAGCATTTATGTTGCTTCCAGGTTTTAGCTATTATGAATTAAGCTGCTATGAGCATTCATGTACAAGTCTTTGCGTTGACATGTTTTAACTCTTCTTGAGTAAATATCTCAGAATGGAATTTTTTGGACATAGGTTAAGTGCATGCTTAGCTTCTTTAAAATTGTTAAGGTGTTTTCTAAAATGGCTGTATGTGGGAAGAGCTCAGGAGATTTATCTCAGTGCAGTGGCAGATGCAATGGTGTGAGCGCACTCCGCCTATACGAGCTTCCTTGACACACCGGAAAGTGGCAGCGCCCGCCTGAGTAAGCTCCTTAGAGCCCCTACATAGTACCCTATCTTTTCTACCATTGGTTGCCCTAAGGATGGTGTAAACTTCTGATTGGTCCAAAAAGTTATATATGTTGCTGCACTTAAACAATAAAGTCAGATCTGCGTCTTGAACCGGTCTCTGGAGTCGGGCATGATTCGTTAGGACTCCGTCGGCCTCACCCCCGCGGGACCCCCTGCCTCAGCTGTACTGTTTTACATTCCTACCAGCAATGCATGAGAATTCCACTTTACATCTCTGCTCACACTTAGCATTGCCTTTGATTATAACCTTTTAATGGATGTATGCTGGTATCTTGTTTTAATTTGCATCTTTAAAATATTTTCAAAAATTTTTCAATTACAGTTTATTTTCAGAATTATCTTGCATTGGTTCCAGGTGTACAGCAAAGTGGTTCCCCCACTATATCCAGGACCCACCTGGCACCATACATAGTTCTCACAATATTACTGACTGTAGGGAGCGGCTCGAGAGTTAAGCCTTGGATTGACCTGTGGCAGAGCCACAAACAAGTCCCAGCTTAGAGGGAAGAGCCCTCTTAGCTTACTTAAGCTTGACCTTATGGCCGCCCCCTAGATCCTTCCACATGAAAAGAGTGTCACTCCCTTATTCTAAGAGGCTAGTGCCATCTCTGAAATAACAAAGTGCTTCTTTTCTTTTAAATCTTGGATAAGTCAACTATTTAAATTGTCCAAACTGGCAGTAAGGAAGCAGGACATCCAAGGAGGAGAGTAGTATAATAGATACACTGACTTATGAACTTTCCTGTTGGTATCCTCGTTAATGCTTTTAGGACAAGATCTAATAAAGCAGAAAGCCACCAGACTATCTGGGAGGAAGTTGCAAAGTTTCAGGTAAATGTGTAGATCCAACTTGAACTTACGGAAAATAGAAATAGTGGGAAAAGGGCTTCTTAGCCTAGACCAGTGATGGCGAACCTATGACACGCGTGTCAGAGGTGACACGTGAACTCATTTTTTTGGTTGATTTTTCTTTGTTAAATGGCATTTAAATATATATAATAAAATATAAAACATATAAGTCTTTGTTTTACTATGGTTGCAAATATCAAAAAATTTCTATATGTGACTGTGGGAGGTGCAGCAAGTGCTACTGAAACAAGTGAAACTCACAAGAACATTGTAACTATGTTGACCACTACCTTGTTTTTCTCTGACTATAAAATAAAGCCTCAGCTTGCTGGCTGGATCCTTCTCTGTGGCCTCATCCAGGCACAGGAGATCTACCAAGCCCCAGCTATACTCTCTTTGTCTGTCTTTTCTTTAATCCTTCACTGCCCCTCCTCAGGCTCACTGAACCCTTGGCTGTGCTGTTGTGGCACAATTGACTATATTTCTTATGCTGTACTTTACATCCCCATCACTATTTTGTAACTGCCATTAATTTGCATCGTTTTTATTGATTTCAGAGAGGAAGGGAGAAGGAAAGATAGAAACATCAATGATGAGAATCACTGATCAGCTGCCTCCTGCATGCCCCCTACTGGGGATTGAGCCCAAAACCCGGGCATGTGCCCTTGACTGGAGTCGAACCTGGAACCTCCTGGTTCATAGGTCGACACTCAACCACTGAGCCATGCCAAATGGGCAGATTTGCATCTTTTAATGTGCTTATTGGCCACCAGTATATCTTCTTCAGTGAAATCTTTTCAAATCTTGTCTAGGAGTTTGGTGTGAGACTTCTTTTTCCTATTTATTATTTTATTTTACTTTTTTTGTCACCATGTATCCCCTCTATGCTCTCTTTCACCTCCACACCCCCTACCCCGCAATCACCTATGAGAGTTCTTCATATATCGGTTATACCAGTCCATTGATGTATATGTAGACCTTGAATATTTTCTCCCAGTCTGTGATTTGCCTTTTCATTTTTTCTTAATTGAGTTTTTCTATGAGTTCAGTTAATGTTTGGGTTTTTTTTTTTTAATGCTTGTGGTTCAATCCTTAAATATTCCAATACATATTTCAATGTATTACTCCTAAATTCTGAAACAGGAACTAGTCAGATCAGGTGAGATTGCTGACTTTAATTTTATAAACTTAGCACAGAAATTTTGAAAGAAATAGAGCTGAATGGTCTGGAGATACAGACCTTGCTGTTTCCTGCCAACTTCAGTCCAACCAGGTTCACTTCTAGGGCAAGCTTAGAAATCTAGATTGATTGGCAGATCCCTGGTACCATTACAAGATGGAGCCAGGTCTCCAAATTGGTCTCTCAGGGAATTCAGTGTAACCTTGGTGACTAGTCCACGCTTCCTGGGCCTTCCTTAGGGCAGACCCCTTTGAACCAGAGCAAACTGCCAACACGAGGGAATTTACCTTGTGAGTTTAAAGTGGGCCTGTCCGTTTTTTGAAGTTTTCTTGAACATGAAAAGAGTGTCACTCCCTTATTCTAAGAGGCTAGTACCGTCTCTGAAATAACAAAGTGCTTCTTTTCTTTTAAATCTTGGATAAGTCAACTATTTAAATTGTCCAAACTGCTTCCAGTAAGGAAGCAGGACATCCAAGGAGGAGAGTAGTATAATAGATACACTGACTTATGAACTTTCCTGTTGGTATCCTCGTTAATGCTTTTAGGACAAGATCTAATAAAGCAGAAAGCCACCAGACTATCTGGGAGGAAGTTGCAAAGTTTCAGGTAAATGTGTAGATCCAACTTGAACTTACGGAAAATAGAAATAGTGGGAAAAGGGCTTCTTAGCCTAGACCAGTGATGGCGAACCTATGACACGCGTGTCAGAGGTGACACGTGAACTCATTTTTTTGGTTGATTTTTCTTTGTTAAATGGCATTTAAATATATATAATAAAATATAAAAAATATAAGTCTTTGTTTTACTATGGTTGCAAATATCAAAAAATTTCTATATGTGACACAGCACCAGAGTTAAGTTAGGGTTTTTCAAAATGCTGACACGCCGGGCTCAAAAGGTTCGCCATCACTGGCCTAGACACTGCTCTGCCATGTAGCAGAAATAATGAACGTGGGTGGAGCCACAGTCAGGAACCCTCAATCACTCTAAACCTGTTATCCCCGGTTTTACCAAATTTCTTGTCTGTCATGATGGGAAATGCCATAGTTGAGTATTTTGGGGGCAGGTTATATGAAAATCCTCTGATTAGAACAGAAATATTGAATTCTGTTGCTGGCATAGATTTTATGGGAAAATATTACTTTGCATTTGTTGGTATCATAAAGTCTTATCTGTTTCATGATATATATCATATTCTTCTTAGTAAGCATAGTGGTTAAGAGCAAAGGATCTAAGATCATATTGATCCTTTTCCCCTCATATCTCCATCACTTAAAACTATATGGCCTTGAATATGTAATTGTATCTTCTTGAGCTTCAAATTTCTCAACTTCAAAATGGGCAATAACGAATCCATCTTAAAAAGTTTTCTTATGAAGATTCATTTAAATAAGCCATGTGCCTGGCATATGGTGAGTCCTTGATAAATATAAACTATTGTTTTATTAAAAATAATATATATGTAGCTATATTGAGAGATAAAAATTAAGAGATGTTAGATATGGAAATGGGAAATAATTACCAGAGCATGGTAGTTGGCATTTCTGCGGAGGGCTTAAAAACAAATGGAACACAAACAGTATTCATAGATATGAATAGCAGATTAAAAGGGTTTACCATATTTCAGGAAGATAATGAAAATAGCTGTAATCTAAACATATCTGTGTGATATTTTTGAATTTCAAGAGTAAAGAAAAGTTCTGGCAGGCATTTTAATAAGAGGAAAATAGTTTTCTACAAAGAAATAAAAAGTCAAGTCAGGCATAGACGTCTCCGTAAGATGAAGACCATGTGCCAACAAATTTTTAGGAGAAATGTTTGTGACTGAGAAATTCTTAGCTGTATACGCCTGAAGAAATAAGAAAGACATTCTCAAATTTAGAAGGGCTTAGAAAATATGTCATTTATATACAATCATGAAAAGTTGACTTACAAGTATTCTCTAGCCAAGAAAGAAGTGAATAAAAACAGAGAGCAAGAAAGGAGAATTCAAAAGGAATCATTGTGAACATTGAAATCAGTTGTGTAGATTTAATTCTTAACTGTTGAAAATTTGTTTACTGAATAGAATGTAGTTGCAATAAAAAAATTTTAAGAGAAGATAAACACTAGTTTAGTATTTATAAACATGGTAGAAAATCCTAAATATTTTTTTAAACAGTAAGTATTAGGAGTAGTAAGGAGAAAAATAGTAAATATATTAATTTTTTAACCTCAAGAGAGGATGTGAATAAGTGCTGCTTCACTCTCCTACTGATAATTACTCATGGGCTCAATGTGTACTTTAAATCTGAGAGGTATTTATAAGTGGAATTAGAAATAGAACTATACCTTCCATAAAGCATAGAAACTGCAAGTTGGCATGTATGGCAGGTGAATTAAAAGCATAGAAATAAAATATAATTTATGTTGCAAAAGATAAACTACACAGGAAAGAGTAAGGTACTATACAAAATAAAAAGTCATAAAGCATGCCGATGAGATTAAAACCCAGCATTCACTTATGACTATATTCGGGTTACGACTCCAAGTTAAAATGAGTGCTACTCCTCTATGTACTGACCAAGATTTACAGATCAAGTCAATTAACTAACAAGAGAGTTTAACAGAACGCTGAATGTAAGAGCAGATGTTAAATACAGTGACTCAAAAAGGTCTACAACTGTTGAGCTTCTAGCATTTTCCTCATTTATGCTTAAAAGTTCTTTTTAATATTTCCATGTTACTCTGTACAATACATAAAGATCCATGACTCTTATCTTTTTATTATGGACCATACCCTCAAGCATGTCAAACTCTCGGCCGGTGGGCCACATGCCTCGTTTATTTAACCCCTTTCCCCATTGACTGTTTTTTGCCTTCCTTGCATTCTGCTCTGAATGTTTCCTTCCTCCTTTCCTTTGACCCTCATGCAGGTATTGAATGTTTACTGTGTAACAGGCACTGCACTTGCTCTGGATATAAAGTTGTAAGTAAAACAGACATGGTCCCCGCTCTCATGGAGCCTAAAATCTAATGACAAATTAAGATTGTAATTCCTGTTTTCATTGTTTGCCTGATAAATATCTGCTCATCCATTTACTACAAAACATTTTTAAATGAGTAATGGTAAGTTGATTTTGACTTGAAAACAAAATCCAGTCTCCTTCATTGAAAGGTCGGTGTTGGGTAAAATATTGTTGCTTCTACTAGAATAGATGCCTTGGAATGATGAGACACTAATTTGATTAAAACTGCCAAAGATGAGCATTAAAGAGTACACCCTCATTCATTATTTGAATTAGCCTTAGGAAGTAAGCTGTCAGGTGGAGAAAGTGTTTTATTTCCTGCTCCCACTGTGGGTTCCTGGGCCCCATGCTGGGATACTTGGATCCCCTTTACCTCACCATAATTCATCCTCTTACTAGATTTTGGCTCCTCAGACTCATTCAGGCACATGGTTGCAGAGAGAAATCTTGATTGTCTAGGGCAGTAGTTCTCAGGGTCTTGCCTGGAATAGCAGCATCAGCATCACTCATGAAGTTTGTTAGAAAAGTAAATTCTCGAGCCCTTATCCCATATCTACTGAGTCTGAGACTATGGGAGTGAGGCCCAACAGTTTGCATTTGACAAGTTCTTCAGCTGATTCCGATCTGTCTGTCCTCAAGCTTGCTGCAGACTGGAATCACTTGGGGAGCTTTGTAACTACTGATGCCAAGACCCCACCTCCCATGATGCTGGACTTAATTGTTCTTGGATGTGGCCTGAGCATCAAGAGCTCTGAACTTGTGCAGTGAAGTTTGAGTACCACTGGCCTCCATCTATACAGACTGTCATTCTCTCTATAACCCACTTCTGACCCCATTTTACATACCCTATGTCCTATTTCCACAAAGAAATCTGAAAAACGAAACAGCCAGCTTCATTAGCTATCATATTATGGTGAGGTGGTATGCAAAGTGCTTGCCAGGGCTTGGAGACAGATGGCCCTGATTACTGTTCAGGACTCCAGCACTTACCTGCTGTGTGGTTGTCAGCAGGTTATCTCACTTCCTTATGGCTCAGTTTTTTCATCTGAAAAGTGTTAATCAAAATGCCTGTTATCTACTTACCATGTGCCAGCCACTCTTAAAGGCAGTTTATATACAACTTGAGGCCTAGGCCTGGCCGGCGATCAGGGCCTATTTGGGCCTCTGGCTGCCGGCCGGGGCCTTCCTTCATTCTGCGCCACCGCCTGGTGGTCAGCGCATGTCATAGCAAGCAATCAAACTCCTGGTCTCCCGGTCGAACTTCCAAGGGGACACTTTGCATATTAGCTATATATATATATATATAATTAATGCATTGTTCATAGTAGTTCTATGAGGTAAGTATATACACTCTTTGCTCCCTTTCACAGATGAGAAAACTGAAGCACATAGGGCACTAGTACCTCACAGAGCCAGGCTGCAAGTCCAGGCTGCCTACTTCTTAGACCATGTTCCTGACCACCATGCCATATGCCTCATCATAATGACCTCGTGGGATTTTTGTGAGGATCATCTGTACTAGCAAATGTAGAACGCTTGGTAGTGCTGTACCTTTTCTCCCCTGAACTGTGCATCTTTTAGTGTCCGTTCTTACAGAGGCTTCTGTCTAATACAGTAACTGATGCGGAGGTTTCAGGGGCCAAGACAAATGATGAGTGGGGTCCTGGGTCACAGGACTGCCAGTGCCTCTTACAAATTAGTGGCTTCCTAATCTGCTGAGACATAGCTGGCCTTGTCAGTCATCATTAACGTTAATTTTTAATAATGTACCTGCTAATTGGCCCCTGTGAGTGTACCAGATATTCAGATGAGACAGCATTTCAAGAACTTGGCTTTAACTGTTTTGCCTTAAGATGTTAGGTTTTCATTAGCATTTGCTGATTGAATACATAGCACCTGGCTTCTCTTTCAAGTGTTTCTACAAAGGAAATGATCTTTTCTCCTAAGGAGCAGTGTTGTAAATTTAGTTGATTTCTGGATGGAAATATGTTGCCATCTGTAAACCTGGACCTTGCTGCTAGTTTGTTTCTCTTTTTGATAGTATTTAAAGTCTTAAGGCAAGTCTGGTCAGTGTGGCTCAGTGGTTGAGTGTCGACCTATGAGCCAGACAGTGATGGCGAACCTTTTGAGCTCGGCGTGTCAGCATTTTGAAAAACCCTAACTTAACTCTGGTGCCGTGTCACATACAGAAATTTTTTGATATTTGCAACCATAGTAAAACAAAGACTTATATTCTTGATATTTATTTTATATGTTTAAATGCCATTTAACAAAGAAAAATAAAAAAAATGAGTTTGCGTGTTACCTCTGACACGTGTGTCATAGGTTCGCCATCACTGAGCCAGGAGGTCACAGTTCAATTCCTGGTCAGCACACATGTCTTGGTTGCCGGCTCGATCTCAAGTAGAGGGCATGCAGGAAGCAGCTGACCAATGATTCTCTCTCATCATTGATGTTTCTGTCTTTCCCTCTCTCTTTCTCTCTGAAATCAATAAAAATATATATATATTTTAAAGTCTTAAGGCAAGAAAGAGGTGGTCCTTTTTTCCTTGTCTGTTGTCAGGTGAAGTGGACCCTCATCAAAGGTTGTTTTGGATCTTGAATGTCAGTGGAGCTCATGTCTGTGTGCTGGTGGAATTCTTTTTAAGCATGTCATTAGTTATCTAACCTTAGCATTGCCTTCATTCAGCAATTAGGAGGGTTTTTGAATCCTGGAAGCTTGGCTGACATGAATGTGACTCACCTGGCTTTTCCTTTTCCACCTGCAACCTGTACCGGCAGAAGAAAGAGAAAAGAGAGAAACTTTGAATACTTAGAGGAGAGTATATGGGAAAATAAGTTAAATAGTGGGCGATAATGATGACAAAGGAAACTAAATGAAACCAACCACTGAGGGTATTGAGGATGGAGAAGTAGAGACCTAGTGAATAAGCGTGTCCAAAATGGTTTTAACTGCAGAAATTGAGGGAGATTAAATAAAAGGCTTAAGAACGAAATGGAGAGAGAGAATACTAGACAGCGGGTAAAGGGGAAAGGAGAAGGATCAGGAGTCTTATTTGGAGGCCAGATGGCATAGTAACTTGTTCGATTCAAATACAATAAATACAAAACTGGGTGGCAGGCAGAGTCAAGAGGTAGCAGCAAAACTGAGATGCCTCCTAGAACTTGGGTCAGAGCAGTTATCTGTGAAGTCGATTCCAGGGACTTGCATGAAGCCAAAGTAAGACTAAAGAATGAACATATCAATAAAAGGTTCATTCAGAAATGGCCCAGATTAAAAGGGGAATCAGAAAAGAGGATCTTGGGGAGAACCATTCAAACTTGCCCAGGAGAGGGAAATCTTTCACACGAAGGGGTAAGCAGCAGTTAGGAAATTAAGTCTTGGTTGTGTTTTGCTGTGAAGAGTTGTACAGGTTACCTTAGTGTAGTTGGAATGGTCCATGTGAAAACCTACGGCTTGTGAGCATGTGGGTACTGAATGTCCAGCTTTCTGAATGAGGGACTGTATGCCTCTGCCGCTGTGGAACCACTCCCCCAACCCCCCCAACCCCTTCACACCCTCCACAGGTCAGGCTACTTCTTGTTCCAGCATCAGCCTCCCTCTCCGTCCCGGTTGGGCATTGCAGCCTTAACTCCTCGCTGGGCTCAACGTTCAAAAAAAGGGCTGGGATGGCCCCCAAGAAGCACAAAGAGGTGCTTATTCCCGCTAGCCTCCCATAACCCAACACACTCCTTTTGCGGTAAGATTATCTTCACATTATTTCTAAACTGTTATCTTCATATTATTCCCAAAGCAACAGGAATAAGGCAGAAGTTAAGATTTAATAGATTCTCAAGCTTTAGTAGCCCCATATCTTTAAACATTTGAATTTTATAACAGTTTTCATTGTCCTTTTTTTTTTTTTTTTTTTTTTTGGCACACCTGGAAAATTTCTCAAAAGGATTTGCCTGCCCATGTAGATCTACCTACAGGGAGAAAATGCACTAGACCTGCTAATATAATTATTGTGGTCCTCATGGCATTTATAGTTCTTATTGTGAATTAATAGGTTGGCATTCTGATCTCTATGAGCTGGGTTAATGAGAAGCTGTCCAAGAGATATGGCCCCACTTATGTGCTGACAAGACTGGCTTTAAGCTGAGTCTGCAAAGCTGAAGGCCAGACTTGGCACCAGGGTGAGATCACCAAGATACTGATTACCTCTTTAGAAGGTATCTTGGTAGGCAGCCAGCCTGTCTCTCTTGGTGACACTTGAGCTCCCTGTGAGGATGGATTTTCATCATTTATGCATGCATTCACTCATTCATCCATTCATTCATTCACCCACTCATGAACAATCCAGTCATTCATTATTTCAAGATACAAAGTTTTATTTTAATGCTAGAGTGAGCTAAGGTAACTGCATTTTTTAAACTATGTTATAATGCAGTGCACTGTATAAGTGGTTCTAAATGGAAGATTAATGCATCTACTGTCACATTCTGTTCTTCTGTTCTGTTAGTACAGAAGTTTTAAAATACTTATTTAAAACATTTAAAAGGAGGGAGCACTTCTGGAATGAACCTCCAAAAATTGAACTTCCATAAAAGCAATAAGAACAGTGGCAAAGGTGATCCAAATCAAATTTTTGAGCTCTGAAATCAACCAAAGCCTTGCAAAAATCTGAGAAGCAGCTATTCAAGAAAAAGAGCTGAATCTCAATAAGAACAATGATATTTATGGCATTTTTATTGTTCCTATACCCACTCCCTCTCCTAGCTCTGCAGCAGCCGTGAGTACTAGCAACCTGACAACCAAGGCAGTTATGCAGTCCGCAGCCTAGCAGCTACTGGAGTGGGCATAGCAGGTTAGGAATGCTTCAGAAAGTCCCATCTCCGGATTGTTATTTTTTGACCTGCCTCACAGTTCCATGGAAAAGCTCTGTTCACAGGCATTATTACTATTTGATCTGATTCAGAGCTCACTCTGCAGAACTTCTACCCCAAGGAGTGTGTAAAAAACAGCTACTGGCAATTATTTGATATCACATATGCCTGAGGCTGCAATACCAATTGGGGCAAACAAGAGCCTGCACCCAAACTGAAAAGAAAGTGTGAGAAACAAGATGTCCGTAGGAGAGCTCTGCCACACATAGCCCTGGGGATCTAGAAGGCCACGTACAAGGTTGTGATCATGTCGGTAAACACCAGAGAATATGAAGATTACCTGAGACTGGCTGATGTTGAGGCTCTGTACCAGCAGGAAGTGAAGGCACTAAGGCAGAGTTACAAACTTCAGAGCATTGCCAGTGTGGCCCAGAGCACACATAGAGCCCCTCAGAGAAGGCTGGGAAACAGTTGGCTCAAGGCAATTAGTAAAATATTTGTTCAGCCATTAGCTGACCTTTAAGCTAACTGAGCCAAGACTTCTACGGCTACACATAACCTAGAATACAGATATTGTGGGGGGGGGGGGGAGCGGGGGTGGGTCTGATTTCCAAAGTTGGCACATTATATTAGGGTTAGAAAAAATATTCACTTTTCAACAAAGAATTATATGTTAAGTATGGCCCTACACAAGAAAAAAAAAAAGGAGTCAGTGGAAACTACACCCAAGGAAGCCAAGACTGGACAAAGACTTTAAATCAGTGTTATGAATATATTAAAAGAACTAAAAGAAGTCATGTGTAAAGAGTCAAGGAAAAGTAAATGATGTCTTACCAAATAGAAACTATTAATAAAGAGATCAATTATTAAGAACTGAATTGAAAATTTGAAATTGAGAAGTACACAAACCAAAATAAAAATATCACTTGGGGGCTCAAAAGCAGATTTGAGCTGGCAGAAGAAAGAACCAGCAAAAGAGAAACAAGCTCAATCAAGATTATTCAATTTGAAGATCAGAAAGAAAAAGAATGAAGGCCGAGTCTCAAAGACCTGTGAACATTATGAAGCTTATCAATATATGCATAACAAGAGTCCTAGGGGAGAGGTATGAGAGAAGAGAGAGAGAAAGGGACAAAAAGAATATTGAAGAAATATTGCCCCCTGCCCCCAACTGATGAAAAACATCAGTCTAAACATCCAAGAAGCTCAGCTAATTCCAAGTAGGCTAAATTCAGGAGTCCACACCTAGAAACATTATAGTCAAACCATTGAAAGACAGAGGACCTTGAAGGTAACAAGGGAAGAACAATTCATCATGTATAAGAGATGCTTATAAAGCTGACTTTTCACTAAAACTGTTAACCAAGAGGCAGCATAAAGTGTCCAAAGAGAAGAATATCACACCAATTTTTCATAAACTTGTGTAAAAAGAAAAAAAGAGGCAAATACTTCTCAACTCACACTATTGGAACAGTATTACCCTGATACCAAAATCAAACAAAGATATCACAGGAAAACTACAGACCAATATCCTTTATAAATTCCGACATAAAAATTCTCATCTAAAAACTAGCAAACTTAATGTAGTCACATATAAAACATTATATACCATGAATAAGTGGGATTTATCCCGGCAATATAAGGTTTATTTGAAATCAGAAAAATCAATGTTATATAACTTACTAATAGAATAAAGGACAAAAACCACATGATCATTCCAATAGACACAGGAAAAACATTGGCAAAATGTAATATTTTTTTATGATGAAAATGCTCAACACACTAGGAATAGAAGGAAATTTCTTCAACCTGATAAAAAAAATATATAAAAAACACACAGCTAAGAGACTATTAAAAGCACCAAAAGACTGAATGCTTTTCTTTTAAGATCAGAAACAAGACAAGAATATCCACTCTCATAACTGCTAATCAACATTGTATGGAGGTTCCAGCCAGGGTAATTAGACCTCCTCAAACAATTAAACATAGTGTTACTATATGACCTATCAGTTTCCCTCCTAGGCATGTACCATAAAGAAATAAAAATATATGTCCAGTCGGAGAAAAGGGGGGGCATCTGTAATACTTTCAACAATAAAGATACATTAAAAAAAAGAAAATATATGTTCATAAACTTGTACATGAATGTTTATAATAGCCAAAAAGTGGGGAAAATACCAAACAATGTACATCAACTGATGAATAAACAAAATATCATACAGCCATACAATAGAATATTACTTAATAAAAATAAATGAAGTATAGATCCATGCTAAGACATGATGAATATTGAAAACATTATGCTAAGTGAAAGAAGCCAGCCACAAAAGACCACATTTATATGCTATTTCCCAAACACGCAAATCCTTACAGACAGAAAATAGATAAATGGTTGTTGGGGGGCTTGAGGTAGGAGGAGTAGGGCGACTGCTGATGGGTATGGGTTTTGGGGGAGAAGGATGACAATGTTCTGAAATCAGAGAGTAGCAATGGCTATACAACTTTCTGAATAGACTAAAAACTGATCTATATACTTTAAAAGGGTAAATTTTACGGTATGAATTTTATCTCAATAAAACTGTTATACAAATTCTGGCTCAATGTTTTGGCAAAGTAAACTAAAAAACTGATTTAGTAGTTCTCAACTTTAATATACACCAACTCACCTACAGAATCTTATTGAAATGCAATTCTGATTCAGTTGGCCTGGGATGGGGCCTGAGATACATTTCTCAAGAGGTCTCAGATAATGTTGATGCTTCTGGTCCTCAAACTAATAGACTTGTCAAAAAAAAGTGTGGAAAGATAACTTCAGAAATACTATCAGTTAGTGGGCCTGGTGGTATAATTTAGGTCATTTAAGTTTTCTTTTTTATATCCTTCTAAGTTTTCTGATTCATTGAAAATTATTTTATTTTTTAATGATTAGAGAGAAGTAAATAGCCATTTCTCAAAAAAAAAAAAAAAAAAAAGGGTAAAGAAGTTCCCTGCAAGCATGTTATATTTGTTTTTGGCTAGTTTTAGTTTACTTTCCTACATTTTTATCAGGAGAATTAATTTTAAAACAAAATTATGGGTGAAAATTTAAATATATACATTCATATTTCCTTTTTAAACATTCTGGTTAGCATTAGTAAGACAATTGAAATTAATTAGTTATAATTACTAGCCATCATTTCTGAGGATCAACACTGCCATATGCTGTGACTGGTTCTTGCTTAGAGAGCTCATTTTAATATCACAATTACCCAACATCTACTATACGCCTCATTGCCTGAAAGTCACCGAGGAGGAAGGGATTCTAAAGATTAGATTTACAAGAAGCTTATAGTTGTTTTATTAAGTATTGGATAGCTTAGTAAATAAACACAGCTCATTTTAACCTGATTAACAAATGGAGATTTTTAAGATTAAATCTATTTCTAATTTGTGTATCCATAGTCAGTTAAAAAAGTTAACCTGTGGGGGTTTTTTGTGTGTGTTTTTTTTTTTACATTTCTGAGCAGTTTAGCTGTCATTGTAATAGCTGGATTCTTCTGTCTGCTCACATACTTACTGAATATCTACTACCTGACAGGCAGAAGGAGGGGTGTGGACAACTAGAAAAGAAGCAGTGTACAAAGGGAGTAAACCAAGGAGTGTTTAGTTTTAAAAAGGAGGGGAAAATAAGCTTGAGCCTTGAAGGGAAAGTGAGAATTTGACAGCGAACACGGAAAAGGCAGTCCATGTTAATAGCACCCGTAAAGGCTCCTGTAGGTGAAAAGTTTATCTTGAGCTCCATGGAGATAGCAAAAAGCAGAACCACTTAAACGTGCAATTTCTTGTCAGATAGGGTGAGACTTTATTTTAAATTTCTCTCTTTCAGGATGAGAAACCAACTCCTTTCAATTTTTAACATTGGTAGTATTTTCTGTTCATTTACCTATTTTGTTTTGTTTTGTTATCGAAAGCTTCTTCTCAACTTTTAAAAAACATACATATCACAGCTCTATAAAACCTTCCTGTGAAGGTTTTTGCCAGTCATGAAGTCTAGAGTGAACTGCAGAAGTAAGTGAGTCATTGTCGGTTTTTAAAAAGTTCACAGTGCTTTTTCCACTTGTTTTGAGTTAGATCCTTTCCCCTGGAAGCAGTTCTGTATTACCTTCCATGTGAAAAGCATGAGAAAGAGCTCCAAGGGTCATTCCTGTTCTCAGATATCATTTCCTGAACAGGTATCATATATGCAAACTACTCCTGGTCAGAGTTAGTAATCTATTGCTGTTCTATCTGGATCATTTTATTCATGTAATTTGTGGATTTTCTTTTTCCTCACTTTGTGGTGAAACTAGGACTAAGTGGGGAGGCAGGTGAAATATTGTCCCAGTGAAAGCATAACTAACATGTCTAATGCTTTACAATTTACAAAGCATTTCCATGTTTTGTCTCATTTAATTCTCACATCCACCATGTGTTTATTATTTTATTACACAGAAGAGGTAAGCAAGACACAGAGAAATAAGGTAACTAACTTCTCAGTATCTTCCAGCCATTAGCAAGGAGTTCAAGCTGAAGTCTTCCTGCCTTTCACACTTTATTACAAGCTGAAGTCTTCCTGCCTTTCACACTTTATTACAGCCTCACAATGCTAAGCTGCCTGGACAACTGCCATATGCTGTTCCTCACTCTTAGGTTTCTGTTCATCACTGAAAATTTTCTATTTTCCTTCCTTCAGGAAACTTTCCTTGACAAAACTGTCCCCTGGTACTCTTCGTAGAAGCTCCATGTTCGTCCATCACAGGTCCTCTCACACTGACTGGCCTGCCTGGTTTCCTCCCTTGCTGGTCTTAGTGTCTTGAGAGTGTGGATGAAGTCTTATTTGTTTGATATCCCCAGTTTCTGCAATGAGTGCTTTCCACAGTCAGCTCCATTTCTAAAGACTGAGGTTAATGTCAGTGCTTCTGTGTGCTGCTAAAAGGTGGCGCAGAATTGGGGGGAAGATGTCACTTACTGTGGAGTTTTCTGAGGGGTAGAGAGTTTCTGTGATCGGGTCCTGATGTCCAGGAGAGTGAGAGGACATCAGGGGTCCTCAGGCGGGCAAGGCCTTGGCGCAGCTCTGGGGTGCTAGAGTAAGCAGGTAGGAACTCAGGTGTTTGAAATTGGAGAGTGTTGGTGTTTGGTTGAGTTTTAAATTTGCTGGGCAATTTAAGATTTTTATTTATCACTTACTTTGGCTCTGATGATTTTTCCACATCTACTTTATAACTGGGTGAGATCAGAGTAAATTGTCTGAGAATTCCATTATGCTCTTCTGTTCTTCGGGCAGTTATGTTACCGTGGAGTGGCTACCCAAGATAGTCAAGGGTATTAGAGGCTATATAAAGACTCTATGAGAAAATTGGAACTAATCTGCCATGTATTTTCATGGGTTAATATCTCTGAGCAGTCATCCAGGGTCGAGTTACTTACTGAAGTTCAAAGAAGACATGGATTCTGAGCTGTGATAATGGATACAGAAGTGTCTGAACCTGCCAATTAACTATTGTTACTACAATTTGGCTTAAATTATATTGCAACTCAAGTTATATCTGGCAGATTTTAATTAATGGAAGAGCATAATTAACCCTATCTGGTAGGTCAATTCTTTCAGCTACCCAGGAGCTTATTTTTAAGGTTACTCATGAGAAGCCATCTAGTTACCATTTTGCTGAGGAAAAGAAAATATTCTATACCGGTCATACTGAGGTTCTTTCGTTTATAAGTAATGCTTGCCTAACAGTTCCAGTGTTTTATTACTTGTCATCTGGTTTTTTATTAGATTTCATAGGAGGTAAAGGAAAACAATCTAGAAATTTGACCCCAGAGACAATATTCTTTTTACTCAGCCAAACTAACAAACTCAAATACCCTTTGTCACTATCTCAATGGGCCCAGTCTCCATGATTTCTGTGAAAACCAGACATTTCAAAATTTTTCTCGATATCTTCACCTCAAATTTTTCAATCTCCTCCCTCTCTAAAACTTTCCTACAATGTTTGCATTATCATCATTTGGGATTATTTTTATAAAGACTCCCCATTGGTGAGGACAGCCACCATCTGTAAAGGCTTAGTGAACTCTCAGTGTGCCTCATCACATTGCTGTTATTTAGAGCGATTGAATTTACACTGGAGTATATTGGCATTTGTACTGGAGTCCTATAGAAATAACAACATGCATATGGTTTTCCTGATTGTTAGAGAGGAGGCCTGGGGCCATTTCCAGCTCAGTCTGGGCCCTATTTGGTCACCTCACCTCTCCCCTGCCAGTGGCAAGGGCTCTCACTCCCCGCCTAGTGATCTGACATAGCACAAGTAATGAATTATGTGAGGAGAAAGTCAAGATTCTCAGCGGCAAACTCTAAGCACAATAGAACATGCCTGCTCTAGGTCCATTTCTACCACTTATCCCAAATTAGTTATAAAGATCCTTGAGATTCTTGGAGGAAAAGAAAATCTGAGAGAAAATATTTTTGTGCATTTTTCAAAGGCTGTAGAATGGAATTAAAAAATATACTTGGCATAATATTCAAGCTAACATTTTCATTACATAAAAACAGCCAAATCAATTTCAGCAGAGTTCAGAAGACCAGAAAATAATTTGTATTTACCAAATAGAAAAGGACAGAGGTCAATGGAGAAGAAAACCAAATCAGTGTAACCTTTTGGATGATTTAAAATTTGAAAAACAAAAGCAGAAATCCCAAACTCAAATAGATTTTGTTTAAGGGAAAAGAAGATACAAGGTATTTGGTGTTAGAGATTTTTCAGAAATTCAAAGTCAGAAAGAGAATATTTAGAAAGTATAAGTCAAGACAAACTAGATTTATACTAAAAACAGCCATAAATAAAATTGCACATTCTCTGTTTTTGCTAGTGGTATTTGAGTGGCTTGCTGTGGACCTTTCATTAAGAGAAAGATTCAGAAAATTAAAGAAGGAATCCAGTGACAAGAAAAAAAATACAAATTATGAAGGAAATAATGGAGTTAATTTACCAGGAAAGATTAAAGTAGCAAAGAATGCCTAGCTTGGCTTTGAAGTGACTTGGGCAGAATGATAATAACAGTCTACAAACATTTAGAAGTTGTAAAACACAGAGAAGCAAGAGCAATTATTTAGCAGGATGCCACGAGGTATAATCAGAGATAACAGGATAAACTCAAAAAGATTATCAAAAAAGGGTTCCGACCAGTGACTAGTTTGGTTAGCTGAATATTTACTCCCACTGGAAGTGCTGCAGGTTTTAAAAGGCCCTCTTTGTTATTACTTTGTTGTCTCCTCAGTTAATCCACTAACATCCCCAGACCCAAATTCCAGGGTGGTGGGGAGATGCCACAACCTAAGTAATGTAAATGTGTATAAAAGTCTAAATTAGCATCTTGTATCTGGCTTACTTAGAGCCAAGGGCTTTGCCAATAGATTTTGCTTATGTTGCTCAGTTCACCTTATCTGGCAGACTCTACTCTTTCTTGGAGACTCAAATATCATCCTAGAGAAACTTTTGCCTCATAAGCAAGGAGTGGGCATTTGACTTGGGTACTCCTGAGGCAAGGTGAGGGTGCTGGCACAGCACAGTGTGATGGAAGACTTGTCTGTCTGCCAAGGTCCACTCTGGGCTCCTTCTGGGCAAGGACCATGTCTTATTCATCTCTGCATCCTCAAGGCATTGTGCAGAGTAGGCACTTCAAAAAATTCTGTTCATGAGTGACTAAGAAAAAGATACAATTGATGGAGCAATTCAATTCTTTTGAATGCATTATTTTGATCTTTGGATAAGTTTTTAATTCTCATATTCTTTATACCATTTTTAAAAAGTGTGTTTTCAGGTATCTTTGGAGGGGACAGAATGAAGGAAGAATATAAAGTGGATCTTCAGGATCCTGCTAAGATGAGTTGTGGTTTTGGTGGCACTGGGAATCAAAGTTGTCCTCAGGGAGCAAAGGTGCTCTCACTCTTTCGTGGGACAGAAAGCCTAGAATGGGGGTTCCTGATCTTTGGCTAGAGCAGAGATCAAACTGGTTACCAACTGGTTTTGTGTGGCTCATTATCTAAGAACTAGAGGCCTGGTGCATGAAAATTCATGCACTCAGGGTAGTTCCTCAGCCTGGCCTGTGCCCTCTCACAGTCTGGGAGCTCTCAGGGGATGTCCAATTGCCGGCTTAGGCCCGTGCCCCTCAGGGAGCGGGCCTAAGCCAGCAGTTGGACATCCTTAGCCCTACTGCGGTGGCAGGAGAGGCCCATACCACCGCTGCTATGATGGTCAGTTGTGAGCCCGGTTTCTGGCTGAGCAGCACTCCCCCTGTGGCAGTGCACTGACCACCAGGGAGCAGCTCCTGCGTTGAGCATCTGCCCCCTGATGGTCAGTGCACCTCATAGCAACCGGTCATTCTGCCATTTGGTTGAATTGCATATTAGCCTTTTATTATATAGGTTGATCTTCACATATTTAAGTGATTGAAAAAAATCAAAAGAATAATATTTTATATGTGAAAATTACATAAAATTCTAATTTGAGTGTCTATAAGTAAATTTTTATTGGGACACAGTCATATTCATTTATTTGTCTATGGCCTTTTTTGGTGCTACAACAGCATAATTCGAGGAGCTCAGAGTCATATGGCCTGTAAGCCTAGAGTGTCTTTCTGGCCCATTAAAGAAAAAGATTGCTGACCTTGCTCGGGAGAAATAATAGAGCTCTGTCATACTGTTGCAAAGCATGGTGTCTGTGTCTTGCTCAATAAGCTAAATCTTCAGTTATTCTAATGAGGTCACTTAGACAATTGTTTCTGGTTTGCCTACTTTCTGTACTAAGTATTGGTGAAATAGTCATTGTTTAAATATTTGAAACTAAACATTTTTTTTCATTTTCAAAATATAATTACATTTAATTCAACATCTTTACAGTTGAACTCTTAGCTAAAAGAGAGACTTTTTTAAATTGCTTGTATGATTCATGAAAGATCATTTGATATAGGCCCATTTTTACTGAAGTAAAGTTGTTTGAGAAATGCTGCTGTACTTTAGAGAGAGTATTTTGGGAGGTAAAGTCTGGCTTGAGAATCAAGGTTTCTGATTTTTTTTACTCTGGTTAGTAATAGTAAATCACAGTAGTCACCTCTCCAGTCATAAAATGAATCAGAATCGAACCATAAAAGTGTAAGATAAACTGCACTAGTTCAGACTAATAGTTCTGTCTCCTTGGTCTTCCACCTCTGCCTGTGTCTGCGTTAGGCAACAGAGTAGCTGAGCTCCATGTTTCTGACCTAAAAAACTCAGGTAAGTAGGTGGTACCACTTTTCTTTCCAGTAACCAGTTCCCTATGAGCCTAGCTATATTTTTATTGAACCATTTTGTATTTTCATCCTATGCTGCCTTTTATGACCTGTGCATGCCTTGAGTTCATAGCTTATTATCCTGGTAGTTTAAACAAAAATAAATGTCTGTGGAATTACCTATATAAAGGAGGTGAACATTAGGTTGTTGTCAAAATTGTTGTTTCACCCTGCTCTATTGTTTTTGTTTTTAAATATATTTTTTATTGATTTCAGAGAGGAAGGGAGAGAGGGAGAGATAGAAATATCAATGATGAGAGAGAATCATTGATCAGCTGCTTCCTACGGGGGATCGAGCCCGCAACTGGAATCGAATCCGGGACTCTTCAGTCTGTAGGCCAACGCTCTATTCACTGAGCCAAACCAACTAGGGCATCCTGGTCTATTGTTGATATCTGGCAACTAATTGATCAGATCCATAAAACCTACTCATCAAGTTGTTACATCTACTTTAGTTACTTGGATTTTTAAGGAGGTGTGTGTGTGTGTGTGTGTGTGTGTGTGTGTGTGTGTGTGTGAGAGAGAGAGAGAGGTTTGTTTTTAATAAATTCAGTTAGGTAGTCCTTTAATAGCATTGATTCTATCTCAGAGCTATTACTTTTAACTTAAAGTAAAATCATGATGAGATTTATTAGTCTGTTTTTCCAATGATTCTTTTTTTGAGCTTAGCAAAACAATTTCAGTACAATTGTAGAATGAAGTAAAAAAATGGCCTTTGCAATATTATTTTCTCATAATATTTTCTGGCATAAAACTATTATTTCTCCTTCCTGTGCTTTTACTTATTAATAATGTAGAATTGAACAAAAAGAAATGTTTTTCATTGCTGACTTCAGTAGTACATTTAATACTTAATTTATCAGATGATCACCAAAGTAAAAATAAAATCCAGATGTTCCTAATAATGATAGCTGACATTTACTGGGAAATTATTACATGCCTGGCATTCTCCTAAATGCTTTACATAACATTTCTCTCTTCATCCTGTCAGCAGGCTAATGCAGTAGGTACTCTGATTATCCTCATTTTATAAACAGGGCAAAGGGAGGGTAAGTTGTCTATAGTCACATAGTAACAGTGGATTCAGAATTCAAGTTTAAACTTTAAATCAAAAGACTATGATTTTAACCACTATGCATCCTACGTCTCAATCATTATCTTCCTGGCAACTTTTTAATTGTAATGCTTTTAGAAATTTGGGACAAAACAGAACATTTAAAGCATGGCTATGTTGGAGAAGATTTGGATTCAGCGTGTATTAATTAAGTGCTTGTTATATGTTAGACCCTAGGCCAATAGCATTTACTTCCTATAATTCTCTTTAATCCTCACAAGAGTGTTGAGATGTAGGATTCATTATTCCTGTTTTATAAAATAGGAAATGGAAGCATTAAGGGGTTAGCAGGTTTCCCTGAGTTACACAGGTAAAGTAACCGCTAGAATTCTAACCGAGTAGCTCATTTCTGCATGTATCTGGCTGGGAGTCTCTTTTTCTTTAATTGTCCTTTAAATGAGGATTCATAGCTTTTCACAAGTATACTGTTAAGGCATAGTCAATCACAAATTTGAAGCTTTCTAGTTGTAATGCAGCCACTCTACCCAGATCCGTGCTAATTGGGAGTTTCCTAGTAACTGGGACCCAAATGAATGGAGGTGTAATTATGCTGCAGATACATTCCTGTTTGTCTGGATATGACTGTGAGTCCAAAGATCACATACTTGGATCAGCAAAGCATCTTTGTTGTAGGCAGGAGATAGAAGGAGTGTTTACCTATGGGATGCAGGTCGGGTTGGACATGTTAAGAGAACAGCTTCAGAGCGAACACTAGCAGTGGTTGTCTGAGAAAGGATCAGAGAGATAACCAACATGTATTACCTCTGCAGACTGAATGTTTGTGTCTTGTGTCCCCCAAATTCATCTGTTAAAGCCTAATCTCCAATGTGATGGTTAGGAGGTAGGGCTTTTGGAGAGTGTTTAGGTCATGAGGACAGAGCCAGGGATAAGCACCTTTACGAAAGAGTCCCCAGATTGTTCGCTCACCCCTTCCATCATATGAGGACACTCTAGGAACTAGGAATCAGAACCTTACCAGATCCTAATCTGCTAGTGCTTTGATATTAGACTTCTCAGCCTCCCAAACTATAAGAAGTACATTTCTGCCATTTATAAGTCACCCACTTTATAGTATTCTGTTTAGCAGCCTGTCTACTGTGTACCAAGAAATTAACATTTTCTATCACCGATTCCTCAAAATCATCTAGGATATTGTTATAACTACCTCTATTTTAATTGAAACATAAACTAAAGTCAAAGGATGAATAACATGCTCATAGTTGTGTAATCTAATTCAAACCCAGGCCATCAGAGCCCATAATCTTCAGAGCCCATAATCTTTCTGCCTAAGAGATGTGCAGGGAGAAAATGTGAGTGTCATTGCTGCTGAACAGTGGTGACTCCAATGACTGACCAGCAAATGCCATGGAGACAGTGTAGATATTCTCTGATCTCTTCCTGTGGTCCAAACCAGTGGGATTCAAAAAGACATATGACATACACCCTGCGTTCAGGGAATTTGTAATTTAGGGGACATTCCAGGGAACCTACATACTCTATCTTCCTGGGAACCTGTGCTTGATCATGTATATGTCTTTGGTCACAAGTTAGAAAGACCTTGGGCTTTTTACTGTGAGCTGATTACCACACTAAGTTTAGTTAACCCATCCATCATGTCACATAATCAGCTTTGTATATATATGTGGGGAGGGGCTTGACAACATTTAAGATCTGTTCTCTTAGCAAATTCCAAATATATAATAAAGTATTGTTAACTATAGTCACCATGCTATATATTAGATACCAGAACGTACTCATCTTATAACTGGAAGTTTGTACCCTTTGGCCAATCACTCTCCATTTTCCCCACTCCCAAGCCCTGGCAACCACCATTCTACTCTTTGTTTCTATGAGTTTGCTTTTTTAAAAAAAAATGTATATTTTTTTATTGATTTCAGAGAGGAAGAGAGAGGGATAGAGAGATAGAAACATCAATGATGAGAAAGAATCATTGATCGGCTGCCTCCTGCATCCCCCCTACTGGGGATCAAGCCCACAACTCAGGCATGTGCCCTTGGCCAGAATCGAACCTGGGACCCTTCAGTTCACAGGCCGACGCTCTATCCACCTAGCCAAACCGACTAGGGCATGAGTTTGCTTTTTTAGATTTCACATATAAGAGAACTCATGCAATATTTGTCCTTTTTTTGTCTAACATTTCACTTAGCATAATGCCCTCAGGTCCCTCTTCATGTTGTCACAAAAGGCAGGGTTTGCTTCTTTTTCTGGTTGAATAATATCATATTACATAACACACACACACACACACACACACACACACGCTATCCATTAATCCCTTGATGGACACTTATGTTGTTTTCTTGTCTTGATTATTGTAAATAAGGCTGGAATGAACATAGGGGTGCAGATATCTTTTCAAGATAGTGATTTTATTTCTTTCAAACATATACCCAGAGGTAGAATTCCTAGGTAGTTCTCTTTTTAATTTTTTGAGGAACCTCCATGCTGTTTTCCATGGTGGCCATACCAGTTTCTATTCCTGCCAACAGTGTACCAGGTTTCCCTTTTCTCCACATCCTCACCGGTGTTGTTGTCTCTTGTCTTATTTATAACAGCCGTTCTATCAGGTGTGACGTGATGTCTCCTGATTAGGGGGAGAGCGCTTGGGAGACGTGGTCCAGAGTCTTTCGCCAATAAGCTGTATGATCCGAACAATTTATCTCACATCTGTGTGCCTATATTATCAATTGACGAATCCATCTTATCTGCTTATAGGGTTGCTTTAAGAATCGACTGAGTAACATCAAATAATTAATGTGAAAACAAGTTAAAGTAATGTGAGTGTGAAAACAAGGTAACATAAATTTATGTGTTAGTGATGAAAGGGATTAATAATCCACAAATTGAAATATTTTACCATTAAACTGATCCACTAAATCATTTGTGAGTTATAACACATCTTATTAAAAATTAAAGTAAGGTCATGCAGAGGATATAAATAATGCATTACTTTGCCGCCATGAGGAAAATATGTGTAATAATGTACTTAATATGGTGTTGATTAACACGGATCATACAAAGATAATCACCAAACGATCCTAATAACCCAACAAGGAAACAGCTAAGAACAACATTAGGAAGCATGTAAATGAAAACATTTGAAGGATGGAGTGGCAAAGCAAAATGTCTCATGCTGATATATCTTGAATGCTTCCATGTGGTTCTGCATGATTTTCAGAAATGTGGTTCATTTCCTCAATCATGCAGGAAAAACCAGGACCCAATCGGATATTATTTTAATGGAAAAACACCTTCTGTGATATAAACACAGCAGAATTGAGAAAGCTTATTGACTATGACAGGGGTGGGCAAACTTTTTGACTCGAGGGCCACAATGGGTTCTTAAACTGGACCGGAGGGCTGGAACAAAAGCATGGAGTGTTTGTGTGAACTAATGTAAATTCAAAGTAAACATCATTACATAAAAGGGTACGGTCTTTTTTTTTTTTTAGTTTTATTCATTTCAAACGGGCCGGATCCGGCCCGCAGGCCGTAGTTTGCCCACGGCTGGACTATGACCTCATGAAAGTATATGTTTTTCTAACTGGATGAACTTTAGCCAGGATATTTTAATTAAAAGGCAGTATGGGCTTAGTTGTGTGGAACGTGTTATAACTGTTCTCATGCTTGCTGGCAGTCACTGGGTTTGGAATGTGTTAACCTCTTCATTTTTAACTTACAAGCTCAGTTCTAGATCCCAGTGTTGTGTTTTTACCTGGTAATAATGTTGATTACTTATCTTTATATGTGAAAGGGTTAACAAGATGATAGATAGCTACAGTGCCATTGACTGTATTATGAATACCTTGAAGTCATTCCTCAGAAGGCAGGTTATTTTGGCTAGGTAAGTTTTTTTGCAGTAGAAAAACCAGAAAGGCTTATTGGTATAATTTTTTTGCCCAAAGATAATAGGAGGGGAAATATAGTTTATGTAGTTTTTGTTATTTTAGGAATTTAATAGTCTCAGTTTTTGAAAAATACAGGTAGCATGTATGCCCTTCAAGGATGCTCCCCACTTTTCTCCCAAATCACCCATCATAGATCTAATAGAGGCTTAGAACAACAATTTTAGAACACTGGAAATAGGGTACCCAGAAGATGTCCTCAAAAACAAAATTTGCTCTTTGCAACTCTTTTAATGGTTGTAGGCTTGTTCTAATTTCATTTCAGGCTATCAGAATATCAGCAGGACAAATGGCACACGCATGAAAAAAGTTCAGACAAGGGCAATATTGAAGATAAACTAGAGAGATATTTTCCTTTTAGAAATAATACTGCAATATTGCAATTCAGCTGTTAAAAAGTAATACAAAAACAAAGCCATTTATTTAAATTGGTGGCAATTTGTAGAACTTGATTTGCTAACTTCAGAAAACACAGAGCAAGAACCAATATTTTAAATGGTTTTAAAAAATCTATTTCAGGAGATGTTATGATTCTTCACATTAGAATAAAGAGAACATTGCCATAAAATTAAGGTGAAAGAGTAAGATCTTTCTCATTTTACTCCCCCTCCCCCCACTCTTGTCTACCAGCAAAAGGCACTAATCCAACATTCAGTAAGATCTCTCCTTAATTTTAACAGGAGCTGTAATTTAGTGAGTGTTTACTGTAGTTTTAAACAGTGAGAAGCACTTTATATACACTATCCTATTCATTTAATCCTCTCAGCAATCCCTGAGGGGCCATGGCTCTCTCCAGCTGACAAGTGAGGAGGCTGAAGTGAAGACATTAAACAACTTGCCCGCAGCTTTGCAAACAGTGAGTGGGAGAGGCACACCCAAAGCCGCGGGTCTTTACCAATCCACTCCACTCCCCTGCTTCCCTGGGTATAGCTGCTTTCAGACGGTGATCACAAAGAGGGAGCAAATGAAACTAGAATTGCTCAAAATAAGCCTAGATAACACAAAACACCAGATAAAGAAATACGCAGACATGTAAAGATCTGATCCAATGTCAAGCTTCAGGAACAATTTTAAGGGTACGGGAACTGCAGGGGATAGGCAAACCAGAGCGTGGTCTAGGACTGGCACCACAATGCTCTGTTTCCTTTCTTGCTGCGGCAGGGTGTACTCTGGGCCAAGATTAACACAGGAGGATCTCCATTTCATGCTAGAGAGTTAGTTCCATAGCTTATGTGACATTTTCTATTTTATGTCCCATAAATTTATAGATTCTAGATGCATTTACCATAAGCAATCCTAGCTAGAACAGGTAGATCCTACTAAAGCATTCTCTAGACAAGGACTCTTCCACTAGTCAATATCATTAGTTGTTTGCCAGAAGTATGTTATTAGCATTTTAACAAAGAGATTTGAATGAGTCACTTGCCTTCTTTCTTTCCCAAGTTCTCCATCCCCTCCCAGTCCACCTCATCATTTATACGCCAAGCATGTCAAACTGGCGGCCAGTGGGCCACATGCCTCGCGAATTTGACACGCTTGTCATACACAGGAAAGGAAGAGGATGGATTGCAAACCTGCTGTTGACTTGCTTTACTTCCTGCTGGTCTCTTTTCAATCAACTGCTGGCTTAGAAATACTATGTTGGGCAAAGGGAGGGAAAAGGATGGGTTCTGGCTTATTGCCACCTGCAAATTTCTTTCCCATCAGACCAGACAGGTTGGTGGCTAGCATCAGCCAATAGAATGAGACCCTCCAGGTGGTACTGGCCTGCTTCTTCCCTCAGATGAATTTGGTGTCATTAAACCAACGTTGACTAAAGGCTGCGATGTAGGCATCACATTCCCACCTTGTTTGTGTTTGCCTAGGGTGCGCCTGTGGTTCTGCTTCTCCATACCCTCCCATGGAGAGGATGAAAAACTAAGACACAGCAGTAAGATAACGCGCCCACGGCCACAAGGTCCCTCGGAGGTGGAGGGGAGATTGGGACCCAGGTGGTCTGGCTGCAGAACCACAGTGCTCCTGTTCTAAGAGGACCTCTCTGGGGAGTGTGGTCTAATAGAAATGTCGTCTCTCATGGTTTTGTGTATCCTAAGGTCATTGTTTATGGCTCCTCTCTAGTCCCATCACAGTCAAACACCAGGCAAGTCTTCCAATATATGGGATCACCTGTGTTTTGTTTTCGTGGTGTGTGTGTGTGTGCCAGGAACCCCGTTTTTACTTTCTATTGGACCCACTGGCCAGAATAATTTCTTTGCTGTAGAAAAAGTGATTTACAAATTTAAAAGCTTATGTTCATTAGAAAAGACAGACTTTTAAAAAATATTGCAGTAGGGATGGAATATTTAAATGAATGCCTTCGTCTCTTCTTGATATGGCACTATATTTCTTTATGATTTCAGTGAAAAAGAGCTGGGTTACACCAAGTTTAATTTTTCTTTGAAACCTGTTCGTTGGCATTTAGTATGAATAGCAGAAGGAGAATCAAAGCTATACTGAAAATGATTAACCGGCAGTCACATCGGCTTTCATATTTCATCCGTGTAAAAATATGCTCTTAATTAGAATTTCCCTTTTGCTTTTTAAGAAACATCCAGGGCTTCAGGAATAAGAGGAAACGGCAGCTGGTGAGTTTTTCAGGATCCCTAGCAGAAGAATTTCTTTGTGGAGTATTGACAAGATCCTGCAAAAGGAGAACATTGTTAGGCATTTCATAAATTTTCTTAGGAGCCGCTATATTCTGAGCATCATGAGACTGTGCCCAGATCTGAGGGCAGGGAATTCTGAAACAAAACACAGCTGTCCTGATATTTTAAAGAAAATTGTAAGGGAGACACTGTGCAATCAATTAAATTGTTCTTTCCCCCCTTTTCGGAAGACAGAAACAACTTGTAAATGCAGAGTTGCTGTTGAGAATGTAAATTGGCTGGAGTATCTGTTTATGCTGTTGGATTTATGCACAAACTGTAGATGGCACAAACAAGGTCTTATTGACCTTAGCAGCCAAGCAGTGATCCACAACAGGCTCATTGCACTCAATTTCATGCTGCCAACCCAGCCATCTTATCAGTTCAGTTTTAAGGGTTGAAATCTCTTACTGATTTCTAAAGAACTTTGACAAATTCAGAGAATGTTGCTATCTAAAAATTTTATCCATCATTCCAAATGAGTGTGTTTTCAGTGTTTAGTAATGGCATTGTTCAGGGTGTGTTTGGATTCACTGGCCGCTAGCATTCGTTCACAGGTCAGCTGGAGAAGAAAACAAATTGCCCCATATAGTTATGCTACCAGTAAATGTGAATTCTGATTAGCATATAATTGAGATCATGCTGAAAAAACAATGAGTACAGAAATTGATTTAAGAGCATAACTTTTTTTTTAAAATCATCAACTGGTATTGGTTTGAGCAGAGCCTAGAAAATGGAGATAAAAACAGAAAAGTGGGAGGGTAAGTTCTTAATCCTATATCAAGGACACTTGCTTACTCATGCAATTATCAATAATTTAGTCATTTAACAACAAATATTTGTTAAGCATATTTTGTTTGTGATACCTGTGCTATGTACTAACACCAAAATAGTTAAGATACACTTTCTGCCTGAAAGCTGGGTTGAGCAGCCACTACTCTAAATGATTCTGTGAATGATGCTTCCTATCTATCTATCTATCTATCTACCTACCTACCTATCTA
This sequence comes from Myotis nattereri, assembly GCF_964212035.1. Taxonomy (NCBI): domain Eukaryota; kingdom Metazoa; phylum Chordata; class Mammalia; order Chiroptera; family Vespertilionidae; genus Myotis; species Myotis nattereri. Next base: position 69,309,802 of record NC_138086.1, read on the forward strand.
CTAGAGGCCCGGTGCCTGAAATTTGTGCATGGGGGTTGGGGGTGGGGGGAAAGTGGTGTCCCTCAGCCCAGCCTGCACCCTCCCCAATCTGGGACATCCCTCTCACAATCTGGGACTGCTGGCTCCCAACCACTAGTCTGCCTGCTTGCCTGGTTGCCCCTAACTGCTTCTGCCTGCCAGCCTGATCAATGCCTAACTGCTCCCCTGCTGGCCCAGTCGCCCCCAACTACCCTCCCCTGCCAACCCAGTCGCCCCCAACTACTCTCTCCTGCTGGCCTGGTAGCCCCTAACTGCCCTCCCCTGCCAGCCATCTTGTGACCACATGGGGGCCATCTTGTGCGAGGGTGTACAGTCAGTTTGCATATTACTGCTTTATTATATAGGACTAGAGGCCCGGTGCACAAAAATTTGTGCACTCTGGGGGGGTCCCTCAGCCCGGCCTATGCCCTCTTGTAGTCTGGGGCCCCTCGGAGGATGTCCACCTGCTGGCTTAGGCCCGCTCCCCAGCGGATTGGGCCCAAGCTGGCAGTCAGACATCCCTCTGGCAGCCCGGCAGCCCTCGGGGGGATGTCCACTTGCCAGCGGGGAGCAGACCTAAGCTGCAGTCGGACATCCTTAGTGCTCCTGAAAAGGTGGGAGAGGCTCCCGCGACCACCGCTGTGCTGGCAGCCATCAGCCTGGCTTGTGGCTGAGCAGAGCTCCCCCTATGGGAGTGCACTGACCACCAGGGGGCAGCTCCTGCATTGAGCATCTGCCCCCTGGTGGTCAGTGTGTGTCATAGTGACCAGTCATTCCCAGTTGTTCTGCTGTTAGGGTCAATTTGCATATTACCCTTTTATTATATAAGATAGAGGCCTGGTGCATGGGTGGGGGCCAGCTGGTTTTCCCTGAAGGGTGTCCTGGATCAGGGTGGGGGTCCCACTGGGGTGCCTGGCCAGCCTGGGTGAGGGGCTGATGGGTGTTTGCAGGCTGGTCAAGCCCCCCAGTGAGGACCCTCACCCCATGGGGGTTTGGCCAGCCTGGGTGAGGGGCTGATGGCTGTTTGCAGGCTGGTCACACCCCCTTCAGGGTGGGGGTCCCCACTGGGGTGCCTGGCCAGCCTGGGTGAGGGGCTGAGAGCTGTTTTCAGGCTGGCCAAACCCCCTTCAGGGTGGGGGTCTCCACTGGCGTGCCTGGCCAGTCTTGGTGAGGGGCTGATGGCTGTTTTCAGACAAACCAAGCCCCCGGTGATCAAAGCTCCCAGCCTTTCCTTTTTTGGTTTTTTGTTTTTATTCGCTCCAGCTCAGTGGCCATGGCGACTGGAAGCAGGTATCTGGGATTTATTTACCTTCTATAATTGAAACTTTGTTGCCTTGAGAGGAGACAGTAGCCGGCCAGGAAGCTTGGCTCCTTCCATCATTGGGGCAACCAAGCCTCCTGCTTGCTCCAGCTCTGTGGCTGCCGGCCGCCATCTTGGTTGGGTTAATTTGCATATAGTCGCTCTGATTGGCTGGTGGGCGTGGCTTAAGGCATAGCGAAGGTGCAGTCAATTTGCATGTTTGTCTATTATTAGGTAACATTCTTAATACCAAAGTGCTAGATCAATGGTTCTCAACCTGTGGGTCGCGACTCCTTTGGCAGTCAAACAACACTTTCACAGGGCTCGCCTAAGACCATCCTGCATATCAGATATTTACATTACGATTCATAACAGTAGCAACATTACAGTTAGCAAGTAGCAATGAAAATAATTTTACGGTTGGGTCACAACACGAGGAACGGTATTTAAAGGGCCAGACGGTTGAGAACCGCTGTGCTAGATGGATTCTTTATCACTAAACACTATTTTGAAATTCCTACTAAGAAAATAAATTATATTATTATAAGGGGGTCATTGTTTCTTTCCTTCCCACCTCTTGTGGAATTTTTGAAAATTGAAAAAGTTATATAATGATACGAAAGACAATTATAAAAAAAAATAATAACCCACAGCTATGCCCTCACCCCAACCCCTATACAATATTTTTCTAATGTTACTTTCCAGTTCATGGTTCCCTACGTTTATATTTTCACATGCTTACAATCACAAAACACATCCCATTTTTTTAGTCTGTCTTTTTCATTTAATGTGACACATAAATATGTATTTTTTAATGTTACTTTTTTACATATATATTTTTAAATTCATAGGTTGTTTTGGGAAAACGTTTAGGTTTACAGAAGAGTTGACATAAGGTAAATTCCCATATCCCTCCCTCCCTCCACCTGCACCACACATAGTCTCCTCTATTAACATCTTGCATTCGTGTGACACATTTGTTACAATTGATGGTCTAATACATTGTTATTAACTAAAGTCCACAGTATTCAGTGGGGTTTACTCTTTGTGTTGTACATTTGTCCTTCAATAGATGAATAGATAAATTATGGTACCTCCAGATAATAGAATATTATTCAATGATACAAAGAAATGCTCTCAAGCCTAGAAAAGAAATGGCGGGAACTCAAATGCATATTTTTAAGGGAAAGAAGTTAATCTGAAGAGGCTACATACTGTATGATTCCAACTATATGACGTTCTGGAAAAGGCAAAACTATGGAGACAGTAAAACAGATTAGTGATCGCCAGGGGTTGGGGGGAAGAGAGACATTGACAGGTAGAATACAGGGATTTTTAAGACAGTGAACTAATTCTGCCTGATACCATAAGCGTGGATATATGTTATTATACATGTATCAAAACCCATAAGTACATAAATATTTTTGTACCTTTAAATAGTTGTTTAGTATTATTGGGGGAAAGCAATAGAAATATAGCTGACTTAAGTAGAAAAAGAATTATTAAAGGATATTAGATAGCATCTAGAATTTCCAGGAGGGCAATAGTTGGCTAGAGACCTCCAAACAAGGCCCCCATCAGTTATGAGCATGAGGAGTAAAGGTGTCCACTGCTACCAAGCACTGGACAGTGCAGCTTGTACTGGGGACACACCGTCATGGGGCAGTAAATACCACTTGTATCATTTGCAACATCATGGATAAACTTTGAAAGCATTATACTAAGTGAAGTAAGTCAGACACTGTATGATCTCACTGATATGTACAATCTAAAAAACCAAACACATAGAAACAGAACAAACTGGTGTTTGCCAAAGATGGAGGGGTGTGGTAGATTGGGAGAGGCTGGTCGAAGGATACAGACTTTCAGTTATAAGATGAATAAGTTCTGGGGATGTAATGTACAGCATGGTGACTAAAGTTAATAATACGTATTTTATCATTGAAAGTTGCTAAGAGAGTAGATTTTAAAAGTTCTGATCACACACATAGAAAAATTATAACTCTGTGAGGTGATGGATATATTAAGTAATCTATTTTTAATGTTTTTACAAAATTTATCCTTATTGTTGAAAGTATTACAGATGTCCCCTGTTTTTCCCCCATTGCCTCCCTCCACTCATTCAAGGACAGGCCGTTCATTGATTTTAGCAATAAAGGAAGGGAGAGGGAAAGAGAGGAAGAGCGAAAACATTGATGTGAAAGAGAAACATTGTTCAGTTGCCTCCTGCCTGCACCCCCACTGGGGGTGCAACCCGGAACCCTGGGCATGTACCCTGATGGGGAATTGAACCTGCAACCCTTCAGTGCATGGGATCATGCTCCAACCAACTGAGCTACATCAGCCAGAGCATATGTTAACGAATTTTATTGCAATACACATATATAATCACTACATTGCATATCTGAAACTTACACAATGGTATATTATACATCAATTGTATTTCAAAGAAGCTGGGAGGTGGGGAGAAAGAAAAATAGCCTGCAGAGGATTGGTCTGTGGAAAGGGAATGGCCAGGGCTGGGCTTTAGCTTTGTTATTAAAGTGTAATATGATACACCCTAGTGTCCTCATGTCCTCTCCTAGAACAGAACATAGTTAAACACACACACACACCCAATTAGTGCTTTAGACAAGAAATTATCTTATAAATCCTTCAGTCCTTAAAAAAAAAGGGGGGGGGGAGAGGAGGCAGACTATGGTTTATAGTGTTTTTCATATTGTTTCTTTAAACTGTAACTACTTTACCAAGTATGTGATTTACTGCTATTATTACAATAAAATTGGTTTTCTGACTTAGCTGTCTCTTGATAGGCACTTGCTGTGCAGGAGACAGCAGAGCCCCGCTTGGCTCAGGGTACTTTTGCTGGGAAATGAGAAAACGGTCTTTTGTAATTCACAGAAGTGCTGCTGAATGAAGGTGCAGAAAGAAGAAAGGCCTTCTACTGAGGCACAGAAGAGCTCTTATAGGATCCACACCAGAGCTAGACAGCCTTTCAATTCATTTCAGAAATGCTCACTGAGGAGGCTATGTAAGACCAAAGACAGATGATGAAAGTACAGACTAACTAAATAAATACATGGCAGGCCCCTCCTCACCTCCCAACAACAAATTCAAATATTGCTTAACCTAACAGGTCAACGTGTAGTAGCTTTGTGATCTTTAGTTTTTTCTGAGCAAGCTCTTAATATAGTACTGCCTGGCACGTCCTAGGTGCTCAATAAATGTTAGATCTTATTAATACCATTATGATGATGATTAGACAGACAATTGTGGTTATTGCTGTTGTCACCTAAAAGGAAAGAAGGGACAAGAAATGAAAGAAAAAGGAGAAACAAACGAACAGTTTCAGCTGAAATACGTTTCTTGAAGATCCAACTTTCTCTTAGTTCTAATATCACATCTGTATGTGATTCATTAGATTGCTATTTTTTTATTTTCAGTGATGAAATTGTATTTATATTTTTACAGGTGGGAATACCTGAGGCATTCTCTTAACTCCATGAGGAGATGATTTGGTGAAATTATTTCCTAGACAGTGTTTCTGAAGCTTTTTGAGAGAGAGGACTAAATGAAGTCTTTCTTTCATCTTTGCATTTTACCTTTTACTTACAAAATAGATAGGTTCTTATCCTTTCTCAGCTCTCCCTTGTATTGGGCCGAATACTCTTAAAATAAACTGCTATACGTAGAAGATAAATTGCAGGGAGTCTCCCGTGTCAGTTGAACTGTTGTTCCGTCAACACTACCTATTACTTCTGTTCGCAGTGGCAGAGCTGTAGCTTAGCGCCCATGGAGTGGTGTCAGATGTTTCCATCCCACTGCTGATGCCGTCTGGCATGAGGCTATCTGCTGGTTTATTGGCAAGGTGTTTCCTACAGTGACCATTTAGGCATTTTCTTTTAGTGTATGGCGGGATTTTAATTCTTCTTGCGTGTTAAGGATTGACATATCTTAGGTTGATTTATATGTGAAAGTTTTATTCTAGTGTTCTACACTGTGTTCCAAAACATAGGGAAGCTCTTTAAAAAAATGAAGTCAATTTTTACCACATGAAGAGCAGATCAGAGGTTTTGAAAATGTGTGTGCCAGGTGTAACTTTGTCCTGATAGTTCTCTGCCTTATATATGTTTTATTAAGAATTTTATTTCATTAAGACATACTTTATTGTTTGGACCAACCTCATGCTTTCATTTACATTCCTGGGTTGAAAAAAATGCTCTTGGAGGAATGTCTTAGCATTGACCTTCCACAATGCTTCATAATGATCTGTATGGTCTTTCTCCTTTACTAGGTATGGTTTCTTGAGAGAAGAGGAATTGTGTATTATTCATTACTCTCACTGCCAGCCCAGCACCCCCAGCCCAATGTAGGACACATAATAAACATTCAAAAATGTTTATTGAATACAACGGAATTAGTGAGTAATTAGTAAACATTTATAGAGTACCTAATGTGTTCTGCATACTGTGCTAAGTTCTAGGGACTCAAAGACATTGTATCTCAAGGTGTTAAGAGTCTCGTTACATCCAGCAGAGACTTGTCCATTGTCAACCCTCAGTGATGTTTATGGAGTGATGGAAGGCAAAGTGGAATAAGGGAGGAAGGGAGGAAAATATCTTTAAGGAGATCAGTCCAGTTCTCAAATGAAACCTTTGTGAACTTGAAAAGATGAGTGAAATCTTATTATTCCAAAATCCATTCCAGCCTACGCTAAATGATCTAGGTGGAAGAGTCTGTGACGAAATTAACAGGTGAAGCAATCATAAAGCTTCCCTTCTGCTTCCTAAAGGAAGCAATTAAAAAATCTCTTAATTATTTATGTAACAGTGGATGGTGCCAGTGTCAGATCATTCTTTAAAGAACGCCTGGCAGAGTCTTTGCTTGAAAATGTTTTGTCAACATGTATTTTTAAATTACTGTGTGAATTTGAAAGAAGCAAGCCACATATCTGAAAACAATTCTATGACTAGGCTTTGTTCTCATGAAGCCTGGCTCGTTCCCTGGCTGATTTGGTCCACATGAGTGCTTTCCTTTGCTGGAAGTTAAAATAGTTTTCTGTCTTCATCCGGAGTTATGAGCAGACCAGTGGCTTATGTGAAATCTAAAGTTCTAAACCCTATTTCAAATTCAAATTGTCTAGTTCTTCGGGCACTTGACATTTTTATACTCAGGGTCATGAACAAAGTAGCTTGGATTATTCAGTTCAAGCAATCGCAACTTGAAACACCTCATGTATCCATTTTTCCTGTGATGAACATTAGAAATGAGAACTATCCCCAGCAGTCCCAATTGCTTCTGGAAAACATGAAATCTGAGATTATATAACATATGCCAGGATAGAACTTGTCTAATTAAAATGGATGGAAATTGCTATTCCAATAAAGTAGGTAATACCTCAGTGTCACAATGCATCGGGTAGGTAATGGTACCATTTCACTTTTTTCACTTAGTTTTAAATGGTCATTTTGCCACTTAGAACTGCACTCATATCATACTGTCTTTGCCTAATAGAATCCTAAATGATTTTGTAGATGTCTGTCCAAAATTATGTTAAAACTAGAGGCCCAGTTCATGAAATTCGTGCAAGGGTGGGGTCTCTAGGCCTGGCCGGCGATCAGGGCTGATCATGTTCCCCGTCTCCCCACTGTCTCCTTCCCTTGCTGCCCGTGCACTGCCACTGTGTGGTTCCCTGTCTCCCCACATCCCCCCGGCTCCTCCTTCCCTCGCCGCCCATGTCCACCCCCACCCACCCCTGGTTCCCCGTCCCAGCCCGGGGCCTGGCCAAGGGGAGGGTTCGGGAGGTTGGCCAGCAGGCCCCATCGGCGATTGGGGCTTGCAGGTTGGGGGCAGCTCCTGTGTTGAGCGTTTGCTCTCTGGTGGTCAGTGCACATCCTAGCGACTGGTTGTTCCAGTTGTTCCATCATAACGGTTGCTTAAGTGTGTGTGTGTGTGTGTGTGTGTGTGTGTGTGTGTGTGTATACTAGAGGCCCCATTCACGAATTTTGGTGGGGGCGCCCTCAGCCAAGCCTGCACCCTCTCCAATCCGGGATCCCTCTCACAATCCTGGACCACTGGCTCCTAATCACTTGCCTGCCTGCTTGGTCACCCCCAACTGCCTCCCTGCTGGCCTAGTCACCCCTCACTGCCCCCTTGCCATTCTGGTCACCCCCAACTGCACCCCTCCTGCTGGCCCGGTCACCCCTAACTGATGCCCCCCCCCCCGCCAGCCTGGTTGCCTCTTACTGCCCCCTCCTGCTGGCCTGGTCACCCCTAACTGATCCCCCCTGCCAGCCTGGTTGCCCCCAACTGCCCCCTTACTGGCCTGGTCGCCCCTAATTGCCCCCCCACTGGCCTGGTTGCCCCCAACTTCCCCCCACTGCTGGCCTGGTTGCCCCTCACAGCCCCACCGCTGGCCTGGTCGCCCTGTGCAGCCTGCTGTTCAGTTGTTTGGTCGTTCCTCACTACCTCCCCTGCCGGCCTGGTCGCCCCATGCAACCTGCTTGTTCAGTCGTTTGGTCATCCCTCACTAATCCCCCTGGCTGGCCTGGTCATAGGCAGCCATCTTTGTGAGGGCGTGAGGGTCAATTTGCATATTACCTTTTTATTATATAGGATAATCTGGTAGTGTGGTCCCATACTATCAAGTTTTCCTCATTTAAAAGAGACTATCAGAACAATTATTCATGTAAGAGAACATGGCCAGATAGTAATCATTAATTTGTTTCACTATATCTAAGAACTCATGCTATCATCTAAGCAAATTTTCTGGTAGTTAATACCCTATTTTTCAGAGATGAGAACAATTGAATCTTCTTTTTGATTAAAGATTTTTTAAAGTTGATTTTAGAGAGAGGAGGGGAAATAGAGCGAGAGCGAGAAAGATTGACCGGTTGCCTCCTGCACGTACCTGTATTGGAGATCGAACCCACCACCTTTTGATGTATGGGACAGTGCTCCAACCAACTGAGCCACACCAGCCAGGTTGAGAACAATTGAATCTTCTTGATGACTTGGGAGATAATAAATGTAAGCACTTGCTGTTCAGGTTTGACAATTTAGTTGACATAGTAACAATTACTGTCCTGATTATATTATCTGATTAATGTTGAATCTAAATTTGCATTTAATCAAATCTTCACAGAGCTTCTACCTCAAGCCCAAGTATTTCTCACTTTATTTAGAGATATATGCTTTTGTTGATGAAATTGCTGGTGGACAACATTTAAAAATTAACTCATGAGAAGTAATCTGCCATATTTAAAAATAGCAGTCTAGGTTATTTTTATATGGAGTACGTATTAAAATACTTCATGTTCTATCATACATAAGGGTGGGGCAAGGTTTCACTCTTTCCTATAGAAATAGTTGTCATCCCTTATTAATGTGCTCCCAGGATCTTCTTCCCTCAGCTTTCTGAAGCAAACAGGAACTGCCCTCTGAAACAGCCAGGGGATCAAAGTTTTCCCTCCATAGTCCTACTAGGCACTCTGAAATAGATTTGCTCTCCCAGCTAGGAGTTAACCATCCCTGTATGACGTAAACTAAAAAACAACAACAAAACACACACACACACACACACAAAATCCAATGCTCACAAACAAAATAGCATAGAAAATACCAGAGCAGAGCAACAGCCATTTAAAGGTCCAGAGCGCCCAGCTGGTGTGGCTCGGTTGGTTGAGTATCATCCCATATACTAGGTCGCTGGTTCATTTCCCAGTTAGGGCACATGCCCAGGTTGCAGGCTCAATCTTCAGTAGGGGGTGATTATGTTTCTCTCTCATCCATGTTTCCCTTTCTTCCTCTCACTTCCTTTCTCTCTAAAATCAATAAAAACATATTTAAAAAAATAAAGCTCCAGAGAAAGATCCAGGGATACTCACTTAGGGCTCTATCTGTCAATACTTCATTATTTCTTACAAAAACGGTTAGACTCTCAGCAGTGCTGCTTGGGCTTAAGCAGTGCAACTCAGGCAAATTATTTTGATTTTACTTTTCCTTATCTATAAAGGTAGGATAATGATACAAAGCAGGGTTGTTTTGAAGCTTAAATGAAATATATGTACAGTTATGTGCCGCATAATGACATTTCTTTGTCTCTCCTAAATCTATTGCTTCTGGCTTTAGTTCTGACTAATTTCTTAAATTAATTTTTGTACCAATCAAGAATAACCTCCTTCAGTGGACACTTTTCAGACTTCCTCTTGGCCTCTCTGCCATAATTGTGCCATTCTTATTTTAATCATTGTTATCGAACCCCTAATTTAGCATCATCTACAATGTTTCCCCAATGAGACTTTTGCATCCTTTAGCCCCAGTGCCCAACACCCTCATGACATCTACTGGTATCTAGAACTAAACAGTTTTGAGTCATATTTTTCTGTTTCTTTGGTGCTTGTTTTTTTTTTTTTTGGTTTTTTTTTTTGAGGAGGCACACTATTCTAATTTCTTTGATCATTCTTATTAACTGTATCTCTTTCTGGATTCTCCTGAATTTATTTATCGTCTCTTTTAAGCACTTCCTCTAATAATGTTTCCAAAGTAGATCACATGGCAAAGTTTCTGAGATCTTATAAGCCTGACAGAGTATATTTATTTCACCTTCATATGTATATAATAATTTGTTGGGCATAAAATTGTAAGTTCAAAGTTTTCCCCTTTGATGTTTTAAAAATTACCATATTATTTTTTGTGTCTAATTTTTCTATTGAGAGATAGGATTTCATTCAGATTATTATCCCTTTGGAGATAGATGATAAGCTCTTTCTTTCTGCAAGGCTTTTAGAGTTTTTTCGTGTCTTACATTTCATTATCATGTCAATTGTCTTGGATTGTGGTCTTCTGGGCCTAGAGATTTGAAGGGGAGAAGAGGTGGAGGAATAAACGTCCTAGGGATCAGTCAGCCTCACTGCTATCATCCAGCTCCCTGCCCTACTGGGCTTTGTTTGGGCTGTCTGATCATTGTACCATGAGAACAGGCTACTGCTACTGTTTTGTGATCTTCTGTGGCAGTGCTAGGTGGCCACTAGAGCGGAATTTAGAAGCCCTGCCTCAGCCTGTTCTCCCATTGCACCAGACTGAACTTGACCTTGCTGATTCATGACAGCCTGGGCTTTTCCAGGTGTTCCTCAGTTTTTATGTTACTGGTACCTTCTGTCTCTGCATTCTCTAGTGCAGTGGTTCTCAACCTTCCTAATGCCACGACCCTTTAATACAGTTCCTCATGTTGTGGTGACCCCCAATTTCATTGTTACAAATTGAGCATAATTAAAGCATAGTGATTAATCACAAAAACAATATGTAATTATATATGTGTTTTCCGATGGTCTTAGGCGACCCCTGTGAAAGGGTCGTTCGACCCCCAAAGGGGTCGCGACCCACAGGTTGAGAACCGCTGCGGTGCCTATAGTTTCTCCGATGTTAATTTGGGGGAAGGAAGCCAGCAGCCAGGTTTGGTTTACCTGACAGGGGTGGGCAAACTTTTTGACTCGAGGGCCACAATGGGTTCTTAAACTGGACCAGAGGGCCGGAACAAAAGCATGGATGGAGTGTTTGTGTGAACTAATATAAATTCAAAGTAAACATCATTACATACAAGGGTACGGTCTTTTTTTTTTTTTAGTTTTATTCATTTCAAATGGGCTGGATCCGGCGGGCCGTAGTTTGCCCACGGCTGGTTTCCCATCTTGTCAGGAACTGAGACTCCCCAGCAATGTTTTACCAAGTTGACTCATGCCTTCTTCCTAAAACACTCTTTTTAAAATATGTATGTATACTGATTTCAGAGAAGAAAGGAGAGGGAGAGAGAGATAGAAGCATCAATGATGAGAGAGAATCATTGATCAGCTGCTTCCTGCACCCTCCCTACTGGGGATGGAACCATGACCTCCTGGTTCGTAGGTCCATGCTCAACCACTGAATCACATCAACCGGGCCTAAAACACTCTTGCCTTACGTTCCTGGTAGTGCATTTATGGGGTGCTGCTTTTTCTTCTCCTTCAAAGGTTCCTCCTCTTTTGCCTATTCCTGTTCTCTTCCAAGTCCTGCTCTCTTCCTAGCTCCACATTCTCTGGCGATGACCTCATCTCCTTTAAAGACCTCAGTTACCACCTACATGCTGAGGGTATTAACTGTCCATTTCTAACTCTAAACTCTGCTGCCCTCTAGTCTCACATAGACTCATCTTTGGACATGACCAAATAGATGCCAAACACACCCACAGGTATATTCATCCTACTCCTGACAACTCCTCTGTGTTGCCTCTATCTGTGAGGCTCGACATTCAAAGCCAGAATCTGAGTGTTCTTCTTGACCTTTTCCTCATGCTCTACATTTAATTAATTACCAAATCATTTTGATTCTACCTCCTCAACATATCTGATTCGAATCCCCTTTTCTCTATTCCTACTTTAAGCCTTGTTCCATGCCACTGTCATCACTCACCTGTGATGCAAATGAGCCTTCTGCTTCAACAACCCCCCTCTCCCTGTTTCATTCAGTACTGTTGGAAATTGCATACAAAAGCTTTTGCATATGTGAATTCTTCTGGGGTTGAGATGCATAGCTTTCACCTTTGAAAGGGTCCAGGATTCAAAAAAGGGTAAGAACCACTTTATGATTAATGAATTGGTTTCAGTGTGCAATGGGCTATTTTATTTTTTATGAAAAGGAGTGAACTGAGGTATAAGATCAGTGTCCCAGGTTCCATTTTATGATGGCATATTTATACATACTATGACTCCGTGGGAATTCTTGATGGAATGTGTAGAGTTCTGTTCTATATGTAATACAAATTGAGGATGTGAATCTTTGTAAATCAAACTGCTGTGCAAATAGACTTTAAAGGTAATTAGAGGTAAATGCAGTCCTAAAATTCAGTCTAATGCTAATAAATCACATTTGAGATAGCCTTAAGCTCAGAAAGCTATTTTGTAAGATTAGATTTCAATTGCTGATCAGTTATGTAGACAAATAATTTTTAAAAACCCATCAATATTTTTCACATACTCACTAATATGATTTATTAGGTGTTTACTCAGTTAATTAATAAATTATTAATTTATTAATATATTATCAATGATTTATTAACTATGTTAAATACTTATTAAGTGTTTTGTCTGTATTTGGGAAATGTCTTTTTTGTTAAGATGTGACTCCCTTATTTACAACAGCATTAAAGTAAAGGAAAAGTAAACATTTTAAAGTGAAAATGACTGGAAAAAATGGGATTAAATGTTTTCCATAATATTTTTTTAATGTTCATTTGCTTAAAGGCATTAGACTTGGATAATTTTACTGCCAGATTTTTATTTTCTTATTTTTATCACCTTTCTCCACCCAAGATATAGTACACACTTGTACTATTTATGATAGGGCATATTCTGGATTTGCTAGAGCATAGTAAATGTCAATGGCTCTGAATGAATTGTTCAATATGTGTTGTTTTTCTTTTCTCTATTTACAAAGTCTGTCTTTCTTATTAAATTTCTAAGTTTAAATGTACATTTTCTCTTGCATTCATTTAATGTTTTGGGTAACTATACAAGAAGTGATTTTGTATAGACTGATCACATGGCCTATGATTCAATCTCTTAAGGTCAACTGGATTCTTTATGATTTTCAAACAACAAAAATAAGGCCATTTCCAAGATTCTAGAAGAGACATGGCAATGATAATGCTATTATATTTGGTTTAGTAATATGTTTTGGATTTGTATTGAATATGAGGATGTCTGTTGTCTTGAGAATTATATTACTAAAAAAAAATTTCAAATAATGGCCATTATACATGTTCATTCTATTCTAGCCCTGCACCAGCCAATATGGTAGCCCCTAGTTGCATGTAGTTACTGATCACTTGAAGTATGACCAGTACCACATATTGAAAGAATAATATTTTGGAGATATAAGGTTAAATAAAATATGTTATTGAAATTAGTTTAACCTATTTTTTTAATGAGGCTGCTGGAATATTTTAAAGTTACATAAATGACTTGCATTATATTATTATTATATAAAGTTATATGATATTGTTATAATAACTATTAATGTAAGTTATTATAATTGTTAATAATAATAGTAACATATACAGTTTATTACATAATATTCTTTATTATATAAAGTTATTTAAATGTCTATTCATTTTAATCTTATTTAACCTTTACAATAATCGTATGAGGCATGTATTTTTAATATTCAGAATTTTCAGTAAAGGAAATTGATAACCAGAGAGATTAAATATCTATCCCAGGGGTCATTCAGTACTCAAACCCAATTGGTACTCCTAACCAGTAGGTATTTCTAACCTTTGTGATAGTATATCACCATCAGTCCTTTTTTTTTTTTTTGCTACTGGTGACAGCAATGTAATTAAATATGCTTCTTTATTTTTAAAAAATCTTGTTTTCTTATTTTGTGATAAAGAATTTGAAGGTGTCATTCATTTTTAAATTCATGCATTTAATTGATCTGATGGCTGAACTATATACCTCACAACAATATGTCTATCATATGAGGAAGGGTATCATTGACTGCACTTTCTAAATCAGGATGCTCAGGTGTTCGTTTTTTTTATTCACTCATTAATTATGCAAAGGTTTTTATTGAAATTCAGCTAGTGCATTTCTATCTCTCCTCATGTCATTAAATTGTTCTTGCAAACTAATTGGATGATGTTGCATTTTTATCAAGTGGTTCCTACTAAAATTCTTTGTTTCAAAGATTTTTAAACAGTTTTTAAATGATTTGAGACTTTTTTAGAGGTGACACACAATTCTTATGCAGAAAAATGAAAACATTTCCATGTTTATCCTTAAAATCTCATATGTTTAAACATTTCCATATGTTTATCTTTTAAATCTTTGTGCTCTCATTGTTAAATATGACATCTTTGAAGCAACAGATTAAGTTTGATTATATTCTTTTTCCAAAATATCTGCCATATAGCATACTACTCATCAAATGAAAGAGAACAGATCATTGGCTTGTTTTTTCTCTGACATAGCTTCTTTCAGAGTATTACTAATTAGCACAGAAATGGCTGGAGGAGAAGGAACAAGAAAGAGAAGGTAATCCTTTTTAGCTGCATAAACTTGATTGCCTGTGGACTGAATTAGAATGCTTTGTACAGAGGTCAGGAGAGACCACCACCACAGAGACCTCTGGTTGGTTGAAGTGAGATTCTATAAACTATGGGATTCCATTTCTTTTCTTTTTTTTAAAATATATTTTATTGATTTTTTTACAGAGAGGAAGGGAGAGAGATAGAGAGTTAGAAACATCGATGGGAGAGAAACATCAATCAGCCGCCTCCTGCACATCTCCTACTGGGGATGTGCCCGCAACCCAGGTACATGCCCTTGACCGGAATCGAACCTGGGACCTTTCAGTCCGCAGGCCAATGCTCTATCCACTGAACCAAACCGGTTTCGGCTGTGATTCCATTTCTTTCTTTTTTTAAAATTTTGTTTTATTGCTTAAAGTATTACAAAGAGTATTACATATGTCTCCTTTTTCCCCCTCCCCTACCCCAGTGTCTTGTGTCCATTGGTTATGCTTATATGCATGTATGCAAGTCTTTCGGTTGATCTCTTACCCATCCCCCCCACCCCCGCAACCCTCCCCATTCCACTTCTAAGGAATTGTATGATTACACCAATTAATCACCAATTCTAAGGAAGGTTGATTATCTACTTGAGGGAGATATTTACATACACTAATATCTGATTGGTGACTTAAGTCATATGAATGGTTTGTTTCAATTATTTTCCTTTTAAGCAGATTTATTGAGGTATAATTGATATACAAAAACTGTATATATTTATTTAATGTATACAATTTGATGAGTTTAGACATATGTATACATCTATAAAAACCATCACCATAATCAAGGTAATAAGACATGTTCATCACCTCCAAAAGTTTTCTTGTGCCTCTTTTTTTGAGGGTGTGGTAAAAATACTTACCATGAGATCTAGCCTCTTCAATTTTTTTAAGCGCACATGTTACCACATTGTGTTGTACTACATTGTACAATGTACCTGTACAAGTGATTCATTTTGCATAATTGAAACCTTATACCCATTAAACAATACCCCTCTAATTTTTCCTCCCCTCAACCCTTGGCAACCACCATATTCCACTCTTTGATTCTACGAATTTGACTATTTTAGATACTTTATATAAGTGGAATCATGCAACATTTGTCCTTCCGTGACTGGCTTATTTGACTTGGCCTAATGTCCTCAAGGTTAATCAATGTTGTCACATTTGGCAGGATTTCCTTTTTGGCCACTGAGGCATTTTATTTGTATATGCACATTATATCCCTAGAAAAAGAATCCCAGGATTTTCTCTCCTGTGTGGGTTTGCTTCTTCATGGTCCATGATGCCTGCGGAGGTTGTCAGTGTAATGAAACCAAATTGATAGGATGAAAGCAGGTTGTTCTTCCATTTTTCTAGATCTTTGAGTAGCATATCAAATCTGGGGCTGATCACTCCATACTTGTTTAACCTGCCCATGAGGATCACAACAGTTTTCCCAGCTCTTTGGTCATTAATGATTTCAAATTCGCCAATGTAGCCACCCTTCATTATCACAGAAAATGGACAATGACTTTGGGGCACAGCCTAACAGGAACCTGGCACTTGCTTCCCTTTTTGGCGTTGTTGATGTTCTTGAGAACATCAGCCAGGACATTCATGCACACCATTATGGAAGGATGGTGGAAAGGGCCAGAATTTCCTTTATAAAGGTTGAATATTATGGGATAGGGTTAGGGCTATGTCTTACCTTACCTGTATATATCCCATTTTCTTTATCCATTCATTTGTCAGTGGACATTTAGGTTGCTCCCTTATCTTAGCTAATGTGAATAATGCTGCACCTAATGTGGGAATGCAGATGTCTCTTTTTAATATTCCAATTTCAGTTCTTTTGGATATATATCCAGAAGTAGGATTGATGGATCATATGGTAGTTCCATTTTTATTTTCTTAAGGAACCTCCATACTGTTTTCTATAGTGGCTGCACCATTTTACATCATTCTTACCAACAGTGTAAAGGTTCCAGTTTCTCTGCATCCTCATCAAGACTTGTTATCTTTTTGTTTTTTGGATAATAGCTATTCCAAGAGGTGTAAGAATATTTTATTGTGGTTTTCATTTGCATTTTCCTGATGATTAATGATGTTGAACACACTTTCATATATTTTTTTTGGCCATTTGCATGCCATCTTTGCAGAAATATCTATTCAAGTTGGATTATTTGCATTTTTCCTATAGAGTTATAGGAGTTCCTTATATATGTTAGATATTAACTTCTTATCTGTTTCAATTCTTTTAAGGAAATTTTAGCTTATTGTAATTCTTCTCCATGCCAGCCTGTTCTTTCTTTCTCTCTCTCTCTCTCTCTCTTACACACACACACACACACACACACACACACACACACACACATATATATATATATATATATATATATATATTCACGCGCAGCTTTGATATAGGGATTCTTGCTTTTTAAAAGATAAAAATAATATTTTTTTGTTGAATTGAACTGAATGAGAAATTTATGGAGATTGAAGGAAATATTAACAATATCTAGAAGGAAAACAGGTTTTGTGAATCATCTTTTTATGAAGCAATTTATATCTAGGAACCTAGATTTGTGGCTTTCTGCATAGAATCTGGGTTTTTAGGTTGATGATTCTCTGAGTATTTCCGCGCCCCCGCCCCCATTTTTATTGAATCTCTTGAGTCTTTCTTCAGCCAGATGGCTCTGTAGGCTGGGTGCCATCTGACCAGGCAATGTTTAGTGAGATTATTTAATTGTGTGTTTATTAAAGCTCGCTCTCTCTGGCAACATATTGTACCTTTTTAAAGTGTCTCCTTGGCAAACTCCTGAATTGTGGTGCTGTTTATTTTTTCAAGTATATCGCTGGGGCTGCCAGAGGTAACTACACAAGCATGTCAAAGAATAGGGCTTCCTTACCTTTGGACCTCACTGCACTCCTATCTTAACTGCTTTTGACTTTTAAAGCCTGAGTCTTTATGTTTGCAATATTTGGAGTTGTCCTTTGGAGTGATTGTCATAGGTGATCTAGTGATGGGTGATTGAACTCTGAATCCCCTCATTGAGTTGGGTTATCTTGGAGAGTACCAATAGTTTATACCTGAAAATTGTTAACCATTGGTCAGGACCCCATTTTCAGAATGTGGTTAGGTAACTTAAGAAGTCAAAGATCAGTGTGGCTGGCAGAAACATTGTGGGTGAATTTGTGGTCCTGTGTAGCCACTGAAGGGGAGGGAAAACAGGTAAGACATAGCCCTAACCCTATCCCAAAAACGAACAGTATCACAGAATACTAGCACCATCCAAAACACCCAACATACCAGGATCACATCCACACTGGACAGCACAAGTGAGGGTAAATGAATTGTCAAAGGAGTCCGGAAGGGTCCATGACCATTATTTTCAATGCATGTATGTTTGGGCTCCGGGGTCTGCTTTTCTCCTATGAGCACTAGTCATGTTTGGACTACCCATCAGCACTGAAGCATATAAGCACCATTAGGTATCTTGGCATGACCCCCTCTACCCACCAAGTTTACCACTCATACATCAGGCAAATGGCTCAAAAATGCCTAAAATTTAAAAATACCTACCATGTCATCCAAGAGAATATTCAGAAGCATACAAGACAAAAGGAATGGAGGCTGGCCCCAGGTGCTTCTCTTTAACCAACAAGGACATGTAACTATAAAATTCCTTAATCCCAGAGCGGCTATGACTCTTGACCCCTGGTATGTGGTCTAAGTGAGGGGTCTGGAACCCCACCTCTGTTTCCAACTAAGGCTGTCCTAACAATATTCTGGCTCCTCTTGGCCTACACTTCTGCAGATGGTTCATGAAAGTGATCACAGAGCTATTCTTCAGTGATCAGAAGAAGAATGAGTGCATTTCTTTTGGGAACTGAAAGAGTAATAGAGGAGCATACAGGGAAATTATTGTGATAAAAAGATGATTTATCAAAATCTAGCATCTGGATGGACTTATTGAACTGAAATGTAGGTTAATGCAGTATTATCACCACATAATATGGGTTGTTTTCAAATTAACACAATCTTTGGACATTTCATAGAGGGTATCATTTTTCATGCAGTTAAACACTTACTATGAAACTGGATTTCTTTGGTGAGTTTCTCTTCTCAGGTGTGATCAGTATAGTGGAGAGACATACCAGCCAGGGGACATTTCTAACCAGCAGAGCCGTTGTAACGTGCCTGCAGAGTGACTTCATTCATTAAGGAAATCCATGCATGGTGACTCTGGCCAGGTGCACATCTCTGTGGAAAGCAAATAGTAGCATTGTTGTGTGTGTGTGTGTGTGTGTGTGTGTGTGTTGTCAGGACAATAATATGTGTGTTAGTTAAGCAAGTGCTAGGTTATGAATCCTCTGAAATCCCTTGAACTGAGCGTTAGTTTGACAACTACTTTTTGCGTGTGGGAGAAGCCACTCCCCTGTATTTGTAGAGATTTGTTATATTTGAATTATGTGTAAAGGCATTTTAAATTTTAATTTTATCTGGGTACCTGTTCTGGGTTGGTTATAGAATGCCTTTTGTCAACCTAGCATTCTTCTTTTAAAATAATTTTTAACCATGATTTCTAAGTTGCAGTCACCATGTGTATTGAATCATAAATATGGACTGGCAGGATGTAATTGCGAGAAACCTGATTTGGGTAGCTTGGTAATTTTTTAAAGGATGTCATAGATGTAGGAATCTTTCTAATATTTGTTAATTTGAATGTACTCTATAGTTGATCTGCAGTTTTCTGCTGCCTAGGCAGCTTTTGGTTTATTTATTGGTGATAGTTGTGTGTTTTTTTTTTTGTTTGTTTGTTTGTTTTTTTGATTTAGTAAACTTTACTTTCAAGTTGTCAGGGACTTTGGAAAACCACGTTTTTCTGTTTTTGTTTTTAATACCATATTGGTCATCTGGCCAAGATATGTTGGTCTTGTGTATGTATTTGTTCTCAGCAACACTTAATAACATTTATGTTATTAAAACACGGGTTGGAGTTTTATAGAAATCAAACATCAATTCCCCAAGCTTCATGGATAGGAAAATGGTATGACACAATGGATAAGAGCATTGGTTTAGGAATCATAGTTCTTGAGTCCAACTCCAGCTTCCCTCCTTATTAGGTGTGTCCTTGGGCAAGCTACTTAATCTTTTCTAATCTTTGTTTCCCTCCTTGTTAAATGGGCATATTAAGAATATCTATCTTATAGGGTTACGGTGAAGAGTAAATGAAATAATCCACTTAACATAGGGCCCAGCACACAGTAAATTTTCAATAAACTTTTATTATTTAATCTATTAACATTCGCATGGGCTTGAGAAATGGTGCCTAGAGTTAATTCTCCTTGTCTGGTTACTGTATTTATTTTAAGGAAGTGATAAAATGGCCAGACTTCTAGCCTAGTGTTTTCTCTTTTATATAGATACTTTTTCACTTTTAACAATCAAATTTATGGTCAGGCAAAGTTGAAGATATAAAATTTAGAAACTGTTAATTTCTTTACTTTATAAGTCTTTTAAAAAGGAGTTTTGCACATTGTAAAACTCCACCAATTTTTTCACTCTCACCCCTCCTACTATCTCCCCTGCAGGTTAATAGCAGCAAAGCGAGAAGAGAATGAAGACCATTTTTCTGCCCTTTGATTTAATCTGAGCCTCGTGACCCTGCTCCATAAAGTAGGATATTTCATCTCCTACAGGAGGTGCTAATGAAAGTCAGTTGTTATAAGACATTGTTCTTATCACCAGGAAGGTTTATTAGTCAGTGCCCGCGCAGGGGGACACAGGGTAATTGGACAAAGCTGGATATTTATTTGATAAAATGCCTTGTAGGTCAGTTTCTATGAATTTTTCCTCAAGCGGCCTGGGAAGTACTGCAAAAATGAAAAAAAAAAATTCTTTGGACTTGAGAAGTAATTTTCAGTAGAAATTGACTTAAGGGGAAATCAGTTGTGGTTATGGTTTCTGCTCCCTGATCATTTGGCCTCTTCCTCCTGTAATGCAAGGAGGAAGGGTCCAGGTGGAAAAACAAAGATAAAAACATAATCACTGAAGATGTGATCACCAGAAGATCATGCAGAGCTGTGTGTGTTCTTTATCTATACACCCTTTGAGTAGAGAGATTCTTCAACAGCACTATTTGTAGCTCACAGTTTTATCTGGCAATCATATTACATCTAGGACTAACCACCGTTAGAGTATGAAATTTTTTTTTCGTAGTTTTCCAGACTATCAATTCAAAATAGCATGCTTGCTCTGATTAACTCATACTAATAGATAAGTAAATTCTTAACCTTAGAAGATTTTTAATTTTCAGAAACACAGGAAAAACTGTCACATTAGGGACAGTATTGAAATCTGTAGTTGTTATTTTGCATTTGGGTCTTGATTGCCACTTTCCACTACATTTTGTCCTTTTTCTACAACTATTCTTCTAGTGGTTGAATACCAAATTGCCTGAACTTTGGTCTGAAACTGCAGTGTGGGGACTTCTCGTACTGTTGGGCTACACACTAGGAAGAAGCTGGGTTCTTTCTCTAAAAACTCTGATACCTTGCTTTAATCTGAGCAAAAGAAAGTATATCAATCTTCCTCTCCAGTGATCTTTAGGATTCATTTTCTCAATATTGAACTTAAAAAGACAATGCTTTTGCTAATTGGTCAATCAAAACACTTATGAATGAAAACTATTGAACTATCTTAGTGATTTACAGAATTACAAGTTTCTTAACTTCAAGAGAATTTTCATCTAATTAGTCTTACAAGGCAAAAAGTAGTGAGGTTCTTTATAAAGCAAGACCACCTTTGTTCTCTAAATCTTCAAATCCAAGGTATTTTCTTTTTAAATTGAGATGTATTTGATACATAACATTATAAGAGTTTCAGGCATACTACATAATGACTTGTTACTTGTATATATTGAAAAATGATAACCACAATAAAACATTCATCACTGTATAGCATTATGATTTTTTTCTTTATTCTTGTGATGAGGACTTTTGAGATCTACTCTCTTAACAAATTTCAAATATATAATACAGTATTATTAGCTATGATCTCCACACTGCATTACACCCCAAGGTACAATGATATTCTCTTATTATTGATTTCTTTAGCGCTCAGTAGTGTTTAGCACCAGTGACTACCCTTATTCTGGGAACCCTAGGCTGGTACTCCTCTTACTTTTTTGACTTCTGTATTCTCTAAATAGAAATTTCAAGATTCATATCTGAGGCATAATCTATTTTCTCTGAAACATTTATTTTTTATTTTGTAAAAATATATTTTATTGATTTTTTACAGAGAAGAAGGGAGAGGGATAGAGAGTCAGAAACATCGATGAGAGAGAAACATCGATCAGCCGCCTCCTGCACCCCCCCCCCCCCACGCACGCTGGTGATGAGCCCGCAACCAAGGTACGTGCCCCTGACCGGAATCGAACCTGGGACCATTCAGTCCGCAGGCCAATGCTCTATCCACTGAGCCGAACTGGTTAGGGCGTGAAACATTTATTTTTATAAAAATGCTTTTAAAATATTAATTTTGCTTCCAGTCAAGAGTTGGTAAATGCTGCGCTCCCTTCCTCCCATGACCACATTAAAATTACAGTGAGCCCTAACCGGTTTTGCTCAGTGGATAGAGCGTCAGTTTGTGGACTGAAGGGTCCCAGGTTCGATTCTGGTCAAGGACATGTACCTTGGTTGCGGGCACATCCCCAGTAGGGGGTGTGCAGGAGGCAGCTGATTGATGTTTCTCTCTCATTGATGTTTCTAACTCTCTATCCCTCTCTCTTCCTCTCTGTAAAATTACAGAACAACCATCAGTGAGAAGCACCTAATGTCTAGATGAATAGAAGTCTTATAACTAAGAATATAAAGAAGAAACCAAGTTGAGACTGGTAGGAAGGGTAGAGAAGTGGAATGGACTGATCCCACAACCACATAAAAATTAGGAGGGATATCTCAGCGGCAGAGGTCTTCCATGAGGACTGAAAAGTCCCAGACTCATATGAGGCTCCAAACCCAGGGTTCCAGTGCTGGGAAGAGAAGTCCCCATAACTGCTGGCTGTGAAAACCAGTGGAGATTATGGCTGGGTGAGACGGAGAGCTGCTGGAGTCACAGGTGTTCCTTTTAAAGTGCCTGCACATGGACTTACTGACAAACTTACTGGTTCTGAGCTCCAGTTCTGGGGCAACAGGCCAAAAGGCGCCAGGAACGTATGGGGAGGAACTGAATTATCTGGCTTCAGGGTAAGGGATGGAGGGATAAGTCTCTTCCAGACATAAGTCATTGCTGGCGGAAGCCATTGTTCCTTTGTTGAGCCCTCCCCTAAGCCAGCCTGCTGGCACCATATCTGAGTCTCCATCAACCTAGCAAGCTCTTGTGATTGCTTGAGATCTTGCTCAACCCAAATTGAGGGGGTCCACCCATGCCATGTCCAATGGCTTTTTCATGTAATTGGCCTGTTTTGGCTCATGCTGTGGATTTTCTTAAAATCTCCCAAAGATTCATAAACCCAAGGCAACCAGCATCTGGCCGTGGTGTACCCCATACCTCTTGCTAAGCATCCCCAAATCTGGTACTAGCAGCAGCTGGCATCATTTCCCAGCTTAGCCTCTCCCAGGTACCTAAAAGCCCAACACAAGTGGCAACTCTCTGCAGATCACTTTGTAGCTTATACCAAGTGGCCCCAGGCTGACCTTGGCCTGCACCACCAATATTTCTCCTAGGATGCCCCAGAACCAACACAAATGAAGTGTTGTTTAAGGGACCACACCAGAGTACCACCCAACCACCGCCACAAATGGCGCACCCAAAGGATGAATTTGGCAGGCACCAGAGCCCTGCTAAAATGAATCCTGCTCCATAGGGTGGTCCCCTACACATTACTGCCAGTCCTCACCACCAATCAGCCAGAGGGGCAGTCCCTCCCTTTAAAGTGTCAACAGCAATCAAGGCTTAACCACAATAGGAAGAACACACCTGCAGCACCTGGCTCAGGTGACCAGGAGACTGAGCCATTGGGTGCCACCTACTACATAAGACCACTCTACCAAGACTTGGCGATGCAGCAGTTCTAATACATAGAAACAAATGCAGGGAAGCAGCCAAAATAAGGAGACAAACATATCTCAAAATGAAACAATTGAACAAAACTTCAGAAAAAGAACTAAAAATGGAGACAAGCAATCTACCAGATGTGGAGTTCAAAACACTGGCTATAAGCATGCTCAATAATCTTAGTGAGAACTTCAAAAAAGAGATAGGAAAATAAAAATAGAGATAGAAATCATAAAAAAGAACCAGTGAAAAATAAAGACTATAATAACTAAAATGAAAAGATACAATAGAGGGTTTGAATCAATGTTTTGGAAGAGAAGATAGCAGAAGATACCCAATCCAAACAGAAAAAAATAACCCCCCAAAATGAAGATAGTTTAAGGGACCTCTGGGTCAACATAAAATGAACCAACATTTGCATCATAGGGTGATCAAAAGGAGAAGAGAGAGAGCAAATGATGAAAATCTATTTGAAGAAATAATGATGGAAAAAATCCCTAACCTGGTGAAGAAAATAGATATACAAGCCCAGGAACTGCAGAGAGTCTAAAACAAGATGAGCCCAAAGACACATCATAATTAAAGTGCTACAGGTTAAAGACAAAGAGAGAATATTAAAAGCAGCAAGAGAAAAGCAGTTATCTACCAGGGAGTTCCCATAAGACTGTATGCTGATTTATCAACAAAAACTTTGCAGGTCAGAAGGTATTGTCAAGCCCTAGTCAGTTTGGCTCAGTGGATAGAGTGTCGGCCTGGAGACTGAAGGGTCCTCAGTTCAATTCCAGTCACCGGCACATGCCTGAGTTGTGGGCTTGATCCCCAGTAGGGGGTGTGCAGGAGGCAGCTGATCAATGATTCTCAGTCTCTCTCTCTCCCTCTCCCTTTTTCTCTGAAATAAATAAAAATACATTTCTTTAAAAAAGAAGGTATTGGCAAGAAATATTCAAAGTGATGAAAAACAAGGACCTACTACCAAGATTACTCTATTCTGCAAAGCTATCATTTAGAATTGAAGGACAGATTAAGAGCTTCCCAGACAAGAAAATGCTAAAGGAGTTAATCACCACCAAACCATTATTACAAGAAATGTTAAAGACTTCTTTAAGAACAATAATAAGAAAAGATAAAAAATATGAATAATAAAATAGCAATAACTACATATCTACCAACAATTACTTTAAGTATAAATAGATTAAATACTCTAATCAAAAGACATAGGGTGGCTGAATGGATAAGAAAACAAGACCCTTATATATGCGTCTACAAGAGACTCACTTCAGGTTGAAAGACACACACAGACTTTAAAGTAAAGGAATAGAGATAGATATTTCATGGAAATGGAAATGAAAGAAAAAAACTGGGGTAGCAATACTTATACCAGACAAAATAGACTAAAACAGTTGCTATAACAAGAGACAAAGAAGGAGCCAGCAATTCTACTTCTGGGTATTCATCCAAAGAAACCCAAAACACTAATTCAAAAGAGACATATGCGCCCATATGTTCATTTCAACATTATTTACAATAGCCAGAATATGGAAACAATCTGAGTGTCCATCCATAGATGAATGGATAAAAAAAATGTGGTGCATATATATGATGCAGCCTCAAAAGAAAAGAAAAAAAGAAATCTTGCCATCTGCAACAACATGGATAGACACCAAGGCTATTATGCTAAGTGAAATAAATCAGACAGAGAAAGATAAATGCCATATGACTTCACTTTTATGTGCAGTCTAAAAATATTAACAAATAAAACAAAAACATACTCAAAGATACAGAAAGCATTTTTATGGTTGTCATATGGGAGGAGGTTTAAGGGGGGTAGGCACTAAAGGTGAAGGGATTAAGAAGTACAGATTGGTAGTTACAAAATAGTTGTGGGGATGTAAAGTACAGCATAGGGAATATACTCAATAATATTGTAATAGCTATGTATGGTGTCAGATGGATATTAGAGTTATCAGGGTGATCATAAGTTATATAAATGTCTAACCACTATGTTGTATACCTGAAACTAATATAATATTGTATGTCAACAGTAATTGAATGTAAAATATTTGAAAGCCCTGGTCAGCGTGGCTCGGTTGGGTGTTGTCCCATGCACCAGGAGGTTGCCCGTTTGGTTCCTGGTCAACGGCACATGCTCAGGTTGCAGGCTCAATCCTTGGTAGAGGGTGAGTAGGAGGCAGCCAATCCATGGTGTGCTCGCTCTAAAAATCAATAAACTATTCTAAA
This sequence comes from Myotis nattereri, assembly GCF_964212035.1. Lineage (NCBI taxonomy): Eukaryota > Metazoa > Chordata > Mammalia > Chiroptera > Vespertilionidae > Myotis > Myotis nattereri. Next base: position 69,335,508 of record NC_138086.1, read on the forward strand.
AAAAATATTTTTGAAAAAAATCTTTACATGTTATCTTACATCTTTCTATCAGTCAATTTAAATAAATGTAAATATCCACTTATCTGAAAGTAGGTGTTCTGGATACGTACAATATTATGTTGGACTGTGTGAAATTACTCTTTTTGTAGGTGAAAAGTGTTCAAATATTGGCAATTTCTTCTTTTTCTCTTGTATTTTTATTTGCTTTCTCTACCATTTTGTAGCACGTACATCTTCTGCCGTATAAATTGAGATATCATGTATCTTTATGCTCTCTAACATTTTAATGAAAAAAATTTCATTTTCAACTAAACTGATTTATTATGATACTGTATTTTCCTCCTCAAGTCATGTAGGTAACTTTTATTAAAATTGATATGGTATAAATATTGCAAACGAATATGATATCCTTGAGTTCTTTTTCAGTAAAATAATTTATTAGAATCATAGACTTAACTAGCAGATTTTTTGTCTTCTGAGGAGTATTGAGTAGTGAAAAAAGGAAACTCTCTTCCTCCTGGTTTTTTTTCCAGCCTATAGTTTATTCATTTCTGTCTGCAGTGCCAGAATTAGAAATAATTATAGCCAACTTTCAAGGTCTCACCCTGTAGCAGGTTCATCTCCTTCCTTGGCAGGCACCGACGGTACTTTATATGATGACTCTATAATTACCCAGTTTTGGTAAACACGCATTATTTAGCCAATACAGCAAAATGGTTCCTTCAGACCATTACATTGCAGTTCATCAAGTAAATAGTGATTTAGCTATTTATATGAAAAAAAATGTGTGTTATTTTGTTGATAGTCTGTCAACCTACAGACTATCAACAAAATAGCTAATTCCCTATCACCCTTTATGATTATTTTGGAACCTCTTTTTGAAGAGCATTACTGTACGGTATGAAAACTGTGCAGTGCTCTATTTCAATGTAAAGGTCACATGGCGACTGTTTTTATAGGTATTTCTATTGTGAACAGTATCTCAGTGTTAAGGGATACTGACACAGCACCCAGACTATTAGTATGAATTGGTTTGATGGAAAAGAAAATGGCTTGATTGCCTTTAAAGAATGGAAAGAAATGATTTCCATTGTGGCAATCCACATAATGTTTAGACCCTTTCACAAGTTTTACTTGATCATTTAAGTCTGGAATAACTTAATGACAGAATTATACAACCCATTTAAGAAGATACGCTGAAGTGTCTGTTGCTGCTGTCTGAAACCAGGTGTGCACAGTGAATCTCGGCTTTAATACAGAGTTAGTTTCAAAAACCAAGATGCCTTCCCGATTAAAATCAAGATGATGTCTATACTTATTTTTGAAAAGTGTTCCTTTTCTTCAGGATAAAATTACATTGTGGGCTTTGGGTATTTTCTCCTGAGGGACAGGAGCTTAGAAACAGACTTAGAAGTCAAAGAGAGAATTCCATAGAGACAGCGGTAAGGAATCTTTGCTCATTTGCTTTTGTGGTGATGCTTCATGCAAAGCTTTCTAACAGAGCAATACATTAGGATGTAGGCAGGGTTCCTACCCACTGTCACGATCCCCCGTCCCGCCTCCGGGAGAGACAAAAACACTGTGGTGCTGGGCCTTGGTGAAAAATGTCATATCGTCCCATGCTTTTCCCCCTGATAGCATGATATTGAGCACAGGGGTGACAGCTTAAATATATTTAACAAATTTCTGCAGGGCGTAGGAATTTAGAAGGGAATCGTGCACAGGAGGACTTTGAAATGGAGTCCCACAAACCACATCAAGCCTTGCTGTCGTCAATAACTCCAGGAAAACAGGGCAAAGAATAAAATCTTGGTTGCTCCTCACATATGGATGAACAGTGCTTCCTATCTCAATGTGTCTTTTCAGGCCTCAGTGTGAGGATTTGCCTTCAGAAAATTTCTTCAGTCCACCTTGCTGATCTATGTGATTTAATCGCAGCAGAACTGAGTTTGAGGACAAAGGGCTTTTCTCCATGGTGGTTTCCCATCATCCCTTGCGCTGACATTAACCTCACAGTCTGCCTTCTCTCTCCAGCTAGAGACTCTAGGCTGTCTTCCCTAAGAATGGTGAAATGTTAGTAACATTTTCTATCTTAGATGACCATTTGTGTGATAATCAGAGGTGTCTCTGCCCGGATTCTCCTGGTTGGTGGCACCAGAGAAGGACAGTTCCTTCACACTTCAGCTGCTTCCCTTAGCTCATAACTTTCTGGCTTTGTTTTTACATTTTCGTCTCTCATTTGAGTGGAAATATTCAAAGAGAAGAACCAAATGAAAACCTTATGAATGATCCTATATGGCAGTTGGTTTTCTGTGATTTTTTTTCTTTCACCCTTAAAACAGGTTGTCTTCTGAGTTTTCCTGAGGACTCTCAGGACAAAGAACCTCCCAAACTGATCAGCGAAAATCTAGAGAATAGGGAGAGCACAGAAAAAAAAAAAAAAAGGGAAAAAAATTGGTTCACTTACGGAGCTTGCATCAATAGTGCCATGTTTAGCAATAAGAGACCTTTGTGACTCTTGAATTTTAGATGGCGCCTTTTAAAAAAGTAGTTGCAAGAAATGAAGTTCCTCTTCTAGATAGGAACAAAAAGAAATAGGATGGTGGTCTGTGCACTGTGTTTGCCCTCATGACTTCCTTATGTATGTCCTTTCCTCATTCGGCAGTGAGCTCTTGATCATTCTCTCCGAAAAGCCTTCACTACAGAGACAAACAGAGTGGAAATGAATGGACAAGGCTCTGGTAAACCCACCTTTATTTCTTCCCCTTACCTTTCCATGTAGGAAGGTCGTCGGAGGTGGGAGACTCATAGGTGGACCAGAGCCCTGAGCAAGGTGCCCATAGCTCCTTCTAAAAATTCAGTGGAACTAGGGCCAGAGAGAATCAAAAATAGAATTGGAACTGTAGATCTAGGTTTTGCTTTTCTGGATATCATATGCATGTAGTGGCCAGTTAGTTTTTTTCATAGAGAGTGTCAGAGAAGAGAGGACAGTACTCACGCAGATTACAAATTTTAAAAGTTGTAAATCCTGTAAAATTACAGATTTTAAAATGTTTTCCTGGCGATAAGCTGGCAAGACTGGAAAATGAGCTTGGCTGCCTTATTCAAAGTTAAGACAAGTGAAGGAATTGGAGTCAGTGAGGCAAGCCAACCAATTATAAGTTGATTGAGCATATCGACTTATAAAGTACTAGGGTATGAGGGAAGGAGGCATGCCTCCATGCTGGTGATGAAGAGTTTTGTTTTGTTCTGTTTGTTTCTAGTGAAATAGCTTTTTCTGATTTTAAAAGTAATATATATATGAAAACAATCAATTCAGAAAAAGTATGAAGAAAATAAAGATTGGTAATCATCTTAGTACACACAGATGATAACTTAACATTTTGGTTAAATCGTCCTTCTTTCCCCCTATGCCTAAATATATATTCAAAAATTGGCTGTAGAGTATATATTCTGTTTAAAATATCTTTATTGTTTTGATAAAAGTGACCCATGTCTTATGCCATGCATGTACAAATGGTCAGAGTGAAAGCAGCCTGGGGGAGGTGGAGGAGCATCAGACAGTCCCTGGCCAGTGGTTCTCAACCTTCCTAATGCCGCGACCCTTTAATACAGTTCCTCATGTTGTGGTGACCCCCAACCATAAAATTATTTTAGTTGCTACTTCATAATGTAATGTTGCTACTGTTATGCATCGTAATGTACATATCTGATATGCAGGATGTATTTTCATTGTTCGCGACTCACAGGTTGAGAACCACTGCTAGGCGGACTCATTGTTTGTCTCCCTGAAACCCTCCACCAAGGTCAAGTTGTGGTAAGTAAAGCAGGCAATCAAAATACGTTGCAAGATTGGTCTTCACCTGTGAGAAACAAGAATTACTGTCATTGGGCACTCAGAACTGGGATTCTGCTAGTTCCTGCTTGACTCACTGCATCCTCACCTGCCACAAAGTGTAGCTGTCAACAATATCTAGAGTTAGTATCCATTCCATAAGGAAGAGCCAGAGTCCACATGTAGGCCTGGGTTCTGACCGTAGCTCTATTATTTGTTAGCACCCCTGTAGACAAGTAATTTAACCTCTGTGAGGTTCAGTGCCCTTACCTATAAAATGGGGATAGCAACTCTATTCAAGATTATTGGGATAACCCAGTGAGGCCATGTATGCAAAATATCTGGTCCAAGACCTTCTCATAGAATGAGTTCGATTAATTTTTGTTTCCTTTTCTACCACATTGCTTCTCTAACCCATAAGTGCCTCTCCTTTGCTTTCGCTGAAAGACATGAGGGCCATAATTGCCTAACTGTTTAATTCCTATAGGGCTCATCTAAAAATGTATAAATTACTTGGAAACCATATCCTTTGGTTTCATGGTCTAGTCTATAGACTATGAATGCTGAATGGAAAGGAAATGAGGTATGAAACCTGTTTCTTCCTTCTTGTTTTATTAGCTGTGATCAATTAGCTGGCCTCCTTATTGTGCCTCTGTTATTTTTCACCTTAGAGCCTCCTCAATATTTTTTCCTTTGTAGTTTCATTTAATTTTGGTGCACAAACTATGTGTGGATTGCAGGATTTTACTTTATCGCCAGTATCAACGTTTACTTCTGGCAGCTCTGTTCACCAAAAATGGATCTTATGTTTTAAAAAATGTACATTAATTAGTATTTTGCTTTTAATGGGTTATTGGTGGGGCAAATTAATTGAGTTGCAAAATGCTTATCTCGGGTCTATAATGTGCACATCAGTTGATTCACAATTAATTGAAAATTTTGTTGCCTTAAAATTTGGACAATGTATGGCAAGCACTTTACAAAACAAGCTAAAACTTGAGTCATAAGAAAAGAGGGACTTAGACTTTGAATTCTATATATTTAGTACTTATTTCTCTCAAACTGCTAAGAATTAGCAGTTCAAGAAAATGACAAAATATACTCCTTATAAGATTGTGTAAATATTTAGATTATTTGTAAGAAAAAATACTGGAAAAGTTAAAGCAATATTTATTTTCATATGTCATTGCATGCAATTATTAATTGGTAATTATTTTATAGTTTAAGTGTTCACAATGGGAATTTAGTTAGTTGATTATGACTTCTATTTTTCTTTCTTTTTTTTTTTTGGAGACAGAGGATTTATTTATTTATTTATTTATTTTTATTTATTTATTTTATTTTATTTTATTTTTTGCTTAAAGTATTACAAAGGGTATTACATATGTGTCCATTTTATCCCCCCGCCCTACTTCTATTTTTCTGTTGTCCAAAACAGTATGGAGCAACTAAGTGCCAGGAATCCTCTTGTGACCTGTGTTTGTCACTGTGACTATAGAGTTAATTTTCAGTAAGTTGACTATTACAGTTCTGCATATATAAGTGAAGGGTATCTTTTTGGGGGAAAACAGAGTATCTTTTGCAATTTTACTAGTATGTACTCTCTGAATAAAAAATAATCTAAATTTGCACATACATTTAACTTATAAAGTTATATTTATACAATGTAATGCTTTATGTTTTGTAAACTCAAAACTTATGACAAAGTAACTGATTTGAGAAAGAGCTAATAAGTAGCTCTGAGAAGAACTTTAAGTTTACCTGTAAGATTGAAGGGTGGAAGGGGGAAATGCATAGATGAGAACTAAGATATACATCTTTATAAATAAAAAGATACTTAAGAAATTGAAAGAATAGATACACAACAAAAGTGTGTTCAGACTGTAGTTTAAAAAAAAAATCCCAATATGGCTTGGCTGGCATGGATCAGTGGTTGAGCATTGATCTATGAATCAGGAGGTCACAGTTTAATTCTTCATCAGGGCACATGCCTGGGGTGTAGGCTAGATCCCCAGAGTGAGGCATGCAGGAGGCAGCCGACCAATGATTCTCTCATCATGAATGTTTCTTTCTCTCCCTCTCTCTTCCTCTCTGAAACAAATAAAAATGTATTTTTTTAAAATATCCCAATATGTAAAAACTAAGTTAGGAGATATTGCCAAAGATGGTAATAATTATACAATGGCTTCCCATTTTAGCTTTAAGATCATTTTCAGCTTTACCCTCAACTCATTTTTAAAGGATATCTCTTCTGTTTTTTTAAACTTTTGTGCTATTATTGGCCTGTTTGCTCTCAGCCGTCCTGTGCTGGCTAGGTCCCAGCACTCTGACTATATTTCTCACATCCCGATGTCTGTGGGCTTTCCATTAGGTTCTGCTAATGAAAGGCAGTGTTCAGGGATTAGGAGGTACGGTGGTGGCAGATGTCTGGTTTCTGGAGGATTTACAACAGTGCACTAGAGGTAACACAGCATGGTTGGCCTTAGCCACGGGGTGGGATGGGGGGCAGGAGGGTGTCCGGGCAGCAAAGCCCTCAGCAGGAGACTCCTGGGCTCCTGTGCCCACACAGGCTGCAGCAGCCAGGACCTGGCAGCACAGAGCCACGGCTCTGAGGGTGCCTCTGCTCCTCCTGCCCCAGGCAGCAGTGGTTTCCTATGGTTACTAATCTTTGAGTAATTTTTCCTTGTCCACGCTGGCTTTGTAAGTGCTTCCAACACTTCTGTAACCAGCTCATCTATTAAAATTTCTTTGAAAAATATCTAGAATGGTCCCTGTTTTCTGATCAGTTCCCAAGGCACTGTGTTCAACACCACATTTAAATACCACTCATCATCTGTCCAGGTGTCTAAATTCTAGTATGTTAATGTACTCTGTAAATTTTATCTGAAATAACATCTTTAAGCCCTAAGTGAAATTTTAGCCTTGGGCATTAAGTTTTATTCTGAGTCTTCTTCAAAGATGAAGTGGGCAGAAATATTGGTCTGAGATCAAAATTCATGGTATAAATTGCCATCATTGACCTTCCAAAGAATACTTATTTTAATGTTTTGCTATAGAGGAATTAGAAGGCAAGAATTTATAGGGATCCAAGTACTTTTACGACTAGCTCTACCCATCTTGTTCTTAACTGCATCATACATCCCCGAGCTATAGTTCTGAAAACTGGCAGAAGTCTCTCATTAGTGACTGGTATTGGAGAGGAAATATGTAGCTAGAGGCTTATTTACTTGTCTTTTTATTCCAGGATTAATAATGGATCTAATATCTGAACATGGTATTTTCCTTTTTGCATATGATTTTCCATGGAAATGTTAACCAAAAAAAGAAAGAAAAGAAAAAAAAAGAATCCATTTTTATTGCTTAAACAGATTTACCAAAAATTACATCAATCACATCTTTACCCAGCAACAGTTTACATATCTGAAAATTTATATATCTTAAACTATTGTTATTGAGAGTATGCAAAAAGCAAACAAAAACCTCAATATTATTGGAACTATGGGTATGTTTCTGTTTTCACTCTTCTAAAACCATGCTTTTGGAAGACTTCTTAGAGGCTAGGGATACATTTGAATGAAAGGGAATTGAATTGAATTTGAATTGAACTGCAGAAATCATCACATAAATATGGTTTTAGACAATACTTAACATCTTTGCCCTTTCCCAAGGGAGTGGGAAATATCAACATTGGAGACAGGAGAAATAAGTAGATGGTGTTACCATGTTTGAGACAACAGTGTGTATATCCTAGTCCATTCAGGCTACTATAACAAAGTACCTAGACTGGGTGGCTTATAAATAACAGAAATTTATTACTCACAATTCTGGAGACTGGGAAGTCCAAGATCTAGGCATGGGCAGATCCTATCTCTGGTGAAAGCCAACTTCCTGATTCGTGGCTGTCATTTTCTCATTGTGTCTTACATGGCAGATGGTGAGGGTGCTGTCTGGTGTTTCTTTTATAAAGGGCACTGATTGCATTCATGGGGGCAGAGCCTGGTCACCCCCTGAAGGCCCCATCTCCTAAGGGTTAGAATTTCAAAATTTTGGGGGAACACAGTCATTTTATAGCATTATAATGCTACTACTAAAAATACCCAGGTAATTTGGGACAAGTTGCTCCTCCACTGCTAAAAAGAGACCAGCATATTTTCCTCCTGCAAATCTACAGTGTCTAGTTAAGTCCACATGCTGCTGTTAGCCCTCGTCCAGCCACAGCTCTGCCAGCATTGCCATCAGTCCACCCGACTGAAGCAAACTGGCTTTCATGTTGTTGATTTTAGTTGGGCCAAGACTTTATAGATAAATGGAACCTAGCTATAATTCCTGCCTATGGATTAAAAGGGATTTTAGCTGTCATGGAAACCTTCTGTTGAGAATCAAATGAAACCATGTTGTAGGGACTCCATATGTTCCAACAACATACTGTTTGCCCAGAATCACCATCTAAGTTCTAGTTCCTATTTCCACTTTTTTTTCTTTCTCGAGAACCATATTTCCAACCCTCCCCTTTAATTCTATCTATACTTCCCTCCAAAGTGCTCATCACTGTCAGGAATTAACTCATCACAATGATTCTCCACTGGTCAACTCCATTATTAACATCAATTTCCTCTTTCGTTGCATGCTGGCATCCCTTTCCCCAAATATTCTGTAGAACAAAATGGTTGTTTTCTTTTGCATCTATGAAGTCCAGTGCTGTAAGCTAGTTGTAAGACAGGGCAAGGGTAGTGACTTTGAGTTTTTTGTCATTTGGTGGTGTCAGTAAAATTTGTTGGAAAGATAGGAGGGGAGGCATTCCTTCTACTACCTGCCTCACATGGTTGATGCGACAGTGAAACAAGAGTAGATTGGAGGCAGTAACGGTTCATGGAAAGAACCTAAGATTCTGAGAGGGACAGAAAACTTCAGCTTAACTCACATCTCTACAACTCAGTAACATGAGGTCTCCTTGAATGTCAGTTTCTTCCATTATGGGTTAGCCTTTCACTTGATGGCTAACCCATGCCTTTCCTTACTGTTCTGTGTTTTTGCCTTTCCACATTAGTAGTAAGGGGTAAATCTTAATCCAGCTCTCACTCACAAGAGATGGATCTGTCAGTATTTAGTGCACTTGAGATATTGCAAACAGAAAGACTTACTACAGCAAATTAAGTGTTTACAAAATCATTGAAAGATCTAGAGGAGCAGAAATCATCTGGACTATTGATTTCAAGATTAAACTAGCATAGCTGCAACCCAGAGGTCAATAAGCTTCTACTGCTCTCCCTACCTCCCTGCCTCAATTGGCTTGCACCTTTAAAGCTGGTGACTGACACTGACATATGGAACCCAATAACTGAGGTCTTAACTACCTATCTTGCCAGCAAAAACTCACATGGGAATATCTCATTGGAAGAATGTGTATTGCATCCAGAACTCTAGCTGCTAGGAAGTCTAAAAATGCAGTTTTTAATTACAAGACTGGGGTGAGAATGGAAGCTAGTACCAATAGGTTCAGCTGGGGAGGCTGGCCGATTTATATTGCCAGATCATCTGGAAGTTTCCAGAAACAAAGGGAGAGAATAATGACTGGGTTATAAACAACCAATAAATTGCATGCATCATTTGCACCCTTGAAAGTGGGAGCAAAGACGAGAATATCTGCTCAGACTTAGAGTTGTACAGGCATGTTTCAGCATGAAGCATTTTCTGTGGAGAATAACAAATTCCCAAAACGAAGAAAGACTTGTGGAAACATAAAGAAGCCATCTCACTTGGTTTCAGCAGCAGCAGCAAAATAACACATTCTCATCCTGCAAATGAGTATTGTCACTGTCTATGAAAATTACTATTTTTATTTATTTATTTATTTATTTATTTATTTATTGTCTAAAGTTTTACATGTGTCTGCTTTTTCCCCACTTGATCCCCCCGTCCCCACGCTCCAAGTCATTCTAACCCTGAGCAAGACCTCGCTGCCCCAGCGTCTGTGTCCATTGGTTATGCTAATATGCATGCGCACAAGTCCTTTGGTTGCTCTCTACCTGTCCCCCCCATTTGTCTCTGGATCTATTCTTGTTCATTAAATTATGTTGATCATTATATCCCACATATGAATGAGATCATGTGATATTTATCTTCCTCCAACTGGCTTTTTGGCTTAGCATAATGCTCTCCAGTTCCATCCATGCTGTTGCAAATGGTAAAAGTTCCTTCTTTTTTATAGCAGCATAGTATTCCATCGTGTAGATGTCCCACAGTTTTTTAATCCACTCATCTGCTGATGGGCACTTAAGTTGTTTCCAAATCTTACCTATTGTAAATTGTGCTGCTATGAACATAGGGGTGCATATATCCTTTCTGATTGGTATTTCTGGTTTCTTGGGATATAGTCCTAGAAGTGGGAATACTGGGTCAAATGGGAGTTTCATTTTTAACTTTTTGAGGAAACTCCATCCTGTCTTCCACAGTGGCTGCACCAGTCTGCATTCCCACCAGCAGTGCATGAGGGCTCCTTTTTCTCCACATCTTTGTCAGCACTGTCGTTTGTTGATTTGTTGATGATAGCCATTCTGACAGGTATGATATGGTATCTCCTTGTTGTTTTGATTTGCATCTCTCAGATGATTAGTGACTTTGAGCATGTTTTCATATGCCTCTTGGCCTTCTGTATGTCTTCTTTCAAAAAGTGTCTATTTAGGTCCTTTGCACATTTTTTGATCTGATCATTTACCTTCTTCCTTTTGTTAAATTGTATGAGTTCTCTGTAAATTTTGGAGGTTAAGCCTATAACAATTATTATTGCCATCAAAGATATTTACTAAGAATATTCCATGGGATGCTCTGAACTGAATTACAAGTACTGTTTCTCACTTCTAGAGTCTAAAAGAACATGATCACAAACATGGAAAATATACCAAAAGTAGATGAGCATACTCTGTGGAAAGAAATATTTGTCTTATTGTGTATAGTGTAATGAGTCAGGAGTATGATGCATGAGAAAATCATGGGAATTGTCTTCAGTGTTTATAAAGAGAAATTGTCTTCTTATTGGCCAGGAATGTCTTTGTGGAAAGGCTGAAATTTCTTAGACTCAAGAGAAACTGAGAAATTTTCAAGAAGGCAAAGGGTGGAAATGTATCAGCCGGACTGGGAACAGGTGGGAAGGCAGTGTTCTGCATGTCACGTGTAGGCTGCACACAAAAGCTCCTACTAGATCCAGATCATGGAACTGAGAGTTGGATGAAAGGGAAGAGATGGAAAAGCCTGAGGAATTGCTGTGAAAAGAAAGCACTGATGAAAAGACTGTGCCTGTGGTTGTGTGGGAAAGTCAGGGTGGTTAGACATGGACTCCAGGGCAGTGTTCCTGGGTTCAGATTTCAATCTGGGACTCACTATTTATGGATCTTGGTCAAGTTCCCTATCCTCCTTGTCCCTCAGTTTCTGCATCTGTACAACAGGGAGCAACAGGGTTGTTATCAGAGTTCAGGGAGTTAATAGCTGTAGTTGCCCAGAGTGAGCACTAAAGTGTAGGATAAAGGGAACAGGCTGGTACTGTTCCTGGGCCAGACATGAGGATGGTCACAGAGGTGATCTGCTCTGTCTTAGCCAAGGTTAGCATGAGTTGAGATATTAAAAATGCTTTAATATCCTGTCTTATACACAATATGTTACATGACTGTAACATATTACAAGTACTGTTTCTCACTTCTAGAATCTAAAAGAACATGATCACAAACATGGTAAATGGGCTCACAAAGAATGAGTAGCTATTAAATATCAGAGAATGAATGTGGATTAATGTGTGGTAAATGGGCTCACAAAGAATGAGTAGCTATTAAATATCAGAGAATGAATGTGGATTAACCTCTGTCTGTGAAATAGAAGTGAAATGGAATTATCAATAAAAGCTAATTCTTTCTAAGGCCACTCTGATTATTTTTTCCTTTTCTTGCTTTTGAAAATATGAGGCCAGAGCCTAAGAAACAAGGGGGTGAGACATACAATGAAAGCCATTTTCTTCTTCTATCAGTATCTCCCAACTGGTCTGTTCTTCAACCTTTCATCATTAATTTTGTTCTTTCCTTCCAGACTGAAACACAAGGAAATGCATATTCTAACCTAACACCTGGGATTTGGGCATTTTCAGAGTGTGGCATTTAAACGCAGTCACTTCCTTTCACTTTTCTATACTTGTTCTATAATTCTGCTCAGAGGAAATGTAAGGATAATCATCCTATCTAATAAAAGAGAAAGATGGTAATTAGCGTACGACCGCTACCCTTCCCATTGGCTAATCAGGGAAATATGCAAATTAACTGCCAGCCAAGATGGCGGCCGGCAGCCAGGCAGCTTAAAGCGAACATGAGGCTTGCTTGCTTCAGTGACGGAGGACTCCAACGTTCCCCGCCTGCCGCTGCCGGCCTCTGAGCTGCAACTCTAAGCAACAATGGTACAAATATAGAAGCTAAACAAAACCCCAGAAACCTGTTTTAGTCCACCGGGCTTCAGCCAGCAGGATCGCAACATTGTTTCAAGTACAGAAGGTAAACAAAGGCCAGAAACCTGCTTTCAGCAGTGGAGGCCTAAGAGCTGGAGCCAAGCCTCAAAGCTAAAGCTGGCCCAGAATAAAAAAGAAAAAAAGGAGTGGTTGGGAGCTTCAGTCACCCGCCAGCCTGAAAACAGCCCTCAGCCCCTCACCCAGACTGACCAGGCACCCCAGTGGGGACCCCCACCCTGAAGGGTGTGTGACCAGCTGCAAACAGCCATCATCCCCTCACCCAGACTGGCCAGGCACCCCAGTGGGGACCCCCACCCTGATCCAGGACACCATTCAGGGCAAACCAGCTGGCCCCACCCGTGCACCAGGCCTCTATCCTATATAGTAAAATGGTAATATGCCTCCCAGCACCGGGATCAGCATGACAGGGGCCAGCGCCCAAACCCCCTGATCGCCCTGTGGCTCTGTGTGTGACAGGGGGCGGGGCCACAACCTCCCTATCGGCCCTGCTCTGTTTGTGACAGGGGAAGGCGCCCCAACCCCCTGATCAGCCCTGCTCTGTGCCTGATAGGCGGGAGCTCCCCAACCCCCTGATCGCCCTGTGGCTGTGTGTGACAGGGTGCGGTGCCCCAACCCCCTGATCGGCCCTGCTCTGTGTGTGACAGGGGGGAGCTCCTCAACCCCCTGATCAGCCCTGCTCTGTGCGTGATGGGGCAGCTCCCCAACCCCCTGATTGGCCCTGCTCTGTGCGTGACAGGGGGCAGCGCCCCAGCTCCCCAATCGGCCCTGCTCTCTGCCACCCAGGAGCAGGCCTAAGCCAGCAGGTCGTTATCTCCTGAGGGGTCCCAGACTGCGAGAGGGCACAGGCCGGGCTGAGGGACCCCCCCCCCCGAGTGTGCAAATTTTTGTGCACTGGGCCTCTAGTTAATACATAATTTAGGATGGCAGTAGTACATCGTGCATGTTCTGAAATTTAAGAAATGTCACCTTTGTCCAACCAACGACAAAAAAAGTGCTACATTGATTCAGATTTATCTAAGTTTCTCTGATACCCTATATTTTTCATGGACTTCTAGAAAACAAAATTTAATGTTTACTATTAGGGAACAGCGTTAAAGGTAATTTAGAAGGGGAATCTCCATGAATACTAGAAGTCTCCAAGAGCTAAATTCAAGTGGGGGCAAGCAGGAAAACTAATAGGAAATACAAATTTAAAGTTAGCTACCTCAGGCACACCACTACCATTTGGAGAAGATTTATACCAAGTTTATGAGTTAGCTAAATCTGGTAAATAATATTAAGAATAAGAATAGTTAAGCCCTAGCCAGTTTGGCTCACTGAATAGAGCATCCGCCTGCGGACTGAAGAGTCCCTGGTTCGATTCCAGTCAAGGGCACATGCCTGGGTTGCAGACTCGAACCCCAGTAGGGGACATGAAGGAGGCAGCCGATCAATGATTCTCTCTCATCATTGATATTTCTATCTCTATCTCCCTTCTTCTCCCTCTGCCTTCTTCTCTGAGATCAATAAAAACATATATCTTAAAAAAAAGAATAAGAATAGTTAATCATTACTAGGCAACTTATTTAGGGAGGAAACTTTTCCTAAAAGAAAAAACACACAAACAAACAAAACCCAGTTTGTCATCACTCCCAATTAATGCCTACCAGGAAGTATTCACAAAATAAATACTGCTGCATAGTATTTTAAAGCTATATCATCAGATATGCTGATTTCACGGGTCATGCCAGAAAAAGTGGCTGGTGATTAAAAAGACCCTGTTCCTTTTTACTACACAAGACACATGGCTGATGATCTGGGACTAGAACGAAGGTCTGGTTTTAGCCCCGCTGCATGACATTGCTTCTGTTTCTAGACAGCACTTGTAATAATCCGCAGTAGCCAATTCGGAAATAAATCCATCAGCTCTGAAACTGTCCGTGCTCACTTTATTTACTCTAGTGACCAGATGCTGGATCCATCCATCCACAGGTCCCCAGGGCAGAGGTTTGATGTGAGCTTGTTAAACTGAAGTCTCCCATTGAAATGAATGACACAAGAGCTGAGTGAATCAAAGTTGTCTTCCTTGGGAAGCCCCTCAAATGTAAAGATAGGAAACATTAAATTCTGTTTTCTAGAAGTCCATGAAAAATGGTTATCAGAGAACCCTAGATCAATCTGAATCCATGTATCTTTTATTTTCTTGGTTGGACAAAGGTGCCATTACTTAACTGCCAGAACATGCATAATGTACTATTGCCATCCTAAATGTGAGACAAATTATGTATGAATATTTACCCCTAACCTATCATTTCCTCTGAGCAGAATTATAGCACAAGTATAGAAAAGTGAAAGGAAGGAAGTGACTGCATTGAAAATGCCACACTCTGAAAATGCCCAAATCCCAGGGAAGGATGCTTGCTGTATGGGGTTTAGGTGTTAGGTTAGGATATGCATTTCCTTGTGTTTCAGTCTGGAAGGAAAGAACAAAATTAATGATGAGAGGCTGAAAAACAGACCAGTTGGGAGATACTGAGAGAAGAAGAAAATGGCTTTTGTTGTACCTCCTACCCCCATGTTTCTCAGGCTCTGGTCTCATATTTTCAAAAGCAAGAAAAGGGAAAAATAATCAGAGTGGCCTTAGCCAGAATTAGCTTTTATTGATAATGCCATTCCACTTCTATTTCACAAACAGAGGTTAATCCACATTCCTCCTCTGATTTTTAATAACTACTCATTCTTTGTGAGCCCATTTACCACACGGTTACAGTCATGTAACATATTGTGTATAAGACAGGATATTAAAGCATTTTTAATATCTCAACTCATGCTAACCTTGGCTAAGACAGAGCAGATCACCTCTGTGACCATCCTCATGTCTGGCCCAGGAACAGTACCAGCCTGTTCCCTTTATCCAACACTTTAGTGCTCACTCTGGGCAATTACAGCTATTAACTCCCTGAACTCTGATAACAACCCTGTTGCTCCCTGTTGTACAGATGCAGAAACTGAGGGACAAGGAGGATAGGGAACTTGACCAAGATTTATAAGTAGTGAGTCCCAGATTGAAATCTGAACCCAGGAACACTGCCCTGGAGTCCATGTCCTTAACCACCCTGACTTTCCCACACAACCACAGGCACAGTCTTTTCATCAGTGCTTTCTTTTCACAGCAGTTCTGCAGGCTTTTCCATCTCTTCCCTTTCATCCAACTCTCAGTTCCATGATCTGGATCTAGTAGGAGCTTTTGTGTGCAGCCTACACGTGACATGCAGAACACTGCCTTCCCACCTGTTCCCAGTCCGGCTGATACATTTCCACCCTTTGCCTTCTTGAAAATTTCTCAGTTTCTCTTGAGTCTAAGAAATTTCAGCCTTTCCACAAAGACATTCCTGGCCAATAAGAAGACAATTTCTCTTTATAAACACTGAAGACAATTCCCATGGTTTCTCATTCATCGTATTCCTGATGCATGTTCATTACACTATACACAATAAGACAAATATTTCTCTTCATAGGTTACGCTCATCTACTTTTGGTATATTTTCCATGTTTGTGATCATGTTCTTTTAGACCCTAGAAGTCAGGAACAGTACTTGTAATTCAGTTCAGAGCATCCCATGGAATATTCTTAGTAAATATCTTTGATGGCAATAATAATTGTGATCGATGGTGACAATACTCATTTGCAGGATGATAAAGTGATATTTTGCTGTTGCTGTTGAAACCAAGTGAAATGGCTCCCTTGTTGTTCTCTTCTCTTCCTCTTTCTCCTCCATCATTGTGACCTTGTGCTTAATAGTGCACCAGCTACAGTTCTGATCATACATTATTTCTTTCAATACTCATCACCAATATAAGTTGGGTATCAACGCTTGTATATTACACAGGAGCCAATATGTTTAGGTAACCTGCCCTCGTTCATATATGGCAATGCTAGGGTTTAAAACTGACAATTACTTTAGAATTGATGGTCCTGAAAATTACCGTTTATGGCTTATATAACCCTCGGTGAAACTTAGATAAAAGGTTCCTTATTGTGTGACCTTGGGCAAGTTACATAACCATTTTCATTTTCCCTGGCTATATTTTATTGTAATTAGTAGAATCAGAAGGCTGCATAATATAATTTCACATTTAGTACTTTCCATTTGGAGTCATACCTTGAAATTGAATTACATTAATAAATGTTTACAGATACTATGAGAAATCTCACACTGAAGCTGGATCATTAATGCTTTGATCAAATATTTTACTTAGTGTAAAATTTTCATTACTCAAAATTAATAAATATAAACTATTTTAGTGACTGTAATTGAGAAAAAACAAGATATATTAGTTTCATGCCACTGATTAATTTTATTTGCTTTTAAGAAGGAAAGATGAGAGGTAGATAAAGCTACATTTTTTAGGAATCCAGCCTCACTTTTCATCAAATGGGGAATATGAAGTACTGTCCTCAAAAGCCATTTCATTCTTTTTGAATTACCTTTAAATACATTTGCTTTGTAGAGTATAAGAAAATATGGGAAAGCAAAGATTAAAAAACACGCACACATATTTCTGCCACTCAGAGATTATAATGATAGCATTCTCTGGCATATCTTTCAAAATCTCTTCGTATGCACATATGTGTATGACTATTTGCAAATATTCATTTTTAACTAATCAAAATGTTTCACTATTATATTCACCATTATAATCTGTTTTTTAACCAACGATTTTCTTTTCATTTAGATGAATTTTTTTCTAAATCAAATCCAAATTCATATTTCCTTAACAGACCCAGTGTTTTTCAGTATATTTGGTTTGCTCAAACCAGTATCATTATATTTGGTTATTATCTCTCTAGTCTCTTTTAATTTAACATAGCTCTTTTTTATGACACTGTTAAAAATGCAATTTCACTGTAAAATGTCAAAATCCAATCCTGGATTTAGGATTTCAAACTAGATCAAAATAAAGTTTGATGTGGCATTAAAGGAATCTCCTTCATTAGACCCTCTAGGAGACTGATAAAAAATATTAATGATACTAATAAAAGAGATTCCTAATTTCAAATAGCTGTAATTTTAATGAAATTGAAGTTTTATTCTTTGTGGAACTATAGGCAGTGAAATAGAGACTGTTTTCAAACCAATGGCTCAGAATTATACTGACATTTTTTGAAATATAAATCCAACATATTGTCAATGGTGAAAACAACTACCAGAGTACTGTAGGGAATAATGCTTCTTTCCAATATAAGTTTATAACTGTTAAAAGGTTTTCCTGTACAATATGTAGTTGGCCTTTTCTGAAGTTTTTGCTTAATGACAATAAAGATTTTCTTTATGCAGATTCTTCCCAGTTGGACTTCTCCGTGGAACACTTACATATTCTATAATTTTTCACTTGTGTCTACTACAGAATAAATAGCAAATGGTGGGCAAGTCAACTGACATCATAAAAGCTTTAATACAAAAGCCTTAATTATTATAATCTTCTTCCTATCTCATCAATTGCTTTTACTATTTGCCACGAAAACAGGTATTGCTAACTTTGTGCCTGTACTCTCCGTGCATTGTGGTGAAAAACGAAGACTCTGGAGTCAGAATAGCCTCTTTGTTTTTAAATCCTTTCTGTACTGTGTGGCCTTAGGCAAATTGCATAACCACCCTGTGCCTTATTTTCCCTGGTTGTAAAATTAGAATAAAACAGCCTCTATCTCATGGGATTGTTGTGGGGATTAGATGAGATATCCATTTAAAATAGTGCCTGGTAGCCTTAACCGGTTTGGCTCAGTGGATAGAGCATCAGCCTGCGGACGGAAGGGTCCTAGGTTCGATTCCAGTCAAGGGCATGTACCTTGATTGTGGGCACATCCCCAGTAGGAGGTGTGCAGGAGGCAGCTGATCGATGTTTCTCTTTCATCGATGTTTCTAGCTCTCTATCCCTCTCCCTTCCTCTCTGTGAAAAATCAATAAAAATATATTTAAAAAAAACAAACACTTCACTTAACAATTCATTACAATGTTTATTAAAAAAATAGTGCTTGGTACATAGTAAGCACTAAATAAATCTTACAGTAAGTTTGTTAAAAATTGAATTTGACTAATGGTATCTGAAGGCACTGCTCTGAAAAATGTTCCTTGGTGTTCACCCTTCACTGAAATAAATAAGAAAAACAACATGTAAAACATTCATTTGGGGGAAAGTATTTATAAGCTGCATGATACACGTTTTCTTCTCCCACCGTGACACACACACAGGCACTCAGTGTACACTATTTCCAACAGGCTCACCACTCAGCCCTCACACCTTTCCATGAAGCAGGAAAACATCCTAAGCCAAAAGGCATGCATGATCTACTCAGCAGAGTGGTCATGTAGAATAAATCCTAAAACCTCTTGCTTCTGCCCCAATTCACCGTCGTACAAGAACATCATTGCAGCCCAGTTTAGCTCATCCCGTGTCTTCTGAGAGGTGCTGATGTGGGTCATCCCTGAACAATTAGAACATTTGAGAGAACATCTTTGTCATGGTGGTTTTAATCTTTTACCAAATCCAGAATTCTTTGACATATTACTTGAAAACTCTTGTTCTTTGGTATATTAAAAATCGCATCTTATGAAAAGTAGAGTGGTGGCTGCCAGGGCTGGGGAGAGGGGGAAATGGGGAGTTGTTCAGTGAGTACAGTATAGAGTTTCAGTTTTGCAAAATGTGAGTGTTCTGGAGATCTGTTGCATAATAATATGAATATATGAAACACTATTGAACTGTAAATGTTTAAACTGTTAAATTTTATGTTTTTTAAATCACAATTACATTTTTTAGGTAAAAAAATCATCTTACAGAGAGTGCTGTGGTCAAGTATGTTTGTGAAACATGCATGCTTATAATTCCATTTTGGTGACTTAGGGTTCACGAGCTTCTGAGAAGTCCTGCAATTAAAAAAACCACCTCACTTAACTTTGTTTAGGCCTAAATTTCCACCCTAGTTTTTCTCAAAACAATGTAGGAAACTTCTGTTAGACTCTATAGCTAGAAAATAGTAAATAAATTGTTTTCTGTTCTTTCTTGACTGGACTAACATGAAATTCATCAAACAGTGGTTTTGACCATCAGTTTTTAGTCTCTTAATTTTGAGAAAAACTTTTAACAGATATTGTCAGTAACACTAGTCTATTTTAGAAGTAACTTTTTCATCTTGCCTGAGTGTAGCATGTCTTGAATTTGTGCTTATTAAGCTTAGAGAATATTAGAATGGTGACACTTGTTTATTATTGAAAACACTTTTTAGATCAGTGGTTCTCAACCTTCCTAATGCCGCGACCCCTTAATATAGATCTTCATGTTGTGGTGACCCCAATTTCATTGTTACAAATTGAACATAATTAAAGCATAGTGATTAATCACAAAAACAATATGTAATTATATATGTGTTTTCCGATGGTCTTAAGCAACCCCTGTGAAAGGGTCGTTCGACCGCCAAAGGGTTTGCGACCCACAGGTTTAGAACCGCTGTTTTAGATGTTCTCTCAAGCATTTTTCATTGACAGACATTTGGATACTTCCATCTAAAGTGGGCATGTCCAAAGGAGCCTCTTTGTCAATAATTATTATAGAAAAATAAAACAAACACAAAATCCCATCGGAAATATTCTGATTTGGAGATATCACACAAAGAAAAATACAAAAAAACCCTGAAAAATAGCAAAATCATGTGACAAAACTGTCCTGGTAAAAGGACTGGGAAACTAGATTTCGGACGATGTTCATTCTGCCACTCCTTAAGTAATATAAGAGCCAAATGTTGGAGGAAATGGGAATATATAAATGACATCTACTGAAAGCCTGAATGACTCCTTAGCTTCCTCTTTCTTTTCTTGCTAAATGACAAAAAAAAAAAGGAAAAGAGGTTTTTTGGAGGAATTATTTTCACTAAAATCTTCACATTAAATGAGTTAGAAACAAATATACTCCAGAGCAGGACACATCTGGAGCAATGTTAGCTACTTTAAGGCAGAAAAGGGACTGTTTGATAAATTACTATTGATCTGTGTTGAACATTTCATTGTGATCGTGGTCTCTACCGAACATAATTCCTTATAGGTAGTTTCATTCGTTTATTCAGTCAGTCAGTCAGTATATATTTATCTAGTGTTAGCTACCTGCCAAGCACTGTGCTAGACAATAGGCATAAAGTGGTGAACAATTCCAGTGCGGTCTCGGCTGTCATGCATCCTGCTATTAAGAGAAGATAAACATTCATCAAATAATCACGCAAATGAGTGGATGATTATGAACATTGTGATGTTTTTTAAAGAAAGAAATGCTGTCCTAACACAAGATTTAACAAAGGAACCTAATGCGTCCAAGAGGGTTTCACGATGGAAGTGGCACTTAGCTGAGATTTGAAGGATGATCAGACATTAGCCAGCTGAGGGAAGGGAATGTTTTCCAGACCTATGGATAGCTTATGAAAAGGACTAAGAACTGGTCCATGTTAAACCCCATTTGGTGGCAAGTAATTCCTGAAGTCTTCAAAGCTGTCTCTAATTTTGAATGAAGCAAAGATGGGAAGAATAAGCATTACAATGTTAAATGTGAGTGCTGTGTTTGTATATATTTTTTTACCTGTTTTTAATCCTCTTTTTAATAATGAAGCATTAACTGGCTTAGGAAGATGTGTCGTCTGCTGGTTTCTGGGACTTCAGTCACCAGGGATTCCTGGAAATCATAGCTTCTGAATGAGCTCATGCAAAGATCATGGATCTTGGGGGCTCTTGGGACAGTTTTGGTGTTTGCATCTTTAGTCCTTCCGTTTCTCTCCACTGCTCCACTCACCTGGACAGAGAGAGTCTTAATGAGGCATGGAGTTTTCCAGAGGGAAAATGGCAGAGTGGTGGTGGTGGTGGGGAACCACCAAGGTAGCTCCTCTTGATCTGCCACTGGCCAGTGGTTTATTCAGCCAGTCAGAATATATTTATCAAGTATTAGCTTTTACTTGTTCTTGTATCACCCATTGCCCTGGTGTAAGGATCCCCAGGAGCAGGAATTTAGTGTCCTCAGGGTACTACTTACAAGTGTGTCCTGTGCATTCTGTCCCTGCATCTTAAATGTCTCTCTCAGGGAAACCCAGATAAATTTCAAAAGGCTACTAATAAAGGAGCCTTACCAAGTTTCAGGCACTTCTTGGTATTCTGCTGCCCAGTGAGCTTTCAACTATTAGTCTTACCTCTTGCGCACAAATAAAACCCTCCCTGACGATAGCAAGAATGCCCTGTGGAGATAGTATTGACTGAGGGTGGGTTGGTAACAGGACAGTGCCCCAGAACCAAATTAGGGAACAGTAGTCTGGTTAAAATAGTTTTTTGAGAGCTGTGCAAAGTGATCGGTGAAACCACACAGTCTTCTGTAGTGGGAGATCTTCCTCCACTGTTGAGGAAAACCACTTCCGAGAAAATCTGACTAGACTGGAGTCTGCAGTGTGCTGGGGTCGGCGGAGGCAGGGGTTGGCTGAGGCAGGGGTTCACTGAGGCTGGGGCTGGCTGAGGCTGGGGCTGGCTGAGGCTGGGGCTGGCTGAGGCTGGGGTCGGCTGAGGCTAGTGTTGGCTTTGGCTCTTGCTCACATGGTGGGAAAGGACATCGTGCTGAAAGAAGTATTTGAGAGCCCACAGAACCCTTATCTGAAAGGAGAAAAAACAGTGGGTTAGGTTTATGTAAATCTTGTCACCCTGTGTCCTTCACAGTGAGCACTAACAATTTTCATTAAGGACTTATTATTTTCCTCAGGCACTTAATTCTCTAATGGCCATCCAGAAGGACCCCTTAGGGACTCTTAGGTATGCTAGTCATATACCACCTCTGGACCAACACAGGATATGGAGGGGACAGATGATTACACAGCTCCAAGGGGGAAATATGTTCAGTTCTCAGGCTTCCCATGTCTGCAAGGTTTTTGAGCCCTCACTCCCGCAGCATCTGTTTTCTCTTCCCAACGCCCACAGGTAGGCCTGCTATATACCACACAGAGAGTAATACTTCCTACTTGTGTAGTACTTTATTATTTTCTAGAACTTGCGTGTTGATCACCTCATTTGTTCCCCATGATTAATCTGTTAGGTTGGCAAAATTAGTTTCATTATCTTCATATGCAGAACAGAAAATGGAAACTTAGATGATGGTTATAAAGTTTAAGTGGTATTAACACATCACACACTTTTATACTAAACAACATTTTGAAGCTTTTTATCATGGATACAAGTTTGGAGAAAAGAACGCATTGCATAGAAGGGTAAATCAGGGCCTTGGAGGAAGGCAGATCCCAGCATGAACCCTGGTGCTGGGGGACCTGTGAGTAATCATCCAGTCCCTCTGAGCTTCTCTTCGTAACTGTAAATAGGAATAATGCTTCTACCTCACAGAATTGTTGTGGAGATAAAATGGGATTACATGTGCAAGTCATTTAGTTCAGTACCTGACTAATAGCCAGTGCTCAACAAATGACAACCCCCACCACTTCCAAAAGGCATAAATACTCAAATTAACACTTAATTGTGACTAGCCAGTCGCAGATAGCTCTACCCAACTGCGGATTGTATAATTACAGAGAAAATGCTCTTCCATGAAATGGAAAATGTATTTGGAATAGAAAAAAGAATAAACAACTTTACTTGGACAATTGAAGTAGGCTGTTCTCAGAATATTTCAAGGATATGTAATTGGGATGCTTGAACATTATTTATTTATGCCCAGTTGCCAAGTCGAGAGTTGCCTATTTGTACAGCTCTCTGTTGTAAGGTGTTTTGAACCACTTCATTAGAAAGTTAAGTGCCTGAAAAAAATAAATTATGGAACATTTCCTACTATTGTTCTACACACAGACTGTCCCAGAGCTGAAAATGTGGCCAGAACAGGGCCATGCATAAAACAGGTATTTGGTATGCAAATAAGCTAACAGTAATAAAATTTTGAATAACCCATGGGCAAAATCAGGAATTTATATTGGTAGAGATTCACAGTTGGCATTTAAACTAGAATAGTTGAGAATGGGGTAGTGGGAATTCTGATGTATTTAGAGAAGCATGAGACTCATTTGTTCATGTACTAAAGCACTAAGTCTGGCCTTTTATGGACCACTTGTTGGGGAATGCTGGGTTGAAACAAGGAGACAGAGTTCTAGTCTCTTCTGCCACTGGTCAGTCATGTCACTTAGCCTTGCTGGGCAACATGATTCTCATCTGTTAAATACTGAGCTATTCTAACCCATACATTCTGCACTTCTATGAATAAGGACACTCCTTAATAACAGAAAAGCCATGTGTGTTCCACTGCTCCTCCTTAGTTCGTGGTCCTAGCATTTCTCATCCAGATGATTACAATAGGCCTGATTGGGTTCCCTGCCTCTAGTCTCATTGCCTCAAGTCTAGCCATCATATTGCTTCAGAAAGAATTATCTTTCTGAACTACCAAACTCAAGTCACATCCTAAGTTTCCAGCATTCAGTGTCTTCTCATTAGTCTCAGGCTAGAGGACTTATGTGGCATACAAGGCCCTCCATAATCAGGCTCTCCACTTGTCACTCTGGCCTCATCTCTCCCTTTCCCTCACGCTAGGCTCCAGCCACACAACATTACTGGTAGGCCTCCAACACACTGGATACTTCTTGCCTCTCTAACTTTGCTTATACTGCTCTCTCTGCATCGAGTTCTCTCCCTATTTATTGTGTAGTCTCCCCGTAATAAATTAAATCCCTACGCATAGGAACTCTGACTGATTCATCGAGTGCTCAGCGCTGTGCCTGACACATAGCGAGACTGGATATTTAGTGAAAGAAAGAATGAATGAATATTGATGGTTCAGATTTCAGACGAGACAATCAAAAGGGTATTTTATTTTCAGTGCTTCTTAAATTATAGACATAGGCTGCTTACACAAAAAGCTCATTCTGCCTGTAGTAAAAAATGGTAATTCAGAACCCAGAGACCAAATTCAGCTAATTTTGTGGCGATCACTGGCACCGAAGAGACTCTCTGGGCAGAGTTCTTGTTTTCTGAGAGGACCGTTCTGAGCTCTGGTCACCTGTGTTTCCTTATAAAGCACAGATGCCCTCATTGAGGAGCAGTGAGGACAGGGCATGGAAACTCTCGGGTATATAAGGAGAAGGAAAAGGAAATATAGTTGGAGACTGGGAATCAGAAAAAAGGATGAGGGTATCCAGTGTGTTCATAAAAATACAGGATGGGGCAAAAGCAGGCTTACAATTGTTCATATGGAAAATAATACAGCCCTAACCAGTTTGCCTCAGTGGATAGAGTGTTGGCCTGGGGACTGAAGGGTCCCAGGTTCGATTCCGGTCAAGGACATGTACCTTGGCTGCGGGCACATCCCCAGTAGGGGGTGTGCAGGAGGCAGTTGATCCATGTTTCTCTCTCATCGATGTTTCTAACTCTCTATTCCTCTCAGAGTCTTATTATGCATAAAGGGAAGTTGAAATTTTTAAATGTCTCCTAAATACAATAGCCCACCCCAAGCACTTTTTAGTGTTAATAAGAACCAATGCTAATGAAGACAGCTCTTTTCAACAGATATAAGAGGATATGAGCAGTTGACCTTTCAATCTAGGATATGTCACTGCGTGGTAGCAGCTGTTGGTGCCCTGCCCACATCTGTAACTGTGCACCCACCGATTCCTCCCACCCTCTGTGTGTTGGCTGCTATGGGCTCACATTCGTACCTTTCACTGGAAAATTGCCCTTATTGGAGAGTAATTGCTCTGCCTGAGTAGTTACCCACTTCCTTCGCCTCAGAGGTGGTCTGCATCTGAGGACTGATTAATAGAGGAGTACAAAAACCCAGCTCCTTTTTTTCTAGGTGAAAGAATTCTGTTGTGTCAGAATTCACACTCTCGAGTTCCCCAGGGAGTCATGCTGAGGTTAGATTTCAGTTGAATCATACCCTTGCTTTATTATCTTCCCCTGTCATCTCCCTTTTCCTGCATTTCCTTACAAATTTATCTCTTGAGAACACTCCCTCCATAAATCACTTGTAAAATGACTTGGCTGGGGCTCTGCTTCTAGCCACGCAGTCTTAACCCCGCAGGTGGTCTGGAAGCCCTCTCATGGAGCCAGATTTCCATGCAAGAACTCCCGAGGGCTGCTGTCAATCTGGTATTTGCCTAGATGGAGCCTCTTTCAAGCCACTCTTCTCACCCTGAATAGATGTCCAGTCAGTGGGGTAGTTAGCAAAGCTCTTCTTTAAGTCAAGTCTGTCTTTTTAGACTCTTGGGTATTTACACTCCTATGACTCTCTCCCTGCTTCAATGTGGGTAGTAGGCAGAGTGAGTCATTTGTCACAAGTGGGGCTAAAAGAAGATACTGCCTTCCCGGGGTTTGCTTTTCTTGTTGTTGCTTCTCCCTGCCACCTCCTGGAACCCTAAAACAGCAATTGCTTACGTCTCATGAATATTGAACAATTTAGAATCGAAAAGACATTCGGCAAGTTGCCCAGTGTGCCATATGCTGCCTTTTCCCACTCCAGGTGTTCTCTCTCTTGACTGGCAGCTCACAGGCTGGCTGTGGTCCACTGAGAGGAATCGAGAAGATATCGGAAGATATGCTTAGCATATCTCTTCATAAAGCCAAGGCTCCGTCTGGGTTTTAGTTTGTTGGGCAGTGTTTCTTATCTCCCCAGATGGAAATGCACACAGGATTACATGGAGTATGTTGGATATACTTTGTGCCCTGATGATGTGGACACATGAGGAACCATGTGGAGATACTTCCAATCTTGGTTTTGCAGAGCTTGAAGTGACAGCAGAATTGAGGTATTGACTCCACAATAGATAGAGGTCATTAAATTCTGTGAAAATGTACTCAGTGCAATAAAAACAAAAGTTTGGGAACCATTTTACCAACTGATCAGAGGATGGGGGCCACTCATTGGTTCTCATTCTTAGTCCTGGCTTGTTTTGCAAGATTGAGTCTATTTCCTTAAATGCCCTTCATGTCTGAAAGTAGATTGGAAAACAATATCCAGCAAGTGGTGGTGCCTAATTAATTGTTGATAAACTGTTTCTGAGAGCTGAGATTAAACAGGAAAGGTTTAAATCAGCGGTTCTCAACCGGTGGGTCGCGACCCCTTTGGCGGTCGAACGACCCTTTCACAGGGGTCGCCTAAGACCAGCCTGCATATCAGATATTTACATTACTATTCATAACAGTAGCAACATTACAGTTATGAAGTAGCAATGAAAATAATTTTCTGGTTGGGTCACAGCATGAGGAACTGTATTTAAAGGGCCATTATGGCTGCCACTTGAATCCCCTATTTTATAAATGTTGAGTTAGTTGTGATTTTCCTTCTTAACCAAAGAGCAAGGCTTTTTAATTAATGACATACAGACTTATAATCAGTTATTTTTAATATTTTCCTCAAGGGGGAAGAAACCATAGCCCATAAAGGAGATGTAAAAGTAAATATGGGGGTGAGATGCTCTTGACACATTTCGAAATATTTATAGTTTTTCCAAGAAACTTAGTAATAATCCGTAAACTTTAGAGATGTAGTCATTTTATGTAATACATGGATTCAAGTAAATAAACAGAGTTAGCTTATATGTCAACTTTAATGAAGTGTTTTTAAACTTGAGATTTTCAAGTCTTATCCTATAGTATAGGACCTATACAATAAAAGGCTAATATGCAAATCGACCAGAGGAACGACTGGTTGCTATGATGCACACTGACCACCAGGGGGCAGACGCTCAATGCAGGAACTGCCCCCTGGTGGTCAGTGCAGTCCTACAGGGGAAGCGCTGCTCAGCCAGAAGCTGGGCTCAAGGCTGGTGAGTGCAGTGGTGCGGGCAGGAGCCTCTCCTGCCTCCGTGGCAGCACTAAGGGCCATTCGGGGTCCCGGGCTGCGAGAGGATGCAGCCGGGCTGAATACACGCCCCCCCCTCCCCGCCCCCCACAGTGCACGAATGTCATGCACTGGGCCTCTGGGCCTCTAGTTTATCATAATAGGCCTGGAGATTTTCTTTTCCCCTTCCTCTCCTTCAGTGATTTGAGGTCCTTTAAGTTCTGATGCCCTTTTCTTTATTTAAAAAGGATCTCATCTAGCTGTGCTATGATTGCATCCCACTTCTTCCTCCATCCAATTTTGAATGGTGTCACTGGCTCTGAAAAATCAAGGGAAACAGGACTGAGCAGACAGGTACTAGTGACACACCTCAACCCATAGTGGGTCTCAAGACCCACTCCCTACCTCACTCAGACCACCCTCACATGGAGACACCTTCCATCTCCTTCCCTCCTTCACTCCATCTCTCAGAGCTTGGGCATCTCTGTGCCAAAGTGCTGGGGACAGAGCATGATGGGGAAAGGAAGGGAGAAACTTAAAGGCTCTGGGGTCCACAGAGAGTGTGCTCCTGTTGATCTCTTTGGTTTCTCGATTTCTCTTGAACTTACGCTCTTGAAGTTTCTCTTCTCTCCCCAGGCAGGTGATGCAAAAGATTTCAGGTACCACAAACAGAATAGGAAGGACTCTCCAGAGATGAAAATGGAGTGA
This sequence comes from Myotis nattereri, assembly GCF_964212035.1. Classification (NCBI taxonomy): domain Eukaryota; kingdom Metazoa; phylum Chordata; class Mammalia; order Chiroptera; family Vespertilionidae; genus Myotis; species Myotis nattereri. Next base: position 69,363,377 of record NC_138086.1, read on the forward strand.
CGGGCAGATGAATGAGGCCTGATGAGAAGGTCTTTTCTTTTTTAAGATATTATTCATGAAATTTTAATAGGTAATTTTTCCATGTGGTTTAAACATTGTGAACTATAGAAAAATATACAACACCAACTCTGTCTTCCATATCTTATTCCCATCCTCTCAGTTCCTAGGCATGTTGTTGACGTTTGCACTAAGAGAAAGATATTTTATCATGCAAAGACAGTAGCCTTTAATTCTCATTTTACGGAGTGTTCATTTTTAAAAAGAATTAAAATGATGATGGCCAAATGTTTTTCTTTTCTTGGAACTACTGGTATAGTGAATTATATTAACATAATTCTAAATATTGGACTATTCTTTTGTCTTTATTCCTTAATGTACTGTTGGATTCCATTGACCAGTATTTTATTTAGGACTTTTACATTGATATCCATAAATGATATTGACCTGTAGTTTGGGAATTTTTGTGTGTGTACTCTTTATCTTTGATATTAATTTCTTATCACATAAAGAGAGTTTATAAATGTTCCTTTTATTGTTTTTTCTTGCAACAGTTTAAACAGCATTGTAATTATATTCCTTTTAAAGTATTAGTAAAATTTTTCTGTAAAGGCATCTTGGCCTGACACTTTTTAGGGATGGGGAGATTCCCTTTCATAGCTTTCTCTGCTTATCTATGGAAATCAGACACTAGATTTTCTATCACTTTTTGTTTAATTGAAGGCAGGGAGGGGAAGGATAATGCTGTTTGTGATTCACACAAACCTGAGGCTCTCTTCCTCTTGGCTGCCACCAAGATAGCCTGCTTCCTGCAAATGTGGCTTGTCTCTGAGATTCATCATGCAGTCCATTCTCCTTTGCTTCTCTGAACTAAACCAGGCCACCTCACTTCCATTTCCACACCCCCGTTACAGGTAAGGTCCTCTTGGAATGGGCTTCTTAACTTCAGAAAGTATATTTTTGTCATTTTTCCTGAGATCTCCCACAGCCTAATTCTTGCCATAGAAATCTCTGCTTGGCTCCTCTCCAGTGTCCCCCATGCAGCTTCTGGGTGAACTTGATTACATTTGGCAGCCTCTACAAATATTGTAGTTTCTCCTCCTAGTTTTGCCAAAAACTGAGTGTGCTTTTGGAGAATTTTCAAGAGGAGAAAGAGGAAATGCGGAGTTACACAAGCATGTGCATAGTTGCTGAATTTTGAATCCTTCAGGGAGCAGTGCTCTTTTCATTGGTCTACTTTCCTTGGAGAGGAGTAAGATCTTTAATACCAAGGGCCAAGAGGGCAGTCACACTGCTTTTCATCTGGTCCTTGAGTTTGGGATCCTGGGACATTTCTTTCTGCTATAGAGGAATGACGGCACAGCCCCTCTCACCTCCAGATCCTAAGGATTTGGAAAGTCCAGGACCTGAATTACTCCTACAGTTCCACCCCTTAGAGGGTGGTGTCAGATGGTCAAGGGGTGAGAGAAAGTCCAGCTGACCATGAGAGGAGGGTTAGCTGACCAGGCAGCATAGGGCATCCAGACATACGGCAGCAGACTGCAGGTCTAGGTCAGGTAGGAATGTGGTGTCAGGGATCCCCAACTGAGTGACACCGCATATGGAGAGTCCAGAGCATGCAGCAAAGTTTCAGGCAGGCAGCAAAGTCTGTCAGCACTTGGTAGGATCCAGACTTTGCCTCTGAGGATGATTAGAGAGTGGGAAAGGCAGGTCCCAAATTAATGGGAGACTGGAACTTTAGGCAAACAGGACAAGACTGTGTAACCAGGGCTGGCTTCATGGCATGTCATCTGTGCAGTCACGGTGTCCTGTGCTCAGAAGGGGCCCCCTGGTGACTTACGGCTCTACTGTCACTGTCTTGAAATTCTTAATACTTTCTGAACAAGGAGCCCTGAATTTTCCTTTTCAGTGAGCCCTGCAAATTCTATAGCAGGTTCTATGTGTAATTCATGATAGAGCCCAGGGAATTCCTGTTTATTAGTTAGATTTCAGTTCAAACCTGCAAATATGCCCTCTCTAACCTTTGTGTCCTCATCATTTAGTGTGCCTCAATTCCAAGTTGAAGATTGTTTATATGATCCAAATTAAACAGTGCAGTCTATCAAAAATAATCAATAAAAAGTTTTTCCATCCAAGTTAAAATGACCAACACAGAACACCACATACAAATTAGAAACAATTTTAAAACTTGTTATTTATAATCTTCAATTTCATTCCTATCACATTTTAATACCTTTTTAATAGTTAAGAATAAATATTCTCATTAAAAAGTCACACAAAAATTAGGACAGTGTTCTAAGGAAGAGTGTGTGTGTGTGTGTGTGTGTGTGTGTGTGTGTGTGTATACCAATGTGGAATATTAATATGGAAAAAGTTACTTGGATTTGAATGTTTCTTTTCTTTAGCATGTGCTGATTCACCAACCGTTAATTTTAAAAGTATTAGGGAGCCTGGCCGGCGTGGCTCAGTGTTTGAACGTCAACCTATGAACCAGGAGTTCAAGGTTTGATTCCCCACCAGGGCATATGCTGGGTTGTGGGCTTGATCCCCACAGTGGGGCATGCAGGAGGCAGCCAATCAATGATTCTTTCTCATCATTGATGTTTCTCTCTCTCTCTCTCTCTCTCTCTCTCTCTCCCTCCCTCCCTCCCTCCCTCCCTCCCTCCCTCCCTCCCTCCCCCTTCCTCTCTGAAATCAATAAAAATATATTTTAAAAAATAAAATGAAAGTATTAAAGAATTTTTTCAGTTCTAGCACAAATTATCAACTAATACGTGAGAGCTACAGAACTGTTTAAATAACAATGCTATTATGAATTAGATCTTATTTTAAAATGTTGAGTTTAATTTGATGTTGCATTAAATAATTGCTTCTCTTTTTTAAAAAAATTATTGATTTTTAGAGAGAGAGAAAAACATTGATTTGTGTCCCACTTATTTATGCATTCATTGGTTGATTCTTGTATATGCCCTGACTGGGGATCAAACATGCAACCTTGGTGTATTGGGATGACACCCTAACCAAGTGAGCTACCTGGCCAGGGCCTCTCTATTCTTATTTACAAATAGTTCACAGGAAACAACATCAAAATCTCTGTAATGGAAATAGGATAGTAACTCTCTTGAAGCAATGGACCTTCGGGCAAAAAGGACACTAACTTGCCCCAAATTGCATAGTACTGACTTAAATATTGTACAATAAATATTCAAGACAAATGGTTCTGGTTCTTAGGTTAATTCTATGAAAACATATTCTGCTTTTACATTTCTTTATAGCTACCCTGCCCACTAATTTAAAAGATACTTGACTTGTGAAAGTGCTCAAACTCCTTGCTTTTCCCATTTAAAATGTCTCCATTTTAACCCACCCTCTCTTCTTTCCTTCCTGTCTTAGAGGAGGATATAGATGTTAAACTTGTTCCCCCCATTGCATCTTTGATCCCATTCCCTCCTGCCTCTTTGAGGGTCTTCATCTACCCATCATCATTCCCTACTTTCATCCCTCCTTTTCCCCCAGATCGTTCTCCTGAGTCTGTAATTAGGGACAAGCCTCACTGATCCTAAAAGACAAAGCATCAAAACCTTACTTTCTCTTGCCCTGACCGGCTTGGCTCAGTGGATAGAGCGTCAGCCTACAGACTCAAGGGTCCCGGATTCGATTCCGGTCGGGGGCATGTGCCTTGGTTGCGGGCACATCCCCAGTGGGGGATATGCAGGAGGCAGCTGATCGATGTTTCTCTCTCATCGATGTTTCTAACTCTCTATCCCTCTCCCTTCTTCTATATGAAAAATCAATAAAATATATTTAAAAAACAAAACAAAAAAACCTTACTTTCTCCATCAAGCACTTCTCCTTTGTTCCACATTTATTTATTATTTAAATCTATTAAAAGAGTAATCTATATGCATAGTTCCACTTCATTTTTTCACATGCTCTTTAACCCTATGTAGTCAGCTGTTCCCACGCTGCCCTGGACTCTCCAAGGTTACCATGACCTTGTTAAAAGCCTTCCCAGGTCTTGGTGCTCATCACCCCCGTTCTCTCTGCAGAATCTTACACCCTCCTTTCTTGGACACAGGGCTTTCCCAGTTTCCGTTTGACTTCTTTGATTGTTCCTTTTGCATCTCCTCCTCCTCCCCCAACCTACGTCCTAGTGTAGGTGAGACTTATTTTTATCTTTAGCTCCTTTCTCCATCACTTAAAGCTCCCTGTCTCCGAAATGTCACCCTGTATCAGTTTCAGTGTCTCCTCTGTATAATAACCTCCTGACCCAACTTTTAGTTCCCATCCTCTCTCTGTAGAGTTTTTGCATCTCAGAGAGCCTGCTGACCTTTTGTATCTGGATGTCCTCCAGATAAATTCAAAACTGAACCCACCAATCAAATTATCTCCCAAGTCAGCTGCTCCTGCTTTGTTCCTGGTCCTGCTGATGCCCCCACCCTCCCATTCTTGGAGCCACCAGGATCAGGGTTGACTCCTCCCTCTGCCTTAACCCCATTGTCAAGTTAATTGTCAGGTGCTATCGATTTTACTTTTGCAATAATTCTTGAAATCAACTTTTTCTCTTTGTTCCCACCACCACTTAAAACTTTCTCTTCATTTTCACATGTCCATATCCTTCCATCCTTCACTATCCTATATAATAAAAGGCTAATATGCAAATTGACCAAACGGTGGAACGACTGGTCACTATGACACACACTGACCACCAGGGGGCAGACGCTCAATGCAGGAACTGCCCCCTGGTGATCAGTGCATTCCCACAGGGGGAGCACCACTCAGCCAGAAGCCGGGCTAATGGCTGATGAGTACAGTGGCGGTGGCAGGAGCCTCTCCCACCTCCAAGACAGCGCTAAGGATGTCCAACAGCCGGCTTAGGTACGGGGAGTGGGCCTAAGCCATCAGTCAGACATCCTCTGAGGGCTCCCAGACTGCAAGAGGGCACAGGCAGGGCTGAGGGAACCTCCCCACAGTGCATGAATTTCGTGCACGTCTAGCCTTTAATAAAATCTTCCCTGCTTCTTCCATTCCAGAAAACTATCTCCCCAACTCCTCCAGTGCTCTGTGTAGTAGGTGCAGATTGCTCCATGATCCTCTGAAAGATCATGCTTGCTTGATCCCCTTCCTTTTTAAAAATCCATCGCAAAAGGCAGAAGCCAAGATTGCAGTTGGTTTCCCAATATGTTGCCCTGTTTTCTCTGTACTTCCATCTCTTCTAAGGCATTTCTGTTGTTCAACTATCTCCTCTTCTGGGAAAACTCAACCCCTCCCTTTCACCCCCTACCAAACAGCTAATACCTTCTTTGGACTTCATGGAACCTTTATTTGAGCAGTGAATAAAGTTCACTTCATTTGTCCTCAGTACATGCCAGACACTCTGTGTGCATTATCTCATTTAATCCTCACTTATTACTTCACTTTGAGAAAATTAGCTAATTGTTTGAAATTACACAGCTAGTAAATAGAGGAACCAGGATTTTAAACAAAGTCTTGGCTGATTCCAAAGTCTGTGTTTAGCTTTTAACCTGCATTACTTCAGCTTAAGTGGAATTGGATACATGCCCTTGAATATGTATCTCATCATCACTATTAGATGTTAAACCCACTGAGGGTAGGAGCTGTGCTTGCAGAGCAGTGCATATGGAATGTGAATATAAAGCATTTCTGGGAAGGAAACCTAAACAGTTTTTAGTCTAAGTGTTTATGAACTTTTCATTCTTATGAACATTCCCAGATTATTTTTCAGATGTCATTTCTGCATCTTTACGATATAAAATTAAAAGCATCCATGAAGAACAAGGTCACTTTTGCTCACTATCAAACCTGCCTTAAACAGCCCCCAATTTCCCTAGAAATAGGGAAAATCATTCCACAGCCCATTTCATGGTGAACAGCCTTGGTTTTATAGGTGATTTGCTGGGTAGCTGGGGTGTGACAATAGAGGAGATAATTGATTACCATTGTTATGGGCATCAAGTGTGATTGACTAGAAACAAAAGCATTCTTCCCAGAGCATGTTTAATGCCTTTATAAGGTTTATTTATGTGTCAGAACAAAACATCGCTAATTCACATGGTAAAGAAGATTCTTAGATTTCGACCTCAAAAGTAAAATTTCCTCTTGAACATTATTAATAAAAATATACACACATACATAAGTGAAGAGATACACACACACACACACACACACACACACGTGTGTGTGTGTGTGTGTGTGTGTGTGTATTAAAGGTAGAACAATAAAGCCAACTGGAAACCACATTGGAGGTCTTTGTCTTCATCTGTGAGAGTTGGCAGTTCTGCCACTTTTAGTAAACAGTCGATGATCTGCATTTTTGGGGTGAAACCTCATTTCTCTTATTCTGCTGTTACTATGGTTACCATCCTACAGTAAAAAGGAGGAAAGGAGAGCACAAACATAAATTTCAATCCTTCCTTAAGAATGCAAAACCAGATACAAGATTTGCTGGGGTGAGGACAGCGCCAGCCATTCTTCCCTCCAGAGGGCCCCGCTGCTGGGAACCTGCCTGGAGCCTGATCAGAAATCTCTGCCACTCATGGCCCAGTGTTGCCCATTAACCCCATCTCCAAAGCCACCAGGGAAGGCAGCAGACACCTGGAGGGGTGGAGAGGCAGAGCCGGACCTGGTTTGTTGTGATATCAGAGTCTGGAGACCTGCGTGACAGTGTCCTAACCTGTCATCGCCTGGCATAGGTGACAGGTGAGAAGCCAGGATCCATCAAAGGTCTGGGAAGTCAGAAAACCTAGGCCTGTGAGTGAGACAGACATAGGTGCTCCAGGCCTGAATGGTTTTTGCGAAGTTTTTAAGGCAGATTTATCTTTGATCCTATTTCCTAATCTCTAACATGAGAACAGCAACAAAAAGATATTTGCCTCATAGAGTTATCGTGAGAATTAAATAAGATAATCACACTGCAGTTTTTTTTAAAATTTAAAAAATGCCGTTTTTAATCACTGTGGTTATGGTTATTACTGTGACAACAAAATCAACCATGACTAACGTGACTAGGAGAAAATCCCCATGCAGTCTATCAAAACATGGGACCCCGAGGCTTCTCCTGTCACACGCTTCTGCCCTTTGTTCTAGACGTTGTACCTTTGCCCTAGAAGATAATTGATCCAAGAACTTTTAATCTGAAATGGATTTTAATCCTCATTTGTTGCATTCACTTATGTTTCACTCCCTGCGCATGGAAAAAGATTTTCAATAGCACTTTCTCTTCTTTGGCCATAAAAATGATTATAAATGCCAGCAGTTAGGGTGAAAATGGGTCCATGATCAATTCTAAACTAAAAATAGAACACTTTAGTAAAATTTTTAATGGAAAGATGTCTTCATCTATTTCTCCTTTGAGGACCCATTCCAAAAATGTTCAATGGATGTCCTTCAAAGATGACCGTGGGTCTGAGGTTTGAGCATGGACATTTGCAGGTACAGTAACTCATAGAAGCGCAAATCAAGTGAAGCATAACGGAACGCCATTTCTTACTCCAAACGTCATGGCACCTAACATGGCTAGTAAGATTTTTTTTTTACTGCTTTAACCTTATTCCTGGCAGAATTAATATCATTTTAACGACATTATGAGGAAAAGAAGAATACAGGAGGAAAGGTCAGGAAATAGGGGATCGATTTGATGGGTGATCTTAGGAAAACCACAGAACCCTTTGTTTACCTGTTTCCTTATTTGCAAAATGAATCACACCTTCCCTAGTAATTCTAGCAGAGATCTTGCTATAAAATGAAGTGATTGATGTCAATGTGCTTTGAAAAAAAATATATTTTTACTGCTATCCCAAACCCGAATTGCTCACATTTTTGTTAGTGTTTGCTCTGAAAGGAAGAAACCCATTAAGGTTACAAAGGAGCTTGACCCAGCTTTTATCCTTCAAGTTGCAACCACAGTGCCGCCCTGTGCAGGCTCTGTTGGAAAGTCTACCCCAAGCCAGGGTCAGTGGCTCCCAGGCCTTTGGAGAAAGGCTGTCAAGAGAATGAGGGAAATCTTTGTGTTTGCATTAGCTTTCACTGCACCAATATTGCATCATTAATTACACAGCGTTTCCCTGCCCGAAGAGGCCTGGTGACTAGTAATAAGATGAATTAGCTCAATCTGTTACGTTAATTTCTTTTATTGGGAGGTTTAAATCATTAAACTAATGATCTCCTCATCCATATTTTGAAGCAAGATAATAAAACACATGCAGTTATAATCACATTTAATCCAAAAACTACACAGAATTTGGTAAATTGTTTGAAAATATTCCATTATATTTTAGTAGTGATTTCTCAGTAGTAGAAGAGAGAAGAAAATATTGCCAGAAGTAAAGAAAATAACAAAATGAACCAACAGGTTAGAAAGATGTTTTGCAACTTTTATTTTTCCAAATGCAAGAAATGTATTATTCTGTTAAAGAATGTTAAGGGTTTGCTAATACAATCCCTTTAGCAGAGGATTGAATTATAGAGATGAGGACAGTGCATCTGGATGGGTAAATGTTTGCATTGGCTACTCGTCATCCTGATTGAATGGTTGTTTCCATGACCAGTTCAGTCCCAGAAGAAATGGGAATGTGGGTAAATATTAGTGACTCTTAGGTTTCACAGGTAACTAGAGCCTTCTGTTTTAATGGTGACATAGTTCTTCTGGGTTTTGTTCTTCTCAGAGACAGTTGAGAGGACTAAGCAATTTCTGGGAATCTATTTAAGGAGCCTGCTGATTTTATCAGTACCTTCGTGATCCCTTCTACTCAACTGGAGATCAATACCAGATATTTTGAAAAGAAAATGGAAGGAATTTGCTATCGCCTAGTTTTCGTTTTTACAAAGTCCTGCTTACTAAATTTTACACTATATAGCTGAAAATTTGTTAACATTTCACCTTTATGAAGGTAACAAAGGATAATTATATATGTAAAACCACAACTATGGTCTTTGCGCTGTCTCTTAAATCCACTCATCTTCTCTTTCCTCATTTCTTCTAGGCCGATTCAGGCTTTCATCCTCTCGCCTAGACCATTGTAATTAGGCCCTTTGGTCCGCAAGCCTCAGATCTTTCTCAGTTTCACACCTTTCCCTCCCCACGAAGACTGAGTGAATTTTCTAAACGCATCAGTATCACTCACCAGCCATAGAATGCACTCTCTCTCCTAGCGTGCTGCTCTCTCAGGCTCCCTGATCTTCCCTGTCTCCCAGCCTCCTCACCCAAGGTCATCCCTGTTGCCCTTTCAATTTTCTTGTCCCTCAAGGACCATGTGTCCCTGAGATTACCGCTCAAACCGATCCCATCTCCCCTATGCTTCGAGGCAGCTTTACCTGTCGCTCACCTTGTTCTTTTATATTGCAACTTTGCATTTACCTCTTGCCTCTTCATCCTTACCATTGCTAGATCCCCAAACTTGGTCTGGCAGAAGTGCTCCATAAATGATCATTGAGTGAAGGAAGGGAAGAATAAAAGAACAAACTAACTGATTTGGTATATCCTTTTGAATCTCAAATATTATTCTTAAATTAATCATAAGTGTCTTTTCACAGACTCTTCATAGTGTAATAAGCCAGTGCCATATACCGCTCTTCATGCTGCCTTTCTTTCAACACTTGTCCTACTAATTTAAAAGCTGTTAAGTCAGATGAAGCCTTCAAATCTAGTCTCTACTAAACTGCTCCAGTTACTTGGGAGCAGTTAGTGCTCTGTACAATGGTAACATGATTTAAACTAAAGGCAAACATTTTCAGATTTGAAGTTAAGAGCAAATAGGATGTTAATAAAATTTGGAATTCCATCTAAATATTTGCATGTGGTCTTATTGTTGTGAATGTAGAACTGAAGAGATACAGTTTGCCCCCTAAACATAATGGTGAGTCATACTGACAAGCCACTCACTCCTCTTCCAGGAGGTTCGGGGCTATATTCCTCAAGCCCTGCACTTCTCTGACATCCACCATAAAATGCTGAGTTCAAAGATTCTGATCCAGTTGCCTTGATACAGCCTAGGGCTCACGTATGTTATAAGAAGTGAAAGAGAATTCTAGAAATAGGGGGAAAGGGAAGGTTATAACTTAAGGAAAATCTCAAAGGAAACCAAATATATTCTGCAGCTATGTCTAGACTCTGCTATTGAATTAGCTATAGATTAGTTGATTTGGTGGTTGTCCCTTTTTTTCCTTTTTCTGGCTCTAATAACTGGATTTCTGAACAATAAATTAAATCTATTGTACTGTATTGGAAATCAAATTAACTGAAAGGAATTTCAAAATAATCAAATTGTGGTCTGCTTATTGTAAATGCATTTGGTAAGGGGGTAGAAATTAGATTCCTAAAGATAACTAGAAGGAAAATTATTTCATGAAAATAGACACGAATCAGCAATCCTTCACATATCATTATTGAGATTTTATGGAAATGGAAACAATAAATTCAGAGTTGTTCATATCCATAAAAGTGGTATCCTAACTGTATAGCACATTTCTTTCTATGTTACATTCTAGAGTCCTGGTGCATGAATTTGTACACGGGTGGGGTCCCTCAGCCTGGCCAGCCATTGGGGCTGATAGGGGTGTCTCGCCCAGTCCCGATCGACTGGACCCCAGCAGCAAGCTAACCTACCGGTTGGAGCATCTGCCCCCTGGTGGTCAGTGCACATAATAATGACTGATTGATTGGTCAGACACTTAGCATATTAGGCTTATATATATAGAGAGAGAGAGAGAGAGACAGTAGTGCAAAACATAATTTATTTGCTAACATCTGAACTAGTTAAAATTTGTTCTCCTTGTCCAATGGTTTGGAATTTGGAAATAACTTCCAGCTTTACCTAAAGAAGAGGGAAGAAGTCAGCGTTAAATACTTCAAAAAATACTTCAGTTCTTAAAAGATGTAATGCTTACCATCAAATTATGGGGAGAAGATGGTTTTACACTCTTCTTACTTGATGTCAAAAAGATGTATAGGAAAAGTCCACATGTTGGCTAAGCCATCTTGTCAATAAGTTTTTGCAGAGAGAGGTCTTGACACTAATGGCATGGATTATTACTGCTACACATTAAGATAGAAAAGACTGTACATGCTACCCAGGGTGGACCTAAGATGCTGTGCTTAATCTGCCACCATCATGCACATCACTTCCGGAGTTATTTGTGTATGCTCCTTGCAAGGAAAGTGAAATGCACTTACATAGTGTAACTTGCTTGAAGTGCTTTTCCAACCTTACAACCCAAAGGGTTTCTAATAACATTTAATTTTCCAATATTAGTATTGTTAAAGGATAAATAAGATTTCTTACTGTTTCTTCAACTCTATTCCATACTAATTGGGTAATAGGATGGTTTTGATAGGTAAGGTTTTCAGGGCATTATCTTTTTAAATTTTTTAAATAACTTAATTTTTTAATTATAGTTGATTATAATATTATATTAGCTTCAGGTGTACAACCCCATGATTAGACATTTATATAATTTATGAAGTGGCTACACTGATAACTTTATTACCTATCTGACACCATACATAGTTATTACAATATTATTGCCTATAATCCCTATGCTGTACTTTACAGCCTTATGACTATTTGTAACTGCCATTTTGAACTTCTTAATCCCTTCTCCTGCTTCACCCATTTCCCCAAAACCTTTCCCATCTGGGACTTGTCAAAATGTTCTCTGTACCTATCTATGTCTTTTCAGTTTAGTGTTTTGGCTTTCTCTGGATAAATACCCAGAAGTGAAATTACTGTATCCATCTTTGTTTCTTGTTATAGGTTTTGTTTTAAAGTGTATTTTGTGTGTAATAAATATTACTACTCCAGCGTTGTTTGTCTCCATTTTCATAAAATATTTTCCCCATCCCTTTACTTTCAGTCAGTGAGTGTCTTTCAACATGAAGTGAGTTTCATATAGACAGGGTACCTAAAGGGTCTTGTTTTCTTATCCATTTAGCCATCCTATATCTTTTGATTGAAGCATTTTATCCATTTCCATTTAAAGTAATTGTTGGTAGATATGTATTTATGGCATTTTGTTAGTCATATTTTTATCATTTTTTCATCTTAAAGAACACCTTTTAACATTTCTTGTAATACTGGTTTGATGGTGACTAACTCCTTTAGATTTTTCTTGTCTGGGAAGCTCTTTATCTGTCTTTTGATTCTAAATGATCGCTTTGCTGGGTAGAATAATCTTTGTTGCAGGTTCTTGCTTCTCATCACTTTGAATATTTCATGTCAAACCCTTCTGGCCTGCAAAGTTTCTGTTGATAAATCAGCTGACAGTGTTATGGGAGCTCCATTATAGGTAACTAACTGCCTTTTTGTGCTGCTTTTAATATTCTTTCTTTGTCTTTAACCTTTGGCATTTTAATTATGATGTGTTGTGGTGTGTGCCTTTTTGGGTTAATTTTTTCTTAATTGAATTTAATGGGGTGACGTTGGTTAATTAAATTTATAGACTATTGGTATATAATGCTATAATACATCATCTGTATATTGTATTGTGTTCACCACCCCAGGTCAAGTCTTTATCCATCACCATTTATCCCCCTTTAGTTTCTTCTACCTCCTACCTCCTCCAACTCCCTTTTCCCTCTAGTAATCACCATACTGTTGTCTATGTCTATGAGTTGTGGGTTTTTGTTTTTTGTTTTGTTTTGCTTAATCCCTTCATCATTTTCACCAGCCACCCAAACCTCTCTCCTTTGACAGCTCTCAGTCTGTTCTCTGTATCTATGACTCTGTTTTTATTTTGTTGGTTAGTTTACTTTGTTCATTAGATTCCACATATAAGTGAAATCATATGGTACTTGTCTTTCTCTGACTGGTTTATTTCACTTAGCATAATACTCTCCAAGTCCACCCATGCTGTTGCAAAAGGTACAATTGCCTTCTTTTTTAAGTTGAGTAATATTCCATTGTGTAAATGTACCACAGCTTTTTTACCTACACATCTACTGATGGACACTTGGGCTACTTCCAAGTCTTGGCTATTGTAAGTATTGTTGCAGTGAACATAGGGTGCATATATTCTTTTGAATTAGTGTTTTGGGTTTCTTCAAATATATTCCCAGAAGTAGAATTGCTGGGTCATAAGGCAGTTCCATGTTTTGAGGTAACTCCATATGGTTTCCCACAATGCCTACACCAATCTGTATTGCTATCGACACTGCACAAGAGTTCAGTCTTCTCCACATCCTCGCCAACATTGCTGTTTGTCCCATTTGTTTACTTTTTCTTTTGTTTCTCTTGCCTGAAGAGGTACATCAGAAAAAATATTGCTATAAGCAATGGCCATGATTTTACTGCCTTTTTCCCCCCTAGAATTTCTATGGTTTCAAACTCACGTTTAAGTTCTTAATCCACTTTGTATTTATTCTTGCGTAAAGTGTAAGACGGTGCACTGACTCTTGGGCCTCCCAGGTGGTGCAGGCCAAGGTCAGTTGCCACCCGTGCCCTGCCTGTTGTTACCTGGCATAAGCTGTAAAGCAAGCTGCCGGTGACTGCTACCTGGAGGTACCCAGGAGAGGCCAGTTACCACGAGTGCTGGGCCTGCAGCCAGTTAGCGAGAGGTATGGGGGATGCTGAGACCTGATGCTACTTGTTTGAGAGCTTTGGGAAAGTTAGGGGCATGAGCCAAGACAGGCTGTTTGTATGGAAAAGCCACTGGAAATTGCTTGGGTGGGCCCAAAAGTTGGATAGGGTGATGTCTCAGGGAATCACCAAGGCAGGAAGAACAGTGTTTATCAGATGTATGGAGACTCAGATATGGTGCCAGACTCAGATATGGTGCCTCCCTCTGTTGGAGTTGGGCTCAGCAAAGGAACCATGGCTTGTGGGGGCCCATTGTCTGGGAGAAAGCTGCCCCTCCAGCCCTTGTCCTGAGGCCAGATGATTCAGTTCCCCCTAGTGCTTTTCCAGCTGGTGCCCCAGCGCAGGGTTCAAATGGAGTCTGAGTAAGTTCATGCATGGCTGAGTCATATTCCATTGTATATATACACCACTACTTCTTTACCCATTTAGGAGGAACACCTGGGACTCCAGCATCCCTTCATCTCACTCAGCCACAATTCACACTGTTTTTCGCAGCCAGAAGTTATGGGGGCTTCTCTTCCCAGCACTGAAACTCTGGATTAGGGGCCTAGTGTGGGGCTGGAACACCTTCACAACTGAGATCATCCCTCTTGATTTTTAACCTGCCACACGTGGTTGTGGGACCAGCCCATTCCACATTTCCGCCCCCTTACCAGTCTCCAGGTGGCTTCTTCATATTTTTAGTGATAGGACTTCTTTCTGTTCAGCTGGATTTCAGGAAGTTTTGAATGATGGCTGTTCTATAGTTTAGTTGTGACTTTGACATGTTTGTGGGAGGATCAAGTACAGCGTTTAGCTACACTGCCATCTTGACCGGAAGTCCCAGGTTATATGTTTTAAAAAGAAAATACTCAGTTTTATCTGCATCCTTAGAAAAGGGCATTCTTTCACACTATCAGTGATAAAATGAATCATTTTAAAATTTCTGGATAAGAATTAAGAAATAGTTACAAATAACTTAGTATTCTGCAAATCTTTGGCAATTTTTCTAGAAATTTATGCTAAAAATGTAATTACATATGTTTGCAAATATGTAATTATATAAATGTGCATGACATGTTTGTCAAAAAGAAAAACTAGAAACAATTTAAATACCCCATATAAGGGATTTGTTAAATAAATTGTTTTATAGGACAGCAGAATACTTTGATGCTATAAAAGGGTATTCACATATAATTTAAGCGATAAGATCACATTAAAATCTAGAATGAATGAAACTATCCTGTTTTGGTAGAAACAAGCACATATATTCACATATCCGTGAGGAAAAGCTTAGAAGGGATTTAGGTTTCTCTGGCTTCTAGAATTATAGGTGCTTTTTATAGTCACCTTTTTTTCTTACCCATTTCTTCTGTATTTTCTATAATCATGTTTGTTTATTTTATAAAAAGTAGAAAAGCATTTTTATATGCTCAAGGCAATAATTTTCAAAATGTTATCAAGTGTGATTTCCATATTTAAGACATTGTTTTAAGTTCAACCAACATTTCTGTAGCTTCATGTAAAACCCATTTCTTTTCTTTAGGCTCTTGTTTTATGTGTGTTGTTTCGTTTTTATTTGGTTGATAAGGGAAAATAACTGTTCAGCACGCTTACATGAACCATTCTTTGCCTGAAGATAGTAATCAACTCACCTGTTACTCATTTCTCTCTCCAGACCTAAGAAGACCTCATTCTTTTCATCTTTCTTCATGAGCCAATTTTCTATTCCTTTCATCTCTATTTGTTGTTCATCTCTGAACGTTCTCTACTTTCTTCACATAGAATTTAATATGCAGTGACCAAACTGGAGACAATCATAGAAAAATGTAGCTAGGATAGACTGCAATGGAAGGAGTTGTCCTTAATCCTTAGCTACTCAAGAGAATGGTAACTTCTTTTTAATAGTCATAATTAATTTAGTATTCACTTTACACTTATAAACAGTAAACGTTTCCCAGGGCTTTGCATTTTTTGCTCCATTTTTATCTTCTTTCACTTTACTCCAACTTTTAATGGTGCTTTAAGAAATGCTTTCTTCGGCTGTTAGATTTTTGTCTCCAATATTTTCTCCTTTGTGTGCTTACTTTTATGGCATTAAATTGCTTTTGATACTAAAATGTCTCAGAAATGTCAAGGTCATGTGGTATTAAGGGCAATAACAACCCCTTTTATTGATAATTCTCCACAGATCTGGTCAGTGCATTCCTAATTCTGAGTTATAAATGCTGAATACGAGTACATTGGCCTTAGGGCAGACTCTAATACACACCACATCACCTTTTCTTTCATGTTGCAACCTTGATTCGACTATCTGCCCACATTACAATAGGACAATAAACACCTTACTTCCTACCTTGTTTATGAGACATGGTATGTAATGACATTAAAACCTTAGCCATATTTCAAGGTAAATTACTTGAGTCACTAGCCTTATGTTTTTTCTAGGTGGCAATATCATAAAAAGAAATGCAATTGGCTTAGCATGCTTTGCTCTTGTTAGAAAAATATATTTTTATTGATTTCAGAGAGGAAGGGAGAGGGAGAGAGAGATAGAAGCATCAACGATGAGAGAGAATCATGGATCAGCTGCCTCCTGCATGCCCACCCCTAGGTATTGAGCCCACAACTGGGGCAAGTGCCCCGACTGTTATAATTGCTAGAGCATGTCATTATAATATAAAAGCTAATCCCTCTCAAGTAGATTAATAAAAGTTTTAAAGTGCTCACCGCCACTAGTCATCAGAGAGATGTAAATTAAAGCTACTATGAGATGTCACCTCACACGTGCCACAATGGCCACTATCACTAAATCTACAAACAACGAGTGCAGACAAGGATGTGGAGAAAAGGGAACCCTTGTGCATTGCTGGTGTGAATACAGACTGATGCAGCCACTGTGGAAAATGGTATGGAGGTTCCTCAAGCAATTAAAAATGGAACTGCCATTTGACTGAGTGATCCTACTTCTGACAATATATCCTAAGAATCCTGAAACATCAATTACAATTAGAAAGAATATATGCACCTCTATGTTCATTGCAGTGTTATTTACAATAGCCAAGATTTGGAAGCAGCCCAAGAGCCCATCAGTAGATGAGTGAATAAAAAATAGCTGTGGTACATTTACACAATAGAATACTATGCGGTTATAAAAAAGAAGGAAATCTTACTCTTTGAGACAGCATGGATGGATCTGGAGACTTAATCTAAGTGAAATAAGCCAGTTAGAGAAAGACAAATGTCATATGATCTCACTAATATATGGAATCTAATGAATAAAATAAATTGATGAACTAAATGGAACCAGAAGCATGAATACATGGAACAGAGGTGGGAGCAGGGGTGGGAGTGGTGACTGGATAAAGGGGGTGAAGGAATTAGCTAAAGAGCATATATGCATACTCATGGACACTGACAGTAGTGTGGTGAAGATCAAGGAAGGGGGAGGTAGGGTGGGTGGAAGTGGGCAAAGAGGAAGGGGGAAATGGGGACACCTGCAATAATGTCAACTATAAAAAATTGTAATAATAAAAGAGAAACAAAAACTAGAGAGAACAAGCAAAACAGAAATTAACATGACAGCCTTAAGTTCAATCTATCGATAATTACCTTAAAAGTAAATGGCTTAAACACAACAAATAACAGGTGGATTGTTGGAGTTGTTTAGTGGAGGGATAGACACATAAATTAATGGAACAAAATAATACCAAAATGAACAAAGATGCAAAAGCATTTCAGTGAAGGAAAGATAACCTTTTCAACAAATGAATCTTTTTTGTTGTTGTTACTCTTTACCTGAGGATATTTTTTCCATTGATTTTTAGAGAGAGTAGAAGAGGGGAGGAGGAGATAGAAATATCGATGTGAGAGTGACATATGGATTGGTTGCCTCCAAACAAGCCCCGACTAAGGGCAGAGATTGAACCTACAACCCAGGTACACATCCTTCACCAGGAGTCAAACCCTCGACCGTCAGCCCAACGCTCTAACCAGGGCTAAAAATGAATCTTGACCCAAGTCTCACACCTTATATAAAAATTATTTCAAAATAGATATGGATTTAGATGTAAAACCTCTAGGGAAAAATTACGGGATAAAATATTTGTGATCCACAGCTAAGCAAAGAGTTCTTAGACCTGACATCATCATGCAATGAAAGGAAAAATTGTCATATTGGATTTCTTCAAAATATAAAACTCTTGTGAAAGACCTTGTAAAGAGAATGAAAATACAAGCTGTGGGAGAGTATATTTTGAAAAACACATATTTGACAAAGATCTAATATCTATAACATATAAACCACTCTCAAAAGTCAATAATAGCCCTGGCCAGTGTAGCTCAGTTGGTTGGGTGTTGTCCCATGCACCAAAGGGTTGCCAGTTTGATTCCCAGTTGGGACACATGCCTGAATTGTGGGCTTTACCCCCCGTAGGGGCTGTGCAGGAGGCATTCAATCGATGTTTCTCTCTCTCTCGTCTCCCTTCCTCTCTCTTTCTAAAAATCAATAAAAAATCTTTTTAAAAAGTCAACAACAAAAATCCAAATAACCCAATAAGAAAACAAACAAAAAACATGAAAAGGCATTGAAGAGGATATACAAATGGCAAAGAAACACATGAGAAGCTATTCCATCCACATCATTTGCCTTTATTACTATGCAAATTAAAACCATAATGAGACACAACAATCTAGTGACACCACCAAATTCTGGATCACTAATGCATTGCTGGTGGGAAACTAAACTGGTACAACCACTCTGACAATTTCTTTAAAAATTAAACACTTAACTACTATTAAGATCCAGCTCTTATACTCCTGGATATTTATCCCAGACAAGACATATGCTCACACAAAATCCTGTACACAAGGATTCATAGCAACTTTGTTCATAATAGCCAATAATCAGAAACAATCCAGATGTTTTTTTAGTAGGCAAACAGTTAAAAAAAATCAGTTGTATATTTATGCCAGGGAATACTGCTCAACAGTTAAAAGGAGCAAACTATTGATACATGCAACTACTTAGATGCATCTTTAGAGAATTATGCTGAGTGAAAAATGCCAATCCCAAAAGATTAGATGCTAAATGATTTTATTTATATAACATTTTTTAGACAACAAAAAGTGTAGAAATAGATTACATAGTAGTGGCTGACAGGTAGATGGAGTAAGTGAGGGTGGAGGGGACGGGCTGTAGTGATGGAAGTGGTCCGCGTCTTGAATGTATCATGTCCGTGTCCTGGTTGTAATATTGTCCTATAGTTTAGCAAGAAGTTATCTTTGGGGGAAATTGAGTGAAGGGTACAGGGGGTTTCTGCATTATTTCTTACAACTGCCTATGAATCCCTAGTACTCCCAAAAGACATCTTTTAAAGTAAAATGCACAGAGCCAGTAGAAAGGGAAAAATTGAAGATGACAAGAAAGAATGTGGGGGAGAAACCGGAACAGGGAGTTTTACTCGTCACTTGGGAGCTCTCCCTGGTGTTCCTGCAGTTTCAATTCCAACCCAGCTGTTTATTAAGAAGTTATAAGAGAGGAGACCTCCATTACATGGTGAGTCCTAATGCATCAAGTGGAGGCAGTAATTAAAGACGGAGAGTGACAAGTACAAACACAATTTATCTCTTCCCTCCTTGTGTTCTTCCTGATCAAGCCCTCATCCTAGAACAGCAGTTCTCAATCTTGATGCACATTAGGATCATCAAGGGCATTAAAAAAAAATGCCTGGATCAACCCCCTGCCCACAGATTCTGATTAAATTGTTCTAAGGTTATCTCTTGGGCCTTAGCATTTTTAAAAGTCTAGAAGTGATTGCAAAGTGTAGCCAAGGTCGAGAACCAGTGGCCAAGTGGAAGTCCACAGCCTGTTGGAACCTTATTTGTGGGCACACATCATGTGTTTGTTTCAAATTGAAAGTGAAGAGACCAGGGTGTGCTGTGTGTAAATCATTTCCCTGTGCCTCCAGTAATGAGGTTAAGTACATGGTTTAAGGTAGAGGTTAAATTTATACATGAAAGCAATTAACCTGGTTGCTAGTCCTCCAACACTGGGAAGTCCTCAGACTTTCCTGCCTGCCTCCTGTCCTTTCAGCTACTGAACATTCCATGGTTTTTAAATTTTTATTTTTTGCCATAGAGCTTTCTAACCTATGCCATTCTCCTGCACAGGTCAATAAGGCTCTCCCCGCTCCTCTTTCTCTCTCTGTCTCACGCACAACCCCAGTCTTCTGTCCCTTCTTTGCCTCATCAGTTTCCTTCAGACCTCTTTCAATTTTCACCTCCTCAGAGAAGTCCTTTTATGCTACCATGAACCTCTCTTTCCCAGTACTTACCACAGTTATAATCTTACCATTATTTTATCCCTATCTCATTGTCTCTCCCACTAGAGCAGTGGTTTTCAACCTTCCTAATGCTGCGACCCTTTAATACAGTTCCTCATGTTGTGGTGACCCCCAATTTCATTGTTACAAATTGAACATAATTAAAGCATAGTGATTAATCACAAAAACAATATTATATATGTGTTTTATATATGTGTAATTATATATGTGTTTTCTGATGGTCTTAGGTGACCCCTGTGAAAGGGTCGTTCGACCCCAAAGGGGTCGCGACCCACAGGTTGAGAACCACTGCACTAGAGTGTAAACTCTATGAGGGCAGAAATCTCACCTGTGTTTGCTCACTATTTCATCTTCAGCCACCAACCTGCAGCCTGATGTATTGCAGGTGCTCTATATAGAATTTGTTGCCGGAATGAACCAGCCACAGCCAGTCTCTATTT
The DNA here is from genome assembly GCF_964212035.1 of Myotis nattereri. Lineage (NCBI taxonomy): Eukaryota > Metazoa > Chordata > Mammalia > Chiroptera > Vespertilionidae > Myotis > Myotis nattereri. The sequence continues at coordinate 69,383,729 of NC_138086.1, forward strand.
AGAAACTTGGGGAATGTTCAGCAGAGGTAGAGGATGTCATAAAAGCAGTTGACTAGGAATGGTTCAGCTGAAAGCTAGTGAATGTGACCTTGGGCAGACCACTAGTCTCCCTGGGGCTCAGTGTATGTATCTGTGAAAGAAGGATGGTCCTCAAACTTGGCTGCACAAGAAGGAGTGGGCCCCCATACATGTGTCCTCATTTAACTGGTTTGAGGTGGAACCCAGGCAGGAGACATTTTTAAATGTGATTGAATAGGCAGTGAAAGTTGAGAACCACTAGACTGGGCTCAATGAAGTCTAAAAGCTGGCATAATTATAGAATTTTAGGACCATATAAAAGAACCCACCTCCTTTTGGGTCCACTCTCCTTTTCTGTTAGGATAATTGAGGCAGAGGGTCCCGCGGGGGTGAGGCCGACGGAGTCCTAACGAAGCATGCCCGACTCCGGAGACCGGTTCAAGACGCAGATCTGAGTTTATTGTTTAAGTGCAGCAACATATATAACATTCCAGACCAATCAGAAGTTTACACCATCCTTAGGGCAACCAATGGTAGGAAAGATCAGGGTACTATGTAGGGGCTCTAGGGGGCTTGCTCAGGCGGGCGCTGCCACTTCCCGGTGTGCCGAGGAAGCTTGTATAGGCGGAGTGCGCTCAGGCCATTGCATCTGCCACTGCACTGAGATAAATCTCCTGAGCTCTTCCCACAGATAATCTGCACTTGAAGGATACCACACCCATGATAACTCAGGGCTAGACACAAAGTGAAAGCTATTTGTAACCTGCCTGATCAAACCCCCCCCCCCACACACACACACACACACACACACTTCTTTCACTTTCAATAGTCGCGGTGTTCACCCTGCCCTCTCTGTGGGCACCCTATGGAGTGAGACTGTGGGATGGTGCTATGTGAGGTCCAAGTAAATTGGAAATTAATTATAGACTTAAAGATAGGGCATGCAAAAATGTGCTCTTTTGATTATTAACTTTCTGATTTTCAAAATAGCAGTTTAAAAACACATTTCCCATGCAAATGCCCAGAGGGATTAATCTGCGCTGAAGATTAATTCCCTGAGATATTTCACTCTTTAACAGTCTCCTGGTTTGGTTTTTAATTTTCGGGCCTAAGAATGAAGTCTGATGCCAAATTTCCTTTGTTGTCATTTTTTAGCTGTAATTGGCTCTAAGATATGAAAGGATTCGCTGGGTCCTGTGACAGTTATTCCTAACAGAGCAGAACCCTATTCAAAGCACTGGGATCACGAAATGCAAACCAGGAGAGAGCTTGTTATCAGGCCTCTGAGAGAGAGGCTGCTCTGGAAGTTAAAGGCCAGGCGGCCCCCAGCTTCCTCCACGTTCTATTACTTTTTCCTGTTGTGTACTAGGGTTGGGACATAAACCTCAGCTGACAAGTAGAAGAACTGGAATTATTAAGAAATCGTGCTTCAAAGGAATTTGATTTTATTCTGCTAGAAAATTTGTTAGCGTGAGAAACAAAAGCAGGGTGAGGAGGGAGAATTTTTTTCATCTACCTCTCAGCAGCCCAGGAGATTAAGTGCACCTCAGTAGTGGTCCGTTCACAGGATGTGTGAGAGCCGTGTGTGGAAAACACCAGAACAATTTAAGTCTTGGGCAAGAAGAGTTGCCTGGTTTATTCTTGAGCAATGTAGGCAAATACATCTCCTTCTCTGCCGGTGTCACTCCGATACTTACTTCTTGCAGCCAGAAGAGTCCTCTTTGAGCACATTTTTTAGTGGCTCAGTTACTTACATGGTGCCTCCCTGAGCAGAACTGAACTACTAAACTACAGAGGCCTGAATGTACTTGCAGTAGGTTAGGCATAGAGAAAGCTTTTCAATGAGGGGTCTGGAGGGGGGCAGGCAAGTGACTGGCTTTCTATTCTTCTGTATTGGGGAAGGAAGAGTACAAGATAGAAATTCCCCTCTCTTCACGTCCATCCTTCAGAACATAGCTCTGGCCATAATCCACCAATAGTTCCTCTTTCAGAATGGAGGTGACCTTGGGGAGAATTAAACATTTTGACCATTCACACTTTGGTATGAATTATGTAAATTAGAAAATCAGGTCACTTTTCCTCCTCAGGAAAGTCAGCCATAAAGAGAGACTGAGAGTCTGGCTAGATGAGGAGTGAGGTTGATTTCAGAGCGTAAAGAAAGAAGCTGTGAGTGGAGTCCAGGGTAGGGGATTTCAAATATTTGGTTAGAAGCAGTCTGAGAACTGGTAATGCCTGAGTATAGGAGTAAAGTCCAGGAGTGAGGGGTGTTATAGACAGGGCAGACTAGAAGCCATTTAAAATAAGGTTTATGTACTTTGTACATTGGCCTAAATTTAGCCATTGAACTATGTGGCCATGAAAAATACACTTCCTGCTACATTGGGTATATATATTGCTGTAGGCAGTATACCTAAAAATTAGGAAGTATGACTTCTTTAGGAAGATGTGTGAGGTTGGTCAGTGTGTAGCCAACTTTCTTCACAGTCTATCTGGAGACTTGAATAGATTGTAGTACTACCCTCCATCCTTCCATTGGTTCCCTAAGGCCAGAGAACTCCACGCTGGGATTCTTGTGTTCCCAGGACCCACAGAGAGTATCCGTACAGTAGGCACACAGAAAGCATAAGACTTTTTTGCAAGACAGGTTTCTGTCTTCCAATCCATTTTCAAATCCTCAGTGTCTTTCCTAAAACTGATTTCTGGAGAGGGAACTTGCAATCAACAGGTCAAGGTCTTACACAAGTTCTTCTTTACCACTTCCCTTTCCCTGCTTTCCAAAAGAAAGGCCCTCACTCTTCCCAGGTCTCACTATGGTAGCCTCCAGAATGTTAAACAAAGGGACAACTGGAAATATTAAAGTTGGGTAGGCCTCCCTTCATCAAAGCACTTAGGTGGGGCATGTGTCTTGCTTGTCTTGGACACATTTCTAGTATAGCCCAAGCATGATGTTAGAAAGTATATATGTTAGTTCTTGTTGAGATGTTCTGAATTCCCATAGGGAAGGCAGTTTTTCTTTAATGACCTCATTTTTCTTATTTCCAACTATTTTCAAAGAATGTGTTGCTCTTGAGGGAGAGTTCTTTAAGAGAAAAACATTACAAAGCATAAAAAGAAATATCGAAGATGACAGCACTTATTTCATCCTTGCAACAAACCCTTGGTAGAGCTCCATATCCTATCTACCTCTCTATCTGAAGTGAGGTGGCTGTCATAAAGATGCGTATTAACACATTTATTAGAACTGAAACATGAGGCCAAACTATAACAAAAAGTGAGGTTGTCAAGTCCACTGTTTGACAATAAGGACTGCTTTGCCAATTATCAAAGATAGGAAAGACATTTTCCCTAAATTGAATAAGCTATATCTGCAGCTCCAAAGTTTTGATAAAAATTTGTCATTATAAAAAAAAACCCTTTTTTGGAAAATTAGTATTGAAATTAACACTTGTTTTATTTTCCCAACCTTACAAGCATATTTAGTTAAATAAGATGCCTTTAAGTGAAAGAGAAACAGGTATAATGAATAGTCATTTGCAAAATCTTGGTAAAATTTTTTTGTACAATTCCCAGAACTTGATAAAGTTAATGCTACTAATGAATGAGTATCAGTTGCTTTTGCAAGACAGGTTTCTGTTTTCCAAAATGAGTTGCCAGAGGTGGGGGTTAGAGGTGGTGGGCAAATGGGTGAAGGGAGTCAAAAAAACACAAACTTCAGTTATAAAATAAGGCCTGAGATGGTACAGAACGGTGATTGTAGTTAATTATACTGTATTTTATATTTGAAAGTTACTAGGAGAGTAGGTCTTAAAATTCTCATCATAAGAAAAATATTTGTATTTAGTATGGTGATGGATTTAACCAGACTTATTCTTGTAGTGATCACTTTACAGTATATACAAATATCAAATCATGTTTGACATCTGAAATTAGTTACATGTCAGTTACATTTCCATTTTAAAAATTAATTAAAAGATCTAAACATTAAAATTAATTTTAATAATTATTAATATTATTTTTAATTTCTTTGACACAATTTTTGATGAAATAAAATTTTACTAATTAAATTATTAAGTAATTTTCAGTTATAGGTCACCCTCTGGATTTTGGTGAATAACTCAAAATCTGTTCAAGTAATTGGCTGGCATTATTATGACACAATCCCATCTACCCTTTTATGTGAGCAACATTTCAGTTTATGTCTATATAGGTGAAAAATAGCAATCGAATTGATGATGAGCCATGCCGTCCTAATAATAAATATTAATCTAGGAATAGATGAGCTACATTAACAATGAGAGTAACAGTAAAGCATTCATAGCTGAATTTCCAGGAACAGTTACTTTGACAATTTATAATCTACATATGTTGTTTTGATTACTTGTAAACTACTAATAATATTTAGATATTACTACTAATAATTATAATTTTCTTATTCAGAAGAAAACATTTAAATTTAATGCAGCCTTATATTAACGGGATCTTTTAAAAAATTCTAATTTATAAACTCGCTTGTTTGTTTCAGATAATTATGATAGAGTAATCAGTAAGGTTTTCAAGAATGAAAATATATTATGTTTGAATAACAATTAATGGGGGAAATGGAAAGCACATACAAGTTAAAGGATCAAATGAATAGTATAATTATTTCAACTAAGAATAGCTTGGGATTGTTGTTGTTTTTAATGAATGATAATAAGTATCCAACTCTATACTATTTAAATTCCATTGGATTTGTGGATATGTTTAAAAGAGTGGTAAGAGTTTTGTCTTAGAATACTGATATACTTCCTTTACAACTCTTAAATTTCATAATAAAGAATTTTAAGTGTTAACTTGAAAATTGTGCAGTGGGGTACAGAGTTTTTCAAAATTTGAGAGGCTGTAATATCTGAGCCAAAATCTTTTAGAGACCCTTGTCTTAGAGCCTCCCTTTCTCTCCCAACAGAACTCTCCTCCTGTTCCTTCAGGACCCTTGCTGCTCCCTCCCAGACTGACATGCTAGTGCTCACTTTGGTGTGGGTGACTGTTAATCACTTACTCCTCCCAAAAGGCTTTGTGTTGTGCAAGGGTTTCCTGGAAATAATAATACGGCCTACAAGAATGGTGTTAGAGTGAGGATTTTCAGCCATGAACAAAGGCATGTGAAGTAAGAGGGAAAATGTAGAAGTCACCTGGGTGTTTTGAGCTCTGCTAAGCTTCTGTGATTGCAGGTAATCCTGGACCATCAGGAGAGCCCAAACAGAGGCATCAGGCACTGGCAACTCGGTGGGTCAAATAGAATTTGGGTTAAACTCATGATTGAGAAAATTAAACTCACTAGATATGTGTTGCTTTTTATATTTTCATGGTATTCCTGGCAGTGCCCACTACAGTATTGTGCTAGATATACATATACACCCAAAATATGATTGAAACTAGTTTAGGTAGGAGTAGAGGAGGGAAGCAAGTTTGTTTTTTTACATTGCACCGAGTCCTCCCCCAAAAGAGCTCTGTGTCAAGAAAATACTTTCGGTGTGTGTGTTTTCTCATTACAAAAAGCAGGACAAAGTCATGGCTTCAATGTCTATGTTGACTATTAATTTTATGTTGCCTGGGAGCCAAAGATAATACTTGGTGCAGAGGAGACAAGCCAGCTGTGCACAGAGGCCTCCATGTGCTCCTGGAAAAACAGCTGTAGATGATGTATTGAGGGATGGTCAGGAGCATCATTTTTACAAATGCACCATTGTAAATTATAAATGTGGTTGTTCTTGGCAATAGTGGAATCCATCCTTCCTGTTTGTCTGGACTTCTGCACTTGTCAAGGTCTTGCTGAATGTTAAGATATCAGCTTACTGGGGGGGGGGGGGGGGAGGGAATAGTGTGTGCCAGGTGAAAATAATTATATGTAACATAAGATATGGTTCCTAGCCTCAGGAAACCTAAAATCCACCTAAATAGAGGGATTTGGTCTTTAAAAAATGAGAGGCAGTACAAACAAGTCTTTATTGTCATTTGTCCTGTGCTATAGTTCATGTGAAGAGGCGTTCATTTGGAGCTAGGCCCACAGGGGATGTTTTATGGAATGTACCGGATTTGACTGGGGCCTTGAAACAAGGGTAGGACTGATAAAAGTGGAGAATCAACGGGATTTTCCAAGTAACAGAAAAATGCTCACAGAGTCTTCAGGGAATAAGTATTAAACAGGCTTTTTAGCACAGTGAGTTTGAGGGGAAGTGGTCAGGACAGAATCATCTGCAAAGTTTAGATATAGATATAGATATAGATATAGATATAGATATAGATATAGATATAGATATAGATGAGATATAAATATATAGATATATAGATATATAGATATAGTATATGTGTATATACATATATATGTGAGCTTACTTTCTAAATGTTAACTCAACTTTATATAAAGTATGCTTTCCAAATTGATCCTGGTTTATTGCACCTTCCTGAGTGATAATAGCCTACTATTCCTGAGCCCCTCCTATATGCCAGGTGCTGCAGTAGGCCCTTTAAGTAAATGCATTATTTGTAAGTCTAATGATATCATGTAGTAAATTTGTCTATGGGCTATATAAAACAAATACACTAGAGCAGTGGTCGGCAAACTCATTAGTCAACAAAGCCAAATATCAATAGTACAACGATTGGAATTTCTTTTGAGAGCCAAATTTTTTAAACTTAAACTATATAGGTAGGTACATTGTTATTAACTTAATTAGGGTACTCCTAAGGCTTAGGAAGAGCCACGCTCAAGGGGCCAAAGAGCCTCATGTGGCTTGCGAGCCACAGTTTGCAGACCACGGCACTAGAGAATCTAAAAAATTGTCTTTTCTTAACCTAAGTATCCATAAATGAATGGTTGGATGAATGGATAAAGAAGTTGTGGAATATCATATATATTAAAACCCTAATATGCAAATTGACTGAACAGCAGAATGACCAGTGGAATGACTGGTCACTATGATGTGCACTGACCACCAGGGGGCAGACACTCAATGCAAAAGGTGCCCCCAGCCTGCAGGCCCCAACCAGCTGCGGCGGCAGGGGCAAGGCCAGCAAGCTGGCAGTGCCAGGCCAGCCAAGGCAGGTGCGAGTAGGGGCCCCAATCACCCCACCAGTTGCCCCACAGATTGTCCCTGATTGCCAGCCAGGCCTAGGGACCCTACCCGTGCACGAATTTCATGCATCGGGCCTCTATTCAGGCACACACAAAAAGAGAAAATCCTATGATTTATGACAACATGGGTGGACCTTGAAGGCATTATACTGAGTGAAATAAGTCAGACAGAGAAAGACAGATAGTGATGAGGTCACTTACCTGTATGATGTCACATACACCATACATGTAGAAAAAGAGATCAGATATGTGGAGGCAGGTAAGTGGAGGGAAGGAGAATGGAGGAACGTGGTCAAAAGGGACAAACTTAGAGTTATAAGAAAAGTACTAGGCATGTAATGTACTACATGACGATTATAGTTAACAGTGCTGTATGACATATAGAAAAGTTGTCAAGAGAGTAGATCCTAAGAGTTCTCACAGGGAGAATTTTTTTCTTTTTTTTTATTGTATCTATATGGGATGATGGACATTAACCAAACTTGTTGTGGTAATCATTTACAATATATGTAAATCAAACCATCATGCTTCTCAGTGGATAGAAGGTTTGCCTGTGGACTGAAGGGTCCAGGTTCGATTCCAGTCCAGGGCACATGCCCGGGTTGCAGACTTGATCCCCAGTAGGGGGCCATGCAGGAGGCAGCCAGTCAATGATTCTTTTTCATCATTGATGTTTCTATCTCTCTCTCCCTCTCCCTTCCTCTCTGAAATCAATAAAAATATGTTTTAAAAAATCATCATGTTGTACACTTAAACTTATGCAGTAATGTGTGTTGATTATTTTTCAATAAAACTGGGAAATAGTGTTTTCCAACTCTTTTATACTGAAAGAAGACATTTCTTAGGTCTAGGGAGAAAAAGTTGTAATATTAATTAGTTTTTCCTTTACATTTATATTGTATGTGTTATAACAGTGTGAAATGTATAAAGTACAACTTATTTCATAACCCATTAACCAAAGCTGGTGTTGGCTCTCACTATTCCCCTTTCTATCCTCTAGTCTGCAGTCCAGGCATATTTTCTATTTTCCCATAAAATCTTACCTAATAATAGACAAACATGCAAATTGACCATACCTTCGCTATGCCTTAAGCCATGCCCACCAGCCAATCAGAGCGATGATATGCAAATTATACCAACCAAGATGGCGGCTGGAAGCCACAGAGCTGGAGCAAGCAGGAGGCTTGGTTTCCCCATTGATGGAAGAAGCCAAGCTTCCCGGTCAGCTGCTGCCTCCTCTCAAGGCAACAAAGTTTCAATTATAGAAGGTAAATAAACCCCAGATACCTGCTTCCAGTCGCCATGGCCACGGAGCTGGAGCGAATAAAAAAACAGCAACAAAAAAAGGAAAGGCTGGGAGCTTTGGTCTTTGGGGGGCTTGGTCAGTCTGAAAATGGCCCTCAGCCCCTCACCCAGGCTGGCCAGGCACCCCAGTGGGGAACCCCACCCTGAAGGGGGTGTGACCAGCCTGAAAACAGCCATCAGCCCCTCACCCAGGCTGACCAAACCCCCATGGGGTGAGGGTCCCCACTGGGGGGCTTGACCATCCTGCAAACACCCATCAGCCCCTCACCTAGGCTGGCCAGGCACCCCAGCAGGACCCCCACCCTGATCCAGGACACCCTTTGGGGGAAACCAGTCGGCCCCCATCTGTGCACCAGGCCTCTATTCTATATAATAAAAGGGTAATATGCAAATTGACCCTAACAGCAGAATGACTGGGAATGACTGGTCACTATGACACACACTGACCACCAGGGGGCAGATGCTCAATGCAGGAGCTGCCCCCTGGTGGTCAGTGCGCTCCCACAGGGGGAGCTCTGCTCAGCCACAAGCCAGGCTGATGGCTGCCAGCACAGCGGTGGTCGCGGGAGCCTCTCCTGCCTCCTCAGCAGCACTAAGGATGTCCAACTGCAGTTTAGGTCTGCTCCCTGCTGGCAAGTGGACATCCACTGAGGGCTCCCGGGCTGCCAGAGGGATGTCTGACTGCCAGCTTGGGCCCGATCCCCCAGGGAGCAGGCCTAAGCCAGCAGGTGGACATTTTCCGAGGGGTCCCAGAGTGCAAGAGGGCATAGGCTGGGCTGAGGGGACCCCCCCCCCCACCCCTCAATGCACAAATTTTTGTGCACCGGGCCTCTAGTTTATTATAATGAGTGTTTGATATACACATAGCCACTTAGTATACCCTCTAACATGGAGGTAGATTGTTGCTCTTTGGCAGTCCAGGACTTTGCTGTCTTTATTCTGGCTTGGTAATAGAGTAACAGAGTGTCTAAAGTGGTAATAATCCTCCAACCTGGCTTCATGGTTGAGAAGAGTTTAAAACATTCAGATTCATGGCACTCATCCCAAACTTATTAAGGAAGAGTCCCCCAGATCCAGCTCAGAAATCAATGGCTTAAATTTTTTCTTCAAATGGTTCTGATGCAGTCAATCAGAACAGCTGTTTATGAACAGGTGTTTCAGAACCCTTTCTACCAATTAATATAATAACACCTTGGTGAATTTAACAAGACTGCTTTTCTAGTTTTCCCGAATACTCCAGCAGTATTGTATTTCTATTGGGTTAAATAGCAGTTACAGATACGGATGTAGGGTCTTGTCACAGAATATAGCAGAGGTAGATGCACGGATGAGGACAGGAGTTGAACAAGGCAAGTAAAGACCAAGAAGGAGATTAGTGACAATGAAGGGGCCAGGATATGTACCTAACACAGACAGACCCTGGAGCTGAGGCATGGCCCACACTGACCCAAGGAATCAAGTTCACAGGAAGACAGCTAAGGAAGGCCAGGCAAAAGCCCCTGAGTTAAGGAGATCTCTATCCCAAGAAGTTGAAGCTTACAGCCTCTACCTCAGAGAAAGCCAGTTCACTTAGTGATTTTATGGGAAGTCAGGAAGTGGCCCTTCTGGTCCTAACAGTAATGAAATGATCTGCTTATAGATCTATTTCTTCCACCCAGCTTGGAACATCTAGAGGGCAAACCTGGCGTCCATCTCTTGCTGTATCCATAGGCCTAACAAGAAAAAAAGGTACATTTTTACTTTTGGAACATTATTTATAACACTACTTTGAATAGAGACCAAGAATAATGGGAATGTTTTAATTCTGAGTTGTATTTGGCCTATACTACTTCAGATTTCTTCCAAAATTTGTAGGTTCTATGCTTTCCATAAAATACTCTTGCAGCCCTATTCATCTCAACCTAATTATTCTTTTTTATTCTCAGCAGTATGCTTTAAAAAAAAAGGTTTTATTCATTTTTCCAAGTTTGGCTTCTGCAGTGCTTCATACCATTGCAAATTATAGACACTCAGTTTTTCTGCTGTAATGTTGGCTTCTTACAGAGGCAGAATGTGCTGTGGCCATATGCATCGTTGTAGAAATATGAAGGTGGTGCCGATTTAACAGCTCCCGCAGCTTGTGTTGGAGTAACAGCTCCACTTAAAGTAGTGGTGGGTGTGTTTGTTTCCCACTCAAGAGTTGAGCTCCTTAATGTGTATCACACTTCTTAAATCTCAATATGCTGCTCACTGTTTTAGCTCCAAAACCCACCACATTCAAATCATCCCAAGAGGAGCAATTCCTTCCCTTTCCAAACTGCTCATGTCACCAATTTTCTATGCACTTATTCCACTCCTAGTGGAACATACTGACGTCTACTAGGCATTGGAAATCTGAAGATTAGCAGCCTCTGTGTAAACCAGTGGTTCTCGACCTGTGGGTTGCCACCCCTTTAGCGGTCGAACGACCCTTTCACAGGGGTCGCCTAAGACCATCCTGCATATCAGATATTTACATTATGATTCATAACAGTAGCAAGATTACAGTTATGAAGTAGCAACAAAAATAATTTTATGGTTGGGTCACAACATGAGGAACTGTATTTAAAGGGCCAGAAGGTTGAGAACCACTGGTGTAAACATATATGAAAACTATTTAAGGAGCCTTCTGGACCTCCTGGATTTATGATTTTCATGGACATTATTTTACTAGGGCAATGAGGATACTTTTGGAAGTAAGTCAATGAATTTAAGCAAACGGAGGAAGTGTTGGTTCATGTATCAGAGAAGACTGCTGAGGTAATTCACAAGATTGAAAGAAAAGCTTAAGGAATCAGGCTTGAGGGACTAGTTCAGAGGAATGGCCTGGAGACCTCTGTCTTTAACTTCCCTTGACTCTTCTTGTTCTCCTTGGCTTTATCCTGCAGGTGCAGAGGCTGGGTAAAAAGAGTAGCAGGGGTGTGACTTTAGTTGAAGAGTCTGGGAAAGCCTTTCCAAGGAGATAAAACTGGGAGGAGATGAGAGCACCAGCCGTGCACAGACCTTGGGAGCAGAACATCAAGTCAGAGGGCTTGAGGTGAGGAAAAACTTGGTGTGTTCACACCAGTGTGTCTACAGAAGCAAGTGGTGGGCAGTGAGGTTGGAGAGGTGGGCAGGGGCAGATACAGTAGGGTCTTGTAGTCCATGGCAAGGGTTGTATTCTAAATGTAATGGGGCCTTGGCTGGGTGGCTTAGTTGGTTGGAGTGTCATCCCTTACACCAAAAAAGGTTGTGGTTCAGGGCACATATCTAGGTTGCATATTTGATCCACAGTCGGGGCATGCATCTCACCTCTCTCTTTCTCTCTTTATTATTTATTTATATTTTTATTGATTTCAGAGAGGAAGGGAGAGGGAGAGAGAGATGGAAACATCAATGATGCGAGAGAATCATCCATCAGCTGCCTCCTGCACACCCCCTACTAGGGATCGAGCCCGCAACCCAGGCTTGTGCCCCTGACAGGAATTGAGCCCAGGACCCTACAGTCCTCAGGCCAATGCTCTATCCACTTAGCCAAACCAGCTAGGGCTCTCTCCCTCTCTCTCTCTAAAATAAAAACGTAAAAACATTTTTATCCTCAGGTGAAGAGAATAAATAAAATAAATGTGGTGAGGAGCCATGGGAGGACTTAGGACATGGCAGTGGTGAGATCTAGTTTCAAACTTGTATAGGATCTCTCCGGTTTCTGTTTCTGTCATGGACTGAATGGCCAGAATAGGAGCTAAATGATTGGATAGGAGTTCATAATAGCTTGTCCTCATGTGGTACAGTGGAGATGGTGTGAGATATGGACAAGCTTGGGATACATTTTGAAGGGCAATCCACTGGATTGCAGGCCAAGGGGGAAGAGAGTTTCAATAAGAAGAGGGTAATAATTACTGTTAAGAATCCCTAAAATAGGGCGAGTGAAGACCATAAAGGCCTTGAATTGGACAATGGGTCAGTTTCTATTTTTAAATATAAGTAAGAATATCAGTAGTGATCTTTGAGAGAGGTGTATGTAGAGTGTTGGGAAGAGAGCAGGACAGCAAAGGAGTGAGGGAAGGATGGGTGATGAGGAAGGTCAGGCAACAGACCCAAGATAACTCCTTTGAAAGTCTTGGCCTCAGTTAGACTATGCAGCTTACTTTGTCCTCAATTATAAGTCTGAATGCAGAGGAAAATTCACTTCTCATCTTCTGAACTCTTTAAGGATTATTAATTTACTTCTGACTTGCCACCCAATACAGGATAGCCTGGGACTCAAACTATAACAGGGCAGAAACTGTACTTTTTATATCCAAAAAGGGTGACCATATTTACTTAAATGAAAATCATAAATCAAAGTTTATGCGTGGTTATCTTTAGGGACATTAATCTGTATTTTCCTCCATCTTTTGGAAATGGTTGTTTCAAATTAATTAAACTCTCAAGAGCAGAGGGTTCATGAAGAAGGCTGATAATTAAATTAATAGCTCCTTAGACCTTGTGATACATTTTTCACATTTTTTACATCAGGAATTCTGTTGGTTTGATCATTTCAAATGGATTGGTGTTTTCCTTTTGGGTTCAGCAGTCATCAGGGGATTTCTCAACATATTTCAAAGCAATTGCTATGATTGGTAGAAACATATACAGGAGCAGGAGGACTTTGCAGTTATGTAAATAGGGTCATTTAGCTTCCTCTGGGAGAATAAGGGGATTGAAACCAAATTTGCTGAGAAGGATTCACAGGCATCAGTAAAAGGATTTTGCCTTCCTTTTTACATCCTTTTTGCCCCAGGCAGATAAGCAATATAGAAAACACCTACTGCATGCTCAGGACTGTGTGGTGCAGGCAGAATCACTCTCTCTGTATCAACAAGGGAAGAGCTGATGGAGTGAACAAGTTGAGCACAGAAGAATCAGTGATAAACAGTCTAAGGGAATGTATAATGAAGGGTAAACCATGTGCAGCAAAATATGTTAAAGAATGTTCCAGTGTCACATGGGGTTATTTATTGTTCCCTGGGAATACCAGGCCTTTTCAGGATTATGAAAGGTCAGTTGCAACTAACATATTAATTAAGAGAGTCATAGTTATGTAGATTCCATACCCTCACTCCCTGTCTTCTTATATTCTAGAGCACAAAGTCCAAACACCTTAGTGTAGCATCCAAGATGTATGGCTGAAGATTGTTTTGTGGTGTAAAGGATAGGAAACCCAGTTCAAACAGGCTTTGGCAGAAAAGGAAATACTAGTATATTCACTCATGTAACCAATCTAGGGGTGGTTCTATTTTTATACATGGTTGGATCTAGGAGCTCAGTTTCTCCCAAGCTCCCAGTGAAGCCTTCTCCTGCATTGCCTCCAGTCCCAGACTCTATATGTTAGCTCCTGACAGCTCCAGGCTCACAGGCCCAGTGGACAAAAAGCTTTCTTCCCCAGGGGCCCGGCAGAAGGTTCATTGCATCTCTTGTTTCCGATTGGATTGAACGTCCATGTCTGAACCAGTGACTGTAGTCAAAAGGATGCGATGCTATGATTGGCCAGATCTTATTAACATGGCTCCCCTTGGAGATGCTTGTGCTGTCTTTAGGTCAGTAAAACAACATAACTAAAAAACAAGATTCCTCACTTGGGCCTAGGGCTCCTAGCTTCATCTCTTGCAATTCCTTATTCAGCCTCCAGTGTTTCAATCACAAGGAATTAATTCCTGTTCCCTAAGAACCCCAGGCCCTTTTCAAGATTAAGAGCTCATGTCTATGCAGTCCCCATGGCCTGTGATGTCATTTCTTCTCTTCAGAAAAACTCTGTCTCATAGTTCAAGATCCAGTTCCTGCCTGACCTGAGCTGGCAAAGGGTCCTCCAGGGAATGTGATTAAGAACATATATCGGTCCTGGCCAGGTGTGGCTCGGTTGGTTGAGCATCGTCCTGTGCACCGAAGGGACACCAGTTTGATCCCTGGTCATGGCACCTGCCCAGGTTGCAGGCTCCATCCCTGGTCAAGGCGGGCGTGGGAGGTAGCTGATGGATGTTTCTCTCTGGCATCGATGTTTCCCTCTGTCTGTGTCCCTTTCCCTTCTTCTCTAAAATCCACCAAAACATTTGTACTTAAAGATATACTGAAAGGCGCGCCGCCCGCCTCTCTGGGCGGTGCGGGGGGAGGAGGAGTGTGGCCGCTGGGCTCTGAAATCCCTCCGCTCCCGCCGTATGGCCTGGCCTCCCCGGAGCGGGTCGAGTGTCCCGACTGGCTGCGTGGCCGGCGGCGGGCCGAGGGGTGGGGCCGGGCGGCGACCGACCACGGGGGAGGTCGTGGGAGCAGAAGGCCTCACCGCCTGGCTCTTTCCTCCCTTCCCCCGTGGTCGGCTCCCCACTTGCCTGCACCGGGGCCGGGGGTCCATGCGGCCCTCGGGCCCGGTCAGGGGGGCCTGTGTGGGCCGGCCGCCGGGCCCCGTGAGACATTGGCTCCCCGGCCCGCAGCGGGAGCCCAGCACAGGCTGCCACCCGCCCGCTGCCCCCCGGACCGGGCGTCCGCGCGGGCCGCGTGGATCCCCAGCCCTGGTGCGGCTGCGGCGGCAGCGGAGTGGGGCGCATGCCCTGGCCCGGGGAGGCTGCCGTGCTGCGGTGCACCAGCCCTGTGGGCCGGGCCTGCTCCGAGCGGATGCTGCTCTTCCGGAGCTGGGCCGCTCCGCGGCCGCACCCCGTGTGCTAGGCCTGCGCCGCTGCGGGAGTCCCAGTCCGCCCGCGGGCCGGCTGCGGGTGCTGTGCGGGAGGGCCATCCTGCCTTGCAGCGTGTTCGAGCGGCAGCAGCAGGAGCCGGACAAGGACTGCGCTCTCCATCTTGCCTTGGGTCCTCCATCTTGGGACAGAGCCATGTGCTTCTTCGCAGGGGAAGCCGCTGCTAGTCACACCCAGGATTTCTCTGGACTAACCAATAATAATCAAGGGAAGTGCACGCCATCACTATGACCACATCCTGTACCAGCTCGCGCCTGGCCAATCGGCGGGCCCACAGTCCCCTCTCCTGCCCTCACTCCACCCCCCCTATAAAACCCCCTGTCCCATCAGGCCTCCCTCTCTCGGCCACTGGACTTTCCGCTGTGTCGGTGGGTCTGGTGAACGGGGAGCGCAAGCTGGCTTGCATAATAAAGGACTCTTTGCTTTTGCATCGGACTGACTGACTCCCTGGGGGTCTTGGGAACCTTGAAATCTGGGCACAATAATACCTCATCTCCTGTGACCATCCCTCTTTCTCTAGAGAAGGCAGAAAATCATGCTGAAAGATTTGGCCCACAGTTTGAGGGCCGGATTAATTGGGGAGGTAGCTGGAGAGGACCAGGCTGGTTCTTCCGCTGGCCTGGAGAGTGGCATGGTGAATCAGAACAAGAGTGGTCAGTATCTGTGTGGGGTCATCCCAGAAAAGGCTGACTCACCACAGAGGATGGAGATCTTGGGTGGAAGCCTAGTGTCAAGCCAAACTGGGGTGAACTAGCAAGGCCAATCTGAGACTGAGACTCAGGTAGAATGAGTCATGCTCTGAAGATAAGCATGGCAAGAAGAAGCATGGCAGAAAACTGGCCTATGTGAAGGTATTGCTTTGACTGTTTATCACCCAAAAATATGCCTGCACTGTGTTTTTATCTTCCTAGTCTAAATGGTTTGTACAGCCTCTGTTGGAATGTTAAAAGTAGTGCAACATCTGAAAGGGGGCGGGAGTTTGGCCCTGATATTTGAAAAGAAAAGATATTGAATAATCGTTATTATGACTTCAACTCAGAGTTTGACACTTGGGCTCTTAGTTCTAGACCTACGTCATTAACATCCCACCGAAGTGAAAACAAGTTAATTCTCATAGAATTGCAGAAGATGAGATATTGGTTCTATTTTCCGATGACTCCAATATAACCCAAAGCACTTTGCACTAGCAGCCACGTGGATTTTTGCGACCACAACAGTGAGCATATGGCCTACAGAGTGCTTTCCTCCCCAGCAGTTATATTTCCAGTATACCCAAGGCCAAGTGCAGCCACCGCTGTAATTGGCAGACAGCTAACACGGCTGGTGTTTGCTTGTCCTTGTAAAATTGAGCATGACAAGCCAATGAGGGGTGGAGCTGTGTCTGTTGTAAATACACTTAGAATTCAAGAAAAGCAAAATGTAGATTTGAGAATTTGATTTGTGAAGCTCATAACCATTCATTTCTTAAACATAGTTCATTAAACTTAACAGTTGTGTGACTCTGAATTCACAGATGACGACTGCAACATATTTTGGGCAATAACTTTCTAGCTGCTTTAAGAAAAGGGGCTGATTTAACAGTGTATTGTGGAGTCGTAATAGAAGTACTAAAATCTGTCTTTCTACCTCCAAGGGGTTTGTTTTAAAGGTTTAGATGGCAACAATAATCATTTCTCTAATCCTTCACTGTGCAAGCAAGTCCGAGTCAGAGGCAGTCATTTACTTGTCTTGTAATAAAAAGTAATTTATAGTACATGATATCGATTTACATTTATACTTTCTCTCCATGGCAGTGGCATAATATTCTTTCGTTATTCTAGTGGAAAGTGCTTTACAATTATCTGATGTCTGAAACAAAAATATTGCTTGCATTTAAAAAATAACAGTTCTGAAAGTTGGAGCAGGGCCTGGAATAGGTCTGAGTTACAAAGCCAAAGTCAGCACCGAAGGATGCCCACTTAACATTTGCTTCTTGCGCTAAATACCACTGATGGATGTTCTTATGACAATTATTGCATCTCTTTTTATTTGGTCTTATTTTTGTTGGTATTGAGTATTCCTTTTTTCCTCTTCTACAGTGATGTCTAGACAGATCAGCTCACTTTGTCTGCTGAGAATTTCAGTGAGCAGTAGGACTCCAGTGAAGATATAAGCACCTATCACAAGCTAACAACCCAAACATCAGTTAACCACTAGATAAAATAAGAGTGGGCAAGGGCCATTGGGTCTGAACTGAGTATTTTCCCAGTAGGAGGGTTAAACTTCTGCTGATAAACACAATCAGGATCCTGATTAACTTTGTGGTGCAGTGTTTATATAATTCTGTCATTGCCTTGAAAAGAGAATCTTACATTCAGAAATGCTTCAAAGGCAATTGTTTCTTCTTTTCCTGAAACCTGAGACCCATATAGAGGTAGCCTGGTTCACCCTTTATCTACAAGCATATTTTTTAGGGATCCCGTCATATGTATAACAAAGGAAAATCATTTATTTTGTGGGTATTCATAAGGGCTACAAACTTAAGAGTATAGGAAATACCATATTTCTTTATTTTTCTGTTAATGATTGAGTTCTGACTTTGTGATACACCACATTTTGCTGAACTATAGCCTCAGCTATCCATGGAGCTCTGCCCATCGTGGTTTTGCTAAGGTGCTAGGAGTCAGGATAGCCCTGTAGCTCTCAAGCATCTGTCCCTACATTATCCCAGTCCGTGTCATCAATACATTGATTGGTTTTGGTTTAACACTGGGCACCCAAGAAACGGTCAAGGCTGGGAGTTCTGGGCCTTGATTTCTCCTAGGTTCTGCCACTTCTTCTTGGCACTGCCTGGGACTAACTCAGAGACTCGAATGCACGAGGAACCATGTTTCTCTCTCCCCTTTCCAGCCCAGATCATCTGGTTTTAGCCTTGGAGAATTTTTGCCTTTCTCCCTATTCCCATTAGAAGCCTGCACATAGACGTCCCTTTCTTCTTCCTCTAACCCTGGGGAATCTATTTTTATCTTAGGGAATCCTTCTCTCTTTTTATATTTTCTTCTCATAAGTACCCTTATCTCCTTATACTCCATTAATCTCAATGGGCTTTTGCTTCTGGAAACAAAAGCCAAGAAGGGAAGTTTCTTTGTTTCTTTCCTTGAAGAGAAAGAGAAAGTATACTGTGAAAATGATAAATGACTCTCACAGACAATTATCCTAGCATAGACATATGCATACATTCTCAAAGGCAGATGCCTGACTGATTCATTTTTGCACTGGGCAGAAAAAAAAACTAGTTAATAGGACCTGCAGATATTATACATTAAGTAATTTATGAATTTGTCACAGTGTCCAAGGTAAAAGGGAAATGGTTTAATGTGTCAATGAGGAGAGAGGGTGGAGAGTGGATCAGCTTCCTGGAATTCTTCCAAGGACCCTGTGATTATACTTACCAATTATACTGTTTTACCCATATGATTATATAAAATTCAATGACTTCTATAGCCATTTTTAACCTATTAGCATTAGCCTAATCCTCTACATTAAAACATTTTTATGGAGGTCCATAATTATAAATAGGAACAAAAGAACTATGAGCCTTCTCCTGGCCTCTGTCTGCGCTGGACTTGTATGACCGCTTTTCTTTGAAATGATCTTCTTCCTTGGATTCCGTAGAAGTGCTCCTCATGGTTCTCCTGCCTTTGTCATCTCTCCTCCTTGAAATCTTTCATGTGCATGAGCACCCCCATTTGTGTGCTCCATAGCACCTCACACTCAACATTTCCAAAGCAGAATGCCTCAACTTCTCTCCCATTGGCCTGCGTCCCTCTTTATGGGCCTTTTTAGCATGGAAACATCCCTGCTCCTTAACCTTGACCAGCCCTACCCTGGCACAAAAATCAACACCAGTGCTAAGTAGTTGCTACAGCTGCTCCAGATTTACTCCCCATCTCCTTGTTATTACTGTCATCCAGCTGGCTCTGGGACTCCAGGTTTGACTGGAGTTGTACTTCTGATCCAGACAGTTTGGTAATCTTTGGTCTTCCTTTTTGCTCCTTGGACTTCAACTTTAATACCTGACCCTGTCTCTCTGAATGCATTGTCCCCTGCAATTTTGGAAGAAAACTTCCTCATCCTGTCAGGCTATGTGGTCTGCCCTCCACTGGTGAACGATGAGCCAACCTCCTAACTTCCAGACTTTGCTTGGCTCTTTGCCTTCCTTCACCTCCTCACATGGAGTTAACCACAAAGCTATCATCAAACCTGTTCCGGACTCTCCTTTATACCCCTGCTGACACTGCCTTCACTTAAGCTCTCATC
The DNA here is from genome assembly GCF_964212035.1 of Myotis nattereri. Lineage (NCBI taxonomy): Eukaryota > Metazoa > Chordata > Mammalia > Chiroptera > Vespertilionidae > Myotis > Myotis nattereri. The sequence goes on from NC_138086.1 coordinate 69,403,184, forward strand.
CCCTCTTCCCTGGATTATTCAAACTTCCACATGGTCTCCAAGCTCCTAGTTTATTCCCCACATTGTAGCCAGAATGGTGTTCTAAAATGCAGTGCTGATCATTCCTTTGCTTAACATTCTTCAGCAAATATTTGCAACCCTGATATATCTTCAGAAAATAAGTCATGAAACATTTCAAATATATAGATTTTGGCTTCAACTCCAGAGGTGGTAATTCTGTGGGTCTGAGATAGGGCTATTGCATCAGTGTGCTGAGAGGCCTTCGGGAACTGTGATGTGCATGCAGCCTCCTTAGCATGGCCCTCCAGGTCCACTAGGGCCTGCCTCTAGCCACATTCCCATCTCACCGCCTGCTCTGGGAGACCTGAGGGTGCCTCTTCCCTTTCTGTATCCTGGGGTCTGTTATGGCTTTGATGTTCATTGACATTAACTGGATAACTGCAGTATGACAGCAAGTATTATCAAAGAACCAGAGCTATTTTTGAGGTCATTAAGCATCCTGGAACTATAACTTAAAGAATTCCTTTGTCATTGTTCAAACTGTAATTCAGTGCATTCCTGTTCTTAATTCTGTGTTCAGTGCTATTTCTGCAGGGTACTAGACAAAATAATTCCTCACCTTACTTTGTATTTACACCTTTAAAGTATTTATGGAGTGCTTTTATGTCCTCACTTAGTCATCACCTAACTAAGCGGTATGCATTTTGCTTCCACACTATTAATTTAGAAAGCCATTTCTCTATAAGGTGATAACTGAACCTGAATTATTCCATTCTTTTATGTACTAGTAGTTCCTAAATGCTGGGTTTTCTGCTTTGAATAGCTAGAGTGTAAGCCCATTGAGTATAGCAATTATGACTTACAATTTTGACTTCAGCTTCATTGTTATCATTCCCTTGCTTGACCCAGATCAGGGCATAAAATATAAGGAAGTGAGGGCAAAGGAGAGAAAAGAAGATTTACCAATATTCCCACTTGTGTCATTTTTTTTGTCTTGTTGACCCATGTATAGATGTTCATTACTCCTACCACCGGCTGTTTTAGTTATCAGTATTTCCGATTGAACTGTAAATAAGCTTATCCAGGGTGCCTTATTCTTTGGTAATAGGAAACCTAGGAGAAAATGGAATGCTTTGAATTCTTTTGCAGCTCTGGAAAAGGACTGATTACATCATATAACTTGAGAATTTGCCCAAAAATCCAAACGATGCCTCTATTAAGTAAAATAAATTGTCATTCTCAGTCTGTAATACAAGAAGTTGCATTTGGCTACAATCTAATGAAATGTACCAAAATGCAATTTCCAAGTTGTCAGAACTGTACCCTTCATTTGATTCTGTGCATGCCCATGTAGTAGCTGGAAAATATTCATTAAGTTTCTATTACTGATTGAAATAATTCAGGACCCACTTTAATAAATCCTTGATAACTCATAGACACCTCTGCACCAACAGCCCCCTCAAGCAACCAGTTCTGCTCTCAATACAGGTGTAAGTGGAAAAGGGTTTTTACCAGCAGAATGGTAGTAACCCTTGGGACCTGCAACAGTGAAACCCACAGAACACCTAAATTTCAGACAGAGAACACTGTGATTTGTTGTTAGGCATATTAGAAAGAAAAAAGCCCTGTGCCAGTGGAGAGATGCATCAGACTAGTCTTTGAGAGCTAAGGAACATGGGAGAAGAATGGATATCTGAAAAGACAAGAGAGAAGGAATGCCTAGACATGAGAGTGGTGAATGTTTAAAGCAATAGGGATACCAAGCTGTAGAATTCATAATTTTGTTATAGATGTTGGGATGGAAGCCATGGAAAGAGAGAAGAGTATAGTTAGGTTGTCGGAAAGTTGGAAGGAAGTGGCTTCAATACACATCTTAGTGGCCCCTGGAGCCAGCTGTGTGTGTTCATTAGCACAGTTAGTGCAGCTCTGGCATCTGGAGGAACCATCCCTGCGCCTAAAGGACCTCCTTAAGAAGCTACATCATCTTTCTGTGGCCCATACCATCTATACACTCGTCTGCAGCCATAGCTGCATGGAAAGCAGAGTAAATTATACATAATCATGAAGAGGATCCAAACGCAAATAAAAATAAAATAAAATGGTATTTAGTTTTTTTCTGATATATATATATATATATATAAAATTTTAAATTATATATATAATAATTTTATAATTATATATATATATAATTTTAAAAGATTTTCTAATTTTAAAAATATTTAGTATAAATCCTCAAACAAGAAAAACAAAACAGAAACACACTAAGTCTTTACTGAAAGTGCAGACACTGTAACCCCAAGCTGCAATAAATTAAGATGGAAAGCAGGTGTATGTTAGCGGACAATGAAGTCAAATTTTGATTAATCCATATATCATTTTTAAAAATCCACGTATCTTTAAATGATTAACCCTAGGAATATTTGTGATTTCATCTCCAAGCCAATTTGAATTTTCCCCCCAAGTACAGTTTCCCAGATCATTACATCAAATCTTCCCCTAAAGTTAGAATAAATAATTGGCTCTTTCTCAATATCAATTAAAGTTCTGTCAGAGGAAGTTATGGATCCAATCTTCTGTGATCTGATCTTGCTCAGGAAACATAAAACATAACTTTTGACCTCTGGCTCCTCACATCTTTCCCCTCGAGTACCAGCCTCAAGTTTTCTATTTAATTTAATAATTTTACACTGATGATAAGAGGCCTCTGTTGCTTATTTCCCCTCTATAGCCTATACTGTTTATTTCAGAATGGTGACAAATTAAGCTTGCATATACACAAAAACTCTTCCACTAATTTCTTTCAAGTCAATACATTTATAATAGAATGTACCAAAAGTACCAAAGAATGTCAATAATTGGCAATAGCATTAGGCTTAATTGACCATTAATTTCATCCTTCTCCTATATACTTTTAGGTAATCCTTGCTATCAATGTTGTGGACTATGTAATCTCCCAACTTTGGCTAACCTTTTTTTTAAAAAAAAATATATTTTTGTTGATTTCAGAGAGGAAGAGGGAGGGAGAGAAAGATAGAAACATCAAGGATGAGATAAAATAATTGCCCCCTGCCTTCTGCATGCCCTACACTGGGGATCGTGCACACAACCTAGGGATGTGCCCTGACCAGGAATTGAACCGTGATCTCCTTGTTCATAGGTTGACGCTCAACCACTGAGCCAGACCAGATGGGCAACTAACCTTTTTTTTTTCAGTTGCAGAAGGTGCTTCTGTCACTCAGGTTGTGAGGCTAAAAAGGAATTTTAACTGTTGAACCCTCGCAGCGTCTTTAATGAGCCTAGCTGATCTTTAACCCAATAAATTGGTGGCCCATCTGTTCGAGGAGCTGGACTACTGCAACTGTTTGGCTCGCTTCACAGAAGGCATTTCAACACAGTCTCCATCTGGTCACGGCTGCTGGCTAATCTAAAAAGAGACTTGGGGACATGGGGAGAGTGACATTTGTAGTTAACAGTAATTGTTTATAAAAGCTCTCAGCTTCTCTTCATGTTTTCTCCTACTTCTGACACTTCCATTTCCCATGAAGGACTTTTAGAAAATGAGGTTATCCGTAGACTCTTTAGACTATTTATAAGAAAGATATCCTTATGCTAAATTATCCTCAGTTAGGCAACCTTGGTTTTGCTTGTTGCTTGTTTGTTACCCCTCCTACTCAATTGTGGGTTCCAACCATTGTTTGACTTTCCTAGGTACATTGCCCACATCTGAGGCACATGTAATGAAACAGGGTGATCTCATTAAGCCTGAACCATCACCCAACCTCTCTAGCTGTTTTATCTGTGTTCATGATTGATAAAGGTTATATGTGTAAATCCATGATTTATCTGTCAGTTTTGATTAACATGGATAAAATTGTTGGATTCCCTACTTCATGGATGTGAACATTTGAAATGAATATAATCATATATAGATGAAGGATTATCATCAGTGACACTCCTCTCAATAAACTAAATCAAGACAACACTCTCACCATGGTCAGGTGGCTCAGTTGGTTCGAGCGTCATCCCATATACCAAAAGGTTGCAGGTTTGATTCCTGTTCAGGGCACATACCTAGGCTTTTATTCTACCATTTGCAAAAACATGGATGAGCTGGAGGACATGTTAAGTGAAATAAGCCAGACTGAGAAAGACAACTATCTCACTTATCTGTAGTATCTAAAATAGTCAAACTCGTGGAGCAGAGAATAGAACAGTGGTTGCCATGAGCTGAAGGGTGGAGGAAATGGAGTAGTATTGGTCATAGGGTACAAAGTTTCATTTATGTAAGATTAATAAGTTCTAGAGATCTAATATACAGTAGGGTGATGATAGTTAACAGTTCTGTATTATATACTTGAAATTTTCTAAGAAGGTACATCTTAAGCACTCTCACCAGAAAACACACACACACACACACACACACACACACACACACACACACACACAATGAGATGGAAAGAAAATGGCAGCTATGTGAGGTGTTGGATATATTCATTAGTTTGATTGTCCTGATCATTTTGCAAGGTGTGCATATATGAAAACATCAAGTTGTACACCTTAAACATATACAATTTCCATTTGTCAATTATACCTCAATAATGCTGGATGGGGAGAAAATTGAGAGAGCACTCTTTCCCTAGTGGTTTCCAATGCAAATGGATGAGGGAAGTTGAAGAGATTTGTCTAGAAAATAATTTATGTACAGACCTGCCTATAAACAGATGATTTTTTTATTCCTTGCCATCAAGGTCCTCCTTGGGAAGGTAAAGGCTATTCTGAAGCCAGGGGCAGCTTTAGGCATCATCTGGCCATGTCAACAGACTGTAGGTCATAGTAAATGGAAATAAGGCAAAGTTTCTTCTGCAAGAAACAGTCTCTCTTGAGTCCTGCTAGAGCAAATAGAATTCTGAGCTCCAGGTTTCGGTTCATGTGATGAATTCTGCCACTAAGACCTTACTTACCATGCCTATGATATTAATTAAGCTTTGAAGTGCCCACTGCATAATCAAGGCTAAATTTTTAAACAAAAATAGCCCTTTCTACTCCACACAGGCTTTGCAAATCTGAACACTGTGACAGCTAATGGGCAGCTTGTGAGAAATGTGTTCTTAGATCAAAGCTCAGGATGCCTAACTGTGTAAGGTTCCAAGATGTTAAAAATACACTGACACCTAGGGATGAGTGTCGCCCGGCCACATGGAACTGAGTTACAAAAGCTGGAGGAGTCCAAGTTAGAAGATCGTCTTTCAGATATCATGTGTGGTCATGAACACTGACTTTTGAACACAGAATCATACACACCCTGGGTGTTGGAGGAAAGCTTTTTCAAATGCCATCTAAAAGGTGTCTCAGAATAAAACATTTTCACTACGTCACCGTCCATGTCACATGATGGCTGTCCATGGCACAGGGCACATATTTTGCCATTGCCTTCCTTATCACAAAGGTCTTAAAAGGGGCTTTGTACCCACATAGACTTGGGTTCAAATGCTAATTCTATCATTTATTATTTTTGTGATCTTGGGCAAATTTTCAGATCACGAATAAAGAAGAGGACTGTGGATTGATAAAGAACAGTAATGGTGGGTGTAGCCAGCATAATAACGATCCCAAAAGATGTCTACAGCTTAATCCTCAGATCCTCTGAAGACAGTCATCCCCCATTATTTTCAGGGGATGTGTTCCAAGACCCTCAATGGGTGCCTGATACCTCAAATAGTACTGAACCCTATATGTACTTTCCCCCCCTATATATATACATACTTTTTCACTTAAAGGAAGCACTTTACATCTTCTCTTTGACATATTAGAATTACCAGCATCAGTACTCTCATGCTTTGGGGCCAATTAGTAAGTAAAATAAAGGTTACATGAGCAAAAGCACTGAGACACCATGACAGTCGATCTGATAACTGAGATGGGTACTGAGTGACTAGTAGGTGGGTAATGGATGTGGAGTGCATATGCTTTGTAGGGATGTGTTTTCATTTTCATTTGTCTCAAGGTAGTTTTTTTATTTCTGTCTGATTTCCTCTTTGATTCATTGGTTGTTTCGAAGCATGTTGTTTAATCTCCATGTGTTTGTGTCTTTTTTCAAGTTTTCTTCCTGTGGTTGATTTCTAGTTTTATGCCATGTGGTCAGGAATGATATGCTTGATATCATTTCAGTCTTCTTGAATTTATTGAGGCTCAACATCCTGGGCAGGATGAAGTGGGATGATGAGAGATTTCTTCATGCTCCTTAGAACAGTGCATAATTTAAAACTTATGAATTGCTTACTGCTGGAATTTTTCGATTTATATTTTAGACCAAGGTTGACCATGGGTAACTGAAACTGCAAAAAAGCAAAACTGTGGATAAGGAGAATTACTATATGTTACTTTACATGGTAAAAATAACTTTGCTGATGTGCTTACTTTAAGGAACTTGAGATGGGGAGATTATCCAAGATTATCCAAGTGGGCTAAATGTAATCACCTGGGTCCTTACAAATCTGAGAACCTATCCGGACTCGGGTCAGAGTCGGAGAGAGACGTGACTATGGGAGAATGGTCAGAGAGATGCAATGTTGCTTTGAAAAATGGAGGAAATAAGCTATGAGCCAAGGAATTCAGGCAGCCTCTGCAAGCTGGGGGGAAAAAACAATAAAATAGATTCTCCCTTAGAGCCTCAAAAAATGAGCACAGCCCTGCCAACATCTTGATTTGAGCCTAGTGAGACCTGTGTCAGACTTCTACCTACCGAACTGTAAGATTTTAAATTGGTATTGTCTTAAGCCACTAATTTGTGGTAATGATTTGTAGAGTAGGTATTCCTGGTGGAGAGAATGGAAAATCCAAAGCCAGAGTCAATTCAACCACTAAGTACAGCACACTTTCATTGGATGCTCACTATTTACATGTAAGTCCCTTTTATACAAAGGTAAGGAGGTGCTGCTGGCTGTGGCCTATATAAAAACAACTCCAGTAGCTGGAATACGGGAAGTACCCCAAGAAGCAAACTGGGAAGAAAGATGGCGTCTGGTTTGGGTACAATTTTTTACATGCTGACTTAGAAGAAGGACTAGAAGTTTTCCAGGCAGGGATGTGTGGGAAGAGTGTATTGGTATAGGGACAGATAGCCCATGGGCCAAGAGGTTCAGGTCAAGGAAGAAAGGAACCTAGTCAGGTCTAGTTGGCCTGGAAATGAGACCAGTGCTTCCCAAATGCTGCTTCATGATGAAATAAACACCAGTGTTTTCTCAGAACTGAGGAAAACAAGAACAATGTAGTGAGTCCTTTCTTAAAGCTAAGTTCATTCCACCTAAATTCCTTTCTTTTATCTTGAGATTATGTCCTTTCTATTTTTGGTATTAAAATTCCCTTTAACAAAATGGTGGTGGGGTGGTTGTGGCTGCTATTGCTGTTTTTATTGAAATGTTATCTGGAAAAATGAAAAGATGGCAAACTTAGATTGGTTTTCTTTGTGTGGGTATGCTGAGGTGGAGATGGGGGTCTCTGCCATGAATGTAGGAATCCAGAGGGCAGAGTATCATAGCAAAGAATGAATTGGGGGGAATAATAGGTATAATGAGAATCACTGGAGAGTTAGCTGGAGAGATTTATGTAGTGTTGACTGCCATATTAGGAGTTTGGGCTTTATTCGCTTCACCACCAAGAGCTGATGAATGTATCATTCTGTGGCATTCAATGCTGTGTTCTAGGTATTGTTTGGGGCAATTATGTGGTGGGAGGTGAGAATGAGATTGTAGCACACCTCACCTGGCTAGAGTGGTAGTTCACAGAAGAAAGTAATAAAAAAATGTATTGAGGATTCGAAGTGGTATTGAAAGTGTGGTTGACTTGTCCTAGCTCAGTGGTCTGCAAACTCATTAGTCAACAGAGCCAAATATCAACAGTACAATGATTGAAATTTCTTTTGAGAGCCAAATTTTTTAAACTTAAACTATATAGGTAGGTACATTGTTATTAACTTAATTAGGGTACTCCTAAGGCTTAGGAAGAGCCACACTCAAGGGGCCAAAGAGCCGCATGTGGTTCGTGAGCCACAGTTTGCCGACCACGGCCCTAGCTGGTTTGGCTCAGTGGATAGAGCATTGGCCTGGGAACTGAAAGGTCCCAGGTTCGATTCCGGTCAAGAGCACTTGCCCGAGTTGTGGGCTCGATCCCCACTGGGGACCTTGCAGGAGGCAACCGATCAATGATTCTATCTCATCATTGATGTTTCTATCTCTCTCTCCCTCTTCTTTTCTCTCTGAAATCAATAAAAATATATATTTTTAAAAAGGTGTGGTTGACAGACAGAAAATTCTAGAGCCTAGAGCAGCGATTCTAAACCATGGTTGTTTTCCCCTCCAGGTTACATTTGGCAATGCCCAGAGACACTTTTGATTGTCATCACTGGGGTTAGCATACTACTGGCATCTAGTGGGTAAAAGCCATCCCACAATACATGGGACAGCTTCCCACAACAAAGAATTATCAGTCAGTTATTGATTATCCCACTCCTGTCCATCCCTCTGCCACTATCTTAGTTCAGAGCCATTGCTATCTGTTGCCTGTGTTACTGAATGCAACATCCTCCTACTGGCTTTCCTCTCATCTCTTCTCCCGTCTGTAGTCAGAGAGAGCTTTCTAAAGACTGCTTCTGACCTTATCACCTTCCTGCTTAAAGTCCTGAGGTGCGGAGGCACTGGCAGTTTCTCTACTTCACTCTGCCTCTGCTTGTTTTCCTCATATCCTCATCCTCCTCAACACACACACACACACACACACACACACACACACACACCTACACCTTACTTACTCTTGCTGTAGTCCCTTCAGAACTCACTTCCAGAGGGAGAGCTTCTCTGATCTCCAAGGCTGAGGTCAGTGTCCTCCCCATGCGCTCCTGGGGCACCTGTGCAGATCCCACCATTGCCTTTACCACCCTTTGCATTAGTACTTCACTTCTCTGTCTGTCTCTTCCACCTAATTGTAAACAACTTGAGAGCAAGGACTGAGTGATTCTAATATGTATCCCCAACCCTAGGCATGCAGTAGGTGTCAAATGATGCATATTGAGTAAATACCGCCCTCAACCCCGTATGCATGTTGAGTTGGGTTCAGCATTCTTGAGACACAGGAGGGCCAGATAAAAGGCTGTTTTCTCCCCTTACACACAAGGCGATGAGGCTCTTCAGTAGGTTTTGACCATGGAGAAGGAAAGGGAAGATGTGAAATTCACAAGAAACAAGTCTATGACTTGTTGACAGATTGACAATATGGAATGATGGAGCAAGATAACTAGAAAGAATTTGTAAGAGTGTGGGACCAGGATGCTCACTAAGATAGCATAAATGATAATAGAGAAGCACTCTTCTATGCTACAAATTCTCAGTAAATGTTGAATGAATAAACTTCAATGGTTCTCTTTAAATTTGAGAACTATCCAAATAGAGTATATAGTTGGTATTTAAAGCCATAGGCGAATGCCTGTCAAGGAAGAGAAAGGAGCCTGGGATCAAGCTCAGGAAGACCCACAATTATAGGTTATTAAAGGAGAAGGCTGGTAAGGGGACAAAAAAGCAGCTGCTGAAACATGAGAGAAATGTGGAAGAGTGAGCGCAGGCTGTGAAAGCTGGGAGGGGTGAGTGTCTAAAGGAAGGAGTGGTCATCTCAGTGCAGTGCTGCAGAGGGACTAAGATGGGGAGAGAAGTGACGGTTTCACAGAGCTTCCCTTCCTGGTAAGCTGAAGTACCAGGAGTGCCCGCAGACACTGAGGAGCAGAGGTAACAGTTTGGTTCTCTGAGGCCCCAGTTTCAGCACCTGGTCATCCAGACCTGTCCTTAACAGTTTTCATTCATTACGTCACTTGACCTTGTTTCTCTAAACAAGATAAGGCAATTCTGCTAACGAAGATGAAAGCCCTGCACTTGTCTGAATGGTCTTAAGGAACCACCGAATGGCTTATTCAATAACTTGAATGGATGAGCCAGTGAGAAGCTGTCCCATCTTCTGATGAACACAAGCAGAGGTGGGGTCTGCCATAAAAAACCTGGGACCTGATCACCGACCCAGGCTGCTCTTTGCGACTTCCCAAATTAGTCCTATACAGAGTGTGCTCTGATATCCCATTCTATTGCACCATCTCCCCACAAATGGAATTTTGGCTGAGTCCCTTCCCAGACAAGCCCTGGTCTTCAATAAGGCATTACCCTTGCAGGCCTCCGAGACATACCCATCCCAGGTACCACTCAGTGCATGGGGGAGTGAGGAGACAATTGATATTGCTTCCTTTTTTTATTTACTTTTCTCTATGCAGGAGCCCTTTAAGAAATACCTGCTATTAGGAGTTTTCCATTCATTCAACACACAAAAGTGGGAGAGGAAAAACAGAATTATCTGATTTTAATTCTAGCTAACCTAGGTGACAGTCAGTGCAAATGGAAATAAATCAATGTACTATAATTCAAATGCTGATGGCTATAAAACATCACTAATATCTGGATTATCAGTCCCTTTCCAGTACATTTTAAGATCTCAGTTTTAGAGAAGGAAAGTAACTCAAGTAGTGAACTCACATGTGTAGGTTTGGGGGAAATTTTGTATGGCTCCAAGGTCATCTCAGACTATAAGCTCACCATGTATACAGTCACTTTGTGTAACAAGTGGTGATGAGGCTAGCAACCACAAGGTTATAATTTGCCTTCACAAAGACAGAAATTTGGAACATTATAGGGTCAGATGCATTTTGATGGGACATCTGTTGTCTTCTCCCTCAGAAATGTAACATTTTCTTTTCCCATTAACCCCAAGCCCTGGAGTCATTTATCTTTCAGTTATTTCTAGGACAACCAGGAGTTTTAGCTGAAAAATGATTGGAGAGAGCCATTCAGTGTCAGTGATGGGGGCTCTTGACAAAGACAAAAATAGCGCCCCTCCCCTCCTGTAGGTCAGTTCTCCTGCCCTCTCTCCTTCACATTGCATCTCTATCTACAAAGATGACTTCTGAAGAACAGAGATGTGTTTTTATATGGCAAGTGAGAAATGCTTTGAGGTAAAGGAGTATGCTATTGTGCAACTCTCTGAAATGGCAGGTCCTCCTCCTGCCCCTCACCAGAAGTGGAGCTGTTGTCATAAAGCAGGTGCTAGAGAAATGAAGTGTCTTTGTAGCCTTTCAAAATGGGCAATCTCATTCCAACCTCAAATTTAGGATTTCTGGATTGGTAGGCGCCTTAGAGAAAAGGATTGGAAGTGGTATTGAAAGTGTGCACCGGGCCTCTAGTTTTATTAGGAGGTTGCGATGCCACCCTCAGTCACGCTCAGGGTAGGGCCGATTGGGGGGTTGAGGCACCGCCCCCTGTCACACTCAAGGCAGGGTCGATGGGCAGGTTGCGGCGCCACCCCCTGTCACGCACAGAGCAGGGCCAATCAGGGGGTTGGGGAGCTCCCCCCTGTCACTCACAGAGCAGGGCCCATCAGGGGGGTTGGGGCTCCGTACCCTGTCACGCACAGAGCAGGGCCGATCAGGGGGCTGGGGAGCTCCCCCCTGTCACACACAGAGCAGGGCAGATCAGGGGGTTGGGGCGCCGCACCCTGTCACACTCAGGGCAGGGCCGATGGGGAGGTTATGGCTCTACCCCGTCACACACAGAGCAGGGCCCGTGGGGAGCGGTTGGGGCATCACCCTCTATCACCCACAGAGCAGGGCCGATCAGGGGGTTGGGGCACTGCCACTGTCACACTCAGGGCAGGGCTGATGGGGAGGTTATGGCTCTACCCCATCACACACAGAGCAGGGCCCGTGGAGGGGGGTTGGGGCACCGCACCCTGTCACACACAGAGCAGGGCCGATCAGGGGGTTGGGGTGCTGCACCCTGTCACACACAGAGCCGCAAGGCGATCAGGGGGTTGGGGAGCTCCCCCCTATCAGGCACAGAGCAGGGCTGATCAGGGGGTTGGGATGCCTTCCCCTGTCACGAACAGACCAGGGCAGATAGGGAGGTTGTGGCCCCGCCCCCTGTCATACACAGAGCTGCAGGGTGATCAGGGGGTTTGGGTGCTGACCCCTGTCACACTGATCCCGGTGCCAGGAGGCCTTGCGGCTCCGCTGATCCCGGTGCTGGAAGGCATATTACCCTTTTACTATATAGGATAGAGGCCTGGTGCACGGGTGGGGCCGGCTGGTTTGCCCTGAAGGATGTCCTGGATCAGGGTGGGGGTCCCCACTGGGGTGCCTGGCCAGCCTGGGTGAGGGGATGATGGCTGTTTGCAGCTGGTCACACACCCTTCAGGGTGGGGGTCCCTACTGGGGTGCCTGGCCAGTCTGGGTGAGGGGCTGAGGGCTGTTTTTAGGCTGGCGGGTGACTGAAGCTCCCAACCGCTCCTTTAGGCCTCCGCTGCTGAAAGCAGGTTTCTGGTCTTTGTTTACCTTCTGTATTTGAAACAATGTTGCGATCCTGCTGGCTGAAGCCTGGCGGACTAAAGCAGGTTTCTGGGGTTTTGTTTAGCTTCTATATTTGTAACATAGTTGCTTAGAGTTGCAGCTCAGAGGCCTGCAGCGGCAGGTGGGGAACATTGGAGTCCTCCATCACTGTAGCAAGCAAGCCTCATGTTAACTTCAAGCTGCCTGGCTGCTGGCCGCCATCTTGGCTGGCAGTTAATTTGCATATCGCCCTGATTAGCCAATGGGAAGGGTAGCGGTTGTACACTAATTACCATGTTTCTCTTTTATTAGATAGGATGGAGACTGCCTCATCTCACCTTGAATTCAAGCCTCTGTACTCCCCTCTCCCCTAATAAGCTCTAAGATCATTTTTAACTTTGAAAGTATTCCAGTTCCTTTGGTGTGAATAGTGCCAACTGAATAATACAGAAATATCACTCCCACTTACATCATTCCTATGAAAGCACATGCTTCTTCACAGTCACTACCTCTCCATCCTTATCTGTCTCTGGCTTTGTTATTTGTCAGGGAGGAAAGATTGGATACCAAATAAGCTTCAGCAGATGGCATCAGCCCTGCTCTGCCCCAGGCTTTTTACCTCTGAGTGACCTGCTGTGGGCCTCCTCTCCAGCGTTCCCCTCTGCCAGTTCCCATCCCACAGAATCACTCCCTAGTTCTTGCCTTCATCTGGTATCGGCCTCCAGGGAATATCCAGATCTTACTACCAGTCAGCTCTTCTATATCTCTGCCTGCTTGCTCTGAGTAGAGTATGAAGAGGGGCTCTAGTCTTCCAAGGGCTGTCTTCAATGTGAGTTTGATGTGGTGGCTCCTGTAGGAATACTGTGTAAGCCACGCCCTTCCCTCCAATTGCTTGGACAGCCCCTAGAGATGCTCCTGTGCCCAGGGGACTTAGTTTAGCCATTTGCATCCTTCCAACCATCAGCTCCTTCCTACCACAACCTAAAGGGTCCCCTAATTGGAGTTTGCTGCTTCAGCAAATCTATTTGAAAAGTCTAAGAGCAAGGACATCATTCTGTCAGCCTTCCTGGGTCAGCCTCCTGCCTCCACCAGCCCTAATTCCACATGGGGCACTACAAACTGAAAAGTGCACAACGGCCAAGAACTGCTCTTCTACATGGAGCAGATAAGCATGTTCCTTTGTTTCTCAACTTGTGTGAGAAACTTCAGACACTAAAACGTAAAGGATGTTGGCTGTCTACGAGCCCACTGTGAGCTGAAAATCTTACAAAGCAGAGTTGACACAAACACAAAAATTACAAAGGGGAATATTTGTGGCCTGGTGTTAGCAAACTAAATTTTTGTTTCAGAGGCTGCTTCTGAGCTACTGAGGTGTGTTTTGTTACGTCATAAATATTTTAACAACTTTCTGAACCAAAATATACTTAATGGGTCTTTAGTGGATACACCCTGTTTGCAGTGTGACTTTGAAAGAAATTTCCCAGGGAAATACATGGAATTTGATTTAACACATCATTTGTAGTTTATATTTAGTTGTATATATCTAGTGGAAATACGTGAATCCATTAAAAATATTTAATATAGCACCTTTGGATCAGTAAACGAATTTATCTTTGAAATTCCCTTGATTATGTAGCCAAGACTCATCGCCAACTACCTATCAGCCACATTTTACATAATGAAGGTTTATAAGGTACTAGATAACAAATGTAACTTTGGGGAGGGGGGGTGGGTGACAAAAGACACTCAAAAGAAAGTCAAATAATGAAACTATTAATTGGCTGCTCTCTTAATGAATGGGTCCCTCACTGTACTGTAAGTATAATGTAGATTTCTTTCATTGTAGTACAAATTGTTACTATTGCTAATGTTCTTATTGACACATTGAATTAAAGATCCACTGTAGCTATAGAGAATCATATAATGGGCTCATCACCTACAATAAATTCTTAGGTCCACCAGAGGCTGCACAACTGAGTTATGAATGTTCTTGCTTTGGATTTGGAGGTCTGGGTTCTGATCCTGGCTCCATGGCCTACTCTCAAAAAGCTGCATATGTGACCTTGGTCATTACTCTGAGCCTCAGTTTTTTCATCTGTAAAGATGAGGATAGTCTGGTTGGAGTGTCATCATGTACACCAAGGTGGTTGCAGGTTTGATTCCCGATCAGGGCACATGCCCAGGTTGCAGGTTTGATGCCCGATTAGGGTGCATACAGGAGGCAACTGATCAATATTTCTTTCTTATCTCTTTCTCTCTCTCTCTCTCTCTCTCTCTCTCTCTCTCTCTCTCTCTCTCTCTCTCTTCCTCTCTATCCCTGCCCACCCCACTCCACCCCCCGAAAAAAAATCAATGTAAACATATCCTCAAGTGAGGATTGTTTTTTAAATGAGGGTTATAACTTGAACATCTCTCACAGGGTTGTTGAGAGGATTAAATTAGAAAAATGTAAGGTTTGTGGCACAGGTGTGAACAAGAACTCAACAAATGATGGCTTGAAATAAGTACAATCTATGTCAGTTAACTCACTGCTTCCGGGTGGAACTAATTTGTTCACCTGCCAGTGAAGATGCTTGCATTGGTTATTTTTTCAATAGTGCATTCTGGGGGTTGGAATCTAGACTTGGGAGCATGAGAATTATTAAGAGTCTCAGTAATCAATAGTTACATGGTCCTGGGGTGGTCCTTCAAGGTTGCCTCTTGAATATAAAAGCCATTGGTGTGCATATGCATCCTGTACAAATAAGTCATTATGGTGAGAGTAGACAGAATCTCCAGCTGTCCAGCAGGCCATGTGTCTGCATTATATCCCCAGAGAGCACATTACCCTGCCAGTTTATTGGCCTTCCTCATAGCATGGGACATGAGGAAAAGTAGGAGAATGAAATAGAGATTTATACCCTTCCAAGTTCCAGGGGCCTTCTGGAACATACGTTCTCCAGTTGCATGTGTGTATATGAACACAGAAATAGTGCTGTGTTAAATAAAATGAAAGTAAATGAAAAAAAGGAGCGAATGGATGATAGCCTCTCTGACAGGTGTGAGGTGATATCTCATTGTGGTTTGGTTTTAATTTGCATTTTTTTCTGATGATTAGTGACTTTGAACATCTTTTCATATGTCTATTGGCCATCTGTATGTCTCTTTGAAGTGTCTATTCAGGTCCTCTGCCCATTTTTAATTGGATTATTTGTGTGTGTTTTGGCGTTGAGTAGTATGAGTTCTTTATAAATTGTAGATATTAACCCTTTATCAAATGTATCATCTGTGAATATATTCTTTCATTTGGTAGGTTGTCTCTTCATTTTTTCATGGTTTCCTTTGCTGTGCAAAAACCTTTTCGTTTGATGTAATCACATTTCTTTTTTCTTTTGTTTACCTTGCCTGAGGAGATGTATCAGAAAAAATATTGCTAAGATAAATGTCAGATATTTTACTACCTGTTCTCTTTTAGGATTTTTATAGTTTCGAGTCTTTAATACATTTTGAGTTTATTCTTGTATGTAGTGTAAGGAGGTGGTCTAATTTCATATTTTTGCATGTATCTGTCCAATTTTCCCAGCACTATTTGATGGGGGGATGGGTGAAAGAAGTAAAAGGACTGTGTTAAATAAAGTGAAAGTAAGAGAAGAAAAGGAGCAAATGGATGATAGCCACTCTGACAGGTGCACAAATTGGCAGCTCCAAAATAACCACAGGGAAGTAAGTGCAGCACAGGAAGTATAGTCAATGACATTGTGAGAACTATGTGTGATACCAGTTGGGTTACTGGAAATATTGAGGGGAACATTTTGTAAAGTATGTGATTATCTAACCACTAAATTTGAAGAATCCAGTGACTGGACTTGTGGAGAAAAGTAACCTTCATATGTTGAGATGAAAGTTCATAAGACTATTCAGGGAATAATGGTGAGCCTGGTGCATCCATGGAAAAATGAGTAAAATAGTAAATATGACTTAAAAAGTAATGTTCCCTGGCTGGTGTTGCTCCGTGGTGAGGGTGTCAGCCTTCCACCACAGGGTTGCGGGTTCCATTCCTGGTCAAGGGCAAGTGCCTGGGTTGCAGCTTTGATCCCAGTCAGGGCATGTGCAGAGGCAACCAATCGATGTGTCTCTCATCACATTGATGTCTCTCTCTCTCTCTCTCCCTCTCTCTCTCTCTCCCTCTCCTCGCCCTCGCCCCTTCCTTCCACTTTCTATAAAAAAAAATCAATGGGAAAAATAGCCTCGGGTGAAGATTAATAAAAACAGGCAAGCAAACAAACAAAAAAGTAATGTGTAAGTCCACACTTGGTGCAATCATCAAGGTAGGCTGACGAAAACTGTGGATCAGGAAGGATACTTTCTAGTCCTTACTACATGGCAGACACTGTTCTACATGTGTGCATGCCACACACGTGCACACTTTATATATAAAATCATTTAACCCTCGCTACAATCCTATGAAGTGGATATTGTTAATTCCCATTTTACTGATAAATATATTCAAGCACAGAGAGGTTAAATAAACTGTCCTAGATTGCATAGCTAACTTGGAATGGAGTTAGGATTTGAACCCAGGCAGTTGGTTCCAGAGAGCACTTTCAACCACTACCTCATAGTGCTCCTGAAAGGAAGTGCTGAAAGGAACATTAAGTGTGATTTTCCTGTCACTGACCTTAGTTTAATGCAAGGGAATGAGTAGGAAATTGGTCCAGCAGACTTGAGGAGTCTTGATAAAAGTAACCTTGTGCAAGTGAGATCTGCCTCCTGCCATGTAAAAATGGTATAAAATGAAGGTGGGACTTTTTTTTTTTAATCCTCACCTGAGGATATGTTTTTATTGATTTTAGAGAGAGAGGAAGGGGGTGAGAGGGGGAGAGAGAGAGGAGAAAGAGAGAAACATCGGTCAGTTGCCTCCCATATGCGCCCCGACTGGGGACCAAACCCACAACCTTCCTGTGCATGGGACAACACTCCAACCAACTTAGCCACCCAGCCAGGGTGAGGTGGAACTGTTTTTAATATTCTTCAATGTTAGGCACATAGTAGCTATTAGTTCTTGGCACAAATAATAAAAAATTAATTAAAATAGGGCTAGAGGAGTCGCTAGCCTAGTACTTTTTAGAATATACTCTTTTCAGCACTCGCCCCTCCCCATACACACATATGCTTACATATACAACACACATGTGGCATGCACTTTCTCTGCCTAAATATGGTGGACGTGGTGGGAACCCACAAGGGATATTGCTATCAGGGTTTTACTTTTATAGTTGGCAGATAATGGGGAGGAAAAGATGAGATTAGAAAAGAAAAATTATAATGGCTTTGACTAATCTGAGAATGTCTTTACACAATGAGGAAATTTTTACTTAACTTCTGTATTTCTGTATGTATCTGGAGATATTGATTGTTTGTAATTCAACTTATAATGTGCCAGGCAGTGTGCCGGGTGGGCACTGCCCTTCTGGAACTTACAGCCAGGGGAAGGATGGAGAGTTAACCAGCAAATATGATAAACATCATAGGCCTATAAAAGGTATAGCGGAGGCCAAAGAGAAGAGGCAATCCTTTTGTCCTGGAGAGAGGAATGGAGGTGGGGCGGGGATGTCAGGCCATCAGCTGGTCTGACTGGGGAACTAACAGTTCAGGGGTGAGAAAGAGTCTCCAGGCAATGTGGGAGAGTACCTTCTGTGCAAAGGCACACGGTTACATCCCAGGTCATTTGAAGGACCACTCAGGAGGTAAACAGAGGATGCTGGAGACATAATCATTTGCCAGAAAATCAGAAGCCTTGATTGCTTTAAAGGACCTCTGCCATGCCCTTTAAGTGCAGACAGTGGGGTTTTGGACTTTCTCCTATAGGCCATGAGGAGTAATAGGGGTTTTAAATAGCAAAGTATTTTTTTTTTGGTCAGCTGTGTGTCTTAAGAAGGTCACTCTGACCTCTGCTCTCACAAAAGCAGCAAGATCACCAGGTCTAGTTAAGCCTATGAAAATGATTTTAAGTTTCGTAGAAAAAAGACAGACAAATGTATGGCATTTTTTTTGATGATTTTTTTAAAGTGAGAAATTATTGTAGATTTCTCTTTAAAGCTATTTATATAAGAAGTTATAGTCGTCCTTGATATCTCTTTTTTTCAATCACACACTTCATAAAAAACGAATGAAATCCCTTTAAAAAAATGTTTTTATCTCCCAAACAGTATGAAAGCCTCTCAAAATTTTCCAGAGCTCTCTGAGCTCTCTCTCACCAGGTTATATTTAGCTCAGCCATAGGCCTTGACCTTTTCAATAGATGCACAACATGATGCACTAATCGGAACATTTCTTACTAGTTTTGAATGAGGTAAGTGGCTCCAACCCACCTTTGTACACACCACACACACACACTCACACACACACACACACACACACACACACACACATATTCTACTCATTCATATTTGGAGTCTTTCTGAAAAGAGCTATTAAGTTGGTCCAGGCGATAACATATGTTTTGTAAATTTACAAACAACATAGGTTTGAAGTAGGCTTTATTTTTTTGAGCTTAAGGAAAACATAGATTTGCATTCCTTTCCTTAAAAAAATTCTGTTTGAATAATGTTGACATGCTTCTAGTGGCTATAACCCTTACTTTGAATAGCTCTCCGTTGGGTTCTCCTTCTCAGGTTTGGTTTGGTTTGCACGCAGGATCTATACGACTGGCCAATAAGCGTGTAGTGTTCTTCCTAGGAACACGAACCTTCCCCTCCTTTCTGTACTCATCCCGCACCCCAGCTTCGCAGTCTCTGGGTTGATTTTGCTCAGGGAAACCTCTATCATATTTTCAATGTCCTTTAAATGCAGAATCAAGTTCCTTTACAAATGCCTCACTCTATTATTTACTGTTGTAGTATTAATAGTAATACTAGTTATAGAGCTGATACCAAGCATGTCCTCCAGGCCCTGGGCAACCAGCTACTCAAAAATTAATCTAAACTTGGCAATCTTATTTAAAATAAAGTTGATTTTCAGAAATGAAAATAAAGGAAAATAATAATCACGGGAAATACTGGACAGTTCTCCCAGGTGGGGGTGTGAGAATGGGAAGAAAGACTCCTTTTGGGCCATTTGCTTATTTCATGGTATTCTCTGCTCATCAGCCACTTTCCCTTTTCTGGAATGCTCAGTTTTACAGCCTGGATCTTCCTGCCTGCTTCGGTAGAGTACCACCTACCTAAGCCTGGTTGCATGTGGAGGTTAAGGGTGTGGTCTCTGCTACTAGTCTGACTGGGTTTGAATCCAGCTTCACTCCTTACTAGCTATATGCCTTGGGTAAAAGATTTAACCTCCTTGTGCTTCAGTTTTCTAATCACTTTTTTTTAATTAAGAAAATTTTAATGTTGCCTGGCTGGTGTGGCTTAGTGGATGAGCATCGACCCATGCACCAAGAGGTTACAGCTTCAATTCCTGGTCAGGGCACATGCCCAGGTTGCAGGCTTGATCCCCAGCAGGGGGTGTGCAGGAGGCAGGCAATTAGTGTTGATGAATCAGTGTTTCTATCTCTCTCTCCCTCTTCCTTCCTCTCTCTCTCTAAAAAGCAATAAAATTATTTTTAAAACACTTTTAATGTTGACATTATTTCAGGTGTTCCCCTTTCCCCTCCCCCTTTGCCCACCTCCACCCACCTCCACTGCCCCTTCCCTTGGCTTTCACTACACTATTTATTGTCCATGTCCAGGGGGTATGCCTATATGTTCTTTGTCTAATCTTTGGCTAACCTATCTCATTGTAACCTAATTAATCTGGGGAAGGAAATTGCTATCTCCTAATTTTCCTTTTTTATAATCTAGATTTTTACGATCTGAAAATAGAAAGTAGGAATTAAGCCTATGGTTTCAGATCCTGGTTCTGCCTTTTATAAGCTGTGTGACCTGGCCATGCTATTTAGCTTCGGTTTCCCCTCTTTAAATGAGGCTATGAGTAGTGCATGCTTTGTGTGCTATTTTGAAGATTGGATGGATTAATATCCATAAAGCACTTAGAATGCTTCCTCATTAAGTGTTAATCTGTATTATGATTATGCTTATTTACATACTAGAGGCTCGTTGCACGAAGAGATTCGTGTAATAGGCCTTCCCTTTCTCTGGCTGCCAGCACTGGTTTTCCTCCGGCACCCGGGACCCAGGCCTTCGCTCCAGCCGGAGCCTTCAGTCTTCGCAGCTCTGGCTGGAGCCTTCAGTCTTCACTCCCCGCTTTGCGCCTATGTATGCAAATTAACCACCATCTTTGTTGGGTTAATTTGCATACTCTCCTGATTGGTTGGTGAGAGTAGCAGAGGGATGGTCAATTTAGATGTTTGTCTATAATTAGGTAAGATTAGATTTTTTTATTGTAAGGTATCTCTCCACACTTCCAGCCCAGTGTGTAGCTTTCTACCATTTATTTTGATTCCTGGATCTAAAATGAGAATCCAGGTCTTGTTTTACCTTATACATGTTTTGCAATATCCCTGCCCACGAGAAGCAACATTTCACATTCTTAGAGTTTACACCTCCTGAATTGATGCCAGAGTTTGGCTTTCAGATGAATAACTCAGGGTAGAAGACAGTGCTGCGAGACAAGCTGTGCTGTAAGACACAAAAATGCGCTCTCCTCTGCTGCTTTGCCACCTTTCTCTCTATTTTGATAGTAAGTTATAAAGGACCCAACATTCTCAACCTAGATAGAGTTAGGTTCTTTTTCTTTTTTGCCTACAATGAGGTGGAAGGAATGACTTGAGATTACTTGCTGCTTCCCTAATCTCTGAGCACCTTCCTGGAAAAGTGTAACCCTACTCTCTTGGTTGGATATGCAACTGCCTCTATGCCCAGTGAATTTAGAAATATGAATGCAAGTGTTTCAACGTTACCTTGTTCCCATTTCTCTTTTCAGTTGAACTTTTCTTCTTCTGTGCCTTACTGATCTACATCACATTTCTCAAGAGCCCTAAGGCAATTTACAAATTAAAACCACAGAATATTGAGATCATTTCACACCCTACAAATAAGCACGTCCCCTCTGTTGCCATACTGACATCCCAGCTGTTATTGACATTCCATGCTGAGAAGTAAACACTGGAGCTTAATTAATCCAGACCTGAGGAGTCTTCCTTTCCCAATAACTAGTGTCTGCTCAGAGGCTTAGGTGAATGTAAATTATTGTGGATTGTGGATTCGTCTGCTGTAGTCTGCCCCCCTGTATTTACTCATGATTTCTCTTTCCCAAACTTCTTTTCCTATAATACCGAGGATTCCTCATGATGTGAATATTGCTGGCTGATGACAATTTATCAATAAGGAATCTCTGATCTTTAGTACCATACTTTATTTTATCCATCAATCTTATAATGGGTCATCCTTGTCTCTTTGATTTTGATAAATATCTCATTATTTTTTGTGGCAATATGTTTTTGTTTCTGGAATGCTCCTACCAACCTCAGTTGATTTGAAATTCTTATCTTCATGTAGGAAAGGGATTATAATTATTTCTCTCATCATACATTCTAGAATAGATGATTTTAAAAGCTCATTTGCTATCAAGTTTATTATCTTGAAAGACAACTAACTGGATTTCAAGCCAACAATCTGATTGGTAGATCCTTGGGATATGTTTTATCCCCTTCAAAACTCAATAAATGTAAATTAAGAAATCATCTGGCTAAGCAGAAATATTTAAATTGGCATTTAATCAAAGACTTGGTGATTTAGTATTATGCAAATGGACTTGCTATGGCTGATCTTTCTGCCATAGAAAATTCCCAATAACAATAGCAGTAGCTACCATTTATTACATTTTATATTCCAGGCATTATGCTAAACATTTTACATGCAGTATCTCATTTGATCCTCTCAACAATCCTGTGGTGTGGCTAGAGAGATTAAGGAACCCAGCCAAAGTCACACACCTGATAGAGTCGGGATTTATACCTACATTTTTCTCTCTTAAAACCTGTGGCCATTACCTTTAGTTATGGGATTTATTGCCTCTACTTTTACTGATGTTCAGAGGCCTAAGTTAGGGTCACAGCTTAGCTTGTCAAAGCCAAGATTCAGTAGTGATACCATTTTTAGAAAATCTTTCCTTGAATTATATAATCTTCCCTTGCACTAAGATAGGTAGAACAGCCAGCAGTAAGAACTGATAGCATTCCATTCTATTCTTTAAATTCAACAAATATTTATTGAGAGCCTGTGTTGTGTAAGATATAAAGCTACTTATTGCAAAGGATACAAAGATATTTGAGTAATAATTAACTTACTTAGATACCTCATAGAATCCGATCATCTATATAAAAATTAAGTTTTACATGAGAATGAAACTAAACAGACAAAATTGGACATAGGGTAATGTGTTCTCCTGAATGCCTGTCTTGTTGGTCATGCCTTATGACTGAGGCAATCAGATGTGAGTGTGTAGCCATTCCACTTCAGAAGGTAGCAGGAAGGAACTAGGGATCAGAAGGTTTGTCTTGAAATAACAGAAAAATACCGAGCTCTCTGGTTCTGAAGCCTAGGGAGACCTGTGTGAGAGAAGTGCCTACGTGCCCGTGGGGTTGAGAAGGGTGGGGAGGAGAGTGCCACTGGCATTCTGTGCTGGAGCACAGGCTCTGATGTCGGCTGGGTAAACGTGAATTACCCATGCTCATTGCTCCCAGTAGCGACGACTCTCCATTAGTGACAATGAAATATAAGCTAAAGGAAGTCAGTGATGGAATCTTAAATAACAATGTATGACCTACATTGATCTGGAGTCATTTTTCAAATAGCTTTAATATCAACAGGAAATACTATTAATGAGTTAAAATTATAGTTGACCAGTAGACTTTAATAAAGTAAAAGTAAGTCTTTGAAATCACCTAAGCATTCAAACACATGGGACAGATTTATTTACAAACATAAGTCCTGTGGAGATAACCTTATTTAGTGCCACGGTTCATAGATCTTTTGAAAGAAACTAAAACCCTCCAGAAAATTATAATTTCAAGTCTATCTCCTGTTCTGAAAGCTCTGTGCTTTAAATAATACATTTAAGAAACTAATGCATAAGATGACATGCTACTATTTACTAGGGCACTCTTTTAAAAAATGTATTTAAGAATCAGGACTCAACAGGCCTATTGGCTAAATTGGTTGAACTTGTCCAAAACAGGTTTGTTCCGTAAACTTGAGATGGAAAGTTAAGTGAGGGGAGAAGAGAAGGAACTGACAGGAAATAGAGGAGAAATAAAAGCTCTCTGAATGTTTAAACTGGGAAAATACTGATTTAACATACAGATTACTTATTGCTTGGTCCTTTAATGAAGGCCATTCAGCAAATGCATGTACTTCATCTGGTTGAATAACAGTTATCCTCTCTTTATTTCTCAAATGTCCCCAAGCTTGCATAAGTGGCATCACACTCTATCTTCCTGAATATACATAATTCCCAACAATCTTGCCATGTGGCCCGTCATTCCGAAGGATCAATTCTGAGGCAAGTGCAGTCATGGGTGTGCCTCATGTTGCATCTTGATGCATCAGAAAATATGATAATAATTAGCTTTTGTACAAAAACTGGGTCTGTACAAGGATGGAAGCCTGCTTTTTGATATTCCCTTTTAGTAGGCTTTATATTATCAGTCAACAGATGTTCTAGGCTCCCATTCTGAGACAACCATTAATGACTGATGACCATTCGTGACAGGGCCAACAAGAATGGTCCACTGTTAAGTCCAACAGTCATCCATTCACCAGAGGGAATAGGCATTTCAACTTGAAGAGCCAAACAGAGGTAGGAATTGGGAGGTAAGTCCAAAGCAGTTTTGTGACTCAGAACGCACTTTCTCCCTACAGTTACCAACTACCCTCAGCTTCCACATCTGGAAATGCAAATACCCTGACATCTCATGGCAAGTCATTTTATGCATGTCTAGAAAGTGAGCTGTGAATAATAAATATTTATTCAAGGGCTTCCAAAGTTTCTTTTTAATATTAAGGAGAAAAAAATAATGGATTTTCTAGTAAGGTCCAAAATTGTTCATATTTTTAAATCTGAGAGATGTAGAGAGGGTCACAACATGTGCCTAAAGCCCTGTTGTTGTCTCTGTCCCACTAGTCAGTCTATGGCTCCAGAAATCTAGTCTTTGTTTCCCTGTGAAGATACTGGAGCAGTTGTGCACCCTATTTAATGAGAATTAATTGGCATTTTTTAAGAGGAAAAGCTTTGAGGAAATACTACATGTGATTGAGCCAAGTTCCCCCTGTGCCATTTATGTCTTCGTTTATTCAGGCACCAAGGGAAAACATTATGTTTTTCTTAAATGAAATTCTTTGTTTAATAACTATGTTGTATAAAGTACTTCACAAGGAGAAAATGTTATAACCTTTCGAATAAAACTAAAAATTATTTTTGACCTTTAGTTAAGGTTTCTCTACTCCCAACTAATATGCTTATGGCTCACCCTTCACACTCTTTTGTGCCAGTCTTCCCCAATGACTATTGTAATTCTTAGCAAACTTGGTTTTATTTGCATAGCTTCTTCCCAACCAACTATATACAGATGCTCCTCAAATTACACTGGGGTTACATCCCAATAAACCCACTATAAGTTGGAAATATCTTAAGTAGAAAATGTATTTAATACAGCTAACCTACTGAATATCATAGCTGAACCTAGCCAATTTCTATTGACTGTATATTGCTTTCATATCATCATAAAGTCAAATCATTAAGTCAAACCATCATTAAGTTGGGGACTGTCTTCATTTTCTATATTTTCTCAAAATAAAGTCAGCTTTATATCAAACGAAGTTTATAGGTGGCATAATCTTTCATTTAACTTTTGTGAAAGCAGTTTCCAAGGTGATTTCTAGTGATTGAGAGACCATGCACATTTTATTTCCTTTACCAGTGAGTTGAAAACTTTTTTCAATAATTATATCCAAAGGAACACATGTGCAACAGAGCAGTGTTTAGTCATAGCAACATGTTAGGCCCTCAAAATAAATCATTTTCAGGAGATGTCACTGAGTTGATTAGCCTTCATCAGGAGGGACCAGTGCAGCTTTCATTCAGCTTGGTCATATATACCCACATTGTGTCAGATGCGGGCATTTTATATTCTTCTCCTTGACTCTATTGGCACCCCCAATGCTGGTGTGTCAGCCCATCTATGGCATTAAACGAAGACTTCGACAAGCTTTAGAGTCAAAACCAACAAACATCTAGGACAAAAGCCTCCCTCTAGTTTTTCCTCTTTTTTAATTGTTCTAGAATCATTTTAGACAGTATAAGGAAGCCATTTTTCCAGAGACCTGCCCACCATGAAGAAAGTGACTGAGGCTGCAGTGAAGGGAAAGGGACTTTTTCATCTTAGTTTGTGCCATGAAGATGTCTCCATGGACTCAGAGCAGACTTCCATGTGTTCCTGTGGATCCCTGCCTCATTCTGTACCGGACATGCCTTCAGTACAGATAGACAAGCCCTGTGGTTGAACCAGTGGTCATGCAGCTGCATTGTACGTAACCCTCCCACCTCTTCCAGCCCTGAGATACTTTCCCTCCCAAATCTCTGAGCCCTGGACTCAGAGGCATGGCTGATGCACTCTCAGTCAGGTCTCAGGTACCACGATGTAGGTACTATAGGTTGTGTAGATTCATATATATTAGAGATGGCAGGGGCCGGATTCTCATACCCTTGTTTAAATTACTAAATTACTCTCCTTTTCCATTCCCATACCCCTCCTATGGCCGTGCAGGGAACCCTGGAGACAAAGCGCTTCTAATAGGATCCTTAATAGGTGTGTACCTGAGGTTCATCTGGGAAGAATTATCAAATTCAGGCTCCATAGAGAGCAACTGACTTGGCAGTTGCAAGGTGGACCTTCTAAGGTGATTCTGATGTGAAGACTTGATTAAGCATCTAATACCATGTAGCATTCTTTCTCTTGTGCTAAAGGTACTTAATGTTTTACTCATCTCTCTCACCGAACTGTGAGCTCCTTGAAGGCAGGGACCCTGTTCTATTCCTCTTTGACACTATCGTATGGTATTTGTAGAAGTGACAGGAAGTTCTTCAGCCGAGAAAGCCAAGGCTGGTGAATGTTAAGTGACTTAGCCAAGGTTGCACATAATGAGTTCTTTGCACAGTTGACAGTAAAGCTATGACCATCTCACTTCAGTTCACTGTTCCAAGACTGATTCTAAAGTTTACTGCCGGGGTCCAACCCCAGCAGGTCCAGGGGTTCCCAAAGACGTAGACGGAGTCGGCGAAGAAGGAATGACACGGAGACAGCGTTCAGTTGATCAGCAGCCTAGCCAGGATCTCCAGCCAAGTTCTGGTCTCGATCTCCAGAGAGGTTCTGCTTTGGATCTCCAGCCAGGTTCAGTGTCCATGTTCTCTTGCTAGGTTCTCCAGCCAGGTTCTGTAGCCATGTTCCCTCGCTAGGTTCTCCAGCCAGGTTCTGTGTCCATGTTCTCTTGCTAGGTTCTCCAGGTTCTCCAGCCAGGTTCTGTAGCCATGTTCCCTCGCTAGGTTCTCCAGCCAGGTTCTGTCCAGGTTCTCCAGCCAGGTTCAGTCACCAGGTTCTAGTCAGGTTCTCTTGCCAATTTCTGTAGTCAGGTTCAGTCCAGGATCTTTTGCCATGTTTTCTCCAGTGAAGTTCTTCTGTCTGTAGGTTCTGTGTAGGTTCTGTCTTCTTAGTTCTGTGTTCTAAGCTCTGTCTTCTAAGTTCTGAGTTCTAAGTTCTGTGTTGTTACATCTGTATTTATACCAGTTGATTCCAATCCTATCAATCTCTATTCCCAAGGTTAGGGCGTTTCTTATCTCCATTCCAGGGAGTAAAGATTATGTAGCTTAAGCATGATTGTTCGTAGTTAAAGTGATTAATTACCCTCCTGGCACTTAGTTAAGAGGTTTTATTCCCTCCCTAACTTCAGGGGAAAATCCCTACCTGGGGAAACAACCTTTCTCAGAGACCTTGGTTAAAACACATAGTGCCAAGAAGGTGAGCAAACATATTAAGAACAGTATGCCATCTATGCCAGGTCCCTTGAAACAGCAAGCATGGACCGGCTCCCGGCAGTTTACCCTCTAATCTTACAATATCTACACATCCTCTCTCTAATAGCAGCTTTCCTGTTCCCTTCCAGGTTTCTCTGCCATCTTACTACCCACGATATAGTGAAGATTATTTTATATCCCCCCCAAAAATATACTGGTGGTACCCTCCCAGAGGCCAGAGAAACAAGAATTCATCTCGTAAAGCATTATAAATTAGTAACCAAATTTTTCAATCAGTTCCTCAATTGCTGTTAAATTTTGCATGACTCTGTTTCTTGGCGTGTAAAATAACATAAAGTTACTAAAATTCTAGCGAGCTCTTTTTGATTTATGTGAATTAATGGGGAAAGAAGCTTTATATTGACTAAATATTAAAGCATATATTGAGCATATGTGAAAGTGACAGGCTAACAAATATATCTAATCAAAAAATCCTCAAAGAATTAATAGGTCTTGTGATTAATCTTCATTAGTGGGTTCAAAGCCTCTGCTACCATATTTTTATTAAATTATGTTTTCAACTCATCTTTTGTGTTGTAACCCTGGATAGATGTCCAACTATAGACAATAACAGTAACTGAAGTACAGAGAATCAAAGAATGAAGTCTTCCCGTGTCCTTACTTGCCTCCCTTGAGCCACGGTATCTCATATTTATCACTAGTGTAACACCCATGACATTGTACTACAAGTATTTGTTTTTATGCCTGTGTCCTCTACTAGACTCCAGAAACATAAGGGCAGAGAAATGTCTTATTTATTTTTGTATGATTAGCACCTTGCTGATATTCAACAAGTACATTAAAATGAATGAATGACATTTGACCTGCAAACATAAGATAAGTAATCTTACTTTCATGGCAAAAGTAGAAAGAATTGACATTTATTGAAGGTTTATTATGTTCTAGGCATATGCTTATTTGGGAGTATTATGTCATTTAATTCTGGCAGCAAGCTCTATAAGGTAGATGCTATTTTTACATGATACAAAATAGGCTTAGTAAAGTTAAGTAACTTGCCCCAGGTTACATGGTCTGTAAAGAATGGAAATTAGATTCAAACCCAACTCTGACACTAAAGACTATCTTCTCACCTACTGTGCTATACTGCCCTCCCTCTCCTGCCACCACCCAATTTTCCTGATTATCTTCAAGGACAATCTTAAGACAAACTCATAAGAATCAGAAGTATTTGCTATAACAAAGAGAGGCCTCATTGTGTTTCAGAGCACCAGGGTCTTATATGAAAATGCTAATTTCTCCAAAATATCTTTGCTCTTAAATGTTTAAAATGATGGCTACAATTAAATTAGTCTGTGTCTGCATTAAGAAAGCTGTACTTGCCAGCAACCATTGGAAAATTGTGGGCTGGGTGTCATTTATCATTATAGAGTAAATACCCAGTCAATTTTGATTGATTGATTGAAGCCTACTCATTTCCACCTTTTGCCTGCTCTTGTCAGCCCTACCACCTGCTGGGCAGCCATCAGCATTGCCTACACTCCTCCTGGTGGCACCACACTTTGGCTAAACACACCTCGTGCATTAGCATTCCCTTGAGTGACTTCCGTATATGAGAATGCTTCACCCAAAAGAATGACTTTCTTCTGTGGAATTTCAGGAGCTCACCTGGCTATGTCCTCAGCAACACCATCTACTTAGCCAATATGTTAGGTAAACCAAGTTTCAGATCAGAACTTGGACTTGATGGTATGATTTGCATTTTTTATTATGTCACAAGCCAAAAAAATATGGAACAATAGCCTCGAACTTCAGTCTCCTTGATAGCAAGGAGCAAATTTATTTTCAGTGCCTGTCCCTGTTTGTGGTAGAATGGATGTCTAGCAGCTCCACTGTCTTTATTATCATCAGTTTTCACCAACACAACTATTTCTAATCAGCTCTATGCTGCTTTCGTATGAGCTCATATTACCTAAATACTCAACTTACCTAAACAATCCTGCTTTTCCTTCTAATAATTATTTTGGAAAGCTAGCTGTTCTTATCTTGTAAAAAAGAATCAAACATTTTCACATTACTCAGACATCCTGCCTTTAGTGTTCACCTTGTATAAAGAGCTCTTTTGGAAAACCAAGCAAATGTGAATAAAAGTAGCATCTGAATTAAAATGTTAATTTGATTATATTTTACACCCTGCTTAAATTCATGTTGCCTCAATATTAAAAACCTCTTAAACACTCTTTCAGCAACTTCACCCTAAAGGGTTTATGATGTCAGTAATTTATACTTCTCACTTTTACATGATGCCCTGAAGTGTCTACTTTAGACTGTATAATAAAAAGGCCAGAAGTTATCATTTGTTCAGAATTTGTCATTTCATCCAGTCAAGAGACTATAAATGATTCTCCGTTAAGCCAAACTGTTCTCTCTGTTTTTCAATCTTCAGTCAATGGTAAAATATGAAGTGTGGAATGAAGTTCTATGTTTCCGCACAAATCAGAGAATCTCTCATTTGGAAAAACCCTTGAAGCTCCTCCATTCTCCATCCTTTGCCTCCTCACAGTGCAGCTGTCTCATCTCTGGAGCCCCTGATGAGTGGTTCCCAAGCCTTTTCTTAGCACATATAATGAAAAGGATGGGTCCTGATGGGTGACTCAGGTTATAAGAAAAATGCTCATTGAATAGAGATAAAAAAAATAATAATAATCTGCTTCCCTATTTCCACCAATTAACCTGAATTCTGCCTTCAGAAGAAACACTACATGCATTTCATCTTTATCCCCTCTGGCAACCCTGTAGATATTTGCAGACTACCACATCTTCTTAAGGCCAAGCATTCTCTTACTCTCATTCCTCCTTCAGAGTCATGGTGTTCAGTGTATCTGTCACCCTGATGAGTCTCTGGATACACTCCATTTTGGTGAAAATATTTTTTGTTATTCCTTTCTTATTTTAAAAAATCTAACAATATGCAATATGGAAAGTGGAATGTAGAAACCTTTTAAAAATCTTAACACTCTCTCCCCAAGACATAACCACTCAGTAACTTGGTGGATATTTTTCTGGCTGTCAGTCTTTCTTAAACTACAGATTTTAACTACGTAATTTTGTTCCCTTCAAGAGATGTACCACCTGAGTTTTGGGGGAAAAAAATTTGCCAGATCAAAAAGTATGGTGGTATTTTTAGTATTTTCCTCACCGATTCCAATCTATATTTTGCTTTAAAAACAAAATGCTACTTGTTCTTCAATAAGCTCTTCTCAATAGCCCTTCCTGATTTGAAAAAAAAAAAAAAAAAGTGACTGGTGGGTAACATTCCCTTTCTTAGTCAATACCATTACTTACTCTGGTCACGGTACTTTGCATTGGACAACTGATGCTGCATGTTCCTCTCCCTTTAAGGCAGCAGTTCTCAACCTGTGGGTCGCCAACCTGTGGGTCGCATCCCCTTTGGGGGTCGAATGACCCTTTCACAGGGGTCGCCTAAGACCATTGGAAGACACATATATCAGTGGTTCTCAACCTGTGGGTCGCAACCCCTTTAGTCGAACACTAAAGACTGTGCTTTAATTATGTTCAATTTGTAACAATGAAAATACATCCTGCATATCAGATATTTACATTACGATTCATAACAGTAGCAAACTTACAGTTATGAAGTAGCAACGAAAATAATTTTATGGTTGGGGGCCACCACAACATGAGGAACTGTATTAAAGGGTCACGGCATTAGGAAGGTTGAGAACCACTGCATTAAGGGCTCCCCATCAAAGCTTTCTCCTTTGTCTTTGTTAAAAAAAGGAATACTAGTATTCTACTTTAATTTTAGTGTCAGTGAGAATGACATCCATCCACAAAGGAGAATGGATTGGAAGAGGCAGAGAATGAAATGATTGACATTTGCAATAAGAGTATTTTATAGCCAGGGCCGGTTTGGCTCAGTGGATAGAGCGTCGGCCTGCGGACTGAGAGGTCCCGGGTTCGATTCCGGTCAGGGGCATGTGCCTGGGTTGCGGGCGCGTCCCCGGTGGGAGATGTGCAGGAGGCGGCTGATTGATGTTTCTCTCTCATCGATGTTTCTAACTCTCTATCTCTCTCCCTTCCTCTCTGTAAAAAATCAATAAAATAAAAAAAAAGAGTATTTTATAACAGCTTGAAAATATTTATGCTAATTCAGAACTCTTGATAGTCTCCAAAGCAAAACAAGTGGACTTGAAAAATAGCTAACTATGAAAAACCCCAGCAATTTAAGAAGTTGTAGAAGTTGTCATTAATTTTAAGTATCACATCAAATGAGGTTTCCAATTATATTTACCACTAAAGATTGTCAACCAAAGAAAGTCCAACTAAGAGAGAGTTTAATTATCTACTCAGACACCATTGCTTCCGCTGAACAGAAACATGTAATGTCAGTCCATTTCCATGTATTCTCATACACTAACTTTCATTAGGGGACAGAGGCAGGGACAGGACAAGCTGTGCTGCATAAAAAAGCACACACATAACAGCCCTATGATATCATTAATTGATTAATACTTTTTAGAGAATTAGAAGAGAGAAAATACGCTTAAATAAAATTATGCTGAAAATAACTCATATTTTTATTCAGAAAATCCCTTAAAAGACTTTATATTTTAAAAAAATATATATTTTATTGATTTTTTACAGAGAGGAAGGGAGAGAAATAGAGAGTCAGAAACATCGACGAGAGAGAAACATGGATCAGCTGCCTCCCGCACATCTCCTACTGGGGATGTGCCCGCAACCCAGGTACATGCCCTTGACCGGAATCAAACCCGGGACCCTTCAGTCCGCAGGCCGACGCTCCATCCACTGAGCCAAACCGGTTTCGGCAAAGACTTTATATTTTTAAAGTGTCTGGCAAATGCTAAATCTAGGAAAAACTGCTCAAAGCAAATAGCAGCTTTCAGAGTTCCTAATCCTATTGAAGTCTTTTAGCGGACAAGGGAGAGGTAAAATAGCAAGATGCCCTCTAAAAAGTAAAATGCAAAAATGCTATAAGAATTTGAGGGTGGTAATCATAGATATTGTAAAAAAAAAAAATCCATCTATCTTACACATTTTCTTGATAAATAGAAACCTAACTACCTATTCTGAAGTGATATGTAATACAGGATCGTTTTTTTTTACTTTGTAAATCTTACTTTAATAATTTATTTATTGCCCTGGCCAGGTAGCTCAATTGGTTAGAATGTCGTTCCTATACTCCAGTGTTTTGGGTTCGAATGGTCAGGGTACATACAAGAAGCAACCAATGAATGTATAAATATGTGGAACAACAAATCCATGTTTCTCTCTCTTTCTCTCTCCCCTTCCCTCCCTCCCTTCCACTCTCTAAAAATCAATGGGGAAAAATCCTCAGATGAGGATTAACAAAAATAAAAAATAAATGAAAAGTAATATTTTGCATATTACTAATTCTTTACTTTTGAGAGTTGGAAGTAGCCTTAGTGGGAATTCAGTTTCTCTAGGTTGGAGAAGCAGAAACCTGAAACCTAGAGAAATTGTGCCTAACTCACTTAACCCTCAAATCAGAACTAGATATCAAGACCCCTGCCTCTCCAACTATTCCTCTTTCCCCTGCAACATTATCTTTCTCCATTGCTTTTTATGAATTTTCTTTAAGGATTTGCATAAAGTCTATGATATGTCCCTAATTATGTTGAAAAGAATCAACCTTGAAAAGAAACTTGGAGATTAGTTTGTTTTAAGAATATAATAATAGCAATTGAGTATTGACTAGCTAGACAATTCTAACTGTAAATTTCATTGAAAGTGTTACGTGCATTTTAATGTTATTGACAAATAAGCCTATTTTTAACATGTGGGAAGTGAGTGATGAAATAGCAGAGCTTTAAAACACAGAAGCAAGCAATCTGCCCAGAAAGTCCCCATGGTCGGCTCCTTCACTTTACCCTTTAGAAATGAAGAGAGAGCCTGCTTTCCCTACTTCCAGTATCCTGAAATCAGCATCTCAGAATTGCCATACAGAGAGAGGCAATCTTTTTGGAATGGGTCGCTAAGGAATTCATCTTGTAGCCAAGATTGCAAACAGTCTGTTTATATTTAGACTGTTCATTTTGAGTAGTTTGGGGAAGGGAGCTGATAGAGATTATAAGTGGGTTCAAGTGCCTCCAATATCCACCCAATGCCCGGCATTAGTCCTTAGCCTTTCAGACTGCCTTTCTGTCTAAACAAAGGATGGATTTGCCTAGCCCCCAACCATGGTGAACATAGGTGTTCCTCCCAGAGCAGACCTACTGATCCTCTGTCTTACTGGAGAGATTGCTGTCCTTTTTTGCCATGAGTTACACTGTTTCATGGACCATTCATTTCCCACTGCCCTTCAGTCAGCAATCTTATACCTTCACCTCCACGTCCTTTGAGAAACAAACAAGTATAGCTATAACTACAGCATGGGTAAGGCTAACAGAAAAGTAATTAACTTCCAAAAGCCATCATCTTATCTGCCATCACTTCCTGAGGATCCTTACTCTATATGTTTTAGTTTCTGATAGGCTCTCATTGGGTCAGTGTTCACAGTGAATCTGTCCCCAAATGTTCTCTTGTTACCTTCCTTGGGCTCTGGGCTCTAACTCAATCCTCTGTTCCATCAATTGCCTTCCAATAACTCCTACTCTTATGAAACACTTTAAAATAAAATGAGTATATATACCCTCAGCTTTCCTGTATTTCATGAAAAGAATCCAGCATTTCATTGATTTATGCATTCAATAATTTACTAAACATCAAAAATGAATCAGGAACTGCAATTTTAAGGATATAAGCCCTCAGTTCTTGCCCTCAGGAGAGGGACACAGTATACAGACGGGAGGGCTAGATATATTAAATAGATAATCAAAGACAGTGTGCGCTAG
The DNA here is from genome assembly GCF_964212035.1 of Myotis nattereri. Lineage (NCBI taxonomy): Eukaryota > Metazoa > Chordata > Mammalia > Chiroptera > Vespertilionidae > Myotis > Myotis nattereri. Next base: position 69,437,495 of record NC_138086.1, read on the forward strand.
GAGAGGCTATGGGAGTGTGTAGAAAAATTATGAATATAACTTAGAAAAATGTTTGATAGATTGGAAAGTCTTCAACATATCCTATACATGCCCTATAGAGGTATAGATGTCCTATAAGAGTTGCAAAAGACAACACTAAAACAAATGCTGCAAAAAGATTATTTAAGATATATTGGACAAGAAATTTTCACCAAGTTATGAGTCTCATATTTAAAGTGAGCGTCAATGCTAATAATATAAAGACAAGTAAGTTCATGTTCAGATATATCAAATATAAAACAATCTTTAAAGTTAACAGTAAAAATATAGAAAGATTATGTACAAAAATGACAATTAGTTTGATAACAGACTTCTCATCAACAGCAATAAAGAACAAAGACAATGGAGTAACATTAACACACTGAGGAAAAACAAGTCTTAACATAAGATACAAAACCATTATTCAAAAGTAGGGAGAAAAAGCATCATTCCAAGCATACAAAGACTAATATCCTTACTTTAAAAAGTAGTAAAAAATATAGTTCTGCAACAAGAAAAGATTTATCTGAGGAATGAGAGAAAAGTATAACAAAAGATTGGCAAGACGCTTTTTTTTGGGGGGGGGGGGCAGGGAATGTGAACATAAAATAAGTCCTAAATTACTGGAGAAGTACCACAAAGTTCACAGTTTTCTTAAAATTAATCTGTAAGTATATTTTAATACTGATTAAAAAGTATATAACTTAAAAAAAGGAACTTGGCAAGACAACTATGAAATCCAAATGGAAGAATAAGAACAGAGGACAGCCAAGATAATTTGAAGAAGAATGTAATTGTATTTATCCTATCATCTATTCAGACATATTTTAAAACTGTAGCAATGAAAACAGTGTGGAATATGCCCAAGAATACAATGGAACAAAAGCTCAGAAGCAGATCCAATAATTGATGGGAACTACATATGTGACACAGATGGTGTTTCATATCAGTGGAGGAAGTTTGTTAGTAATATGAATATTTTTAAAATCTTCATAGTACGTATTTATTTCTTATGGTATTATTTATGCATACATTTGAACTTGGAGGAACGTAATAGGAAATATGAGTCTTATCAAGCTATTTATTCTTATCAATATTTATCAATATTTAACAATATTTAACAATATTGATTTCTGCTTCTCTCATTTCATGTTTTATCTCTCAATTCATTGAGAACTCAGAGATAGGTAAGGAAACTGTGCTTAAGTATCAACAAAATTCTTAATATAAAATGGGAGTAATAGTAATACTACTTCAATAAGTGCTATGATATTCGAATGAGTTAATACATGTAAATGCCAAGAGCAGTCCTAACCTAAAAATTTTAGCTATTAGAATTAGCACACCACACTCCCTTGCTGACACCATTCTTTAGGAAGCTGCTGACATAGAACAGTGTCTAGTATGTCAGAGACACTTTTTACTCAGTGGGTAGGATTCCAATACAGAAGGAAGCAATGAAACTGTTTAGCTTGAACAGTTCTCCCTCTGAGCATATTTGAGAAATCTGGAATCACCAGCTCTGTTGATTTTTGTAGTTTACACATCAGTTATGCTCAAGGATAACTATCACTGTAGAGAAGGTTTTTTCAAGTCAGAGTTAAAATGTGTTGCCAGCCACCTTGGCTCATATTTAAAAACCTCTGGAACTAAGAGAAGAGTGGGAGCTCCACCAGTCTTTGGCGTCTCACCTTTGGAACTCATGATCTGGGAACTTTCCACCCATTTAGACTGTATTTCCATTAGATAAACTCCTCCTTGAAACGTCCTCTTTGAAAAATCTATTGGCTCTATCATTCAGCAAACATTTATGAACACCTATCATGTGTCAAACTGTTCCACATGGGGAAGAGGTTACAAAGATAAGTAAGGCACAAAAGTGCCTTCATGGAGACTGAGATGTGCCCCATCATTGTCATTGTATGGTGACAGTAGGATACTTTGGGGCACCTAAATCAGATGGGGCCAGTAAGAGAAGAAGGTGACAGTGCTACCATCAGATTTGTTTTGTAAAGCTTATCGTTGCTTGGGAATTTAAATGGTTCAGAGTCAAGACTCATGAACACTTGGCTAATATTACCCAGGAACCAATAGTATCGTCTCCAGTCCAGGAACAGAGCAATGAGGAAAAATTCAAGATTCCAAGTTCCCCCTCAAAGTTTAGTGAGAGAACTGCTGATATGGACTAGACTTCCTCTGATTATCTCCACTGACTGGACACCCACAGCACTGGAAATCAGAGCTAATTTTTTATTGTCAGTTCACCACTGATTGAAGCTCTCCAATCTATCATATAATTTCCCCCTCTGCCTCATTTTCTCTATTGTATACACATGAAGCAACAATGGAACTACTACTCTCATCCTATATAATAAAAGAGAAACATGAAAATTAACCGTCCCTCTGCTATGCTCAAGCCATGCCCCCAGCCAATCAGGAGTGAATATGCAAATTAATCCAACTAAGATGGCGGCGGCCATGGAGCTGGAGTGAGCAGGAGGCTTGGGTTGCCCCCGGCAATGGAGTAAGCCAAGCTTCCCGCCTGCCCTCGGCTCCACTGAAGGCTACAAAGTTTCAATTATAGAAGATAAATAAATCCCAGGGGGGGAAAGAAAAAAGATAGAAAAAAAGGAGAGGCTGGGAACTTGGGTCACCGGGGGGCGTGGCTGTCAGCCCCTCACCCAGGCTGGCCAGGCACCCCAGCGGGACCCCACCCTGATCCGGGACACCTTTCAGGGCAAACCAGCCAGCCCCCACCCATGCACCAGGCCTCTATCCTATATAGTAAAAAGATAATATGCAAATTGACCCTGACAGCAGAGTAACTGGGAATGACTGGTCACTATGACACACACTGATCATCAGGGGGCAGACATTCAATGCAGGAGCTGCCCTGTGGTGGTTAGTGTGCTCCCACAGGAGGAGCTCTGCTTAGCCACAAGCCAGGCTGACAGCTGCCAGTACAGTGGTGGTGGCGGGAGCCTCTCCTGCCTCCTCAGCAGTGCTAAGGATGTCCAACTGCAGCTTAGGCCTGCTCCCTGCTGGCAAGTGGACATCCCCTGAGGGCTCCCAAGCTGCCAGAGGGATGTCTGTCAGCCTAGGCCCGATCCCCTGGGGAGTGGGCCTAAGCCAGTAGGTGGACATCCCCTGAGGGCTCCCAGACTGCGAGAGGGCATAGGCCGGGCTGAAGGACACCCTTCCCCATCAAGTGCACAAATTTTTGTGCACTGGGCCTCTAGTGTCTTAGGTAAAATCCTCTCCCTGCCTTTCTCTTCTATGTTATTAGGTTCCCGTGGCCCACTAAACACGACAAGTTCTCTTAACCTTGTCTCATAATTCAATCACCTTGTGTTAATCACTTTCTGCTGATGTTCTTTGAATTCACACCAAGTTTTTTGCCTCCTTTGACATTGAAAGCTCCATATTTTACTTCAGGTTAGTTTGGTGTATGTGAGGGAAATAATCATATCCTTCTACTGTGCACTTTAACCTTTGTCTTAAACTTTTAGCCACTACATTTCATTATAGGACCACATGTAACATTTTCTGTCAATGCTGTCAAATATTTTAATCTTTCCTAAAGATTTTCTTTCTGTTCAGTGTCTGCAAATTGAATTATATATCCCCTCTGCCTTATAAGCTAGTACTGTCATTAGCTTCTGTTTTGGCTATGTCAGGGAAATTTATTTTTGTATTCCTAAAGTATATTGTGAGTAGTAATAGGCAATTAAGGTATTTTCCATGTGACTGTATCCTTATGAAGTGCTTAGAAAAGTGGAAAAAATAGGCTGTCATATCAGAAAAACAACAGAGGATTCCATTAGGGAGATATTCAGTGGTCAGGGTAATGAAACACCACCGATTAAATCGTTTTTCTGGTTTAAACCCAGTCCTCATTATTAGCTATATAGCACTCACTCACCTAAAAACATTACTGTTGATTTTTTATTTGATAGATCCATTTTCAGGGAAACTACAATGATAATCAAAGGAAGAGTATTTAGTAAGAGTCTTTCCAATGAATGTTAATGAGAAGAGGCATCCTTGGAAGATGGGAAGATCTGTCCTTGGAGGTTTATCCAAAAATAGAGGGGACAGGATTGCATGGTAACTCAGTAATGGATATCCTCATGATTTTATTTTAAATAATTTAAATAATTTCATTTTAAAGAATCAACGGTAGGAGCTAGAAGGGGCTTAGAAGTGCACTTAGTTCAGCTTCTTCCTTTTATAGATGAGGAGCCTGAGCTGTAGCTCTCTGCCCAGGTCACACAGTAGTTTAGACCAGAACCTGATCTTGAATTCTATGCTAAATTGATTAATCTTACAAAAAACCATTCGTGTAGCATTGTGAAACTACAGGTACAAGATGCAGGTACAGGAATCAAGACCATAGAATCATCATACCGAACTAAGTGAGGTGTTTTGTCTATTTCAACTATACCATTTCACATTTCAAATTTCTATTTCATGATGACTTTAGAAAGATCTAGTTAATTTGTTTACTTATTCTGCTAATGTTCACTGAAGACCTACTCTGGAGCAAGCATTGTGTTTGGTACCTTATTTATTCTTATTAAATAATAACAAAACATATCTTAAATTTAATCCGTCATTTAACTTGGCATCTTATTAAAAAGTATCCAATTAAAGTTTACATAGGGCCAAATCAAAACTGCATTAAACAATCAACCTGGAGAACTGTCTGAAGATGAGCTGAACAGAAGTCCTATAAGTAAGGATATTAAGAAGAAGCCACACAGAGACTGGTAGGAGTGGCAAAGACACAAAATGAGTTGATTGCCACCCATGTGTGGTGGTTCAGGATCTACAAAGATATCTCAGCTGCAGAGGTCCTCCTCCCCAGTAGTAAGGGATTCTAACCCCATAACAAGCTCCCCACTCCAGAGCATCAATGCCAGAAAGAGGAGCCCCCACAACATCTGGCTATAAAAATCAGTAGGGATTTGGTCTGTCCACACAGAAGGCTGTTGGAGACCCAAGTGTTCTCTTTAAGGGCCCACACACAGACTCACTGGCTTATAGGCACTCAGGCTCCAGTGGAGGTATAGTGGCTTGAGGGGAGGGGTTTCCAGAGACTTACAGGGAGAATTGTGTGGCTTCAAGGTGAGGGCTGGAGGGACAGCTGCCATTGTCCCTGTGTTGATCCCTCCTCCAACACAGGGAACAGGTGGACACCATCTTTCTGGTATTGAGCCCTCACTCTAATACGGCTAAATCTGAATCTGCAATAATCTGATAAATACCACTTGCTCTTCCACCTTCCCTCATGACTCCCTGAGATCCTGCCTCACCCAACTGACATACTACCAGAGGCACTTTCAGTGGCTGGGCCTTAGGGGCAGCCAGCAGGTGGAGCAGGCCTTGGGGTACCCTGAGCCTTTTGCAGAGTGGCTGAGGCCCCGTGCTGGTGGCAGCGGGCCTCAGTTGGCAGCATGGCCTCCCCTACAGGCCTCTAGGCCCAGCACAGGCAGCTACTAATTGGGATTGCTTTGTAGCTTCTAGCACCAGGCCAGTCACAGGCAGCAGCTAACCATGGCCTTCATGGAGCCCCTTCAAAGAGGCCCTGGAATCAACACACCCGGTGGCCAGCTTCAGACCACAACAGAGTACCATGTGATTAGTTCCACAAGCAGCACACCCAAAGGGTGAAATAAAAATTAAAAAAAAGAACAAACAAACAGAAAAAAACTCATAGATACAGAGAACATTTTGTTGGTGGCAGGTAGGAAGGGGATTAGGTAGGGGGAGGCTGAAAGAGGGGAAAGAATTACAATGTGCAGATTGCCAGTTATAAAACCGTCACTGGGATGTAAAGTACAGCATAGAGAATATAGGCAATAATATTGTAATAACTATGCATGGTGTCAGATAGGTACTAGACTTATATGGGATGATCAATTCACAAGGTATATAAATGTCTAATCACTATGTAGTATACCTGAAACTAATATAATGGAAAAATAATAAATGTTATTAAAAAAGATACAGACATAAGAAGAGAAAGCTTTTTACTATATACATCTCAGGGACTTGCCAGTCTGTGAGTGTGTTCCCTGTGTGACCAGAGGTGTTGTCAGCTGCCCTTTTTGTCAGTAGCTCACCCGACCAAAGCAGTGTGGAGCTCATTCACTCATTCATTATAAACATTATTTCCCCTGCCTCTAAACAGGATTCAAAGAGCAAACAATACAAGACAGATACCAATTTTTTTCAAGTCTAAGAATGCATTTTTTTCATTTTTATCTCTCTGAGATCAGTGTGCATCTTAAAATCAACAGATCTTAGCATTTTTTCATAGCTTAATTGTCAGTGATTTTTCTTGCCTAGAGGTTCTTAGAATAATGTTTTATAATGTTAGATAGGAAGAAATACCGGTAAAGTATTTGGGGATAATTATGATAGGATTTTTTTTAAAGGTGCAAAATAATTGTGAGGAAAAAAGCTTAGTGATGGCTAGTTGCTACGATGAAACTACAAACTTAGATTTTCTAAAACAAAACAAAACAAAACAAAACAAAAACCTATAGGTAAGATACCAGTTAAACATGGCAACTCCCCCTGAAAGTCCAGTAGAACAGAAATGCAGGCATAAAATAGTACAATTCCCACCTACCCCACCCCCCAAGAAATTAGAAAGACCATTTCAATAGATGAAAGATTTCAAGGTATTTTCACAAGGTAGAAAGCAGCACAGATGTCAGAGTGACAACTGACACGGCAGAGCCAAGGTGGCAATAATTTAAGTGCCCATAAAAGGGATACTAATAATTGTGATAATAAATTCTTAATTCTGTAAAGGTATTTCTAGAGGCAACTAAAATTATGCAACCGAGGCAGATGAAATTTTCTTAACTACTTAGAGGGTCTTTCCAACCAACCTCTGGGAAAGATTATCCAGGTGAGCAGGATATAGGCAAAGTAGCTGCGTGCTTCCTCTTGGGTCCACACTCAATGGGCTTCAATCCAGTGTAAATCGAATTTGTGCTGTTGTTTCTTTAAATATAGCTTCTAAAAATTATTCAAGCTTTTACTTAAGTTGGGATAATTTTTAAATGTAGTCCATTAAACTTTTTGTTTTAAAGTATATAATGTTCCATGCTTGGGGAGATGGGCTAAGTGGATTAAGTTCCAGCATATATAAATATAAGTATGAATATATATGTTTTATATTTATAAATGTACTAGAGGCCCGGTTCACAAAATTTGTGCACAGGTAGGGTCCCTAGACCTGGCCAGTGACCAGGGCCAATTGGGGCCTACTGGCTGCCGAACAGGGCCTTCCTTCATTCCGCGCTGCCCCTGGTGGTCAGCACACATCATAGCAAGCGTTCAAACTCCCAGTCTGCTGGTCAAACTCCCACAGGGACACTTTGCATATTAGCCTTTTATATAAATAGATATGTGTTTGTCTGTGTGTGTGTGTGTGTGTGTGTGTGTGTGTGTGTGTATTCCCCTTGAGCAAAATGAATTCTTATTTCATATAAAGGTTCTTAAATCCATAGATGTTTCTTCTAGTGTCCCTTTGATAGTCACTGTTTTTCCTGACATCCTCTGATTTCATAAACTGTGCCTTCTATAAGTGCTGATTGCTAAGCAGGAGATGAAGTTTATTCTTCATAATGTGCGGCATACTGAGCTGTGGTTTCTGTGAGTGGTCACTACCATAATCATCTTGCATTTCTAGAAAACCATCACTGTGTCCATTCTGTCCCAAGGTTCTGAATGCATCTGGCATCTTTAATAAATGCTTCAAACATTTCTGCAGTAATACACACTCTTTTCCCCCTCAACCATGGGGAAGTGAAAAAAATACGCTTGGGTCTGTTTCTCTGTGGAAGAACAAAAATAAATTCTGGAAGGAAATTTTGTCGGGTTATCATCTTTTTATTGTGGCATATATAGAACATCAGGGAGAATGGTACCTCAGATAAAGAAATGCAGTAGAGGACAATTAAGGTATTTTTCTAAGTACCTTATTATTGGTTGTTTTTGTCCCAAGTATAAAAAGCAAAAACAAAAACAAACAAACAAACAAACAAAAGTTATAGGCAGTTAGCTTTTCCAAGAAAGAGTTTTTGGAAGAGTCACTGTGATTTATGTTTTATGATTCACAGTATTATAGACTCATTCTGGAAAGGTTTCCTCCAGGCATGAGGAACTCCTAGTGAGCCCCCTGCTGAGGAGGTTCTGTGGAACTGCCCTGCAATAGGCCTGTTTCAATCATAGTCCTTGTCACTTTCCATCCCACTTCATGAGACAAATCCTGCCTCTGGCTGCCACATACACAATCTCCCTCTCTAGCTAGGATAGATCCTGCTATCACCTGTGGATTCCTGGCCTCAAGGCAGCCAGGCAAGAATGTTCTGAGGATCAAGTAGAACAACTGAAAATATTTTAAAGCCTTAAAAGTTTTGATATCATATTGTATTAAATCCCATTATGTCATATCAAATCATATTATATTATAATCTCCTATTTTGCACTACTAACCTTGCTCCAGCTCTTCTGGTGTCTCATCCTTAATATTGTGCCCCTACCCTAGGCATGATGGATGCTACCTGACTGTACCTATCTACCAGTAGGGAGCACTCTACACCTTATCCTAATTTGATTTTAGGACCCTGACCATCTGTTTCCTGAAGCATCTTCATTATTTGAGCAACTGAGGATGCTTAATAATGCATTTTGGAAGCATTTAAGAAGTCTACTGGGCTAACCTGCATTGTCTGATCTTAACTTATGATTATCTCTTACGCATTTCCAAAGATAAATCAGCCAGTGAATCAACATTGGCTGTTGTTAATTGTCATTAGAATGAAGCACTTACTTTGTATTTTATAGTTACACTAGAGCAGGGGTGGGCAACCCCTGGCACGCATGCCAAACATGGCACGCCAGTGACTTTTGCTGGCACACGAAACCCTCTTATAATCTTCCATTTACAATTTTTGTGAACATTTGAATGACTTAAATATTAAATTACAAGGAACTGGCAAGACACTTGATGTTATGTTTGGTTACATAAAGGCTTTTGAAAAGAAGACTGGAAGTCTTTAAGAGGGATGTGGATGGTGAGAGATTTAGATATTTCCCAAACCTCAAGAGGCACATCAAAGACCTCCCAAAAGATGACAGAACGGACTGTCAAAGCCTTAAAAAGCTGTTTATAAACATCATCGAGTCAACGATTGAGCAGTTCTTCTCAAGATTTGCGAAATTCAGAGAACTGGAAGAGACAGCAAAATTCATGAGGTTTCCAGACAGCATGAAACTGGAGGAACTAAACTTACAAATGTTTTCATGGATAGACATGGCTGACTTTGAAATGCAGTTGATTGAATTTCAGATTATCTAAATTTGGAAGCAGAAATTTATTGACCTTAGAGTTGACTTGGAAAACATTGGGGGAAAAAAGCGATTAGAGACAGGAGTACCAGAGAGAAGTGTCGAAAACGAACTATTGAGAACTTGGAATGCCATTCCAGAAAATTTTTTCTGTTTAAAAAACTTTGCAACAGCGTTACTCTCCATGTTTTCATCCACATACGCTTGTGAATCTTTGTTCTCAGTGATGACTTTTGTTAAGTCTCGTAATAGGAGTAGCCTGATGGATGAAGTAGTAGCTCGTGCATATCTCTGAAGGTCACGAAATATAAACCTGCTATAAAATCTGTCATCAGTGATGCAGCAGCGAAAGTCCCACTGATAATATCAAATGGAGTCATAAAGTTTTCTGGACTATCAGTGTACATGTATACATTAAAAAATAAATGTATTTTTCATCATCATATACTGTGTTTTTGTCGTTCGAATGAATTTTATTATTTCTTTAAGGTTCTTCACATACGTACACCTTAAGAGATATCAAGTAGGCATAACATGTTCTCAAAAAATTAGGGTTGGCACGCAGAAGAATTTTGAATCAGAGATTTTGCTGGTTTTGGCACGCACTCACAAAAAGGTTGCCCACCCCTGCACTAGGGGCTCGGTGCACGAATTCGTGCACATGTGGGGTCCAGCTGGCCCATTCTGATGGGGGCTGATGGGACTGGGCTGGCAGTGGGGGAGAGGATGCGGGAGGTTGGCTGGCCATCCCTGTTCCTGATTGAGGTGGGGGGGCCCAATCAGGGATTGGGCCAGCTGGGAGGGGGGGCCACCCCCCCAACTGGTCCAGTTGGGCCAGTACACGTCATAGCGACTGATCGTTCCGGCGTTTCAGTCACTTGGCTTTTGTATATATAGATACCTTAAACCATTCAGAGGTAAGTTACAGAAACCAGATTATAACTCTAGTAAGAAAACTGAACCCATCCAAAAATAATACCCTGCCATTCAATGTGATAAATATGTAGAGTATCTACCATGTGCACTGAACTGTGTTGGCACAGGGGACATGGTAGTGAGTTAAGACAGTTTCCATCCTTCTGGAGCTTACTGTGCAGCTAATCTAGAGCTAGATCTTGCTCACTGGGCATGTTATAACTCTTGGGGGTTGAGAGTTAAGTCTCTTTCCTGGTTGATAGCAAGACTTACAACTCAAAACTCAGCTTTTTGTAATGAATTCCTTATTTAAATTGTTAATTATTGATTATAGACTTTATGCTACAAATATAAGATCTTCCAATGTTCAGCCCTAAATTAGAAAGGTGAGATGCCCAATGGTGTGCTCACAAAGACCCTCAGGAGGTTTTCAGGAATTAAAACACTCACTCATCTTTAGTCAGAGTAAGTTCTGAGAATATTTTCATGCTTAATAAACTCCTTTCAGCTGGCTAGTCATGTTCCCTCGGAAGTGCTGATATATGCAAATTATCGGTGACTATTTGTCAAGGCCCAGGAATACAGTCTGTCAAAGATAACAACTGTAGTACATGCTGTCTTTTCCTTTGCACGAACATTTTATTATGAATTTTTTAAACATAAGAAAAGCTGAAAGAACTATGTAGTGATCACCCATGTATCTACCACCTAGATTTTAGAATTGTTAACAAGTTTGTGCTTTGTCATATATCTTCCCACCTATCTATTCATCAATCCATCTTACTTTTTATATATTTCAAAGTGAGTTTCAGGCATCAGTGATCTTAACACCTAAGCACTTCAGTGTGCATATCATTAACTAGAGTTCAATATTTCATTATAGTGTGAAGTACAAATCTTAAGTGTACCATTTATTGAATTTTGGCAAATGCTATCCCCCTGTAACTCAAATACCTGTCATGATATAGAACATTCCCTTCACTCCAGCAAATTCACCCATACTCTTCCTAGTCAATCCCTACCTCTCCCCTCAGAGGCAACCACTGTTGTGATTTTTTCCAACACAAGCTAGTTTTACTGTTTCTAAAACTTCATATAAATTGAACAAACTCTGTGTAAGGCTTCTTTCACTCGGCACAATACTTTTGAGGTCCATTTATGTTCTTGTATGCTTAGATCTTTTTATCGTTGAGTAGTATTCCAATGTATAGATGCACCCCATTTGTTTACCCACTCTCCTACTAATAGATATTGTGGTTATTTCCAGTTAATGAATGTTACGAATGAAGCTGTGATGAACACTTTTATATAAGTCCTTTGTGGATATGTTTCATTTCTCTTGAGTAAGAAGCTAAGAGGGGAATTGCTGGGTCACAAAGTAGGTGTATATTTAGTTTTATAAGAAACTGCCAGAACATTTTCCTAAGTGGTTGAACTATTGCACACTCCCATCAGCAAAGTATGAGAGCTCCAGTTGCTCTACATCTTCACCAACATTTTATGTTGCCAGTCTTCCTAGTTTTAGCCGTTCTGACAGATGTATAGTGATATCTTACTATGGTTCATTTTTCAAATCCCCAAAGGCTAATGATGTTGAGCAGTTTTTCATGTGCTACTGCCATTCATCTATCTTCTTTTTTGAAGTGTTTGTCCAAATGTTTTCCATTTTTATTGATTTGTTTGCCTTTATTATTTAGTAGCAGATTTTTAATGTTCTGTATATAAGTGTTTTGTCAGATATATGTTTTGTAAATATTTTCCCCATTGTGTGGCTGACCTCTCCATTTTCTTTTCTTTTTTTAAATATACTTTTATTGATTTCAGAGAGAGGAAGGGAGAGGGAGAGATAGAAACATCGATGAGAGGGAAACATGGATTGGCTGCCTCCTGCATGACCCCTACTGGGGACCAAGCCCGCAACCCAGGCATGAGCCCTGACCAGGAATCGAACTGGTGACCTCTGGGTGCATGGGTCGACACTCAACCACTGAGCCACACCAGCTGGTTGGCCTCATCAATTTTTAATAGAGTCTTTTGATGAGCAGAACTTTTAAATGTTGATAAAGACTAGTTTATCATTTTTAGTATCATGCCTATTTGCTATCTCCTATCTAAAAACCCTTCCTACCGTCAATAAATATATATATATCAATAAAGATATTCTCTTCTATCTTTTTCTAGAAGCTTTATAGTTTTAGCTTTTACATTTGGCTGTATGATCTATCAGAAATTAATTTTTGTGTATGATGAAGTTCATTTTTTTCATATAGATATACAATTGCTCCAGCACCGTTTGTTGAAAAGACTTTTTTTCCCCCTATTGAATTATCTTGGCATGTCTATCAAAAAGCAAATAACCATGTAAATCTGGGTTTTTATCTGGGCTCTCAATTCTGTTGCATTTATCTATTTATCTACTTTTATGCCAGTATCACACTATCTTGGTTAGTGTACCTTGATAGTAGGTTTTAAAGTAAAGTATTAAAGTCTTTAACTTTGTTCCCCTTTTTCAGATTGCTTTGGATAGTCTAGATACTTTTCATTTCAATATAAAATTTTAAACCAGCTTGTTAATTTTTACCAGACAAAGTATTGATGGGATTACTAGTAGAGCATCATTGAATCTATGACCAATTTCAGGAAAATTGATATTTTAACTACACTGAGTCTTCCCATCCAAACACATGGTATACTTCCCCACTTACTTAGTCTTCCTTAATTCTTTCAGCATTTCTTTATAGTTTTCAGCTGAGAGGTCTGTATATCTTTTAAGTTTTTATTCCTCCTTTTAAATATCTTTTTAAATTTTATTTTGTGTTTTTGACATTAATATTATAATAATGGAATTAATACTTTATTACTTCGTTTTCATTTTTAATGAGATTTTTAAATTTCATTTTTCATTGCTAATATATAGGTGTTACTGTTTTTTTACGTGGACCTTTTATCCTGACAACTTACTTTGTTCTAATTATCAATTCTAGTAATTATCTTTTACTTAGTTTATATTTCCTACTTAATTGTGCCATTGATAAGTAGAAGCAGTTTTTCTCTCTTTAAATCTATATGCCTTTTATTCATTTTTCTTACCTTATTGCACTGACTAGGATCTCTAAAACACTATTAAATATTAATGGTAAGGATGGAAATCCTTGCTTTATTCTTGATCTTAAGAAAAAATATTAAGAATTTCACCATTGACTATGATGTTAGCTGTAACTTTTTCATAGGTACTCTTTACTGGATTGAGAAATTTTCTTCTATTCCTATTTTGCTATTACTTATTATGAATGGATGTTTGACTTTGTTGTGTTTTTTCTGTATCTATAGAGATTATTGTATATTCTAGATTGCTAATATGATGAATTACAATGGTTGATTTTTTGCTAAGAACTTTTGGATTTAATATATATTATTTTTTAATGAAACTAGATAAAAAACTTAAAATCATTGTGTAGCTTGTCTGGCACTTCTGGAGCCACTTCAGATAGTACCTAGACAGGTAAAGCTTAAAGTACTTCCAAAACAGACTTCTCTGAAACATTGCAAACATCCATTTTCCCCCCTGTAGTCAAGCATTTAAATAGAAAATAGAGATCAGTCATATGCTTTATTAACAAAGTTTTAACATGATTTCATTTTGTTCTCCAGTAATTAACTAAAATTTGATCTAAATGTAAACCAACTGTTAAGCCATTATTCAGTAGTACAATTCAGTTGTTATATAACAAATTAGAAGACTATTTAACAAAGGTAAGAAAGTCTGTTCTTAAGAGAAACTAAGATGGCGGCATAGATAAACACCGGGAAATAGTCGCCTCCCACAACAATTGAAAAATATCCCAAAGGACGGAGCAAACATCGTCCAGAACAACAGGAAGGCTGGCTGAGTGTAATTTCTACAACTAGAAGAAAAGAAAAGCACGCTGAGAGCCAGAGGAGCTGCGGTGGCTGAGTGCAGAGGTACGGCGGCGGCTCGCGCGTGCGGAAAGGGGGTGGCACCTGAGGACGCGGCTGTCTTTTTGAATCACAAGCTCCCGACTGCTCTGAACTCCGGTTCCGGGAAGTCTCTGGGGACCCAGGACTCATACGGGGAGAGGCTGCTCTGTCAGGCGGCAGTGGGCGAACTTGAGGGCGGATTTCCCTCAGAGGTGCTTGCAGCCGTTACCGGGACACTGAGACGCGCGACTCCGGGCGCGGAGAATCAGCCATAGCTTCTTTCTCCGCCCTTTTGACTCCCTGAGACCCCGCCCCACCCAGGCTGCAGCAGAGGCTTTTGCATGTGAATGTACCTAACTACAGCCCAGCCAAGCAGACCCGGAACTTCCAAGAGAAGGCCCAAGGCCCCGCAGCGGCTTGCATTGCTTCACAGCTGAGCCTCTTCATGGCTCCGGCTGTGTGGCCTCAGGCAGGGGCTGAATTAGCACCTCCTTAGATCCAGGAGCCACTGTACCCAGTGGTCAGAGGGGGACCATTCTCCCACTTCAGACACAGCTGCTTCCCACAGCCAATTGGCCTGGAGGTCAATTCCTCCCAGTGATCCTACAACAACCAAGGCACCAAGAGTGCACCAAGAGTGTCCACCCCAGGTAACTGGGGAGGCTGAGCCACTGGGCCCTACAGGACACCTGGCACGCAGGGCCACTCTATCAACACAGGGAAGCAGCCAAAATGCGGAGACAAAGAAACAGGTCACAGTTGGCAGAAACGGAGGAGGGCAGACGACTGGACATAGAGTTCAAGGCCACGTTTATAAGGTTTGTCAAGAATTTTATGGAAACCGCCGATAAATTTAATGAATCCCTCAAGGAGTATAGTGAGACCATGGAGGACATGAAAAAGGACCAACTAGAAATTAAGCATACACTGACTGAAATAAAGAATAATTTACAGAGATCCAACAGCAGACAAGAGGATCCCAAGAATCAAGTCAAAGATTTGAAATACAAAGAAACAAAAAAATACCCAACCGAAAAAGAAAAAAGAAAAGAGATTCAAAAAATATGAAGATAGTGTAAGGAACCTCTGGGACAACTTCAAGCGTACCAACATCAGAATTATAGGGGTACCAGAAGGAGAGAGAGGGCAAGATATTGAAAACCTTTTTGAAGAAATAATGACAGAAAACTTCCCCCACCTGGTGAAAGAAATGGACTTACAAGTCCAGGAAGCGCAGAGAACCCCAAACAAAAGGAATCCAAAGAGGACCACACCAAGACACATCAGAATTAAAATGCCAAGAGCAAAAGATAAAGAGAGAATCTTAAAAGCAGCAAGAGAAAGACAGTCAGTTACCTACAAGGGAGTACCCATCCGACTGTCAGCTGATTTCTCAACAGAAACCATGCAGGCCAGAAGAGAGTGGCAAGAAATATTCAAAGAGATGAATAGAAAGAACCTGCAACCAAGATTACTTTATCCAGCAAAGCTATCATTCAGAATGGAAGGTCAGATAAAGAGCTTCACGGATAAGAAAAAGCTAAAGGAGTTCATCACCACCAAACCAGCATTATATGAAATTCTGAAAGGTATTCTTTAAGAAGAGGAAGAAGAAAAAGGAACTCTTACCATTTGCCACAGCATCGATGGAACTGGAGAGCGGATAAATACCACAAGATCTCACTTACTTGTGGAATATAATGAACAACATAAACTGATGAACAAGGACTGATCCAGAGACGGAGAGGCTTTGATTGGACTGTCGGGCCTTGGAGGGAAGGTAGGGGAGGGTGGGGGCAAGGGGAAAGATCAACCAAAGGACTTATATGCAAGCATATAGGCCTAACCAATGGACACGGACAACGGGGGGGTGAGGGGATGAGCGGGGGGGGGGGGGGGGTAGAGGGTACACATATGTAATATCTTAATCAATAAAAAAATATATATAAAAAAAAGAAAAGAAAGTCTGTTCTTAGTATGGAATCTTGAATATCTTGAAAGACTGTATTTCCTTAAAGAAATGTGCTTATATTACCACTTGAAAGAAATAGTAAAACCCAGAACTCATCAAAATAAAAAAATATAATCACTAGAAACATAGTCATAAGAGAAAAAACTCACTGGTCATAATGATCCACAGGATAAACAGAAGTCAGTGAACCAACGAATCTCAATCAAGTAGGAAGTGTTGAATAAGTTTACCAACATAAGGGGCATCTGTAGAATTATTTTTGGTTTTTTGTTTTCATATGTTTTATATTTACACTAAAGCTTCATGCACATACATGAAGAGGGGCCATTCTATCACACCGAGGTTTTTCAGTGGCACCTGAGCCTCACAGATTTCTGCCATGATTGGGACTTTTTTCTTTCTTGGGTCCTCTCTCCTTCCTATTTCTAAGACTTCTGTGTAGTCTTCCATCTGTCCTCCCTTTTCTCCTTTTACTACCTGCCATCTGTCTCCCCTGTGCCATGGGCATGCCACAACTTCTTGTGCTATCTGGTGACTCCCACAGGGGCTACTTTGCCTAGGGCAGCGGTTCTCAACCTGTGGGTCGCGACCCCTTTGGCGGTCGAACAACCCTTTCACAGGGGTCGCCTAAGACCATCCTACCTATCAGATATTTACATGACGATTCATAACAGTAGCAACATTACAGTTATGAAGTAGCAATGAAAATAATTTTATGGTTGGGGCTCACAACATGAGGAACTGTATTTAAAGGGCCAGAAGGTTGAGAACCACTGGCCTAGGGAGGTCTACGCCTACCAGAATTCTACTCAGGAAAACCTTTTAACTTTTGTTCCTCTGGAAGATATTGACATATATCATGAACAAGTTTTGCTTTTCTCAAAATCGGCATAGAGCTCTTCAGCATTCTTCATCATCCCCCCCCCCCTCATTATTTCAATCCACGGACACCTTATTTGAATATGATGCAACTAACAGTGGCAGTGGAATCAGACACTGAGGAAGAGACAACACACATAGACATTAACATGGCTTTGTCCTGGTAAGTGTTGGAGAGAGCGCAAGCCTTTGCATGGGGAGGCTTTGGGCAAGCTACATTGTTCTACAGTTTATCAGTAGATAACTTTTGCTGCCTCCTAGTCATTGTGTACTCCCAAGTGAAGAACCTTTGGCTGAGTGCTAGAAATATACATGCTCCACGTAAATGAAAAGTTATTAAACCAAGACTGCAGGGGAATGCAGAGGGATGCTCTGTTTGCAATTCCAGGGAGACACTTTAGAGCATACTTTTTAAAGCTTAACAAAAATACTTAAAATCTCACAGGGAAACAACCAGTCCCCAAGGATTTCGTGTAATAATGCACAAATTCTGCGAAGTGTTAAATCTGCATCTACCAGTGACTTGCCAAATGAATCAAATTACCTTAAAGTCAATTCAGTTGGTGAGAAGAGTTTAATGATATTCAAAACCTTCGTGGTCATAATTACCGATAAAGAGGGTCAGTCAGTTGAGAATTAATGTGAAAAGTGAATAGAATGAAATTCTGAATTAGGATATCAGAACGTGCATAAATTGTGGGAAAGGTGAACCATGAAAATAAAACTCATTTACCTTCATGTGGAAGGAGGAAATAAAAGAGGGTGTTTTGGAATTTGAACCTAGGGAAATTTTAAGGATTGGACAGAGTTAATGGGGAGAAAAGGAGAGAGGAGTTAAGAATGGACAGGAAAGCAAGTTAGAGAAAATCGATCATTATTTTTCCTTATACCTGCTTCTTTCATTTTTTAGTGTGCTGAGAACAGCTATTATAATTCCCTTACCACTTCCACCCACAAGATTCTTCTCCCTGATGTCATCTGTACACACACCTTTTATTTCTCTTCTGTATTTTTAAGGGAAGAGATATCATAGTGTATACATTATCCTTCTTGCTCAAAGAGATAATTGACTGTACAAAGCATTAGAAAAGAGAAAATGGAGATGAGCTCAAGTAAAATACATTTTCTTTTAATTCATCTTACCTTGCCCAGATGCCCTTTCTTAAAAGTTGAAAAGGTATTGTTTTATTAATGGGATTTACTTTAAATATTATTTTAAGATTTTTAATGGATGAAAACATCTTATTTATAATTAGCATTACCTGCTCACTGCATTATTATAAAAGGTATAGTAACTTTTAAAAAAAGTGATTGACTCAGTAAACAGATGTGGGCATGTTGGGTAAATGGTTATAAGACCCCCTCCCTAGCTGAGCACATGAATCCAATCTGTAGACCCCTAACAAGTGACTAGAGGACTTCTGGAGAAGTCAATAGGTATTTCTAGGAGCATGTGAACTGTTGAGCAGGCCCTTCTTTCAGATGTAGTCTGTTGAAAGATTGTATCCATGCTGTCCTCCAGTTTTGAGATATAAATTAGGAGTTTAGGATGTATAAGTGTGGAGGGAAAAAGAGAAAGACAGAAATGCCCTATTGTAATGCCAAAAATAATAAAGAGGGAAATGCTCATTGAGTTGTTCATTCGTTCATTCATTCATTCATTTAGTCTTTTTACTGAACATTTCCCATGTTACAGACACTGTGATATGCGTTTGTAATACAGAAATGAATATGAAGGTGTGCCATCAGGGAGGCACCTAGAAATGCAGAGATATCTATACCAACAAATGCAACAACATATTTTGAGTGCCACGATAGAAGGATATATAAAAGCATAGAGAGAGATGAGGTCAGAGATGTTTTTCAGAATAAAGTCTTACAACTGAATGAATGTCCAACTGCTTGGCAAAAGGAAGGAGGCAAAGGAGACAGGTACCGAAGCAAGCCTGGGCCACTTGTGGAAAGTACAAGAACGAAATTTAGCCAACAAGTCACATCACTTTAGAAGATGACAAGTCGGAGAAATAGGTAGGTTCCAAATTAAGGAAGCCCTCTCAAACTCTATCAAGAATGTGGACATTATCTACAAGGCATTTGGGAGTCCTGGAGGTTTTAAGCAGGAGTAATACAATCAGATTTGATAGTTTATAAAGATTACTTTGGTGGTAGGAAGTAGGACTCAAATATAAGATATTTTATTTTTACCAGAAATTAAACACTCAGCAATTGCATCATGAAAGTCATCTGAGTGACATGGAGGACAGGTCATAACACCACCACAGAGGGCAGAAGCCATTCTTTCAGATGGTCCCGTTGTCTCCGCCTAGGAGCTCAAAGGCTGTCTCCACTTCTGTTGCTTCTTCACACCTTGCTCAACAAATGTATTCATCCTCTGGTGGGCTCTAGAGATTGTGAGACAAAAATAACTCATCTTCTCTGCCCTCAAAGTATTCACTGGACCATCCCCATCAGTCTATCTGGAACCTGACATGACCCCTGAAGAATCATAATCTCATTCCTTCTCACATAGCCACATTTGACCTTTCCCTGCCCCTTCCCAACGTCAAACTCATTTGTTGCATTCACCATCTTCACATACAAAAGAGTGAGAAGACGCATTAGGAGTAGCAACAGTTCCATTTTGAGAATTGCCATGAAAGGAAGGGTGGGAGGGTTGAGGAAGACAGTTCTTAAGGTCTACTGTTGAATCAAAGCATTGTACACCAGTTTAAACATTTAACAAGCTGACTCTGCTATGCACAAGGTTGGTATATATGAACTTGAAAAAGTTCTGTGTATTACTCTGTCACTCAAGGAATCAAAACTGGTTCTGCAAATGATCAGGAGCAAGCCTTCCTAAGCTCCCCACGACTGCCGACAAGCGCTCTAGCCAGTTGCTGTGGCAGTCTCCATACATCAAACCATACCTTTCATTTTTATCACATGGGGTGCAGTCTCCCTGTCTAGGACCTTCTCAAGGCTCATAGAGGTGTGTAGTCAAGAGGTGCCAATGAAGACCTTCACTGTAAACTCCGGTTCCACGATAAGCCCATGACATATTTAAATATGTAAGTGATGTGTTGAGACAAATCACACAAATTTTCCTCAAAAACAGCAGCATTTTCATGAAGTAGTTTTCTCCATTTGTGACTTAAATTGCAGTATGACTGATGGGTAGCTAGAGGTCTAAGTGAGCATTTTTCAGCTCTTTGTCCAACCTGAAGTAGCAATAACAAAGAGTAATTCTGCATCTTTTTGGATCTTATTGAAAGTTGGGAAATTAAAATCACTCTGTTCATATTTGTTTGTTTCTAGATAGATTAATAGCACATGAATAACAAAATGTGGCTAATGACAGAAAGCTCATTGATCTGCTTTATACTTGCCTTTGGTAATCATATATCTACTGCTGTAGGGTGGAGGTTTCATTTAACTACCTGATCATGCAACCGAAGGTTTACACTAGTAGACTTGGCCAGCTTTCCTCCTATTAGCATCCCATGTTCATTGCCAGAAGATGAGTGGCTACACCTTTGAACTCCTTATTAGAGTGACTAATGAAAATCTAAATCATTATCTTTTTACATGTTCATCTTCCCCAAGTGACTAGGAGGGAATTGGTGACCCTGTCTTATTCATCTGCTTTATCCCCAAGCACTAACCCCTATGTCTGACCCCTTCCTGGGTGCTGAATGAGCATTTGTTGAACAACAGGAGCTCACAAATGCACTCTCTTCTCTTCCTCCCCACTGAAAGCAGCTGTAGTCATCTGCCTCACAGATAAACTGATGCAATGTCTCTTTCTAAGTCTCATAGCTATAGAACGATAAATGGATGTATAAGATTTCACAACAATACTACTTGGCCTAATAGGAATAACATTCTTTTATTAATTTGTATATACAGCATATTAAGGCATTTCTTTCTGTTTGAAGTTCTTTTTTGATAATTGTTCTTTCTTTTTGTCTTTGGCATACTACTTAATTCAATTCAGTTATTCTTTCTGTGAATATTCATTAAAGCTGCCTTTAGAGCCAACTACAAAATAAGGTTTCTGTTTCCACTCCTTACATTTCAAGCTTCGATACAATTGAATCATTAAACACTTTAGTTAAGACTTGCAGGTGCATCTTTAAATTGATCCCCCTTGATTAAAGCTAGTTTGTAGGCTTCTGATAATTCAGTCATACCAGAAAGAATTAAATGCTTATTATTCTCATTAGATTATTCCAGTCTATTCTACTATATAAATACACAAGTAGAGTCTGCCTCTGTTGAGATATGTGGTTTTAAAAAATGTGGTTACTCACTTGCATCAATTCAGAGGAAATGTAATCTTAATTAAAGTCTGAAATAGACTATATTTTAAGGAACTAGAATTATCTTTGCCAAAATTTTGACTAGAATTATTTTCTTTCAATCAATATGTAAAATTGCTTTGTATAGTGACAATATTGGTTTCTTCTCTTAAATAAGTAAACATTCTCCCACCTATGTCCACTTACTGTTTTTATAGATAACAGAGGAGAAAATTTTACTGTGGCTCCCATCTGAATGATCACAAGTTGAGAACTAGTGACCCAATAAATGAGTTATTACTATAGATTTCTACTAGTTTATGTGATTTTTAAATCCATTCATGTAGAATAACTATAATCACCATTAATTGTCTCTATTCCAGAAGTGTTTTTATATTTAATTCCTTTACATTTTCATTGGAATTAAACTTGGCCTTCAAGTTCCATTTTGGAACTTAATTTTCCTTGTAAGCATATTGAGTTTCTGGGACTGGCTATAATGGAGACAGAAGTAATAGGGCAGAGTAATGATGTTAGGTGGTCCTTTATTGGTCAATGAATCCTCTGTCCTCTCTGTATAGCAGTGGTTCTCAACCTTGGCTGCACATTAGAATCACCTGGGAATCTTTTTAAAATCCTGATTTCTGGGCCTCATCCTCCGGAAATTGTTTCTTTGTTACTAATGTTGTGGCCCCACCCCATAACAAACAAACAGAATTTCCGGAGGATGAGGCCCAGAAATCAGGATTTTAAAAAGATTCCTAGGTGATTCTAATGTGCAGCCAAGGTTGAGAACCACTGCTATACAGGAAGAGCTGCATTAGGCTTTGAGAGTGAAAGAACCCATCATGTATTTTATCCATTCCTTTCCTTGTTTGTTCAACCCACTTAGTATCTTATTGATGCCAGGGACTGTCATAGCAATGGGGATAGGAGAATGAGCCAAGCACGTATCACTGTCTAATGGGGAAACATCCACAATTTAACAAACACAGTGGGGAAGGTCCATGATTCAAATGTGCACCAGCATTAGGGAAACTTCACCGAGGAACCTAAACCAGGCTTCTCTTTGTGGCAGCAGTGGTAAGAAGGGGGCCAGAGACCTGGCCTCTCTAGTTTTCCCATGCAATCAACCACAGTGCCTCAGGTACCAGGCAAATGTCAGCAATGGCTGATGTGAGGCAGTTCTGAACTGTACTAGCTATAACTTCGTAAAAGCCCTAAAGCTCTAAAACCCAGACACCACCCGCGGAGTCCCTTGCCCTGCAACTGCAGGCCCTCGGAGCCCTTTGGCTCCATCCCAACCAGGGTTGTTGACTCCAGTCCTAGGCCAGGAGCCTCAGATAAGGACTTAGGCCTCTTGACCAGATGTCTGTGGATGGTACTAGTGCACCTGGTCATCCTCACCACTCTTTTATTTTGTGTTTAACCCTTAGAACTTAACCTGGGATACTCCTGGACCACTGACTCACAGGAAATATTGAGGAGTGGGAAGTATCTGAACTCAGAATAGAAGAATTCTTAAGTGGGTTTTAT
This sequence comes from Myotis nattereri, assembly GCF_964212035.1. Taxonomy (NCBI): domain Eukaryota; kingdom Metazoa; phylum Chordata; class Mammalia; order Chiroptera; family Vespertilionidae; genus Myotis; species Myotis nattereri. The sequence continues at coordinate 69,460,421 of NC_138086.1, forward strand.
CATCATAACATACTTCACTATTGAATACTTTCTGAGCTGGCTACTTTTTGAGAATTAATCCTTTTTTTTTTTTTTATTCAACAAATATTTATTGAGATCTAAGCCCTGTTCTGTGGAGAATACAAACAGGACTATAAAGAACTAGCATTAATTCTATATACTTTCCACATCACCAAGCTGATCTATGAATGAAAGATAATTGTCACGCAGGTTCTAATGGGACCTTTACTATTCAATTGAGCTATCACCATAGCCATTGGAGCCATCATTTTGATGGTGATGACAAAAAGTTTATGATTCATAATGCTTTCCACTTTCACACAACATTTCCAAACTATTATCACATTTTATCCTCACAGTGAAGAAGTAAATAATGCTGATAAAATCCTCTTTTTATCAATAAAGAATTAGAGGCACCTAAGACTGACTTAGTCACTTAGCTGGGAGTGAAGCCAGCAACAGAAAGTCCCATGCTTGAATAATGCTCATCAACTCCTAAGTGGCTGTACAATGTTATTTCATTTGTCCTTCAGTGTCCCTGTGAGTTGGAGTCACCATTCTTTTACAGATAAGGAACCTGAGGTACATAGAGGTGATATAGCTACCCAAGGGCACACCTATTCACATTCAGCTAAGAGGTATTAGGGCAGTGATGGCAAACCTTTTGAGCTCGGCGTGTCAACATTTTGAAAAACCCTAACTTAACTCTGGTGCCGTGTCACATATAGAAATTTTTTGACCTTTGCAACCATAGTAAAACAAAGACTTATATTTTTGATATTTATTTTATACATTTAAATGCCATTTAACAAAGAAAAATCAACCAATAAAATGATTTCGCGTGTCACCTCTGACACGCGTGTCATAGGTTCGCCATCACTGAATTAGGGGCTACTTTGGACCAGGCACTGTGTTGAGTGTATTCGTATGTAATGTCTTATCTCCTCACAATCTATGAGGTAGCTTACCGTTACCCATATTGGATGGAACAGTAAACCATTAATCACCCAGATCTCCATTTACTGGTAGTGGAGTCCATTCTTAAACTTCTTTCTAATGTTCTTTCCATTAAGCCAGAGATTCTGAGCCTTTTCCCCCTCTCAATCTATTTATTAGCAGAGCCACTTGTTCATTGATAATATCTATTCTTACACAACAGAGGTTTTTTTTCATTACAAAATTATTTTTGTTTCCCTAGGAGATATATCATATTCTGCTGAAAGGAGAAGGGGGAGGAAAGATGGCCATCCAGGAGAAAGGATAATTTAATTGAGAACTCATCTTCTCCCCAATTAGTAATTAAACTATATCTCTTCGCCTTATAGAAGTCTTTTTTACAAATCCAGCTTTATCTCTGTTTTATCCTTTTAACAAAAATTTATTTAGTACCTACAAGTGCCAAGTGTATTATAGGTATTGAAGATATAGCAATGAACAAAATCAATGAAGTTCCCATACTCATGAAGCATTTATTCCAGACAGTAATAAGTTTGCTGAATGAAAGTAAACATGATGATGAGACACACACAGGAGAGAGTCGCTGCTGGATAGTGTGATCAGGGAAGTCCTCTCTGAGGAGAAGCATTTAGATCAAGACCTGAATAGCAAAAAGCAGCCAGCTGTGCAAAGAGCTGGAATCAGGTCTTGGACACTTTTCTTGCCCACAGTGGGCACTGACACTGCTTTCCCTTATCCCACAAAAGTACCAAGCGCAAACTCAGCCTACTTGACTCCTAGCTTGAGCCAGAATGCCAAAAGCACCAGTCGGGCCTGGTCCTCGCCAGCCTCTCTCTATGCCAAATTCTGGGGCTGGCTCTGGTCCACATGACCTGGAATCACTGCCTGCCCTGTGCTTTGTCCCCTAGCTACCCAACTCAGAGGAGTACTTATTCCATCTTCAGCAAGGGTGAGGTCCTACACAGACAGAGCCCCTGACTCACATGAGAGTTGACTTTCAAAATGTCAGTCCTTTCAAAGCTGAAAAACATTTATATAAGCAGTTTTGCTTTATATAAACAGTTTGTCTTTGTTAAGGACCCACATTCTTTCCTTTTCCTGCCCTATGTGAGAAGACATATAAGCAGGAAACAAGGCAACTAGTAAAGTAGGTGGGTCCTGGAAGGTTCTGGAAAGCAACTTGGCTCACGATTCCTTGCTTTACATGACTATACCCCACGTCCTGTAACTTTAGAAATAAACGTGACTGGCAACTAGATTTCTATTCAATATTGATTACAGAGGGAGGCTGGCTGTGGGTAATTATAGTGAAATTCCCATAATTAAACCTCAAGGACACAGAATCAATGGTATTATGTTAGTAGAAGTGTTTCATATAAACCAATCACTGAAATAGATAGGTCTAGGACTTACATTGAATGGAAACCAAGTTTGTGTTTGTATAAAAGTGAATAATAACCTTTAAAACCTAACCTTGCCCTAACGATTTGGTTCAGTGGATTGAGCATCGGCCTGCAGACTGAAGGGTCCCAGATTCGATTTTGGTCAAGGGCATGTACCTTGGTTGCAGGCATTTCCCTGGTGGGAGGTGTGCAGAAGGCAGCTGATCAATGTTTCTCTCTCACTGATGTTTCTAACTCTCTATCCCTCTCCATTCCTTTCTGTAAAAAATCAATAAAATATATATTTTTGAAAAAACCCTAACCTTAAAGATCAGGTTAAAGAAGACATAGGACCCCTGGAGACTTTTTAAAAAATTAACATGTCTTTCTCCCCATGTAAAAAATGATGCTGCAGACCCTGGAGATATCACTCCTTTGACAATTGTCATCATACTCTGCCACTCATGGTCTGTGTTGGAAGAAAGAAAGTTTTGGAACCTACTGGAAGAGAGTTTCTACAAAGCCAACCTTGAAATAAATTGTAACTTGTAGAAGCTATCAGTTCAGGCTCGGAATTTGCACAGCCTTCGCTGATGACCCCAAGTTGGAATTAACACACTCCCACCCTTCCACAGCACTCGGTATGTTTACAGTGGCTCCTCTGTATTATGCTGCACTTACCTGTAATTCATGCTGTCTCTCCCATCTCAGTGTGAAGACAGACAGATGTCTTTCACTTTTATAGTCTCACAGTGCCATGTACAACGATGCTGAAGATTTGTTGAATAAAATTTGTATTCAGGCCCTGAGACATTTCCTAATTTTTTTTGTGTTGATGCGTCTGGTCAAAATTCTGAATTTCTAAGATAAGCTTCTCAAGTAAGGGTTGGACTATAAGCCCCGTTTATTCATTCTTTCAGCAGGCATTCATTCTCCTGTGCTATGCTGATCAGCTTACCTCTCAGAGATTTTCAAATACACACTTAAAAATAACATTTACCACTTTTGAAATCTGTATAAGTCCTGATGATTTAATTTTGAGATCTCTGTAACTTCAAGTGCTTAAATATCTAATTTGAATCTACCTGAGTTGGCAGAAACTCTGAAATAAGCTTTTCCTGGATAACAGAATGATCTGTGTTTGTCTCTGTGTTATGATTTTTTTTTTTTTTTTTTTTACTTTTAGGGAAAGCAAATAGCAAGGAAATCAAATTCCTGCAATAATGGGTTTTTCCAGTCAATTATTCAGCTGTCAAAGCTGCTGGGCCATGTGGAACTGGTTTCAAAACCATTCCACTGCCAGATGAATCTATCAGGGTTGTCAGTCTTTGGGGAGCCTGGGAATTGTTTCAAAATGGCCACAAAGGACCATCAGAACTAAATGTACTTTATTGGGAGAAAATAGTTATTTTCCTACTAGAAGTTACCACCATCTTCTTCATCCTTCAAGATTCTGAAATGACTCAATAAATACAGCTCTGTCCTTTTCAGCTGTCAAAAGAAGATATCTGTAACTAAATATTCAAGTAACCTCTGTTTGGGTAGTGTAAACACAACATCTATTTTTTTTTAATCCATAAAATAAGTTCTTCACTTTAAAATAAAGTTCTTAAGACTTTGATTGATGATTCTCAACCAAAAATAATGAGTTTTTCTTTGTTTCATAAGAACAATCCCTTAACCTCCCTCTCTTTTCTAATAATCTGAATTTGTGAAGAATTACCTTCTTACTAATAGAATAAAAGAAATGAAGTTTTCTCCTATTGAAGCATTGAGTAAAATGATCAGTTCTTCTCATTTTCAGTGACATCGGTTGGTATTTATTTTAATTTTTCTTATGACTATCTTATTGTCTTTAAGTCTTTCAAAATTATCCTCACTCATTACTGCTGTGGTAGTACAAATTTATAACTTAAGACTAGTAATGAATGAAAAATACTTTATCAATATGTAATTACAAATTGCACACACAAACATGCACATACACACATAGCAATTCCAAGATGTACTCTGATTTGTACATGCCAATAGTGAGATTATAAATTCACAAACATCAGTAAGTGGTAACTATCTACACTAATAAAAGACAAACATGCAAATTGACCGTACCTTCGCTGTGCCTTAAGCCATGCCCACCAGCCAATCAAAGCGACTATATGCAAATTAACCCAACCAAGATGGCAGCCGGCAGCCACGTAGCTGGAACAAGCAGGAGGCTTGGTTGTCCCAATGATGGAGGAAGCCAAGCTTCCCGCCTGCCACGGCCGGCTCTGAGCTCCACTTAAAGTGACAAAGTTTCAATTATAGAAGGCAAAGAAAACCCAGATACCTGCTTTCAGCGGGCCGTGGCCACGGAACTGGAGCGAGCAGGAGGCTTGGTTGCCCCTGGCAATGGAGGAAGCCCAGCTTCCCGCTCACTTAAGGCTACAAAGTTTCAATTATAAAAGGTAAATAAATCCCAGAATAAAAAAAGAAAAAGAAAAAAAGGAGAGGCTGGGAGCTTCCATCACTGGGGGGGCTTGGCCAGCCTGAAAACAGCCCTCAGCCCCTCACCCAGACTGGCCAGGAACCCCAATGGGGACCCCCCACCCTAAAGGGGGTGTAGCCAGCCTGCAAACAGCCATCAGCCCCTCATCCAGGCTGGCCAGGCACCCCAGTGGGGACCCCCACCCTGAAGGAGGTGTGACCAGCCTGAAAACAGCCATCATCCCCTCATCCAGGCTGGCCAGGCACCCCAGTGGGGACCCCCACCCTGATCCAGGACACCCTTCAGGGCAAACCAGCCGGCCCCCACCCGTGCACCAGGCCTCTCTCTAGTCTATATAATAAAAGGGTAATATGCAAATTGACCCTAACAGCAGAACGACTGGGAATGACTGGTCACTATGACACACACTGACCACCAGGGGGCAGACGCTCAATGCAGGAGCTGCCCCCTGGTGGTCAGTGCACTCCCACAGGGGGAGCTCTGCTCAGCCACAAGCCAGGCTGATGGCTGCCAGCACAACAGTGGTGGTGGCAGGAGCCTCTCCCGCCTTCTCAGCAGCACTAAGGATGTCCAACTGCAGCTTACATCTGCTCCCTGCTGGTAAGTGGACATCCCCCGAGGGCTGCCAGGCTGCCAGAGGGATATCTGACTGCCAGCTTGGGCCCGATCCCCCAGGGAGCAGGCCTAAGCCCCAGGTGGACATCCTCCGAGGGGTCCCAGACTGCAAGAGGGCATAGGCCGGGCTGAGGGACCCCCCCCGCCCCCGAGTGCACAAATTTTTGTGCACCGGGCCTCTAGTATATATATAAAAGGCTAATATGTACAGTGTCCCCGCAGGAGTTCAACTGGGAGATCAAGAGTTCTATTGCTCGCTATGACATGCGGCACAGAATGAAGGAAGGCCCTGGCCGGCAGCCGAAGGCCCTGATCGAACCTGATTGCCAGCCAGGCCTAGGGACCCTATCCATGCACGAATTTTGTACACCAGGCCTCTATTTTCTTATAAAAGCAATCTTTACTTTAAGAGTATCAAGTCACATTTTTGGTGATTCAGTTTACAGATAACTTTCAAGAACATCCCTGTTGCATAAAGCAGTGTTTACCACTGTTGACACCACTACAGAAAACACCCCAGACTTATTCCCATACTAAGAGGGCAGAAAAATTTAGTCCTTTGTGAAACTGGTGAGAACCAAAATGATAGTTTCTAAAAAAGAACCATCTTTAAAAATAGTGAAAAGTTACTGCAGATTTTGATAGGCTCTTATTTGTAAATATAGAGGTGTTGGTTAGAGCCAACCAAGAAGACACGTTTAAATTGCAGAACTTAAGAGCTGATGAAACCAGAAACTTGCAATATCAACCACACTCCTATCATCATTATCCTTCTTATTGATTGTATCACCTCAGTATGCTTGGCTCTTTGCCAGATAGTAGTGAGTGAGATTTAGAAGCAGAAAAAATAGAGATATCGGAAACACTATTGTTTTTACTTTTTTTTTTTTTTTTTTTTTTGCAAATTTATCATTTAGCCATGTCCACAGACAACTAGCTTTGTTTTTTGAACAGCTTGACAGGTGTCTGGGGCTGATTTGTTTTGACTCTGTTTTTGAAATGCCCCATTTTTTGTGAGCCTGGCTAATCATTTATCTTCTTTGCACCTCAGGTTTCTGTAAAAATGTAAAAAGGAGATATAATGATTTTACTGCTTCTGCCTGCCTCAAAGGGTTGGGAGGAAGCAGGAGGAGATCTATCTGATAAGGGGCTTTGAAAACCATAAAGTGCTGCACAAATGTACGGTGTCATTCTGATGTCTTCAGAAGAATTTTCTGCCTGACATGTTTCAAGTAATCCTGAAAGCTTAACCATGTGTAGAACCCTGTGTTCAGATCAGAGTGGCTGGTAAGTCTGCCAAAGGCTTTGCAAAACTCCCTGTGTGATGTTCCCTATGTCAACCATCACCATGTTCAGGTCTAGCAAGACTGAAAATTCAGGTCTCATTGCAGAGGGTTGGCACCCACAGGGTGACAAGCCTGATACCAAAGGCACCACGCCTGGCATTTAGGAGCATGTCCTCATTTCCTCGAGGTGAGAATGAGGAGTAAAAGAGACCGACACTGTTCTAGACATTGTGTCAGTACCATAGGCCTAGTTAGGACAACTCTGGCAGCAATCTGTTAAGAAAGTGGGTTCAAATCTAGACATGGTGATTAAGTCAGTCCAGTACAGAGTTTAAAAAGTGAATTCTGTTTGATTCACCCATGTGGGCAAGTTGCATACCCTCTTTGTGCTTTGGTCTTACGATTTGTAAAATGGAGATAGTAACCATGCACATCTAGTGGGGTTGTTTAAAGGATTAAATGAGGAAATAAAACACAACAGTGCCTGAAACATAGTAATCTGTCGATAGAAATTAGATGCAATTAGTTTTATTTTTCATTGTCTTAATTGAAATTTAAACTCTTACTTGTCTATCTATGATATAAATGTAAGCAATCACCCATATTATAGATGTAGAGAATCTTTTTCAGTAATTGGGGTAAGTCTTGAGATACATGCATAGATATTTTTTTTTAAAATAAATGAATTTCAAAAGAAATATTCTTTTTGGTTTAAGAAGTTGGACGCAAAAAGGGGTCTCAGCTTAAATGAGCGGGAAGAGGTACAGAATCACTGGTAATGAAAGTGATGCAGAGACTATAAAACCCCAGGAGAACAGTAAAGTACATTTAAAATGACAATATTTGTATTACACAGTGCCCATAAAACAGCTAAACATGCAGTTCTTGCCAAGCTTGTTGGCCATCATTTCCTACATTTGGCTGGTGAGCAAGGAAGACATCTGGAAAAATAGTTAAAACAAAACAGTGTCTAATTAGGTTTTAAATATTTTAGTTAAAAAGTACAGTAATTAAATAATGCAATTCTGAAGGGATACAAGGAAGTGACTGTTCTGGGGAGGCACAGTATTGCATTTTTAGACACTGCAAGTGGAGAGACACTTGGGGCTTATGAGGGAAGCATAATTATTTCTCCTTTAATTTTTCATTATGAAACTACTCAAACTAATACAAGTACCAAAAATAATAGAAGACGCCTTTTTCTTACAAATAACTTTAGCTAGACATATCAATATACTGCCTTGGTTTCTTCACATAGTTGTTGCTAAAACCAAAATTATATCCAATTATTATATTAGCTGGTCCCTATTCTAGTATTGATTCCTGTTGGCTGTGCTATTTCCTGTGACTAGCGATACAATACAGTAAATTAAAACTTGGGAGTAAATGTTGGATTCTGAATTGTAAATTAAAAATCCTCCCTATATCCTCAATCTTCTAAGAGACTCGCTAAATATTTGGGCATCTCTGATTGAATTAGTCAGGTTTTTTTTTTAATTGATTAAAACAAGGTCAATCCTCTACATTAGGTAGTATGATTTAAAGCTCCTTAGAGATTCTACTTAATATTTTCCTCATCAACTTGCCAATTCCCCATTGGTCAATGGATTCTGCTCACAATTCAATCCTATGGGGTCTGTATTAGTTTGGGCTCTCCAGAGGAAAAAACCAATAGGAGAGAGATATATAGATGTAGATGTAGATGTAGATGTAGATGTAGATGTAGATGTAGATGTAGATGTAGATGTAGATGTAGAGATAGAGATAGAGAGAGAGAGAGAGAGAGAGAGAGAGAGAGATAGAGATAGAGATATTTACTATAAGGAATTCATGACTGCCCTTCAGGGATGTCCCAGAAAGGAGCTGTAGCTATTGACTTCCAGATGATGCCTGCATATCAGTGAAGAGCCATCTCTAAACCCAGTTTAACTCTGCTGTTCCTCTGGCACGCCTCATGACACCATAGGTGCAGGCTGGGAGAGAGGAGGCAGTGTAGCAGGTGTGTGGGGGTGGGAGGACCATAGACATTTGGACCACTTTTTCATGTAACTCACTTATGCTTTCAGGGCCTGCACAAGCCCAACCACACATGTGGAGTGATGTTGTGCATGCCCAATTGTATTGCTTGACAGTGCACAGAACACCCAGTCATGGTGAGCAGCTCAGGTCACATGATAACCAGGTGGCCCATGTTTCAGCCCCTACTGCAAGTCCCCACTGTAAGGTCTGGCCTACATATCCAGGTTAGAACTGCCCTCAAAAGGAAAGTAGTTACCTGCAGAGAATGGCAGAGCTTTACGCCAAAATCCAAAAGGCCCGTGCTGTAATTCACCTATAGAGGCCTGCCAAGGGCTCCAAACAGCTTCTCTCTCTGCCACAGACTCTTCAAGCACCATTGGATCTGCTGGATCACACAGCCCAAGCAGGAGAGCAGCCTGGACCTGTTGCAGAGCCTTCTATTGTTCTCTGCCCCATTCAAAACAGCAGCTTTTGAGGTCACTCAGTAAATGGGCCAGAGTAATACACCCAAATGAGGAATAGTTGCATTGGTTGTAGAAGAGGCCAGATGCAACAACTTATTCTTCACCTGACAAGGTGAAGGGGTACCCCAACATGCCTCTCACTACTGGACCCCTGGATTTTCATTCAGGTGGGAGACCTCTAGATTTTTTTCCAGATTTGTTTCTCACCTTCTGTTACACAGAGGTCTTGGTAACAAGTCTACAATGGTTTGTATTACTTGCTCACTACATCTTTGCAACATATTTCATCAATGTAATGGACCAATGTGATACCTTATGGGAGAAAAAGGCAATTAGATCCCTGCAAACTAACCTAAGGCTGCAGAATTGATATACATCTGAAATGGGACAGTGAAAGTATATTGCTGGCTTGGTCAGTTGAAAGCAAACTGCTTTTGGTGGTCTCTACTAACAGATATCTAGGGGGAAAAAAGCATTGCCAGGTCAATGCTTTATACCAATTCTCAAGAAATGCATTAATTTTTCAAGCAATGAAGTATTGCCCTGGCAGCTGGAGCCACCACTTGGTTGAGCTTACAATAACCCAGTGTTATTCTCCAAGACACATCTGTCTTCTGCACAGGCAGATGTGATGGGAATCACCACCATTTGCATCTTTCAAATTTTTAATGATGGCACTAATCCTCCAGTCCCTCAGCCCAGCCTGCGGCTTCTTGTTTAGCTCAACTCAGAGAAGTTGGCAGTAAGGATAGTTGATGCAGCAAATGAAGAAAAGGAAGGGCAAGAAAGCAATAGAATCATCTTTGCTCAATCTTCCTCTTCCCAGGTTAAAATTAATTATAAGGAGAATAAGAAACATCAGGTCAAAAATAAGACAGTTGATTAAAAGCCAGAAAATAGTAGCATAAAAGAAATTTAGATGGGTTTCTATGTAGGAATAACAATAGAATTAGAGTAGTAACAAGTATGTCAGTTAAATTCCAATTTAGGTCCTTGAAAGAAAGAAGATACTACATAAGTGCTGTGGTTTGTATAATAGATAATACAATCCTGGTCTGCCTGTACACTTCAGGCTGGTGTGTGTAGGCTCTTAGATAACATGTCATCCACTTCTGACACAGCAGTTTGCCTACAGTAAGTTCTCCCACATTGACTTGGATGATTATCACAAAAACTACTTTTCTATTAGTAGGAAATGGTCCAATTCTGTGTGTTTTTTCTTTTGGAATTATGTGGGTAGGAAACATCAAATATGTTTAGAATTTCAAGACCAGAGATTAAGAATAGAGACGTTGTGGTCAAACCCAGTTTTCAATCCCAGGTCCTCCACCTACTAAATCTAGGACTTTAAACATGTTATTTAATCCACCTGAGCCTCAGTTTCCACATTTATAAACTCATGCTGATTAAAGCCATCTTTCAGGTGGTTGCAGATTTAATACAATGTGTCCAGTATTATCCTAATACCTCAATAAATAGTGATATGGATGGATGGCCAAGAAACAAAATCAAACAAAATAGTGAATGTTTCAAAAAGAAATGAGTGCATTTATGAATACCCAGGATTTGGAATAGAGAAGCCCTATGGATTTTAAGAGGGTACCACCACCTCTGTAATAGTTGCTAGTAGTTTTAGAAGTATTTGAATGCCCACATAATTTCCCTGGCTTCTAAAATTTGACTGTGAATTAAAATTCTTACAAAGAGCTCTTCAGAAAAGCTTCACAAGTTCCTGGGCTGAGCTTTAAACCTTCACACCTCTCAACTGATTAACTGTAATTGTGAGGTGGAGAGCTCTGAAGGATGATGGCACTGCTTTGCTCAGAGAGATTGACATTTCATTTTCCTAACTGCCTTTCCAAATGATTCTCTTCCTTCTACTCCACAGACTATCTGAGAATCCAAATGTTATGAATTAAGCTATGGCATTAATCATAGCTTCCTTGTTCCAGAATTTTTCATATCAGTGTTTCTCCATGCTACACTCAGCTCTCATGTTTATGACTAAGAGGTGGAATTGGAATAATTCACTTGGAAACAAATATGCAAAGAAATGTATTTAATAATCATAGCACTTGTAATGAAGGTTTCTCACTTATATGTAGAATCTAAAATTGTCAGACTTGTAACAAAGTAGAATGGTAGTTACCAAGGGCTTGGGAGTAGGGGAAATGGGGAGATGTTGGTCAAAGGGTACGAACTTTTAGTTATAAGATGAATAAGTTCTGGAGAAAATGTACAACACGGTGACTATCTATCTATATATAAAAGCCTAAGTGACTGTTATGACCTGATGACTGGACAACCGGGCGACCAGCTGGTAGCTATAACGCACACTGACCACCAGGGGGCAGATGCTCAATGCAGGAGCTGCCCCCCTAGTTGTCAGTGTGCTCCCACAGCCAGCCTCTCGTGGCCAGCCAACCTCCTGCGGTCCCTACCCCCAGCCGGCCAGCCCCAATTGGCCAGGAGGGACCCCGCCTCCCCCATGCACAAATTCATGCACTGGACCTCTAGTAATTAGTAATAATGTATTGTATACTTAAAATGTGTTAAGGAAGTAGATCTCAAGTTTTGTACGACACACAACAAAAAAGTAACTTACCTATAGTAAACCCTCAACTTTGCAGACCTCTATTTAATGGACTTTAGATTTAACCCACAAAATTTTCTGTCCATAATGTCATACGTGAAAATTAACACCCTACTAATTTTAAAATACTTTTAACCAAGATTTGCTTAAAATTAAATGAACAGGTATTTTTGTTATTAATTCACTCTTATTTTTAATAAATTTTAGCAAATAGGCCATATGTTGGGGAAAACACTGTAATAATTTCATCGACATAAATAAATATTACATATCTACAACTATAGTCTACATATTTAAACCCGAGTCACCACTCAGAAACAATGTTCAGCAAGTGATTCATACGTGATCACACTGCATTGCACATGGTAATTGATTCTATTGTCGTGTGGCGTGACTTTCTGTAGCAGTTGTAATTCGGGCCAGGGATGTTCCCATTTGTGATAAGCCACGCCCCACCCGTGTGCATTTGTTTACTCACAGTGACTGATGAATGCACCCATTTACTAAACCTATTCAGTATAAAATTAAAATTACAGTAATACATGTAGAAAACTTTTCTGTGAAATTGAACTTTTCATACATACTTACTTTTAATTACACAAACGTGTATATATAAGTAAAAACAGGCAAACTAACTAATTTGTCAACTTTTAACATACCCATTCAGAAAACCTACTTTGTTATATTATGGACTTTCAGCTTTAATGGACACCCCCTCACCTGAATTAGTCTCTTATATCGATGTTTAATGTATGTGAGGTGGTGGACATAGAAATCTTGAATGTGGTAATCATTTTACAATGTGTATGTATATCAAAACATCATGCTTTGCACCTTAAATAGTATATACAATTTTTATTTGTCAATCATACCTCCATCAGGTGCGGGTGTGGGGTGGGGAAGGAGTCAGTACAAAAAGATGCCAGAGCCCCAGACATTTTTAAAGCTCAGTGCCCGGGTGCAAACTCCACAGATCAGCTTAAGGCAGGTCTACTTAAAAGCAACTTGAGCTATTTAAGAAGAATTTTAAGAAGAACAAAAACTCTATTGCTTTAAATCCTAAAATTCTTTTCCTGTATAATTACAAATAGTCCTCAATGCCTTTTAATTGCTACTGTCAAGGAAAGAAATCAAGGGCTTGGAAAAGAATCAGCTTTTGAAATTAACTCTTCAGAACCTGTAGGATGATGAAAAGTGGTGATAAACAACAATTTATCCCTTCTTGCCTTGCACACCCCATCCCTAACACCAGCCTTCCCAGCCTCCACTTATCCCTAGATCATTTTCCTAGATATCTCCAACTTCAGATCTTGGCTTCATCATCACTTCCTCTGTGAAGTGTCCTCAACACTCTGCCACTCAAACTAGGTTAGAGTTGACAAGGGAAAATTGCACTAGACAAGTTAAACACACAAGGAAGACTTTATGTACGATTAGTACAATAGTGGGAAAAGGACTATGTTGAAAGAAAAGGGCTGAGAGTTTTTAAGCCCTGGGTGAGGTAATGGGAAAATACTGGAGAACATTAGAGGGGATGTTGGCCAATGAGATTAGGTCAACTGTGTTTGCTAATTGGCACTCAAATTAAGCTCCTGCACACAAATACAGAGAGAGAGAGAGAGAGAGAGAGAGAGAGAGAGAGAGAGAGAGAGAGAGAGAGAGACTGTCTTTCTGGATGATTATAACTTTAAAGGATGGCTCCCTGGTCCTTGAGAAAGATTTTCTGTTATAAAACTGGCAAGAGGTGGGGAAGAGATCTACATCTCAGAGGGGCAGAGAAAGAATGTGCAATTCCAAGTTTTCTAATGTATATGCTCTAAGAAAAGGGAGGCATCTTACATTTCCTTTATTTTTCCTAGATATAATTCATGTTCACATAATGCTAAACCATCCGGATACAAAGAGAAAATCTAATTAATGGACTTCTGTTTTTTTCTAGTTCATATCTAATGTCCAGCTATTTCCAGATGCCTTGAACACAGAGACACATAGCTATGAACAAATACTTTTAAATGAATGTTCTAACGTCATCCAAATGTCCTAATTTAAAGTAGCCCCACACCTCACTGCTCAATGGCTCAATAATGACTTCAAGCTGAGACTTTCGATTTATGGGGTTTTCTTTAATATATTCATGACAATAGTAATTCCCTAGTTTGTTGAGGACAAAATCTGAGTCCGTGATTGTGTATCTAGAGGAAATTTGCAATCTCTGCATGCTGTGTCTGTTACAATGCTTGCAGCTGACAAGTAACAGAAAACAAAGTATCTTAGGCCTTTTGCTTCAACAATAAGAAATCGATTTATCGCTCTGAGAACTCACGGATGGGGCACTTCCAGACTGGTTGAATCTGCAGCTTGACAGTATCATCACTGTTCATTTTTTTTGCTCTGCAGTTTTCCGGGTGTCTTCCTTGTCCTCAGAACCAAAAGATAACTGCCTCAGCTGCAGATATTGCGTGTTGAAGAGAAGGGACACCTTACTACAGGTTTGTTTTGATCGGCCAAGGAACCTTTCCCAGCAATCTTTCTATTATACCATACTATTTACTCATATGGCCTAAACCAGTCATTTGTGACAAGAATGAGACTATCATGAAATACAGAATAATCGGTATTTCCCTAGTCATATGCCCAAATGAAGCCAGGTTCTACCAGTCAAGGAAGGAGAGAATGCCTTTGGGAAGGTAACCACTAGGATATTCTGAAATCCCTACAGCTCATTCAATCATTTACTCATATGCAACCATGTTCTGAGTTCCTACTTTAGACCCTAGGGATAGAGCAGTGAGCACAACAAACAGCCCTGCCCACATTAAGCTACAGTCTCGAGGCCGAAACTATTTAAAAATAAAAACAGAAACAAAAAGCAAACAGTCAAAGAGATAAGTGCCATGGAAGGTGGTTCTGAGGGCAGTATGTATACATGCCTGTATAGGGGTGTAGGGAGCAGCTCGAGGGTCAAGCCTTGGGCTGACCTGTGGCAGGGCCACAAACAAGTCCCAGCCTGGAGGGCAGAGCTCTCCTAGCATAATTAAGCCTGACCTTGTAGCCCTCCCTAATTCCTTCCTAAGTAGCTAATGGGCTGTGGGAGGTGCAGCAAGTGTTGCCAAAACAAGAATATTTGTATACATGTTAATCTACCCTTGTTTTAATCAGACTATAAAATAAAGCATCGGCTTGCAGGCTGGGTCTTTTGTGTCCTCATCCAGGCATGGGAGATCCACTGAGCCCCAGCTGTATTGTCTTGTCTGTCTTTTCTTCAATCCTTCACCACCCCTCCTTAGGTTCACCCTTGGATGTGCTGGCGTGGCACAAGGGGGAAGGGGTAGGGGATATTATTATATTACATGGGGCATTTGGGGAAGGTATTACTGATAAGCTTTTATTTGAACAGAGTCTTGGTATGTAATTCTGTGTAAAATGAGAAGATATTGGATGGTTTGAACAGAGGAGTGATGTGATCTGACTTACATTTTTAGAAAATGGACTCTAGGTTGGTAAGAGCCATAGGTACATAGAAATGCCATTGTTATATTCCAGGTGTGAGGTGATGAAGAGCCTGGCCCATGATATTAGTGGAGGGGGTGAGAAGTGGTGGCATTCATGATACTTTTTTTAGATAGAGCAAACTGGATCTGCCAATGGAGGATTGGACATGGTGTGTGAGAAATAAAATGCAAGATGACTCCAGAGGCTTTGGGCTATGCAACCAGGACAGATTCACCATTAACTGAGATGAGGAGGATGTACTTGGGATCAGTCTCAGGAACAGAGACAGGTTTGTACTGAGCACTGGATTTAGCAACATTGGTGACCTTGACAAAGAGAAGAGTCTTTGTTGATAGAATGATGGAAATGGACATCTAATTTGGTAATGTTGGTAGTTGTTGTTTTGACAGGTATTCTATTTTTCCGAACCTCATGAACAATTCCAAAAGTCATTATTTTCTTATAGCCACCCATTTTATTCATTATTGTATCCCAGCACCTAGAAAAATGGATTTCAATATATGTTTGTTGATTGAATACATGGGTATTTCACAACAGGATTCCCAGGTAGGACTGTAAAAAGGATTATGTTCAGCCCTTGGTTATTAATGTTTTTCCTATAATCTCTTTCCATGCTCACTCCCTAAAACACCTGTTCCTTTTTTTAATATAGCCAGAGACTTTTTCACTCTGACTGCTTACTGGAGTATACAATACTTATTACTCTACTTTGATAGTATGCTTTATAACCATGAAAAAAAAAGTGAGGATAAAGAAAATCTCTTATGAAGAAAATATCATCAGGGCTTCAGTGAACAGGTACTTGATTAACAACCACCACCAACTTACACAGTGCTTACTACAGTCTTCACAGCACCTACTCATATAGTCCTTACCAGAGCCTTGTTGGAAGGTACTATTATTTTTTCCCCTGTTTTACAAATGAGAAAATTAAGGCAAGAAAGAGTAAGTGTCTTGCCTCAAGTTTCATGGCTGGTAAATGCCACAACCAAGATTCAAATCCAGGTAGTCTGGCTCTGGAGTTCACATTCTTTTCTTTTTTAAAGATATTTTTATTGATTTCAGAGGAAAAGGGGAGAGAGAAAGAATCATCAGTGATGAGAGAGAATCATTGATCAGCCACCTTTTGCACACCCCACACTGGGGATCAAGCCCACAACCCAAGCATGTGCCCTGACCTGGAATAGAACTGTGACCTCCTGGTTCATAGGTCTATACTCAACCACTGAGCCATGCTGGCCAGGCTGGAGTTCACGTCCTTAACGGCCAAGCTCTGCTGCCTCAATTTACCCAATTTTAAAGGCCCTACCTCTTCCATGGTCAACTGTGGTCTGAAAATATTAAATGGAAAATTTCAGAAATAAACAATGCATGAATTTTAAATTTTGTGCCATTCTGAGGAGCATGATGAAATCTCACATCATCCTGCTCTGTCCTGCCAGTGTATGATACTGTATTCACTCCCTACACATTACTCACTTAGATGTCTAAGTCATCAGATCACATATCCTAGTATCACAGTGCTTGTATTCAAGTAACCCTTATTTTACTTAATGATGGCCCCAAAATGCAAGAGTAGTGACTTTGGATATGCCATAAAGTACCTCCTTTAAATGAATAGGTATCTCTATATATAAAAGCCTAAGCGACCGGCCCACCAGCTGACCAGGCCAACCATCCAGTAGCTATGACATGCACTGACCACCAGGAGGCAAATGCTCAACACAGGAGTGGAAACCACAGGCATGGAAACATGGAACAGACTGATGAATCTCAGAGGGAGGAGGGGAAGAAAGAGGGTGGGAAGAGATTAACCAAAGATCTTATATGCATACTAGAGCTCGGTCCTTTGGCCTGGCCTGCAGGGACCAGGCCGAAACTGGCTCTCTGACATCCCCCAAGGGATCCCGGATTGTGAGGGACCCCACCAGTGCATGAATTCGTGCACCAGGCTTCTAGTATGTATATGAAAAAAAAACAGTATATGTAGGGTTCAGTGCTATCCATGGTTTCAGGCATTCACTGGAGGTCTTGAAACATATCCATTGTAGATAAGGGGGGCCACTGTGCATTCTTTGATCATCTTACTTTACATCTTCCCACTTCTTAATTAAAACCTTACGTGGGCTGTGTTATAGATCTGAATAACCTAAAGAGACATAATAGTTCTTTTAAAAATGGTTCTTGTTTCCAGGGAGAGTAACTCTATACTAGGATTTTGAAAGGGAAGAGTAGTGTAAAAATCACTAGATTCTGATTATTTGGTTGAAATGGGAAACTAGAAGATCCAGAAAGGTCACATGACTTACCTAGAAGATCCGGAAAGGTCACATGACTTAGCCAAAGTCTCCCAGCCCCTTAATGGTAGAGCTGGAACTAATATACATATATCTTGCCAGCTGCTTAGCTGAGTTTGGAGATGATACCTTAAGTTCAAGATACATGTAATGCCCTTTGCACTAACAGAGTAGCTCACTAGAATGTAGGGCAGGCCCCTTTGTAGCTTCTCAATTCATCTCCCACCTAGTAATTTTTCACTCAATGATCAAACAGAACCATTAGTTGTGATTATATCAGGAACATTGCTCAGGCTTGACACCATCTCTTTGGACTCCATGAGAAATGAGACAGCATGCCTTGTTCACTTTGACAAGTGGGAAAGTGGGAAAGCTTTCTAAAACTATACAAATTGATTTCTTTATATATAAATGACTTCAGTAAAAATAATATACAGTTTCTCATATGTTTTCTCATGCTTATTTCTGATACTATTTTTAGACCACAGTGTGGAAAATATCATTAATTCCATTGTTTTTCTTTATCCCTTCTCTGTTTTTCCATTATTTTTCACATATTCCTTTTACTGTGACTTATTTTTAAATGTCTAATATAATGCCACTGGCATTTTAAGGTTATATACAAGCTTATAGTTATAGTCCCTTTTTCTTTTTTTTAAATATATATTTTATTGATTTCAGAGGGAGAGAGATAGAAACATCAATGATGCGAGTCATTGATTGACTGCCTCCTCCATGCCCCCACTGGAGATCTAGCCTGCAACTGGGACATGTGCCCTGACCGGTGCTCAACCACTGAGCCACACTGGCTGAGCATAGTCCCATTTCCTTGTTTCAGAATTTTCTTGCCAGTGTTCATCATTTTTTTAATGTAATTCAATTAGAGATTTTATTATTTTTGAATAATTTGGGTGAGATATATTTGGTTAATAGGATAATATATATTGTTATAATTTATAGAATATTACATAGTTATTCAATCAAAGTCTGATATACCAATTTTCAAATCACTCAAATTACATATTCTTAACCAGTTAATTCTCATTAATTTATTCTTTAAATCAGAAAACATTCATTATTTGGATCAAGTAATGTTCTAGATGCTGGGAAAATAACAATGTCAAACTCCCCAAGGAGTAGAGCCAGACAAGTATCACTCAAGTCTCAGGATGAGGGTAAAAACACAGCATATAGGGGACTTTTACAGAAACCTGGGACCCAACCTTGGGAAATCAGAGAAGCAGGTGAATCTTGTTCACCCTAATTTGATTTTGAACGATTCAGAGAGCACTTTGGGGTGCTTTAGATTTGTTATTGGAAACAATTATTACTCTACTATAGATTTATAAAGGTGTTCATCAAGAATTTTAGGTGGAATGATGATGAACAAATCCTTTTATCTATAGAGATTATATTACATATTTTAAAATAATTGATTTCAGAGAGGCAAGGAGAGGGAGAGAGAGAAACATCAATGATGAGAAAGGATCATTGATTGGCTGCCTCCCCCATGCCCTCCAATGGGGACCAAGCCAGCAACCCGGGCTGCGCCTCAACCAGGAATCGAACCATGACCTCCTGGTTCATAGGTCTGTGCTCAGCCACTGAGCCACAGCAGCTGGGCTTCATATTTTGTTGCTGCTACCTCACCTTTGCTTCATTGTCAACGTGTACAGCTTTTGCTTTTCATTTTGACCATTTATCACTGCATGACAGTCTCTGCTTTTTTCCTCAAAAGCTGCAATTCTTTGAATACTTTCATAAATCAACATCCACTTCATTCCTACAGGAACTCTTTATCAGTGTTAATCCTGTCTAAGCTTCTAGGGTGGTCCTTTGTTCCACGCAGCAACTCTAGCCAAATGGAAATACTTTCTATCTTCAGTGCAGCACTTTTTTTCCTCCAGTGATTTTTTTACTCTAGGCACATAATGGCCCAGAGCTCTCTAACTCAGCATTGAAATGGCAGTAATTCCTGTGTATAGGAGCCCAGTCAGGGGGGCTATGATGAATAAGAAGGCTAAATGAAGTACCCAAATACCTTTCTGATAGCCACAGTACTGCTGCCGATAAAGACGTCCTGAGGTCATGACGGAGGCTGGCCTTCAATGACATGAGGTCAGGGAACTGTCTCATTTCCGTCCTCGCAGAGAAAGCCTTTTCCCCAACCTTTTACAGTATAAATCTCGGCCCCCCTTTAGGAAAACCTCCATCCCCTGTTCCCAGGAGTTGGCTCTGTTCAGGCATTTGTCCTATGCAATCCATGGGGCAAAATGAAGACTCAGATTTTCAAATTTCTTTACCTCCCAAATCTGTGGACCCATTTTCAGTCTCCAACCCTACCCATAAGCTCATGACACCTCTGCTGCCCATCCAAAAGTGGAATAAGATCTGGACCTGAAAATTAATTTTGTTGGCTCTTGCGGCTTACTTCAGGTGGGTTTTCCCTCTTCATGGATTAGTAGAAAACTCCAATGTTCTATGAGAGAGGTTTCACTGAACTAGCTTGCCACTCTAGAAACAAGCATAAGTATATTTTTGTGTATGGTCTTGCCTAAAAGCAGAATGCTAACATGCGATTTCCCAGACTGAACATATTTGTAAACTGAATTACTGCCCACTCCAGCAGACTCATACTGAAAAAAAGCAGCTGCAACTGGAATGAATGACAAAAACCACTAAGGAGTGAGCAATAGGGCCCCCCTCCCCCCTGAACTTCCAAACAGAGGTGCTGACATTGACACCTTTCCCTCCATGCTGCTGGAAGATCACTTAATCTTCTTACCATCTGTGAAGATAATGACAAACCAGGGAATTGTTATCTCTTTTGAAAGGCGATTGTAATTGGCTTTTTAATTGTACCTGTAACTAGGGAGATGCAGCGTGTACCCTTGGACTTCAGTCCTCTCCTTTTACCATAGAATTGTTGGAAGGAAGGAGGGCAGGAAGGGAGGACTCCTCCACTGATAAATAGAGATTACAAAACTTTAACTTGATGGCAACTTTGAGCCATAAATTTTTAGGTCTCCAAAGAATTCAACAAGCAAATAGGCCTCTCATGCCTAGTCCTTTGGTCTTTTATTAATCCACTAGGCACTGGAAGGTTAAATAAAGAATTGAATGCCACATTGCTCTATGAACAACTGCAAGATGTGAATCAGCAGTGTAGAGCCCCTTCTCTTTTATATATTGCATTAGAGGCCCGATGTATGAAATTGGTGCAAGAGCAGGCCTTCCTTCTTCCCCTGGCTGCCGGCACCAGCTTCCCTCTGGCATCGGGGACTGGGGCTTCCCTCGCAGTCCTGGCTTCATCCTGAAGGTCGTCTGGGTGGTCATCTGGAAGGATGTCCTGTCTAATTAGCATATTATGCTTTTATTATTATAGATATTGATGCAGAAAAAAGGAGAAAGGAAAAAAACACTATCATGGTCCACCCATCAAAAAATATTCTTCTCACCTTAGAAGATAAAACATATGTGTTTACAATTAATTAAAAGTCCATGATTTCTATTTATTGTGGCATAAACAATGAATCCTCTGAGTGTGATAGGTTGTTTCCAAAGATGTCTACAACATATCCCAAATTTTCCCAACAGCTTTATTGAGATATAATACACAAAATTAAAAAAATCACCTATTTAAAGGATATAATCCAATGGTTTTAGTATATTCACAAGTTGATTCACGAATCAATCACAATTGATTTTAGAAAATTTTCATTACTCTCCCCCAAAACCTCAAAGCATCACTCTCCCAATTCCATTCACTCTGCCCCACAACCCTAGGCAACCACTAACCTACTTTTTGTCTCTATACATTTCCCTAATCTGGCCATTTCATATAAATGGAATTGTACAATATATGTTCTTTAATGAGGGATTTCTTTCATTTAACACAATGGTTCATCCATGGTATTGCATGCACCAGTACTTTATTCCTTTTTAATGTCAAACAATTGTATGGATATATCACATTCTATTTATCCATTCATCAGTTAATGGACATTTGGGTTGCTTTCATTTTTTTTTTTTTTTTTGCTATTATGAATAATGCTACTCTGAACTTTCATTCACAAGGTTTTATGCAAATGTGTTTTCATTTCTCTTTGGTAGATACTTAGGAGTGGAATTGCTTAGGAGTGGCTGTATCATTTTACCTTCCCACCAACAGTGAATGAGGGTTCCAGTTTTTCCACATGCTCACCAATGCTTGTTATGGTCTGTCTTTTTTTCTTATAGCCACCTTTTGGGCGTGAGGTGTTCTCTCATCGTGGCTTTTGCTAGTATTTGCATTTCCTTCGTGGCTAAGAATGCTGAGCTTCTTTCCATGCATTTATTGGCCGTTTCTATATCTTCTTTGGAGACATGCCTATTGAAATTATTTGCCCATTTCAGCCTGCTTTCTTATGATTAAGCTGTAAGCGTCCTTCATGTTTCCCAGTTACCAATCAGACGTATGCCTAGCAAACATTTTCTCCTCCCTGTGCTCTTTGGCAATGTGATTCCGGCATTTCCCTTTCCATCTGGGCTGACCTTTTGTCTGTTAGATCAAGGATGTGTTGCCAACGTGACTCTGAGTAACTTCCGAATCTGTTTCTTAAGAGATCTTCAGGTTATGCCTTCAGATTTAGAAAAAGTTATTTTTCTTGAAATCTAACTGCCATAATGTGAGGAAGCCCAAACAGCCATGTGGAGAGATCCACTGGACGGAGACCGAGGCCCCTGGCCAACAGTTCCAACTGCGCTCCCAGAGAGAAAAGGATGGATGGATGGATGGATGGATGGATGGATGGATGGATGGATGATAATCTTTGAGAGATTATTTAGTGGTGGTGTCCCTTCAACTCAAAAAAAAACAAAACTCTGAAGCATTATAAAAAATGACAGGTTGGGATTTATAAATGGTATGCTTTTCTTCTTTCTCTAGTGGAAAAAGCTGATGTGCCTTTGGTTTATCATATAGGAGAGACCTTTATTTCCAGAGAATTCATTAAAGAGCAAAGGAGAATAAATCTGGGTTTAGGTATAAAAAGTACTTTCTGATCATGTGGGATGTTAAACATTGAGAGGATTTATAAGTTATAAGCATCATGCTTTCATCTCCTTAAAGACTATGAACAATTAAATATTCATCTATATTCTTCTCACTATTGTTTAGGTGACACCTGCCTGTGGTATGTAGAGAGCCCTTCCTGCTTCTAATTTTTAAAAACATCTCTGCAAATCATATATAGTCAAATAAACTCTTCACTGAGATGGTTTTTGCAGTAATTCTGCACCTGGATAGTTTAAAGTATTGTGAAATTATTTAAAAGACACCAATTAAATTGAATATGTTGTTGTCCTGCACCAAACAAAAAGTGTGAAAAGAAGGTGGCCATTTTGTATTAATTATGACATTTATTTGAAAACAATGACTGTAATTGCATTTGGCATTTTGGAACCTATCACAGAACACAGCCAGCTTAAACAACAAACTTACAAATTAGCCTTTTTGTTCTACACGCAAAGTGTGGCTCATCTCATTTCCACAGTATGTGAGACCCAAATCCTCCCATGAATGAGCAAAAACCAGGCAGCAGTAATAAACATGGCATTCCAGCAGAGAGAAGTAACACTTGGCAGTGTCTGTCTTCAAGGTGTCTACCACACCTCCCTTAATTCTTTACCTCTATATCTTATCTGTAAAGGAAAGATAAGGCCATAGTATCCTTTTAATCATTGGTCTTTCTGTTGAGACTAATATCACCAATCACTTGTGATATAAACCCTAGCTTCCCTTGCTCATTGTCTGTCCTCCACCTCCAAATTACAAACAGCTTTCAGTCACTGAGTGGTCAATGGCCCACTTCAAGAGGAAATTTTTACGAATTTGTGAACTCTACCCTGGAGGCTTTCAAGCACTAAATGTGAGTTTACCTACCAAATATAATCATGGTTAACCTCGCAAAGATGGCAATGTTTCAAATGTTTATGTGGTACTCACCTTATGAAACTCATCAAAGTTTCCAAAATAGAACCCCATCTAGCCAGCTGTCATCTTCCCTCCCAATGCCATGTCAGAGCCTATTTGCCTGGCAGGCCTTAATAATCTCCAATCTCACACTTGACATATACTCCATAAGAATAAACAACGCAATGCACTGTAGTTGTTTCTTTCATATAAATCAGATTAACATTATGGGGAGGACCCTCCAAACCCAGGTAATTTTTTCACTTTAATCAAAGCACACAGAGCTTCAGGGCCTAACATTTTAGACATGAGTGCCTGTTCTTTCCAAGATTGCTTCCCAGAGAAGTTGATGTGTGACTTATTATCAACCCCAAAGACGTTTAGGCTCTGAACATCAGACTTCCTGTCTCAAGAGTCCAACTCTTCAGTTATATGTGTTAATATGAGAGGCAGAAGATTTTCAACTTGCATTTTTTTCTTTTCCTTTTTAATTTTTTAGTTTCCCAAATAGGAATCTATAGTAAGCTGAATTGCTCTGATTTGCATAATGTCCTTTCTTTGTCTCTCATTTAAACACTTTAATACTTATGTTAATACTGAGCACTTTTATGGCCCTCTTTGTAGTGACCTCATGCCCTGACTCTAGTATACAAATCTATGTAATTTAGATTTTTGACATATGGATGCTGGACATTGTGAGGATACAAAAGAATTTTAGTTATTATGAAGCCTTGGTTGAGAACATATAGAAACTGAATTATTTAATTGATGGAAGACGGCTCCCACTGTTTTTTAACCAAAGTATGGAGTGTAAGCTGTTCTGGTGATGGAAGGGAGGACCTCTTCAGGAGGAACTAGAAGATACTGCAATAGCAGACAGATTTGGGGTGATCAGGCTTATCCACAAAGTTAGGTCTCCTCCTGGGCTGTTCTTCCAATGCAAAAACCCTCCTACTTTTGTTAGGTCCCTATGAAGATAAGATCCCTTTCATTATTTGTACTGAATAACGAACAAAGGAAAAAGAGTTCAGCACCTAAGACAGTTCCTTGCAAAGTATAGCTGCTCTGTGTTGAGAATCTAAGATTAGAACTCTGAATTTCTAAGATTTGATCCATGATCAAGCTGCCAAACTATACTGCCCCTAAGGCAGGATCCAAAGAAAGTACTTTTGACTCATTATGTGGTATTATAGGGAGAGTTATTAAAAATTATAACCTTCTCCTCTGCAGTTGACTGCTGCTCTTCTGATAAAAGGGTATCAGTAAATAACCGTAACCATGAATTAACCAAACCAGATGTCTGTCTTCCATTAAATGTCGTAAATTATGACCCTTTTCATCTTGAATCATCAAGATGAGCAGGGTCTCTAACATTCCTCTGGGGTCAGGAGAGCTGTGCCCACAGATAACTCTTGAGAGCCTTGGATGGAAAGACTTGGGAGAACAGACAGAGTGAAGCACAAGTCTAAGGTGTATGACAATAACAGCTGTTCTCTGTCCACTGACAATCAGATACGCGTGGCCCACTCCTGTTTGACATCAATGCTGGTAATTGTGCATGGGTATGGAATCTCGTTGGAGGTGATGCATTAGGTACATTACCAAGCAAGCCTTAAATGGAACAGTACTTTATTGCTGCAGCTATTACCCTACACTAAGCCTTCCCTGAACCACTGCCATATTCAGCTAAGATAAAGCACCAGAAATCAAAACACAGCACTTCCCTGGCATACATAATCCTCAGATACTGGCAAATCAAGCTGTAGAATTTGACAAGCAACAAAAATAAAATGCTCAGTGATTTTTTAAAATCTGATGATTTACAATGATCCTTTTATATTTACAAAATATATCTTGGGGAGGTTTCAGTTATGACATTAATAATATTTACTTTGAACCTGCTTGTGTTGTGGGAATACTAAATTTGGTAATAAGTTTCCCCTTGTTCTATCGGGTGAAAACTGTCACGGATCTTACTGCATGTGCAGAATTGCTAAATTATTACAACCAGTAGCAGAATTTTCTGACCATTGGAAATAAGTGGCAGTGTGTGTGTGTGTGTGTGTGTGTGTGTGTGTGTGTAGAGAGAGAAAAGGAGATTTATTGACTGATATTACTAAGATTCCTTAGAGCTAAATTTAGTTGGGGGGAGGTTTCAGTTAAAATTGTGTACCACTTTCATAGGATTTTCCTATGCAATTTTAATTAAAAGTTCTTTTTAAATACTTTCCCCAATTCTAGCCTCATTGATTAATAATGATGTCTTTGGACAGTTGAACCATAATTTTGGGAGGCTACACCTTAAGTGGGGAAGTTTCTTGGTGTCACGTATGAAGCAGATGTCTTGAATTTAGGGAATCAATGACTGTCCTCGGCACAAGTCACATCAACATTAACTTAAGATGGCTTGGAAATGTTCTTTGCCAAAGTGTCTGAGGATATTGCTAAATAAAATACCATCTATTCTTCGGTCAAATAAATTTGGGGGGGGGTTTGTTCTTTTAGTTTAACTGTAACACTACCACCAAATACATTTTATATGTGGTGCCGGCTGATGACCAGAAAAGTCCTTCTCTCCTTTACAGTCTCCTTGTTCTCCCTTATTTTGTCTGAAATATTAGACCTGTCTCACTTGCTGCCCTTTATATTCCTAGAAAGATGCTGTTGACATCACTGATGCTCATGTGCTTTCCCATGGTGATAAAGACGGATGAGGGGTCAGAAGCTCCCCACTCACTATGAATCTTCTAGAAAGTTAGCTGCTCCTGATCACTGGTCACACTTCTGCTTCTTTACTCTCCAGAATTTTGTGGTCCCACAGATCAAAATGATTCATTTTGCCTCTGAAGGCCACAAGCCAGGTTGATTAGCTTGCTACTTCTGCAGTATTTGTAGTGTAGGTAGCAACACCTTAGGTCTTCCTTAAGAAGTCTTCACCACATTTCTTTGCCTGCCTTTTCCATCTCCACATGGAAGCTGGTTAGCAGGCCTTCTGTTTTCTGTCATTGTACATTTCCAACCCTGTAGAGCTGATGCTGCTCGAAGCGTGGCTTCAGTGCTCATGCAGTGGCTATGTTCCAGCTCACTGCTCGTGACCCAGGCTTGCCAAATGATGCCTAAGAGGTGTTGAGAAAACTGTTTAAGAAGCTACTTTCCCTGGCCAGCATTGCTAAGTGGTCAGAGCATCGGTCCATGGACCAAAGGGTCACGGGTTTGATTCCTGGTCAATAGCACATACCTGGGTTGCAGGTTCAATCACTAGTTCTCACATCAATATTTCTATCTATTTTCTCCCTCTCTCTCTCTCTTTCCCCCTTCCTCCCTCCCTTCCAGTCTCTCTAAAAAATCATGAAAAAATGTCCTCAACTGAGGATTAAAAATAATAATAATAAATTTAAAAAGAAATTACCTATAGTGACTATAGCCAGCCTGTGTCCCAGACATATGAATACTTAAACATGGTCACTACTCTGTAACCTTTAGCTAATTCTTCACCTTGACACAGTGTTGATACCACCTTGATGGGGTTCACTCTGTCCATTACTCTTAAGTAGAAAATGTATAAACCACACCATGTGCATTTTTTAATGTCACTTATGCCTCAAGGGTATGGATATGTCTTTGTGCATTTTTATTTTCCTGCAGCAGTTGTCAGCACATCATTTGTCAGATGACTGACAAAGAACTGAAGCCTAGCTGTCCCTAGTGATTCAGTTAGCTCCAGCTAAGTAGGAAGCCTCCTGTGAACATAATGCCAGGTCCCTCCAGGACGACATATGGGAGAAATGAAAGACAAGGTCCCTGCTTTTGAGGAGTTGGTGATTTACTCTCAGAGTCACAACTGACTTATAAAAGGATTTTCAAACATTTAAAATGCATGCTTTATATTGCATGTGTACACCAAGGCCACAGAAGTGCCAAGGGCAGATACAGGACAAATGAGCAAATAGTATGCGATAAGGCTCATCTAGAAAGATTTTTTAGAGAAATTGAATATTAAGCCAGATGGTAGGACCTGTTCAGAAGAGGAAAACAAGCATTCAAGAGAGAGGTAATCACATGTGGAAAAGGCATGGGTGATTGTGAGAATAGAGGTGGCCTTGTGGAGGGCAGCATGCAGATTTGTCTGGGTAAAGAGTGCTGGCAGGAGGAAGATGGAAACTGAGATTTCTAAGATGGAGAGCATCAATGGGAGGCCAGGAACACCGTGCACAGGAGGTGGCTCTAGTAACTCAGCACCAGATGATGCTTGGCAGGCGTTGCTCCACTGTTTCGTTTTGCATTTGCAGACACTGTGGAGTTAGTTACCTACCTGATCTTTCACAGTTGGAGCCAGTTCTTTCTCATGGCCCTTGTGGACAGTCAAGGTACAACTAGGAGAGAAAAACCATATAGTAACTTGAACAGGGAGAGTTAAATATAAAGAATTACTATTTATAACAGGGGACATTGAAACAATAAGAGACTGGCTAATGAAAAAGTAAAGAGCTGTAAAGAAGAAAAGAAAATCATATATAAGGAATAGCCACTATCCTTAGAGCTTGGAATGTCCAAGAGAAGAGGTTCCTCCATCCCAACCTCAGGATTGAGTAGGAAGAGCAGTGACTCACTGGATGGCAGAAAGTCATGGTGGTGCCACAGTAGCTGAACTTGCTGGAAATCTGCCCTGGGGTGCCAGAAAAAGCTGTTTACAGGAGGTATCTCATCTCCTACAATATCTCTGCAACGCCCTTAGCTGACAAAGCTTCACAACATACTAGCTGACAAAGGATCTGTCTCAATTTTTGCAGAGCAGGTGATGAACTATGATTTGTAACTCAGGTAATAAATTAATGAATGACTGGGGCACCTTGACTTCTCATTTCTTGAGAGTTTACCAATATGCTCTTTTAAACCATATTGAACATGCTTTTTAAACTAGTCACTAGTGTCCTACCCACCCACCCAACTTCACCTTTTCCAGAGATCTTGATTGAGCCTTAGAAGAAGCTTGACCCATGATTGAGAATCAGTAGTCTAAACTAACATGCTTATATTCTATACTAGAGGCCCGGCACACGAAATTCATGCACTGGTACTGTCCCTAGGCCTGGCCTGCAATCAGAGCCATCTTCCCAGCTGCCCGCAGCCGCCCCCCCCCCCCCCCGCCAGCACCCATCCCTGTTCCCCGTTTACCATTGGGTGATCAGTGCCTGACAGCCAGGGGAAGGGACCAAGAGATGGTCATTGCACCTCATAGTGACTGGTCCAACAGTCGTTCTACCGTTAGGGTTAATTTGCATATTACCCTTTTATTATATAGGAAGACTATCAATCATCTCTACATACAAAGAATGGAGAAAGAATGGGTTTATCATTTTTTGTGAAAAAGTTGGGAGGAAGAAGGGATTAGTTTGCTGTAAATACACTATGACCATAATTTCATGTGACCCCTAAAAAACCACAAATGCAATCTTAGGATGCATTAGTAGGGTTCAGAACAATAGATACATTGACCTAGTTTTTATCTGCTCAGCTTTTGCTATGGCTAAATATTTCTTTCAGTTCCAGGCACCTCCTTTTAAAGAAAGACAGTGAAGTACTCCCGCACTTCCAAAATAGTATGACGAAGAGACTGAGAATGATGAAAGGACCTGAGGATTTTAGCCTGAAAAAAAGGAAGGCATAGACAAGACCCGGTTACAACCTTTATAAGTGCTTTCATATTGGAAGATAATTTAAACTTAGTCATGATCATCCCAGAAGGCAGAAGAGGGACCATCAGGACTAAGTTATGGGACAGAACCTGAGATCCAATCTAAGAAGGACTTTCCTTCTTCTTCTGGTTCTTTATAAGCTTCTATGAACAGGTCATGGTAGTCCTGCTTATCCTAATATTCCTTCAAAGAGACAGGCTCAAACATTGTATTTAACTCATCCTCTAAGTTATTTGTGCCTGATGACCAACATCTCTTTGAGGAAGAAAACAATGAATAACATCCCAGTCCTAGAGACTCAAATACTTAAATTCCTGAACATAATTAACTTGCATTGTACCATTACCAATACCATTGCTGGAATATGCTTTTCAAGGTATAGACAGTATTATTATAATAAAAGGAAAGGACTTGATGGTTCATTTTAAACTGTTATATGAATTCTTAGCATAAAGGTTATTACAGTCCTATAATGTGAAGCAATTTCTAATATATAACTATTATGAAATAACTTAATTGCATTTTACAAGGAAAACAATGACTATTTTATCAATGTTTTCTCAGAAACTTGATTCAATCCCTCTAGTTTTCCATACAGACAAACCTTTTAAATTAACTTATGGTTATATACAATGCAGGACACCAACACAGAGGTTAAATGATAGGGGTATAGATATGAAAACTATGAATATTATACAACTAATTGGATAGTCTCAATAATGCTTTGAGTACCTCTGATAAGTGCTTCTCAGTAAGTACAAAGGATTATGATGATGATGATGATGATGATGATGATGATGATGATGACTAGAGGCAATATTTAGTGCTGTGAGAGGCTTTTGAAACCTTCCTAACCCAGGCTAGTGCTTCTATTTTGGTCTCTTGAAAGTTATTCAGTTTCTCAATGTCAGATACTCTCTGGAAACATCAGTCAACCTTGAGTGGTAGTGAAACATTTAGAAGCATAATTTAGTGATTTGTCTTTCATTCCAAGTTCCTAGATTGTATTAAACAGTTACAACTTTCTAGGGAAAGAACATTCATTCCAGTCCACAAATGATAAATGAGCACCTTTCTTATGACAGGCATATTGCTTGTTTCTAAAACCAACCATAATTTGGAAATAAATGAGCCCACGTGTGGTGTCTGGTCAAGATGGCCACATAGGTAAATGCTGTACTTGCATACTCCAGCAACAACATTAACATTGCAACTAAACTAGAGACCAACCATCGTTCAGAACCGCCTGAAATCCTACAACTAAGGATATAAAGCAGAAGCCACACTGAGACTGGTAGGAGGTATAGAGAAGCAAAACAAGCTGGCCCCACCCCCACAATTGCTGGTTAAAATTGGAAGGGATATTTCAGCTACGGAGGTCCCCCTGAGGAAAGAGCTGCCTCATTCCCACATTAGGGCCCCGAGCCAAGGGATCCAGTGCCAAGAAAAGAAGTCCCCATAACTCTGGTTGTAAAAACCAGTACTGTGGCTGGGTGACACAGAGGGTTCTGGAGTCCCAGGGCTTCCTTTTAAAGGACCCACACACGGATTTACTAGGCCTCAGTCACTCCGCGTTCTAGCACTGGGGCAGCACCACACAAAGTGTCAGAGACATACAGGGAGCAACTGAATTGTCTGGCATTGTGGTGAGGGCTGAAGGAGTAGTCTCCTCTCCAACATAAGTGCTAGCAGAGGCCATTGTTTCTTTGCTGAGCCCTCCCCGCACAGAGCCTATAGGCTGTCACCAGACCTGAGTCTCCATCAACCTAACACTGTTAGCCCCACTCTGGTGATTGCCTGAGACCCCACCTCACCCAAATTTTAGGCCTACCCAAGCTGTTCCAATGGCTTTCTATACAAATGGCTGTCTTGGTTCATGCTGCAGACTTTCCTAAAATCTCTCTAACAAGCAGCATCAGGCTTCTGCATACCCCATGCCTCCTGCTAAGTGGCCCCAGGCTCAGCACTAGCAGCAGCCAGCCTTGGTTCACAGCTTGGACTCTCCCTGGCACATCTAAGCCCAGCACAAGTAGCAGCCATATGAAGATCTCTTTGTAGCTCATGCTGGGTAACCCTGGGCAGGGCTCAGGTGGAGGTTGACCTTGGCCTGCACATCCTGGAAGGCCTCAGAGGCAGCATACCTGGTGAACAGTTTCACACTATGATAGAGAACTATCAACCACCTCCATGAGTGACACACTCAAGGGGTGGATTCAGTGGACACCAGATCCCCACTGAAAAGAGTCCTGCTACATGTGGTTGGCCCGTGCACAGCAGATCCTCCACTGTTGATTATTGGCCTGGGATGAAATCCTTCCAATTGACATGCCAACAGCAATTAATGCTAAACTACAGTAGGAGAGTGCACACAGTCCACACAAAGGGGTTAGGTCCACCTGGAGCACTCAGCTCAGGTGAGCATGAAGGCTGCACCAATGGGCCCTACAGGACACCTGCTACATAAGGCCACTCTACCTAATACATAGACACAAACATCAGGAGACAGCCAAAATGAGAAGACAAAGAAATGTGTCCCAAATCAAAGAACAGAACAAAACTCCAGAGGAAAAAAAAAAACTAAAGATGGAAACAAGCAATCTACCTAATGCAGAACTCAAAACACAGGTTATAAGGATGCTCAATGATCCTAGTGAAAACTTCAATAAAGAGATAGAAAACAGCCATAGTTGGTTTGGCTCAGTAGATAGAGTGTCAGCCCATTGACTGAAGGGTCTTGGGTTCAATTCTGGTCAAGGGCACGTACCTCAGTAGTGGGCTCCATCCCCAGTCCTGGTCAGGATGGATGTGGGAGGCAAGCAATCAGTGTGTCTCTATTACACTGATGTTTCTCTCTCTGTGTCTCTCCCCCTCCCTTTCACTCTCTAAAAAATCAATGGATCAATGGAAAAATATCCTCATTTGAGGACTAACAAAAAAAAAAAAACTAACAAAAAAGAGATGGGAAACATAAAAAAGGATATAGAAATATAAAAAAGAACCGGTCAGAAATGAAGAACACAATAACTAAAATGAAGAATACATTATAGGAAATCAACAGTAGACTGGATGAAACAGAAGATCAAATCAGTGATTTGGAATATTCAGAAGCAGAAAACATCCAATCAGAACAGCAAAAAGAAAAAAGAATTCCAAAATATGAAGATAGTTTAAGGAGCCTCTGTGACAACTTCAGTCATACCAATATTCACATCATGGGGGTGCTGGAGGGAGAAGTGAGAGCAAGGAATTGAACACTTATTTGAAGAAATAATAACAGAAAAGTTCTCTAACTTGATGAAGGAAAAAGACACACAAGTCAGGAAGTGCAGAGAGACCCAAACAAGATGCACACAAAGAGGCCCACACCAAGACACATCATAATTAAAATAGCAAAGATAAAATACAAAGAGAGAATCTTAAAAGCCACAAGAAAAAAAGCAGTTAGTTACCTCCAAAGGAGTTCCCACAAAATTGCCACTTGATTTCTCAACAGATACTTTGCAGGCCTTTGAAGGGATTGGCACAAAATATTCTAAGTAATGAAAAGCAAGGACCTACAACCAAGATTACTCAGCAAAGCTATCATTTAGAATTAAAGGACAGATAAAGAAATTCCCAGACAAGAAAAAGCTAAAGGAGTTCATAACCACCAAACCAGTACTACAAGAAATGTTAAAGGGTCTTCTTTAAGAAGGGGGGGGGAATAAAAACATACGTATGAATAATAAAATGGCAGTAAATGCATATCTATCATCAATTACTTTAAATGCAAATGGATTAAATCTCCAATCAAAAGACATAGGTGGCTGAATTGATAACAAAACAAGATCATTATATATGCTGTCTACAAGAGACTCACTTCAAATGAAAGACACATACTGATTGAAAGTAAAGGGATGGAAAAACATATTTCATGTAAATGGAGACAAACAAACAAAAAAACTGGTGTAGCCATATTTATACTAAACAAAATAGTCTTTAAAACAAAGGCTATAGGAAGAGATAAAGAAGGATACAACAATTCCATTTCTGGGTATTTATAAAAATAAAACTCAAAACAATTAAGTCGAAAGACATATGCATTCATATGTTTATTGCACTGTTGTTTTCAAATAGCCAAGATGTAGGAGCATCCTAAGTGTCCATCGTGAATGGATAAAGAAGTGGTGTCTATATACAATGGACTATGACTCAGCCATAAAAAATAATGCAATCTTGCCATCTGCAACAAGATGGATGGACCTAGAGAGTATTGTGCTGAGTGAAGTAAGTCAGATAGAGAAAGACAGATGCCAGATGACTTCACTTATATGTAGACTCTAAGAAACAAAATAAATGAACAAGCAGAACAGAAACAGATCCATAAATGCAGAGAACATATTGATGGTTGCTAGATGGGAGGGGGAATGGGGGAATGGGTTCAAAGGGTAAAGGAATTTAGAAGTTCAGAGTGGTTGTTCCAGAATGGTCACGAGGATATAAAGTACAGTATAGGAAATGTAATCTATAATATTCTAATCACTATGTATGGTGTCAGATGGATACTAGATTTATCAGAGCGATCACTTAGAAAGTTATATAAATGTCTAATCACAGGGTTGTACACCTAACACTAATATAATATTGTATATCAACTGTAATTGAAAAATAAGAAATCATTTAAAAAGAAAAATAGCAGCCTACCTGTGGCCTTTCCATAGAGCAATGACAAGTGGCCTCTATGCCTCATCAGTTTGGCTAAATGTTACAGCCAAAATGAACCAGGAATAACATTGTTTGTATGAGGATAGAACCACTTAAGATTACTGTCTTTTAGAGCTTTCTTCATAAAGCTTGATGTTATGAGTAACCACATGTTCATTATAATATGGTAATGAGGGATCATTTTTCAATATGAATAATTTGTTATTATGTTACATAATTGCATTAGTGGAGGCTATTTGTCTTTTTAATTTTTCCTAAATGTAAAAGTTCTCACTTGGGAAGAATTTGCCATCTGTACATATTCATCTTTATTAAAGTTATTGCTAAAGTTGTCAACATTAAGCTGACTTATTTCAATATGGGGTATCTATATTTTTCTCCCTACCTACCTTCCACCCATTTCTCTGGCACCAACCTTGTAGGTCCAGCCCGCTTGTGACACCCAACAGCTGGTGTTGGATATAAAGACTACGTTGGTAGTATCAACCACCCATGCTACTCACTTACATAGTTCAGTGATTCTAATACTGCACTGGTTAAGCACCATGATCATCCTAAACTTGTATAACAATATATAAGAAATATCTGTGTGTCCTCATTGATGTCTTCATTTTCTGCAGTAGGTATGTCTAACAGCTGATAAACATTTTTTTCACAAAATATGTGGTCACTATGTGCATTGGTCAGCTCAAGCTGCCATAACAAATACCATAGACTGGGTGGTTAAACAACAGAAATTTATTTCCTCAGTTCTGGGGCCTGGAAGTGTGAGATCAAGATGTCAGTATGGTCAGATTTAGGTCCTGGTTAGGGTTCTCTTCCTGGCTTGTAAATAGCCTTTACTCTGTGTGTGTGTCCTTACATGGTGGAGATAGAGTTCCGGTGTCTTTCCTCTTCTTATAGAGGCGCCAGCCCTATTGGATTAGGGTGCCCCCCTATTACCTCATTTAACAGTTATCACCTCCTCACAGGCCCTATCTCTAAATACAGTCCTATTGGGGACTAGGAATTCAACATGTGAATTTTGTTGGGGGTTGGGGGGTTGAGGACACAATTCAGTCCATAGAGCTATGTCTTCAGGATTTTTAAACTATTAACCTGGAGAGTGCCAGGTACTGTGCCAAAAACTTTACACATATTCACTTAATCGTTACTACAACTCTCACTTTAGTAATAATATAGAGAAATTAAGGTGAAAGAGGTTAAGTAAGTTTCCAAGATGAGAAAGCTAGGAAAACTAGCTCAGATTCAAACCCAAGTCCTTCAAACCTCAGACTTATGCTCTTTTCAGCTATACCATATTGCCTTAGAAAACACTTTGTCAACATTTTTGTGAGTCCATATAAAATGAGCAAACAACCTATTAGACTAGCATTCTATTCAATGAGTTGAACAGCTGTTTTGACACATTCATACAGACTGTTTGAGTAAGTGTATGCTCTGATCTTTTTATCTTATAACTTATGCCCCTTCTCTCAAAACACACACACACACACACACACACACACACACACACACACTCCAAGTGAAGGCAACAGAGAGAACAAAAGCAAAAGCACAAACTTCCTCTTGAATTGAACAAAGAGGTACATACCATCCCAAATCATAATATATGGAAAGAGAAAGCAAATAGGAGAATGGTAAATAACTTATCCAATGAGTGGAGTTGATCCTATATACCACAGGTAAGGGAGATACCAAGCAAAGGAAAGTTCTCTTTTGTGGAACTTTTAAGGAGCCTTAGGAATTGGAGACATTGAGCACCACAGGAGAAGAAAGGCTGTGGCTGAAAAGAGGGAAGGGTATTTGAAAGACTATGTAAGGACTAGATAGAACCTCTCAGAATTTTACCTCCACCCTGGGCAATCATGAGACAGATCTACCCCCACTTCCATAGAAAATAAAGTTTTATGCCCTGAAAAAAAAATGACTAGGGGACACCAGGAACCAAGGAAGAAAGAGGATTGGGCTTTAAATAGGGCAATTAAGTGAAACTCTGTGGGTGAACAGTGAGACTCTCACTGTCTTCTTCCCTTCCCCACTCCAGTATGCTCGTATCCAGAATCCTACCTCCTAAGCAGAAGATTGTAGGTTTCTTCTCTGAAGAAACTGAACTACATCAAAGAACTACAGGTCCTGAAATCTGGATATTCTTTCCACAAATGCCAGCTGGACATTTAGTTGCCCTACAGTAAGCCCTTTAGTACACCTTCCTACCTATACACAGAGAACTTCCAAGCATCTTTTTGTGCCTCGCTCTTTAATATACAGTGGGACCTTGACTTATGAGTGTCCCAACTAACGAGTTTTTTGAGATACCAGCTGTCTCTCGGCCAATTTTTTGCATTGAGTTGATAGAGTAATTTGAGTTAACGAGCTCCTTAACGAGCTTGGTCTCGGAACAAATTAAACTCGTAAGTCAAGGCCCCACTGTAAATGGATAGATAGAAAATGATCATGTGATATTTGGAGACTCCAACATGAGATTCAGAAACTAAAACAAATAAACAAAAAGCAGAGCCCATGGGGAAACAGAAATAGGATAGAACAAAATCAAATCTCAAAAAAATTATAATTCAAATGCTCAAAAGCTAAAAGAAGCACACAACAATAATACTATGCTATATGTTTTTTTAAGGGAACAATAAAGATTAAGGAAGAACACTTGAATATTTAAAATTGTCTAGCCAAATAATTTTTTTCAAGTAAGCATCTCCCAGAATATAGAACATGAAAGGGACAGACAATATGGGGGTGGGAGAGGTAAGAAAATAGAGTATCAGTCTAGAATGCCCAACATCCACCTGATAGAAATTATAGAAAGAGAGAACTTAAAAGAGAGCGAGGAAGGTATTTTTAAAGAAATAAAAGAGAATTTCCTAAGACAGGGTGATATTAATTTCTAGTTTGAAAAGGCTACCAAGTACTCAGATAATGAATGAAGATAGATATAATCCAAAATACATCATAATGAAATTTTAGAACACCAGGGAGAAAAAGAAGGTGCCAAAAAGCTTCTGGAGAGAACAAATGGACAAAATTTAAAGGTAAAGGAATAAAAGAGTATTGGGCCCAGCTGGCATGGCTCAGTGGTTGAGCATCGATCTATAAATCAGGAGGTCATGGTTCAATTCCCAGTCTGGGCATATGCCTGGGTTGCAGGCTCAATCCCCTATGTGGGGGATGCAGGAGGCAGCTGATCAATGATTCTCTCTCATTGATGTTTCTATCTCCCTCTTCCTTCCTCTCTGAAATGAGAAAATAATTTTTTTAAAGAGTATTGGAGTTCTTAATAGAAACATTGGAACTTGGAAGACAATAGATCAATGACTTCAAACTATTAAAAGAAAATACGTTGTCTTTAACTGATAATTCTGTATCCAGCCAGACTAACATAAACAGGAAGGTAGAAAAATGCCTTCTCAGTCATGCAAGCGAAAAAAAAATTTAC
The DNA here is from genome assembly GCF_964212035.1 of Myotis nattereri. NCBI lineage: Eukaryota > Metazoa > Chordata > Mammalia > Chiroptera > Vespertilionidae > Myotis > Myotis nattereri. The sequence goes on from NC_138086.1 coordinate 69,497,839, forward strand.
TTAAGTGCACCATTACTCAGGAAGTCACAGAACCAAAGGAGTGAACCAAGAGAAGAAGACAAGTGGAGATCAAATACAGGAAGGAGATGAAGGAAGCCTCCAGTGTGAGAGTGAAAAGAAGGCCCAGCCTGGCAGCTCTGTTCCAGGCCAGCACAGCCAGTCAACACTGGAGCAGAAAACCAGAGGGCCTAGGAGGCATGTCTCCGGGGGAGAAACAGACCAATACATTAAAGGACAAGTGCGACGCTGTAGAATTTCATACTGAGAGACGTTTTATTTAATTTATCTATTTTTATTTTATCAAATTTATTGGGGTGACATTGATTAATAGGGTCACTTAGGTTTCACGTGTACATTTCTATGAGACAGCATCTGTATGTCGCATTGTGTGCCCATCACCCTACATCAAATTATCTTCCTTCACCATATATTTGTCATTTATATGAGAGGCATTTTATAGAGCTGTTGGAGGTTGTGGGGAAGACTTAATCAGATGTTCAAAAAAAATGAGTGCATTAAAAAGTCAATTATTAACTCTAGGAACAATAAAATGTAATTCAAGAAGGGAAATGGCATCATATCAACTTTCTGACTCAGCAGTGAATAATCCTTATATACTCATTGTAATGAAAGCACTGAATATGTATGGACCTAACCAAATTGGAAGTATAATTATATTAGGAGGAAAGGAAGAATATTCACTTGTCATAAAGAAAATTAAACCTCTTTACTGATGAGTGTCTAAAACAAATGCATTGAAGTAGCAGAAGATGTATATTACTTAGAAATACAGAAGTTAATGCCAAAAGAAATAGCTCCAACCTTTGAGGTGTAGGGAAAAGATAAGGCGGGATACAAAAACTGCTATTTTTTATTATAAGACTTGGAGTACTGTTTGACTTTTTAAAGTATTTGTACATGTAATATATTTATTAAAGTAATATTTGATTTATTTGAAAAGTGTATAAAATTCTCATTTCATATACAAGGCAATATTTGAGGATGGGATGGAATGTTTTTCAAGCAGTGCAATGGAAACTGTCATTTGGGTCTTGGAAGGAGACCAAGAACCACACACATCAGTGATTAAAATTTACTTATCTATATGCCAAGTTCAGGTGGGTTGTCATTTTAATTAACATTTATAAAACCACTGACATAAAATAATTACTCAAAACTGTACATTTGGAAATGTACTTGAATTTTCCATATGTCAGAACTCCTTATTCTATGATATTTTTGCAGTTTTAAGGTGTTGGGGAAAATATTTTAGATTATAAATAGGCTGATGGCCAATGAGCCTCATTCATAATGTCCGGCACCAGCATCTGTCATGCAGTCTCTCCTCTCTCCTCTCCAGCATAGTTGGAGAACTTGCCATTTATAAATTACATGGGGCTTTCTATAGAAACAGAGTTCTTAAGAATTGTACATTTATAAGGAGCAGTATAGATATGAATTCCAAAGAAAAGTATGTCCTAAATAATGAAAATTTGAACAATTATCTTAAGCACTTAATAGTTAACTCTTGATTAATCCTGCAAATGGGGGAAGCAATTGCCCAGATAATCTAAAACATTGAATGAAAAAATATTTATGGTTGGTTTTGAACCATAGTACATGATTTTATATGCATATTTATTTACCCCTTATATGCTACTTCCTAAGGTAGACTCATATAAAAGACCTGTTCTCCCAAGAGAACATATCCTGTGGGTAGGGAAGCAAGAAGTAAGGCAAACTAGGTTGAAAGTAGGACAGGAAATAAGTAAGAGTATTCAACTGTGTTTTGGTACCACATTATTTCTGAGTCAGTCTATCTTGTTCCCAAGTAGGATGCCAAATAACTTGAGCAGAATCAAAAGTGGTAAAAGTTTGAATGTCAAATTAAACCATGTGTTACTTTTGGTCACCAGCAATGCACATGATAGAGAAAGGTGGCAATATCAGACTTTACATCATCAACCAATGAGTTAAATTAGCTTCACTTGAATGCGACCATGCTACTCCTTCCCTTAATGCACCGTGGAAAATATAACATGCTCAGTAAATTATGTAGAGAGGATAATTTTGTTATTAAAAGAGGATCTGGCTGATCGCTCATGGAATAATTATCTCTCAGTAAGTAGCCTCCATTTGTTCCATTTTCATTTGAGGTTGTCAATCAATTTTGACAGAGAACTACAAGGCAAACAAAAGCTTTATTTGAGGGTCTTTTAGGAATTGCAATTTTGGAGGCACGGATTTGAGTAGAAACTCCAACTCTGAGGGGGAAAGAGACAGAGTTAATAAAGACAGAAAAAGAGGAGCTTAAGAGATCAACCAATGGACTTGTATGCATGCATATAAGCATAACCAATGGGCATAAACACTGGGGAGGGGGTGTGAGGGCATGTGCCAAGGGGTGGGGGAGGCTGGGGGGAGGTTAATGGAGAGGGGGGAAGGAGACATATGTACTACTATTTGTAATACTTTAAACAATAAAAATAAAAAATTGAAGAAGAAAAAGAAAAAGGGGAGCTTCCAAGGGGGTTACACAAGTTGCTTTCAAAGAACTGTGATTGGTGCTGGTGAGCAGACTTAACTATGCAAAACATGATTAATTGCTTATTTCTATTGCTAGGTGAAGATGTTATTTTTTTAATACTGTGTTCAGTGATGCAGAGCCAGTTCCAGGATCTGTATTAGGATATAGTCATTTGGTATAGCCCAATTCAAAATTTCAGTTTCACATGAAGGGAGAGTGTTAGCTCAACTTCTCAGAGGCCTCCTAGTTCCGTTTTAGATTTCTCTCTTGACAATACCTACTTTATTTTGCTCTTTTTCTTTCACAAGGTAAACTTAGGAATCAGAACTGGTTTATTCTGGAGAGCAGGTAGTATCCAAGTTACTTCTCTTTCTTAACAGTTTCCTTTAAGTAAAATATGAGATGGTTTCTTTGGTGGCTAAACCACTCCTTTTTACTGATGTACCTATGGTTTTAGTGACAAAAGCCTTAAATTGAGTGGGGAAAGCTTTATATTAAAGGATAAATAAATGGGAGAAATTATAAAATCCCAATGTTAAAATATTTACAACTATTCGTTCATATCCTCAGAAGATTGGCTTCTAACAGAACTTTCTCTTATTTTCAATGATGCACTTTTTTTTTTATTGAGACATAATTAACATGCAATACTGTGATTATCAGAGCTTTTCTATTATTTACATTTTTTTACAAAAAGACTTCCTGGGCCCTGTCAGGTGTGGCTCCGTTAGTTGGGTGTCATCCAGTGCACCTAAAGGTTATTGGTTCGATTCCAGTCAGGGCACGGGTTTCAGGCTGGATCCCTGTGCGGGGGCATGCAGGAGGCAGCCACGTGATGCTTCGCTCTCGCATCGATGTTTCTCTCTTTAAAAATCAGTAAAAATATTTTTAAAAAGACTTCCTCATGAACATGATAGGTATCAGTTTATCTGCACCTTATTACATTAAACAATGTTTTTCAAGTAATACATAAATAATGAGAAACAGCCAAAATTTGATAACCAGACATAACAACATAGACTCTACAAATAATAAATATTTTGGTTATTGCTCTTAAAGATTGCTTGGAAGCAATATTTAAATTGCTTCACACGGAGATTTTTCTGCTGGCCCATAACTTTAATTTCACAAATTGATTTTCTATTCCTCCCCTAGAGTAATCTAGGATAGAGACCATGGTATAAAATATGGTAGAGAACATATGGTAGACAAAATATGCTATAGAACAAACATAAGTAAGGATGTTTCCAACTGCAAAGTTTCATTTTACTCCTCCCTTTAATTTCCAGAGCCTAGTACATTTCATCTTCACAAAAGAAAGCCTCTCACTTATGAAATTTCTCTCTTCTTTCTCCTTGTTAGTCATAGGTAGAGGGTTTGTTTCCCTCCGTGTGGAAAGAAAAGCCACTTTTTACCCTCCTCCCACATCCTTTCCCGTAACCTGGGCCCCCACTCTCCCATGTGGGGCGTGACAGGAGAGGATTGGAGAGCAGCATGTTCCCATCTGCTGCCAGACCTGATTGTGACATCTGGTGGGAGTCTCGGCACTGACGGTCTCCCCTTTACCAGCTGGCATTCTGAATGCTACAGGATTACCCAGCTATCACCTGGCACCTGCCTCTTAAGCTCTTGTTTTTAAAATCTTATAACACACAGTGATTTCCCTCCGTAATTTTCTCCAGGTCTATGAAGTTAAAAGCGTATCTCCTTTTTAACCTCACTTCAGTGATATTTAGCTAAGGGTGTGTTTAGTTCATGACTTATTAGTTCTTTTGTCTTAGATATGTTCCCAAAAAAACAGCTTCCAGAAGGGGCATGAATGTCGCAGGATCTGAAGTCTGAACTTCAGATACAACTGGCTCATCAGGGAAGCATTTACCCATAAACCTCTTCTGTGGTAGAGCCGTGGCTTCATCTGGCTCTGTCTGCAGGCGAGCAGCTCCCCTGGCCTCATTTCTTTCTGACTCCCTTCTCTGTTCCTGCGAAGGAAATAAAAAAGGAACATACGTGATAGCGTCTCTCAGCCTTCCTGCAGCCTCCGTAGCCTCCGTAGCCTCCGTTTTCTTATTTGTAACATTTTTACTTCATATCGTTTCTCTTATGATTGCTTGAGACAACCCATAATATTATGTGTTGTTGTTACGCTCTGTTATAGGTGGAATCATATACATTCTGGATACATTATTATCCCGTCCGTTATGATTCTTTTGTATAGATTTTCTTGAAACGTCCCTAGGTAAGTGTACGTTTATTCTGCAGTCTCCAGGGTAAAGCTAGAGCAGTAGGAGGAGCTGAATGCCCTGTGGAGAGCTGGAGGTAAGCAGTGCTTCATCTTGATTGCACCCTGGAATCACCTGAGAGCTTTACAAACTATTGATTCCCAGGCCCCATCCCCAGAGCTATTCAATTACTGGGCCTGGGACACAGCCTGGGCCTTTGAAAAGCTTCCCAGATGATTCTCATGGGCAACCAAGGCTAAAAACGACTGTTTTTGTTTAAATTTAAGCCACCCGCGCAAAATCTATTGGGCAGGGGCTGGGGCTGGGGGTTTAATCTTCAGTGAACAGCTTCCTCAGTGCAGCGCACAGCCCATTCACAACGGAACTCTCCACCCTTTGTGGAAAGAATTGCAAAGATTTTTTTGGCTGGCTATGGAACTGTGATCTTACCCATGAGAAATTCTGAGAAGTCCATTAATGAGCCCCTATACGTGAACATAGTTCAAATCCCAGGGTCATTAATGGATGTCAGCTACTGGTTCTCTACTAGGAGACTGTAGCCACTGATAAAACATTTCCCAGTGTTTAATTAATAGTAGTCAAAATAACGTATTGATTTTACAGAATAATCAAAACACTAATTACCAAGGTCCTCCTTTCTCACCAGAGAAATGTTTCACTGATGCGTCATAAATTACAACGGCAGTTTCTCAGCTGTTCTGAGAGACTCGGAGACCTGTCTGTAGAATGATCAGTTCTGTGGCTGTGGATGCAAGCTTCATGCACTTCCCACATCCTCTCATCCAGAAGAACTCTTGTTGAAACACCAACCCACGCTCACCCTGCCAACACTGTGAGAGTTCCTTACTGACTTTCCTTAACCCATCAGTTTCCAAGGAACCTCTTTTTTACACACTGCCTGTAACAATGGCATAAAATAGTTTTGGGTGATTATAAGAAAGCTGACACACAAGAAAAAGCATGGATTAATTCGCAGCGCCTATGCCCACTCTTGGGAAAGCAACGTCTAGAATCAGTTGTAATAAAACTGGATTAGTAGCATTTTCTTCTTTTGCCAAGCTGGGCACTTTATGGTGACCAAGGCTGAGTTATTTTGGTAGAAAGGGTCCTTGATATCTGATAGTGTGTGACCTCCAGCAGAAGTAATGGCTTTATCCTTGGCCGTGGCAGCCCAGGTCAGAGCTGTGAGAAAGGCCTGGGGCAGCCTCCCCTCCCTCCCAGTGCCTGCTGCTCCCTCTGGGACATTCTCTCTCCCCCTCCCCTAACTCCCACGTGTCTATCATCTATCACCGTGGTTTCCCAGCCCTGGCTGCATAAGAATCACCTGGAGGAGCTTTTAAATTATAGAGGCCCAAGCTCCATGGCAGATCAATAAAATGAAACAAAACAAAACAAAAACTCTGGGTATTGATGGTTTTTAAAAGCTTCCACAAGGTTTTGATATGTAGTGAGTGTTGGAAACCACTCACCTGGGTCTCTTGTCCATCACCCACTCCTCTCCACCCCCCTGCCTATCCACCTTCCCTCCACAAGACCTTGTCTCAGCTCTGATCTCGCTATAAGACGGTTCGCACCATAACAAAGAGGCAGTCACCCAGGTTTTTCCATTGGATCTAGATTCTCCCTGTTGCCTTGCCCATGCGGACACAGCCTGTGCTTTGCTGCTTCCATACCTGCAGAGCAACCCCAGTTACTCCTCTTTTCGAAAAGGAAAGCAGGGCCCAAAAAATGAATTACGAGCAAAACTGGGACACGGTGCATGGTGTGCGTATAATCCAGACCTTAGTGAATGGAATTCGTGTTTGAAGCAAGAGCTGCGGCGCAGAAACACCCCTCGGCCTATCGTGCTCGGCAGAGGTGACTGTCGGAGGATGAGAAGTCCCAAAGGTACGGCAAAGGCTTCTTTTGCAACATACTTGGCTTTCAACATTTTTTTCTAACATATTTTGTCAATCAACTCCATTACATTTCAAGGTAAATATGGTGTGCACACCTGAAAAATGGAATCACGTATTTGTTTGGAAGAAAATATAGACCTGCAAAGCTCTTACTAATATTGAACAGTTACGCCCATGGCATAATTTCTGTATTTAAAGTTCAGGCGTTTGAAACCGTTTTCTGTTTCATTTGGCCCCATTTCTCAAGACGTAAGCCAATTCCTAATAAGCAGCTCTCCAGCAGAGCACAGTGTACCTGGTGTCCAGATTCCAATCTGGGCCTTCCCACCCAGCCAGGGGCCGGCGGGCACTGCCTCTCCAGGAAGTACATGGTAATTCTCAAACGCAGGCCTACTCTTCGGCCCCAACTCTCCCATCGGAGAACTGCTCAGGGAAGCGTGGCAGCCCCAGCTGGGAAAGCGTGGGCCAGCTTTGACAGTGAGTTGCTTAAACTTTCCCATGGCTTCTTGTGAGGCAGCATCAGGGTTTGAGGCGGGGGAGCTCCCAGGTGGTGCCTCAGGTTCTGGGTTTAAATCTTGACTTTCTCAAAACTGTGAGCAGGCAATTTACTTGGCATACTTGTGCCTCAGCGTCCACATTATAAAATAGGATGGGCTCGTTGTGGGGATTGACTGAGAGAGTGTTTTAAGTGCTCAAATTCAATACGCGGTAAGCATGTAATAAGTGTTCGTTGTTGCTATCGTTAGGTATTTAAGAGCATTTCTCAATTTGGAAGGTTTTAAAGGGTGTTTTTTTCCATATTATTATGGAATTAAGATAGATCACTTTACATGGAGGCATTGACTGGCTGTATTAATTTACTTTTGGTTGCTAGGAACAAAAATCAACTCTGGCTCTCTTAAGCAACTTGAATTATTACAAGGATACAAAGAGGTTTAATAGAATCCACGGACAGGAAGGCAGCCTGGAAAGGGCTAACGCCAGGGACCTCTCTGCAATCCCTGTCTTTGCTCTCATTTCATTCTCTGTGCATCTGCTTCCATCTTCTCTAAGCCAGCTTTTTCTCCTCCTCAAACATAGAGCCGAGCTTAGCTGCCAACAGGTCCAGCCACCAAAAGAAACAAAATTGTTTTCTCAATCCCAACTCTAAACTTCTAGGTACAGGTGTCAGATTTTGTAATGTCCAATCACTGAGGCCAGGGTGAAGCAATGTTTTATAAAATGATCATTGAGCACCTACCAATGTGTATGGGTGAGGGGACGTGAAGAGCCACAAAGGAAACGTTGAGAAGGGTCATTAAGCAACTTGGAAGACACAGCTAAATCTGTAGTTTCAATGATCATGGTTCATGTTATGAACCAACTATATTGTAAGGAGAAAATATTTTCCATTTTAATCAAATACAACCCCTTAGAACTTGAACTTTTCTTTTTTTTTTATTTTTTTTTTTAAATTTATTGCTTAAAGTATTACAAAGGGTATTACATATGTGTCCATTTTATCCCCCCGCCCTAGACAGTCCCCTAGCCTCCCCTATCCCCCAATGTCTTATGTCCACTGGTTATGCTTATATGCATGCATACAAGTCCTTTAGTTGATCTCTTACCCCCCTACCTCCTGCCCCCCAACCCTCCCCAGCCTTCCCGCTGCAGTTTGACAATCTGTTTGAGGCAGCTCTGCCTCTGTATCTATTATTGTTCAGAAGTTTATAATGGTCTCTATTATCCATGAATGAGTGAGATCATGTGGTAGTTTTCCTTCATTGGCTGGCTTATTTCACTTAGCATAATGCTCTCCAGTTCCATGACGTTGCAAATGGTAAGAGTTCCTTCCTTTTTAGAGCAGCATAGTATTCCATCGTGTAGATGTACCACAGTTTTCTAATCCATTCATCTACTGATGGGCACTTAGGCTGTTTCCAGATCTTAGCTATGGTGAATTGTGCTGCTATGGACATAGGGGTGCATATATCCTTTCTGATTGGTGTTTCTGGTTTCTTGGGATATATTCCTAGAAGTGGGATCACAGGGTCAAATGGGAGTTCCATTTTCAGTTTTTTAAGGAAACTCCATACTGTCTTCCATAGTGGCTGCACCAGTCTGCATTCCCACCAGCAGTGCACAAGTGTTCCTTTTTCTCCACATCCTCTCCAGCACTTGTCGTTTGTTGATTTGTTGATGATAGCCAGTCTGACAGGTGTGAGATGGTACCTCATTGTTGTTTTGATTTGCATCTCTCAGATGATTAGTGACTTTGAGCATGTTTTCATATGTCTCTTGGCTTTCTGAATGTCCTCTTTTGAAAGGTGTCTATTTAGGTCCTTTGCCCATTTTTTGATTGGATTGTTTATCTTCCTTTTGTTGAGTTGTATGAGTTCCCTATAAATTTTGGAGATTAGGCCCTTATCAGATATGACATTGGCAAATATGTTTTCCCACACAGTGGGTTTTCTCGTTGTTTTGTTGATGGTTTCTTTTGCTGTGCAGAAGCTTTTTATTTTGATGTAGTCCCATTTGTTCATTTTCTCTTTAGTTTCAAGTGCCCTAGGAGCTGTATCAGTGAAGAAATTGCTTCGGCATATGTCTGAGATTTTGTTGCCTTTGAATTCTTCTAGAATTTTTATGGTTTCCTGTTGTACATTTAAGTCCTTTATCCATTTTGAGTTTATTTTTGTGTATGGTGTAAGTTGGTGGTCTAGTTTCATTTTCTTGCATATATCTGTCCAATTTTCCCAACACCATTTATTGAAGAGACTATCTTGGCTCCATTGTATGTTCTTGCCTCCTTTGTCAAATATTAATTGAGCATATTGGTTCGGGCCGATTTCTGGGCTCTCTATTCTATTCCATTGATCTATATGCCTATTCTTGTGCCAGTACCAGGCAGTTTTGAGAACAGTGGCTTTGTAATACAACTTGATATCTGGTATTGAGATCCCACCTACTTTGGTCTTTTTCAGGATTGCTGTAGCTATTCGGGGTCTTTTTTTATTCCAGATGAATTTTGGAGAGTTCGTTCTATATCTCTGAAGTATGCCGTTGGTATTTTAATGGGAAGTGCGTTGAATTTATAGATTGCTTTGGGTAGTATGGACATTTTAATGATGTTGATTCTACCAATCCATGAACACGGTATGTTCTTCCATCTGTTTATGTCTTCCTCTATATCTTTTTTCAACGTCCTGTAGTTTTCTGAGTAGAGGTCTTTTACCTCTTTAGTTAAGTTTATTCCTAGGTAGCTTAATTTTTTTGGTGCGATGGTAAACGGGATTGTTTTTATAATCTCTCTTTCTGAAAGTTCACTATTGGTGTATAGAAATGCCTCAGATTTCTTGGGGTTAATTTTGTATCCTGCTACATTGCCAAATTCATGTATTAAGTCTAGTAGCTTTTTGATGGAGTCTCTAGGGTTTTGCATGTATAATATCATGTCGTCTGCAAATAAGGACAGTTTTACTTCCTCTTTTCCAATTTGGATGCCTTGTATTTCTTCTTCTTGCCGAATTGCAATGGCTAACACTTCCAGTACTATGTTGAACAGGAGTGGTGAGAGGGGGCATCCCTGTCTTGTTCCTGTTCTTAGGGGAAATGGTGTTAGTTTTTGTCCATTGAGTATGATGTTGGCTGTGGGCCTGTCATATATGGCTTTTATTATGTTGAGGTATGATCCTTCTACTCCCACCTTGCTGAGAGCTTTTATCAAAAATGGGTGTTGAATTTTGTCAAATGCTTTTTCTGCATCAATTGATATGACCATGTGGTTTTTTTCTTTCAATTTGTTTATGTGATGTATCACGTTTATTGATTTGCAGATATTGTACCATCCTTGCATCCCTGGGATAAATCCTACTTGGTCATGGTGTATGATCTTTCTGATGTACTGCTGGATCCGATTTGCTAAGATTTTGTTGAGGATTTTGGCATCTATGTTCATGAGGGATATTGGCCTGTAATTCTCTTTCACTGTGTTGTCTTTACCTGGTTTTGGTATTAGGGTGATGCTGGCTTCATAGAATGAGCTTGGAAGTGTTCCTTCCTCTTGAATTTTTTGTAGTAGTCTGAGGAGGATAGGTTTTAGTTCTTCCTTGAATGTTTGGTAAAACTCCCCTGTGAAGCCGTCTGGTCCTGGGCTTTTGTTTGCTGGAAGCTTTTTGATGACTGCTTCAATTTCTTCCATAGTTATTGGCCTGTTGAAGAACTTGAACTTTTCTAATGAAGGTTTGCATACCCTCAGAGATGATTCAGAAATGCGACGGTAGTGGTTTCTCCCTGGAAGCACAATTTTGCTAAATGATTGGAGGTGGGGAATAATTTTATGTAATATTTGAACAGACATAGTTATTTATACAGATGACCAAGCACACCATGTTGTATGTAGATGGGAATATTCAAACTTCATAAAGATGTCAACACTCTCTAAGTCTATTTTCAAATATAGCCCAATCAATAAAGGTTTTGAGAGCAGTCCCTCTCTCTCTCTCTCTTTCCCTCTCTCCATTTTTTTTAACTAGACAAGTAGTTAGGTTAACATAGAGAAATAGATAAGCAAGAATAGTCTGGGAAACTCTGAGAATGATCAATAATGGGGTACTAGCCCCCACTAGATTTTATAACATTATAAAACCTTAAGTAGAATGGTGTGGCACTAGGCCCTGAATAAACAATCAGACCAATGTAACTGTAACGAGTTCAGATATAGACCTCGATATAGATGCAATTTTATATATGACTAAGGTGGTATTGCATATCGGTGGGGATGGACTAATCAGCAAATGGTAATATAACCACTGAATGCAGTTGGGGGGAAAAACAAAATTTGACTGATATGTTACACCCTGCATGATTATAAATTGAAGAATGAAGCCATGAATAAACAAGAAGATATGGAAAGAATTTTTATATAATATCAAAGTGAAAAAAGCCTTTCCAATGGTGACTTAAAATCAAAGAGCAATATAATTAAAAATTGATATCTTCAAACATATAAAGGTCAAAAACTTCCTAAGTGGCAAAAACAACCCCACTTTAAGCAAAATGAAAAATCAAGCAAACTTTCTTCCTCACAAAGTGCTAAACTTATTAATGATGTAAAAAGCTCCTAGAAATCAATAAAGGAAAAAATTGAGGCAGAATAAAAATGGCAAAGGATATTTTAAAAATAGGTCACAAAAAAGGAATTACAAATTACTTAAATGAAAAGATGTTCAATCTAACTCATAGTAAGAGAAATGAGAATTCAAATTGCACTTAAATACCATTTTTCACCCAAATTAACACAAGTTCAAAAACATTGGTAACTCATTGTGTTGGTGAGGCCATGGAGAAATAGAATTTCTGTGTAGCTTATAAGGAGCAAATTGGCTCGTTTCCAATAAATGAAATATGGCAATATCTGTCAGATTGTAAATGCTTACATACACCCTTTGACCTAGCAATTGAAGTTCTGGGAATTTATCGTATAGAATGCTTGGAAGTGTACAAAATGTATGTATAAGGTTATTTGTTCCAACAAAAAAAATTAGGAACTAAATGTCCATCAAATGGGGACCAGTTCAATATATTTTGGTATGTATATATACAACAGAATACAAAGCAACTGTGGGGGGAGGGGGGAATGCAAGATGCAGAATAAAATATAGAACATATTGTGAAGGGGGTTAAAGAATGTGTGTGTGTGTGTGTGTGTGTGTGTGTGTGCGCGCGTGCACTCTATTTACTCGGTTATGCTCTAAACATATCTGAAAGGATAGACAGTGACTAACACTTTCTGTGACCTATTTAGTAGGAGGATAACAAGTGGAGAGATGAGGAGAGTGGTGAGACATAGAGATTTCATGTTAACCTGTTTAGACTTTTTTTTTTTATTTCTGACCACATGAATGTATTATATGGTCAAAACTTGTAATACATTTTTTAAAATAAACATGTTAGGCTAAAATACAAAATTTGCCTAAAATTTAAATATAAAACAGGAGACCTTTTTTATTATTTAATAGTTGCCTTGACCCCTTTGGATAGCTTAAAACCTCTCAACCTCAGTTCTCAATCTTGGAATCTTTACAAATCGGTACATCCTTCATTTGGTCATATTTAGAAATAAGAAATTAGACTGAAAAGCATCTGGCCTTACCACATGAAATACAGTTGCCCAGTGAAAAGAATTTAAAAATAATTCCTTGGTGAGCCCCAGCCATTGTGGCTCAGTTGGTTGGAGGGAGCATCGTCTTGTGCACCAACAGGTTGCTGGTTTGATTCCCTGATTCCTGATCAGGGCACATACCTTGGTTGTGGGTTCAATACCTGGTGGAGGTGGGAAAATGCAACCGATCAATGTGTCTCTCATACACCAATATTTCACTCTCTCTTTCTCTCTCTCGCTCTCTCGCTCTCGCTCTCCCCCTCTCTCTAAAGTCAGTAAAACATATCCTTGGGTGAGGACTCAAAAATAAAAATTCCTTGGTGAATGCTGTGTTTCCTCACGATACCAGAGTTTCACATTTTGTTCCTGACAAAAAGAGAATGTGAAGTAATTCTGTGGAAGAAATCATGCATACGTACAGCAGCATGTTCCTAAAGGAATCATGTCTAACTGCTGAGGCTCTCTCCTGACACTGCTGCCCTGGGGGGTAGGTTTTCCACAGGGGCTCTTGGGGCAGATTGCGTGGTCAGAAAGCAGAGCTGTGCCTCAGGGGGCGTTTCCCGCGCCCCCTCCAGGCAGTGGCCTAGGAGGACATGAGGCGTTACCCCAGACCGGCCTCATTTTCCCTGGTTACAGAACAGAGGGGTAATACTGCTGTTGGGGAGTAAACACTTTTCCTATGCCCTCTTAGGTTCAGTGAATAGGGATCATGAATTTAACCTACAACAGACATATGAACAGGAGAAAAAGAATAAAAATGTATTGATATTTTTACGTACACGGTGGTTCACAGAAAAGAAGTGCAACTCAAAGAAACAGACTCAGGAGCTTATAAACCCTTCTTAACAAAGGAAAGATTTGAGCTTTAAGAGATGATAAGATGTAGAGAAGTGACTAGAAAACACAGGGGTGGACAAAAGTAGGTAAGTAGGTAAATAAATAAGTAAATAAAAATAAATAAATAATACAAGAAACTGCTTTGCATACTCACAACTGTCAGCCTCCTTTTGCCCACCCCTGTATATGGGGAAAATCATGGAAGATAAGGGTTACCTTGGTAAGATTTGTTTATGCAAACTCATCTCAGTGCAGGCTCTGTTTCTAGTGATAAGGATCACTCTCCTCTTGCCCATACTGAAGGGGGGTTGAGGGGGGAGGGGGGCGGAATATGTGCCCTGCTTTTAGGCAGAGAAGGGAAGGCAGAGACTCTTCCTATATCTGCTGATTCTTTTTTCTTTTTAATTTAAATTTTTTGCCATGCTCGGCAAACTGCGGCTCGCAAGCCACATGCGGCTCTTTGGTCCCTTGAGGGTGGCTCTTCCACAAAATACCACGTGCGGACGCGCATGTACAGTGCGATTGAAACTTTGTGGCCCATAGTGCAGAAGTTGGTATTTTGTGGAAGAGCCGGTATTTTGTGGAAGAGTCACACTCAAGAGGCCAAAGAGCCGCATGTGGCTCGCAAGCAGCGGTTTGCCAAGCCGCAGTTTGCTGACCACTGGTTTAAAGTATTACATATGTCTCCTTTTTCCCCCATTGACCTCTCCCTGGCCCCTCCCCCCCTCCCCCCAGCACCTGCCCTCACTGCCCCCTACTGTCTGTGTCCATTGGTTATGCTTATATGCATGCATACAAGTCCTTCGGTTGAACTCTTCTTACCCCTCCCCCGCACCCTCTCTTGCCTTCTCTCTGAGGTTTGACATTCTGTTCGATGCTTCTGTGTCTCTGCTGATTCTTAATTGCCTTTAGTTCAAAATGATCCTTATGTCAAAAGGCATATTTTGGCATGGCATATCCTGATCTTCAATGCCAACAGGAGGCTTAAGTAAATTATGTATAGCAACGACTCCAATGCTAGGTGCATTATAAGCGGTCAATAAATTTGTTGTTCAATTTGCAAATGTGTATTTTAAAACATTGGTTCACTTCTATGTGGGTTGCTGGTTGCTCATTAAGCACTCTAGGTTTTATTTTCTGTAGCACATGCTGTGTGCCACTACATTCTTTAAATGGTCATCAACATTGTAAGCAAAGAGAAATAATCCTATATGTGTGTACAATGAGGAATCATGATTCAGAGTTTAATTCTGTCAAATAGAATATAAAAATTGGCAAACAGAGAGAAAAGAGATCTGAAACCTTTTTGGCTGCATTCTCTGGTTTCCATTGGGAAAATAGATTCTAAAACTCAGTAAGAAAATTGTTTTAACCAGAAATTCTCTCCAAGTTTACTTCTAATGTGTATTGTACTAAAGCAGATTAAACGGGCAGACACAAATTGTACTTGTCCTAACAAGCATAAACATAATTATAGGATACTGTTTATATAACCTAAATCATTAGTCACTAAGTTGATTTCTACAAGTACAAGACACTTAGAATACAGCAATGAGATTTGAATTACCAACTCACTGTTAATAGAAATTGTTTATTTATTCAGTATTTACCACACTTCTATTGAATAGCATATTCTGTGCCAAGTGCTGGAATACGAAGATGAATAAGCACAGTGCCTGCCCCACCCCCCACCCCCCACCCCCAGGAACCCCCATGGAGCTGTGAACATGAGCATCTTGATTCAGTCTGTTCAGTACCATGGCAGCCATTAGAAACAGGCATTGATTATCTCAAAGTCACATCCTATGGCCAGTGAAAGATATCAGAAATACCTTTAATACCTCAGAACAGTCTGGAAGTCTCCCTGTTTTTTACTATTTGTGGCATAGTTGCTAAAGTGTATGAGGGTTTCCAAAGGAGGAAATTCCTCTCTTTGAACCAACTCTAGAAACCTTTCTTCTTAAGTTCATAAAGTCTCATGTCACCCAACACCCCAACTAAAATGGTCTGAACTAAGTCCAGATTGAAGTGTTTTCAACCCAGGGTCACTCTGGAAGCTTACTTTGGCTTGAGCAAGTGATTCTTGCCCAAGGAAAGTATTCATTCAACCTCCAAGAAAACGAGTTGGGGCTGATGAGCGGTAAGAGGCCCATGCCACCTCCTCTGGGATTCCCCCAGGCAGGGTTGCTTACACCCTTCTCTGTGCTCTCACAGTTTCCAGACAGATCTGTTTTACTTTGTTCATTTGCCTGTCACTATTCCCCAGACGCACCTCCAGACTATGAGTTCTTTAAGGGCCTACAAAGTATCTTGTCAATCCGATCATCAACCCCAGTGCCTTTCACTGCCTCTCAAGTTAGTGCAATAAAGCAAATTCTGCTAGCTAACGTATTTGCTCTTCAGAACAGTCAAACCCTCTCTCAAGCCCTAGATCAAAGTGATGCTGTCCGTGGATCACTATCCTGGAACACAAGGAGTGAAGAAAAAGGGAGGAGAAATGCACTTATAAGGTCTGAAGGCCAAGATGAGTCCATAGACACATCCCTGTGGTTTGGGTTGGAGAGTAGACACGTCACATCAAATACAACAAACGTAAGCATTCCCGAGGGTTACTCGAAAGGCAGTATCTCCTGTGATGAAGAGCATGTTGTCTGGTATCAGACCACCTGGGTTTACTCTGAGCAAGCAACTTGGCTTTCAGAGCATGGTTTCTTGACTAGTACTCACTAGTACTAGTAGTCACAGGGCAGCTGTTGGTAATGGGGCTGTGGGGTTAAGAGCCCTAAGGAATGAAAGAGCCTGGGGAGTTTGTAGGGTCCAAGGGACAGAGTCTGGCCCACAGCAACCTCTCAGCCAGTATTGGCTATTTAGAAGGTGATTAGGCTGAGGGAAGAGGCAGGAGACCAGCCCAGGAAAATAGACAGGGCCAAACCATGATGTTTGCTAGATTTTGGATTTTAACGAACTAAATGCAAGCTCCTGTTGAGAGGACACAAGACTGCCGAAGGCACTGAAGTCCAGGCAGAAGGATGGATTTGCAGGTAGCTAGTACAGATGTGTGAATTGATGGGGAGCAGTAGGAGCAGGGAAAGTGCCTGTACCTCCCTAATTGGAACACGGGCGTTGGGGTGGGATCTCCTTAAGATGCTATCACACATTCATGTGTGATGGCCCTGTCCACAAGCGTGCACTCAGGCAGCTGTCCGCGTGGCTGGCTTTTTTCTGCCACCAGAGGCCATGCCTCCCTCAAGAATAAGACATCCTTCCCTGGCTGGTGTTCTCAGTGGTTAGAGCACTGGTCCACACACCAGAGGGTCTCAGGTTCCATTCTGGTCAAGGTTCTATTCCCAGCCCTGATCGGGATGCATGCAGAAGGCAACCAATCCATGTGTCTCTCTCACATGTCTGTCTCTCTCTCTCTCTCTCTCTCTCTCTCTCTCTCTCTCTCTCTCTCTCTCCCTACCTCTCTTCCACTCTACCTCCCCCCACTTCCACTTTCTCTAAAACTCAATGGAAAAAATATCCTCGGGTAAGGATCAGCAACAACAGCAAAAAAAAGAATAGGGCATCCTTTTGCTCTTGGTTTCTTTTCTTCCTTTTTTTCTGTCTTTTTAAGATTAAATTCTCAGACATATCAAGGACAGCTCTGAGGTGGGGCAGTGAAAGGGAGGGCACTGCCACCCAAGATGGCAGCAACCAGCCTCTCCTGCCACCTGAGCCCCCATCACTTACCCCCGAGGAGGAAGAATGGACAAAACAGGAGGTTCCATCTCTTTGGAGACAGATGGCCTGTGCCCAGATTCAGGGGGCCTTTCCCTCTGGGACTATGGGGCAGTTTGGGGGCAAAAGCAGAAAGGACAGTATCCCCCAGCCCCTGGGCAAGTGAGTTTTTCTGTTTATACCAGAGCGCATCTGCCGTTGCTCTCAACACTGTTTATTCCAACGGAAGCAGCTGGGTGGTTCTCTCGCCTCTGTGTATGTAGATAGATTGACTGTATTAAAGAAGCTTGACTTTGTATTAAAGGAAGATCGTGGGGGTGAGGGGAAGATGCTATCACAGCATCACTGAATCTATCTAGTACCTTATCCTCAGAAGTGTGGTCAGTGGTTCACACTGACAGTGCCTGGGAGCTTGTTAGAAATGCAGAAGCGCAGGCCTCACCTGAGATCTGCTGACTTGATCTGCATTTTTAAAAAAATATATTTCATTGATTTTTTTACAGAGAGGAAGGGAGAGGGATAGCGAGTTAGAAACATCGATGAGAGAGAAACATCAATCAGCTGCCTCCTGCACACCCCCTACTGGGGATGTGCCCGCAACCCAGGTACATGCCCTTGACCAGAATCAAACCTGGGACCTTTCAGTCTGTAGGCCGACGCTCTATCCACTGAGCCAAACCAGTTAGGGCTTGATCTGCATTTTTAATAAGATCCTCAGGTGACTCGTGCCCATTGAAGTTTGAGAAGCAAGGCTCTAGGCCAGCCGTGGGCAAACTACGGCCCGTGGGCCAGATCCAGCCCGTTCGGCTGTTCTGTCCGGCCCGCGGAGCCGAAAGAGCGGAGGGTTCTCTTGCTCTCCCCTCCGCTCCTTCACCAGCAGCAGTGTTAACATGTATTAGTTCACACAAACACTCCATCCATGCTTTTGTTCCGGCCCTCCGGTCCAGTTTAAGAACCCATTGTGGCCCTCGAGTCAAAAAGTTTGCCCACCCCTGCTCTAGGTTCTGGTATAAAGGCAGAAAGAGATCTTTATCAAGGGGTTTGTTTTAAATCCCATCCAACAGTGATTCCCAATAGAAGGTCTTTACATGAGGGAAGATAGTAGTTGTTGTCCAAGTGAGAGCGAAAGGGGAGCCCAAAATGCCGAGATCGGATGCCACGTGCTCCGGCTCAGTGAACTGAAGTTGTATATAGTTACAGGATGCTGTTATGTGAAGCTCTGGCTTCTCCAGGGACTGATTACACCATCCTCTGTGTGGGCAGGGGGTGCACACATCCCCAGCAGCCTCAGCAGATGGTGGAGAACCCACAAGGGGGAGCAAGGAGAGGCACTTCGTCAGACAACTCCCAGATAATAAGGGTAAAAATCATGGTTCTCACTGCTTCTTCCTCTTTAGCAAACAGCCCCTTCTAGCAAGAGTTAGCTAGTTAAATGTTCTTAAGACTTAATGAATCTGGAATATTAGACAAACATTTCTCACACAAGACTGGTAATGACAATGCATACTATACATAATAAAAAAAATATTCCATTCAGATTGGTGAATTCCTTGCTGAAAGCACTGTTTCATTGCACCTGACTACTCCTAGAGTTTGTAACCTGCAGAAAGCTTTTACAGCCCGAGGTGAAAGAGCACTTGAATGCTACAAACTGCTGATTACCCTTTTTCTCATTTCAATACAAACTTGAGGTGGGGGATCCATACTGTGGAGGGAAGGCTGTCCTTACATTGTGGAGAGAGGCCAAAGAAGTGAATGGCAGGAAAGGGGGACAAGATTGTAAAAGCAAAGTGGACAATCACTTAAGGTGATTCAAAATTTCTATGGGGCATCACAGTGAAACTTCTAAAATGAATGATTCGTGTTATCAGAGAGAGCCTGGTTAAAAAAAAAAAAATTCAGACTCAACAACAACTTGCTTCAATAAGAGACGGCTTCCTCTGAAGGACTTTTGAGAATCTAACTGGCTGTCTTCATGTGAGTGTCAGATGGGGTGAAGAAGCAGCCATGTAAGAATAAGTCAGACTGCCCTAACAGGTTTGGCTCAGTGGATAGAGCGTCGGCCTGCGGACTGAAAGGTCCCAGGTTCGATTCTGGTCAAGGGCATGTACCTTGGTTGCGGGCACATCCCCAGTAGGAGGTGTGCAGGAGGCAGCTGATCGATGTTTCTAACTCTCCCTTCCTCTCTGTAAAAAATCAATAAAATATATGTATTTTTTAAAAAGAATAAGTCAGACTGCAGAACACCGCATGGGGTACGGAACAAGGGCGAGTTTGAACCAACAAGCCATGGAGGGAAGTTTGTCAGATTCTTGAATGAGTGGGAAACGGGCTGCAGTTTAATGGGCCGCATGGAGAAGCACCTACCCTGGCGATGTAGTTTGTCTTCTGTAAGCTAAAATCCAAACCTCCTCAAGCTCTAAAGCTGGCAGAAATTTGAACAAAGGCTTGATTATCTGGGCTCCTTATTGCCATTCTTCTGAAATAAAGATGCTAAATCATAGGCTAGCTGGCCAGAATGCACCGAGCTGTGTGAGCCCGAGGTGCAGGAAGGCTCAATAAGGATCTCTGGGGAAACACGCCTGTGTGCAGCCCTGGGCCTCGGGGCCTTGGCACCTGCTCCGGATCAAATGCCCACCCTGGCACATGCCCTCCACAGGGGAGTTGGTGAAGAGAGGAAGGCGGGGTGTCTGTCTTTGTTTTTCATGCAGGCAGGGCTGATTTGGATATAGGAGGCACAGCATCATGACTTTTTCATGGATGTGTGCAAGAAATAAAAGCGACTTGAGCCATGTACTCTTCCTTCTGTCTCCAAGCCCGGGTACAAAGATACATTTCTGGTCTCACCCTCTTTGCCTCCAGGGTATACCACCACGTTAACTTGCCCAAGTAGCACACTGGAGCATGCGCTCTGGAATCACCTGCCTCTCACTAGCAGTGAGGCCTTGGGGATGGTCGCAACTCTCTGGCTTTCAATTTCCTGATTTGTAAATGGTGATGACAATTCCAGTCTCACAGGGGTTGTGAGGATTTAGTGATATCACCTACGTGGGTTTTTCTAGCATGGTTTTCTGATAATAGATACTCAGGAAATGTTAGTTATCTTCTCTATGTCCTCCATAGGATGTAGGGGTTTTGAGATAAGATGTGAGAAGGAGCGGGAGAGAGGTGTCTCTTCGTTTATAAGCTTGGCAACTAGGCAACTGGAGTTGCTTAAACTGAGAAAAGGAATATAAGGGGAGGAGGAAGTATGGGGGTGGGATGTTTGGTTTGGCGCATGCAGTTTGAGAGGAGATGTCCAGAGACTCAAAAGATAGTAAGCTTGGGACAGTAGATTGTGCTGGTTGAAGCCATTAACAGGGTGTGGTGCATAGAGTGTGGGACATGGCCAGGGAAAGACCCCAGGGAGCACCAACATTGAAGGTGGATTGGAGGAAAGCCAGATTCGTCAGAGAAGGACTAGAACCATTTGATGGCAGTGCCCTGGTCTCTTGGGCAGTTTCAGGAAAAAGAGCTGCCAAGGCCCCGGATGATGAGATGGAAGGAGGCCCCTGGGAGGTCAGTGGGGATTGGGCGGAGGTAGCACCCTGGTGGCCGGGATTGAGATAAGAGCTCAGAGGTGGTGAATGAAAGCCACTCTAACAAGGGACCAAATGTGGGAGATGTGGGAGGTGTCAGAGAAGAAGGTGACACTAGTTAAAGGCTGATTTTATTCAATAATCTCTATGAAAAAGAGTCCATACAAACTGAACTCAACTTGGATCCGCGCAGAGGTGACTGGGTACTTTAAAAGAGAGAATGATACAAAGGAATGAAGGGGGAGGGGGTTCAAGTAGCATCAGGAAGTGGATTAGGCCCTCTGGGATTTTTAACTTTGACCCTTATCAAAATTAGGCTCCTATGGTCCCACAGAGACTGAGAGATAGGGGTCCTCTCTTCAGGTGTTAGCTGGAACAAATAGTGAATTCTTTTAGCAGCCTTGAGCTTTCTCAGACATGAACTTAAGGGGCGGGGGCGGGGGGGTGGCAGGGAGGTCAATGCAGACACAGAGCTTTGAGCTGTTAGAAACTGTGCTAGAGTTTGTTCAAGGCTCTTAGTAGAGTGGCGGGGGTACAGTCCTTGAAGGCCAAGATTGAGGCCTCGTCTAGAAGAGGGCTCAGATGAGCCTGAATGTGGTCAAGGAGAAAGTCCTTATCTGAGGAAACATAAAGGTATTTTTAAGCTGAGTGGAAGGATCCAAGAGAGAGGAAAGCTTGAACCAGAAATTGAGTACAGGGTAAAAAACACAAGTGATCAAACACCCAGAGTGGAACCATGAGGCACGGAGGGGCCCTAAAATCCCATTGGCAGTGTTCAAGCCGAGGTCAACAAAACAAGGCTGGATAGTAAATATTCTAGGCTTGGCAGGCCATACATGGCGCCTGTTTAATATTCTTTCTTTTTTAACCCTTTAAAATGCAACAATCATTCTGTTCCTAACAAAACGGGCTGTAAGCCTGATTTAACCAGCCACCACTTTCCAACTCCTTTTCTAAGCTCTGGTTTGACCCCATGTATGTGTTGAGGTCACCCTTTTCACCCCTCAATTGTACATCGAACACTTTGACATTCCACCTGCCTACGGGGACTTCCTCAGAACATTCACCTGCAAAATTTCATCCCCTCCTCCCAGCCAACAAAAAAGAGATTAGAACCCCATCTACTAGATGCAGAACTAATTTGTTGCTTGGCATTCCCCCCAAGTCCTGAAGCCTGATTCATTCCATCAAGCAGCCTCCATTCAGAGCCTCCATTCAGATGGTGCCTCCCTGGAGACAGCACTTTTTTGCCCACTACTTAAGCCTAATTGGAAGCAACTTCCTGCATGACAAAGCTCACATTAAAAATATCTTAGGATGGTACCTAAGGTCTGACCATTCGCTCCCTGCCAAGAAATTCCTGGCTTGCTTCCAAAGAGAAACCATAAGTAGACAGTTTCAGGTCCCCTTGGACTACATACAGTTCTACAAGCAATTTAATTTATAGGTTTCTTAGTCAGTTGCATTACCCAAGAACAGAAATAGGAAAGCAGATGTGATACCTGCCCATGGTATCATGCTGGTACTTCTACCCCATATCACTGGTAGAAAAACCAAGGGATGACCAAAGGAATTTGCTCCTTTCAGTTCATGATAATGTCAAATATTTATCTGTCTTAAACATTTGATCATGTTTCCAGGCCCAGAGGATTGAGGTGGGCTACATGCAGAAATGATTCCCTGACTCGTGTGCCCTCTGAAGTGCACCTCTGAGAAAAGAAGCAGCTGTAGTGGGATGTTCTGATTGGGGATTCAGACTAGGATCTGAATCCCAGATTCAAATAACTGTGTGATCTTGAGCAAGTTACCTAACTTCTCTAACCACAGACTTCTCATCAGTGAAATGAGGATAACCATGCATACCTTACAGGATTATCACGAGGATTAGACATAGTACTTATAAACTTCCAACTGAGCCATCTGGTGCCCAGAAAGCACTTAGGAAATGGTTACAGTAATAATATTTGTAAGGTCATAAAGTCTCCTTTGGGAAAATATAAAAATAAAGGTCCCATAGTAGATGCCCAATGGTGTGGATATTCATCTGCCTGAAGAGGAACGGCTGAGCAGTGTAACTTTTTCTTTCAAAGTCCCTTTCAGTTCTAATTCTATAAACTCCAGATTCCTAATCATGTACATCCTTACCCACCATCCCCTTCTTACACTGCAGATTATACTCCTTGTTCAAACTGAGCAAGCCCCATTACACACAGGCACCCACACAATCACTTGCTTAGTCCAAGTAGGAACTGTTCTCTCCTACCTTCGAACAGTCGCACCTGCCGCATTCCCTACCTCAGAAGCCTCCTGTGGCCCCTTCCCTCTCTGCCTCCTGGTCCAGCTGGTCTAGAAAGCCAGCCCTGAGTGATGACAACTCTTGTTCCACTCCCTCCCTCTTTCCCACATGTCGTGCTGTGCAGCTAACTTTGGGAAAATACAATTCCTGTGTTTTCTCTTGCTATTTTTCCAATTGGGTGTCTTTCATTTTTTCATTCTGTATATTTGTCCTATCTCTTTGGTTGTCTATTTCTTGCCCCAGGGTTCTGCATCTTGTTCCCTCTATCTTTCCTCTAGGTCCAGGGCTGCCATCCTGTGGGTGTGTCTGGTGACTTAAAATGGAGAGAGATGATTGTGTAGGCAGATATCTGGGTGTGCATCATGATAGATAGAGTTGACAATGTTATATTCCAGGAAGGATAACTTGGCAATCACAACAGCAAATAAATATTTTGTCAGGAAATGTCTGGTATGTACTTTGGGGTGACAGCCCTTGAGGGCAAAATTAGGGCAACCCAAAGGGTCACAGGTAGATGAAACATGAGCTGTCTTTTAACACAACTCTGTGGACTAAGACCAAAAACACATGCTATTTGTGCTGAATTGTTTGTAGCAGGGAATTTTTTTACAAAAAAAAAAAATCAGCAAAATGCAAATAGAGATGGTATTTACAGGATGCTTTGGCATAGTGCATCTTTCCTCACACTGGGATTTAACCTATGTCGCATTCTCTTCCCCCTGCACCTTCTTATCTTCCTTTGAAAGAGTCCCAGTGACACCCAACTGTTCATTGTTAGTTTCCTTGGTTACCAATGACTTTCAGTTTTTCATTTGCAGGTTTCTGGTGTTAAGCAAAATATCTCTGTGCTTTTGTGCTGCATTGACAGAGGTTTAGAACTAGGGATTGTGCTTTTGTCTCCAGAAAAGCATTGTATTTTGTTTTCCCAATAAAATGACTACAATAACAAAAGAATTGAAAATGACTCATGGGGGTTTCCTTCACTGGAGAGGTTTTATTTCTGTTGTCACAGATTTCAGAATTTTGACATTTGATTTAAAACTCTATATAATCAATCTGGTTGGAGAAAAAATACTTTGAGTTTTCCACTTAAATAAATTAAACAAAATTACTGCTGCTAATTTTTTTCATTTCCCTCTAACATCCCTGAATTGGCTAAATGTGCTTTAGACGATTTTAGGGGTAAGTAGGTAAGATGGGAATTAGGGGTTGCAGATGAAAAGCCTGTTCCAAAAAAAAGAAAAGTATTTTTTGCATGATTACTAAGTACAATTCTAGGTAACCGTGAATTCAAATTAGCTTAACCTAAGTGAATCCACTAGATTACACTAGGTGAGGCCCAGTGCAAGCCATGAGGAGGCAAACAATAGTTGAAGTGGGCCTTGCTAGGAAATAAGTGTCTGTGCAACCTGGGTGCTGCTTTTAGGATGTGATACTGCTGACTTCTTGCTCACGCCCCTGCTTCTTAGTTGCCCTCCATGCTGCCTGGAACCTAGGGACCAGATCTGCTGGCAGAGGCCGATATACGATCCTGAGTTGGGGAGACAACATACATAGGCAGCCTCCCCTTTCCGGCTTCCTGAAGAGGTTGGCTCTTTGGACATTGCTTAACCGGAGAAGGCCCTGCCCAGAGGAAATCCACAGCCCATGCACCACAAAATTACTCGGATCGCCATCCTCACAGCCTTCTCTCCAGACCTTTCCAGGACTCCATGGGCTGAGGGGCTGTGGGCCTGTCGGGCTGGAAACCTGCTGTTTGTAAGACCATTTGCAGTCATATTTTATTTTCCTTTTAAGACTTCACATAGAAATTCTAATTCCCCAAGTGAGCATCTTCACATTCTACAGCCCTTTTAAAGAAGGGTCATGGGTGTCTACCGTTTTTCTTTGGAGCCCTTGTTATTTACATTTTCTGAACTTGTGACCGGAGACAAAGCCGTGGTCTCCCGTTCTCTTCTGTTTAAAAGGCATGACTAGGAGCTTGACCTGACTCACTTTCTCCACCTTCTCCTTTTTATTTTTTAACCACGTGTAACCTGAGCACTCTGTGTACATACCAGCTGATGTTATGAATCCCTCTCCAAGTGGTTTATAAGCATCAAAATATTCTAGCGCCAACATGCATTCCAACTGTGTATTTAAAATCAGCAGCTGTTTATACAATCTCATCTTTGAGGAATTCAGACCAAATGAGATGCTGTGGAAAGGAGCCCTGCTTCCCAAAGGCGCTCTCTGACAAGCCTGCCCATTGAAGGTTCAACTCTTCTCAGCCTGTGTGGCTAATGACATTGGAAAGGCAGAGTTTATGTTTGATTCTTCAGATGCCAAATCTATGGCTGAAATTCAGTCTGAGGAATAAAAAGAAAATCTGTGTGTGTGTTTTAAAGTTGCTGTTAGATGTACCTGGTGTTTAGTTTTAATAGTTACCTCTAGCTTAATGTGTTTAATTTTAATAGTTACCTCTGCTGAGAATGAATCCTCATAGCAACGCTGTGACATAGACAATAAAATTTCCACTTTACTGAAGAAATTGAGGATTACATAGCTAATTAATTTGCGAAGTACGTGAAGATGCCTGGATGTGAATACAAGTCTGTTTCCAAATCCTCCCTTTTCAGTACCACTGGCTCTCTCTATGTACATTTCATTCCCACCCACCCCTTTTCCTGCCATCTCCCTTCCCTGAAACTCCCTTCCTGGCCTACTTCAGACTTCCCCTTTCCAGCTCAGAAGTCGCCGCTTTAAACTCACTCTTCTGCACTGTATTGGAAACTTGCACAATCACATTCAACTTGAACTATACTAATGATAGTAAATCCTGAGTCTTAACAATTGAATAATATCCCATTTTATTTGGCTACTAACTTGCCAGTAGAAAGCAATTACAGTGATATGTAGGCCCACTTAACCAAGTATTTTTTCATAGATACTAGTACATTTATTTTCAGTGCTAAGCCTTTGAAAAAAGGCTTTGGCAGAAAAAAATCAGGTCATAATATTAAATCATAAAGTACTCACTGAAGGAAAATAATATATGATTTCAAGTAAAATTATGGAGAGATATCAAATTTCTTGCTGCATTGCAGTTAGAATTGCTTGATATTTAATGCTGACTTGGTGAAATAATATGTATATAGCACTTTATGCACCATTAAATGCAGTATCTGTATATAGATCTGTATATATATCCTTGCAAGTTCTCAGTTCAGACTTCTTTAAGTGCATTTCTATATAGATCAAGACGAAAGACTCAGGGGAAAGATCTCTTCCCAGTATATGTACACATACATTGTTCTGTTTTTTCCACTTCAGTCCAACTTTGAAAACATGCTGACCTAGTCCTTTCACTACACAGCAGTTCTGTGAAATCAGTTCAGGTCACCTCTGAATTGCTCAGAATCTCTATACATGACACCAGTGGTTCTCCATCTTTAGTACCTAGGTACTTATTAAAAAGTCGCCTCCTTGGGCTGCACCCCAGATTAAATTCAGGATGTCAGAGTTGGGGTGCAGTAATAGGGATTTTTGACAAGCACCTC
This sequence comes from Myotis nattereri, assembly GCF_964212035.1. Lineage (NCBI taxonomy): Eukaryota > Metazoa > Chordata > Mammalia > Chiroptera > Vespertilionidae > Myotis > Myotis nattereri. The sequence continues at coordinate 69,524,613 of NC_138086.1, forward strand.
AGATGACTCTGACACAGGTGATCCCCAAACCGTACTTTGAGATAAAGGAACGAGCATAGCAACACCTTATTGAATTCTTAGGACAGACCTGTGTGGCATACATTTACAGTGCAGAATCTGAGGTTCAGTGAGGTCCTACTACCTCCACCATCTGGTTCCCTAACTACCCCATGTACCTTTGCACATGACTTGCCCATTTCTTGAGCCCCCTTTCTTTTCTTGCGGGCTGCTGAAACCCCACTGGCCCTCGGGGCTCAGGTTTGAGTGGGCAGAGCGCATCATCCTGTCCTTGTTCACAGAGCCCTCGGGTTGCTCTGCACATTTGATAGCTACCACGTTGAAGGTGGCTGATTCTACACCTGTCTGTGTTCCTCCAGATTGTCACCTCCTCCGTCACACGCTTCATCTCAGGTGCCTCCCCTGGTGCCTGGGACTGTGGAGACCCCTCCTAAACATGGCACCCAGATTGAAGAGCCAGGCTTGGACCTCCTCACAGGAAATTCCAGCTGCCCCAGCAGATCATGAACTCTTAGCTGCCTTCCAGGAGTGTCTGTAATACACAGCATAGCCACATGCTTCTCCGGATGCTCTGAAACCTAAATTCTTAAGGTGAAATCGTAGCGGATTAGGGTAATGATTTGAGACCGTGAAACAGACCAAAGAGACTACTCTTCAATATAAACATTAAAACCATTAACTTGGTACCTTAGTGCAGCGTTCCAAATAAGAAACCGAACTGCATGGTGGAAGGTCTTTACTAGTACATCATTTGCCACCTCTCAAAACTGCACAACCAGTGAAATCCAGGAAGAAACTGGACTGCTACCATAGGAAGCTGTCTTGCTTTGGTAGGGTTTAGGCACAGACCCTCTTTATGAGGCAACTAACACTAATATTAGAAATATTAGTTAGAAGTGGCCTCTGGTGGGCCCTGCTGGCACTCTGCGCCCGGAGAAGGGCTCATTGTCACTTCTTTCCTGTCATCAATGAGGTGTTCCAAATGATTCGTTTGTGGACCTCAAAGCAACCCTTTTTGTTTAATTGAACCTGATGTATAGCAAGTGATCAGTTTACCATTTGCTTTGTCAGAACAACAAGCTCAGAACTGCTCATCTCCAATTCCAGGCTGAGACCTCTTTCCAATCAATTGTGGCTTGGAGAAAAAATAAATAAATAAAGGGGGGGGGCGTTTCCAAAGTCATTGTGGGCGAGAATGTTAGTCATACAGTGCTACCTGTTTGGACTCTGCCAAGTTGTCTATTTCTGTCAACTGGATACAAATTTAGCAGAAGGTCCATGATTTGCATGTCAGAGTGGGTTAGAAAGCTGCTGTATAAACAACCCAATGTGAACTTCCTAGTCACCTTCTGTTGTATGTGGAGGCATAAGGAAACAGATTACTCTCTAGTCATTGTCAATTAAATCATCCTTGAAGACTTTCATCTTTGTTTTGAAGGTTCTATTATTAGCCACATTTGCATAGCTCTTTCCTTTTTCAAAGATTTCTACATTTGGCTTAACAACAGCCCTTTGGGAATCAATATTCATCTCATCTTGAATAACACACAGACATCAAATGGTTTTCCCAAGGTTACATGCTCCATTGTATACCATTGTGTCTGGTCTTCTGCTCATTGCCATAGAGCACATCCCCTAAAAATAGATGCCACACATCCTCATATTATTCATACATTTGAATGTGCTTGAATCTTAAAACTGGGTGCTGCTGGCTGGCAAGGTGGTCATGGAGACACCACATTATTACTCGTGATACAACTAACTTTCTTGATGAGATGGATGCCTCTGCATTGAGATCATGTGAGCACTGTAACAGGCAGGCTTAGGGATGGTGCAGCAATTGTCCATGAGGTTGCTGGTCTCAGAGCACAGTGAGATTAATTAAGACGGTATGGAAGGAAATGCAAGTTCTCATGAGGCGGTGATGACAACTGGATATAAAGATGAAACCTATGCATAGACTCTCCTTTGCCTCTAGAAGCATTGCTCTGCTGGCGGAGGAGTGGAAAGGTGGCTGTTCTGTCCATCCCACCCACGCATTCTCTTCCTGGAGTCATTTCCCCAAATAGTTACAATGCCTATGGCAATATCATGAACTAACTGAGCTGACTCATGTAGACTTCCATTTGAGAAAGCCGGCCACCTGAACTGTCCTTCTCTGAATGGGCAATTAAATCAGGAAGCAAAAATGCCTTTGTCTTCGCTCTTTTGTCTTCGTTTACTTGGTTGAAAGGAGAAAAAAGATATCTTTATGTTATTTGGGGATGGGTACAAGGAGAAATATTTGGTAAATGTAAATGTGTTTCCTTTATAATATACAGTTTGTGATATTTTATGTTAGAACTGAACCATTTTACAGATACTGCTTATAGCAGAAGTATATTATTACTCACTATTTGTCTTCACTGTTCCAGGAATTTTTCATAGAGCATTTAATTTAATACTCCCAAAGACCCAGTGATGTAGGAATTTTTACTCATTTCCTTTCTGCAGATGAAGACGCTGAGCATGACAGCCTTTAATAACTTGCTCAAGGTTACACAGCTAATAAGTTGAGGTGCCGAGAGTCAAATTCAGGCAGTTTGGCCTCAGAGCCAACTCTCCCTTATAACAATGTGCCCTATGGGGTAGGGGGGATGCGGGGGGAGGCAATACCAAGCTCCCAGAGCAATGAGGATGCTTTACAGGCACTTAATGACTTTGTTGGCTGAATGAGTGAACAAACAAATGATGAATATTCAACAAGCTTTCCAAAAAGAAAACGGAGTATTGTGGGTAGTTACTGTTGATGAAAACTGCATTCCCAAATATTTGATTTAAATAATTTAATAAAAACAAAAGCTCTATAAGTTACCATTAGATTGTCAGTTTTTAAATCAAAATGTATGATTTTCCAGAAACACTACTTAGACATTTTGTTGTGGTTTGTTTGTTTTTTAATTTAGACATTTTAAACTGATTCTCTCATACTTATGTCATGCTTATCTGAGTTTAAAAATACTTTCCTCTTCACCACAATTTAAGTCCAAAATTCTCATGTAGCCTTTCTTCTCAAATCTGACCAGACTTGGCATTTTTTTTTAAAAAAAATGTTTATATGAATTCCTATTCTGCCAATGTTAACTTCAGTATCTATAATAATAAAAGCATAATATGCTAATTAGACCAGACAGCCAAACGACCTTCTGGACGTCATTCCGAACGTCCTTCCGGACTAAGCCACAAAGGTGGGGATCAAGGCAGAGGTGGTTAGGGGCAATCAGGCAGGCAGACAGAGGGGTTAGGAGACAGCAGTTCCGAATTTCGAGAGGAATGTCCAACTGCCTTTGGGATCAGGCCCAAACCAGCAGTCGGACATCCCTCGAGGGGTCCCAGATTGTGAGAGGGTGCAGGACAGGCTGAGGGACCCCTCCCACCATGCACAACACAAATTTTGTACATCGGACCTCTAGTATAAAATAATAACTTTGATCACAAACTCAAGAACTTGAAGGTTTTCTAGTTCAGCCTCTTGAATTCATAGTCAAACTTGTTTACAGTGCACATGAATATTAATATGAAATGCTTTATGGATATTGAAAACAAATTATTTCAACTACAAGACCAACTTATACATTGAGAGGGAAAACGCACCAGCAGTAACAGATAGGGACACATAAAAAGAATATTGTGGGTTCCTCCCTTTTCCTCAACATCTTTGGGCAGCCTGTGGAGCATTTCCATCAAAGAAGAGTTGACCTTTTATCTGAAGGGAATCAGCTAAAGAAAGCTATGCATTGGTTCTAGCTGGAACTCTGTCTGCGGGCGGAACCAAGGCTCACTCCTCCTTCACTGAGCGTAGTAGACCCAGGCTGCTGATTACAAACAGAACATTCTCCATCTGGTTAGAGAAATCATACACACGGTGCAGAGCTGTGAAGACTCCACTCCCTGCTAGCAGCCTTACTGTCATGAGTAAACCAAAGTGAGTTAGAGTACTTGACAAAATTTTTCAGGTTATTGTGTGGGAGAGCAAGTTTGGGAAGCTACATATTTTATGCAGAAAGAGAACAACAGAAAAGCTAAAAGAACTAGGACTTTATGGTGTATTACAAAGATAAATTTGTACTTACTGTCACAGGATCCCATGATTCTAGAATTGAATCCATGTAAATTCCGTCACTCGGACCGTATTTATTCACCTTGCCTATGAGACCATTAAAACTTTGGAATAGCCAGGAGATATTGCTGCATGCATTTTAGTGTTCCATGACATGCTAGCTGGGAATCGTCTGACTCGTTAGGGCTGTGTTCCTTTGTTTGAATTGCAATTTACTGTTTCTTAGTAGATAGATAATGACTTCTAAAAAAACTGGTAATGATGGAAATGATTCTAGTCTGACAGCAGTCCAGTGAATTTTGTCCAGTGGTGATAGAAATAATTTCTGTCCCATAGGAAAGATAACTCAAAGGTTACATTTTTATTGCCCTGTGACATTAGCCAGTTTTGTAGCAAATTAGAAATTTTATTCAAGCATTCTTTCAGCCATATAAAACTTTGGCTCTCCATTTCTCTTTGAATAGACACTAAAACAATACGATCTTTTTAAATAAAAAATTTAAGATGCCTCAAATGCAGTTTATTTCTTTCCCACTCCTTCAGATCACAACAGGGTGTCCCTGACCTGGCACTTTGCCACATCGTAGTGATTTAAGAACCCAGGCTCCTTCCATGCTCTGTTTCCAATATCCCTCATGGCAAGAGCTGGAAGACATTGTCTTTAAAGGGCCAGAAAGTCAATATTTTAAGCTTTTCAGGTTACATAGTCCTGGCACTTTCTCAACCCCATAGCTGCAGTGCAGAAAGCAGCCAAAGGCAACTAAGCATGGCTGTCTTCCATGAGATTTCATTCACAAGAACAGGTGGCAGGCTAGCTTTGGCCCACAGGCTATCTTTTGCTGACCTCTGACCTTGGGTCTCACAATCTTCTCAGAAGAGGTTGAGGATACACATCTCTTTTCTGAGTCACCTTGCACAGAAAGTGAGAACTAGACTCGTGGCTTCACCTCGATGCAGGGGTGTCTGAGAAATGTAGTCCTTGGCTTGGAAGCCACTTCCCAGCAACACCTCTACATTATGGAAGAGAAACATGAGCCCTTGGTAGACATTTGGCAACCATTCCACTAAATGGAGGAATGCGTGTTGAATTTCAGAATTCTTAAAAGCAGTACTATTCATGGAGATGAATTTTAGCACTTAATCACCAACTTACTGGTTATGAATTTCTTGATCCAGACTGCTATTATTAAACTAAAACTTGTGGAAGAGATCATTCATTCTATGTTAGAAATAATATGTCATGTTTTTATTGGAACATTGTTATCTACAAGTATAACATCCACTGGGAAGTGGTGGCTTTTCAGCAGCACACTCAGCAGATGAGTCCATCCATGAAGATCAGACTGAATTGTTTCTATAGTTGAAGTGCTTTCTTGAAAAGATGGGGAAAACATTATTCAGATTTAAAAGCCAAGTTCTAATTATAATAATCCATTCAATTAAAAAAAGAAAACCATACTGAATTTTTTTAATTGTAAAAAAAAAATGACAGGAATTTCTGAGCTGTAGTTTCCACAGTAACTTTGATTCTTCTATGTTTATAAACCCTTCTTTGTATACAGCAATTATAACAAGAGCCAGGTAGCAAGAGCCATGATTATGGACACTCTAATGCACATGTATCCCCTGTTCATAACTTGTCTGAAAGAAAATGCGATTTTTTTCAATGAAGCTTTACACATTTTATCTCTGCTCAAAGCCGTTATTTTAGATGCATGAGGAAAGAATGACCTGTCTATAATGGACCTGTGGATGAGGAGAGGATTGATCTTCTGCTTTGTCTTTAAAACAGTGCCTGGGACAGGAGTCTTCATAATCTCTGAACTGTCAGAGAGAACTGCCTAACTCAGTGTGAGTTCTGTTGCTCTCTCTTCCATCTCCGACTAGTGTTCTCTCTGGGCATAATCTTGCTTCACCTTTACAAATTCTATTTAAGATATTCCATTACAGCTTTTAAATTATTATTTTTTTTTTTGGTGAAACCTTTTAAAAGTGCAAATTCCCAATGCAAACACCCCTCCTATAATTATCCATTTTGTGTGTGTGTGGGGGGGGGGGGGCGGGAATCCTTAATTGGCTGATATAGCACCTGGTACAAATGAAAGCATAAAGGTGTTTTATGGTGGCTGTGCCCACATTCTTATAATCACAACTCACTTTCATGCTCGCGGCCTGTATTAAATATCATGTGCTGTGAGCCATTGCTGTCACTTTATAGATTTGACTTTTCAAGGCTCACAGCCCAGCGGCTGCTTCCATCCCACTGGGTGCTTCTGCCTGTGATTTAAATTAGCTGCCCCGGCAGGATCGGTGTCATCTAGTCTAGGTGATAAACTTGTGGTCCGCTTAGCCAGTCTTCCCGTAAAGCCTTGTACTTGATCACATGTTAGCATAACTAGTATTAGTTATCCATTTAGTATACAATGTTGAACTTGTCAAAACAGCTAAAGAAAAGTAATAACATTCTATTATATTTGCAACTTCCAACTTAGAGGAGTCATTAAAGAAACACAAGGAAAAATGATAGACTTTTCCACTATATGGTCATACAGTGATATCAACTTCTGGCTTCAACATTAACTAGTTATGGAAACTAGTCATTAACTAGCAAATTACTTAACCTCTTTCAGTCTCCGTTTCCTTGTTGTGAGAAAGACATTAACAGTCCCCATTTATTCAGGACTCTCTAGGCCAGTGGTTCTCAACCTTCTGGCCCTTTAAATACAGTTCCTCATGTTGTGACCCAACCATAAAATTATTTTCGTTGCTACTTCATAACTGTAATGTTGCTACTGTTATGAATCGTGATGTAAATATCTGATATGCAGGATGGTCTTAGGCGACCCCTGTGAAAGGGTCGTTCAACCGCCAAAGGGGTCGCGAACCACAGGTTGAGAACCGCTGCTCTAGGCGCTTAAGCACAAAAATAGCTGCTCTACATCTGTTATTCAATTAATTCCTAATAACAACCCAACAAGGTGTTATCATTCCTATTTTATAATTTGTTGAAAAATTAGTGTTCCATGGGTTTTTTTTTCTCTACTACTTTCAACAGGCCTATTTCTTTTGAAAGAATTATTCTTTCCTTTTATTACTTCTGTAGATTATTATGATAGTACTAAAGAGCTATTGATACAAGCAAGAGAGGGAATGTTTAATTTTTCTCTAATATCTTTTCCCTTCTTAGAAAAGTCACTTTTATTTCTTAGTATACTTTTTATTGCTGCTGCTGCTGCTGCAGCAATAATTACTCATGCAAACTTCCTAACTTTCAGCCAGTTGGCACAGGCAGAGCTGAACTGGTGGGTCAATGGGATGGTTTATCATGGCTGCATCCTTTCTGACCAGGACCATGTTAGCAGAAATGTTAAGTATTCTGAATTTTATCCCGGGATAAATTATCTCTGCTCAAAGCTATTAATTTAGATAAAAGCCCCTCTCTGCTAGTTGCACTAACCCTCTTGTTTTGTAATCTAGCTGACAAGTATGCATCCCCCCCGCCTTCCAGACAACACTTCTTGGGGTCAAAGTCCATACCCTAACTCACCTCTGTTTTTTTGGTCCCAAACACAGCAGCTGGCATAGTGAATGTGACCGATAAATGTTTGGATGAGTGAATAAGTGACTAAAGAATGAGAGACATGAAACCAAGGCACAGAGAAATGAATAATCCCCCCCTTCTCTACTTAACTATCGTTAGGTGTCTCAGTCCTAAATGTTCATTTTTAAATCACAACTTAATCTAGTCTGAGCTAGTCAAGGAAGCATGCCTTTTAGTTCACCCTGAACCCTTGTGGAGTTCCTGTGGAGTTCCTTTACCTGTCTTCCTCTCCCTCATTTTAGTTGATCCTAGGAATGGCTTCATATTGCTCTCCTCTTTACAGCAACTGAGCCCTCAGGGTTCCTGTATCGTTTTTTCTCTGCCCTATCGGTAAAGGAAAAAATATGGTCATTTCCCTGCATGACTGTCTTAAGACTGTTTTTATTGCTGATCTGGATGAAATAATGTTACCCCCTTTCACTTAACCCCAGATGTTTATCCTTTGCGGTGATAGCTCACTTACTGATTAATTTACATTTATGTACAAATCCATTATGGCATCCTGCAGAGCCCCTGCAACTTACAACTTTAGAGGAGTCATTAAAGAAACACAAGGAAAAATCACAGCCTGCCTTCTATGTAGGCTCTATATCTTTAAAGGCTGGGAATGACTTGAAATCTGAACTAAATCAGAACTTAATTTCTTAAACACTTGAGCAAAATATAAAAAGGGTTTATACACAGGTTCAAAGTGACTTAGCCACACACAGTATGAAGTTCTTAGGAAACAGTAAATTAGGATTCTTTTGTTGATTTGCCTTAAGGATTTTCAAAATAGAATATTAAACATAAAATTATTTGCTATTATCTGTGTTATGTCTTCTCACCTAACACTTTTTGGCCACTGATTTTATGTAATCTTATGATTGAAATGACTGGTGCATAATCAGAGATCTTGTTAATCAGAGGCGACATGCAGGGACTCTGCTCCTCCTCTTTGCACCTTTGCCACGTGCACTGTGTGAGATCTTAGCCAGATGCGATGCTTTCTGATGTCTTCCAAAAGCAGTGTGCATTAGGTTGAAAAATTATACTTTGGGGAAGTAAGACACGGCAGGAATAGGACATGAGACAACAGTACAGAAGAGAGACTATGATGGAAGGCAAAGTCGCCTGCTGGAGACCATGAGTGCCATGTGAGTTTACAGACATTGCCCATCATAAGCCGTGCATCTCATGGCTTGAAGTCAAACCATCCTCCGTTAGTGGCAAGGGCTCAGAAGTGAATGAGATCTAGACAGATGTTCATTTGTTTTGAAGGTGGAGCTTCAGTACACCTGGGAGTGCAATGAAAGCACAGCCCTTTCAACAGCTCTGTGCTGGAGCTGTATCTATGTGATACTTGTTGCCCATCTGCAGCAATATTCATCAAATAATATTGCTCAACCCGTTTAAGAAGAAAGAAACTGGGTTTCTGAAGAGGACTTCTGCAGGACTGTTCAGATCCCTGGTGAGAAGAGCCCAGTTAGACATGCTCAGCTCTTCATCAGGTCCTGTCTGACTTTTCCAAAATCAGCTTAGAGAGAGGAGAGTCCCGGTAGCAGGGAGGGACTCTGGCATGTTCTGCTCTATCCATGATTAGAAAAAACTCAGAATACATGCTCTTTGAAATATAGTCAGGCACCACTTAACAGTAGGGACACATTCTGAGAAATGTCATTAGGTGACTTCACCATTGTATGGCCATCATAAAGTGCTCTGACACAAACCTGGGTGGTATAGCCTGCCGCACAAGTAGGGGATATGGTATAGCGTATCGCTCCTTGGCCAAAACCTGTATAGCAAGGTACTGGACAAAATAACCCAAGATTTTATCAAGCACAAGAGAAAATGATGCAATCAAGAGACACGGTAAACACAAGATTATGAGGCTGTTGCCGGCGTGACATGGCATAGTGTTTTACAACAAAAAATTTTTATCAGGAAAAAGAGTACACTATAAAAAATATAGCATAGTACTAGTAAATACATAAACCAGTAACATAGCCATTTATTATCAAGTATTATATGCTGTACATAATTGTATGAGCTATGCTTTTCTGCCACTGGCAGCACAGGTTTGTTGACACCAGCATCACCACAAACATGTGAGTAATGCATTGCACGATGATGTTACAATGGCTGTACCACTAGGCAGTGGGAGTTTTTCAGTTCCGTTCTAATCTATGGTACCACCATTGAATACATGGTGCATCACTGACCAAAACATCATTATGTGGTGCATGACTGTATCAAAACCATGTGTTCTAGAAGCTCTGATTTCTTCATCCTACTCTGGTCAGTTCTCACATACTTCAGTGTTACTTGTCAATCACATTACATAGCAAAAGAGATCCCAGAGAGATTGAAAAGTTAAAAAATTTAAAAACATTCTACAAGAAAGTGTGTGTGATCATTTTATTTAATTTGAAATAAGAAAAGGACTTTATAAGGCATAAAAGCAATGGAATATACTATGGGGAAAAGGATTGACACACAGCACAATATAAAATTTTAATATGTCTATACTTCAGAGGACATCATAAGTAAAATTTTAATGAAAATCAAAACTAGGAGAAAATGTTTCCAGCAAAGGGTAAATAATCCCAAATATAAATCAGTCTTGTAAACCAATAAGAGAAACCCTAAAAACTTGAAGAAAAAAGAATCAAAGATCTGAACGATTCACAGGGGAAAAATACAAATGTATTCATTAAACAAACACCAACTGTGTTGGCAAGATACTCTTCTAGGTAATAGAATATACAGAAAAGACTGAGTTTCCACTTTCATGGGAAAAAAAATGGGTTTTTTTAATGTAGAAAGACAGGCAATAAGCAAATTTTGAAAGTAAGTAAATATATACTATGTCTGATGTGATAAATACTTTGCAGAAAAATAAAGTAGAATCCAGCAATAAAATAAAAAAAACTCCAGGGCTTGGGAAGCTGTATACCTAAGAAGGTGACATTTGAGCAGAAGGAAATGAAGGCACTTGCCAATTAGATATCTAAGAGAAGAGCTTTCCATGAGAGGGAATAGCAGATGCAAATGCCCTGAGTTAGAGAATACTTAGTGTCTTCAAAATGAGAGCCACAGTGTGGCTGAGCACAGTGGGCAGAAAGGAGAGCAATGCACAATGAAGTCAGAAAACCAGCAATTTGGAGCAGGTTGTGCAGGGTCTTCCCTGCTACTCCCTGCCTTTGCTCTGAGTGAGACATGAAGCCCTTGGAAGTTGTGATCAGAACAGTGACATAATGTGGCTTAAGCTTTAAAAAAGTAGTTCTCAACCTGTGGGTCGCGACCCCTTTGGGGGTCGAACGACCCTTTCACAGGGGTCGCCTAAGACCATCAGAAAACACATATAATTACATATTGTTTTGTGATTAATCACTATGCTTTAATTGTGTTCAATTTGTAACAATGAAAATACATCCTGCATATCAGATATTTACATGACGATTCATAACAGTAGCAAAATTACAGTTATGAAGTAGCAACGAAAATAATTTTATGGTTGGGGTCACCACAACATGAGGAACTGTATGAAAGGGATCATCATTCAGGTTGCTGTGTGGGGAAAGGGTGGCGAGAACAAAGGGTAAAGTAGAGAAAGCAGTTAAGAGGCAGTTGCAACAATCCAGGTAGGAAATGAAGGTAGTTTGGACTAGGGGATAACAAAGGAGTTGTGTGAAATAATCAAAGTTTGGGCATATTTTGAAGGCAGAGTCAACTGGTATTGCTGAAGGATCCAATGTGAGGTATAAGAGGAATCTCAAACGACACCTAGTTTTTTTACTTGAGCAGCTAGAAGGATGGGTCAGTGATTTGCAGCATGGGGAGACTGTGGGGACAACTGGTTTAGGAGAAAAACTCGCGAGTTCCCTTTTAGACATGTTATATTGCAGGTGTCCCTCCAGAGCTGTTGGATATATGAGTCTGGAGTTCAGAGGAAAGAATGGGACTAGAGATAGACATTGGGAGTCCTCAGTATATGGATGCCTGGGGGGGTTTCTGTAATTGTTTTAATTTTTCAATTAGTCAATATATTTATTATATTTTTATATTATATTATGTTATATTATATTATACTATACTATACTATACTATACTATACTATACTATATTATATTTATTATACTAGAGGCCCAATGCACAAAATTCATGCAAGAGTAGGCCTTCCTTCCCCCAGCTGCCGGCACCGGCTTGCCTCTGGCACCCAGAATCCGGGCTTCTCTCAGAGCCCCAGCTTTGTCCTGAATGTCATCCAGAAGAACATCTGGAAGGATGCCCAGTCTAATTAGCATATTATGCTATTATTATAGATTATATTATATTTATTATATTATTTTCAGGTGAACAACATAGTGATTAGACATTTATGTAAATTATGATGTTATCACCCCACTAAGTCCAGTGGCCATCTCACACCACGCATAGTTATTACAATATTACTGACTATATTCCCTGTGCTTTACATCCCCATGACTAATCTTATAACTGGCAATTTGTACTTCTTAATCCCTTCCCCTTTTCACCCACCCCACAAACCCCCTTCCATCTGGCAACTATTAATTTGTTCTCTGTATCTATGAATTCATTTTTATGTTGTTTATTTGTATTTTTTGGTTTTTTTAGATTCCATGTGTAAGTGAAATCAAGTGGTATTTGTCTTTCTCTGTCTAGAATATTTCACTTAGCACCATACCCTCTAGGCCTATCATGTTGTCACAAATTGCAAGATTTCATTCTTTTTTATGGTTGAGTAATATTCCATTGTGTATATGTACCACATCTTTTTTATCCATTCATCTATCAGCGGACACAGGTAGCTTTCATTATCTTGGCTAATGTAAATAATGATACAATGAACATAGGAGTGTGTATATCTTTTTAAATTAGTGTTTTAGGTTTCTTTGTATAAATATCCAGAAGTGGAATTATTGGATCATATGATAGTTCTATTTTTAATTTTTTTAGAAACCTTCATTCTGTTTTCCATAATGGCTGAACCAATTTACAACCCCACCAACAGAGCATGAGGGTTCCCTTTTTCCCCACATCTTCACTAACACTTGCTGTTTGTTGTTATTGATGATAGCCATTCTGACAGGTGTGAGGTGGTATTTCATTGTGGTTTTAATTTGCATTTTCCCGAGGATTAGTGATGTTGAGCATTTTTTCATATATCTGTTGTCCATCTGTATGTCCTCTTTTGAGAAGTGTCTATTCAGGTCCTTTGTCCATTTTTCAATCACATTGTTTTTTGTGTTTTTTTAGTATTAAGTTGTATGACTTATTTATATTTTTTGGATATTAATCCCTTATTGGATGTATCATTTGCAAATATCTTCTCCCATTCAATAGGTTATGTTTTGTGTTGTTGATGGTTTCCTTCATTGTGCAAAACTTTTTTTGATGTAGTATAATTCGTTTTGTTTTGTTTTTTCCCCTTGCTCAAGGAAACATAACCAAAAAAAAACATATTTCTAAGAGCAATGTCAAAGACTTTACTATCTATGTTTTCTTCTAGGACAGTGATGGCGAACCTTTTGAGCTCAGCATGTCAGCATTTTGAAAACCCCTAACTTAACTCTGGTGCCGTGACACATATAGAAATTTTTTTATATTTTCAACCATAGTAAAACAAAGACTTATATTTTTGATATTTATTTTATATATTTAAATGCCATTTAACAAAGAAAAATCAACCAAAAAGATGAGTTTGCGTGTCACCTCTGACACGCGTGTTATAGGTTCGCCATCACTGTTCTAGGAGTTTAATGGTTTTAGCTTTTACATTTAAGGTTTTAATCCATTTTGAGTTTATTCTTGTATATGGTTTAAGAAAGTGGGTGGCTCAGTTGGTTGGAGTGTCACTGTGTATAGCAAAAGGCTGTAGGTTCAATTCCCGGTCAGGGCACATACCTAGATTTTGGGTTCCATCCCTGGAGGTAATCAACTGATGTTTCTCTCTCTCTCTCTCTTCCTTCCTCTTGCTCTAAAATCAATACAAACATATCCTTGAATGAGGATTATAAAAGAAAGCCTGGCCAGTGTGGCTCAATTGGTTGAGCGTTGTCCCATGCACCAAGAGGTTGCTGGTTCAATTCCTCAGTCAGGGCACATGCCCAGATTGCAGCTCGATCCCCAGTAGGGAGTGTGCAGAAGGCAACCAATAGATGTTTCTCTCTCACTGATGTTTCTATCTCTCTCTCTCTCTCCCTTCCTGTCACACACACATAAAAAATCAATAAAAACATTTTTTTAAAGAAAGATATGTAGTTTCATTTTCTTTTTGCATGTATCTATGAGCATATGGATATATACATTTTTTAATCCTCACCTGAAGACATGCTTAGAGAGATGAAGGAAGAGAGAGAGAGAAAGAGAGAGAAAGAGAGAGAGAGAGACATCAATTGGCTGCCTTCCTCATGCTTCCTGATCAAAGCGTCGAACTGTGATCAAACCTGCAATTCAGGCATGTGCCCTTACTGGGAATCGAACCTGCAACCTTTCAGTGCACAGGATGATGCTCAACTAACTGAGCAAATGTTGCTTTGCTCTGGCTGGTGTGGCTTAGTTGGTTGAGCAATGTCTGGTGCACCGAAAGGTCACTGGTGGATTCCCAGTCAGTGCACATACTCAGGTTGCATGCAAGAGGCAGTCAATTGATGTTTCTCTCTCACATTGGTGTTTCTCTCTCTCTCTCTCTCTCTCTCTCTCTCTCTCTCTCTCTCAAAAAAAACAAAACAATAAAAACATATTTAATAAATGGCTTATATCTGTCTGCATGTGCTGCATGTTAGATTTACATAAAAGCCTATCTTTTCTGATATTTTGTTTTATGGTTGATACTTTAAGAGCTATTTTTTCTGCTTTATGTGTATAAAAGCTTCCAAAAAAATCAACTGTTTTTAACTAGAAGATAAAGGCACAATTTTTAATTTTTCTTAACCAGGATTACTAAATTAATAGCACTTAAGGTAATGTAAGTGCTAGACTCTGATGGAGGAATGATGTTTTAAAAATAATGAAATTATGGCAGAAGCATTTAGATATAATTATATAGCCATAATAAAAATTTCAATTAGGCTTTCATTACATTGCAATTAACTCTGCATTTGAACACTCACATTAGTGTGGCCATCTATTTCACTTGTTTCTTGCTTTTTAAAAATACCATCAAATTTTTTTTCTTTTTTTCACATGAGAAGACTCCTGGAAAATTTAATCAAAATTTAAATAAATTTTCTAAAAAGTAAAAGAAAATATACTTCAAGTTATTACAGTTCATAATTGTACATTCAGTTGCATTCATTATCTATTTCTGTGTGACAAATTAAACCAAAACTTTGCAGCTTAAAACATGTGTTAGTCACAGAGTTTCTGCAGGTGAGGAATTCTACAGCAGCTTAGCCAGGTGGTTCTGGCTCAAGGTCTCTCAGGAGATTGCAGTCAAGCTGCCGGCCAGGGCTGCAGTTGTCGGAAGCTTTAACCTGAGCTCCAAGTGGAGGGTCCACCTCCAACATGGCTGTTGGAAAGAAGTGTCTATCCTTCCTGGGTGTTGGCAGAAACAGAGGCCTCAACACATGGGCCTCCCCATAGGGCTGCTTGAGCGTCCTCACTACGCACCACTTGACTTCTTCCAGAATTAGGAATCTGAACAAGAAAGCCTGAAGCCTCCGTGTCTTTCGTGGCCCACCTGGAACTCACAGAGCCATACTTCTGCCTTATCCTGTTCACTAGAAGATAGTCATTAAGTCCAACCCATGTTGGAGAGGTAGGGAATGAGGCTCTAGCTCTTGAAGGCTATAGGGTAGTATCAAAATGTGTGTGCTTCCTTTAGGGCCAAAATACATGGAAAGCTTTAGGCTGTAAACTACCTTGATTGGCGTATTTTTTTTATTTTATTTTACTAGAGTCAAATAGGAGAAGGCAACACCATATTTAGAACCTGAGTAGGACTTAGATGCTGAGGTTCATAGCCAAATGTCAGATTTACAATATACTTTTTCTCCCCATGTTGCTTGGAGTTTCGTTGTGCAATAATTGTAATTTGATGGCTGATACATTTTCCCCACTAAGACTTTTGATCTCTCATTGGGAGATCAAAAGTCAAAAACTGCATACTACCCTGCTTTCCAAGATTTCTGCTAGGCTTGTTATGAAAGAGGAGCTCAGAAAAAACTCAGGTGGTCTCTCAACTCTGAAGGAGAAAGGCAGAAAAGTATAGTAGTGGGTGCAGTGCAGCTTTGCTCTCGCAGATGGAAGACATTCCGTTTGAAATAACTCCCTGCTCTTTGCTTTTCCGTCTGCTTTCTTTCCCTGGGTGACTTCATGCAATTCTGTAAGGCTCAAATTTTTATCTCCAGCCCAGACCTCTCCCTGATCCTCAGACTTGTATATCCAGCTACCTACACAACATCTCTGCTGGGATGATTAATTGGGTCCTCAAACCTACCACGTCCAACGCAGAAAAGTTTCTTTAGACGAGTCACAGGAAAGGAAAAAGCAGTGAGATCAGCATGCCGAACGCTCAGCCCTAGTTGCTTCCCCTGAAGATTGGCCGTTCCTGGCCACGTGCTGGTGACGTCTATTGTTCACTGTGTGGTTTAGGCCAGATACTTAACCTCTCTAAGCCTCAATATCCTGCCTGCCTCCCCCAGAGGTTGTGCTGCTCCTCACACTGAGGATGTGGAGGAATTGTGTCCCAGTCCTCTGGCAGCAAAACAACAAAAAGATGGTAATACGTGAGGTGAAGAATATGTTAACTAAGCTTACTATGATAATCATCTCTCCATATATATGTGTATCAAATCATCATCACTTTAAGCTTACACAATGTATCAATTATATCTTAATAAACTAGAAAAAAAAGATGAAGGAATGAAGGGAAGGAGGGAGAAAGGGATGGAGGGGAAAGAAGGAAGGAAGGAAGGAAGGAAGGAAGGAAGGAAGAAAGGAAGGAAGGAAGGAAGGGAGGGAGGGAGGGAGGGAGGGAGGGAGGGAGGGAGGGAGGGAGGGAGGAAGGAAGGAAGGAAGGAAGGAAGGAAGGAAGGAAGGAAGGAAGGAAGGAAGGAAGGAAGAGAGGGAAAGGAAAGGAAACTATCACATTTAATCCCTATAGGACCTTGTTATTTCTATCTTACAAATAAGGATATTGAGCTTAGAGAGGCTAAGTATCTTGCCTAAACCATACAGTTAACAATGGACATGATTCTCACATGCATTCACTCAACAAATGTCATTCTCCTAACTTTTCACAGACAACACTAGGGCACATATAGGCCAGACCCCACACACATGATCCTGGTTTAGAGCCTCATACATGTCTATGTAACTTGTACATGATACTTAAATAGCTCAAGTTAAATCTAGCCAAAGCTTACTGGACAGGCTTTGGAGGTGCTGTGTATGATTAACTGGGTCACAGTGCACAGATTATCATAGTTGGTGGATTAGCACATTAAAAGTTCAAAAAAAAGCCTTGAAAATATAATGAACCATGTAATTGCCAAGCATTGTGATTAGCAGCCTAACTAGTTAAGAAAATGTATCCTGAAAAAGATAATGTTTCACTTTATTTAAAAACAGCCAAAAGAGTAGAAAGCTACTTCCATGCCCATACTTTACTAGCTATGTGACCTTGGACCAGAGCCCTCCCTCTGTAAACTCTTGCTCCTCAGAGAGTTCTCTGAGGACCATAGTGCAGGCTTCACCTGGGAGCCTATGGGAAATACAGAATCTTGGGTCCCACTCCAGACCCACTGAATTAGAGTCTGCATTTTCAGAGCCCCAGGTGACTCAGAAACATGTTGAATTTTGAGAAGCACAGCTGTAACCCTCAGTAACCTCATCTGGTAAAGTGTGAGAATTAAAATGCCCTACGCAGTGCCTGACAGTGCTCGACAGGATTATGTTCCTTCTGTCCCAACCCCCTACCATAGGGGTAACCCTGAAACCTCTGGGACAACCCAAGTGTTCTGGTGCTACAGAGTCAAGGCGAGGGCCTGGCTTTAGAGGGCGCGAGAGCAGGACTGTGCCAACTGGAAAACAATCTTTTGGATCAATATGCTCCCTCCCTCTGTTCTAACATGTATCTGCAAGTGTATTTTTATCCTCTCAACTGCTGAGCCATTATTAGATTTTGATGGTATCATGTACTTTGACATTAATTTTAATATGCAACAGTGTGAATTCAAGCTTATATTAGATGGAATCTTTCTTCTTACAGTGCTTATTTATATCTGACTGTAAAGGCAATGCATCCTATTGTAGACAAGTTAGAAAACATACACCACTGCTGCTGGCACGTGTGTTTCTTACCAGTCTCATTTCGACCAAACGTGGGATTACACTGGTGAATTTTGTGACCTGATTTTTTTACTTGTCCTGAACACTTTCCCACATTATGTGATTTGAAGATAAGTACATGGATCTCTATTATTCTCTTTTGTGACTATATCAAAATTTAACCTCTAATAAAAAGTATATGTAGTTTCTGGGCTTGTTTACTATTTAAATCATGTTATGATGAACATTCTTCTTTTTAAAAAAATGTATTTTATTGATTTTTTACAGAGAGGAAGGGAGAGGGATAAAGAGTTAGAAACATCGATGAGAGAGAAACATTGATCAGCTGCCTCCTGCACACTCTCCACTGGGGATGTGCCCGCAACCAAGGTACATGCCCTTGACCAGAATCGAACCTGGGACCCTTGAGTCCGCAGGCTGACGCTCTATCCGCTGAGCCAAACTGGTTAGGGCTGAACATTCTTCTTTATAAATCTTTGTCCACAATTGATTTCTCAGAATTCATTGCTTCCAAAAGTTACTGAGTCAGAGGGTATTTGATTCCTTTACTTTGATACATGTCAGCTTCCAGAAAAACTCCAATGCATGGTCCCAAAAGCAGTCTAAGTACTAATCTAAATACAAAACAAACTCTGGAGTTAGTGTGTTTTAAAGTTTCTACTATAACCGAGAGGCAATATATTGATGGCAATATAATTATTCTGATTTGCATTTCTTAGTAAACTTCAATAGTATCACTGAGTTACAAAGTCAAAACAACAATCAAAATTCCACAGTCCTTTCATTCAATTTGGGAAGAATTGGTGCTCATACAATTTTTAATCCTATTAGCCAGGAACTTGACATTCCCCTCCATTTATTCAAATTAGACACCTCAAACTTTTTAGTTGGCTTTAGTATATACTACAATTATTGATAAAAACCAATTATCTAATGTTTGTGAAAAGGCATAGCTACATTTTAGAGTATAAATTGGCCCTCTTTGTCTTATAATAAAGAAAATACCAGGATTATTTTTAAAACTTTAGTTTCTGAAACATACATTAGCGCTTAACAACTCTGGATTTAAGTCTTGCTTTCTATTGATTTCCTTTCATTTCCCATATTATTGTGGTATAAAATTAAAACATGTTAAAGAATTCTCTCCTATTTAAATGAGATTTAAGCTGAATCTCTCAATCCTCATATAAACAATGAGGTTATATTAGATCCGAGTTTGTCAAAATTGGGGCCCTAAAGCCCCCTCTTCTAAGGGAACTTCTCAGGTGAAGATGAGGAAGAGGTGGATTCTGGATACCCCTTCCCCTGACCAACCTTCAATCTCCCCATCAACCAGCTCAACCAGCTCAGCTCAGCTTTTTATGTTTCTCATACCATGCTTCTGCTTTAGATTTTCTTTGAACAGAAGCCTGTGTGTAAAATAAATAAACAGAATGAGAGGGGATGGGATGGGATGGGATGTGATGGGATGGGATGGGATGGGATGGAATGGAAGGGGTGGGATAGAATGGAATAAAATACAATGTCACTTGTCCTCCCAGGTAGAATTGAATTCTTGCTCTTTGAAGCATCTTTAATATTTCTCTGAAGAATAGGTTTGATAGAGATATATTTTCAATATATATATCTATCTTCCACTTTACAATTTGGTAATGTAACATGGGTAGATTTTTTTTTTTTTTTAGAACTTGCAGGTTTATTAGTTGGTTGAGATTCTATCATGCTCCACCCTACCCAGAGATGGAATTTGAATACAAGAAGAAGGCACTTTAAGCCAAGAAGAAAACTTATGTAGACGTCTTATTCCACAACACTGATATAATAAACATCACATTTATTTCATCTTTCTAAATCCAGTTTGGTCTACCATGAACCCCAAGTGGTGGGAAATTTCACCTCAGTCATTATGGGCCTCCTCTCATTGATCTAATGAAAGTCCCAAAGGTTCTTACAAGATCCAGAAGTTTCTCCAAAGGCTATCTAGTATAGGAGTCAGCATATTCTGTAACAGGCCAGATAGCAAATTCTATTTCTTGGGTTTTGCTGGCCAGACTGGTCACTATTGCAACTGCTCAATTCTAACATTGTAGAAACCAGCTATAAACTATACATACATAAACAGAGAAAACTAGGCAGCAGGCTGTATGGTGTTCTGACTCCCACTCTGGTCTTCTGTTCACACTGGATGCCACTGATATGCTCAGGGCAAAACCCAGAAGAAAGGCAGTTGGCGAGGCTAGAGCCCAGGCACCCACCTCCAGGCAGCCCTGGGCACTCCACTCTGCTGGGGGAAGTGCATCCAGCTCAGACCTGTCTGGCTCCTACTTCTTAGATAATTTTTATTCTTTTTTGAAAAGTCAGAATTTACGATACTTTTGGTTGCCAGCACGCAAGGCCCCGTTTGCCCTCTTTTGGGTAAGAGGGAAAATCAGACTCATTCTATTTCTTTGGCATCAGTAAAAACAAAATATGAATTAGTCATCTCACATTATCCTGCCTTCATGGGTAACTTGTAAAGAGAAATAGGTGTCCTTATCCAAGAGAAACTCGTGTATTTATTATTGTGACCACTAAGTAAAGAATGAGATCTAGGATTTTAGGACTATGCCGCTCTAGTTCAGCTGTTCACTTTTTCAGATGAAGCCTAGCCCATAAAGATTCAGGCACTCTTTTGTCCTCTGCCGCATCATCTCCTCAATCATGCATTTTCCTGGCCTTACTCAACTAACTAGATTTTTAAAAGTCAGAGGGTGAGAGCACCCAAGAGATATTCCTATGGGTACTCATCACGGGAAGCCTCCCGAAGGTGTAACCAGGTACCTGTAGTCAGAAGAGGTCAAGCATCAGAACTGTAGGACCCTCACCTGTGAGATTCTGTGTTTTCAACCAGAGACTCTACATAGTGTTATGTCACAGAGTCCATGATACACCTATTAATAATGGTCACTTCTCAGACCTGCCCAGGGAGGTTGTAGGAGTGTTCCCACATGAAGATCAGCTGCTCCTTGAGACTAGCCATTTAAATGTCTCTGAAGACTTGAACCAAGCTCTGAATGGGAATGGTCATCATTATGCTCTTAGCCTCAACCTTGATACTCCAAGTTCCCCAGTTGCTTGAACCACAGAAAGTCTGTTTCTTCCTCGGTTGCCCTCTCCAAATACTTCTAAGAATGACCAGGTGCAAATGGAATCAAGTAGGTCCTTCACCATCATTTTACGCCCCAGTCTGAGGGGTCTGTGCTTCCAAGGCCTAGATTCTAAGTATAAGTTAAAAGCCCAAATAGTAGCACTGCAGGTTCTCAGGAGGAAGGGCGGGAGGGTGGGAGAGCGGGGAGGGGAGGGAAAGGGAAAGGGAAAGGGAAAGGGAAAGGGAAAAGGAAAGGGAAGGGAAGGATTCTTAGGTGGCTTATGCATTTAAGATATAAATGGGCATATCATAACTACACTCACTGAACACTTAATTCTCAAAAGGGTGGGGCATGTCTTGCCCTATTGAAATAGGGTTTACTGATGAAATGTGTTAAGCATAGAAATTGTATAGGCAGAAAAGTTAATAACTAATCCATCAAACGGAAGTGGAAGTGTTGGTGATAGAAATCTGTATAAAGCTTTGTGCGCATGACATCAATTTAGAGTGAAAAACTCAGAGTTCTATGGAAGCTTACATCACCATCCCACCCAAAAAAGAAAAAGGAAGTAGTTTGTCAGGTTTCCAACTGAATGCGAATGAATTAACTATGTTGATCCAATATAATGGCCATAGACGAGCCATCTCTATTTAACCAGATCTAAAAGTGTTATAATAAAAGTTACAAAGCAACAAGGAAGCAAGAAGACAGATGAGGCCCTTATCAAAGTGGTACAACCTTATCTGTTGGGTCTCTGAGCTTTTTGAACTCTCAGTATTGTGGTAAGAACAATTAGCTGGCAAGAAGTGCCATATGAACAGGAGCAAATATCCTAATTTGTAAACAAGGCCAACGAAGCTACTAAGACTAGGAAAATAGAGAGCTTTGCATCTGGGTATTTCAGATGTGGAAGATTTGCACATGTTTCTGCTGGGCAAAGTCCATGTGGAGGATGTTCAGTGACAGGAGGAATGGAAGGTGTCCAGCGGAAACATCACCTCCCCAAGGGGCTAGAAGCAGTAGCAATACATTTACTATGTCTAGCACACACCTAACTTAGATGGACAAGGGCATTAAGCAATAAGGAAAAGGCTGGAAGTTGTGCAGAAAACCAGGGACAACGCAGTAGGCTCTAGCAGAAAGAGAAAAAGGATTTGGGTTCACATCCTTTCTCCCCTACTTTCTAAATGTGTATGCCCTTTGTGGGGTGATTTCAATGCTGAGCTTCAAACCTCTCATTTGTAAACCAAGATGAATTCCTACTTGCAAGAATGTTTTGAGGATTAGTGAGAATGGGTGAACTGCACAGCACCAGTGTCTGATAAGTGTGCTCAGCCAATGGGAGTTTCAATAAAGAGGTGAGTGAAGGTTTAAAAGGATGAAACGAAAAAAGATAACATGTCACTAAGCTGTGTGTGTGTGTGTGTGTGTGTGTGTGTGTTCCGTTTGTAAAATGTATCAAAGTTCACCTTATAAAGGGCACTGAGAATGTGGGTTATCTTAGCTAAAGGAGTGGGAAGGAAACGTCTTAAATAGAAGGGAAGATATAAACAAGTGTAAATCCCTGCCTTGTCATCACTAGAGAAGAGGACTGCTCGCAGCAAAACTGAAAAATTCAAGGTCATGCCACAAAAGATAAGAAGGTGATGGCTCTGAGGATATTTTAGAACTCCCCGCAGAGTTCTACACCAGGAATTTGCTTGGGAGTTGGCATTTGAGCTGCTTTATAAAAATAAATAAAGGTAGAGCAGCAAACAAAATGATTGGAAAGGGAGTTCGATGCACAAAAACAAACTTAAAAAATGACGCTACTTAGGAACGAGTGAATACGAACCATAAGATAATAAAGATCAATGTGGTCTAAGCCATATCAGCTATTGACGGTAAAATAAAATACACTCAACATTTCATCCCTTTGTTAGAAACTATTTCCATCAACGGGTCATGGAAGGAAAACGAATTAGTCACTCTGGGTAGGATTTCTCTGTTCCATGTCAGAGACACCTTTGATACAAGAAGAAAAAATCATGTTCAAAATTAAAGGCAAGCATTAACCACTAGTAAGAGATGCTCAGAGAAAGGGCTTAGCAAACAGTTCAAGTTCTTTGAGAATCTATGTGAGAACCTGCAATTTATTTTAAATTGGCAGATATATGAGGAGGGTCACATAATTTATGTGTTGCAAGAATCCATAAACAAGGATTGAGGAAATATACTGCCTACAAGAATTAATAGCACATGAATAAAAAAATCAATAAAATATAGAGTGATGTTTCCTGCCAAAAGGAGGTTTATAGCCTTCTTTGGAGCACTAATAGAAGAGAAATTAGATTCACTGCATATTAGATCAAAGAATACAGAATAAGTATAGTAATTCATTTGCCTTTTCAAAAATAATAAGTAATGTACTCTGAAAACTGGAACAGTTTCTCCATATCTGATTTCAGAAGTACAACAGAACTATAGAGCACAACTTTTATTTTGAGCTTTTCTCTAACTTGACTTTATAATTGAGTTTTGTCCCAGTGCTGATACAATATTTATGTTCTTACATATAAAGGGACAAACGCCAGCTTGTCAGTTCTCTAAACTTGGGCCCATGGAGCATCAGCAACAGAGAGAACACCCAGTTTATGAATTTGTGTCCTACCAACCTGGTGGAAGGCAACGAGTGTGATAGCACATTGATTCCTTCTGAAACTCTGGTTTGCTTTGTATGGCTTTCTATTTAAATTCCCATCTTTACCGTGGTTTATATTACAGGCTTCTTTTTTCCTTGTTTGATGGTTTTCATGTTCTTCAGAAGGAACAACAAACTAACCTAATTAAGTTCCAAATCTTCGTCCAAATCACAGGGCCTTGGTGTATAACTCTCCAGTACTGAGCAAAGTGCACTCAGGCCAGGTCTCATTTCAGACAGGTTCTGGGTGAGGAACATTATTCTATCAAAGTTTTCATGGGGCTCTTGTTACATTTTGCTTCTGAATTTTCTGCCATCCTTTTAAGCAAGGGTCAAAAACGTATACACTAAAATTCAAATGTGCAAGAAGAATAAAAAAGTAAGGTTTATTTTCTATAAGTGATCTGATATGCAAATATTGTTTTTCTGTGAGTACATGAAGTTTTATCTTGCATTAGAGCTCTTAGTAGCAAAACATAAAAACAAAAAGTCATAAATTTATCAATTAAAGTTAACAGTTTCTCTTTATGTCCATTAAGGTTTGACTTAGACTCTTTTGGGCCTCAGTAATTCAGAATGTAAAACCAAAAGAACCAAAAGCACAAGCAACCGAAGAAAAAAATAGATAAGTTGAGCTTCACCAAAATTCAAAATTTTTATGCATCAAAGGACACTTATCAACAAAGTGAAAAAACAGTCCAATAAATGGGAGAAAATATTTGCATATCAGATATCAAAAAGGAATCGGTACCCCGAATATATAAAGAACTCCTACAACTCAAAAAAAAATGAAAACCAATTTAAAAATGGTTGAAGACATGGAACAGACTAACAGCTATCAGAGAGGAAGAGACTTAGGGTAACTGAATAAAAGAAAGTGAAGGGATTAGCCAAAAATATATATATATACATAACACATAACCACTGACAACAATGTGGTAATGGCCAGAGGGAAAGGAGGTTGAGGTTAAGTGGAGGTGGGCAAAGGGGGGATGTAAAATGGGGACAGAAAGAGACTTTGTTTGGGGAGATGAGTACATGATATAGTGTGCAGATGAAGTTTTATTGAGTTGCACACTTGAAACCTGTATTTTTTTAAATTATTTATTGTTTAAAGTATTACATATAGTAGTACATATGTCTCCTTTTCCCCCCATTGACCTCTCCCCAGCCATCCTCACCCTCCAGCACATGCCCTCACCCCCCTAGTGCCTGTGTTTATTGGTTATGCTTATATACATGCATATAAGTCCTTTGGTTGATCTCTTATCCTGCCTTTTCTCTGAAGTTTGACAGTCTGTTCAATGCTTCTCTATCTCTGAATGTATTTCTGTTCATCAGTTTATGTTGTTCTTTATATTCCACAAATGAGTGAGATCATGTGATATTTATCTTTCTCTGACTGGCTTATTCACTTAGCAAAATGATCTCCAGTTCCATCCATGTTGTTGCAAATACTAAGAGTTCCTTTTTTATAGTAGCATAGTATTCCATTGTGTAGATGTACCACAGTTTTTTAATCCACTCATCTGCTGACAGGCACTTGAACTGTTTCCAAATCTTAGCTATTGTAAATTGTGCTGCTATAAGCATAGGGGTGCATATATCCTTTCTGATTGGTGTTTCTGATTTCTTGGGATATATTCCTAGAAGTGGGATTACTGGGTCAAATGGGAGTTCCATTTTTATTTTTTATTTTTTTTAATTTATTGCTTAAAGTATTACAAAGGGTATTACATATGTGTGCATTTTACACCCCCCCCCACCCTAGACAGTCCCCTAGCCTCCCCTATCCCCCAGTGTCTTATGTCCATTGGTTATGCTTATATGATGCATACAAGTCCTTTAGTTGATCTCTTACCCCCCTACCTCCTGCCCCCCAACCCTCCCCGGCCTTCCCGCTGCAGTTTGACAATCTGTTTGAGGCAGCTCTGCCTCTGTATCTATTATTGTTCAGAAGTTTATAATGGTCTCTATTATCCATGAATGAGTGAGATCATGTGGTATTTTTCCTTCATTGACTGGCTTATTTCACTTAGCATAATGCTCTCCAGTTCCATCCATGACGTTGCAAATGGTAAGAGTTCCTTCCTTTTTAGAGCAGCATAGTATTCCATCGTGTATATGTACCACAGTTTTCTAATCCATTCATCTACTGATGGGCACTTAGGCTGTTTCCAGATCTTAGCTATGGTGAATTGTGCTGCTATGAACATAGGGGTGCATATATCCTTTCTGATTGGTGTTTCTGGTTTCTTGGGATATATTCCTAGAAGTGGGATCACAGGGTCAAATGGGAGTTCCATTTTCAGTTTTTTAAGGAAACTCCATACTGTCTTCCATAGTGGCTGCACCAGTCTGCATTCCCACCAGCAGTGCACAAGTGTTCCTTTTTCTCCACATCCTCTCCAGCACTTGTCGTTTGTTGATTTGTTGATGATAGCCAGTCTGACAGGTGTGAGATGGTACCTCATTGTTGTTTTGATTTGCATCTCTCGGATGATTAGTGACTTTGAGCATGTTTTCATATGTCTCTTGGCTTTCTGAATGTCCTCTTTTGAAAGGTGTCTATTTAGGTCCTTTGCCCATTTTTTGATTGGATTGTTTATCTTCCTTTTGTTGAGTTGTATGAGTTCCCTATAAATTTTGGAGATTAGGCCCTTATCAGATATGACATTGGCAAATATGTTTTCCCACACAGTGGGTTTTCTCGTTGTTTTGTTGATGGTTTCTTTTGCTGTGCAGAAGCTTTTTATTTTGATGTAGTCCCATTTGTTCATTTTCTCTTTAGTTTCAAGTGCCCTAGGAGCTGTATCAGTGAAGAAATTGCTTCGGCATATGTCTGAGATTTTGCTGCCTTTGGATTCTTCTAGAGTTTTTATGGTTTCCTGTTGTACATTTAAGTCCTTTATCCATTTTGAGTTTATTTTTGTGTATGGTGTAAGTTGGTGGTCTAGTTTCATTTTCTTGCATATATCTGTCCAATTTTCCCAACACCATTTATTGAAGAGACTATCTTGGCTTCATTGTATGTTCTTGCCTCCTTTGTCAAATATTAATTGAGCATATTGGTTCGGGCCGATTTCTGGGCTCTCTATTCTATTCCATTGATCTATATGCCTATTCTTGTGCCAGTACCAGGCAGTTTTGAGAACAGTGGCTTTGTAATACAACTTGATATCTGGTATTGAGATCCCACCTACTTTGGTCTTTTTCAGGATTGCTGTAGCTATTCAGGGTCTTTTTTATTCCAGATGAATTTTTGGAGAGTTAGTTCTAGATCTCTGAAGTATGCCGTTGGTATTTTAATGGGAAGTGCGTTGAATTTATAGATTGCTTTGGGTAGTATGGACATTTTAATGATGTTGATTCTACCAATCCATGAACACGGTATGTTCTTCCATCTGTTTATGTCTTCCTCTATATCTTTTTTCAACGTCCTGTAGTTTTCTGAGTAGAGGTCTTTTACCTCTTTAGTTAAGTTTATTCCTAGGTAGCTTAATTTTTTTGGTGCGATGGTAAACGGGATTGTTTTTATAATCTCTCTTTCTGAAAGTTCACTATTGGTGTATAGAAATGCCTCAGATTTCTTGGGGTTAATTTTGTATCCTGCTACATTGCCAAATTCATGTATTAAGTCTAGTAGCTTTTTGATGGAGTCTCTAGGGTTTTGTATGTATAATATCATGTCGTCTGCAAATAAGGACAGTTTTACTTCCTCTTTTCCAATTTGGATGCCTTGTATTTCTTCTTCTTGCCGAATTGCAATGGCTAACACTTCCAGTACTATGTTGAACAGGAGTGGTGAGAGGGGGCATCCCTGTCTTGTTCCTGTTCTTAGGGGAAATGGTGTTAGTTTTTGTCCATTGAGTATGTTGGCTATGGGCCTGTCATATATGGCTTTTATTATGTTGAGGTATGATCCTTCTACTCCCACCTTGCTGAGAGTTTTTATCAAAAATGGGTGTTGAATTTTGTCAAATGCTTTTTCTGCATCAATTGATATGACCATGTGGTTTTTTTCTTTCAATTTGTTTACGTGATGTATCACGTTTATTCATTTGCGGATATTGTACCATCCTTGCATCCCTGGGATAAATCCTACTTGGTCATGGTGTATGATCTTTCTGATGTACTGCTGGATCCGATTTGCTAAGATTTTGTTGAGGATTTTGGCATCTATGTTCATGAGGGATATTGGCCTGTAATTCTCTTTCACTGTGTTGTCTTTACCTGGTTTTGGTATTAGGGTGATGCTGGCTTCATAGAATGAGCTTGGAAGTGTTCCTTCCTCTTGAATTTTTTGTAGTAGTCTGAGGAGGATAGGTTTTAGTTCTTCCTTGAATGTTTGGTAAAACTCCCCTGTGAAGCCGTCTGGTCCTGGGCTTTTGTTTGCTGGAAGCTTTTTGATGACTGCTTCAATTTCTTCCATAGTTATTGGCCTGCTGAGATTTTTAGATTCTTCCTGATTGAGTTTTGGAATGTTGTATTTTTCTAGGAATTTGTCCATTTCCTCCAGGTTGTCTAGTTTGTTGGAGTAGAGCTGTCCATAGTATTTTTTAACAATCATTTGTATTTCTGTGGGGTCTGTTGTTATTTCACCTCTATCGTTTCTGATTTTGTTTATTTGGGTCCTCTCTCTTTGCTTCTTGGTGAGTCTGGCTAGAGGTTTGTCAATCTTGTTTATCCTTTCAAAGAACCAGCTCTTGGTTTCATTGATTTTCTGTATTGTTTTTTTGGTCTCTATGTCATTTATTTCTGCTCTAATCTTTATTATCTCCTTCCTTCTGCTCACTCTGGGGTTTTCTTGTTGCCCTCTTTCTAATTCTTTGAGTTGTAGAGTTAGCTGATTTACTACCATTTTTTCTTGTTTTTTGAGATAGGCCTGTAGAGCTATAAACTTCCCTCTCAGGACTGCTTTCATTGTGTCCCATAGGTTTTGGATTGTTGTGTTTTCATTGTCATTAGTTTCCAGGATGTTTCGAATTTCTTCTTTGATTTCATTGGTAACCCAATCAATATTTAATAGCATGCTATTCAGCTTCCAGGTGTTTGAGTATTTTGGGTTGTTTTTATTGTAGTTTATTTCTAATATTATGCCATCGTGGTCTGCAAAGACGCTTTTTATGATTTCAATCTTCTTGAATTTGGGGATACTTTGCTTGTGACCCAATATATGGTCTATTTTTGAATATGTCTTATGAGCATTTGAGTAGAATGTATATTCCCTGGCTTTGGGGTGAAGTGTTCTGAAGATGTCTATTAAGTCCATCTGATCTAGTGAGTCATTTAGGATTGCTGTTTCTTTGCTGATTGTTTGTCTAGAGGATTTATCCAGTGATGTCAGTGGTGTATTAAAGTCCCCTACTATGATTGTATTGTTGTCGATCTCTCCTTTGATATCTTCCAGGAGTTTTTTTATGAATTTGGGTGCTCCTGCATTGGATGCATATATGTTTACCAGAGTTATATCTTCTTGTTGTATTGATCCCTTTAGTATTATGAAGTGGCCTTCCTTATCTCTTGTTATGGCCTTCACTTTGAGGTCTATTTTGTCCGATATAAGTATTGCTACCCCAGCTTTCTTTTCCTTTCCATTTGCCTGAAAGATATTTTTCCATCCTTTCACTTTCAGTCTGTGTGAGTCCCTTCTAATGAGGTGGGTTTCTTGTAGACAGCAGATGTATGGGTCATGTTTTTTTTATCCATTCAGCCACTCGATGTCTTTTGTTTGGAGCATTTAGTCCGTTTACGTTTAAAGTTATTATTGAAAGGTACTGGTTTGTAGCCATTTCTGTTTTTGTGTGGCTGTTTTCTTTCTGAGCTTTTTATTTCTTATTTTTATACCAGTCCCTTTAGCATTCCTTGCATTGCTGGCTTGGTGGTGATAAACTCCCTTAGCCTTTTTTTGTCTGTGAAGCTTCTTATTTCCCCTTCAAGTTTGAATGATAGCCTTGCTGGATAGAGTATTCTTGGATTCAGTCCTTTGCTTTGCATCACTTTGTAAATTTCTGTCCATTCTTTTCTGGCCTGATGTGTTTCTGTTGAGAAATCATTTGACAATCTAATGGGAGATCCCATGTATGTAACTTTCCGTCTCTCTCTTACAGCCTGTAAGATTCTCTCTTTGTCCTGAACATTTGCCATGGTAATTATGATGTGTCTTGGTGTGGGTCTTTTCGGGTTCACCTTGTTTGGGACTTTCTGGGCTTGTGTGACTTTTTTCTTCCCCACCTCAGGGAAGTTTTCTGATATTATTTCTTCTAATAGGTTTTCTAATCCTTGTTCATCCTTCTGTTGTTCTGGTACCCCTATTATTCGTATGTTGTTTCGTTTCATGTTGTCCCAAAGCTCCCTTAGGCTCTCCTCCTGTCTTTTAATTTTTTTCTCCAATTGCAGTACATTTTGGGTGTGTTTTGCTTCCTTGTCTTCTAATTCACTAATTCGGTCCTCCGCTTCTCCTAGTCTACTGTTGATACTTTCAATGGAGTTTTTCATTGCAGCTATGTCACTCTTCATTTCTTCTTGAGTCTTACTTAAGTTGTTGATTTTTTCATCTGTTTCTTCTAGCTTCTTCCATATGTTATCGATTTTTTCATCTGTTTCTTCTTGCTTCTTGCAGAGTTGTCGATTTTTTCTTCCATCCGGTTTATGCACTCTAGGACCCTTATTCTGAATTCTTTTTCTGTCATGTTGCATGCCTCTGTATTACTTAGCTGCTTTTCTGGAGAGTCCTCCTTCTCTTTCCTTTGGGGGTTTCTTTGTCTACCCATGTTTGATCTCACTGACATATCTAGACGTTGAGTCGTTCAGTGGTTGCTCCCTTGGTGGCAGTGACTCCTTGGTCTGTGGTTGCTCTTCGGGCAGTTGTGGTAGCAGCTGCTCTTCAGTTGGCAGCAGCTCCTCTGGTGGGTGCTGTTCACAGCTGTCGTGGCTCTTCTGGCTGGTGGGGCGAGGTTTCACATACAGTTGCTGTTCCTCAGCAGAGGGTGTTGGTGCTCAGGAGGTTGCTGTTGCTTGGATCTGCTGCGTTGATTTAAAGGCACAAAATACAACACAACAAGGCACCACGTACCAGGCACTATACACAAATATATTCACAATATTAATAACCCCAAGTAAAGGTGACCACCTGAATTAAGAGAATTAGGGGATAAGGAAGAAGGAAGAGAAAAAGATAAAAGAGAAAAAAGAAAAGAAAAGTAGGGACCAAAAAAAGGAGTGCAAAAATGAAATTGGAAAAAGGAGGGGGGAAAATAAAAGCGAGAAAAGAAAAGAAAAAAAAAAAGAGCGAAAAGAGAGAATGAAGTGGAAGAGGGGAAGAGACTTTTTTATATGAGGAGAATACTCCTATAGAACAGCCATTAATCCCAACAAATTCCAGCAACAGCTCCCTGGAGATGAATGCAAACTAGAAACAACCAATAATATAACGATGAAAATAGAATGGAGAACACTAATCCCAAAATAAAATAAAGAGAAAATAAAATGGCACTTTAAAAAAAATGGTAAAATGGTAGCAGTAATAATACTGGTTAAAAATAAGAAGGTAGTAATTAAAAGGGTAAAATCAGGTGATGGAAAAAAGAAGAAAAAAAAAGAAAAAGAAAAAGAAAAAAAAATTGGTTTCTTAGTTAAAAGGTGAAAAAAGAAAAAAAAAATTGCAGTAGTGAAGGTCCTTCGGTTCTTCTATTCTTCAGTGTGGCTCGCCTTAGACCTGCCAGGTATTCAGGAGAGTGTTGAGTTTCCCTGCGATACACTGTTCCTCTGTGTTGTAAACCACAGTCCTTATTTTAAAGCAAGCCGCATTTGTTTCCCAGACTGCCTTATTTTGTGTTTAGCAAAGAGTCAGTTTGTGGGTCAGCCTCTGGGTGGCAGTGTTCTGGGGTTGGACTCTGAGGCTATAGGGCCTCTCTGTCCAGTGGAGGTTCACTGCCCAGAGCTGGCTGCGTAATAGTTAGTTACCGGTGCTGTGTTGTTGCTGGGATTGAAAATCCCTCTATAGGCCAGACCCTGTTAACTCCCAGGGACTGATCAGGTTATTTTAATCCTTGATCTCCTACAGGGTGGAATCTGGGTGTGGCTGTGCTCCTTGCCTGGGGGCTGGGGGGAGGAGTCTCACTCTCCGGAGAGAATGGCTGCCCCAGTCCTGGGCTCAGGAGTGTCTCAGCACTCAATTCACTGCCTCCTCTCCCGGCCCCCCTTCTCTTCTCAGTCTCTCCCCAGATTCCACTCCTCCGCACACTCTCCCTCTCTTCAGCACAGGTGAGTGTCTGTATCCGAAATGTCCCATGAACAGGATTCAGTAAAAACAAACAAACAAACGCTGGCCGCGGAAACAGGAAAGGCTTGGTTTCTGTAAGCTTCTTCTCTTACCGGGACTGCATGGTCTGGTCAGCTCTTCAGGCTGCCCCCTTTAGGCTCAGTCCTCTGTGATCACAGAACCCAGCTCTCAATTCCCCAGGCAGCGCCAGGAATCCCGCGGTTCTCCTTTCCCCTGTCAGGGGCTGTGCCTGTCCCAAGGGACGCGGCTGTCTGCCATGCGGTCTCCCTCCGACTCTCTGGGCTCAGAGGTCTGGCAAACTTTCCTGCCCAAATCCCTGGTTTTTTTACCTTTCCAGGAGAGTTCTGCTCTTCCCGGCTGCAAACTGTCTCACCAGCTGAGCAATTTCGCCAATTCAGGGTGGATGTTACTAGTTTCAGCTGCTCACTCCATTTGCTCCGGGACACAACCTGGGATGCGTCTGCCTCAATTGAAAGATCCTAGGGCAACCAGAGGGTCTTTGCAGGTTACAGGTCGCTGACAAGCTGAACTCAAGGCTCTTCATCCAGGTGCCTAACAGTCAAAGCCCATTTCCTGGGGTCAAGTGAGAGAGTCCCTAAACCATCAAAAGCTATTTCCAGTGTCCAGCTGGAAGATCTGAGCGGCGCGGGCGCAGGCGCGGGCCCGAGGGTGGCGGCGGCCTGGCGCGCAGCTGCGGCAAAACAAATAATATTTTTAGCATTGAGGTTCATGGATTCACTTTTATTACATTTCATCAGTTGTTTAAAATCATGCCATATTTTAGTTTGTAGTTGTGAGTTTCCTAGTTTTAATTGCCTTTTTGCCTTGCATTATTTGACTTTATAATATCCTCTATGTTTTCCCATTTATATTTTCTATTCTGTCAAATCCTTTTTTTCTAGACCCCTCCCTCTCATTATACAGTCTGTACCAATTTGCCTCCAGGTCTGCTGAACATTCAATAACTGGGAATCTCTCGTTACCGCTCTCCTGGTTTGGATCTACTGTTTCAGTATCCCATGCCTTCCTCTTTCTTTGTTGATACTCTCACTTTTCTGGAGTATGTCCTCAAGTATCTCCTAAGAATAGATGTGTGGGTAGTAAAATTTGAATCATGTGGTCTGTGTCTATACTCTGTTCTCCCACTTGATGAAAAATTTATATAATATTCTGGACTGCAAATTCTTTTTCCTTAGAGTTTTTAAGGAACTGCTGTATTGTTTTCAAGCATCCAATGTTGCTGATAAGCTTGGTGTCAGTCTTGTGCTTGTCTTTTTTTACATGAACTTTTTTCTCTCTAGAAGCTGTTAGCATTACTTTCTTATCTTTGACATTCTACAAGTTTACACTGATGTGCTGTCTAGTTTTACTCATCCTGCTCAGCATTTAGTGAGTTTTCTCAATCCACAAATCACATCTTTCAGCTTTGGGAAATTTTCTATTTCTGATATCTTTGTTTTGTTCTTACTCTTTGTGGCATTCCATCCTTTCTCTTGCAGTGGTTCTCACCCTTCTGGCCCTTTAAATGCAGTTCCTCATGTTGTGACCCAACCATAAAATTATTTTCGTTGCTACTTCATAACTGTAATGTTGCGACTGTTATGAATCGTGATGTAAATATCTAATATGCAGGATGGTCTTAGGCGACCCCTGTGAAAGGGTCGTTTGACCGCCAAAGGGGTGGCGACCCACAGGTTGGGAACCGCTGCTTTAGAGAATATTAATAAGAAGTTTCTCGGTATATCAAGGGGGAGTGGTAGGATTGTGTTTTGTCTTCTTTTTTAATTCTGATCTTTTCCTTACATTACTTTTTATACCCTCAGTGTCATTTTTTGTCTATTCTCATGTCATAGGCTTTCCTGAAATATCTACTAATCCTTAATTTTTCATTCACAATTCAGAATGAGGCAAAAACAAGCTCATTATGAAACTGCATATATGAGTAAGGCTTACTAACTGGTAGACTTCACTTTAGGATGAGCAGATAGTAAGCTGGCCTTCAGACTAAGAAACAAAAATACCCAAACAGGCCCTAACCGGTTTGGCTCAGTGGATAGAGCATCAGCCTGCAGACTCAAGGGTCCCAGGTTCGATTCTGGTCAAGGGCATATACCTTCGTTGTGGGCACATCCCCAGTAGGGAGTGTGCAGGAGGCAGCTGATCGATGTTTCTCTCTCATCGATGTTTCTAGCTCACTATCCCTCTCCCTTCCTCTCTGTAAAAAATCAATAAAATATATTTTAAAAAAATACCCAAACAGGAGGCTTTCTTCTCTTGAAAACCAGTTTGAATACTGGCTGACTCGTTCTTCTCAAAGAGTTGTTTTGTTTTGGGTTTTTTAGAGGAGATTCTCCGTTTTGCCTTTGACATAAACTCCTGACTGATGAGCATTATGCACCTGGGAAGGGAGGAGGGCCACTGTTCCATATAGACACCTTCAACTAAACCCTGTTTTCTACTTCATATCTCATCCCCAATCCTACCTGGCTCATCTAGTGTCCAGAGGTAGGGTCTCTCCTCTGCCCTTGCTCCTTCATCTCACATTCTAAGCTGTGGCCTCTTCCAACTTGTTTGATCATTTACTGCTCCTCCGTCTGCTTCCAAGCTTCAGTATAATTCTGATAGGTCTCAGCTGCCAATATCAACGCTCCCCTCCCATCTACTCTCCTGTTTATTGTAGGATTCTATCTTTATTCCTATATAGTCAATGTAATTAGAGTCTCAGAACAATGAAACAAACATGTTATCAGTCTGCTATCTTGAAAGGAAACTTTGTTCTAAAGATTTTGATATAAAGAACCCTCCTTTCCATTTTTTCTAGATCTTTTTATTTAATTTGTAATATTTATTTAATTTCCAAGCACTTTTTCTGATCATCTTTTTATTGTTGATTTCTGGTCTTTTCAAATCAAGATGTAGCTTCTAAATCCCAACTTTGATGAATTTATTTAGGCTCTTCATCACCATATTGATGTTTGTAAGTGCTCTATAGGTTCAAATTATCTGTTCTGTTTGTAGAGTAAAAGTTCTATAAATGTCTATTAACTTGACCTTGTTGGTTATGTTATTCAATCCCTTTAGTTTGTTTTATTTTTAGACTTCTTATCTGTCAAGCTCCAAAAGAAGCTTATTAAAACCTTCCACTGTGGTTTAGCATTTTCTCCTCAAATTTTTAGCAACTTTTGCCTTATGTATGTGTCTGCTATGTTTGTGCATAACCCTGTATACAAAGGCCCATGGCTGTGTTTCTCTGGGTATTGTCTTCAGCACTATATTATATTCTTTGTCTCATTAAATGCTTTTGACTTTGAATTCTGCTACTCCTGCTTTCTTTGTTCGCATTAACTAGGTTTATCTTTGCACATATCTTTATTTTAATCTTGATTTGTCACTTTATTTTAACTGTGATTGTTGGTAGCCTATTGTTGGATTTTTGTCTAACTGACTATGATAATGTAATTTGATAGGGAGATGCAGACGTTAGATATTTATCATGGTAACTGATATTCTTTATGTTACTCCTTCCATTTATTTCATGTTTAATATTTAACATGCTTCATGTTTCTTTTTCCCTCTTCTTCCTTTTCTTCATAAGTGCTTCTCACTTTTCCCCCACCTTAGGAGGACAGGATGATGGAGGGGGCTGCAGTTGGGTATTTCCCTTCTCCCAGTTGGTTAGGCTCTGGTAAAACCATTTCCTTTGGCAGGCCTGGTTAAGAACAGATGCTCTGGTGTATTTAAAAACGACTCCTTTTCCCCTCCCCCTGCTGGAAGCAAGAGCAGATTTTTCTCCCACCTTCACTCTGAGGACCTGGCAGAGCTCCAGGAAGTAACACTCACAGAAGTGTGGGAGCCGCCCTAGGACTGCCTTCCCCTGGAGGTTTTAACTCTCAGTCTTGTCCTACTGAGCCTCCAGCAACTCGTCAATTACAGTTCAGGTTTTCCTACCCCAGTACTGGTTCCCCAGCAGGCTTATGGCTTGTGGGTTTCTGCTCCGCTGAGTTGTGAGCCTCTCTCTGTACCCACCTCTCTGTCTCTCCAATTTGGGGGGCAGCAATTAGCCCTGTAACCTCACTTCCCTGACAGAGCTAAGGAAAGTTGTTGATTTTTTATAGTTTGTTCAACATTTTACTTATAGATAGGAAAGAGTAGTGACTTCCTCACATGACAGACAGGAAACTAGAAGTCCTGGCTCCTTAATTTTCTGGCTTGGTCAGTTCTCTGTTCTCCAGAAAAATTTTCTCCCTTTTTAAAAAAATTATTTCTCCATATATTCCTTTTCCTCTTCTCAGAGCTGTTAACATTTATATTTTTTTAAATATGTTTTTATTGGTTTTAGAAAGAGAGGAAGGAAGAGGGAGAAAGAGAGAAATATCAATTGGCTGCCTCTTGCACACCCCCTACTGGGGATCAAGCCCACAACTCAGGGAATGTGTTCTGACTGGTAATTGAACCAGCAACCTTTTGGTTCATGGGACGCCACTCAACCAACTGAGCCACACCGGATATTTTAAGTCTCTAACTAACAGATCTCTTGTTTTTTTTCCCCCTCATATCCTTGGGATTTTGTTTTTTTTTTTTTTGTGCCATTTTTCCTACCAGGTCTTCTAAACTATTTCAGTTCTCAGCAACAACCATCTTCTTCAGTTGTTTGTTCTTTTTAATTGAGGCTTATGTTCAGCTATAGGAAGTCTTGTATGTTCTAACTGCATCTTTTCAAAGAGCATCAATACTCTCTTAGCATCCTCGCCCACTTCCTTCTTCAGTTTTATGGCTCTAGGAGCCCCCAGTCCAGTTCAGCTCTTTTTCTCTTGGGTCTCTGATGCCCCTTAAACAAATTGTAATTTTTTTTTGCCACTCATGGTTTATTGACCTTCAGTACCCATCCAACCAGAATTTTGAGATTCCCCAGGCCATGATGTTGAGCATGAAAACATGCTATGTCAATTCATAAGAAATTATGCTGAGGTAGGAAGAATGCCTCTCCAGGAAAAAGCAGCAGTCCTCTGCCTGTAAGGGACTCAAAGCAGCCCAACCTAGAGAAATATTTCTCCTCTAACCCATGAGGCCTGAAAGCTTCTCCCAGAAGCACAGGCAGCCCATACAAACAGTCTTCTGCTTGTCTGTCCCCTTCACGGAGTAGGAAATATGGAGTCTTCACCCCAAAATAATTGACTATGTATAGACCTACAGTCTAACTCTGTTTCATGGTTCTAGTAACTACTCGACATTATCAGACCAAAGATACTGGTCATTACCTCAAAAAATCCAGGCTATCAACTGCTGCCAGCCAGTGAGAACCACTGGCAGGTGAACCAGACAGGGATGTCAGACATAGACAGACATCAACAAGGGCACTGCTACACAGTGTCTTGTTCAGCATCCCAAAGACCACTAGGTAAGAGGATCACCAGCACCTCCGTACGTTGTCTGAGCTAGACCAGTTGGGCCAGAGGAGCCGTATTCTCCATTTCCTGACCATTAAGGTCTCATATGTACGTAAGACAGTTGGTATCCACTATATAGCTCTTGCTCCAGGTTGAGGTAGAGTGCATCCCAGAACCACATTGTTTGAGGAGGTACGAACTTAGGGTATATGCGTTAGGGTAGCAAAAGTAAGGATTAACCATTCAATGGAAGTCAGTTTTCAGGTTGGTAGAGCATATCTTACAAAATGCTCTATGCTGGCCTCCTCATCTGTTAACCTTCAATTATATGGGTGGTGTTTGTCTCAGTGATGAAATATCAATGGTCATCATTGATCTTAATATTGTTTTAGGTTACATGGCCCAACCACAATTCTCATTCTTGGCAACATCCTTAGAAAACAACAATTGGCTAACTTGAGTAGCTTCAATTGTGAGACTCCAGAGGAGAAGAGGGGTGATAACTACAAGATCTGATGCCCAGTTAGACTAATATATGATGCTGACCAGTATACTGGTCCCTCAGTGCATGCTGATGAGAAAACAAAAAGAAGCCTTATATCTTTATTCTAAATTAAATACCCAACATTCAACATCCCAGGTATGCCAAAAGAGAATTTGCATTATCACCCAGCCATATCTAAAATGCTACCTCAGTCAAACCCAGTATATGAATGTGCTTGAAAACAGATGGATGGAGACCCAAGTTCATGCTCCATTAGACTTAATCTACTCCAGAGCTCACCATTTTTCCCAGGGTACATAGTACTCAGTCAGGGAAGTGCCAGAAGCTTAGAGTTTCTAACCAGTTCACTGAAAAATATATTCTGTCAAATTTAGGATTGTGTCAGCCTGAGAGAAATGAAATAAATATCCCCAGCTCCTGTGCCCCAGGTGAGGAAACTTCACCTGCAAAATTTGGACCCTATAGGAACCAAAAAGTGCACTGGCCAAAAACCAAATGAGAATAATCTATAATGTTGCAGTAATTGATATCATGGGAAGACCAGTCTGCAATAGTCACATGTAACTGGAACCTCAGGGAACCTCAGTGAACTTAAGGATTTAACCATCCCTGAAAGAGGTCCTCCAGGCTCCACAAGGAGGACGTTCCTTCTCCTCCACTGACCCATGAGGAATTTGGAATACAGAGCTATCTTTTCTATTTTCTCTAGCACTTTTTTCAAAATATATTTTTATTGATTTCAGAGAGGAAGAGAGAGATAGAAACATCAATGATAAGAGAGAATCATTGATCAGCTGTCTCCTATACATAGCCTATTGGGGATGGAGCCTGCAACCCGGGCATGTGCCCTTGACTAGAATTGAACCCAGGACCCTTCAGTCCACAGGCCGACGCTCTATCCACTGAGCCAAACCAGTTAGGGCTCTAGTACTTTTTCAATATCTTTCTGAATACTGGCTCCATTATGGTGAGTTCTCCACTGGTTGCATCTGTATGACTGAAAACACTTCCTGCAGGATTTAAGGATCCAATGTGCCCCCCCACACACACACACACACCTAGTGCAGGAATGAAGATGTATAAAAGAAGAAAAGATGAGATTTGAGGGGACATATTCAGTCATGATACTACTAGCCAAACCAAGCAAGAGTAATCTAAAATCATGAAATGATACTTAATTCCCAAAAGAGTGATGGAGAAGTCCAGAGGGACATCAGAGAGGACATCAAAAACCTGTAGTTCGGAAATAAATAAAAGGTGAGAGGGGAACGGGAGTCTGAGTGCCTAGAACTCTTCCCCTCACTTCCAAGGCCCAGCATGGCGGGCTGGTAGAAACAACCAAACACCCATCGTCATGTAGAAAGATCCAAGAGCGAGGTTCTCGTCTGCTTTTACAGTCCTTAGATTACTCAGGTCTCTAGGCACCATCTAAAATCTGATACTGAAAAAAGATATGATGTATTCTCATCCCAAATACGGTAATGGTAAATCATTTTTCTTGTTATTTGGACTCTTTCAAGGAAACATAACTTTCACTCTGGAAATATCAATATTTACTATGCTTCCAGTAGAAGAGATGAATAACATACCACACTATTGATGATAGAAGGAGCATAAGTTTGAATCTTATTGGAATATAAAAGAAACATTCCCAACCCCCTCAGCTTGAGACTATAGGCTAAGTTCACCTTCCTTTTGCTGGAATTATTACCTTTTGAAAAATCCCTCTTGCCCGCACTGGTAATTTTAAGTTTTGTGTATTTCTATTTTGATACTGGTTACCTTCCTATTCTTAATAGTTATATGTATATCTAGATTTTAATATTTATATGCTATAATTTAAAAATCATGACCACACATACTGTTTTACCTCCCTCCTCCAACTCTCAGTCCTCTGTGCCCCAGTGCTCTTCCAACTCCTGGATCTGATTGAACGAATAATGGTTCAGGACTAAAAATCTTTAATTTTCCCTTTCAGTGAACTTTTTGAAATCCCAAAGCATTACACTCAGTAGTCTATGTTTGCAGGGGTTTTTTTTTTTCTCACTTGATTAGTCATTACAGCAGATAAACTGGGTACTTTTTAGGTTATAAGTCCATTGAGAGAAGGAAATAGACTTGTCTTGATCACCACTGTCTCCAGACATGGGATATAAGTAATAGTTGCCTGACTGAAAAGGCTATTGGATATGTAAAATGGCTTCATTTTCGGCCATACAAAAAAATGGCACCTCTTAAGACTCATCAGATGCTGACAGCAACTCCCTTAACTAGGAATATATTACTCTAAAGTTCAACAACAAAAATCAATGAAGTTTCTGCATTTTAGTTTACTGAGATTTTGTTACCAGTTATTTCTAGAGATGTCAATTTGACAACTCAGAATGCCAATACTTTGAGATAAGTTGGCCCATTTCTTAATGTTCATGGGAATCCTTATATTGTTCCACCACAAGACCATTTCTTTTTTTTTTAATTGTTTTATTGCTTAAAGTATTACAAAGAATATAATATATGTCTCCTTTTTTTCTCCCCTTGACCTTCCCCTAGCCTCCCATACCCCCCAGGGTCTTGTGTCCATTGGTTATGCTTATATGCATGCATACAAGTCCTTCAGTTGATCTCTTACCCACCCACCCACCCCCAAAAAAGACCATTCCTTAATAATGGCCTTCTAGCCATATACTGCAACACAAATATTTTTACATTTTTTTCCAACCTGCTTCAACCTTAATTATTGACTCTAATTAAGTCAAGACTGGTCTTTTGTCAGATTATCTATATCAGTCTCACCAGTTGTTAGGTGAATATGTCTTTATTGGTGTTTTAATTTTACTGTGAGAGGAAAGGTCTGTAGTTTCCTGAAATAGTAAAAGTTAAACTCTATAATTTTATAATGGTTAAGAGATATAACCGCAGTCAAACAATCCAAGGTGTCAATCCTGGTACCTAATTTACTACCTGTGACATTCTTCAAGTTTCTTAAGCTCTCTATTCTTATTTCAACTTATATAAAATAGGAGTAATAATAGCACCTACTTTATAGGGTTGGAATGAGGTTTAAAGGAGTTGATTCCTAGAAGAGAGTGCCTGGCACAAGTGCTCAATAATGTTAGCTATTATTTATACATAATCAAAATATTTTAAAAAATAAAGGCACTGCTAGTTGTTACTACTATTTCCCTGACAAATTTTTTATTTTCTTTAACATTTGCTCAAACTAAAAATCTCACTGGGGATTCTGAACTCTCAGACACCTAATTGATGACTCTGGCTTGATATAAAAATAATACCATTAGTGTTCATGGATCAGCATTGATAACATGGGAATAATGGATAAGAATTGAGGTATTGAGCTCCTCCTACACATTAGGCCCATAACAAACTCCACCTACATTCAACTACACCTGGACCTTTGAATATGTTGCCTATCTTTGTGAAGATAGGTTTGAAGGTTGAGCCCAGAGATTGAGTGCATCAGTACCTAGATGTAAGGGGCACGACCCAGATGCAATCTTATTCAAATTTCCAAGTGTGACAAATGGCAAAAGCATTGGGAAACTTAGCACTGTCATTCTGCAGATAGCAGAGATATTCACATTGATCACCCACATTTTGAGGAATGAAGACAATAAAGTTTTTGGTAACAGCCTCTACAGGACTGGGGTTGATGTGGTGGCCTTGTTTACTGCGGTTTGGATGGGTTCAGGAAAATAGAATGCTGTTTGGGAGAATTAGCAATGCTGAAAGGGAGAAAGTTGGGACTAGCAAGATTGACCTTACACAGAGTCACTAATGGGAATAGCCAGTATTCAGTCCCAACTTATTCCAAAGTTAGACTTGATTCAAGCTGGAGGCAATATTCAGGTCAGGGAGGTGAGCAAGCAGTGAATTGGGTCCTGCAGCAAGAAGGCCCCCAAGTCATGACCTTTATGGACATTGCTTGCTTTGGTCAAGGTGATCCAGCCTTAGCATATGATTCAAGCTTGCCTTTAAGAGTTTAAGAAAAAAAATGTTACACAGTCAAAACCAGGAAAGATAGAAGGCTCCAGACAAGCAGGCTAAAAATAATACCAAATGTTGGTCCCACCCTGGCCAAGGTTGCTCAATTGGCTGAGCATCATCCTGTGCTGTGCACCTACAGGTCACTGGTTCAATCCCCAGTGTGTCTCTCTCTCTCTCTCTCTCCCTTCCTCCCTCCCTCCCTCCCTCCCTCCCTCCCTCCCCCCCCCTTATATCACTCTCAAAAAAAAATCAATAAAAACATATTAAAAAGAAAATGTTGGTCCCAACATGAAACTGTAAAGCTAAGCAGGAAGCCAAGAGAGAACCATGTCACAAGCTGAGAAAAGCCAGCAGAGATCCATGGAGAACCAAACTTGGGAAGCACAAGTGCTCAGTGTTTATGCCACACAGGAGATCTACAACTGACTTACTCCCCTTGATCTGGGCTGTTTTAACTACAAATCAGAAATAAGGAACAAGCCGAAACCGGTTTGGCTCAGTGGATAGAGCGTCAGCCTGCGGACTGAAGGGTCCCAGGTTCGATTCCGGTCAAGGGCGTGTACCTGGGTTGCGGGCACATCCCCAGTAGGAGATGTGCAGGAGGCAGCTGATCGATGTTTCTCTCTCATCGATGTTTCTAACTCTCTATCTCTCTCCCTTCCTCTCTGTAAAAAATCAATAAAATATATTTTAAAAAAAAAGAAATAAGGAACAATATTATATAACACACTACTTTTGTGTAACATTATGTGGTATGCAAAATATTGCTTCCTCCCCAAAAGATGTCTACACCCTAATCCCTGGAACCTGTGGATGTGTTAAATTACAAGACAAAGGGGAATTACATTTGCAACTGCATTTAAGTTTGCTAATCATTTTTACCTTGTGATGGGGAGATTGTCCTAGATTATCTGAGTTGACTCAATCCAATCACACAAATCCTTAAAAATAGAAGAAGAGGCAAAAGAGAGGGTCAGAGATGTGGTATGTGAAAAGGACTAGACTCCATGCAGATTTTGGAAGATGGAAAAGGGTCATTAGCCAAAGAATGCAGGCAGCCTCTAGAAACTGGAAAAGGCGAAGAAATGGATTAACCCTAGAGCCTCCATGAAGGAATACAATCCTACCAATACCTTGATTTTAGCCCAGTGAGCCTCATATCAGCATTCTGATCTTAGAACAGTAAGATAATAAGCTTGTGTTGTTTTAAGCCACTAAGTTTGTAGTGATTCATTAGAGTAGCAATAGAAAATGAATACACATTACAAATGAAGAAATGTCTAATCTAGATTGTGTTTGACTCTAGAATCAACAAAATTACAATTTTTGCCAAATGATATTTCTTTTATATATAAAAATCAGCTTCTCTTTGAAGACTACAAACAATACCTTGACGAGGGAGAGCACACAGTGTTGTAGGCTGGATAATGTGTGTTCATCTTTTTATCCCCTAGAGCTGGGCTCATATAAAAATAGGGACCAGGACCAAGGCCCAGATCATGGCTGCTCTAGACCAGCGGTCGCCAATCTTTCAGACCTCATGGACCACCAGAGTCTAGACTGTTCTTAATTTCCATTCAGAAGTTTTAAGTTCTCATGGTCATATATTGGTCTCCAACAAGAATTAATATCCCCTACTCTGGGTGAACATGCAACTGGGCTTCTGGATTCAAATAGTGATAAAACAAAACAGACAAACCTGGAAGAAGCAAAGAAATTCTTTAGTGGAACATTTGAACAAGTGTACTGTCCTATCACTGTATTAAATGTTTCCAACTAAGCATTTCATCAGTAATTTATATGAGCACCACCCCAGAATTTAAAGTGCTTTAGATCAGCAAAGTACTATAATTCCATCAGCATACCCAGGCCTCAGGTAAGAGTGGTAAATAAATTACAATGGTTTTTTTTTTTTTAATACCAAGAAGGAACCTGGGCCATGGTTAAAGGATGAAAGTACAGAGTCTCAAGGGGAGGAAAGATCCCTAACACAAAGAGCAAAAGCCCAAGCTCCCTGCTCGATTTCTAGAACCTTCCCCACAGCTACTCTAGTGCCCAAGTTCAAAACTAACATACCTTCTGGGCATTTCACTGGCAAGTTAAGACTGGGTTAAGTTTCCTTTTAACCAAGGGAAGGCATTGTTGTTCAGGCATTATTCTTCAAATGTCATATTAGTCAAGGTTTTATCTATAACATTTTGGCTACTGCTTTTAGAATTTGAAGTTGAAAGATGTGTGGAAATCTTTTGACAGAACGTTTAACACACTGACTTCTCTCACCATCTCTTGAACTGGATTTTGTCCTATACCTTTTTTTGATAACTACTGACAGTTCCAATTTGGTTTCTCTGGGAGCAGTTTCTTGTTCTAAAGCAGCAGTATTCTCAATAAAAATATAAATTACTGGAAATTTTCACCATAGATTGGTCAAAGCCTAACATATCTCAAATTATTTTCCCAAGTCTGAATAAATTTTTTCAAGGAGCAGCAAAAAGAATGGAAGTCTGAAAAAACAAACAAACATTTAAGGGAAATCTGATGAGGGCAGGGAGCAAGAAATTTAAAAACTCAAATAATGGTCTTTCTCTTTAGTAGTTTTTGTTTTAAATGTAATAAATCAGGCCCCTG
This sequence comes from Myotis nattereri, assembly GCF_964212035.1. Classification (NCBI taxonomy): domain Eukaryota; kingdom Metazoa; phylum Chordata; class Mammalia; order Chiroptera; family Vespertilionidae; genus Myotis; species Myotis nattereri. The sequence continues at coordinate 69,569,244 of NC_138086.1, forward strand.
GAGTCCATGTAACCTTGATCTTACGTATCCAAGGGACGAGATGCTCAAATGGAGGGAATAACACTGAATAGGAGCACACTAGGCATCAGGAACAGTCAACCCTGAAGATTTGCTATCCAGGGCCCCATGGTGCTGTGCTGCTCTTTTCATTGCAGTGGAAAATAATTCAGTGCCTCATCTAGATTATGTCTGTCCTGAAGTATATTATAAGTTCTCCCTGCAAGAGATTGACAGCACTCCATACCTTATGCAACTTTTCTTTAAACTAAATGAGGACCAGGACTGAGGCAGAGGGATAGATAGATAAAGGTAGGTAGGTAGGTAGGTAGATAGATAGATAGATAAATAGATAGATAGATAGATAGATAGATAGATAGATAGATGCCAGATAGATAGATGATTGATAGATAGATAGATAGATAGATAGATAATAGATAGATAGATAGATAGATAGATAGATAGATAGATGATAGATAATCATCCAAATTGTGGGAAAGTATAACCTGGGAGCCTATTAAACATGTGCAAATATGGCATCTGATGCCTCCTTGAAAGTAAGGCCCTTCCTTATAAGGATGGTTGGAGAAGCACTCTTTTCTTGAACTTGGTTCCACTCTAATATTTTTAGTGTACTATGTATTTTTTCCATGTGTTTTCTTTGAACAGTTTTTGCCATTTGAAGTTTCTAAAGCATTAAAATGTTACTTCAAAGGCATCAAATTAAAAGTGAGCAGCCTGTGTAAAAGAAAACTGTGCTGCCATCATTGGTGCCAAATTCTTTTTCAGGAAAGAGTCTGGAATGGGCACCCTATTTCTGGGGTCTAGCAGGCTGGGGAGAGCTCATCATCTGAGGAGGAATTCAGTGGCTCCTAAAGCCACCCCTTCAATTGAGAAATTAAATGCTGACAAATTGGCTTGAGGTTCCAACTCTGTCTAACTCTAGCCAACAGTGACTTTCCCTGAGTCCCATGGTGAGTCAGAGTGGAGAGCAAGTGAAAACGTTACCTAAGTCAAGGGCTCACCTGCAAATTTCAGACATGTTTGTGACCTACCAGCACTTTCAGTTGTATGTTTATTGAATTGTTCATTAAAACACTGTCTTTTGAAAGAAAGAAATCTTCACAAAACTTAAATACAACCTATTTGATTCATGAATGACATGAATTTTTACCTTAAGCAGGAATTACTTATTCTACATACTAGAAGCCCAGTGCGCAATTTCGTGCATGGGTGGGGTCTGGCCAGCCCACCCTGATCGGGGCCAATCAGGCCAGGCCAGCTGGGGGGAGGGGCTGAAGGCAGTTGGCTGGTTGGCCCCACCCACAATCAGGGTAGGGGGGCCAATTGGGGGCAGGGCCAGCCAGGGGAAGGGGCCTTTATAGCCAACTTAAAATATCAATCCAAAAGATAGGGATGATTTTCTTGTGACATGTGTATAAAACTAAATTACATATATTTATGCAGTAAAACTTCATTAATTCCCATCCCACACATTTAGAATTAATAATTACTGTAATGTTCTTGGCACTACATATAAGATAGAATTATGATTAGGCGAAATACTAATGTAAACAAAAGAAATATTTATACATACAAAAGCTAACAGCTTCTAAGTGTTATTTTTTTTTTAATATATTTTATTGATTTTTTACAGAGAGAAAGGGAGAGAGAGAGTTAGAAACATCGATGAGAGAGAAACATCGATCAGCTGCCTCCTGCACATCTCCTACTGGGGATGTGCCCACAACCCAGGTACATGCCCCTGACCGGAATCGAACCTGGGACCTCTCAGTCCGCAGGCCGACGCTCTATCCACTGAGCCAAACCGGTTTCGGCCTAAGTGTTATTTTAAGTAATAGTTCTTATACTCAAAGAATAAATGTCTAACTTATAAACAATATGTTAAGCACTGCCAAGACTCTGTGAGTGTTCTTTGAACTAAAACTACTTTAAAGTGATTATAGCAAGCATCACTATTATTGATAAGTAAAAGATAATAGCATAGATGGTGTTAAAACTGTAGATTCCAAAGCTAGACTGCCTGAATTCAAATCCTGGTTCTATTGTTTTGGGGCTTTGTATAACCTTGAGCCACTATTTGAAATATCTCTGCCTCAGCTTCCTCATCTGTACAAAAGAAAATAATGTTGGGTTGGCATAAAGCAATGAATGACAACCCTTTGTTCCCCCTCTGCAATGGCCTAAATACTTATGTTCCCCCAAAATTAGTAGGTTGAAACATTAATCCCAGTAGTAGGAGCCGGAGGTAATTAGGTAATGAGTGTGGAGCCCTCATGAGTGAGATTAGTGCCCTTATACAAAGAGGCCAGAGAGTCAGCTGGCTCTTTCCACCATGTGAGGTTAGGACAAGAAGTCAACCTTCTATACAACCTAGAAGAGGGTGCCCCACTGGAATGGACAATGCTGGTACTCTGATCTCAGACTTCCAGCCTCCCAAGCTCTCAACCAGATGAGAGAGAGAAGAGCTGGCAGATGGAGACCAAAATATCCCCTTTATTATGAGAAAGGCTGAAGAATATGGATCTGGGTTTCTTAGCCAAAAGGGCTTCTTAATCTGCACCCCCAGAAGTTGGCATGCTTATCTTCCTACTCCCCAGGCAGCACTGGAAACCCAAGCCCAGGCTGTATAAAATCTGCCTCACAGGGGAGTGGAACATAGGTTCCCACAAACAAACAGCTCCTGAGCTAAAGGAAGGAAGGGGCTCGGCTGGTACTCCAGTTCCTCTCCACCAGATATTTCTCAGGGAACTCACCCCATCTCCATGGAGAGGAATAAGGAATGAGATAAAGGGTCAAGGGTATTTCAGGAAAAATCCCTCTTTGTGAAAACTAGAGGAGCCAGGAAGAAGTGTTCTCATGTTGCCCTTCGCTTTGTTTGAGAATTAAATGAGATTGTGCGTGGGTGGTGCACCCCATTCGTGGTGAGTATTATTGTCATTATCGAGATGTCAATGAATTTTATTGGATCTGAGACATATATCAAAGGCCAGCTAGTAGCATTCTAGAGATCAGAACTGCATTGTATTTTTAAGTTCTAAATTCTGATTTGTATTATATTTGGCTATTAACCCTCAAAGTTTGAGCAAATTAGCAAGTGAGGTTTACAATTGAATGCTTTTCCTTGTGTCTAGTATCCTATCTAATAATAGACAAACATGGTAATTGACCATACCTTTGCTACGCCTCCCATTGGCTAATCAGCAAGATATGCTAATTAACTGCCAACAAAGATGGCGGTTAATTTGCATATGTAGGCACGAAGCAGCGGAGCAAACACTGAAGGCAGCTCCGGCTGGAGCAGCGAAGGCTTTGAAGGCGGCTCCGGCCAGAGCGAAGGCCTGGGTCCCGGGTGCCGGAGGAAAACCGGTGCCGGCAGCCAGGGGAAGGGAAGGCCTATTACATGAATCTTTTCATGCAACAGGCCTCTAGTCATTCTATAAAAGGGAGTTCTCTGCAGGGGGTGAAACCTGTGCTCGGGGTGCAGACTCGCTCCGCACAGGTACAGATGCCTTTGCTCCGGCAGTTAGGGCTGACTGGGCAGAGTAGCAACGCTCTAATTATCACACACAACTTTCTAACTCTTCCCTTTGAGACCCCAGTGTTTATTTACACACTACCCTCCCCCCCACACACACACACACACACCGCACCACCACCACCCCCTTTCTAAGGTATGTTGTATCTTTTGTATTATGGCCCCATGTTAAATGCCCATAAAATGATACTGGGTTTAAAATCAAAATTTATCAGGAGACCATTTGTTTTCTCCACTGGACTCTAAACCACAGTAAGTCATGTCCTGGCTTGTCTAGTGACTCAGTTTTCCAGAGGTAAACTGAGGTATGAATATAATACCTTTTCCAAATATATAAATACCATACGTAGCTCAAGTTTGCTGGCCATGTGCTAATGAAGAAGCTGTAGGAATGACTCTTGTGTCCCCTTTCTCAGGTGTTTAGAGTGAGAGTCCTGTGCACATTCCCCCTCCACAGCCTGGCAGCTGTGAGGGCATCAGTGCCCTCTATGACTGTATGCCCGAATAACTGCTAGTTAAGTGGGTGCAGGTTCATTTTGTTCATCAAGTTCCCTTTGAGTGTTTCAGCAGCATGAGGCAGTTTATCATGCTCTTTGTGCAACAGGGCATAGACTTTTTAAAGAATGAATCTAGATTTTGTGTTTCCATCCAAAAAATAAGCAGTTCTCAGGCTCCCAACATTAACAATCCTGATTAGGACAGTTGGACCAGCAAAATCAGGAGACCCAAGTGACCCAAACCATAGGCCGGCCCCCTGTTGCTTTTTTCTTTTTTCTTTTTTTAAAATATATCTTATTGATTTTCTTTTTCAGAGAGGAAGGGAGAGGGATAGAGAGTTAGAAACATCGATGGGAGAGAAACATCGATCAGCTGCCCCCTGCAGACCCCCTATTGGGGATGTGCCCGCAACCAAGGTACACGCCCTTGACTGGAATCGAACCTGGGACCCTTCAGTCCGAAGGCCGACGCTCAATTCACTGAGCCAAACCGGTCAGGGCTCCCCCTGTTGCTTTTTTCATCTCGCTTCTTTTTTTTTTTTTTTTTTTTTTGGGGGGGGGGTAAGACCCAATTAAAAACATTTGTGGATGTTTCTAAGGGTGTTTTCTTCACAGAGCTTACATTCAGCTCTTTTGGGCAGGGGAGGGGGATTAAAAAACAAATCCCAGAGCAATTAGTGGCCCTGGGGAACCACTAGCTGTTTGTGTGCTATTTGGTAAGAACCTATTGTGGACATCAATTTCTACACAGAGGTTCCCTTCAGCATGCAAATGCTTCCTAATCATTTGGGATGTGCTTAAAATTGTGATCACAATCATGCCCTCACAAGGATGTCTTTATTATGTATTTTCGATTAGAAGACGTCATGAAATCATACAGTAAGGACACGGTTTTCTTTTCATCCTTCTTCTCTGCTCACCTCCAACTTGGCTCTCATTATTCTTTAACATTCAAGAATGTCCCTCTGATATACTTGCAGAAAACCTGCTGCCGAGATGAAGGAATATATATGGCTGCACGTAAGGTAGTCATTTCCTAGGTGACATTCTAATAAGAAACCCAATTTTGGATAATAGCCCAATTGGAACTAATTCTCCAGTATCCCTCGTGGTCAGGAAATAGCATGTCCAAATTCATCAAATGTTCCAGTGCTTTGTATAGTCTACTGTTTAGTGTAACTATGGTGTTACATCTCACAGGATGAATAATTTGTAAAGAATTAGAGGCAATTAATTATAAAGCCAAGAGGAATAGTATTTAATATTTTATTGACTGAGACATTAGCCTAGGTCTTGCAGGTACTTCTTAGTCAGGATTAGGAAGAGCTGTTTGTTTTCAGTGGCTATACAAATCGTGCAGGTTAATAAGGTTCTGGCTAATCGAATGCCAGAAAACAGAATTTATTATAGCATTCAAGCATTAATGCAGAGCATAATAATACCTTTCCAAAGAAACCAACAGAGCCTAAGCTATTTTAATGGCTTAAATTAATCTTAAACACACTATAACTTTCAGGGGCCTCAGCCTTTCAAAAATAAAACACAATAGCCAAGTAGAAGAAGTTTGGATAGGGGAAGGAAGAAAATGTATATTTTGATAATACATTGTCAGAAAATAAAATGTGTTTTAGCTATCTAGAAACACAGCTTTTAAAAGGATAGGATTTATTTATTTTAAAATTGGATTTTAATCAGAGATTTCACTTACGTTTTTTTAAAAATATATTTTATTGATTTTTTTACAGAGAGGAAGGGAGAGGGATAGAGAATTAGAAACATCCATGAGAAAGAAACATGGATCAGCTGCCTCCTGCACACCCCCTACTGGGGATGTGCCCACAACCAAGGTACATGCCCTTGACCGGAATCGAACCTGGGACTCTTCAGTCCACAGGCCGACGCTCTAGCCACTGAGCCAAACTGGTCAGGGCATGTTTTGAACACTTTTTAATGCAATTGTTTTATTTTTCAGTACCCTATTATATAAGCATTGAGATTTTCCAAACATATAAATTATAAAAATATTATATCTGTCACGTTAAGAGCAGGCAAACAAAAAGGGAGCAAAGAGTCCAACACATATTCCAGTTCCTTGTGGGCAGAAGGACACCTGGAGTTCACGGCTGCTGGGGGTGAGGGAGAGGCCTAACCCTGGGTTTGGTTTCCCCAGGAGACCAAACCCAGACCTTGTTAGCCCAGTTCTTATATTAAGATTTCTCTGAACAGCCAACACCCTTAGACTATGGAAAATAAGAACTTCATTTTTAAAATTCTAATTTTATAACAACATAAAACTAAGCACAATTGTGTATTATGTCTTTTTATTTCAGATTCTTCACTTAAAATAGACTTTGAAGATAGGGAACAAAGAATTGCCATTGTTCTATAGTTTTAGTTTCAGAGTGCTAATTCTGCCTCTGTTCTTTTTATCCCAATTTCTAAGTTTCCATAAATGGAAACTTCTAATAGAGTCAGTCTACCCTGAGTGCAAAAGAAGATGTCTTTGAGAAAAGATGTCTTTGTTGATGTCACCATTCCACAAACATCCTGTTCCAGTGAACTTGTCCTGTGATGTCCAATAATTTGCCTAAACTAGTCAATGGAGATTTCTATTACTAATGCTATAAGTCATTCTCCAAGAGATTCCCATTCATAAGAGAAAAATATTTGATTTTTTTCTTTATAAGAAACTAATTTTCTCGTAGACAAAATTATTTAATATGTAAAAAAGCATTTAGAATATATTTTTTAAGTATTCCAAGGAGCATAGCATCCTTAGAGGTGATTTTTCTGAACCATGGTTTGGATTCAAAGATCTTCTATGTCTTCTCAAATAAAATGAATTTTTGCTCATGACTGCCACATATTTTTTAAATACATACATTGTTATTGCTAGACAATGCCTTAGAGAGAATGTTGGTATAGAGTGCTGAGAGATTCAAAGAGAACAGGAATTTGAAAATATTTTATATCATTAACTTCACTTTTTTCTAATTATTCTTCTTCCAAGTACTTATAATCCGCTGTCTAGTCATAACAAAATTGTCTCTGTAACTAGACCTTTTAGTTTTTGTGACCTTGAGTAGTTGTGATATTGACTTCTATAAACTATATTTAGAGTGTACCATCTAACCATTACAATTCATCTATTCGTTCATTCACTCCCCCATTCAAAAGTATTTTAATGCCAACTATGTATAAGGTGCAATGAATATGATGACTGACCAAAGACTCTTTGCTCAGAAAGCTTATAGTCTATTAATTGAGATAATATTTGCAAATAAATAACAAATATAAAAAGTAACAGGGATTCTAAGGTAGGTACAGTCAACAGCTATGAGAGTTCAAAAACGGGCAATTGCGATATTGTGATTTATAATAAGAAACATGTATTTGGTCTTATTCCACTGTTCCTGGCACAGAGCTGCTAAAAGATGTTTCTTGCTATGTGAATAAGGTGACTTTAGGAACTCACCTAAGGATGGGGGTTGGTTGTCAGGAGAAACAACATGGGATTAGAGGGTTGGAACTTTCAGTCCCATCCCCTTGTCCTCTTTGGAGTGGGAATAGGCTGGAGGTTGAATCAATCCCCAATGGACAATGTCTTAATCAATCATGCCTGGGAAGCCTCCATAGAAGCCCCAGAGGATGGAGTTGGGAGAGCTTCCGGATTGGTGAACATGTGGAGGTGCTGGAAGTGGTGCACCAGGACAAGGCATGGAGGCTCTGCTCCTTTCCCATACCCTGCCCTACACATCTGTTCTGGCTGTTTCTGAGTTAAATAGATACTTTTGTAATAAACCAGTAATCTAGTAAGTAAAATGCTTCTCTGAGTTCTGTGAGCTGCTCTAGTAAATTAACTGAACATGAGAAAGGGGTCCTGGGAACCTCTGATTTATATAGCCAGTGAGTCAGAAGTACTGACCTAGATTTCCCATTGGCATCCTGCCTTGGCGGGGTCATTGGAACCTACAGTTTGTAGCCAGTTATCAGAACACAGGTAATAATCTGGGATTGAGGCTGGCATGTGAAGCGGGGAGCAGTCCCGTGACCTGTGGAATCTGGTGCTATCTCTAGGTAGATAGTGTCAGAACTGAGTTGAATTGTGGGACATCTAGTCAGAGTATAGGTACTGTTTGTTGAGGTGGTTGGGAAACCCCACAGACACGCTAAAGAATACAAGTATTATCCTTAAATTTCTGAGTTCCCATAAAACTCAGTGGTGCCACACCATGTTGTACTGCTTTTCAGCCTTTTAAAAAATGAAATAGAACAGAATAGGATAGACAATATCAGAGTAAAATTGCATGTGGAAACTACGGTTTCAAGAATCTTTTCTGTGTGTGTGTTCCAGAGATCACAACATAAAATTATATTTTGCTGTGACTCAAAGTCAATATACCCTCTGGCATTGTCCATGGTATCCTAGTCCCTTATCTGGCTCTGTCACAGCTCTTCAAAGCCAGCGTTGAATTATCCTTCTGTGGTGTTATGATTTCTTCTACATATGATTCCTATTTACAATGGAAGCCTTATACAAATAAGCACCAAAATTCAATATTTTTTGTATTTTCTTACAGATCAAAATCCCTTCACTTCTCTCAGAATGCCTGGGCTCGCTCTGAAGTGCATTCCTACAGCTCCTACAGGGCGCTGGGCTGCTTTTTTTTAAAAAAACTTATCTTTATTGTTGAAAGTATTACAGATGTCCCCCTTTTATGTATATATTCTTTTTTATTGATTTCAGAGAGGAAGGGAAAGGGAGAAAGAGATAGAAACATCAATGATGAGAGAGAATCATTGATCGGCTACCTACTGCACAAGCCCTACTAGGGATCAAGCCTGCAACCTGGGAATCCAGCCATGACCTCCTGGTTCAAAGGTCAACGCTCAACCACTGAACCATGCCAGTTGGGCCAGATGTCCCCTTTGGGGGTGGCGAGGGGCTGCTTTTAAGTTAAAGTAAGGGGCGGGGGAATATCCATCCCAGGTAGGATGCTAAAATAAAATGTAGCTCATGTGGCTCAATGGGTAGAGCGTCGGCTTGCGGACTGAAGAGTCCCAGGTTCGATTTCGGTCAAGGGCGCATTTAAAATGTGTGGGGTTTTTTTTTTTAATTTATGTTAACTCCTTTCGTTTTCTTTTTGTTTTTGCCCTCTCTCTCAGCGGCCTGCCTTGTGCTTGGCTGTATGATCTTCCCCGATGGCTGGGATTCAGAAGAAGTAAAACGGATGTGTGGAGAAAAGACAGACAAGTACACCCTCGGGGCTTGCTCTGTCCGCTGGGCGTACATCCTGGCTATTATTGGGATTCTGGATGCCCTGATCCTCTCGTTTCTGGCATTTGTGCTTGGTAACCGACAAGACAGCTTGATGGCTGAGGAACTGAAGGCTGAAAACAAAGGTAAGATTGCTTTGGGGAGCTCTTACCTGGACGGCTAACCACAAAAACAATACTTTCTATTATTTCCTATCAAGTATCAGTGCTTCCCCTGTGGGTCTAATTTGCTGCATCTTTTAATGCTATCTAGTTTTCCCCAGACTCAACTCAAGAAGTTTCCACAATGAAAATATTACATTTTTACATTTACCTTTCTGAGGCTCTCTGAGTCCACTATTATTATTTAAATACATTTCTTTTCCAGTTTCTTCTCTTCCTGAGTTAATGGCTATGAATAGCACTTTTTTTTTTTGTCTATTTGACTAAACTGTTCACAATCACTTTATTTGAATTCAGACTCATTCTCTCAGTGAAAAGTAGTGATACTGGCCCCCAAGTTACAGTTAGATATTTAAGTAATTACCTAATTAGCTGAATTTTAAATGTGTTGTCTGGATAATCAAAAGTCCTCAGATTTCTCTCAAAAATAAAATACCTTCTGAAACACAAGGAAATTAGGATGTAAAACAGGACACTGACTAGTGAATGATACAGAAACATTACAGTAGGCCAATAAGGTATCATCAACTCATTATTCAAGATGAATCTTTTAATTTTCTTTCCAGATTTCTAAACCAATTTCTTGGGATATAATTTACTGTCTCTGTAGAGACTTAGATTCATTTAACTGTTTTCTATTTATATTATCTTTAACTTTAATACTTTAAACTTATATCAGTACCTTCAATTGAGTGCCGCCTTCTGGCTTTTATTTCTAATTGGGAACGAAATCCATCCTTGAATTATGAAATTTAGCTCATTTCAAATAGTTGCTACCATCAGAGACTCTTCACTGCTTCAACAAGCCTCAAGCATATATTAGTGTAGCATGCAGGCCATCACTGTTTATGCTTATAAACTACGAACTATGAGGAGAGAAAATTGAGACGTCTGGGAGAGCAGCAAGGTTCATCCACAAACCCTTTATCTCCCTGATATATAGACAGAACACATATTAGTTTACTTGGTTCTGTCAACAATATTCTAAACACAAAAATAACCTTTTCACCAGCAAGTTACTTCTTAAAAATGCAACTTCTTAAAAATGCAACTACTTTCAAAGTAAAAAAAGGATAATATGAAGTTAAGTATTATACTTTATAAAGCATCTAACAAATTTAAAGTGCTCTCGTGTGTGCTCATTAATTTGGGGACCTTCTCTGTTATCTTTGGATTTGTTGGATGTACACGGGCTCTGTCCGTAATGTCACTTCAAAGTTAATAAGGACAGCTCAGTATTCAAATCAGTTACCTTGCCCTAGAAAATGAGTTAAAGAAAACACCACTTTGGTCCACATACTCTTGCTCTCCACCACTACCCAGTAATGTACCAGCATGCTCTTTATTCACCGCACAACTCAAAGTTATACTGAGAACCTTTAACTTTCCGGGCATCCTTTGACCACAAATTAGAAGAAATTTCAAAAAAAGAGAAACAGGACGATTTTTACTTGGCGATTGGGAATTCTAACTCCTGTCCACATGGACGAGTGACAACAAATCTGAATTCATGCTTTAGAAAGGAACAGCTAGCTTTATAGAAAAACACTCACCAGTTTTCAAAAGGGGTCTTTTCTTCTGGATGACTCCGTCAAATGTTGATGTCTAATCCTTTCTGTTTAGCTTTTCATCAAAGAAAGCATCATGTTCCATTCAATGATATATTGGAAACCCTTTAGTAAAAGGGTGGATGGGAAAGAAAATTAAGAGGCCACTGTAAGGTTTGGGGACAGTGTATGATTTTCCTGTGTTCATCATCTTCTCCATTGTGCGGGTCACATTTGCATGTATGTGTAGTTTATTCCATTTGGTTCTCAAGGACTAAAATCAGTAGCGGTATCAAATCAGATTTAATAAAGTAGCAGAGAGTATCAGGCCACACTGGTGAAGCATTCAATTGTGCCACACTTTTATTTCACAACTAGAATTCCTTTACCTGGAACTCTGTGAGATACCAGTAGCTCTATTCTGCAGGCAGCTCAGATCTTTGTACAATAGGCTCTGTATGCAATGAGACCAGAATTCTAAGCCTTGTAGAAAATCAAATATGCATGTGTCTGAGAAATGGTGTAAGATTTATAGTTGCTGTGCAAAGTAGCGTTTATTATTTGGTAATATTTAAACGCTTGATCCCTGTTGAAACTTCCAAACTTAGATTCCTTGAGGGAAGACCAATCAGTGATTTTGCATGTTTTTGCATAAGCATAGTTTCACTAAACAGTAATTTATGGCTTTCAAGTGCATGCAATAACCCAAACTAAATACCATTAATATTCTATAGATTATAAGGAAGGAAATAGCTGACAAGATAAGAATAATTTGTAATTATGAAATTGATTATAAATGGGTGTGTCTACGATTTGTGTGGATATAGTAATATAACTTTTAACTTATTAAAACATTCTTTTTCACTATTAATTTTTTCTGATAAAACTACAAAGATATCCCTTGGTCATCAAGGCTTCTTTTGGGTTCCAAGGCAATGCAATGAGACAGAGGCAAATCAAACTCACAAAATTTTATAAGAGTTTTGTAACTCCATCATGCCTTCTGGTATCATGGAAGCAAATAACACCATATCTCAAGCCTTGCAGCAAAAGAGTAAAATATCATGCATTTTTATATACATTATATCACCATACACTCTGTAATATCTTTTATAGTCTTTCAGTTTTATGGTCTGTTGATCATCCTAGCAACTTATCCTATATAATAAAAGAGTAATATGCAAATAGACCGAATGGTGGAACGACCGTTCGGCCGGGGGTCAGGGCCAGTGAGCAGGCGGTGCCAGGCCAGCCAAGGCGCATGCCAGAGGGCAGAGGGAGGGGATGGCGATGGGGGGGGGGGCGGCAACCAGTGGAGGCAAAGGGGTGGTAGGGGGGCGGCGGGGCCAGCCACTTGCCAGCCGGCACCTTCCCCTGATAGCCTGCCTGGTTGCCTCATGCAGAGGGAGGCCAGACTGCAGCTTAGGCCTGATCCTGCATCAGTCAGACATCCCCTGAGGGCTTCCAGACTGTGTGAGGGCACAGGCCAGGCTGAGGGACACCCCCCCCCCCCCCCCCGTGCATGAATTTGAATTTTCATGTTCCAGACCTCTAGAATCCTATAATAAGTAATAGGAGCAGCATAGAGAGAATAAACCTACAAATATTGCGTATGCCCCTGATTCAAAGAACTTTGTCTTTGTGGTCTCATGTCTTATGCGGTCTCATGTCATGATCATATATTCTTTTTGTGGTTTTTACAATTAATGTAGCAACAACATACTTCCCCATTTATCTAGAGAAGCCACCAAATGGGTTCAGGTTTCCCATGTGTCATTGCAAGGATATTGCTTAGGTTGATGAGTCCTTCCCGACAACCACCCAATGGACAAAACAAGAATCACTGTTACATGAACTCCAGAATATACTAAAGAAGGGAAGAGAACACAGTTCTAATTGAACAATTTTCCACTCAGAGTGTTAAAATGAAAGGGAATATAGGGTACCGCTGAGCCATAAATTAACCATCACAGAGGTGCTATTCAAAGGGAAAATGAGGGGGAGGTACCCTGTGAATGATTCCATCTATATAGACCACTGCTCCTTAAGATAAATTCCCGGTGAACTCACCCCAAGACCATTTCAGTGTCTCCCTTCAACACCTCCCACAACATTCTTTAAGCCCTCCTTTTCCAGGAGTGCAAAGTTAAATTAAAAGAGGTCTTTAGCTGAAATGTATCCCAAAATGTGAAATGGCAAAATTGGAATGAGTTTGAACATACAACAACAGAAAGCAACAATTTTGATGATGCAGTGTTGTTTTAGAAGGAACTTCTGTAAGAGATAAAGTTAATCATCTATGATGCTCCTTCAAGTCCCAGGATATTTTCTCATGAAAGAAAAAACACTGAAAAACAAAGAGAAGTGAAAACTCTTTAAATATCCAACTAACTTTACGTAGGAGCTTATGTATGCAAACTCTACTGCCGACTCTGAGTTTGGGGAGTCACCCTGCGGGCTGTATGCTGCCTCTGGCTCTGGGGATAACAGTGGACAGGCAGGTGTTCATTCTTGGTTGGGAGTTCGGCAGCGTGATTTCTGAATGAGCCAGCCGCAGTAGGCATTTAACCCTGATATGCTGCTTAATTGCATATTTTAACACACTGAACTGTGAAGTCAGTTTAATAATGTAAAATTAAAGTTTCATCCAGATACAAAGGATTTGAAATGAAAGCTCCATTTTCAACTTCTTGCATTAGTTGTAAAAGGGTAAATAATTACATTCTCCATAGCTTCTGTGCCACACGTATCTCTTACCTTGTCAGACACCACTTTTAAAGAGGTCTGTTCTTCACTTGTGTATGTGGTCTCTGGAATGGTTATCAGACCACTGGGACTCTCCCAGCCATTTTAAAGTCACTTTGTCTTCTGGTACTTACACTGCAAATGAGAAAACATGATTATCCATCAAGAGGTGGCTCCAGCTACCGTTTATTTATTAAGTGGCTTAAGCTCTTCTTAATGCTCTAATAAAGGGAGTTAGGATAAATTTATTTTACTTCACTAAGTGAGAAAGGCTTCGGAATTTGTGCTGTGCCAGGCCAGGCCCCCACTGTGAGTGGCAGCGTGGTGTAGTGGGAAGAGCGTGCACCACCCAGAGCTAGTGCTCTCTCTCTGACAGACCTGCGGAGCCTTGCTACTTGCACCCACATCTTACTAGCCCAGAACTAAGCTTCCTCAGTGCAGGCTGTCTAAATGGCATCTGGGGCTTCTCCCAGCAGTAAAATATTTCAATTCGGGGAATACCTTCGAAGGTGTCCTTTGAGTACACTCCAAGGGTGGAAAGAGCTCCTATCCTCAGAGCAGTGAACACACTAAAGGCTTTTTTAGGGACTTGTTAGCAATGCATGGGTGACTAGGGAAGGGAAAGATAAAGTTCAAGCGGAAGTCTGTCTAGAGTTTCTCCCTCAACCATATACCTACCCACGGAACCGTGCTGTCACAGCCCCATTCACTCACATCACCAAGAGTAAAATAAGCCCGGCCGCAGTGGCTCAGTGGTTGAGCATTGACCTATGAACCAGGAGGTCACAGTTCAATTCCTGGTGAGGGCACATGCCTGGATAGTGGGCTTGATCCCTAATGGGGGCCATGCAGGAGGCAGCCTATCAATGATTCTCTCTCATCATTGATGTTCTATCTCTCCCATTCCCTTCCTCCCTGAAATGAATAAAAATATTTTTGGGTCCTGGCTGGTTTGTCTCAGTGGATAGAACGTCAGCCTGCGGACTGAATTTCATGGGTTCAATTCCAGTCAAGGGCACATGCCTGGGTTGCAGGCTTGATCCCCAGTAGGGGGCGTGCAGGAAGCAGCCAATCAGTGATTCTCATTGCTGATATATCTATCTCTTTCTCTCCCTCTCCCTTCCTTTCTAAAATCAATAAAAATATATTTAAAATATGTTGGGGGGGGGAGGAGTAAAATTAGTCAAATTTAGAAACTCTGACCCACAGCAGAGGAGCCTCCTTGCCTCACTAGATTCCCATACCATGTGGTGTCCATGTGGACACCTTGACAGTGTACAGAGCCCCAGATTAGAGAAAAAAACTTTGTTTCTGATCTCAACTCCGGCACATATGAGACACATGACTTTGAGCAAGTCCCTTAGCATCTCAGAGCCTCTTCACCATCTTTAAAATGGGAAGAAGAATAATACCAAGTCCTGCCTCCTCCTTAGGGTTGTAAGAATCCAGCAAAAGAATGTGTGTGGGAGCAATATATAGTCAATATGTATACAGGCTTTACATTTATTTCATCTAACCCACGATATATTTTACCTCTTTTTTCTTGTTGTCTGTCTTCCCCCAGAAAAGCTTCACAGGGGCAGGGATTTTTGCCTCTTTTGTTCACTACTGCTAGAACAGCGATTTTCAACCTTTTTCATCTCATGGCACACATAAACTAATTACTGAAGTCTTGTGGCAAGTATAATATATTTTTTGGCAATCTGACCCCCCAAGAAAGGTATGAGTTTGATTCATTCACATCAGATGGCTATTGTTGTGTTGGCTGTTGTCATTTTTTTTTATTTGACAATCTAAGGGGAAAGACCCTCAGTATCTTCTTCTCATCCTTCTCCAATTAGTGGACTTAAAGTCAAATGTGGTTTAGGAATGTGAGGGCAAAGGCAATGCTGAATTTGAATGGTTGTCACATGCTCTATTATCCACTCTACTTCAATGGCCAAAGGAGTTTTGACATTTCAGTGATCTTTTCAGTCCTTGAGATGAGGATTGATCTTTTCAGTCCTTGAGAAAGGATCTCTGGGTAAATATCAAACCAGCTAGAAGAAAGCAAGGAGGAAGGAATAAAAAAAAAAAAAAAAAACCTTATACAACAAAGTCATGATGTTCAAGACTTAGCCCTACCAGTAAATTTTCAATCAGCCCTACCAGTAAAAATAGTCAGGTATTGCATGTTTAAAAAATTTTTTTGCAGTGTACCAGTTGAAAATCACGGGCCTAGAATAATGTCTGGCCTGTGTGGGAGCTCAATAATGATGTGTTGAATGAGTGAATTATTGAATGAATGAATGAATGAATGAATCTATTCTAATGTTTTTCTCATGAGATCATTTCATTGTTGCACAGATCTTAGAAAGTTCTTGTTTCCTTTAAGTTGAAATATGCCTGCTTTTAATGTCCACTCATTGCTACTCCCTCTTCTACCTTAAGCTATTGACTTCTTTAGAAACACATATTGTATCTATAATGGTTAGTTACACATTTATCAAATGGCATAGTTTCCATGTCTTGCTTGGCATCTGGGGCCCCCCATGTTGTCAGTATTGTCTACTACCCACCCAAAGAATCAGGGTAGAGGGCCATCCCTGGTGGCAAAGAGGCAGAGGGAGAGGACATACAAAGGAGTGGTGGAAAGAAGAGAACTTTACAAGAGTCACTCATGGATGCATTGCTGGAGATTGTCTCCTTCAATTTACCCAGGTCTAGAGGTAACTTGGAGAACATCTGAACTTCTGAGATTGACTATGGTCCATTCAACAAATACACCTTGAGATCATGAATGCACCATGGTGCACTCAAAGAGGGAGCTCTCTCTTTAACCTGTACCCAACCGCGAATGATATCCTCAGAGTCAGTATCTTCCTCTCAGCTTTCTCCAATTAGTGGACTTAAAGTCAAATGTGGTTTAGGAATGTGAGGGCAAAGGCAATGCTGAATTTGAATGGTTGTCACATGCTCTATTATCCACTCTACTTCAATGGCCAAAGTAGTTTTGACATTTCAATGATCTTTTCAGTCCTTGAGATGCGGATTGATCTTTTCAGTCCCTGAGAAAGGATCTCTGGGTAAATATCAAACCAGCTAGAAGAAAGCAAGGAGGGAGGAATAAAAAATAAAAAACCTTATACAACAAAGTCATGATGTTCAAGATTTAGCCCTACCAGTAAATTTTCAGCCAGCCTTTCAGCATAACTTTATGAAGCCTTCTGGTTTGGTTAAAACCTATCACGTTCATCTCTCACCTCTTCCATCCCTTGCCTTCTCCCTTTTAATAGAATCATCATGAGAACTGAAAACAGGGAGTATCATGACCTTCATAAGACACAGCTGAGGTTTATGGATTATATTTCTTACTAAATTACTCATCTGTGGCCAATTCTTTTGTCTTTTATAAGACTGAGTCTAATTTCATATCTCTACATTCTGGATAGCATTGGTACATACCTCAGTATTTGAAGCTAATTAGTGATCAATTATGCCTTTTGAAAATTACAGTTTTTATTTTAATAGGCAATACAAACTTGCTCATTAAATTGCTTTTGATTTCAGGGCAACTCTGTCATTTCTAGTTTTTTCATCTACACATTTCAACTTCTAGACCCCAAATAAGCCTATGAAAAAAATGTTCTCCCCCATCAGTACTCCAAAGTAGTTCATTTTCTTCGTGCATCTGGTTAGTGTCCCAACAATGAGCACCTCTAGCTTCTCTCCTACTTATCATAGAATCTCTGGTTCTTGTCCATGTGCCCTTTAGGAGAACACCTTCTATGTGAAGTCTTTATTTTAATTCTAGTCAAATCTCCTTAGGCCTCAGCTTCCCTTTCAGACTTGTTTTTTAACGTACATAGAACTGTTTTGGCAGAGTGGATCTTTACATTCTTGCTACATGTTCAGTGATGCCATTGTGAGGTCAAAGAACACAATGAAAATGTAACCTGTCACTTCACTTACCTCTCACAGTGTAGAAACATGTTCTAAACTTCTGGAATGCTGCTAAGAACACAGTGCCCAGCAAAATACAGCTGAGATGAATGTGTTGGGGTTAAGTTCACAGAAATATGTGTTGTCTACTAGAGCTTCACAAAACATGACCCCTAAAGTCCTACAAATTTTATTTTTTTCTCTAAGGAGTATATCTTACCTGTTATCTCTAGTGTGATCATTCCTAGGATATATTAGTAAGCGCTTAATATAGTTGAGCACTTGTTATTGTTCTTATTGAATCTGTTTCATGAAAAAAATATGTGAATATCTAATTCGTGTCCCCACTTAGTATCTTCTGTACAGGAAGCAATTTGTCCCTTCATTGATGGCAAAGGAAATAAATTTACCTGCACATTATACATAGATACACATATTTTTAAAGCATCGGGGAGTGGTATGTTAGAACAATATACTGTCACTGACATTTTAGGCAAATCACTGCACCTCTTTAGGCCTTATTTCAACAGCCACAAAAAAGTACTGTGCACTTAACTATGTGATAATCAATGGGTAAAACTATGGCATTCAACTCACCCAACATTTCTTGTGTGCTTCAAGCATGCCACGCCTAGTGACAGGCAGCGGGGATTCCAAAATGAGTGACACAGGGTTTGCCCCAAGTCTCTTTAGGGAAGGCATTTAGTGCTATAGGTACTAGGTCATATTTCTGAGATCCAGTCTTGTTCTGACATCTGTGGCTTCATGAGGACACTTGGTTGGTGTCACCTCTGTGTAAAATGAGTGAATGCCATTCCCTGGCAGCCGACCTACTCTAGCACCAGTGTAAGATGATGCTATAATAAGCAAAGACTACATCCCAAGGACAATTTGACAGAAGGTTTCATCTGCTGGAAGGCCTTAGAAATATCAGCTTATGGGGGAAAAACAGTATTAATATTAAACAAAGGAGAACAAAACTGTGAAGAAATGAAATATACAGTAAGTACGTGTGGTGTAAGGACAAGGAAGAATGATAGGAGGGAGGGGTCCTCTTGTTGCTAAGGCATTCATTTTAGAGCAGCCTATTTAAAATCTAAACTGGAGAAAATGTTTGGGGGAAAAGTCACTGTAATTCCAGCATTATCACCCTTGAACCATGTCTTCACAGTCAGTTGGCCAGCTCATAGTCAGCAAGCACTGTATGTATGCATTTCACTGATTTTTTTTTTTTTCTTCCTGCTTTACTGCCCAGGATTATCTGGGCCTCAAATCTGGGGAGAAGAGTCAGTTTGGCCTGAGTAGATATCATCTCTCTAACCCAGCTTCAGCATGTCACCTTTGATGATGTGCCTGGAATAATCAGGAACTTACATGTGAATCCTGGCAGCGATGACTGGATGCTGTCTGCAAGTCGATGTGCTGTCAAAACCCACAAAAGCGAGAGTGACGATGTTGTCAAGAGATCTGGAGGGCAGAATTCAACCAGGGAGAAAAGCAACGGTGGTGTTAATGTCTGCCACCCCAACATCTGTCCTGACAAAACCACTAGATAGACGGGTCACCAGAGAGAAGCCCAGGGGGGAGGTGGATAGAGCCCACCGAGCTGCAGATGAGGCAGCAGCACTCCCTGAAAGCAGGAGCTGACCCAGGGCCCTCATATGGGGGCGGCTTCCAAAGGAAATCTAAAACAACTGTCCCTTGTCCCAGAGAAGGTGGAAAGCCCAGTAGTCACAGAGCAAACTCCATCTGCTGGCCTGATAGTTCTTCACCAGAGCCTGGACTTTTGTGCCAAAGTGCAAACCGAGCCAGACAGGCTGTGACTGTCCAGGTAAGAGAAATGCAGTTGGTCTCTCTGTTTCAAATCTGTCCTGACCTTGGTAAGTGGGGCCCAAAGATGCTGTAGACGTCGGTACATGGTAGCAGATGAAGCTTCTTGAAGTTCCTTTTTCAGGAAAATCTTCTAAAAGCATGAGTACCTGTGTTGTTGTTTTGGGAAGGGTCAGCCTAGAGAAAAATCTTAGTGGTGAGCTTAATTACTCTTCAGATGTTGGGGTGATAATGACCAGCTCTCTCCTCTCATCTCCACTGAGGATCAAGCGAAAGGAATGTTGAAGTACAATCACAGAGTGGTGACATTTAGAGCCAGAAATCATTTTGTTCTTCACAGTCACCTAGGGAGCTTTAAAGAAAGGATTCCAGCGCTTGATCCCCACCCAGAGAGTCTAGTTCAGTCGGCGTGAGGTGGATGCAGGTATGAAAACTCCCCAAGAGGTTCTGATGTGCAGCCAGGAATAGGACCAGTGGGTTCACCCAGCACAAATGAGGAAGCTGAGGCACAGAGAGGAGAAATAAAGAACACCTCCTCAGTCTGAATTTTTATAATTAGAAACTTGACACACAGTCAAGTTTCATTCAGTAATAGACTAAATAGTCATCTTTCTGATATAGTTCCATTGCTGCCCTTTATGGAAACAAGTGCTTGCTGCCAGCCCTGGAAATTGATTTTTGCCACCTGCTAGCTCTGTGAACTTGGGCAAACCTCTCCAAGCCTCAGCATTCTTGTCTGTAAGCACATGAATAGAACCGGCCTCATAGAGATTTTGTAAAAACAGCATAAGATAACTCATGTAAACTGTCACAATTTCTGGCACATATCAGCTGTTGCTATTTTGTTTTTTTAATCTATTTTTATTGATTTCAGAGAGGAAGGGAGAGGGAGAGAGAGAGAGAGAGAAACATTAACAATGAGAGAGAATCATTGATAGGCTGTCTCCTGCATGCCCCCTACTAGGGATCGAGCCCGCAACCCAGGCATGTGCCCTTGGCCAGAATCGAACCTGGGACCCTTCAGTCCATAAGCCAATGCTCTATCCACTGAGCCAACCTGGCTAGGGCAGCTGTTGCTATTTTTAGAGCTTTGATTTTACTTGGCAGACACATATAGTGTTGTTTACATGTCATGATTCATGTGGCACAGAGCCCATGCCCTAACAACTTTGCCCTGTTGTCTCCCTTTGTTCCTGCAACTCTGCATCATAATGGAGGCCTCATGAAGATCAAGAGATTGCTCCCTCTCCATGCTTAAATATGATTTTTTCATCTGGTACCTTTACAAATATTTTTAATAAGACTGGTGAGGTTTCGTTTGTTGGTTGAGGGTTTGGTTTTGTTGTTAACAATCTTTCTACAAATGCCTATATCTTGGGATTAGGAGCATGGTGTGTGTGGGGGAATCCCATCCAGAGAGCTCAAACTGTGTAGCTGGCTCTTTAAATTCGGTGAGTCACCAAGGAGAGCCCATGAGCCTTTGATGGACACGTGACATGCTCCTTAAAAAGTTACTATTTTCAACCCAGCTAAGAATTCTGTCACTGCACTGCTGGACAGATGAGGGACAACCCTGAACCTTAAAAAATGTCTCTGAGAAGTGTCCTTCAAAAGGGATGGAGGGAAGGGACTCTACCCAGGCAGAGGAGGCAATAAAGACAAGAATCCCCTGAGTATAGGAGGATATGATCACTTTCATTCTGCAGGTAGATAAAAATTTAGTGCCGCCAGGTTGTCGTGTTTTGGTTAGAACACATCTTTATTTTTTTCACCATAAACATGACAAATAAAATTCATGTGTCAAACAAACATGAGTAATACAATTATTAGAAGTTAAAACAAATCACAGGAGACTCCTTTCCCATTGTTCAAAAACCCTTTTCTCTCCTGATGCACTCTGTACTGATTCCTTCTTTATTAGCTAATTCATACCCACTAGGTAACACCTACAGCATCTTATTTTTTTAAATTTAAATAATAATTGTCAGGTAATAGCTATCAAATTTCTAAAATTTAAAAAGGAAGCAATAGTAATTTAATAGTATTTACCTGGGATGTTTATTTTAAATGAAATGAAGTTCTAAGGAATAGCTCTGGTATTTATTTAATTAATAAACTTTATTTTTTAGAGAAGTTTCAGGCTTACAGCAACATTAAGCAGAAAGTACAGAGTTCCCACAGGCCCCCTCCCCCATACACACAGCGTTCCCCACTATCAGCACACCACATCAGTGTGGCTCATTTGTTACAATCAATGAACCAACACTGGTCCATTATTATCAACTGAAGTCCATAGTTTACACTAGGGT
Organism: Myotis nattereri; assembly: GCF_964212035.1. NCBI lineage: Eukaryota > Metazoa > Chordata > Mammalia > Chiroptera > Vespertilionidae > Myotis > Myotis nattereri. The sequence goes on from NC_138086.1 coordinate 69,591,088, forward strand.
TCACTCTCGGTGCTGTACATTCTATGAGCTTTAATAAGCACATTCAAGTACATGTGATGCAATTGATTTGAGGGTCACACTTGGAGCAGCACTGTTCTGGGTCGTTTATAATCAGAGTAACTGTGATTCTAGTGTAATGAGACTGAGGCCAATGGTCATAGCCAGACCAGTGCTACTACTTCAGAATTTCTTTACATACATAACCTGGCAATCTTCAGTGCAGAAATAGACTCTGCTCCAAAAGTTCACTTGTAGGTTGTGTTTTGGAACTCACACCACATATTTTTCATAGAAACAGTTGATGTATACAACAAAGTTCTTGGATCTGCCCACCAGAGCACATTTCACTCACAATGTTATAGAAACAAGGTTATTTCAGCAAAGCATTTTATTTTTGTTTTGTTTTGTTTTGTTTTTTGCTTAAAGTATTACAAAGGGTATTACATATGTGTCCATTTTTTTCCCCCGCCCTAGACAGTCCCCTTGCCTCCCCTATCCCCCAGTGTCTTATGTCCATTGGTTATGCTTATATGCATGCATACAAGTCCTTTGGTTGATCTTTTGCCCCCCTACCTCCTGCCCCCCAACCCTCCCCGGCCTTCCCGCTGCAGTTTGACAATCTGTTTGAGGCAGCTCTGCCTCTGTATCTATTATTGTTCAAAAGTTTATAATGGTCTCTATTATCCATGAATGAGTGAGATCATGTGGTATTTTTCCTTCATTGACTGGCTTATTTCACTTAGCATAATGCTCTCCAGTTCCATCCATGCTGTTGCAAATGGTAAGAGTTCCTTCCTTTTTAGAGCAGCATAGTATTCCATCGTGTAGATGTACCACAGTTTTCTAATCCATTCATCTACTGATGGGCACTTAGGCTGTTTCCAGATCTTAGCTATGGTGAATTGTGCTGCTATGAACATAGGGGTGCATATATCCTTTCTGATTGGTGTTTCTGGTTTCTTAGGATGTATTCCTAGAAGTGGGATCACAGGGTCAAATGGGAGTTCCATTTTCAGTTTTTTGAGGAAACTCCATACTGTCTTCCATAGTGGCTGCACCAGTCTGCATTCCCACCAGCAGTGCAGGAGGGTTCCTTTTTCTCCACATCCTCTCCAGCACTTGTCATTTGTTGATTTGCTGATGATAGCCAGTCTGACAGGTGTGAGATGGTACCTCATTGTTGTTTTGATTCAGCAAAGCATTTTAAAAGGATGCAATAGAGCCCTAGCTGGTTTGGCTCCGTGGATAGAGCAATGGCCTGCAGAATGAAGGGTCCCAGGTTCATTCTCCAGTAGGGGGCGTGCAGGAGGCAGCCGATCAATGATTCTATGTCATCACTGATGTTTCTATCTCTTTCTCCCTCTCCCTTCCTCTTTGAAATCAATAAAAATTTTTAAAGGAAGCAATAGTAATGTAAACCCATGGAGTTAATAAGACAAAAAATGTTTTTTTTAAAACTCTGACAACTGAAGTGTGGAAGAATTTTTAAACAAAACTTTAAAGACATAAACCAAAGGGGGGGGGGGTTATATATATATAAATGAATTACATCAAAGTAGGACTTCTGTTCTCTGGAGACTTTGGTTACCGCCACCACCACCACCAGAACCTCCAGGGCTTTGGACTCCTGGCCAGGTAGTCCTGGGACCACGTCTCTGAACCCTCTCTTAGGGGAGAGTTGAGACCAGAATGGGGTGCTGCTCAAGGAACTTGGCCAACTCCTTTGAAGCCAATGTGTTAAACCATATAAATGAAAACAAAATCTTCCCAAATCTTTTTTATTTCATTTTACCCTGATGGACTCCTGACTGCAGAGTTTTTGGTTAAAAAAAAATAACACTTATTGACGGAGGAGAGGAGAACCATGGGCTTATTAATGAGTGTGTGGGTGTGCGATGCCTTAACAGGAATTTAAAATCTCTACCCTTCAAGAAGGAAATGTATTTGCACAAAAGCCATAGATAATCACCCTTTTGCTTACGTGACCTGCTAAATAAATGAGATCCTTCAAGGATTGAGCTAGGCAATCTACTCTCAGTTATGTTTTTTATTTATGTCAATTCACTTTTATTTTTTAATAAATTGTATTAATGGAAAGGAAGCACTTTTTTCAAGAAAGCATTTTGAAAAACAATGTGGGGGAGGGATTTATTTATTCTTTGAGGCAGTGGAGATACTCTATACAGAGACACCACGCTTCTCATCCCTACTGAAATGTGACTTTTAGTTGATGAGTTCCTATCAGTAGCCTGCTCTGTGCAATGATATTGTGAGCTTTTGTCTGGGCAGCTGACTGTTTTAAGGAATTACAAAAACTATTAACAAAGGCATCTTATCCCATAAATATTTATGGAGTGCCTGCTGGGTGCACAGGGCACAGGGTGGTGAGCAAAAGGGAAGTGGTTTCCATGCCATGTTGCTGACAACTGAGTGAGGGAGGGACTCACTTTTTATATATTTTGTGGGGGTGTTTCAGAAGCCTTTAGGTTGCTTATTTCTGTCTCTGAGAGGTCCTTGATGTTTAAAAAAAGCCACCACCTGTTTACTCGGTTATATTCCAGCTGGCTTTATCATTGGGAGAGGGGTGATAATGGAGGAAAGCTCAGTTTGGGGTGAGGGTAATCAGTTGCTTGACATTAGAGCTTAATGGTAGATTTTAGCAGTTGCTTTTCACAGGGATAATGTGTCCTGATCCTCAGGCAGCCTATATTCTCAAGTAACTACTATTGATTCTCCCACTGCTTTGCTCACTTCTTCAGTCCTTTACCCAAAAGGTGGCTGAATTATATATATGCAGTTAAAGTGTTTTTTAAAAAAATTAGAGCTTCTATTTATAAAGGATAATTTAAACAAACCCAAAGTGAAAGATTAGAAGTTATTTGGAATGTTTTAAACCAACAAGTATCTAGAATAAGCAAGGAATTCCTCTGAATTAATAAGAGAAAATAACCCAGTTACAAAATGAGCAAAGATTATGAACAGTTTGTAGCAGAGGAAACTCAAAAACTGCAACAGTGTGTGAAGAAATGCCCCCAAACCATTGCTAATTAGAGAAACATAAAGTAAAACAGCATAATTTACACCTTCTTGGCTGGCAGATATTAGACAGGATGGCAGGCAGGGATTCGCCTCCATGCTCAGTTTGTGGGTGGTGTGGTTGGGAGCAACCATTCTAGGTGAGTAGAAATCATAGACTATTATGTAGCAGGTCAAAGATGACAAGTTAAATGAACACATAGCAACATGGATGGATCTTAAAAATGGATACTTAGTGAAAAAAGGAAACAATAAGATAGGTAATAAAATATCATATGTAAATTAAATATAATGCATCTCCCCCCCCCCCCCACAACCATCCACATTGTGTAAAAATATAGTCAAATAAAAACATACATGAATGGTTGCTTCTGGATGGGGAAGAAGAATGACACTGGGAAATGGAAGTAAAGGAGATCCAACAAGAAGAGGAGGTGTGGTATAGGGGTGAGAGCATGCCTCTGACATCCAATTGCCTAGATTAGCACCTCAGCTGCACCACTTACTAGCTGTGGATTTGTGGCAAATCACATGATGTCTCTTAAGCGTCCACAAGTGTAAAATGTAGATCATATTATGTATCTTACAGCATCATAGTGAGGTTTAAAGGATAGCATCCAAGTAAAGCAGTTAATTCAGTGTCTAGCATATATATAGTTTAGCATTCAGTACATGTTAGCAATAATTATAATTGATTGTGGGAACATAAAGAACTAAGGGTAGGAAATAAGGCCTGGGGGAGAGAAAGGAGATGAGGGAGTTGATATAGGAGCAGGCTGAGCATGGTGACGATTAAGTTTTCCATCGCTCCCATGAAAATCTCACGGTTGGCAGCAGTCTTCTCTCTGCCCTTGTTTCCTCCCCTTATATTCTCCTCCATTTTCTCAGTACCGCAGAAGGTCCCACTTTTGCCATCAGGTGCTAGGACAGAGTGACGTTAGGTAAGAAAGAAGCCTATGGAATAGAAAAGGGAGGATCTGGGACCTGTGGTGATGAGGGGAGAGGGAGTATCTCAGTCAGTTATTGCTGTGTACAAACCATCCCAGCACTCAGTGGCTCAAGGAGACAATCATTTATCGTTCCTACACATCTAGAGCATCTGCGTTAGATCTGTCTGGGGTGTTTCTGCTCCACGTGTCTCTCATCTTCCTGGAATGAATAGGCTAGAACAGTGGTTCTCAACCTGTGGGTCGCGACCCTTTTTGGGGTCGAATGACCCTTTCACAGGGGTCGCCTAAGACCATCGGAAAACACATATATAATTACATATTGTTTCTGTGATTAATCACTATGCTTTAATTATGTTCAATTTATAACAGTGAAATTGGGGGTCACCACAACATGAGGAACTGCATTAAAGGGTCGTGGCATTAGGAAGGTTGAGAACCACTGGGCTAGAATGTCCTTCCTGTGGTGATGACGGTCACAGAAAATTCAATCTCAGTAACACAAGGATGGTTGAAGCCTCCACCATGCTAAAGTCTCATTAGTCAAAGTGAGTCCTGTGGCCATGAGAAATCATACCCCACCCACAGGAAGAAGGCACTGCAAAATTACATGCCAAAGGATAGGAAAGAAGAACAATTAGGACCATTCCTACAGTCATTATGGGCCACATACTAATGGATGACAAGAAAGAGGAAGCACATCCTACCTGGAAAAACAGAAAAACTGCTTGAATGCCAGGGGACAAACCAGCATGCCCACCCAGGGAACTCCCCTTCTCTCAGACGGAAATACCCGCACACACTATGGCAGAAGCCTCGAGGAGCATGAGCTTTAATACAGTTGGTAACAAAGGACAGACAAGTCTTTTACTATGGACTCTGGGCATGGGAGGTACAGGGGGTTGTCTATCTGTCCTTAAAGTAGATAGTGCTTTTTGGGATATAAAAAAAACAACTTCATTGAATCCAGAGCAAATGTGGAGAAGTTAACTAAGGACTGAAATGAAATCACAGGTTTTTGCAAAATTTGTCCCTAACCTTTACGTAACCATACCTTACTCTGAACCTTTGATAGACTTACTAGCCCAGTGGTCAGGAAACCGCGGCTCACAAGCCACATGCGGCTCTTTGGCCCCTTGAGTGTGGCTCTTCCACAAAATACCATGTGTGGGCGCGCACGTACAGTGCGATTGAAACTTCGTGGCCCATGCGCAGAAGTCGGTTTTCGGGCTAAGCGAGTCTGTTTTGAAGAAGTGGCGTTAGAAGAAGTAGGAGTACGTTCGCTGAGGTCGACCCCTCAGATTGAAGACATTTTTAGCAAAGGCCGGCTTAGGAGGACCCTAATTAAGTTAATAACAATGTACCTGCCTGTATAGTTTAAGTTTAAAAAATGTTGCTCTCAAAAGAAATTTCAGTCGTTGTACTGTTGATATTTGGCTCTGTTGACTAATGGGTTTGCCGACCACTGTACAGTGGGGCCTTGACTTACGAGTTTAATTCGTTCCGTGACGGAGCTCGTAACTCAAATTACTCGTATGTCAAATCAAAAAGCGAATGAGTGAGACACGTGATGCTGGGCTGATGTTGTGGCGTTCACTGTGACGTTCTCTGCGCCAACTAGCGGTGGGGTATCTGAAGCTGGCTCGTAACCCGAATTTTAGCTCGCAACTCAAAGCAAAAAATCGGCAGAGACGACTCGTATCTCGAAAAACTCGTTAGTCGGGACACTCGTAAGTCAAGGACCCGCTGTACTAGCCTAATGTTGATGCCCATACTAAGATCAACAGCTACAGCCTGGCATCGATAAAATTTAAATACAAAATTGAGGAGGTTGTCATTTATTTCCGTTTCCGTCCACGCTGGAACTAGGACTGTGTCTCTTTCAGTTCTGCACCCTCAGTGCCTGGCATAGTGCCTGGCAATGGCAGGAGCTTAATATTTACTTGAACTTAACTAACTGGGACTTTCTGCACCCCACTGAAACAAAAAACCAAAAACCTGAAATGAAAGCACGATCAGGTATTACACATACTGCAAGGGCAATTTGACAGGCATTGATTCATCTATTTTTACCACCTGATCCATTCCTTGGGTCATTGGTTGCTTTTAATGGGGAAACATCACCCAAAAGAGGCATCAGACATGCACATAATCCTCCTGGATGCTCACACTGAGGGCTTCTTTCTGTTCTTAGAATGCTCTCTGTGTCTCCTGGAAGAGTTGGGTTTTTTAAATCAGACTAAATATTTAAAGTACAGAGTGCCCAGTTTCCTTAACCCTAAAATCTTTTTAGCGATTAGAGCAGGCTTGTGTTGTCTTGAATAATTTAAGAGATGCAAATACAAAATGGCCATTTAAGATATCTCAACTTGGGTAATTCCATGAATGTTTCTCTCTAATACAGATCATTGACAGCTGATTTCCTGAGCTGATTTTTAAGTGGAACTGAAGACAAATACACATCTGAGGAAGTTGCCTTTTGCTGTCTTTTGGTAGCAGGAGAAGAGAGAGTGGGCTGATGCTTAAAGAGCTCTCATTTCTGAAAACTGACTTTTAAAAATGTCTGAAGGGTTCATCAAGTCTCAGCCTCAGATTCTGCCTGAAAGAAAGCATGGTGGGAAGGGGGAGAGGGTGATGCCGGATGGGCTGGGGCCGCTTCGTGAACTTGCCTCAGGCGTGGACATTATTAACAAGCCCGAGTTAGTCCGAGTTAGCCCCGCGCTTGCCTTGGCTCCCCATCCCACCTTCTGGTGTGCTGTTCTTGTTATCCCTTTGCAATCTCATTTCACCACTGTGTGAGGCTGTGTGTCTGTGAAGGCTTCCACTGGCCTTTAAATAATGATCACGCTAATGTGTCTCAGTTTAGCAGGGACGTGTTGTTAGGAATAACCAATGAAAACACTGTGGACTCCTTTGCAGCTACAAAATGATGCAAAAATGATAATGAGGAATAATTCATCCCACAGAAGTCGTAGATTTTGTAGCAAAGAAGGTAATAAGCAATTTTTAGCAGAAGGCTCTCCCCTTGTCCCCTGGGTGTGGCATGAGGACAATACAGTGGCCCTCAGAGTGTTTAGACCAGCACTGTCCACCAGAAATGTCCTATGAGCCACATATAAACTTTCACATTTCCTTATAGCCACACTTTTAAGTTTTTAAAAAATATGGAATTAATTTTAAGAATATATTTATTTAACCCAATATATCCAAACGTCCAATTCAACATGTAATCAATATAAAAATGTAAATTAAATACTTTACTTTTTTTTCATACTAAGTCTTAAAAAAATCCAGTGTGTATTTTATACTTGCAGCTCACCTCAAATTCAGGTGCACATTTCAAGTGCTCAATGGCCACACATGGCCAGTGGCTCCTGGATAGGACCGCACAGGCCTACACAGCGGGCAGCCCGCCTAATACAAGATGCCTAACTTCCGCTGAGTGACGTCCATGGGATGGGAACATGCTTTTAAGTCTCCACAAATACTGATGAATCTCACCTGCTGGACCACCCAGCAGGAACCCAGCTACAGGGAAGGACAGAGGGGAAACTTTCTGAGCTACTGTATGAACAAAGACTTAGGTCCTCTCATTTGCCCTACAGCAGGAGAGGAAGTGGTTCTCATTTTGCAGGGGGGAATGAATATTTAGGAAGGACCAAGGGCTTGCCAAGGTCACACAGCTGGTCTTGGCAAAGTGGGAGGGAACTCAGGCTGGGCTCCAGAGTCCTGGCGCTTTCCAGTGTGTCATGTTTTCCACTTAGACATCTCTGGGAAGCAGCAGTTCTCAAACTGGTGAACATCCAAATCCCCTGGAGGTCTTGTTAAAACACTGGTTGATGGGCCTGCTCCCAGAGTTTATGATTCAGCAAATGAAGGTGGGGCCTGGGAATTTACATTTTAACAAGTTCCCAGGGCATGCTGATGTTGCTAGTCCAGGGACCACACTTTCAGAACCTCCACTGTATATACTAGATTTGATGCCTTTAATAGGGATCTATCTGTCTTACGCTAATAATGATGCTTCCCTGTGCTGCCAAGATACCAAACTATTTTTTAATATATTCTGTATTTATCTCAGAGAGGAAGGAAGAGGGAGAGAGATAGAAACATCAATGATGAGAATGAATTATTGATTGGCTGCCTTCTCGTCCCCCAGTGAAGATCAAGCCCACAACCCTGGCATGTGCCCTGACCAGGAATTGAACCGTGACCTCCTGGCTCATAGATCAATGCTCAACCATAGAGCCACACTGGTTGGGCCAAAAACCAAACTTTGACTTATAAATTTTCCCATTGTTGTTCTCTTCGTCAGCTAAAGTTGGCTACCACATATATGGACTGGGATAGATCCACTCATTATGAACCTTTTGATTCATTTATAATAAATCCTTGAACATAAGTACTTTTTTACAAGTAGGGAGGCATTTACCTCCTCACTCAGTTCCTGCAGGGAAGAGGAAATTATACAAGTGAATGTCTTATATCATGCATACATTTGGTAGTCTTCTCTAAAACACACACACTTCTAAACCATCACTACTTGCTTTTGAAAAATGTATGTAGTATCTTTTATTTAAGATGCAGCTACATTATCAAATGTTTTCTTGGTGGCATTTTTTAAAGGCAAGTGACAGTCACTGTGTATTCATCACAGCTTAGAAAACCCTGATTGGAGTCTAAATTTTAACTTATTATATCTTAACCATCACTTCTGTGCTCAAGAAGCAAGAAATGATTTACATTTTTTTACCTAATTGTAAGTTCCACCATCTCTTGATTTATTAAGTGACGTGAGGGCACTTTCAATTTTTCTAGCCATTGACCTGTAGTGCTTTTCATTCTTGCAAGAGGGGGTCCTTTTCATTCCTCTTATTTATATTTAATGACTTTTAAGCCCCCCCTTCTCCCCAATCCTGTCACATCTGAAGAAAAACAACAGATTACCTGATGCACATCATAGAGCCCATCATTTTCCTGAGATGACAGCAAACCCAGGTGTGCTGATTGGGTGGGAGCAGGTCAAACTGTTACTGGTGCCGAGAATGGAAGTCATCTTCATTAGAGCCTTCATCAGGAATGTGGGTGACATCTGGGTGTTCGAGACAGACACGAGAGGCAGGCCTGCGGGTGTGTTCAGTCTAATGACAGTGTACGTGGGAGTAAGGTGGTGTGGGGCCATTAGGCTGGAGAGACCACTGGGTCTCTCAACTTCACTCCCAGCCTCCACCTTTCATAGCAGATGCATTAAGCCTGTTTCCTTATCTGGATATGGATTCATTAATGTGGGTGTTTGTTTGTAATTTGAGAATAGTTCGTCCTTGTAGCACTTAATGTTTTTAAAAAGGGAAAGGGTGGTTCTCAAACGGTGAGCATTAGATTACATTGATGAGGTAACCTAATGCTAACTGGTGGAGTCTGGTGTATCTATATAAATGAAAACGAGTAAGAATTGTAATGCCCCAATAACACAAAGACATGTTTTGAACAAAAACGTTAGGAGGAAAGGCCACTAGTTCCATCACTAGTTCCAAAAATACCTGCCATTTCTCGAAGCTTTCCCCCCACCATGTATTTCCTCCAGGACACTGTGCCCTGCTCCGTACCTCAGTACTGGTTTCAGAGAACTGGTGAGAAGAAGGCTTGGGGAAGGCTGGAGTGGAAAGAGGGAAAAGCCGTAAGATTAAAAGTCAGACTTGAAGAGTTCTTGTTATAGTGCAGTGCATACATGCAGAATCCTTTCATTTCATTTGACTCAGAAGCAAGTAGAACTGCCTTGCAGTGGATTTCTTTAAACACATCGCCTACTGGAATTTTTATTTGACTGCATCTTGAGACAAGCCTAGACTCCCTCCTTAAAACACAAAGCCCGTGCCCTGGATGAAAAGACACAGAAAGCCATTGTGCAGTCTTTCTGATAGAACAGCCAGCAAACCGTATTAGGAAGCAGCCATTTGTCTCTAGAATATCACAAGGAGGAAGGTTAATAGACTTTGCCAGACAGACCAACGGATTTTCTAACCTGGCCACATTGCCTTGCACACAGTGCTTCTCAAACGTTCATGTTCCGATGAATCACCTAGGGGTCGTGCAAAATGCAGATTCTTATTGTGAATAAGTTTCAGGTGATGTCAGTGCATCACACTGAGCAACAAGGACCTCTAAGTATCTGTTTCATATCCGAAAACGTACCTGGCATGAGGGGATAATATCCAGGGCCCGGGAGTAGCTCTATTCACTAGAGCAAGGGGGCGGGGGACAAGGGGGAGATGGAAAGTAGCAGGAGGGGAAAACAGAAACCCAACTATAAGTGACAAGAAAAAGGCAGGTGGAACTTGGTGTCCAGAAAGTAATATGACAAATAGCATGTGGTAGCTCAGGCAAGCAGTAGCAAACTATGATGTCATGATCATTGAAACAGTGATGTGTGCAATGGGGAATCTCAAAAATGTCCCATATCTGTGCAGGCAGGCAGCTGAGTAACAGATAGCTAGTCATAGAACTAAATACAGTATTGCAGATGAAGGGTAGAGGGAGAGGGGGAAAAGGGTCTTGGCGAGAATAAGAGGATGGTGGGAAACTGAGACACAGAGCTATACCAAGGACAATAAGGTAAGGATCAATTTAGCCAAAGTGGAGCTTCAGAAACATGATTGAGCCCACAGATATGAAAACTCAGGCCTAAAGGAGCTAATATTTAATAGGCATTGTCCATGTGCCAGGCACTGTTGCAAAGGGCTTTGTATTTATTACTAGGGGCCCGGTGCACGAAATTCGTGCACTGGGGGGGTGGGGGGAGAGAGTGTCCCTCAGCCCAGCCTGCCCCCTCTCACATACTGGGAGCCCTCAGGCGTTGACCCCCATCACCCTCCAATCGCCTGATCGGCTCCTTGCCCAGGCCTGACGCCTCTGCCAGAGGTGTCAGGCTTGGACAGGGGACCCCCATCTTCCCCCGATTACTGGCTCTGGCCCCCGCCCAGGCCTGAGGCCTCTGGCCCAGGAATCATGCCTGGGCAGGGGACCCCCTTCTCCCTCTGATCGCTTGCTCCACCCCCCGCCCAAGTCTGACGCCTCTGACCCAGGCTTCAGGCCTGGGCAAGGGGACCATCATATCCCCCCCAATCCCCGGCTCCGCCCCCCACCCAGGCCTGATGCCTCGGCCAGAGGAGTTGACCCTCATCACCCTCCGATCACCAATCACCCGATCGGCCCCTTGACCAGGCCTGAGGCCTCCGGCAGAGGTGTCAGGCCTGGGCAGGGGACCCCCAGCTCCCCGCGGTTGCAGGCTCCACCCCTGCCCAGGCCTAACGCCTCTGGCCTAGGCGTCCGGCCCAGGCAGCGGGGACCTGCAGTGGCAGCGGGGGACGCCGCGATCATGGGCTTCGCTTTAGGCCCAGGCAAGGGACCCCTAGCTCCTGGGACTGCCAGCTTCGACCGTGACCAGCTCCCATCGCTGGCTCCACCCCTACTTCCTGCTATCACTGGCCAGGGCGGCAAAGGCGCCTGATTCTCCGATCATGGCTGGAGGGCAGGGCAAAGGCGGCCCCAGGGCCGCCTTTGCCCTGCCCCCCAGCTCTTAGCTCCCCCCTGGGTTTCCCATCACTGTCAGTGGCAGGGGGCTTCTTCCTGCTTTCCCTTTCGCCTCCCTGCATTGTGCCTACATATGCAAATTAGCCGCCATCTTGTTGGCAGTTAACTGCCAATCTTAGTTGGCAGTTAACTGCCAATCTTAGTTGGCAGTTAATTTGCATATAGCCCTGATTAGCCAATGAAAAGGGTATCGCCGTACGCCAATTACCATATTTCTCTTTTATTAGTGTAGATGGCACGGTAATTCTCACCAATATCTATGCAAGCATTATTATTCCATTTTGGACAAGCACCCAAAGTTAAGAGGGATCCCGCTCTTGCTTAAGTTCCCTCACTAATAAGTGGCAAAGCAAAGGATTCATATTCAATGCTCCTCTTTCCATGAGCCCACACAGCCTAGCAACACATTGATGCGGTAACCTAATGCTAATTCATGGCTCCTGAAATCTGCCCCCAGATCCAGGGAAGAGGTGGGCCTTCAGTGAGGCAAGTGGCCTGAACTGAAGATGAAAGAGGGAGGGAAGGGTAGGGTCCCAGGCATTGCATGATATAGTAAAGACCTGCTGTTGCCCAAGACTACAATTCAGAATTGTGATTATACAAGAAATAATCCAGTCTCTTGTTAACTCTTCTACAGTTATCTCCGTTCATATAGGAAGCACCCATATCTTAAGTTCTGGGCCTGTTGCAAGTAATTGAGCAGGAAAAGTGTTGAAAAAGGACAGGAGAGCCCTGACCCATTTGGCTCAGTGGATATAGCGTCGGCCTGCGGACTGAAGGGTCCCAGGTTCGATTCCAGTCAAGGGCATGTGCCTTGGTTGTGGGCACATCCCCAGTGGGGTGTGTGCAGGAGGTGGATGTTTCTCTCTCATTGATGTTTCTGGCTCTCTATCCATCTCCCTTCCTCTCTGTAAAAAAAATCAATAAAATATTTTAAAAAAGAAAAGAAAAGAAAAGAAAAAGGACAGGAGAGACATTGTAAAGACCTCTCTGTCCCAACTTTAGCCAGACCTTGTCCTTGTTTCTCTATTGGTCTCTGAGGTGGCTGTCCCTGGAACTCTCATTGAAAGAAGCCTAGTGGCTCCATTGCAGCATATGCAAGAGCCTGTCAATCATGTGGGTGTGTTGATGAGTACTTTGGTTGAAATGACTACTTTTGGTAGTCAGCATAAGCTGACTGGACCTAGTTTGAGGGGAAAGAAGTCAAGGTGGATATGGTGGGCATATGCAGACTACCTTCCTGAACCCCACTCAATCCCATGCATGGTTTGCTGCATGCTGCAGCAACAAGCAGAGGTCACCTCAAAAGCTGGAGGCCACAAGTCACAGTGGGTGAGGGGATATCGATGGGGTAGTGGATGCTAGTGGTAGCAGATATCTCCATGGTCAGTTCTTGTATTTACAGTATAGAGAATCTCCCTGCTGTAGATCCTAGCAAAAGCAGTGCAGTTGTAAAGCCAGTGGCTGTGGGAGCAGCTCTGTGCTTCCCAGCTTTCTGGGAGGGGCAGTCACTCCCTCCGTGGGCCACTTCTGTGGGCTTGTTTGGGGAGTAGTCCTGAAAGCTTGGCCTAGAGCCTGCTCCTCTCTCTACCAACTACTTTGTAAGTACCAAATTCCTGAATTAAATCCCTTTCTACTTAAACTAGTTAGAATGAATTCTCTTGTTGGCAACTGAACCTTGAGTAATCCAGAAGGAATTTACAATAAGGATACTGGATGTCACCTAGAAATGGAGTATTAAGAAATCAGAGAGTACTTTTTCCCTCTCCCTTTCTGTGTATGTGTATCTCTCTCACCTGCTTCATTCTTCCTTCTCAGTAAATCTCCGTTCTCTACTAATCAGCACTTTGAGTTCTCTCCCTGATATACTTGCTCAGAAATGATGGATGGTCCTTGAATCCTAATCCCAAATTCCTAAGGGACAGAATCTGCTTGGCATAGTTTAGGCTGGATGCCTACCCCCAATTCAGTTGGTTATTATTTCAGTTATAAAACCCTCTTAAGTTTTTTAGTTGTTTAATAATCCACATTTACAATTAAAGAAGCTGAGTCTTCGGCAGTTTACATGACTTGCCCCAAATCACACTACTGTTAAGCAGAAGATTCAGGATTTATACCATGTCTCCTGACCTCAAATTTAATGTTCATTCCACTATACCATCACTGCCTCTTCAGCATATGTAATTATATCCATGCAGTGCTTTACAACTTGCAATGTGTTTTTATATCCTCTTTCTCATTTAATCATTCCAATAGTCCCATTATCATTGCTATTCCTATTTTGCAGACAAGAAAATTGATGCTCACAGAAGTTAACATGATTTGTTCAATGTCATACATTTCATAAGAGATGGTGCCAAGGTTCAAAGCTCCATCTTCTGGTTGTTACAGGAATTAATGTTGAGGTGGGGATGGGAGAAGCTAAAATATATATGGAGCTAAATCTATGATGTCAGATCTGATATCTCAAAACCATTGCTTATAATGGGTTCTAAGAGAAGCAGCAAAAAGATTATATTGTTTGGTTTGTTTTGTTTTTGATGAAGTGATGGGGGAAATCTGTTGGACCCTAAAACTCTGAGAAATCTAAATAAATGGCAGTTTTAAGGAAAGGAGCACAGCCTGGCTACAAGGAAGATTCTCTCCACTCCCTTCTAAACATAATAGGAAAGGTTATGACACTAGCAGATTACTAAGGAACTGAAAAAACACACCTGAAATAGGAATTTAAAGATCACCAACGACTGCAGAATGCTGTTGAGCTCAGTATTTGGCCAAAGACCTTGCTAAAGTGTCTTGCTAATTTGTGCTTTGAAGAGATATCTAGATGACCTTCCAATGTTAATACATCTTGGAAATTATTTCTATTGGGGAGGGACAGCATTAGCATGAAACACATATCCTTGCTTCTCGTCATCACTTTTAGAAGTAGTTATGCTTTCCCTTCAATCTAACTTTTGCTAAGAAAGGCATTTCCCAAGAGAAATTACAAAGGCATTTTCTGCACTGTCTTGAACTAATAGTTATTGAGCTGCTGTCGTGTACAAAGCACAATGCAGGGCAGGCAATGGACCGAGTATTTCTGGGTTTTTGCGAGCAGCTCCATTATTTCTCCCAGGCTGACCTTGTGGCAGTAGGGCAGAACCCCATGATAGAAGGCTCAATTATTGTAATTCTCTCTCCGCAGAGCTTTCATCAGGCGTTTCCACTCCCCACGGTTTGTGTGCAATGCAGATCTCTGATTACTTGTGGTACAGTGATGGAAGTCCAGGCTGCACTCACTTGTGCAGAAACCTTGCCCTCCTGGAAAAGTTCTGGCAGCTCCTCCCTGGCTCAGTCCAACCCACTGCACTTCTGACCACTACTGAAGAACTATTTTAAAACTCCAGTATGTTCTTTGCTATGTTATAGCTAGTTCTTTTCACTCTCCAGACCTCACTCTATGGCTTGTTTCAATATCTTTTCTGCTATGTCATCGTCATATAACAAAATTCTTTGTTCCTGAGTTGACACAGAAGTCCATAATGATGGCCTGCGATGACCCTGTAATAATTTCTGTGAAAGGTGAAGCTGAGTTTTGTTGTCATCTTGGCTTTCTAAATGAAACAAAAGAAACGTGGAAGACATGGGAGACAATCTGGAGAGCAAGGAGTGGGGTGATCAAAAGCTAAACTGTATTTTCTTGGAGTCCCAGTGCCATGAGCCCAAGGCTTTGGCAGAGGCCGCTGGGAGAAGCATCCTCTTTGTCAAGGCCCTGAGCTTAGGAAGTTCAGCAGTGGGAGGCATGAATCAATAACAGAGAGAATCTTTCACTTGAATCTTTTATGATCTTTGCTGATTTTCTTCACCTTGTTCATTTTATGATCATAATTTTAAAACTAAAACACTAAATGGGGTTCATTTCACCTGGAAAACTATAATTGGCTCTTTTTAGGGTTCCATTTTACTGCCAAGTCCACTGAAGGTCTGGGGGGAAAGGACGGAGCTTTTCTTTCCCTCTACATCTATGAGGCAGCCCCTAAAAAGAACCCCTGGAGTTCCCTGGCACAGTTGGAAAACGCTGTCATTCTTGTAGCTTTGTGCATGATTCTGTGGTTCTGTACCCCTCGGATGAGTAACAGAAGTCTGATATCAGAAGGTGAGAAAGAGAGAAAAATAACTTTCTTCTTTCATTCTCTCCTCACCACCCATCCTTCCCCTTTTCCCCCTGTTCTAATTTCCTCCTTTCCTCAATTTTTCTCCTCTACCACTTTACCAAGGTATGAAAAAGTTCAAACTATGGGTTTAGAGAAGTATACCAGGTGTCCCATAAAAGTCATACTCAAAACACACGCAAAAATGATGTTTTGGGAAAGAAAACCCACTTCAGGTGTTTTTAGTCAGTATCTCTGGTTGGCACCAAATCTAAAGTAGCTTAATCTTGGTTTTCATACCAAGCGTATACATTCTATTTCCATTATTATTTGCATTTAGCAGCGCTTATACTGGGAAGCATTGTAATTGCTTGTCTTTATCCTAAGAAACTTGGATTTTCTTTCTAAAAAGCTAAAAAACAAAAATCACTGAACATCTCTAAATTTTAAATGATGCAGCTATAATCCAAACCAATAAGTAAAGGTTAAAGTTGTAATCAAACACAGTAAGCTTGGGCTTTCTGAAGATGGCATTTGTTCAGGTGACCATCATGAACATGCTCTGCAGTCTTCTCATTAATCCTCTCAGTGAGGAGACTAGTAGTGATCAAGTAGAAACTGCCAGGTCCAAAGCCGCTAGCTGTCAGATGGAGCTGAGAGAGGTCATTTGGCTCTGCAATCAGGGAATGAGCTCCGGAGGATGAAACGGGATTGCTGGAGGATCTGTAAATTCAGAGGTGACCCTGGCAGATGGAAAGGACACAGAAAGAACATATGAAAATTCAGGTAACACCAGAGCGACAGGATCACCAGAATCACCTCCATCTCTGATATTATGAGACCCATGAATCTGGTTTGATTCTCTCCAGCTGGTCTTCATGTAGTTTCTGGGTAAAGTCTGCATTTAGGCTCCTCCCAAATGAGTTTTAGTGCCCTGTGTATGTTTTTTACTTTTATAAGGAATCCTCAGCTTACTTTGTTATTCTACCTTGTGTTTTTAAGCCCCTTTTCATTGAGCCTCTCAAAGTACAAAGCCTTTTAAACCAACCTTGCAACTTGCACATGAGGCGGGAAATGATATTGTTGGGAAAAAACCATGAAAGTTAAATGGATTGGCAAAAGTATATCACCAAATCCATAGGCTGACTGGAGAATAAAACCGAGAGTTCAGTGGCTTCTGACTCTCTCTCTTCTCACAATCTTCATGTTCTATAGTATTGTTTTTAAGTACAGTGACCTGGTCAGTTGGTTGAGGAAGTTTGAGAATTTGCTGAAAACACTTTTCTTCGCTCAGTGAGAAAAAGTTAACACCAGAGGGTAACATCTCATTGGCCTTCTGTGAACTGACTTCACACTCCTGTCCCTGGGGAGTGAAAACACTCTCTGTGTTGCCATACTATTAGTGAAGTCAGCAGAGTTGGGCTTGAGCCTGTTCCTTCGCCCACACAGCTAGAGGTACTATGTGACTAAACAGTATGAAATGACCATGCAGGGAACTCCTAGGGTCTCTTAGTATTCCTTTGTCTCTATAGATGCTCCCCTTCCTGGCAACAGAATCCTTGCCAATTAACCAGCCGGTTACATCATTTCTATGACTGACAATTTTCAGGTGATGAGAAACAGGGCCACCAGTTAAGGTCCCTATCACTAAGAGATTCGTTTGACTTATTTCCCAGAGCAAAACACTACTCCCAGCATCTCCTTTTGAGAAGACAAGTTTGTTACCACCTTTTATCAAACTGAAACAGCCCTCTCCCAATTGGCCTATTCTGTTGCACTGCAATACTTCATACAAATGTCAGTCAGAACACTCAGGTTTCCTCACCACATGTACACACAACCGTTGGATTGTATGAGTGAAATGAAATGGGATGCCTGGACAAAACTTATCTGAACACCGGCCTAGTCTTCCTGCAAGTTCCATCAGCTATTAAGTACAGATGCTATTCAGTAGTTAATGAAAGAACCAAATTTCCCTCAGTCATTTGGGAAACAAATAGAGGTGTGGCTATCATTTCAAACATCCCATGCATTTCTCATTAAATATGTCCTTTTTCCATCCAACCAATATTTCCATCTAATATTTAAAGGGACAAGCTGCCTTCTGGTTTTGTGTAATCTATCAAATTTATCAAAGCTGAGTTGAAGGGTGTCCAAGTCTTCAAGTAAGGGGAGAGAGGCCTTTAGCAGCTTTTCTTTCTGTCATTAAGGAGGAAACAGGAAGAATGGGCTTTGAGGACAGAGAGACATGTCTAAAATAAATATTAATGTTCATTTCTCTTTTGCCTTTCTAAGTACAAAACATTCTCCCTGAGCAGCCTAAAGTTCAAATTCTCAAGATTGGGATTGTTAAAGAAGGTACACAAATATTAGGTTGAGCCCTAGGAAATTGTCAACAGTCTACCTAAAAAATAGCAATTTCTTACAGTTACTCTAATACCAAAAAACTAACAATTTACTTTTTTTACATACAAAGTAGAAGTTTGCTCCAAGATGATGGCTTGAAAGCAATACAGTCTCAACAGAGAAAGGAATTTCTAAGTTTATTTATTTGACATATGAAGGGTTAAGTAATAGGGTTTTCTCTCAAACCCTGATCTACCTTTAAGGCCCAGCCAAAAAGCTGGAGTCAGCCTACTACGGGATATTCTGGAACCTCAATGCACTGTAAGAGATATGAGGCAAAGAAGGCGAGTCAGCAAGGAGAGCTGTATAGTTTTCTCAGGAGACTTAAAGGAAAGAGGCAGGTCAGTGTTTTCTAAAATGCTGTGAGGGAGATGAATTAGATTACTCCAAACAGAAGACAAGAATAGCAAATAAGCAATAAAAAGTTCTGAGAATCTAAGAGGCTGATGTTAACTTTGAGTTGGGATCCAGGAAGGCAAAAAAGTGGAGTCATGAACAGAAAGAGATTCTGTGAAACATAGTTGAGTTGCAGGACTACTTGGGGACTCAGTGTAGAGGAGGTTAAAGATTGGAGAAGTAACCAGCAACACTTGCGTTTATGTAGGACAACCTTTCTCTGAAAATATCCAAATAATTGTTCATGTGCACATAAATGCTGGACTTAATAATACTTGCTTATTGAGTTCATAACATTCTCAGGAAACTGGAAGAGCACAGACCATAATGATACAGGTATAATCTACTCAGATGGGACCTCTCCGGGAATGGCAATCGTCTGGCACACATAGTACAATTCTCCCCTCCCACAGCCATTGCAGACCTCATTAATTGATCCTGGCACTCTTCCATATGAACCTGAAGGAAGTCTCAGTATCCTACTCAAAATAGATTTTGGGAAGCTTCTACCAAGTAATAAGAAATAAAACCAAAAATAAAGCCTATTTTCCAGGGCCACTGTGGGTTCCCCTTCTGTGCCTTTGTTAACTCTGCTATCTCCTCCTAGATCAGTGGTTCTCAACCTTCCTAATTCCTTGACCCTTTAATACAGTTCCTCATGTTGTGGTGACCCAACCATAACATTATTGTCGTTGCTACTTCATAACTGTAATTTTGCTCCTGTTATGAATCATAATGTAAATATCTGATATGCAGGATGTATTTTCATTGTTACAAATTGAACATAATTAAAGCATAGTGATTAATCACAAAAACAATATGTAATTATATATGTGTTTTCCGATGGTCTTAGGTGACCCCTGTGAAAGGGTCATTCGACCCACAAAGGGGTCGTAACCCACAGGTTGAGAACCGCTGATCTCTCCTCCCTCGAAACTTTTTCAGCCTCACCCAGCCCTTACCACCCTCCCACCCAACATCATCTGCCATCTCACATGGAATGTGACTTCCTTAAATGCAGATACCTTCCTTCTCTTCACTGATAAACTCCCTTGACTCTAGAACAGTGCTTAGCATGGGAATGGAGCTTAACAGATATCGATGGAATGGATGAATGGATGAATGAATCGTTGCTTGTTTAGCTCATACATCACCTCTGTATTGAACCCTCCCCAGTCCTTCCAGCCTGAAGCCCCCCAATTTCTCCTCTCACTTCACATAGCCACACAGTATGAAAACGCTTTACCAAACTTATACCTCCTGTAGGTGCTCAATCAATGTTTGTTGAATTAAGTTAGAATAAGAAGAGATTTGACTAAATAACTAAAATAATATACCTCCCAGGTGTGTGGCACTTTCACTTTTTTTGGATATATGTTTTAGGTCATGTCATTTATAGAACAGAAATTATCTCCATTTTATCGGAGCGAACAAAGGCACAGAAGTGGGCTTCCCATGATTTGTTCCTGTTGGAGGTAGCATCTGTCTACTCAGTGCTCTTTCTACTAGATCATTTGCTTCAGTTGAGAATATATTCATATTTTCCAATTCTATACGTTTGGAAATATAAACTAGTTATATAGTTGTAGTTATGGTGTGAGTATTTCAATAAATGTTTTCTTAAAAAACTAGTTTTTTAAGCCCAATGAATATTGATATTTTGGCTCTATTTTGTAGTTACTAATTAGTAATGCTCATACTGTTCAGAACCCTCATCCCTGAGTGATTTGCTTACCCTACAGCCCTCTCTGAAGAAAATAGGACACTTTAGATTTTTCTCCTTAGTTTTAATTTTACTTTTATTATTTTTTGTTTTGTCTTTTTAATATCCTAAAATGACAACTTCCCTGCTGGCCAATTGTTTAAGGCTAAAAATAACTACTCCTATTCATGATACTTCCACGTCTATTATTCTTTTTATTCACTCACTCTAGAGAGGGATAGAGTGAATTTTTTGACCCCCATTTGACAGATAAAATGAAGCGTAAAGGAGGGAACTGACTTGCCCAGAATCATTCAATCAGCTAATGACAGTGACTTTTGGAACCCAGTTCTTCTGACCCCAGGGCCTACACTCCTTCTGCTCAAGTCTAATGGCCTTTGTGTAAGCGTCTCACAGCCAAGCGTCTCAGGGCATGCAGAGGGGAGAGCTGAGACAAGGAGCTCTGACTGCCTCCTCAACCAGCCCCACCGGGACACGGGACCCCGCAGAGCAGCGCCCTCTCCTGTTCTGATGTCAGCTCAGCTCACAATCTTCACCAGGAAAGGGCAGCTGCACTCAGCTGCTGCTCTGCAACGTGAACAGCAACCTCACACAGAGATAAAGCAGAAAGCAGAAATCTCATTCCCTTGCTGCCTCAGGGAGAGAAAAAAGCATCCTTGGGGCTCCTCCTTCGAGAGTGGGTTCACCTTCAGAATATAAATAGCAGCCTCCTTCCCAGGATGTTTCCTGCTCTCGAGGCAGACAAGCCACAGGTTCAGTGGGCAAGACACATGACTCAGGCTTCAATCCTGCAATCAGATATAGTCTTAATTCCAGTTCTGCGCAATTTGGCTAACGTTAACTTTATTGGGTAATTACTTTTTCAGAGTACTGTTAACGACGCTGTCAACAAGAACATCAGCTTGCCAAGGGAGGGGTGCTTGCTGACAGCAACACAAAGAGAAGCTGAGGCAGGTTTCTCTTGTAACCTATTTATTAAAATTTTCAGTCATTTTCTCCTTTGTGGGCATTTCTTTCTCGTTTGCATGGGACCGCAGCCGCTTGGATGTAAATGCAGCTGCCCAGCCTTCCTGGCATCCACACCACCTGCCTCTGAGCCAAAGAGGTCCCCTGGGGGTCTCTTGCTGGGAACCGACAGGGCAAAGGGGAGTGCTGGCTGCACCCATCATCCCAGTGAGGTAATCAGGGACAGGCAGGGTGCCTCTGGGGGAGAGCCAGGGCGGCTCTGCCCTGAGATGGAGGGAGGACTTCCTGTGCCTCATTATGATCAACCCTGATTGTCCCCATTCATGTCACCCAAAAGACCCCAGTCATAGGACAGAGCCATCATAATGCTCCACCGCAGAACAAATGTGCTCTTAAGTTAGAGAAGTTTCAGGAATTCCATGCAGACTTTATGCCCCTCTTGGGAAATCGCAGAGCACGGCAATATCGAGAAGACCCAGAAATGTCCCTGGTGTTACGGGTTGAATCACGCCCCACCTCCAATGCATATGTTGAAGTCCTAACCCCCAAATACCTTATCTGGAAATAGTCGCTGCAGATATTAGTTAGATGAAGTCACTGGAGTAGGGTGGGCTCCTTACCCAGCCCTTTTCTGTCCACCACATAACACTAAACAGGCTCCACATTTATCCCTCAGCTTCAGATTCCTTTTGGAATGGGGCAAAGAAATGGAAATAGGAAGAGAAAGAAGGAAAGGAAAAGGAGAAAAGACAGGAAGGAAGTGTGGCTTCTACTTCTCGTCCTCCTTTTCCAGGGCTCTCAATAAAATTAAAATGATATTGGCAGCAATAGCTAAATTTCTTGAGCTCTTGCAATGTGCCAGGCATGGTTTTAAATAATGTGTGTGTGTGTGTGTGTGTGTGTGTGTGTGTGTATCTCCTAACCCTAACAATGAGTTAGATCGGCTATTTTCCCATGGTAGAGGTAAAAAAAAAAAAAAAACTAAACCAAAAGATTTTTAGATAACTTGTCCAGTGTCATTCTAATAGGCAACAGGGCCAGGATTTGATCCCAGAACCCAATCCTTACCTCTTTGCTCTACACTTCTATGCCTTTCCTCAGATAAGGTGGGTCTTTGCAACCAGAGGCCAAACAAAGCCTTTGGTTTTTCCAGTGCTTAAACCCCAGTAAAGCGTCTAACAAATGCTTGTCACTGTGTCCCAGTGTTTTTCCAGAACTCGGGCTTTGTAAGAAAAGAGAGCTTTGGCTATTTATATTCTGAGCATCAAGATATGGTTCATTTTATTCAAGTACTTTTGTATATTCAGTTCTTCCTGATCGTGTTCCTTGTACGGAGCTTTGCTCTGAGGATCTCTGTTTGCAGTACAAGGAGCATGCTGGATTAAAGGCCTCATTCAGGGGGCAGAGTGTAGGAGTCTTAGCATCTTTCTACATTAGAGCAAAACCACACTGTGAAATTCCCCCTCGCCTTTTCTCTTTGATGCAAGGGAAATGCTGAGCCATCAGCTTTGGTGTTACAGTCACAGCACATTACCGGCTTTTCTGGGGCAGGTTTGATTTCAAGGGTCCTGACCCATTGTCAACGCACACATCAAAGGTTGAATCAGCCCTGACCCGTTTGGCTCAGTGGATAGAGCATTGGCCTGCAGACTAAAGGGTCCCAGGTTCGATTTCGGTCAAGGGCATGTACCTTGGTTGGGGGCACGTCCTCAGTAGGAGGTGTGCAGGAGGCAGCTGATCAATGTTGCTAACTCTCTATCCCTCTCCCTTCCTCTCTGTACAAAATCAATAAAATATATTTTTTAAAAATAAAGGTTGAATCACACCAAGGCTGAAAAATAGGATAAACATTATATGATACATTTCAGGCAATTAAATAGAGATACTAATTTTCACAGGTTACTAACCAAACAATATTTCCAAGGAAGCCTCAAGTCTCGTAATATGACCTATTTGTGCCCAAATACCAACCCTTCTGTCTACACATACAACAATTATTTTTTCATTTTCCTGCCAGGTGTGTGAGGAGTGGTTGCCAGCTAGAAAAAAAAAAAAAGTTAAGAGATTAAAGAAATAGTTCACAAAAATTTAAAATACTGTCTCCTGCCAGACTGAAAAATGTGATTTAAAACCTCAAAGACTTTTTGCTTGCCCTGAAGCAAACAGCCACTGTGATAGTGTAACTGGAACCTTTTATTACATTACTCATTAACTTTAAAAATGCAAATCTGAATATAGCCAAAAACTAACCATCTTCCTTCCTCTCTACAAGGCTTATTTTTCTTCTAGATTCTCTAACTTTCTTTTCCATCTCTTTTTCTTAGCTAATCAGAGTATAAAAAGTGTGTGCACACTTTCTTCTTACGTCTTGGATTTGCACGTGTACTCTAAAATGCATTCAATTTGCATCAGAAACTTGGATCGCATTGTTTAGAAGAAAAGGAGAGTGTGATTCCAAAAATCACCTCTGTCCATATTTCCTAGTTTGGGTTTAAGCTATAAACTGGAGGGCACCAGACCAAAGCCAACGAAGAGTATAGATCTAGTGGATCTAAACTAAGCCTGTTCCTAACAACAGCGAAGCTTCCTGTGGCGAACACCACAGATACAAAGAACTAGAGTCCAAAGTCACTCAGGCTGCAACAGAAATTATTTGCCCACACTGATGAGAAGATGCATTCTGAAATATGACATATTAGCCTATTGCCATGATTATAATGCCAAATACAGCAAGTTTGTTTTTTTTTTAATCAGACCCAAAATCTAGATGTTACCAAGGTGACTATGCGTTTCCCCACCCCCACTGCTCTTCCTCAGGCCCTCCTCCCAAACTCTGGCGAAGACATCCTGCATCTGAAACACCCACAGTTCTAGACCAGGTTCAAGAGCCCCTGACTGTTCCCTTTTTCTCTGAATCTAATCCAGTGTTCGCACCCAGCAGTGCCTCAGTGCCACTTCCAAGCCTGTACCCCACTGGGCCCCACCCCAATGTTTCTGATTGAAAAAGTCTGGGGTGGGGCCCAAAGAAGTGCATTTCTAGCAAACTCCCAGGTGATGTGAATCTGCCAACCCAGGACCACACTTGGAGACCCTCTGATCTTAAACTAACAAGGAAGTGCCATTTTAATGCCCCAAATATTTATATTGACATTTGGATCTTTTCTTTGCAATCTCCTTAAACAATTCCCTGGTTAATCACTCCCCTCCCACCTCCCGAATGTTAGATGTTTTATTTTCATTGCATATTTCTCCCGTGTTTGGTTTCCTATTTTGCAGCATGTAGAACTGTACGGATCACAGCGGGTGCCTGGGCTGCCAGACCGAAAGCTAACTGATCCCAAATTGTAAAAAACGGTGGCAGGCTCTTGCGACAAGCGGAACAAGCATACCTAGTCGTGGCTGAGAACCCCTTGCCCTCTGCAAAAAGGCCCACTTGAGAAATAAAATGATGCTCAGTTGGGTGAGCTCTGTCCTGAGACCTTCTCTCTGGAATGGAACATCATGTTCCAGCGTCGTCCAGAAGGCACAGTGCTGTCCGGTTCTGAGTGTCGTGACCTCTGGGAGTCTCAAGCTGTCTGCGACATGGGAAAGAGATGCAGGGAGCTAAACCGTAGCCTCAAAGACCATGGTGTGGCCCTAGGAGAAAGGGGCTGCCTCTCCTGTCTTTCTTTTTCTGCCTTGAAAGGAAAGTGTCCTGCATAGGGTTTTTTGTTGCTGTTGTTGCCCATATGGTTTTTAATGGCACATTCTTTGATGTGTTTGGAGATGAACACTCAAGTTTGAGCACTTTGGTGTTTCCCGCCCATGGAAGACAGGCCCCAAGGGCTTAGCGGGGAATGGTACATTAATAAGCTGTGAGCCCTTTGACAGACACCCTAGAGTGGCCCACAGTCCTGATTCTGTTGCTGTCATGGTACCAAGTCAGAGAATGCTGCGGGCCAGAGCCTGATGGAAATGAGGAGCCCCAGGCTTTTCCTGAGGATACCTTCTGGTGGCCACGTCTGCAGTTCCTCATTTTCCTTTGCAGCTAATTACTTCCTTGGCCTGACCCAACCCCCCAAAGGCAACATTCCCAGAGATCGCCCCAGTGCCTGATCACCAGCACTTCACAGAACACAGCTTGTCTTATTTGCAGTAATTACTCCGCAGAAACCAGGGAGGCCATTTCACTGTCTTCTCGGGCTGTAGATGAACCACTTGTTTCCTCTTCTTCCCTATCTGAGTGTCTGAGTTGGAATGGGAACACAGCACAAATCACATTCTTTTGAGAAATTCCTGCAAATGAAGGGAAAGAGGAGGGTGGGGATCCCTTATAATTTAAGAGATCATTTTGGCAGCCTTGCTTCACCCACTGTTCATTGGCACGTGCAGGATTTGAAGTGTAGGAGAGAATCTGGGATGTATTTAATCTGTTCTTCTTCCCCGGAACAGTGCAAACCCAAGCTCCTGGGCTGAGCTTGCTGGAACTAGAGCCCTGCCTTCCCAGAAGGAGCAGGACTGAGAAGGAAGTAGACCCAGGCCCTATCTGGCAGTGGAGCCAAAGGTGCTGTAACTGGATAGGTCCTGAGACCCGCGTACTTCTGATTTCTTTCATGTGCTTTCCGAGCCAGAGATTGAGGGGGTTTAGGTTTGTTGTTGTTATGAGTTCTCAATGGTCCCTACCTTCTTGACTCATCTAAAGCCCAACCCTACTTTTCATTCTCCCACAACCTTGTGTGGAGATGGTAGCACCTCAGCTCAAGTGCCTTGATCAGCTGTTACCTCACTGGCAGGGTCATTGACTATTGGAATGGCCGAGTTGCACAGAGTCTGGGATATATGTCTGGTGTGGAGCGAGGGGGGTCAGGAGCACATGAAAGCAGGCTTGACCACTCCACAAATATGCCCACGAAGCACTCCGAGCTCTACATATTCACATGGAAGGAGCATTTATGCTGATCCACAAGCAGAACGAATCACCCCTCACTCTGTCTCCAGTTTTTCTACAATTGCATGCACCCTGCAGGAACTCGCTGAGTCCACTAACATCCACTGCACTGCC
Organism: Myotis nattereri; assembly: GCF_964212035.1. Taxonomy (NCBI): domain Eukaryota; kingdom Metazoa; phylum Chordata; class Mammalia; order Chiroptera; family Vespertilionidae; genus Myotis; species Myotis nattereri. The sequence goes on from NC_138086.1 coordinate 69,617,326, forward strand.
CACACACACCTTCTCCTACCTTGGCCAGCACACTCCCTCTGCCCCAGGGCCCCTTTTGCCTCCCATCATCACCTGCCATTTCTCCCCATTAGAGCTCCTGGATTGCGGCACTGGCAACTCAGGGCCCGAGGCCCCTGCTCTGGCACCAGACTGCCCCGGTTAAAATCCAGGCTCCCACACGTGCAGCAAGTGCTAAACCATTCCCTCTTTCAGGATCCTCTTCTCTAAAAGGGAGAGGATATATGCATCCCTATGTTCATAGCAGCGCAATTCATCATAGCGAAGATCTGGAAACAGCCTAAGTGCCCATCAGCAGATGAATGGATTAGAAAACTGTGGTACATCTACACAATGGAATACTATGCTGCTGTAAAAAAGAAGGACTTCTTACCATTTGCAACAGCATGGATGGAACTGGAGAGCGTTATGCTAAGTGAAATAAGCCAGTCAATGAAAGAAAAATACCACATGATATCACTCATTTATGGATAATAAAGACCATTATAAACTGATGAACAAAAATAGATACAGAGGCAGAGCAGCATCAAACAGATTGTCAAACTATAGCGGGAAGGCTGGGGAGGGTTGGGGGGCGGGGGGGGCCGGGTAAGAGATCAACCGAAGGACTTGTATGCATGCATATAAGCATAACCAATGGACATAAGACACTGGGGGGTAGGGGAGGCCAGGGGAATGTCAAGGGGGGGGGGGAAGGAGACATATGCAATACTCTTTGTAATACTTTAAGCATTAAAACAAAAAATATGGCAAAGTGGTAAGATGGAGAGATTCTGAGTGATTGAGGGTATTGGTGTACAATGTTGAAATAATAAACTCTGGAACCACCCTAAAAAAGGGGGGGGATACTAACAGACCCTACTGCAGGGGCATGCCAGGAGGACTCCATCCAGTGAAATTATTTTATGTAGAGTACTTGCCAAACTGTCTGGCTAAATCAATGTGAGCTATCATTATTCTTCAACACCCAATTTGAATGTCGCATGTATCCTCTAGGAATCCCTCTTTCCCTCTTTTCCCAGTAGATGGGCCTCGTATTTTACATATATTGTAATTATAGGTGGCTAGATGCTGGGGAGCATGAATTCTGCAGCCTGACTACCTGGGTTCCAAACCTGGCTTTTAACCCACTTCATAGCTATCTGATCTCCACGCCTTGGTTGCTTCTTCAGTGGAATGGGGATAATAGGACTCACTTCAGAGGGTACGTGTAGGAATTAAGGAAGGCATAAAGCACTTCAGCACACAGAAAAAGATGCAAGTCTGGTAATTTAAAAATACCCCTTGCCAGTTTGGCTCAGTGGATTGAGCATTGTCCTCAGATTAAAGGGTCCCAGGTTTGATTCCAGTCAAAGCCACATACCTCAGTTGCAAACTCAATCCCCAGCCCTGGTTGGGGCGTGTGCGGGAGGCAACCAGTTGATGTGTCTCTCTCACATCGATGTTTCTCTCTCTCTGTCTCTCCCCCTCCCTTCTACTCTTTCTAAAAATCAATGGAAAAAATATCCTCAAGTGAGGATTAACAAACACAAAATAAAATAAAAACCTTTTCTTAACCCTACATACCCCCAGATCTACCCTCTTTCTTTGTCATGAAGCTTCTTGACAGAGTTACTTTCACCTTCTGTCTCCTCAGCCACTTCCTCACCACAAACTGTCTTCTGGGCTTCCCAGACATTCCTCAGTGCCATTAAATCTAAAGGACACTGTTTGGTCCTTATCTTTTTCTACTTCTCTTGAGCATTCAACACTAATAACCACTTCTTCCTATCCGAATCCTCTCCTCCTTTGGCTGCCTTGTTTTCCTCCTTTCTTACAATTTATTCTTCTTTGAAGGTCTCTCCTCCCCTGTTTGCCCTTTAAATATTAATATTATTTGTGATTTAATTATTAAAACTGTTCTAATTATCTATCATTGAAGACCAAACTACCCCCAAAACTTAATGGCTTAAAGCAACAACTATTCTATTTCATTCATGATATTGTGGGTCAGAAGTTCAGGCAGGGCTCAGTAGGGCAGTTCTTCTGTTCCACGTGGCATCAACGGGAGGTCACTCAATGATATTCAGCTAGTGGCTGGTCTGGGCTGGGCTGGAAGTTCCCAGATGTCTTCGCTCACATGTCTGGTACCAGAAAGCTTGGGCCCTATCCCTCTCCATGGATTCTCAGGAGTTTCCATGGGTGGTCAGTCATCTCACAAGGCAGGTGAGGGATCCAAGAGCAAGTGCTCCAAGAGATAGGAAGAGAAAGCTTAGAGCCTGAGCCTGAGTCTGGCACAGCATTACTTCTGCTTCATTCTATATGTCAACTAGTTATAAGCCACCTAGGTTCAAGGGAAGGAGACATAGACCCCATTTCTCAATGGGAAGAGGGATCCAAGAATTGGTGGCCATTATCAATCTGCCACAGCCTTCTTCTCTTCAACAAAACACAGTCAACACAGCCACCATCTTTCTCCTCGATTACTGCAATGCCTTTCTAACTGGTCCCCTTGCTCCCAGGTTGCGCTTTTCAGCCCATTATTTACAATGAATTCAGAGCAACCTTCTAATAGTGCATATCACATCACATCACTCTCCTGACTAAATAGCTTGTCTTTGCCATGACTGAACTCCTTAGCATGGCCAACTAGGTCCTTGGTGAATTTTTACTGCTGATACTGGCACCTTTTCCCTCTCACCACATCTTCTATGCTACACTCCACAATATTGATGACCCCAAGCATGCCATGCCTTCTTTTATCTCCAAGCCTTTGTACATCTGTTCCCTTTGGAATACTCCTCTACCCAGCATGTCCCGTGCTCCACCTCCTATGAGTGAGCACAGGTACACACACACACACACACACACACACACACACACATACACATACATACATACATACATACATTTTCACTTTTACCCTCCTTCAGATCTTGGCATAGACAAGTGATTCTCAAAATGTGGTCCTTGACAGGCAGCTTCAGCATCAACTGGGAACTTGTTTAAAAAAAAAAAATTCTCAGACCCCCACCCCAGAATTACTAAATCAGAAATTGCAGAGATGGGGCCCAGAAATGTCTATTTTAACAATATCCAGGTGATTCTGATGCACAGTATAAGTCTGAGAAACACTGGTTTAGATAACACTTCTTCCTAGGCAGCTTTCTCTAATCTAACCCTCCACCCAACTTCTGGGATAGGGATCTCTTTTATGTGCTTCCACAGACTCTCATACTTCCCCTGATCATATCCCTATCACAGGGTAATATAATTGCATACTTTTTTTGTTTAACTCCAGTGGGCTCTCTCTGAGGTCCCATAGACAGGGACTGTATCTTGTTTATTGCTGTATCCCCAGCGTCTAAATAATTGTTGTATTCCCAGCATTCACATAGCAGTAGCTCAACATAAAGTGATGAAACGAAGATTTAAACCCAAATATACATCCCAATTTCCTAGAAAGGTAGATTACAAACTCCAAAAACAAGAGATGTAATGCACTGAGAATATTGGTAACCAGCAGCTGGGATCAAGCTTCAAATAAATGTTTCTATTTTTGCATAATAGTAAGGAGACATTGCGTAGATATAGTGCCTATGAAAGATTTTAATAAAACCACAGAGAGGAAAGATAGGCACTGTTGAATCAACCTAAAACCCTGAAAATGGACCACTTGACTCTGGCCCTGAAGTCAGATAAACCAAATATATCATCTTGCCATTTCTACATGGCCACTTTCTTCATTGCTTGCATTTTAATATGCACTGCTAACTGTGTTTACTGGATTTTTTAAAATGCCATTGAATCTTTGGAAATTTGGCAGAAAAGAAGAATCTGGGTCATGCAACTGTGAAATCTAAATAAGGTATAATTAACATGTCCATCAACTTTCACAGAAGTGATGCTAGTTTGCAAACTATTCATTAATTCTATACAATAACAGCAACTGGGTACAATGCAGACACCAAGCTTAAGCTGAGGGCTCAGTGTAGTGCTCACCAGAGTTGTTAGTGATGTGTAGGAATGAACTGCTTCTATTTTCTGCATGGAAAGTTATGACTATTTAAGATTTTGGGACTGAATTATCAAAGCGTGGCAGAATAATTACTGACTCAATCGTCTTAAATGTAACCTTATGACTAGCAAAATACTCTGCAAATTATGAAAAACACTTCATGAATCACTAGGGAACGTGGGAGAGTGAACCTTTCTCATAAGAAATAAAACAGCAAAATGGCTACATCTGAAAATCTGGAGAGACCTGAGTTCAAGTTCCAAGTCCTGATTAGCCCTGAGGCCCACGTAACATTTCTGTACCTCAGCTGTAAAATGTGGTCATAATACCTCTTCAGAACGTTGTTTTGAGGATTAAATAAGATAATACAAATATTCTGCTGAACACAAAGCTAATATGCAAAATAATAGAAATAGCTATTATTTCTATTCTTCCTAGTCAGAATTAGACAGTGATATTAAAAAGCCAGTGGAGTATAGAAAACAGTATTGTGGTTCCTCAAAAACTTAAAAATAGAACAACCATGTGGTCCAGAAACCCTGCTTCTGGGAATATATCCAAAAGAATTGAAAATGTCTCAAAAAGCTTTTTGGACACCCATCTCAAAGCAGCATTATTCGCAATAGCCAAAAGGTGAAAGTAACCCAAATGTCTATCGATGGTAAACAAAATACAGTATATCCATGCAATGGGGTATTATTCAGCCTTAAAAAAGGAAGGAACTCCTATCATATGCTACAACATGGATATACCTTGAGAACATTATGTTATGAACATAAGCCAGTCACATAAAAAGAAAAATGACGTATAATCCTACTTACATGAAGTATATAAAGTAGTGAAACTGATAGAAGCAGAAAGCAAATGGTTACCAGGGCTGGGGGAGGGAGAAATTGGGAGTTGTTGTTTAAAGGGTATAGAGTTTCAGTTTTATATGATGAAAGAGTTATGGAAATCTATTGCACAATGATATAAATATACTTCATACTTTTGTTTTTTTTTTTGTTTTTTGGTTTTTTTTGGGTTTTTTTGGTGTTTTTTTTTTATTATTAGTTAAGGAATTACAAATGTGTCCTCATCCCCCCCTTTAACCCCCAACCTCCCCCACACACACAAACTCGTGCTCCCATCCCCCCGTTGTCCATGTCCATTGGTTTGGCTTATATACATGTATACAAGTCCTTCTGTTGATCTCTTCCCCTTACCCCCGCCCTCCCCTACTTTCCTTCTAGGGACTGATAGCCTGATCGCTGTTTCTCAGTCTTTGGGTCTGTCCTTTTTCATCAATCTATGTTGTTCTCTATAATCCACAAATGAGTGAGATCATGTGGTATTTATCTTTCTCTGACTGGCTTATTTCACTTAGCATAATGCTCTCCAGTTCCATCCATGCTGTTGCAAAAGGCAAGAGTTCCTTTTTTTTTACCGCAGCATAGTATTCCATTGTGTATATGTACCACAGTTTTCTAATCCACTCATCTGCTGATGGGCACTTAGGCTGTTTCCAAATCTTAGCTATGGTGAATTGTGCTGCTATGAACATAGGGGTGCATATATCCTTTCTAATTGGCGTTTCTGGTTTCTTGGGATATATTCCTAGGAGTGGGATCACAGGGTCAAATGGGAGTTCCATTTTTAGTCTTCTGAGGTAGCTCCATACTGTTCTCCACAGTGGCTGCACCAGTCTGCATTCCCACCAGCAGTGCAGAAGGGTTCCTTTTTCTCCACATCCTCTCCAACACTTGTTGTTTGTTGATTTGTTGATGATAGCCATTCTGACAGGTGTGAGATGATAACGCATTGTCGTTTTGATTTGCATCTCTCGTATAATTAGTGACTTTGAGCAGGTTTTCATATGTCTTTCTGCCTTCTGTATGTCCTCTTTCGAAAAGTGTCTATCTAGGTCCGTTGCCCATTTTTTTATTGGATTGTTTATCTTCCTTTTGTTAAGTTTCATGAGATCCCTGTATATGTTGGAAATTAAACCCTTATCGGTGGTATCATTGGTAAATATGTTCTCCCATGTAGTGGGTCTTCTTGTTGTTTTTTTGATGGTTTCCTTTGCTGTGCAAAAGCTTTTTATTTTGATGTAGTCCCATTTGTTTATTTTCTCTTTAGTTTCCATTGCCCTAGGAGCATTATCAGAGAAGAAATTTCTTCGGCATATGTTTGCGATTTCGCTGCCTGTGGATTCCTCTAGTATTTTTATGGTTTCCCGTCTTACGTTTAAATCTTTTATCCATTTTGAGTTTATTTTTGTGTATGGTGTGAGTTGGTGATCTAGTTTCATCCTTTTGCATGTATCTGTCCAATTTTCCCAACACCATTTATTGAAAAGACTGTCTTGACTCCATTGTATGCTCTTGCCTCCTTTGTCGAATATTAATTGGGCATAGTGGATTGGGTCAATTTCTGGGGTCTCTATTCTATTCCATTGATCTATATGTCTGTTCTTGTGCCAGTACCAAGCTGTTTTAAGAACAGTGGCTTTGTAATACAGTTTGATATCTGGTATTGAGATCCCACCTACTTTGTGTTTTCTCAGGATTGCTGCAGCTATTCGGGGTCTTTTTTTATTCCAGATGAATTTTTGGATAGTTTGTTCTAGATTTGTGAAATATGCCATTGGTAATTTAATGGGGATTGCATTGAATCTATAAATTGCTTTGGGTAGTATGGACATTTTGATGATGTTGATTCTACCAATCCATGAACACGGTATATTCTTCCATCTGTTTATGTCTTCCTCTATCTCTTTTTTCAGTGTCCTGTAGTTTTCAGCATATAAGTCTTTTACCTCCTTAGTTAAGTTTATTCCTAGGTATTTTAATTTTTTTGGTGCAATGGTAAATGGGATTGCTTCTGTAGTTTCACTTTCTGTAAGTTCACTATTGGTGTAAAGAAATGCCATGGATTTCTTAGCATTAATTTTGTATCCTGCTACATTTCCGAATTCATTTATTAAGTCTAATAATTTTTTGATGGAGTCTTTAGGGTTCTGTATGTACAGTATCATGTCATCTGCAAATAAGGACAGTTTTACTTCTTCTTTTCCAATCTGGATGCCTTTTATTTCTTCTTCGTGTCTGATCGCAATGGCTAGTACTTCCAGTACTATGTTGAACAGGAGTGGTGAGAGGGGGCATCCCTGTCTTGTTCCTGTTTTTAGGGGGAATGGTTTTAGTTTTTGCCCATTGATTATGATGTTGGCTGTGGGTTTGTCATATATGGCTTTTATTATGTTGAGGTATGATCCCTCAATTCCTATCTTGCTGAGAGATTTTATCAAGAAAGGGTGTTGGATTTTGTCAAATGCTTTTTCCGCATCAATTGATATGACTATGTGGTTTTTTTCTCTCAATTTGTTTATGTGATGTATCACGTTTATTGATTTGCGGATATTGTACCATCCTTGCATCCCTGGGATAAATCCTACTTGGTCATGGTGTATGATCTTTTTGATGTACTGCTGGATCCGATTTGCTAGGATTTTGTTGAGGATTTTGGCATCTATGTTCATGAGGGATATTGGCCTATAATTCTCTTTCATTGTATTGTCTTTATCTGGTTTTGGGATTAGGGTGATGTTGGCTTCATAGAATGAGCTGGGAAGTGTTCCTTCCTCTTGGATCTTTCGACATAGTCTGAGGAGGATAGGTTTTAGGTCTTCCTTGAATGTTTGGTAAAACTCCCCTGTGAAGCCATCTGGCCCCGGGCTTTTGTTTGCTGGAAGCTTTTTGATTACTGCTTCGATTTCCTCCATAGTTATTGGCCTATTGAGATTTTTAGATTCTTCCTGGTTAAGTTTTGGAAGGTTGTATTTATCTAGGAATATGTCCATTTCCTCCAGGTTGTCTAGTGTGTTGGAGTAGAGTTGTTCATAGTATTTTCTAACAATCCTTTGTATTTCTATGGGGTCTGTTGTTATTTCTCCTCTTTCATTTCTGATTTTGTTTATTTGGGTCCTCTCTCTTTGTTTCTTGGTGAGCCTGGCTAGAGGTGTATCAATCTTGTTTATCCTTTCAAAGAACCAGCTCTTGGTTTTGTTGATCTTTTGTATTGTTTTTTTGGTCTCTATGTCGTTTATCTCCGCTCTGATCTTTGTTATTTCCTTCCTTCTGCTTACAGTGGGCTTTTTTTGTTGCTCTCTTTCTAATTCTTCGAGTTGTAGAGTTAGGTCATTTATTCTCATTGTTTCTTGTTTCTTGCAGTAGGCTTGTAGAGCTATGAACTTCCCTCTCAAGACTGCTTTTGCTGTGTCCCATAGGTTTTGGATTGTTGTGTTTTCATTGTCATTCGTTGCCATGATGTTTTTTATTTCTTCTTTGATCTCACTGGTGACCCAGTCGTTGTTTAATAGCATGCTATTTAGTCTCCATGTGTTTGATTTTTTTGGATTATTTTTGTTGTAGTTGATTTCCAGTTTTATGCCTTTGTGGTCTGAGAAGATACTTGATATGATTTCAATTTTCTTGAATTTGAAGAGACTTTGTCTGTGACCCAATATATGGTCTATCTTTGAAGATGACAAATGTGCACCTGAGGAGAATGTATATTCTGTGGCTTTGGGGTGAAATGTTCTGAAGATGTCAATTAATTCCATCTGATCTAGTGAGTCATTTAGGATTGATGTTTCTTTGCTGAGTTTCTGTTTAGAGGATTTGTCCAGTGGCGATAATGGGGTGTTAAGGTCCCCTACTATGATTGTATTGCTGTCAATCTCTCCCTTGATCTTCTCCAGAAGCTTTCTTACGTATTTGGGTGCTCCTATATTGGGTGCATATATATTTACCAGAGTTATTTCTTCTTGTTGGACTGCTCCCTTTAGTATTATGAAGTGGCCTTCTTGATCTCTTTTTATGTCCTTCACTTTGAGATCTAATTTGTCAGATATAAGTATTGCTACCCCGGCTTTTTTTTCACTTCCATTGGCCTGAAAAACCTTTTTCCATCCCTTCACCATCAGTCTGTGTGCGTCTTTTTTTCTGAGGTGGGTTTCCTGTAGACAGCAGATATATGGGTCATGTTTTCTTATCCACTCATTTACCCTATGCCTTTTGACTGGGGAATTTAATCCATTTACATTTAAAGTTATTATTGATAGAAACTTGTTAGTCGCCATTTTTGTTCTTTACCGCTGCGTTCCTTCTTTGTTTCCTGTTTTTTCTATTTACAGCAGACCCTTTAGCATTTCTTGCATTGCTGGTTTGGTTGTAATAAACTCCCGTAGACCATTTTTGTCTGTGAAGCTCCTGATTTGACCCTCAATTTTGATTGATAGCCTCGCTGGGTATAGTATTCTTGGATTCAGACCCTTCCTTTGCATGACTTTGTATATTTCATTCCATTCCCTTCTTGCCTGATGTGTTTCTGTTGAGAAATCGGTCGCTAGTCTGATGGGGGATCCTTTGTAGGTAACTTTCTGTCTCTCTCTGGCTGCTTTTAAGATTCTTGCTTTGTCGTTGGTGTTTGCCAATTTAATTATTATGTGCCTTGGTGTCGGTCTTTTCGGGTTCATTTTGTTTGGGACTCTGTGAGCTTCTTGGATTTGTGTGAGTTTTTTCCTCCCTATATCAGGGAAATTTTCTGTTACTATTTTTTCAAACAGGTTTTCTATTCCTTGCTCAGTTTCCTCTCCTTCTGGCACCCCTATTATTCGGATGTTGTTTCGTTTAGCATTGTCCCAGAGTTCTCTTAGGCTCTCTTCCTGCTTTTTAATTTTTTTTTCTAGAAGCTGTTCTGTTTGGGTATTTTTTTCTACCTTGTCTTCTAGCTCGCTGATACGGTCCTCTGCTTCTTCTAGTCTACTGTTGATGCTTTCTATTGAGTTCTTTATGGCAGTGATGTCGTTTTTCATTTCTTCTTGGTTTCTCTTCATTTCCTCTTGGTTCTTCTTCATTTCCTCTTGGTTCCTACACATATTGTTGAATTGGTCTTCCATTCTTTTCATCCACCTTATGACCATTACTCTGAATTCTTTCTCTGACAGGTTGCTTGCCTCCATTGCCTCTATTTCGTTTACTTCCTTTTCTGATGATGCCTGTTTTTCTTTCATATTTGGGTTGGTTCTTTGTTTCACCATGATTTCTCTTCTCAAGGTGTTTGGTTATGTAGATCTCTCTCTGTTGCGCTGATTCAAAGGCACAAAATACAACACAACAAGGCACAACGTACAAGGCACCGAACTAAATGCATTCACAATATTAATAACCCCAAATAAAGGTGACCCCCCCGAGCGAAGAGAATTAGGGGATAAAGAAGAAAAAAGAGAAAAATATTAGAGAGAAAAATAAAAAACAAAAAGGAGTGCTGAAATGAGATTGGGAAAAGGGAGAGAAAAAAAAAAAACACAAAAAGACCAAAAAAAAAAAACCAAAAAAAACAACAACAACAAAAACAAAAACAAAAAAAAAATAAGAGAATGAAATAGAGGTGGGGAAGAGGCTATTTGTATGGGGAGAGCGAGGGATTGGAAATTAGATATATAAGTAGGGTGAAATTTAGACAGTGGGTAGAAAGAAGGAATAGGTAAAATCCAAAGCAGGAATAGGGTAAGAGAAACAGGACAACAAAAGGGGAAAAGTGAGGAAGAGAGTTTTGGCTTAAGGGTAAATGTGAAATAGAGAGAAATGATGCTAAAGGAACGATGAAAATAGAGTGTAGAACACTAATCCCAAAATAAAATAAAGAAAAATAAAAAAAATAAATAAAAAATAAAATGACACTTGAAAAAATGGTAAAAGGATAGCAGTAATACTGGTTAAAAAAATGTAGTAATTAAAAAGGTAAAATCAGGTGATGAAAAAAAATAAAAAATAAAAATAAATAAAATAGGTTCTTAATGAAATGGTGAAAAAAGAATTAAAAAAATATATATATAAAAATATTCAGAAGTGAAGGTGCTTCAGATCTTCCACTCTTCTTTTTGGCACGCCTCAGTCCTGCCAGGCATTCAGGGGAGTGTTGAACTTCCCTGCGATACACTGTCCCTCCGTGCAGTAAACCACAGACCTGATTTTAAGGCAGGTTGTATTTTTTTACCAGACTGCCTTTATTTGTGATCGCAAAAGAGACAGTTCATGGCTCTGCCTCTGGGTGGCAGTGTGTCTGGATTTACCACCGAGGCTCTAAGTCCTCTCTATCAGTAGGGTTTTGTCCTCTATGGTATTTGAAACTGATTCGGGAAAGACCACTGCCCAGAGCTGGTTCCTTGCCACTGTCCGCTGTTTCCCAGGCTCCCCAAAAAGAACTTTCCCCTACAGGCTCTGCGAATGACCCCAACTGGGGAATCCCATGCGCTGGGTTTAATAATCAAATGCACGGATCTAAGGGGAACTGTAACAAGAGCCTGATAGTTGTGCGAATTCGCAAGCCTCCACCTTCCAGGTCTGCGCACAGTCTCCGCGCGCGCAGTCTCCGCGCGCCCACTCGCCCCTGGCACCAAGCAGCCAGCAGATTGGCAAAGTCCAAGGCTGCTCCTTTACATCCAGTCCAGCTATGGGCTCATTTTTCGCGTTCCCTTCTGCCAGCAGCCCTGTGGGGCCCCTTCCCCACTCTCGGGTCACGCTGGTCCCAGCGGCTGCGGACTCTGTGGGGCGCAGATTCCGCCCCGCGCGCGCGAGCTCGGTCCTCTCTCCAACCCGAACTGCAAACCACACCTTTAGGGGATGTCCAACCTTTCCGTGAGAAGAAGCAGTGCTCGTCTGAGTTCACGCAGTCACGCTGCTTGAGATCCCTTGTTTCCAGGTTAGTAGCTGGTCTCTGGATGCCGGCAACAATCACCCAAGATGGCCTACTTCATACTTTTGAACTGCACACTTAAATAATGGGTAAGATGGTAAATTTTAGGTTATGTGTTTCTTACCACATTAAAGTAATTTTTTAATTTAAAAAAGTGGACCCGATTCCATCCCTTTGTTCCTTCTAATACCGTGTGCTGCTGCCCTTCTCACCACTCAGTCTAAGCCTCCTTTGCTCCCTCCTCCTCCTCTCCCTCTGCCCTTCATTTGACAAGGTTCCTCAGGGTTCTGTCCTTGGTACTCTTCTTGCTCTCACTCTCCCAAGGATGTCTGCCACTCCTCCAGCTTTGCCAGCCACTTACATGTTGATGACTGTTCACTGCTCTAGCCCAAGTCTCTTAACTAGAACTTGGAAAGTAGTAGGACTTGGAACTTAGTAGGTACTCAATAAATATTTTAAGTAAATAAATATCTAGGTCTGTAGCTCCTACGCAAATCACAGCTCCAAAACTGTATTTCCATCTACTCTCTGACAGTTAGTTGACTGTCCCATAGGACTCTCAAATTCAACATAGCCAAAAGTTAATTTATTTAACCTCTCCTAGGGGAAATAAAAAAATTCCTCCTTGTGATCTTAGTTAATATTGTTTTTTATTCTTTCAGCCTGCTTTCACTGAATATACAAACCCTATTAGTCTTTGACTAGAAATATCTTGAGAACCTGGCCACTTCTCTCCTTCCCCAGGGTCTCAGCTTCTTTCAACTGGACTACTACAGTAGCTTTCTTTCTCTCTCCATTTACTCCGTCAAGAAGTTCATTCTTGCCAAAACTGGTTTGGCTCAGTGGATAGAGCGTCGGCCTGCAGACTGGAAGGTCCCGGGTTCGATTCCGGTCAAGGGCATGTACCTGGGTTGCGGGCACATCCCCAGTGGGAGATGTGCAGGAGGCAGCTGATCGATGTTTCTCTCTCATCGATGTTTCTAACTTTCTATCTCTCTCCCTTCCTCTCTGTGAAAAATCAATAAAATATATTTAAAAAAAAAAAAAGAAGTTCATTCTCTACACTAGTGCTAGATTTTCTTTCTAAAGGGCAACTCTCATTATGTTGCAACACTGCTTAAGCTTTAACCCCACTAGCTCTTCCATAGGCTCCCATCTCCTGTAGAGTTTAATTCATTAGCACTGATTGGACCCACAATGCCCCTGTATTCGGGCTCCCACCTGTCCTGCCAGTCCTTGCTCCTGACCCCCAATCCACCGATTTGTAGAGACACTTCCCTTGGTGCACCAGGCTCTTCCATAGCTCCCCACCGGGCCCTCTGGGTAGACTGACTCTTCCAACTTCTCCTGGAAACAACTCATTCTTGTTGGGTATTAAGTGTACACTCAGCAAGGAGCAATATAGCTATGATGGAAATAATTTCACCTTGAAAAATTTCTTACCTCAGCTCACTGGTTCAACCAGTTTAACTACTGGTTACAGATTGAAATGTTTATACAAAATTCAGCTATCCACAGGGAAAATATAAGGGCCGAGAGTGGAGGCTTTGACAGGCAGTATTTAGAATTAAAAATAGTCAATTTTATTTAAGTCAGAGTAGCATAATGGTTAGGAGCCAAGCTGTGGAATTATTTGCAGCTGGGTTGCAATTTGCTCAGCCTCCTCATCTGTCAAATAAGGATAAGAATAACACTTACCTCACAGAGTTCTCAAATTTTGGATGAGACGATATATAAAGTGATTAACTCAATACCTGGTGTAATGTAATGCTTAATAAATTGTAGGTATTATTATCATCATAGAATCAACTTTCTCAATCTGCTGCTTCGGCATGCATTCTCACCAACAGACCTCATTAACATCTCTAGCATCACTCTATAATTCCATGTGGCCCTGTTGGATAAGACTACACTGTGTGTGTGTGTGTGTGTGTGTGTTCCATATAAAACTTAAAAGGTTTGTATACCTAATAATGTTATTGCATATGGTTAGTGTAATCTAATTTGGTTCATTTGTTCTAATTACACAATTACGTTTAATTACCCAGATCATTCACATGAATGTATTTGTATTACTAGAGAATAACTTTTAAAGAAACAATGTGATGTATTTACTAAAGGCTCAAATTGTTCAGAACCAACAAGACAGTTCTAAAAAATTCTCTTATTGTGCCCTGTGTATGACTAGGCTTACAAGCTGTAATTATTAAGGTAGGTCTTTGGGTATTGCAAGCCATTTACCTTTATGCTTTGTATTGTTTCCTTTTAAATGTTCTCATCATTGGGCATTGTGGCAGATATCCTTCCATTTCCAAAATGGGTTTATTCTCACAGTTGCATGGGGTACCACCCAGAAACGCTTTTAACATCACTTAGAGCTTCATGTTATTTAGTTTATCTTCTCTGCCTTTCATGTATAGGGAAGTCTGGCAATTGCTTTAAGTATCATTTGAGTGACTTGTTGGAACGCAGCAGCTGTGAGGCCAAAAATTAATGTTAACGTATTTCAGTGTAGTCACATGTTCTAAAACAATAGAACACATGAGAACAATAGATTTGGAGCGGTTATCTTTCTTGCATTCTTTCTCACTGAATTTTTAATCCCTGTGCAATGCAGCCTATCCCCTGTGGTCCTTTTACAAATTGTGTGGAGTACCATAGGAGGAGTAGAAACTATTTCTTCCTGTTCACACATGGGAGAAAAAATGTTAATTCCTTTATGAAGAGTGTTCTCAGCAGATTTCCTAGTACTGCTTTTATAATCTTTGACATATGATGTAGGTCAACTAATTTATAATTTAATAAACAGTACAGACATCATCCTAACTATTGGGGATACCACTGGGCTATTCAAGACTGTGTTTTCCAGAAGGCATCCATGGTGTTCCATCCTAAATCCTGGCTACAGCTTCTCAGACTGATCCTTCCATTAACTTACCTCATTCTCTTCTATACCATTTCTTTTTTTAATTTAAATTCTTTATTGTTTAAAGTATTACATAAGTCTCCTTTTCCCCTGGCTGCCCCCACTCTCCTGCACATGCCCTCACCCACCCCCCATCTGTGTCCATTGGTTAAGCTCATATGCATGCATGCAGATCCTTTGGTTGATCTCTTACTCCCTCACCCCCTGCCTTCCCTCATAGTTTGGACAGTCTGTTTGATGCTTCTATGACTCTATCTATTTTTGTTCATCAGTTTATGTTGTTCATTATATTCCACAAATTAGTGAGATCATGTGATATTTTTCTTTCTCTGACTGGCTTATTTCACTTAGCATAATGCTCTCCAGTTCCATCCATGCTGTTGCAAATGGTAAGAGTTCTTTCTTTTTTACAGCAGCATAGTATTCCATTGAGTAGATGTACCACAGTTTTCTAATCCATTCATCTGCTGATGGGAACTTAGGCTGTTTCCAAATCTTAGCTATTGTAAATTGTGCTGCTATGAACATAGGGGTGCATATACCCTTTCTGATTGGTGTTTTTGGTTTATTGGGATATATTCCTAGAAGTGAGATTACTAGAATTGGGAAGCTCCATTTTTAATTTTTTGAGGAAACACCATACTGTTTTCCACAGTAGCTGCACCAGTCTGCATTCCCACCAGCAGTGCACGAGGGTTGCTTTTTCTCCACATCCTCTCCAGCACTTGTCATTTGTTGATTTTTTTGATGTTAGCCATTCTGACAGGTGTAAGATGGTACCTCATTGTTGTTTTGATTTGCATCTCTCAGATGATTAGTGACTTTGAGCATGTTTTCATATGTCTCATGGCCTTTTGTATGTCTTCTTACAAAAAGTGTCTATTGAGGTCCTTTGCCCATTTTTTATTGGATTGTTAATCTTCTTTTTGTTAAGTTGTATGAGTTCCCTATAAATTTTGGAGATTAAACCCTTATCAGAGATAACATTGGCAAATATGTTCTCCCATGCAGTGGGCTTTCTTGTTGTTTTGTTGATGGTTTCCCATTTTATGTTTAAGTCCTTTATCCATTTTGAGTTTATTTTTGTGTATGGTGTAAGTTGGTGGTCTAGTTTCATTTTTTTACATGTATCTGTCCAATTTTCCCAACACCATTTATTGAAGAGACTGTCTTGACTTCAATCTATGCTCTTGCCTCCTTTGTCAAATATTAATTGGGCATAGTGGTTTGGGTCGATTTCTGGGGTCTCTGTTCTGTTCCACTGGTCTATATGTCTATTCTTGTGCCAGTACCAGGCAGTTTTGAGAACAGTGGCTTTTTAGTATAGCTTGATATTTGGTATTGTGATCCCTCCAACTTTGTTCTTCTTTCTCAAGATTGCTGCAGCTATTCGGGTCTTTTTTGTTCCAGATGAATTTTTGGATAGTTTGTTCTAGGTCTTTGAAGTATGCCGTTGGTATTTTAATGGGGATTGCATTGAATCTGTGCATTGCTTTGGGTAGTATGGACATTTTAATGATGTTGATTCTACCAATCCATGAACACAGTATATTCTTCCATTTGTTTATGTCTTCCTCTACCTCTTTTTTCAGTGTCCTGTAATTTTCTGAGTACGGGTCCTTTATTTCCTTGGTTAAATTTATTCCTAGGTATCTTAATTTTTTTGTTGCAATGGTAAATGGGATTGTTTTTTTAGTTTCTCTTTCTTTGAGTTCCTTATTGGTGTATAAAAAAAGCCATAGATTTCTGGGTGTTAATTTTGTATCCTGCTACAGTGCCGAATTCATTTATTAGTTCTAGTAGTTTTTCATGGAGTCTTTAGGGTTTTCTATCTTCACATACCATTTCACACTTTATCTTTTCAATCTATTGTAGGGCTTCATCCAAAGGGGCTATAAAAATCTTTCCTTGTTACTTTTGCTCTCGCTCTGTTGAGAAAGCGTGTGGTGCTCTATTTTTGTGCTTAAATTACACATGTGGTAAGATAGACTGAGTCTGGATTTCAAATTTAATGCTTTCTCACTGAGGCCATGGCTCTCTTGCTTTCTAAATGAGGAGAAGATGGTCTTCTCCCAGCCTTCATGTGAAAGCTGAGAATTGCTGAAGCCAGAAGATGATGCCATCAACAATTAGAGCATGTCATCATTTATGAACACCTTTTCCTGAGGTGTTGGTGAAAGAGTCATCCAAATCATACTAGCCACTTCCTCAGTCTTTCTCATCACCTTCATTTATTCTCTCATCTGCAACAGACTGCATTCACACAAGAGTTGCAGTTAAAGGCTGTGGCAGGGCAAAAATTATGTGTAACCAGAATTACCCTTGAAAATCCATTTAGGAAAGAACCACCATTTTCTCTAAGTCCAACACATCAAACTTTTCTTTCCCACTAGTGTGGGAAGCAATTGATGCTTCTTGATTAAACACCATTCTTGCATTTATGTATTATGCTTTTTAAAAAAATAAATATATTAAACTATAAAACACACAAAGACCAAGAACTTACAGTGTGGAAAGCACATGGGGAACTGAGAAGGACTGAGGAAAGAATGGAATTCACAGTGTCTGTCACATACTCACTGATAGCTGACCTTCCATATCTTCTAACTATAATGAAGACCAATAGCCAATCTACACTGTTGAAATTCTCTCTCTCTCTCATTCATTCTCTCTCTCTCTCTCTCTCTCTCTCTCTCTCTCCCCTGATAAGTACATTGTGTTTGGGGTGAATATGTGGACAGAACTTAACTCAGTCCTGGAAACAGAGGTCAGGGAATAAGTGAGTTTTAAGGACTGTTAACTCCAACAGACTCCTGGCGTGGAGATGAATGCTAAGGGGCCATCCTCTCAACGGGATGTGTTTCTGGAAGGTTTAATGTTCCAACCAACCTTAATCTATCTGCACTGGAAACAAAATTAACATGGAAACATAGATTCCAGCTTCCTGTATCACTACCCAACCTATGAGGAATAAGAAACCTTGGCTCCTATTCTCAGGCATCAATCCCTTTCCCCCCACCATTTTATACTAAATTTATATGCGCCTTAATATGGGTTTGGACTACATAAATAGTAGCAGGGAAACAGATAAATTACCTAACGTGGCAATCACTCATAAACTATGATTTTTCCCCCCACTATTAGTCTTCAACATTGATCATTTCCAGTCTGGATTCATGTGGGTGACTTACTAGTAGATTTTCTTTGAGAGAATTCTTCTCTATACACATATGAATGGAGGGGTAAAGACTTTACAAGAGTCTGTCAACATTCAGGTTTTCAGAGTTTTTTCTCTCCCTACTATGTAATCAAGGCACTAAATTAACATGATATATTGTAGAATTTACCTGCCAAGCAAGTCTGCCTCTGGGTTTCTGAATTTCCTGATTTATCCTACTAGGTTTTTGTATCCAAAACTGTCTTGCAAAACAACAAGAAAGCAGGTGATAGCACTCTGCTGGGTAGTGTGAACCAGATGAACCCCATGTGCTCACCAGGCTCTGTGTTCCAGTCTGGCTACCTGGTTGCTTCCAAATGCCATTTCAAGTGTTGAAATTTGTTCTAAACCTTCACGTGATTTAGGTCTTCATGGCCTCACCTATTCACTGACCCGGACAATTCTCCCCACAAATTCCAAAATTTTTTCATACATAACTAAAATCAAGATGTTTCCTGAGTAACCTTTTTGCTCCCAGATCCAATTTACACATCCCACAGGCAGAGCCTGCTTCTCTACAAAGCTCAGTCCATTTGGATCCTGCTTCCTATCTGAAAGCATCCCCAGCATTGCCTGATCTTGTTATGTCTCCCTTCTGAAATTTGCTTGCACTTTTTTTGTGTGTCATCGGTTTTTCAATGGCTTATTTATCTCTATTCCAGGGCCACTCTTCCCAACCAGATTTTAAAACACCTGTGGGCAGCACCACATCCTATTTTCCTTTTGAAGTCCCTGGTGCCTAAAACAGGCTATAGTAATCTTAGTAATTATTTGACTTATGTCAGGGTGCCAAGCCCATCTTCTAGAAATCACCCTCCTGAAATATGTTAAACGGGACATTGTAGTGCACTGAAATTCATGTGTGACCAGTTGCTAGATGACCAGATTCCTAGTCATTCGTGACTTTGAACAAGTCACATAACCTTTTTATGTTGCATTTTTTTCTTTCCTTGTATACAAAACTAATATATTATACATATAGCTTTCTACTTCCCACGATAGAATAAAGATCAAGCAAGAAAAGATAAACAAACGCAATTTGTAGCTATAAAATACTACTTAAATGTATGACTTTATTATTAAGTCATTTGGTCTTTCTATACATTGTTGACATAAGTAAAAAGCATGATAAAGTGTCTTAAACCTTCTGGAAAATCTTCCACAAATTTTAGACTTTATCAGTTTTTTCTGTGATTAATATTCTCTTATTTTCATAACCTACCCCCCTCTTCCTTTCTGCTTCTTGTTGGTATAAATGAAACTGTCCTTCTGAGCTGATTCCACGCTAGTAACCAAGCTCTCACCTTTATGATCTCACCTAAGGATGGGGAGGGTGTCATTGGCTTCAGGACACTTTCTGATTGCTCGCAAAACAAACAGGGAAAGTACAAAGGACATTTCAAAAGGCTGGGAACCAAGCCTGTGGGCACCATTTCTATTGACAGAGCTAATTCTGGCATAATTAAAAAAGGTTTAATTAATCATGGAGTTAAGTATAGAGAAAGGGTTTCTGACAGGCTTCCATCACAGGTTCCTTGATAATTTTAGCCTCCAACCATGTGATCTCTACAGTTCAGGGGTCCTCTCCCCTTTCCCTCACCCACACCACCAGCATCTTTGGAAGTGTGGCTGGAACTGCTGATTGCCTTGCCATTTGGGACTATCAACTTCTTTGGGATATTGCCTCTTCTGCCAATTAGAGCAGATGGAAGATAGACTCTGATTTTCAGGGATTCTAAGGGTTGCATTTTCTGCCTGATGCAAATAATGTTCCTGGCCTATTAAATTAGGACAACCTCATCTGGCAGTCAGCTTTTAAAAGATCTTTAGTGGTGGCTGGAGGATGATTTAGGATTTTTCATTTTTGATGCTCTATGCTCTAAGGAAGCTGAGAGCTTGCTGGGAGAGCTTGCTTACACCCAGTCTCTCCATAGGTTGTGGAGAGATACTGGATCTTTAAGAAGTTCAAAATGAAAAATTTTCAGTCCTGGTGATAGAAGGGAAACATCACATTCCCATTCAAATTCAAAGATAGCTTTCCATTGGTGTCATCCCTCCCTCTTTCCCACGTCCTTTCTCCTCTTTCTCTCACTCCACAAAGGCAAGGGTTTGCTGCCTACAACCATCCAATGGATAATGAGACACTAAGGTATATGTCTTGGAAAGTAGAATGGATAGAAGTATATGCCTCCAGCTTCTTCATTATCTAGAATGCTGATAGCTTATAACTTTTTTTCTCTTTTTCTTTCTTTTTTTATTCTTTAAAGTATTACAGATAGTAGTACATATGTCTCCTTTTTCCCCCCACATCGACCTCCCTCCGGCCTCCCCTACCTCCCGCCGGCATGTGTTACACCCCCCTTCCCCCCAGTGTCTGTGTCCATTGGTTATGCTTATATGCATGCATACAAGTCCTTCAGTTGATCTCTTACCGCCCCCTGCCCCCGCCTTCCCGCTGTCTTCCCGCTAGAGTTTGACAGTCTGTTTGATGCTTGTCTCTGTATCTATTTTTGTTCATCAGTTTATGATGTTCTTTACATTCCACAAATGAGTGAGATCATGTGATATTTATCTATCTCCGACTGGCTTATTTTGCTTAGCATAATGCTCTCCAATTCCATCCATGCTGTTGCAAATGGTAAGAATTCCTTCTTTTTTACAGCAGCATAGCATTCCATTGTGTAGATGTACCACAGTTTTCTAATCCACTCATCTGCTGTTGGGCACTTAGGCTGTTTCCAGATCTTAGCTATAGTGAATTGTGCTGCTATGAACATAGGGGAGTATATATCCTTTCTGATTGGTGTTTCTGTTTTCTTGGGATATATTCCTAGAAGTGGTATTACTGGGTCAAATGGAAGTTCCATTTTTAATTTTTGAGGAAACACCATACTGTTTTCCACAGTGACTGCACCAGTTTTGCATTCCCACCAGCATAACTCTTTTTATCTGAGAGATTATCTCTTTATGGCAAAGTTCTTTCCTGAAGGTCGCAACATGTTTCTTTCCCATTTGAATCCAAAAACTGCTAGAATTCTCTGTGAATCCAGATGAATTTATCACCTCTGTCAAGGCTACTTATTACGGTTCACGTTGACATGGTGCTATTCAGAACCACGAATAGCTTTTTTTCTATTGGCTCTCACCATTCTTCAATATTCAAATGTCAAAAGAATTCTGCTGCCTCTTGGAAAGAAGGCATTTGGCTGAATAAAATGCCCTCTTGAGAGAAAACCCAAGTGCTTTGTTCCTATACCTGGTTTTTACCGCTGTGACTTCTTTTACTAGATGAGGAGGATCTAGTCTGCTTTTTCATATTCAGTTACTTGTAGAGCAGAAAAATAAGATCCTGAAAGAGTTCGGACAGCTAGTACACCCGATTTGGCAGTCACATATTTCAGTATATAAGAAACTGCTTTGGAAAGTATCTGACTATGCAAAGAGATATGTGTGACCAAAACATGCAAATTTCACAGATCTTCTGTGAGTTTGCCATTAATCTGTATTGGGTCCTTCTATTTGCTAGCATTTATAATATGCAGGCAACTGCACGACTGGATAGTAAATGAAGCATGTAGGTTTCCTCCTGGAGAAAGGAGAGAAAACAGAGGAGAGATGGGAAATTCTGTCATAGAAAACTGTTTAAATCAAAATGAAAACACACAAACAGAAAGATTAGCATTACAATTTTAGAAAATGACATGTAGAAATTTGATTGTTCATTGTGAAGAAATTTAGGAAGTACTCAAGTGTTATTTTTGTCTCTGAATCTAGAATATCAGTGATGAAAAAGCAATATTGTCAAGGATAGTAATATGTCAGGCTGAAAATCAATAGTGGTCACAGAAAGGTAATAAATTTTTCTAAGGAATGATTGGAACTCATGCTTATCGGATTGTAACTGTCATCAAAGTGGCCAAGAAGAAGCTGTTACCAATAGGAAGAGGTCCTGGTCCCCACCTGTTGCTCATGGGAGTGGAATTCTTGTAATATCCTGAGAAAAGAATTTTCTGAGACTCCCATAGGAGAATGAGTGATTTTTATTTGTGTGGAATTAAATCCCTGAGTTTCCAAGGTCTCATTTCCCTTTGTCCTGCCAAGAAAAAAAATGTAGCTGTGCCTTCAATAGGGTTAGAATCAAAGACAGTGTCCAGAGCTTCTTTTCCATATTGGAGGAGTGTCCAGTCCAGCATCAGGCTAGCTTAGCTTGTGTTCCCTTGGATCCACATGGCCATGGGCCATATGGGAGAATTGCAAGAGAGCCAAGAGCCACAAGGACCAAGAGCATTGAGAGCCACAAAAGTTCAAACTCCTTTGTTTAGGGGATTATGTATTCCCAAACTTTTGCGGACTTTCAGTGGCCATGCCCAGTCTGGCCAATGATCTTTGTTCCCAGGTATGACTGACAAATACTTCCCTAGGCCCCCCAACTTCACTGTGCATGCATCTGTCTCCCCTTTGTTGGACCCCTTCCACCAGTGTTTTGCAGATAATGGGCCAGTGGTTTCCTGGGGAGTGAAAAGTTGCAGCTTCCTGGTGAAGCTGCCCAAATATCATGCCTATAATGTCTGGCCTTCCCTTTGCTCCTTTCCTATTATTAATAACTAGCTAACTATAATGGTATCAAAACTAGGTGGCCCGTACTTACAGCTGACCAGATAGGAAATTGGTTTGTTTTGCTTTGGTTTTTAGCAACTTGGCTCCAATGAAGTGGCCTTGTCCCTAACTGAAAGATTATAGAGCTGCCAATTTGAACATTATGGAAATATGACTTTAAAATAGAATTTTATTCTCCTTCCAGCCTCATTTTTGAAACGGCTGAACTCTCTTATGTCATCTCCCTTAGAAGAATGTGCATGGAAAGAAACTGTGGTGGAAAGGTGGCTGAGTTAAATAAAGGATTTTTGGGTCCATTAATATAAAGTCTGGATGCAGGCAAAATTAGTCAAAGGTATCAGAAGTCAAGATGGGGTCATTCTGAGAGGGGCATGGTACAGTTGGGAAGGGAGCATAAAGGTACTGATTATTTCTTGCATAGGGTACCGTCTAAATAAATGTTCCCACTTTGCGAATTCACTGACCTTAGATATGTGATATGTTTATTTTTCTCTATATACAACAGAAGTGTTATACACATTATATTTCAATATAACATTAAAAAGTCTGTGTATTCTCTTGCCAGATCTGCTCTAAATAGCCAACATACTTGGGGGAGGTCACTTGAGCCCTAGTTTCTTCTACAAAATGAGAAGGTAGACCAGATGATCCCAGCCCTGAAGATTCCCAGTGCTGTCATCATTGGCACATAATGAATGCGTAGCATTGATATTCTTGTTATCAGTGACTTGAATAATAATCAGAACCTGGGCAAAGTTGCCACAGGCCTTCCCAGAAAAGGCAAAGAATGAAAGGCTGTGTGAATTTGTCACACACAGAATGATGTAGAATAATCAAAACTACAGGGCACATGTTGATAGCAAAGAAGTAGAATTAGGGCGGCTGTCAGTGTGGGCCCTTACTTTAAAAGCAGATGTTCACCACATACCTAATGATGTGCATGATCACATTAAATTCAAGAGCCAATGCTTCACTAATAGTTTCTTCTCAAAAGTAGCTGCTGGAAATTATGAGTCTGTTAAAACACACTCCAGGAACTTCTAACCAATCCTGCAGTTGGGGGGCTTCAAGCAGTTCCCTTCCTTTCTTGTTTAGTATAAAGTGAATTTAAAAGTGACCTGTACAGTGACTGATTGGCAGCTAAGGAGAATCAGCATCTCTACCATCAGTGAGAATTTACCAATCATACCTCACAATGGCTGGGAGAAGTCCTGGGCCTTGGCTACAGGGTACATGCTGGACAGATAAGAGAAATTACTGTGACCTCCATTTGCTGAGAAAATGAGCTATGCCTAACTCCCTGCAGTCTTTTTCTATAACTTGAGTCTCTTAATATGTTTAGTAGAACGCAGAAGGGGAAAATAAATGATTTTGATAATCCACTGCACAATCAGACTAGGTAATCAGCACCTGGGTAATTTCACCACAGGGAAATTTCTTAAAATCTTAGGATCCTTTTCTGAAGTCTCTGAAGTTACCTAGAGATGGGTCATCTGAAAATACTAAGCCACCTGCCTTTGTCCTCCTGAAAATCATTATGGAAAACCAGGCCAGACATGCTCTCTGATGGCCGTTTCTCTTCTGAATCCCAAGAATAACTCTTTGGTACAGACAGAGAAGTGTATTATTTAGTCTTCCAGCAAACATGGAGGGAGACAATGAAATGAAAGAAATGCAAATCATGAGCTGCCACATAAGATCCTAATTACCATAATTTGACCCATCCTCATGCCCACTGCCGGAAAGTCAGCCTTCTGGGTGCCAGGGAGCCAAACCAGCTAGATAACAGCCTTCTGTTCTCTCTCCCCATCCCTTGCCTCCTTTCTTTCTTCCTCTCTTCCTTAAATGATGTTCATTAAGAGAGCGATTCTTCTAACAGTTTGTAAGCCTCAATTGTATTAGTGAAAGCTTTGCATGACTTGATAAAATGAGCTAAGGAAAGGAATAGGAGGAGGGGGAAAAGCAGACACATGCTGTCTCTTTATTCCCCAAAGCAACTGTCAGCCTCAGAATATTTTCCTAGGACCTGCCAGAAATCTCTCTGGAATCATTCTTGTTAAATACAAGGGCAGCAAATCTAAGTGGTCCAGATCTTCCATGGGAAGGTTTTAGAAAATAGGAATAATTCAGAAAAGGGCCAATTCAGACTCCACCTGTCCGTCACATCAGTAACACGGTGCCCTCTGCCCACACATAGCTCCTAGAATATTTCTATTTCTTAGATTACTCACAGTTTTGCCTTCTCCCTGACTTCTCCCAAACTATTTGAGGTAAGTTAACCTGACATAGCTTTTTATATTTATGGTGGTAAATGAGCCAGGCTGGGAGACATACAAAATGTGTTAACTTCATGCCTATTAAAAATCACCTAAAATATGCCCATTAAAATCTGGACCTAAATAGCACACCCCTGCCCGCATTAGTGCTGGGGCTTCTGCCTTTTGCTCTGACAAGTGCCATAGAAATGGGCTCTACTGTCACCCTCATGTGTTGGATGTGATGGAATGTTTCAGTGGCAGCTTTAAACCAGCTTGCTGAGGCTTCAGCAGTGCAGCCCAATTTAGGACTCAAGCAAGCAAGTCAGTAAATATCAAAGCTCACAGCTCAGTGATAGTATGTGCAGCAGATAGAGTGGGTGGAGAGACCGCTCCACTGACCTTTTGTATTTTATAGCATTTGACCACGGGGGCTGCTTCAGTTTCAACCAGTGTGTAGGCAAGATACAACTTACTGATACAAAGGACATGTTTTCAAGAAGCAAAAATGTCCTTGAGAAGTCGGTCTCCTTCTTAGCATGGGTGTGGGGACTGCCAATCAAGATAGGCCAGGAATGGAACAAGGAGTCAGAGGCAGGTCAGTGGCCATACTTGAAGGCCATGAAGTCAGTAAGCAAAGGGAAGAATTCATATGATACTGCATGTTTGAAGCAAAACTAGAGTCTAGATCCAAGGGAAATATGACAAGAGGGAGAGGCAGCCAATAGGGTATGAGTCAGGGGGTACAATAAAGCAAAAAGGACATAACAGGAAACCTAAGTGAGCAGATATATTAGTTTAGATACTAAATCCAACTCAGAGCAGCTTAAACAACAAGGACATTTTTGGAAAGGAGAACTGGAAGCCCAAAGGTAGAACAGGCTTTAGGTTTGGCTGATCTACCAGCCAATCATTTCATCAGGGACCCGAATTTTTTCTATCTCTGGTCTACCATCCATGTTATCAGCTCCATCCTGAAAACTTCTACTGATTACGGAATGGCTGTGAGTAGCATTTGGGCTTCCATGCTTTCTCCCCACACCCAGGGAAATCAGGGAAGTTACTCCTAAAAGCTGTCCTAGAAGAATGAGAAAAAACTTTTACTAAAGCCTCCACAAACCTCTCACAGCATCTCACTGGCCTGAATTATATCTCTTTTTTATTCCTGAATCAGTTACCACCAAGTTTAGATTATTTTGGTTGACTTAAATACATTAAGGCTTATCCTTAGAACAATAAGTAAGATCAGATTTACCTAACTTAATGGGCAGCATAGGAGACAGACAGATAACTAATCAGAGTCAGCATTCTCCTAGGAAGGAAAAAGAGATGTACACTGCATGAGTGACTAGATCATTAATATGTTCACCAAGTATTTCTGGCTTTTCACCATCTTTTATTTTTCAATTGCAGTTTACATTCTATATTATTTTGTATTCGTTTCCAGTGTACAGCATAGTGGTTAGACAATCATATATTTAACAAAGTTATCCCCCAATATTTCTAGTACTTACCTGCTACAATATCATTGACTATATTCCCTATGCTGACCTTTACATCCCTGTGACTATTTTGTATCTACCAATTAATATTTCTAATTCCTTCATCTTTTTTCACACAGCCCCCTAACACCCTCCCCTCTGGCTACCATCAATCTATTCTCTGTATTTATGAGTCTGTTTCTATTTTACTTATTCATTTATTTTGTTCTTTAGATTCACATATAAGTGAAATCATACAGTATCTGTCTTCCTCTGTCTGACTTATTTCACTTAGCATAATACCCTCTAGGTCAGCAGTTCTCAACCTGTGGGTCGCGACCCCTTTGGCGGTCAAACGACCCTTTCACAGGGGTCGCCTAAGACCATCCTGCATATCAGATATTTACATGACGATTCATAACAGTAGCAACATTAAAGTTATGAAATAGCAATGAAAATAATTTTATGGTTGGGTCACAACATGAGGAACTGTATTTAAAGGGCCAGAAGGTTGAGAACCACTGCTCTAGGTCCATCAATGCTGTCACAAATGGTAAGATTTCCTTTTTTATAGCCAAGTAATAGTCCATTGTATATATGTACCACATCTTCTTTTTTTTAAATATATTTTATTGGTTTTTTACAGAGAGGAAGGGAGAGGGATAGAGAGCCAGAAACATCGATGAGAGAGAAACATCGATCAGCTGCTTCCTGCACACTTCCCACTGGGAATGTGCCCGAAACCAAGGTACATGCCCTTGACCCGAATCAAACCTGCGACCTTTGAGCATTTATCCACTGAGCCAAACCGGTTAGGGCCCACATCTTCTTTATCCACTCGTCTATTGATGGTTGCTGCCATACCTTAATTATTGTAAATCACACTGCAATGAACATAAGGGTGTATATTCTTTTAAATTAGTGTTTCCGGTTTCTTGGAATATATTCCCAGAAGTGGAATTGCTGGGTCCTGAGGCAATTCCGTTTTTTAATTACCTGAGGAATCTCCATACTGTTTTCCATAGTGGTTGCACCAATCTGCATTCCCACCAACAGTGCACAAGGGTTCCTTTTTCTCCACATCCTCGCCAACATTTGTTATATGTTGATTTATTAATGATAGCCATTCTGACATGTGTGAAGTGATATCTTATTGTGGCATTAATTTGCTTTCTCTGATGATTTGTGACATTGAGCATCGTTTCATCTGTCTACTGGCCATCTGTATGTCCTCTTCGGAGAAGTGTTTATTCTGGTCCTCTGTTCGCTTTTTAATGGGATTGTTTGTTTTTTTGGTCTTGAGTTGTATGAGTTCTATATAAATTTTGGATATTAACCCCTTATCAGATGTATCATTGGTGAATATTTTCTCCCATTCAATAGGATGGTTTTTTGTTTTGTTGATGGTTTCCTTTGCTGTGCAAAAATTTTTCATTTTGATATAATCCCATTTGTATATTTTTCCTTTTGTTTCCCTTGTCAGAGGAGATATGTGAGAAAAAAACTTTGCTATGAAAAATATCAGAGATTTTACAGCCTATGTTTTCTTCTAGAAGTTGATGGTTTCGAGTCTTACATTTAAGTCTTTTCTCCATATTGTATGGAGTTTATTCTTGTGTATGGTGTAAGAAAGTGCTCTAGTTTCATTTTTTATATGTATAGGTCCAATTTTCCCAACACCATTTATTGAATAGACTATCTTTACCCCATTGTATGTTCTTATCTCTTTTCTCATATATTAATTCACTACATAGGTGTGGGGGTTTTTCCAGGTTCTCTATTCTGTTCCGTTGATCTACATGCCTGTTTTTATGCCAGTATCATGCTGTTTTTATTACTATGGCCTTGTAGTATACTTTATATCAGGTAGCATGATACCTCCAACTTTATTCTTTTTCCTCAAGATCACTGAGAAAAAAAAGTTCTTTCCAGTTCTTTTGTGGTTCCACATAAATTTTTGAAATATTTGTTCTAGTTCTTTGATATATATGCCATTGGTGTTTGATAGGAATTGTGTTGAATCTATACTTTGTTTTGAGTAGTATGATGTTAATTCTTCCTATCCATGAACACAGTATCTGTTTCCATTTATTTGTATCCACTTTAATTTCTGTCTTCAGTGTCTTATAATTTTTCAAGTACAGGTATTTTGCCTCATTGATTAAATGTATCCCTAAGTATTTTATTTTTTATGGAATTGTTTTCTTAATTTCCCTTTTTGACAGCTCAATATTGGTATATATATATATATACATATATATATATATATATTTCTGAATATTAATTTTATATCCTGCTACTTTACTGAATTCATTTATCAGCTCTAGTAGTTTTTGGTAGAATCTTTAGAGTACTCTATATAGAGTATCATATCATCTGCAAATAATGACAGTTTGACTTCTTTCTTTCCAATTTGGATGCCTTTTCTTCATCCTTCTTGTATGATTGCTGTGGCTAGGATTTTCAGTATTGTGTTGAATAAGAGTGGTGAAAGCAGACATCCCTGTCTTGTTCCTGATAGATATATAATGTTGATTATCCTAGATTATTTTCTGATTCTTGAAAGCCTTGTTCTCAAATGAAAATAGAAAAAGTCTCATTTCTTAGTAATTGATAGTTAAAATACTCTTCCATTTATTCATCCGTATTTTCTTTAAAAAATTTAAACCAATTACTATCTTTGCTGCTGCTTTCTTAGATTGACTCTGGTTTGTGTATATTATAAACTTTTTCTAATCACCTCAACAAAAATGAATTTGTATGAAATTCCTTGGTATAACCCAAGAAAAATTTGGAGTTTTGTTGTTGTTATTTTCCCTGTGTGCTTTTTCTCCTGTAGATGTTGTTATTACTGCATTTGAAGACATCCTACCTGATTATTGGGATCTTCTGGAACAGAATACCTGTGTAATGATTAGACTGATTAGGTCATAATCTTTAAAACACACTACGATTGCACAGTGACAAGATGCTCATTTTTCATGTCCTAAAATGCAGTCATCATTCCCAACTAGAGGGCTGTTTTTACTATCCTTTTTAGAGATGAATATACAAAAGCACAGAAATTGTTTTTAAGTTGTCTGCTGACTTGTGAAAAGTCACTGGCCCAGGAGCCAGAAGACCTGGGCTCTAGGTTCTAATCCCAGTTGGCTGGTGCTCGAAACGGCAAAGTCTGGAGAGGAACAGAGTCTCAGGCATTTGTTGATGGGAAAATGCTTGGCACATTTACGTTCAGGCAGCCATACCAGCCTCACCTCGAGAAGAGATCCTTTCCTCTGACAAATTACCCTCATGGTCTGTCTGGTCAACATGAAAGATGAAGTACCAGCATTGCCCATGCCCCGCCCAGTTCTCTTCTAACAGTCTCCGCAGAAAAACATCCCAGTGCCCCAAACCCTGGCCTCCTTCTGTGTCAGGAAGTAGCCAGGGAGGGTCGGCCTCACCCAGGATCACCCTTGGACATTTATCATCATGGCATCTGGCCTCTCCCATTCCCCCTCCTTAGAAGCTGGAAGCAGATACTCTGCTGACAAAGGGGCCTGCTGGGTGAGAAGTCATGGGCACCCCTAATGATTTCCATCAAGCTGTCGCTTCCCACACATTGTGACCTAAAGCACCTCATTTTCCTTTTGCTTTAGCCCTTCATAAGTTCACCTTTCCACGACTTCACCTCTGCCTGGGCATATACTCAGCTGTCCTGGTCTCTGGGAGTTGTTTTGGCATTGTCTCCGCACTTCTTCCTCCTGACCCAAGGCTGGTAGGTGGTGGAACCCCTTGTTCTGCTCTTCCAGGTGACCTTACTTTGTGCAAATACAAGACACCAAGTCTAGGCTTTGCCCTTTGTTGCTGTTAGGTAAGTGAGCTGAAAGGTTTAATAGTTGCAAAGGCAGGTCGTGAAGGGACTGCTGTCCCTAAACCAGAGATGTCCTTAAACCTAAGGATGATGTTGCCTTCCCTTTGAAAATCTGCCTCATCAATAACTAAGTTTACATCTCAGCTTGCCTAATATTTTTCTCTCTTACTTGAAAAGCAAATTGAACTGCAAGTATTCGATTCCTAGTTGGGGCACATGCCCAGGTTGTAGGCTGGATGCCCAGTGTGAGGCGTGCAGGAGGCAGCAGATCAGTGATTCTCTCTTATCATTGATGTTTCTATCTCTCTGTCCCTCTCTTTTCCTCTCTGAAATTGATGGAAATATTTTTTTAAAAGAAAAGCAAGATGAGCTTTAAGTATTGCTGTTCAAGTGCAGTTTTGTGAGCTTTCCAGGAGGCCTCACACTCGCCGGGATCAGTGTGTGGCAGGCTCAGGCTTTGTTCCCAAGAGAAAACAAGAACTCTCTCCTCCTGCCTCTCCAAAACCCCTTCCCAGGGTGCTCCAGCTTCTCTTCCTCAAGCCTCTCCTCCTCCCTCTCCTCTTTCTTCTGCCCTCCTTAAAGTCAACCGTTCCCATTATGGGTTCTAACCACCCATAACCAGCAACTCTGGCCGCAAGCACTCTTCATCTCCAAACCCTATTTCCAACTGCCGAATCCAGGATGTCCTGGAATACTTTAGACACCTCAAATTCAACCTTTCTAACTGAACTAACTGTCCCTTTATCTCCCCACCCAACCTCTGCCTCCTCCAACCGTGACCAGGTTATCCAACATCAGAACAGGGCAAAGGGTTGGCAAATAGAAAGAAGACTCGGTTTCAGTTCTCACTCACCCCTTTGGTTAGCTGCTTTTGTGCAGTGCACAAAATGCCTAGCTATATGCCACAGCCCTTGGGTCTAAGATGTAATACATGCAAAATAAATCTTTGTTGATGAATGAACTTGTCTAAAAAACATCCCCTACCTCTGTCCCTCTTATATGAACTGTGTGCCTGTCGTTTACATAGTTTTGGTATCACATTATATCAACTAATCAAATATTCCTCAGTGTGCCATTGATAAACCAATGCCAGGTTTAGCCACAGAATCTTAGCCTATGATATTTGCAACATCATTGAAAAGTTATTTACCAGCACTTTGTAAAGTACTCAGCATAGGTACTCAAAATATACTATTAAATAAAACTGACATTAACATTTAAAGTTGTATTGCAATCCCTTTAAAGGCTGCAACATAACTATTACCCCATTGTGTTTTAAAGTAAGTGAACTGTATTCAGAGAATAGATTTTATGTACCAAGTGACTATATCATAAACATAACAGCGACCTGAACATGGGTAAAATACTGGTGGCTTATTAAAAGATAGATATGTTTGTTTCTTGCTAATATCTCTTAACACCCAACCATTCAGTGTGTGCCCCCACATCCCACACAGCCTATTCACACATTCAGCCTTCAAGCTAACTTAGAGCCCAGAAAAAAAGCCAACAAAAGACTCTGGTGCAAATTGAGGTAAATTGAAATGTTAACATATGCCCCTTCGTTTCTGGAGTGAGAGTAGGAAAGGGACTAATAGGATTTTAGAATCTACAAAGGACACATGTATGTCAATAAAAGCATTGTACTATATAGCACACCTTGATTTTTTTTTTAAATAAAGCATACTAGCCATAAATCTGCTCTAGAAGAAGCTATAAATTTCTATGAGGTACCCTTATTCTTCTCTGGGCTCCCAAAGATACAACAAAATCAAAGATGAAAGAAAATTACAATTATGGAACCTTTTATCTCAAACCTTGTTCCCAAGGTAGGATAATTCACTATGGGCTAAATATTGTAGGTAAAATATTTATTATTATAGGTAAAATAATTTGGCAACTTTAAGTAAAACTGTAGAGGATTCAAAAGTTGCCTTCAGATGAGATATGGGATCTTCACAACCCTAAAATGTGTCAAATAAATGTTAATTTCTTCCTCTGTGTCAGTTAGGACCCTTTCAGTTGCAGATCACAGACAACTTGATCCAAACTGGATTGAGCACATTAGGATAATTTACTTAAGGCACAGCTGTATTAAAGTCTTGTTCAAAAATAGCATCGGGACTCATTATCTCTTCTTGGTTCTCCTTCGGCTATGTTACCTTCAGTCTTGGGCTTTATGTCATAGTAGGTGGAGGCAGCAGCTTCAGGCCATAGGTCCCTTTCTAGTTTTAAGTCAGTCTGAAAAATGGGGCATATCTTTGCAGGATTCCCAGGCAAGTTTCAATGTTTTCCGTGAGCTCTTGTTGAATCATGTGTCTAACTCTAAGCCAGTCCCTATCACCAGACATGTGATATTCTGATTGGCCAGGCTTGAGTCACATGTCTACCTCTGAAGCTGGGACTGCCAGAATTCCTTTGGGAACTTCCTCCAAGGAAATTCTTGGTATAATTACTAGAAGAAAGTTGAATAGACATAAAGCAGAATAAAAAAAAAATAGATGTCTGCGATCCCTTTTTGTTCCCTATGGTAGGCAGTCTCTACATGGCCCGCAGTGATCCTTAATTCCTGGTATTCTGCCCTTTTGTAATAACCTCTCCTTGAGTGTGGATGGGAACTGTAACCTGTTTCTAATCAATAGAATATGGCAATGGTGATGGAATGTCACTTCCATGATTAAGATACATAAAATTGTGACTTTCATCTTGCTAGCAGATTCTTTCTGTAACCTTGTTGGCTTGCATGCTTTGATGAAGCAAGCTGCCATGTTGGAGAAGCTCATGTAGCAACGAACTGAAGGTAGCATCTAGACAGGAACGTTTGGCCCTCAGTCCAGCAGTTCTCAAAGTACTGGATTGTGCTGTGGTTGTCACACACAACCACATGAGCTTGGGAGTGCATCCTTCCCTAGCTGAGCATTCAGATGATACTCCAGCTAGGGCCAACACCTTGACTGCAGTTTTGTGAGAGATACTGAGACAGAAGACACAGAAAAGCTAAACGTGTGTTGTTTTAAGCCACTAGGTTTGTGGCCATATTGTGACACAGCAATTGATAACCAATGCACTCCCTTTTCCCTCCTACATCCCTTTCAGAATCTCTCCCTGATCTGCTGCGGTCTCCCCGCCCAGAACCCAGTGCCAGGCTTGAGCAACCAGACGCCTAGCACTCCATGGTCCCCACGCATTTCCCTCACTCATCTATGCACTGACCTCAATTTGTTCTATTGAGAAAGCATCTGACTGGGCCAGTTATCACAGATTCCTCAGGGCTTAACCCAAAGGAAAGGACACTCAGTGAAATTTTTGTTGATGATACTAGGGCCTCTCTGGCATCCCTTAGGAAGTACTTTGGGGTTTTTATTTGTTTTCTCTTCCTTAAAAATTGTTTTTATTTTTCAATTACAGTTAACATTCAATATTATATTAGTTTCAGGTGTATAGTATAGTGGTTAGACATTTGTATAACTTATGAAGTGATTACCCCAATAACTCCAGTACCCACTTGACACCATACACAGTTATTACAATACTAGAGGCCCCGTGCACGAATTCATGCACAGGTGGGGTCTGGCCAGCCCACCCCGGTTGGGGCCGATTGGGGCCAGGCTGGCCAGGGGGAGTGACCACGGGAGGTTGACCGGCTGGCCCCACCCCCAATCAGGGCGAGGGTGCTGATTGGGGCCACAGTGCGCATCAAAGCAACCAGCCATTCCAGCCATTCCAGTCATTCCAATCGTTCCGGCATTCCGGTTGCTTGGCTTTTATAGATAGATAGATAGATAGATAGATAGATAGATAGATAGTTGACTCTGTTCCTTCCTTAAGCTGTACTTTACATCCCTGTGACTATTTTGTAACTGCCAATTTGTACTTTTTTTCCCTAACTTTATTATGTATTGGTTTCAGATATACAGCCTAGACCAGTGGTAGGCAAACTGCGGCTCGCGAGCCACATGCAGCGCTTTGGCCCCTTGAGTGTGGCTCTTCCACAAAATACACGTGCAGGCGAACATGTACAGTGCAATTGAAACTTCGTGGCCCATGCGCAGAAGTCGGTATTTTGTGGAGAGCCACACTCAAGGGGCCAAAGCGCCGCATGTGGCTCGCAAGCTGCAGTTTGCTGACCACTGGCCTAGACAATCATATAGTTTACATAGTGTTCCCTTGATATTTCCAGTACCCCAACTGGCACCATGCATGGTTATCACAATATTATTGACTTATGTCCTATACTGCACTTACTTCCTCATGACTACCAGTTTGTGCTTCTTAGTCCCTTCACCTCTTTCACCCAGTGCCCCAAGGGTATGGAAGCACTTCAGACCACAAAACACACACACACACACACACACACACACACAACACACACAAAACACCTGTTCCTTGAGAGAGAGGTGATTCAAATAAATATGTAATTGTTGTTAATGGCAGATTATGACTGCCTGTGATGATGTGCACAATTGTCACTGGTTACTGTTTGAGTCCTCTCCTATCTGGAGTTACCATGAATAGCCAGAGCTGACCTTTATGGTCCCACACCAGCCTTCTTTCTGTCTTCAGTTCCTTCCTCTTCCCCTGCCCCTTTCTCTCTTTCCTGGGACGCACAGCTGCAGCACCATCGAGCCCAGACTGCAGTTGCACTGAAGGAGGATTCACAGGGCTGCACAAAAGCTGCCAGCCACCAACACACAAAGCCTTTCCTTCAGTCAGGTTCCAGGGTCTCCCCGCTCTCAGGAGAACCATCATTCTGCATGGAGAGTCAGATTTCCTCTTTCCTGTGGGAATTTCTAGGCTGACCCTACATCCCCTTTATGCTCACACCCATTCCACCCAATCTGATCCACAGTTGTTAGACAGTCCCTCACCCCTCTGGGAATAGCGTTTACCGGGTTTACCTTCTGTGGACTCTGTGATTCTGTGATGCTGTAAGTCAACGCAGCATTTCAGTCACTTCACACAGTAAACCATGATGTGTTTCGTGATTAAGCACTGAAAAGGCGACAGGTGGTACATTTATGGGTAATTAAAGCCTGCCGCAGGCTGTGTTATAACGCATGAGGCTGACAGTGCAGAAATCACCGCAATCCTTGGTGAAGAAACAGCTCTGCCTGTCACATGGCTGTTGCTACACACACGCTTTCAGACAAAGAACAGGATTAGGAAGGAAAAGCTCACTAATTTTTTTTTCTAATTGACATTGAGGTCATTTGGGTCATAACCACCTGGATGTTCTGAGTATTTGTTTTGCTTTGGGTTTGTTGAGGGGGATGTTTTTTTCAGAGTTCTGATGCTCTATGCTACAAAACATAATGATTCACTAATACTTAAATTTCAATTAGTTCAAAATGGAGCTATTCATAGACTGTTTACAAATGCATTTTATCTTTGGAATTATTAATTCAAGATAAAACGCATTCTGTTAGGGGAAGTTTTTCTTTGATAGCTTATTCCAAGAATCCTCAAATGGTCCTTGATCTCTGCAGATTCCCAAATTAATCAAGAGGTTACAATGACCTCAAAGTTGTTTTTGATACAAATACAAGTTGTACATTCTGGGAACCAAAGTATCAAATTCTCTTTCCAGTAATGATGCATGTGCTCTCGGTGACTGTGAACATGAGGGTCTACTAAAATGAAGAGCACTTAGGGTCTTTTTAGGATGTTTGTCCATTATGTTCTTCGAACTGAACATCAGAATATTTCAGCATGAAAAATATCAAATTGATTCAATTCCATTAACACTTCTAGAATGAAGATTACTTGTTAGTACAAAGAGCTCCTTTTGCTTTCATTTAGTTGCAAACAGAATATTTTTCAAGCATAGTAGGGCTGGGCCCTGGAGTCAGCAAAGGGCACCCAGCAGTCCTGCTGTGGGCCATGCCTGATATCAGGCATCTGCCTTCACGCTCTCAATTAGCAGAGCCAATGGCCTCATTTTACTCCCAATACCTCTCAAGTATTAAACACAACTTTTGGAAATCTCTTCTTTTTTTTCCCAGTCCTCTCCTCCTTCCATATGTTCTTCCTAATTATTTCATTTATTACTATGACTCTGTTGTGGGTTGAGCAGTGTCACCCCCCACACACACACACACCCAAAAAAAAAAAAAAGATGTGTTGAATCTGAACACCCAGTACCTTAGCCTGTGACCTTATTTGGAAATAGGGTCTCCACAGAGGCAGAACTTTAAAATGCAGTCATAGAGTGGGCCCTGATCCAATATGACTGTTGTTGTTATGAAAGGGGAAGTTTGGAAACACCAACAGACACCCACAGGGAGAACGCCATGTGAACATGAAGGCAGAGATTGAATGATGGTTCCTTGCTGATGCCAAGGAATGCCAAACATTGCCAGCAGGCCACCAGAAGCCAGGGGGAGAGGCCTGGGACAGATTCTTCTGCTCAACCCTCAGAAGGAACCAACCTGCCAACACCTTGATTCTAGATATCTGGCCTCCAGAACTGTGAGACAATAAATTTCTGCCACTTTGATACTTTGGTATGGTAGCCCAGAAAACTAATACAGAGCCTTGTATTATCTCCAGCTTAAACCCCTCTTCTAAATTGCCTGATTGACAAGGGATACACAGGTTTCTCCAAGTTATGGAAAGGGCTTATTTAGCCCAATGCCTGGACCATAACAAGTTCTGCTGACAATTTATGATGATGCTGAGGAAGTGACAGAAGAAGGAAACGGAGAAGCAGCAGCAACAGGAAGAAGAGAATGAATTCATGGAACCTGGCTGCCCTCTGTGAAATACAAAAGATGTAAACAGTCTCAGCACGAGAACATTTTTTCTATCTTTGTACGAAGGGTATAAAGCAGACTCACTATTGAATCTTCTGAATGTTTGTCCTTACTGAATACACTGATGGACACTGGTATTTAATCACAAGTGGACACCCTTGAGAGGAAATCATAGTTCCTGGCTCTTTTGTGCAATCCATAAAAGTACTCATTTGTGGTCAGGTGGTCTGGAGCTCTGCCTCCTTCGCCAGCACTATACTTCATCCAAGTAGAAGAGGAAAAGGTAGTGTGATACGTTTCACACAAAGGCTGTGCCTGTGACTTAAGTAGCAATCTGACTCTCAACCTGTTCTTCTCACCTTCAACTAGTAGACTCTTACTCTGATAGAATGAGGAGGCATAAAACAGTAAACTACGCCCACCTCCTGCAGGAACCAGAGTGCCCATTATTTCAAATGGTACCATTTCTCAACTATCTGATAGAGATTCAAAACACTGTCAGACACTTACTTCATGTTCAGTATTCCAGTTGACCCCACAAACCCCCACTTCCACAATGGAAGAGTTATTATTCCTATTTCAAAAAGGACTACCCATTTCACAGGTGGCTAGAAAGTGACAGGGCTGGGATTTGAACCTACTCCCATGTGACTGGCCTGCTTAGGATCCAGTCCCTGGAATGGTGTCTGGTGCATTGTAGATGCTCAAATGTTTTGTGGCCTGAATGACTTCAAAACCTGCACTCTTTCCACAGTGTAGTGGAAAATCTCTAGACCAGGAAAAGAAGAGGCGGAGAAGATAGAAACTCTAGACCAGTGATGGCGAACCATTTTTTTGGTTGATTTTTCTTTGTTAAATGGCATTTAAATATATAAAATAAATATCAAAAATATAAGTCTTTGTTTTACTATGGTTGCAAATATCAAAAAGTTTCTATATGTGACATGGCACGAGGGTTAAGTTAGGGTTTTTCAAAATGCTGACATGCCGAGCTCAAAAGGTTTGCCATCACTGCTCTAGACCAAAGCTCTGGGGTCTGGATATATTAAGATAAATAATTACTACAAGTTGCTGGTTCCACCAACTTGTAGTAATTATACACACTGCAAGGCAATATTTATAAGGCCAGTGATTCTTAAAAACAAGTAAATAACAACAAAAGATTACTTATCATTTAGAATATCTCTGGACTTTAAGATAATCCCTCACAAAACACTTATTTAACCAATTACTATTTGGTCATTTGCTGTCCTCTCACACAAACCTCACAGACCTTGAATCATCTTGCCAGGACTTTAGGAAAACATCTAAAATGCAACTCAGAGGAAGTCAGAGATTCCATTCTGTCACTTATGTGTGGGATCTAAAAAAAGCTGATCATAGAAACAGTGTACAGTGGTGGTTGTCAGAGGGTAAGGGGGTGGAGAGATGGTGGTTAAAGGGCACAGACTTCCAGTTATAAGTATGTGTGAGGATCTAATGTGCACCAAGGTGACTATAGTTGATAATGTATAATATACTTGAAAGTTGCTAAGAGAGTAGACCTTAAAAGTTCTCACCACAAAATAATAAATGGTATTATGTGAGGCGATGGAGGCATGAACTATGGTGGCAATCATTTTGTAATATATAAGAGTGCCAAATAAACATGTTGCACACCTTAAACTTACACAGTGTTATATGTCATATGTCAATTATATCTCAATAAAGCTTGTGACATTTTTTAATTAGGTGCAGGTCTTTCAGCCTATATCTTTCCAGAAGTTTATAAATCATTTAACATCTTTTTCCTAAATGTCAGCTTCCTGAGACAGGTAAATGAGGTTCCTTCAGATTCCTTTCCTAGTACATGTGCAGAAGAGACTGAACAAAATGTGAGGCGCTCTTTCCAATTTCCACTTAGGAGAGCAGATTAGTGAATGGTGCAGACCGTCCACATCTGCCTTTCAGGAGCTTGGCCTGGGCACAGGATAGGTTTTCTATTGGGAAAAATCCCAAAGCCCTTGATCCAAGGTCAGCTGTGTTTACTAGTTCTTGACACCTTTTCTTTCTTCAACTGCATTACCAATGCTCTCACAGAAACAATACTTTTGAATTACTGACAAATAGTATTTCTTATATATAAAATCTTATATAAGTTTCATAATGTATGTAGTACCAAATGAATAGCTTAAAAGGGTTATTATGGAAGGCAAGAGAATAGTCTGACCCAGATAGCACAGAGGAAGCTCATTCTACTGCAGTTCAGACACCCTGGATTTGAATGTTGTCATTTCATCGATGAATCTTTTCTGAGCACCAGTGATGTACTGTGCATGGAGCCAGGTCCTGGGGATACAATGATGAGCAAGGTGAGCATAGTTCCTGGCCACTTAGAGCATGTAGTCTATTTGAAAGCAATTAGAATAGAGTGCAGGGTGCATCTGGCAGAAATGCTGAATCTAGTCTAGAAGCGTTAGAGAAGGCTTCCTGGAGGAAGCAACAACTAAGCTGAAATCTCAAGAAGCAAACCAGGCCAAGGGGAGGAGTATGCCCAACTGGAGAATTGTGTGTGCAGAAACTCACAGAGAAAGTGGGCACACTGCTTCCTAGCACCTGAAGCTTTGAGTGCCTGGAAGGTAAAAGATAACATGAGGAATTCCAAATGGAGCAACCAGAGGGCTAGCTGTGATGGGCCCTGTAACCATGGACTTCATCCATGAGCAATGAGAAGCCATTGCAGGGATTTAAGCATGGGTTACATGATCAGATTTCTGGGTTTAAGGGTGGAAATCAAGTTGCAGAGGAACAAGTCTAGGGACAGGGGTCCACAGTAAATCCCAAGCAGAAGATGGTGGTAGGTACAGAAATACAGAGACAGGGAGATAGAAGTGCTTTGTTGGAGAGAGATTTCAGAGGTAGAATCCTCTGTGAACAAGGGTCATTCTTCTGCCTGCTTTGAGCCAGAGGGAGGATGATGGTGCCAGCAGCAGAGGAAGAGGACATCAGTGGAGTAGTGAGTTGGAAACATAGAGGGAGGTTGGAGAAGGAGGGGCATGAGTTCTTTTTGGGTAGAATGACTGTGTCATTTATTGTCTAGACTGGCGCACATTTGAAAATAAAAGGAGGCTCTATTGGTACTATTGTGACGACAACATAAACTGAGTCTATACCTGGCAAACCAGACATATGGTCACACTAGTTTGGGGACATGTTGAGATTGGAGGTGCCAATAAGATATCAAGTAGGCAGCAGGTATATGTGTCTGAGCTTGAGGTGAAATTCTTGGCCAAAGAGTTTTCTACTAAGAAAACAATTAAGGAAGTTGTTTCTTTCCAATTGCTTTATGATGTTTAATTAAGACACATTTTATGACTGTTGTCACTGTAGATGCCAAAATAAACTGGCAGCTAAGGATTGCTGTCCTTTCCTTATACTAGTAGTATATGGTGTATCAGGTGGTCCAGGAATGCCCCTGGGCGTGCCCAGGAGAACTGTCTCCAGCTTGAAGTTAGAGTCAGGATGAAAGGTGATCAAAGACAACTTGCCTGAGGTCAGACGTTTAATAGAGGTCAGTTAAGAAAGCA
Source organism: Myotis nattereri (assembly GCF_964212035.1). NCBI lineage: Eukaryota > Metazoa > Chordata > Mammalia > Chiroptera > Vespertilionidae > Myotis > Myotis nattereri. Next base: position 69,657,748 of record NC_138086.1, read on the forward strand.
AGGATGTATGAACACACATTATATCCCCAATCCTGGCAGGGGGAAAGAAAGCTCATCTACTAACTCTGGATTAGTGGCATCATTTTATATGTGGATGACAGCATGTTGTTGCTGTGGTTGTTATAATCATTAGCAATTATCATTATTATTATGACAGATGCCATGCTAATGCTAAGCATCAGTCTTTGTCAATGCTAGCACAAATGAATACATATATTAAAGTTCTTTCCACTTTCAGTTCTTTCTCATTTTGAAGGCTAAACCTGAAATAACATGAAGACATTTATTGCTGTCACCTACTAGCTGATTATATCATCACAAGAGAAAGCTATTTTAGAGAATGTGCTCAACAATGAAGGATTTGTACAGCATGTCTGCAGAATTAATATCCCACAAACATCAAAGGTTTCAATTATCATTTGATAATTATTTGATAATAGGGAGAATTACTTCTCTAATGCTGACAAAATGGCGGTGAGTGAAAATTCGAATTGCCAGGTGGAGACTCGGGCTTCTATCAGTGTCCACGCCACCATGACCTCTGTTTGTTGCATGTGCTGTCTTACTTGGAAAGTGATCGATAACACCTTCTCACTGACTGACCTGCATGGCAATCTAGACAGTCTCCATCAGAACTCCAATTCATTATTTCTTTGGCACAGCCACTGCTGACAGAGAGCCAACAGCTGCTGAGAAAATGATCTCCAAAAGGAAAGGGAAATGACCCAAGCGGCCATCCCTAGTAGAATGGGTGAATAAATTGGTATATTCGTGCAGTGGAATACTATGCAGCAGTGGGAATGAAAGAACCACAGCTACCACATCAACATGGATGAACCTTAAAATGCACAATACTGAGTGAAAGAAGAAAACATAAAAGAACACATACAGTATTATTCTAGGACCAAAGATTGGACCTAAAAGATGAGATGTGTACATAACTGATAACCCCATAAAGAAAAGCAAGGAAGTGATTGTCATGAAAGTCAAGACAGTGTTTACCCCAGGGAGAAAGAAGGGTGTGTGTCTGGGGAGGGACGCATGGGGTTCCCAGGATGATGGCAGTATCCTATTTCTTGATCTGGCTGCTGGTTGCATAGGTGTTCACTTTACAGTTATTTGTTAAACTGTGTGTTTGTATCTTACGCATTTGCCTGAATGTGTGCTCTACTTCACAAAGAAAAAGTATTTAAGATAAGACTACTAGAGCAGTAATATGGAGGGACCTAAATCTGTATGTTTTAGAATTCTAATTACAATGAATTATTCCAGGGGAACATGAATTCTTCCAGTTCTGTCTTTTCTTCCTTCTATTCAGAGCTCTTTCCCAATGCCACCTCCCTTTATTTATTTTTAATATACTTTATTGATTTTTCACAGAGAGGAAGGGAGAGAGATAGAGAGTCAGAAACATTGATGAGAGAGAAACATCGATCAGCCGCCTCTTGCACATCTCCCAGTGGGGATGTGCCCGCAACCCAGGTACATGCCCTTGACCGGAATCGAACCTGGGACCTTTCAGTCCGCAGGCCGACGCTCTATCCACTGAGCCAAACCGGTTTCGGCCACCTCCCTTTATTAATCCCACTCTCCCCTGCCCCTAACCCACCCGCAGTAGAGTCTCACACCTTGGACCTCTCTTGGTTTCTGACACAACAAGAGGTCACCATTTGGTATGGCGATTGAGGAACATAGGAAAGCTGCCACAGTGCCTCACAGCAGTCCCGGGGAAGAGGTTCAGCAGTGAGAATGGCCTCCTGCCCTACTTACAAAATTAACAGTGTACCACCCCGCCCCCCACTTTGAAGAATGAGGAATCTATGCATGGAACTGCTCCTTCAGAATGAAGAGGCCAAACTCCTCCTCCTAGCTGACCCCAACTTTCCATGTAGGCCAGCACTCCCTTTCACATGAGGAGAATTAGCACCATAGTGTTCTTCCTATCACCTGCTCTAGGACATTCTCCAACAGCCTTGACCCTCATTATGAGTATGAGACAAAGACCCCTGACGGAAAGAACAGTTTGAAAAACCGAACCCTATAGGACAATCTTTATTCTTAGAGCTTTTTCCCAACTAGACCCACCAGAGTTGACAAGAATCAGCAATCTGGCCCTGACCAGTTTGGCTCAGTGGATAGAGCATTAGCCTGCGGACTCAAGGGTCCCAGGTTCAATTCTGGTCAAGGGCATGTACCTTGATTGCGGGCACATCCCCAGTGAGGAGTGTGCAGGAGGCAGCTGATCAATGTTTCTCTCTCATCGATGTTTCTAACTCTCTATCCCTCTCCCTTCCTCTCTGTAAAAAATCAATAAAATATATATATATTTTTTAAAAGAATCAGCAGTCTGGTGAGAATCATGTCTAAAAAGCTCATGCCTGTGACAACCCTGGTTTCCTTTTAGCCTCACAGGATTCCATCCTGCTACCCAGGACTTGGGGTCTGTACTAAGCTTCAGGGCTGCATGAACCACTACCCTGTCCCGTGAGGTTGCTTCACAAAAGGATGCATTTGCCAAAGATAATCAGATAGTCTGTACAAAGCATAACTGTGAGCTCTAGCTTGAACCTATTCTGTTTGCTTGGATTTGAAATCATCACCTTTGATCTTAATTTTAGTTTTCTATGGTAACCATGGTTTCAGAATCCTCCTTTCAATTACTGTGAGCAGTTGCATAAAGGAGATACTGGGTTTAATCTCTTAAACCCCATCTGAAATTTCTGCACTGGTCTGAGTGGCAATTCGCTTAAAAAATGAACTTCAGACCCTGCTTTCCAAGGCAGACAGTGGCTGAGCAGTTCCATTTTAGGCCACTCAACGTGGTAGTGGGCTCAGGCCTAAACCATTTTCATCCTGATCTGAAAACATCTCATCTTGCTGCAGTTACTGCCTCCCCTTGGTCTCCCAAGACTGCATTGGTCAAGAAAATGTGCTTTCCAAGTCTCTTGAACCCTCTGTCTTCTGGCTTTCCTGAGTCATTCCCTTCAGGGCCCAGCCCAAGCCCCATTGCACCCTGGCCACCCCAATCCACAAGGGCCTTTCTTTCCCTGCGCTGAAGCTGGGAGTTCCCTGTCTCTGCTTCTCTGACAACTTACTTCATTGAAGTGTTGCTTTGTATTGCTGTTGGTCTCTGTTTAGATGGAGCTGGTTTGCCAGTCCCTGTTATCATTTCCCTGAGAGTGGAACCCTTTGTGTGCACAAATGATGTCTATACCATGCTGAGCGTTCAGTAAAGTCTCTGATTTTTTTTTAACTTCACCCCTTAATCTTCATTCAGCCCACATGATTCATCTTCTCTAACCACTGCCTTGACCCACCCCACGTTCAGATCAGAAAAGAACATGGTTTTCTTGTTCCCTGGAAGTTTTCTCATGTAAATGCCACCTTTTTAAACAACTTTACTTTCCCACACAAGCTCTGGAATCCATCCTTTTCCTAATCTCTTGCCATATATATTTGTTTGTGGTTGGGTCAATAGCATAATTTTTACTCTCTTTCATCTCTCTCCATTATACTAGGAGAATCCTGAGGACAAAACTATGTCAGTGCTTTATTATATAGTCCCAAGGGCTGCACATCCAGGGGATCTCAGAGGTCTTTCCTGTTTCGCTGATGGACAGATTTAGGTTTAGATTCACAGAAGCCTTCTCCCTCAGACAGTGCCGTTTGTCTCATTCTATTCCCAGGGAACCCCTTAGCCACACCATTACACCCTCCTGCTCCAAACAGTTCCTCCCTCAGACCACATCATCAACAGTCCTCTGAAATCCTCCCATTGCTGACTCATCAGAAAGTCTGTAGTTAAAACATCATTCCAATGCCAAGCACTTAGACCTACCCTGGCTATTTCAATTTAATGACAATGAAAAACAACTTATTTTTTCAATCACACAAGCTGCATTACTCAATGGCCACACGTGGCTAGTGGCTACAATATTGTACAGCACAGACACACAATATTTCCAACGTCACAGAAAGTTCTATTGGACAGTGCACTTAGAGCAAGCAAGAGAAGTAATGAGAGAGCAGGAGGAAAAGGATTGACCAATGCCAGCAGGGGTCATCTAGTTCATTTCAGAGCTCCTGGGGACCAGTGTGTCTAAATTTCTCTGAGGAATTTGGTGGTTTACTTTCCCGTTCTGTTTTATTTTCTACCGATTTCGAGGAGAGTCTTTTCGCAACCCTCTGGGTAATCTATTAAACCTGGAACTATCAACACAGCCAGGAAGTTCTCCCTGAAGTCTAATCTTGTTCATGGAGTTCCTTGCCTGCGTAAGGCGGCTGACCTGGGCAGCCCAAAAGACAGTATGTGCATCTTTCAATATCTGTTTTCTTGATTTTTGTTTCTGCCAGGCATTGCATTTTCAATTTTATGCTTTACTCCACTGAGATTCTATTTTACTTGACCCTGGGGTGAGCATATCATTATGGACTCAAGTTTATAAGTAAAATAACTAATAACCTAAATTTCAGAGGGGAAACTGAAGCAGAACCAGAAACAAACAAGATATTTCACCTTTCCTTATAATGTGGTTATTTATATGGGTTGAGTTTGGGAATTTGTTCGCTTGTTCTACTCTCTCTCTCTCCAGCTCTCTCTCTCTTTTTCTCCCACTCACTCAAATGCATTTTAAAAATAAATAAAAAGGAAGGAAGCAGTACCAGTTCCTGTACAAACTCATAATCTTTGAGATTTCATCCCTCAGTGCTCATTTTTAGGCTTCTTACTCTTTTTTAATCTCTGGTAATACCATCACTGACATTGAGATTCTCTTGTCTCATCATATGTCTACTACATAGAAGAAACTGCCTGTACAATTCATAGTTACATAGAATTTTATGAGAAGATATATTGTGGCCCCCTGTTTGTATTTGCAGTGTTTATTTTACATGCCTTTAAGCATTGGGCAAAAACCCAAACCATCCCAAGCATTACTAAATGGATTTAATACCAGCTTAATTTGATCCCTGTAATAGCAACAGAAAATTTTTCATCTTGACCCTGCTAAGAAAGTGGTAAATCACTTGAATGATGGGGAATGTGCTTGCATTTCTAATAATAATTCCAAAACAGCTCGTCTCTATTTACAACCATTACAATGAACATATCAACCACTAGGACTACACCATGGCTCACCACAACTCAGTTTTATGCAAACATCTTCTGCTACCTTTTATCTGTCTCCAAAAGAATATATTCCTCTTGTCCGTTTGGATGGGGGTGTGGGGGCTGCTCTCTCGGCTGCTTACATTTAGCCTTGCATGGAGCCTCCGTGTGATTACACACATAACAACTCTGACCCTTGCTCCTGAACGATTTCTCAGTATCCCAGCAGAACATTTTTTGCCATAGCAAACCTGTGCCTTTTTTTTTCTCCTCTCATAAAAAGCAGCAGTTGTATTACTCCTGCAATATAAAGTATATGTCCTTCAGTACTAATACCCCATGTCCTAGCAGCCATGCGAATCACTTTAAGTGCTGTTCACAGGGAAGCCCTTTGCTCAGAAGTAATCATGACCATTCAGGATTTCAGTTGTTTAATATCAGAGCTCATTGGCATTTGCATACGTTAATAGGGATTCCACGCCATCTTTAACAAATCCACCACTGCAGACTGTCTTTTTGAAAGCTTGGCAAGGAACAATCAGTTTTAAAAATTACAAAGAGACAAACATGGCTACAGAGAAGTATCAGCTGCCACAGCAGTCCCCAATGTCACCAGGCCTCTGGTGGAAGGGGAACTCGGATCAAAGCAATGCACAGAATGAGCTGATTGCGACTTTTTTTCATAAGAGAGAAAGCTCCATCTCTATGCTACTTCCTTGTGTGTTTAACAACTCGGCCTTCATATTTGTATTATTGCAGAATTCTCTCCAGGAAAATTGGGCTCATTGGGACGGTCGCACCTTCTCACTCACACACGTCTGGACATGTTATGTCTGCAAATTGGAAAATGCAAGTGCCTGCACAGACCACGCCAAAAATGAGAGTGGGAAACGCCAAGCTCGTTTATCATTCTCAGTGAAACTGTAGAGGCGGCTTCTTCCGCAAGAGAAGCAAATGAATGAAAGGGTGAGCAGAGTGCTAATAACGTGCCGTGGATCCAGATTAAAGTGTCAGTGCTTCTGCTCAGCATCTGAGCAGCTGAAATGCTCCTCTGGTTTTTGATTAAGAAAAGGAAGATACTTAAAGAGATGTGAGCTGCATGCCCGGGAAACATTTTCAGAAGCCAGCCACACCTTGTCAACCCAGTAACAGAGATGATGCTGGCAGGGGCTGCTGGCCAGGCTGAGCCACTGGCAAAATCAGGAGGCGGATGAATTGTTGTTTCCAGGGGTCTCTGCCAAGGTTCCCAAGCAGCCCTCCTCGTGCCCAGCTCTCTTCCGCTCACTAGCAGGGCAGGTGTAGAACTTGTAACACCAGCGTCCTCCGGACATCACTCAGGACCCATTTCTCCCTCAGTCAGCGGCTCTCCTCACTCTCATCAGCCTGACCCTCTCTGCCTCAGTGAGCACCAACATGGGAGACACGGTACCTCCCCACTAGGCAGGCAGACACCTCGATGCTACGAGGGCCTGAGGAGGAGGGAAATGCCTCTCATTCCTCTGCAGTGAGCCCATTACCAAGGAAAGGAACACAGATAACTTCTCAGTCAGTTTATCCTGACCTTGGCTTCCAGCATTTTCATGACCTGATCCCAGACAAGAGTCAGAGAAACACCCCCAGAGGTGCCCCCCCCTTAAACTCAGACTGCATTTCCCCTTCCCCTGGGGACTTTACTAAACTCCGTTTTTCTTGTATCATTTTCCTGATTTTGTTGACTTTCCTTCTCATGTTGTCTTTATAGCTCATCAAGCTTCTTTAAAACATTCATTTTGACTTCTTTATCAAGCAATCACAGATCTTCGTTTCTCTGGGATTAGTTACTGGAAAATGACTTGTGTTCCTTTGGTGGTATCACGTGTCCTTGATTTGTCATGTCCCTTGAAGTCTTAGCATTTGAAGTAGCACTCATCTCCCCGTCTTTACTAACTGACTTCAGGAGAGAATTAGCTTCTGTCAGTCTTGCGAGGAGGGATCTGAGGCTTTCTCAGACCTAGTATGGCTATACATGCTCCATGCTTCTTGCTCCCTCTTGTGACAGAATTCTTAAGCTTGTCTGCCTTCTCTTGATCCTGCAGAGCCAGGCCATGTGCTGACAACCTCCCCTCTGCTTCCCTGAGAGTGGTGCTAAGCTGTGGTCTCTCCCAGGTCCACAGATTCAGTCTCATTAGCTATCTGCAAAAGCTCGCTCTTGCTGTCACCAGAAACACACACACTGAGTCAGGCAGGTTTTGTGTGGGTGAGGCACATGGGGCTCTAGGGGGTTACCTGTGGGCCGCTGGAGAGATCTGCAGGTGAGGCATCCCCAGTGGCGCATGGGCAGGCCTCCCCATGAAGTCAGTAGGATCTGCACCCCCTTGATACAGTCCAGCCCCCCATGCATGCAGTTCATGACTCACAAGAGAGCAGCAGGCCTCCTTGGTAGCATCCCACACAGCTGGGGCAGCTGGGCACTTAATTCACACACTCTCACCTCCCTCCATGAAGAAGTCATAGGCTAAGAAGGACTCTCTTTTCACTGAGCTGTGCCATCTCAGAGAAAGAGTGATGTGGGTAATGTCACTGTTCTTCTTACCCCCTCCAATGTGTCCAGTACCAAATTTTTTGCTCCGTTGGTGTGCTGGAACTTTTCTGCTGGATTCCTGGACTTCCACAAAGGCTTTCTCATCCATGGGTGATGGTCTAACCCCGTGGTCGGCAAACTGCGGCTCGCGAGCCTCGTGGGGCTCTTTGGCCCCTTGAGTGTGGCTCTTCCTAAGCCTTAGGAGTACCCTAATTAAGTTAATAACAATGTACCTACCTATATAGTTTAAGTTTAAAAAATTTGGCTCTCAAAAGACATTTCAGTCGTTGTACTGTTGATATTTGGCTCTGTTGACTAATGAGTTTGCCGACCACTGGCCTAGCCACTCCTGGACCACACCACGAGTGGCTAGAGCTGGTTCATGGCACTTCAGGGTCCACAACCAGTACCCAGGTCTATATGCCTTGTACTGCTCAATGCATAGGTAGGCAAGACCCCTCCCTGATCCCTTGGTCTAAGGTGCTGATTACAGAATCAAAGCCAAATGGGTACATAGCCTAGTTCTCACGGGTACAGAGTTGTTTCTGAGTCTATAGTCAGGACCACCGTCAGCAAGTCAGCTGCCTGGGTGCAGACCTGCCTTCTAAAACCGCTTTCCTCATCCTTAAACTGCACCAGGGTTTCAGTCCCCTTCCTGGATCACACAGCTCCCACAAGGGCACTTCTGTCTGCGGGTGAATGCCAGGTTATTGTTGAGGGGGAGACACTAACAATGGGCATCTTACTCAGCCATCTTGACAACATCACTCTTCCTGCATATGCTGAGTAATCTTTATTGCATGTTTCCTACCTTTGAAAACATACCATTATGTGTGTTGAATTTGTTATAAATGTGCCTGTCAGAGAAAATCCATTTCGTGGGTTTAACAAGGGTCCATAGTGATGAGGACACAGTGAAAGGGAAGGTGGGTGGGCTTCCCCGTGTCTCCGTCTCCAAGGCTCGTGGACCCCTCCTGAGCGACATGGGCTCCCTGCTAAGAGCATCAGCCTTGTAGTGTGTCAGGGCTGCCACTGCATGAGAAGAGGCAGGGGCGTGAAGAAATTACATGAAACCCTGATTGTGCCCTAAGTACATTTACCTGTCCCTGCTCCTCGAATAGAGCCAAATCCTTGTGTTCCAGGAAATATAATCATGAGAGCCAAAGGTTCTGGAAGACACAGACTGGACCCATTTAAAGCCATTTCATGTGATGTGAATAGGGTGGGGCACTGAATTCAGGACATCTGATTTGCCCTACAGTGTGACCACCTCACTCTGCTGCTGTATAGCCTGTTTCTGCCATCTTTCAAGGCCTAACGTAGCAGAGCTTCTAGGGTTGCAAAAGCAAGAGTTCACAGAAAAATGAGTAAAATAATCAAGTCTCCCAGCTCCAAGTGAAATCTCATTTAGATACAATAAATTGCACAAATAAGAATGTAGGTGAAGCACTTTGCAAACACAGATTAAGTATTGTAATCAAAGGTTGGTAAATTTACCAAGGGTTTTAGAGAGCTACTTCGCTCCCCTGAATTACAGGGTGGAGATGATAGCAGCCTGCATAGATAAAGAAGGCGTCCACACCAGGGGGAGAAAGAGCCTATTTGGTGAAGCATGAGGGCTGTAACTTAGAGTCTGGTGACAATATCACCAGGAGGAGGAAGGGAGAAAAATCTTTCAATGATTCATGTCCAAGGACCATAAATGGGGCCTTATCCCTTTAAGGAGGTGTCCACCCCTAGGACCAAGTAAGCTATATCAGCGTCAGGGAATCCCAGATGGAATACAGGTTCAACATAGATGTGATCTTCAGAGAGAAAGGACACTGATGGGAGAATAAAAGTAAAGGTGGAATTTTAAAGGATGATGGACTGATAGCCATAGATTGCTCTGTTTTCATTGTTCATTCTACCAAGAAGTGCTTGTTGAGTGTCTACTCTATGACTTGTTTGGGCATACAACCTGCAAGGGATACAAAACCAGAGTAACATGGAATCCCAGGCCTCCAGAACTTCACAGTCTGCATGAGGAAATGCTCAGAAAGAAATTCAACAGTCAGACTGCAGTCCATAACAATATGCAGTGCACAAAAATAATGAGGCCTAAAAAATAAATAAATGAATAAATAAATAATAAATATTAATAATGAGGCCTGACAGTGTATGCTGTAGGACATGAGAGGGTTCTCCAGGATGTGGAGAATGTTATCAACGCTCCCCAGACTATAAGTAAATTCAGAGAAAGAAGATGAGTTCATGCAAAAGGTTTTTATTGCAAAACATTTTAATTACGTAAGTATCCTTCATCCAAATGAAAAGTTTGGAAGTTCTAGGCCTCGTCCTGCCCTAAGCAGCTGTGTGGCCCATGACAGCCACTTAACTACTCTAGGTCCCAGTTTTTCCATCTCTGAAATGAGATGACTGGACCAGATGATCTCTCAGCCATTCCAGCTACAACATTCTGTGACTCTGGGCCCTGTTCATTGATTATGCCCAGGTCATTGTATTTCTTAAGCAGTTTTGGGTTTCTGAGCTTAATTTCTCATCCTGTGACATATTTCATCCCAGAATGTTTTAGATGAAAAATGGTCTTTCCAAGCCTGCTTTAGCTTGAAATATATATTACGCCATAAAGATCACTATAGATTTGTAAAGCAAAATTCGGAAACATTAAATAGCCCATAAGTGCTTCAAAATTAATTTGATCTCACATGTGTCTGTGAATGAATGAGCTTGACATAAGCCTTTCAATTTTTCGCTCCACTTCAGGGAGTGCACAAAGTACAAGCTGTAAATCAGCCTCCACATTTGCTGATGTGGCCACTAAGCTGGGAGAGAAAGAAAAGGAAATATGGCTAATAAACTATTCAAACAAGATTTAAAGGCTTGAAACACACAGGGCTTTAAATTACTTGTGACTTGCCTTCTTTGAATTACTCATGCTCATGTGGCTCAGGTTGTGTAGACACACAGAATGGCCACTGGAAACAGTCGGTCCAGTAACTCAAGACAGAACAGTACTTAACCTTGATTATCCATTCAAGCTGGTATGTGTGAGTGGAGGAGAGAGAGAGGAAATGTGTTAACATGCAAGGGTTTTAGAAGGAACTAGAACTGAGGTCAGAAGGATACCAATGATCGCATAACTTCCCCACTCATGGGTCAGCCTGGATCAAGCATAGCAACAGTGAGCCTGATGTACTGGAGCGTATTTAGAGATGTCCATGCAACAGATTGGTATAGAATTTGCTATCACCCATTAGCTGCTCTGTGAGAAGAGCAGCAACATGGGAATATGATGGACTTGGGGTCAGATTGACCTAGGATTAAATCTTAGCTCTACCCCTTTCTATGTGTGTCTTTAGACAAGTTAGGCTCCATTTTTCTATCTATAAAATGGGTGTGATAAGGCCTGTCATCCATGAAGGGATTAAATGAAATAATGTGTGCTTCAGGATTAAGTCTGTGAATAAGAAAACCCAAATTATATTAGTAGTGCCTTAAACATGGGAGAGGTTGGTTTTTTCCTTCTGATATTATGAAGTATAATGGTAGCAGTGAAGAGCTGGCAAGAGGACTTCATGTATCAAGAAAGTCCCAGTTTCCTTCTTTATTTCACTGTATTATCTTTAGCATGTGGCTTCCATCCTCAAGACTACCTTGTGAGCATAAGATGGTTGCTGCAGCTCCAACCATCACATTTGCATTTCAGACAGGAAGAAAGAAGAGGGAAGGACAAGAAGAAACCTGCCTCTCAGCTAAGTCTTTAACGAGTTTTTCTAGATGCCCCACCAAATAATTTTTATTTATAATTCCATAGCCATACCTGACTGACTTCAAGGGAGACTGGAAAAGTTGGGATTTTAGCTGAACCATTGCCCCGGCAGTATATAGAGGATTAAAGCAAAGGAAGAGGATGGATGGTTGGTGATTAATTAGTGATCTCTCTCACAGTATGTAAAGCACCTAGCAGATGGAAGGTACTCAATAACTAATAGCTATTAATTATCCTTAACGCTATTTTGGAAATGCTTGGCCCTCTCACCATGCTGACTCCCACAGAGGGCCTCTCCCGTCTTTGGGACGAGGTCCACCCCTCCTAGGCCTCCCACACTTCGGGGACCTCACAGAGGAGGCTGACCCTCCTCCAGGCCACAGGCCTTTATAGTTTTGAAAGCAGCTGTCCTGTGCTCATCAGGACACCTCAGCCCCAGAGACTGCCCCCAGGTACCTCAAGTCAGACAGTGCTGTCAGAAGTCCTGAGCGTGCTTCTCTGAACTAATCTCTCTGTAGCTGGGGCTCCCACAGCAGAGCGTAATCATCCACGTATGGGCGACCCAAGAGGAACGAGAGAAGGCCCCAGTCATAGATGTGCTCCTTGCAGCTCCCTCCTGCCATTTGTGACTCTTGGCAGCGACTCTGAGACAGCCCAGCCCTCCTTCTATAGGACAGTCTAAGAAACACAGTTAACCCTCCTGGGCTCTGGTGCCCTCAGCGCAGAGAGGCAGGGCCCCAGAGTCTGTCCCCACCTCCGCAAACTCCCTGGACCAGCAGGAGGTGTTGCCTGCTCACTGAATTCACAGGCGCAAAGGCCCAAGGGAGAACCTCACAGGATGGGGGGCAAGAGCCCCTGCTCCCGCAAGCAGAGACCTCAGTAACTCAGATCTAGCTCCTTCCTCCAGCTCCTTGTCTGGAACCAGGAGACCTAGATGCCCCGGTACCCTTCCAGCAAAGGAGCTGTGTCCCAGGAGTACAGGCCTGACAGCCCTTTCCAGGGGTGAGGCAGCCAGCTGCCCTCCTGTCCTCCAAACAGGGGTGTTGGGTGAAGGCTCCTCAGGCCAGAGAAGCTGAAGAAGTCAGACAAACAGATGGCATAAGTAGGAAGGTAAAGGAAAAAGATATCCCTAAACATACTGACCCCAAGTCCCAAAGTTAGGAGGCCCAGGCTGTGGTTTGGTCCCCCGACTTAGTCCCAGCTCTCCCTTCAGAGGAGACAGAGCACCCGCATTGAGAGTCCCTGAGGGGTGCCACCCTCACTGATCAAGAGTCCACAGCCTGGCTTGCCCCCTATCAAGGGCAAGCAGAAATGAAGCAAAGCAACAAAAGGACCTACTGGTGCAGTGGGGAGTGTTAGAGGTCATGGGTACCTTTAAGTCATGGAATACGGGGCTGCTTGTGGGATATACAGAGGAAAACGTGGCTTCCCTTTGGATGCGTTGGGTGTCCATCCCGGTTTACCAAGGACAGTCCAGTTTACACCTGCTGGCCTGTCGCCATTACTCATAGCACCCACTTTCGCTCTCAGAAGTGGCCCGGTTGGACAACAAATGACAAGGTGACTCTACATTGGAGAGGGACTGGAAAGTATAAAAAAATTATTCTTTTGGCAACTTTTCTCTTATAACTTGTATTTATAGCTGGAATCTGGCCATTTTACCATATGACCACATGATTTTAATTACATTCTTATCCAAGCCAAGTTATCTTAAAGTAGTATGTCATCAAGTTGCACTTTTTTAAAATATATTTTTATTGATTTCAGAGAGGAAGGGAGAGGGATAGAGAGATAGAAACATCAATGATGAGAGAGAATCATTGATTGGCTGCCTCCTGCACGCTCCCTACTGGGGATCGAGCCCACAACCCGGGCATGTGCCCTTGACCGGAATTGAACCTGGGACCTTTCAGTTCGCAGGCTGACACTCTCCAGGGGTGGGCAAACTTTTTGACTCGAGGGCCACAATGGGTTCTTAAACTGGACTCAGAAGAAGGAGCTGCGGCCGTGTTTCCTGACGTTGCCATGTTAACACTGCTGCTGGTGAAGGAGCGGAGGGGAGAGCAAGAGAACCCTCCGCTCTTTCGGCTCCGCAGGCCGGATAGAACAGCCGAGCGGGCCGGATCCGGCCCGCGGGCCGTAGTTTGCCCACAGCTGCTATCCACTGAGCCAAACCGGCTAGGGTTCAAGCTGCAGTTTTATCTTCGTTTTTAAAACATGTTATCCATGCATAATGGTGATACTGAAATCAACTAGAAAGAGTTTGAGGAAGGTGCAGTGGATGCAGTTTTTTGTGCCACTGATTGCTAGAAAATTCAATGCAGGCAGTTCCAACTTCCATAAAGAGAGCTTTGGAGAGAGAGTAGCCATGCTCTCAAAACTATCCAGTACTGGGTTTGTTACTTTTGAATGAAACACAAACAAGAAAAACTAAAGGACTAAGCAAGCAGCAACATTTAGAGCCTGGAGCTGTGTATCAACCTGTGTGTAAGCAGGTCTCCTATCAGAAAGACTGAGGGTCATGCACTGCAGCTCCCCTCCCTGAGAGCGCCCTCCCCCCACCTGTACCCGACTTACATCAAATCACCAGACACCCCAATAAGATTTCCAGACTCTCTGAGAGTCTCCCTACAGAAGTTTTCTCATTTAAAAAATAAAGAGATGGAGGGGATTTTCCTCAATCACAAAAAAACTTGTGGAGATTAATGAGGTAACATCTCATAGAACACCTTACATCAGAAGAAGATGCTTTCAGAATTCTGTACCACTCACCGGGATACTAGGGAGAGTGTAGTGCCCAGAGCAGCTAGACCTGAATTTGAGTCCCTGCTGAATCTGCACTACTGCTGTCTAATGAGGTGACTTTGGGGGAGAGACTCACTTGTACTCACTGCTCTGCTCTGTAAAAGGAGGATTAGGAATACCCACCTTAAAGGATGTCATGGAAATGGACTAAGAGGCACAAGAAATGCCCGTCATACAGTAGACAGTCTCATCCCTCTCCCTGATTAGCCCTTCAATTATCTGGGGACTGATGACGTGTGTACTATGTAAAAATTTCCAGCCCTCTTCCTCTTCTGTTTTTCTGTCTTTGCTATTTCCATGTGTACGGATGAAGGTCAAGCTGGAACAGTGAGAAAACTTTGAAATGGAATGAAACTTACAGAAATCAGCATTGTTCTTTGTTATTTTCTGCTCCAGTAAAAGAGCTTGGCACAGAAGATAGACTTGAATATCTGGGGCTTTAGATGCAGACTGTTGTCATTGGCCCTTTCTGGTGGAAAAACTAAAGTTGGTTGTGTTGTCCATCATTCTATTGGCAATATTACATGGCATTACATCCCCCATAGAACATAAAGAAAATGGGTACCTATAAAGGACCAAAGTTTTCTCCCAGCTACACATTCAGTAACTTTCATTCTCGGGGCTTGAATACATACATCTGAGGAGAGGATTGTCTTTATAACCAATGTTCACTCTGTACAAATGTGTCACGGAGTAATATTCCTGTAAGACATATTTAACCTAGCAAATTGAGTCCTAAAGCATTTCTTTTACTCTGATATTTCTCATTTAGAGCACTCTTTCATCTGTCTCAGAAAGCTCTTTCCCTGTCATGGCTCATCACCTTGTCTTAGGATCTTTCTGTTCAGTATTTCTGCTTGATGCAAAGGTCAGACCAGAATAACTAAATCCTCAGGAGGACTTTTCTGTCTCTGGATTTCATCAGGGTTCAGTCTCAAGCTCCTTCTGAAACCTCACCTGCGTGTGTGTGTGTGTGTGTGCGTGTGTGTGTGTGTGCGTGTGTGTGCGTGTGTGTGTGTGTGTGTGTGTGTGTCCTGGATGCCCTTGGCTATCACCAGTGCTGTTGCCTCTTGACCTTAAATATTTTGTAGCATCATTTGTTTCCGGAAATCACCTGTTTATACCTATTAGACATCAGTGGGCTGGGCAAGAACAACCAAGATGCAAGCCCAGATGCCAGATAAGGTGTGGCCGTTGCCGTTGTCCAGTAGAGACAAACATTTGCACAAATGAGGGTGGGGCAGAAGGAAGACTTAGGGCCAAAAGCCAGATGACAGACTTCTATCACTCCACGGCCAATCAACACGCCACGTGTGCAGAATCCATTCAGCGTGGCCTGCTCGGGTCCTGGAGGCAGAGAAGGCACCTTCAGTTTCATGATGATGTGGATGGTACGTGCCCATGGAACTCCTTTATTAAATCTCTTTAGTGCTGAAAAGTTTGTTCATCTCAGTTGACGTTCTCAGATCATTAAAGGCCATTGTAGCCTTGGAGAGGTAGAGAGAACTTTTATGTTGATGCAGGTGGGAGACCATTTGTCAGCCAGATTTATATTCATTAAACAAATATCAATTCCTATTTTCTGGCATTGCCTTTTTGCCATTCATTCTTTCCTTGCATTCCTTTCACTTGTATAGACTTCATTAGAAATTTTCTATCACTCTTAACAGTTTGTCTCTGAAGTCAGAGGCCCTGGGTTCAAATATTGACCCTTTAATTTACTGTCTATGAGTCCATGGGAGATGCATTTAACCATTAGGACCTCAGTTTACTGATCCTGTCTAATGGAAATGAGAATAGTGCCTATCTGATTAACTTATTGAGATTAATTGAGTTAATTCTCATAAAGGCCTTAGCATCAGACACAGTAAGCACTCATTAAATATTGTTCAATCAGCCAACATTTGCTGTGTGTTTTGCTACTAAGACTGGTTTTTAAATTTTCTCTCCCTGATGGTCCACTCTTGGCATCTAGGCAACCAACATCCAGAGCCTAAGAGATTTGCTGTAGGCACAAACAGCACCAGCAAACAAATAATATTAGATGAGCTATGGTCCTCGAGCAGTAGGGTAGTCACTAGTTCATTCATTTTTTTCATTCTGTACATACTTATTGAGCACCTACTGTATTCTAGGAGATGGAAATAAAGTAGTGAACCGTGTAGACAAAATCCCACTTCTCCTATAGTTTGTTTTCTAATGGGGAAAGACAAACAATAAATAAATTCATAAGACAAGAATGTATCAGAGAGTGGAAAGTGCTTTGCAGAGAATTTAAACTGGGTAATATGATAGGCAGTAACCAAGTGGCTCCCTCAGGTGGGATGTTCAGGGAGGGACTCTGAGGATGTGACATTTAAGGAAAATCTGGAGAGACTGATATAAGAACAATCACTGAGAAAGAATTCCAGGCAGTGGAAAAAGCAAGTGCAGAGATCCAAAGATGGGAATGAGGATCAGAAAGATGGCCAGTGTGACTGGACAGTAGTAAGAGGAAGAAGGGTATGAAATGAATCTGGAAGGTAGGCAAAGGCCAAGTCCTACAGGCTTTATAAGCTATGGAAAGGAATTTGGGTTTTATTCCAACTGTGAGGGGAGCTATTGGATGGCTGTGGACAAGAAGCGATATAATCTGACAAGTTTTTAAAGACACTTCCTGGCTGTCTTGCCACTGTCTTTACTGTCAGTATGTATGTCTGGCCCCATATGCTGAGGAATTTATTGTCTTTGGAAGAAGCTATCCCACACAGCTGCACAGAAAAAAGTGCTCAGAAGTCCAAGAGGCCATTGCATGCTGGTCTGAAAAGCCCATGGTTCTTTCACCATTTGTGCTTTTAGAAGGTGACAAGATGAAAACAGTGATTGAAGCAAGAAGTTGACCGTCTGCCCTGAGAATTAAAGACCAGAAAAACAGTATCAAGACTGTGGTGAATGCCCAGCCAGTGTGGCTTATTGGATTGAAAGGTCCAATACACCAAGAGGTCTCTAGTTCGATTCCCAGTCAGAGCACATGCCCAGGTTGGGGGCTCAACCCCCAGTAGGGGGCATGCAGGAGGTAGCCAATCGATGTTTATCTTATCAGTGTTTGTATCTGTCTCTCCTTCTCACTATCTCTAAAGTCAGTAAAAAATATTTTTTAAAAGACTGCAATGAACATGAGTCCTACCTTCCAGCAACCTGTTTTTCATGAGTTCATTGTGCCCTCCCAGTCATTTTGATATTCTACCCCTGCTGAGCAGAGAGATGAGTCAGGTTAATTTTTGAGATGTACCACAAACGAGATCCCAAGAACACGTGACTGTTACAGATTGTGAGTCTACACAGAGTCCCTTCTAGGAGCTATGTCTCATAGAATGTCAATTTACCTCTGAGAACAAATGAAAATTGCACCCAGTGTGGTGTCTGGGTTCTGGAACTCATGCAAATGTATTTGGAAATAATCCCAATGAGAATAAAATAAGCATCTTTCCTAATATTTCATGCTGATAAAGATTTTTGTCCCATTAGGAAACTATCAATGTGTGTACAACAAACACTGGGCATGGACTCAGGAACCCCAGGTTCTGACCTCACCTCGGCCACAAATGTGTTGTGTTTAAAGTTTGGCAGAGTATTTTGACTCTGAAGTCTGCTCATCTCTGAAGGAAGGAAATTGGACTGATTCCATCTGGGATCATTCTCAGCTCTCACATTTGATTGTACAGATACCATCATCCAGATTTTCTAATGGCCCACAGTTGTGAGACAGCAGGGATAAGGCAGGAGCATCTGGTTTACCCCACAGCTGATTGAACCATAGAGGAGTTAAACCTATACTTTTGACTTCTTTAGCATCATGTCATTATCAGTTGAACCAGCCATCTCTACAGTGAGGAGGAATACAGATGAAGTGAGTTTTCTTCCTCACTAAACTATATCATTTTTAATAATGCTGTGGTTAGCCCTAGCCGGTTTGGCTTAGTAGATAGAGCATCAGCCTGGAGTCCCAGGTTTGATCCCAGTCAAGGGCACATGCCTTTCAGGCTCAATCCCCCACCTTCACTGGGGCACATGTGGAAGGCAACCAATTGATATGAGAACACATCTAAGTTTCTCTCCCCATCCACTCTCTCTAAAAATTAATGGAAAAATATTCTCAGGTAAGGATTACCAACTAATCCTATATAATAAATAGGGAATGTGCTAATTGACTGTCACACCCTCACAAGATGACAGCGCCCACAGCCACAAGATGGCAGCACCCCACCACCACCACCACCACCACTGACTGAGGTGCAGGCAAGCCTTGGATGGCAGCTACTCAGCCGCCCAGGGCTGGCCCAAGGGGCAGGCAAGCCTCAGGTGGCGGCTGCCCAGCTGCCTAGGGCTGGCCTAAGGCACAGGTAACCAGAGCCAGCCAAGGCTTGTGCTGCCGGCAGTGGCAGCAGCAGAGGTGTGATGGGGGCATCGCCTTCCCCTGATCGCCAGGTCGCCTCCCGCCCCTGACGGCTCCTGGACTGTGAGAGGGGCAGGCTGGGCTGAGGGACACCCCCCTCCAGTGCATGAATTTTCATGCACCAGGCCTCTAGTAATAATAATAATGCTATAGTTTTTAAAAAATTAATATAAGAAACTGAAGCTTCGAGAAGTTAAGTAATTTGAGAATGGCTAGAGCATACAAGATTTAAACCCAGGTTGACTCCAGGGAAACTCAGCTGCCACACTGCAGTGCCGTCACTTTCTTATTTCACCATATTGCACAATATATATACATTGTTAGATGCTCAATAAGTGATTCTTGAATGAATAAATGTTTTATGCTCTGCTAAATTGCTTCAATATTTAGTCATGCTGCTTTGGAGAAGCAGTATAGCCTTGTTAGCCAGAAGGCGTGCTCATTCTACTTAGACTTTGTGTGGAATTGTCCATGAGACCAGCCCCAGTAAGCAGAACTTAACCTCTGTGATGGTTAATTTTATGAATCAAGTTGACTGGGCTCAGGGATGCCCAGATAGCTGGTAAAACATTATTTCTGGATGTGTCTGTGAGGGCATTTATGGAAGAGATTATCATTTGAATCGGTAAAAATAAATCACCCTTACTAATGCAGGTGGATTACTAATCCAATCTGTGAGGGCTTGAATAGAATACAATGTTGGAGAAAGGGTCAGTTTGCTCTTTTGCTTGAGTTGGGACATCCATCTCCTCCTGCCTTTGGCCATCAGAGCTCCTGGCTCTCAGGCCTTAGGACTCAGGCTGGGACTTACACCATCAGCCCCCAGATTCTAGGGTATCTGGACTCAGACTGGAACTTAATGCCATTAGCTCCCCTGGTTCTCGGGCTTTTGGTCTTGGACTGAATTACACCACTGACTTTCCTGGTTCTTCCGCTTACAGGTAGCAGATCATGGGACTTCTCAGCCTCCATAATTACATGAGCCAATTCTTATAATAAGTCATATGTATGTAGTACATTTTATATCTATATATTCTATTGACTCTGCCTCTTTAGAGACCCCTGACTAATACAACCTCTATAAACTCTTAGGCACTTAACTTACATAAATGGTTCTTGACATTCTGAAACTAGGCACGTCTCCCAACCGGGTTAGCCATTTTTTGGAGCAATGGTTCCCACCTAGAGGGATGGAGGTGGAGAAGACACATACGAACCACATGAGGAGCTTTTTCAAATCACAAGAGTTCCACCTGCAGCACTTCCCCTCCCCCAGTGCATTCTAACCCTACTTGGGGAGGGAAGGAAATGTTTAGCTGGATGCAAGTTCCCAGGTGTTTCTGATATGGTTCCCCAGGCATTTCAACCACTCCCAACCCCTCATACACAGCTCCATTGAGAAGAATCACCACTTTAATGCAAGTCTGTTCTATCTTGTCATTAAATAAAGGCTGATCTTCTTATAATCTAAATTAATTGATGAGGTGTTGATGTGTTTCTGACTTGAACATAAAGACACCAGACTTCCAACAGTATTGTTTATCAAATAATTATTCTCAGCACTTTCCAGATGGCTTTTAACTGAAGATGACTTGCATATTTATGTTTCACTGTATCTTTTTTCCAAATCTAACTTCTAAAGCATAGTGCACAGCGTGTGTTAGAATTTTATTAAAGAATAATAAATGTCCTAGAGCAACACTGCCCACAGAACGATGACAGAAATGTTCTACATCTGCTCTGCCCAATACAGTGTCCCAGACACACGTGGCTTTTGAGCGCAATGTGGCGAATGAGACTGGGGAACTAAAAATTTTATTGTACTTCATTTTAATTAATTTAAATTTAAAGTCATATGTGGCTAGTACCTACCATATTGCAACATGCAAGTATAGAGAAGCATCCTTTCATTATTTTTTAACCAAAATAATGTAGAACTAGGACCCATTGCAATCTTTTTTAAAAAAATCACTTTCCATAAAATCCAAAACAAAAATACTAGTAACAACACTGTAAGAGCCAAAAAGAAATTCTAGCCCACTTACATTTCCACTGGGGAAAGAATTCTTCCCGAAAAAGAGAACTCTGACCACGGAATAGAAGAGAGCAGGGAGGCAGGAAAGAGGCATTCCCAAGGGAGCTCCCTGACACATTCTCCGTGGTCTGTGAGACACTGAGTGGTGAGAGGCTGTCAGGGAGAGAGAATTCCCCCTCAGAGGAAAATCTAAATGTGGTTGTAGCCACCTGCCACCCCAGAAGGAGGACAGGATGACAGTGTTAAATTCGTAAGATTGTAAAACAGGGAACTTAACTACTGTACAAGGCCAGCCGAGGTGGATAAAGTGCATTTTAACTGATGGAACTTCACTCTTGAAGTCTAGACAGCGGCTGAGGCTGCCTAGATGACAGATTGGAAACCTCTTTCTCTTTTGTTCTAGAAAACTAGCATTTCCATGAAAAGTACCATACCACTAGGGCAGGATTGTGCTGAAATTTCTCATCTGAAGCAAATATTAGGGAAATCACAGTGACCCAGGATTCAGAGACACCTAGGGTGACAAGGTTAACGGGAATACAGGACACACAGGCTTCAATATAAAAATGTGAATGAACTAAAAAAATCCATTCAATACAAAAGACATAGCTACTGAAGGAGCAAAGGCAGGAGGGGATATAAACTGAAGAAGTTCCTTGATGGGCCCAGAGAAGAGAGCAGAGACTCCATCTGAGCTAGGACAGTGTTTCTCAAAATGGATTTCAAGGGCATATTCTTGTGGGGACATGGGGGTCTTTGGGTTTAATAAGAACATAAAGATAAAACTTGTCTTTTTTTCAGTGAGATTTCTCAATTGAAAATCATGTTCAATGGACAAGATTTTAGCTTTCTTTAGTAAATGTTAGCTTCCTTTAGTAAATGTTCCTCAAATGCTGGTTAACAAAATTTACCATAGGCCTGGGGGGATTATTTTCTTTTTAAAGGGTTCTATAATTTATTCAAATTTCGGAATCAGTGGCCTAAAGGTAGACCACAGACATCCTTTGGTCTTTATCTTACTGAAGAAGTTCAAGCCATTTGCTAACATTGCCCTTAGCTTGCTTATGAAGAGATTAAACCTTTCCCAACTCAGATGGCAGGCTGGGCATGTTACTCATATTCCTAATGGGAGTCATTGCTTAGAACGCTTCATTCTTGTATTTAAAATGGAAACAGCGTGGTGGGGTAGTACTGGATCATGAGTCAGACCTACCACTAACCCTGACTGCCTCCATCAGGCTGTGTCTCTTGTCTTCTCAGAGCCCTGTGTCCTGATCCATAAAATGAAGCAGTGGGCTGGATAATTAATTGCAAAGGTCACATCCAGCCTAGATTTATTTGATTCTAACAATAAATTACAGTACCAACTTATATTTCTTCTTTGAAAGGCCTCTCAACTAAAAATAATTTTCACTAGGATTATATTTCATTTATGTTCTTTTCATTGCTACTCTCTGCCATGGAGTTCTGAAGGCCCAGGAGGTGATGCATTTGAAGGAAAAATCAGTCAACACTCAGCATTCCACCTATTATCCACTACCGCGAGGAAGTGGGAAATTAAACCATAGAACCCAAACTCCCAGGGCTTAGTGAAAATCACCCAGTAAAAGAAAAACTGCCTTAAGGGGACATTTGGGGGGCTTTTATAAAGTTTTGAATAAATGAGACAGTTGTTCACTCAAGTGTGAGTAAATCAAATGGAAACATAAAGGCTAGGTCTGTTTTTATGTTTTGAGCATTATAGATGAAATTATTTAATGAGTAGAATCTCAGCCTGTTAGTTGATCTACCACTAAGAGTGACTCATATACTTAGCGAGCCCTCTGAACAAAGGGGCCAGTATGCATGGCAATGATACAAGACCTGTCTGCATCTATAGCAAGAGAAAAGCGTGCTGCACACACGTGTGCACAGAACCACCAGGTGGTGGCAGGGCCAGCCTGACAGGGTTGAGCCTCAGCTGGCCCCCAACAAGGTGGGATAAGGCTATTCCTTTTCTCTAAGGAGTCCTCTCCCGATCTATGGAAAGATGCACATAAAGCATGTCCCATTGCCTCAGCCTTGACTGGAATGTGATACCTGTGGTCAGAGGAATCCAGGAGAGGTTCGCCTTGAAACCTGACTACTGGTATGTAGCTAAAACAGAGCACAGAACACCAAAATGGTTGTTGTGGATTGTCCTTTTTCCTACATGGCTACCACTGACCGCTTGCACCTGGGGATATCTGTACAGCTTGGGAAAGAATTGGGCCCTGGGACCCAGAGCAGAACTTAGAAGCTGCTGCCATTGAACTATTTAATAAAACTCACACTGTACAGGATGAGAATGCCATGGCTGCCTTCACTGCATCAAGGGCTCAGCCCTCCAAATGTGGTCCTCAGGCCCGAAGGACTCATTGACCCTCCAAGAGACATGGCATTGCTTGTCCCATCAACAGGAAAAATGCGACTGCCTTCATCACTTCTGTGAAACTAAGGACCTTCTTCACAGTGTGGAATGAAAGCCCTCCAAAGCAAGAGAATGACTTATTTGAAATGATGCCCTTTGAAATCACCTTGTATTTCCCATCCTAGTTACAATTTGGATAATTGCTTAATGATTCTGTTTAACTGTCTTCACTTCTGCAAACATCCGTTCATTAGAGTACTTTTTCTGGTTGGAAATCCCTTTGCTTCTCCAACTATCCTCTCCCATTTGCACTCTGGCTGGAGCAGCATTCTGATGCCATAAATAGCATCCCTTAAAAAAAAAAAAAATGTCGAACAGATCAAGGTGTCTCTGTGTTCCAGAGCCCAAGCACCATGATCTATGTCCTTGAAACAGCTCCTGTGATTGGGATCTAAGACACAAGACTGTGTCTTTAAAAAGCCAGCTTTCCTGCCAGACAGATGAAGCTGCGACCACTGGCAGCCCTGACCCCCTCCTGCTGTCCTTGACATCGTAAGAGGCTGCCCAAGAAAGAAAAGCCCTCGCCCAGCCTTTAGGATCCTGCAGCCCAACTGGCAGCTGAACCTGAGAATATTACCCAGACCTAAACTCTGCTCTAAGCAGAGGCCTTCTCAGAGCACAGCAACCACTGCTTGGGCACCTCAGATACACACACACAAACACACGCCCTGCCTGGTGGGAGGATGCAAGGAGCAGGAAGCTAAGCACCACTGCGGTTTCTGCGGGGATGAGTGCCTATCGAGGGAGGCAGCCGACTCACATTTTCTGGCAAAGATCGGTTAGGCGAGGCTACTAAACCAACGCTGCCATTCCTTGTCATTCTTCCTTCTATATTCCAATACTGCTTATATTTTTCATGTGAAATGATGCTTTTAGTACCTGACTTTCCAACTTGAATAAGCAAATTGCTTCATCCAAACGTTCACATCCCAAAGAGGGCCAACACCAGCCCTCATGCCTTTGAGAAACTGAGAAAGGGCATGAGGAGACAGAGGGACAGAGGAGCGGCCTTGAGCTTCTATCCCGGAACTTTCTGGGGCCAGCAATGAGTAAGAAATGCCACAGTCAGGTAACAACCAAGGGAGAGAAGTAAGAAGAGGTCCAGATGGGAAGCAGGAAGCAAGAGGCCATAAAATCAGATTCGAGGGAAGGGTGTCCCTGGTCAGAAGCGAGGACAGCCCATTCATCTGGGTTTTCTGGAAAGACACGTGTGTTTAAACAAGGCCTGTCTCAGTTGGCCCATCTACCTGTGCAAATGCACTATTACAGGGTGAGGGGCAGATTCACTCTGAGGGAAAGTGAAGAACCGCCTGGGCGCTGGTACTGGCCAGCCAGGGACATGGAGTGATTGGTTAGCAAAGGCAGGCTCAGTCCTGGTCATCTTTACTTGCAGGTTCTTTTCAGGCTTAGATCCCATTCTTTCGGGCTTCACTGCAGTATCCTGCCACATGAGGTCAGAGCTGATAGAATGGGTTAGGGAAAGAATGGGGGAGAGAAGTCCATCCTCCTGCATGACTTGGTCAACCACCTGGTCGTCAAGACCCACCCCGTCCTTGCACAGGAACCTTTTAGCTGTTATCTGTATGAGGCCCTGGATGGAAGCCAGTTAGCAAATGAAAGGTGCTGTCAATCCGAAGGGTTGGTGATGTGTACACAGCCTTGACCTGTCCAACGTGAACCAGGCCTTGGGGTCTCGTTGATCTGTGTTTATGCTATGGATTTCATTTTATTTTAAATTTCTGGAATTGAGTTTTTTCACACAAAAATATTTTTGATCCACAATTGGTTTAATCTACAGATGCAAAACGGAGGATATGGAGAGAAACTGTATTCATTTTTCTTAAAAAGCTACTTCAGCCCAGCTCAGTTGGTTGAAATGCCATCTTAATATGCCAAGGTTGCAGGTTTGATCCCTGGTCAGGGCACGTACAGGAGGCAACAAGTCAGTGTTTCTCTCTTTCCTTAGTCTCTCTTTCCTTAGTCTCTCTCTCTCTCTCTCTCTCTCTCTCTCTCTCTCTCTCTCTCTCTCTCTCTCTCTCTCTTTCTCCCTCCCTCCCTCCCTCTCTCCCTCTCTCCATCTCTCCCTCTCTCCCTCTCTCTCTCTCTCTCATCAATAAACATACCCTCAGGTGAAGATTTCTTTTAAAGCTACTTCGAATTGCTTTGGTATTTGAAATGATGCCCTCAAGAGTTATAACAACACATGAAAATATTGCTCACCCCATGTAGTTTTAACTTTGTTCTTTCCTCCTGAACCTTTTGATTTCTTCTATTATTTTTTTTTATTGAGCATCTATGATTCTTTCCGAGCCTTGACTTTCTGTAGAAAACTTTTTATCGTCTATTGTGGGCGGTATTGCCTGAGAAAGCCAGAGATAAAACAACAGTGATAATAGATAATGGAATAGACTATTCCAAGTAGTTCACTCCGTATTAATTCATTCCACCCTCGTTGCAACCTGATGAGTTGAGTAATACTATCAGACCCATTTAACAGATGAGGAAACTGAAGCACAGAAAGATACTTGCCTAGAGTCACACAGCTGGCAAGTGGCAGAGCCAAGATGTGACACCATAGTCTGACTCTCAGAACTGTGCTTTTTCTTCATCACTGTGAATTATCTCGCTATGAATGGCATGGCCAGGAATGATGTTATTTTTAACTTTTAAGAGTAAAGTGCAAGCTCTCAATGTATTTTACCTTTAACTGTTCTGTTTTTCCCTCCCAAACTCTCAGATGATGGAAATGCTTAAAGCAAACTAAGGTAGTGTGAGACCACACCATGTAAGTGCGAGCATGGCTCCTGCGGGCCCACCTGTGTTCTGTGCGCTTCTGCCTACATTCCCGCATGTCCTCTCCGTGTGCTCGGATTCCTGCTTCCGCCGCTTGGTGCTTGGGCCGCATGAACCGTCGCTGTTAAGCCTAGATCTGATATCTTTGTCCCTGAGTTTATATTTGTGCTTCTCTCCCTACAATCCCCGGCACATGGGCAGGAGCCAGAGCACCTGCAGCTGTCAGCCTGGCACCTCCCCAGGAAGGAGCTGGGGCCCCTGGGAATGCATTTGGGTATTGTTCTCTGACAATGAGCCCTCAGATTGTCAGCTTTTAGGATTCTAATCACGTGTCTGTGTTCTCACTGCAACATACGACTCCACCGTGCGGAAGCCTGGGGAGGCCTCTGTCCAGGCCATGGTCACCCATAGTGAGCCTCGGCCATGCGGTGCTCTTCTGGGCCACCTGCCTCCACAGGTTACTGCTCTGTAAGTCTCGGTAGGAGCGGATGCCATGTGAAAACAGGTACCATGGTGCCAAGAAACAGGGCTTACATTTATTATTTTCTCTGTAAGTATACATATGGTGAACACACATATATTGAACAAACCTGAGATTATGAAGGGTGATTAAATCAGATATGGGCCCTATTGGCCCTTCCCTGTACACACAGACGCACACAGCCACAGTCTGTTTTGGTGTTCCTTGACTCTATATGAACTCTGTTTCTACTTTGAGTGAATCAACATGTGAAAAACTAGATTTATAGGTAAATAACTTGGGGAGGAGGAATTTGTGCCTGACCAAGAGTAAACCTGGACCCTTGAAAATAAGATCCTACCTTACTGTGCCTCCCCCACCTGACTATGATTTCAGGATGGTAACTGCCTCTTATTTTCAATCTCAAAGTTTCAAGTGTGTGTTGAATGGGAATTTATTGGGAGGAAACTTTGCAAATTGTCAGAGATGATAAGAACTTAAAATTGAAGGGGCTCTTACAAGATGTGACAGAATTCTGGGGCTGAAGAAATGGTTCCTTCACTCCAAACCCATTGGTTCATACAAAATCACTGTGGTCTCAAGAGAGAAATTAACCCGTCCAAAATGGGGCAGAAACTGTATTAAAACTCAGTCCTTCTCTTTCCATCATAGCATCTTATCAGTGTATTGACCCAGCTCCTTTCTCTCTGGTTAAAAACCCACATACACAGCCAGGAGAGTTTTTTGTTTAAGTTAAGGAGCCTACATCCCAAGAAAGGATGCGGGTCCCAGTTCTGGCTCTGTCATGAAATATCTGGGTGATCTTGGGAAAGTTACTGTGCCTCTCTGGACCCCAGGCTCTTCGTGTGTGATATGTATTTGAGAACAGCTGATTTCAAAAAGTACATGAAAAAACTTTGTTTCTAACCTCGGTCTGTTTTTCACACCATTTCCTCCCAGCAGCATTCATTCCACATTATAGGATTATGAAAAAAGTTATAGTCGGGCTGTGCAAATGGGGATAACTCTAAACAACAAATCAAATAGAAAGAGCACTTTCTCCCAGGCTGGTGTTTCTCAGTGGTTGAGCATCAACCTACGAACCAGGAGGTCTTGGTTCGATCCTGGTCAGGACTCATGCCTGGGTTGCAGGCTAGATCCCCAGTAGAGGTCGTGCAGGAGGCAGCCAATCAGTGATTCTCTCTCATCATTGGTGTTTCTATTTTCCCCTCTACCTCCCTCTCTGAAATCACTAATAATAATAATAAGTTTGTTTGTTTTTAAGAGTGGGGGGGACTTTTCCAGCTTCTTCCAGGTCCTTCCTGTCCCTTTCCTAAGATAATCATTGTCCTGCTGAGACCTCTAGTGGCCATATTGAAAACTGCAGGCGTCTGAGGCCAGGGGAGGAACCAAAGATACTGTGGGCAGCCCCGGAACCACACAGCCAAGCACGCCACAGTGGTCTGTGGAGGCCACAGCCTGAAATACTTTCTAGATAGAAGAAAGGAAGCATCTGTGTCCTGAGACCCCTGAAATATCCCCAGAGGATTGGTGGCCTGAAGTATGTGAATATAGCGCCCCACCTCCACCCCCCAAAAGGTGCCTGGCTTATTAAACATTATCTCTGCTGGGTTATCCATGGTTATTCATGGTAATGAGAACTCTGCATTCTTTTGTGCTTTCATTTATTCCTGCTTAGTTCAGGGATCTACTGGAAGTTCTAGGTTTAGCCAATCCTTCTTGTCTAGGTTATAGAACAGACTTATAACCCCATTTTTATCTGAAACCAAGCTGACTCCTGGGAGTCCAAAGCTCCAGCCACCAGAAGCACACCTGGTTACTTGGCACAGGCATACCATTTGCTCCCTTAGGGCCCTGCCTAGGGGCCTGGCTCTGGGGCCAGTGGCCTGCACTGCTTTTCCAGACATTTGCCTCCCAGTGAGGGAGGAAATAAACCCTCCGACACCACTGCCTCCCACACTCTGGCCCTCGGTAAACAGCTTACACCTGACAGACACACGGCTGAATTGTTGTCATTGCTTTAACCCAGTGGTTCTCAAAGTGTGGTCCCCAGACCAGCAGCATGATTATCGCCCGGGGACCTATTAGAAATGCAGGTCCTTAGGCCCCTCCACAGACCCACTGAATCAGAAGCTCTCAAAGTGGGGCTCAGCCGTCCGTGTTCTACAAACCCTCCCGGTGCTTCCAAGGCTCAGTCAAGTTTGAGAACCACCGCTCCAGGCGTGGACTCACAACTGTCAGTATACACAGGGCACGAACTCTCAGCTTCTTTAAAATGTAGGTACCGACCCCTCGCCCACAGAGATTTAGTAGTTCTACAGTGGGGATGCAGAAATCTGATTTTTAACCCATTGTCCCATGTTATTCTGATGTGGGAGGCCCACCCATCACCACTTTGAGAAATCTTGCTCTAGAAAGAGCGGGGCCATCTTTGCAAGCACAGTTGAGTTTCCTCTCTCGAATTAGATATAAAGATTGTCCTCATATCTCTGCAGTCATGAAAGAGGTTTCAGGACGTGTATCAGAACACTCTGGGTCTTTAGAGGGGGTCATACTGTTCCCTTGACAAATCGGTGTTTGCAGCCACAGTGAGGAAAATCTCAGTGGAGTCTGCATCATAATCCAAACGTGAAATCCTCCCCCAGAAAGAGATAATTACTGAGAGGACAGAAAGCGCAGGGAACCTGGGGCTTCTTGTGAGGCTGGCGTCTGGGGTGCTGAGCTAGGCCCGGGCACACAGCCGTGTGTCCTCTCCAGGCTGCAAGTCCATCAGGTGGCGAGCTGCTCTTTCTTCTCCTTCTCAAACAGAGATTCAGTGGAGCCTTCCCACCGGGACCCAAGAAGCTAGTTCATTATAACACCACTAGGAGGGAAGGGTTTTCAAGGCTTGAGGTTATGAATGCACTTGGCTCATATGGCCTCTGCTTTCACCCTGAAAAATAAAATAGAGTTCATTTTTGTGAATGCAAAGACCTAACTCTCCTCAGTGCCACTCTGGGTCCTACTGGGAGCTCCGGAAGGGATTTTCCATTGCTCTTCTGGCCCATTTAATTTCCCCATCTACTCACCCCACCCCTACAGTTCTCTTCAGAGGACCCACGCCTCCGCGGGGCTCATTGGGGTGTGCTCTGAGAAAGCTAAAATGCTGAGTCACGTTTTCAAAGATCTGACAGGAGCAGAGCAAGAGACTCGGGCCTGACACCTCTTATTGCCACCTGGGCCTCCCAAGTCCTTGTTCAGGCACCAGCTTGTGCAGACACTGTCTGCTGGGGACAACAGCTTTATCAGGTGAAGCCTCTATTCTTTCAAACCATGTGGCTAGAGCAAGCAAAATGCTGGGAGTCCCTCCCTTCCCTCTCCCTTGTTTACCACCTTTGCCTTCCATCTTCCCCTTAACCATTTTCTCATGCTTTCTTTCTCACCTTCCCTAAGCTTCTCCAGCTTTTTTTCTCCAGCTTTCCTCCCTCCCTCTCCTTTCTTCCTTTTGGGCCTCACACAGTCCTGAAAAGCAGGCACCCAGCACCCCCACCCAGGAGCTCAAAGAGACTCACAAGCATTCACGGCTGCAGCCACATGCATCCTACCAGGCAGGGAATACCTTAATTTATCCTTGAAGTGCAATTAAAAGACAGAGCTCCCATCTCCTCTCAGTCAGACAGAGGGCAACGAGAAAGGGAAGGACATCAGAGGAAGATCCCCATTGCTTAAAATCCGGAGTGGGCATGAGAAGTGAGGGCAATCCTGAAAGGAGAACAAGTGCCCCTCACATCAAAATGTCAAAACCCTGTTTAGGAGCCAAGGAGAGGCAGGGCCGGTCTTGCTCACCGGAAGCACGGGCTCTCCTCCGCCCTCCCCTACTTGTTCTTGGCCCCTGCACCAAGGCCCATGTAGCCCCACAGGGGATCTCAGCTCAGCAGAGCCCCTGTGGTTGGAGCTTAATGTTCTGCAGCCCCAGACTAGACACTGTCTTATGCATGAAGTCTGATGGGACAGTGGGGCCTTGGAGCATGCAGTGTGTTGGGGAGGCTTGGAGACAGCACAGGATGTCCTGCTTCCTGCTGCCTCCACTTCCATCCTCCCTCTCCCAACACCCATCCCATGTCCCCAGCTCCCCCGGGGCGTGGAGGGTGGGTTCTCAGCTCACTCTCCCCTCCTTGTGCCCATCCAGTGACCACTGCCCTCAAGGGCCTGGGTATAGGTGGGGAAGGTCACAGTTGGCTGCACCTATCCTGCTGCCTCTTGGGACACAGCATAGCAGTTGCCATCCCACCCAGGACTGGCCTTGTGCCTGGTGGACATCAGTCAGGAAGCTTCGATGAGGGACAAACTGACTGCTCATTCCCGGTCCAGATACAGACGTTGCAGTAACCAGCGGGGAGTGTCATCTGTCCTCCTTGGGTTTGGGGAAACCACATGGGAAAGGAGATTCCCCAGGGCCTATCCCAAGCCAGGGAACAACATGTCAATCCGGGGCCTGGGGGTGGGGAGATCCCAGCAGCCAGCAGGCCTGAGTAGGCACACAAGGTGGGTCTTAGCACCTGTGAAGGTCCTGAATATCCCTGTGCCAGATGGAGTGCTCCAGCCAACTCCCTCGAGCCCAGTCTGTGCCTGCGGAACCTTCTTGTCCTTCTTCCAACCTTTCTGAGGCTGCCTGTGTTTGTCTTTTCTAGCCAGCTTGAGGCATCCTCCAGGGACAAAAATATGAAGTATGCTTTCGATGATTGCAGAAATGTGTTAAATGCTCTGACCTTTGCATTTAAACTGGCATTGCACAAATGAACGGTAAAATTCATGCTAATAATTTACATTTCTAATTTACTTAGAATGGCATTAAATATCAAATAAAAGACACCATGACTGGTATCTTTAACTGTGAATATATTTAATACTAGTATAGCTGAACTGCACACTTAATGAGCAAGATGTACCTGTAATGTGTAATGTAAAAAGGTTAAGATGGCAATTTTATGTTATGTGTATTTTACCACAATAACAACAACAAAAAGAATAAAAACAAATAACATGACAAAGCAAGAGAGAGATCACAAGAAAAAAATGGGAAAGCTTTGTATTTTAGTACCTTTAATGGCACTTTTTCCTGCTTTTTGGATAATTTTCAGCTATTACTGGGCCTGCATATTATGCAGCTGATTCTGCCTGCACCACACAATCTCCCCTGATGCTGGGGTGAAATTCTAATCTTATGGGAGGATATTCCCAATCTATGGCTGAGGCTGCTTTCAATCTTAGTACCTATTCATCCACAAGAGGGGGGAAAATGCAAAATAATGAAAAGGCAAAGAGATTCCTGCATTTATATGAGCACCCATCTCATTCCTAGGTGACCTCGAATATGCACAGGGTAGAGAGAGAGTTCCGTGATGTGGTCAGTTCATTGGTTATGAGACCCTCTTCAAGATCACAGCTTCTCAGAGAGAGCCAAGATGGCAGTGGGGTAGGTTGAAGGTACACTCACCTCTCCCCGGACCAAAGTGAAATCACAACTAAATTATAGAACCATCAAACTGAATGATCAACTGAAGACTAGCTACAGAGAAGTCTTATAACCAAGGATTTACAGAATAAGCCACATGGAGACTAGTAGAAAGGGTAGAGACATGAAGAGGGCTGGCCTCGCTCCCAATGGTGGTGGCTGAGATTTCAGAGGGATATCTCAGCTGTGTGTGGGGTTCTCCCTGAGAAGCGTGGGTTCTCAACACCAAGCTGGGCTCCCCAGCCCATAGCACCAGAGCTGGGAAGAGGTGCCCACATAACATCTGACTGAAAATCGGCAGGAATTCTGGCCACCAGAGAGAGACAGCAGACTGCTAGAGACACATTGGCCTCTTAAATGGCCAATGCACAAAATCTCATTCACAGCCACTCACCTTGGGCTCCAGCAGAGGGAGGGTGGGGCTGTGTGAGGAGAGACTGAGGTTTGTGGCTTTGAAGAGAGAATTAAAAGGGACAACTTCCGTGATACCTGTGCTGAGTCCCTCTCCCACACCACAGACACCATCTTTCTTGGGTGGAGCAATCCCTTCTTTATGGTACCAGCCTGGGGAAATGCAATAGCCCCACTCTCTGAACTCTCTGTAGCCCCACCCTTTGGAGCTTGGGCCCTACTGAGGAGTCAGCAGCATGGTCCAGGGTGTAGAAGTCTAGGCAGACCTCAGGGGATATCAGTGACTAAGTTGTGTGGCTTTTGGGGGCCATTTCCCCCACTCTCCCATGAACCTGACTGGAGCCTCCCCGTCATGGGAGATCTGCTAGCCCCACTCTCAGGACTTGCAATGCACCCCACAATCCTTACTACCCAACTCCAGGTGGCTCCACCCTGCCAAGGTCTTGGAAGAATCCAGGACAGGCTAAGTTGTGTGGCTCTGAGTCAAGAGCTACTCACCCTACCTTACCCCAAGCCTGAATGGCACCTCCCCCTCATAGGAGAGCCATCCTCCTACCTCCCGGTGGCCCCACACTGCTGAGATCAGGCTCCTGGCAGAATCTGGGACAAACTGAGTTGTGTGGCTCTAAGATGGGGACATTTTCCCTTGCATGCCCAACCAGTGAAGAGCCCCCCTTTCACATGGCCAAATCATGGTCTGTTTGGACCTGATAAACTCTGCTGGCCTCACCATGACAACTCCTTAAGACCTTGCCCCACCACAAAGGTGCACAAACACCCAGCAGGTGACAACTAGACTTAGCATATACTAGGACATTAGCTGAGTGACCTCAGACCCAGCACTGGCACCGAGTTTGAACCTGTATCAATCTGGTGAACACCACTTGCTCCTATCTGGTGACTCACTGAGAACTTACCTCATGTAATTCGAGTATCGTCAGATGCTCTTTCAGTGACCGAACCTAACAAGCAGCCAACAGATAGAGGCAAATGGAGGCAGATCTTGGGGTTCCTTCAGACTTTTACTGACCTGCCCCTGGGCTCAGTGCTGGAGTAAGCCATCCTTGGTGTGCAGCTTGATCCTTCTCATGCACCCAGGCCCAGCAGAGGCAGCCACAAACTGGGGACCACTTTGTAGCTCCAAACCAGTTTCCCAGTGCCAGTCATAGACAGCATCTGACATTGACCTGCACCAGAGCTCCTCCCAAGACACCCAGAGGCCAGCATCAGACAACATCAGAGCAGAATCCAATTAGCTTCACAAGTGGTCCATCCAAAGGAGATCGCAAGAGGCACCAGATATTCTAAGCCAAATTCCTATTCATGTATTCAGCATGTGAACAGCAGCTCAAACACTGTGGTCAGGGTTGATCCTCACAGTCAGCCAGCCTGAGGGTTGATCCATACATAAATGGGCCAATAGCAATCAAGACTCAATTACAACAGAAGGGCTCACATAACTCACACAGAGGGCATTCCTCGAGCACCCAGCTCAGGTAATCAAGGAGAGTGTCCCACTGGGTCCCACAAGTCACCTACTACATAAGGCCACCCTACCAAGACTGGAACATAGCAGATCTCCATTATAAATAGAAACAAGCCCAAAGTCTCAGCCAAAATAGGAAGACAAGGAAACATGCCTCAAATGAAAGAACAGGAAAAATCTCTAGAGAAGGAGTGAAATGAAATAGAGCAATTTATCAGAAATGGAGTTCAAGAAATGGTTATAAGGATCAGAAAGAACTAATTGAGAACTACAACAGCATCAAAAAAGGACTTAGAAACCATAAAAATAACCAGTCAGAAATGAAGAATGCAATATCTGAAATGAAGACTACACCAGAAAGAATAAGCAGTAGATTGGTTGGATAAAGCAGAAGATCAAATCAACGATTTGGAAAATTAGGTATAAGAAAACAGCCAATCAGAACAGCAAAAAGAAAAAAAGAACGTTTTCAAATGAGATAGTTTAAGAAACCTATGAGACAATATAAAGCATAATAACATCCACATTATAGGGGTACCAGAAGGAGATGAGAGATAACAAGGGATCAAGAACCCATTTGAAGAAATAATGACTGAAAAATTCCCTAATCTAGTAGAGGAAAAAGACATACAAGTCCATGAAGCACAGAGAACCCCAAACAAGATGAGCCCAAACAAGCATACATCATAAGTAAAATATCAAAGGTTAAAGACAAAGAGAGACTCTTAAAAGCCACAAGGAAAGAGGAGAACCAAGATGGCGGCATAGGTTAACGCCGGAGTTTGCTGCTTTGAACAACTACTTCAAAAGTGAAACCAAAAAACGGAAGGGACATCACCCAGAACCACAGGAACGCTGGCTGAGTGGAAGTCCTACAACTAGGAGGAAAGAGAAACGCATACGGACACTCAGAGGAGGCGCAGTGCTGAAGTCAAATTCTGAGGTGCGGAGTGCGCGGAGCGGGCTGGCGGCGGAGGGCGCGGTTGGCGTTTTCAATCGGGAGGGAGTCGCAGACTCTGAGCTCCAGATACAGGCGAGTCTTTAGGGACCCAGACTCAAACGGGAGAAGCGGGACTGTCTGGCTTCGGTCAGAGCGAGTGCAGCTTTCTCTCCGAGGTTTGCAGCCATTGCTGGGACTCAGAGAGGCAGAGCCCCTGGGGACAGGACTGAGAGCCGCCATAACTGCTCTCTCCGGCCCACCCTACTGATCCTGTGGGACCCGCCCCGCCCAAGCCCTGCACAGAGGCATTTGCCGGATAGCCTCAGGCAAAGGCTAGATTAGCACCTCCCTAGAGGACAGAAGTTCTCTCACTGCAGACACAGCTGATTCTCACAGCCACTTGGCCTGGAGGTCAAACCCTCCCTGGAATTAGCTACAACAATCAAGATTTAACTATAAGACTGCGCACAAAGACCACTAGGGGGTGCACCAAGGAAGCATAACAAAATGCGGAGACAAAGAAACAGGACAAAATTGTCAATGGAAGATATAGAGTTCAGAACCACACTTTTAAGGTCTCTCAAGAACTGTTTAGAAGCCGCCGATAAACTTAATGAGATCTACAAGAAAACTAATGAGACCCTCGATCTTATATTGGGGAACCAACTAGAAATTAAGCATACACGGACTGAAATAACGAATATTATACAGACTCCCGACAGCAGACCAGAGGAGCGCAAGAATCAAGTCAATGATTTGAAATGCGAGGAAGCAAAAAACACCCAACCGGAAAAGCAAAATGAAAAAAGAATCCAAAAATGCGAGGATAGTGTAAGGAGCCTCTGGGACAGCTTCAAGCGTACCAACATCAGAATTATAGGGGTGCCAGAAGATGAGAGAGAGCAAGATATTGAAAACCTATTTGAAGAAATAATGACAGAAAACTTCCCCCACCTGGTGAAAGAAATGGACTTACAGGTCCAAGAAGCGCGGAGAACCCCAAACAAAAGGAATCCAAAGAGGACCACACCAAGACACATCATCATTAAAATGCCAAGAGCAAAAGATAAAGAGAGAATCTTAAAAACAGCAAGAGAAAGAAACTCAGTTACCTACAAGGGAATACCCATACGACTGTCAGCTGATTTCTCAACAGAAACTTTGCAGGCCAGAAGGGAGTGGCAAGAAATATTCAAAGTGATGAATACCAAGAACCTACAACCAAGATTACTTTATCCAGCAAAGCTATCATTCAGAATTGAAGGTCAGATAAAGTGCTTCACAGATAAGGAAAAGCTAAAGGAGTTCATCACCACCAAACCAGGATTATATGAAATGCTGAAAGGTATCCTTTAAGAAGAGGAAGAGGAAGAAAAAGGTAAAGATACAAATTATGAACAACAAATATGCATCTATCAACAAGTGAATCTAAGAATCAAGTGAATAAATAATCTGATGAACAGAATGAACTGGTGATTATAATAGAATCAGGGACATAGAAAGGGAATAGACTGACTATTCTTGGGGGGGAAAGGGGTGTGGGAGATGCGGGAAGAGACTGGACAAAAATCGTGCACCTATGGATGAGGACAGTGGGTGGGGAGTGAGGGCGGAGGGTGGGGCAGGAACTGGGAGGAGGGGAGTTATGGGGGGGAAAAAAGAGGAACAAATGTAATAATCTGAACAATAAAGATTTAATTAAAAGAAAAAAAAATAAAACCAAAAGT
The DNA here is from genome assembly GCF_964212035.1 of Myotis nattereri. Taxonomy (NCBI): domain Eukaryota; kingdom Metazoa; phylum Chordata; class Mammalia; order Chiroptera; family Vespertilionidae; genus Myotis; species Myotis nattereri. Next base: position 69,694,243 of record NC_138086.1, read on the forward strand.
TGTCCACAAAAAAGAAAAAAAAAAAAGAAAATAATAAACAAGACATTTTTGATTAATAAAAAAAAAAAAAAAAAAAGCCACAAGGAAAGACAGTTAGTTACATACAATGGAGTTTTCATAAGACTGTCAGCTGATTTCTCAATAGAAACATTTCAAGTCAGAAGCAATTGGCATGAAATATTCAAAGTGATGAAAAGTAAGAACCTACAACCAAGACTACTTTACTCAGCAAGGCTAGCATTTAAACTTGAAGTAGAAATAAAGAGCTTCCCAGACAAGAAAAAGCTAGAGTTTGTTATCGCCAAACCAGTGTTACAAGAAACGTTAAAGTGACTTCTTTAAGAAAAAAGAAGAAAAACAGAAAAACATGATTAAAAGAATAAAATTGCAATAAATATGTACCTGTCAAGAATCATTTTAAATGTAAATGGCTTAAATGCTCCAATTAAAAGACATAGGGTAGCCCTGGCCAGTGTGGCTCAGTTGGTTGAAGCATCATCCATACACCAAAAAGTCATGGGTTTGATTTCCAGAGAACATACCCAGATTGCAGGTTTGATCCCTTGGTAATCAGGACATGTACAGGAGACAACTAATCGATGTTTCTCTTTCACATCAATTTTTTTCTCTATCTCCCCCTCCTCCCTTCATCTCTCCCTAAAAATCAACAAAAACATGTCCTGGGTGAGGATTTTTTTTAAAAATTTAAATAGAATTGCCTTATGACCCAGCAATTCCATTTCTAGGAATATATCCAAAGAAGCCCAAAACATTAATTTGAAGGAATATATGTTCATTACAACATTATTTCTAATAGTGAAGATTTGGAAGCATCCCAAGTGCTGCTTCCAAATCTTGGCTATTGGATGAGTGAATTTTAAAAAAAGGGGGAGAGGGAGTACATTTACACAGTGGAATACTAAGCTAAAAAAAATGTTTTAAAAAAAGGAGGCCTTACATTTTGCAACAGAATGGATGAACCTGGAGAATATTATACTCAGTGAAATAAGTTAGTCAGAGAAAGACAAGTACCACATGATTTCACTTATATGTGGAATCTAATGAATAAAATGAACTTACAAACAAAATAGAAAACATACTCATAGATACAGACAATAGACTAACAGCTGTCAGAGGAGAGGGGTGTTGGAAACTGGCTGAAAAAGGTGAAGGGATTAAACAAAGGGAAAAAACTCCTAGACACAGACAACATTATGGTGATGATGAGGGAAAAGGGGTTGGGAGAGATAGTAGAAGGGAAAGGGGGGAATAAATGGTGATGGAAGGAGACTTGACCTGAGGTGGTAAACACACAATATCATATACAAATGATGTATTATAGACTCTTACACCTGAAACCTACGTAATTTTATTAACCAATGTCACCCCAATAAATTTTTTAAAAAAGAACACAGCTTCTCACACTCAACAAAGATTGTCTATATTTCCTGCATATTACAAATAACTTAGGTCATTTTTCACCCTCCTGTTTGAAGTCTTGAACCTCGAAAGAAAATAAGCTTGTAGCTCCTCATAGCTCCAGTATGAAAACAGGGAATAAAGCAGATTTAAGTGCAGAAATTATCATTTCTGTAGCACCATTTTTCTACTTAAAATTTGTCAGGCTACACTTTAAATGAGATTTTAAAAAGAGAAGATAGCAACTTGACCCTTCCAGGTTAAGGAAACTTTATCTAAACTGAGGTTGCTATGGTTTATAAATTCCTCAAAATTACTCTTCATGGGCTCATGATGTAGCCACCCAGACATACCTTTTTCTTCACCTTTATGAGCCTCTGTAAGCTCTTTAGGCAGGCGTGGGAAGCTTAATCTACTTCCTATGAAATTATACCATTCTCTTGATCAGCTTATCCCAGCTTTGCAAATTGAGAAAATTTCATTCCTGGCATCAACAGCCTGTTAAATTGATTCTGATTAATAATTGAATATGAAGATCCTTTCAAAGCAACATTTACAACAGATTAGTGGGGAAGGGAGAGTGATGCCATGTAGCACCATGTCGTGGTGGAACAGACTAATGACCTTAACTGGAGGTTAAATGCAGAGGCTAGATTCTGGGGGAGTTTAATTTCTGAGAAAAATCATAGAACTGCACAGAAACTTCTCCCCTGCAGACACAAAGACCTACCATTTATTTCCCATTCATACACTTTTAGTGTTGATCTAAATGCGTTCCTCTTGTACATGGAGTGTGACTAGAAGTCATATTCTTGTAGTTCACATTAAAGCTTTTTAGATTTTGAATTATTTCTAGTGGCACTGCTATAAAAAAAAATATTTCTTCCTTTAATCCTGAAGGAGAAAATACAATCCTCCTGAAATGTCAGACTGAGAAATAGATAGACTCCTAGATTAACAATCCTTCCAAATGATTTGCAGGCGTATAGTGTGCCCAAATAACTAGATCTTTATGGCAAATCCTTTAAGCATGTCCGTGTTTGTACATCCTCAGAACTTACATGAGCCCAGATTCTCCCAGCTCAGTCTGTGAGTGACGGTCATTTCAATCCTATTATTTTACCCACTGGAGAGAAAAAAAAGGAAACCTAAAAGTACTAAAGAACCAAGAGATTCTTGCATTTAGATGGGCACCCATCACATTTTCAAGTAACCCCTGAGTTTTCTCAACAGAGGCCTTCAGGCTTCCCTAAAGTATTGCATCAGAACTATCTGGGAGATGAGCTTAACATGCTGTCACCTGTACTCTTGCCAGATCTACCAATTCTGACTCTTTGGGGATTTTTTTAGTTAATTAGGAGGCTCTTATGTAGTAAAAGTTGGGAACTACTGACCTCTAGACACTTTCATTAATTTTGGTGACTCGTGTTTTCAAAATCCAACAATTCTATTGCACATGTGAGAATCTTTAGGTCACTTGCTTAGTAAGACTAATTGGTATGTTTTGTAATTCCTAGAGTTGAGAGCAAATTTCTTTCAGCACTCATTCTTTCAGTAAGTGTGTACTGAGCTGTACAAGACTGGGGCACTGTGCTCACTTTCCTAAGTTAACAGATCTCCACAGCTTCTCTATGCACAGTGACACCTGCAGGTTTGCTATACTTAGGAAAGACTGGGGCTGCAAGAGAAGGCTGAGAAGTGAATCTTTGAAAGAATTAGGAGAAAGGTAATAATAACAGCTAAAAGACTCCCCACTTCCTTGCATTATTGTAATTTTTCTATATGCTGGGGCTTTGCCTGTATTATCTTATTTCATCCATACAATAATCTGTGAAGTAGATATGAGTACTAGTATATGGTCGCCATTTTACAGATGAGGACACTATAGCTCAGAGAGGCTATTTGGCTTGTAAGCAGTGGAGTGGGGATTCACTCCCAGCTGTCTGCAGGCTCTTATTCAGCACTATCCCAACCAGCATGGTCATTTCCTTTTCCAGGAGGTGAGGCTATCAACTGTGAATATTTGTACTCTCTTGTCACCACCTAATTTCTATTCCAATGGTGATTTGTTTTCTATAAATCCATGAAGCACACATATATGCCAGTCTGTGGGGATACAAGGTAAATAAATGTGTGCCTCAAGAAGCTCCCGATTACTGCCCTGGCCTGGTAGCTCAGTTGGTTCGAGCATCCGTCCTCCCAGTATGCCACATTTTCTGGTTCATCCCCGGTCAGGGCACATACAAGAAGCAACCACTAAATGCACAAATAAGTGGAACAATAAATCAATGCTTCTCCCTCTCTCTCTCTCTCTCTCAAATCAATAAATTTCATTAAAAAAAGAGGTTCCCAATTACTAAGACAGTCAGTCATACAGAATGTCCACATTAGCCCTGGTTGGTTTGGCTCAGTGGTTGGAGTGTCAGCCCTCAAACTGAAGGGTTGCAGGTTTGATTCCCGGTCAGGGGCACATACCTCGGTTGCAGGATCGATCCCTGGCTCCGGTTGAGGCACATGTGGATCAATGTGTCTCTCTCACATCTCTCCCTTCCCTTCCTCCCCTCCACTCTCTCTAAAAAAAAAAAAAAAAAAATCAATGGGAAAATAAATATTCTTGAGTGAGGATTTTTATAAAAAAGAAAGTCAGAATTAAAACGGAGAACCCCCAACTTCCTTGAGTAATCTTGAAACCATTAGACTGCCTGGCCTGCCTTTCTGAAATCCGCCTCCCCCAAAGAAGTAGTCTCCAACTGCCTTGCATTTTTTGGATGTCCAAACAACTTCCAGTTTATTTGTTCTTAATCAAGCACAGCCACTCCAAACGGCAGTAAGTTTGGAACTGAACCCTCTTTGTCATGCAGTCTGGAGAATTACGATTTTTAACACCTTTCAGTGTGTTAGCGTCAGCCTTTTTCCTCCTTCCCAAATGCTGGTAGAATTTCCTGAGCTCTCAGAACTGGCCTCCTCAATGTAATCCCTAACAATAAATAGCAAAGCTATGCACAAGAGCAGCCAGGAGGGTTGTAGCCAAAGGTTCTACAGGAGAGAAATAGGGCATGAGGTTTGCAATCATTACTGCATAGAAGTTTCTGCGGCAGTTAAAGTCTCGTTAAAATAAGTTGCCCAAGTCTAGCTGTGTCCCAGGCTACTTCCTGCTATGAAGGCTGAATACAAACCAGAATATCTCACTGTCAATACGAAAATTGTTTAAAAATGTCTTGAAAACCCTTTAGACTTGCTCTGAAAGCTAGCATTGCAGATTTCCTTCACCCCAACCAATCAATCCATAAGAATTTTCTTCAGCCTTTTTTACAATACAGATCTTACAGCAAATAACAACCACTGGCCTCCCTGCCCCCTCACAGTTTGGTCCTCAAAAGCAGAGCTACCTCCAGAGACCCCCTCCCAAACATAAATAAAGACAGAGAGTAGTGTGTCCCGCCCTGTCCTGCTCAGACTTTGTCAACACCTCAAGCTGCTTCTCCCCACCCCACCTTGAGAACCCTGAGTCCAGGATCACCACCAACACCCTTCTGCTTTCTCCACTTCTATTTCTAGATAGACTCAAACATGGTGATGCATCTACTACACCCTGATACGGGCAACCTGCACTGAGCATACCTTGCCACATGGCACCTTCTTCATTCATTTTTGTTGGTCCCACACACGTCCCTTCCAGAAGTAGCTCCAAACCTCGTTCTCTTTGCTCAAGCCTGCAGCACCCCTCCAACCTCAGCGGACCCCACCAGACCCTCTGCTGAGATGAAGCTCATCCAATGGCAACTTCAAGTTCCTTTCTGTCCACCTCAAGTTTTTCCTTTATTTTCACTTATTTTTATTCCTTCCCCTCATTTCTGTTTCTGTCCCAGAACCTACTTTTCTTCCTGAGTTGTTTTATTTTTTTTTAAATAACTCCCAGCCTCCTGTCCCCCAAACCCTGGAAACCGCCATTCTACTTTCTGTCTCTATGAATTTGACTACTCTATATACCTCATATACGTGGAATCGCACAGTATTTGTCTTTTTGTAACCGGTTTGTTTCACTTAGCATACTTCCCTCAAGATTCATCCATGTTGGAGCATGTGTCAGAATGTCCTCCTTTTTTAAGGCTCAGTAATCATCCGTTGTCGGTATATACATTTTGTTTATCCATTCATCCATCAATGGACACTGGAGTTGCTATTGTGCCTCCTGAGTTCTTAATATCCTCCCCTGTAGTCCCTCCAAAGTCTAGGCAGGGGTGGGAAAACAAGGAATTTAGTTAAGTGACAAGGTTATAGTGTGAAAAAAGCTAATGGAATCTTAGGCTGTCAAGATAAAATATCTAGAGTAAAGAAAGAGTTCCTCAGTTTACTGGTGTTTGATTGAGGCGTACAGTGCTGATTTTAGCTCTTGGAACCACAGTCAAAGCAAGGCTATAGGAAACTTGGTGGGCATTGAAAAAAGAACAGTTGGGACCTTGAATGTATCTAAAATGGGTCCTAAGGTCTATCCAGAAGAAGAGAAACTAGACAGGCTCTTTGTAGCTCCATATAATACAGCACCAGTAGGAGGCACTAGAAGACAATGATTCAACCCAGGCCAATGAAGACCTATCCAACTCTGAACTGCAGATCAGGGAAAGGACTTTTGGGGAGGTAGTGTAACCAGGGCAGATTTCCAAATTCAGTGGAGATGGAGATGGAAATTCCAGCTTCCTCTCTTCAAATCTCTGCCACCACCAGGATCCTTGATTATGTGCCTAGAACTCACTACATAACATATTAAAGTTAAAAAGCCAATGTTCATTCTTACTAGTATAGCCATGGGGGTGCTATGAAACATGGAAAGTCCTCCCTTTAAAGTCAGGAACAAGAGAAGATGCCTCTACCACCACTACCATTAAGCATTTTGCTGGAGGTCCTAATGTAGTATCAAAAATACCTCACCCATCTCAGAGAACATAAGATGGATAGAAAGGGCATGAGACTGATCTGGGTTTGATACCTAGCTCTATAACTTACAATATGTATGACCTTGGGAAATTATTTAACCATATCTTTTTCTCATCTACAAAATGAGCAACCTCATCTACCTCAAGGAGTTTTTATGAGGGTTGTGCCTCTGGGGGCACAACCAAACCCCAAGAGGAACCAGGTTGTGCCCTCAATCAGGGTAATTTAGGAGAGTTTAGTGAAGCAACTATTGACAAAGGTGTGGGCAGGACGAAGGAGACCCAGTAGGGATGATGAAACCGCCCGAGGTTAGCAACAGAGGGAGCCTTTACCTAAGAGAATGATTACCAAAACGTGGAGAGAAATGTGGGTGTAGGTGTAGCTGTCTCTGTAACTGGCTGTGGGAGAGGCCACATCACAGGACCTGTGGCCTTCAGTAGAATACTGCCATTGGGCCTGTAGCCTGTCAAGAGAGAAAATACCCCACCAGACTCCTGCCAATCTGTTATCAGCTGAAACCATAGGGCAAAATAGTCCCATTGATGCAGTCTAAGGGTCAGCCCCCTGGGGCATAGAAGTGGGTGGAGAGGGTGGAGAATGGATCTGGAAGGACAATGGGAAAACATCAACCAAAGTTGATGTTTATAAACTTTAGTCTTTTTCCTGAGTCCTCCCAGTTGCATTTTTTCCTCAACAAGCAATGCTGAGCTGTAAACTGGAAATTTTTTAGCCACTCTTTTACCTTTTCAAAGAGCTTCAATTCAAAGGGTATTTATTGTTTTACATGATCCCCGTAGCACTTTCTTAGGTAAACTGGGCCAATGGTATTATACTGAGGCTTAAGAGATTAAATGACTTTTCCAAGATCACAGAGGGTCCAAGGCTATAACCCAGATTCATTAGGTTTGTGAGATGTCCCAGAAATAGTGATGCTAAAAAGGTTATTTGAAGATGAACCCTTTGAGTAAACTAATGGGTCGCAAGCATTGTCATCATCCAGGCACAAAGTTGCATCTCCACAAAAATGATCTGATTCCACTTATAATAAAGACTATATGGTGTGTATAGTATATATGCACATATGTAATTTATAATAAAGGACATATATACAAAAATACCTATATTAATAAAAGAGAAAGAGAAAATCAGAACCAGTGAATGGAGCTCAATTCAAATATGCTAATTTAAAAAGGTACTCGAGTGGCCGTGGCTGAGCATGGAATTAAATTCTGAGCTTCTTGACAGAAGTTACACAATTCTCATTATTGGGAAAGAAGCAACATACTATTTTCTCAGAGGAAAAAAAGGAAATGTTTTGGGAAGGGGGTGGGGGAACACTCTATAATGGGTTTCTTGTGGAGGAAGCTCCCTTGGATGTAAGACACTGAGTGACATAATGGACAGTGTCCTTGATAACAGTTTTATAACTAATAAAAATGAGAGTTTTCCATGGTTGTTTCTTGAAATGCGGGCATAACATTAGAGTACCTCTCCATGAAGGTCATTCTAGGAGGAGTTAAGATAACGGTCCAGGCATAAAGTTCCTGGTGTTCTAACGGTGTCACAGGTGGACCTGAGGGAAGAGGAGAGAGTCCTTCCCTTTGAGACCATCTCCCTGAGTAGCATGTCTGTCAGGCAGGCTTTGGATTGGCAGGTACCTGGAGGTTGTTCTCTCCATCAAGGCCCGCAGTGAGTGCTAGGGTCAGACGCTGCTGACTGCGGAAAGGGAATTCTTGGACTTTGAGGACGAGATCAGCAGGCAGAAGGGCTGGGCTGACAATCGATCTTGACAGCATTGTGACTTGCATTCATGGTGCCGCCAGTTCCTGACAGGCAGCTGGATGGAACTCAGTCAGGCATGTGACTAAGCACTGCCTTTCCTGTCGTCTTCCAGCGATTTGTTTTCAACTATCAAGGAGTTAAAGGTTGGGAACTGGGGTAGAAAATACTCTCCCAGTTTCACTCCTTCGAGCTTAAACCTCAAATACAACTTCCCCACAATGCCATACAGTCTGCCAGCCAGAAGAACCTGCCCCTCACCTTTTGTGAGCGTTACAGACCAGTACTGGTTAGAATCCCCTATCCCTGAACTTGAATGCAGGTGAAATGAGATGAAAATGGACTTCAGGGGTGGACTTGAAAGGAACTGATGTAGGAGCTACCACCTATTGCCACCTCCAGGTGCCAGGCAAGTTAAAACACAACCTCTGTCTTCCCTGTTTGCCTTTCAGGTAGGTGATAATCTGCATTTTATTTCTCAGATTAGACAATGCGGTTCTGAGATGATAATGCAATTGGCTACGGTCACACATTGATAGAGCTGCATTTGATCCTAGCTTCCTCTGACTCATGCAGGGCTCACGGGCGCTCCAAACAGCGGAAGCCTTGATGCTTTGGCCTCTGTGATTTGGAGGTCATGGCTCCCTGGCTGCCCGTGTAGGAACTGCTGGTCTTGCCTGAGTCCCATGTCCCTGACTGGATACCGGATACAACTGCCCAGAGCCCAAAACGGAACAGGTGTGGACCCGCCACCCCCTGGGGCCAGCTTTTCAAGGAGTGTTATCCATGTCTCTCATTGGCCCTCACAACAACCAGATAGATAAAACTCATTACAGGAGAGTCAAAGTGGTAAACCTGTCACACACACACACACACACACACACACACACACGCACACACATGCACATTCACATGCACACACACACACACCCCTGGTGTGGATCAGAGCTGGGACAAGAGCCCAGCTGCGTGGAGTGCCCAGGCCCAGGAGAACATGTGTGGGAAGATGTTGTGTAGCTGAGAAATTGGGTGTCTGTCAGCGACCATATGCTCTCTCAGATGTAGACAGTGTAGCCCAATTACACAGAGCTGGAGCGATGCTTTGTTAGGTGCCCTGCATATCTGGCTTAGTGGGTTTTTTCTAATTAGATCCCTGATCAATCCCCACCCCCCACCCACCATCCCCACCCCAAAAAGAAAGTAACGATAGAATCGGTTCTGTGTTTTTGATTCCAGATTATATTTTGTGTTGTTTTCCTTGACCTCCGTTTGTCTTATCTCTCTTCATCTCAAAATCCTATAAAGTGAACAATGCAGAAATGATGGGTAGAGGTTGATCTTCTGGTTGGAAACATTTCGATTGCTTCTTATGGGTGTATTGAATTTCATTCTGGCTGAACAGAATGGACTCTCCTGCCTCCATTTTTAAAGAGCGAATAAAGCAACAAAGTTTAAACCTCTGTTTGTTTCAGTGACATCAAAGGCTATCCGAAATACAAGTGCTGGTGCTTAGGGTCTTATATTAGCCCCTCTTCTGTTGGGATCTGCTTAGCAAAAGTCCTGAGTTGCCTGAGGGTGGCTTGTGGTCAGGATGGCAGAGTACAGCCAGCAAGGCAACTGACATTTACTGAATGCTTACTGCATGCCTGGCACTTTCCTTCGATTACCATCATTTAGTTCTACCACAACGCTAAGGGTAGGATTCATTGTCCTCATTGGCGAGGTGACAGCACAGACTACTCACAGAGTGAGCCACTGGCTGGGTCAGGATTTAAAACCATTTCTCTCTGATTAAAAAGCCCATTTTCTCCTCCTTCTGCCATGTTCCTCACTCCATTTCATCCCTGGGAGAATCAGGCACCGAACTCCATAAAATTGGGATGAGTCATTCATGATAGGCAAGCAGCCCTGCAGAGGAAGACTCTCATATTTTGCTGAGCAGGTATCACCCTGATGCAGACATATTAATTTCTTGGGCGGGAAAAATATCTCCTTTTTTTTTTTAACTTAGGGTTATGCTTAGTTTTAGCCTGATTCTTTATCCCACAGTCCCGTCTTCATCTTTCTTCCCAACCTTTATCATTCTCCTTCTCACCTCCAAAATCATTTCTCAACTTCCCCTTTTCCCTCTCAGCTGATTTCTTGCCCAGTCAAGAAGTGGTAGGTGGGGTGTCATTTAGCTCATTATTCACCTAGCATGTATTGAATCACCTACTACATGCCAAGGAGAGATAGACAAGAAAAGCAATGGTGAAGTACTGGCTGCTCCTGGAACACAGAGGGAAGAAGTGGTTGAGCAGGCCTGCAGGGGTCGGGAAAGCTTCCAAGAATAGTTTCCTCACCCAGGATAACCACCCTGGCACCAACAGAATCCTGTACAAACAAAACAACTGGCCAGTGTGGCTCAGTTGGTTGGGCGTGCACTGATTCCTGGTCAGGGCACTGCCTGGGTTGCAGGATCCATGGTAGGGGAGCACCAATCAATGTGTCACTCACATCGACGTTTCTCTCCCTTCCTCTCTCTCTAAAATCAGTTTTAAAAAACAAGTCTCACCATCACTCTTCGAATGTGCTTATGTTCATTCAAGAGAGGTCGTGTGGGCAGTGTTCAAGATCACAGACTCTGGAGCTGCCAAACTGCCTCTGGTAAAAATCCCAGGTCCACCAGCTGATAACTCTAGGGCCTTGGACAGGTTATACATCCTCTCCACACTGCCCCTTCTCCATCCATAAAATGGGGCTAATAATAGTGCCTACCTCTTGGATGTATATGTTCATAAAGTACCTAGATCACTGCCTGGCACAAAGTTAGCACCATATAACTGTTAGCTGTTATTCTTCTTCTTCACTTCGTAACCAATGTTTGTGGAACCCCCTCTGTGTAAACGATCCGTGCAGGAGACAGCACTGAATACCAAGAAGCAACATAGGCCAGTAGCTAAGAGCATGGAGCTTGGTGTCAAGTGCAAATCCCACCTCTGACACTTACCAGCCTGTGACCACAAGCAAGTTACCTGTGCTCTCCGAGCCCACTTGCGCTTGTAAAAATGAGAATAGTGATACCTGTCTCACAGTGAAAACAATAGGAGGCTCTTGGCACAGCGCCTGTGTCACGCATGGCAAGGGCAGATCCGTGGTAAAGCTGATGTTATTGCCGGTGCTGTCACAGGTCCAAGAAACAGACTCCATGGAGCTTTCAGCTTTCAGCTGATGTATGGAGGAAAGATACTCCGGGCAGTTTTCTCGTGGACTCTGACTTCCTCCAGATGCCCAGCCGAGGCAGATCCAAACAAACTGCAGCGTAGGATCTGGGTGTCTGGAGAACCCAAAGTCTACCTGTGTGAACAAGGAAGGTATAGCATCCTCAAGCACATCCCAAAGAGAAGAAAGGGTCTCAACTGTGATGTCTTTTCCTCACCTCAGTGAGGAAGAGGCTGGCACTCTGCAGACAGAGTGGATGTATCTGTCCTGAAAGGTCCCAGGTCTCCAGTTCAATGTGGAACTGAAGCAGATAACAGCCCTTGACTGAGCGTCAGCCCGATCGGCCCCAAATAGTTGACCAGGGGGTTTTGACCCCTTTGTTAGCTGGCGCAGGTTGAAGCAGTGGGCTGCTTAACCTTTTCAAAAGAAGATAAAGTGTGTGGGTGTGTAATTGTCAGTCACATTTTTTGGTTTTTAACTCATCTTCCTCAAAGAAATGTGTCAAATATGTTGTTATTAAGATTATTTTAAAAGAAAAACAGTGGCAGACAACCCTACTAAGAAAAAAAAATGAAACCATATGTCAATTTTTTAAATCCTGATTTTTAACCATATATGAATGTGCTCATACACTCTCACGCGTACATTTTACTTGCTTTTCTGTATATTTCCAAAGGGATTTCAGATACTAACAGCCGAGGGCCTTTGCACACTGTTGGCCTTCACAGAGCAGATCTCAGAATGGGATGCAAGGCCCCCGGCAAGATGCTTAGTTAGACCCGTTTTACAAACCCAGTCCTGGTTGTCCTCGGAATGTAAAATCTAAGTGCTTTTGTGGGGACAATGGGAGGGGAGGAGAAAGGGTGAGCAGTTAAGCCAGAATTTGGAGATTCCTAATGGAAACTGGCCCGGGGTCTTCCCTCACTAATGTGAACACTGATGTTGAGGAGCAGGAAGTGAGCCAGGAAATGTGATAGGACCCCATAGAAATGCCATCCAGATGTAGCTGGCAGCTGCTCTAATCTCATTGCTCTAATTCTCTTTATTATTAGAATATTCAAAATATTAACCTCACTCTGGATATTACTAAATTAATTTGGACAAATCACAATTGATGCCAATTAACTGTACTGAAGAGCATTTCCTCTTAGTACTGCAATTCACAATTGCACATAATTGCAATCTAATTTATTTGCTTTAATTAATATTTGATTTATATAAAAAGAGATGGGAGAAATTTTTCAAGGGTGTCTGCCTGCTGCCCAGCTGGTATGGCTCAGTGGTTGAGTATCAACCAATGAACCAGGGGGTCACGGTCAATTCCCAGTCAGGGCACATGCCCAGGGTGTAGGCTTGATCCACCGTAGGAGGCATGCAGGAGGCAGCCCAGCAATGATTCTCTCATCATTGATGTTTCTATCTCTCTCTCCCTCTCCCTTCCTCTCTGAAATCAATAAAAATATATAATAAAAAAAAAACAACTTAAGAGTGTCTTTCTGCTGACAACATTTTAGTGCCTAAAAGGAAGCCTTTTAACGCTAAGGTAATTCTTTCTTAAGTTCAAATGAGTTGGGTTTCAAGAGGCTCTCAGAGTCACGGTATAAACATGTTCATTCAGGGCCATTCATTGCCCCTAATCCCACTTTAAAACCCGGTAGTTTAACGGTTCTTGCAGAGAATAATTTTACATGAATTCTCATCTGTTGATAAGGTGAAGTGCTCATTACCCATATACAGGGCAGGCCCAGGCACAACTGTGCAGTCAAAATTTGTCTCTGATGCTCTTCCATGGTCCTTTCTTTGACTCCCTTGTCAGTGCCTCCTGCAAGTGCACCCCCAGATCATCACGCTGTGGGTTGCCCTCCCTCCAGCCCACCAGACCTAAGCCAGCTCTGCATTCCCTGGCCTGAGTCCTTCCAAATTGACTCTTCCTGAGTCCTGGCAAGTCATGAGAACCCATCTGGGGGAATTGACTCATGGTAAAATATCAACTGACTGATAATAGCCCTCAGATGATCCCAGATAATATAGCTCATTTTAACCTAGACCTTCAAAGCCTTATGCATGGTCAATGGTGATGGAAATGTTGCCTGTAAGTAGCAGATGGAGATTTTTTTTTAGACCTCAAAAAGCCTTTAAGAATTCTTTAAATTACATGATAAATAAAAACAAACTCCATACACACAATAAAGAGAGACAGGAGGATCCCCAGTTTAGTCAGCTACTGATTCAATCTTTTTCTTCTAATCTTTAATGTTGAAAGTATTACATATGTCCCCTTTTTTCCTTCATTGATCCCCTCCAGCCCACCCCCACACCCTGCCCCAGGCCCTCACCTCCCCACTGTCTGCATCCATGGGTAATGCTTATATGCATACAAGGTCTTTGGTTGATTACCTCCCACCCACTCACCCTCCCTCCCTCACCTTCCCTCCGAGATCCTGCACTCTGTTCCATGGCTTCATGGCTCTGGATCCACTCCATTCATCAGTTTATTTTGTTAATTAGATTCCACATATGAGTGAAATCATGTTATACTTGTCTTTCTCTGACTGACTTATTTAACTTAGCTTGATACTCTCCAGGTCCCTCCATGCTGTCTCAAAGGGTAAGAGATTCTTCTTTTTTATTGCTGCATAGTACTCCATGGTATAAATGTACCACAGCTTTTCTACCCACTCATCTACTGGTGGGCACTTGGGCTGTTTCCAGATCTTAGCTATTGTAAATTGTGTTGCTGTGAACATAGGGGTGCATACCTTCTTTCTGATTGGTGTTTCGGTCAATCTTTATTTCAAATATTTACCAGTCATCACTGTGTGTCCCACAGGCACCAAAGGCTAGAGATAGAGGAACACCCTCTGTATTTACAAAACTTTCCCCTTCCCATTCTCCCTGGAATCATTTGATTTAACATTTGGAGAACACTGGATTCAAAAGAGCTTTCTTGGACAATCCACAGAATGGGAAAAATATTTGCAAATTATATACCTGATAAGGGACTTATTTCCAAAATATATAAAGAACTCTTAAAATTCAACAATAAAAGACAAGTGACCCATTTTAAAAATAGACAAAAAAGTTGTTTTTTATTAGAAAAATATTTCTGCTTCTTTCATACATCTTAATGTTCAGGAAACAGTCTTACATATGTGTCTGAAATACTGTACGATCACACTGTTTAAAGACCAAAGCACTATAGATAAAGCTGATCAGCTGTCCAGAGTTCATATGGGATCTTGTTTCCTGATTTTACATTAATTTCTGAAAGTCAGAAATGTCATCTCCAAAAAATATATAAAGAGGGTTGTAAACAGTAATTATTTTTGCCCTGGCCACTGTTGCTCAGTGGTTAGGGCATCGATCCGAGCATCAAAGGGTCATGGTCCCGGTCAATGGCACCTGCCTGGTGGGTTGCAGGTTAGATCCCTGTGTCCCAGTCGGGGTGCATGTGGGAGGCAACCAATTGATGTGTCTCTCTCACATCAATATTTCTCTCTCAAAAAGATAGAGTTACCATATAATCCAGCAATTCTACTCCTAGGTATATATACTCAAGAGAAATGAAAATATATCTCCACACAAAAACTTACACAAAAAATGTTTAAAGCAGCATTATTCATAATAGCCAAAGGATGGAAACAACTCAAATAACTATCAGCTAAAGAATGAATTTTAAAAATGTGGTATACCCATACAGTGGCAATAAAAAGGAATGAAGCGCTGATTCATGCTACAACAAGGATGAACCTTGAAAACATTGTGCCAACTAAAAGACGCTAGTCACAAAGGGCCACGTCTTGCAAGGCTTCATTTATATGAAATGTCATGAGTAGGCAAATCCAGAGAGACAGAATGTAAATTAGTATTTCCAGGAGGGGAGAATAGAGAAGTCTGGGTTTTTCTGGTGATGAAAATATTCTGGTAGCACAACTCTATTAATATGCTAAAAATCCATGAATTTTACACTATTTTATAGTAAGCAAATTACATCTCAAGAATACTATTATTTTATTTAAATGTTTCTCTCCCATAGGTTATTGCATCATAAATCTTCAAGATGGGGGTATGGTTTATGTTGTGTTTAGAGTAACTAACTGCCTTCATTTTCTGGGCCTGAAGGCGTTCCTGAACACACAACTCTCAGTGGTAAAACCAGGAAAATCCTAGGCAGACCATTGGGGACATACTTATACGAATAAACCATTCAATGTTTATCACAACTTTAGGCATCCTATATTTTTACTTGCTAAATCTGGCAACTCCAATTTTACAAGATGACCCAGTTCTCCTAAATCAAGGTGAAGCAGAGAATTAAGATTGAAAAGCAAAGAGGGACCACAGGAGTTTGAAATTAGGAAAAAGAGCTCCTTATGCATTTTATAACCGTGGCCAAAACGATGGCAAGATAGTTTTCCGGAAACCTCTTTTCGCAACCTTCCGACTCAAGTTCTCTCATTCCCCAGGTCTGTAGCAAAGGGTTCATTTCCAGGACTCCAAAAAAAAGATATTAATACATGGTGACATTAGGTACTGTGTTTTCTCAAAGGTATTTCATCTTGGGTGAAGCTTAGATTGAGCTTCCCCCTGGCAGCTGAGTGCATGATGAATTGTATTACAAGTAAGTCTATTTTTAGCCCGCTAGTGCTTTGGCAGACAGGCTGTTAAAAATAGAAGCAGACCCAGTGGAGTAAAGAATCAGGGAGCTTTTCCTTGCTGATTACTGAAAATGAAGCCTGTTCTCTGAGCCTAAATGATTGGAGGGAAGGTGGGTGCAGCCGTGATCTAACAGGTTTAAAAGCTGTGGTTTATACTTTGAAAATTGGTGTGTCATGTGTCACTGAGGCAGAAGATGAGGGGCACAGCTCCAACGCGCGTTCCCTGGAGAGAGGTACTGGGAGTAAAGGACTTGCGTGTTTTATCCGGGAAGAGGCGCGGTGTTTTAAGAATTATTTGAGTGTATCTGTCATCAGAAGCTGACGGTTCCTCCATTGTTCTCCCTGTGGTTTCTCAAGCGCACCAGGTTAGCAGCCACCAGGGGGCACTGAATCAGCCTGTCCCACCTCTGAGCTTCTATTCAACAATGCAACACAGTGGTTTAAGCACGTGGATTTGGAGTCACCCAGACAAGGGTTCTGGATCTGGCACTCCCGCTTTAATCAGAAAACAGGGATGATAATAAATTGCTTCCATCAGAGGCAGGTGGTAAGAATTAAATGAGCCCGGCCAGCGTGGCTCAGTGGTTGAGCGTCAACCTATGAACGAGGAGGTCACCATTGGATTCCAGGGCAGGGCACATGCCCAGGTTGCGGGCTAGATCCCCGGTGGGGGGCGTGCAGGAGGCAGCTGATCAAAGATTCTCTCTTATCTCTTTCCCTCCCCCTCCCTCTCTCTGAAATCAATAAAAATGTATTTTTTAAAAAGAATTAAATGAGATAATGCCTGGTGCTCGGTTTCACAGCACAGCACGACCCTGGAAGCGGTCGGGTGGGTTCAGGTGCTAACAGCAGCACAGAGAAGGCATTAGCGTCCTTCCGTTCCCTTCTACTCTGCAATCTCTCCCCGCTTCCTCTCTCCTTTCTCAGGGACACCGAGGCCTCCTTCATTGCTGTCAGGTCAGAGGCCTTTCTTCTGGCCGTGCGCCAGGCATGTTCTCCACAGAAATGCCCTGTGACTGCCCAAGTTCTGGCCAGTCCGCTGTGTCCCAGTATTTCCCCAGTGTGGTTCACAAGCCGCCTGCATCAGAACCGTCTGGACTTAGGAAGTTGGAAGTTCTGGGAATGGAACCTAGGGATCTGCATTTTAATGAGTTTCCTACATGAATTTGTGCATGGTAAAGCTTGAGAATCTCTGCCGAGTTTTAGTGAGTTGTTTTTTGTTTTGTTTTGAATGGAGAAGGAATATAATGGAGAGAGAAATTGATTTCAATCAGCTGATAGGAGGGAAATTAGCTGATTATCTGGTTAAAGCAATTCACACTGAACTGTGAAGAACAAACTCCCCTTTTAAGAGAATTTACATTCTGACACTTTGCAAACCTTAATGAATTTCCAATTAGTGAAATGTGTGGGATGGATGTTTAAAGAAAAACCCGACCTTCCCTGTGACCAGTGCCTCAGGGGAAGCCTTTATATACCCATCAAAGGAAGAGTGTGTGACTTAGCAGACCATTTCTCCTACCACTACCAACTAAAATTTAGCCAAAGCCTGCTGACTAGGGAAGAGGAGGGAAGGAGAGAAGTAGAAGGCAAAGGAGGAAGATGGGAAATTTAGGAAAGGTTAACAAAGGAGTAATGGGGGGTTGGGGGGGGGGGGCAGAGAATAGGGGAAGGAAGGAGAAGCCTCTCAAATACCCCCACCCCCATAACATTTGGTGCTCCTAGCTTGTCCAGATGCAGAATGGACTGATGGGAAAATGGCCCAGCTGCTCTCCTTCCACTCTATCCCAAAGACCGTCACAATGGCGGCTTCTATTTTATTTGCTGTGCCGTTTGATTTTTTAATATGCATATGCGAGAGTCGCCCCTTCACTCCTCTTTGCTGCTGCCAGGCAGACCACTGCTCCCTCTGCTGAGACTAAGTGTGGCACAGGCCCGTGCTTGGGCTTTCCCCTCCCCTTTTACAGCCCTCAGGGAATTCTTCTGATTGCACAGTTTTAGTTGTTTGTTTGTTTTTAATATATTTTTATTGATTTCACAGAGGAAGGGAGAGATAGAAACATCAATGATGAAAGAGAATCATTGATTGGCTGTCTCCTGCACGCCCCCCACTGGGGATCAAGCCCGCAACCTGGGCTTGTGCCCTTGACAGGATTCAAACTGGGGCCCTTCAGTCCACAGGCAGACGGTTTATTCACTAAGCCAAAGCAGCCAGGGTTGATTGCACAGTTTTCAATACCAGCTATATAACTGATGACTCAAGATGCCTCCCAGCTCCAACCTCTCCCTTGCACTGAAGACCCTTATGTCTAACTGCCTTCACTATCTCATCCCCAGGGCCTAGACATCTAACAGACAGCTCAAACTTTAACATGTACACACCTAAACTGATTTTCCTCCAAAATAATATGTTTCTCCCCCAGTGAAGTAGTACTGGACTCACCCAAATGGATCACAAACTTAAGAGGCATCCATGAGTCTCTGTCCCCACCCTCTCTCTCTCTCTCTTTTTTTCATCCAACAGATCACCGAATCCTGCTGGCTCTGACTTAAGAACACATTTGAATCTCACTGCCTTTCACCACCTCCAGTACTACCAGCCGTGTATGAGACATATCACCTCTCATCCAGACGCCTTCATTGTCTCCTAATGGTACCCACTGCTTCCACTCTTACCCCCACAATCTCAGTGCCCTATACAGCCATAGCTGAACCTTTTATTACATAATTCACATCACCTCCCTCCTCTTCAATGGCGTCCCACTGCATTAAAAAAAAAAAAATCAAAACACCTTACGTGGTTCAGGACTTGCCCTACCATTGTTGACCTTTCTCCTTGTTGGGGTTTTGTTTTGTTTTTTGGCGCGTGATGCAGGCTGTGAAGTAATTCTTAACTAAAAAAAGAGTGTGGGAACCCTAATCAGAGTACGCCAGACGATCAAGGCAAACTCGCCATATGCTTGCCTGCAGGCGAGGATGTCACCTGTTTATGTTAATATAGCACGAGCATCTCGAATTGGCAGGAGGCCTCTTCTGTTTGAGCGTGTATATAAGTTACCACTGACCAGCTAGGTGGGCTGGGCCACTTTGCGCGGCTGCCTTTATGGGGCTACTTTTGTGGGGCTACTTTGCCTGATGGCTCCTGTAGCAGCAATGGTTACTCGGTCTACACTAGTCTCTCCTTTATATGCCTACAACTTCCCATCTCTTCGTCTAATACCTGGCGTCTGAGGACCTGTGCTCCCAACAAAGGGATAGATGCAGAGAGAAAGTTTATTTATACTTTCCCCGAAGGGAAAGGGCTGGTGCATTGCTAATCAATACAAGGGCAAGAAATAAACTGAGGCCTGCTCTTTTAAAGGACAATGGCTGCTGTTGCTAGGTGACAAGGGAGGAAGGGGGTCATGGAGGCTGAAACTGAGCAGACATCAGGGGGGTTGTAGTTTGTTAGTTCTTCAGGAGACAATCGCAGCAGGTGACCTAGGGAGATGTCTTATCAGTATATTGCCCCCCTCTCCTGTCCAAAAAGCCTGTCCCTCAGGCCAACGCTCTATCCACTAAGCCAAACCAATCTGCGCTCTTCTCCTCTCTCTTTTTTTTTTTTTTTTTTTTAGGGCATAAGGTAGAGGGTCTTAAGCCGTACCAAATGGAGGGACAAAGAACTCTACTTCTCTACTTGGACACAGAGCAGTCCAAGTAAGACCCCAGAGGCTTGAAATAGTGTACAAGGTGGGGAATTATGATGTGTTTCAACCATAAAGTGAAAGAAAGGATGGAAGGAGATGAGGTTGGAGAAAGGGGTCCCAGGCTGTCCTCACATGGAAGTCATTACAAAGCCTCTCTTTCCCACGCTCCCTCTTCACTCTTTCTCCCTTTCACCAGGTTCACCTATTTGCTTTAAAATAACCCCTCAATTGAAAACTGAAAACAATTCAGGCTTTACTCAGGATTTTCACCTGTATCCTGAGAACAATAGGAAACCATTTGGCAGACTTAATTAAATGAGTGGTCAGAGCAGGTTTTCTTTTTAAGTTTATTCTCGTTGCTGCATTGAGAATGGTCTGGGAAGGAATGGACAGGAAAGATTTGGACAGAGCAGTCAGGTGGTGATAGGTAAGAGAGATCACGGTGAACTGAAGTGGTGGGAGCAATAAGATAGAAGGAGGATTGGGCAGGTGTGGAAAGTGTTTCTAAGGTAGAATTGGTAGGTCTTGCTGATGGGTTGAATGATCTTTTACCCTCTCTGCATCCACCCGCTTGGGCATTTAACTTTGTAGTGTCCTCTGCCTCTGTCTCTGGACTTGACCATGTGCCTGGCTTTGGGGAATAGAATGAAGAAGTGCAAGTATGCTGCTTCTAAGTCTACACCTCGAGAGGCCTTGCTCTTCCTTGTATTTCTGTCATCTCCATGAGGACATTCCTGAGGTAGCTACTGGCATGGAACAGATACGTGGCAAAGACTTGAAGTGCCCAGTCAGCCCTGTTGAGACGCGTCTAGATCAGTGGTCAGCAAACTCATTAGTCAACAGAGCCAAATATCAACAGTACAACAACTGAAATTTCTTTTGAGAGCCAAATTTTTTAAGCTTAAACTATATAGGTAGGTACATTGTTATTCACTTAATTAGGGTACTCCTAAGCTGGCCTTTGCTAAAAATGTCCTCAATCTGATTGAGGTACGTTCGCTGAGGTCGACCCCTTCC
Organism: Myotis nattereri; assembly: GCF_964212035.1. Lineage (NCBI taxonomy): Eukaryota > Metazoa > Chordata > Mammalia > Chiroptera > Vespertilionidae > Myotis > Myotis nattereri. The sequence goes on from NC_138086.1 coordinate 69,714,938, forward strand.
AACTCTCCCATCCACACTCGTCTTGTATACTTGTTTCATCTATCTCCTTTCCGAAAACCGACTTCTGCGCATGGGCCACGAAGTTTCGATCGCACTGTCCGTGTGCGCCCGCACGTTCTATTTTGTGGAAGAGCCACACTCAAGGGGCCAAAGAGCCTCATGTGGCTCGCGAGCCGCGGTTTGCCGACCACTGGGCTAAGTAGTCACCAGGCTGTTAGACCTGCTCATCTTTTGAATTTGTTCTCCATCCCTCTCTTCCCCCCATTTCAGCTCCCTATGGATCTCAAGGAAAAAATTGTCCAAAGGCCCTGCTCCACAGCTCCTGGCTTGATGTTCACATGTAGGGGCTGAAATTAAGCCCCTAAATTGACTGTGTTTGTCCCTTTAGAATGAACAGTCAGTCCCTCCTCCTCTGTGGGATCTAAACACTTGCCTGATAAAACCTTTGTGCCAGAGCTGGAATAAGCTGCTAGCAGGAAGGAAAGGAATTCAGGCCAGAGGCTACAGAAGGAACAACCAGGAAGCCAGGCTCTGCCAAAACACCTTCAGCAGCCAACCAGGTTTAGGTTGAGGACCGGACTGCCTTTGTGTTTTGTTCTTTAGTCTGTTTGTTTACCTGACATCCAGGTTGAATGTGGCTCCCAAGAAGGCCTATGGGGTTGCTGCTGGTGCTTCTCTGCCTCTCAGGGGCATGAGAACAGATGGGCTGTGGTGCCCAGAAGGTCACCAGCAGTGCCCCTGTTTGCCTCACACCCTGCCTGCTGAGGACCAGAGGAGGTGATCACTGAATGTTTGTTTAATTTTCTTTTTATATCCAATGCTAGATCATTCCTATTTGTCACATGGCTCCTGAGGCACCTGTTGCAGCTGTCAGGACAAATCTGTTCAGCCTTCCTGCTAATCTGGGTGCCTTGCCTTCTTGCCTCCCAACTTTCCTCTCGTATGAGTGACATCCAATTGCTAAATTTGGAATGGTCCCTGAATTGGCATAGTCTTGTATGGACCAAGAGCAATTCCCCTGAATCATGGTTAAAGTCATCAAAGCCAGGTTGGAGGTTGGGAAACCTGTCTAAGAACCAGTAATCTGTTCCGTATCTGTGGAGGAATGTCCTATTACCGTGAACAAGCAACGGACAAGAAAGCAATGGTGTGTGCTCTGGGGAAGCATCGTTCAGCCCTCCTATCTGTGACAGCCACCAAAGGCAACAATGGTGAAGAGGAGAGAGATGGTGTAGACAAGCTGATGGGAAACACCTTTTGGGGACTTTGCTCATAGTGACTTAGCCCCTGCCCTGCTCTGCCTTAATTCTAGGATCCACTGAATCACCTTGAACACAAGTTAGTCCAAATCTAAGAAGAAGAAATTGGAAGTTATTGTTTTTCATTGTTATGACTTCTTCCAGTCCTTATGAAACTGTTCATCTTTTGCAATATTTTGCTTGTCAGTCTCACTTTTCAGTGTTTATTCATTCAACTAAAGTGCATGGTGTGATGTATTAAGGAATGCATTGAGTATCTATGCAGGTGGCAAAAGGTATGCTTAGAAATACCCACAGGGATATCCCTTTGGTGTGCTCAGTCTATCTCCTAATCACAATCGCAGAGATACAAACACAAATCCATGAAGCTGTTGACGATGGTAGAATGTTTAATTTCATTTTCTTTCCAAGGCACTTAATTTTTCAAAATGATGATAGCACATTTCTTCTAATTATTAAACTAATGCTTGCTCATTTCACTGGGAAAGAAGAGGGAAAAAATCAATCAATCAAGTAATACAGAAAGTGACATTCTAAATCTGTTGTTCAGAGTTCAATTGCATATTATGAAGTAAATCCATCCATGTTTTTTCTATGTACATATGAATATATTTCATTTTTAACAATGGGATCACACTCTACATGCTGTTTAATAACCTGCTTTTTTCATTTACTATGTCATGGATGCCACTCATTTTATACAGATCCACATTCATTTTAAGTGGCTGTATGAAATTTCTTTATTCAATTTCTTAATTGAGGCATTAAGGTTGCTATTATCATCATCACAGAGAAACCTTAAAATCCCAGCAAATAGGTTTATGGGGAACTAGGACCACAGCTGATTTCTAAGCTTTCCAGAAATGTCCTTACTGGGTTCATGATTTGACTAATGTATGACCACATCCATAAAACAACAGTCTTCCCCCAGGGTTAAGTCTGTTGGCACCTTACCTTCTTTTTCCAGCCAAAGGCTTTTCTCAAATGAAATTGTATTTCCAGCACTTGGATGTCATCCTTGGTGCCTACAAAACCCTGGAGAGTTATTTGAAGTGTGTATTCCAAATAAGCAATAAGAAGAAAAAAAAAGAAAATAACAAGTGGTGGAGAGATGTGAAGAAATATGAACCCTTGTGCACTGCGAGTGTTAGTATAAAAATGGTGCAATAGAAAACGTTATGGACATTTTCCTCAAAAAAATTAAAAATGAAACTACTATATGATCCAGCAATTCCACTTCTGGATATCTATCTCAAAGAATGAAAGCAGGGTCTCAAAGAGATATTTGCACACCTATATTCATAACAGCACTACTCACAACAGCTAAGAGGTAGAAGCAACCCAAGTGTCCATTGATAGATGACTGGATAGATATAATGTTATAGCCATTCAATGGAATAGTGTTCAGTCTGAAAAGAAAAGAATCTGGTTACATGCTACATGAATGAACTTTGAGTATGTTATATGCTAAGTGAAATATGCCAGTCACAAAAAGACACTGTATGATTCCACATATAGGAGCTATCTAAAGTCATCAAATTCATAGAAAGAGAGAGCAAAATGGTGGGGGGGGGTGGTACTAAGGGATGAGGGAGGGGAGAAGGAGGAGTGTTGTTTAGTGGCTGTAGAGTTTCACACTTGCAAGATGGAAAAGTTCTAGAGATCGGTTCCACAACAATGTACATATAGTTACCACTACTGAACTGAACACTTGAAAATGGTGAAGATCAGCTTAGCCAACGTTGCTCCGTGGTTGAGCCCCCTAAACAACAAATCAAACAGAAAGAGCATCGACCTATGAACCAGGAGGTCTCGGTTCAATTCCAGGTCAGGGCACATGCCCGGGTTGCAGGCTCAATCCCCAGTGGTGGCATGCCGGAGGCAGCCAATCAATGACTCTCTCTCATCATTGATGTTTCTGTCTCTCCATCTCCCTTCCCCTCTGAAATCAATACAAATGTATATTTTTTAAAATGGTTAAGATGGTAAATCTTACTTTATGTGATTTTTACCACAATAAAAAATAAACTGCCTATATATACGCTTAGCACCCAGGTAGGGAACATAGACCCTACTTGTCAATGGGAAAAATGGAAAAGAATCATGCAGCCATCTTTAACCTGCCACGCCCACTGCAGGACACATCATGTCTAAAGCACCTGAGGATGTAGATGGTGGGATATTATTGCCAAGGCACTGTTCAATCTCCCAGAGATAAAGGGTGTCAGAAGGCCCTGTGAGAGGTGAGTGCAGTCTGAAACAAGAGAATAGGATAAAATGACTAAGCCTATACAGCCAATGAGGGGGGAAAATGGCCTGGAATTCTTCCTATACTCATTTTTAAATTTGTTTTTTCAATTACAGTTTACATTCAGTATTTTTTTTTTATTGGTTTCAGGTGTACAGCGTAGACAATCATATACTTCACAAAGCGTTGCCCTCAATATTGCCAGTACTCACCTGACACCATACAGAGTTAATACAATATTATTGACCACATTTTCTATGCTGTACCCGTGGCTATTTTGTGCATACTAATATGTACTTCTCAATTTCTTCACCTTTTTCGCCCAGTCTCCCAATCCCTCTCCCCAATGGCAACTATCAGTCTGTTCTCTGTATCTATGAGTCTTTTTCTGTTTTGTTTGTTCATTTATATTATTCTTTAGATTACACAAATAAGTGAAATCATGTGGTTTTTGTCTTTCTCTGACTTATTTACTTCCACAACAAAGATCTTGTAAGCCATTCTGCTAAAAGTCTGATATTCCCACCAAATACTTTTTCCACTGAGACCATACCTGCCTCCCCAAGCTATCATGACCTTGGGGACTCCAGGCCCTAACTGAATAGGTCAGATAGAAACAACCAGCAGAAGCTGACCCAGGAGACCTTTCAGAGTCTGCGAACACATAGAAAATTCAACAACAAACCATTTACATAGTCAAGACAAGGTGGCCATTATAAATGCTGCTCTCATGCACAGTGGTTCAAGTGACAGCTTCAAAAGGATTTGCAAAGATCCCCATGGAATTGGAACATAGGCAAGTCAGAGCCCATGACGTGTTACAAGGACAAACCTGATTGAACAAAGATCTAAAGCATCACCAAATGACTTTTTATTCCGTCCTGCTCTGTACAAACATGGAAGAATATGACATCTTTTAAATTGCCTCCCCTGAATGATGCAATATCCATGGTGCACGGGAAATGTTAAGCTAAATTTTTTTTGGGGGGGGGGGGGGGCGGGGGCAGGGGAGCAGAATGTTTTACAAAGCGAAGATCACAGTGTAACCACACTAATGCTCCCACTAGACTCTCAAACTGCCTTTGTGTCTCATAGTCATTAGACTGGAGGAGTAATGGCAACATCCGCAGAGGAAAACCCTGCCTTTATCCTTTCACCTACTGGTTTCACTTAAAGGGCCAGTCTTTTCCAAGCCTTCAGCGGTTCTCAACCTGTGGGTCGCGACCCTTTTGGCGGTCGAACGACCCTTTCACAGGGGTCGCCTAAGACCATCCTGCATATCAGATATTTACATGACGATTCATAACAGTAGCAACATTACAGCTATGAAGTAGCAACGAAAATAATTTTATGGTTGGGTCACAACCTGAGGAACTGTATTTAAAGGGCCAGAAGGTTGAGAACCACAGCTTCAGGTGGAGAATTCCTCATTGTGCATGCCATTTAAGTAATTGTAGCGGCATTCTAATTTTGCTCCCCACAGCAAAGTGTTTTCCTGAGATTGTGTGGGGAGTGTTTGTGTTCTGATCACTGCTGGGACAAATATGCTGGTTATTTTTAGCCAGCCTTGGTCTGCAGAATTCTCGCGTACCTTGGAGCTCCTATTGCATAGTGGTGTCATGCACTAGGAAACAAAAAAACCACAGTGGTAGCAGTGTCTAAGTAACTCAACCTCAATCAGACATCCCTAGGAGGCTTTATGATGAGCAGCCTGTGTGCACCAGCAGGACTGGGACCAGGATGAGGCCAATGAGGTACCTAGACAAAGTGTTCCCCCTGATATTTCTAAGAAGGCACTCACCCTACATTTGCACAACCCTGACAGTGAGCACCTTCTTAAATCTTGTGCCCTGGAGCCTCACTGACCTCACCCAATCCAGGCCTGGTTCACTGACTTCACTCTCTTATTTTTCCATTCACTCCTCAACTTCCTGCCCAAGACTGACATGATGTGTTGGCAGTATAGTCCCAATGTTAACAATTGAACAATGAAGAGAGCTTTAAGAAGGAAGGGTTGTCCTAGCTGGTTTGGCGCTATGGATAGAGCATTGGCCTGCGGACTAAAGGGTCCCAGGTTTAATGCCGGTCAAGGTCACATGCCCGGGTTGCGGGCTCCATCCCCAGGAGTATGCAGGAGGCAGCCTATCAATAATTCTCTCTCATTGTTGATGTTTCTCTCTCTCCCTCTTCCTTGCTCTCTGAAATCAATAAAAATATTAAAAAGAAAAGAAGAAGAAGGAAAGGTTGAGGATATCCAGTTAAGATGGCAGTGTAGGTAAACTCGGTACTTGCATCCTCACACAACCACATCAAAATTACAACTAAACTACAGAACAACAATCACTCAGAATCACCTGAAATCTAACTGAATAGAAGCCCTACAACTAGGGATTTAAAGAAGAAACCGCATTGAGACTGGTAGTGTTATCAGTGGGGAGCCCTCTTTGTCCTCACCTGTTGGTGGTGGAAGTGGTCTTTTTTTTTTATTGATTAAGTTATTACATATGTGTCCTTATCCCCACATTACCCCCCATACCCCCCACTCATGCCCTCAACCCCCCTGTTGTCTGTGTCCATTGGTTAGGCCAGCGGTTCTCAACCTGGGGGTCGCGACCCCTTTGGAGGTCAAACGACCCTTTCACAGGGGTCGCCTAAGACCATCGGAAAACACATATATAATTACATATTGTTTTTGTGATTAATCACTATGCTTTAATTATGTTCATTTTGTAACAATGAAAATACATCCTGCATATCAGATATTTACGTTATGATTCATAACAGTAGCAAAATTACAATTATGAAGTAGCAATGAAAATAATTTTATGGTTGGGGGTCAGCACAACATGAGGAACTGTATTAAAGGGTCACGGCATTAGGAAGGTTGAGAACCACTGGGTTAGGCCTATATGCTTGATATAAGTCCTTTGGTTGATCTCTCCCCCTTACCCCCACCCTCCCCTACCTTCCCTCTGAGGTTTGATGGTCTGATCGATGCTTCTCTGTCTCTGGATCTGTTTTTGTTTATCAGTTTATGTTGTTCATTATATTCCATAAATGAGTGAGATCATGTGATAGGAAGTGGTCTTCTTGCAATGTCACAAGAAAAGGGATTTTCTGAGAATCACATGGGAGAATGAGGTATTAGAGAAAGCTTTATTTCTTTGGAATCAAACCCTGAATTTCCAAGGTCCCATTTCCCTTTGTCCCAGTTGGTTGGAGTATCATCCCCAATGCCAAAAGGTGGTAGGTTCAATTCTGGTCAGGGCACATACCCAGGCTGAGGGTTCAATCCCAGTGGGGGCACTTATGGGAAGCAACTGATCAATGTTTCTACCTATCTGTCTATCGATGTATCTATCTATCTATCTCTCCGTTCCTCCCTCTCTAAAATAAAATTTAACAATATACCCTCATCTGAGGATTAAAAATTTAAAAATTGAAAGAATGTAAAAGAACAAAAAATAGAACTTTATATGCAAAGATATTCATTATTGACAATAATTTTTAAAAAATGAAACTACCTACATATCTGACAATGGTGAAATAGTGAGAATGGAAGGTTGAACATGCAATGAAAAGAAATGAGAATGGAGTGGAATATTATGCAGCCATGAAAAAATTGATGCTGATGATGCATAGAGTGGAAATGTAGAAAATTGTTTTAAATATGTTAACAGTGTCATCTATACCATGATTCCAACTATATAAAATAAGTGCACACTTAGATAAGGAATGGAAGTAAAATCGTTGGGATCTCAATGTGATTGGATTGTGAATGATTTATCTTTATAATCATTTCTTTCCTCAACGTTATAATGTTGATTGTATGATAAATAAATGAAACTTGGAGGAAAAAGGAAAACACTCAAATGAGACTTTTTTTTTATGTCAGGCAATAAATAAATAAATAAATAAATAAATAAATAAATAAATCGGTGATGCTTGGGATCATTTCTCATTCTTCCTTGCTCCTTCAAAGCAGCCTGTAATCTTCACGCAGATGTAGGGAATACACATGTCTGGGCTATGGGAGGAAGAGGGAGGTGCTTGCTAGAACACGATGCTGTTTGTTTAATGAACAGAAACCTCTTCAGTCTTCTTTGATGACAAATGCATTTGAACCATTTGTTAGTGTGGTTTTTCTGTGATAAATATGCACAAAAATCTTGCTAAAAAATGACGCTCTTTTTCTTTTCTCTTTCTTTTCCCCACCACCCACTTGCAGTTCTGCTAAGCCAATATTCTCTAGAATGAGCACAAGCTAAACAAATCGAATAACAGCTTTTGTACATCAACATCAAGAAAGAAGACACTGGGGAGAGATTGGATATGGAGATGGATATGAACAAGAATGAAACACCCACTTTGTCAAATCAGATCAGAGATGGTAGTGATTTTCTAAAAGGAGATGTGATTATGGATTAAACACCAGCTCATAGGAAACTATCATTGTATAAGATCAGATACATTCACCAGAAATTACATTCATAAGAAATCATATTCAGGAAATATTTCAAGAAAGAGGAATATAAACATGCTAGAATTAACATGTTAAATATATATGTACTGAGGTTTGTAAACTGTCCTTTTTTAACCAAACTGAAAACAAAAAGCTTTAATCTTTTAACATTATATATAAAAAGGCAGTCAATCCTAAAGTATTTCTATCTCAGTAGTCAAGAGACTAATCAAGCATCATTTATTGAGGAAGCGTCTTAGAAAATGCCTCTGAATATCTTCATAGGGGCCATGACCTTTGGCTTCCCCATCTCTGCTGTTCATTTATTCCACTGTGTAATTAGGAACAATCAGTTAAGAGATGTAATGCTTCAGAGTTTTTACCGAGTCTGTGTTCAGTTTAATGTCTGTACGAGTTATTACTGAGAAAGTGTTTCTGACGTATACTATGACTCCATCAAGCTGTATATTACAGGAAGTACATCCACATCACAGGTTCCCGAGAAACATAGTAAATTTCCCACCTTTCAGGAAACAGCATCAAGGAACTCTGAAAAATGTAGAAAGCTCATTTTCACCTTCGATGCTCACATATAATATAGAGGCTGCTATCAGATAAATACTTTTTCTAATTCTTCCTAGTATATCCATAAGAATTTAACATACTTTCTAAATAGGCATATGAAATATCTCCTCCTTTTTTTCCCTATTTCTTTCCCACACATGTCATGAGAAATCCATCTCCTTTCTTTCCCTTACTGACACACTCATTTTTGTTTTAAAAACAAACAAATCATTCCATTAAACCTATTTCTAAATGATAGTAAGTGGTACTAAATAAATAATAATTTAATAGCCTTAGAAATAAATGAATATATACTTATACAGATCAAAGAAACTGGGTAGGAGTAAATTGCCTTTTTGTTTACTAACGTTGGTTTCAAAAATACTCAATTTTTTCAGTTGGTTGGCACCTGAAGGTAGTTACAATTGATCAGTTGTCTTCAACAATCTTTCCCTCCCAGGTCTCCCCCACCAGCACCCTCACCATGTAGCCTGCCAAATGCAACAACAGAAAAAATATTTAATAATGAAGTAGTCAATTGCTTGAGAAAGATCACAAGCTAAAATGTACATGCAGGGATAATCAGTGTAAGCCAAACCATATTCTGTACCTGAGCAGAAAACATGCCTTCATTTTTAGATTCAAAATTAAGATAAAATTGGCATATATGTCGCTGGAGCAGCGGTGGAGGATAATACAAGAAGTGATACAAATCACAATTGATTTCTCTCTATTAGGGCCACACCCGTATTTTTGACAAATATTTCTGGCAGTCGCCATCTTTTCACCATAAACAAGATTATGTTTCAAATGGCTAAGAGTATGTTACAAGTATGCTCAAATCAGTGAAACCCAATTCACAAAGATATGGGTTTTCTAAAGAACTAAATTTAGGGACTACTTTTTATCTGTAAAGTAGCCATTCTGGGAGTTACTTTTGTTTTAGCTATTAGCTCTCCCGGTGCATTCAAAACACCCTACTTAATAAACTTAATTACACACAACTTTTCAAGAATTTATCTTTTATTTAAAGGGAAGTACCTCTCTACTTTATCTGCAATAAAGTAAAAGGTATTGGCTCTCTCTAACCCATGTAAATTACAGATTCCATTGGGAGTTTCTCATCACTAATAGTGGTGTTTAAAAAATTGAAAGTGTTTTCTATCCACATGCAAATGTTTTGTTAAACTTTTTTTCCCATAAAACCTAAGTGTAATTTAGCATACATACCACAGTGCTCTGAAAATCAGTCAGTGATGATGTACCATTTGTACATAGGTAATACACGTGTAAATCACTAAATGTTACGTATAAGAAGTATGTTTTTATCTTTTTTTAAAAAATAAAGTGACTCCCTTTCTCATTCTGTTCCATTGTATTGCGTCCAAAAGTTGTGTGTAATTTTTTAAGGTCCAGGAAATGTAAAGAAATTTGTTGGAATACCTGAATTTCTGTAAAAAAAAAATAAAAATAAGATTTTGTTATTTTAAACATTGCTTGGCTGCATGGCACACATTCAGTGCATTCAGTGTCTGTCTTTGTCCAGTAACCCAGGGTCAGGTGATGATTTTTTTACTGAATTTTTCATTTATTTCTTATTTTTCTTTTTCTTTTCAATTACAATATTATATTTGTTTCAGGTGTACAATCCCCTGATTAGACGGTTATATAACTTACAAAGTGGTCACCCACAGGTGATGAATTGACTGAAATAGGTGTCTTCAAAAAATCTTGTCAGATTCCATAATATGTGCTACCAACAGACATTTATTAGATATAGAGGACCCTTAGAAGACATGATTAGCATCTCCAAAGCCTCTTCTAACCAAATATAGACAGACATGCCTCAAGCTAAATCTTCATATACTCATTGGAATAAAATTGGTAAGTAAAAAGTCAGGCTATCCAAGTAAAGCTTGACCTGAAATATTGAATTAATTGCTCGATCTTTACTTTGCACATTGAAAGCAGTCACCTGTTCCTCAGACATGAGCAACCCTTTGTCAACAGTTCATCCTGAGTATGTGTTGTTGGGTGGGTTCCAATGCCAGATCTTTCATTTACTATACGACTCTGAACAACTCTAAATCTCAGTGTCCTTGTCTATAAAATGGACATAAATAATAATACCTGGCCCCATAGTGGTGTTTTGAGGATATAAATTATAGTGGTGGTGTTGTGCTTGACAGGTAGGAGATATTCAATGACTGTTCATTCCTTCCCCTCCTACCATATGCAAGGCATTGAAGCCAGAAAAGAAGAAGGAAAAAAAAAACAAAACATAAAACACAGCCTCTGCTCTCAAAATGCTGACGATAATTAGAGTGACATTTATGATCAGGGATTAAAAATTTAAATGCCTACGGGGCCAGGTTGGTAAATAACAACAAAGCGAAGCAGGCTGGGTTGGGGACATAATAGGAAGTAGCGGGCACTGGAGAACCTAGGTCCTGTCTAAAGAACTAAGTAATCCATGTTCAGTTGTAGTCACTCAACAAACAAGTATTGAGTCCCTACTGTGTGCCAGGGACTGTTCTAAACCCTGAGAAGACAGTGGTAAACCAGATAAGCAAGGTCCCTTGAACCTAAACAAGGCCTTGGGTTCTAGTAGGAAAAGAGACAATGAACAGGAAAGTGTCAGCTAATACGCACTAGGTACCTTGGACAGAATTAAAATGGTGATAATGGAAAAAAACGGGAAGGCTAATTCACGGAAAGCTGCTATGAAAAGGTGGCACTTAAATGAGCATGAGAAGAATGAACCAGCCAGGTGAAGAAGTGGGGAAGATCATGCCACACACGAGCACCAGTGTAAAGGCTCTTGAGGAGCAGCCAGACACAGAGGCAGGTGATGTGAACAGCTCTGCGCTTTGGAGGCCAAGATGGTTGGTACATTTTTTAAGTGTGAGAAAAAGCCATTTGAGAGCCTTAAGAGAAGAGCCATGCAAATTATTTTACATTTTTAAAAGATTACTCTTGGCTTCTGCTTGTAGCCATATGAACTAGATATTCCAAAAAGCCTTCCTTATACAATACTACTAGGTCTTGGATAATTACAGTGAGCTTGTTTTTTTAATACACGGCTTAGCTTGCAGCAAAATCAGAGAAATCCCAATGGGCGTAAAATAAGAAAAAGAAGAGTAAAGTGGAAACTGAGTGTGAAGTGTAAGCAAATGCAAACACTAGGCGTGCCTGAAGGCATTCCCATACAGAGTCGGGAATGGGAAGCAGCCTTGGGCCATTGGAACTGGATGAGCTAAATTTGAGAATCCCACCCTAAACCTGGACACTTGAAGAGAGCCATAACCTCAGACAAGGGTGGCCCAGGAAAAATATTCATGCTAGCAACAAAAGAAGTGTAGCAAGAATTCTTATCTCCATACTGGCTCTAGATGGAGGGGGGGAAAAATAAAGAAAAAGAGGAATAGTCACTCCTGAAATTTTTTTTTTAAATATATTTTATTGATTTTTTACAGAGAGGAAGGGAGAGAGATAGAGAGTCAGAAACATCAATGAGAGAGAAACATCGATCAGCCGCCTCCTGCACATCCCCCACTGGGGATGTGCCTGCAACCCAGGTACATGCCCTTGACCGGAATCGAACCTGGGACCCTTCAGTCCGCAGGCCGACGCTCTATCCACTGAGCCAAACCGGTTTTGGCAGCGCTTCACTCCTGAAATTTTTAACCCATGGATTTGGTTCCCTAAATTCTAGAATTCAATCTTACATGCTCCATAGATATTACATATTTTTTTTAAAAAAAATTAAAGAGCCTGCTAGAGCCCAGTAGTTGGCAGCACAAACACACATCTTGTCAGGGGGAAGCAACATAGATCTCGCCAAATAAGGTCAACAAAGTCTGAGCCTCTTCTGTTTCTGAACATCTTATGAGCAGAAACACTGACTTCCTCTACTCCCGGCTGTTTTCAAGACTCTTTAGGTAGCAAGCAGCCTGGGACAGGAGAAACAAGCTCTCCCTCCAGAGCAAAGAGTAGGTTTGTTCACTGTTCTGTAACAAAGATAACGTGTCCCTCTCGGGCAAAGATCAGACTGGCTCATTGCTATTATAAAAGATTCAGGGTCCCTTAGCTCAGTGTTCCTCTCCCATAATGCAACCCAGTGCAACGCAAGTGCGAGGCAGCCCTCTTCTCGTAGGGTCTCTGAGAATGTGGCAAGGGAACCAACAGCAGCTTGCTGCTCGCTGTGCTGGCCTGGGGGTCTTGTGTTCTGCCAGCATCCATAGACTGGCAGGCTAGCTTCTTAGTTTGCAAGTAGGATAAACTATCAGACTCTTCACAGTTCTTCATGGTTATCTACTTGGGGGAAAAAATAAAATTAAATATCTACCTCACATGGTACACAAAAACCTACTCCAAATGAATTAAAGACTTAACTGTGAAAGGCAGAATTTTAAATTGTAAAAGAAAATATAATCTCAGAAAAGGAAAGGACTTATTGAGCAAAACAATATCATAAAGGAAATAATTGATCAATTCAACTAGATTCAAATAAAAAATTTATGTTCATCCAAAATATTCTATAAAACAAAAACTAAAAGCCACAAATTGGGAGAAGGTATATGCTAAATAGGTTACTGGTAAAGGATAACAATACAAAGTAATATAATAAACTCTTAAAAATCAATTTCTTAAGAGCCAAAAAAAGGAAAAATTGACTGAAAGTTATTTACAGAATTTACCAGAAAAGGAAACACAAATGACAAACATGAAAAGATACTCAACTTCATTAGTAATCAAAAAATGTCAGTTTATTGCACAATGATAATATTACCCATTGTACTAGTATGAATATAAGTCTAAAAATATTAAGCATTGGTATGGTTGTGCAGAAATAGAATTTCTTAATACTATCGGTAAGAATAAAAATTAGTATGATCTCTTTGAAAAACAATTTGGCATTATCTTGTAAAATTGAACATTAGCAACACTAAATTCATCAATTCTATTCCTAAGGATATAGGCTGGAGAAACTCTTGCAAAACACATGCATGAAAATGGAAAACACAAATATCAACAGAGAATAGATAAATAAATAATAGATTATGCACAATTTATTTTTAGTTAATTTAATACTACTATAAGCATGGAAATGAATAAACCTAATTTACAAACACCAACATAAATGATTATATATATAACATTGGGGGAGGGGGAGAGTTGCAGCAGATTCACTATTGCTTCATTTGTAAATCTCAAAAGCAAGCAAAACTAAACTATCTAATGTTTAGTGATAAATACCTATGTGGTAATACTATAAAGATGGAAGCAAAAGGTATGACTTGGGGTGGTGAACACACAATACAATACACAGATGATGTATTATAGAATTGTACACCTGAAACATATATAATCTTATTAACCAATGTAACTCCAATAAATTTAACTTTTTAAAAAGATAGGAGAAAAGGAATTATAAAAACAAATCTCAAGATTGTGGCTACTTCTAGGGAGTGGGGAGGGATTGTAACAAGGAAAAGTGTACAGGCAACTTCAATAGTTCCAGATCTTTGTTGAGTGGAGGGTTCATAGGTTCATTTGTTTCATGCTTCCTAAATGCTACATATATATACATACATACTAGAGGCCCGGTACACAAAATTTGTGCACTCGGGGTGGGGGGGTCCCTCAGCCCAGCCTGTGACCTCTTGCAGTCCTAGGGCCCCGCGATTGATCGCCCGTAGAGGGAGGCCCCGCCCACCCACTGCAGCCCACTGGTTGGTGCCTGGGCCTTCTCTTTGGGGCAATCGTGGAGCCCCCTGATTGATTGCCCTGCTGGCCAGTGGCCTGGGCCTCCCTCTGTGGGGTGATCGTGGGGCCATGGCGGGGACACCTGCCTTGGCTGGCCTGGCGCCAGTGGGTGTCATAGCGTGGTCATCTGGATGGTCGTTCCGCTATTCAGCCATTCAGTCAATTTGCATATTACTCTTTTATTATTATAGATATATATAATATTGTCCAATGAAATAAGTTAAAATTAACTTGCTATTTTAAAAGAGAATGGACTATTATGAGAAAAGCAGGGAGATTGGGGGAAGGCTACTGTAGTAGTCAAGGTGAGAGGAGATGGTGGCTTAAACTAGAATAGTCAGCGTGGAGATGGAAAGAGGTGAGTAAATTTGGGAGACTGTTGACATGGCTGGTGTGGCATACTCTCAAAAAGTCACTAAATATCATGTCAGAACAGGCTACAGGACAGGAGAGTGAGCACAGGAACCCTTGGGAAGGCTGGAATGCATAGAAAGCTGGGTAAGATCCACTTAAAATGGTCACAGAGAGGAAGGCAAGTCTCAAATGGACTTTCTCAAAGCCAAGATTTGGGGAGTGGGAAGCAAAAATTTTTGGCTAACGCATGTGGCTACATAGCCTACATAGCTTCTCCAATCTAGCATTGGTCCGCACTAATACCTTTTATTACTATTATTATTATCATTATTATTATTATTATTATTATTATTATTATTATTGATTTCAGAGAGGAAGGAAGAGGGAGAGAGAGGGATAGAAACATCAATGATGAGAGAGAATCACTGATCAGCTGCCTCCAGCACACAACCCCAGGCACGTGCCCTTGACCAGAATTGAACCCAGGACCCTTTAGTTCGAAGGCCAAGGTTCTATCCACTGAGTCAAACAAGCTAGAGCACTAATACCTTTTAAAAAATATATTTTTATTGATTCAGAGTGAATGGAAGAGGGAGAGAGAGATAGAAACATCAATGATGAGGAAGAATAATTGATCGGCTGCCTCCTACATGCCCCACACTAGGGATTGAGCCCACAACACAAGCATGTGCCCCGACTGGGAATTGAGCGATGACCCCCTGTTTCATGGGTCCATGCCTCACCCATGAACCACTCTGGTAGGGCAGCACTAACACCTTTTGACGGCTATGTGACCTCTCACTGATGTTATTTAGATAGGAGACCAGGCTGGTGTTGCTCAGTGGCTAAAGGCTTTTAATTCCAGCTCCTTTAAGTTTGGACTTATTTCTGCAGACAATGGGAAATCACTGAAAGGTTTTGAACAAGGGAGACTTTTCCAGTTGGACACGAAGAGGTGAAGACTGACTGGGTGCAGAGCAAGAGAGAGAAAACAACAATGATGCTCAGTTCTCAGTCTACATTATTAGAGGTGGGCGAGGTAACAATGGGGTTAGGTGGGCAGACATGATAAAATAACCAATATTTGGATAGCAACATATAGCTTACAAGTGCTTTCACATCCATTATTTCATTTGCACTCTGAGGTATTATTATGCCCATTTAACAAATAAGCAACCTGAGGCTCCGAGAGGCTAAATGATTTGCTCATAAGGTGGCAGAGGATTGTCTTAGCCATAGATGTCCTCACTCCATACTTTGACAATGGCTTTCAGATGCACTTGGGTTCTTGGTGGTCTGTGGGCAGGAGTCAGCCTGTGTTTGCCTTTCAAAAGTCAAGTTCTAAAACGTCATTTTCTTGAAGGGATTAGCTGGATTCCATTTCTTTGATCCTGGCTGGTTTCCAATGATCTTTCTAGAAGAGACTAATAATTTGCATATGATAGCTAGAGTAAAAGAAAGGAAGAATCTATTTCTAAGTCAGTTTTCTATTTTGAGAACACTTGGCATCCAGGTACACATGCACAGCCTTCTCTAAAATAAGACATTAATTCTCTCCCCTGGGCAGGATACCGGCTAGAATCAGTGGTCGGCAAATTCATTAGTCAACAGAGCCTAATATCACAGTACAACGATTGAAATTTCTTTTGAGAGCCAAATTTTTTGAACTTAAACTATATAGGTAGGTACATTGTTATTAACTTAATTAGGGTACTCCTAAGGCTTAGGAAGAGCCACTCTCAAGGGGCCGAAGAGCCGCATGTGGCTCGCGAGCCACAATTTGCCGACCACGGATTAAATCATTGAAATTCATCCTGTGAGAGTCAAATCTTGGTGAACTGAGATGAGGAAATGCATTTCCCTCACCTCTGACGGCCTGCCACTCACTCTCCCAAAGAAAAAGCTGGGAATTCCCTTCTGATGGGGGAAATCTATTTCATTATCTCAACCTTAAGTTCATAGGCCCAGGGTCTCAGTAGTCAAACCAACCTGTGGGTCAATCCCAGCTCCCCAAATCACTTAAATACTGACTTTTCCTCTGACATTAACTGAAAGAAAATTCCCCAAGGACTAAATTGACAGCTGTATTTGCAATTATGGACTAAAGGCTGAGTCTTAGCCAAACCAAGATAATGAACTGAAAGAATCCTGGAAGTAAGAGGGTGTGATGTTATCTTGCTGATACAGCTTCCCAAGTTTAAACATTTACTTACATCTTTGGCTTCCTCCTAAGGTGGAATTTCTAAAACTTTTGAAGAAGCTTTTTTTATTAAAAAAACAAACAAACAAAACAACAACAACAACAACAACAACAACAAAAACCCTTATACTTTTCAGGTCTTTTGACCTTGAAAAACTTGTGAATTCTCTTCTAGGTGATTGAAAACCATTTTGAGTTAAATAACAGTGGCCCTGGTCACGTGATGAAGTGATGAAAATGACAAAGGTGCTTTCCTAGAGCATAATTTACTACAAATTTTCTCCCCCTATTCAAAAGTAAAGCCTTCCTATGAAACCTTTGTAAGCTAAAATGGCATAAAACAAAGCAGTTACCTTAGGACACATCTTGCTAACAATGCACAAAATAAACCAAGATAAAGTACACATGTTGGCACTGGCCAGGTGGCTCAGTTGGTTAGAGAGTCCTCCCAATACGCCAAGGTTTTGGGTTCGATCCCCGGTCAGGGCACATACATGAATCAATCAATGATGCATAAATAACAAATTGATCTCTCTCTCTCTCTCTCTCTCTCTCTCTCTTTCTCTCTCTCGCTCTCAAATCAATAAATACATTTAAAAAAATTTTAAGCACAGAGCCTCACAGATACAGTTCAAAGCTATGGGTCCTGAGTGTAGTCCCTGGGAAGCAGCTTGGCTGGGCTACTGCTGCTGCTCTGGATGGGCACTGTCTCTGTGAGGACTCGCTGCAAAACAAATGCTGAGCCCTATTTTCCCTTTTCACCTTTTTTTGTTAAAGCAAAAATCCTCTTCGGGTTTCTTTATTAGCGAAAACAGGTACTAATGTAGGTCTTCTGTAAAATCAAAGTGGCCTAATGCAAACTTTGGAAAAGTAGGAGATACCTGCATACAAATTTAGAAAGGGTTTTAAAACTTTATTTATACTGCCATCTAGTGGTACATTTTATTGCAAATTTCAGCAACCTACAATTTCTGTAGGTCCACAAGGTTATCCTTAAAAACACTGTAGCCCTGGCCAGTGTGGCTCAGTTGGTTGAGTATTGTCCCATGCACCACAAAGTCACCAGTTCGATTCCCAGCCAGGGTATATGCTCAGGTTTTGGGTTTGATCCTCAGTAGGGGGCATGCAGGAGGTAGCCAAACGATGTTTTTTCTCTCTCTCCCTCTCCCTTCCTCTCTCTCTAAAATCAATAAAAACAATTTTAAAAATTGTAGAATGTGGTGCTCTCCCTCCAGGGAGCATGTCCTGTACCATTCCCTTCTCCCTTTCCTTCCCCTACAGCAGCGGTTCTCAACCTGTGGGTCGCGACCCCTTTGGCGGTTGAACAACCCTTTCACAGGGGTCGCCTAAGACCATCCTGCATATCAGATATTTACATTACGATTCATAACAGTAGCAACATTACAGTTATGAAGTAGCAACGAAAATAATTTTATGGTTGGGTCACACATGAGGAACTGTATTTAAAGGGCCAGAAGGTTGAGAACCACTGCCCTACAGGTATATATCCCCTAACCTTTAAGGGATCCCATGAGACTTGCATCCAGGGGAGAACTGGGCAGTGGCAGGTTGTCCCGGGGTAACCCCCTGAACTTGTCTCCAAGTTTCCCTTTTCTCTGGCTTTCCAGTGAGCCAAAGCAGCCCAGCCTAGGGTCTCCTGTTGCTTCTCCTATGCCCTTCAGTTAGGGATGATGAAAAAGTGCTGGATATGAAATAGTGCTGATGATTGCACAACAGTGTGAAATACTTAATGCCACTGAATCATACACTTAAAATGGTAAAGTGTGTACGTTATATGTACCTTTCCACAATAAAAGAAGACAGGTTGGGCCTGAGCCCTGGCCACGCATTCCCCTTCCCTACTCTCTACCTTCATTACTTACAAACGCTGGCTGAGCAGCCCTGGGCACCCCGGGGACAGGATCCTATGCAGGTTGCACAAGGACTTAAAAGAGGCCCCACAAAAATAAATAAATAAATAAATAAATAAATAAATAAATAAATAAATAAATATAAAAGAGTCCCCACAGCCTCTGAGTCCCCCACCGCTATAAACACACACACACACACTCACACACAGGCACCTTTTTGTGTTACCTTCTGACATTTGGAGGGAGGCCAAAGACAATCCTGGAACGATACCAGGGCTTGCGTGACGATGGCCCTTTAACTCCAGCGTAGGCCCTTCTTTTCTTCTGTGGCCATCTGGGCCTGGTAAGTCAAGGTTATGGTGTAAAAGAAGGGAACTGTCAGAAAAGAGCACATGATTCCAATTTTCATTTGTGGGTGGAACAACTTCGATGCCTCTTGATTAACACTAAGATGCAGCTGAAATGAACCAGTGAAGCAGAAGATAAGCCAGATCCAGAAACAGCTTGTGGCTCTAACTCCCAGCAAGGACTAGAAATCCATAAGACACTCAGCAGTTTGAGAACTAAAAATCTGCTCTTATACACTTTATACTCAGAATAAGTCATCTTACCTGTAAAAGGAGGCAGAGAAAAACAAAATCAAAAAGTCCCTTCCCTGCTCTGGCTGGTGTGGCTCAGTTGCATGGGCATCATCCCACACGAAGAGGTTGCTGGTTCAATTCCCGGTCAGAGCACATGCCCGGTTGCAGGCTCAATCCCCAGTAGGGGGTGTCAGGAGGCAGCCAATCAATGATTCTCTCTCCTCATTGATGTTTTTATCTCTCTCTCCCTCTCCCTTTCTCTCTGAAATCAATAAAATCATTTTTTAAAGGCAATATCATAGCCAAAACCGGTTTGGCTCAGTGGATAGAGCATTGGCCTGCGGACTGAAAGGTCCCAGGTTCGATTCCGGTCAAGGACATGTACCTTGGTGGCGGGCACATCCCCAGTGGGGGTGTGCAGGAGGCAGCTGATCGATGTTTCTCTCTCATCAATGTTTCTAACTCTCTATCTCTCTCCCTTCCTCTCTGTAAAAAATCAATAAAATATATTTAAAAAAATAAAGTCAATATCATGAAAAATTAAAGTAGGGGGGAGTTTTTAAAATTAAAAATATGCTGAAGCGACATAGCCATTTTAAATAATGAATCTTAGTGAAGGAAACCATTGTGGTAATAGTCTAAGAAATTTGAACATGGAGCGATTATTGTTAGGTATGATAATGGTATTATGTCTAAGTTTTAAAAAGGTCCTTTTGTTTATTCATTTATTTTTGAAGATGTATCCTGAAGTATTTCGAGGTAACTTTGAAATGGTACTAAACACACACACACACACACACACACACACACACGTAAATGAATGGCATTTGACAAAGTGCTAACCGGTATTGAACTTAGGTGAGGGATAGATGGGTTGGTATATATTCTACCACATGTTTGAATATTTTCACAATAAGAAGTGAGAAAAGGCCGAAACCGGTTTGGCTCAGTGGATAGAGCGTCGGCCTGCGGACAGCTGATCGATGTTTCTAACTCTCTATCCCTCTCTCTTCCTCTCTGTAAAAAATCAATAAAATATATTAAAAAAAAAAGAAGAAGAAGAAGAAGAAGTGAGAAAAGGAAGACACCAGGAAATCTCAGAGGAGCGTGTACCCTACATGTGCCAGAGAGAAAAGCCTGCAGACAACACTGAGCACACAGGCTGGGAGGAAGGAGCTTGTTATGGACATGGACTGAATTATGTGTGCCCCAAAATTCATATGATGAAGTCTTAAACACCCCCCCCCCCGAACCTCACAATTTAACCGTATTTGGAGATGAGGTCTAAAATGAGGTCATTAGGATGGGCCCTAATCCAATCTGACTGGTATCCTTATAAGAAGAGGAATTTGGACACAGACACACACGGGGAAGATATGAAGACACAGGGATAGGACAGCCATTTGTAAGCTAAAAAGAGAGGCCCTCAGAAGGAACCAACGCCGCTAACAATTTGATCTCGAACTTCTAGTCTCCAGAATAAACTGAGAAAATTAATTTCTGTGGCTCATACCACCCAGTCTGCAGTACTTTGTTAAGGCAGCCTTAGCAAACTAATACGGAACTCACTGATTTGCCACCAAGCCCAGGGGTCTTTTCCCATATCCCCACCCTAGCCCTGTGCCCCTGACACTGCAATCTGGGAACTACAGAATCCACACTGGGCAGAGCATGACCGTGAGGCCCCATCAACCAGCAAACAGAGCTTTGACTCATCAGGAAGCCACTGTCCTGGGCAGGCTGTTGGCGCACACACCGCCAGCTCCCAGAGACAACGCATCCAAACATCTGCAATCCAGGTCTGACACCTGCTGGTCCCTTACCTTTCCTGAGTGCTTTCTGGTTTTCCTCTTAAAAAGTCAGAAGGGGTGTGTGCATGTGCACACTCGTGTATACATGTGTATGTGTATGTGTATGTGCATGCGTTGGGGAAGATAAAATCTAGCCGTAAAAGCCCTCTAGCTAACACTCATTTATACTAATAAGAATTCATATTTAACACTTAACATTGCAATTTATATTCAGCTGGTGTGCTGCCTTACTTGACTGTTAAATATTTAAGTAACTTCATCCTTGTTGGTACATAGCATTACCCTTCTTGCCACCCAGCCCTCTCTGGAAACTCCATCGTCCAGCAGCTAACAAGTGAATGCCTGACACCCAAAGGTGCTCCAGAACGAGCCCCAGCACAGGCTGCCCTCAGCTCTGGTAGGAAGGATGCTGTCCCTGCCCATACTAGTTGCTACATGCTTGCTAAGTATGTTCCCAGCACCATCCTCTAAATTCTTTCTATTATTTCACAACTCCAAAGCATATACAATGAGTATGTCCTGTTACATCGGAAGAAACTGAAGCTCAGAGAAATTACTAGTAAGTAATTAGCTCAAGGTCCGGGGCAGAGTTTGTAACCACTGCTCCATATTTCCTGGCTGTGCCCCTGGATGAGGTATGTCAGAATGCTTTAATCCTTAGCAGAGGTGAAAGCAGAGGAGCCAAGAATAAGGCAGAGGCTGCAGCCCTGGTTCTGGGAAGCCTGGGTGTTCCCAGGGCTCCCTTTTCCCATTTCCCCGTGTGAAGACACTGCTCACAAAGCAGTCCTGCAGCCAAGCAGCTTTCTAAGGCTGCACGATGGTTCTGGACTCTCCTCACTGTGGCAACTGCCTCAAGAGGCCGCTCACCGGCAGCCATGACACCCCTTGGAGGGCGATGCAGGGCTGAACAGGTGCATCTGACCCATTTTAACTCTTCCAAGTAGTGGCAAAAGTCGGCATAGCTGTCTGCGGAACACTTGGATGGACATTCTTTTGGCCCTGAGAGTTTTGCTGCAGGAATATTGCACTCAAGTTCTGAACAATGCCCTGCCCACTTACTGGACCCCAGTGTGGTGCGACTGACCAGCAAACTGACTGGCAACACAAGGAGGCCCACCTTCATCACCCTTCCCTGCCCCCTGATTTCCTGGTGAGCTTCTACTTTGTTTTTGACACTTAACCCCTGTGTGCCCGAAAGACTCTATACCCCTAAAAACCAGCCCTGCCAACCAGCTGGCCTGGGTACAATAGCAGCTGGAAAGCAAAGTCATGGAATTGGAACCAGAAAAAAATCTTTTCATGAGAGGAGCAGCTGGCAGCTGGAAAACAGAAGGAGGAAAAAAAGGAAGGCCAATTTCTACCTCCTACAGGATTCCATTAACTGGGGATTTCAGAGCAAGAGCTACTCAACCTGCTTAAGGTCCCCGCCCTCCCCTAATGAAGGCAGTGATGCTTATCACAGCCCCATCCTCCCCAGCAGGGCTCAGAAGAGCAGTCCCGCTGACAGGAGCTTTGTGGTGGAAAGCAGTGAAGAGAGGGGTGGGGAGGACCGCAGCTGACTTTGGCAGTCATCTAATGCCACTCTCCAATTAACACCAAAGTAGTATTTCTGAGGGCCTATGTTATTGTTAAATAATTTTATTCACTTGTTATTTTTTGTCTTCAAAAATTTTTTTTCAGTTACTGTTGACATTCAATATTCTATTGGTTTGGTGTCTTTTTCATAATAGCCATTGTAAGAGGCTTGAGGTGATATCTCATTGTGGTTTTGATTTGCATTTCCCTAAATAGTATATGGTCATGGATGGAAACTAGACTTTTAGTGGTGAGTGTGCTATAGTGTATATAGACATCAAATTATAATGTCGTATAGCTGAAACTTGTATAACGTTATTCACCGATGTCACCCAATTTTAAAAAATCCAAAAAAATACTTATTAAATTTAAATTTTCACAAGTAATGTATTTTTATTGCAAAAAAATAAAAAGAAGAGAGAAAAGTTACCCATAATACAACTAGGACATAACACTTTCAACCTTTAATATATATATATGATTTTCAAACACACAAAAAAACAACTAGATATCAACAATAGATCACAAACATCTGTCCACCTCAATAGAGCCACTTCTACCCCTGCCTTTTGATAGTTGTAGTGTGTTTCAGTGTATGGATAAAAGATAATGGTTTAAGCCAATGCCCCAGTGTTGTGCATTTGGATTGTTTCTGGTGGAATTTAAATTATTTTCTGAAGTGGCAGATGATGAGACCAGAGGAGGTGATATCACAGCCTTCTATGACTCACCATCCCACTCCATTCTGACTCTCTGCATTTCTACATTGTGTTCCCTCACATCAGACCTCAGGACATTTCCAGATGTTTTCCTGTTTGAGCCCTGTCCAGAAACATGTGCTGGAGGGACCAAAGCATCATCTCTTACTCAGACTGCCTCCTCTGAGCCCTCGGAGATAACAGATCACAAAGAAGATAGCTTTAGCTAAATGTTGTTTCTGGCATATTGTGCTTTATTGGTGATGGTCACTTCCCAATTATGCTGGTGAAATCACCTCGCCCACATCAGAGTTTCTGCCTGATTAGACAACAGGCTCTGGAACTGGCTAGCAGAGGGTTCCAAAGCTCCTGCAGTGAGAGAGGCCTGGGACAGGATAGGGAGGAAGAGTTGCCAAGCAGGGAACAGAGCACTCACACCGAGGAGATGAGAGGCTTTCATAGGAGATAAAAGTTGTATCTTATGCATGTCAGAGTGAGAGAACCAAGGACTACATACAGGTATCTATTTTGACCCAAAAGGAGGGATGCTGTTGTCACAGGTGTCTGGGGGCGTAAATCTCAGCTTTGTCTAAGATGACATTTTCAGAAATATATTTTACAGCATTGCAATCGCCTCACTTTTGCTCGTCTCCATGACACTGCTTTAAGGTCTCTCACTTTTCTCATTTCTTCACTGTGACATCAAGAACACCCCTGAAACAACCATGTGCCTTAAATGATCAAGATACAGCTTCTAAGGAAAAAAGAAATGAGGTAGGAATCAGGGGAGGCCACGCCTGCTCTTGGCCATCAGAGGGAGGCGGGAGGAAGGGGAGGACCCAGCCTCTCCTCTCTGCAGGGAGTGCCAGGACTGCACAGCCACACCCTGCACTTCCCTGTTCCCTTCTTTTAATAGCACCCGCCCTCCCAACTGCCCAGACTTGAAAACCTGAAACCAGTTTGTCTTCTGTTCCTCTCCTTTCACACCTAACTGTTATCAGTTCTGTGGGCTTTCTTCCCAAATACTTTCCCACTCCCCCTTCCTTTCTATTTCAATAGCAGCTGCCCTAACTCAGGTCTTTCCCTCACCTTTGAACAACTACCAAAGCCTCCTATGTGTCTTGTCTTCCCCACTCACCTCCTTAACTCCGCCCAGCCCATTCTTACCAACAAAATTAGTATCCCTAATGATTTGCTTATGTTGTTCTCCTGCTAGAAAATTCTCAATGTGTCCCCATGGCCTGGTGGGGAAAGCCCATCACAATTAGGCTTTTTCCTGCTTGCCCACCTTTTTCTCATTCTCCTGCCTCCAGCCATCTCCAAATCTCCCAACTAGCCAAGCGACCTAGTCTTCCCTGGAATGCATGCTCACCTTTCCCTTACCCTAACCCTGACCCCAACGCCGGGAAATGCCTAGCCTTTCTCATCTTTACCTCTGGGATCAGAAGGACCATTCAAAGCTAATCTGCATGAATCTTTCACTTAATCTCTCAACCACAAGAAAGCATTCCCTCTTCTATGGCTTTATTATTTGTGCCTTTCAGGCCCAGTATTTATTATCTGGTTAATGTTTTATTTCTCCTGTTGGATTACATTTCCTGAAAGGTGGAGGCTGACTTTTGCTGGTCATTGTATTGCCTGCAGCCCCAGGAAATTCTGAGTTTATGTGAGCCGGCTTGGTAATCACCGGTAATTACGCTGGCAGCTCCATCGGATACACTGTACACTTGAAGATGTGGTCACTGGCCCTGGAAGGCTGAGTCTCAACCACCTCCTGGATTACCAGGCATGAGAGCAAATGCCTAAAACCTGCCAAGGGAGCTTAGGCTGTGATGGGTTGAATTGTGTCCCACCAAAATTCACACACTTGAGTCCTAACCCCCTGTTCCTCAGCATGTGACCTTATTTGAACACTAGAGGCCTGGTGCATGACATCTGTGCACTGGGGGGGAAGAAGGGGGTCCTCTCAGCCTGGCCTGTGCCCTTTCGCAGTCCGGGAGCTCTTGAGGGATGTCCGACTGACGGCTTAGGCCCAGTCAGACATCCTTAGCGCTGCTGTGGAGGCGGGCTGCTGTGCTTGCCAGCTGTCAGCCCAGCTTGTGGCTGAGCGGCATTCCCCCTGTGGGAGCGCACTGACCACCAGGGGGCAGCTCCTGCATTGAGCGTCTGCCCCCTGGTGGTCAGTATGCATCATAGCGACCAGTCATTCCACTGTTTGGTCAATTTGCATATTACCCTTTTATTATATAGGATACGGTCTTTAACAAGGTAATCAAGTTAAATGAGGTCATTAATCCAACTTGCCTGAAGTCCTTATAGAAAGGGACTTGTGGGTCCAGAGACAGAAATACAAAGTGAAAACAATGCGCAGACACAGAAGGTACATGCTTTACAAGCCAAGGAACTCCAGATGCTACCAGAAGCTAAGAGAAAGGCCTGGAATAGATCTTTCCCTCACAGCTCTTAGAAGAAATCAACTCTGCTCACACCTGGATTTCTGACTTCCAGCCCCCGACTGTGAGACATTACATTTCTGTTGTTCTAAGCCATGCAGTTGGTGGTGCTTTGTTAGGGCAGCCCAACAATATAGCTGGGTTCCTGAGAAACATGGGAGGGCAAAGCCAAGTCTTGGAGAAGCTCTGGGCAGGGAAGCAGCATAGCCTGGCAGCAATTAGCCTGAGCCAGCAGCTGAGCAGAAATGGCTGGTTAGCCCTCCTGACATAGCTTTTTGAAGAGAGTGTTTTGCTTCTGCATTTGGGCAGGGGAGACTGGCAGTAGGGATGGGGGTGGAGTATGGGTCAGGGGTGGGGAGGAACAGGCAATTCCCACTGAAGGGCAGACCCTCCTTCCAGGCTCCAGATGCTCCCAAACTCTTGAAATTTTTTAAAAAAAGGGGGGGGGGTGAAACCTCATAAGCACTTTAGAGACTCCTTGCTGGGGTCCTGGAGACTCCTCCCTAATTACCACCTTCCACTGTGGCTCCTGGAGCCTCCCTCCTCCTCAGCGGGGGAGCCAGGATGTGGCAATGCCTTTCCTCCTGACTCAGAGAGGTGTTTTCTGAACCTTCCTTACCCAAAATATGTCCTCCCACCTCTGGGGAGCCCCAACAGACATGCTAATTACATTAAGATTGAGTCCATATAATTAGGTTGGCGAAGTATAAGGGCTCACCATTAGCAGACAGAAAAACTAAGGCATGAGGAGCGTCACATTAAGGCTGGCTGCTGGTGGGAAGCAAGCCAGAGTGTCTGCCTCCTTAGAGTCAGCCCCATAACCTCCTGTGGTGAAGGCAGTAGGCAGGGAAAAACAAGAGGAAAGCATGAGGGTGTGAACGAGCAATGAGCTCAGAAGGAGCCACCTGCCTGGGACCCGGGGCCATGGAACAACCACCACTGTAGTAGGGAACCCTCCTGCCCGGGGCCTGTGCCTGAGGACTCTAAACCTACACCGGACAGCAGCCACTGGCCACTGGGGTTACTGGACACCTGAAAGGTGCTAATCCAAACTGAGATAGGTAGTAAATGCAAAATACACACAGGGCTGCGAAGACTTAGTATGGAAAAAAGAATATAAAATATCTCATTAACATTTTTAAAATATGAAAACTATTTTAAAATATGGCTTATATAGTAAATGGATATCCTTTGTATACATTGTGTGGAATAGATTATATTACTAAAGTTAATTTCACGTCTTTCTTTTATTGTTCTTAATAGGGTGACTGGGTTCAATTACACATGAGTCTCCCGTGTATATTTCTCTTGGCTAGCACTGCTCTCGGAACTGCTCTGAACACGCATCAGACCCAATCCTTAGCACAACGCTTTGGGTGCTGCTATTCTCATTTCAGCTCAGGGAATGAGGAACCGATGTCATGGTCAAGGTCCTAACTTTTCCATTTACTGACTGTTCTACGGAAGTTATGTCATCTCTCAGGATTCAATTTCCTCATCTGGAAAATGGTAATAAGAGTGTTGTCATGAAAAACAAATAGACTGATGTGTTTAAAAGCCCTGAATCAATGTTCCTATGTTGATCACTTATAAAGAGAGTGAGAGGGCTCGGGATCCAGACACATCCCTCTCCTCCCCTTTCTTGTCATTTCCCGGGCTGCTGCATCAATGATTGGCTCTCGAACCGCCTCCCCTGGGAAGCACATCCGAGACAGCACCTGTGGTTTTGCTCTCCCAGGGAGGCTACCCCCTGGGGTCACAGCCCCTTTCTCACAGGAGAAGCTGGGCAGAGCCACCAAGCTGAACAGACTCCCATGTGTCAGGCCAGCCCTGGGAAGAAATCCCAGAGGTGTGGGCCCTCTGGGCTCCTCTTCCCATCCCACCCCACCAGGGTCAGGATTCCGTGTGCACGGGTCCCCAAGATGCATAGCCACAGACCTTTAAGGGGACAACTCGCCCCTCTCTTAGAGATGGTCTTCACTGTGCCAGGACAGAACCCTCCAAATCCTGTCCAATGGCACTGAGCCTGCATTGTATTCCATGAGAATGTACCCCTGGGGTTGCGCAACCGGACGTCCTTGAATCAAAGCAGACAGCTGGCTTCCTCCTCCAGTCCCGCATTGGCCCCGGCAAATCTGAGACACGGGTGAGGAGTGTTTTGAGAATGCTCTCTGTTCCTTTCTTCCCCTCTTTCTAGTAATCCCAAGCAGGAGCCTACCCCGAGTCTTGCTCTCCCTCAGTTGCAGATCTGCTTGGAAGGGAATCTAAATTGAATGAGGGGCCCTTCCACCATTCTGCCCTGGTCTTTATCCTGACCTTAGTCCACTGCGTTGACATTTCTACCTTTCACTCCCATTAAACTAGGCAGGGTCGATCCTACTCTTCTCTGGTGTGTGGTACTCACTAAATGTTTGCTGAATTAATTAACTAACTAATTAATTAATGGGTAGGTCTCTGCTATGTAAGATCTCTGCCGATAATGGTTTCCCACAGAGATGGTTGTATTTTAAAGGAAGGTTCTTTAAAACCAAAATGATTTCAAGAGCCAAAGGACTGACCACTCTGCTGATGGCATACCAGCTGTGACCCTTAGGGAAAAGGAGCCATTCTAATCCTTTTAAGAAAATACCAAGTAGGCAATAGCTTACTGCTAGCGCACTCCCCAGCCTCCCTGTGCAAGATTTCAGATGGGCAGACTGGGGCTCTTGGAGGTGGCTTTTGACTGGCATTCCCTGGCAGAACTGTTAGGAATCTAGAGCCTGTGGCAAACCTGACTTTTCTCACATCTCCACCCAAAATTTCAATATGTACATGAAACATGGCCTGGGTTACCTGGGCTGTCCTTTCCCCACCTCTGGAGGACCCTCATCTCCCTCCTGGCTAATCCTCAGGGGCCTTGTTCATGTCTCCTATTTCTGAATGTTTGAGAACAACACCATTTCTCAAGTGAGGCACTCACATCGGACGCAAACTTTAAGGAGGTATCAAAAATTCAGTAGTCGCCAAAACCGGTTTGGCTCAGTGGATGGAGCGTCGACCTGCGGACTGAAGGGTCCCGGGTTCGATTCCAGTCGAGGGCATGTGCCTGGGTTGCAGGCACATCCCCAGTGGGGGATGTGCAGGGGCGGCTGATCGATGTTTCTCTCTCATCAATGTTTCTGGCTCTCTATCTCTCTCCCTTCCTCTCTGTAAAAAATCAATAAAATATATTTTAAAAATAAAAAAAATAAAAAAAATAAAAAAATTCAGTAGTCAAGATAAACAATATTTTTATATCATTGTTTCATAAATCAAAATTAATGCAAAATAATCCACAGTAAACAAAATATCAAAAAAAATGTTAAAGATTGCATTAAAACATTATTTATTGTGATTACTGAGTTTTTTGCCACCCCCTTTAATTTTGTGCTGGGACATGTACTAGTCCTCCCCTCACCTAATTCTAGTTTGCCTTCCAAGAGTAGAGTGTCCCAACTGGTGCTCGCTTTAGCACCAACTTAACTTGTGAGAATCAACTTGAAGGAAGTTGGCAGGATGGTGATGGGTCTGGAGCACAGCTAGCGGGGGCCCACTTACATTTTTCAGAAAGCCATGCGAACAGATAGGCAGGGGGCCAAGTCTATTGTTCCAAAGTTTCCAGAGGCCTTGAAAGGCCGTTGGACTCTGGTCTGGTGATCAGAGGGAAAAGGGCTTCTGAACAATTCAAGGGCTTTGATATGGTTGCCAACACCCACATTTTTCATTCTGGGAACAATGCCACCAGTGGCCACAGCCACCCTCCCCCACCTAAGTGAGGAAGCGTCTGCTGGTTGTGAGTGGTGGCAGATCTTGTGAGGGCAAGGGTCAGAAGGACAGGAGTCTTTCTTATCCTGGCTGCGGGCCCCTTTCCTTCTGGTACACACTGACATGCCCATCCTTTTGGACTTTCAAAACCTGTATTTGTTTTAGCCCTCTTGTCCTCCTTGTCCAGAGCCAACACCCATCTCCGTTCCTCCCTACGGAGGAGCTGTCCCAGCACTCGTGAGTGCAGGTGTCCCTAGCGCCGGGTCACTGGCTCTGCTCTGTCCTTACTTCCTGGCTCCACTGCAGTTTCTTTTTTCAGAAAATGCAAAAGAGAGTGAGTTATCTTGTCTTGAAGGTGGGGAAACACAACCTCAACTTCCTTCCCTAAATGATACCTCGAGAACATTCTTCAAAAGAACTGGGGTATCCAGGTGAGGGTGGGCGGGTGGTGGGTAAGCGATCAACCAAAGGACTTGTATGCATGCATATAAGCATTACCAATGGACACAGACAGTAGGGGGGTGAGGGCCTGTGTTGGGGGCAGGAGCTGGTGGGGAGAGGTCAAGAGGGGAAAAAAGAGACATAGGTAATACTTTCAACAATAAAGAAATTTTTTAAAACAGAACTGGGGTATCAAGTGTATTGACAACCTCCTTCCAGGAGATGCACCATCTGGGGATACCCCCCAGAAGGGTAAGTATCTGGGCTCCTTTGACTGCTGTTTTGGAAGAATGCAGGTGAACGAAAGGGAGTTTCCACGACACAAACTGTTTTTTCCATTTCCTGTTCTTTGCTATTTTGCTTTGTTCTGGTGTTAAACCACGGGTTTCAGAATCAGATGAAACTCCTCCTAGTGAAGGCCTGCCACCAGGCCTCCATCAACCCCATAACCTGGTGACTAAACTCAATTCCGTGGTTATCAACCAAAGGACGGGCTTTGCAATGGCTGGACTCACTGCTCTGTATCAGGCTCTTACTACTGAGCCTGAATCTCTTGAGATTTCTCTTCCTAACGCTGACCTGTGCACTTTTCCCAGGAAAGTATCTGCATGATTTTACTTGAGCCCCCACAGCTCCCGAGGAATGACTGGGAGCTTCTTCCCCTGTCTGCTGGCCCTTGTGGGGAAGCAAGGAAAAGCTGCAGAGCGGCTGGGCCTGGGTGGAACCCCGTGTATAACAGTCTGACAGCAGATCAGCAGTTATCACTCTCAGAAAGGGAAGCGTGGGCATGTTATGTTGCTGTGGCAACCAAAGGCAACTGAGCGCAAACTTCAGAAGGCAGAGCCCATCAAACAACCGGGAGTTTCAAACACCCTGGGTCCCCCAGGGACTGGGCCTAGCTCAATTAGAGGAAAAGTCAGCATCAAAAGCCCTCAGTGACGAAAGGGAAGCCAGGGGAAACAGTCAAAGGCTAGTCATCATGGATTCACAGTTACAGAACCTTGGAACAGAAATAAACAGCCAATCCTCACTTTACTGAGAAAGGAACCAGAAGTTGGAAAGTACTTGATCGAGGTTCTGCTGCCAGTGAATGTCAAAGCCGGAACCACCTCCCTATGGCCTTTAAGTTTGCAAACACCCTTAGTGCTTTAATTTCATCTGACCCTGAACCGAGAGCAAATATTTATCCTTCAATGGAGTGGCCACATGAGAACTACCAGTTTTCTCATCTGGGAGGAGGAGAATACTTTTCTAATGGAATTCATATTAGGCTTCAATGAGTTAATAGTTTTGGGATTCAAGTGGATATAATAAAGGGCACCCCTCAACCCTCATAGAGTTGTGGGTATTTTTAATATATATTTTATTGATTTCAGAGAGAAAGGGATAGGGGGAGAGAGAGAGAAACATCAATGATGAGAGAGAATCATTGATTGGCTGCCTCCTGCACACCCCCTATTGGGGTTGGAGCCCACAACCCGAGCATGTGCCCTTGACCAGAATCAAACCTGGGACCCTTCAGTCCGCAGGCCTATGCTCTATCCACTGAGTCAAACCAGCTAGGGCAAGTGGTTTTTTTTAAAATAAACATTTTTTAAGTTTATCCATCCTGAATTCTGTGCCCTAGAATTTAGTAAATAGTTCCACTTTACGTGGCTTCAACACTTCCTCTGGATACTATGAGGTCTCCATCTTATAACCATGTTTCTCTAGTTCAGCTCCTAGCTGATTGGAGAAGTCATCCTCTACATTGTCATCATCCCAATTACCCTCCCAGACATGTGCATCTTCATCTTCATCTAAACCAGTCCCGCCTTCACAGGGAACTCCTCGAACTCGTCATCCTCCTCCAGGAGACCCAAGTCTACTGGCTGCTTTTTCTTGGACATCACGACCCTCCACACCTCTCAGGCAGCAGGAAAGTTGGATCTACTCGCCCTCACCATGGCCACAATGCCACCTCCTTCATAGAGTTCTGAATAATTAAGGGATGGGCAACAAATGGGATTAGAATATCAACTTTATCACTGAATAATTTTTTATTGGAGTCAGTGGTTTGTATTTGTGGGTAAGTGAACCCCAGAATTAAACAGGGTAACTACGCAAGCTAGGGCAGGCCTCCCAGTTAAATCTGTCCCTGGAAACCATGCATCTTGGGAAAACAGAGCCAATAGTATGAGAGGAGGCTGCTGCTATGTATCTGAGAGGGGCTGAGCAATGTATCTGGGTTCCTACTCCCATACTCATCATTGAAAAGTTGCTCCTCCTCCTCCTTCCAGCCTCTTGTCCCTCCCCACTCCTGGGGAGGAGTGAGTCATAGAGGAGGGAGAAGTCAGAAATCTTCTATGTGGTGATGATTTTTTTCATTCTAATAAGTACGTGTAATGCACTTAGCACTTAGCACAATAATAAGTGCTCAATAAAAGTTGGCTGTTACTATTAGGATTCTGGCTATAGCCTGTCAATAACACCAGAGACTACTTCACCTTCACCAGGGTGACTTCTCTAATAATGTCTGCCCTTAGCGAATGTGTGACCCCCAGCATGTCACTTAAGCTCCCTAAGCCTCAGTATCATCCTCTGCATTAATAATAGTACCTACCCTATAATGGGGAGGACTACATGATTTAAGTGTAAAGAACTTAGCAGGGTGCCTGGAACATAGTAAATATTCAACGGTGACTATTGCTGTTATAAAAAGAACTTGGGAGTCTAGAGCAAAATTAAAACTGAGACATAATTGATTTAGAAGAGGCATGTAAAGGAAAGGCTCCATTAGAATTACAGCAATAGCTCCCACTGATCCACAATCTAGACCCCTTTTCCCATCATTGTCCATAAAATGAGGGGAAGCTTAGTTTGGTGTTCCTCTTGGGAAGATAATGACATTCTTCCTTGAATTGACTATATCCCTCCTAGGATATATTATTAGGGAAAAGGGAACTGTGTATTAATTTGCTAGGGCTGCTATAACAAAGTACCATAGATTGGGTGCTTACACAACAGAAATTGATTTCCTCACAGTTCTGGACACCAGAAGTCTAAGATCAAAGGGTCAGCAGGGCTGGGTTCTTCCAAGGCCTCTCCATGGCATGTAGATGGCTATCTTCTCCCTGAGTCTTCACGTTGTCTTTTCTCTGTGCATGGTTGTGTCCTAATTGCCTCTTCTTATAAGGACACCTGTCATAAAGGATTAAAGCCCACCCTAATGACCTCATTTAACCTTAATTACCTCTTTGAAGACTCTATGTCCAAATACAGTCACATTCTGAGGTATTTAAGCATATTAATTTGAGGGACACAATTCAGCCCATAACAAAGTGTGAAGAAATTGAAACTATATTGCAGTAGTATATTGGTACTGGGGCGTGTGTGTATGTGTGTGTGTGTGTGTGTGTGTGTGTGTGTGTGAGAGAGAGAGAGAGAGAGAGAGAGAGAGAGAGAGAGAGAGAGAGAGTCTTAGGCACAGGCAAGGCCCCAGATACCATGGAGCACAGATAAGCCATGCCTGTTTCCCTTCCCAAATTCCTGACCAACTTGACCAGTGTGGCTCAGTGGTTGAACATTGACCTATGAACCAGGAGATCACGGTTCAATTCCCAATCAGGGCACATGCCCAGGTTGCGGGCTTGATCCCCAGTAGGGGGTATGCAGGAGGCAGCCAATCAATGATTCTTTCTCATCATTGATGTTTCTATCTCTCTCCCTCTCCCTTTCTCTCTGAAATCAATGAATAAAAAATAATAATGACCATGAGCAAATTAAAAAGTTGTTTAAGCTGTTGTTAGGCAATAATTTGTCATGTGACAATAAGTAACCAGTTAGAGGCACATTCCCCTTGCCTCCAAAAAAAGGGGGGGAATCTGAATCTTATCAAACCTTTAAATACAGCACATAATTCTACCTACGAGTGCAGGATTAAAAAACATGTTAAGGGAACATAACACCACAGAAATACAATCAGAAAAATCCAGAACATAGAAATGTCTGCAGGGCAAATGGTTTTTTCAACAACAACAACAATGTTGCAAGAAGAGAAAAAAGAAGGGGAATTTGAGGTTAAAGACTGGTGAGACAGACAAACCAAGCAAAACTCAACATTTGGGCTTCGTTTGGACCCTGATTTAGACAATTCAAAACAAAAATATTATTTATGGTACAATTGGGAAAATTGGGATGCTTACTGAATATTTGATGGTGTTAAAATTAAAGTTAATCTTTTTAAGTTTGATAATGTTGGGGTTATATTAAAAGATATAGATGCTGAAGTATATAGATAAAATGATATACAGATTTTTTTTTTTGTCAGAATAATCATAAGGCTACAGAAATGGATCAGTCATGGTATTGCCCCTTGAAGCTCATGGACTAGTGGTAAATAAAGCATGTACAGTACACAAATGAAGTAAAAGGAGAAAAAATGTCAAGTATCACACAAAAAAATAGGCTGTGTATCTAGGGCAAAGTTTCAATAAAGAGTTTATTTTTGCGGAATCCATTTCCACCCAACAATGACTAAGATGCTTTACTCAACATCTAAACCATAGCCTAGCACAGTGATGGCGAACCTTTTGAGCTCGGCGTGTCAGCATTTTGAAAAACCCTAACTTAACTCTGGTGCTGTGTCACATATAGAAACTTTTTGATATTTGCAACCATAGTAAAACAAAGATTTATATTTTGATATTTATTTTATATATTTAAGCGCCATTTAATAAAGAAAAATCAACCAAAAAAATGAGTTTGCGTGTCACCTCTGACACGTGTGTCATAGGTTCGCCATCACTGGCCTAGCATGATATAGGTTTGAACTTATATGCAAAATATGACCTCCACTATTTGAAAAACTCTATGTGCTAAGATGGCTGCGACTTTCTCAAATTTACATTGACACAAGAGAGTGTCAACTTCATGTATCTACTTTATGGTTGTCTTTGTCAGCTCAGGCTGCCATAACAAAATACCATGACTGGGTGGCTTAAACAACAGGCATTGGTTTCCACAGTTCTGGGAAGTCCAAGATCAAGGTGTCAGCTGATTCCGTTGCTGATGACAGCTCTCTTCCTTGCTCCTAGATAGCAGCCTCTGGCTATGTCCTCACATGGGGAGAGAGAGTACCTTGATGTCTTTTCTCTAATCCCCACTTGAGGGCCCCATCCTCATGATATCACCTAAACCTAATGATCTCTTAAGGGCTCTATCTCCAAATATCATCATGTTGTGGGTTAGGGCTTTAACATATGGATTTCAGGAGGGCACAATCCATAGCAATGGTCCACTTCAGTGAATCTTCAAGGTATGGGCCACAGACCCTACTGCATCAGAATCAACTGTTGAACTTTCAAACAATAATTCAGTATCAGAAACCTTGCCCTAGCTTCCGACGTTTTAAAAAAAAAAAAAATCTTTATTGTGGAAAGTATTACGTTTCCCCTTTTTCTCCCATTGACCTCGTCCAGCCTCCGAGCTTCTGACTTTTTAAATGCTCCAGGTCATTCTCTGGAGCACTCCAGATGAGAACCACTGACTAAGAATGGCCCGTCCATTAGAGGTGGCCACACCTGGGGGGAGGGTCAACTTAAACATTGCAGTTTATAAGGTCAGTATTTCCAATCCCCAATTTCTACTTTCTACTTTTGGTTTTGAATTTATCTTGCATTTTCCTTTTGTTTTTATAGTTCAAAGACGGATTGGTGACAAACCTCTTCATTCTGGGTCATGGCACCAAACCTTCTCTCCTTGAGCAGATAGTGGTTCTTCCACTTCTCATAATCTCCCACATCTGAACACATTCACTATTTTGTAGACATCTGAGTTAATCCAGCCCAGACCTGAATTATTTTCTTTGGCTGAAGCATCTTAGAAAGCAGCATGAATTTCTGGTGTTTTAACTTTTTTTTTTTTTCTTCCCAGAATGAGAAAACTCTTCTTCAACATAGGACTTTTGTATTTTCTTCGCTGGTCTTTGAACTTTCTTTAACAGCTTTGCACCCATCCAAGAGAAATGTTTGTTAGAATATAAATTCCTTATAAATTGTGGCTTTGCTTTCATTCGCTAAAATGTGCATTTTATGGGATTAATTAATAAAATACTTCTGAGTCTTGGAATAGATTTCCAAGGTGCTACAATTAACTATTGATTTCTTGCAAGCTGATTTTTTAATTTGTTGAAATTTTGCCTCTTCCCCTTTATATCACTGTGTGCCTTCCCTGCTTCAAACCACCAGCCTAAGTGACTGAGCGCTCTGTCCCCAGGCACAGTGAGTGACAGCACAAAAGGAAAATGCACATTCTCTACCTTCAGGATTAAAATGCAGACGGGGAGACACAGATTATAAAACACTGTAAGTTTTGAGCATGTTCCGTGTTTTTGTATGTACAGCAATGACCATGTCCCAAGTTTCTCCTTTATTCAACCCTTTGTTCGTCTGCCGGGTTCATTGATTAAACTGAGTGATTTGTTTTCTTCAGTCCTCTTGGGCCAGGTGTGGGCTATCAGAGAAGGCAATCTGGCACCTTCTCAGGGGCCTATGAAGCACCCTGAGATTTACATAAATGTGCAGGAAAGGGAAGGGAGAAGCCATGGTCTCTGTCATTGAAACTGCTGCGCAAAGCTCAGGCATCACTGGAGCACTTACTGAGGGACCGGTGTTATCCTTTCCCTGTCTCGGGGGTAATCCCGTTCAGCCCCACCCAAGAGCAAGTCCTTCCCCTTTCCCATCCCCCATGCCACACCCAGGGCCCCACCTTCCTTCTTAAAGGCTGATGAGCATTTCAGGATGTTGCAAGGAGGGGTTGTCCATATGAACAGAGAGGACAGAGAATAAACAATTTCTCCTGCCTGTCAGGCAATAGAGAACGCCTGGTTGCTGCCAAGTGTAAGTAAGTCCTCATGAGAGACCTGCCGGGAGGCAACTAGCATAGCCCTTGGCACAGGCAAAATATAGGGCTTACTTAGACGCAGGCTGGCACTCAAACCCCATTCTCCTCTCCTGGCCCCACCACCTCTCTCTCATCACTTCCCTTCTATTGCCCTGATGCCTCAGGCTGGGAAATAAATACTTTCTCAGTCTGGAGAGCTTTGCTGTTACTCTTGATCAGTGGTTCTCAACCTTGGCTGCACATTAGAATCACCTGGGAATCTTTTTAAAATCCTGATTTCTGGGCCTCATCCTCTGGAAATTCTGTTTCTTTTGTTACTAATGTTGTGGCCCCACCCCATAACGTAGAAACAGAATTTCCGGAGGATGGAGGCCCAGAAATCAGGATTTTAAAAAGATTCCCAGGTGATTCTAATGTGCAGCCAAGGTTGAGAACCACTGCTCTTGATGTTTCCTCTGAAAACTGTTGCCTATCTTCTCCAGTCCACTAAAGGCCTACAGGGTAGGCCCTACACCAGTGATGGCGAACCTATGACACGCAACTCATTTTTTTGGTTGATTTTTCTTTGTTAAGTGGCATTTAAATATATAAAATAAATATCAAAAATATAAATCTTTGTTTTACGATGGTTGCAAAGATCAAAAAATTTCTATATGTGACACGGCACCAGAGTTAAGTTAGGGTTTTTCAAAATGCTGACACGCCGAGCTCAAAAGGTTCGCCATCACTGCCCTACACCAACGGTTTTCAAATGTTGCCTGTATCTCAGTCACCTGGAGAGCTTGTTAAGACACAGACTGCTGGGCTTCATCCTCAGAATTGCTGAGGCAGTAGGTCTTGGGGTAGGACCCAAGAATTTGTCTTTCTAACAAGTACCCAGGTGATGCCCAGGTGATGCTGATGTTGCTGATCTGAGGGTTGCACTTTGAGAACCACTGGCCAGGCTTTTGAAACTCCAAAATTCTGTGCTTTCTGCTCTCAAGTCACATCCCTTAGGTATGAGCAAAGAATGACTTATCTGTTCAAATGGGGAGATGCTGCAAAGGGGAAAAAGGAAATCTGGGCAACAAAAAAATAAATCAATGTTTTCAAAACATCAAGAAAAGCCCACCACTCAATAAATGGAAAATTTTCAGTAATAATGCAACCCCTTTGTAATGCTTTTAAAATATATTTTATTGATTTTTTACAGAGAGGAAGGGAGAGAGATAGAGAGTTAGAAACATTGATGAGAGAGAAACATCGATCAGCTGCCTCCTGCACATCTCCTAGTGGGGATGTGCCCACAACCCAGGTACATGCCCTTGACCGGAATCGAACCTGGGACCTTTCAGTCTGTAGGCCGACGCTCTATCCACTGAGCCAAACCGGTTTTGGCTGTAATGCTTTTAATTTGGAAGAGTGGTGCTTAAGTACTTGAAAAACATTTCTTTTTTAAAAACAAATATTTTATTGATTTTTACAGAAAGGAAGGGAGCAAGAGAGTGTTAGAAACATCGATGACAGACAAACATAGATCAGCTGCCTCCTGCACACCTCCTACTGGGGATGTGCCTGCAAACAAGGTACATGCCCTTGACTGGAATCGAACCTGGGACCTTTCAGTCTGCAGGCCGATGCTCTATCCACTGAGCCAAACCGGTTAGGGCTTGAAAAACCTTTATTGGATAGTGCAAAATAATGTTTCCTTTTCTTCTTGAATCTTCTATCTGCTCCTACCAAGTATATCGTGGAGTATAGAAGGGAACAAGTCCTTCCACAACTTCATGGTCTTGTGTCAATTTGCATCCCAAGCCCATGGGACAGAGACCTTCGGAAGGAGACCCACAACACTGTGAGTACACTAAGGAGACCCAGGGTAGATGCCAAAGTTTCACGGGATGCCTCACCCCTGTAGGGGTTGCGGGGCCAGTATTTCCACCCAGGAGGCTCTCTCTCTGTATATGTGTTCATTTCTGGGACTTTCTTTTTGAAAATGAACTTGGTGGGAATTACAGTTTTACCCCCAAAAAAATCCCACAAAATTTCCAGCAAACCCAAAATCATGTAGATTATATGGATGAGGTATGTTGCTTTTGGCAGAAATAGACTTATTCTGGCAGTAAACGTCTAAAAACATAATAAAAGTGCTTTTAAACATCCTGTTTTTTCCTCCTTTTGTTGACTTTTAAGCATTTCTTCTCAAGCAAGGAGTTACACAACAAGATTTGGAAGTTGCCAAACTTTTATTTTACTGGTAGTTTTATTTGGTTCTCTTTTCTATGTTTCTGTGCACCTTTATCTGCTTTGAACTTTAAACTCAGGGACTATAAAGCACTCTGAGAATAGCCCAGAATGGCTAGATAACAGTCTCCTAGAGCAAAGCAAACAGCTCTGAGAAGCTAATTGCAGGCTATGAAGGTCATACATGGCCCCTGTCAGTGGGTAGGTGAGCCTTGAACCTGGGAGTACTGATGTCTATGATAACCGATCCTTGCTCCTCTTATGAAACAAACATTTCATATTCTTGTGTCTTTCTAGGTGTCCTCAAAAACGTCCATTCCCCGTTTCCCATGGAAGCCAGTCTGGTGCAGGGGCTAGGAGTATGGATGCTAGAAGTAAACAGCCTCATCTAGATCCTGGTTCTGCCTCCTAACTGCGGCATCTTGGGCAAAGTACAGTTTCCTTGTTTATAAAATGAGGATGATAAAGCACCCACTGCATAGGGTTGTTGTGTGGATTAAGTTAATACAGTTGAAGTGCTTACTTAGAGTAGGTTTTGGTGTATAATAAATATTCAATTAAAGTTGCTATTCTTATTTTTAATATATTTTATTGATTTTTTTACAGAGAGGAAGGGAGAGGGACAGAGAGTTAGAAACATTGATCAGCTGCCTCCTGCACACGCCCCAACTGGGGATGTGCCTGCAACCAAGGTACATGCCCTTGACTGGAATCGAACTCAGAACCCTTCAGTCTGCAGGCCGACGCTCTATCCACTGAGCCAAACTGGCCAGGGCTAAAGTTGCTATTCTTAACATGAACTTGCTCTTGCCTTGTGGTATAAATTAGATTGTGATATGAGACTACACCTATGAACATTTTTTCTGGCTTCCAAACTGAATTAGTGGAAGCATAGAAAGGAGA
Source organism: Myotis nattereri (assembly GCF_964212035.1). NCBI lineage: Eukaryota > Metazoa > Chordata > Mammalia > Chiroptera > Vespertilionidae > Myotis > Myotis nattereri. Next base: position 69,755,015 of record NC_138086.1, read on the forward strand.
GGTAGTTTTCGAAGGCTGGTGTCCAAGGGCTACGTTGACAACATAGCTAAGATTCTGTACAGCTAGAGGGTGCTCCGCACAACGAACACACTCAGAACGATGTAGAAGCAAAGTGAATTTTGAGAACCCTAGGCCTGTGGTTAAGAGTATTTTACCTGGTGTGATATTGTGATTTATAACAAGAAATATATATTTTGTCTTCGTCCCTGATCCTTACACAGAGTTCCCAAAACCTTGGAACCTCCTAAGTGATGAGTGATGAGACTGATACAGGTGTCTTTTGTTAAGTTAATGACGTGACTTTTGAACCCTACCTAAAGGATGGGGGCTGATTGCCAGGGGAACCAACCCTGTAGTTAAAGGGTTCTGATTTCAGTCTCAACCCCTTGACTCAAGGGAAGGGAAAAGCCACTGCAGATTGAGTTCAATCACCAAAGGCCAATGATTTAGTCAATCATGCTTAAGTATTGAAGCCTGCATCAAAAGGACAGGGTTTGGAGAGCTTCCAGCTTGGTAAACAGGTGGAGATTAGCAGAGAGTGGCATCCTCAGAGCGGGTGTGAAAGCTTCACACCTTTAACTTTTACCTTGCCCTGTGCAACTCTTCCATCTGGCTGTTTCTGCGTCACATAATCTAGTAAGTAAAGTGTTTCTCTGAGTTCGGTGAGTCACTGTAGCAAATTAATGGAACCCAAGGAGGACAGTCGTTGAAACCTCCAGTCTATAGCCAGTTGCTCAGAATCACAGTTGACAACTTGTACCTAAGATGGCACCTGAAGTTGTATGTGTGTGGAGAGTGAGGGAGGGCATTCTTGTAGGGCTGGGGCCTTAACCTGTGGGATCTGATGCTCTGTGCAGGTAGATAGCATCAGAATTGAATTGAGTAGTAGGACACCTAGTTGAAGATAGACTAAGCTCTTAACTTACTTTTTTAAAAAAATTTTGTTTTATTGCTTAAAGTATTACAAAGAGTATTACATATGTCTCCTTTTATTTCCCCCCCTTGACATTCCCCCGGCTTCCCCAACCCGCAATGTCTTGTGTCCACTGATTATGTCTTAATTTACTCTTACCATCATCAACATCTTAGCAGTGTCAGCTGATAGGAAGAGGGAGACAGGGGGACTAACTTGGTCAGCAGGCTGGCTCTAGAAAAGGTAATCAGTGAGGGGCTCAGTACATAAGGCAAGCTGGGATTTGATTCAGGCAATTATTAGTATCTTCAGAGAGCAAAGAAAACTGGGGAATGACTGTGTCTAGATGGTGGAATAGAGTCATGAAGGAGTCATTACTCTTAAACAATTGACTTATTCCCGGTAGAGTCTCAGCCCGTAGGGGCTGTGGAGGGATGGATAGGAAGGCATAAAGCTAGCAAAGAGCAAGACAGAGTAATTGAACCTCAGCTAACTAAGGGGCAGCTCTTCACTTCTAATGAGGGAAGCTGAGGCACAAGGGCAGTATAATGATCCAGGCCCATGGTTGGCAAACTGCGGCTCGCGAGCCACATGCAGCTCTTTGGCCCCTTGAATGTGGCTCTTCCTAAGCCTTAAGAGTACCCTAATTAAGTTAATAACAATGTACCTACTTATGTAGTTTAAGTTTAAAAAATTTGGCTCTCAAAAGAAATTTCAATCGTTGTCCTGTTGATATTTGGCTCTGTTGACTAATGAGCTTGCCGACCACTGATCTAGGCCACTGCAGGTTGGATATCAAATAGAGGAAGGAAGGAGAGGAAAACTGTGAAGGAGGAGACCTCATGGGCTCTCGGAGCTCTACTGTAAACCAGGATATCATTACTGACCCAGCTAATCATGGCCACCAGTGACTCCAGAACTCAGAACCGAGCTCCCAGCAATATAATTACCTGGTGTCCAGGAAGGCGAGTGGTCACTGCACAGCAATTTGAGGGAGATAGGAGTAAGGAGAACATTCCTCATGATAAAGATCTGAGCTTGGAAGAGAAAGACTCTTCTTACCTGCCTCGGATATGCATGTAGTTTGTGCTTGGGAAAGAGAGTGCCTGGGTCTATCCCAGCTCTCTACTCTAACCAGTTTTTTAACAACTCCTGAAGCAAAACAAAATGGAAAGACTGGAGTATAAGAATAAATAAAATTACTTGGCCTGCAGACTCAGTGGAATTTCCCCAAATAGTTTACCAAATATGAAATATTTTAGGCTCAAGTTGGGATTTTTTTTCCTTTTTAATTTAGAAGCAACCCTGAATACACTTAAACCCTGTTATGAACTGTGTTACCAGAAGTCTGGAAGTTTACACTTCAAATTTCCTGTCATTTTTTTTCTTGCTCATTTGTTTGTAGTCATGCACTACCAACATAACGGGGGTGGTGTGGGGGTAAACATCTGGGATAAATGGAAGTTTTTCTAAATTTCTTAGTGTTTTTACCTACTCATAATATTTTAATTTACTTTATGTTATTTATATTTTTCCCATTTTTAAATCATTTATATTTTCCAATTACAGTTGACATACATTATTATATTAGTTTCAGGTGTACACCCCAGTGATTAGACATTGCATAACTTATTAAGAGACCATCCCGTGAATCTTGCACCCATCTGACATCATACATAGTTATTAGACTATTGTTGACTATATTACCTATGCTGTACTTCACATCCCCATGACTATTCTGTAACAACCAATTTGTACATTTTATTCTCTTCACCTTTTTTACCCATCCCCCAACCATCTCCCATCCGGCAACCATCACAATGTTATCTGTATCTATGAGTCTGTACCTGTTCTGCATGTTTGTTTTTTATTTTTTAGATTCAATTGTTGATAGATATGTGTTTATTGCTATTTTGTTTTTCATATTTTTTATCTTCCCCCCCCCCCCCCCTTCTTCTTCTTCAAGAAGACCCTTTAGCATTTCATGTAATACTGGTTTGGTGGTGATAAACTCCTTTAGCTTTTTGTTGGCTAGGAAGCTCTTTTCTGTTCTTCAGTTCTAATTGGTAGCTTTGCTGGTAGAGTAATCTTGGTTATAGGTCCTTGCTTTTCATCACTGACTATTTCTTGCCAATCCCTGCAGGCCTAAAATGTTTTTGTTGAGTAATCAGCTGACAGTCTTTTGGGAGCTCCCTTGTAGATAACTAACTGCTTTTCTCTTGCTACTTTGAAGATTCTCTCTTTGTCTTTAAGCTTTTGCATTTTAATTATATGTCTTGGTATGGGCATCTTTGGGTTCATCTTGTTTTGGGACTCTCTGGGCTTCCTGGACTGGTATGTCTATTTCATTCATCAAGTGAGGAAAGTTTCCTGTTATTTTTTCAAATAGGTTTTCAATTTCTTGCTCTCTTTTTTCTCCTTCCAGGGACACTTAAAATTGTCCCTGAGGCTCCTTACACTATCCTCATTTATTTGGATTCTGTTTTTCTTTTTACTGTCTTGACTGGGTGTTTTTTGCTTCCTTATATTCCAAATTGCTGATTTGATTCTTGGCTTTATCTACTCTACTGTTGATTCCCTGTAAATTATTCTTCATTTCAGTTAGTGTCTGACGGGTCTTTTTTAATGCTGTTGAGGTTCTCACTAAGTTCGCTGAGTGTTTTGAACTCTGCATGTAGTAGATTGCTTGTTTCCATTTTGTTTAGTTCTCTTTTCTGGAGTTTTGTTCTGTTCTTTCATTTGGGCCATGTTTCTTTGTCTCATTTTGGCAACCTCCTTGGGTTTGTTTCCATGTATTAGGTAGAGCTGCCACATCTCTCAGGCTTGGTAGAGTGGCCTAATATAGTAGGTGTTCTGTAGGGTCCAGTGCCATAGCCTCCCCAAACACCCTAACTCAAGGTATACCCTCCCACCCAGTGTGGGCTGTGTATATTCACCTCTTGTAGATGAGTCTTTTGTTGTTGTTGTTAATCCTCACCCAAGGATATTTTTTACATTGATTTTTAAAAAAAGAGAGTGGAAGGGAGGGAGGAAGAGTGGAGAGAGAGAGAGAGAGAGAGAGAGAGAGAGAGAGAGAGAGAGAGAGAAATATTGTGAAAATGACACATCAACTGATTGCTTCCCACATACGCCCTGACAGGGGCTGGGGATCAAGCCTGCAATCAAGGTATGTGCATGCCCTTGACCAGGAATCGAACCAATGACCCCCAAGTATGGAAGTTAATGCTCTAACCATTGGGAAGCACCAGCCAGGGCTTATAGTTGAGTCTTAATTGCTATTGGTACAGGCCCTACCCCAAAATTATAACTAAACTACAAAACAACCATCATTTTACTTCACTTTTTAAAGAGCAGGATTTACTTCAGCAGGACTTTGGTGCTCATTGAGTCTGCCCCTTGAGTGTGCTGCTTGTGGAGGTGGCTTGGTGGTGATACTGCAAAATGATCTGAAGCTGTCCACTGGGTATGCTGGCTCTGGGGCCTCCTGGGAGGTGCAGGCCAAGGTCAGCTGCTGCCTCTGTCCTGCCCAGGGCCACCTGGCAGGAGCTACAAAGCAACTGCAGATGGCTGCTACTTGTGCTGGGCTTGGAGGTGCCCAGGCCAGGCTAAGCTGTGATACAAGGCTGGCTGTTGCTATTGCTGGGGCTGGGGCCACTTAATGAGAGGTACATGCTAAGGCCAGATGTGGCTTGTTTAAAAGATTTTAGGAAAGTCTGAAGCATGAGCCCAGACAGGCCATTCATATGGAACCAGCGTGGATGGGCCTGAAAGTTGGGTGGGGTAGGGAAATCACCAGGTGAAGAGTGTGAGCCAGGTTGATGGAGTCTCAGATACAGCCACCTGGCTGCTCTTTGGTGGGAGGGCTCAACAAAGGAACAATGGCCTCTGCCAGCACTTCTGTCAGGGAGAAAGCTGCTCCTTTAGCTCTCGCCCTGAAGCCAGATAATTCAGTTCCTCCCCATATGTCTCTGATGCCTTTTAAGCTGCTTCCCAGTGCTGGAGCTCAGAGGGGGAGGGGAGTCAGAGTTAGTTCGTATGCAGGCCCTTTAAGAGGAACTGCCTGGGACTCCAGCAGCCTCCATCTCCCTCAGTCTCAATCCCACTGGTTTTCACAGCCAGAAGTTTTAGGGGTTTCTCTCTCTGGCACTGGAACCGTGGGATGGGGAACCTGGTGTGGGGTTGGGACTCCTTGCTCTTCAAGGGGGTAACTCTGCAGTCAAGATATCCCTCCCAATTTTCATCTGCCACACGTGGGTGTGGAACCAGCCTGTTCTGAATCTCCACTTCTCCTACCAGTCTCGATGTGGCCCCTTTAATTTCCTAGTTGTAGGACTCCCATTCAGCCAGATTTCAGGTGGTTCTGAGTGATGGTTATTTCATAGTTCAGTTGTAATTTTGATGTCTTAATTTCCTTTAACATCTCCTTATGGTACAGTTTAAAATATCTACTACTCCTCTTCAAGTCACATGTTTTTGGCCCTAACCTTGTTGAGCTTGTTGAGGTTTCTTGTATATAAGGTCTATTTCAGTTGTGTGCCATAGGATTTCATCTACACTTCAGCTTCGAAACAAGTTCTCTAAAGGAATTAGCTCTCTCATCTTCTTGCTAATAAAATTATTAATAGCAGCAGCAACAACCATTTCCTTTTATTTTTTCTAAAAAGAAATGCTTTAAAGAAGTTTCTGGTTTGAAAAATGGGAGAAGCTGGTTCATGTCTTTATAGATTAAAATCTGTTCAATGTGGACTGCACACTTGGGTGTGTGTTTTTTCATAGTCATCATCTAATGATTCTTAAAAAATAAGTTATCATATTTTGGATAATATAATTCTATCTGAAATATCTTCCACCTCCCTCTGGCACAAAAACTTCAACTTAGGTATAAGATGTGAGAAGATGGTTTGGGGACAAATGGTTAAAGATAATTTCTTTGTATAGTTCATCAAAGCCTGTTTTAAAAATATTGTGCTATTAAGCTATTGTTTTTGGAGTGATAGTTATGTGGGCCTTAAAGTTTTATATAAATAATTATAACTTGCCCTACCTGGTTTGGCTCAGTGGATAGAGCGTCGGCCTGTGGACTGAAAGGTCCTAGCTTCGATTCTGGTCAAGGGCACATGCCTGGATTGCTGGTTCAATCTCCAGTAGGGGGCGAGCAGGAGGTAGCTGATGAATGATTCTCGTCATTGATGTTTCTATCTCTCTCCCCCTCTCCCTTCCCCTCTGAAATCAATAAAACTATATTTTAAAAAATTATAACTTACATTTTCATTCAGTAGCACATAGATTTAATTTTATTATCTGTTATAATAGAATACAAAATGTTCTCTTATTTTGGTTTCAAGTTAGCTTTCTGTGTTCATGATCTTTATTTGATTTAAAGATCATAAAGACAGATCTTTTCTAAGTGGCCTAAAACTAGCTAGAAAAGACGCCATTATAGCTCTAATTTATTGGTTCCACACTTGCTGAATCAGCAGCTTTTTTTTTTTTTTTTTTTTCCAGTTCATGTCTTTTATTAACCCGTATACAATTACTTGTCCTCCAGTTTGGTCAGACAACATTTGCCACAGAATGCCATCCTGTCTGTTAAAGGGGCTGGCCATAAAACTCCAGCACCAGGTTCATCTGAAGAGTATTCCTGACCAAGGTGACTGATTTTGCCATTCTCATCCACTTTGTAGTATTTCAGGACAGCCAGCTTAATTCCTTTTATGCTTATTCTTTTGGCAGTGGTGTAAGACTTCTTCTTCCTTTGCTTAGCACTACCACAAAGGCTCAACACAAGATGACGAGTGGACTCTTCGAATGTTATAATCAGACAAAATACATCCATCTTCCCATTGCTTGCCAGCAGAGATCAGTCTTTGCTGATCAGAAGAAATTCCTTTCTTATCCTGGATCTAAGTCTTCACATTTTCTATTGTATCCTTGAGAGTGATTGTCTTCCCTACAAGGGTTTTCATGAAAATCTGCATCTTGGTGGCAGTCCCATCACAGATGGAGGATCAGAAAGGAAGAGCAAGCAGGCCCACTGAATCAGAAGCTTTTATAAAGGTTTATTTTAGCGGTAAACAATGTCTTGGTCTCAAGGTTTTTATTAGTCCTACCTTTCAACTTTGTCGTTATAAAGAGATTCCCTCTTGCCCAGCCGACGTGGCTCAGTGGTTGAGTATTGACCTATAAACCAGCAGGTTAGGGTTCAATTCCCAGTCAGGGCACATGCCTGGGTTGCAGGCTCAGTCCCCAGTATGGGGTGTGCAGGAGGCAGCTGATCAATGACTCTTGCTCATCATTGATGTTTCTCTCTCTCCCTTCCCATTCCTCTAAAAAAAAAAAAAAAAAAAAAAAAAGATTCCCTCTTGATTTGACTAGAAATAATTTTGGTTAGGAAATAAATATTGGTAGATTTATTCTTGGTTATGGAGTTTTACTTGCAGATGATTGAAAAGTGAATGGGAGCTCTGGCTGGGTAACTCAGTTGGAGCATCATCTGGATAAGCCAAGGTTTTGGGTTTGAGCCTTGGTCAGAGAACACACAATTATCAATGAATGAATGAATAAATAAGTGGAACAACAAATAGATGCTTTTCTCTTTCTCTCTCCTTCTCTCTTTCTCTCCGAAATCAATACAAATATTTTTTAAATATTGAATAGAGTAAATGTAAATTGTTTCCTTGTGTCATCATAAAAACATGTTTAAAATAGCACTTCCAGACCAATGATGAGAGTGTGGCACAACCCAGGGATGATAATTGATTTTATTCTGTGCTCCTGAGGCCTATCTTATTTTTTTTAATCCTCACCCACGTATATTTTTTCTATTGATTTCCAGAGAGAGTGGAAGAGAGGGGCGGGGGGCAGGGAGAGAAACATCAATGTGAGAGAGACACATCGATTGGTTGCCTCCTGCATGTGCCCCAGGGCTGGGGAACTTGCAACAGAGATATATGCCCTTGACTAGGAATCAAACCTATAACCCTTCGGTCCTCAGGCCAATGCTCCAATCACCAAGCTAAGCCAGCCAGGGCTCCTGAGTTCTATTTTTAATATAAAATATATAAATATTATAAAGGAGAAAATCCTAAATTGTGTGTGTATTTGCATGTGTATCCAGCAGTCATGAACTAATATTTGGGACACATTTTTAAGATGTGGAATTTTTGTAGAGATATAAAAAGAGGGAAAGGGGGGGAAAAAGTAAGCTTTTCAGTTTTTCAGACCTGATAGTATTTCTTCCTATTCAGTGTTGGTAAAATGGTAAAAAGGTTTTCATTACATACAACTAAAAATGACCAGTTAAAGTGTGGAAAAAGTATTATTTTGCATAGTCAAATGCTAGGCAGGGAAATATGTCACCAGGAATTACTATAGCAAGTTTCAGTAAAGGATTGCAGAACAATAAGGCCTTGTTAATCTCATACTGGTTTATTCAAATAGTGTGTAATTCAAAGCAATTGCTGCTCCCCAGGCAGGAATTTACAATGGCCACATGAGAAGGGAGGATAATGTGTTATTCCAAGGGGAAATCAGATCTGGAAAGGGACTAGCAGTTGGAGAACCTCATATGTCCCCAACAGCTCCAAAGCAGGCCAAGCAAAACAAAATGACTGAGAATCGCCCTGTGAAGTCAGTCTGCCTGAAGTGAGCTGTATTTCCCTTGCTTCTCTCCTGCCCTTTTGGGGGATGGCAGAATGTCCCTGAGCAAGGAGCAAGGAGCAAGGGAGAAGGCAGTGAATCTCAAGTCCTGGAAAACTATCACTTTCAAAGTGACCCCCTCCCTCACTTCCTGGCAAGGGTTTACAAGTTCACTTCAGAGAACTCCATCTTCCTTGTACGTACATTTATTAATGATGGTGAATACGGACCATTCACCATGCTCCCTTAGCATAAAAACATTGGACAGGAGTCAGACATGAGTCATCTGCAAGAGGAGGTGGGAATCACATTTTGAACACTTTTGGTCAACAATCCTTCAGAGAACAATCCTCCAGTTTTATGTTGTCATTTATGTAGAATTTAATGTGAACAGCTTAAAATTCCATGATTTTTAAAAACAGAGCTTTGATTCCAATGATTGATTTACCATCATGTAATGTAAGTTACCTCCCTGAACTTCTGTGCTATTTATGTCTACATTTGTATTAGGCAAGTCTGTCAGGAACACCCAGATATGTCAGTTCCCCAGCAACATGTTGTGAGGCCATGTGGAGAGGCTAGTTTCTGAGAACTAGCTAATTAGGTACATAAATAAATAATGAGGTTGGTAAAGCCCTTATGTAGAAACCACCTGAAATGGTGGTTTTTGACCTGAGAGCTGCCTGTTAGGCACTCAGGAAACTGTAAGAAAGACCCTTAGAGGGCATAGCCCAGCAGACCTGGATTCAAATGATCTTTTCATGGTCTGGGATTCTGAGCTGCTCTTACATGTTGTAGCATGCACTTAACATTAAGGTGTTGTATGGCAGAGGCATTCATTGCTCACCAACTATCTATGTATTTCCCAATCAACCCCAGCCCTCTGTAGTTTGTTCTGTCTGACCACTGAACAGAAGTGAACACAAGCTGAAGCATAGACAAGCAGGTGTGAATGCTCCATGCATTCTCTTCCTTTACTGCCAGGATGGTGGAGACCTAAGATGTCAGGATGTCAGAGCCTCTAACAACCAGAGTTCCCTTGTCTCCCCCTCCCCCTCCCACCTGCATCGGTCACAAAATGAAAGCAAGAATAAATGTTTATTGTGATAAGCCAAGATTCTGGGTTTAAATTGTTACTGCAGCATAGCTTAGGCGAATACAACTGCTTTTCTAGATGTTTTTGTACAAAAGGAAAGTCCATCTGGAAAAAGGATGAGCCATCTGAATTATGGAGTCCTTGAATAAGCCACAGAGGCTCTGCCAGGTTGCCTTTGCCTCGTGTGCCCCCAAAATTATTCCATTCACTCCCTCAGTTGCCACAGTTCCTGCAGGGTGTGGCGACTGAGGGAGTGACAAAGAGCCCTGGGCAGTTGGGCTTTGATATGTGACAGTTCCCTTCTGCTGGTTTCTCTTCTTATTCACCAGCCTTCTCTTGGGGTTTTAAGCTTGCTAAACAGACGGTACAAATTAGTGAAATTATTCACTGTGGTTTTCATTTGAATAAGCTAGTTTCCGCTCCTAAGAAGGGTCTTCACAGAACAGGAAGTTTTTCTTGGATCTAGAAATGGAACTCTGCCTTCTGACATTAGTTTTTACCAACTTCTGCAAATCTCTATTTTCCTACTTCCCTGTCACAGGGTGGGGCAAGTAGAAGAGACTAGATAAAGCCAGAAACTGCTGATTAGCATAGCAATAGAGTTAGGACTGATTCAGTCACGACCCCTGAAAATACATCCTGCATATCAGATATTTACATTACGATTCATAACAGTAGAAAAATTACAGTTATGAAGTAGCAACAAAAATAATTTTATGGTTGGGGGTCACCACAACATGAGGAACTGTATTAAAGGGTTGCGGCATTAGGAAGGTTGAGAACCACTGGAGGGAAGAAGGGGAGAGTAAAATGGTAGACCACATCCTCCCATCTGGTCATTTTATCCCCTACCTCCTCTCCCACTCTGGCCTTGGCAAGAGGTATGAAGGGCCCAGAACATTGTGATAGTAGTCCTTGACATATGTATCCCAGCTAGTATGTCTCAAAACATGTTGATATGCAACCCTCATTAGATTCTATCCATGGGAGCAGGGAACATGTCTGTGTTGTTCTTCATGCTTGCCACATAAAGGGCACCGAAGAGTATTTGAAGGAATACAGGAAGGAATACTTGATTTTCAAAACTATCAATACTTGATTTTCATAACTATCTTATGAGGATTGAGAAAATAAAATGTAATTAATTTCCATTTTATGGTGGACAAATGGGAACACTTAAGTATTTGTTACTTCCTGGGGTCACACAAGGGTCAATTACGAAGTGGAACTAAAATCCAAATCTCCCAATTTCTATTTTCTTTCAACTATAGGACAGGTTAGACTTCAAGTCCTCTCCCTACCTCACCCCACCCAATAATATAGATCATTTATCATCACCACCATGCTGTAATGTAAATTACCACCCTGTAATTCTGTGTTATTCATGTCTACATTTGTATCAGACAAGTCTATCAGGAAAGACATCAAAATCCTAACATCATTACCCCTGGCTGGAAGCTCAGTGATTGGTGTGTTGGCCTGAGCACAAAGAAAGAGTTGCAGGTTCAATTCCTGGTCAAGGGCACATATCTGGGTTGCAGGTTCAATCCCCGGCCCCAGTCAGGATGCGTGTGGGAGGCAACCCATCACATCGATGTTTCTCCCCCCGCTCCACCCCTTCTACTCGCTTTTAAAAAATCAATGGAGCCCTAGCTGGTTTGACTCAGTGGATACAGCGTCAGCCTGCGGACTGAATGGTCCCGGGTTCAATTTTGGTCAAGGGCACATGCCCAGATTGTGGGCTCAATCTCCAGTAGTGGGCAAGCAGGAGGCAGCTGATCAGTGATTCTCATCATTGATGTTTCTATCTCTCTTTACCTCTCCCTTCCTCTCTGAAACCAATGAATGCATGGATGGGTGAAATAACTAATAGCTCATTGTCTTTTGAATCAATCCTATATAATAAAGAGCTAATATGCTAATTAGACCAGATGGCAGAATGACCTTCTGGAATGACCAGTGGGCAGGGGGCGGGGCCAGCGAGCCTGTGCTGCCAGGCCAGCCATGGCGGTCCTGGTGTTCCCCCTTTTGCAGAGGTGGTGGCAGAGGGGGCGCTTCTGCAGAGGCAGGATGGGGTGCCACCGTGTCACCTCAACCTCCCATGGCCCCTCCCCAGCCTGCCCTCAATTGCCCCCCCCACCAGTGGGTGGGGGTGGGGCCAGCGCTAAGAAGCAGCGAGCCTGGCTTCTGGTTGAGCAGCACTCCCCTCCCCGCTCAGCCAGAAGCCGGGCTCACAGCTGGCAAGCGCAGCGGCAGTGGAAGGAGCCTCTCCGGTCTCTGCGGCAGGTGGGCGGTAAGAGACAAGGAGTCCTGAACTGTGAGAGCCCCAGACTGCGAGAGGGTGCAGGCCGGGCTAAGGAATCCCCCTTCCCCCAGTGCATGAATTTCATGCATCGGGCCTCTAGTATAAAATAAAACAAAAGTTTATTTCTCCTAAAAAAAAAAAAAAAAGTGAAACCTATTTTTCTAAGGGGAGAAACTGAGGCTCATTGAAATAACAGAACCTCTCCAGGCCCCCAAGTTTTGCTGAAACTCTTGAAGAGGACACATATATGGGCAACTCTGTTGTTAGTGCTTAATCTTTCTAAAAAATCCCAGAAACCAGAGCTTCTGGTCAAGTGCTCTACTGGAGCAGCAGGCTTTAGAAAAACAAGAAAATCCCACTGTGATGAGAGAGATTCATTTGTTTTCAGGTTGTGGCCCTTCCGTCCTCAGGGTGGCCCCTGCCCTACTGCCTGTGTCTTCCGCTTCGACTGATAATCTTCCACCCACACAAGCCTTGTCATTCACCGGGACCCTACAATGAGGGGAAGGTGTAACCCTGAAAGAAGCTTTTAAGGACAAAACTGAGTTGGGGGTGGGGGAGAAAGATGAAAAGAAAAGCAATGAAGAGATCCCACGGTTGGCTTAGTGAATGAGCATGTGTTGGGAAGGCCCAGCAGATGGAAGGCCCGCTGAGTGTGGTTTTGGAGGCCAAGACAGTGCCTTTGGTTTTGTGGTATAGCTTCCAGTGGGAGAGCTCACTGCCCAGTGCACTGTGACGAGGATGGCCAGCTGTGAACACCCTCCCCTGTCAAGATTTCTTTTATGTGCTTGCACTGCCAGATCTCAGTGTGACCAGATAGAAGGCTTGGGCTTTGCAGTCTATCCCCTGAGGAGTAAATAGCAGCTGCCAGAAAAGAGCTTGATGCCCCAGCTTGGAGGTAGAGTGGATGATGAGAGCAAGTTTTTCTGGAAGAGAAAATGAGATGCCCTGCAGGCCAACCTTTAAAAAATGCAAGGTGCTAAGCTAATGGGAGAGGGCTAGATAGGTGGGCGTTCTTGCAAAGGAGGAAACCTCAGAACTGCTGGCTTAGCTCCTGAAGGGAGTTGCAAGATTCTCTTTGCACATCTGAAAGCTGCATAGTTCAAAATTCTCTTTGGCAAATGTTTCTGATACAGGGCTGAGGTCATAGGCTCTAGAGGCTGACTCAGGTTGGAGGCCTGGCTCTGACACTTCTCTGGGTTATCTGGTGCAATTTTCTCCTCTGGAACATGGGGATAATACCTTCTATCTTACTGGATTGTGATAGATAGTGCTTGTAAAATACCTAGCAGTGTCCAAGCATACAATAGCTCAATAAGTGGTTAGATATTGACTGGAGATTATACATATACATATATATTATATATACATATATAATCGGAAAATAGCTACCAATTATTGAGCTCCTAGTGTGTGCAGGGCTTCTACATTATATGTATTAATTAGCTCATTTAATCCTAAGAGGAACACACTCACTACAGTTCACATATTCACCATCCTCATTTTACAGATGAGGAAATGGAAGCTTAGAGATTAAGGAACTAGTGCAAGGTCACAGCCTAGTGTCATGGGCAGGTGCAGAGAGGAGACTCTTTGGATGTCAAGAAAAGCAGCACTGGGAAGGTGGACTGAATTTTACATTTTATCCTCTTCTCGTTAACAGCTCTGTGAAGATAAATTATGCTTTTGTCATTAAAAAATAATACACTAGAGGGTGCCAAATACACAACCTGTGACTTTAAAAATGATAATACAGTTCCCAGTGATACAAGACATATAATTAGTAATGGATTCAAGCCAAAGGGCCCTCCCAAAAAGTGTATGACGCAGTTTATAATTAAGAGGCTACATTTCTATTCCCTCAATTAAAAAAAAAGAAACTCATGCTTTATATTGAGCAACTTATAATTAGTCTCTACTTTATACTGAGTGTTATTCAAAGAGCCTTTCAGGTAGGTGTTTAATTTCTCTTTGCTCTGCCTGCTGAGTGGCAAAGTGAAAGGGTAGAATAATCTGGTCAGAGTAGGGTAACCTGGATGAAATAAATTTTTAAAAATTGCACTGCAATATATTTTATTTTTTAAAATTTAGCAAAATAAAACATTTGCATATATTTTTAAAAGGAAAAACTCATACCTAGGAGTTTAAAATGAATAGAAATGCAACCCTATCCTCAACCTTAAATTCAAGAGGGAACAACTTTTACAGGTAACTAGATTCCTAAACAATGTTTGATTCTATTTCTTGATTTATCAAACTGACATTATTTTTCCTTTATGAAAACTGAGGACTTAGCTAACAGAATATCCACCTCTTTGTGATTTTGTGGAAATCAGTCACAAAGACAGTTTACAAAATAGTTTTTATTTTTCCCACTACTACATGAACAATATTTCATCATTGCAGAACATTTTAAACATAAAGAGGAAATTAACATTTTGATGCATATCCTTACACATTTTTTGCACTATATATTAAAGCATATGATGCTCATCTTTTTATGTCATTAAATATTCTCCCATTTCCCTTTTTTTATTGTAGTATCTTCTATCTACACTAATAAAAGAGAAAGATGCAAACTGACCATACCTTCACAATGCCCACCAGCCAATCAGGAGTGAGTATGCAAATTAACCCCATCACCTCTGTGGAGACTGACAGCAGGGAGGAGGCAGCTCCCAGCACTGCACAGCCTGCTTGGCCGTTGCCACGGCAACCTAGGGGCAGGCAAGCACAGCCCACAGGCAGCACCCAACACGGCCTGCTTGGCAGTCACTGCGGTAGAGAGTAGGCAGGCCCCACAGAGAGCAGAGAACCACAGGGAGCGGGCCTAAGCCGTCAGTAGGACATCCCCTGAAGGCTCCCGGATTGGAGAGAGTGCAGGTCAAGCTGAGGGACACACACACACACACACACACACACACCATGCATGAATTTTGTGCACCGGGCCTGTAGTATATATATAAAAGGCTACTATGAAAAATGTCCCCTCAGGAGTTCAACTGGAGACTGGGAGTTTGATCACTTGCTATGACATGCACTGACCACCAGTGGGCAGCGCGGAGCAAAGGAAGGCCCGGGCCGGCAGCCAGAAGGCCCCAATCGGCCCTGATTGCCAGCCATGCTTAGGGACCATGCACGAATTTCATGCACCGGGCCTCTAGTACTTACACAAAAGGTATCTTTTGTAAAGTATAAGGAATCCAGATCTTCAACTGGATTGGGAATCAGATAATTTCACTGCACAGAGGGAATTGTGTTTGATGGTATCATCCAACCTCAGTTAAACTGTGTCTGAAGGGGCAAGAATTTAAGAGAGTCCTGCAGGGATTGTAGAAATCAATTGAAACTTAGGTTAAGAACTCAGTCTGGAAAGAAAAGTTCTAATTATTCTTCAACATCTCAAGACTCAGTGGAGCATGAATGAGTCAGTCAGTCATGAGTTTATAGGTTTTATAAGTAATGAACTTGTCCATTTTTCAGTGGAAGATAATCTCTTTCATGATGTTTCTTTTTCATTCCCTTATAAATTATCACAAGAAGTACAGACAAGTACTACAGTCATCAGTGCAACTAAAAAAATTCCCAAAACTATAAGACCCGTCTCTGCCCCTTTGCCTGATTCCAAACGGTAGGGGGCAAGTTTTGGGAAAGCAGTATGGCCTGGCGTCAGATAGCAACCTAAAATGAACCTGGGAAGAGGCTAGTCTATCTCTACATTCCCTGTGAAATAAAACTGCACATAACTTGGGCTTGCCCATCATCCCAACAGAATATTCATCCAGTACAAAGTTTTGCACAAAAGAGGGGTCAAGTTCAAAAAAAGCATAAAATTCCTTAGGAACTAGGAGCCTGGGAGATGGAAAACATGCTCAAGAGACATCAAACACCAGCTCATTTAGGTGGGAGAAAGCCATTCCCATGGGGATGGAGAATCAAAAACACTTCCCTAACTCAACACAACATGGCACTGAGCAAACAGGTGCCCAGTAAATCCACATCGCTTTTTATTTACTCTTACTTAACCTTTATGCTGGATACCACGCTGTGCCAGGCATTTTTTACGGGCGTTGCATGGCTTACCTCATTTGACCCATTAACGAAGAGGCTCAAGAGAGATTAACGTTTTCAATCTGGACACAGCTGTTAAGGGGTGGGGGAGTCAGAATTCAAACACAGGTCAGTCCCAAGGCAGGCCCCTGGCAGCGCAGCGCGTACACTGAGCAGCCGTTTCCCCCGGCCCGCAGGACAATGGGCTTCCGGGCGTTGCCGGAAGATGGCGGCTTCGCCAGGCTCCGGGCCTGAGCGGAGCGCCTCACGGTCGGAGCCAGTTGCAAGTGGCCTTCTGCTATTTGGGGAGAAAACGAGGAGCGGGTGAGATGAAGTGAGTCAGGCCCTAAACAACAAAAAGGCGACCGCCCTGCGGCCGGGGGGTGGGGGGTGGGGGTGGGGGGTGGAGGGGGGAAGGGGGCGCGGGAAGCGCTGGGCGGAAGTGGGCGGGCAGAGGCGCCCTCGCCGCCCGGGCGCCCCGCCGCGGAGGAAGTGCGTTTCGGGGTTCGTCCTGAGACCGAACGGCCGGCGTGGCAGCTCCCGCGGCGCACCCCTCCGGGCCCGCCTTTGCCCCCCGCTGCCCCGCGGCTCTCCCGGCCGCCGGCACGAGGGGCTCTTGGCCCCTGACGGGGGCTGCCGCTCTCCGGCTGGGTCGCGGCGGAACGGGCGCGCCTGCCCCGCCCGCGGGAGGGCGTCTCCCCTTGTGACGCCGGAAGCGGCCGGTTCCGCCCTTCAGCGCGCGGGCCGCCCGCTGCGCAGCCGCCGCACCTTGTCCTCCAGGCCCGCGGCCCAGCGCTGGGTCGAGTTCACGAGGGCGAAGTACCACCGCACCGGGAGCGCGAGGGAGGTCGCGGCGGCGAGGTTTCTCCTTAAGTGCCAAGTGGCTGGCGGGCCCTTAATGGGGTCTTGGTTGTGTCCGTAGATTTGACTTATCAGAGACAATGGACGCCCGTGTCCGCAGAAGTTTAAAGCGCCCCTCTAACTGGCCAGACGGTGGGAAGAGGGCTCAGGCTCTCCTGGTGCTTCTTCTGGAGCCGTGGTGCTCAACCTTCCTAATGCCGCGACCCTTTAATGCAGTTCCTCCTGGTGTGGTGACCCCCCAACCTAAAATTATTTTCGTGGCTACTTCCTAACTGTCATGTTGCTACTGTTATGAATCGTAACGTAAATATCTGATATGCAGGATGTCTTTTCATTGTTACAAATTGAACATAATGAAAGCATAGTGATTAATCACAAAAACAATATGTAATTATGTGTTTTCCGATGGCCTCAGGCGACCCCTGTGAAAGGGTCGTTCGACCCCCAAAGGGGTCGCGACCCACAGGTTGAGAACCGCTGTCCTAGAGTAAGACTCCTTCCTTCCTGCTGGCTTCTCCCTGCAGCCGCTTTGAAGGGAGCAAGTTTCTTCAAGGTCAGTTGAGGGAAGGGGTCCGCTGCAGCTGGAAGGGACATACGCCCATAGACATGCCATCAGTCACAGACCTCATTACTGAGTCTTCTATCAAAACTTCAACACCTGTCAAGCGATTCCTAGCTGAGGGTCCATAGGTAGCAGTGACTTGTGTATGCACTACAAAATACACGTCCAAACACTGACAAGGGATTTACAAATAGGCTTTATGGGGCTGTCAATAGGCCCGTGGCACAAAAGTAGTTTAGAATCTCTGCGTATTTTGGGGTGAGGGAGGCATCTCTGGAAGCAAGCCACTTTGGTTGGTCATTTACGCTTATTTTCTGGGAGCTTGAAACAACCAGTTTGTTTTGGCCAGTAAAGTCTGTCCTAGGAAAAAGTACACTCATTATAAGTCCTACTTCAAAGGTCTGCTCCAGAAATTAAGCTGTCATGTTGCCTGTCCATATTTTCCATCTTCTTTTGGGAATCAGATGTTGGCTCTTTACTGCAAATAATTTGGTTCCATTAACCATCAGAAAAGGAGGGATTCTGACCAGTCCCTATCTTAATCCACACTGTGCTTTTTAGAGCGGTATTCCTTATGTACAAAGAACCCCTGAACTAGTTTCCAGTTGTGACTGGGTTCACAGGATACTAATGTAACTTGCTAAAAAAATTTTAAAGCCTGTCAACAAATTATTTGGGTAGCAGTGTTAGTTTTTTTAAAAAAATATTTTTATTCATTTTTAGAGAGAGGGAGAGAAACATTGATTGGTAGCCTCCCCCACGAACCCCAAGGATCAAACCGGAAATCTCCGTACATGCTCTGAGTGGGAATCTTAACTGGTGACTATTTGGTGCATGGGACAACGCTAGACAGAGCCACACCAGCCAGGGCTAATAGTATGTTTTGTGTTAAACCCATTATACAGATAGGTAACTTCCTTTTTAGATAAAAAAAATTTAATTCCCTTAATTCATTTGACCAGGTAAGTCCCCTCCCCCAAAACTAATCTTTGAAAGTGCTATTCGCTGATACCCAACAATGAAATAGCTTATATGGTTGCCTTTAAGCATGTCATTTTCCTATTCAATAGGAATAGAGGAACGGGACTAACAAATCTCAGGTGTGACACAGTTATTGTGTGCAGCTCAAAATAGTTCTCTCCCCTTCCTTTCCCTGTAGGATTGCCTTGTAAAGTCATAGCTCCTTAAAAAAAAAAAATCCGTGATTGTTCAAATACTCTCCTTCTTACAGTTGTTCATACTATATGCCCTATAAAATTGCATTCCTAAAGGCTTGTTAAAATGTTGAACTGGTTTTCATCAAATATCCCATCAATGAGGAGTCTAATGTTATGGTATCATTTGTCATATTTTAAAAGCGGACAATCTCTTCATTGCAGTTTCAGTTTCTCAAAAAAGGAACATTACTTGATAATAGTTACCTTTTCAAAAACACATACAGGATTGAACCGATTTTGACTTGGTCATTTGACCCAAGAGCCACATTTTAAGGACCATTGGCTTAGAGACAAATACATAAAGCTTTCTTTGGTTGGTCCCAGGTTATCCTTGCAACTAAAAAGATTTTGTAGAATCAGATGGAAAATATCTATGGAGGTATAACAAGAGACCAAATTGAGTAATTTGTACAAAATCATACTTTTGCTTTGAAATTCTTGAAGTCCTGTTGTGTTAGAAAGGAGCATCACAACCAAATGAAATGTGGATGGAGAAAAACGTTTCACAAATGCTTTATGACTGTTATTTATGATTAAAACTTACAATTCTCTGTTGTCTTGGTTAATGTCGACTAAAGGCCTAGGCTGAGGTAAAAGTGTCGGAGTTGGCAAACAGAACCTTTGCAGGCTCAGGACCTGAATCAAGTTATCAAGTTGTTAAAAAAAGAAAAGAAACTGTACTGCAATCACACTTTGGCAAATACCTGATCAAATTTGTTGGCTAAATACAGTGAGATGCTCCCCAAAGATGTAGACAGAGGCTGTCTATGTGCTTCTATGACAAGCAGCTAGAGTTCTTGTATAAGACTTAGTGGGACCTTGCACCAAGAACCAGTGCCATATGGTAGAACATAAAATCCAATTATCTGCCACTCCCTAACAAGTTTGAAAATATACTTGTCTAGGTCCTGGCTGGGTAACTCATTTGGTTAGAGAGTCACCCTGATACACCAAGGTTGCGGGTTTGGTCTCTGATCAGGGCACCAAGAAGCAACCAATGAATGCATAAGTGGCACAAGAAATCAATGTTTCTCTCCCTAAAATCTATCTATATGCATGCTATATTTGTATATTGCCCACAACTGCTAAATGACTCTGCATAAGAAAAAAAAAAAAACTTAAAAAGGAGCAAGTTTTTGAGACTCACCAGATGAAAGTGAGAAACATAAGTTTAGGAGGAACATGTACTTTGTAAACTTTAAAACTGAGAGGGTTGATCTCATGTTTCTTTTACAAAAAAAAATTTTTTTAAAGATAAATGCATGGGATTTTGTAAACAAAAAGGTATTTTTGCAATGTAAATTCCCTATGCAGTCTCTCCTGTGAAACTGTAAAATACACATTTACTTACCAATGCCCCACAAAGTAAATTCTTTTGGGGGAACATGATTAAGTATACAGTCTTGTTTTAAATTTTCGCATGAGTTTTGCCTATGGGATGTACATGCATCGATGACCATTTAAAAAAAAAAATTTTATTGATTTTACAGAGAAGGGAGAGGGACAGAGAGAAACATCGATCAGCTGCCTCCTGCACACCCCCCAACAGGGATGTGCCCGCAACCAAGGTACATGCCCTTGACCAGAATCGAACCTGGGACCCTTCAGTCTGCAGGCCGATGCTCTATCCACTGAGCCAAACCGGTCAGGGCTCGATGACCATTTCTAAGTCTAATATAGGTTTGATAATTTATAAAATGCTAACACCTTATTGAAGAGTCCATCATCTTGAAAATCTTATGTCTGATCTTTATTAGTCAAGTAATAAAAAGTATTCATAATTTGTGATCCTATTGCATTAAAACTTTTGACTTAGTAGTGCCATCTTTGAAGGTTGTTTCCGAGTGAGGAGGCAAATAATATCTTTCCATTTATTGATGTCACATACCCTCTTAGTATTCCTTTTGAATATGGAGCATGACAGAGACTTTGGCTCACAGTTGAAGCTACTAGTTTGTTTCTCTTTATAATAAGAATATTGCCAACATATTTCAGAGAATGTTGTACAACCAACTCCCCTAATACTCAGCAGGTAAGAGTGAGATTAAGTAAAACACATACTAGATGTACTAAATAAAACTTAGTATTTGCTAGTTCTTATGATATATATATATATATATTTTAATTCTCTGCAACTTTAAAAAAAAATATATTTCATTGATTTTCTACAGAGAGGAGGGGAGAGGGAGAGAGCCAGAAACATCGATGAGAGAGAAACACTGACCAGCTGCCTCCTGCACACTCCCCACTGGGGATGTGTCCGCAACCAAGGTACATGCCCCTGACCAGAATCGAACCTGGGACCCTTCAGTCCGCAGGCCAACGCTCCATCCACTGAGCCAAACCGTCAGGGCTGATATATATTCTTGAATTACATTTTCTTCCTACATATATGTCAAGAAGATATAAAGACCTATACTAATTGTATTTAATTATTTGCCTGCTCATTGGCCAGTTATTAATATTTGTATTTTGACCCCCTGGTTAAACTAGCTTCTCTCTTTTCCATGTATGAACAGATCCCTTGATGATCAACAGGCTCTTACTAGTTGCCATTTGTTTCTTAAACAGCTTTTTGTTTGCTTAGTTTGCTTATGGAATGAGCAATTCCAAATAACCTATGCTGTTTGTCACCTATCCACCCAATCCTTCGTTTTGTGGGACAAAATAAATTTAGGATATTGTATTCTGTTCTAGAGACTGAAGAGAAGAAAAGGCTGTCCAAAGATGCAAACAACCTTAATAATGCTGGCTATTTAAATAAGAGGCCAGTTACTTGTTGGGCAAACTAATGCATGCATATAGAGGGAAAACCTTGGTTTTTCGGCTGATCCTAAATTCTATCAGTCTCCACTATTTGTTAATAAACTAATGCTGAATGGTCCAAGATTGACCACTGTGATAGCCTACAAATACATCTAGTCTCAAGATTTACGTTTGGGTAAACTCTGGTTCTACGAATAGTGATTCTTGAGTCTCTAGGGATAATAGAAACAAAATGATTTGATAAATAAAAAATGAAGGCTGTAATTCCATCCTTATCTCTGCTGTTGGGTGCTTATATACCATCTTATTTATAACTGCAGTCACTTATAAATTACTCCTCAGTGCCTCCTGAATAGTAAGAATGATTAACACAATGGAATGTCGGACTAAATGCCACACCTCATTTGTCCCTACTGCCATGAATAAAATTTCTTCCCACATAACAATTCATATCCATACAGGCTAGGCAAAAGTAGGTTTACAGTTGTTCATATGGAAGACATGCAGGTTATGATTATTACAACAGCTTTATTAACTCAAAAGAATGTCACAATGCACTTAAGTATAATCTCGTATGTGCTCAAATTGCCGGCCTTCATTATTTACACATTCTTGTAGCCGACTTGCTATATTTGAGCACACTTTGACACAGAGTTCTTTATTGTCATCAATTTCTTGACATGCTTCTCTTATGCAACGAATCATATCATCCATAGTATGTGGTTTTCGTGAAAAGACTTTATCTTTGACAACACCCCAAAAGAAGAAGTCCATTGGAGTGAGGTCTGGTGATCGTGGTGGCCATTCCACTGGCCCTCGTCGACCTATCCACCTGTTGGGTAATTGTTCATCAAGGAACTCACGTACTGTTACAGCACAGTGTGGAAGAGCTTCGTCTTGTTGAAAGAAGAAATCATCATTATCATGCTGTCTCTGTAATTGTGGCAAAACAGTGCCCCTTAGCATGTCGAGATATAGGTCGTGTGTAACAGTTGTATGGAAAAAAATAGGTCCAAGTACCCCTTTACAGGAAAGACCCGCCCAAACTGTAATCCCTGGCTGATTCAATTGTCCTTCTATCATTACATGGGGATTTTCTCTTGAATAGTAGACACAGTTGTGCCGATTTACAGCACCTGAAAGTTTAAAATGAGCTTCGTCGGACCACGTAATTTTATCAATGATGCCATTGCCTTGTCTTTCTTCATTCAGAACCACTTCACAGAATTGTAAACGGCGATCTGGATCATCCTCTAGTAATCCATGAAGCAATCTTGGCCGATACATTTTCAAACCTAAACGTTGCATAATACGACTCAAAGATCTACAGGAAATGCCCAATTCAACAGAAGCTCGTTGTTTGGATTTTTTGGGGCTCTCTGTAAATGCCTGACTCACTAACATTTCATTTTCCTGGGTGGTAATACTGACTGGTCGACCACTTTTTGGAGCATTACAGATGGACCCAGTTTCATCAAATTTATCACGTATTCTATAAATTGTTTGTCTACTTGGGGAAGGTGTATCAAATTCTTCAGCCCATTTCTGTCGAACCTTTTCGGCATTCTCCGTCTTCCAGTATTGTTTAAGTATCCATTTTCGTTGGTCAATGGTTAAATTCCCAGCCATGATTACCTAAAAGAGAAATCATAAGTAAGGGTACAAAATAACAATAATAAAACAAGTAATACAAGGATAAACTATTTTATGTGCTCACAACTATAAACCTACTTTTGCCAACTCCTGTATATATTAAATGCAATTGTGTTGTCTTCATGCCTTTTAGGTTATAAAATACCATAGCTAATGGCTACACTAGTGCACTACTTTGGTTTCCTATGAATGAAGGAGATTCCCACTGTCTATACCTAGTAACCAGTAAAACACAGCCAAGGCCACTAGCTAAGCAGTATCAGCAGGGAAAGACCTGGTGGGACGTAACCTTGATCTAGGGGAAATTAAATTGTACATTTTCTATTCCTGGTTAATATCTTCTGGATAATATAGTGACCATTGTGGGAGTTATTCAAGACTAAAAGGTATGTCAGTATTCTTAGAAACAATCATGCCCACCCACAAAATCAGTTTATTACCAACTTGATGAAAAGTGAGTTTTTTGTACTGAATTTCCCATGTTTTTCCTATGTATATCCACATACTTTGGTTATTATTGACTTGCTGAACTAATTTGTAGTTCTTTATATTTAGCTTTTATAAATAATTTAAAAATCAAAAGAATGCCTACTCACCAATCAAAGGTGGGGATTTCAAACATAGGTATCAAGACACCTGACTTTTTAAAAAAAAATATATATTTCATTGATTTTTTACAGAGAGGAAGGGAGAGGGACAGAGAGCTAGAAACATCCATGAGAGAGAAACATCGATCAGCTGTCTCCTGCACACCCCCACTGGGGATGTGCCCGCAACCAAGGCACACGCCCCTGACCGGAATCGAACCTGGGACTCTCCAGTCCACAGGCTGACGCTCTAGCCACTGAGCCAAACCGGTTAGGGCAAGACACCTGACTTTTAAAAAATGTTTTGCTGAATGATGTATTTTTGTTTTAAAAAATTTTTTAATTACAGTTTACATTCAATATTATATTAGTTTCAGGTGTATAGCATTGTGGCTAGACTTATACAACTTATGAGGTGATCTCCCAATAAGAAGACACCTAACTTTGTTATTAATAAGCAAGTAGATGTCTCTCAAGGTTAAAGTCACAGTAACCAAGTTGAGACACAGGTGTGTTAAAAAAAAAAAAAAAAGTCATCCAATTATGAAAAAAAGACATATCTCCTTGGCCAGTACATTACCTCCAAGGAGGTTAACTATAGTAAGTTTAATTATATTAATAAAATTGCCTGGTGAACATGAAACCAAAATATATATGTGGAATTCTTAGAATACTATATTTTCTGGCATTAGGACTAAAATATTTTATATTGAAGTGGATCTTTAAAGTCCTAGCTCATGACATCTAAATTTCTTAAGATCTACTCTTAAGTTACTAATTCTAAATGAAGTGATGCTTCTTTCTACTCCTGAGTTGCACTTCTGGGTTTAAAGTTACTGGTTTCACCTTTAAGGGAAAACAGTAACCTTACAAAAGATCACATTGTCTAAACATCTTAGAATAATTAGTTGTAAAATCAGTAGGATGGCCTGGCCATGGTTCAATTCCCGGTCAGGGCACATACCGGGTTGTGGGCTCAATCACCGAGGATGGGAGGTGGGGGCCGTGCAAGAAGGAACTGATCAATGATTTTCTCTTCGTTGATATTTCTATCCCTCTCTCCCTTTTCCTTCTTCTCTGAAATCAATAAAAATATATTTTTTAAAAAATTAGGATGAAATGTCAGTTGTTTAACAGTTGATAACTCCTCCCCTTTTAAGATGTTCAGATATATTGAGTGGGGATGAGTTTAGAAATAAGACTTCTTTTTCACAACAAACTTAGACAACTCCAGAATATCCCAAATTTCTAGAAAACAATTTACTGTTCTGATAAAATCTCCAAGAAGAAATGGTTCATGGCAATAGTACCTCCAAGCCTCTCAGGTTGGAGAGGTAAATATTACATAACACTGCCCAAAATAGAAATGAAAAAGCACTGTCTTTGCACTATGGCTCTATATAGACATTTTAGTGAAATGCCTGATACCATGTTTTTAAAGTTGCGTATTCATGAAAAGTACCTGAGTATGAGAGGCTTGTCAAAATGCAGATTCCTGGGCCACACTAAGTAGTTCAGCATATGGGTCTTCAGGAATTGCTACATTCTTAGAAAATAATGAATGATGATACATCTTGTTTTGGGGAACTCTGGGTGTGGAGGCTAGGAATGTTTAGTTTAATAAGCTTCCCAGATAATTATGGTGATAAAACTGGCTTGGGAACCACTGACTTGAACCCCATGCCTATAGCAGAGAAACTAATTTTAAAAAGTGGATTAAAAAAAAAGACTTGGTAGCTATGACTCTAGGCATAAGAAATTTGCCTCCAATTAAAATTTAAGTTGTTAGAAATGGATGACCAACCAAGTTCTGGCTTGATAAACAAACACATTATATTTCTATTAGTTCTTTATGTAAGTACCTTCAACTAACACTTAGAAAAAGACATTTGTTGGTATCTGTATAACAGAATATATCAACTCATTTAATGTTGCAAATCTTAGTGATTTTTAACTTAGTGCACTAAACCTTCCCAAAGAATATAAAATTGCTTGTGTTGTGTGTGTGAATTGGCTAGCACATTAATGGATTCAGTTTTATAAAAATGGATATTAAAATAATCTGTTGATTATAAACCATTAAAAATTGAAGCTAAATAACTTCCCATACAGATAAGCACTTAGCCCTGAACTTCCATCCTATTAATAGGGTTGTTCAACTGTTTAGAAAAATTAGCTATGGGAAAGTCCTCCTCTCTAGTGTAATTTATGTTTATAGTTATGCTTTTACTATTATACATTGAAATAAAATACATAATAATAGTAATAAGAATTACTATTATACATTGAAAAGGCAGGTTAAACCTGAAAAATAAGAATCTATAAACAAACATCAGAAGATGGATAGGACTTTTCATTTTGTTCAAAACAATTTAACACCTTTTGAAGGGAGGCTTTTATTTGCAATGGACAAAGTACCAGGATATGTTTCACTGGGCATTGTAAATCTTTCAAGACAATTGTGAGGGGTGAAACCTAAGAAGAACAGATGTCCAATTATTTTCTTCGTATTATTCTTTTCTAGAATAAGGATGGTTTTGCTCTTCTGCACACATCATTAGTAATTTTAGGTTTCCTAACTAACTTTTAACTACAAAAATACATCTCTAACCCTGTTCACAATTTTAGTAGCTATTTTGCAGGTTTATACTTACACTAAAGAGTGAAGAGACCTACTTAATTTAAATATTTACTTGAGCACTATGTCCTAGGTGTGTTTTTAAAAATTTTTTAAACTGACTTTAAGAGGGAGAGGGAGAGAGAGAAACATCGATGGGAGAATGGAACATTGATCAGCTGCCTCTTGCACATAACCTACAGGAGATCAAGCGCCAAACCTGGGCACATGTTCTGTCCGGGAATCGAACTAGCATCCTTTAGGTGCACAGGACAGTGTGCAATCAACTGAGCCACACCAGCCAGGCTGTCCTAGGTGTTAATGCAAGAACTATGCATTCATCTGAGGGAGACAATGCAAGTTAAACACTGGCCTTCAGGAGCTCATATTCCAGCAGGGTGAGGAGATTCTATATAGTTATAAATAAACTGCAGTTAAGTGCTATAATAGAGCTCAGGAAAAGGTTTATGGAACTATAAAGAACAATGGACTTCTTAGAAGAGCACCAGGGAAAACTTCATAGAGGAAAACACTTGAACTGAAGGATCTTCCTTCTCAAGGGGGGATGGGGGGAGGTATTCCATGTAGAGATGATTTTACAAAAGAAAGGTCAGAGGTCACACGGTAAGTTTCGGGAACTGAAAGCAGTAATAATATGGGTGGAAGCAAGAAGGACTATTTGGATCTTACATTGGAAAGAGACAGGAACCAGATTACAGAAGGTCTAGTATGCCATCTTAAGGAGCATGCACTCCATTAAAGCATTTCAAGGTAAGAGTCACATGTTAATAAAATCACCTTGAAGGATGACAGATGGATTAGGAGTAAAATTAAAGCTAGAGTAAGCCAGGAGATCACTATATATATTATATATAATATAATTTTTCAGGCAACTGCCTGAACTAAAGTAGAGGCAGTGGTGATGAACAGGAGGGGAAGTAGACCACAAAACAAAGTTAGAATGGACATTACTTAGGAACATAATGGACATGGGTGTTAAAGGATAGTTTGTATTCCATTTTTAGTTAATCTACATGCAAGCATTTTCTCATATCACTGCAAACTAGAACATCTTCGCGGGGGGGCTGCTCTCTGGTAATACATACTTATTGTAGAAAATCTTTCTGTAAGCCTACATGCAAACCTAGAGAGAACCAGTGAAAGCATTCTACTTTATTTCTTTGACCCATTTCTATGGAAATACCCTGCACAAAAGTTCCACAAAATTGTAATAGTATTTTCATATTTTTACCATTTCTTTGTAGTATGTAATGCTTTGAAATAATTATTTGAAAATAATTTAAGTACTGTATTTATGGACTTGACTATGTCCTTATTTGCTGTTAACCATTTTAAAAACCAAGTGTTAGGTATAATGTTGCTATTTAAAGAACTAAAACTAGCAACTATATTGGTTTCCATATTTCTTACAATTTTATTCATGCAAGAACTCCCAAAGTCTGGGAACCAAAGGATTTGATTAGCTCTAAAGCCCTACCAACTCTTCTTAGCTTGTTACTCATAATATACTGGATTACTACATTCTTACCAAGACCCAGAAGAGTTTCATAATTACTTAGCTTTGTTGACTTATACCCTAGAGGTCTATACCGACATGCATTGTTTGATTTGTCCTATATCTTTGAAGTTATCCTATCTTCAAACAATGGCTCTGTATTCCAGGGATACAGAATGTGAGCTTTTCCCATCTTAACCACTCTGTTATAAAGGCTCCTGATAAGACTCCAGACCTAATTTATGAAGCAGACCTCGATTTAGAAGGAACAAATATAACCCGCTTGTTGCAAAGATATCTAGTTGCAAAGATATCTAGTTGCTAATATATAAGGGAGTTACACATGCGCCTTTGACAAAAACTGTTTATTACAATTAATAATTATCCTGTACTTATGAGTACCTTTCTTCCAAACAGCTCAAAGCCTTCCGGTACCCAATGCCTCCTTGATGTGTAGTCAACAACATAAAGAGCAAGCAAGGAAGTTAAGTTCTGCTAAGGAGGGGAGGGGGGAGAGAGAGAGAGAGAGACACTGGAAAGGGCATGAAAATTAAACCCTAAATGATGAAACTACTTTCAAATTTTCATAGCTTTAAGTCCAAATAGCCTATGATATCAAAACTCTTCTTACTCACTCAATCAAAAAGGGTCAATATCCTATACATTTACCTTCACCTGAACATTCTAGACCCCAAGTTTTAAAAAGGTCATTGGTTTGGCCGTAATTAGTGAGTTCTAAAATATCATCACGTTTTATGACAATTATGAAGAAACCCCTTTCACTGAGAATTCTTTCAAAGAAGTAAATTAAAACACTACAAATGGATACTTAGCTGTTCTTTTATCTCTCTAAGCCTCACTCCATAACTTGATTTTGTAATCTGGCCCCTTCATTTCATATCTTAAAATATTTTAATTTTCATATGAATTAGTTATTTCATAAAAATGCATGGCACGGAAAAACTTGCACTCTTATTTATAAATGTAACATTTATTCCAAGGAACATGACCTCATGGTTTTTTAGTTAAAAAAAAAGATTTCAGAAAGAGGAAGGGAGAGGAAGAGAGAGAAACATCAATGATGAGAGAGAATCATTGATTGGCTGCCCCACACTGGGGATCAAGCTCGCAACCCAGGCATGTGCCCTTGACCAGAATTGAACCCAGGACGCTTCCCACAGGCTTATCTCTATCCATTGAGCCAAACCAGCTAGGTCATCACTAGAACTTTCTATAGTAGTCACAGACTGCCAGAGGGAAGAGGGGGTAGGGGAAGGTGGAAGATGGTAAAGAGGGGGAAAATGGTGATGGAAGGAGACTCAACATGGGGTAGTGAACACACAATACAATATACAGATGATGTATTGTAAAACTGTATACCTGAAACCTATATAATTATATTAACCAGTGTCACCCCAATAAGTTCAATAAAAATTTTATTCCTGTTTATGCCTTTGCACATAAAGCCACGCTTACTGCAAATACTTCACTGCCCCTACCCTTTCACTGAAATCCACAAATATTTTGCCTCCTAGTCTAAAAATTCTATTCCACTGTAAAACACAAGAACCCGTGAACTGGGGTTCCTGGCTGAATAATTATACCCACATGGCTTAACCCCAAACTACATTATAAATTAATAGGGTCCAGTGTTCCCTCACACAATGAAAGAAAGGCACACATATTTGAGGAAAAAAGGAACATGATGGACAGAAACTAATTTGAGGGCTAACAATACTGGTAAAAGGTATTTTTTAAAAATACCCAAATTTTTATAATATGACAGAATCAACCAAAATATTTTGCATCCAATTATGTATCCGACTGACTTGCTATCATTACCATAAACTCATGCTACAGCAAAATTTTCAGATATCTGGCATCAAATCAGATTATCTGTTGTTTGCCCAACAAAAACTGAGTGCCTATTGTATGCCAGGAACTTTGCACGTTAGCTATCAACATCTCACAGGCTCACAGAAAAGAGTAACATGAACATGACTGTGATAGATACAGAAGTAACAGAGAAATGTCTCATTTTCAGGAGATGATAATTGAGTTTACTACAAATCAACAATGCTCCTAGAGCTTTTATTTCCCATTTAATCCCTAGTCACTATAATGAAACAGTATTTTACCTGTTCTATGGGATATGAAACTGAGGCCCAGAAAGCAAGCTACCTAAGGTCTCACTTGAAATGAAAGAGCAAATATTCAAATTTGGGTCATTTTAATTTCAGTGGTGTCCATGAGATTCATAAGGAGGGGTTAGATGAAAAACCTTGCATGTTATAGAGTGTTTGGACTTGATATTCAAATCTCTGGCGAATTAAGTCTTTTAAGCATAAAAGATTGTTCTGAAAAGATGTTTGATCACATGAATAAGCTAGAAGGGTAAAAAACCATTAACCAGAAAAGGAAATACAAGGAGAAAAGTTTAGAGAGAAAAGTTGTTTTGAATTTGTTTAGTTTGAAGTACCCATATTTAATAGTTCTATTTGAGTTCAGAGATTATAAATTCTGGAGTCATCAATAGGTAAAGGGGTGAAAACTGATTAATACAATTGGTGAAAAGGTGGTTGGGGACCTAACACTGAGAACTACCAAACTAAAAGCTGAAGAAAGCAACTAATGAAAACAGGAGGGCAGAAGTATCAACCAGCAAAGGATATTTAGCATATAAACCAAGGAGTTTTAAGAAGGAATATTCTTAGTAATCAAATATTATAGGTCATATAAGACCCTCCCATCTGGAACACATAAACATACAGAACTTTGACAAAATGTTAAAGGCAAATAACTGCATATAGTCTTATTTTCCAGTAATACCAACATGGACACAAAAGGCTGAGTTTGTGGAAAAAGGGAGTTAGTTAACTTTTAGACACTTAGAAAATCCAGAGATGGCACAAGTGAACCCTTGACTTCAGATTTATTGGTAGAATATCTTTTCTTACAGCCATTTAATTTTCTAAAGTATTTTTTCATTCATTTGATATAGCCTCTTATCCTTTTTACTCCCATTTGCCCTTTAACTGGTCATAAAGTGAGAGCATGGGAATAAAAACAGAAAGTAGCCACAGAAATTCTTGCAGAGATGTGGTTAGATAAGTTGTGTTTAGGACATAGGAGAGATGCCTAGATAATACCATATCATTGTTATCACACAAACCTGAGAAGAATGAATATTTTTTGCTACCTTTTCAGGTTTCTACTATTGTACAGAATGAGAAAAAATAATTTGGCATTTCTTGCTTATCCAAAATAAGTTTTCTTCGAGAATGAGCTGTTACCTTAGCATAGCCTTCTTTCATTAAAAACTTAAATACAGGGATTAGACGAAACTGAAGGAACAGGTTCTCTCTCACTTTACATAACAACATTAAAGTTTATCAGAAAGACATTAGGAGCCAGGCATTGGGCATAATGTGTGGAAAGTATGTGATGGAGAGGTTTATAAATTCCTACTAGGAGTTTAGTTGCTAAGTTCTAACCTTGCTATAAATATTCAACTATTTAACAAATTAGTAGCAATTTCCTTGAATTCAGAGTTAAACCACTTCATGTATCAAAGCATTTGTTACTTTGCCCCTTAGGAAATCAAGTTACTGGTGACAGAAGCAGTCTGGTTTGAGAGAGTTAAACAAGTGCATAGTTTTCACAATTTTTGGAATTGATTACACTATGTTACTTTCTAAGGAGAAAGAATCATTTAATAATTTTAAAAAGGACTTATACATGCTACCTCTCATTTTTGTGCATTAGAGAATAATCTAGTAAAAGGTATTCCTTAGAATAGTTACGAATATTACTAAAAAAATAAAACAATATTACTAATCTTATTATGGCTAATCAGACTCAGTTAAGTATGTACCAGCACTTAATTTAGCTATCTAAAAACAACAACAAAGGGAACCAGTCCTTTTCCTAGGTCTAAAATGTGCATGTCCGTTTCTTTTCGTTTTTTGTTGTTGTTGTTTGTTTTTTGTTAATCCTCACCCGAGGATATTTTTCCATTGATTATTTATTTATTTAAAGAGAGAATGGAAGGGAGGGGTAGAGAGAGAAACACATCAATTGGGTGCCTCCCACTTCCACCCGACCAACCTGGGCTGGGGATTGAGCCTGCAGAGGTACATGCCCTTGACCAAAATTGAACTTGGGACCCTTCAGTCTGTGGGCCAACACTCAATGCACTGAGCCAAACCGGCTAGGGCAAGCATGTCAAACTCAAACGCTAACACAGGCCAAATAAATCAGGCATGCTGTCCGTGGGCTTGACATGCTTGGGCTAGGGCAGCCGTGGGCAAACTACGGCCCGCGGGCCGGATCCGGTCCGTTTGAAAAAAACTAAAAAAAAAAAAAAAGACCGTACCCTTTTATGTAATGATGTTTACTTTGAATTTATATTAGTTCACACAAACACTCCATCCATGCTTTTGTTCCGGCCCTCCGGTCCAGTTTAAGAACCCATTGTGGCCCTCGAGTCAAAAAGTTTGCCCACCCCTGGGCTAGGGCTTTTTCTTAAGAATAATAATTGAAGTTGATTTAAAGTATCCACACCCTTGATAGTTTTTTTTGACTACTATTTGCAAATATGGATTTCAGGTTTGGTGTTAACATAAGTAATCTCTTGCTGATGAAGAGATAGCATTTCACTCATTTTTCAGAAAGTTAAATTTATCAGGCTGTGTGTGTTGTTTTACCCTAATATTTTAAGGTATATTTAATATACCTTAAAGTTCAAACAATTCTCAGATATCTTTTCATTCTGCACTTAGAGGACACTAAAGTCAGGGGTGGGGGTGGGGCAGAAGAAAATTTCATATAAAAACAAAATCCAGTTAAAGTCACAGGTAATTCAGAGTATTTTCTTACTTTGAACTTGAGTTTCAACAAATGTGAAATAGACCATGACTACTGAAAAATACCCCCAAAAGTGTTAAGAGTAGACAAAAGGGTCATTAATGTTTATGCTATAAAGCTCGTATTTGCAAAATTTCCTTTCACATATTTTTATAAGCCCTGTTACTGGAATGCCAACCTCATGACACATAAAACACATATAGCTACTAAAGGCTGGCACACTGGCCCTTAAAACTGACAGCAAGAGACAAAAATAATTAAACCCAAGGGCACAAATTGGGTCCTCCAGTATCAGAGCAAGCACTACTACATACACCTTGATAAACCCTGAACACATCAAATAATTATAAACTCAAATGGTCACTGGTTTTATATACTGTTGGAAGTTTACAGGTTACAATGTCCTCTAGATTTGAGAAATATGGATATTGACTAAAACTAAGGCCAGTTTTGTGGGTTTTTTTGGGTGCACTGTTCCCGGAAGTACTGCAATACCAGGTCAATGCACGGAGTGGACGAGGCAAGCTCTATTCCATCTCCCTGCTCCAAAAATACATTTAACATATTGTCCTCAGAGGACACATCAGATATTTAATAGATAAGAACAGATACTACACGACCTCAGCAAAGGCCTAGAAGCGATAAGGCCAGTTTTTTTCTTTCCATTTGTGCGTGTGGGTGGGGGAGGGGGGAGGCAGAACCATCTGTCCCATCAGCTGGACCTGTTTCCCCCCACCTTATAAGAGGATGAAACCTTGCTTCAAAGCAATCCTAACCTTTCATCTCTTCTCCAAATTCTAGTGGTCAAAAATGTATTGTTTTTTAAATAAAAGTATTTTAAACTGTGTCTAATAAAAAAAAAGCGTTATCAATCTCTAAAAAGCATCTACAAAGTGGCCTGGGTCACCAATGTAAAGAATGGCTCATTTTACTTGGAAAGTTTCAGAGGCAAAGGCTCAAGCTGTATTAACTAGGAGCAGGAAGAGGCACACTTCAGGGAGTTGTGAACAAAGACATGAAGGTTTGAAATAGCACAACTATTTCGATATGGTTATGGTGTTCAGTTTAGCCCATCAGGGGATGTCTGCTATATGAACCCCGTTAGATTTGAACAGAAATAGGGAAATCAGTTTGGGGTATGACTTACTCAGATAATGAAATGTAGAATGAGAGGTGAAATAATTTTTTTAAGAGAATGAGTGAAGAAAGTTCTTAGGAATCAAGTACTAAGGTTAGTGTTTTTATATGTGCGCCGCCCCCCGCCCCCACCCCGTAAACCTTAACATTCCACCTGCAGCTTTGAGACAAAAGTGTGGGAATTATCAGGGAATAGGCACAAATGAAATTGCCCAGAGAACATAAAATGCAAAATGTAGTCAGATAAAGGAAGTAATTGCAAATAGTATTTAAAATTTCAGGAATGTAAAGAAAAACTAGGGTTTATGACGCTCATGGATTGGGTGAGTAGGAACAATAAGGATACATGCTTACCAGAAGTACAAATCAAGGATTTGTTTCCATTGGCTTGATAAACCGCCTCTTTCCCTTATTAAGGCACAAAAAACTAGGAACATTCTAAAAATTACCTTAAAATCGACTGACTTCATGTTTACCCTCTTTTCTAAGCGAGAATAAAAGTTGCTATGATGGTAACTTTCATGATGGCGACAACTTATACATAACAAATAGATTATTGAAACTATTTGTGAGTCCTCATAGGCAAAATACCCATTTTATATTTGGAGTGAAAACAAAAAAGCTTTGAACTTTAAAATCTTTGTATTACTTAATATTTACAATTAATCACTGCCTTTTCTGTTCATTCACATTCACTAAAAAAAGTCACAACTAGTAAGGATTTATGTATACACAAATTAATTAAAAGCATCAATCTTCTTTCCAAACTACTAAGTCTACAAGTAAGACTAAAGGAAACAGCACAACCTCAGGTCCAGGTTACACTTATCTTTTCAGGTTCCGCAGACATTTCCCACTGGCATCAAACAGAGGTGGTGCCCTCAAAAAGCAAGCGAGGGTTCACGTGCCCATGTATTCCATGAGTAACTCCCAACTCTCAGTGGACTCCATCGGAAGGAGAAGTCTTTTAACTCTTCACTAGTTTAGGTAATGGCTACTATACTAGTTTGGCCAAGTGGGAATAATAAAAAACAAAGTGAGTCTTTCTTATTGATATGCCAATTTAAGCCTTAAGAATTTTTAAATTGCTGGAGACCTTACCTTCACCTAGCAAGGTTTCTAAAACTAAATTCACACCTCCACAAAAGTGATTTAAACAAGGCTTTAATGTTTTATAGTGGTGCAGGAATCTTCATATTCACCAACTGACAACTTCATTATTTTAAAAAAACTATAGGGAAGAGGGAGACAGAAAGACAACATACAAGTATTGAAAACAGCCTTAAAACTTCAGATTACACTAGCAGATTTTATTCTGTATCACTAATCATGCTTAAATTTAAACAGAAAAGCAAATCCATTGATAACATTGCACATTCTTGTCGAATATACAGACAGGGAAGATACGGGAAAAGTACAGGTGGAAGGTACAGAACGTTTGAAAGGGGGCCCTCAAAGTTCAGAGACAGCCCGTTTTTTTGGGTAACTTTTATAAAATTAAAAGTGTTCCTGGGTGTTACTTATACCTGCTCCCAAACTTAGGGACTATTTTTTTTATTCGGTCTGAAAAACTTTTTTTTTCCAGAAAATAATCGATACTCCTTGCGTGGTGGCCGAGGTCTGGCGGCTCCAAGGGCTCCCAGGGGATTCAAACTTCCACCTTAGGGACCTGCCACCCCCTGCTAAGGATGCTGTGCAAGGAGACGGGCCGATAACAAAACAGGGCGCCAAACCTCCTCCACCAACGCCGCCCCGGCCCCCCGCTGCGGCAGCTGTGAGCCGCGCGGGGGAGGGGAAGCACGCGAACAGTCATTTCTTCCTCTTCAGGTCGCCAGGGCCACCCGCGCCCGTCTCCTCCGCCCCAGCCCTTTCCCCTCCCCGCCCCGGCCTGGGTCCCGGCCAAACCCCACAGGAATGCAGCCCAGTCACATGCGCTGCGACGGCGGTGGACGTGCCTCTCCCCCCCCCAACACTCCCCGCGCCCCAAGGAGGCCCGGCGCCATCTTGCCCTGACGCAGTTACAAAAGTCATGGGGGCAATTGTGTCTCCTCGTCCGCGCCAGCGCCCCAAAGTTCCGCAGAGGCCGAGCCGGGGCCCTCACCTCGCGCAGGGACAGGAGAAAATGTCAGGGAAGAGCCTTGAGATTCCCTTCGCCACTGCGTGGGGTTCCACATCGGCGCGGCAGCAACCAACACCGCCGTCACTGCTCGCACTCTGCCTTTGCAACAGCCTCCCTCCGGGCTCTAGCCCCACCCGCTGCTGCAGCATGAAGTCATCGCTAGCCAATCACAGCGCGCCGGACAGAGCACGCCACGCACTGATTGGCTGCATGGACCGCCCCTGCCTCTCCCCACTCGGTTTACCCAGACGTTCGGGTCGCTGTGAGGCAAGGACAAGACGGGAAACCGCCATTTCGGGGAAAGACCCCCCGAAAACAAGAGCGGGAATCACCGTGCCATTTTAGGGGGGTGCGGGGTACCCATGTTTTCTTCTCTGGCCTTGTCCTTTTTTTTCTTCGCGATAACCGTCTGCCCCTCCCCCACTGAATCACCGCCACACACAGGAATTCCCGCTCCCTTCCCCGCGTTGTCCCGCGGCGGGGACATCCTTCCCCGGGGCTAAGAGAAGTAGGAGGCAGCGACAGCAACTGCACCGACAGCGACGACAGCGTTTTACCCCGATACCCGGTGGCAGGGAGGCGGCGCTGACGGTGGCTGTGTTCTTACTGCTCCCCCCGACCTCTTCCGTTTCTCGCTCCTCCATCGAGACGGCGCTGGACTCGCCAGCTCCGCTTTTATCCTGTGCCCAGAGCCTGCGCACTGGAGCCGCCTCGGCCCCCAGCGGGTGTCATTTTACACCCCGAGTTCACCTAGCGCTGGAGGCCAGATGGGGTGGGGGGAGCGGAAGGCCGGGACGGAGCGTGGGAGAAAGTGCCCTGACTTGGGAGGGTGCTGGGAGGAGGTGGTCGTCCCCGGGGCCTGCAGGCACCATGCTCCCATCCAGTCGTGGCATGCCCAAGCTCACCGACCTCCAGACTTGAGGCTACTCGGGGGAAAGGGGTCAAGAATCCATCCCACCAGACACGGAAACTTCCCCAAACCTTGGGTGAATTGTGGAATGCATCTTTTGTGAAAAAAGACGGAGATTCTGTCCCCCCTCTCGGCCTCCAGGTGCCTGTCTTGGAGCCTCTGGAGAGGCAACAGCGGAGGGTGGCAGCCCACAAGCAAAATGGCGACCGGCAGCTCCGTCCCCTCCCCCTCTGCCCCTGCGGAGCGGGGCGGGCAAGCCCCGTGCACTGGACGCCGCGGACGCCGCCGCCGCCGCCGCCGCCGCCGCGGCCGCCGCCGCCGTGCCGCCATTTTCCCCGAGCCAGAGGCAGTGACACTGAGCGAGCGCAGGGGGCCCGGTCGGAAACCGCGTCTGAGTTCGGGAGCGGCAGCAGAGGGGCCGTAGACGCTCGGAGCAGCCTCGCCGTCGCCTCCGCGTGCCTGTGGACGGACTGCGTGCCCCCTCCCCGCGTCCTCGGTTGCCGAAGAGGCTGCGCGCTGCTGTGTGGGGAGGGGGTGTGTGGAGCCGGGTCCTGTGTCCGCAGTGGCTGCTGTCGGGGGGTCGTCTGACCGTGACGGTGTGGAGAGACTCCTTGGGGGGTCGAACAAATAACGGGGCTCGGGTGTCTGGTGTGTGAACATCACAGGTCAGTGCCTGTCGTCTCTCTGGGAGCTCACGGGGCTTGCGGGGTGGGGGGACGTGTTTCGGGGGGGACCGGGGGTCCTCGCCTCTCAGTCCTTCGGTGGGGGGCAGCAGACGCTGATTCTTGGTACCTTGGTTGGGGCCGGACGCTGCTTTGGGGGACAGAATTCATCCTTTCTCTCCCCTGCCCTAGGAAGGGAGCATTATGGCGGGTTTTAAGGCTGGGGAAGGGGAAACTGGCAGTTAAACCCCCCTGCGAGCGGCAGTGAGGGAGGGGTGCCCTCCTCCTGGGCAGGTTAGGGCTGCTCGGGGGCGGGGGGCCTGCGGCTGGGGAAGGGAAGGGTCTGGTCCCAGTGGTCCCAGGGGCTGCCGGCCGGCCCTCGCCTCCCTCCGCTGCATCTTGCTCAGGTGCTGAGCCTCCTAGGCCTCGTTTGCTTCCATCCCTTCCCCGGCAGCCCCCGGTATAATGCCATCGTCCGCAGGGCAGGGGCCGAGGAGCGAGCGGCCTGGGTCTCTAGCTCCCTTTGTGGGGGCAGGAGACAGCTTCTCGCCCTCCGCGGGGGCAGGGAAACCCGCCCCGGGGGTGGTCACCCCGGGCCCCAGCCTGCTGTCTCCTCCCCCACGTCTCTGGCAGGATCGCCGTCCTCTGCTGCGCCGGAGGCTTAGGACCCACAATATGGCACATTTCAGAAAAGCTTATTTTGACCCGGGGATTGGCACAGACACTGGCAGCAGACACGGAGGAGAAACAAACGGTTCACTGTGCTGCACGGGGGAGGAGGGAGAGAAACAACAACCCCTGTGCTCGCTGCCCCGGCCTTCGCTCCGCCGCGGTCCGCTCCTGCTGCCCTGCCTTCGGAACGGTGCGGTGCCCCTCCAGAGAGAAGGCGCCGGAGTTAGCGCTGGAGGGAACCCCG
Source organism: Myotis nattereri (assembly GCF_964212035.1). Classification (NCBI taxonomy): domain Eukaryota; kingdom Metazoa; phylum Chordata; class Mammalia; order Chiroptera; family Vespertilionidae; genus Myotis; species Myotis nattereri. Next base: position 69,793,406 of record NC_138086.1, read on the forward strand.
TTTTTCCCGTTGGCCCCCTTTTTGGAGATGGGACTCTCTGTCAGGTATTTGGAGCTCTGGAAACCCTGGGCAGAATTAAGGGAGATGCATTCAGCTCTAGGCTGGAGACATCAATACCTAACTGGAAAATAGCCCGTTTTTCCCTTTAATTTCCGAGATGGGAAGTAAAAAGTGAAATTTCCCTCTTTTGTCCTTTACAGATTCTAAAAATGGCGGCCCCAGGCTGATGTTGTGGTAATCTAATCAGCTCGGGTCCTCCACACCCCATGCAGTGCGTTTGTCTGCAGCATATTACAGGCTTATTATGTTTACATGGAAAGACTGGGCTTTTTTCTTCCTTAAACTGTTAACAAGAATATGCGGACTTCACTGCAAATGACAACGCTGTGTTTTAGCTGATTGATTTTATTGGTTTTTCCTGAGAGGCAAATAAAGTGACACCACTTTGGAGAAAAAAAATAACATTCAGGTAGTAGCCTTAGAAATTTTAATGGTGAAGCTAGGTACTCTTTTAAACGTTAAAAAAAAAATTCTTTGGGGACAAATAATAGCTTTGTTCGGTTTAATCCAAACATCTTTTAGTCAGTATGCTAAAGTAAATTAAAATGATTAATAAGTGTCTAAGTGCAACCTGGTTTGTATGACTAGGTGTTTTAATCTAGAGTGAAATGTTTCCCATCCAAGTCTTGACCAATTTTGTGAATTTTGGTTTTTGTACTCTCTCAGATTAATTTTTAGGGAGCTGTACAAGCAAGCCCAAACCTGTTACTTCACAGGGTGTGGAGATGCTTGTTTTTCTCACTATTAAATTTTGCATCCATTTCCCCCATATATTTAATAATTCCTTAAGAATTTTCTAAGTTAACTGTGTATTTTATTTAATAAAGGGAAGCTCCATGTCTTGCTGCCTTTTAATATTGTCTTATGGCACACTATCATAATTACGTAGGTAAAAAAGTATGGTTTTAGTTCATGGTCCCCCTCCCCTCAACGTGCCCATTTATCTGTTATAGGATGTGAAATTTAGTCGCTCCTAATAGACTTTAAATGAAAGCCACACCATAATAGGGTCTTGAATTCACTTTGTGCTAATTTCAGAATCTTATAGATGGATGCAGAAAATGAAGTGGTGTAATTTAGCTTTATTTTTTAAAGTGTGAATGATGATTTCATCTCTGTAGTGGGAGGTTGATCTTTTTGGCCTGAATTAAGCAGTGAGATATGAGTGGGCAATTAATGGCATTTAATGACCATTCTGATTGAGAAGTAACTGAAAGATGAGTGCCTTTTAATCCAGCAGTACTTAAAAGGGTTGGAGAGTATATTCGCTTTCATGATTCTCCTATTCTATTGTAAATTCTGCTCTAAAGTCTATACAACAGAATAAGAGAATCATAAAGTTCATATTTGAACTAGATTGATAAGTTTCTATTCTACAAAATAATCGTAAAAATAACTGACACAGGGAGTTTCATCATGGAAGACTGAGCAATCAACCTTACTTAGAATCTCTGAAATACTTTATTATAAAGTGAATTGTTGATGGGTAGTGGGAGAGTTTGTGGAGGGGTTTGTAGTATGCTGAGTGATCATATAAGTACAGATCCTTAACTCCTGTGTAAAGATTGTGCATTTGTTTGAAAGACTAAGTGATTAATAACGGTGGTTAAGAAGGTTGGTACTTTTAACTTACTATCTAATGTAGGAAATCAGTATACTCCTAGGGAGATTTGGTTTATGTAGCCATAGGAGGAAACATTGTCTATACCCAGGTTTTTCTTGATAGTGACCTTGTTTATAGACACATAAAGCATGTGGACTTAATTTAGCTTCAAACAAACAATATCAAGTTAGAAATTACTATAAAAAAAAGCTGCCTTCATTTGAATAGGTTTCTTCATACTGGCCTGCTTCATTGCTTTGGGTTTTGTTTGTTTGCTTGCTTCTTTTTGTTTTGATGTGTGGTTCCTATAAAACCAGACTGGCTTTTTTTTTTTTTTTTTTTTTGTATATTACACTTTATTTTAAGTGGTTCCTTTATAAATAACATGGTTATCAATGTTTGTTTTTTATTACTGTACATCCCAGTTGACTAAGTTTTAAGTTAGGATTGTCGAGGCAGATTTTTAAAAGGTTAGGCATAATTTTTGTTTCCAGAGTTTTGAAACATTTGGTCCCTTGGGGGGAAAACTAGTCAAATGGTCTTTGTTCTTAGGATAGCTGAGTTTGAGGGATTAGTTGTTTATCTGTTTAACTGGGTTTATAGAAAACCATAATTAATTGGAGAGCAAATTTTATTTTTAGAGACTACATTTTGATCATACTTCCCTTTTGTCGTCAGTGTGAGTTATAGGATCCCTTTGATCTGAATTTAAGTTTAGAACCTTTTACGGGGTTTCTTCATTTCCATTCAATTCTTTAGGTCTCTGATAACTCTCTTACAATTTTGGCTTGCCTGTCTTCCTCACAGCTTCCAGCCAGAGAATGCTTACCATATATACCACAGTAAATTTTAAGACTTCTTGGATTTAAAAATGAGGAAGTGAGGAAAAAAAGCCAATTAATAAGTTAAGAGAAATTATTTCCCTTAATCCATACCTTAGTGGTCTTAGCAAAATGATAACTTATTAAATTGGTATTTATTTCTAAGAGTTAAGTACCTACTTTCATGCATCAGACCTTTAAACTTATGGTTTTATTTTTAAAACTATATTATATAAATCCTAACAACTCAGCTTCTCTGGAAGTTACTACTGGGACTTTAATGTGTACTACCCTTGTGTGTTTAAAATGTTGTATAAAATCAATTGGACTTTGAAGAGCTATTAAAAACTTCTTAAGAAATATTAGAATGGAATTTTCTTAAAAGATGCTACATTTATTTAAAAATTTAATAGTGTATAACAGCTTTTATCGTCAAAGGATTTATTCTTAGCAGATGGTAGGTGCCAATTATTTGTTGAATTTAAAGCTTTTATTTAAGTGAACACATTTACATCTCAAATATTCAGTGATCAGGGGACTGTTTCATGTCATATATTAGAATAAGTGTTAAATACTTGTATCCAGAGAGACTTTTTAATGTTGAATATAGAATTACTTTTACTTTATGATAAAATTATTTTTGTGTGTTTACTGGCAAAATATAAAGGATACTTTTTGAGATGTTGCTGTACAAAAGTTAGCTTTTAGGCTGGGTTGAAATTGGAGTGGCTCACTGTCTTTTTTTTCTTTTTTTACTGTCTCTTTTCCAATGTACACATGTTGAGAGGAGTCTCGTGTTTGTTTGTTTTTTTATTAGTGAAAGATAATGTATTACCTAAATATTTATTTAGTATGGAAGAGTAATATTTGTGGTTGAAATTGTTTTTAAGTGCATTACATTTGAACTAGACTGTATTTAACTAAAATTTTTGCTACTGCAATCAAACAATGAGTATTTTATAAAGAGGTAGAACTTAACCAAAAGAAATATTTTTTTGTTATTGTGAACCTTTTTGCTAAGTGCTACATTTATAAATCAAATGTTGTTGACTCAGGCTAGCAATTAGATTTATTTGTGTCTTCAAGAATAAAAAGTTTTTATTAATCATTGGTAACATATGCTTTTTACTTAGAGTCAAGAGAACAGTAGTCCTATGTTTCACTTAATATGAAATCAGTTGTTTTTTCCTCATGGACAGCTCATAAATCAAATTTTATTTTTAGACGGTTTAGGGAAAGCCATTTTTGTATTTTATGTGAATTTTACAGCTTTATCGAAAATCTGATTTGGTTATTTACCTAAACTGTTTGTGATGTTGGTCATTTTGAATATAACAGATCAGTCACAGATTATTTTTAATTAAAATATTTATTTTTGCATTTTAAAACGGTCTCAAATGTGAAATCTGGGTTTGAGAAAGGACCTACTATACAGATCAACATGAGAAACAAAGTGATGATGCAGCTTTCTTTATTCTAAACTGAAGAAGAGAGATAATTTTGTAGCAACTATTAGATGATTGCTCAATTTAGAGTTAATCCAAAGTAATAAACATTCTTGGTCCTGAAGTTTGTTATTGAGAAAGATTATATTGAGTAATCACACCTGTGTTATAGCCAATGTGGCTGCAGCATTTAAGGTCTGATCCAATGGTAGAAAGCAAAGTAATATATTAGTGGGATTGAGTTAGTTTTGGTTTGTAGTATCTATAAGATAATTTTAAAGAAGTTCACATAATTACATTATCTAGCATTTTATCTGAGACCAGAAAATTTATAAAAATTTTAATCTATGTTGACTTGTTTTCAAAAGATATTTAAGACATTTTTTTTAATTTAAAGACAAACAGAATTTTCCTTGATTTCCATTTTTTTCACTGTTGGTCCAAGGGTAAGGTAAAGCCTAGTATCAATAATGGTTTTTAGCAAAAAAAATGAGGAATGATTGGTTAAAAGAATTAACCATTATCACTTAGGATAATTATCAAGAAAAAAAAAACAGTTTTACTTTTTTCAGAAATTCACATATCAGGAGACTATATATGAGAAAGATAAAATCTTCTAATACTATTTTTCCTACTTCAGAATAATAATGAAATTTAATAGTTTCTATTTTTGAGAGACCTCTTGAATTTCTTTTATGCTGCTTTATATGTTGTTTAAAGAAAGACAGTACAGAATTTGAAAACCCATTTCCTTTTCAATAGTGTGGCAAAAGATAGAAGATTCTTGATGTGACTGGTGGGACTGTGCTTCAGCAGCCATAAATTAATTGGGAGGATGGTCTGATTTAATCTGCTACATACTATTCTCCAGAAGATAAGATTGTTCCATGTTTGCTTTTCTGCTTCTCTTTTAAAGGTGTATAATTGGTTGAATTGACACAGCCTTATTACATCTTACCATTAAGCCCCCACTAAAACAATATTTTTGAATTTATTGGAGTGACTGGTTAATAAAATTTATATAGGCTTCCAGTGTACAGTTTTATAACACATCATCTTTATATTGTATTGTGTGCTCATCACCCAAAGTCTAGTCTCCTTCCACCACCATTTATCCCCAATACAAAAAAATAATATTTTTGAAGCACAGACAAAAGATTAATTTAATTATTTGTCTTGCACCATTTATTTCTACTTTTCAAAAGCCTCTTGTTTCAGGGTTTGTTTGGCTATAAGGAAAAGAAATCAGCCCCAACTAGCTTAAATAAAAGATTTGTTATAAAGCTATAGGGAATTCTCACAGAACTTATTTAAGGAAAGTACAATTGGGCCTCACAGGAATTGAGAAGGGGTCAGAGAGCCACTATTCTCCACCTTGATCCTTCTAATTAGCTGTGACTGGATGGGGTAGGGTGAGTATTTATGTTGTGTGTGTGTGGAGGGTGGAGAGCAAGAGAGGGACACTTCTAATTCATCTGAAAACAATTGCCTTTTTTCACAGATGTATTTGAGAGGGCCTCCGAAAACTAATTGAAATCAAACCAATGAATGAATCTTCTATAATAATAAAAGGGTAATATGCTAATTAGACCGGACGTCATTCCGGAGGTCCTTCCTGATGAAGCCGGGGCTGGGGAAAGCCAGCCTGTCCCGGGTGCTGGAGGGAAGCTGGTGCTGGAAGTGGGAGGCGGGAGGTCGGGGGTGAGGGTGGGGGGGGTGGGGGTGTGGGAGGGCTACTCTTGGAGGAATTTTCATGCACTGGGCCTCTAGTACACACACACACACACACGGAATGATTTTAAAATAACCCAGTTTTTTTGTTTCAATTTTTCATTTTGAAATAATTTCAAACTTAATAGAAAAGTTACATAAATAGTACAAAACTTCTTTATACCCTTACAGATCTCCTGATTTTTAACATTTTGTCATATTTGCTTTATTATTCTCTCTCATATATGTATACATGTATGTATATATATGTATGTATATGTAAATTTTTTCTGAGCCATTTGAGAGTATATTGCACATATCATGCCCTCTTACAATCTTTTTTTTTTTTAAATATATTTTATTGATTTTTTACAGAGAGGAAGGGAGAGAGATAGAGAGTTAGAAACATCGATGAGAGAGAAACATCGATCAGCTGCCTCCAGCACATCTCCTACTGGGGATGTGCCCGCAACCCAGGTACATGCCCTTGACCGGAATCGAACCTGGGACCTTTCAGTCCGCAGGCCGACGCTCTATCCACTGAGCCAAACCAGTTTCGGCAACAGTCTTTAATACTTAAGTACTGTATCCATTACCTAAGAACAAATATCTTTTCTTTAGGTTACCAGAGTGGTTATATTCAGGAAATTTAGCATTGATGTAGTATTTAAACTACAACATTTTAATATTGTCCATAGTCCGTTTTCATCAGTTGTCCCAATTATGCTCTTTATTAGCTTTTTTTTCCTTTCCCTGATACACTCGCGGCCAGTGGTCGGCAAACTGCGGCTCGCGAGCCACATGCGGCTCTTTGGCCCCTTGAGTATGGCTCTTTCACAAAATACCACGTGCGGGCGTGTATGTACAGTGCAATTGAAACTTCGTGGCCCATAGTGCAGAAGTCGGTATTTTGTGGAAGAGCCACACTCAAGGGGCCAAAGAGCCGCGTGTGGCTCTCGAGCCGCAGTTTGCCGACCACTGCCTGACTAGCCACTCCAGGATCACAGGTTTTATTTAATTCTCAGGTCTCTAGTCTCTAATCTGGAAGAGTTCCTCAGTCTTTATCTTTTGTAACATTGGCAGACTGGTTATTTATAAGTGCCCCTCATTTTGGGTTTGTTTAAGATTTCTTCATGATTAGATTCAGATTTTGCATTTTTGACTGGAATACTAGATAAGTAATATGTGTTTTTCTATCATCTGGAGACACTTGATGCTTTTTTTTTTTTTTTACACCTTAACCAGGAAGTTTATTTTGATTGCTTAGTTAAGGTGTTAAGTATTTTCTCCATTGTATAGTTAGTGTTTGTCATTTTGTCATGGTTAAGTAACTTGTGGAGAGATATTTTGAAATTGTGTAAATATTCTGTTCCTCATCAGACCGTCCTCTCAGAGACTTAGCATCTATTGATGATTCTTTCCTGAATAAATTTTTCCTGTGGTGATTGTGAATAGGACATGGTTTTTGCAGTGGTTTCTTTCCAGGTAATTGGAATTGTGGAAGTTTTACTTTCTTTTCTCTTCTGTTTTTTCTGTAATGCATATGGGTTGCTTGTGTAATCACAACAGATAAAAGAAAATTTGAGGGGAGGGGAAGTATTGATAATTTAGATAGTATCAAATAGTATTTCTGCATGGCTTTCTACACAAATGGGATTTAGAATAGTTTCTTGAATGCTGGTCTTATTTGAAATCCAGAACACAGAAATTAAGTATTTAGACTGTTATTTTTTTAATGATGTAGTTCTAATTCCTCACTTAGTTTTCAGAATTACTGCTAAATGAGCCCTGTTACACTTGTTTAGATTTATGATTTGCTACTAATGCTAGTAGTTTGACTTTTTAGACAAAGCTGAAAATAAGTATTTTAATTCTGGTGCTATTCCCCTTCTGTCATTAAAAACTTAAGGTAATTTTTTTTTTTAAATAAAATACACTTTTCTGAAATGATTGAGACAGGTGTTTTTTGTTTGTTTTTGTTACTCCTTACCTGAGGATAATTTTCATTCATTCATTCATTCATTCATTTATTTATTTATTTATTTATTTATTTATTTATAGAGAGAATGGAAAGGAGGGGGAGAAACAGTGATGTGAGAGAGACACATCAATTGGTTGCCTCCTGCATACGCTCTGACCAGGGCCAGGGATCAAGCCTGCAACCGTGGTATATGCCCTTGACCAAAGTCGAACCCAGGACGCTTCTGTCTCAGGGCCCACACTCTATCCACTGAACCAAACTGGCTAGGGCGAGACAGGTGTTTTTGTTTGTTTGTTTTTAATATATATGCAAGACATTACTTTTTAAAAAGGGGTTGTTAAGGTGGTACGTTGAATACAGCAGAGCATCAAACATCTATTACTCTTAGGACAAAGCATTGTGTTTATTGAAACTTGTATGTAAAGAAATACATACCCATTGGAGAAAAGTTAGGGACAAGAAAGGGACAAGAAACAAGGAAAACACTTATTTAGATTTTAATTATGTTATAATGATACTTTCATCAATTTGGGACATTTCTTTCAGTAATAGCAAAGTATTAGTAGTTAATTTGGATGTAATTTGAATTTTATACTGATTCAGGCCCTGCCTAACATATTGAATAAAAATTATTAGTTTAATTTCTTTGGAAATTTTCAGAGACTAGGAGAAGAAAATTTTGAGAATTGTGAATACTTGTAGAGTAGAGATTATAGTCTCTCAAATTTAAAATGGATTCTTCTGCAGTTCATAAATGTGATGATTGGGTATTTATGCTCTTCTGTGAGATGTGCCTCCCTTAAACCTAGTTATGACCTTGTTACCTGTTTGAAGTGGGGAAAACAAATTTAAAGATGTTTTTGTGAGAAAATTAAGATAAGCATATTTCAGAATAGTGAGTATTATGATACAGCAGATTCTTAGCATTATGTAGGTGCTTAAATTGGTGTAAAACTTAGTTGAATCACCCTAGCTGGTTTGTCTCAATGGATAGAGTGTTAGCCTGCAGACTGAAGGGTCCCGGGTTCGATTCCAGTCGAGGGCACATTCCTGGGGCTGAGGGCTCCATCCCGTGTGAAATGGTCAGGAGGCAGCCAATCAACGATTCTCTCATCATTGATGTTTCTATCCCTCCTTCCCTCTCTGAAATCAATAAAAATTATTTAAATAAAACTTAGTTGATTCAACTGTATTTGTCTTTAGAGAATGAAAGTTCAGTTTGTAGGACTGCCAAATCTCATCCATTGTTTCTTTTTTTTAAAAAAGTATTGGGTGAAAGGTGCAAAACAAATCCCATGATGAAGTAGAGAATTTTCTTTTTATGCCAGAACTTGTGTCTTGGACATGGAAAGTAGCACCCTGTTAAGTGAAATGGAAAAACTAGAGTCAGAATTGATTTATGAGATTTTTCCCCCCCAAAAAATGTTTTTATTGATGAGAGAGAGAGAGAGAGAGAGAGAGAGAGAGATCGATCCGTTAGTGTGATAGAGAAATATCAGCCAGTTGCTCCCATATGCACCCCGACCCGACTGGGATCGAAACTGCAACCTGGGTATGTGGCCTGACTGGGAATTGAACCAGCAATCTTTTAGTGCATGGGATAATGCTCAACCAACTGAGCCATATTAACCAGGGCTTTTGAGATCTTTTAGTTAAATACTTCTCATTGTGGGACATGTATTATTTACATGGAGTGCTTATTAAAAATGAACATTCTTGGGCCCCCATTCCACACCTGCATAATCACATCTAGTGGGGTCTTGAATTGGTATTTTAGTCTCAGCTGATTTTTATACTGTTCCAGCTCTTTCCTTTTATGCTACAAGTAGATTAAGCCCCAGGGAAGTTAAATAAATTTCCCAAGGTTGTGTAGTTAGAAAGTGGTTGGTTGAGGATTAAAATTTAGGTACTGCTAGTTGGTATTTTATACTTTTCTAAGAAACCATGTTGACTCTCCTCTTGAGACACTATTTTTGGATTTTCTGAATAAGGAAACACTGATCTTTGTGCAATATCATGCGATAGACCATATATATTTAGTGCTTGTGTACATCCCAGTTTAAGATGATCTGATCTACTGGTTTCCACAACCCATGTGCTGTTTGGTTAAAGTCTTGGATTGGAATTATAGCAATACAAATTGGGTCAAGTTGTGGTGAGCCTTGAATGCTAGGATAAGAGTATGGACTCTGGGAAAACTACTGAAAAATCTGCTTCAGGAAGTGATATACTGTGACATGATAATCCTGCCCCTCCCCCCATTTCTTAAGATTATGAAAGTAATTACAAGAATTTACTAAAAAAACTCAAACAGTACTTTAGAGGCAGTATTGCAAAGAGCTTAAGAGTAGAAACTGTAGGACCACGGTGCTTTGGTTTGACTGCACTCAAATCAGGTTGCACTGCTGTGTGACCTTGGGCAAGTTACTTAACTTTATGTGCCTTAGTTTTTGATCTACAAAATGGAGATGATAATAAAGTCTTCCTTACAGAGTTTTTTGAAAATTCAGCTAGTTAATTTGTGTAAAATTTGTAGAGCTGTAGTTGTTTCTGGAAAAAAGTGAGTCTCTGATTCTCATCCCTAATGTTTCTCAGATGCTGGGTGTTAGGTCTGATCAAATAATTGAATCGATACCCCCTCCCCTGAGAAACTGACCTTTAGATCATTTTGCAACAACATTCCCTTTCGCTTAGACCACATTTCACTTGCTAAGACCATTATCTTTTTCCTCCGGACTTTCCCAGGATCTGGACAGCCCAGAGAGTTCCCCAAAAACCTTCTCATCCCTGTGTGCTGGCGCCATTTTGGGGCTCAGCCCATCTAGTTTTGTAGATGATGTAATAAACATAAAATTCTTACCACTTTTGGCTTTGTGCGTACCTCCTTCGGTGACCCTGGCACTGAGGTGATCTCTATTTATAGTATTTATATATTTTTCCTATAGTGCTTTATGTAGATACTGTAGAAGTTCCTTACCCTTCATTTAACCAAACTACAGGACTAATATTCCTTTAAAAAAATTTTGTTATTGATTTCAGAGAGGAAGGGAGAGAGAGATAGAAGCATCAACTATGAGAGCGCTCCACACGGGATCGAGCCTGTAACCTGGGCTATATGCCCTGACAGAATTGAACCATGATCTCCTGCTTCATAGGTTGACGCTCAACCACTGAGCCATGCTGGCCGGGCTCAATATTCCTTCTTTTAAAAATACTAATGCCTGCCCTGGCTAGTGTGGCTCAGTTGGTTGGAGCGGGTTTGATTCCTGGTCAGGGTACATACCTAGGTTTTGGGTTTGATGCCTGGCTCCAGGATTTAAAAAAAAAAACACCCACAAATGCCCATTGCATGTTGAATGATGCAAACTAATCTTTGCTGTTCCCACTGTTGAATAGAATGCTTATAAAAGTCATATGATTGTTCCTAAATTAACTTATCCTATTGTACTTATATTGTGTTTATGTTATTTAATTAGATATTACATAAACCAATGGTATGAGTGTGAAGAGAGAATTGTTTAAATAAAAATGAAGTTAAATGCTTTGGGAAACTAAATAAATTAATTACTGAAGAAAATTGTTGTTAAGTATCTGTAAGCTTCTGGTCAGATGGCAGTGTAGGGATATTGTGATTCATGGTATTAGGTAAAGTATTTAGCCCTGGCACTTAATAAATGGTGGCTTTTTTTTTTTTTTTTTAAGTTAGATATGGGTAAGATAGCTAAAAGATTATGGGGAAAAATAATAAAAATCTGGAAGGAAGTCTGCATTCACATTACTCTACAAGTGTCTAATTGATTGTCTGCCTTGAAATACTCTAAAACCAAAAATCATAATTTTTTTATGATTCTTTGTTAACTGTTTAATGAACTCACATATTCCTAGCTCCTATTTTTAATATGTAAATTTCTATTTTTTTTTTAAACTAAAAGGGGATGGATCCTTTGATATTCTGTAACTGTCTTTTTCATTTAGTATTTTGGGAATCTGAAAATTCTTTTGTAAAATCTGACTCTGGTTTGTCTAGTGGGGACCATATCTAGATAAAATGACAGGTTTTATTTGGAATCTAACAGATACATTCAAGTGTCAGGGTTCAATAACTTTTGCTATCTTGTGAGATTTAAATTGTTCTCTTCTTTTGGACCATTCTAACTCTAATAATATAAACTAGATTCATTTACTGACAAATAGTTAAATGCCCTCTATGTGAAAGTATCATGATAGCTACTAATTTTGGCTTGCTGATTTTGCATGTACGTCCTAAGTGAAGTAACTGATGACTGTGTTGGCTAATATCTCTAAACTAGAGGCCCAGTGCACGAATTCGTGCACTGGTGCAGTCTGGCTGGCCCGCCCTGTTTGGGGTTGATCGGGCTGGGCTGGCTGGGGAGAGGGGACATGGGAGGCTGGCCGGCTGGTCCTGCCCGATTAGGGTGTTGGGGGCTGATCAGGGATCCGGCCGGCCAGAGCGGGGGTGCCGATCAGGGCCTGGATCAGACCGGTTGGCTACTGCAGTGCACGTCATAGCCACCGGTCATTCTGGTCATTCCGGTCATTCCGCTGTTCAGGTCGCTGGGCCTTTTATTTATTTATATAGATATAGATATAGATATAGATAGATGTAGATATATAGATATAGATATAGATATAGATATAGATATAGATATAGACTAGAGACCCAGTGCACGAAATTCTGTGCACTTAGGGGTGGGGGAGCGTCCCTCAGCCAGGCCTGCGCCCTCTCGCAATCCGGGATCCCTTGGGGGATGTCTGACTGATGTCTTAGGACATCCTTAGTGCTGTTGTGGAGGAGGGAGAGGCTCCTGCCACCGCTGCTGTGCTTGCCAGCCATGAGCCCGGCTTCTGGCTGAGTGGCGCTCCCGCTGTGGGAGCACACTGACCACCAGCTCCTGCATTGAGCATCTGCCCCCTGGGGGGGTCAGTGTGCATCATAGTGACTGGTTGTTTTGCCGTTGGGCAGAAACCGGCTCTCTGACATCCCCCGAGGAGTCCTGGATTGCAAGAGGGTGCAGGCCAGGCCAAGGGACCCCACTGATGTATGATCAGGGCCAGGTGTGACGTGGGAGGTTGGCCAGCTGCGGGGGAGTTCCAGGGCATGTCCAGCCCGTCTCACTCAGTCTTGATCGGTCGGACCCCAGAAGCAAGCTAACCTACCGGTCAACTATCTGCCCCCTGGTGGTTAGTGCATGTCATAGCAAGTGGTTGAGCGGCCTTAGCATATCATTAGCATAGTAACGCTTTGATTGATTGAATGGCTAACTGGACGACTGGACATTTAGCATATTAGGCTTTTATTATATAGGATCAGTTTGTAGAGTTTTTAAATTTTAGCCTATAATTGTTTGGTGTATTATAACCTAGTTGCTATATGTTAGTAGTAACCTATTATACAGTGATGCAGTAATTGCTTAATTTTGAATTCCAAGTTAATACTGGTAATTTTAACTTGGAATTCCAAAGTATTATGGAAATGGCATGATTGTGCCAAAACACAAAAGTTCTTTGTGTAATTACTTTCAGAATACAAATCTGAGATACTGTGATATTTATTCTTTAAGTTTAATCTAGAGTGATGGTTGATATTTAAAAAGAAATTTCTTCTGATACAGCCTAAACTTATCACTTACAGGGAGTTAAAAGTTTACACCTCTTACCTCCTAAAGTAAATGGTTCATTAAGGATTTGGGGGAAAGTATTTAATAAGAGTGGCTAGTTAGCTCAGTACATGTTGATTATTTTTTTTATTAACACATAACCTCTTCATAGAAAGTTCTTTAAATGAAGTTTGAAAGTGAAAGAGGGTGTAAGCTTCTCTCATAACAGATATACCCGTCACTTATAGCACTCATTGTAATTACTAACTTCATTCTTGATATTTTTCCTTTTATTGTAAATTTTCTCAGTGATTATATGCCTTGTGCAAGATAGGCTACTTTAAAAGCCTGTTTTCAACAAGATGCAGAATAAGTTAATGACTTCCAGATTTTTGTTTTTTTATTTCTATTAATATATAAAGAAGAAGAAGTGATCTTTGAATACTGTAAGTCTTGTAATTAAAGGATTGGGGAAAATGCTGTAGAAGTAAATGGTTTAAACCAGTGGTTCTCAACCTTCCTAATGCCGCGACCCTTTAATACAGTTCCTCACGTTATGGTGACCTCCAATTTCATTCTTACAAATTGAACATAATTAAAGCATAGTGATTAATCACAAAAACAATGTGTAATTATATATGTGTTTTCCGATGGTCTTAGGCGACCCCCAAAGAGGTCGCGACCCACAGGTTGAGAACCGCTGCTTTAATACAGTTCCTCATGTTGTGGTGACCCTAACCATAAAATTATTTTTGTTGCTACTTCATAACTGTAATTTTGCTAGTTATGAATCGTAATGTAAATATCTGATATGCAGGATGTATTTTCATTGTTACAAATTGAACATAATTAAAGCATAGTGATTCATCACAAAAATAATATGTACTTATATATGTGTTTTTCGATGGTCTTAGGCGACCCCTGTGAAAGGGTCGTTCGACCTCCAAAGGGGCCGCGAACCACAGGTTGAGAACCGCTGTCTTAGAAGGTAAGAAGGAATTAGAGGCAGGGTATAGAGCAGTGGTTCTCAACCTTGGCTGCACATTAGAATCACCTGGGAATATTTTTAAAATCCTGATTTCTGGGCCTCGTCCTCCGGAAATTCTGTTTCTTTCTTATGGGGTGGAGCCACAACATTAGTAACAAAGAAACAGAATTTCCGGAGGATGAGGCCCAGAAATCAGGATTTTAAAAAGATTCCCAGGTGATTCTAATGTGCAGCCAAGGTTGAGAACCACTGGTATAGAGGAATGTTTTAATCAAAGGATTACCCTCTTCATCCCCCAAGTATAGCTATACCTGGCTATGGGAGGGACCCCTTACTGTGGGATTAATGGAATCTACATGTGGCCCGGCCTCCCTAATGTCATTTACATTGAATGGGTATGAGGTCTGACAATGGCTTGTAGAACAGAGTATGAGCCCTAGCTGTTGGCTAGAAATGTCCTTAATAAACATCCTTATTTAAAAAAAAAAAAAGACTAATTCTAGGCAAGGTAATAACAATACAGAACTCATTAATCAAAGGCAGTTACTTAAGAAGACTACTCCACCCTTGATTAATTAGATTGCCCTGGCCTACCTCATTTAAATGCTTTACAAGCAACTTAATTTCATTAGCTTACTCCCTAGCACCTAGAACAGTATCCAGAACATAATATATGCTCAATAAATATGAAATAATAGAATAGTTGCCATAATTGGGTGGTGGTGGTGGTGCTTAAATAACACTCAAGATTTCTTATAATATTTGGAGACAAGGTACTCAGAACTTAATGGTGATAAGCTGGAAGGGTTATTGATTGTTAGAAATTATTCAGATAATGAAGATGATAGTGGGGGCCATGGAAACTGAGGAAGAATGAATCTGAAACACTTGGGAAGGCACAGAAGACTTGGATAACCAAATATAATAGGAGACTAGATAAAAAGTAGGATTAAAAAAAGAACTGGGGTACTAATGAGTCCAAATAAGAAATGGAATGGAAGAAGTTGTGTGGAAAAGATTCAGTTTGAAGTTTGATTTTAGGGCACATACCTAGGTTACAGGTTCCACCTCTAGTCTGGGGAGAGGGGGGGTGTGAGTAAGGAAGGCAACCAATGTGATGTTTCTCTCTAACATCGATATTTTCTCCTCCCCTCCCCGCCTGTCCCTTCCCCTCCTCTCCTCTCTCCCCCCTCCCTCTCCCTCCCTCTCAAGTTAATAAAAATCATATCCTTGGATGAGGATTTAAAAAAACAACAACAAAAAAACCAAGATGGATGGAGAGTAATACTGGGGAGGATTGTGCCTTGAGGGCCAGCCACATTTTAGCATAATAAGGGAAAGGGAAGCAATAAGAAAAAAAAATAAAGTTTCCAGAAGGAAATCAATCACTAACATTCTTCAGTGGCAGGTATTTTGTTTTGTATTGTTTTGTTTTTAAGCAGTATCTTAGCCACTATGGGCTTTGAGAGCTAATATGTAAACTATCTTAGTGCTTGCTGTAGGGTGAAGTAGATGATTTAATTGTGAAAGTTATGTATCTAACAGCTGATTCAAAATAATGTGTCAAAAATATAAGTTAGTGGTTAAAAAACATACATTTTTTTGGAGGTTACAAAGGGAAGAGGTTAGTAGGGGGATAAGTTTTACAGCTAGAACAGTTTTTTTAGTTAACCTGGTCAGATTTTTGTTTATAGATGAGGAAACAGTCCTCGGGAGGTTGAGACCTCAAAAGCTAGTTTTGTGATAGAGATGTTTAAAGTTGGGAAGTTGAGAAGGCTTCAAGGAAGCACTGTTATTTAAATGATCCTTGAAGATTTAATGAGATACTTATTTGATGGGATGGATATAAATAAAGAAAAATAACTTTATAAAATTTGAAGGGGATGAGCAAGGACATGCCAACAATAGGAAAGAGACTGGCATAATTTATATATTGTAATGTTAGTATGGAATAAGGTAACCTGGTAAGTTCCAAGATTAGGAACTTGACTGTAAGTACTATGAGCTACTATGCTTTTTTGAAGAGGTCAAAGTTAGGAAACTAGTGGGTTTTGAAGTATATTTTGTTTAATGTTTAAGTAATTGTTCTAGAATAGAGCACTGGAGTGAATGTCCTCTCCCACTTCCCCCCGCTCTCTTTTATTTTGAGATAAGACATCTGTGTCACAGCCCAGACCTACTAAATCAGTATCTCTGGGGTGAGGCTTAAGAATATGTCATTTTCTTTTATATCTATTGATTTCAGAGAGAAAGGCAGAGGAGAGGGAAAGAGATAGAAACATCAATGATGAGAATCATTGATCGGCTGCCTCCTGCACACCCCCTACTGGGGATCAAGCCTGCAACCCAGGCACGTGCCCTTGACTGGAATCGAACCTGGGTCGGGCTGATTGATGCTTTGTCTACTGAGCCAAACCACCTAAGGCAGGAATATGTCATTTTCAACTGCCAACCCCAGATATATGAAAAGTAGCAGTTTGTGGTTCTGTGTTTGAGAACCACTGGTTTAAAGGTCAAGTGAAAATAGGGAGAATTACAACAGACTTTAACACTTCTTTTATTATTCTGGTAGACTAGGTCTGAGATAAAATGTAGATGGATCAGAAAGGTTTGTTCAATTCCTGTTAATTGGAGTTGGTGCCCATTATTTTTATTATTTAAAATGTGTTTTTTATTGATTTTAGGGAGAGAGAAGCATTAGTGTGAGAAACATCGGCTGCCTCCTACACCGCCCCTACTGGGGGATGGACCCTGTAACCCAGTCATGTGCCCTACCCAGAATGGAACCTGAGATCTCTGGATGCTTGGGATGATGCTCAACCAACTGAGCCACACAAACTAGGCTGTATTATAAAAGAAATGATTCAAAATAGTGATATGCCTGGCTGGTGTTGCTCAGTGGTTTAGCATCGACTCATGAACCAAGAGGTTGCGTGGGTTGCAGGCTGATCCCCAGTAGGGGGTGTGCAGGACCAGCCGATGTATGTTTGTCTCTCATCGATGTTTATCTCTCTATCCCTCTCCTTTCCTCTCTCTCTCTAAAAAAAAAAAAAGGATGCCTTATCTGATGGAATATTTCTTTGAATGCTAAAAGAATAAATAAAGCAAGCCCTAGTTGGTTTGGTTCAGTGGATAGAGCATTGGCCTGAGGACTGAAGCCCAGTTGGCGCTTATGGTAGGCAACCAATCGACGTTTCTTGTTCTGTCTCTCCCCTTCCCTCCTACTCTCTCTAAAAATCAATAGAAAAAAAAATATCCTCGGGTGAGGATTAACAAAACAAAAAATAAAAACAAGAATGAACCAACTTAATAATCTAGTAGTATATAAAATATATATGCGATGCCCGCCTGGTGGGTCCCTCTGGTTCATTTCCCGGTCTATGTGCTTGGTTTATGTGCTGTGAGCTCCATCCCCAGTAGGGGGCATGCAGGAGGCAGCTGATTGATGTTTATTATTGCTGTTTCTATCTCTCTCTCAAAAAAAAAATCAATAAAAATGTAATTTATGTATCTATACATGTGATTAAAAGAAATGCAGGAGCTTTGTTGTTATGTTTGATTTTTAATTACAACAAACTTTAACACTTCTTTTTGGAAGAGTATTGTTTTCTTCCTTTGGACAAATGGAGTTTACAAATGAAATTAATTTCTTACGTTACATGTTGAGTCAGTAATTATTTTCTTTTAGCCTGTGATGTTTCAAACTATTCTCCAGAAAGCCTTAGGGTTTTCATGCAACTTAACTGGTATGTGGATGATATACTGATACGCAAGCAGGAACATACCCTTACAACCCTGTTTAACCACAGACAGAAAAATATGTCATAGCAAATATGAGGAACAAATGCCTACTGTGCCCATTAGCAGACATTACTTGTGGCCTTCTCTCATTATACCTGGCTGTGGCCTCCTTAACACAACACATCATGTTGACACTAGCAATCACTGAGAAAACTATAGGAGATTAAAACAATTCTTTTTATTCTAGAACAAAATAGGTGCTTAGATGTCTGTGTACAATTTGATCTGTAGGAAAGTTTCTGTCAATACTCAAAATTTGAAGGTCACCATTTTAATGCAATTTATAAAATTAAAATTAAATGTGTATTTTTGAGGTAATTATAGATTCACATGCAGTTGTAATTCTATGTACCCTTTACCCAGAGAAATTCTATGTACCCTTTACCCAGTTTTCCTCAATGATGATAGCATCTTGTAAAGCTGTAATACAGTTTCGTGACTAGAATTATTTTTTTCTGTGCCCAGATATTTTGTTTTTTTATTTTTTATTGAATTTATTGGGGTGACATTGCTTCACAAAACCACATAGGTTTCAAGGATACAACTCAATAAATCAAATCATCTACACACTGCATCATGCGCCTATCTCCCAAAGCAAAGTCTCTTTCTATCCCCATTTATTCTCCCTTTGTTCATATCCACTTACCCACAACCCCCTTTCCTCTGGCTATTACTAGAGGGAATATGTGTTTATTTGTTGTGTTATATACATATATAGATATACATATATGTGTGTGTGCGTGCGCTTTTTTCCCCTTAATCTCTGCCTTTTTTCTTCTAGCCTCCCAACTCCTCTTGCCTCTGATAACTGTCATACTGTACCATGTATTCATGCCTCTGTTTCTATTTTGCTCTCATGACCAAAATATTGAAATTGATACAATCCACACATTTTTGTTCAGGTGTCCCCATTTTAACTTTTATGTGTGTGTGTGTGTATCACCTGTAGGTTCTGGTATCCACTACCATAATTAACATACAGAATAGTTTCATCACTACAAGAATCCCTGATGTTGCCCTCTTATAACTACACTAATCTGTTCTCTTTTTTTATAATTTGCCATTCAAGAATGTTATATAAATGGAATTATACAGTATATGACCTTTGGGGAGTGGTGTTTTTTTTCCTACTCAGCATAATTTCTTCGTGATTTATCCAGTGTGTTACATCTATCAGGAGTTTGTTCCTTTTATGTTGCTAAGTAGTGTTCCATTTAATGTTATGTTTTTATTTGGTAGTTACCACATAGAATATGCAGCTTCAGAATTTTCCTTTCAGAACATGTTGTTGCCTTGGCTGGTTTGGCTCAATGGATAGAGTGTCAGCCTGTGGACTGATGGGTCCTGGGTTCAATTCTGGTCAAGGGCACATGCCCAGGTTGCTAACTGGATCCCCATAGCGGGCATGCAGGAGCCAGCCAATCAGTGATTCTCATCATTGATGTTTCTATCTTTCTCTCACTCTCCCTCTCTCTCTGAAATCAATAAAAATATATTTTTAAAAAAACCAACATGTCTCTCATTTTCTTTTGTTAACTTCTCTGTTTTCTCCTACTATCTCAATCCCCAACTCTCCCAGGACTACTGAGATCACAATTTAAAAGTTACTCATGTAGATAACAGTATTTTAAAAAAAAATACATTTTTATTGATTTCAGAGAGGAAGGAAGAGAAATATCAGTGATGAGAGAGTCATTGATTGGCTTCCTCCTGCACGCCCCCTAATGGGGATCAAGCCCACAACCGGGCATGTGCTATTGACCGGAATTGAACTTGGGACCCTCCAGTCAACAGGCCGATGCTTTATCCACTGTGCCAAACCAGAAAGGGCAATAACAGTATTTTTTACCAGAAATTTCAGAACCCATTGAAATGCGTGGTATTATGCTTTAAAGTGCTCACATTTTTTTTACATAAAAAATTTTATGTGATTATTATAAGTTTGAAAATTCTTTTTCTGCATTTGTACATTGAGCAGTACATTCTAAGATATATAGTTGTAGGCCATATGGCAAGCGAAAAAAGGGAATAGGTAACTTTTAAAATGAAAACGCTTTTGTTTTATTCTCTGGTATGAACAAAGACTAAACTCATTTTAAGAACAGTTTTATGTGTGTAGGAAAAAGATATCGTACATTTATACCTGTAGACTCTGATCTAATCAGATTTCAACCACTGAATTGCCCCTGGTATAAAAGGCCACATTTTACTAGATTTTACACCAGAGGTTAGTGATCTCTAACACTTTGGGGCATGACAGATACTAATAAAAAATAATAGGAATGGGCCTGGTCCAGCGTTGCTCAGTGGTTGAGCATGGACCTATGAACCAGGCGGTCACCATTCAATTCCTGGTCAGGGCATGTACCTGGGTTGCAGGCTTGATCTCCAATGTGTGGTGTGCAGGATACAGTTGATCAATGGTTCTCTGTCATCATTGATGTTTCTCTCTCTTCCTCTCCCTTCCTCTCTGAACTCAGTAAAAATATGTTTAAAAAGATAGCAATGATGCATTAAAAAACTGAATAGTATTGAAATTAAATATTTTAATTTGAGAAGGTCATGGAGTGGTGATGGAGTATACAAGTACTTTAGCTAGTTGCAGAATTGATGTTTAGAATACCTTCCCAAAAAATCGGGTAGAAAGAATGGTGCCGCCTTACTCAGTGGATAAAGTGTCGTCCTGCAGACAGAAGGGTCCCAGTTTCGATTCCGGCCAATATCTCTATTGCAGGCTCCTTCCCGCTCGGGCCCTGGTCAGGTTGTGCGTAGGAGGCAACCAACCAATGTGTTTCTTTCACATCAATTTTTCTCTCTGTCTTTGCCTCTCTCTCCCACTCTCTCCAAAAAATCAATGGAAAAATATCTGCAGGTGAGGACTAAAAAAAAAAAAAGAATGGTATCCCCTTAAATAATGCCAAACAAATAGATCACTATATTATATTCATACATGTATTTTTTAAATTAATGGACTTTATTTTTTAGAGCAATTTTAGGTTCACCTCAGAATTGAATGGAAAGTATAGAATTCCCACATGCCTCCTCCCATACAGGCACAGCCCTGCCCACCATCAACATTCTTCAATTCTTCATCATTGTGGTACAGTTGGGTGGAATTGTACTAAATATGACAGTGAAACTGTGAAACTCTCTGTTAGTGCATGAACATGTGCTTTTTGAATATTTAATTTTATATATAGGTTTCCATTTTTCAAGTAGGTCCACCAACATTAACCCTGACTACAAAAAGACAGATTTTTCTAGATATTTTATTTGCTGTGAAAATATTAGTGTAAGTTGAATTGGTGAATTTGTTTTCAGGAACCAAATGGTTATTTAAGGGAGACCCAAGTTAAAAATATTTTTTCCAAGTTAAAATGTAACTGGGTAGATAGGTAGTCTTTGCTTAACAAATAGTTCTGTTTATAAGGAATTGAATATACTTCTGCATGCATTGGTACTCTCAAATTTAGAGCGTGGTTCCCTTAATATATGGGTTGCTTTCAATTCACTAGTGAGGTATCTGTGAAAACATTGGGGAATTTGAATATATTTATTCTTTTATTATGTGCTTTATACCATCCCGGAAATATTTTAAGCACAAATTTTAGACTTTAAACCCATGCATCTCTACTTTGGTAGTGTTTTAAATGCATTGTTGTGAAATGGATTCATGTTTATAAGTAGACCAGGTTTGGGAAAAGAACAAGGTGGGTTTTGATAATGTTCTCTCATTTAGTGTGCCAGACGTTCTGAAGTGAGACTCTTACATATTTATTTAATTTCTCTTTTTGAGAGAGAGAGAGAGACAGTTGTCAATTTCCCCCTGAAGTGTAAATTCTAGATTATTTATTTGACTAATTATCTGGCAAATTTTAATTTCAGACAAACTAATGTGTAGGCTCTGAAATCAGACTGCTAGGGAGCAAATCCTGATTGTACTATTTATTAGCTATGGAACTTTGGACAAGTTTAACCTCTCTGCCTTATCTATAAAATGGGGATAATAAATATACGTACTCTTTGTAAGGATTAAGACTCTTTGTAAAGATTAAGCATTGTAATCAATCAGTATTTGTTAAAACAGTTATAACCTCAGTTGAGTGTCAATCAGGTAAATGCTAATGGAGCACTGTCTGATACTAATACTAACCCAGTGGGAGAAATACATAATTGATTCTGTTGTCAATTTTTTTAAAGCCGTTTAGAATCTGATACTTATTCTGTTGTTTCAGTGATCAGGAATAATCTGTTAATGTACTTGGACTAAGATTTAAACTGTAAGATTATCAACCTAACCTACCTCCATTTGAGTTGAAGCCTAGAATAGTGGAATGACTTGCCCATAGTTTCATAGGTAGTAACTTGGTAACAGGTCTTGATCAATCAGTATTATTTTTATTACTAGTGGCCTGGTGCACAAAATTTGTGCATGGGAGGGGGTGTGTTCTTCAGCCCGGCCTGCACCCTCTCCAATCTGGGATCCCTCTCACAATCCAGAGCTGCTGGCTCCCTGCCTGCCTGCCTGATTGCCCCTAACCACTTCTGCCTGCCAGCCTGATCGATGCCTAGCTGCTCCCCTGCCAGCCTGATTGCCCCCAACTGCCCTCCCCTGCTGGCCTGGTCACCCTCAACTGCCCTCCCCTGCCAGCCTGATGGCCCTGAACTGCCCTCTCCTGCTTGCCTGATCGCCCCTAACCGCCTCTGCCTTGGCCCCCACCACCATAGCTGGGGCAGCCAAGGAAGCCAAGCCTCCTCCCCACTCTCTGGCCAGCTTGGCTTCCTTGGTTGCCCCAGAAAGCCAAGCCTCCCGCCAGCTCCGTGGCGGCCAGCACCACCATCTTTGTTGCATCAATTTGCATGTTCCCTCGTTATTGGCTGTGGGCGCCGCCATCTTTATCGTGAAGTGATGGTTAATTTGCATATATTCTTTTATTAGATAGGATACCCTAGTCAACTGCTAGAAATAAAAAATCTTAAATGAGTATGGGGGCAGTGTAATTTCTAACCCTCCTATATAATAGAAGCCTAATATGCAAATCGACTGAATGGTGGAATGACTCGTTGCTATGATGCGCACTGACCACCAGGGGCAGATGCTCAATGCAGGATCTGCCCGCAGGTCCCAGGCCAGCCAAGGCAATTGCCAGTGGGAGCCCCCTGATTGCCCTGCTGGTCGCCCCGCAGTGGGAGGCAACTGGCAGGTGCGGGTGGGGCAGCCAGGCTGGTGAGCCGGCGGCACCACACCAGCCAAGGTTGGGGCCCACTAATCGCCCCACTGGTTGCACCATAGATTGATCCTGATCGCCAGCCAGGCCTAGGGACCCTACCCGTGCATGAATTTCATGCTCTGGGCCTCTAGTTTATAATGAAATCTGGTTTATGGTCCCTTACAATTTCTTTCAAGTTTCTTTAATTCATTTCTATTAGTAATTTCAGCCCAAAATTCATCTCTTTATTCTCTTAGTAATACATGCCGAAAATATAAACATTGTGTAAAGTGCTTATAAAGGACAGAAAGGTAATAATAAATGACCCTTTCCTCAAAGAGATTATTTTAGATTGGGCACTTTTATTTGTAGTGTTGGAGGAAAGATTTCCTCGTATTTTCATCCTGTCTGCCTTTGAGTATCATATTCATCTTTTAGTACTTTTTGTTTTCTGAACTTTTTAACCTAGTCTTAAAAGCAGCTTTAATTATCCAGTTTTTTGATAAGAGTGTTTTCTAATTTAATGGCTTTTCCTTGCCTTTTATCTTGTTTTTCCTACTTTAGGGTTTTGTTTGTTTTGGTATTGTTGCCATTGTTTTTGCTAAGTCTGTTTTTAATATTGTATTTTCCCAGTTTGCTTTTAGTTTGGTTTTTTTTCCAGCTTTAATTGTTGCCTTTAGTTGTGTTTACATTTATATGTATAAAAAAGTAAAGAACAAATTTATTTCCTTAAGAATTAGCTGCTATATTTGTGTGAGTCCCTTCGGTTTTAGGTGCCATGTTTGACAAAAGTACCTATAATTTTATGCCATTTAAAAACAGCTCAATATTCCTATGTTCACTTGGTTTCTAGGTCTATTCTGGATAGCAGGTTTTGTGAAGACATTTATTCTTTCTTGGACCTCAGATTTACCAGTCATCTCATGGTATTTCCTTTTATATTATTTTTTTAAAGGTTGTCATTTATTCTCAGTGTATTTTGTATATATTTTACTTGCCAGTTGGATAAACCAGTTTTTTTGATTCACATATAAGATGTGAAAGTTTTGTGCTAATTGTTTGGATTGTATTGAATTGTTGTTCCTCTAGTTACACATACTGTGTTATAAGCTCACATCTTTTCTGCTTACTACATTGGTTTTCTCTTTCCTTATTTTTTTAAGGCACAATTATTTGACTCTAATGAATTTATGATTTTATTAAGTATCAACTGGATTTTTAAACTGTGAGTTTCCTGGGTATAGAGTTTTTGATATAGTGAAGTTATTTGCCAACTTAGGGTCTCAATAGATATGACCTCTTGTCTTCTGACCCTCTTGTGAGCAAATAACTGAGTTCTTCTCTATTGACTCAAACTCAGAGTCTGTGATTCTGTTTCAGATGTGGTGATGTGTCTTTGTCCTGGGGATGAGCTTCTGTGTTTTTAGAGAGATGCTTTTCTGGGAAAGGTGTCATATAGTTGTTTTTGTAGCACTTAATTGTATAGATTGGCAGCTCATTTGATTAATGAGGCCAGAGCTGCAATTTTACCCCTGGTGCTCTAATTCATTCACCAATATTTTGTAGAATAGCTTTTATGTTCCAAAAACTGCACGAGGGCTTGAGAGACAGGCAGTACTCACACAAATATAAGCTATTGTCTGAAATAGGCTTATGACAAACTCTTTACTGATGTTTAAAAACAGCTTAAATGTAGTGTTTATTGAGGATTGTATATTTATATAAAATAGGGTGTGCTACTAAGTACATACTCAAAAAATATTCAAAAAAAGTTGGAAATAGTTACCTAAAAGAATACACAATCATTAGCTTTCTGCTTCCCATTTTTTGTCTGGCTTTAATGTTTTTATTGATTTTATTTAGAGAGAGAAAGGAAGGGAGAGGCATAGAAACATTGATGAGAGAGAAACATCAATCGGGAATTGAGCCCCCAACCCGGGTATGAGCCCTGACCAGGAATCAAACTAGTGACCTCTTGGTTCATGGGTTGACGCTCAATCACGGAGCCACACTGGCCGGGTATACCTATGGTTTTAAAAAAAAGCAGCTAGATATTTAACAGCATCTACCTAAAATATAAGATTTCCTATTATTTTAACATAAAAGTAAAAGAAAACATCTACCAACTAGTTGTTACCAAGAGGAAGAAAAAATATTTTTAATTGTAATTGTTATCTGTTATTATGTCCAAGTTTCCAGCATTTTAAAGATATATAGAATGGCAGTTGAATAGAATAAACTTACAGTTTTGTATATTGCTTGTATTTAATTGTTTTTAAACGACAATTTGTTTAAAAAATAGATTTTTTACTGATTTCAGAGAGGGAAGGAGTTAGGGACAGAGAGAGAAAGAGCGAGAAATATCAATGATGAGAAAGAATCATTGATTGGCGGCCTTCTGCACGCCCCACACTGGGGATCGAGTCTGCAACCTGGGCATGTGCCCTTGACCGGAATCGAGCCTGGGACCCTTCAGTCTGCAGGCCAACACTCTATCCACTGATCAAACTAGCTAGGGCTAAAGGACAATTTTAATTTGATGGAGCAAATCATAACAAACATCAAAACCAAGATGGCGGCATAGGTTAACGCCGGAGATTGCTGCCTCGAACAACCACTTCAAAAAACAACTAAAAGACTGAACGGACATCATCCAGAACCACAGGAAGGCTGGCTGAGTGGAAATTCTACGACTAGGAGGAAAGAGAATATCATACCCAGACTCAGAGGAGGTGCAGTGCTGAAGTGAAATACTAAGGAGCGGAGTGCACGTGGAGCGCATGTGGAGCGGGCTGGAGGTGGAGCGCGCGGTTGTTGTTTTCAATCGGGAGGGAGTTTCAGACTCTGAGATCCAGATCCGGGCGAGTCTCTAGGGACCCAGACTCAAACGGGAGAAGCGGGACTGTCTGGCTTCGGTCGGAACTCGAAGGCAGCTTTCTCTCCGAGGTTTGCAGCGGTTGCTGGGACTCTGTGAGGCAGAGCCCCTAGGGACGGACTGAGAGCAGCCATAACTGCTCGCTCTGGCCCGCCCTGTAGATCCCCGGGGACCTGCCCCGCCCAAGCCCTGCACAGAGCCATTTGCTGGATAGCCTCAGGCAAAGGCTAGATTAGCACCGCCCTAGAGATCCAGCACAGAAGCTCTCCCACTGCAGGCACAGTGGACTCTCATAGCCAGTTAGCCTGGAGGTCAAATCACCCCCGGTATTGCCGACAACAATCAAGGCTTAACTACAACAAGACTGCGCACAAAGACCACTAGGGGGTGCACCAAGAAAGCATAAAAAATGCGGAGACAAAGAAACAGGACAAAACTGTCAATGGAGGATATTGAGTTCAGAACCACACTTTTAAGGTCTCTTAAGAACTGTCTAGAAGCCGCCGATAAATGTAGTGAGATCCTCAAGAAATCTAATGAGACCCTCGATGTTATGATAAAGAACCAACTAGAAATTAAGCATACACGGACTGAAATAACGAATACTATACAGTCTCCCAACAGCAGACCAGAGGAGCGCAAGAATCAAGGCAAAGATTTGAAATGCGAAGAAGCAAAAAACACCCAACCAGAAAAGCAAAATGAAAAAAGAATCCGAAAATACGAAGATAGTGTAAGGAGCCTCTGGGACAGCTTCAAGCGTACCAACATCAGAATTATAGGGGTGCCAGAAGATGAGAGAGAGCAAGATATTGAAAACCTATTTGAAGAAATAATGACAGAAAACTTCCCCCACCTGGTGAAAGAAATAGACTTACAGGTCCAGGAAGCGCAGAGAACCCCAAACAAAAGGAATCCAAAGGACCACACCAAGACACATCATAATTAAAATGCCAAGAGCAAAAGACAAAGAGAGAATCTTAAAAGCAGCAAGAGAAAGAAACTCAGTTACCTACAAGGGAGTACCCATACGACTGTCAGCTGATTTCTCAACAGAAACTTTGCAGGCCAGAAGGGAATGGTAAGAAATATTCAAAGTGATGAATACCAAGAACCTACAACCAAGATTACTTAATCCAGCAAAGCTATCATTCAGAACTGAAGGTCAGATAAAGAGCTTCACAGATAAGGAAAAGCTAAAGGAGTTCATCACCACCAAACCAGGATTATATGAAATGCTGAAAGGTATCCTTTAAGAAGAGGAAGAAGAAGAAAAAGGTAAAGATACAAATTACGAACAACAAACATGCATCTATCAACAAGTGAATCTAAGAATCAAGTGAATAAATAATCTGATGAACAGAATGAACTGGTGATTATAATAGAATCAGGGACATAGAAAGGGAATGGACTGACTATTCTTGGGGGGGAAAGGGGTGTGGGAGATGCGGGAAGAGACTGGACAAAAATCGTGTACCTATGGATGAGGACAGTGGGTGGGGAGTGAGGGCTGAGGGTGGGGCGGGAACTGGGAGGAGGGGAGTTATGGGGGAAAAAAAGAGGAACAAATGTAATAATCTGAACAATAAAGATTTAATTAAAAAAAACACATAACAAACATGGCAAGTAGAAAACCATAATTACTTTATTTTCAAAAATAATTAGAACATTCTCTTTAAATGAGAACTAGAGAGTTTTTCTATCCACACTTTCTTTGTGTATGATGATATAAGAGCAGCTTTTCTTATGTGGCTACCCCTATTGATTGCTAAATGTGTTTAGTGAAGTGCTTTGCATTCATTATTTCCTTTTCTTCACAGAAACACTATTAAATCCCCAGTTTATAAACAAGGAACCTGATGCTTAGGTTCAGTGCTTACATTTTAAACTTTTAGGTACAATTGCCTGTTACTGTATACTAGAGGCCCAGTGCACGAAATTTGGGCACCAGTAGGGTCCCTAGGCCTGGCCGGCCATCAGGGCCTTCCTTTCCCCGGCTGCCGGCCGGGGTTCCTTTGTTCTGCGCCGCCCCCCTGGTGGTCAGTGCATGTCATAGCAAGTGGTCAAGCTCCGGAGGGGACAATTTGCATATTAGCCTTTTATTATATAGGATTTTTATTATAATAACTTGTAATTTATTAGCTCTTCCCTAGTTTAAAAGTAAAGACTAGCTTTCTTGGAGAATTGAAGCCACCATTATCACCTTATTTCCCTATTTTGGTATTTTCCCCCATAAGGTATGAGCCCACAAAACTGCGTCATCTTTTAAATAGGAATTAACCCTGAGTATTCTCAAGCTTACTTATAAAAAATTAAAGAGAAACATAAGAATTACTATTTGAATAAACTGCTTTTCATTATTTCAGGTATAACATGACAGGGACAATTTTGACTTGATCTTTTTCTGTTTATAGGATTATCTGTTTTGTTCCTGAGTTGTCACTGCTGAAAAAATTTTGAGTAGATATTCCACAAAAAATATATAAAGCAGGTTTTATACAGTGAGTTTAGATTTAAAAGATTGATGTTGAAACTGAATATATTTTTGTTACTATGGTAAATTTGTTTAAAAAGACACACTTCAAGAATATTCGTTTTCTCTACTAGTGATCTGTAAAAAGACATGGAGAACTCAACCCCCTCAATGTACATGTATTTCTGTAGTATGGAAAATATTAACCACTGTAAAACAGTTGATTTTATTACAAATAACATAGCTTACCTTTGTATATATATATACAGAGTGGAATTGATTAGAATCCTGGTTTTCTCTCTTAAACTGAGCAAACTTCGTTAAGTTACTTAACTTTTTTTGCTGTTGTGTCGCTTAGTGGTAAAGTGGAGATTCCTACTAGTATCTCAGCATTGTGGGGATTAAATAGATCATCCACGTGAAAGTTTAGATGCTACTTAGTCCATAGTGAGTATTCAATATTTGTTAGTTTATTGTTAGATCACACTGAACAAGACGACTTATTTTTGGATACTAGTGCTGTAAGAAATTCCATTTTGTCTTTTAAAATGAATAATATTTGTTGGTTCTTCACTAAAGAATATAAATAGTAATCCTTCTTTTGGCATTCTAAGTTCATTTCCTAAGGAAGATTATGACGCAGAAACTTTCATTTGATCACAATCACATAGCTTAATTCCAGAAAAATAAATGAAATAGTCTCCCTGAGCAAATTCTAATTTATTTCAATATTTTAATAAAGAATGCTTTCCTCATGTGTTTTATTTACTGTTAATTGTTAAAATGTGGCTGTTGCTAGGACTAGGCAGAGGATTCTTAACTTTTTGTTCTCTTTTCTTTTAAACAGGGTTTGTGGATGCACTTAGATGTTTGCAATGAGCACTGTGGCTGGCATGCCCCAGTGTTTTGGATACCAATGCATAGGACTCCATAGTAATCGAATTTATCAGAGGCGAACGTCATGAGCATAGTGATCCCATTGGGGGTTGATACAGCAGAAACGTCATACTTGGAAATGGCTGCAGGCTCAGAGTAAGTATTTAAAGATTTTTGGATAGGGCAAGGCAAAATATTTCATACAGTTATTTTAGCACAACCAAGCAGTGCTTGGTTTGCATTTATATTACTTTAGACTCTTTTTTTTATTTTTATTTATTTATTTATTTATTTTTTTTATTGCTTAAAGTATTACAAAGGGTAATACATATGTGTCCATTTTATCCCCCCGCCCTAGACAGTCCCCCAGCCTCCCCTATCCCCCAGTGTCTTATGTCCATTGGTTATGCTTATATTACTTTAGACTCTTGCCTAAAATAAAATATCAGAAGGTAAAGGCAAAAATCCCTTTAACTAAAATTACTTTCATAAATAACTTTTGAATCAAAATGATGTATCTTTTTGTAATTATTTTTGTCTTTTCCATTTGCTAATTGTTGACATCAAGAATTAATATATAATTGGTTATTATTTTTTAGATTATAAGGTTTGTCATGTTTATATTGGAATATAATTTAGTTTTAAATTTTAATCTTTAATATCCATTTAAACATGGGGTTTGCTTTGTGTTTTTTTAAAAGTTGAGTAAAAATCAAAATTCAAGTTCTTTTTAAATAAGAAAAAGGGAGTGTTTCCTGCTGTATGTTTATTTTGACATTTTTTGCTTTTATGGGAGCCATTTCTCATGGATTCAGTGAAAGGTTCTTACCTTGTCTCTAGACTATTTGGTCTAGGTCAGTGGTCGGCAAACTCATTAGTCAACAGAGCCAAATATCAACAGTACAATGATTAAAATTTCTATTGAGAGCCACATTTTTTTTTTAATATATTTTATTGATTTTTTACAGAGAGGAAGGGAGAGAGATAGAGAGTTAGAAACATCGATGAGAGATTAACATCGACCAGCTGCCTCCTGCACACTCCCCACCGGGGATGCGCCCGCAACCAAGGTACATGCCCTTGACCGGAATCGAACCTGGGACCTTTCAGTCCGCAGGCTGACGCTCTATCCACTGAGCCAAACCGGTTTCGGCGAGAGCCACATTTTTTAAACTTAAACTATATAGGTAGGTACATTGTTATTAACTTAATTAGGGTACTCCTAAGCTGGCCTTTGCTAAAAACGTCCTCAATCTGAGGGGTCAACCTCAGCGAATGTACCCCCACTTCTTCTAACGCCACTTCTTCAAAATAGATTCGCCCAGGCCGAAAATCGACTTCTGCACATGGGCCACGAAGTTTCATTCGCACTGTATGTGCACACCCGCACGTGGTATTTTGTGGAAGAGACACACTCAAGGGGCCAAAGAGCCGCATGTGGCTCGTGAGCTACGGTTTGCCGACCACTGGTCTAGGTGGTTGTGTGGACAGATTTTGTTTTGTTTTTTTAATAAGCAGCCACTTTAATACTAAGTTATTGCTGTGAAGATTGAGTGGTTATTTGTTTTTGGGAATTGCAAGGGGTTCAAATATTGGAAGCTGAAGCATGAAAAGATGCATATGTTAGTTCTCTGATTCAATACATAGTTGCTGAATGGGACTCTTTTTGACCAGAAAGTGGAAGTTAATGGAATTTAAGTTTTAAGGAAATTTATTTTAGGGCTGTTAGAACTGGTATTTGGAAAGGATGAAAAGAACTTATTGTTCTTTTGCTGGCATTTCAAGTGGCCTAGAAGTATTTTTACCACTCCTTCTGCCATTGGAAAAGACAGGTGCTCTCTAATATTCTAATACTATACAGTCCATTTAACTGTATGATTATTATAATATAGTTTTTAAGAGCCATTATGTTTTTTTGTACTAAAATGTATGAGTTACTTTTGTTGTAAAATAATAAATTCCCAAACAAGGCATTCTTGTAACAGGTAATTGCTGCCCAAATAGGGACACTACTGAGAAAGGAAAGAACCTAGAAGCAGGGCTTGAGAGGCAAGGGATTCCAAGTCTAAAGTACTAGTCTATCTTAATGTAAACATCTATCTTTGAGATGCAAATCCATATTTGATAGTAGTTATATGCATTTATGGGTAATAATAAAAGATTCCTGACTTATTAAAAATACTTCAACTGTCTTTTAAATTAGCCTTTTAAGCGATTAATACAAGATATAATTTATGAAATATTACTTATATACTAGATAGGGATTTGTCTAGTATACAATGTGAGATATATCTATCTGTACCTTGTTTGAATGTGTAATATGGGTACTATAAGGCAATTCATGGTGAAATTATGAAAACCACATAATTACACAGTTAAAAGAGGATGAATAATACATTGAAAGAAAGCAATGTCAAGGATAGCTTCCTGCCTATG
This sequence comes from Myotis nattereri, assembly GCF_964212035.1. Taxonomy (NCBI): domain Eukaryota; kingdom Metazoa; phylum Chordata; class Mammalia; order Chiroptera; family Vespertilionidae; genus Myotis; species Myotis nattereri. The sequence continues at coordinate 69,825,303 of NC_138086.1, forward strand.
TTCTTTACTGAATACATTTATAATGTATAGAATATAAGTATGATTTATGTTATGGAGCCAAATCTTTTCTGGTATAAATATGGCCATTTTTATTATGGAAAAATTATCAGTTTCTAGGTAATGATAGAATGACAGTCTTTGAAGTAGTTATTTTAGGGAAAAAAATTTTTTTATTCCGCATACAGGTTTGTATCATTTGGGTATATTTTCCCCCACTCAGTGGACATAGAAAGTATAGCTGGTGCCAGTTTTTATTATAGGACAACCATTAGTGTGTTTTTTGGTTTGATTTTCAAATTTTTGAATTCTCTTTTCTTTAGTATAAAACCTGGAAGCTTAAAAAGAGCCTTAAATCACATTTTTTCCCCTTCCCACAGAAACATAAAGCTTTTGGAACTGTTTTCATAAGAACTTTTGATATAATTAACATGTTGCTTCCTTTTAATTTCAAATACATAATCAAAAGACATTATAGTTGTTTAAGATACAGTCTGCTGAATGAAGGGTGCATGGGACTTCCCTGTACATTTCTTTGTTTTCCTAGTGTGAAGCTACATAATTTTTTCAAAATAAGATGTTTTTTAAAAAGAGAATTACATTTTATTGTACTCAGGTGGCTATATTCTGTTATTAATTATATGTTAGTTACTTTAAAGAGAAAAGATTGTACAGTTAAAATATAGTATATCACTAATGAATTAAACTGATTTAAAATTTAACACAGATGGACCTGGAAATTATTATGCTAAAATGAAATAAGCCAGTTAGAGAAAGACAAGTACCATATGATTTCACCTGTATGTGCAATCTAATGAACAAAGTAAACTAACAAAGTGGAGACAGACTCATGGATTCAGAGAACAGACTGACAGTGGTCACAGGGCAGGGGAAGGGGACTGGGGGAGATGGGTGGAGGCATTAAAATAATGGACACAGACAACAGTATGGTGATTGCCACAGCAAAGGAGAGGGTGGAGGGAAGTAGAAGAGGGTAAAGGAGGCATAAGTGGTGATGGAAGGAGATTCAACTTGGGGTGGTAAACACAAAATACAACATACAGATGATGTATTGTAGAATTGTATACCTGAAACGTCTAATTTATTAACCCGTGTCACCCTCCAAAATTTTAATTAAAAAACAAACAAAAAAGAAAGTAAAAGAGGGCTTGGATTGAAGTGTTAATGTGATTCTTTTTGACTCCCAATTTCTGAGATTACATTTTTACCACCTGTATTTTGCTGTAGTATTTGGTAATAATTTCAGTGTCACTAGAGCCACCTGCTGACAGAATTTATTAATTTGTTGAATTGGTTGGGCACTATTAGCCTGAATTTATATTATTGAAGGTACTGAAATGTTTTGTATATAATGAAATGTTTTCAGTAGCTTTTTATTTATTCACTAGAGGCCCGATGCATGAAATTTGTGCAAGGGTAGGCCTTCACAGCCCCGGCTGCCTTGGCCCTTGCAGCCCAGGCTTCATCCGGAAGGTTGTCTGGACGGTTGTTCTGCTGTTTGGCCGTTTGGTTGATTGGCATATTGTGCTTTTATTATTATAGATTTTTCACTATTGCTTAACATTTTTTAAAAAATATATATTTTATTTTTCGCAAAGAGGAAGGGAGAGAGATAGAGAGTTAGAAACATCAATCAGCTGCCTCCTGCACACTCCCTACTGGGGATGTGCCCGCAACCAAGGTACATGCCCTTGACCAGAATCGCACCTGGGACCCTTCAAGTCCACAGGCCGACACTCAGTCCACTGAGCCAAACGGGTTAGGGCTAGTGCTTAACATTTTTGCTTATGGTTGCTTTACATTTAATCCACTATCAAGAAACTAATACTTTTCTGCTGCTCTTCAAGTGTTGATTTGCTTATCTTAATTCAGAAGTACTTTCACTTAAGTGTGGTTTTGTTTTAATATTAAAAACCTACTTTAAATGCTATCCTAGCATTGTTTAGAATTATTCTTAGAATGATGCTGAATTTCTCATTTGTTTCATACTTATATAATTTTTTTCACTTGTGATACTGAATACAGAAGACACTATACCCATACAATTCTCTATAACATATTGCATAATATCTCTTAACCTTCCCAGCAAAAATTCAGGCAGGCATGATTCCCATTTCACAAAAGAAATGCAGCTCAAGGAGATTAACCAATTTATCTAAGACTACGTAATTAATAAAAACTAGAGTTAGGTTTGAACCCAGGGTTGCTTAGCTCTAGATTCATGCTGCCACATAGATCAAAAGAGCCAGATTTTGTAAAGATGAGTGAAATGAAGCAAAATGCCACATGTGATAAAATGAGGACAGTTGTTTTGCAAAACCTGTTCTCCATTTAAAAAGTTTTCTTGTATACTATTGCAATGTGTCTAATTTACTGTCTTTGAAAAATAATAGATCATAACAAGGATGGAAGAAATGGAAAGTTTTGATCACAAATCTGAAGGAGCATGTGGAGAACTCACGGAGATCTTTTACACCCATTATTTAACATTTAGGGAGCCAATTTATCTACATGCCATTACTGATATCCAAGTGTGTGTTATTGAATGTTTTAACATTAAAAGTAAAATTAGAGGTTTTGCCTAAAATACTGGTATAAACTTCTTATTAAAATTCAACTATATTTTGAAGGTTTATTACAGGAAAGAAATAAGTTTTTGATGAGGAAGAAGGAATTATAAAAGTCCAATTTCTGAGGTATCAGAGCTTATTCAATTATTCTATAAATTTATTTTTCTCTAAATGCCACTCTTTATTTAATGATTAGCACTTTTCTTTTTTTTAAATCTTAAATTAAGTTCACCAAACTTACTTAAATGTCTGAACTAAGAATGTATAATGTGGCTTGGATGATCATTTCCGATGGCTTTTTAAAGAAAATGGATATTCTCCTATATAATAAAAGGCTAATATGCAAATTGACCGAACGGTGGAATGACCAGTCACTATGACGTGCACTGACCACCAGGGGGCAGACGCTCAATGCAGGCGCTGCCCCTTGGTGGTCAGTGCGCTCCCACAGGGGAAGCGCTGTTCAGCCAGAAGCCCTGAGCCGGGTTCATGGCTGGTGAGCGCAGCAGCAGGGAGCAGGCCTAAGCCATCAGTCGGACATCCCCCTGAGGGCTCTTGGACTGCAGGAGGGCGCAGGCTGGGCTGAGGGACTCCCCCCCAACCCCTCCCCAAGTGCACGAATTTCATTCACCGGGCCTCTAGTTTTGATATAAACAAATAAGATTTTAAATTTGTAAAGTGGTCCAGAAAAACGTGGCAACATTACGTAGATTACTGTAAACAGAATGGTAGTTGTTTTGTCTTCTAAGATCTTGACAATAATTTAGAACTAAAACACATTTGAAAATACTTATTTTCATTTTTAAGAATGGAAATATTGCATAAAAATTTTAATGACCAAAAATGCTCTCCATATTTGTTAAGTTTGTGAAGTAATGAAAATTAAATGGCATATATTCAGGATTACCAGAACTCAAAGGCTTTGTGTAACTTTCTAATAAAGTAACACATACTACTATTTTGTAATACAAAAATGAGGTAAAGCTATTTTCCTCATTATGTCGCTAATCCACAGGCATAAATAGCACTCTAGTCAATTTTACAGAAATAGTGGGGACAATTTGGTGGGAAAAGTGCTAGACCAACCTAAGAGATCTGGGCTTAATATTTTCTTTACCGTTATAACACCATGTGACTTAGAGGGTTTATATGGCAGGTCCCAAGGATACACAATGAGTTAGTAGTAGAGTTAGGGCTTGAATCTAGAGTTTGTGACACTTAGATCAGTCATCTCCTTGTCTGTAAATCTGGAGGTTGGACAACATGATCTTTAAAATACCTTTAAGGGCAGTGCCTGAACATCACTTCGGAGCAGCATAGATTCTGTTTTCTGAGTAGTTCCTGTCCTACTCTGTCCTACACCAAGCAGGACTTAGCAGCTGACCCTTCACCCCTAGCTTCATGACATCATTGTCGGGGGGGTCCAGAAACTGCTCTCACACTAAACCTATCTAGACTCAGCAGGAACAGATATACTACCACCTGTTCTAGGCCAGAACAAATCTACTTCCAGTCTGAGGAAAAGAAACCATATCCTGAACACTCCCTTGGGGCCAGATGCAAAGCAGTCCTACCACATCTTTGTTCTACCTGCGCTACTTACTACATCTTTGTAACATCATACCACCTTTTTCAGACCCCAACATTAGGGATCAGAGGTGGGGCCCGAGAATGACTAATTTAGATTAAATCTTAACCTTGTCAGTATTATCTGTGCCTCTCTTTCCTATAATTCCTTGGATACTGTCTAAATTGTAGGCCCATTCAGATGTTTGAATTCTTTCATTGTTCTTCCTTTTATTAATTCTTTTATAGGCTGCATATAATTTGGCTTTTTACTTTAACCATGCTACTATCACACTGGAGTTAATGCATAGTTTTCAGGCCTTTTATTGCTTGTTTTCTTTAGCAGGATTTGATACTATTGACTCTTCTTACCTTTGGCTTTAGTGGTTTCCTTTTTCTTTTAATTGTAGTAAAATATACATAACATAAAACTTACCAGTTTAACTATTTTTAAGTATACAATTCAGTGTCATTAAGTACTATCAGTGTTGTGCAGCTATCACTACTGTTTCCAGAGTAAATATGTAAGACTTAGAACAATATGGTTTCCGTGCAGCTACTCAGCTCTGTTGTAGTGGAAAGCCACACAGTATGTACAAATGAATGGGCATGACTGTGTTCCATTAAAACTTTATTTACAAAGTTAGGCAGCAGGCTGGGTTTGGCTCTGGGCAGGGGGATCCTAGTTTGCTGACGTCTTGTTTAACGAGAGTGAATCTTGAGGAGGTACAGTTTCTAATAAAGAATACCATTTTTCTCTGATTTCATTGGCATAATAAAGCAAGTATTACTAGTTCAGTGGTATGACTTGCTTTAAAATTATAGCAACAGTGGGTTTGGCTCAGTGGATAAAGCATGGGCCCGCGGGGTGAAGGTTCCTGGTTTGAATACCTTGGTTGTAGGCTTGATCCCAGTGCAGGAGGCAACTAATTGATCACATGGATGTTTCTCTCTCCTCCTCCTTTCCACTTTCTCTAAAAATCAATGGAAAAATATCCTCAGGTGAGGATTCAAAACAACAAAACAAATTTTAAAAATAGCTAAAATTGTAACAACAACTTGATAAGAATTTATTAAAAATATTTACTGCCCTAACCGGTTTGGGTCAGTGGATAGAGCGTTGGCCTGTGGACTGAAGGGTCCCAGGTTCGATTCCGGTCAAGGGCATGTACCTTGGTTGCGGGCACATCCCCAGTAGGAGGTGTGCAGGAGGCAGCTGATTGAAGTTTCTCTCTCAGCGATGTTTTTAACTCTATTCCTCTCCCTTCCTCTCTGTAAAAAATCAATAAAATATATTTTAAAAAAATATTTACTGAAGGCTTATTATATACCAGCTACTGTTTTTAGGTGCTGGTAACACAACTCCATATCTAAAATCTTGTATTTATGTTCAGATTGTTTTTCTTCTTGTAAAATGGAAAACTTTCCTTATTGGAATCCTGTTCTTAAACTTGCCCTCTGGATCTCATCCCCTCTCACCTTTTCAAGATCTTGATATTTCACTCCTGCCTGATGAAGTATCTTCAGTTTCTCTTTCTATTACAGTGGTTCTCAACCTTCCTAATGCTGCGACCCTTTAATACAGTTCCTCATGTTGTGGTGACCCCCAATTTCATTGTTACAAATTGAACATAATTAAAGCATAGTGATTAATCACAAAAACAATATGTAATTACATATGTGTTTTCCGATGGTCTTAGGCAACCCCTATGAAAGGGTCGTTCGACCCCCAAAGGGTTCTCGACCCACAGGTTGAGAACCGCTGCTCTATTAGATCATTCCGTTACATATAAATATGTTAAAACAGAACTCCTGCCCTTTTATTTATTCTTTCATTTCTCTGTTCCTCTTATTAGCAAACTCCCTGATAGAGTTGTTTGCACTCAACATGAGGCTGCACAACACCACTATAACTACCCATGTTGTCGTAGTAATTGGTAGTCTTTTATAATTTATATAGATTTCTCAGAATTTGATGAAATAATCAATTCCTCCTAATAGAAAGACAACTGTTGGCTTTCTGGGTACTACACTTAAAGGCCAGACTCTAATTTTTTTGCTTGATTTCCCCCATATCTGGTTTTGCTTTGTTTTTTCCACCAGGCTCATCTTTTTCTTTAAATAACTCCATCTCTATCCAGTTGCATAAGCCAAAACCCTAAGGTGTCATTTTTTTGTTTGTTTATTAAATAAGAAGTTTATTTAAACAATAAGAACCTTGACTTGAAGGGAAAACTATCTAGGATTCATTTCTTTTAGAGTAATTTATCCCTACTGAAAGACAGATTGGCCTACATATAACAGCTGTATACAAAAAAGTTATTAGATTGACCTTGGTTTTACAGACTCAAATCTCAGAGGGAAGGCAGGTGTGGGTGGGTGGGTGGTAAGAGATTAATCAAAGCACTTGTTTGCAAATATGCATAATCCATGGACACAAACAATTGTGTGGTGAAGGTCTGTGGAGCAGGGGTGGGGGTGGACTAGAAGGGGTCAATGGGCGGAAAAGGGGGCCATATGTAATACTTGCAACAATAAAGATTTTTTAAAAAAGAAAAACATTAAAATTCTCCACACAGGTATGCAAGGATTTTTATGTTGTTCTTTTTTTGTTAAACAGTAAGAACAAAATAGCTTCCTGGAATATAAAGATAAGTGCTGAATGAGCGTGCTACTAAATACTCATTCACAGAACAAGTATTTTTCCCCACTCATCTCCATTAGATGCAGATCAAAATATACCATTGGGCATTTAGTTTTTAAAAAATGCAAATGTTTGTGCACCTACATGAGTTACTTTACAATAAATGTAAGAGAAAGGGAAAAATGAAAGAATTGAGAACACTATACTATAGTGTTCAGAATGTGGTGGAATCAAATTGCAGTTTTCTAATAGAGAATGTCTTCTTGGTCTGGAGCAACAGAATTCCGGAGTAAAGTAGCAGGTTCTCTCTTTAGTAGACACCTCCTATCTGCTGCTGGAACACATCAGTTATATATTCATCCTCCATTTCCAGCTGTGCAGTGTGTCTGTTTCATTGATTGGCTGCCCGTCAAAATCAGAATCTGATCTGCCTCATTGACAAACCCCATGGTTCACAATACACTTTCATTAGTTTACTAAGTGGCGTATGCCTCTTAATCTTAAACTGTACCACAGAACCATCCTGCCCCACCACCTTAAAATTAATATGATCTTTGTTCTCAGTCTTGATTCCTTCCTTGGGCTTTTTGTTAGCCATGGCCAGCTCAGGAGTCTCCTCAGCTGCTGCTTTACAGAAGAGGTAGAAGGTCCACACCGAAGAAGCACAAGGAGCTGCAGAAGAAGGAGGCAGCAGCAATGGAGGAGGGAGAGGGTGCACCTTCATGGGTTATGCCATAGGCAAACAAGTTCTTTGGTTAATCTCCTCCCACCTACCCACACCTGCCTTGCCTTTATTGCTCCTTTTCCCTCACCCTCCTCATCTAATTCATTGGTCAATCCTATATTTCCCTCCAAAACTCATTTAGGATTAGTACAGTTCTTTCTTCTCCTAGTCCAAGTCTTTGCCGTCTCTTGTCTGAACACTGCAGTAGTTTCTTTTGTGCCCCTATAATTCATTCTCTATGTAGAAATTAATGTGATTCTTCTGAAACCTAAACCAAATCATATAGTTCTCTCACTTGAAAACCTTCCAGGGATTTTTTTGTTTCACTTAAAATCCTAACTTCCTTTGGTCCCAAAGGCCCCACTTCTCTAATCTTTACTCAATATTCTTCTCTTAACCTATTTCCCCCATATTGATAATATTTTCCTTGTTCTTTGAACATTCTCTGTTCATGCCTCAGGGCCTTTTGTATTTGCAGTTTCTTCTGCCCAGAGTATTCTTTTCTTAGCACAATCTTAGCTGAGCTCAAATATTAACAGTGAAGCCTTTTATCTTTACACTGTCTAAAATAGTATCTGAATAACCTCTCTGCAATTATCTTGTTTTATTTTATTCTTTTTTCTTTATCATTGTACTCAAATACAAGCTTTATGAATACAAACACCTTACCTGTTTTATAGTAGGTCACTATATCTTCAGCCTGGCATATAGCAACTATTGAGTCATAAATTATATTGCTTGAGTGTCTCTTGGTTTATTTTACAGGAGTGATTGTTGAATGCTCATATCTTAGCTAATTTATTTCTGTTTAGGAGAGAGAAAACTAAAGCTAGGTATACAGGGTGGAGCAAAAGGAGGTTTACAGTTGTGAGTATATGGGACAGTTTATTCTTGGATTGTATTATTATTAATTACTGTATTATTTTCCATATGAGCAACTGTAAACCTCTTTTTTGCCCCACCCTATATTTTACAGCTTCATTGCAGAAAGGTGTAAAGGGTTATTGAACAAAATGTCCCTTGTATGTAAAAAAAAATCTTACACAATTGGTGGGATTTCAGTGAGTTCAATGTTATAGTTCTTTACTAGTAAAGTAGCAGTTCTAGTTAGTACCTATTTTCAGGAAGCTGGGAAATACTAAAAGGTAGTAGGAAAGTAGGAGGAACTAGAGCCCTGGCCACTGTTGCTCAGTGGTAGGCTCATGCACTGAAGGGTTGCAGGTTTGAATCCCAGTCAAGGGCACATTCCTGAGTTGTAGGTTTGATCCCTGGCCCCTGTAGGGGGTGCATGAGGAAGGCAACCAATCAATGTGTCTCATATTGATGCTCCCTCCCCCCCCCCTTCTTCTCCTCCCCCTCCCTTTCCTCCCACTCTGTCTAAAAATCAATGGAAAAAATATCTTCAGGTGAGGATTAATAAGAAAGAAAAGAGCAACTAGAGAGGAATTGAAGTTTATTACATACATTATCTGAGTAACTGACTATGTACTGACCATAATAGACTACATTAGGACAATGTAGAAATAGAAGGGATATAAAATTCTTCTATATAAGAAGTTTAATCCCTGACTGGTGTGACAGTGGACTGAGCATCAACCCATGAACCAGGGTTCAATTTCCGGTCAGGACACATGTACGGGTTTCAGGCTCAATCCCCAGTAGGGGGTATGCAGGAGGCAGCCGATCCATGTCATCAATGGTTTCTATCTCTTTATCCCTTTCCCTTCCTTTCTCTATAATCAGTTTAAAAAATATTTTTTTAAAAACCAACTTTCTCATAGAAATACCACAAGTGGTGGTATTTTTTTGAATGATTATATTTTGACTAGGATATTTTAAGTCACATTCTCTTTATTTGAAACGAAATTTCCCAGATCATATAGTTAAAAAATAACAGTTTAAAATATGATTTTATTTTCTCAACTCTAGAGCCTATGTAAAGATACTCTTTGGAAGCTATATGGTAATGTGCTATATGGTATGGTAATGTGAAAAATAGGCACTTGAAGCTGATTCAAGCTTTGTGTGGCTAAAGAGCCAAATAAAAGATTCTGTTATAAAGAAAACAACCAAATAGAAGGTTTCTTTCAGCACTAACCGGTTTGGCTCAGTGGATAGAGCGTCGACCTGCCGACTGAAAGGTCCCAGGTTCGATTCCAGTCAAGGGCATGTACCTTGGTTGCGGGCACATTCCCAGTAGGAGGTGTGCAGGAGTCAGTTGATCAATGTTTCTCTCATCGATGTTTCTAGCTCTCTATCCCTCTCCCTTCCTCTCTATAAAAAATCAATAATATATATATATTTTTTAAAAGGTTTCTTTCAGAATTCAGAATAGTCTATTAAGGGGAAAAGTAGATTCAAAGAAGTTTGGCTTAGCATTTAATAACTAGAAATTCAGTGGATGAAAAGATAGCTTGAAGCATATTTGGCAAATGACACTAGTTTGGTAAAGTTTACAAAACACATTATAAGAAGGAAGGCTGCCAGAGGATTATTGGGAGCTTCTTGTTGGTAGTGTAATTAATAGATTCAGAGATTACCAAGAGTTAAGTCTTCTTTTAGTAATAAAATATTTTAGTTTTTCATTTCCACATGGTCATTGAAAGCAACTCAGTGTCAGATGCATGTAAGAGTGGTTAATGGGCACTGTTCTGTACCTAATAAAAATTAATGTAGATAAATCATCAAGGTGGGTTGGTCCTGTACTTGATAATGAAAGGAACTTAAGGATTGTTCTTGGCCTTTTGACTAAGATCAAGTGGAAGGAACTTAAGGATAAAATTACAAAATTATTAGTTGTAATAGCAAGTTGCACATTTTAATAATCCCTTCTTAGATAAAAAGGTAACCAGTTTGTACCCTGGCCACCATACACTCATAAGGATCACTTTGAAACTAGACAGAATACTGAGCTTTTCAGTAGAGCAAAGAACTGAGCAAAGGTAACTTGTTTGTAAATGGGGAAAGGGGACGAAGTCTGGGAGACTATTATCCAGCTGGTGTGGCTCAGTTGGTTGGGTGTGTTCCTATGCACCAAGGGGTTGGGGTTCAATTCCCCATGAGGGCACATGCCCGTGTTGTGGGGTTGATCAATCCCCAGTAGGTGTGTGCAAGAGTCAGTTGATTGATAGTTTCTCTTTCATTGATGTTTCTATTCTCTCCTTCTCTCTCTAAAAAAAATTTAAAAAAAACTTTAAAAAATATGACTACTATTATGAAGAGCCGCTATGCCTACCTCTGATGTCACTACTGTAATCATTGATATACTTTTTCCCCATACATTATTTTCTTGAAAAGAGCCACTTCTTTCACATCTTTATATTTTAATTTCCAGCATGTTAGTGTCTTCTACTTAATGTGTGCTCAAATGTTTATAGAATGAATGAAAACTGTATAATTGTAAGTTTTTTAAAGATAGACAGTGTCTTATCTTTATATCTTATAGTCCCTGGCAAACATTAGGCCCTTTATTATGTTTGTTTAATCAGTGCAAATCAAACTGAGGTCTATGATGTAGTTCCCAATGGGCTCTGAGTAATAAGAAGTTAAAAATTTTTGCTATTTTAATTTTGAGCTAGAAAACATTTATGTTTAGAATCATCCTGGATAACCGCCACTTCATATGGAATACTGCCATGAAATTTGTGCAAGTTCTTGAATTTGTATTCAGTGGTTTTGGTACACAGAACACCTAACGTCCTACTTTAACATAATGTTTCTAAATCTACAAAGAAAAATCTCTTTCTATTATAGGGGTTTGTATATTACTTAATTTTTTAAAAAACAGCGAAATAAACACTACCCTGAAGTCTAACTGACTTATGGTCCTTGAAGACTCCCCATGCCATTTTTTTCTGTCTTTTTGCATATGCATGGATATTGTCTTTCTCCATCATTACCTGTTTTTTAATTAATTTTTTTTTCAGTAGAAGATATTCCTGGTATAAAACTCAAATATTCAAAGTCCTATATATCTTTCAGAAGCATTCTCACCTTTAACAAAACCTCAATGTTATTTCTTATCTTTCCTATTACTCAGGTAGATGTATCCTTTTCTTGAACCCCCTAGAAACTAGATTCTAAAATTTGACCTTTTCAACTCCTTCAAGGAGATCTTTCTAGATTCAACTAAACATTTCAGACTTACAAAACTATCATAAACCATACTTAGCACTAGTCTACATGGTATATAGGACAAGAGCCACAACTTGTCAGAGATTAATATCAGATGTTGCTCTCTATGTGAGACCATGTAGGAATACAGCCCGCCATCCAGGAACTATTTTCTTTGGCTCCCAAGGTGACTAGTCAGGTACAAGGAGACAAGATCCACATTGGACTGGTGTGAGAGTCTCCCAGATTTAGAAGTCTCATGTCCCTTAGTAGCCAGTATTTCTTGCCACAAACATAGACTTCTAGGTTCCTTCAAGGGACATGCCAGTTAGTAGTTACTGCATTTTGGGGAAGTTCTGTTCTGTGGCATCTACATCAAGTATTTATAGTTTTTCCAGTCCAGTTACAATTAATTTCCCAATCAAGGGCTATTTTTATTAATGTACCTAGCAATACAGCAAATTATCAGGTTTTTTTTAGTGAACGGAGGTAGAAAGTTAACTAATGATCAAAGCCTCGCCCTAGCCAGTTTGGTTCAGTGGATAAAGCATTGGCCTGTAGACTGAAGGGTCCCAGGTTCGATTCTGGTCAAGGGCACATGCCAGGTTGTAGTCTCGATCCCTAGTAGGGGACATGCAGCAGGCAGCTGATCAGTGATTATCTTTCATCATTGATGTTTCTCTCTCTCTCTCCCTCCCTCTTCCTCTCTGAAATCAATAAAAAATATATTTTAAAGTCTCATGCTGAAGAGGAAAGGTGGGTTTTTTGTTTTGTTTTTAAATTCTCACCTGAGGATATGTTTTGATTGATTTTTAGAGAGAAAAAAAGGGGGAGAGAAACATCGACATGAAAGAGAAACATTGAATGGTTGCCTCCCATACCTGCCCCAACTGGGGATCGAACCCAAAGCCTTTTGATGCAAAGAATGATGCTCTAATCAATTGAGCCACTTGGCCAGGGCAAGAGGAAAGGGTTTTGTTAATCATTTATCCATCTATACCTTTTTCATGGCATTATCCTATTGGTGGATTTTGTATACCCGTCTCTTTTTGCTAACTTACTGCTCCTTCCAAGATCAGAATCTCTTTGAGAGATATGAGTATGTTTTATATATTTTTTTATTCTCTCCAGCATCTAAGAAGGTACCTTAAACATGTAGTGAACATTATCATAGAACTATTTGTTGAATTACAGTTTGTGTACTCCTTTGACTGTAAGTTAAATCCACCAAAAAACTGAGACAAAAATTTATGTGAATGGGATTTATAGATGGAAACAAAGTGTAGGGATGAACTTTGTTCCCTTACAAAGATTTTTTAAAAAAATGTGTTTTTATTGATTTTTACAGAGATAGGAAGGAAGAGAGTTAGATAGGAAAATCAATAAGAGAGAAACATTGATTGGTTGCCTTCTGCACAGACCTCATTGGAGCCCGAACCCAGACATGTGCCCTGAACGGGTTCGATTCTTGGTGCATGGGTCAATGCTCAATCACTGAGCCACACCAGCTGGGCCCTTTACAGAGGTTTTGAGTAAAATAGTCACTTCTCTCCAAGGAACTCACATACTACTTTTTGGTTTAACATGTTGGATATTAGACTGTGTGAGCAATGAATCTAATGCATTGTGTCAGATCTTGTTAATATATGTAAACCTTACATACATATATATAGTATTAAGTATTCCATAAAATTGTGTGGATTTTTCATTGACATGCTTAAGGCTAAATATATCTTTATATAGCCCTTTTAAAAATATTTGAAACCAGAAACTTTAAAATTATTAATTTAAAAACAATTTAAACATTTATAGTTTTTCTGCTGCCAATGACACTGATTCCTTGCTTAATAGCTTTTGTATTGAAATTATGAATGGTTTAAGCAGAAATTGGAACTAAAACTAGAACATTAATCCCATTATGTTACACCATTTTCTATCTATATTCTATTTTGCTTATAGTAAATAATCTTTTCTGCAGTAATAAGTCCTTGTCTCCTAGAGTTTATAATGTCAATAAAAGAAATAAGGAAAGTAATGTATAGAAAAGTGATGTATGTATGTATATTGCTCTGTATTCCTGTTAGATTAATGATACATAAATGTTCAGTGTAACAATAAAACTTGCTTTGTTTTCCTGATTAATTTAATGTCCTGGATTACCAACTTAGAATTTTAAAACATTATTATATCAACATTACAGGTTTATGATTACAGATTATATTTCTTGATGTAAAGTTTATTCTAGGATGTGAAAAATTCAGATATATGTATGGACTCAACTTTAAGAAAATATATTTTAAAAATCTGCTTTACAAAGGAACCATTTTATTTCAAGGCACCTATTTCAACATAATTCTGGAAGTTATGGGAGTATAGTTCAAAAAATAAACTTTATAAGGAGTTTATTTTAGTACACATTACATATTTATTGCTTAATTAAATGATTTACATATTAACAATGTTTTGATATCTTACATATTTAGTGATTTATTTAGAATATGTCCAGCTAGACTCATATTTAGAACCATTTGTTGAGAGTGGAGAGATTTGTTGTTTCACTTATTAATACATTCATTGGTCGAGTCTAGTATGTGCCCTGACTGGGGATTGAACCTGAATCCTTGATTTATCGGGACAATGCTCTAATTGAGCTACTGGGCCAGGACCACTTAGAACCACTTTATTAGAAGTTTGAATTATTGTGGAGTTAAGTTTTTAAAATAATTTAAAAGCAACTTCAGACTGAATAGTCAGAGTTACATTTGGGCATTTCTGATCAAATAAGTAGTGTTACACATCTGTATAATGCATTATAGTTGAGAAAATTCTTTTTCGTATTCTATGTATCATTTGCGCTTCATTCATATTGCTGGAAAGAAGGTGAAGTACAGGTATATTTATTTCCACTTTACAAATAAGAAACTCAAATTTAGAAATATCTATTGAATGGCCAGCCACAGACATGTTAAGTCCCAATTCTGTATTCTTTCTACTGGAGAAAACGTGTTAATTTTGATGGAGTTTGGGAGAGAAAATAAATGCATGTGAGAAGGTGGTGGGCAGCATACAAAAATATTACATAAAAAGTAATACATTAACAATACAGTAAATAAGTGCTATACGTACCCATAGGCTTTGTAAAATTACTAGAGGCCCGATGCATGAAATTCGTGCAAGAGTAGGCCTTCTTCCCCCTGCTGCCAGCACCAGCTTCCCTCCAGCACCCAGGACCTGGGCTTCCCTCCAGCCGCCGGCAGGCACCCAGGACCCTGGCTTCCCTCACAGCCCAGCTTCGTCCGGAGGTTATCCAGAAGGACGTCCAGTCTAATTAGCATATTATGCTTTTATTATTATAGATGATGAGTTGAAGCTATCAGGAAAGTGCTTCTTAAAGAGCACTTTGAAGTAAGCCTTGAGAAATGTGTTGAAATTAAAGGGTTAAGAGAGATTCCACACACAGATGTTTAGAAATGCTAAAGACATCTTCCTGAGTTGGGAGGAAAAGAGATAGTATGCCATTCTTCCAGGTACCCATTGTGTAAAATATATTAAATGTAAGATTTTAAAGTAACTTGGGGAACCTAAAAAAACATTTTTTAGTGAAGAAATACAAAACTACCTACAGCTGTAGGGAGAACAGTATAATTATCCCAAGTGGCCCTTACTCAGCTTTAGCATTATTCACAGTTTTGCCAACCTTGTTTTCTCTATCCTACAGTTTTATTTAAAGTATTTTAAAGCAAATCCTCACATCTTTTAAAGCAAATCCTTACACCTATATATTCTTCAGTGTACATCACTAACAGATAGGGACTTTTTTTAAAAAAGCCACAATACGATTATCTCAGTATTATAACAATTAAGAATATTTCCTTAATATAAAGTACCCTTAAATACCAGCTCATCTTCAGCTTTCCCTCACTTGTCTCAAAAATGGCTTTTTGTAATTGGTGTGTTCAAATTGGGATCCAAACAAGATCCATACATTGTATTTGATTGAAATGTCTCTTGAATCTCTTTTCATCTGTGACAACCTTTTAAATTTGACACCATATACACCCTGTTGAAGAAACTGGTCATTTGGCCTGTAAAAGTTTCAACATTCTGAATTTGATATGTAATATTCTACCTGGCATTTAGAACTAGAGATGTGATTAGCCTCAAATTCCACCCCCCACTTTCCTCTTATTTTTCTTTTTAGCGTGATATTTTCTGTGTTGGACTTTGTAATTTCTATTGCATAGCATTAGAAGAGGCACATAATAAACTTGGTTGTCTAGCTTGGTAGTGATAAGTGATCAACAGGCTGTTGTTAACCTTATCTATTCATCAGCTTTCAATCTTTCAAGATTTTAGCTTCCATAGTTATCTCTTGCCTAAATCCATGATCTCTTAGGGGTTGCAGATTGTTACTTGATGATAAATGTTATACCAGTATACTAAGTCAGTATTTATGTGAATATACATAAACTGGCTAAACAGAGCACTGTAGCAACTATTGACAAAAATTATTATTGCACATTTAGTCCTGTCATTAAAAATTTATTAAAGATTTGTGATAATATTTCAGGAGGTTTTGAGGAAAACAACTTTGACTTTAATATCGTGATTTTTATTAGTATGAGTTTCTGTTGAACTGTTATACATATGTAAACATGGTAGGTTTGCTCAGATTTAATTATTGTTTTCTATTGATTGGACATTTGAATGATTTCTGCTCTTATATCTAGTTTTATGAAGAGTATCTCAATGAACATCTCAGATTACTTTCTTGTGATAAATTTCCGAAGATGGTGTTACTGGACCAAAGGATGTTTGACTTTTGGTATTGGTCACATTGTCTTCAAATTTATGGTGTTCTGGCAATGAAGAGCTTTGAGGATATCTATCATCATGGGACGTTTTAAGAACTCTTCTATGTATATCTGTTGTCCAGCAATTGTTAATGTGTTTTTTGAAATATATTTTTATTGATTTCAGAGGGAGAGGGAGAGAAATAGAAACATCAGTGATGAGAGAGAATCATTGATCGGCTGTTTCTTGCACGTCCCCCACTGGGGATGGAGCCCGCAACCCAAGCATGTGCCTCCAGAATCAAACCGTGACCTCCTGGTTCATAGCATGATGCTCAACTTGTTAACCTTTTAAAAATTACTTTTAGTAAGAAGTGTTATTAGAAATAAGGATCTTATACTTACCTGGCAGGGAAGATACCATAATCAAGAAATGAGGATGTTGATAAAGTATTTCTGCCTTTTTACATTGGCAGTTTATCAGTGCTGCAGCTTTAATTTGAATCATGAGGTTATGCAAAGTATTTGTGATTTGTTTACATGCTTGTACTAAAAGCTTTATTTTTTATTTCTAACTCCAAAATATAAAAGTTTTGGCAGTACTTATTTGAAATATATTCAGAGTTTAATCTAAATCCTTAAGAGTTAATCTGGAAATTCCTCCACTGTGTCGACCTTGCCAACATCACCACTCCCTAAATTTGTAAGATTTCTCCTCAGGATTAACATTAGGAGTGTTAGTGTGTCAGCCAGATAGCCAGGGGCTGGGAGAGGCCGCTGGGCCTGGAGGGTACATGGGAGACTTGACAAACCCAGACCAGCAAACACAGGCCCACATGACGGAGTGGGGACAGGACCCCCAGGGTGTGGTCTGACCAGCCCCCCAGCGCCCCGGGCAGCCTGGCAGCGTGAGGAGGTGTGTGTGGGACCCGAGAAGGGGGCTGTGCTCCTGCCCAGGGTGGTAGGCAGGGGTGTCACCTTCTGAACTCCCAAATAAGAGTCACATGGCTCCACTTCGACCTGCAAGCTGCCCATCACATTACATGGGAGTGTATTTCCTTTCCTTGTAAATAAACCCTCACTCTGCTGCTTAAAAAAAAAAAGTTTCTACTCTAGCCATAATTCCTACATGTTGTATTAATAATAGTAATGTAGATCAGGAATTGCTAAAATTCTACTTCTTCCGTCTATGTAATTTAAAAATATGTATTTTTTTGATTTCAGAGAGGAAGGGAGAGGGGGAGAGAGACAAACATCAATGATGACAGAGAATCATTGACCAGCTGCCTCCCACACCCCCCACCACTGGACATCGACAACTCAGGCATGTGCCCTAACTGGGAATCGAACCGTGACCTCCTGGTTCATAGGTCAATACCCAACCACTGAGCCACAGCAGCAGACAGGACATTTATTTTAATTAAACAAAAGTTTTATCATATGGAATCTAGATAGGATATATCTTATCCACAGGGTGTCTGTCTACTACGAAAAGACATTTTATTGGCAATGGCAAAATAAATAATGACTCTCAGTTACAACAAGACATTTTATTTGTATAGCCAATAAACTAAGTGCTTATAATTTTAAATTGATTAAAAGGAAAAAAAAATGAATGGAATTCTCTTTGATACAACTTTTTCCCCTCCAGACCAGAATCCGTAGAAGCTAGCCCTGTGGTAGTTGAGAAATCCAACAGTTATCCCCACCAGTTGTATACCAGCAGCTCGCATCATTCACACAGTTACATTGGTTTGCCCTATGCGGTAAGTGTCAAGCATTTCTTAAGAAGGGTGTGTGTGTGTGTGTGTGTGTGTGTGTGTGTGTGTGTGTGAAGTTGAAAGTAGATGTGTGTGGCATTGTACTTAAAACTGAATACTTGGAAAACATACTTGTTTTATACTATTTAAACAGGTACATAATTAATAGCTTAATATTTCATTGATCTAACTATATTCAAGGAGTTACAATTCTATAAGGAATTCTTTAGAAGTGTTATTATTACTGTTATTTTGTATTTTATGCTATTAATAGCTTGGTGTTAAAATACATTCTTTTCTTTCTTTTTGTTTGTTTTGTTAATCCGATGATATTTTTTCATTGATTTTTAGAGAGAGTAGAAGGGAGGGGGAGAGAAAGAGAGAGAGATGAACATCAATGTGAGAGAGACACATCGATTGGTTGTCTCCTGGACTCGCCCAGGGCTGGGGATTGAGCCTGCAACCAAGGTACATGCCCTTGCCCAGAATTGAACCTGAGACCCTTCAGTCCAAGGACCGACACTCTATCCACTGAGCCAAACTGGCTAGGGCACATTCCTCTACTGTTACCATAATGGAGAACATTATGTAAGTGAAATAAGCCAGTCAGAGAAAGGCAAGTACCATAGGATTTCACTCATATGTCTAATTTAATGAACAAACTGAACTACCAAGCAAACTAGAGACAGACTCAGAGCAGACAGACAGCTTTTTTGGGGGTGGGGGGTGGGGAACGCTGTTGGGAGTGATGAAAAGATTGAGGGGGGGAAAAATAGAGAACTCATGGACATGGACAACAGTGTGGTGATTGTGGGGGTGGAGGTGGAAGAGGGCATAGAGGGTATAAATGGTGATGGAAAAAAAAGACTAAGTAAAATTGTCCTATCTACTGTTAATTCTAAATTATATAGTAATTTATATAGTAAATTATATATTTACTATTTATTGAGCACTTACGTGCCAGACTCTGTGGTGAGTATTTTTGCATATACCTCATTTAATCTTCAAAAACAACCTCATGAGATAAGGTGTAATTTTCATCTCTGTTTCATAGCTAAGAAAATGAAAGCTTATCTTACTTGACTTACTCAGTGTTACATAGCTAGTAAGGGGCAGAGCTTAGATCAGAACAGTTGCAGAACTGGACACATTTGTGATATTAAGGTACAATTATGAAAGGTTTTTACTATTTGGACCAGAATAAAAAATACCCAATTTTAGAAAAATCTCCTGTTAATACTTTATAGGGATAATATGTCTTTTGTAGTTGTTTTGTTATTCTTTAGCCTTCACATTCCTGAGTTCTTTTTACTTCTGTTCTCACATCTTGCACCTGATTTTACCTAGAAGGCGAAGCTATGTAACCAATAGGACTGTGAAGATATCTTCTGATTTGGGGGATGAGAGGGTAGAGTTTGAGGGAAATCATTGTGAAGGTGATCAAAGTTATAGATTGACATTTTCACTCACTACTAAGGTTTAATATTTAGCTTCACCAAGTCATTATTTTAGAGCTATTAAGAAAGAAATGGCTCTAGCTGGTTTGGCTCAGTGGATAGAATGTCGGCCTGCGGACTGAACGGTCCCAGGTTCAATTCAAGGTACAGGCACATGCCTGGGATGCAGGCTCGATCCCCAGTGGCGGGTGTGCATGAGGCAGCCAATCAATGATTCTCTCTCATCATTGATGTTTCTCTCTATCTCTCTCTCCCTCTCCCTTCCTCTCTGAAATAAATGTTTAAAAAGAAAGAAAGAAATAGGCCATTTTCATATATCTTAAATATTCAAATTAAGGATTGAATTTTAACTTGCTTATTAGTTCATATTATTGTTGAAATTATATTGTGCTGTATTTGTGTTCAATAATCCAGGACCATAATTACGGTGCTCGTCCTCCTCCAACACCTCCGGCCTCACCTCCTCCATCAGTTCTTATTAGCAAAAATGAAGTAGGCATATTTACCACTCCTAATTTTGATGAAACTTCCAGTGCTACTACAATCAGCACATCTGAAGATGGAAGTTATGGTACTGATGTAACCAGGTGCATATGCGGTTTTACACATGATGATGGATACATGATCTGTTGTGACAAATGCAGGTAAAATATTTCACACCATTAGTTTATTTTTGTTGACTGTTGCTACCTTTGATTGTTAATGTTGGAAAAGATAAAGTCACTTTTGAGGGAATTATGAAAGCATTTTTAAGTGAGACCTCTGCTATTATCAGTGCAGTCTGTTTTGCTCCAAAAAAAAAAAGCCCCTATGGGAAAAATCTATCTTAAAATTGATTAGAACTCCTCATTATTAATTATTAGACAATCAGTTTTGATCATTATTCATATAGGATCACATCTCTCTTGTCACTCTTTTAATAGTAATATAAAAACATAAAGTAGTAGACAAGATAGAAATGAGAAGAGAATTGAGTCCTGTGTATTTCTTTTGGAATTATTTGTGCTGTATAGTCAACTGTGATTTTCCAGTTTGGGGGAAATTATACATTTTGATTGATGTTTGTTTGACCTGACTCTCTCACCTCCTTTTGACTTGAACCTTGCAGCACTCTGGAGTCTCCTTGAACCAGAACCACAGTCTCCCCTCCCCCAACCCTGGTTCAACCACCAAGAAAGGCCTCTTCCCCTAGAGAAGGTGTGATTGGGACAGAAAGTGGGGCTTTGTTTTCTTTTTCCTTTCTTTCTTTCTTTTTTTTTTTTTCCTGGTGGGAGGGAGTTGGGGAGGATGGAGAGGGAACAGTAGGATTTCAGCCTGAAAGTTACTGAGTCCATCCCCTGCAGAGTGTGGGAATCAAAGTATTTAAGCAGTGCACTGTAGTGGGTTCGAAAGTTTGATAGTTTTACAGAATTCCCTGGGTCTGGTGCTTATGTCATAGCTTTGTTATTTGATTTGAAATAGTCCAGTGTGAGTATAAATATGCATCCTAGAGCCAAATGTAAATTACTTTGCATTATTTTGTAATATTGTTACCATTTATTAGATTAAGTGATTAAGGTTTGGATGTTATTGTTATATAAACATGCAGTTAGGGTTATATTTCAAAAAGTTGGTTTAACTTTGCCAAAAGGGGGAAAAAGGTAGTCTTAAGTGGAATGTGAAATTTGATATTATTTTTATGGAAAGTTGTAATTTTAATACTTGAGTTAATACTCATAAAAACATATTAATAAAAACATTTTTAAATTTAAAAATAAATTCTCATTAACCTGTGACACATATCAGTACCATGAGCAATCACTTCAGTAAATTTAAAAAATTTAAAAATAACCTTAGTGATAACTTGTTATCCTCATTATTTTTATTAGCTACTTACTAGAATATCTTTCAATTCATATTTTAACCAGTAATATAAAATAGCTTTCTTTTAGCTGATTTTGTCTGTGATAAGTTACATACCATTTGCAATGTTTTTATTTTAATGCATAATCTAAAGTGTTTTTATTTAATTACATTGATCTATATAGAATATAGAATAATCCCTATTAGAAAATAATGAAATAGTCCCTAGGATTTATACCTATCTACAAAATCTTGAAGGAACAGTTCACAGTTTTTGTATTACTCAAGGTATTTGCTTCTCAGCAACTGCTGTCTTTGTTATGAATCTTTTTTATCATTCTATTTTTTTACTGCTTAACTTGTAGTGTATTGCATTTCTCTTTTATTCTTGTTTTTTTATTGCCTCTGTATTTTCATATACTCAATGCTCATTCTTACTGCTCATTCTCATCTCTTTCAAATTTGACATCTAGAGCTCTGATTATTTATTTTCTAGTTCTGTTTTCTGTATGACATCATTGCTTATCCCCCAAATTTAACTTAATTTGTTATTCTAACCCTCCCTTTAAAATGCTCTGCCTTTTTAAAAAATAAATATTTTTATTTATTTCAGAGAGGAAGAGAGAGGGAAAGAGGGATATAAACATCAATGATGAGAGAGAATCATTGATAGGCTGCCTCCTGCATGCCACCCACTCGGAATTGAGCCTGAAAACTGGGCATGTGCCCTGACCGGGAATCGAACTCTGACCTTCTGTTTCATACTCAACCACTGAGACACCCTGGCCGGGCATGCCTTTGTTTGTTCTTTTTCCTCCCTCTGCCCCCACATCTTTGATATATATAGGCATATATTCCATTGCCTTCCACTTTCTACTAGTTCTTGTCCCAAGATTTTCGGTTAAGTGAAGAACAACAGTATGATAGTTGTTAATTTCATAGCTTTATATATTAGAAGTAGCTAATTATGTAAAAATGACTTTTTTAGAAATAGGCATATATGTCAACTTTAGACCAATTAAAGTCACAAATTGAAAAGTTTGCCTCAAGCTGGTCCATGTGTTCTATTAAAAATAGAGAACAGAGTAGGTTTAATCTCTGACCTCAGGAATGTTTTCTGGATTCTTTAACTTCATCTCTGCCATCATTCTAGTTCTGTTCTCCTTTAACTCAGGTCTGGAATTTTGGAAAAGCCTCTTATTTATGGGTTGGTTTTTTTTGCTTTCAGTTTCTTCTTTGAATTAATTTATACCATCAAAGCACCTCTAATTGTTATCTGTTGCCAATTAGAAAAAATTTACACATATCCTGACATTCCAAGTCCTATATAATCTGACTATACATTACTAATCCATGTTTAGCCTTCTCTCTTTTTCAAAATGAACATTCCTCTTCATAGATATTAACCATATTCTGATTGTTGCTCCTCATATCTGCCTACTTGAAGAAAGCATTGCTATAGTAATTAATCTTTTCTTCCTAAAGACCCAGACAAGATTCTGTTCAAGCTCATTGTTTTCCAGGGTGCTTTTCCCATTAACTCCAAGTAGTGTGGAGCTCTCTACTTTGTGATTGCTAATAATATTTATAATGTATATCTTTTGCAGTTTAAAATTATATTTGCTTTGTAAATTTATATTCTATATAATGTATTTGTCCTCTTGTTTTTACATCTCCTTGAGGACATATTTCTATAAATTCCTCACAGCACTTTTTAGTACTTTTACAGTATTAAATGCAAAGTAGGCACTTAAGTGATAGTTAAATGGAGTATCAAATCTTAATTTAAGGATGATTTAAAAAATACTTTATATGCTCTGCTTTTTGCTTTTTTTTTTTTTTTAAGTGTTTGGCAACATATTGACTGCATGGGGATTGATAGGCAGCATATTCCTGACACATATCTATGTGAACGTTGTCAGCCTCGGTAAGTTGTGCATACCAATAAGATTGCTCATAATTTTACTGATATAATCTTTAGTTAATAGAAATTTATGTATGAATAAAAATGTTTGTTGTTTTTTTTTGTATTCTGACAATCCTAACATCAGGAAGAATCTATTGATAATGTTATAGTTAGTAGCATTTTTACTTTTTTAATGATGCATGAAATAATAGTGCATCTTCTATGTGATGCCATGTTTTTTCACTGGAATGCACTCTGTTCAAGAGTTACTAAGAGGACATTGCCTTAGTTACAGAAATTTATAGGTTTGCAGTCATGTGTTTTTCTCCCATTTCTTTTTTGTGTGTCATTGTGTGTGCACTAGGGTTCCCTTTTTTCCACATCCACCCCAGCACTTGTTTGTTGATCTATTGATAGTAGCCATTCTATCAGGTGTGAAGTGATACCTCTTTGTAGGTTTTCTTTTTCTTTTCTTTTTTCTATCACCACTTATCCCCCTTTTATCTTCTTTCACCTCCACTTACCATCCTCCCTCTGAAATTACCACACTGTTGTCCATGTCCATGAGTTCTTTCTCTTTTTTTCTTTTTTGTTCTTTTTTTTCTTTTGTATTTTTAATATATTTTTATAGATTTCAGATAGAAACATCAATGATGAGAGAGAATCATTGATTGGCTGCCTCCTGCATGTCCCTCCTGGGGATCAAGTTGTAACCCGGGCATGTGCCCTGACCAGGAATCGAACCATGACCTCCGGTTCATAGGTTGACGCTTAACTGCTGAGCCACACCTACTGGTCCTTTTGTATGTTTTAAAAAATATTTTTATTAGGATATTTCAAACCTATATAAAAATAAATAGTATACTGAATCCACATATTTCCACCACCCTGCTTCAACAATTATCAACAACCTTTTTCATTTATTTTGCTATTTCTTCTCCCCTTCACATACTATTTTAATGTAAATTCAAGATATATTATTTTATTCATATGTATCTTTATGTATTTCAAGATATATGTATTTATGTGTATGTACATAAAAGAATTTTTAAAAATAACCATAACCACAAAACAATTATCATATATGAGCCAAACCGGCTAGGGCTATTTTTTGATGGGATAAGTAGCTGTTGTTAAATGTTATTTTAATCAATAAGAGTTGATTAAAAACTGACCTTTAGGGAAGGCAGTCAATTGAGCAATAACTGCCATCATTCTGTGATGACTAAGATAGTTATCATTGGTGCTATAGGATTGTTGCATATCCTAGTAGACATTAAGGCAAGTCTGTTACTAAGTTGTAGGCTTAGTCTACAGCCCTTATTGATCTAGAGTGCTTATTCTCCCATCTCAAAATACTATCTAGTGTTATTTGACCTCTAGACTAATAAGTTAGACAGTAAAATATAGGGGGAAATAAAGTAAAACAATTATTATTGATGATGTAATGTACTTCATGAGTGGAGACTGAAGGAAGTTAATGAAATATTTTACTTAATTAAATGTTTAGTGTTTATTATTTCAAAAGTGGAAATAATTTTAGGCAAATGGTATAATGCAAATAGACTCTTAATTTAGTGTCATTCATTTCTTTTAAGAAATTTAATTTATAACTTTTGTTACACATGTTAACATTCTTTTCCAGACTGCTTTAAATATTCAATTAAAATTTCTTTAAAAAAGATATACTCGTTTCCTACGATAAAAAAGATTTTTCTTAACAGTGCAATTATAGTCACTAAACTGGCATATAATGCTAATGATGCTAAATGAAATCTAATGTGAGGCAAGGGGCAATACATGTATTTTATACTGTTGATTTTTCAGTGAGAACATTAAGGAAATTGTAAGTTTGTCACATTTAAAACAAATCTGCTTTATATTTAAATTTATGGAAGTTTGATAAATAATAATCATGCTAATATTTTAAATGTAGGAGTTTGGATAAAGAGAGAGCAGTGCTACTACAACGCCGAAAAAGGGAAAATTTGTCAGGTGGGTGAAAAAGATCTATAGTAAGTAGGATTAGTGTGATTGAGAGAATAAGTGGCCTGCATATTTTTAGTCGGATGGAAATACCTTACTGCTGAATGTTGATTGTATATAATTTACAATCTCAGATAAAGATTTTTAAATATTCTTTTTTACAGATTATAGAATAAGAATGTAGGAAATATGGAAAGTAGAGGAAAATAAATAAAAAATTTTAATTGTATAGGAAAATACATAGGTAATCTATTGGTTTAAGGAAGTTAAATATGTTTGCTCTTTGAAAAGATGTGGATTCATTAGTTTATTATTTGGAATAGTGTTTCTTTCATTTTTAGGAACAGAATTTAGAAGTATAACATTGCTACAACTTCCATTTTGGTTTAAAACATGCTGATACCAATACAACTGGTTTTGATAATCATAGTTTATTGAACTATTCCTGTTTCATGGACATTTGGGTTGTTTTCATTTTTTGTTTTATTTTTATTACAAATAGTACTTTCAGTGAAACTCTCTTGCATATGTTTTTGTGTGCTTTTGTCATTTTATCTTTGGATAGATCCCTAGGAAAGGGATTGTTGAGTGAAAGGCTGAGTGCATATAGAATTTTGCTAGATTTGGCTACCCTTTGCAGGGAATTTTAAATTTCCTTTGCCAATGCATGCAACTGCGTGTTTCCCACAGTCTCACCATCTGAGTGTGTTGTCAAACTTTTTTAGCCTTTCTAGCCTAAATATGAAAACTGACATTCATAGTTTGCATTTTTTTGTTGTTAAAGTTTATTTTTATTGATTTCAGAGAGGAAGGTAGGGAGAGAGAGATAGAAACATCAATGATGAGAGAGAATCATTCTCGGCTGCGTCCTGCATGCCCCGCACTGGCCTGTAACCCTGGCACGTGCCCTGACTGGGAATCAAACTGTGACCACCTGGTTCATAAGTCGATGCTCAAACAACGAACCACTTCAGCCAGGCTGAAGCTTGCATTTAAATGTATCTTAATATAAGTGAAGAAGTGAAAAAAATGTGTATTCTTCAGAAAAATGGATATATAATAGTTTCTTGTGTGGAATGCTGTCTTATTGTTTGAAATAGAAATATTACACATGCAGTAATTTTTATTTTGCCTTGAAGATGGTGATACCAGTGCAACTGAGAGTGGTGATGAGGTTCCTGTGGAATTGTATACTGCATTTCAGCATACCCCAACATCTATTACTTTAACTACTTCAAGAGTTTCTAAGGTTAATGATAAAAGAAGGAAAAAAAGTGGGGAGAAAGAACAAAACATTTCAAAATGTAAAAAAGTAAGTTTTTCATTTTTTTTGATGAGTAAGATAGAAAGTGGTGGGAGCTGAATTTTACAGGAATTACTATAATATTTTTTATATCCTTCTAATTTTTATCAAACAGTACTTGGAAATAAGCAATGGAAATAATTTTCCATTATTGTAATATTGATCACACAGAAAACTTAGACTTTTTCTTAGCATTGCATCATATATATTTTTTACGTTCTAACTTAAACATTCTCTTAGTTCTGGTGGTTATACCGACTTTTTGTTATTATGAGACTTCAGTGAACCGATTGATTCTTAAATATTAATTATATTCAAAACTCAGAATTCCATTTTATTTCAGGCCTTTCGTGAAGGATCTAGGAAGTCATCAAGAGTTAAGGTAAATATGTTAAATTTAAGCCCTTGTTACCAACTGTCCATTATTCAAGAGTTTACTAAGTTGTTGTTTGTTCGTAATCTTTATGCTTTCTTCACTATGTGTCATTTCATTGCTTATTATCTTTATCAGAAGTTGGGACATAGAGAATTCTAATTGGATAAATATGCCACTCTTAGAGTTTATTGTTAAAATAGCCAAAAGGAGGAGATACACAAACAATTTCTAATATTAAAATTTCAAGAAAACTGAATTGCAGTTACTGTTTCACTCCATGTCTCTAGTACACTTGGTGTTAATATACTAGACAATTGTATGCAAAATCACATTTGGAATTTGAAATTTTACTGCTTTGCATAGTTGGGATTCTAGTGATTTAGTCATCAGTTATTATAAAATACTATAAGATCACCATAGATCCACCATATTAATAATAGTACAAACTAGTCACTTGTACCTTGAATTAATTAGAATAAATCCTCAATTTTGTAGATGCCAAGATTGCTGAGAGAAGCAAGGCTCCCCAGCTCTGCCTCCCCTTAAGAGATAGGTTTGTGTTGGATCATAGAGGTCAGCTTTACAGTGTTACTATAGCTTTTTAAATTAGGCAGTAAAGGATAATGGATTTTCCAAGTTGTCAGATGTTGAAATAGGATGTGGGCAGCATGGTACAGTATATCTGTTGTCCATGTAGTGTAATAATTACCATTATTTAATAGTAATTATAATAATTATTTATTATTCAATAATAATTATTCATTAATTCCACATAACTGGAGGATAAGCAGTTGTCCAATTATTATTATGTACTTTTATAATTCTTTCTCAAAAATGTTAATAAGTCCAAAGTTTCACAAAATGTTCTTTATATATTGAGATTGGAATTTCATACTGTTTTTCACAATTCAACTGTAGTATATTAAATCTGGATTTATGGTATTTTCTCTGACACCAAAAATGGAGGTCTGAAAAAGATTTTGGATTAAGCTGTTAGTACAACTGATACTCCAGCTCTTTTCCTTTCTTCACAATTTATCTAATCAGTTTAAAGGAGGCTTAATGAGGAAGGAGTGTTTTTCTTAACTGAAATATTTTCATTTATTATGTGACGTAGTGAGTTTGTGCATTTTTAAAGATATCTTTTTCTTAATTTGAAGATATCTCTTTAAGATCATGACAACTCTACTAAGTAATTCTGTAGTGTTTATAAGATTCAAGAGATACAAAAGAGCTGTATTAAAGATTACCAGCTCAGTATAGAGTGTTTTCTGAGGCAATGGGGAGGGGAAGATGCAAAACAAAGAAAAATTCGAAAACGGATAGATTTCTTTTAAAATGCTGAGGAAAGCCTTAAATATGTAGTGTCTCATTTGTATAAAAATCTGTTCTTTATCAAATAGTCATTATAATGTAGAATATGTACGTATATAAAATATCAATTAGTGAAATAAATCTATCCCAATCAAATAGTTGAGCAACTTACTATACATTTGACCCTTGAACAATGCCAGGGTTAGGGGCATCAACCTCCTGCACAGTTAAAATTTCAAGTATAACTTTTGACTCCCCAAAACTTAAGTTATCACTTGATGTCCAAGGAGGCTTGGTTCCAGAACACGCCCCCCACCACACACACACAGATATCAAGTACCCTATATAAAATGGCTTAGATAAATGCATACAGCTAGGCCTCTATCTGCGGACTCCCAACCACAGATAGAAAATAATACAGGTAGTTATTGAAAAAAAATCCGCATATAAATGGACCCATGAAGTTCAAACCTGTGTTCACAGTTCAACTGTAGTTTGTTTTATTGTAGACAAGTATAGGGAAGGTTGACTGATGGTAAATTTTAGTGTTTCTGTATACATTTACATGTCTAACAGGACATAAAAGGATTTTTATTATATCTATATATGATAAAATTTCAGTTCTGTTAGATTGTACATATGGACAAAATCTTTTATCAAAGTTTAATATTGTAGAAAGAAAACAAAGAACAGCATTTACAACTAAATTGAAATTTTACATTAAATTTGTTATACATTTGAATTATTCTAATGATAAGGTAAAATATTTGTTCTTATTATCTGCATTAATTGATTTTCATCCTAAGATTGCAAATAAAAATTGTAGGAGTTCAGGAAATTTTAAAAAATGTTTTTATTGATTTCAGAGAGAGGAAGGTAGAGAGGGCTAGAAACATCAATGGTGACAGAGAATAATTGATAAGCTACCTCCTGTACACCCCCTGCTGGGGATCGAGCCCACAACCCAGGCATGTACCCTGACTGGGAATGGAATCCTGACCTAGTTCAGATTTTAATAAATTTTTTAAATGAATGGTAATTGTGCTTTTATATAAATTGCATTCCAGTGGGAAAAAAATGTCTCTCTCTCTTTTTTTTTTGTAACATTAAGAAGAGAGGTGTTAACTTTTTATTACTTGGCATTTAGAATCTTATCTTACAGGTTTTAATAGGGGCTATAGAGGAGCAAGCACTTCAGCTTGAAAGTTCTTGCCCTCATTATGACCCTTGAAATTAGGCCATGGACCATTGGGGTATTTCACATTCTATGAAACATTTTATTCTCATGTCAGATTTATTATGGGGACAGTTGGAATTATACTAATTAAGATATCAAGAATATTTTTGTTATAAACTGTTAAAATTTTAGTGTATATAAAATGTTTATACTTAATATGTAATATGTGTAGTTTACATAATAATCCCATTTATTCTGGTTAAATAGAGCTGTGAGGACAGAGTAGATATTGGCAGTTTCTAAAATAAAAAATTTCATATGCTTTCTTTTTTTAAACATTAGCTGACAATGACTCCAAACATTTGGGTAGTTGCAATTTTATTGATAGCCTTCATTTAACTGCAGTTGTGATGGTGAAACTTGAATTTCTACTATTCTGACTTAACTCGGCTTCCTTCAGTTTTCTAACTCATATTTGTGTGGCATGTAGTATAAAAATGTAGTAAACCGCTCATTTATGGCGCTCTTTTTATTTTTTACTAGGACCAACTTGAAAAGCCTAACATTAATGTCTAGTTTATATCTTATATAGTCATTGATTTTGTATTTATATGTATGTATAAATATTTGAAGTCCAGATATTAATGCTTAGTTTGTTGTGATTTTAGGGTTCAGCTCCAGAGATTGATCCTTCATCTGATGGTTCAAATTTTGGATGGGAGACAAAAATCAAAGCATGGATGGATCGATATGAAGAGGCAAATAATAACCAGTATAGCGAGGGTGTTCAGAGAGAGGCACAAAGATTAGCTCTGAGATTAGGCAATGGAAATGACAAAAAAGAGATAAATAAATCAAATTTGAATACCAACAATTCGCTCTTCAAGCCTCCTGTAGAGGTAAATATATCATTTGCCAAAATGTTATAAAACAAAAACCTTATTTTTTCTACTCTATATCTTAAAGTAGTTAGACTAAAAGCATTAAGGTTTAATTAATCTCAACATTTCTCTAATTTTTAGAGCCATATACAAAAAAATAAGAAAATTCTGAAATCTGCAAAAGATTTGCCTCCTGATGCACTTATCATTGAATATAGAGGAAAATTTATGCTAAGAGAACAATTTGAAGCAAATGGATATTTCTTTAAGAGGTATATGCATTTATTTTCCCATATTTTCTATTGTTCTGTATTGAATTTTTTGCTGTTTTTAACCAGGATGCTGTGTTTTATATGTATTTTGTTTTCCTAAGTGATCATTTTAGTATTTAAAACAGTAGTGTAGTTGAACAGTAACTAATAATTTTTGAACTAGAATAAAATATAAAAATGCAGATATATTCCTGTCTCTTACCCATTTTTATCTTGCTGACACTAAAACAATCTACTTCAAAGATAAACTATAGCAATGTAGGTGGATATTAATTAAAAACTCGATTACCTGAGATTATAAGGTAATTTCCATCCAGCACCATTCCTAATTCCTTGTAATATAATTGCTAGAACCTGAAAAGACCATTGGTGCCTACCACCGGCAAAACCTCTTCCTCTTTATTAGATGATAGATTTGATCTTACATTATTGCCACCATTATAAACTCCCACACTCTAGGTATGAAATAGCTTTGGAGGCCTCTTCTATGGTTTGTGATTTTGGGAGGAAATTGATGTGTTCCTTCATAGCCATTGCTTCCCTGAAGTCTAGAAGTATGTGTGTATCTCTAGAGAGATAACATTCTCAGTCTATATGCTATAATTATTAAAAATATTTGTTTATAACTTGAGCTTTTATTTAAAATACAAAAGATATATGTGAATCCTTCCCTTTTATATAGCAAATTTGACTGAAACAGAGCTACAACTCAAACACTTAAATGCACAAAGAGATAGGGACTTTCAAAGCATCCTATCTAATAAAGAGGTAATATGCAAATTGACTGTCACTCCAACATTCAAGATGGCCACCACAAGATGGCTGGCAGGGGAGGGCAGTTGTGGGCGATCAGGCCTGCGGGGGAGGGCAGTTGGGAGGGACCAGGCCTGAAAGGGAGGGCAGTTGGGGGCAATCAGGCCTGCAGGGGAGGGCAGTTAGGGGTGACTGGGCCAGCAGAGGATGGCAGTTGAGGGTGACCAGGCCTGCAGGGTAGGATCGTTGGGGGGGGACCCAGGCCTGCAGTGGAGGGCAGCTGGGGGGGACCAGCCCTGCAGGGGAGGGCAGTTAGGGGCAATCAGGCCAGCAGAGGAGCAGTTAGGTGTCGATTAGGCTGGCAGGGGAGTCGTTAGGGGGTGATCAGGCTGGCAGGCAGAAGCAGTTAGGGGCAATCAGGCAGGCAGGCAGGCAGGCAGGCAGGCGAGTGGTTGGGAGCCAGCAATCCTAGATTGTGAGAGGAATGTCTGACTGTCCATTTAGGCCCGATCCCACCGGTCCCAGATTGGAGAGGGTGCAGGCTGGGTTGAGGGACATACATGGCGCACCCCCCCCCCCCCCCCCCGCACGAATTTTGTGCACCAGGCTTCTAGTCCAATTAGTCCAATTATAAGTCCTGTAAAGGTAATAATCACTCCCTTCTTATCTTTGTAAACTTGAATTTCCATATCCAGTTAATTATCTTCGACTTATGTAAGGATATAGGAATAGGTAAAAACCTTATTAGCTTGAACTAGCCTAGTGGTTAAGAGTAGGTTTTGGTATCAAGCTTTTTTATATTCAGTTTCTTGATTTCACTACTTACTGTAAGTCTTTTAGAAGTTTCTTAAACTCAAAATGTTAATGGTTTATAATGCATTTCTTTCTTTGTAGACCATACCCTTTTGTTTTATTCTATTCTAAATTTCATGGGCTAGAAATGTGTGTTGATGCAAGGACTTTTGGGAATGAGGCTCGGTTCATCAGGCGTTCTTGTACACCCAATGCAGAGGTAAGCTTATAGAAATCTTTTTGGGAGGCAGGGGTTGGAGGGGTATGTGGAATTTGAGTATTAACCACAGAAGTATGGTAGCCTAAAAGCAGTTTTTAACTGTTGATGCATTTTATACTCCAGCATCTTTCCATTGTGAAAATTTAGGTGATATTGCTTTGAGGTCTTAAAAATTACACATTGAAGAAATTTTGATGTTTCTCGTAAGAGGAAATATTAGATTGTTTATCCTAGAAGATTCTGTATATATGGGTCAAATATATGTTTTAATTTGATCAAGGTAGATGACAACGCTGAAAGCTAAAATGATTTTATTATGTGCTACGATAAAATTGTGTTTTAATTTTGAGTATATTTCTGGTTTTGTTGTTTTTCATGGAAAAATAAAAGTTTTTAATTTTATTGTTATATAATGTTACACTTATGTAAGTTTTGAAGCCAGACTTACTAGATTCATGTCTTCTCTTTGACCAGCTAGATTTATAATTTTGTGCTTCAGTTTTATCTGTAAAAAGGTGTTATGAGAACTAAAGTGGTCATGTAAAGTACCTAGAGCAGTGTCTGTCATAGAAAAACTACAGTGTTAACTGTACCATTACTACATTTCATCAGGTTAAAGATGCCATCACTTTAAAAACTCCCTATTTCAGAGATGCTAAAAGGTGAAAAAATTTGCATTGTAGAATTGATAAAATACGGTATTTTCTTTTCAGTACTACATGGTGGGCTGTAGAGCTTGCATCAGACTTTCATTGATGTACCACTTTCCCAGTTGATAACCACTGATTTATAGTTACAAGTCTTATAATTAAATGCCATTATTTTCCATGTTGTATTTGTGAATTACTTTGAATGGTTTTCAAAATGGTAGGGTGAGATGCTTCTAAAGGTAAAAAGTAATCTATAGAAATATAAAATTGTTCTTTTAACTAATAGGTGAGGCATGAAATTGAAGATGGAACCATACATCTTTACATTTATTCTATACAAAATATTCCAAAGGGAACTGAAATTACTATTGCCTTTGATTTTGACTATGGGAATTGGTAAGTTCAAATCTGTAAATAAGATATCTGTTCTTTCAAAATATTTCCTTAATGTCCACAACTTTTTATTTTTATTTACAAGCATTTTGGTATCAGCTTCCATTACAGCAAAGCTGCTTAGTTCTTTTCCATACATTCCTAATTACTACTGTAATGAAAATGCTAATAGTAATTATGACTAGTAATCCTGATTCAGCCATACAACACTGACCTTATTTTTTTAAATATGCAGTTGTTTTATTATTCTGTAAAAGGTAGTAAAATATACTTAACAAACTTTCCCTTTTTAAAACTACAACACTGACCTTGTTTATGTAAGAATTTTCCCCTTCTTTTATGTGGTGAGCTGGCACGGCCATGGCATACTCAGCCCCAGGGCGCCTTATGTGCCATGCCAGCTCAGCCAGGTTCAGTGACCCTGAGTTGGGGGGGAGGGGTGTGTGAAAGCATTGAGAAAAGACAGACAAGAGAATGAAAGCTGGGTCTCGGTGGGACACTGCTCCCTGATGAGGAGACAGCGCCAGCGTCCACAAGCCGTGTCTTTCTTTTATAGCAGATGCCACGAGGCAAAGTAGGGGCGTGATCACGTTGTTTACAGCATTCTAGTGAGTTCCAACCTCACTCAATTATATGCACCTGAATTCTAGCACAGTGCACGTGGGGCTACGTGTTTGGACCATAGGTTCAAGATTACAACCACAGCCGTTGGTTATAATTGTGCTGGGACTTGCACGTGGCAATGAGAGGACCCTGTCCTTTCATTAGTCCGAGGCTTGAACCTGGCCAAAACACCGTAACCGCACCCCACACTTTTATTTTTTATTTGTGTAATTGCTATGCAATATTATATCAGTTATATTAGTTTCAGTTTGATATAGTGATTCTACATTTTTATACCTTACAACCTAATTACCCCACTAATTCTTTTAATATCTATCATGCAAATATCAAATATATTTCTATATTCCTTCACCTTTTTCACCTATCCCTCTACCCTCCTCCTCTCCCTGAACCATCCCTTTTGGGTCTGTTTTTGTTTCATTCGTTTGGTTTTTTAGATTCCACATAGTGAAACCACAGAATATTTGTCTTTCTCTGTGACTTATTTCACTTAGTGTAATATCCTTTAGGTCCATTCATGCTGTTGCCAATGGCAAAATTTCATTCTTTTTTATTGCTGTGTGTTAATCCAGTGTGTGTGTGTGTGTGTGTGTGTGTGTGTGTGTGTGTGTGTACCACATCTTTTTTATACATTCATCTATCAATGGACACCTAGGTTGTTTTCATAACTTGGCTATTGTAAATGCTGCAGTGAACATAGGGATGCATGTATCTTTTCAAATTAGTGTTTTCATTTTCCTCTGATACTCAGTGTATTTATGATTGTTATGGTCGACCTATTTTACGTTTTTTTGAGGGATTTACATACTGTTTTCCAAAGTCGCTGTGCCAGTTTGCAGCCCCACCAACAGTGTAAAGGTCCTTCTTTCCGACACATCTTCTCCCACACGTTACTTGTTGACTTTGATAGCAGCCATTCTGACTGGTGTTATCTCATTGTGGTTATGATTTGCATTTCACTTATGATTAGTGATGTTGAGCATCTTTTCATATGTCTGATGGCCACTTGTATATCTTCTTTCTAATGCCCATTCTTGATTGGATTGTTTATTTTCTTGTTACTGAGTTTTATGGGTTCTTTATATATTTTGGATATAAACCCCTTATTAGGTATGTCATTTGCAAATATCTTCTCCCATTTTGTTGTCTTTATGTTTTGTTGATGGTTTCCTTCACTGTGTAGAAGCTTTTTAATTTGATGATGTCCCCTTTGTTTATTTTGATTTGTATCACTTGCTCAAGTGGACATATTAAAAAAGATAACATTCAGACTGATGTCAGATAGTTTACCACCTCTGTTTTCAGAAGTTTTATGATTTCAGGCATTACATTTAAATCTTTAATCCATTTTGAGTTTATTTTTGTATATGAGATAAGAGAGTGGTCCAGTTTCATTTTTTTGCATGTACCTGTCCAGTTTTCCCAACACCACTTATTGAAGGGACTTTCATTTCTCCATTTTATATTCTTGCCTCCTTTGTCCCTAAATAGGATCTAGTATTTTGTATATTTTTAAATTATATGTAAATTAGAATCTGTATGATTTTTGCATTCCATCTTTTCTGTCATTACTTTTCGAGGTTCAGTTCTGTTATGTGTAGTTCCAGTTCATTTATTTTCACTGATGGTATTTATCTATTCCATTGGTGGAGCTTTAGAGTTCAAAAAAGGCTTTTATGACTTTATGAGCATGTCTTCATGTGTACATGTTCTCTCCATCGTAGGGACCTAAGGGTAGAATTGCTGTGTTGTAGAATGTGCACAGCCTCAGTTTATATTAAACATAGATGAATAACCAGTTTGTATTCCGTTTTACTTCCTTGCTCCACTTGACTCGTCTTTCTCTCTGACTTTAGGTCCATCTATGTTGTTGCCAATGGCAAAATTTCATTCTTTTTATTACTGTGTGATAATCCAGTGTGTGTGTGTGTGTGTGTGTGTGTGTGTGTGTGTACACGTACCACATCTTTTTTAAAATTGATGCTAATCCATGTGAAATGGCATCCCTTTTATATTTTAACTAGAGGCCCGATGCACGAAATTCATGCGAGAGTAGGCCTTCCTTCCCCTGGCTGCCGGCATGGGCTTCCCTCTGGCACCTGGGACCCAGGCTTCCCTCAGAGCCCTGGCTTCATCCGGAAGGACGTCTGGTCTAATTAGCATATTACACTTTTATTATTATAGATTACATTATCCTTAATTGTTTTATGGAGCCAAGGATCTTTTAATGTGTTTGTGATTTTGGCTTTCCTTTCTTATGAATTGCCTAATCATTTGTTCATTTTTTCTGTTGGGTAGTCTTTTTCTGACTTTTTTAAAGGGAGAGGGGTTGTTGTATTTCAGTTCATTTCCTCCTATTCTGTATTTTACTTTTTAAATTTTGTGTGGTACCCTATGGAAATGCAGAAGTTTTTAATGGTCATTTTGGTTTTTGTCAATGAAAACCCTCTTACTTTAGCATGCATTTCTATTTGATTGTTGAGTCAGATTTATCGTGATACTTTACATGTTTCCTTTTTGGTCCTTTCTCCCCAAGACAGTTGGAAATACTGCAAAAATGGCTCTTTGCTCATTACTTTAAGAGACACTATCCCACAGTGGTTAAGCATATAAGTTTTTAATAACCTGACTGGTTTCCAATCCTAGCTTGATCGCTTATTAGCTATATAACCTTGGACCAGTTTCTTTTTTTTTCTAATTATATTTTATTGATTTTTCACAGAGAGGAAGGGAGAGGGATAGAGAGTTAGAAAAATCGATGAGAGAAACATCAACCAGCTGCCTCCTGCACACCCCCTACTGGGGATATGCCCACAACCAAGGTACATGCCCTTGACCGGAATCGAACCTGGGACCCTTCAGGCCGCAGGCTGACACTCTATCCACTGAGCCAAACCGGTTAGGGCAGTTTCTTAATCTCTTAGTGCCTCAGTACCTCCTGTATACTATGAGAATAATAATACTCTCCTAACAAATTTTTTGAAGATTCAATGAGTAGTATGTGTTTAAAACAGTTCCTTGCACAAAATAAGTACTTAATACGCTTTAGTGTTGCCATCATTATTATATGCAATTCTGTTATCCTGAAATCAAAGAAGACATCTAGAAAGAGTTTCAAGCTAGTTCCTATTAAACCTGATTTGGGGAGGTAGGAGGTAGACCATTAATATTTGAATTCTACCCGATTCAGAGAATTAGGCAGTCAGGCAGTTTGACCTGTGCCTTTCTGCTGGTGTTGAAAGTGAATGAATAGGAGTATTAGAAACTTAGCAAATTATTATTTTTATTTTGAACAATTTTGAATCTACTTAAAACATTCAAGGTGGGAAGTTTCTATTATTATTTAACCTACATTTGGACATTTATCCTAGAAATGAACTAAATCTTGGTGGTAGAGATAAAGAGATCAGAACATTAAGAAATATTGAGATGAAAAATGTGGGCTTTGAACTCCTACAGACCTGAATCTGGATACCATCCCTACCACTTATTAATTGTGTGACTTTGGACAAGATACTGTTTCTCTCTTGAGTTTTAATCTCATCTGTAAAATGAGAGCAATAATTATCACTACTGTGAAGATGAAAGATAGTTATTTTTCAAGCTCCCATTTGAAAGAGGGAACACTGAAGGGCAAAAGGAAGCACTACTTGAAGTTTTTCCAGTGTAGTTTTTTAAAGAAACCTGGTCATTGAGACCATTTGTAAAGTATAAGAGAAACTAATTAAGGTTTGATATTTATTATACCTAGCATTTTTTTTTTATTTAGGTCAGATTTAGGGTATTTGTTATTTGTATACATACTTTAAAACACTTTGCAATCTCTCAAGTAAATACAGTTTTTGTCTTAATGTGAGCCACAGTATCTTTGTACTTTAAAAAATTTTTATTGGAGTTTTTTTTCTGCAAACTGTTACTAATTATCCTTGTGATTGAAGGCCTAGAAATGAACTTTTATTACATTGTTTTTATAAGAAAATAAAATTTCTTTGAGATAGTTACTAGGAATGCAAATTTGTGAAAAGTAAGGATTACTTATAATTAGTAATAGCATACAGTTTTGTGGAGTTGCAGCTTAAAATGAATTATAAAATTTTACAAGTTTTTAAAAATGTCTTGAATAACTATTTAACTGGTTATTTTTCCAGTAAGTACAAGGTGGATTGCGCATGCCTCAAAGAAAATCCAGAGTGCCCTGTTCTAAAACGTAGTTCTGAGTCTACGGAAAACATCAATAGTGGTTATGAGACAAGAAGGAAAAAAGGAAAAAAAGAAAAGGATATTTCAAAAGACAAAGATACGCAAAATCAGAATATTACTTTGGATTGTGAAGGAACAACAAATAAAATGAAGAGCCCAGAAACTAAACAGAGAAAGCTTTCTCCACTGAGACTGTCAGTATCAAATAATCAGGTACTGAACTTTGGTTTATTGGTTCTTAATAAGTTAACAAAGAAAAGTAATTTGGCATATATTAGCCTCTTTTTATAAATGTTTTATGTAAAATGGTGTAAAATTTCTAAGTCAAGTCCATTCTGTTATTTAATGAAGTACTTATACACATAAAATACAGGTTCTGCTAGAATTTGTACAGTATTTGTTAAACTACAAAGAAACTACTCACCCAGCAAATCTTTGCAGAATTGAATATAAGATTTTCCTAAGGCTGGGTAATTTTAACAATTCTTCCAGATTGCACTGTCCTTGTATTCATAGTAAGTGTTCTTATTCAAAGTCTTAAACTGTAAAATTTCCTTTCCTTTAATATTTGGGACATAGTTAAATTAATTATATATGGATGACAGACAATATTTTTGAGGGGAAATTGTCTTAAAAATACAAGATAACTTTGGGAAAAGGTTTGGCCTATACTTTTGCCCTTCCAAGAAACACTTTGTTGTATGTCCTCTAAACAAATGGAAATTAGGAGGGACCATTTAATCATAAAAATTAACATTTTAGTCATCTCCAATACCTTATCTTCTAGGAATAATTTTCTGTAAGTTTCAAATTAAAAATTTTTTGAGCCCTTGGTATTTGTAGGCACTGGGTTTTGTGAAATAATTTATGTTTATGTTTTGGGAAGAATATAAACATAAGGCTATCCTCCCATATTGACCTTGTAGGCCAGCGGTTCTCAACCTGTGGGTTGCGACCCCTTTGGTGGTTGAACGACCCTTTCACAGGGGTCGCCTAAGACCATCCTGCATATCAGATATTTACATTACGATTCATAACAGTAGCAACATTACAGTTATGAAGTAGCAACGAAAATAATTTTATGGTTGGGTCACAACATGAGGAACTGTATTTAAAGGACCAGAAGGTTGAGAACCACTGTTTTAGGCTGTATGGATAAGAACACTATTCATTAGATCTTTAGCAAAATTGATTTTGGAAAGTTTCCTGAATTAGGAAACCAGTTTTATTTGAAATGGACTTGTAGGCTTGTAATGTTTATGTTGAATTAATTGTAGTTGAAAGACATTTAAAATAGTTCAGTGCCCCTATTATATGTGGAGTGGTAGTTTTCATAAAGCAGCTCTTTCCATCTCTCAGGAACCAGATTTTATTGATGATATAGAAGAAAAAACTCCCATTAGCAATGAAGTAGAAATGGAATCAGAGGAACAGATTGCAGAAAGGAAAAGGAAGATGGTAAGTTGGGAAGCTAGTAGCTGCTTCTTGCTGTCACTTGGGCTTAGTGATAGCTGATCTTCTCATAGTAATTGTTGCTGCCTTTAGGAGGGTTTTTACCCTGTTCTTTGTTTGAAGTTACCAAACACCATGTGCCACTGAGCATTTGCTTGGCTTTGTCATTACCATTCAGGTTAATTATACTAAGCTTTTGTATTTTTACTGTGTGTTCATTAGACATTTTAGAATGTATGAAATTTTAAGAAATTATTTTTTAAACATTTTTGAAGCTGAGAACTATTAATAAATTTTAATGCCAGAATTACTGTTGCAAAATGTCTTTCATTAGTTAAATGTATCCTTTCTCTTCATAATTTAATGTAAAACAAAAATGGAATTTTAAAGCTTATAATAGCATCAAATAAATGGCTTATGAAAACAAAAACCACTACTGTTTGGTAGCTACTATTTCTGTATCTCATACAGCTATCATGAAATAAGGTTTTCATTAAAATGGTTAATACTTATATTCCTTGTACTATATCTGTAAATCCTATAGAATCCTATATAATAAAAGGCTAATATGCAAATTGACCAAACAGCAGAATGACTGGTTGCTATGACATGCACTGATCACCAGGGGGCAGACGCTTAATGCAGGAGCCTCGTGAGCACAACAGCGGTGGCAGGAGCCTCTCACCTCCGCAACAGCACGAGGGGGGGGACACCCACCCCCCCCCCCCGCCACACACACACACACACACACACACACACACACACACTCACAGTACACGAATGTCATGCACTGGGCCTCTAATATCTGTGTAAAAACTAGGACAATATTTATTTTTACCATCCATGCTAATTTAGCAATTGATACAATATTTAGGCCACTTAGGAAAGTATTATATAGTTTGCCCTAAGATTTGAAAATGACTTTATACAACTAAAGATCTGTGTGGGTTTTCTGTAGTCCATTTTATTTCATATACTCCCTTATTTCCTGTTTTACTGATTTACATGGTATATTCCATGGAATCTCAGGTCTTTGGAATCAGATCATTGTAGGCCTACTCAATGTAAGTCTGTTTCATTGCCTTGATCATTTCTCTAGGATTCATTAGTGATCTTCAAAATTGTGAAAGAAATGTAGAACTCTTTCATAGCTTCAGAATTTCAGAGAGAGATGGGAGAAAAGAAAAATATTGGAGGTTGTTTTTTTTTTAAGTTCTGCGTTTACCTAAAAGAATCAATATTGAACCTTTTGTAAGATTCAGTTATCTAAATTACCTGTACCTAACGAGATTACCCTTTCTTGACTAGATTTTCATATTGGACTGTTCATTCCACAATTCCACAGCTTTGTATTTGCAGTAATTTTGCGGAAACTTTCAGAATGCCAATTTAGGGCATTACTGATTTCTATATGAAGTATGTGTCTGGCAGGAGGACCTTTCTTACAACTGCTTTAAAAAAAAATTAAATTAAAAAAACAAAAAACACCTGGAGGTTGGTTCTGTGCCCATACTTTTTTTCAGATTGCATTCTAATTTTATGACTATGGGCTACTTTAAAAATATCTCCTTCTACCAAAGCTGAGAGAGGTAATGATACTTAGAACATCCTCATTTTCTGACCCAGAAGAAAATAGTGATATGTTTTTGCTGATGTTGAACATGGCAGAACTTTGGATAGACAGACAAAAAAGCTTATTAGAAATCCATTTTTGGTACTGATTTTGCCTATTAGCATGCTATATTAATATATAAGAATACTTCATTTTTATATCAATTTTAGCATATTCATTTTAACTTCTCAGTTGTGCAGCTGGGTTATTTTTCATAGGACTAAAATGTGGAAAAATTGAAAAAGTGTAAATGTTTAGAATTTGTCTGGTATTTTAAAGGGATATGAAATATTTTAAAATCTTCGGCTTTTGACCTCAAAGTCAATTGCAATGTTGCTATTTCTAATTGGTATGGTTGTTTCCCACTGCCAAGATATTAGTATTTGTGAGGACAAAACAGTTGGTTTTGAAAAGTTTAAAGACTAATTAGCATTTACTTTTCTACTGTTTACCTTATATATTGGTTAGGTTAACATCAGTAGTTGGAAAGATAAAGTTAACTCCTGAGGAACTTATGGCAAACTGATTTAGATTTTCTTCTGTGACAGGTCAAACTTTATCCTTATAATAGGAAATACTAGTTTTTATGTGTGTTCATGAAGTTGGAATATAAAAAGGAGTCAGTCATATTCTCCTCTCAGATAAATACCACGTAGTTTCCAAATTCAAATATGCTAGAGCACAGCCTTTTGAAGTATAGCTTGAACCATGTGAAATTACTGACTTGACCATTTTTTACCTACACAGATGGCAATTTTATATACAACCTACTATTTAGCATTTTGCCCAGTCTCTAAAAATTGCACCAGGGGATTTATGTATTTTCATTGCTGGCTTGATCTTTTGGTGAGAATGAAAGACAATGTCTCTGCCTTCATGGGCATTTACAAAACAATTGCAATGCAGCAAGAAGTGTGGTATAGGAGTTAGAAATATAGCTTACAGCTGGGGGGATCAGACACCATTCACGAACTAGGTAGTATTCATGATGGACCTTATGAATAGGGTATAAAGTGCAGATTAGCTTATAGCTAAATTGTATGGAATTGAATGGATGGTTATTTCTCCAGGGGAAAAAGCCTGGAGGTAGTTATAAATGTGATAAATGGTAAATCATATTTAGGTACTAGAGGCCTGGTGCATGACATTCATGGGGTGGGGTGGGGGTATCCCTCTCGCAGTCCGGGACCCTTCGGGAGGTGTCCGACTGCCCGCTTAAGACATCCTGCAAGGGGTCTTTAGAGCTGCCACGGAAGCACAAGAGGCTCCCACCACCACCCTTGCGCTCACCAGCCATGAGCCCAGCTCTGGCTGAGTGGCGCTCCCCCTGGTGGTCAGTGTGCGTCAGTGACCGGTCTTTCCGCTGTTCGGTCGATTTGCATATTAGCCTTTTATTACATAGGATTATAGGCTGATTATTTTGGGGGGAAGGGAGATAAGGTTGGTTGGTTGATGATTTCAAGAAAGTTTATTAAAATATTACTATGGGGCCCAAGTAGAAAGCTGTTCTTAATTATTAACATTTTCCCTTTTCCTCCATTTATTTTGTCTCCCCCCACCCCCCAAAGTTGTTACCTGCTTATAAAATCAAACTTAGGGCTAAATGGTATGTAACTGAATAAATGTATTAGACATTTCCTTTTTAGTTCATGAGAAGTACTTCTTAGGCAGTAGGTTGGGATCGATTTGGGAGATTCTTACAGTCAGCCCAGTTAAGTTATGGCAATTGAAACATAGTAGGCTGTTTATACTCACCTGAGTCCAAACAGGGACACTACTGAGTAGACTCACCCAGGTACACGACAGTTGCTGTGAGGTGAGGTTAGTGGCTATAACCTTGTCAGAGGTAGAGTGTGCCAGAAGGGAATTAGATAATTGGGAAGGTCACCTTATTTAGTTGGAATTAACAAGTGAGCAATTAAAATACAAAGCCATTGAAAGATTTAAATTAAAAAGGAGGCTTGTCCCCCTCCCCATTTAAAATTCATGAAAATAACCTTTATAGTATTTTTAATATATTAAATATCTCTAATATGATATCTTTAAATATCTTTAGTATATTTCAAATTTCAAAATAATTTCCCATAATCTTATGAAAAGACTATCTTGGGAATATAGAGTCTTATTAATATTTCATGGCCTATTATACTCAGATTTAACTGGAGTCTGTGGAAGATGGTTCAGGAGGATAGAAATTACAGAAACAAAAGGGATATGAAAGGATAGTCACCTAGGTATGAGAGTCTTGAATTGTCAAGCAGCTAGGATAATCTAGAATTACATATCACTAGGATATAAAAGTATGGAAGAGCAAGAATCTCCAGTTTTTCATTGTCATAGATCCAGCTCCTGAGGTGGGGAGGGGAAGGCCTGCCTTTTATAAAAGTAGATGATCAACAGATGAGCCTACTAAGTGTTTTATGACAAGCATTTAAGGAAAGATATAGGTTCATGAGTATGAACTAAAGGCTTCCTTATAGCTCAAGTTGTGCCCTGAAGACCTTGCCAGGATACAGGATCCCTCATTATTCTTTCAGCCCTCATCCTTCACATAAAAGTATTCCACAGAACTCAGATTTAAGATGTTTTTGAAGGCCTGGCCAGCGTGGCTCAGTGGTTGAGCATCAACCTATGAACCAAGAAGTCAGGGTTTGATTCCTGGTCAGGGCACATGCCGTGCTGCTGGCTTGATCCCCAGTGTGGGGCGTGCAGGAGGCAGCCAATCAATGATTCTCTCATCATTGATGTTCCTATCTCTGTATCTCTCTCCCATCCTCTCTGTAATCAATAAAAAAATATTTTTAAAGTAAAAGATGTTTTGTGAAAAAAAAAAAATCTCTGTGGCCATTTGAGTTTAGTAAACCACATACCATGTCCCAAACTTTGAGATTCCCAGTATACATGCCATGCTTAAAAACTCAATAAATTGTTAGCCGTGGCCCCAAGGCTCGGTTGGAGCATTGTCCCATACACCCAAAAAGGTTGCGGGTTCAATTCCTGGTTAGGGCACATACCAAGGTGTGGGTTCCATCCCGTCAGGGGTGTGTACAGGAGGCAACCAGTCAATGTTTCTCATACTGATGTTTCTCTTTCTCTCCTTTCCTCTCTCTAAAATCAATAAAAACATATCCTCAGGTGAGGATTTGAAAAACAAAACAAAACTGTTAGCATTTCCTAAACTTGTACACCCTTGCAACTTTTTGTGGTGACATATTGACATCCCAGATTTTTATTCCATGGAATACAGAGAAAACACTATACAGATTCCATGCTGTTACTAATGCCTCTAGAAAGTGACTTAAGATCAGAGATGCAAAAGAAATTTTAATAGTAAAATTAGGGAGAGTAAATTTATTGCCGGAAAAATTATCTGATGACATACTATCCACCTCACTTTCCTCTCCTTATAGCATGATTAAATTGATGTTG
The DNA here is from genome assembly GCF_964212035.1 of Myotis nattereri. Taxonomy (NCBI): domain Eukaryota; kingdom Metazoa; phylum Chordata; class Mammalia; order Chiroptera; family Vespertilionidae; genus Myotis; species Myotis nattereri. The sequence goes on from NC_138086.1 coordinate 69,870,130, forward strand.
ATTACTAATTTTAATTTTCTGAAGTCCTTTTTTCTCTTATCATAGTTTAGGAATTATGTTTCTAAAGAAGAGTAATTAATGATATTGTAGGAAGAGCAAAAGGAAACCTCTTTTATTTTTATAGGTTCAAACAGAATAAGGACATTTAGCTTTAGCTGTCTTGTAATAAAGATTTCTAAAAGTTTGTTTAAATACTTCAAGTTATATGCCTTCAAATAACAGTGGCACGTGCTTTATATAATGTATACACAATTCTTAGTCACTTAACAAAAAAAAAAGAAGACAAAGGTCCTTTTGGAGGATAGACTGTAGGAAATATGTGAAAATCAAGTACGAAACAATACATAAGGATAAACGAAATTGTCGTGTGGTAGAGAAGAAATGTTGATATCACCATGAGCCATACTTGCTATTTTGAAATGATTTTATTGGTAACCAGTCTTATCTATTTTTTTTTAAAGTAATAAATTTTAATAATTTCTAATTCCTATTCAAAAGGATAAGGAAAGTTACTTGAGTATGGAATTTTTTTCCCCTAAAATATATTTTTAATGATTTCAGAGAGGAAGGGAGAGGGAGAGAGAGACATAGAAACATCAATGATGGGAGAGAATCATTGATTGGCTTCCTCCTGCACACCCCCTACTAGGGATCGAGCCTACGACCTGGCATGTGCCTTGACCAGAAATCGAACCCGTGACCTTTCAGTCTGCAGGCCAATGCTCTATTCACTGAGCCAAACCAGTTAGAGCAGTAAGGAATATTTTAATTTCTCTAAGTCAAAGCTGTAGGGTGGCAGATTGGCTCTACCCTTCCCCTTTCCTTTAAAAGACAAGATTTTCTTTGTTTTGTTTTTAAGAAAAGCCCCTTCCTACCTGATAGCAAGGTCACAAGTCTCCAGATTAGCAAAAATTAAGTCACAAGTCCCTAGATTAGCAAATTTCCTGCAAAAACTACTATGATGGAGCATCCACAGTTTATAAGCTTATATTTACTCAATTTAAATGACTCAATATCTCTAATTGGGGTAAATAATAACAGTTTACTCAGTGAAGTGCATGTTTTTAGTTGCAATATTATATAAAATTTTAATTCATGTTCTTTATTATGTAGCTTTGAACTATATGGACAGTAGGTCTCCCACATTTGAATAGGAGGCTTAGACAAGATCTCCATAGTCTCTTCCAGATATCAAATTATATCAATGTGTTTTTCATTGAAGCAGAAAGTTGAAATAAAAATTCTCAAAATTTTCGAGTGATAAAATCCTATGGAGACATTAAGCAGCATTTCTTTTGCTTATGGTAAATGGCATACTCTATATTTGCTTTTGTATACCTAGAAACTATATAAAAGCCTAAGCTACTGTTACAACTGGATGACCTGACCACTGGCCAGTAGCTATGACACACACTGACCACCAGGGCAGACGTTCAACGCAGGAGCTCCTCCTGGTGGTCAGTGCGCTCCCACAGCCAACCTCCTGCTGTACCTCCCCCTGGCTGGCTGGCCACCCCGATCGCCAGCCAGGCTAAGGGACCCCACCTGTGCATGAATTCGTGCATCAGGCCTCTAGTTCAACGGTCACCAACCTTTTGGACATCACGTACCACCAGTGGTCCGTGGACCACCAGTTGGCGACCACTGCTCTAGTATGTAATAAAAGCTATCTAGGTAGATCTCATCAGAGATCCCTCATAGTTTAGCTTAGCACCTGACACTCCAGCATTAATAGTGTGACTAGAAATAATGTAATATTCCTGAAAGGCAACCCTTTCTGATTCTAATTATAGATGAGTCTTATCAATTGTCCAGCTCACAGATTATGACTTTGAGGTTTGGAGAGACATAGGCCTGGAATGAGTCATGGTTATAGAATATACATGTATTAGTAGTAGCCTTATATGACAAGTATGATCTAAACTATATCAAGCACAGATGTTAAAGTCTATTGACTGTCTGCTGGGTTTCATTAGGACTCTGAATTTCTCTAATCCCTTAAACAGCTGTCACTGCTTCAAGCTATACACAAAATTGTTACTTTTTCACATGGCTAGTAAATTTTCATTCTTTAAATACTGCATAGCTGGCTAATGTATCAAAGAATGCATTAGTTGTAGTGGTGAATATAAAAGCTGAATGACATGAATCTAATTTAAAATAAAAGTAGATCTGCGCTGATTTTTTTCTCATGTAGAATATCAGACACTGTACATTTCCAACATTTGTGTTTTAAGATGAAGCTGGGTTAAAGCTATTAAGATATTTAACAGTTGTAGTAAATGTAGGAGCAGTTATGCTTTATGCAGAATGCCAGTGGTTAATTGTAAAGAGTGAATCAGGAACTAGGAAACTTGGATAATAATTATAGTACTGCCTTTCAGCGAGTCACTTAATATACCTGTGCTTGCATTTCTTTTTCTTTTTAATTATTTCATTGATTTTTTTAGAGAAAGAGGAAGGGAACAGGATAGACAGAAACTACGATGAGCGAGAATCGATCGGCTGCCTTCCCGCAAGCCCCTTCTTGGGGATCAATCCTGAAACCCGGGCATGTGCCCCGACCGGCAAATCGAACCAGGGATCTCTTGGTTCACAGGTTGATGTTCAATCACTGGCCACACCAGCCGGACTGGGCTTAGATTTCTTATGCAGCAAAGCACTAGATTATTTTTTAAGATACTGACCAGCTCAGAAAGATTATTAGTCATCTCTAAATAAAGGATTTTGCTTTGACTATCAAGTAGTTGTATTCTTTATAAGGGAGTTCAGTTTTTAATTGAATGAATTTAGTCTTTACATCAAATAATTTTATCTCTGACCCTCACACCATATCCTAAACAAGTGAATATTGGACTATGTCAAAGAAAACTTATTTAGGCATAAATTCATATTCATTTTAGAAAACCCTCTATAATCATGATATAGAATGTATCTTCATTGGGTGCCTGGCTTATGGGTAATTATTTTTAACACAAAACAATCCTTGCTAAGGCAAGTTTAAGTTTGTTTCTTCTCAAAGAACGTACTTTTCCCACATTTATTTTTTTTAAAATTTAAATAAACACATTAATAATTATCCTTTCCTTCCCCGCCCATCCCTGTTGAACAGGTGAAGCAATTATGAAAATTATATTTTCCAGTTGCTCCAGATTTCTAAATGTGGGGTTTTAGAAAAGCCCTGAAATACGGAGACCAGGGTTTTTATAGAGAGCCGTAGATAAAAGGGGGTTGAGTGAAGTGATTTAAAAAGACTAGGGATGAATTATCTAAGGAAAAAGTTCAGCTTTAAAACTCCCATTTCTAGTAAAAAGATGCAGATAATGTATCTATGACCAAGTAATCTTACCTTTTTGGACCTGTTTCTTTACCTGTAAAATAAAGAGGGTGAGGATAACACATTTTGTGAGACTGACACGTTCACAGTATGGCAATTTTAACTACTTAGAAACGTATAAGTATGCCCTGAGAAATTCTGTTGACATACTACTTTTTCCCTTCCTTTGTTATATTCAGTAAGGGAACAAATACAGGAAAGAGTAGCAGTAGATTCCAGAGTGTAGGTGTTTGCTTATTACTGGAACTAAAGTTCCAACTGAAAAGACCATTCAGCCAGACCCCGAGTTTCTGATTTTTCTTTCTTCCCCCACATCGATGGCAATAGGGAAGGAAACACAAACGGATCTGAGCCTCATGGCCTGGTTCTTTGATTTGGAGAAATGAACAGTTGATGGATTTACTTCCTGTTTCTGGCTGAAAGCTGAAGCATTTGCCAGACCCACTGGCCAAGGCGCTAGGTCTTGGTTTTAATGTTCTCTCTCCAAAAAGAATTCATGCTCACAGGAACTATTGCTGTTCCACAGTCCCTGCCTTGAATGTCAGGGTAAGACAGGAAGAGCAGAAGGTAGAGGAATGCCATATAAGAACTATAATGGAGGGCAATGGAGCCAAAGTAGAAATAATTAACACTCATGGAATGCCTACCATTTTCCAAGTACTGCTAAAAACCTTAACAGCTATTTTCTATTTGAAATCAGTAATGATTTGAAGTGTAAGTATTGTAATAAGAGGCTCTAAATAAAGGTTAACTAGGGTTGTTAAGTTGTCTAGGGTCACGGAGATAGTAAATGACTGGTGGAGTCATAATTTGAACCCAGGACCACACCACAGGATATCCTGCTGTCACATGTCAGTAATATATTCACTCCTTATGGTTATATGAATTTAACTTTTTCATCATAGAACTTTTGATTCATATTTTAAAAGGCTGACTTTTCTATTGAGAAAAAACGTTTTTATTTTGTTAAAGCAAAATATAGTTTATTTTTTGAGCCTTTTGGTTTTGTTTTGCTTTACCCATAATCATCCAAGTGTCCTTTCATGAAATATATTTGTAATGTCAGGCTTACCGAGATGTTCGGGATTCTGAAAGATCTCGAATAAATATAATTGTGCTCCCCCATTATCTACCATCAGAAGTGTTTTGCTAACAGTATCATAAAATTTTTCTAAATTTGCCATGAACATTGGGACTTTTGAATTTTACTTTAGAGCTGTGATATTTATGTCACTTAAAATTTAAATTTCATAGACAAGAGAAGAAAGGAAAATGGAAGCAATTCTGCAAGCTTTTGCCAGACTGGAAAAAAGAGAGAAAAGAAGAGAACAAGCTTTGGAAAGGATCAGCACAGCCAAAACTGAAGTTAAAACAGAATGTAAAGATACACAGATTGTCAGTGATGCTGAAGTTATTCAGGTATTCATTCTTATTCAGGTCCAGTTATATTCCACCGTTAAACTCTTTATACCCGATTTAATTACATTTATAAAGAATTTTTAATGTCTGATATTAGCCTTTCAGTAGCATTTCTCAAATCCTTTGAGAATTTAGACTTGAGATAAAGACTCTACTTGTTTTGTTTTTTAGTAAGAAAATTTTAATTATGTCAGTTAGTACATATTGGAATTCATAAAGAAACTTGGGGAAGTTAGCTTCTGAAGTAGATTAGCGCTATTAGATTTCAACTTCTCACTTATGTAAACATAGTATTAAAAGTTCCATTCTGTTGTATTTTGAATTAGGAACAAGTAAAAGAAGAAACTGCTAGCAAGCCAACCCCTGCCAAAGTGAATAGAACTAAACAGAGAAAAAGTTTTTCTCGCAGTAGGACTCACATTGGACAGCAGCGTCGGAGACACAGAACTGTCAGCATGTGTTCAGATATCCAGCCATCTTCTCCTGATTTGGAAGTTACTTCACAACAAAATGATATTGAAAATACTGTACCTGCAGTAGAGCCGGAAACTGAAACTGCACTAACAGAAATAATTACCGAATCTGAAGTTCCAGCACTTAATAAATGTCCTACAAAGTACCCCAAAACAAAGAAGGTATGGCAGTTAATGAATGTAAGAACAGCTTCCTGTCTTATGTGAAATATACTTATTTTTAAAATTCAGCCTGTAACACCTCATAAGGAACAGAATAAGAGGCATAGTTTTTATACTTGCTAGTTTTTATACTTTAACTAAAGAATTGCAAGACTATAAAATTAGTCAATATAAATGTTTATTGTTATGAAAACAGTAACAATTGAGTCTATCAAGACCTACTTTTTTAGTATTGTGATTTAGGATTTCTTTAAATAATTTTGCGTACTCTATGTACTAAGTTTACACTTGAGAAAAATAACTGGTTTTAGATGTTATTCTTTCTTTGATCTTGTATTTTTTTTTTTATGAATTCCACATTATAGGCAGATTATAAGAATTAAATGTGAAGAAATTGTGGATTTCCATAGAATGTGTAAAAATTCATAAGGATAGTTTTAGATCAGTTAATAAAAATCTTTGAAAACCTACCATTAAATTTAATGAAGCAGTATGGGAAACTATTCACTGAGATAAACCCACCTGAATTAAGAAATAACAGAACATCCTTAATGAAGCTTCTGTTTTTCTCCCACTTTTATTGTTGTTGTTAATCTTTCCCCGAGGATATTTTTCCCATTGATTTTTAGAGAGCGGGGGAAGGAGGGGGAGAGGAGGGAAGGGAGGGAGGGAGAGAGAGAGAGAAACATACCACACATGCCCTGACCAGGGCCAGGAATGGAACCTGCAACTGAGGTACATGCCCTTGACCAGAATCGAACCCATGACCCTTGAGTCAGCGCATGGATGCTCTAACCACTGAGTGAAATTGGTTAGGACTTTCCTCCCATTTTTGAATATAGTACAGCAGACTGGATGGAGCAGAGATCCTAAAGTAGTAATCTTTAGGCAATTTGGGGAGGGGGTAGATCATAAATGTATCCTTTCATAACTTCTACGTCCAAATACTTTGAAACTTGAGGAGGTCGAGGTTCGATTCCCGGTCAGGGCACATTCCCAGATTGGGTGCTGGGTCCCCAATGGGAGGCGTGCAGGAGGCAGCCAATCAGTGACTCTCTCATTGATGTTTCTGTCTCTCTTCCTCTTCCTTCCTCTCTGAAATCAATAAAAATATATTTTTAAAATGCTTTGAAATTTAATTTATCTTGTCTTTGTTCTTAACACATTCAGTAGTTTGCCAGTACTGTGAAACCATAAGAAGTACACCTAGTAAACATCTAGGACTGACCCTGGAGTATACTTTAATGGAGAATCCGAGGGTTAGTTAGAGATAAGATTGAAACACAGTTCTGTTTAATTTGAAATTTGTGAGATCTTGAGCAAACAACCCATTGCCTTAAGAATGAGCAGTTATTTTTGCCCACTTTGGAAGGACAAAAATAATACAACTCTATCTTTGTAATTTTGATTAAAGGTAAAACTCATGTTTAAAAAAGAACCTATTTTCTTGATTACAAATATGACATCATCCCTGATTAGTTACTAGAGCAGCCGTGGGCAAATTACAGCCCGCGGGCCGGATCCAGCCCGTTGGAAATGAATAAAACTAAAAAAAAAAAAAAAAAAAAAAGACCGTACCCTTTTATGTAATGATGTTTACTTTGAATTTATATTAGTTCACACAAACACTCCATCCATGCTTTTGTTCCGGCCCTCCGGTCCAGTTTAAGAACCCATTGTGGCCCTCGAGTCAAAAAGTTTGCCCACCCCTGTACTAGAGGCTCGATGCACGAAATTCGTGCAAGGGGCTTGGCCCTTGCAGCCTCGGTGGCTTGCCTCGGCCCTAGCAGCCCCGGCTTCGTCCGGAAGGTCATTCGGCTGTCCGGTCTAATTAGCATATTACACTTTTATTATTATAGATTACTTGACTAAATGATTGCAGTGCTATAAATTTATTTAAATTCCTGGTCAAATGCCAAATCAATAGTGATTGTCAATGCTGACCGTTTTTTTTTTTTTAATGTACATGCACTGGTCTCATCTGAAGATATTGAACAGCCAGGGTAGAAAAGCACTGCCCCAAATCACATTTTTCTAACAAAGTAAACGTTTTATACCTAGAATAGAAGCAGTAACCTAAATTTATTTAGTGTTTGTGTTTATAAGATGGTGCTGAAATCTCCTAGATTTTATTATTTTACAAAAGTTATGGTGTTTCTTTACAAAGTATTATTGTGTAAAAAAATTAGGCATAAAACTAGTGATAACCAAGGAAACGTAGAATGACATTGATTTTGGGGGGGGGGAATCATATATGAATGTTTGAATTATTTAATTTATCATTTTAGGTAATACACCAATTATAAATTGGGTCTTAGAATGTTCTATAGGAGAATCTGTAATGGCATATATAGTGATCAAAGTTTTTCTTTTCTCTAGCACTTGGTCAATGAATGGTTAAGTGAGAAGAATGAGAAGACAGGAAAACCTTCAGATAGCCTTTCCGAAAGGCCTCTGCGCATAACCACAGATCCTGAAGTGTTAGCTACACAACTAAATTCTTTGCCAGGTCTCACTTACAGCCCCCATGTGTACTCTACTCCTAAGCACTATATTAGATTCACTTCACCATTCCTTTCAGAAAAAAGGAGGAGAAAAGAACCTACTGAAAACATTTCTGGCTCATGCAAGAAGGTAAACTTTTTCTGGATATAAAAATCTAGGCTGAGCCAAATGTCAATCTCATTGCTTACTACCATTCCTGGTAGTGAAATGCTTTTGGAATCGGCTCTACATAAATAGGCTCCATAAACAGCGACAAACTGATTTCTGTTCATTTATTGTTTGATGTATTTCAGCGATGGTTGAAACAAGCTCTAGAAGAAGAAAACTCAACAATTTTACATAGATTTATTTTACCCTGTCAAGAAAGATCCAGAAGTCCTATAATCAATGGTGAAAATAAAAGTCCTCTACTATTAAACGAAAGCTGTTCCCTTCCAGGTATCATTTTTTTTGGGACTGTTTTAATGTGAAAAATATGGCCAGATGTGTACCACTGTATATAACAAAGTAATATTCTAGTTATTATGACATGCCTTACAAAAGAAGTACTTCGTTACATATTTTTTTCTCATTTCTGTCCTCCAACCTTTTGGATGAAGATAGAAATGAAAACCTTAATTTGCAGTGCCATGTTGGTGAGAATGGTTGAATTTTTGGATTAGTTTTGGCTTTTGGGTTGGCTGCTTTTCAAACAGATTCAAAAGGGCTCTTACAATTCAGTTAAATTAACATATCTACTTCTAAGATTTCTTCAGAGCCCTAGGTCTGTAAGCCTTTTGGCAAGATAATGCATGCTAATAGTGAAATTAAGTTTGGTGGGGTGGGGTAGGATGGAGAGAGAATGCTTTATATTAGTAATACGTTTAAAAACTCTGAAATTGTTTGGGGATTAAATTCATTAGTAGTAGTTGATATTTTGAGCTTTGTATTAAATACCAGCAGTAAAATTTCTTATGAATTGTTTCACCCAACAGATTTAACGACACCACTAAAAAAACGAAGACTTTATCAGTTGCTAGATTCTGCTTACTCAGAAACCTCCACTCCTACTCCTTCACCATATGCTACACCAACTCACATAGATATTACTTCTACGGACCCATCATTTGCCACTCCTCCACGAATAAAATCAGATGATGAAGCTTGTAGAAATGGTTATAAGCCCATATACTCACCAGTTACCCCAGTAACTCCTGGCACACCAGGAAATACCATGCACTTTGAGGTGAGAAATTTAAATGCAAAAAAAACCCCAAAAACAAACCTCATGGGGATGGTGTTACTTTAATAGCTTTTCTTTTCCCCCTTTAATAACTGGTTTACTGAGATTAGAAGTTTTTAAGAAACTAAAAAATATTTTGGAACATGCATTTATATAATTTGAACTTTTTATTTAAATGAGCATAACCTTCAATTTTATGAGTTATACTAAATGACTATATATCAGATTGACCTTAAAGCAAATGACCTTATATGAGAAAGGAAATAAAACAAAAAAGACAGTTTAAAACCACACTCTGTGTAATTAATTTCTCATTTTAAGTTTTCATTTCTATAAATACCATGGATTTAGTCACATATTTTAATTTTCAATTCTAATTATGTTTTTATATAGAATATTTCTTCCCCAGAAAGTTCTCCAGAAATTAAGAGACGCACTTACAGTCAAGAGGTAAGGGATTATTCAACTATTCAAAAAGGTTAAATTGGTGACTTTTTCCTAGTATTATTTTGCTTTAACAATTATTAGTAGACTTCAAAATTAGTCCCAAGATGTGGTTGTGTAATTTTGTTTGTATTCTTTAAACAGGGATATGAAAGATCTTCAACCATGTTAACATTGGGGCCTTTTAGAAATTCTAATTTAACTGAACTGGGTCTGCAAGAAATAAAGACTATTGGTTATACCAGCCCTAGGAGTAGGAATGAAGTCACCAGGCAGTGCCCTGGAGAAAAGGACTCTGCCGCAGACCTTCACCTGGGACTCGATGCCGCCGAGCAAACTGCCTTGCATAAAAGCATGGAAACACCTACACATGACAGGACTGACTCTAACAGCCAACTGGAATGTACTCACTCTGGACGAGGCACAATATATTCTTCCTGGGTAAAGAGTCCTGACAGAACAGGTGTTAACTTCTCAGTAAACTCTAACTTGAGGGACCTGACACCCTCGCATCAGTTGGAGGTTGGAGGAGGCTTCCGAATAAGTGAGTCAAAATGCCTGATGCAGGATGATACTAGAGGCATGTTTATGAAAACACCTGTGTTTTGCACTTCAGAAGATGGGCTTGTATCTGGTTTCGGACGGACTATTAATGACAGTTTGATCGACGGAAGTTGCACACCCCAGAATCCACCACAAAAGAAAAAGGTTACAATTTTAAAGATTTATAGACCTTTTAATAGTGTTTTTTTCATACTCCTGAGGGTAATTAGTAGGTATAGTATGTATTATGTGTAAGGCATTCATATAGGTATTCAAGTTGAATTTTTGTTATGTACATTTTCATATCTTTTGTAAATGCCAAGTTAATTAGAAAATGTTGACAAAGGAGTAAAACAAACACTCTAGTCATATGGAAAATTCTTATAAGAAGCATGGTTTCAGAGATTAAAACCTCGAGATGATTATTTTCACCAAAAGAGTAACTTTTAAAAATGATAACCACTTCCCAACCAAAAAAACAAAGTTGTATATTTGTTACTACCCTTATTTTATATAGAATAAGTAGCCTTACATAGAAATGCCTTTCCTCAGTATTTGTATTTTGCAAAGTATAAGTATTATATAAATAATATTATCTGATTTACCACCATTATTCATTTGGCATACATAGCAAGACGATTAGAATGCCTTATTTCAGAGGAATGGGAGAAACTACACTTATTATATTTGTTTAATAGGCTTATTGCTTTATAAGTCAAAGAATTTTAGTGATGTGTGCTTTTAATTTTTATAACAGAATCCAGTTGGCAACTTTGTGGGAAGCAATGTAGTATAGTGGAAAGAGCACGGGCTTTCAAGTAAGACCTAGGTTCGAATCCCGGCTCCAACACTCACCAGCTGTGTGACCTTGAGTGAGTGAGTTACTCAATTTCCTCATCTGTAAAATGGGGATGATAATATACCTATTTCATAGGGTTGTTGTGAGGATTAAATGAGATAATGTATGTAAATCATTAAATACAATGCCTAGTATATAGTAGGCATTTGGTAATTATTTGTTCAGAATCAAATTATTTTACATAATTTTCCTAATATAAATATAGTAATTCTCTTTAGAAAAAAAAGAATAGATGGACTCTGACATATAAAACAAGAATAAAAGATTTGCTTTTCCTTACCTTTCTTAAGGTTTCTTTATTAGAATACCGTAAAAGACAACGTGAAGCGAGGAAAAGTGGCTCTAAAACAGAACACTTCCCACTGGTCAGTGTGTCACTTCATGCAAGTGGAAACTTGAGCAACAATGGTGATGGGTGTGGCAACAGGAGTGAAAACGGGGAGTCAGTAGAAAGCACTGCTGGCCTACCTTTAGCAACACCAGCTACAGGTTATAATGCTTCTTCGGAAGAAACCAGCAATAACTGTCCTGTTAAGGAAGTTTCTGCCACCGAGAAGAATGAGCCAGTTCAATGGTAAGCCTGTCTAAAAACCTAATTAGTAGCTTTATAACTACAAATAGTATACCTTATAATGAAAATAGTCTTTGTTATTTGTAAAGTGTTGAAGTCTGCTAACCTGATAAGAACAAGGTTTTGTTAATAAACTGTCTTCATTTTTGTTGTTCTCCCAAGGCTAAGCGATAGAGGTTTGTGGACATAACTTTTGAAAGATCCTCTCTGCAAATGAGTTGTAAAACAGCTATATATTTGCCTGTGTTGTTAAAGGTCCATTGTGGTCACTCCTTGATAGTTTTCACATAAATATTCCTCTCCAAAGAACCTCTATCATAGCCAACATCCTCCAATTTCTTTACCAGTTACCTGGAAAGAATCATCAACTATTCAGTAGGATAAGCAGCTGGAAATAGGATGGGTCTTGGCAAAGGGCAGGAGGCCACATTGACATTGCTCCTTGGTCCCCTTGCCCCAGAGAGCTTCCTGCTAACCTTACAATCCGGACACAAGGTAAATTGTAAAGGGTGTATTTGGTACCTTTGGTAATCTGAAGTAACATTCTGAATGTTAATACACAACCCTCCAACTCCCCCTTCATTTTCACCAAGAAACTGCTTAAGACAAAGGAATCGAGTCCAATTGAGTACTTCGGAGAGACGAGGATAAAAAAAAAATCTGTTTTGAAAGCTGTGAGGAAAAGAAAGGGGGGAAAAAAACTGTTCCCAAAGCTTAATACCAAAGTGGTTTCCCAAAAGATTAAAGACTTGCTCTGAGAGGACATATTTGACTATTAAGTGACAAAGAAAAGTCTGGCTAGTAGTAGCTTCTTTGAATTGATGATATGATTTTATTTGAAAGGACTGCCTCAACTTCAGTGGAGCAGGTGAGAGAAAGGAGTTACCAGAGAGCTTTACTTCTCAGTGATCACCGAAAAGATAAAGATATTGGTAAGTGAGCTTGTTCCTTTGCCAAAAAGTGGAGTCAGCTAATCACTCTGCACCCTTGTTCTTGCAGTTCTAATGTTCTCTTTGGGTCTGCTTCTGCTTCATCTCTAGGGGGAGAATCACCATGTGTCCCATGTTCACCGAGTCATGTTCCGTCTTCACCTCCATCTCATTCAAATCACATTCCCCAGTTGCAACCCAAGGGCCCAGTCCCTTCTTTCAGTGAACTTGTGGAAGGTCAGTAAGCAGATGACCTATCGTACCTTTTTAAATCAGAGAGAAGAGAGCCTTTATAAAAAGTTGGTTTCAATAGTGGAATGCACATTACTTTGGAAGGTTAGTAAAAGGCAACATATATAGTGGAATTTTGCACTTACTATATTTTTCTTCTGCATTATAGATCCTGATCCTGAAAATCTAGAACCCATGACTACAAATGAATGTCCATCCCCAGATGCTTGTAAAAGCCCTTCAAAAATGAGCAAGGTAATAATGTTGACCTTCGAACATGGCCATTCAGAAAAGTGGGTGGTAATGTACACAGAGATTTTTCTGCAGTATCAAATACCAGCTTATGATTTCTGGACACTTTTCCTATAAAAATTTGACCAAACTATCTAATGTGCTAAATACACTACAGTAACTGACATTTCCCCTAAGAGTCCCACCCCTATTCGATTGGCATCTAGGAAATTCATAGAGGTGATCATCTAATGTGGCAGTAACTTTGGAAACTAAAAAGGAGGCATCTGAGATTGACTTCCTTTTTCTTTGTCCTTAACATCAATATATTATTTAAGTAGCCTTGAACTCAGATTATATTTGAGCAATGTAAAAGGTGTTACAACCACAATCGTTTTGGGGGAGCAACTTTATTTACCCAACCTATTTATTATTAGATTGGGTGTAGAAATTTCAATCATGGAATTGAAACTTGCTAAGTGTTTAGTGTGATTAGAGTTCTTTCATAATGGGGCTAAAAAACAGGTTTCATTACTTAGGGCAGTGGTCGGCAAACTGCGGCTCACGAGCCATGTGTGGGCGCACACGCACAGTGGGATTGAAACTTCGTGGCCCATGCGCAGAAGTCGGTATTTTGTGGAAGAGCCACACTCAAGGGGCCAAAGAGCCGCATGTGGCTTGCGAGCCGCAGTTTGCTGACCACTGACTTAGGGGAAAAGCAGATTAAATTTAAAGATCATTATTTCCTTAACTTGTCTTGAATAAAAATTAATTGAAGGGATTCAGTTTAAAATTGAGTCCTCAAACCAATCTTACTCCTTACCTCTTTTTAAAATAGCATTAGATATTTAAGTAGCAATAAATACCAATATAACAAGCCTATATATATGTGTGTGTCTGTTTCTTAAATTTATAGTTTATATGATTTGTTTTTCTTTTCATAGCCTAACTCACCGGGACCTATAATTCCTGTTCAACAACTCACAAAACCAGATTCCCAATGGGAGGCAACAGGTATTGTGTCAGAAGCTGAGAATGGTGTTCACCTGAAAACAGAACTCCAACAAAAACAGCTATTAAATAACCCCCAAGCACTTTCAAAGAATCCTCCTCCTCAGCCACTCGTTCGTAACTCATCTGAGCAACTTTCACAAAAGCTGCCTCCTGCACCAGTGAAGTTACACTGTCCTCCATCACCTCACATAGAAAATCCTCCCAAGTCGTCGACGCCGCACACGCCTGTCCAGCATGGCTATCTTTCACCAAAGCCTCCTTCACAGCAGTTAGGGTCTCCCTATAGGCCTCACCACTCACAGTCACCTCAAGTTGGAACACCTCAGCGAGAACCTCAGAGAAACTTTTACCCAGCAGCACAGAACCTTCAGGCCAGTACTCAGCAGGCACCTCCTGGAGCGTTATTTACACAGACACCCTCAGGACAATCTTCGGCAACATACAGTCAGTTTAACCAACAAAGTCTGAACAGTGCGGCACCACCCCCTCCGCCCCCTCCGCCTCCTTCTTCTTCATCTTATTATCAAAACCAGCAGCCCTCTGCAAACTTTCAAAATTATAATCAGCTTAAAGGTAGTCTTTCCCAACAGACTGTGTTTACATCAGGACCAAATCAAGCACTTCCTGGCACCACAAGCCAGCAAACAGTTCCAGGACACCATGTTACTCCAGGGCATTTTTTGCCTTCTCAGAACCCTACTATTCATCATCCAACTTCTGCTACTGTCGTCCCACCCCCTCCTCCACCACCACCTGCTCCAGGACCACATCTTGTACAACAGCCAAGTTCCCATCAGCAACACTCTGTGGCACATGTAGTAGGACCTGTTCACGCTGTCACCCCCGGGTCACATATTCATGCCCAAACTGTTGGACACCATTTGCCACCACCCCCTCCACCTCCTGCCCCTGCCCCTCATCACCATCCACCGCCCCATCCTTCCACAGGACTCCAAGGTCTACAAGCACAACACCAGCATGTTGTAAATTCAGCACCACCACCTCCACCACCTCCACCACCTCCACCTTCCAGTGTTTTGGCTTCTGGGCATCACAACACATCAGCTCAAGCCTTACACCATCCACCTCATCAAGGACCTCCACTCTTTCCTTCAAGTGCTCATCCAGCTGTACCACCATATCCCTCACAAGCTACACATCACACCGCTCTGGGACCGGGAGCCCAACACCAGCCTTCTGGAACAGGGCCACACTGTCCATTACCAGTCGCAGGTCCTCATCTCCAGCCCCAAGGACCAAACAGTATTCCAACACCTGCTTCCGGGTTCTGTCCTCACCCTGGCTCTGTGGCTCTGCCACACGGGGTCCAAGGACCTCAGCAGGCATCTCCAGTGCCTGGACAGATTCCCGTTCACAGAGCACAGGTGCCGCCAACGTTTCAGAACAATTACCACGGTTCAGGGTGGCATTAAAATGGACTCCCAAAACATTTTTTAAAATGTTCTGTAAGATAAACTGTATAATATGTACCTGTTAAGGTACTTTTTAAAGCTTGTACATGAAACTTTGTATTAAAAAACAAACAAAAAAACACCAGTGCTCTTTCATTGTATCGTTCCCACCTTTGCTTTTTAAAAATTCCTTTAAAAATGTGCTATTAAGCCAGTATTAGTTACCTTTACTTTGTAAGTGGAACATTCCAGCTGTTTTTCTGGCAGAATTGATGCTACATGATCTTTAAATTTTATTGTTGCAGTTAAATTCATTTAGTGAATGTTTTCTATATTATTTTATACATAGGCATTACGTACAGAGCTAAGCAATGGCACTACGAGGATTTTATTTTTTTTCTTCCTGTCAGCAGTTCTGTGAGTGCATCTTAGATATAAAAAAATGCAATACAGATTTTTATAGTTTGATGTGGACATGGCTCATTTTGTTTTATGGTTATTTGCAAGCAAAATGTAATTTAATGTATAGATGATTTTTAATGTCTCCTGACAAACTGTAAATACTGCATTTCTTTTGCATATATAATTGCTTACAGCTTTTCTCATTTGATATATAGCATTGTACATATTACAAGTCTTCGCAAAACTGTGTGATCTTCGTGAAAGTAGTACAGTATATGGCCTTTAATTTCTTTTTTATTTTAAATATACTGTCACATTGAAGCACTGGTTGGGCATTTTAATTCATGTTAATAAATCACAATTATGTCCGTTTTACCAAATTGTCCTGTACAACTTCTGAGATTGGGGTCTGTTTAAACAAGTGCTTTTACAAAAGTTTGTTTTTATATAGTTTATAAGGAGCCTTCCGTTTTCTTTAGCAAATACTACCTCAGGGGGACTGCAGCAAGCGTCAAGCAGCAGTAAAGGTTGTTCCTGTAATGCTTCTGCTGGTCAGTGTTCAGGAGCAGGAGCCACAGGAAACTAGGTTATGTAAATGCTCTGTACACTGTATCTGATCTCACACAGACTGAACCCATACCATGAAAGCATTGCACAGATACCCTTATCCTATATAATAAAAGGCTAACATGCAAATCAACCAAACGCCGGAAAGATCGGTTGCTATGACACACACTGACCACTAGGGGGCAGACGCTCAATGCAAGAGCTGCCCCTTGGTGGTCAGTGCACTCCTAAGGGGCGCACTGCTCAGCCAGAAGCTGGGCTCACCGCTGGCTAGTGCAGTGGTGGTGGTGGGAGCCTCTTCCGCCTCTGTGGCAGTGCTAAGGACCCCTCAGGGGATGTCCAACTGCCAGCTTAGGCCCACTCCCCAAGGGGTCCCAGACTACAACACCTCGCCCCTCCCCTAGTGCACTAATGTCATGCACCAGGCCTCTAGTAGACTGTAATTTACAACTGTTTCACAATATTGAGTATTTGCCTAAACACACAGGAGCATCTAACTTGTACATTTTACAACAAGATTGCAATGTCCTGTTGATTTATCAAAATTGTTTGAAAAATGTTAATTTAACATTTACTGTCTTGTTTTGGAATTTTAGAAAATAGGAAATTAAAAAAACTTGTTTTGGGTGTACAAAATTTAAAGGAAAAAGGCATTATTCTTAGTTCTCCCAAGTAAAATGAAAATGGCCTCTCAAAGTGAACATTTTACTGCTGAAATATAAACTGCTAGTTATTTTAGAAAAATAAAAAATTATTCTTATGTTCTCTACCTTTCAGGCAACTGATAAGCACAACCAATAGTAATGACACTATTTGTCAACACTTTTTTCATCATCCAATTGACATAATTTGGCACAGCATACAAATTCTGTGCATTGAAGAAAAACATGAACAGACTAAAATGACTAAGAATTGGCAATACTGTAAGTCATGTTATACATTTTAATGTCCATTTCCAAATAGCTAATGATAGTACATTAACACAGCTGCGTTTAGAGATCAATCCTAATCAGCTTCAAGTTTTAGGAGAACTTGGGTCAACTTTACTACCCTTGCCTTTATCGAACAAAATTCTACTTTACCAAAAGAAACACTTGTCCAAGGAGAAATGGCTTCACATTATCCAACCCGACAGTCTCAAACACTAGAACAAAGTTAACTAAGCATAGTGAAACACCTTCATCTCTTTAAAGGATTTTTAATTCCTCATGGATGTCTACTAAATAATGTATATAGAATCTTTTCTGTCAACTGCAGAATCTTATATAATTAATTGACTTGATAATGAAGGATGCATACACTCTCAAAATACTCAAAATTTCATTAAAGTTAAAAAAATTGAAGAAAAAGGTGGAATTTAGGAATTAATTTCAACTGTAGATATAAACTAAAGCTCTCTACCCCAGCAGAAACCAGTAGTTATGTTAACTATATATATATGATCCAGGTACAGGAAGAAGCAAGTTAGTAAATCAGTTTTCACCTTTAAAAATGTATACTTTTTTGAAGCTCTTATATTGACCTTTTCTCTGCCTTTGGGAAGTTCTAATTTCCAGACAGCCAGCTTCTGAATCTGCTATAATCCACTGCTTGTCATTTTTCCATGAAGACTTTACATGGACTAGAGGAAAAGATAGAACATTCAACTAAAATCACTGGCTATAGTGTTTTGCATAACCGGCAGTTCTTTAGCTTATAGTATACATTATCATTAAGCCACCAAGAATCTGCTAAAAACCACACTGTACCTAAAACAAATGTATATTCCTTACAGAGCAGTTGTTTCATTTTTAAAAAATCTTCACTTGAAAATGTGTTTCCACTGATTTCAGAGAGAGGGAGGGAGGAAGAGAAACATTGATGTGAGATAGAAACATCCATCTGTTACTTCCTGTACGTGCCCTGACTGGTGATCACACCCACACCTAGGTATGTGCCCTGACCAGGAATCAAACCTGCAACCTTTTGGTGTACAGGACAACGCTCCAACCAACCAAGCCACCTGGCCAGGGCAAGAATAATTGTTTTTTACATTGTAAACTAGGTAGACTATTTTATCATGAGGGACAGATCCTTCCAAAATTCATAATTTAGTTAATTTTCAAACAGCCAAAATTGCATTAGAGAAATTTCATTCAAGTGTGCTATAGCCCTGATAAAAATTATTATGGTTCCTATGGAAATGTTGGATAGCATCGCTGGTCTACAGCCACCATCTGTCATAGAACCTGTATGATAACCTATAGCCTCATTAGAAAAACGTACAAGCACATTTCATAAATGAACAGTATGTTCCACCTCACAGTAATAGGTGATATAATGCTCACTCCAAAGAGAATTATATGTATTGTTCCCTCACTCAAAGTATAAGTAATGTTTTTCATTAAACATAAATGAAAAGGGATCACTGAGATCCTAGGTATTAAATCCATACTGCAGCATCTTCTCTGAATCCATATTCTATACCCTTACAAAACAATGAGTGACTTCCTTGTATAAAGCCTTAATTCATGTTATAGAACTACATTTCCTGCAACAGGAATGTTGATACTTACTTTAGTTTTGGGTACACTACACTAAAAGGATAGCAAATGTTTGTTCATTCTATGGATTCAAATATAGGCCAATGACCAAGGCGTCTGGGGGGGAAAAAAAAAAACCCAAAAACACTTTAATTTTTAAAACAACTGCAAGCACCTCAAACAATGGATTATTGTTACAACACTTGTTCTCTTTTCACAATCTAGTTATTGCAAAGGCATATGGATAAATGTTAATAGACAAAGTCAAGAAAAAGGAGGCACCTTAAATGTAAAATTTAAAAAAAACAACTAAAAACTGGCATTCAATCCACTGACTTCTAAAAGAGGCTAAATAGACCTCTTGTATATTATATCCTAAAACTGTATTGCCTACTATGGTTTGTGTCCTGGATTCTACAATTTTAAAGAAATGATAAACAAAACTGTGTACAACCTGCAAAGGGAAAATCAATTTCTCAACTTCAATGCACGAAAAGACAAACTAGTAAAATTTGTTGTAGTCACACATAAAAAATGCCTACAGAATGAACATGATCACTGTTACCTCTGAGTTGTTAATATTCTGCCCATTACACTGCAAATTGCATATACCATACCTTGGTTTCTAGACAAACACAAGCAAGATTTTCCAAAAATATGTATTTTTTTCATTTCACACACTGAACATGTTTCTCTTGTCCAGTTTAATCTACGTAGACTTCAACTTAGTGTTTGGAGGAGGCAACACCACATGGTACCAGGCCATCTCATTTTTAAAGGGAAACTGCTGTTGTTTTTTCTTCTTAAAAGTACTTTTAAAATATGCAAAAACAGGAAAAGGAATGCTAAACTATAAAACGTACTTTAGAATGGGAACTATGTTTTTTTCTCTCTTTAGGTGCCATATAGGGAATGACATAACCCAGAGCCACTCTGCTTAAAATCCTCAGATAAAGGACCGTTATGGAATGAAGTTTGTACAACTCCTTGGAGCTAAGTCCACTACATGCAACTTAGGCTATAAAGCACTCAAGACCTGGTAACTTTTCTGAAATTGGAGTTCCCATCCTATATTTAATGGAAATTAACATTTACAGGGTGCATTTACATACACTATAATACAGGAATGATGTCCCTTTGCCAGAAGATAAAATTGTACATTTCCTTGCTATTTCTTGGTTCCAACTTGATAATTTCTTAAGATTGTAAATTATATAGTATTCGGCTAAAATATTTCTTCATAAATAGTTACAAAACCTGCCAAAACACAAGGGGGAAAGTATTTTTCTTTAAAAAAAAAACCTGACATTTGAATGTCACACAACACAAGAATCAATGCTGAGGGACATGGTATTGTTCCCAGAAGAAAGTGGGTCAGTGAGCTACTAAGCTGAAGATAAAAGACTACCCTTCCCCAGGATCACAGTGCACAAAAGCAAAATGTCAAACAACAGTACCTCAAAGCAAAATAAAGGTCTGAGGATGAAGCCAGCTCACTTGTAATCCTGTTAAAAGAATGAGAGTCACCGTTTAGGTCCAATGTACTGGAAAACATTTGCTAGCTCAGAATGCTATATTTGTAGAATCTGCTAAGAATTCAGCCAAGGATGCCGAAGGCATTCGCCAGCTGAGGCTCGTTTTTCTGGAACCATTTCTAACATCGGGATCAGGAAATCTGTAAACTGTGCAGCGTCTTCATGGGGCCACCCATACTTTTCCACAAGTACATCAAAGAGGCTCCAGGGCTTCAGCTTGGTGATGTGCCGCAGCTCTCCTGCAGGGAGAACAGACACGTCAAGAAAGCCCCAAGTGTGCATTTCCTACTGTTGTTCTAGGCAGGTTCTTTTCAATGAGCAGATACCTACCTGCTTAACACTATGAAACAACAAAGAAGGCCAGCTTTTCTCCTCAAGAATAATCATTAAATGTACATGAGTGTGTCATCTACAAGTAAGCTTGGCCAATGTAAACAGGCAGTAATTTAACAGGGACTAGTTCGTTCACATCGATTCTAGGTTTCTTTACATGAGGAGGGCCTGGTGAGTGCATCTAAGAGGTTCCCATTTGCAAAACTGATGGAGGCACTCCCACTGCCATTTGGAATTTTTTGCAACTTGCAAATTTGCTTAGAAAAAGCTTTAAGATACATACTATTTAAACACTTTGGGCCACTATTTTACATGTTACCACGCAAAAGAAAAAGGCATCTCTTCCTTTAGAACAGTGCGATTTGAGAATGCCCTGTGATGGTAGCCTACGATGCACTTCATCTGCACTCCAGGGGACAGCTGCAGGCTGGCTATGGCTTCTGAGCACTTGAAATATGGTCAGTGTGGCGAAGGAATTCCAGCTTTAATGTGTTTAAATGTAAGTAGCTTGTGGCTCCTCTACAGGGCAGCACAGCTCTAGATGCCAACCTGTATCAGATACCATTCCTTTCTACACACTTGTTGTAAAATCTAAGATATCAGGGCATACATTTATAAACTTTGAAGTTATTCTTTTCAAACTGTGCTGGCTGCAGTATAAACCCAAGCAGCCCCGTGGACATAACAGAATGACTAAAAAGCTAGTAAACGGGCAGTAATTGTAAACGCCTTTTTCATAATAGGAGAAAAAGTTACCTTTAAGCCAAACTGCCCTCGGAAAGCTTACATTATGATTAACTTGTTTTCTCCACCTGTTAGAAATCTTCACAGGATACCCCACCCCTGCCCACAGAGAGGCCTCCGTGGGCGCCCGTCTGAGCACACAGACAAGCTGCACTCCACCCCACACCCTCTCAGGCCCACGGCAAGCCAGAGTCCTGCGGGCACCCTATAGGCACACCTCATGCCAGGGACGATTTCTCCCCTTTCACAGTTTAACCAACATGGTGAATTTTCTCATGATATGCATTAACAGACATCCAGTTTTGTGCTTACAGAGGTCTTAGAAGGCTTCGTCTATTTCACCCACTTATTCAACTCAATTTAGAAACACTCTTCCTCTTTCATTAATCGTAAAGAAAATAAAAGAACATCTCAAAAAACTATAAACACAGAAGTGACTGTAATCCCACCCACAGGGACCTTTTCTTCTAGTCTATACTCTTTCAATGTACACTGTTATGAGCTGCTATGTCTACAGAGTTGTAACCACGATGTGCACAGAATTCTGAATAAAAACATCTAGCACAGCTGGTGTGGCTCAGTGGTTGAGCGTTGACCTATGAACCAGGAGGTCACAGTTTGATTCCCGCTCGGGGCACATGCCGGGGTTGCAGGCTCAATCCCCAGTGGGGGGCGTGTAGGAGGTAGCCCATCAATGATTCGCTCTCATCCCTGATGTTTCTATCTCTCTCCCTCTCCCTTCCTCTCTCAAGTCAATAAAAATATATCTATCCACACGTTTCTTACAGCTTCTGGCTCCCTTATGAGGACTGGGGACGGAGTGGAGCCTCCAGTCTGCCGGGCAGGTCTATTGATTCAGGGGAAGCCACCCTCAAAGTCTGAGCAATCATGAATGTTCATCTCCTTTAAACCAAAATTCCAGTTTTAGGGGCCAGCCTAAGAAAATAAACCCTGGCACCCTTCCCTCCCCCCACCCCACACACACATACCTCCTAAATATGCATATTGCAAAAGTATATATACTTGCAGTATTTCAAATGCTCAGTAATAGGAGAATGGTGTTTAAAAACAACAACCGTGGTTTGTTGAATGAATATTATTTAATACTACTTAATAACATGGAATTATATGGTAAAATGTTTGGTAGTAAAAGAATGAATGTGAAAACTATGTTCTATACATTGATCACAAGAGTTATCTTCAAAGTGCTCATAAAGATATAACAGGTGGCCCTAACCGGTTTGGCTCAGTGGATGGAGTGTTGGCCTGCGGACTAAAAGTTCCCAGGTTCAATTCCAGTTAAGGGCATGTACCTTGGTTGCAGGCACATTTCCAGTGGGGGGTGTGCAGGAGGCAGCTGATCGATGCTTCTTTCTCATTGATTCTAACTCCCTCTCCCTCTCCCTTCCTCTCTGTAAAAAATCAATAAAATATGTTTTTTTTAAAAAAAAAAGGGACTATGGGAACAGAAAATTAAAAAAAAGATATAACAGGTGCCCCCCACACATCAGTGTTGTAATAAGATTGTTTTTTTCCTGTATTTTCTATAATGCAGCTCTACTGATTTTATAGTGACTACTGATCTCATCCAAGCAAGGGGAGAAAGCTCACACACAACAGGCTATTACAAGCTGTTTGGGAGCGGGGGGGGGGGGGGGGGGGGGGGGGACGGACTCTATTTACACTCATCTATTCTGACTTGGAAGAAATACTTTCCAGGCTTGGAAATGAATGAAACTACCCAGAGGCACTGTCTGCCCAGAACAACCGAGACATGTAGTCCCGAGGATGCCAGTTTTTACACAAACAAAAATCCATCAAAAGGCATGAATGTACACTCTTTAGTGAAAATATGGATTACCCCAAAGGTGACTTAAAGTCTGCATAACAATTCAGTGCTGAAAGGCTGTGAAAACTATTCAGACCTAACTAGTATCACAAACTGATAAAAATATCCCCAGTCTAAAATATCTAACATACTTTGACCAGGTAAATCGCACATAAAAAACTGTATGTGCAAATATATGGCCTATAACAGGGAAATATGCAGAATAATCCTAAACAATGAAGAATATGCAGAATAATCCTAGGCAATGAAGACAGAAGAACAATGCAATATAACAGAGTACTGAACTGCCTCTAAAAAGAACATGTGGATTATGTGGCTAGGTGAAAGAATACATGATGCCAAAAAACTACAACAAAAACGTGAAATAAACTCGCCCAGGCCCTATGACTGTATGTACACATTCTTGCATTTAACTCAACAATAAGAAATGCTGTCTGATAACCAGCTGACGAAGGTTAAAAACAAACCCTCAGCTCCCAAACTTGCAGATCTGCCTCGGGCAGAAACGATAAATCCAGGCTCATCGGAGGAGTCAGGGCCTCCAGTCCCCTTACCAGCTCCAGCCCCGCATATAAAACACAAGAAACAGCACCTGCACTGCCACCACTCACTATAAAAATAAAGTAAGAACATAAGTGGCTCCCACATAAGTTAAAGAATTTTTTTTTATGGGGGGGAAAAAAGAAGAACAAATGTAATAATCTGAACAATAAAGATTTATTAAAAAAAAAAAAAAGAATTTTTTTGCCCTGACAATTTTTTCTCTGAAGAAAATATACCAAGATAGGTTTTGCTGAAACAAATTTTGCAAGTACGGACATAATGACACCTCATGGTGATGGTCTTCACTTTTGAAGCCTTTCTCCCTTCCTCGTCACCGCTCTCACACACTGTGTGTGCAAACAGAACACCAGCCAGGCTACTTTCTGGATGGGAGCCCTGACAGGCCGCCCTCACCAGCCCAGGGCAGCCCCGACAGAGCCGCAGAAAGCTGCCAGGAAAGGCCTGCGGGAGCGCTCCCCCGGAGTGCAGGCTTTGGGACTGGGACTGTATCTGCCAGTCCCAGTGACTTTTTAGGGAAAAAAAGTGAAGTACTTCCATTATGTCTCTTAAATATTAAGTGATTTGTGAAGGCAAATATGTTATTCTGTCCATAAAATTATAATATTCCAGAATTATGAGTTTTTACACCACATACGGGGACTATGAAGGCAAATCCTGGGACAAGCATGAGTTTTTACACCAAGAATGCTAAAGACTCCACAGGTCACCTTGAAACAAGCGCCTCAAAAAGAACCGCGTATGCAAGCCCTAAGCGCAGCCGGGACAATGGAGAACTTACACTGGCCTGTGCGCAGGCAGGGAAGGGCACAGACCAGGAGCACCCAGGTGCCGGGGTGCTGATGCAAAGGCCAACCAGAAAGCCAGCTTCCAGCACGAAGGGCCCCAGAACAGAGAGCTCTGAGCTGAAACCCACCACCATCTGACATCAGTTCACAAGGCAGCACTCATCAGCCTGCCCTCTGAAGGCAACCCACACAGGTGAGGAGGGTGCAGGCCCTCAGCTGCTGCTGCCTGGTCTTCTCCAGTGCGGTGCCTGGAGGACACTCAGGCCTGCGGCAGAGCCTGCCGGGCGGGGCGCCTCAGGGCAGCACCACCCCGAGCACAGGTGGCCTCAGGCTGCTCAGGGTCCTGGGTGTGAGCCTGCTGGTGAGGCAGGGGAACTTTCCATCTCACTCCTGTGACCCACACTTGAAGACCAGAATCTCAGAACCAAAATTAATACAGGTTGACTGGTAAATCGTTTTCCCTGGCAATTCTTTTTCCTGTGATAAGCCGTAAAAAGGTAGTAAAAAAACAACTGCATCTGGTTTCACATGTCACAGGCTGCCCACTGGGTGGTCCCAGAAAAGATCGGTTGTGGTCAATGTGCTCCAGGAAGTGGAACACATGAACACCTTCCCATGGTTAGTTCTCGGTTTTCCCGTATATTTAACAGGGAAATAAAACCTACAGGACAAAACAAGGCTGGTGAGCTGAGCATCAAGTGTATAATAAAAGATAACTACTCTAGCCCAGCTGGTCTGGCTCAGTGGATAGAGCGTCTGTCGGCTGTGGACTGAAGGGTCCTGGGTTCAATTCCAGTCAAGGACATGTACCTTGGTTGCAGGCTCAATCCCCAATCCCTGGCCCTGATCAGGGCACTTGCAGGAGGCAACCAATCGATGTGCCTCTCTCACATCAATGTTTTTCCCCTTCCCTTCCACTCTCTCTAAAAAACAATGAGAAAATATCCTTGGATGAGAATTAACAACAATAAAAGGGGGGGGGGGTAACTACTCTAAGAATTCCTTTATCTCATAGGAAAATAAAATGTCAAATTGGTGCAACAAATCAGATTAGGGCAGGGGGCAGAGAGTATCTGAGATTTTCAGGAATTTCTATAACTCCATGTCCTGCTCACACCAATTTTAAAGGTTCTAACAACAATAAAAAAATTAAGCTGAAAAATCATGAATTAAGAGAATTATATTCACACAAAAGACTATAGCACTGGGGAGGGACTCTTTAAAAATAATTCCCTGGAGTTTTTGAAAACTGATCATTAATAAGGGGACTGACTATACAGGGCAAAGAAACAGGTCATGCCAAGGAAGGATCAATCAGAACAATAATATTAAAATAAAATCACTTATAATACAGTGTGAGATCCGGCAATGGGGGAACAGGGGCGGGTTTGCAGGAATGGAGCTCAATGGGTGTCACAGGCCTGCCCACTGCATGAACCGCCGACAGGTCCCAGAGGACAGCAGTGGGCGTTCACAAGGCAAGGCTCTGGTCTGCCGCTGCTCCGGTGCAGGTCACTCCAGCTCCATGAACAGCACAGAAAATGTAAAGGTAAGTTTAGCTGGTTTCTAACGATCACTTCACTCCTCTTATAAATACTTTAATACACAGATTGGTACTCAGAGCAGGAGAGAGGAGGTGTGGAGGAGATAAAAGATTTTAGGAAGGTTGTCTCTTACAAAATTCTTATTCCACAGGTATCAGATGGTTCACTCATGTTTATTTCTTGGGAGCTTCCTTCAGTAGAATTCCCCAGTTGTGAAAGTCCAGGTTTTTCTCCAATGCCCAAGTGCAAAAGCCTAATTTCTCCTTTAGGGAGAGGATTATGCTGAAATTAGTGTTGCATAGTACTGTTACCTTTTCTGGTGAAAATTCCTTGGAATATTTCCCCAACATAGCGAATTTTCGAGGGATTTTCCCGAGCAGTTCAATGATCAATGCTATGTGATCTGCATTGGGAAACATTACCAGCAAAACAGAAACACGCGACAGTTTAATCAGCACGCTGCATGCAGACACGGCCACCGCCTGTGCAGACAGAAACCGAGCGGCCAGAGCAACAAAAGCACTGGCTCCGCCGTGTGCTGGACGCAGGCGCCGGGCCCAGGACACCTCGGAGGAGCTGGTGCACAGGGGACGCAGCACTGGGCCACGTGACTTCCCTCCCAGCTTTGACACCAGCACCGGGTTCTGCCGGCTGCTTTATAAATTTAGGAGAAACGCCTCTGTCACCATGAATGCTGAAACCAGTAGCTGCTATTCCGTTTCTGTCTGCATCGTGGCGCTTTCCAAAAAGAAGAGGTACTACCTCTGCGATTGAAGAATTCCCGAGAGTATTTTCCAGACAGAGCAAAGTGCCTTGGGATACTGCCTAGCAGCTCTATGATGTGGGCTATGTGGTCTACAAAGGAGAGAAAAAAGGGATGGGAATGGGCGGGACAGAGGGAAGGAGGGGGTAAAAGAGGGAAAAAACAAATTAGTAAAAACTCAGAAACAGATTCAAATCAACAATGTTTGCAGCACAGCCATGCAGAGGCTCTGGGACTGGCAGGCCTCAGCACCATCTGGAGCATTCACGGTCATGAACACCAGCACATCCCAGACCACCCAGCATCACAAGCAACTCAGCACAGAGAGGGCCAGGTTCACAGATGGGGTTCAAGCTCGAATTCCCTGGGTTTCAGCTCAGCTCCCCAACAGGAGAGGAAAACAAGTAGCGGATCAGCGGACAAAAGGAACAGAGGCCCCGGCTCTGTGCAGCCTGTCCTCTCCCGGCGGCTGGGGCGCGGGGGGGCGGGGCCTGTGGGCAGCAGGAGGGAAGGCGCTCCAGGAGGCTCTGCCCATTCCCTGTCACTGAAGGGGCTTCAAGCTCAAAAAGAAAATCATCTGAACTTGGTGTTCAAACACCAACACATGGTTCTATTTCAGAACAAGATATAATACTCTCCAGAATTTCAGGACCCGCGGGCAGGAGCCCCACACTACGGTACCAGCAGGCAGCAATACTCACCTTCGTCTCTGGAATAGTCCTCTCCAGAATGCGGTTCAAACAAATAATCTCCGGTCGCCAGCTCAAAGGCCTAAAACACAACAGATGACAGGCTAAGCACTCCAGAGACTGGCCCCAAGTTCTCCTCCTTGTACAGAGACCTACATTTTTTTAAGGATCTCAATCAAACCAAAAAGCCTCCTTAAAAGGCCTCAACTCCAAATTTTTTCTCCCTTTCAAAAAGTTCAAAAAAGCCCCAGAAGTAATCTTGCACCTCCTTTGCTGGAAGACGAAAGGGCTGTGCACTGTCCTTATTTTACTGGCAGTAAACAGACATGCCCTGGCACCACAAGCTGTGCGGAGGGCTGGCCAGAACACTGCTCAGCCTCGAGTGGTAGGAGGACTCGATCCCGGCGAGGTCTCTCTGCTTCCAGAGCCTGCACTCAACCAGCAGGCTAACCTGGCCCCTGGCTGCTGCCACTCTCCTGAAGCAAAGACCTTCATGTCTTAGTAACTAAGGGGGCTATTTTCAACATCTCATCATGTCATTCATTTCTGACTCAACCAAAGGAACACCTAGAACAGTGATAGCGAACCTATGCCACGTGTGTCAGAGGTGAGACGCGAACTCATTTTTTTTTTTTTTTGATAAATAGACAGGTTTAATGATGCATTGTTCTTCACACAGATGCCTACAGATTCTATAACTAAAATCCAGGAATACACAAGTAGGCAACACAGACCAATTAGCCAGATCTAAAATAAACTGGCTTCTTATAACTACCCTGTAAACATCACAGCTCTTCTTCCGTCCAAAACGAACATAATCTCACATGAAAACAGTTAATGTCGGGGAACCAGAAACCTAGTTTTGTGGCCAAAAGTAAAAACCGAAGGAAAACAGCAATGTGGTGGTGAGTTGGTGAAAGCGGGGAACCCGGACCGTCACTGAGCTGCCTTGCTCTTCTTACTCTTGCTCTTCTTGTCCCTCTTCTTCAGCCCGTCCATGTTTGCTCTCAGTAGGTTTGAATAAGCCATCTGAAACTTATTCACTTCTTTGGAGCTCACCACTGTGCTAATCTTCTTTTTCCCATCAGTGGCTCTTAACAGACACTTGTCTGAGGGCTTGAAGCCCTCCACTGAGCCCTTCCTCGGAATGGGTTTAGTTCGGCCATCGTCTGCTCACTCTCCAGCAGAACCATCCCGGCTCCGCCGCCCCACTCAGGCCCGCGAACTCATTTTTTTGGTTGATTTTTCTTTGTTTAATGGCATTTAAATATATAAAATAAATGTCAACAATATAAATCTTTGTTTTACTATGGTTGCAAATATCAAAAAATTTCTACATGTGACACGGCAACAGAGTTAAGTTAGGGTTTTTCAAAATGCTGACACGCCGAGCTCAAAAGGTTTGCCATCACTGACCTAGAACCTAAGAAGCCCCTCTTGCCCTGTGTCTGGGGCTGGGAGGAACCTGATCCCTGTGCAGCCCTCCGAGGAGGGCAAGGAGAGCTGGCTGCCTCGGTGGCCACTGTCTGCCCCTAGCACACCTGTGTAGAGGAGGCCACCTGTTCCCACTTCCACCAGGTTCGTGCACACACACACCATCTCAGAACTATGAGTTTAATAATCTTATCTAATAAAGAGGGAATATACTAATTGACCCTCACACCGTCGCAAAGATGGCGGCACCCACAGCCAATAAGAAGGGAATATGCTAATTGACTGCCCTGCCCTCAAAGATGGCAGCGCCCACAGCTAGTAAGAAGAGACTATGCTAATTGGCTGCCCCGCCCACCGAGATGGCAGCACCCACAGCCAATAAGGAGGGAATATGCTAATTGACTGCCCTGCCCTCAAAGATGGCAGCACCCACAGCCACAAGATGATCAGCAGGAGAGGGCAGTTGGGGGCGATCGGGCTGACAGGGGAGTGGTTAGGGGGCAATCAGGCAGGCAGGCAAGAGGTTGGGAGCCAGCAGTCCCGGATTGTGAGAGGGATGTCCAACTGCCAGTTTAGGCCCGATCCCTAGTGGATCGGGCCTAAACCAGCAGTCAGACATCCCCCGATGGGTCCCAGATTGGAGAGGGTGCAGGCTAGGCTGAGGGACCACCCCCCCAGGCCCCCCCCCCCCCCGCACGCACAGTGCACAAATTTCGTGCACAAGGCCTCTAGTGTGATAATAATATATAAAGGCAGCAACTACTATTGCTCTGCTGATCAAATACACATGTTTTAAAAACAAAACAGGATAAGCTAAATCCCATTTTTGGTTTTTACCATACTTACTTCTATTCTGTATTAGCTTGTGCTGCTCTGAAAGGTGCTGTGGATCTGACTGTGGCACAACTCCCACTTGTCTCAAGGCACTGCCCTCCCCACTCCCCCTTCAATGAGCTGCCAACTGCACTGACCCATCTTCTTGGGTCAATGACCATACCATGGGGAAGGCAACCTGGGGAAGACTTGTTGGCCTGCGGCTGGGGCATCTCTCCCGACGCTCAAAACCACAGTTTGGCCTACTCAGCCTGGAACCACTAGTTCATGAACTTGGGGTCCCTGCCCAAACTAGCTCTGGGTCTGAGCAGGACCTGGAGTACAGCGTTGCCCCAGCGCTGCAGTGCCCGAGGACGGGGCCTCTCCTCTCCAGCCAGTAAACAACCGATCCCAGGTCAGGACACAAAACCTCACATTTGGCCTCAAGTGCCAAGAGGAACAATTGGGTTTCACACTGAACGGCCTTACTTGGGGAAGACCAGGACACAATCAACTCAGTACCTACAAGGCCAGAGGGAGCGGTGAAGCCCTCACAGGAAGACCCACGAGGCTGCAGATGGGAGCTCCAAGGAGAGTGCCAGCTGCCCCTGGCCCTCCCTTAGGTCCTCACTTTTCTAACTAATTTCC
Source organism: Myotis nattereri (assembly GCF_964212035.1). NCBI lineage: Eukaryota > Metazoa > Chordata > Mammalia > Chiroptera > Vespertilionidae > Myotis > Myotis nattereri. The sequence goes on from NC_138086.1 coordinate 69,900,674, forward strand.
AAAAATATTTCAACCCAGCTGTGTGCACTGCGTGCAGCCTAACACTGGGGTATATCCGCTGAGTGTTCCTGGAAAGATGGCTATTTGATAGTACCCACATGTTTCCAAGGAAATCCTTAAGTCAAACAAGCCTATTGATGAAATGGTTCACAAGAGGAAAGGAAGAGGGGCTCCTCATGTTATCTGGTCCTGGTTCTCTGGAGAGTGACGAGATTTTCTTAACAAACAAGACATGCATAACAGGGCAAACACACACGACCAAGAAAACATCAACATCTGGACTTTGCGACTTCCTTACCTGCCGGTAGCTATGAAACCATGAGGCTTCTGCCTTTGACTCATTAAGTGACTCCCAACACAACCTTCATAATTCTTATTTATTTTCAGTCACTGGGAACTTTGGATTCTTCCTCTGTACGTGGCCTGATGCCTCAGAGGGCCTCCCTTGGACCAACCTCTGTTCTCAGATTCTGGGGAGATCTCTTTCCTGAAACGCCTCTCATGCCAAAGTGCCCCATTCTGAATAGGTAAGGACACCTGTTAGTTCTGCCATGTGACCAGTGCTAAAGAAGTTTAGTGAAATCTGTCCGATGGCTTTTCTTGTTTCTAGAGCACAGACTCAAACTCACCATGGCGTCCACACAAAGCTACCTATTCGGGGGCTCTGACCGGTACAGAGGAGCCACGCCTCGACCCGCACAGTGTGACAGGTCCATGCACTTACACCTGATCACCTCCAGCTGCTGCGCTCACTGTGCTGTCCTTTCCTGAGGGCTCATGAGCAGGATGGTGCGGCCACCCCGCAGGAGCGCCACCCCCACTGCAGTCTCCGCAGAGCTTGGTGCCACCTAACACCCAGAGGACTCTGGGCTTCTCCTCCAAGAATGCTGGAGCTTAACGCAGCTTGGAATTATGAATGTAATACACTGTTACATTTTTAAACTTTGATAAAAGGATGGGCATGTGGAAACACTGCCTCATCTTTACCAGGTTCTCTACTTAGAACAAAAGGGAGCTCTCAGTCACGACCTTCGGGGACAAGGGGGGTGGGGAGGGGGGGAGAGAATGAAGACTGCACCTCCTAGAAAAATCACCGTTGGCAAAAATTTTCATAGCCTCATAAGTGGCCCTAGAAGTGCTGAGGGAGAGTGTGTTTAATTTATTGGAAAGGAGGGGCGAGAAGGTCGGGGGAGAGCTGCTGGAAGGAGACGAGTGAATGCTCTTCCCCAGGGGTGGCTGAAGTTGAGGCCACCATTTACAGCAGCAGCAGCAGGAGTCAGCGGGCAGGAGACTGTGTGGACGGACCAATTCTTCTCTAATGGAGGGAAGACAGACACCCTGGTATGGCCTGTACTGCCTGCTCTGCCATTATTCTGCCATATCTGTGATCTTGTCCTATTTTTCTGGTTATATCACCAACATTTAACATCCAAAATTAGAAGCACAGGATATCAGAGTTAAAAAAGTTCTCAGAGTCTCTTCAGGGCGGCTCTGACGTGGCCCCTTCTGTGCTGCTGGGACAAGCAAGGCCTGACCTCAGCCCGTCCTGAAGCATCCTCCCCCGCAGCTCCCACTGTTCAAAGCCTCCCCTCTCCTGCCCCAGCCCCCCCCCCCCCGGCCCCCGCCCGCCCCCGCCTGCCCTCGGGAGCCACACAGAGCATCTCGAGCTTCAAAGGAACCACCACATTTCCACCAAGTCTTTTAACCATTCTTTTCCATACCCAGTCACAGCAATGCCTTAGTTTTTGATACTTACTGAGAAACTAAATTTTCAGAATTATCTGGAAATATCCATCAGAGCCACGCGGGAATAGAAAGGCACAGTTTCAGTTCTGTTTGCCGTATCTGTTGCCTCAGATCATGCTAACCTGAAACATCTACTTTTTTCATATCGTTTTAGTGCTATTAACAATGCTTTTGCTGCAGCGGTAACAAATAATCCAATAAACTCAACTGTTACATTCACCTTTGAATAACAGTAAATCTAATTATTCAGCATTTTTTCAATGAGACAAGTGCCTAGCTTTGCACACATGCCCTTGCATTTCAAGGTCAGAGGAGAATTGGGGGGTGAGGGGGGGATATGAAATAAGGAAAGCATGAACCACCACTCTAACCAACACACACCCACTCCATTTCCAACACAGGACTCCCCAGTACAGCCACGAGGAGGAAGGTGCTGACCTGGCCAGGAGAGAGGGCCAAGAAAGAGAAACCGAAACCGGCTTATGGATGACGGACCGTTCACGTTCATCAGTTCACATGTAGGGAGTGAGAAAGAGATGCCCTGGTGGGGCCTGGGGCGAGCTTAGACACCACTAAACTCCTGATGCACAAGACCGGCCGCGGGAAAGGACTGGACACCGGGTGGAAGAGGACTCCTGAGGCCCGAGGAAAAGCTCACCGTGGTCCCCCCACGGAAGACCCGGTCTCAGGAGCGTATGCAGCTACTGCTGTCTACGAAGCGAATGGACAGCCCTGAACAAGAAGCCAGGACATTCTCTAGATTTGACTTTATAGAAAAAGAGAGACAAAACACTGGTAGATGGCTGACCTTCCTCTCCAGTAAAGAGATAGGGTCGGCCAGGGGCCTCCACACTCAGAAAAGCATCCCCTGGGCCACAGTGTGAGTGAAGCATGAGGCTGCAGACAACCTGCAGGCTCTCAGCAACCAGAGGAATTAGCTGAAGTCGCTGCCACCACAGTGGAGGTCTGGTTCTCAGGGCTGGCTGCCCAGGGTCTTGAGAGGACACCTCTCTCACAAGACCAGACCCAACCCAGCCCACGCCCAGGACATGCCCGAGAAGGGTTCTTCCAATTCTTAGGACACTTAAGGCTGCAACCTGCCCCTCCCCTGCCCACAGTGGACAACCTCCATGGTCAGGACGGTGCGGACGGCAGCACCAGCGAGACCCTGCCCGTCACGGGCACCCAGGTGATGAGCCTCTGCCGGGAGGAAGGTGGCCACGCCCTACGCCGCTCTTACCATACAGGCCGTGCTCCAGATGTCAGCAGGGGTGCTGTAACCTGCTCCTATTAAAACCTCTATGGATCTGTACTGACGTGTCTGGATGTCTTCTGTGAAGTGTTTGTGCTGAAAGGGAACAGACTGCATTACCAGGGAGGACACATTAAAAAAAGAAAACAGCCTGTCTTCTACATGGCCACAACCAAATGTTTTAGAAAGAAAATTCTACTTACCACCCAACAAGCATTTCCCAGGTCAGCAATTTTAACTCTAATTTTATCGGCGTTCCGTGGATCCAGGGGATTCACCAGTAAGTCCGCTGCCCGGGTTTTGGCTGGCATGAGCAAACAGCACGACAGTTAGTGCATGGGGGAAGTGGCTGGCAGGTGTGCACACACGTCTGCCGGGCACAGAGCCTCCTTTTCCAGAAAAGGGATAGGATGGTCATTTAGGCCTGGAACCCTGTAAGCTGAACTCAACAGAATTTAACATTTGTGGTCTCTATCTCTGGAAAACATTTTGCAAAAAGGAACAAACTAGGCTGCCCAAGACCCCTCGGGCACCGCCCCGCCCTTTCTCCTTTGCCTCCAATTCCTTCGCCCCTCGGGTCAGCCCTGTGCGAGGGACCAGCCCCGCGCGGCTCCCTCCTGCGTGTCTCTGGCTGCTCACTGTGTAAGGGCACATTCCCTGGTGGGCCCCACCTAGCCCATCTGTGCATTACTACAGAGCATGGCAGCAGAGCGCCACTCTGAGCGTCACTGTCCCTGCACCCCCGCCCCCCCTCTGCTTGGGATGTTAGATGATGGTTAAACAGATTAAAGGCCAGGACTCATCAGCCTGGTTAGCCTTGGACAAGGAATATTGCAGAAGATAGATTTCCTGAGAAGACCTGGTTTGTAAGGCAAACCTCTCAACCTCTGAGGTCCTTCACGATGGTCTTGCCAAATAATCGGCCCCTCTCAGCCCCAGGGTGACCCTGAGAGAACCTCCTGGTCGGCACAGGGCCAGCCTCCTCAGGGCTCGGGACAGAAGAGCGTCTCAGACAAGTCCAGACCATGCCTGCATCACGCACAGTGACCACGGGCCAGTGACCACGGAAGTAACCTGGTGAGGCCCAGACAGCAAATCCTGGAGCTCAGTCAGCATCTGCAGCAAACCTCAACTGACCTACAAGCTCGGAATTCTGGAAAGGATGAGGTACAGCCATGGCTTTTACTGTAGAATTCTGAAATGGTTTTTACAGACTAAACACAACATTAAATACCCTTTGCTCAGGCAAAGCTGGGCACTGCGAAATGAACCAAACCTCCTGTGGGTGCATCTGTGCCAGGAAGCCATGGCACTGACGGAGGCTCTGACGCCTCAGCACCCAGGGCAGCAAGGCCGGCCGTGCTCACTGTTCACAGGGCCGTGGGTAGGTGAGGTGCCTGGAACCCAGAACACCGACACAGCGCCTCAGGAGGGGCCAGCGGAGGTGGAGAGCGCTCTGGTTTGACCCTCAAGACCCATTCCTCAGGCTGTGGGTCACTGGGGCGGGCAGACTCACATGTTCCCTTCCTGCTGACTGCCAATGCCCACGTTCCTCTTTATAAAAAGACTGATCACCATGGGCCCCATCAAAGGCCAGATCTGAGCTAAGAAGAAACACAGGAAACTCAGAAAAATAAGAAGGAAAGCAGCCCATAAAAAGGCACAATGTACACCCCGAACAGAGAATGGGTTGAGAAGAGAGTTCCAGGAGAAACAAAAATGCTGCCCTGATGGATGCATGGGCAGCACGCAAAGGCTGGACAAGTCCGTGTGGCATTGACAGGAGAGGCAGCAGGCAGGAAACCGGAATCTGAGGTCTGCAAAACTGGAGTAAAATCTAAGTTCCAACACCTACAAGTTCTAAGACTCTGGCCAATGACTGAAGCTGTTTGAGACTCAGTGAAACGAAGGGAGGGGAAGGGACCACCCCTCCCCGCACCCGCACACACATGCACACACAGACTGTAAACCGGAGGCGGGCAGTGTCTGGCCTGTAGAGCCTGGGGCTCCCCTTGCCAGTGGCGGGGGAAGGGCCTGCTCCAGGGACCACATCCCTGGCTCAGGTGTGAGGCAATGACCACCTCACAAACGGCACTATGGAATTTACCTTAAACATGTAATTGTATAAAAGCACAGAGAAGGTAAAAGAGAACTTTCTTCTGAGTACCTGACTGTAATATTCAAAAAGTCATTTAAACATCTGCACAACGGAATACTACGCTGCTATGAAAAAGAAAGAACTCTTACCATTTGCAACAGCATGGATGGACCTGGAGAGAATTATGCTAAACAAAAAGTCATTCAAACACAGGTACAATCATGCTTGCTGCACAGTCACACCCATTTTACTGCTACCAAGGAGAGAGTGGCAAGTGGAAAGAGTTCACTCCAGGAAGGGCTGCAGTCCTGAAGCCATTCCTGATAAACTGGTCTCAGGGTGACACTGTGTTCCCTCCACTTGAAACCATCCTAGAAACTAGTAAGACGACAGCCAGGGGGCCTACAGGTGACAAAACAGCCGCCATCACTGCACTGCAAGGCTCTATTCTAGGCCCAGATTAATACTTCATCCATTCATTCATCTTAAATCCTCACCCAAGGACATCTCCTCCATCGATTTCTAGAGAGATTGGAAGGGAGGGAGGGAGGGAGGAAAAGGGAGAGAGAGAGAAACATCGATGTGAGAGAGACACATCGACTGGTTGCCTTCTGCACATGCCCTGACCTGGGGCTGGGGAACCTGCAACCAAGGTACATGCCCTTGACTGGGAATCCGGGAATTGAACCCGAGACCCTTCAGTCCATGGGTCGATACTCTAACCACTGGGAAAAACCACATTGATACTTTAGTTTAAAGTATCTGTAACAGGAGGCATGAATGCCCTCTCGATATGCAGATTCAGTACCAAATGCAAGGAGCAAAACTAGGAGATTTAGTGCCCAAACCCGACCCATTATCTGTTCTAGGTGCTGTCTTGGCACAAGAAACAGCATAAACAAGACAAATGAGGTTCACCCACCACACCCCAAATTAGGTAACTCATGTACCAGCTGGGAGTATGGGCAATAAAGCAAATAAAATGGGTCACACACCATGTCAGGTGGCTCTTTATGCTGTGAAGAAAAGCAAAGCAAAGAAAGGAGCTGGATAATGGAGGGTGTTCAGGGGAGGCCTGAGGAGAGGCCTGAGGAAAGGGAGTCTGGGAAGGGAGCTCTAGGCCAGGGAGGTGGAGTGCAAAGAGGCACCAACACACCTGCTGGTACTTCTGAGAAACTTCAGAACAAAGCTAGTGTGGGAGGTACAGAATGAGCCCAGGAAGTAGACCCAGGGGATGTTAGGGAAATGACAGGCAGGGAGCAGACTGCATAGAGCTGTAAGCGTTAGCACTGTGCCTCTGGGGCCATGCTCAGTGGACGGGATAAGCTTTCAACAAGCTCTCTCTTTGGACTGCTCTCCAGAGAATGGCTAGGGAGTGAGAGCAAAGTGAGATGGCAGAGGACCTGTGTTAGTTACACCAGCCTAGGCAGGACTGACACGGTCACCATTAGGTGAGAGGGGAAGGATCCAAAACAGACCAACATACTTGCAAGGGAAAGACGACACCACGCTGCCTCAAGTCTCCGCCCCTCGGCCGTGATGAGCCAGGGTCTAGTCTATGGATCCAGCAGCGAACAACCCAAGAGGAATCCTGCCTCCTCCCTCCACCTTCGAGGCTCCCACATTCTCCAGCCTGGTGTGTGTGCCTTCCTTCAGACTTCTCACTCTGGCCTGGCCTCTTCAACCACGTTCTGCCGTAATGAAAAGGATCTAAACAAATTCTATGTCGTCCATTTGGCAATTCACCATTGAATTGTTCACACGAGCTGCTGTACGTGTAATCACTTTCTGCGTTTGGCTCATCAAGGTTATACTCCTTGGGGTTTGGGCAATCTTCTTCATCATCGTCTTCGTCATAAAAGCTTGTTTCTCTTGCCTCGTATTCATTAAGTACCAAGTGGCACCCACCAGCCTCTAGATCACACCCCTTTCTTGCAGAAAACACCTCCCATAGGGGGAGCGGTGGGGTGCTGGCCATGGTTATGAAACAGCCAAGCTGAAAACCAAAATGAGGACCTCCCATCACATGCCTTGATGAGGAGATCCTGTCTCTGCTATGTCCCTAGAATGTGACAATATTCAAAAGGTCTGTTTGGTAAGAAGAGACTAGGCTCAATGAAAAAAGAAAAAGAAAAAAAGAACTTCGCCTTTGCTGGTTTGGCTGGTGATAGAGCGTTGGCCTGCAGACCAAAGGGTTCCAGGTTCAATACCGGTCAAGAGCACGTACCTTGTTTGCTTGCTCCTCCCAAGCCTGGGCCGGGTTAGGGCCTGTGCAGGAGGCAACCAATTGATGTGTTTCTCTCACATCGATGTTTCTCTCTGTCTTTCCCTCTCTTCCACTCTCTCTAAAAGATCAATGGGGAAAAACCAGACCTAATAGTTCTCCCTGCCTCTCCCAGCACTCATGCAACAGACAGGGTGCTGGGAATGGATGGAATGTGTGTTGTTGGACAGAGTAAAATTTTGATTGTGAGTAGAAAAAAGTGGGAGAAAGGAAAGAGTAGAAGAATGTAACCAAGTATCACTGATTTGTTTGTTCATTACTCAACAAATGTTTATCTTAGAATCAAGTTAGATGCTGAGGATATAAAGAGAAAATACATAGCCCTTTCAAAGAGATTTTACATCCTAGTGAAGAGAAAAACAATGGAGATGAACAATGACCATGCACTTAAGGAAAGTTGACCAGTAGGGAAGAGGGGAAAAGGATCAGGCCAGCGGGGGAACACAGGACTCGTGTTTGAGCTGCTACCTGACCAAACAACGAAAGTTTGCCAAAAGCATGGACAATGGATAAACAGGAGGAAACCTTCCAGGCCAGCGGGAAGCATAGTGAAGGGACAGAGCACGAGCGAACAGGCCTGGTGCACACAGATGTTCGTTATCGTGTCTTGAAAATAAAGGGGAAGGGGCTATGCGACACTTGGTGCCCAGCAGTCAGCAGTGTTGGCAGCCTGAGAGTGAGTACGACACGCAGAGGTGAGTGCGTCCTTGGATGAACCGACATCCCAGGTGAAGCACCTTGTAAGTCCCTTTAAAAGGTTCTGCTCGGAGTAAAGGTAAACAGGATCAGACTGTGTGTAGCAAGGCGGCTCTGCAGGCCTTTCCCACCTGCTGAAATGGAAGGGCTGCAGACCTGGCTGAGCTATCTGCGGCTGGCGCGCCCACGGACTGTCTGTTAAACACTTGTCAGCAGGGGGAGCAGAGGAGGTCTGTGAGGCCAGAATGGAACCAGCCATGGTGCCCAGGGTTTCTTACTGAAGTCCCTTGGCAGGTCACGGCAGAGATGTGTCACGTGGCATTCACATTGAAATCCTTGCCACTGCCTTTAAAATGGCAGCAACCAAGTCCTATAATCAGGAATAAGTATCAAAATAAAGGCACCCCTTCTCAATCAGACAAAGAACAGGCACCTACCTCCGAATAGAAACAAAACAAACCAAAAACTAAATATTACAGATGGACGTATAAATTAAACTACACATTCTAGAAAGCTACAGGTGTAAGTTCTTAAACTGGGAAGGTTCTTAGACGATGTCACTAAATATAGAGAGAATGGGACCAGCTCAGAAATGGGTCTGAGACAAAGGAGGCAAGAACATACAATGGAGCCAAGATAGTCTCTTCAATAAATGGTGTTGGGAAAATTGGACAGATATATGCAAGAAAATGAAACTAGACCACCAACTTACACCATACACAAAAATAAACTCAAAATGGATAAAGGACTTAAATGTACGACAGGAAACCATAAAAATTCTAGAAGAATTCAAAGGCAACAAAATCTCAGACATATGCTGAAGCAATTTCTTCTCTGATACAGCTCCTAGGGCACTTGAAACTAAAGAGAAAATGAACAAATGGGACTACATCAAAATAAAAAGCTTCTGCACAGCAAAAGAAAACATCAACAAAACAACGAGAAAACCCACTGTGTGGGAAAACATATTTGCCAATGACATATCTGATAAGGGCCTAATCTCCAAAATTTATAGGGAACTCATACAACTCAACAAAAGGAAGATAAACAATCCAATCAAAAAATGGGCAAAGGACCTAAATAGACACCTTTCAAAAGAGGACATTCAGAAAGCCAAGAGACATATGAAAACATGCTCAAAGTCACTAATCATCCGAGAGATGCAAATCAAAACAACAATGAGGTACCATCTCACACCTGTCAGAATGGCTATCATCAACAAATCAACAAACGACAAGTGCTGGAGAGGATGTGGAGAAAAAGGAACACTTGTGCACTGCTGGTGGGAATGCAGACTGGTGCAGCCACTATGGAAGACAGTATGGAGTTTCCTCAAAAAACTTCAAATGGAACTCCCATTTGACCCTGTGATCCCACTTCTAGGAATATATCCCAAGAAACCAGAAACACCAATCAGAAAGGATATATGCACCCCTATGTTCATAGCAGCACAATTCACCAGAGCTAAGATCTGGAAACAGCCTAAGTGCCCATCAGTAGATGAATGGATTAGAAAACTGTGGTACATCTACACGATGGAATACTATGCTGCTCTAAAAAGGAAGGAACTCTTACCATTTGCAACGTCATGGATGGAACTGGAGAGCATTATGCTAAGTGAAATAAGCCAGTCAATGAAGGAAAAATACCACATGATCTCACTCATTCATGGATAATAGAGACCATTATAAACTTTTGAACAATAATAGATACAGAGGCAGAGCTGCCTCAAACAGATTGTCAAACTGCAGCGGGAAGGCCAGGGAGGGTTGGGGGGCAGGAGGTAGGGGGGTAAGAGATCAACTAAAGGACTTGTTTGCATGCATATAAGCATAACCAGTGGACATAAGACATTGGGGGATAGGGGAGGCTAGGGGACTGTCTAGGGCGGGGGGATAAAATGGACACATATGTAATACCCTTTGTAATACTTTAAGCAATAAATTAAAAAAAAAAAAAAAGAAATGGGTCTGAGACGTAGCGAGCAAGAGAAAGTGGCACAGACTATACTCTATGTCACATTAGTTATTCACGAGCACACAGATAAAATGGAAGTGGTGCAGCAGACAGACATGGCTTTCCCACCTCCAGCCAATTCCCTCCTTTGTCAAGTGTGACTCAGACCACTGAGGCAGGTACCTGATGGGGAGGGACACTTACTTTTTGGCAAATCCCCGGTGCTGGAGGCCGAAACCGTCCTGCTCCTGTCGTGGGACGGGCTGCTCTCCTCCTGCTCAGTAAGCGGGGATCCGTCGGAAAGTGCAGAGCCACAAGCCACAGGTTCTAAGGGCCCAGAGGACAATGATGTGGAAAACTCTGGAAACTGTGACTCGGGAATTTTATGTCGTCCATTTGGCAATTCACCATTGAATTGTTCATAGGAGCTGCTGTACGTGTAATCACTTTCTGCGTTTGGCTCATCGGGGTTTGGGCAATCTTCTTCATCATCGTCTTCGTCATCCAGCTGCTGCTCCAACAGGAACGGGCCGTTCTCAATGTGGCCATTGGTTCTGGGTGATTCTATCCACGTGGGGTCTATGTTCTCGAGCTCCTGTTCACCGTCGTCTTCATCCTTCTCAATGTTTTCCTTCTCAGCATCTTCTTTCTCTTCCTGGTCCTCAGCTTCACCTTCAAAGGTTGATGAATGGAGAATTAGAACTTGTTACCTCCTTACCACAATGGCACTGAGCACTTATCTCCTCCAACAAGAGAGAACTCTAAATGTGCTCAACTTATGCACTACATAGCAAACACCGCTTGGCTCTCAGGTTTCCGAAATCTTAATTTGCATTTATTAAGTAACTGGCCTTCTCTTATTAGAAAGAGTTAGCTCCTGGGGGAAAATGATCTAATAGTTGCATTTCCATTTCTACCGTCTCCTCTGTAACCCTCAGGGAAGGTTTGTGGGTATAGTACTATTACGTAAAAGGTTAATTACAAAATAAAAGACAATCATCAGCATGATAGAAACATGGAGTTTCTCAGATATTTCCCATGTTTTAAAAAACTTGTGAAAATATTAACATATTTCTGGCATCCATTTTACAAATGAATTACCAGACAGTTCCCCATATTCCTGAGTAAGGAGTTAAAGAGAACCCTCCTCACTCTGAGGCAGCACAGCCACCCTCTGTGGTGCCCGGGGGAGGGCCCTGTTAGTGAGGCTCGGGGCCCTCTCTGCAGCCCGTCTTCCGAGCGACTGACCGTTGTCCAGCGCAGGCTCTCCCTCAGCAGTCTCCTCTGGCGCTGCTGTCTTTAGTTTCCCCTCTGGGCGGTATTCATCATCTTGCTCATTAGAAGGTACAGCTGATGTGACGTTTTCTTCTATTATTTTCCTTTCAGCTTCGCGTTCCAATTCTTCTATTTCCTGCAGGCGCTTTTCCAGTAATTCAGCCTGCCTTTTCTGCTTCTTTTTCAGTTTTTTCTTTTTGTTTTTAGAAATTTTTCCTATCTACAACATGGTAAGAAAATACCACAGGTCATTCTGCTTCTTTTGAAAGCACTATGCAATAGTATAAAGCCTGGAAGTATAGCAAATACTAACGAAGTCTGGTTTTTTTTCCGATTGTATTCAATTAAAATCACATGCCCAGACCTGAGACCTACCTGGTGGCTAGGGTTACAGTCAAACCAGGAAAAAAGGAACCAATGTAATATCAAATAATAGGTCCTACCCTCAGAGGGATGTAGCTTAAATCCAATTAAGTTTTTTCCATTGAAACTCTGAGAAGTACTGAATATGCTGAGAAAACAAGAAGCACCACTTGCCAGTTGTATGTGCTGCTGCTTGTACACAAAGTAACAAAGTCCCCTCTCCTTCCTACCTTACCAAGGTGCCTGCCAAAGCAGGTGTTTCCTTCATGGGCGTCAACAGCACTGCTTGTGTTTGGGTCTCACACACTGAGCTGTTACCAACAGCCAAGACTGCACGAACGCCGGAAATGAGCCCATGAAGGAAAGGAGAAAAGAGAAAAGCGCCTCCAATGATCGGCATCTAACTTGGAAGCTACTAGCCATGAGAGCCTCCAGTTTTCACAGAGCAAAGCCAGCCAGCCGCTCGAGTCGTGGGGAACTACGGAGAACGGCACGGCCACCAGGTGGCGCAATTAGCACCACTCCTCTTCTACGGGGACTTCCATTCCAAACTGAGGGCTGTGGCGGCACCCGGAATTCCTGGGCATTTCCTTTCAAAGCTCTAAAATCTGTAGGCGACGAGAGAGAGACATTCAATCGTCCCCTGGACCCAGCTGGGGTCAGGGCTGCTGGGCAGGGCTTCTTTCCCGGCAGCCTGCTTCATTTGACTGGACTCAGTGGTTTCTCAGGACCACAAAAAAGATCATCCCTCCCATATTTAACTGCTAGCGAGGGGAAAAAATTTAGAGCTGCATTAGAGAAACAGGTAACTTGGAAGCCAATGAGAAATAAGGTGAAGTGTTTTCAGAATAATCACACTCTAAACTCTATTTCTATCACCTATTTCACCACGCTCGGCCAACAGCACTCCAGAAAGCACGCAAGGAAGATGGAGATCAAACTTGGAGCCGCTCTAACTATTTGTAAGTCTGAAATTCGGTTCAGCTGACCAAAACAGCTTAAGTCTTATATATTCCAGGATACACAGCATTTGTAAACGTACCTGTGCATTACATTACTATATATTAGGACATCTGTGACTGAGAAAGGAACCAAAACAATATATGACCAATTCCCTCAACCTACCCTTAAATGAAAAATTGTTGCAGAAAGAAACAAACTACTGTTACACTGCGAAAAGTTCAGTAATGAGCAGATGCTTTTAAGATTAGTACTTACAGGTTTTTGCTGTGGAGCCGTACTCACTAAAACAAACAAACAAACAAAAAAACGACAGTTTAGAGGGAAATTGATACATATCCTTATTAAATTGTAAAATGAAATAATTACTGTCTTTTAATGGCTATCCAACTTCAACAATTTAAATACTAGAGCTTCTGAATCAAAGAGATCTAAGTCTAAAGAACGTTTACCCAACTCAAATGAATGGTTCTTAAAAATCATAGCAATAGCTGTTCAATATGGAACCATTTCTCTTGTTTATCTAAAATTAAATAACCATTTAAAAATAAAATGAAATGAAATAACCATTCATTTCAGAAATATCCAAAAGTCCATTTCAGTGCCATCCAAAAGCACTGACTAATAACTTAAGAAAATGGAAGATTCACAAATGAAGTCATTGAACCAACTTGTTTTATAAACAATGAAACAATTTAGATGAGATGTTTGAAAATTATTTAGCAAGTTTGTACAACTAAAGTAAATCAAATATTGCAGCAAATATTCTACAAATCAAATGACCAGACCTTGCCAGTCTCAAAAGCTTGAAAGACTAAAAGAGTCCATGATCTAGGAAAACACAGATGGTAGAAATCAGATTCAGAGGTGCTGCATCTCCCAAGCCCCCGTCAGTCACAGGGCTGCAGCCCTGAGCCTACTCGCCTGCCTGGCAGCCTGGGGCACACACACTGTGAGGGGACGGGAGAGAACAGTCAACCCCTCACTGCCACCTTTGTAGTCAGGGAAAACCAGAAATTAAATTTGATATACTAATACTCAAGTCACTTGGTCTTTCCCCCACACCCCTGGGGTCTGTAACTGATTCCAAATCCACTAGGTAGACTATGACTGATGTAACTATGCTGACTGGAGACTAGGAGGCATGCTAACAAGCCTGAAGCTAGAAAAAACTGATGACTACACGTCAGCTACATAGGCCCTGCTGCTGTATATTCTTCTACAGAGAAGTGGGCGACAGAAGGAAATGTGCAAAGGTAAGAACTGAAATGACCTTTTAAGCGAGAACAAAGAACTCAAATGTGAAAGTGTAATTTGAAGCATCTTCCTTCTTAAGAAAAAATAGTTATTTCTATCCATCAGGTTCTTACCAAAGTTCCTAATACGTACACAGCTGCCTCAGCATGCAACCCTGCAAGCTCTCAATGTTCCCAAACTGGCTGAGACAGAGCTGGCCTGGCCCTCACCTGCAGACCCTGACGGAGGAGGAGCACCCGCTTTCTGCCACTCCGTGGCCTCGGCTGCCATTCTGCGCACGTATGCATCATCCACACACATCAAGATGTTTTCCGGCTTTATGTCAGTATGAATGATCTTGCATTTACTGTGTAGATAATCTAACCCCTGAAGTACCTGATCACAATGAAATTAAGAGAGGAGATAAGTTATTTATACCGTTATTACTTAATATTTATTTGTAAAATAGGTAATATTGTCACAAGGCACAAAATTCAAAAGACAAAAAATGATATTTAGTAAAAATCTCCTCCCACAAGCAACCAATGTGTATCATTCTGGAGATAATTTATGCTCACGCAAACAAATGCATCTATACATACATCTATACATACATTTTTAAAAGAATTGATTTTTAGAAAGACAGGAAGGGAGAGGGAGAAAGAGAGAAACATCCATGTGAGAGCGAGACATCAATTGGCTGCCTCCTGCATGCCCCCCATCAGGGATCAAGCCCACAAGCCAGGCATGTGCCCTGATTAGGAATCGAACCGGTCTTTCGGTGCCTGGGATGATGCCCAACCGAGCCACACCGGCCAGGGCTATATATACTTTTATAATAACTTTATTGAAATGTAATTTCGATACCAAACAATTCACCCTTATAAGTGTATAAGTCTATGGTATTTAGATGTGCAGCCATAGCCACTATCTAATTTAGAACGCTTTCATTACCCAAAAAGAAACACTACTCATTGGCAGTCATTCTCCTTATGTTCCAAACCCTCCAGCCTTAAGCAACCACCTTAAGCAACCACTAACTTACTTTCTTTCTTATTCTGGACATCTTACTAATAATCTTACCTAATAATAGACAAACATGTAAATTGACCGTCCCTCAGCTATGCTCACCAGCCAATCAGGAGAGTATGCAAATTAACCCAACAAAGATGGTGGTTAATTTGCATACATAGGCGCCCAGCGGCCTGGGTCCCAGGAACATCATCGGGCACCCAGGTCACTCCAAGGTAGGCCCCGTGTGGGCCCTGAGCAGCCTAGGAAGGGCCTGAGCCGGAGGCTCCTGGGCAGGGCCTGAGCCTGCGATCAGAGCCGAGCGGGCAGGGGTGGAGCCCGTGATCGAGGGAAGCAGGGGCAGAGCCAGCAATCGGAGGGAGTTGGGGGTCCCCTGCCCAGGCCCCAAAGCTTTAGGCCTGGGCAGGGGCCAAGCCAGGGATCAGTGTGAACTACAGAGGAAACACCTTTTCTGACCGCTCATTGGCTAAGCTCCCTGTATGCCACTGGGTAATAAGTAACTTGGGTAATAAGAATCCAAGAAGGTGACCTAGGGTTTTTCCACCACACTCTGGAGAAAAAAAACACAGATCCGCTGCTGGAGTGCTAAGAAATGTCATATCCTTACCTAGCCGTTTGGCTCAGTGGATAATGCCTCGGCCTGCCAACCGCAAGGTCTGGGTTCAATTCTGACCAAGGGCATGTACCTAGGTTGCAGGCTCCTCCCTGGCCAGGGCCCAAGTCAGGGCTCATGCAGGAGGCAACCAATCAAAGTGTTCCTCTCACTTTGATGTTTCTGTCTTTCCCTTTCTCTTCCACATTCTCTAAAAATCAATGGAAACATATCCTCAGGTGAGGATAAAAAAAAAAAAAAAAAGAAAGAAAGAAATGTCATATCCTATGAAACACACATCTTGAAAATGCCTATAAGAAAGTTGTCATTTTCTGGTGTACAGGAGGATGCTCCAACCAACTGAGCCACCCAGCCAGGGCTTAGAAAGTTGTCATTTTTTCATGGTGAAGGGACTGGAGTCTGTGTTGATGAAAACGCCTTGGTGGCTGTGGTGACTAACAGTGGCTGCAGCAGTGGGGTGATGGGGCTGGTGCCTTCCTCTGATTAGCCCAGTTGCCTCCCACAAAGGGATGCCGGACTGCGGCTTAGGCCCACTCCCCAAAGGGAGCAAGGAGCGGACCTAAGCCGTCAGTAGGACATCCCCTGAGGGCTCCCAGTATGTGAGAGGGGGCAGGCTGGGCTGAGAGGACCCCCTACCCCCACCCCCCAGTGCACAAATTTTGTGCACCAGGCCCCTAGTTTTATATATAAGTGAAATCATACATAGTGGTCTTTTGTAAGTGGTTCATCCAAATATAGCATGTATCAGCACTTCATCACTCCTTTTCATTGTTCAACCATGTTCCACTGGATATACCATATTTGTCTAGCCATTCACTCGATGGACATTTGGGGTTTTTCCACTTTTGGACTACTACAAATAAAATTGCCATGAACATTCACATACAAGTTTCTGTGTGGATATATGTTTTTGTTTTTCTTGAGTATATACCTAGGAGTGCAACTGTTGGATCATTGGGTAACTCTATGTTCCACCCTTTGATAAACTGCCAGACTGTTTTATACAGTGGCTACACCACTTTCCGTTCTCAGTGGCCACATGTGAGGGTTCTGATGTCTTCCTCATAGCCAGTGCTTTCTCTGTCTTTTTCATTTCAGTGACTGTAGTGGATAGGAAGGGTATATCTCACTGATGAATAATAATGTGCATATATTTTTAATTACGCAGGAAAGGAGGTCAAAGTTTTTCTGGACTTACTTCCATGGGAGAGGAATTTTATAAATTATTTCCATAAGCAATTATTTTTAAAATACAGATCATGTTCCTATACATTAGAAATTCAATATGCCCAATGAATATTAACATTTAATAAATATCATTAAACCATTTTAAGTCATTTAGGGGTCTTGTCCACAATAAACAAGTGGGGAAAAGACAAGCAGAAGATATATAATATCACTCAACTCTGGAAAGTTAGCAGTAAAAACCTAACACTTCTGTTTACCTTGAGAATCTGCTAAACGACCTTAGCAGACAACAGAGCATCAGGAAGTGAGGGTACAGATACAGAGATTTCAAAAAGAGAAAACAGAATGACTGTCTCTCAAGTAGCATGAAAATCCCTCATCGAGTCTTACCCCTCTTTTCTAGCCACACAGTAGACTATGTGTTTGATACATAGCAATAAACAAAGTCCCCTGGCTTCATGGGCTTACATCGTCCTCATGTTATCACAGAGCTTACTGCTTCATGCCAGGGGAGAGAAGGGTTGGCCAAGGAGAAACCAAGTTGAATCATGGGGACAGTAAACACAATTTAGAATGTGGACGAGTTCCTAGTAATAGTACCAGTAAATGTCAACACTTTTCCTAAAAGATCTTTCACCACCATCTCATCCTCAAGTAGCTTTTATCTTTCTACCTCAGGTCCTTCACATTCTCAAGTTGTTTTACCATGTGGGAGGCTGCACAGGTAATGAGTTCATGAGATTCACTACCCAAATGTGTTCATATGAGTTCCCCATGACAATGAGGCTATCAAGATGAGCAAAGTGTTCTCAGAAAGAAGTTAAGAGTCCAGATTTTTTAAATGTTGCTATTGCACACATCTGGGTTAACTTTCTTTAAGAAGCATAGTTTGTAACATCTGACTATGAAAATAAGCAAAAGACTTCACCACTGGAACAAATTAAGTTAATTAAGATTATGTAAGTCATTAAAGGAAAGAAAATGGTTAAGAGATGAAGCATTAAAACACAACCTCGGGGGTCACACTGTTACTAAACACTGCTCACTCACTCACTCACTGGGCAAGGTATCTGAGCTTCCATTTTCATATCTGTTAGAAAACATAGTGAGAATTAGAAATAATCTGTGGAAATCATAAAAACAAGATCTAGCTTGCAGGAAGCTCAAAAATAAGTGATATAACTGAACTAAGCCAGAAGACTTGTATTATTGACTAAATAACTAAAACTTGACTAAGTCATTTCTTAAACTTCTCTAGGCTCAATTCTCCCATAGCTAACATGAATGGGCTCTACTTGATATTCTCTGTGGTAATAAAGTTACATAATCTGATTCTGCAGTTTCCTTTAATTCTAGACTACTATTTTTTAAAACCTTTAGCTGCAAGCTAAGAACAATAGTTTTATTTTTTTTTAAATGTCATTTCTGCCCTGGCCGGTTTGCTCAGTGGACAGAGCGTCAGCCTGCGAAATGAAAGGTCCCAGGTTCGATTCTGGTCAGGGGCACATGCCCAGGTTGTGGGCTCAATCCCCTGTGGGGGGCTTGCAGGAGGCAGCCGATCAATGATTCTCTCTCATCGTTGATGTTTCTTTCTCTCCCTCTCCCTTTCTCTCTGAAATGTATATATAAAAAAAAGTCATTTCTGTTCTCAGCCACTGAGGTTTAAAGCAATAAAGCACCCCAGAATCCAACAATAATGGCAATCTTACAACCATTTGTGCAGAGTTACTATGATGATGCAAAAAATAAAATACAAATCTATGAAGCAAGCTTCCTGCTCAAGGATAGGTCTCCCCTTGCATATTCTGAAAAATAGTTAAAAGGAGCCTTTACTAATTTCCCCTCTGTTGCCTTCATTTGTCAAATCTTAAGTATTTCTCTCCTGCCTAAAAAAACACACATACTGCCCTGACAGGTTTGGCTCAGTGGATAGAGCGTCGGCCTGCAGACTCAAGGGTCCCAGGTTCGATTCTGGTCAAGGGCATGTACCTGGGTTGCGGGCACATGCCTAGTAGGGAGCGTGCAGGAGGCAGCTGATCGATGTTTCTCTCATCTATGTTTCTAACTCTATCCCTCTCCCTTCCTCTCTGTAAAAAAAAAAAAAAAAAAAAAAAAATCAATGAAATATATTTTTTAAAAAACACACACACACACATTTGGCCTCAGCAGCAGGAGGCAGCAGAGGCTGCACAGATCCTTGGGCTTCTTTGAAAGCTGAGCTCCATCTAGCCACACATGGGCCAGGGACAGGGCTGCAGCCACTCAGGGAGCCCACACACCCTCCTGGAGCAGGGGCCAGTTTTCTCCACAGGAGTCAGGCACACAGGTCAGCAGCAGCACAGAAGTGAAGGCTGAGAGCAAGAGAAGCCCCAGTTCTCAGTCAGGAACTAACTACCCATGGCTCAGAGCAATTCCCTTCTCTCAAGTTCAGCTGTAAAGTAAGGGGTTTGGTCAGGACTGCCTCTGACTTTTTTCTGTACACCTATGAAACATGTCGGAGCTCATCTATTACTGGCGTTCCTATCCACCATGGCTTGCTGGAAATAGAAGTTGAGAGTTCAGTAATGTGGAGACTTCTCTCAAAGGCATCTCCCTGGCCCTGCGCATGCACCACCCACACTGATGCTGTCCCCAAAATCCTAAACTGCAAAGAGAAACAGAATGAAGACTGCCGGTCAAGATGACAGTGTAGGTAAATACGGTACTCACCTCCTGCCACAACCACATCAAAATTATAACTAAACTACAGAACCATCATTCAGAACCACCTGAAATCTAGCTGAATGGAAATCCTACAACTATGAAATTAAAGAAGCTACACTGAGACTGGTAGGAGGGGCAGAGATGTGGAGCAGGCGGGACCCATACTCACATAAACATCAGAAGGGGTATCTCGGTTGTGGAGGTCCCCCCTGAGGAGCGAGGGGTCCAAGCCTCACACCAGGCCTCCCAGCCCAGGATTCCAGGGCCAGGGGGAGAAGGCCCTATAACTTCTGGCTATAAAAACCAGCAGGCACTGAGGCTGCGAGGGAAGACACGGCAGCTGGAGTCCCAGGCAGTTCCTCTTAAAGGGCCTGCTCACAGACTTACTCAGACTCACTCACTCTGAGCTCCAGAGCTGGGGCAGCAGCTTGTAAGGCGCTAGAGACATACAGGGAGGAACTGAATTCTGCAGCATCACGGCAAGAGCTGAAGGTGGGTCAGGGGCAGCTTTCTCTAAGACAGAAGTGCTGGCAAAGGCCCAACTCCTTTTCTGAGACGCCCACACAACACACCTTGTGGGCCCACCCCAAGCCCATTCCAGTGGCTTTTCCACACAAATGACCTCTCTTGCCTCATGCTTTAGACTTTCCTAAAAATCTCTCAAACAAACAAACATCTGGCCTGGTGTACCCCATACCTCTTGCTAAGTGGCCTGGTCAGGCCCAACATTAGCAGCAGTCTGTCTTGTTGGCAGCTTGGCCTCTCCTGGGTACCTCCAAGCCCAGCACAAGTAGCAGCAATCTGCAGATTGCTCTGTAGCTTGTGCCAGGTGGCCCCTGAGCCAGCATGTCCTCGGGTGAGGATTAGAAAAAGAAGAAAAACACATAAAAATACAAACAACAAAATGTTAATAAATACCTATCTCTTGACAATTAAATATAAAAAAACAAAATAAACAGAACAGAAACAGACTCATAAATACACAGCCTACTTTGGTGGTTGCCAAACAGGTTGGGAGGAGAGGGGTTTGGGGGCATGAGTGAAAAAGGTGAAGGAATTAAGAATTATAAATTGGTTGTTACAGAATAGTCATGGGGATGTAAAGTACAGCAGACAGAATATAGTCAATAATATAACTGTGGTGTCAAGTGGGTACAATATCAGGATGGTCCCTTAGAAAGTCATGTGTCTAATCACCAGGATGTACACCTGAAACTAATATAATACTAATATAATACGTATGCCAACTGTAACTGAAAAATAAATGATTTTAAAAGAGAGAAACAGAATGAGAGCAATTTTCCAAATTATTTTATGACTCCGGTCACAACTCGGGGACTTTCTTCCTTCCCACCTGAACAAAGGACACAGGGTGTGAAGACTTCGCCTGCCTCCCTCTCTGTGGGTAAGGCCCTGCTAATGCAGCTCCAAGGGAAACCACCACAGCCAGACGAGCTGGCAGATCGGAGCGGGCTGGCCCTGACCTAGGGTGCTTCCCTGAGACAGACTTCTTGTAAGTGTGGACGTGACACCAAAGGGATTCTCTCTAGCCCAGAATCTCTCTTACTAGGAAACGAACACTCCCACTGGCTTTCTCCTCCTCACTAAGACAGATATGAGGCAAATCCTATAACTGCTTCTGACAAGCACAACGATAAGCAGAATGGAGAAGTGTGGGGAAAGAACTGGATACTCAAACCAGTCTCAGTAGACACTGTCCTTATCCACCCTGGACTGAAATAGGCCCCGGCTCCTTGCTCTTTCAAACAGTGACTAGTGAGAACTGATGAGAAAACCCGGCAGTTGTACTTCTGAATACAGTCAGGACAAAAGGTAAATCCTCTGTGCCCTGCATTTAGATGCACAGAGTAATGAACTGGGAAAGAGGCTTCACTACCTGGAAATGTGTCACTGTATTTCCGAGTTGAGGACCCAACATTTTGAGGATAATTCCAAGTTAATACAGAATCAATCATGTGCACCACCACACCAAACAATTCCAAGAATATTAATGTTTACCAATTTAAAATTAATCTTCTGAGCTAAAATTCAACATACTGGGGTGACCATAATGAATGCATTAATGACTAGGAGAAGTGAAATAATTAAAATGGTAAATAAATACTAAATGTCGATAGCGTGGTCCAGGGACTGCTGAGTCAGCCTGCCGGCAAGGCCCCACTCCTAGCATGCCCACGGGATCGCCACCACAGAGGCAGGTGTGAAAAGTACTGCATTTAAAGTCCCCTTACATATATTGCAGCACATATTACAAATTATAAATTCCCTGTTAAATAAAACCCAATGGCTATACTTTTAAACAATCTAATTGTCATCTCTATTAAGGCGAAAAAATAAAAACAAACCACCTACTACAAATAGAGACCTGAACGCACACCTTCCATAAAGACATGCTACAATTTGAAATGCTCCCAAATCTTTCTATACAGACATTTCATACCCTGCAGGTGAGCCGAATCACACCACCTGGATTCGGACCTCGATGCCCACACGGGTAACTGTGGGCCTGGGGAAGTTTTTATCCTATCTGTGAAAGGCCTTCTGTAGAGTGGACATAACAACCGCCCTGACCTCCTGAGGCTGTGATGAGGACTAGACAGCATCACACACAAAAAAAGCACTTACAACAGTGAGAGCCTAAAAGAGGATAATCAATGTCAGTGACAATAATGATGACAGAATAGAATAATTTAAAAATCTGGTGACTTTGCTACAAAACTGGAAAACTAGCAGTTAGAAAAGTCACCAAAATTAGGGTCTTGCTCTTAACAACCTTCATTTAATGGCAAGAAGTCCTTCTTTACCAGTTTTCTGTAATGGGCAATAAATTAAACCATAAAGTTTTAAAATGTGAGATGTCAGCCACCCTTTCAATTACATAAGAAAGTCAAAGCTATGTTTAAAGAACAGCAAGACATTTAAAGAAAACTGCACCACAAATAACAAATACTGCCAACAAGCACCATTATTCTTCTTTCAGTTTCAGAAATAAAAGTTAGACATAAAATAGGCCTCAATAAAGCTGATTTCAAAAGAAAAAAAAAGAGAAATGAAAGCTGTGGGTCAAATAGACAACCACAAGACTCCACTCTTGGGGCGAGAGAAGCAGCCTGGTGCGGAGAGTGGGGGAGGTGCACTGCTGCAGCACTCAGCATCCTCCCCACAGGCAACAAGGATGCCCTTATCCGACTGGGCACAAGGTCACCATGGCTAAGTGAGGACAGCTGAGACCTGACCAAAGGATTGATAATAGTGTAAGTATAGGAAACCCTAGAAATGTGATTGTCAGTACTTTTAGAAAATAAACAAGTGTTAATTACCTTCAAGCCTGTCAAACCATAGGTCAGTCAAATCACAAAGTCAGATTAAGAGGAACATAAACCTCTTCTTTCACTTAAGAAAAGACATTTCTTGATCAGCTACTACATGAAGGAAGTGGCGAGAAAATGTGTCATGGATACATGACCTGTACCTGCGCAATGTTCACAGTGCAGATGGGAGACTCGAAAATTGCTCACAATGCTGGATGCTTTCTCACTTCCTCGTCCCTCAGAATGCATCTCCACAACAAAGCCACAAATTATGTATCATCATCCCGATTTTACAAATGAGGAAACATACTCACAGAAGCTAAGGAATTTGATCATCATCAAACAGTTAAGTGCCAAAATTAGAATTTAAAATTAAATCAAGTCATGCACCCATTGTACTTTCCTCTATTCTAGTGGTTCTCAGTGAGGGGGAATCTTGCCACCTGGAGGACATGTGATACAGTTTGGAGTAATTTTTTTAAATATATTTTTATTGATTTCAGAGAGGAAAGGAGCATGAGAGAGAGAAACATCAATGAGAGAGAAACATTGATCAGCTGCCTCCTGCACACCCCCTACTGGGGATCGAGACAGCAACCAGGGCATGTGTCCTTGACAGGAATCAAACCCAGGACCTTTCAGTCTGCAGGCAGACACTCTATTCACTGAGCCAAACCAGCTAGGGCCAGAGTAATTTTTGTCAAAACTGGAGGTGGTGGTGGCTGGAGGTGGGTAGAGGCCAGAAATGCTGCTAAACATCCTACAAGTCATAGGACAGGTCCCTACAATAAAGATTTATCCAGTCCAAAATATCAATCCAGTGCCAGGGTTGAGAAACTTTGGCTTATAAGACCCTGCAAAGCATTAGGAAAGAACCAAATGCAGGCCGCAGGTATCTTGAGGGGAAAGAACACACCACTATTAACTGGGGGAGTATGAGAAGCCTTCATCATAGAAGTATTTTGGTTGGGTCTTTAGCTAAAACATGGGTACAAAAGAAAGCAGGGTCTTTTCAGCAGCCTAAGACAAAAGAAAGATCAAAGACGTGAAGCTAAAAAAAAAAAGCAAGGCAAGTACACTCTAAAATACCTATCAAAGAGCCGAAACCGGTTTGGCTCAGTGGATAGAGCGTCGGCCTGTGGACTCAAAGGTCCCAGGTTCGATTCCGGTCAAGGGCATATACCTGGGTTGCGGGCACATCCCCAGTAGGAGATGTGCAAGAGGCAGCTGATCGATGTTTCTCTCTCATCGATGTTTCTAACTCTCTATCTCTCTCCCTTCCTCTCTGTAAAAAATCAATAAAAATATATTTAAAAAAAATAAATAAATAAAAATAAATAAATAAATAAAATACCTATCAAAGAAAACTAGTAAAAATTTATGAATAAAAATTCTGGTAAATAAGCACATGTTCATAAATGCTTAGGGACATCTTTAGATATTCTTAAGAAATTAGTAACTTGGTTGACTCCACGAGGGAAAGTGGGTACCTGAAAGACATATATTTTAGAACAGTTATGTATATTACCTATTTAAAAGATTAATTAATTAACGGACAAAAATTTACCTGACAGGACCTAAGAGGTGAATCAAGGTTTGTAAGGGGAAAATATGGGCTGACACCAGATGGCAGAAGGAAGAACAACAATGATTTAACTCTTATTGGATATAAGCCCAGTACAATTCCAAAGTTATTACATGCTGCTCAGCAAACCAGTAAAAGCATGAGCTCCAATCCAGACTATCTGGATTTGAATTCCTGCTAGACCACTTAATCCTTCTTAAGTTACTTCCTGACCAGGGGCAAGTTCTTTCACCTCTCTATGCCTCAGCTGCACTTATATAAAATCAGGAGAGTAAAACAGCTATTTCATAGGGTTACTATGAGGATTCAATGAATTAAAATTTGCAAAGTACTTAGAATTATGCCTGGCACACAGTAAGCACTGAGTAAATATTTGTATTTATTGATAGCAGTATCCCTTTAATCTAATAAGAAAGGTACCCTTATTATTCCCATTTATTTATGATGAAATTGTGGCCTGAGTTAATTAAGTTGGCCAAAGTCCTTTAGCTAAACTAAGGTATAACTGTCGCCAAAATCTAAGCTCTTTATCGCTATATCTATTGCTTCATGAAAGTCAACAATGTTAAGCTTTGGGCAATAAGCAATGGAAAAACACTAGAGGTTTAAATGAAAATATAAATTATTAAAGCAAAGCTTTACTTAGAGAGGTAACTGCTAATGGAAAGGAGAACGAACTGGAATAGGGAGGAAGTTGGGCTGGACTCTGAAAGAGCAGAGAGGAGCCTGTGGACCAAGGACAGTGGCACCAGAATGGAAGGGACATCAAGAGCAAAAGACACGGCTCAGGAGGGACCAAAGGCCAGGTGACTGGCGAAGGACAGCAAGTGGCAGAGCCACAGGGATGACTGAAACAAGGTCAGCTATGCCTGACCATGAAGGTGAAGGAGGACACACGGCAAGAATATTAGAAAGCTGGCCCTGCCTGTCTTGTTCGGGGAGGGATGTAACTATGCAGGTCTGTTAATCAAGGATCTTCACAGTACTATTTACAAGTCAAAAATACTAAACTCATATGCTGACTCGGAGGGATGAAGGGAAACTCAGGTACATAGGCTATTAACTGGGATATATAATAACCTATTACTTTTAAAAGTTAAAAGTTTAGGGGAGAAAAAATCCAGATTCCATGATAACATTTTTCTTAAATAAACTTAAAGACAGGTTTCACACTAAAACAAAACTTCTACTCACAAAACCTAAAAGAACAAAGTACAGACCATATAAAATCAGGATTTCATCTTGAAATTTTCCTAGAACAATAAAACATAAGAGCTCTTTAATTTCCAAAGCTCAGTGTATGTGTGTAACAGGAGGATAATACACTCGGAAGATAATTTCTTCAATCATCAAGTATGCATTAAAGTTCAACTAAATTGCTAGATTTCATCTTTAGATTTACAGACTCTTTTACTCGCTAAGAAAGGCTAGATTTTGTTTTCCCATTCTGAAATACAAAATAAATGTCAATGGTTCATCTGCTAATGCCCTTACATGGCCAAACCTGAGTACTGACATGGTCAGTTAACAATGGCAACAGCCTACATCTTTGAAAGTGTGGGGTCAAAGGAAATGACAGAACCTGTATGGAATATAGGCAAAATGGTACTTCTGAAATTATTTACTTTTTGTTATAATATGTAAGTCATTTTATATTTTCAGGATTTAGCAGAGATAATTAAGATATAAATACTAAAGCAGCATTTGGGAATCAAATAACTCCAATGAACGTATTAATTTTCCCCCTCATCACCTATCTTCTAAAGAAAAGCATTGTCTTTTCACATGAAAAATTAACCATTTTAAAATAATGAGTTAAAATGCTACTATCTAAAACCTAAAAGAGAACAAATATACTAAATAAAAGCTAGCCAGAAACCCATACATGGTACATATGCATACCTAACATAATACTACGTAAAAATATAGTATCTCGCCGAAACCGGTTTGGCTCAGTGGATAGAGCGTCGGCCTGCGGACTGAAAGGTCCCAGGTTCGGTTCCGGTCAAGGGCATGTACCTGGGTTGCGGGCATATCCCCAGTAGGAGATGTGCAGGAGGCAGCTGATCGATGTTTCTAACTCTCTCTCTCCCTTCCTCTCTGTGAAAAATCAATAAAATATATTTTAAAAAAATATATAGTATCTCATGTGTAAGACACTATAGAAAGCCCTTCTCTTACCAACCTCTCTCCTCAAATAACATCTATAATATATTTTTAAAATATTTTTTATTGATTTCAGAAAGGAAGGAAGGAAGAAGGAGAGAGAGACAGAAACAGCAATGATGAGAGAGGATCATTGATTGGCTGCCTCCTGTACGCCCCACACTGGGGATCGAGCCCACAACTTGAGCACATGCCCTGACCCGTAATCAAACTGTGACCTCCTGGTTCACAGGTCAATGCTCAACCACTAAGCCATGGTGGCTGGGTTGGTCTATAATATTAGAAGATGAGCTGTCAATTTGCACCATAAGAGGATGAAGGTAAAAGAAGAGATAAATACACAGGCTGAATAAACTAAGTTAACTACACACAATTTCAAAGGAAAATCTAACAATTATAAACATCAAATTTTTTATGAAATGGTTTTAGAACCTACTGATTTGCATGTATGCAATTATTATATACAACTGGTAGGAAGGTTCTTTTTCAGGCCCCAATCACTAGGATGTACAATTCTTCAATTCCCTGATTATTTCCTATTTAAGAATTCTGGACCATAGCTTATATTTCAGGTCTGCAACCCTCAGGCAAATCTAGTTCAAGATCTGGACCAGGGGAAAGGGCAAGGCTCCCAAGCACTCAGTCTTCGTCGCAAGAAAACCAAATAATCTCCTTGATATATAAATTACTCTGAAGAAATACCCACAGTCATTCTATCAGAATAGGTAACCCAGAATAAGTCATATCTGCAACATTCCTAACTTAGGCTGTGAGGGAATAGTGGGATACAAAGCAATATATTCCGTGCAGAAAATGAAATCCGGTAAACATTTCTAATCAGAAAGAGATCTTTCATGTAGGTATACTTTCATTTTATAAATAATTGCTACCACATGAACACCAAACCAGACCCAGACCCATTTTCTTTTTTTTAATATATTTTATTGATTTTTTACAGAGAGGAAGAGAGAGGGATAGAGAGTTAGAAACATTGACAGACACATCGATCAGCTGCCTCCTGCACACCTCCTACTGGGGATGTGCCCACAACCAAGGTACATGCCCTTGACCAGAATCGAACCTGGGACCTTTCAGTCCGCAGGCCGATGCTCTATCCACTGAGCCAAACCGGTTAGGGCCAGACCCATTTTCTTTTGTCAAGACAAATGAACAAAGCATAATTCTAATACAATACTCCCTATATAACAAACATTCATTATATCGTTCATTTACCCTTCATCTAATACCTAAAAACAGCAAATAAACACAAATTATTTCTTTTGAATTATTTTCTGAGAAACAAAGGAGGACATTTTATTATAATAATATCAGATAAAACAAATTTTCACTATATCATATCATTACTTTAAAAAGTTCAATATGCCCAAAGAAATGTATGCCTGATATTTACATATTGCTCCCTTAAGAAACAGAATGGCATAGTATTAAATATAAAACTGACTTAAAATGTTCCAAGTTATTATATACTGTAACATATGCATACGCTTTAAAAACAAAAATTATATACTAGGTGTACCGGTTAATAATGCGGATCTTGTAATTAAAGAAAACATGGTAATTTCAAGAGAAACATCAAAAGTGCTTTATTCAAAGTAATGTCCATCGCTAGCTACACATTTCCCCATCTTTCAGGTAATTTGTGGATACTGTCCCAATAGAACTTTTCTTGTTTTCAGGCAAACCATTCAGAGACCAAATTTTCCACGTCTTCGTATGTTTTTAAGTGCTGCTCAGAAAGTGCGTGTGCCATCGTTCGGAACAAGTGGTAATCTGAAGGAGCAAGGTCTGGTGAATACGGCGGGTGGGTTAATACTTCCCAGGTAAGATCTTTTCACGTGTCTTTAACTAGTTTTGAAGTGTGTGATGGTGCGTCATCATGAAGCAAAATTACTTTGCTGTATCTTCTGGCACATTCTGGTCATTTCACGATGAAAGCGTGGTTCAAATTGATTATTTGTTGTAGGTAGTGATCAGTATTAATGGTTTCACCTGGTTTTAGAAGCTCATAATACACCACACATTCGTGATGCCACCAAACAGAGAGTATTGTCTTTTTTCCAAAGCAATGTGGAATTGCAGTCAATGTTGATGGTTGACCTGAATCAACCCATGATTTTGTGCATCTGGGATTCTCAAAATAAATCCACTTTTCATTGCCAGTCACAATTCGATGCAAAGAAGACTTTCTTTTGTGCCACTGAAGCAACATTTTACTGATGACTTTTCGGTTTTCCATTTGCCTTTCATTCAGTTGATGTGGCACCCATTTTCCTTCCTTTAAAATCTTTCCCATTGCTTGTAAACGATCAGAAATTGTTTGCTGAGCAATGTTTAATCTTTCTGAAAGTTATTTTTGAGTTTGACACGCATCTTCAGCCAATAATGCTTGTAACTGTTGGTCTTCAAACTTTTAGAGTTGACCTGGACGTTCTTTGTCTTTCACATCGAAATCATCACTTTTAAAGCGTTTAAACCAGCACTCACACGTATCTTGAGATGGAGCATCTTCACCATAAGCTTCACGAAGTATTCAGCAGCACTTTTCTTCAAAATAAAGTAATGAATTAAAACTTCCTGCAAATGCTCTTTTTTTTGGGCACGAAATTCAACATTTTTAAGTGTAAAAATATCCATGATGTTAATACCTTTAGCAAATTTGATATATGAAGTTTTGAATCTTATTGTCAATATAATAAAACAGCATACATATGAAATAGCATATGTATCAACATATGTGTAACTCCATCTATTGAAAAAAATCCACCTTATTAACCAGTACACCTAGTATATATCAAGAAACATGTATGTATATGTTTGTGTTTTTTGAAAGAACAAAACAAAATAGTAATTTATGTTGAAAGCCTAGCCAGTTAGGTATTAGGGGTTGGGGGTTGCCCCATAAGCCTCACCTGTCGAATGATACTCTTCACACAACGTAAAGGAAGGCCTTGATAGTTGGACTTAATGATCCATTTGAGGAGATGGTGGCCAAGCACTTCGAAGACCATGCAGACATCTGGGACATGGTTAAGGATCACTTGTGCATACATTTCCTGAAGTGATGCAATTACTAAAAGCAGCAGCACTGTGGCACGTGGCAAAACATTTACTTCTTCAAAACATGCAACAATCCTATATAATAAAAGGCTAATATGCAAATCAACTGAATGGCAAAACAACCAGTCACTATGATGCGCACTGACCACCAGGGGGCAGACACTCAATGCAGGAGCTGCCCCCTGGTGGTCACTTCATTCCCACAGGGGGAGCACCAATCAGCCAAAAGCCCTAAGCCAGGCTCACAGCTGGTGAGCGCAGCGGCAGTGGCGGGAGCCTCTCCTGCCTCACCAGCAACGCTAAGCCGTCAGTCAGACATCCCCCAAGGGCCCCTGGACTGCGAGAGGGCACCCCCACCCCAAGTGCATGAATTTTGTGCATCAGGCCTCTAATACTATCAATAATACCCAAGTGGTCCTTTCCTATTTCTCACCTAAATAAAATGATGGAACATTTACTAAGTACTTATTAAGTCCCACAGATTATTAATGTGTACCTGTAACAACCTTAGAAAATAATATATGTATCCCCACACAGAAACGGGGAGAGCCAAGTAAAGAACTATCCTGCGTTACAGTCCAAAGGTGGCAGTGTCAGGACTCGATCCCACACTTATCTGTGCTTTCACTCATTTTAGCACACTTTTCCTTGATGATCAGTCTTAATGAAAATGAGCAAGACCAGAACCTCATGAGCAATTAACGAGAAAAAAGAACTACCCTGTCTAAAGTGTCCTATTTGCCTGCCTAAATTTCTATTTCATGGGTTACATAAAACACTTTATAAAATAGAAATTAAACAAACTCAGTGAAGATATTTAATCTTTTCCTTCATATCTTCAAATGTGTAAATAGATCAATTTTAATATTGTAGGCAGTTTTCAAGAATATATGATCACAATATAAGACATGGCATTAAGACCAACCTATAATAATGAAGTCTCAGGAATCTGGGTGGTTTTTAAAAAAAAACACACAGAAATTCTAGTCAAACACCAACACTCCAGAACGATGGCCCATCATATAAATATATTTATGTCATTCCTACTGGAAGATTTAAAATGATTCTGAAACCATCTGAGAATACTTTATTCACCCCTGGAGGCCTATAGACAGGTTAGTTGATTTAATATATATATATATATATATATATATATATATATATATATATATATTTTTTTTTTTTTTTTTTTTTTTTTTAGTATATTTTTATTGATCTCAGAGAGGAAGGAAGAGGGAGAGACAGAAACATCCATGATGAGCGAGAATCATGGATCGGCTGCTTCCTGCAAGCACCCTACTGGGGATGGAGCCCGAAACCTGGGCACGTACCCTTGACCAGAATCGAACCTGGGACCTTTCAGTTCGCAGGACAACCTTCTATCCGCTGAGCCAAACCAGCTAGGGCTGACTTAATATATTTTACAATATCTGCATCTACCACATCATCACAATAACTACTGCTTTAAATATTAAGAAAAAGATTTCTACAGTGTTGGAGAACATGTGAGCTACAGATTTATGCGTAGATAATGTAAAACCAGTTTCCCAGGCATATTACAAAAAATCAAAAACTGTACTTATGAACACACAAAGCAACACCCAGATCTCTACATAATGATTTTTACATCACTGACAAATCTGAACTATGATGGTTTCTTACCATTTAACAGTAAAAATAGTCACTAGAATGTATATGTAGTATTTTTCAAAACTCCATTTACCTACAAATCAGCCGGTTTCTCCAAAGAAGCCATCTCCCTGTCAGCTGTCCCAGGAGCTGCCATGCAGATCTGATGTAGGAGGGGCTGCCCTGCGTGCCCATAAACCATCAGTCATTTGGAGAACAGGAGCAGGTCAGGACCAGCTCTACCTTCCTATCTATCACGAGGGAAAATGCACTCAGCAATTAGCAGAAATGATACTGAGAGAAACAGAGAGGTGGCTTTAGCAGTCAAGGGTGTGTGCTAGTACCTCCAAATCCACTCTAGAGGAAATACAAGCATACCTATATTATTGCACTTCATAGATGTTTCAGTTTTTTATAAATTGGAGGCAAGACTCTTCCTCCACCAACAAAAAGATTATGTGGTGATCTGGAACTGAACCAGCAATTTATCTGAGGTATGCCTGTATAAAAACCTCAAAAATATAGAGTATGAGGAGAGTGCTTCCCTAAGAAATGAAGACTTAGTGAGTGAATGAACAGGATGTTATTCTGGGATTTGAACTGAAATTTAACTCTGTCCTCAGGCTTCTGGAGCTTGAGCAGAACAAGTATCAAAATGTTGGATCTGTTCCAAAGATGATATAAAGCAAACAGCTAAAGATGGGGAAGGAGAACCCTGGCTCTGATACACCCTGGCAATCATAAGTCACAGGGTACTGAGCAGTGCCCAAATATTCCTGAACCCTGAGAAATAAGGACACAGTAGTCCCTTTTATCCGAGGAGATATGTTCCAAGACACCTAGTGGATGCTGGAAACTGCATGCAGTACCAAACCCCACATATTCTATAATTTCTCCCCGTCGTATAAAAATAAAAGGCTAATATGCAAATTGTCCCCTTGACCAGGAGTTCAACCGGGAGTTCAACTGGGAGCTCGACCAGGGACAGATAAAGGGAATGAATCTAATTCTGGAGCATCAGCATAAAACTGATTATTGTATTGAGAGCCTCCTAAGACCTCCCCTAAACACCCAGCCTTTAACACTCTCAAGACAAAGGACCCAGGCCTCGCTCTCCCTCTCAGGAGCAGGCATATGCCCTTCTTGCCCCACAGTGTGCATCTTCTAAACTCGAAGGGTCCTCATGAGACTTGCAACCAGGGGAGCAGCAGCTGTCCTGGGCTAACCTCCTGAACCTCTTTCCTAGGCCCTATTTGCTCTGACTTTCCAGTGAGCCAAAGCCACCCCAACTAGGCTAATTTCTTTCCTATTATGTTGCTCGAGAGCCAAAGCAGCCCCACCCAGGCTCTCCTGTTGCTTCTCCTATGCTAAGCCCTTCCTTGTTTCACTGTCCCCACCTTTAATAAATGTCTTCTCAAAATCACACACACTTGTGTTGTGAAATCTTTCCTGAAGGAAATCAAGAACACACACTACAGGTCGGCCCGAGGCAGACCTGCTCCAGGCTGGTCCACTATCTAGTAACAACTTGACTTTCACCAGACTTTTCCAAAGAAGACAAACTAAACTAAACAAAACCAACATATTTCCCTATTTACCTGGCAGAAAGATGAGACTATGCAGGATCAGGTGTGACTTTGCTATGCTGACATTAGCGGAGCATTTTTCCTTCTAGTGCCTCAATGAATTCTTTGCAGCTTCTGAAGGATACCGAGCCCTTGGGTATGGAATTTTTTACAGTTTCAAGCAAAAAGAAATGCTGGTATATGCTTCCACCTACCACTGTAAAAATAAAGTTCACTAGAATTATTTAAAAAAGATTAATAATTCCATGCAAGAATCAGGTCAAGTGATGTAAAATAATTTTATAAAATGTTACTACACCAAAACCCGCGAAAGCCCTAGAAGAGCACTCCAGACATATCACTGTCCAGCCCTCCGGGACTATATGAGAGGCTTTATGCGGAGAACCACAAAGCAGAGCAAGCACAAGTTTAAGCGGGCTTACACATTCCAATTTTTCAAAAGCAATAAGAAAGACTACAGTATAATTCAGCCATTAGGAAGCAACAGCAGTGTCAGAAAGGATATGGATTCCATTCATGCCTGAAATCTTGAAGTCATCAATTAGCTGTACTACCATGTCTTTATTTGGGTCACTGGGATCACTTTCTCGAACCTATGGAAAGAAAAATAAGTCAAAAACAGAAGTGTTTATGACTGAAAATGATTTCCATTATACCAACCAAAATGGTTTTAATGTAGGTGATGTGTTTTTTAAAACAAAATATTCAGTATTTGAACTTATAAAACATAAAATCAATTTTAATTTCATCAAACCCAGAAAAATCCCTTTGTAAAATTTTAAGTTATTAATTTGTCTTCTATCATTCAAGATTTTACAGTACTTACACATTTGAGCAATTTTATTTCATCCAAGGCTGTCTCCGTATAATGCTGGGCACTTTTTACAACTTTCATTGCAACAAATCTTTTCCCCCTTTGGAAAATGCAAATTTAAAAAATATAAGCAGAAGTGATCATTATAATGAAATTTACCCAATATATTCAAAGTTTTAATAAGCTTTCCTTTAAAACAGTGCTTTTCAAATTGTGGATCAATAATTCAGCAGGAGAATAATCCCTTATAATTGTTTCTGTTTTTTTCCTCATAAAATGAGGTAAACTAGAAAATGTCATTCATCACATATAATGAGAGTAAGTATCTTGTAACACTAGTTTCACTTCACACACACACACACACACACACACACACAAACAAAACAAACAAAACACACAAACACAAATGCATATTTATATTGGGTTGCAATGGCGTTTCATGCTATAGGTCATAGCTTTAAAAAGGAATCAGAAACCACTGATTTGGAAGGTCTATATGTTAATTTATATGTAAATGAGTTGTGGGGTATTTTGGTATGGATAAATTTTTGGGAAAAACTATGATCCTGCTATAATTTCAATGAATAAGCCTCAGATATAAAGGCAGAGGAAAGTTAATATTTTAAGATAACAGGAAAATGAACTTCAAACTGAGGGGGGAAATGTTTAGCTAGGACAGGGCAGGCCTGTGCGAAGCACTTAACACTGCACAATAGAAGCAGCTGTGCCCTCAGCCATAGCTTGTCGTAAAATAAAGATGACAAATACGCCAGGAATCAAGATAACAAATGACAAAGAACACTTACTGCATATCCCAGCAAAGCCAGACAGTAGAGAAGTGTCCCCATCCTAGCTTCCTAATGACATGGTACCGGCCGTTGAAAAGGTCTCCAATTTTCACTGGATGATATCCACCTTTTATTTAAAAAAAAAATAATAATTTCAAAAAATAGTAACAGAATATCATCTCTTCTTTTGTCAGTTCTTGATACCATTAAAGAAAGCTGCAAATAATAAAATCAGATTAAAATATATTTAATAGTGTAACATTTTTCAAGAATTTTCATCAAAAGTGTCCTTTGCCTTTCTACTAAGTTAATTAGAAAGGCAAGAAACCACCCAGCACTTCATAACACTTACTTAAGGTTTTATATTTAAGTCTAGGTGTAAATAATATGCACACTAGCTCCTGACATTTCCAAACAACCTTATAAGTTAAACACCAATCTTGTTAGGTCAGTACAATATAACTCACCAAAATAAAGGCTGGGTATCCTCCATAATTCTGCATACACTAACAAGGAGTCCTATATAATAAAAGCCTAATATGCTAAGTGTCTGGTCATTCATTCAACCAATCAAAGTGTAATATGCTAATAATATGCTAAGGCCACTCAACCACTTGCTATGATGTGCACTGACCACCAGGAGACAGTCGACTGATCACTATGATGTGAACTGACCATCAGGGGGCAGATGCTCCAACCGAATGGTTAGCTTACTGCTGGCGTCCGGCTGATCGGGACACACCCTGGAACCCTCCCACGCAACCCCCACCACCCCCTCCTGCTGGCAAACCTCCCGCATCCCTTCCCAGCCTCGATCGTCCACTAGAGGCCCAGTGCACAAATTCATGCACCAGTGGGGTCCCTTGGCCTGGCCTGCACTCTCTTGCAATCCGGGACCCTTCTGGAAATGTCAAAGAGTCGGTTTCGGTCTGATCCTGTAGACCAGGCTAAGGGACCCCACTGGTGCAATTCACCCTCCAACATAGCTTGCTCCTCTCGCCCTTCTTCCTCCAACTTCAAACTCCTGCCTTGGAAATAGGTTAGAGAGTGAGGGAGGCTGTATCATGTTAAGGTAGACTTTTGGGGAGGGAAGGGTCCTTCACAGACATCTGGCATAAAAAGGCCTTCACTTTGCATTTGTAAGTAAAATAAGGAGGCTACAAAGTAGCATGTATAATATAGCATTTCTGTGAAACAAACAAAAAAAAAACTAGGAGGACGATGTTAGCAACAAACAGCTTGATATAAAATTGCTTTCACTCTTTTAATCTATATTTTATTCTCTGTATCTTTTTCAATATTTTTCTGAAACAAACATAATACTTTTCTATTTTATACTCTCTTAGCATTTACCACTTCTTTATTGCAAAGATGCTATTTTCCCTTTTTAAATTTGTTTTCCTTTTTTTAAATCTGCAAAATTCTTATAAATCACTAAGACAGAGAAGTACAGAGAACAGACTGACAGCTATCAGAGGACAGTCTGGATGAAAACGATGAAGGGATTATGGAAAAAACCCCACAAACTAACAAAAAGAAACAAAACAACAACTCATAGACATAGACCACAGTATGGTGGAAAGAGGGGTGGGGATGGAGGGGGATAGAAGAGTATAAAGGGGGGATAAACGGTTACAGAAAGAAACAAGTTTAGATGGTGAACACACAATACAATATACAGATTATGTATTATAGAACTGTACACCTGAAACCTGTAATTTTATTAACCAATGTCACCCCTATAAATTCAATAACAAATTTTAAAAAGAAGACATAGATGGTTTGTGCCTATTTTTGAGCAGCTCAAAGCAGGTGCAGGAAGTACCTAAGCCAATTCTTTTAATCCATCTGTAACTTTCACAGGGCTAGGAATAATACTTCAAGAAATACTATGAATATAAATACTTAAATTGTGTTGAATTAATGAAGCAAAAATTTGAGTAGACACATTTTCTAAGATTCTTACTCTCATACCACTGTACTTGTTTTCCTTGGATTTTAATATCAAAGTGTATAACAATATTTTGGGTAAAAAAAATATGAACTAAAAGGTAGTAAATTATACATGAAAATAGGAAATTATTTAATGGAAGGGTGGGTGTTAACAGAACACACTGTGGTAATCATTTTGCAATATACACACATGTTAAGTCATTAAGCTGTTACACCTTAAACTTGCACAATGTTGTATGTCAATTATCCTATACTAGAGGCCTAGTGCATGAAAATTCATGCACTGGAGGGGGGTCCCTCAGCCCAGCCTGCCCCCTCTCACAGTCCGGGAGCCCTCAGGGGTGGGAGGCGACCAGGCGATCAGGGGAAGGTGACACCCCATCACACCTGTGCTGCTGCCACTGACGGCAGCGCAAGCCTCAGCCGGCCCTGGTTACCTGAGCCTCGAGCGGCCCTGGGCGGCTGGGGGGCTAAGGGGACTGGGTGGATCTGGAGGCAGGGCTGAGGGGACTGGGCACCTCCATCTTTGAGGGCGTGGCAGTCAATTAGCATATTCCCTCCTTATTGGCTGTGGGCGCCGCCATCTTTGCAACCTGCTGCTCAGTCATTTGGTCGTCCCCTCACTAACCTCCCTGCCGGCCTGGTCGCCCCACGCAGCCTGTTCGGTCATCCATTCAGTTGTGATGGTCACTTAGACTTTTATATATATGTAGATAATAAAAGCATAATATGCTAAGTGTCCGACCAATCGGTTGACTGGTCAACCACTCGACCAGTCTTTATGACGTGCACTGACCACTAGGGGGCAGACGCTCCGACCGGTAGGTTAGCTTGCTGCTGGGGTCTTGACTGATTGGAACTGGGCGAGAGTGCCAGACACTCCTTGGCTGGCCAGCCCCCAATACCCCAATTGGCCCCAATCGCCAGCCAGGCTGAGGGAACCCACCTGTGCATGAATTCGTACACTGGGCCTCTAGTATCTCAATAAAACTGAAAGAAAAAATGGCTTACCTCCTTAGAAGGTTAAACTAAAATTAAAATAGGCTCTGAATTTACAGTTTTTAAACCATTAAAATTAATACTAAGAGGGAAGAAAAGTAAACTATCATTTTCAAGTATGAATTAGGAGCACTCTCCTAGGCACACAAAACCAAGTTCAATGAAACTAAAATAGCCCTGGCTGGGGCTCACTTTCTTGGAACATCATCCCATACACCAAAAGGTTTCGGTTCAATTTCCAGGCAGGGCGTGTGGGGGAGACAACCAATAGTTTTCCTCTCTCACATCAATGTTTTCTCTCCCCATCTCTCTGCATTCCTCTCTCTAAAAATCAATAAAAACATATCGTCAGGTGGAGATTGAAAAAAATAATAATGAAATTAACTAAAATATGTTGTAGGTATTCCACAGGGGAAGCAGAGGAGGGGAAAGGAAGAAAGGAGAAATTGTTTGGGAAATGAGAAAGAACTTAAACAAAGCAGATTTCTTGACCAAAGTGGTTCTCAGAGCCACTTAACACACAGCGGGAGCCTCTGAGAGGAGAGCGGGCTGCCAATTCCAGACATATCTGCTAATGAACCCATTTCTCCAAAGAACTAGTAACATTTCACAGCACAAAGAAATAGGAAATAATACCTACTTCCTTCTTTTATTTTCACCCAAGGATATGTCTTTCAGAGAGAGAGAGAGAGAGAGAGAGAGAGAGAGAGAGAGAGATCGGCTGCCTCCCATATATGCCCCAACGGGGCATTGAACCCAAAACCTGGGTATGTGTCTTGACTGGCAATTAAACCCACAACACTTTGGTGCAAGGCATGACACACTAATGAGCTACACTGGCCAGTGCAGACGGTGTTATTTCTACACTGATGCAGTACACACAATCTCAGAGACAGTAAGCAATAGTTTAGGGCTGGAAAATGGCTGACTCCTAAGTCCATGGCCTGTTCACCAGTAAGAAATGCACTCCAGCCCTGGCCAAGTGGCTCAGTTAGTGCAAGTCGTCCCATATACCAAATGTAGGTCCCATCCCTGGTCGGTGCACATACAGGAGGCAGCCAATCGATGTATCAATGTTTCTTTCTTCCTTGGGTGAGGATTAAAAAATAAAAGAAAGAAATGCACTACATATTTAACAACTGGAGGACAGTCTTAGTCCACAAGGAACACTTGATAGCTTAATTAAAAGCCGTTTAATACTTAACTGTATAGTATTGCTAACATTACAGTCTAAATTTAAAAACAAATTTTTAAATTTCTTTATTGATTAAGGTATTACATATGTGTCCTTATCCCCCCATTGCCCCCACATCCCCCACTCATGAGTGAAAACAATTTAATTAGACATAAAGAAAAGAAACTTCTATCACTATTGTATGTTTCAGATTTGAATTCTAAAACAGCCACAGTGTGTAGAGGTGAACAAAAATAGAAGAGCACTCTTTTCAATGTAATCACACAAATGCTCCTTTTCTCAATGGGACTTTGAAAGTTGAACAAAAGAAATTACTTAGTCCAGTTACCTCAGAAGCCCACAAGATAGCTAAGAATATTGTGCCTAAAAATAGGACAACTAAACAAGAGAAACATAAAAATTTTTAAATACAAATATAAAAACAATTCAAAGTGCTAAATAAATATCCTTCTATTTTGAAAACTTGACATACAAATTTATATTTTATAATTTTTATATTTAAACTCACATATCACAACAGAAAACAAGTCTCCTCTGACCATTTTTCAATCTCTTTTCACAGAATGGTAATGAACACTCATGCTACCAGGGCAGACCACACAAGTACCCAACACCCCAGAAATCAGAGAAAACAGACACTCCAATCACGCTCAGAAATTCTCCAATCCCCTGAGATTAGCAAACAATGTACATCAGAATGACTATTAGCAGTGGACAGCCCCTGGCCCACCACAGTGTCCAGCACATAAGGAACGTTGAGAACAGTCACAGACAAGACAAAGACCCCCTCCTCTCCTTCCTGCAGGACCAGAGGGCAGTACAGGACACAGGACAACCACAGTGCTGGCCCGGAACTGCTCAGGGCATCAGGCAGAACTCCAGAAAGCATCAAGCACTGGAAGAATACGACGACTTAGGGTTTGAGTTGATGTTTTATTACCTATAAGTTTTCTTTTTCTTCTTAAAGAATAAAAATTAGATTGCATTACAAACAAGAAAGAACAAGAATGGACTGTTAAGTAATCATTAAGTTCACTGCCCTGGCTACTTTTCCAACTCCTAGTCCCCTAGCACACCCAAGAAAACTGTAAAGTTCTACCTATACTATTTTTTATTTTAATTTCAGAGAGGAAGGGAGAGGGAGAGAGAGAGAAACATAATGATGAGAGAGAATCATTGATCAGCTGCCTCCTACATGCCCCCTACTGGGGATGAAGCCCTCAACTCAGGCATACGCCCTGACTGGGAATTGAACTGGCAACCTTTTGGTGCATGGAACAACACCCAAGCAACTAAGCAACACTGGGCAGGACTCCCAAACATTTACTGGGGGGTTGAGGGGGGTAGTAACATTCTTCCTGAAAACTAAAGAGGAGGAAATACTCCATACTCGTGCTATGAACTTGGCATTACTTTTTACTCCAAAGCCTGGCAAAGACATTTTAAGAAAGCTATAGACCAATTTTCCACATGATGTAGATACTAAAACTCTAGACAAAATTTCATCAAATCTAATTTAAACAACATATAAAAGGGATAAAATTTCATGACCAAGTGAGGTCTATTCCAGGAATGAAGCTACTTCTATTTAACATTGTACTTAAAAGTTCTGGGCAGTATAATCAGGCAAAAAAAATAAATATAATCCAGACTGGAAAAGAAGAAATAAAACTATCTTTATTCACAGACAACAGGACTGTCTAAAAGGGAAAGCTGAAGAAATCTGCAAAAGAAAAAACAAAACAAAAAAAACCACCTACTTAAACTAATAAGTAAGTAAAGTCAGGTAACAAAATATTAGCTCAAGATATAAAAACCAATTGTATTTCT
Source organism: Myotis nattereri (assembly GCF_964212035.1). Classification (NCBI taxonomy): domain Eukaryota; kingdom Metazoa; phylum Chordata; class Mammalia; order Chiroptera; family Vespertilionidae; genus Myotis; species Myotis nattereri. The sequence continues at coordinate 69,941,031 of NC_138086.1, forward strand.
ACATACCAGCAATAAACAGTGGGAAATTGAAATCTTAAAAATATATCATTTATAATAGCATACAAAATATGAAATACTTAGGGATAAACCTGACCAAAAATATGAGAATAACCTGAACAATGAAAACTTGCAAAACACTGCTAAAGGAAATTAAAGAAAGCCTAAATAAATAGAGTTCATGGGTTAGAAATCTCAATATTGTTCAGATGCCAACTCTCCCCAGCATGTCCAGGGGTTCCCAAAGGCGTAGACGGAGTCGGCGAAGAAGGAAGGACACGGAGACAGTGTTCAGTTGATCAGCAGCCTAGCCAGGATCTCCAGCCAAGATCTCCAGCCAAGTTCTGGTCTGGATCTCCAGTGAAGTTCTGTGTCCATGTTCTCTTGCTAGGTTCTCCAGCCAGGTTCTCCAGCCAAGTTCTGGTCTGGATCTCCAGAGAGGTTCTGCTCTGGATCTCCAGCGAAGTTCTGGTTAGGATCTCCAGCCAGGTTCTGTGTCCATGTTCTCTTGCTAGGTTCTCCAGGTTCTCCAGCCAGGTTCTGTAGCCATGTTCCCTCGCTAGGTTCTCTAGCCAGATTCTGTCCAGGTTCTCCAGCCAGGTTCAGTCACCAGGTTCTAGTCAGGCTCTCTTGCCAATTTCTGTAGTCAGGTTCAGTCCAGGATCTTTTGCCATGTTCTCTCCAGCGAAGTTCTTCTGTCTCTAGGTTCTGTGTAGGTTCTGTCTTCTTGGTTCTGTCTTCTAAGTTCTGTCTTCTAAGTTCTGTGTTCTAAGTTCTGTCTCTTGCTGTCTTGTTACATCTGTATTTATACCAGTTGATTCAATCCTACCAATCTCTATTACAAAGGTTAGGGCGTTTCTTATCTCCATTCCAGGGAGTAAAGATTATGTAGCTTAAGCATGATTGTTCGTAGTTAAAGTGATTAATTACCCGCCTGGTACTTAGTTGAGGGGTTTTATTCCCTCCCTAACTTCAGGGGAAAATCCCTACCTGGGGAAACAACCTTTCTCAGAGAGGAGACCTTGGTTAAAACACATAGTGCCAAGAAGGTAAGCAAACATTTTAAGAACAGTATGCCATATATGCCAGGTCCTTTGAAACAGCAAGGACGGACCGGCTCCCGGCACTCCCCAAACTGACTTTTAGATTCATTTTATTTTCAGTCTAAATTCCAACAGGGTTTGTTGTAGAAAGTGACAACTAATTTGAATACTCATATAAAAATATAAAGCACTAATTTCATTAAAAGGTGCAAAGGCAGTTAAATTGGAAAAGAACAGACTTTTGAACAAATGGAACTGAACTAAGTGGTCATACCTATGGGGAGGTGAGGGAGGGGGCGGGGAGGAGAGAGGTGGCTCAGTTTGTTGGAGCAAAGTTTCTGGGTTAATTTCCCTGTCAGGGCACATGCCTAGGTTGCGGGCTCAATCCTAGCCCTGGTCAGTCAGAGCATGTGTGGGAGGCAACAGATCTATATTTCTTTCTCACATTGATCTCTCTTTCTCCCCTTTCCCTTCCACCCTCTCTAAAAAATCAGTGAATATGTTCTCAGGTGAAGATTAAAAAAAAAGAAAACAGCTAAAGTATTGCTTAAGTTGAAAATGGTTTGACTATCAATGATTCATAAGAACCTATTGTAATTGGCCTTCATAAACAAAATTTTACAACCAGTCTTCAGTAACCAAAATTTAGGTTACAAAACAAATATGAGGATATGTTGTAGATTTAAAATTTTATCATATATACTTCCTAAAATTTGACAGCCATATCTCAAGTTGTGAAAAATGTTTGTAGATCAAATAAAAATGTTGAAATCTAAGAATACACTATTCTCATTATTAGTAATTTAAAGTGCAATTTAAATCACACACACCCCAGTAGAAACATTAACAATACTAAATACAAAAAAAAAGCAGGGAAAAAAGCCCTACAATCCACTGAAAAAAAATTAGCAATAATGAATCCTCAGACACAACTATTAAACTCTAGAGGACTGAGGCTTGGGGGTGGTGTGTGTGTGGGGGGGGGTGGGGGGGGGGGTAAAAGCAGTCAGTCAGAAAAATAGTCATTGAAAATTCTTACGTGTAAATTAATCTCTCCTTCATCTAATGTTCCTGTAACACTAATGAGTAAGAGAGAGCTCTAGGGGAAAAACCAGAGCAAAGGGAAATGCTCCAAAAGACAGGATTCCCATTATCTAGAATCTAAGGAAGTAACAACAAAAATCACTTGAACATAAGATAAATATCATGTATGCAAAAAACAACTTTTGCAGGAGGGCTACAGAGATTTAAGTTCAATTCATAGATTGAGAAACTTTGCATATTTGAAATGTTAATAAAGGCCAACAGAGAATTTCAAGCTTTTGCCAACTGTCAATTACTTATACAGACTGGTACTTAAATTCAGGAATGCTGATTTAAATCGTAGCATTGGCATTTACTAGCTAGGAGACTTTGAGCAAATTACTTTATTTCTCTGGGTACTTGCCCCTACCTCACTCAGAACCATACCTGGACATACTAAGTGCCCTCATAAGTGTTTACTCTTCTTCTGTCATTACCCACCCCACTGTGATTAAGGGGTCAGCAGGCCAGGGTTGAGAGTACTGGCTATTCCTATTTAAAATAGTAAAACTGTCCCAAAGTGTAATCTAATTAATCAGGATAGCCCAATTAACAAAAGGTTTTTGATATTCCACATACGATAATGATTTAGTTGTCAAATATCAATGAAGAGAAAGAAATTAACTTTTCTTTATCAATGATTTAGCCAAACATTAAAATAAGAGAATCAAGACTTTTCAACATTCAAATTTAATGTCACTTCCCTAGACATACAAAGACTGGTGATAAAGACTGGCTTCTATCTTGGGTGCTCTCTCTGATAAGCCCGCTGCCTTGCTGTGAGCAGACTGCCCTATGGAGAGGCCCTTGTGGCAAGGCGCTGAAGGGTCAAGTGAACAGCAGTGAGGGATGGAACCCACAACCACCAGTATGAGCAGGAAGGCAGATGCTTCGGATCCAGTCAGGCCTTCAGAGGACTGCAGCCCAAGCTGACAGCTGGACTGTAACCTCAGGAGAGAACCTGATCCAGAACCCACCATACTTCTGCAAATCTTTTAAACAGAGACATCGATGGCCTTTGTTACAAATGATTTTTCAAAGGTTTCTAAGGTGAATCACCTTGGAAAAGAGACATACTATCATTCTCTAGAGAAGAGAAGAGGCTGGTCTGCTGTCCAGTATAATAAACATCTCCCTGGTGAATAAAGGTGGGCAGGTTTGGCTCATAAAGGATTGGGATTTCCTATGTTTAGAGTGCCTTAGCTACAATACAAACCCACGGTGAGCAAAGCACCCACCTAGGCCTGCCTCCACATGGCTCTTGTTGGATTTGGAGGGCAAGGGAAACCAGTATGAACATGAAGCTCAGGCTGCTTCTGGTGCTGTGAGTAATCAAGTCCTTTGTCTTTGACCCAGGAGTTTCCCATCTAAGCACCCACAAAACTGTGGCCAACTAACTTATTGGCTTGCAAGAAGGTTAAAAATCTCAGAAAAGTCTTGGTTTGTGATGAATTTATCTTTGGAATCAGTCTTGTTTAGAGTGGTTGGTTTGTTTTCATCTTATGAAAACTCTTAAGTCTTAAAATCACTGCATTTCCTTCCTTGCTTTGATGACTAAGAAACCCAGAGGCAAATTTGCAACACTCCCAATTTATACATATCTTTATGACTAAATCTGTATGTATTAACCTTAATCTGATTTTACTTAATTATTTCTACTATATATTTTCCTCATCTATTTGTTTATTGTATTCTATATATTTATTTGTAAAATGTCTCAAGTATGTAAAGTGTTAGGATACAAATAACAGTACTAATCCCTCACAATAAACAAGCTCAAACAAGGCTCCCTCTTGGAAAACATTTCCTGATTTTCCTGGCTGAGGAGGAGCCTCCCTCCTTCCTGTGCTTCTCTTATGCACTTCCATAATGCCTCCTTATGCTCTGTTACACAACACCATACAATGTATTTTAATTATTCATATTCTCATTTGTCTTTCCCAGGAGATTATAAGCACTTTGGGGAGAGGGACAGTATTCCTAGCATATAGGACCTGAATCGCAACAAATACACAAGAAAGCACAAGAACATGACACAAGACAGACAGAAATGAATGTGAGGTAGGTGGTTCTCTACTCCGTGGTAGGATGTGAGGGAGAAGTGGGAAAGGCTTTACTTGTGTAAAATGTGGGCTAAAATTAATCTACGTTAACTCTAACAGAAAAACAGAGAAAAAAACAAAAGAAAAAAGATAATACGAGGAAAATTATAATAGTGAGAAAGCATGTTTACAGTAAAATATAGAGTTCTGTTTGATGCTAAGAAAGAAAACAAGAACAGTAGCACATTGGGATCTAACTGTGAGGAGCTTGGAGAGTTTCACGTTTAGACTTTCATTGTGAATTGTGAAAAAGTTTTAACAATACAGTATATCCTTAAGACAATTTCCCTTAATTTATCATGTCCAGATGGGGGAAAAAGTGAACTAATAATCTAAATGCAACTCAAGTAATCCTACATAATAAAAGGGTAATATGCAAATGGATCCTAAAGGCAGAACGATCAGGAACGACCAGTCACTATTGACGCACACTGACCATCAGGGAGGCAAACGCTCAATGCAGGAGCTGCCCCCTGGTGGTCAGTGCGCTCTCACAGGGTGAGCTCCGCTCAGCCATAAGCTGGGATGAAGGCTGCAGCTGCGTGTGCAGTGGCAGTGGTGGGAGCCTCTCCCGCCTCCTCAGCAGCAGTCGGATATTCCCCGAGGGGTCCTGGATTGCGAGAGGGTGCAGGCTGGGCTGAGGGACCCCCAAGTGCACAAATTTTCGTGCACTGGGCTTTTAGTATCATATAAAAACACTGCTAAGGGAAGTGCACAGAACAATTATACTTTTATTATACTGCAAAATTAAAATGTGTGTACTTAAGGCAAGCTGGTAAGAAGAGGAATGTTTATAAAATACTGAACACAGCAATCATGGGACCCACAAACATTTAGGAGATTAAAGTACACTGATAGCTCCATACATTTACAAAGTTGGAATCTGATTCTAAACAAAAATCAAATAAAAATAAAGGAATTCTTCTGCCTTATAATCAATAATCAAGGTTTCTTGTCATTTTAGTACTATAACTTTATAGCTACAGCAAAATTTTTCTAAAATATACTGATGTTGACATTCCTATTTTTCTAGAAGATTCCCTCAAGACTGACTGAGCCCACAGTGGAAATGCAAGTCACACTACTCTCTGGGGCAAGCCAGAATCTAAAAGCCTAATTTCTATATTTTAGAATAAGCCTGAATCATTTCTCAATCTGGTTTAAATGCACCTGGGGGGGGGGGGGCGAGGGGGGGTGTGCAGTGAAGTCCTTAAAATGCATAGAGGTTAACATCAGATCAGAAGGGGCTAGTGGCTGTTTTCAGGAGACCAAGTCTCGATGTACTTGACTCTGTAACCTGGGTCACAAGTTTTCTCATACATATACCAACAACTAAAAGTCCAATTTCACTGAAATTATTTTGAACATACTAATACCCTACAAATCTCAGAATTCACAACTAAGAGAGATAATGGACCCATTTTGTATCCATTACCAACACTCTGCATTGTTTCTTAAATATACAGTGCCATTTTGCTCCTTCGGTATATCTTTGATAGAAGAATCTAGACCATTGCTCCATTAAAATCACTTGTTATAAAAATTTTACCTTTAAACTGAAAAAATGCAGTCTATCGAAACTATACACAAATTGTTTAAAGTCCATCTGGTTGTCTAATTAATATTCCTACTTAATAGTATGCTGTACAATAAATATTCCAGAGATTTAATTTTGCCTATTAATGAAATCAGTCCTTTTTTAAAAAAAATCATTACCTAAGGATATATTTTTGTTGATCTGAGAGAAACATTAATTGAGAGGTTGCCTCATATATGCACCCCAACCAGGGATCGAACCCACAATCTGGGTCTGTGCCTCAACTGGGAACCGAATCTGAGACCCTTCTGTGTATAGGACGATGCTCCAACCAACTGAGCTACACCGACCAGGGCTAAAATCAGTCTTTATATCAGTGACTGCATTGATTTTAATTGTATGAACTTTTTTTTTTTTAACAGATTTCTCAGTGGGCCCATGAGAAAAATATTCCTCAGGGCTTCATATATATAAGAGTTAGTTATACCTATCAGTGGTCGCCAACCTTTCGGACCTCATGGACCACCAGTGGTCCATGGACCATCAGTTGGAGACCACTGACATATATGACGTTTAGAAATCAAGGTCAGTTTGAATGAATACAAACATATTGACTCAGCTTTAAAGCTGGGGATGGTGAAACAAGGAAGGGCTTAGGACAGAAGATGCAACAGGAGAGAGCCTAGGCGGACTGCCTTGGCTCACTGAGAAACAGTCACGGTGACAGAAGTGAGCCAAAGTGGGGCTGCCTTCAGCTTACCGGAAAGTCAGAGAAAAGGGAGCCTTGGAGACAGGTTCAGGGGTAAGCCCAGACAAGCTGCTGCTGCCCATTGCTCCTCTGGTTACAAGTCTCGTGGGGACCCTTGGAGTTTAGGAGATGCCTGTGGGGGAAGAGGAGGGGGGAGGGAAAGGCACAGGTGTGCTCTAGGAGGGAGAACATGCTCTTCTTTTTTGTTTTAAGCCTTCTACTTGCTTTGTGAGCAAGGGAAGAGTAAATAGACATCTAAGATTTTAAATGGGGGTTCTCTCCATAGTAAACATGAGCTTCAGTATATGAACTTGGACAGTGTTCATTTGTATTCAAAGATTTGGGATATATATAGATTTCAGAGAGGAAGGGAAAGGGAGAGAGAGATAGCAACATCAATGAGAGGTTATCATTGATCTGCTGCCTCCTGCATGCCCCCTACTGGGTATCAAGCCCTCAACCAGGGCAAGTACCCTTGACAGGAATCGAACACAGGACCCTTCAGTCCACAGGCCAGTGCTCTACCCACTGAGCCAAACCAGCTAGGACTGGGACTCATTTCCTGATTCTTATATATTCTGGATACGTAAAAGTACAATATATTAAATTATAAACTTGGGAAACAATTGATCTTAGAATGAGAAAGTCTTAGTTGGATATATGGAAAATTCAGAAGTCAGAAGACACTTGAAAAATACTGAGATCTCTTTTACAACTAAAAAAAAAATTCTCTTAGTAGCTAAACTAAAAGAACTCTGAAAGAAGTTCACTGGCTACTTACAACCAAAGGCCATAATTATACACACTCAGACATAAAAACATAACTGAAAGATTAACTTATTTCAAGAAGTGAAGACCTATTGTAATTTTAGGCTCCCATGGGATCAAGAGGGTACAAGGGTGTATCACAGCACATAGCAATGTCTTATTCAACCACACAATTACAGGCACGTTCCCAGGTATGTTACATCTTCTATAAAAATGAAAAATAATACCACTGTCAATAATCCAATTCTCAATTATTCTAAAGAAATAAAAAAAAATGGTAAAAGAACACAGGTCTTAGAGAGAAATGACTACAAATGCAGTAAGTAAAGGTCTCCTACATATATATATATGGAAATTAAAACTGACTTTTGAGCCTCATTCTAAAGCCCCACCTAGTTTTACAATCCAAGAGTAATTATAGCTTTCCAGTTTAATCATCATCAGAAAGTGTAACTCATGTACCAACTTGTGCATAATCCTATGTTAGGCACCCAACAAAGCAATTTAGATACAGCTAGTGAACTTTGGTCTTAGGGCTTACATAATCTATGCCAGCCAAGAAGAGTATTACAGGTAATTACTTTTAATAGGAAAATCAGTGACATAATTATACAAAAAATTAAACATACCTAAATATACTTGGAATCTGCAACATCTTTCTATTAATTTCTTGTGACATTCTTCTGACAGACTGTATTCTCCAAAGAAGGCCGCAACTGTTGTATCTTCCAAACCACTTGCTTTCCTAGAAGCCTGGATTTCTACTACTGAAAAAAGGACTGCACTCGTCCTTGTAGATGTGGCGGGCTTCTGCTGTGCTTCGAACCAGCAGGATGTAGTGGAAGCGACTGTGGTTTCTGAGACTTGGTTGTAAAAGGCAGCAAAGCATCCACTTGGGGCTCTGACTCTGAGGACGCCATGCAGTAAAGAAGCACAGCCGTAAGGAGGGCCTGCGGTTGGCAGTCCTACTCTTCCAGCCCTTCAAACCCAGGGCCAGACATGTTCGTGAGCTTTCAGATCATGCTAGTCCCCAGACACTGAGTCACCTCAAGCCTTTGAGAGGTCTCAGTGGCGGCCCCAGATATCATGAGGCATAGGTAAACCACACAAACTTTGCCCTTTCTAAATGCCTGATCCATAAAATCATAAGCAAAATGAAAAGTTGGCTTAACGCTTCTAAGTTTTGGGATAATTCATTATGCAACAATAACCAGAACAATCCTTATTTTACTTTCCACAGCATCTATGCAAAATCTCCTCCATCATTCTCTAAAAAAGATGTGATCTCAATTTTTTCAAGACTAGCCCATTATCTCCAAAACCGACTCATTTAATTCCTTCCCTTGCAAGTCCTTCAAACTCTCATCAGATTTCTTCTCTTCTGCCTAGAAATAAGCTCAGGTATCCTGCCCTAACACCAACTCTCCCTTGTCCATCTCTGACGCCCCTCAAGCTACAGTTTTCATTCCATTGCTAAACTTTACCAAAGAATCGATTATGCTTTCTCAAATACACCTTGATATTAGCATGACTGGCCCCAACTGATGGGTCATTAGGAACCCTCCCCATACATAGGTTCACTGGCCCTTTCTCAGCCTTTACCCATCTCAAACTATGCCAACAAGGAAATAGTGGCACATAGCATTCACAGTGTTAAGAAGATTAATAACAAATTAGGAGCAGTACCGCTTTTCCAGGTGCTGAGAGTTGAGGAAAACTCTCTCTCATGGAACCTCATAAGTAAAACAACGTGTGTTATCATGAACCACAACCTCAGCAATAAGAGCATGTGAGTCTGTATGTATGTGCATGTGTGTGTATGCACATACACACATACCACAAACAGCAACTCCAAAAAAGATATGTAAAAGGCCAATAAGCATTTTAAAAGTTACTCAACATCAATAATCATTTGGGAAATCAAAACCACAATGAGATATCACTAGGATGGCTAAAATAAAAGAGAGTAAGTATTGGTAAGGAGTTTGAGAAAGCAACCCTCACATATAGATAATGGAATATACAATGATGTGGCTGCTTTGGGAAAACATTTCCTCCAGAAGTTAAACATGGAGTTACAATACAACCCAACAATTCCATTCCTGGGTGTAACATCAAAGAAAAATGAAAACAGGCCCACTCAAAAACTCATACACAAATGTTCATAAATAGCACATTCATAATAGCCAAAAGTGGAAACAACCCAAATGTACATTATTTGATAAATAGATAAATAAAATAAAATGTGATATATCCACCCATAGCAATTTACTCAGTATAAAAAGGTTTCAATACTAATACATGGTGCAAGACGGGACAATATGAAAATGTGGTAAGAACTCACCCACAAAAGACTTCATATTGTATGATTCTAGCTATATAAAATGTCCAGAATAAGCAAATTCATAGAGACAGAAAGTATGTTGGTGTTTGCCAGGGACTGGGATGAGGGAGAAATGGGGAGTGACCGCTAATGAACATGTGTTGCTGTTGTTGTTGTTCCTGAGGGAGTAATAAAAATACCCTGTGGCAGTAGTTGCACAATTCTCTGAATATACTAAAAACCAGTGAGCTGTACATTTTAAAGGGTTTAATTTCACATAATCAACAAAAAAAAAACGGTATGGCCGAAACCGGTTTGGCTCAGTGGATAGAGCGTCAGCCTGCGGACTGAGAGGTCCCGGGTTTGATTCCGGTCAAGGGCATGTACCTGGGTTGCGGGCACAGGATGTGCAGGAGGCAGCTGATCAATGTTTCTCTCTCATCGATGTTTCTAACTCTCTCTATCTCTCTCCCTTCCTCTCTGTGAAAAATCAATAAAATATTTTTAAAAAAATAAATAAATAAATAAATAAATACAAATGATCTTGAGAATGGCCATTATTTAAAAAAAAAAAAAAAACTGTATGAGGGGGAAAATAGCAAGTTTTCAATTACTGCTGCCTAGTCAATATAAATGGACCCCATTCCCTCACCCCAGGCCAGGTTTAAAAAAAAAACCCAAAAAACAGACTCTTAATAAAATCTGAAACTTCTTTATTACAGCACAGGGAATATAGTCAATAATGTTCGAGTAAATACATACGATGTCAGATGGGTGTAAGATTGATTGGGATGATCACTAAAGTTATATAATGTCTAGTCACTGGGGTGTGCACCTGAAACTAACACAGTAATGTATGTCAACTGTAACTGAAAGATAAAAATGACTTAAAAATGAAAACAATCAAACAAAAAACAAAGATTGCAGGGAAAAGTGGAGAAGGGAGAAGGGCTGTGGGGTGGCTGGAGAGACTGGGTCCCTGACTGCTAGGTCTGTTTCTTTCAACTTGTTCTTTCTCCTCTTGTATTCCATCAAATTTCTCAAAGGCTGGTCACTGAACAGCCTCTCTGCATCTCTTTTATTCACTTAATACCCAGCCCTTACCTACGATTTGTTTCCTATCAAATCTGTAATACTTGTGTACGGTTCAGGAAGAGTCCACAAGACCCCACTTCTGACAGAACTGCAATATTTAAAAATTTTAGATGAACAAATAAAATAGCGTGGAACATATCCTCTGTATTGATGCTAAACAATGTTGTATTAAATATGTAAAGTTTCAAACATAAGCCTTTAAATGCAAAATGCTAGTAACCAAGTTGGTACTGAGGATGAGTATTTTTATGATTTATTGACCTACCATATAGGTTACATGAATCCCAAACTAACTCAGCCTCTGATGAGGTTGGAGTCCCAAAAAGGAGGTTAACCTCTGCTCAGCCAGGCAGATGGTCCAGGATGCACACTTGGTTCAGACTTGGGCATTCCTTTGGTGTGGAGAAAGCCGAATGATTTCATATTGGAGAGGAATGCTAAGAGAAAGCATCATAGTTGAGCTGCTTGAAGAGCCTGCTCCATAAGCAGTTTCAGGCAAATTATTTGTCTTCTGAGTCTCTATTCTCATTGCACAACGAGTATAACAATGGATACTGGTATTCATTAGTAAACAGGTCTGGCTATTGTAACAAAAGTCAAAATAACTGTGGCTTTAAAGAGTTGAGGAGTCCCAAGAACTACCCTCACTGCTGACCACCAATTGCAAGTTTGGGGGTTCTGAACATCATGCTCAGTTTCAATCAGTAATAATCTGTGAGAACTCACCGAAGGCTGTTATACTCGTGGTTACAGTTTATTATAGCATAAGAATTACAGATTAAAATCAGTCAAGGGAAGAGATGCAAAGCAGGATCAGAAGGGTCCCAAATGTGGAGCAGACAGTCCTCCTCTCCCAGGTGAGGTGAGGACAGTCAATTCCTTAGGCAATGATATATGACAGTGCACACGGAGTACTGCCAACCAGAAGCTCACCCCAGCCGTGGAGTCCACAGTTCTTATTGGGGTTCCATTATGTAACAGAGTGGACTAGCAACGTGGCTGACTTCGGTCCACACACCGTCCAAAAGCCCCTACCACAAATCACCTTTTTAGACTATCTGGCATGACCACCTTGGGTTAAAAAAGACACTTAAGCCCAGCAAGTGTGGCTCAGTGGTTGAGCGTCAACCTATGAACCGGGAGGTCACGGTTTGATTCCCAGTCAGGGTACATGCCTGGATTGCAAGCTTGATCCCCAGTGGGGGGAGTGCAGGAGGCAGCAGATCAATGATTCTCTCTCATCACTGATGTTTCTATCTCTCCCTCTCTCTTCCTCTCTGAAATCAATAAAAAAATATTTTTAAAAAGGACACTTAAAAGGCAGGAAATTTCAAGGACTTCGAGATTACTTCCAAGGACGTTATCTGGAAGCAATGCTAAATTCTTTACGACACCATTTGCTTGTCCTCTCTTCTGAGCCCCAGATTCATATTTCTAGCTGCCTTTTTCCTATCATCACCATTTTCTTTAAACTCTAATAAATAAAGTCAAACTCATCAAAATTTCCCCAGACCAACTGTGATTTCACTGTCCCTGTTAATAGTGCCAAATCTATTTCTTTCCAATAAGGAACTGAGGCAGTTTATACAACCACAATACAAGATTCAAAATTAGAAGGAAATTGGGGCAAAAAGAAAAAGTAGCCCAGCAAAAATAAAATGGAACAACGCTGTGGGGAAGTTAGGACGAAGAATTCAGTGCTGTAAGTTATTGTCCACTTGTTTGAGGTGGGTTGTACATTTGGCTCTGAGCTTTTTAGTAGCTGAACAATATCCAAAACAAAAAAGAAATGATCATCAGTTTAAAAATTCAAAGTCTATTTTTAATAAAAGATTCACAGAAGACATCACTACCTTCTTCTAGTCACCCCAGGGTTCAAGAATTAAGTTTTTCATTGTCACTCTCTACATTCAATTGTTTATCAAATGATAAAATGCTACCGCTGTGATGCTGTTTAATTTGTTTGTCCTCTTCTCCTATCTCTATCTCTATCTCTATCTCTATCTCTATCTATATTCTCTCCAAAGCCAATCATTCAAGATTCACAAATTAATCTTTCTTTTCTTTTTTTTTAAATATATTTTATTGATTTTTTACAGAGAGGAAGGGAGAGAGATAGAGAGTTAGAAACATCGGTGAGAGAGAAACATCGATCAGCTGCCTCCTGCACATCTCCCACTGGGGATGTGCCCGCAACCCAGGTACATGCCCTTGACCGGAATCGAACCCGGGACCTCTCAGTCCGCAGGCTGACGCTCTATCCACTGAGCCAAACCAGTTCCGGCCAAGATTCACAAATTAATCTTTCTTAAATAAATCACTTCCCTGTTCAAAATCTACAGTGTTTCCTCACTGCTAAGTTTTTCTTTTTTAAACATTTCTTTTTTTTATTTACAAAGAAGTATGTGCTCAACAGAGAAAACATGAAAACAAGACAGAGATAAAAGTATACACACATTATAAAAATCCCATAATCTAGATATAACTACCTACTGCACTTTTTTGTATGTTTTTTTGTTGTTGTTTTTTATTGAATTTAGAGTCAGAGAGGAAGGGAAATGGAAAAAAAACCCCAGCAATCGGCTGCCTCCTGCATGCCTCCTACTGGGGATTGAGCACACCACCTGGGCCTGTGCCCTGACCTGGAATAAAACTGGAGACCTTTCAGTGCTCGCTCAACTGAGTCACACCAGCGAGGGGTAGCTACTGCAGTTTTTTAAACTGCAATAAAATTTACACAGAATGAAAGTCAGGTATCTTATGTACACAATTCCCTGATATTTGACAAATGTCTATGCTCTAATCCAGCAGTCGCCAACCAGTGGTTCGTGGACCACTGGTGGTCCGTGAGGTCCGAAAGGATGGCAACCGCTGCTCTAATCAATACAAGAAAACATTTCTCCAGCACCTCACAGAGTTCCCTGATGTTCTCCGCCAGGAATGCTCTTTCAGCGATACATACACACGTCTCCTGGTCTAAAGTGGTCTTTCCATTTTCTAAAACGTCTTTTAACTGCTTTTTGTCACCAGCACTGTTAAAGTGGCAATTTTTAAGATACATGAATGCAATGCTTTGATAAAAATTCAAATACCATAAACTCCAAGAGTATATAATTGCTTCTCTCAAGGTAAAGCTGATTCAATATTTATAAACAGAAAATGCAGCCAAAAAAGTATTTTAAATAGCAAAGCTTTTTTTTTATTTTTATGAAGTGCAAGTTATTAATTTTCTTATTTTACAGTTAATACTTCTTGTATACTCTCTAAGAAATCTTCCCCTTCTCCAAGGTTGTCAAGATGATCTTCTATGTTTTTCTTTTTATAAGCTTTATACTTTTAGCTGTACATTTAAATCTGTGACCCATAACAACCTGGTAAAGACATCCTTTAAAAATGTACACATTTACTGTACGATCAGAAACAAGACAAGGATGTCCACCTTATCATTTCTTTCAACCTTGGGCACAGAGCAATGAAGCAAGAAACAGAAATCACACAAAATGTAAAGGAAAAACTATTTGCACTGAAATGATAAATGATGTGTGTGCAGAAAATCTAAAGTCTATTAAACTATTGTTTTATTTCGAGCATGTTTTTTAAAATGTATATTACTAAGGATGCTTTAATTTCTTATCTTCATATCCGTCTTCTTTATGATGCTCCCAAACTACTCTTTAACCTAATCCATCATCAGTTTTTAGCTAGCCCAGTTGTTAGGAAAACAAAAGCACTTAGAGCTGCTCAGAGACCCCTTTCTCTGCCTCCAGGATTTAGCCAAATTCCAATTAATCTTAAGTGGCAAGGCCCTCATTACATTTTCTATGAAGTCTTCTCTTTTACCTCTGACCAAATACAACCTCGTTCCTTTTAAGTCCTCACAAATTCCCTCTTTTTTACTCTTATAGTTAATTAATAACACAATAGAGGTTAAAGGGGGATATTTAAGTAATTTCCTTTTTTTCCTTTTTTTTAATGTTTAAAGTATTACAAATAGTAGTACATATGTCTCCTTTTTCCCCCATTGACCTCCAGCCGCCCACCCCCAGCCCTGGGCACATGCCCTCACCCCCTGGTGTCTGTGTCCATTGGTTATGTTTATATGCATGCATACAAGTCCTTTGGTTGATCTCTTACCCACACTAACTCCCCTGCCTTCCCTCTGAAGTTTGACAGTCTGTTCGATGCTTCTTTGTCTCTGTATCTATTTTTGTTCATCAGTTTATGATGTTCATTATATTCCACATATGAGTGAGATCATGTGATATTTATCTTTCTCTGACTGGCTTATTTCACTTAGCATAATGCTCTCCAATTCCAACCATGCTGTTGCAAATGGTAAGAATTTCTTCTTTTTTACAGCAGTGTAGAATTCCATTATGTAGATCAAGCATAGTTTGGTGTAGATCAAGCATAGTTTGGTGTAGATCAGGGGTGGGCAAACTTTTTGACTAGAGGGCCACAATGGGTTCTTAAACTGGACCGGAGGGCCGGAACAAAAGCATGTATGGAGTGTCTGTGTGAACTAATATAAATTCAAAGTAAACATCATTACATAAAAGGGTACGGTCTTTTTTGTTTGTTTTATTCATTTCAAACGGGCCGGATCCGGCCCGCGGGCTGTAGTTTGCCCACGGCTGGTGTAGATGTACCAGAGTTTTCTAATTCACTCATCTGCTGATGGGCACTTAGGCTGTTTCCAAATCTTAGCTATTATAAATTGTGCTGCTATGAACATAGGCATGCATATATCCTTTCTGATCGGTGTTTCTGTTTTCTTGGGATATATTCCTAGAAGTGGGATTACTGGGTCAAATGGCAGTTCCATTTTTAATTTTTTGAGGAAACGCCATACTGTTTTCCACAGTGGCTGCACCAGTCTGTATTCCCACCAGCAGTGCAAGAGGGTTCCTTTTTCTCCGCATCCTCTCCAGCACTTGTCGTTTGTTATTTGTTGATGATAACCATTCTGACAGATATGTGATGATACCTCATTGTCGTTTTGATTTGCATCTCTGGGATGATTAGTGACTTTGAGCATGTTTTCATATGTCTCTTGGCATTTTGTATGTCCTCTTTCAAAAAGTATCTATTTAGGTCCTTTGCCCATTTTTTGGTTGGATTATTTATCTTCCTTTTGTTAAGTTGCATGAATTCCCTATAAACTTTGGAGATTAAACCCTTATCTGAGATAGCATTGGCAAATATGTTCTCCCATGCAGAGGGCTCTCTTGTTGTTTTGTTGGTTTCTTTTTGTTGTGCAGAAACTTTTTATTTTGATGTAGTCCCATTTGTTTATTTTCTCCTTAGTTTCTGTTGCCCTAGGAGCTGTATTGGTCTTAGTAGAAGCCATAGGCAGCAAAATCGCAGACATTTGTTGTAGCAATATCTTTAAGTAATTTCTTAATCCAGTCTATTTATCATTCAGTCACCATTCAAGAGGCCGCAGACTGTCTGTCCTATCCAGGTACTAGATCCAGGGGGGAAAGACTCTGCCATTAGGTAGTTCATATGCTAATGGCAAAGTCATGAGGCCAGGAGCTCCCAGAAAGTAAGGACTGTTTCTCAGTTACCTTTCTAACTCCTCTGGTAATTTCCAAGGAGTCACACACAGTAAAGCCTCAAAGAGTTCACCTGTCATGCTAACTAAACCCAATCCATCAATACCTGAGTCAAAAGCAATTCTGAGCACCAAGAGGAGTCAGAATCTCCTCAGTCTCCATGAAAGAAATGTAATGAGGCCTTATTAATTCAAGAGCATCTATTACTTCGTTCACAGAAAGTTTCTTCGTAAGGCTTCAAGGAAGACAAATTAAGCCAATTAATTTTAAAAACACATGCAACATAATGAATTAAGTATGTATACAGCATTAGCAGTTTTAAGGGAAATAATTATGAATGAATAAAGGTTATCTGTTTCATATCAAAAAGAATTGATACTAAAGACTACATAAAACACGTGAGGGGCATGACACTGTTGCGGAGACAACCTTGCAAAGGTGTATTTTTTCTTAAAAATGAAAAAAAGTAAGCTATAAAACAGTAATAAGTCAGAGATTCTAAAGACAAAGCCAAGGAGAACTTTACATTTTGAGTTGTTAAAATTCAGACAGTGTGTGAACATTCATACTGATTATGTTATGTTTTGAAGAAGATGTACCTAAATTTTTGCCGAAACCGGTTTGGCTCAGTGGATAGAGCGTCGGCCTGCGGACTGAAAGGTCCCAGGTTCGATTCCGGTCAAGGGCATGTACCTGGGTTGCGGGCACATCCCCAGTAGGAGGTGTACAGGAGGCAGCTGATCGATGTTTCTCTCTCATCGATGTTTCTAACTCTCTATCTCTCTCCCTTCCTCTCTGTAAAAATCAATAAAATATATATTTTTTAAAATTTTTTTTTAAAAATGTACCTAAATTTTGAAAGAAATAAACTTTAGTCCACTTAAACATATATGTTAGAAATCTGGAGCATTATGGATGATTTTAAGGCAGAAACAAAGGATCTGTATTCTGATTTGTGTTCTTCATGGCATATCAACCTCCTCACCTGACATGCCCTCCAGACACACAGGCAGGATCAGCGCTGCCCATGCCTCAGTTTTGGCCAACTTCTAGAGATAATTCTTTCATCCCGTGAAAAACACTTATTGCACTGTGGATAGTTCAAATGCAGTGGGGTTAACAAAATACACAGCCCATGACTGCCGGGGTCCAACCCCAGCGGGTCCAGGGGTCCCCAAAGGTGTGGATGGAGTCGGCGAAGAAGGAAGGACACGGAGACAGTGTTCAGTTGATCAGCAGCCTAGCCAGGATCTCCAGCCAGGATCTCCAGCCAACTTCTGGTCTGGATCTCCAGAGAGGTTCTGCTCTGGATCTCCAGCCAGGTTCTGTGTCCATGTTGTCTTGCTAGGTTCTCCAGCCAGGTTCTCCAGGTTCTCTAGCCAGGTTCTGTAGCCAAGTTCCCTTACTAGGTTCTCCAGCCAGGTTCTGTCCAGGTTCTCCAGCCAGGTTCAGTCACCAGGTTCTAGTCAGGTTCTCTTGCCAATTTCTGTAGTCAGGTTCAGTCCAGGATCTTTTGCCATGTTCTCTCGCTAGGTTCTCTCGCTAGGTTCTGAGGCCAGTTTCTGTCCAGGATCTTTTGCCATGTTCTCTCCAGCGAAGTTCTTCTGTCTCTAGAGAACGTTCTGTGTAGGTTCTGTGCCTAGGTTCTGTCTCTCTCCGTTCTGTCTTCTTACATCTGTATTTATACCAGTTGATTCCAATCCTATCAATCTCTATTTCAAAGGTTAGGGCGTTTCTTATCTCCATTCCAGGGAGTAAAGATTATGTAGCTTAAGCATGATTGTTCGTACTTAAAGTGATTAATTTCCCACCTGGCACTTAGTTAAGAGGTTTTATTCCTTCCCTAACTTCAGGGGAAAATCCCTACCTGGGGAAACAACCTTTCTCAGAGACCTTGGTTAAAACACATAGTGCCAAGAAGGTGAGCAAACATATTAAGAACAGTATGCCATATATGCCAGGTCCCTTGAAACAGCAAGCATGGACCGGCTCCCGGCACATGACCACGGGGAATCTTTCAGACTGAGGCAGAAATCACTAATGAACACAAAGATATATAATTATACATGGGGTGTTGTGGTAGATACTAATTTGAGTGATAAAGGGAGGAGCCTACTTAAAGTGGGATTAGGGATTAAATGAAGGCCATTATAAGGAAATAACACAGAAAGGGAGGAAAGCAATGCTGACAGCGCTTTCTCTTGCAGAGGCTCGGGGAAACAAACCCAACACAAGGGAGGCAGTTAGACCAGGAAGGGAGCAAGCATGAACAGGTGTAGCATCAAAGTACAGATGGAAACAAAGCTGAGGGGAGAATGGAACAAAAACAGCACAGAAGAAAGTAAAATTCCTATTTCTTAAAAAGCTTCTATGCATCAGGAAGTATGCCACAAACTTACATATTTGTCTTATTTATTCTTCATAAAAATCTTAGGTGGTAAGATGTTGTTATACATTATATTAAAGAGATTACATCATAGATGAAGCAACTAAAGGCCAGAGGGTAAGAACTAGTCTAGGAGTGGGCAAACTTTTTGACTCGAGGGCCACAATGGGTTCTTAAACTGGACCGGAGGGCCGGAACAAAAGCATGGATGGAGTGTTTGTGTGAACTAATATAAATTCAAAGTAAACATCATTACATAAAAGGGTACGGTCTTTTTTTTTTTTTAGTTTTATTCATTTCAAACGGGCCGAATCCGGCCCGCCGGCCGTAGTTAGCCCACGGCTGAACTAGTCCAAGGACACAGAGTTGGGAAGCCAGTTTTGAACCCCGTTCTCTCAGACACCAAAGTCCTTAATCCTCCTGGATTCAGTGGGAGAGCCAAAAGGAAGATGGGCATGAACTAGCTGGCTATGAAGAAAGGAAGAGTTCCACGCCAAAGGGTAAGCCAAGGCAAGTAGAAAGAAGCAGCTAACAACCTTTAGCAATATTAGAACTCTAAATAGTGGCCTTTTTGTTAAAATGCCTGAGGTTTCACAAGTTTTAAAAGGAAGAGACTTGTAAAGATAAAGAGGTAAAAAGTTAAATGCAATTAGCTGGTCATAGAGGATTCAGATGGCAGTGCCCCAAATGCTTTCTGCAGCTATTGGTGGGCCTGGGATTCCATACTCCGCCCCCAACATACCTATATTTCCCATAATAAAGAAATATTTCTTTTTTAAAGAAATAAAATATGGTGTGGCCTGGACGGCATGGCTCAGCGGTTGAGCATTTACCCAGGAACCAAGAAGTCAATGGTTTGATTCCCAGTCAGGGCACATGCCTGGGTTGCGGGCTCAATCCCCAGTGTGGGGCATGCAGGAGGCAGCCAATCAATGATTCTCTCTCATCACTGATGTTTCTACCTCTCTATCCCTCTCCCTTCCTCTCTGAAATCAATAAAAATATATTTTTAAAAAATATATGATGTGTTTTGTTGTTTTCTACTTTGGGAGTACTGAGAAGTGGCTGGGGGGCAAAGGTTCTCCAGAAATGAGGTCAAGGAAACCAGATAAAGTGACAGGTAAGACACCTCAAGAGACAAGTAAAACACACCCCTAAACTGTGAAAGCCATCCCGCCCTTTCCCCCTTCCTGAACAATTCAGTCTACAGCCATTAAACAGGGCCAAGCAACAAAGTATGTCTGAGCACAGCTTGGTGAGGAGGACAGGGGGAAGATGCCCAACATGACAGTGGCAGCAACAGGTGGCTCATTATATACAAAGAAACTAATCAAATCAGTAAACATAATGAGGAAAATGAGAGCCTAATCACTGTCAAAGAAACTACAAATACTGAAAGGGAGAAAACTGGGATGAATCCTCTGGTACTAGAGTAGAATTAGATATATCAGATTAAGCTCATGGATTTTAATATATACATAAATATAGAAATAACTATAGAGAAATACATATAAACATAAAGGGTGTGTGTATGTGTATCCCTCACTCTGAGGGATCTGGAAGCAATGACACTCCAATAGTAATAATCACATGTAATTTGTGCTTAAGATAACAAACAGTTCCCACAGGTCACCCTAATGCTTTGCACTTAGTATCATACTAAATATTATTCTCTACTAAAAGGGGTTCTTTGGGAAAAGAGCTGATTCCAGGGCTGGAGTTGGGAAAATTCAAGACTGTATTTAAAAGTAATAAAGTGTTCAAAGAACAGACATAGAACCAACTTGAAGGGATTCCTAATGACCAAATTGGGGAAAATCTAAACATCAAGCCAAATAAGGAAAATAATGAATTATAACTCAGTGGGAGAAGGGGGGGAGGCAATCCATGAAAGAGTCCATCTGAGATAGACAGAAAGACAGAAAGATGGACCAGAAGGATGGGATAGAGCAGTGGTTCTCAACCTTCCTAATGCTGCAACCCTTTAATACAGTTCCTCATGTTGTGGTGACCCCCAATTTCATTGTTACAAATTGAACATAATTAAAGCATAGTGATTAATCACAAAAACAATATGTATTTATATATGTGTTTTCCGATGGCCTTAGGCGACCCCTTTGAAAGGGTCGTTCGACCCCCAAAGGCAGGGTTCCTCAAACTTTTTAAACAGGGGGCCAGTTCACTGTCCCTCAGACGGTTGGAGGGCCGGACTATAGTTTAAAAAAAAACAACTATGAACAAATTCCTATGCACACTGCACATATCTTATTTTGAAGTAAAAAAAACAAAACGGGAACAAATACAGTATTTGTATTTGCATGTGGCCCGCGGGCCGTAGTTTGAGGACCCCTGCCCAAAGGGGTCACGACCCACAGGTTGAGAACCGCTGGGATAGAGGGAGAGAAAGAAGAGGAAGAAGGAAGTAAACTTGTTGATGAGAGGATATTTACATAGTTTCAAAATAACTCCCAGCAAAATTCTCATTAATTACCAGGGGAAGGATAACTTTGGGATGGAGCTATCCAGCAGACACCATCTTAAACAAGCGACTGAAATCAACTGTAATAGTATAAATCAAAACCATACACTACCTGAAAAGAGTTTTTTATATACCAAATTGAGAAACATTATACAAAATAATAACTTGGCCTACAATGTTCGAAAATGTCAGTTGTGATAGTCAAGAAAAGACTTAGGAACTGATTAAAGAAACAAACAAACAAAAAAGTAACAAGACTTTCCAAAGGTTCTGTTTCATATCAAGGACACTATTGGGCAACTGGAAAAACCTGAATAGAGTCAGAGGATTAAATGGTAGAAATATATCAATGCTAACTTCCTGATCTTGATGGCTGTATTGTGATTACAAAGGAGAAATGTACTTGATTGTAGGCAAAATATACTGAAGTACTCAGGAGTGACAGAGCATCCTGTTGGTAACTTAAACTCAACTGGTTTCAGGTGGGAAAGTTACCTCTTCTATTGGAGAGGAGGAAGATGGCCACAGTTCCTGAATCAGACATTCCCAATTCCATGGACTCCTTAAATGCATTTATGTTCATTATCTTGGACAAACTATTATGGTTTACTAGTGACCCGGTGCATAGATTTGTTCACATTGAAAGAAAATTAATTAGAAGGTGGCCAGTGGGGCAGGACTGGGTGAGACGGGCTGGACATGCCCTGGAGCCAACCTCCCGAGGCTTCTCCCTGGCCGGCCACTCGAAGGGCCTCTGCAGAGTGAGCGGGAACCCTCTGGCAGGTGGGGTCCCTCAGCCTGGCCTACAGGGATCGGGCCGAAACCGGCTCTCCGACATCCCCCGAGGGGCCTCAGAGTGCGAGAGGGCACTCTGCAAAGTTGCTGTCATACAGGGTGTGGAACGCAAATGGAAGTGTGCAGTAAACCAGATTCAGGGCTGACAGTGCCCCAGCAACACATAACCCACAGCCGAAGGTGGATCACGCGGCCCCGTGAGAAACCGGGCTCCTGCCTCTCTGGTTCTGGCGTGCGTCACCTGATAACCACCACTGCCAAGAACTGCAGCTCAGCAGTTCCTGTGTTGAGCATCTGCCCCCTGGTGGTCAGTGCGCATCATAGTGACCAGTCGGATGGTTGGACACTTAGCATATTAGCCTTTTATATATGTACTAGAGCAGCGGTTCTCAACCTGTGGGTCGCAACCCCTTTAGGGGTCAAACGACCCTTTCACAGGGGTCGCCTAAGACCATCGGAAAACACATATATAATTACATATTGTTTTTGTGATTAATCACCATGCTTTAGTTATGTTCAATTTGTAACAATGAAAACACATCCTGCATATCAGATATTTACATGACAATTCATAACAGTAGCAAAATTACAGTTATGAAGTAGCAACGAAAATAATTTTATGGTTGGGGGTCACCCCATGAGGAACTGTATTAAAAGGTCATGGCATTAGGAAGGTTGAGAACCACTGTACTAGACGTTCAGTGCACGAATTCGTGCACGCGTGGGGGGGTCCTCGGCCTGGCAGGCAATCGGGGCCGTTTGGGGTGGCTGGCCAGCCAGGAAAAGGGATTGTGGAAGGTTGGCCACCAGCTGGGGGGAGGGGCTGCAGGAGGTTGGCAGGCCAGCCGGGGGGAGGGACCTTGGGAGGTTGGCCAGCCGCAGGAGACTGGCTGTGGGAGCCCAGTGACCATCAGGGGGCAGCTCCTACATTGAGCACCTGCCCCTTGGTGATCAGTGCACATCATAGCAACTGGTCAACTAGTCGTAATGGTCACTTAGGCTTTTATATATATAGATATACTAGAGGCCCGCTGCATGAGATTTGTGCACTTGGGTGGGGGGGCCAGGTCCTCAACCTGGCCTGCACCCTCTCACAGTCCAGGAGCCCTCAGGGAATGTCTGACTGACAGCTTAGGCCTGGGGAGCGGGCCTAAGCCATCAGTCGGACATCCTTAGCATTACTGCAGAGGTGGGAGAGGCTCCCGCCACCGCCACTGCACTTGCAAGCCATGAGCCCAGCTTCTGGGCTTCTGGCTGAGTGGTGCTCCCCCTGTTGGAGCACAATGACCACCAAGGGGCAGCTCCTGCATTGAGCACCTGCCCCCTGGTGGTCCGTGTGCATCATAGCGACTGGTCATTCTGCCATTCGGTCAATTTGCATATTACCCTTTTATTATATAGGAGGATAGAAACCACAAAATTCAGAGAATGGCATCTGTTGACTGTAATGCTGACTAGAGGGACAAATCCGTCACAAAATTAGAGAGAAGCGTGAGTATGTGAGAGAGACGGTGTAAGAAGAGAACCTTACCATCTATAACATGCCTTACTGAGGCTGACTTTAATACTCTCAAGATGTTTACAGTTCAGTGAGTGTTACCTAGAATCAGCCTGATTGTGGAATCCTTCATTCATAGCCCTGTATTTCGGTCTGGAGCATCCACAGGGCTGATTTGCAGAGGTGGTAAAGGGTGAGAGTACTAGTTACATTTCCTGACCCATTTCCCACCAGGTTTGAAGCAAACAGTGCTCATTCCAACATGGTGAAGCCTTTGTGCTTAAGATAACAAACAGTTATAACAGGCCACCCTAATGCTTTGCATAAGCAGCAAAATCAAAAGACAACTGTCTTCAAACAACTTAATTTCGGAACCAAGAAATGCAGATTAACAGGGAGGATGGAAAACATCTTTTCATCTCAATACCTTCTTTTCCATTTTAGATGGTATAGACTAGCTGTGGGCAAACTACGGCCCACAGGCCGGATCTGGCCCGTTTGAAATGAATAAAACTAAAAAAATGAAAGACCGTACCCTTTTATGTAATGATGTTTACTTTGAATTTATATTAGTTCACACAAACACTCCATCCATGCTTTTGTTCCGGCCCTCCAGTCCAGTTTAAGAACCCATTGCGGCCCTCGAGTCAAAAAGTTTGCCCACCCGTGGTATAGACCTTTAAGGTCATAATCACTATTCATACAAATGCTAAAGATCTGCAATCGCTTTTCTAAGGACAACATTGGTTCTGTGTGTAGAAACCCACACCTATGGGACAATGAGTTGAGTGGAAGATTACTTTGTCTCCCTCTTAACATGTATCTAAAAAGTTATTGTTCCTTAACCAACACACAAATGGCCTGGAATCATTAAATAAATTCATACCAAGATATTAGAGAGTCAAAGATTCATTAGTGCTTTATGGCTTGAATGTGTGCATCTCCTGCCAACTTATCTATCTTATGCTGTACAGAATATGACCTCATTTTCCTTAATCTGTGGTAAATAAATGTCTCAACTGTTTAGAACCTCAGAATTCCAGATAGTGATAATTTTCTATTAGAGCAAATTAAAGTCCAAAGGAGTAGTTAAATAACAAAGAGGCAGCTGACTAGACACATCTACTTTCCTTCCTCATGGACTCTCAGAGTCCTGTCTACACAGAGTATTGAGTCTGGATCATACTGTTCTCAATTTTTGCCACACAACATGCTTGCCTTGTAGGAGTTTAACTATATGCTCTTGGTCTTTATGAATCCTCACTACAAGAGCACTTCAACAGAATAATTTCTATGTCTTCTGTGAAAACATAACCCACTATGTCACATAATAGCAGAACCTACAGAAAGTCTTTTTCATTAAGTACAATGCCAGGAAACAGTCTGTTTGTATAAACAAATGGGCAGGCTTTCTTTCCACAGACAATGAATACTATGTAATTCAATGCTATACAGACAAAGGAGCAGTTCCTTGTTAGTCTTAGCAGCCAGAAAAGTTAAAGTCAAATTCAGTAAACAATAATTACATTGGCTCCCCTCAGGAGCCTGATACCTTCTACTTTCTAAGTTCTTCTTGGACGAGTACCAGGCCTTTATACCTTTATACTTAACTAGAGACCTGGTGCACGAAAATCGTGAGGGGGGGGGCGGGGGGGTCCACCTGAGCCCGGCCTGCACCCTCTCCAATCCAGGACCCCTCGGGGATGTCTGACTGCCTCTCGTAATCCGGGACCACTGGCTCCTAACCACTCACCTGCCTGATTGCCCCTAACCACCTCTGCCTGCTTGCCTGATCGCCCCTAACTGCTCCCCTGCTGGCCTGATTGACCCAAACCGCCTCTGCCTTGCCCCACACCTGGGACCCAGGATTCCCTCTTCCGGCCAGTCACAGGCACCCAGGACACGGGCTTCCCTCCCTCTGACCAGCTGCAGGTACTCAGGTCCCAGGCCAGCTTCACCCGGGCCATAGCCACAGGAGCCAGGGACCACAGGGTGGACGGCTTGTCCCTCTCCTGGGCCACAAGCGCAGGCACAGCCGTTGGCACCCGGGACTGTGGGGAAGGTGGCTTGTCCCTCTCCTGGGCCGCAGGTGCAGACACAGCTGCTGGCACCTGAGACCATGGGGCGGGTGGCTTATCCCTCTCCCGGGCGGCAGCCTGGCTGGTCACCATTCCTCTCTCGTGAGCTCATTTGTGCCTGGCTGGTCCCCATTCCTCTCTCCCCAGTGTTGAATGTCTGAGCCATTTTGGTGTGATGGCATGAGGGCGTGATGACCATTTGTACATTAGCTCTTTATTATATCGGATTGTCCAGCTTTAATTCTATGATCACATTCCAATCCTCTTGAACGTACCCAGATTATGCATGTACATATTATGTATGTTTTCTATCTCTTACAATTTTCCTTCGGCTATTGCTTACAGTTTCTGGGATCATTCTATATTTAATGATCTAAGAATTTAAAACAATAATGACACTAAGAGGCTAATTTAATAAAGACCAAACAATCTGCATCATTAACCCCTCTTGTCTATTCCACAAAACAAATTATGTGATGGCTCAGTGGGAAGGCAAGCACGGCACCTTTGCAGTAGTCTGCGGGGTCCTCCTGCTCCTCATCGTCTGAACCCAGGATCTCCTCCTCTGGCTCTGGGGGCGTGGGGTCTGGCAAAGGTGGCGGTGGTGGTGGAGGTGGTGGTGGAGGAACTAAGGGAGCTTTCTGTTGAGGCTCCGGCCTGAAACAGCAGAAGGAAAATTCGTACTTATTTAGAAGCAAATCTTGCATTGTGGATATTCTTGAAAGTTTCTTAATATGGAAAAAAATAGAACTTGTCATACACTAAAAAGAAACGATGAGTAATGTCACTGCATCCATTTTAACTGAATTCAAGTGATGTTTCAACATACAGGCCAGGAGGGAAGACTATCCTTAATAGCCAAGGCATATTCTTGCAGGCACATTTTCACCCAGAGCTTTAATATTTTTTAATTCATGACAATATTATAAAATACAAGTGAAATAAAAGAGTGCTTCCCCATGATATACAAACACATCCCACAGAGATTATAAAAAGACATGTGAAAGTAGTCCTGTACTTATAAAGGGGCTTATTTTCCATTATTTTAAAATCAGAGTTTCTTTTCCCACAGAAATAGTAGGAGTATGATTAGATATCCTGGATAGCTCACAAAAGGTGACTGAAATAACCTGGCCTATTTGGCTCAGTGGTTGAGAATCAACCTATGAACCAGGTGGTCATGGTTCCATTCCAGTCAGGGCACATGACAGGTTGTGGGCTAGATCCCAAGTAGGGGGCGTGCAGAAGGCAGCCAATCAATGATTCTCTCACATCATTGATGTTTCTATCTCTCTCCCTCTCTAGAATCTCCCTCCCTCCTCCCCTCCCCCCTCTCTGAAAAGCAATGGAAAAAATATCCTCATGAGAGGATTAACAAAGTAATAGTATTCTTTATCCATTTAGTGAGTTGCCCATGTCGCTTAACAAAATTCCCAGACCATCTTGTCTCAGCAAGCAGGCACTTATCCCACCTGTGAGGGCTACAATGAACAGGAAAAAGCTCCCCCCAAAGCCACATGTATCAAGTCAAAGGGATGAGTCAGGGTACCTTGAAGTGCACAGGAAGTTGAGTAATGTTGATGCAATATTTCAACTGGTTATCAAAACATCTAGAACTGTGCTGTCCAACACAGGCGCCACTGGCCACATGTGGGTACTGAGCAACTGAAATGTGGCTAGTCCCAATTGAGATATGTTCTAAGTGTAAAATTTCTAAGAAAAAATGCAAAATTTTATTAATAATTTTATATGTATTATGTTAAAAATAATGTTCTAAATATAATAGAATATCTTACTAAATTTTAATTCACCTGATTCTTTTTACTTTTGTTAATGTGGTTACTAGAATACTCTGGAGGCTCACACTATACTTCTGGATAGCACTACTCTAGCCTCTTCAGATCCACCGATACAAAAGGAAAAGCTTGGCCTCAGAAATCAGAGACACCTGGTCACACCAGTGATGATTATTTTTTCCAAGGCTTCTCCTACTAATCTTCACATCCGTTATCGTCAACTCTCAAATCACTCAATTCATCCTAGTAAGATTCAATACAATGTAATTGTCAAGTGTTATAATCCCAATCACCGATTTTTGTTCATCCTATCCATCCTTGTTACTGCCTACCACACAGGAGAAACACAAGTAAATTTGTATTAGGGAATATGTATGCAGGAGCGAACAGTGCCACACCATCTTTAAGGCTGGCTTCTTCAAAGTGGTTTCTGGGAGCTTCTATAATACTTCAAAGCCTGATTAAATCTCAACCGTTTAAAAATCAAGAGGTGACAGGTTATCTTACCAAGTACGTACTCATAAAACATATTTAATCAATCTTTTTAAGAAGTTATCTTATGTAAGAATTACTAAAAGCATTTAAGACATCATAGGAGGAGAACCCACAAATATTTTTTTACAAGGGTGCCAACACAATTAAATGGCGAAAGACTAGTCTTTTCAACTGTACTGGGAAAAATGCGTATCAGTATGCAAAAAACTAAAATTGTAACCCTACCTCACACACACACACACACACAGACACACACACACACACACGCATATATTTTAAACCATTAAATTGTGGTTTTTTTAAAATTATGTATTGACCTGAGAAAGAAGGGGGGGAAGGAGGGAGGGAGGGAGGGAAGGAGGGGGGGAGAGAGAGGGGGGGGGAGGAGAGAGAAACAAACATCGCCCTCTTGCTCCACCCATCCACGCATTCACTGGCTTACACCTGCAACCTTGGCTCATCAGGTCGATGCTCCAACCAACTGAGCACACATACATATTGATTCAAAAATTAGTTCAAGACCTAAATAAAGGAATAGAAACTATAAACCTTGCAGGAAAAAAAACACATAAGTAAACTTTCATCATTTTATAAGTTAGACCAGTGGTCAGCAAACTGCGGCTCGCAAGCCACACGCGGCTCTTTGGCCCCTTGAGTATGGCTCTTCCACAAAATACCACGTGCTGGCGCGCACGTACAGTGCGATTGAAACTTCGTGGGCCATGCGCAGAAGTCGGTATTTTGTGGAAGAGCCACACTCAAGGGGCCAAAGAGCCGCGTGTGGCTCGCGAGCTGCAGTTTGCCGACCACTGGGTTAGACAATGTTTGTTAGATATGACACCAAAAGCATGAGCAATTTAAAAGGATATGATCTAGTCCAGCCAGCTTGGCTCAGTGGTTGAAGGGTGATCCATGAACCTAGAGGTCAGGGTTCGATTCCTGTTCGGAAAACATGCCTGGGTTGCGGGCTTGATCCCCAGTAGGGGGCATGCACGCAGCAGAGGATCAATGATTCTCTCTCATCATTGATGTTTTTATTTCTCCCTCCCTCTGCCTTCCTCTCTGACATCAATAAAGATATATTAAAATATATAAAAATTAAAAATAAAGAGACAAAACTAGAGTTGATCAAAATTATGAACTTCTGTGCTCCAAAGGGCATCATCAAGAAAGAAAGACAATCTGGACTGTGTGGCTCATCAGGTGAGTGCCAACCTATGAAGTAGGGGTTCACGGTTCAATTACCAGTCAGGGCACATGCCCCGTTTTCAGGCTTGATCCCCAGTGGGGGGCGGCCAATCAATGATTCTCTCTCATCACTGATGTTACTATTTCTCTCTCCATCTCCCTTCCTCTCTGAAATCAATAAAATATATTTTTTAAAAAAGAAAGTGTAAAGGCAGACCACAGAATGGAAGAAAATATCTGCAAATCATACAATAAGGAACTTGTATCTAGAATATAAAAAGAACTCTTACAATAAAAAAAAATAAAAACAATTTAAAATTTTTGAAAGGACTAAAATAGACGTTTCCCCAAAGAAGATATACAAATGACCAATAAGCACATGAAAAGATGTTCAATATCATTAGTCATTGGAATGGAAATGGAAATCGGTGATGAGACACCACTGTCAAGAATGAAGAAATTGGAACCCTCATATGTCACAGTAGGTGTAATGTGACATTACTCTTTTGGACTATCTTGCAGCTCCTAAAAAGTATGAATTCCAAGTTACCATGTGACCCAATTCCATTTATAGCAGCAGTTCTCAACCTTGGCTGCACTTTAGAATCACCTGGGAATCTTATTAAAATCCTGATTTCTGGGCCTCATCCTCCGGAAATTCTATTTCTTTGTTACTAATGTTGTGGCCCCACCCGATAACATAGAAACGGAATTTCCAGAGGATAAGGCTCAGAAATCAGGATTTAAAAAAGATTCCCAGGTGATTCTAATATGCAGCCAAGGTTGAGAACCACTGATTTATAGGTATATACCCAAAAGAAGAATAAACATACAGTGTGGGCAAAAGTAGGTTTATAGTTGTGAGTACGCGAAACACAGTTTATTACTGTATTGTTATTTATTATTGTATTATTTGTCTTATTATTTTGTATCCTTACTTATGATTCATCTTTTAGTAATGTCTTTTTTGGTACAAACAACTGTAAACCTACTTTTGCTACCCCTTATGTCCCTACAAAATGTTGTGCAAAAACATTCATAGCAACATTATTCGTAACAGACATAAAGCAGAAACAACCCAAATATGCAACAACTGATAAATAAAAGTAGTATATCCTTGCAATGCATTACTATTCAGCAATAAAAAGGAATGAAGTACTGATCCATGCTACAAGATGGATCACCCTTGAAAACATGCTAAGTGAAAATGCCAGTCATAAAAGACCACATTATATGATTCCATTTTATATTGAAACTAGAGACCCGGTGCACGAAATTTGTGCGGGGGTGTCCCTCAGCCCAAGTCTTCACCTTCTCTAATCTGGGACCACTGCCCACCAGGATCGGGCCTAAACGGGCAGTCAGGCATCCCTCTCACAATCCAGGACTGCTGGCTCCCAACCGCTCGCCTGCCTGCCTGTCTGATTGCCCCTATCCACTTCTGTCTGCCAGCCTGATCACCCCCTAACCACTCCCCTGCCAGCCTGATGGACGCCTAACTGCTCCCCTTCCAGCCCAATCGCCCTCAACTGCCCTCCCCTGCTGGCCTGGTCACCCCAACTGCCCTGGTCCCCTCAACTGCTCTCCCTCCATGAAGGCCCGGTTCCCCCCAAATGCCCTCCCCTGCCAGCCATTTTGTGGTGGCCATCTTATGTGAGGGGGTGAGGGTCGATTTGCATATTTCCTCTTTATTACATAGGACTAGAGGCCTGATGCACAAAATTCATGCAAGAAAGGCCTTCCTTCCCCCGGCTGCCAGCAGCGGCTTCCCTCTGGCACTCGAGACTCGGGCTTCCCTCACATGCCCGGCTTCATCCTGAAGGACATCCAGCCTAATTAGTATATTACGCTTTTATTATTATAGATGTTCAGAATTGGCAAACTTATAGAGACAGAATAAATCAGTGCTGGCTTAGGGCTGGCGTTATGAGAAAAAAGGAGAGAAATGGAGTGGCTATTAATAGGTACAGGGTTTCTTTAAGAGAGATAAAAATGTTCTAATGTGGTGAAGGTTACAAAACATCATGAACATACTAAAAAAAGCATTGTAACATGTAAGTTGTATGGTAAGTGGATGATACCTCAAAAGGCTGTTTTTAAAAAGCAAAAGCTTATACAACTATGTTATTTTAATGGCCATTTTATACCTTTATAAAGTATATGTTTCCAAGAAAAAAATAGAAATATCTACATTTAGATTTAAGCAATCTGTATGCATAGAGTCTCCTTTACAACTGCCTCAACCATATTCACAGTGGAAGTAGTATATAGTTCTGTAAAAAGCAGACTGACAAACTGCTCTGTCAGAAAAACCCACAACCTTGGTATATGGGGACACTAACCAACTGAGCTATCAGGCCAGGGCTGGATAGCAAGGACTTTAATGCAAGAAATTAGTTCTGTCGATGACCAAGTTCTGTCAATTTTGTATAAAATAGACCAAAGTTTATACAAGGCACGAGTTTCAGAACATGTTCTCAGGCAACAAGAAATATACCACCTCAGCTACTGGAATGAAAAATTTAGAAAGCGAAATTCCAACTAGTTGTTTATATTTTTCACAAAGACCTATATTTATTTTATCCCCCAAAAAACACAACTAATCAATACCCCAAATAGGGCTAGCATAAAATTGCAATTTAAAAAAGATCACAAAATATTTTTCTTTAAATAAATATTACTAAGACTATTCTATCATTCTTATCTACTTCATACTGTATCTCTGGTATACATTTACTCTATCAAAAAAGGGAGGAAAACCTAAATAACCCTAACAAAATGCATGCATCATCGGCTCTAAATTGCCATGGCAGCCGAATGGGAGTTCTGATTCCCTTCCAGCTGCTATTTCTTTCAAGCAGAGAAAGGGACACGTAAACTTCACATTTGGCAGGGGAAAAAGTCCTTTCCTTTATTAACAGCCTAAATGGCAACTGACACAAATTCATTCATTCAATTAGTATTTAACCAAAATGAAAAGAAAAGGAGTTCCAATTGAATCGCTTCAGGTAGTATTCTAGGGACATTCATATAAACTAATTTCTTTTTATTTCTTCCACATGTCCACCACCTCATCTAGAACTCACTCTCTTTCTCCCTCCCTTCCTCCCTCCTTGTCCCCCTCTTGATGGTAACTGTTAACCTGGGAAATATATAATCTGGCATTTCTACTTAAGGATAGAATCAATTAATTAATATATACTCTCTCTCAAAAGGCTTGCTATAACACTAGGTACAGCCACACAGCTAGGGAGGGAAAAGTCACAATGATTTATTGCATTCCTCTCTAATGAAAAGAGAATTTCCAAATTTTGTGTAAATCAAACCTAAATGTGCAGTGTCTGCTTGCAGTAGGCAAAATTCTAAAATGAACCCCAATGATCCTCGCCCTGTATAATTAATCCCCTGTTCTTCTGAGTGTGGGTAGACCAGACCCTGTGAATGTCATATCACTCTCATAATTATACTGTTATATCGCAAAAGGGCAGCTACACTGGGTGAGCCTGACCTAACCACATAAACCTTTTAAAAATAGAGCGTTTTCTCAGACTGGTGACAGAAGTCAAAGAGATGTGCTCCAGCTCGCCTGGATGAAAGCAAACACCCATGTGTGAACTGCCCATTCATTAGGGCCACAGAGCAAGTTGGCTCTGGAGTGGGAAAGGGCCCCAGACAACAGCTAAGGACAGCAAGGACTTAAATTTTTTTTATTGTATTTATTGATATGATAGAGAGAGGGAGGGAGAAAGGAGGGAGGGGAGGGAGAAATTTGTTGTTCCACTTACTTATGCATTCACTGGTTGCTTCTTTTATGCACCCTTACCGGAGAAAAACCCACAACCTTGGTATATGGGGACACTAACCAACTGAGCTATCAGGCCAGGGCTGGATAGCAAGGACTTTAATGAAAGAAACTAGCTCTGTCGATGACAGGTGATCTTGGGAGAGAGCTCTGAGCCCTAAATGAGAACGTAGCCTCCACCATCGGCTTCATTTCTATCTAGTGAGTAAGGAGCCACATAATGCAGCCCTAATTTCTGACCCACACAACTGTGAGATAATAAATGGGTACTGTTTTAAGCTGCTAAATGTGTGGTAATTTATTACGCAACAATAGAAAATAAATACAGATATCAAGTTCTCAATAAGTAACACAGTAGTTCATGTTAAGTTAGCAGATTCTGGCCTCAGCAGTGGGATCTCAATTTGGGTTTTTGTTCAGAGGAATTAAGAAGCTAGGTAATCAGGATTGAGAGACAAATACCTTTTGAGCACAAAAAGGTAAAAAAAAAGTTTTTTAAAGTATTCCCCAAATTCCAACAGAGTGACAGGAATTTTAGACTTTCCTAGTTTCTAAAACTGCATTGTTTTTTTGAATATGGAACATAGCCAATTAAAAGTTAGTGAAGATGTAAGTAAACCAGACCTGCTTCCCAACTGACCTACATTTTAGACAATTGACTAGCTTACTGCTTAATCTCCTAACAACACATATATGACATGGCTATATCTTATGCCACTGGTACTGTTAATCCTATATAATAAAAGGCTAATATGCAAATAGACCAAACGGCAGAACAACCGATCGCTATGACATGCACTGACCATCAGGGGGCATGAACGGATCATGGATGGCATTGGCCACGGCAGGATGGTGCAGCAGGTGAGTGGGGGTGCCAGACCAAGGCGGGGCACCGGTCACTGTCATCGGGGTGATCTCTGGTGGTTACTGAAAATTCTTTGCTCCGGCATGCCGTGGTCCCGCCTGGCACTCACACCTGCTGCCAGCACCAGCCTCACTCGCACCTGCAGCCGGTGCCGCTCCCAATCACTTGGCACCGTCAGCAGGTGCAAGCGGCAGCTGCCGGCCCCAATCGCCCCTGAGGGCTTCTCTACCTCCCCCTGCTCCTGAGAGGCGATCAGGGCAGCAGCCACCGCTCACACCCACTGATGGTGCCGGTCCTGCTCTCATCTGCTGCTGAAACCAGCCCAATAGCTCCATACCATCAGTAGATGTGAGCAGAGCCAGCGCCATCAGCGCGTAGGAACGGCAATGGCAGGAGCGGGGCTGCCAGCAGATAGGGGACCAGGGGCCATGGAGGGAGGGGCTGGGCGGGGGTGCACAGGAGGGGCCGAGACCCACCCCTGTGCCCACCACAGCTTCTCAGCACACAGTTCCTTTCAAGGTGCACGAATTTGTGCACTGGGCCCCTAGTACTTTATAAAACTGTTATGAGACCTGGCAGTAAATTTACTACTACTCAACTGGAGAAAGAAAGATCGACAAAAAAGTTTAAACCAAAGAGCTCTAAGGCATGAAAATGACTCCCACTGATTTCAAACACTCAAAATAGTGTCTACTAAATACCAGGAAGTGGACCAGGGCACAAAAGAGCACAGCACCAAGAGATGTAAAGAGGAGAGAAATGCCAGTAAACACAAGGCCCAGGAAACAAACAATGTGACCAGAAGCATGAAGGCCTCAAATTGCCTGATGTGCCTGGAGACAGTAAGACATTCAGCAGCAGTCAGCTCACAAAGGAATGACCCACAGTTTCAAGGAGTTTGGGCTCTATCCTGAAGGCAAGCAGAAGCTACTGAAATGCAATTTTAGGACTACATTTGATTTCTGGAAAGAATATATGGAACTGTTGTGAGAACGTGTAGAAAGGATATAAATAAGGCAGAAGCAGGGAAGCTAGTGAGGAGGCTAGGAAGGAGATAAGAGCCTGAACTCAGAGCCTGGTAGTTCATGTGCTGGAGGTGGGTGCTTATCTTCTAGATTTGTGGTAGTGAGATAGTGTTATCATTAATTAGGACAGAGAACAAAGCAAGAGGAGGAGGAAGGGTTTTCAGAGAAAACCTAACTTCTGTTTTAAGCTGATATGAGTTGAGGAGCATATGGGACTCCCAGGAGTGTAGAAATACCATGGATTAATTGCTTGATATATGGAATCTATAGCTAATAAATAGAGGTTTGAGCTGCAAATACAAGCAGAGGTCATATGCAAGCAGCTGTTAGCCTTTCCAATCATGTTTGGGTGCCCAGGAGAAATAAGGAATGAAATGGCCAAGGGCAGAGCCTCCTTCAGAGCCAAAGTACAAGGTTATTCAAGCCACCAACAAAATCTAGACTCCCTGGCTTAAGCTGTACAGGCAATGATTCATGTGATAAACACCAATATCGATTCATGAATTTCAAATACAGGTTTTAGAGAAATGTATGTATAAAATCTCATGTAAGCCAACCTTTTACATTAGGATGAGATATACATATAAAAAGAACTAGTGCCCACCCCGAGTAGCTCCGTTGGTTTGAACATCATACCGACACACCACGGTTGCAGGTTCAATCCCTAGTCAGGGCACATACAACAATCAACCAATGAATGCATAAATAAGTGGAACCACAAAACTTTTTTTCTTTCTCTCTTCCTTCCTCTTTCTCTCTCTCTAAAATCAATAAGTAAATAAAAATTCTTTTAAAGATGCTTTGGCCATAAAACAAAGAACTAGCAAACTAAGGACCATATGTGTTTCTATCTAAAAGCTCTGTTTGTAGGCCATCAGAAGACAGCTGGGTGCAGGTTATACTGAACAAAATAAGAACTATTTACTGAGACCTCTATGTTGATGAAACTTACTATAACCACTAATGATTGCCTCATGCTCCTCAGGAAATAATGCAAAATGTTCCCCTCTGAACAAGGCTTCTGTAAACCTCTACAAGTTTCAAATCTAAAAGCAACTATAATTATATAATACAGTGACCACTGGCCACATTAATTAAAACTAAATAAAACTTAAAATTCAGTTCTTCAGTCACTGTAGCCTCATTTCAAGTGCTCAAAGCCACAGGCAGCTGGTGGCTGTGGCATGAGCAGTGCAGATACAGTTCATCTTTATAATCACAGAAAGTTCTATTGAGAGAGAAACATCGATCAGCTGCCTCCTGCACACTCCCCACTGGGGATGTGCCCGCAACCAAGGTACATGCCCTTGACTGGAATCGAACCCGGGACTCTTCAGTCTGCAGGCTGATGCTCTATTCACTGAGCCAAACCTGTCAGGGCATCCATTACTTTTAATAGTAAATAAGATTAACTGAAGAGTTTCAAACAGTTTTCTATACAGATCACTATTGGAAGTTTTAAAGTAAGTTGTAAAATGATAAACGGGGGCTTGTGCAGGAGGCAACCAATCGATGTGTTTCTCTCACATCAATGTTTCTGTCTTTCCCTCTCTCTTCCACTCTCCCTAAAAATCAAAGGAAAAATATCCTCCAGTGAGGATTAACATCAACAACAAAAAAAGACAATATGTCCCAAAGTGACTTACAGATTCAATTCACCACCTATCAAAATACCTGTTGGCTTCTTTACAGGAAAAGACAAGCCATTCCTAAAATTCATGTGGAAATGCAAAGGCCCAGAATAGCCAAAACAATCTTGAAAAAGAAGAAAATTGGAAAACTCACACTTCCTAACTTCAAAACTTACTACAAAGTTATAGTAATCAAGACAATGTGGTACTGCATAAGGATGGGCATATAGATCAATGGGAAACGAAGATCCAGAAATAAATGCTTACACTACAGTCAACTGATTTTTTTTTTTTTTTACAGTGGTGCCAA
Organism: Myotis nattereri; assembly: GCF_964212035.1. NCBI lineage: Eukaryota > Metazoa > Chordata > Mammalia > Chiroptera > Vespertilionidae > Myotis > Myotis nattereri. The sequence goes on from NC_138086.1 coordinate 69,977,633, forward strand.
GACCATTCAGTGGAAAAAGAATAGTGTTTTCAACAAATGGTAATGGTACAACTGAATATCCACATACGGAAGAATAAAATTGGACTCTTAATTAAGACCATATACATAAATTAATTAATAATAGTTCACAGACCTAAATGTTAAAAGCTAAAACTATATATACCAGAAAAGATGTACACCATTAGCCATCAGAAAAATAAAGTATCAAAACCATAGCCGAAACCGGTTTGGCTCAGTGGATAGAGCGTCGGCTTGCGGACTGAAAGGTCCCAGGTTCGATTCCGGTCAAGGGCATGTACCTGGGTTGCGGGCACATCCCCAGTAGGAGATGTGCAGGAGGCAGCTGATCGATGTTTCTCTCTCATCGATGTTTCTAACTCTCTATCTCTCTCCCTTCCTCTCTGAAAAAAACCAATAAAATATATTTAAAAAAAAAAAAAGAAAAGAAAAAGAAAGTATCAAAACCATAATGAGATACCACTTCACACCCACTAGGATGGCAATAATAAAAAAGACATAAGTTTTGGCAGGGACATGGAAAAATCAGAATGCTTATACACTGCTTATGAGAAAGGAAAATGGTGCAATCATTCTGAAAAACTTGAGATAGTGTATTAAAGGGTTAAACAGTTACCAACAATTCCACTATTAAGTCTATAACCAAGAGAAATGAAAACATATACCAAAATAAAAATCTGTACATAAATGTTTATATGATTATTACTCATAATAGTCTAAGGTAGAAACAATCCAAATGCCCATTAACTAAGGAATTCATATATATAAAAGGCTAAGTGATCAACCATACATATGACCAACTTTACATACATCCGACTGTCTGACCGATAGGCCGGTACACTGGCAATTTAAAAATAAACGTTGACTCACACATGCGCGATACATATAAAGCTCCCATCGAATTTCTTAATAGTGTCACTCTTTCAGGAATGCCGTGTCATAAATTAAAACTGAAAGTAGGTGCAATCATCATGCTACTGAGAAATCTTAATAGTAAATGGGGTCTTTGTAATGGTACTAGATTTATTATCAAAAGACTGCAACCTAACATAATCGAAGCTGAAGTATTAACAGGATCTGTGGAAGGAGAGGTTGTTCCGATTCCAAGAATTGATTTGACCCCCTAGGACACTGGCCTCCCATTTAAATTAAATCAAAGATAGTTTCCTGTGATGCCAACATTTGCAATGACTATTAATAAATCACAAGGTCAAACTCTACACAGAGTAGGAATATTCCTACCTGAACCCGTTTTCAGTCATGGTCAGTTATATGTTGCTTTCTCTCGAGTTCGAAGAGCATGTGACATTACAATTAAAGCTGTAAATACTTCATCACAAGGTAAATTAGTCAAGCACTCTGAAAGTGTTTTTACTTTTAATGTGGTATACACAGAGGTATTAGAATAAGTTTAATCACTTTATCAGCCATTGTTTTTATCAAAGTTGTTTTTATATCATGTTTTTGTTGTTTTTATATCATGTCTTTGTTGTTGTTATATCATGTTGTTATTGTTTATTTATTAACCAATTTATATATTATTTTCATATACATTTTACTAATTTTCTTTCATCTGACACTTCTATTATAGAGAAAGGGTGAATAGTGATATTAAAATATTTCTTCTAATTAATTTCCCTTCAATGTGCATGAATCCATAAATCGCGCCACTAATCCTATATATGCTAAGTGTCTGACCATTTGTTCCACCATTTGACCAATCGCTATGATGCGCACTGACCACCAGGAGGCAGACGCTCCAAATGGTAGGTTAGCTTGCTGCTGGGTCCGGCCAATGGGGACTGGGTGAGACAGTCAGACACACCCTGGAGCCCTCCCATGATCCTTCCCCGGCTGGCCAACCTCCTGTGGTCCCTCCCCGGCTGGCTGGCCCCCATCAGGACTGGGTGAGATGGGCCAGACATGTCTTGGATGAATCCATGCACCGGGCCAGTTTCAGCCTGACCTCCACAGGCCTGGTCAAGGGACCCCACCAGTGCACGAATCTGTGCACCAGGACTCTAGTAGATAAATAAAAATAAAAAGGTGGTCTATCCATATTATGGAATATTACTCAACAATGAAAATAAATAAAAATAAAAAGTAATGAAGTACTGACAGATGCTACAACATGGATGATCCTTGAAAATATGGTAAATCAAAGAAGTCAGTCACTAAAGATCATACTGTATGGCTCTATTACACTATATAATTCCCAGAATAGACAAAAAGCAGATTAATAGATGCTTATAGTCAAGAGGGTGGAAAGAAATGAAGGTGACTACTCGGTGTACAGAATTTCTTTTGAGGGTGATGAAAATATTCTAAAATTGAGTAGTTGTGATATCTGCATAACTATGTAAGTATACTGAAAAAACCTGTGAATTGTACATTTAAATGGGTAAATTATATGAAATGCGGATTTTTTTGTCAATAAAGTTGTTACACAAAAGAGGCCATTCTCTATGTACTAATATAAAGGACATACCACCAATGAATACAAAGACACAGAGCATTTGTGTATGGCACGTATCATTTGTTTTATAGACACACAACACATGTGCACCATGTTCATAGCATATCTCTAGGGAGCAGTAAGAAAACTGACAATAATGCTCTTCAGGAAAACAAACTCAATGACTAGTGATCATACTTTTTAAATTTAGTACATGTGTATGAGTGCTGAAATAAATTAATTTCTAAAGACAGGAAAGGAAAACGAGAGAAAAGACCTTCTGGGAAAGTGGTTCCTATCTATAACCCCCAAACCCCCATCTCCCACAGCACCTAGGGAGAATTTACTAAAGAACAACAAAGTAAGCTGTCTAGGACTGCAATTTTCAATTTTTTCATCTCATGGCAAACAAACTACTAAAATTCTGTGGCAGACCAAAAAATAATAATTTTTGTTGACCTGAAAAAAATTAGATATAATTTTAATTTATTCACACTGGGCACCTACTGTTTTGTTAGCTGTTTCTTTTTGTTTTGTTAATATTCACCCAGGGATATTTTTTTCCCATTGACTTTTAGAGAGTAGAAGGGAGGGGGAGAGACAGAGAGAGAGAGAGAGAGAGAGAGAGACAGAGAGAGACATCAATGTGAGAGACACATTGATTGGTTGCCTCCCACACACACCCACGGACTGAAGGGTCTGGGAATCAAACCCACCACCCTTCCATATGTGGGTCAACACTCCAACCCCTGAGCCAAACAAGCTAGGGCTGTTGTCAATTTTTGGTATGACAATCTAAGGGGAAAGAGGTCAGTGCCCCTCCCTAAATAGTCAGGTACTGAATCTTTTAAAAATTCTTGGGCACACTGGTTGAAAATCGCTTGCCTAGGATATAACAAAACACACCTAACTCTATTTTTGGAACTAGAGAGCTAGAATAAAAGTTAAAATACAAACAATATGCAAATTTCTACTAGAAAGGCTATGAGTTAGGTTTGAATACTAGTTCCATCGCTTAAAAATCCATGAAACTCCAGCCAGTGACAACTTCTTTGGGCCTCTAGTAAAGCTCAAGAGTGTGATGTGCACGTGGTAGGCAGTCAACAAAGGTTAATCCTCACCTTTCCATCCTGGTGTGTGGTTACAATGAATCTGTTTCCTCGGGGCTCCAGTTATGACTAATGAGTACACGGTAATAGATCACACATAATACGCCCAGACCTCTGGCCATCTGTGAGTGTCAACATCAGTTCTAACCCCTAACCCCTCTGTTTCTAAACCCACTTATTTTAGCTAAGAAATTTAAGTTTCACAAGGATCTCTATTGTTCATTATCACCTATTTCCCATAAGGCAATATGACAACATGGGTGAAGAAAAGTGTATCTAACCTGGATTTTTTTTTTTTCAGAGATTCAGAAAATTTTATTAAAAAACAAAACAGAATCCATGTTCCTTGAAGAGGCACCAAAACAAAGACAATTAAACATCATATTTGCTTTTGGTTACATAATACCTTTTAGTTGGAATAGTTCTTTAAGTGTTACTACATAGCGTTTATATTTATTATACAATTTAAAGAAAAAAGTGATAATCTCTCATGTTCCTGCTAAGGCTATAGAGACTTGTGGCAAAATTGCTGTGTGTCCACCCAAATCCATTTGTTGCCTCTTGGGCAGACGACTAGCCTATGTTTCCCAGCCTCTTCTCTACTTAGTTGTGACCACGTGACTGGGTTCTGACCAGTGCAATGTGGGTGGATGGGAGCCACATGACTTCCAGGCCCAGGCCCCCTTCCCCGCCAACTCCTGCAATATTCTTTTTTTTTTTGATATATATATTTTTTTTATTGCTTAAAGTATTACAAAGGGTATTACATATGTGTCCTTCCCCCCCCCCCGCCCTTGACAGTCCCCTAGCCTCCCCTACCCCCCCCCCCCCAGTGTCTTATGTCCATTGGTTATGCTTATATGCATGCAGACAAGTCCTTCGCTAACCTGGATTTTTAAAAACTTAACAAGCAAGTAGATAGCTTAATAAAATTTCTGTAATAATGTATGACTTGTTCTAACGAGGTCTTTCTTTGACAAGCCCAAAGTTAAGCCCAGTCTTCAAAGAATTTTTTGTGAACTAGGGTTTCACAGAATGGGTGTTACACAACAAAACTGTTCCCATCTTAACAAAACTTGTAATTGCTGGCAAGAGTTTTGGTCAACTAAAGATTTATTAGTCCTCTGCAACATAGTCTGCCTCTTGGAAACTTTCAAATTTCATTCATCCATATTCTTAAATTTCATTTTAATTTATTTTTTAACTGATTTTTGTTGTTGTTGTTAATCCTCACCCGAGGATATTTTTCCACTGATTTTTAGGGAGAGTGGAAGAGAGAGGAAAGACAAAGAGAAACACTGATGAGAGAGAAACACATTAACTGCTTGCCTCCTGCACTAACCCCGATCAGAGCCCAGGCCGGGGAGGAGCCTGCAACAGAGGTACATGCCCTTGACCAGAATCGAACCCGGGACCACTTTGGTCTGCAGGCTGACACTCTATATCCTCTGAGCCAAACTAGCTAGGGTCATATTCTTAAATTTTAAACAGCTTCATTTTTTTGAGATTGTTGTTTCAATTAACACTAATGCCAACCTTATTATACGAATTGTGTACATAGTTTTTCCAAGAAGCTGAAACACATTAGTATTATTCTAAGAGTGGCCATTTTCAGAGATTGGTGGCGACCTGCAGAGCCATTAGGAAAACATTTTCTAAGGAAATGAGAAAGATCTGGAAGCGCCAAATCCAGTCCCACTGAGGGTGAACTCAAGAGTAAGATGAGAGCCGAAACCGGTTTGGCTCAGTGGATAGAGCGTCGGCCTGCGGACTGAAAGGTCCCAGGTTCGATTCCGGTCAAGGGCATGTACCTGGGTTGCGGGCACATCCCCAGTGGGAGATGTGCAGGAGGCAGCTAATCGATGTTTCTCTCTCATCGATGTTTCTAACTTTCTATCTCTCTCCCTTCCTCTCTGTGAAAAATCAATAAAAAATATATTTAAAAAAAAAAAAAAAAAAAGAGTAAGATGAGAGCAGGTTAGAGTCCAAATAAGTGAATTGGTGTTCGAGGACAGGCTCGACTAAGGCACCAGGCACCCAGGGCCAGCCAGGGAGTCAGACTTGTACTTCTTCAGAATGGAGAAGGGGAAATCTGCCCTAAGAATTTTCTAACTCAAGCTTCCCCTCAAGCAGAGTTAGCATTTGAATTTATTATGTTATTACATATTATAATAATAATAATGAGAACTGCCTCCGCCCTCTCCCGCCCCCCCCCCCCCCCCCGCTCCCCCACCAAGCCAAGAAATTAATTTAAGTGTTTCTGGGCCACTGCCATCCCACAGATTCTGGAAGAAGTAAAAGCAAACCCTCTTAGGAGAAATACATTCTCAATCAGAGCTCCTTGGGAATCTAAGCAATTGAGAGCAGGCAAATGTGATTTAAACATGTCTTTTCATATTACCAAATAAACAAGGAAACACCACCCTCTGAGCAAGTCCAAAGAAATTAATAAACAGCAAAATTATCGCTTAAAAATCCATGAAAACTCCAGCCAGTGACAACTTCTTTGGGACTCTAGTAAAACTCAAAAGAGTGTGATGTGCACATGGTAGGTAGATAAAGATATCAGTATATGAAATATAGATTACAAAATAAGTATGATAATAATTTTGATAGAAGTGAAAATTAAAGCCTGAGGGGGGAGGGGGAGAGAAAGACCTGAAATTTGTTGATTTGACAACAAATAAGAGACTGTAAGATAGACCTGAAGAAATCATCTAGGATGTAGTGCAGAAGGATAAAGAGTTGAAAATATGGGGAGGGGGGGGGTGGAGATTAAGAACTGAAGTACAGAATGAGATTTAACGTAGCTACTATTTAGGGTTCTTAAGGAAGGTATAAAATGGGGTTGGAGGGCTATTAGAAGAAATTATAGCTAAGAACTGCCCAGAATTGATGAAAAACATGTGTCTCAAATTCTGAGAACATGAAATATGCCAAATAAAGAGAAATACTCAGTACAGCAAAACTGAAGAACTCCAAAGTAAATAGAAAAAAAATAGGTGGGGGGGGGGGGGAGTATAGAGAACAACCAGATTTTTCTATACAAAAATGACAATTACACTACCACTGGACCGCTCAAAAGAAAGAATGGAAGTCGAACAATTGGAGTTTAAAATCATTATAGTACTGAGGACCAATAACTGACACTCTCAGCTATATATCTGGCTAAGGAAAATACATATATATTAAGCAAATAAAAATACTTTAAAACCAATAAAAACTTAAGTTTACCATTCAACAGACTTCTTCTAAATTTCTTATAAACTTTTTTATAAATGTTTCTTTATAAACTTCTATATTTCAGGAATACAGAAAATGATTAGGAAGGTCTAAATTATAAGAGAAAATGGTGATTCATAACAAATTGGTCAACATAAGTAAATCAGAACAAATAGTGCATGAGTAGCTCCAGCTGGCAATAAATACACGACTTAAAATAACAATATCTGTAAAAGCAAACTCTTCAATATAAGTACTATTCTGAGCACTCTACTCATATTAACTCACTTAACTCCTTAAACAACTGTAAGATAAGTACTATTGTTGACCACATTTTCACAGATGAGGATAATGAGGAACAGGGGTAAATAACATGTTCAAACTCACACACCCAGAGAGTGGAGAGCCAAAAGGAAACTTGCCCTACTGGATAGCAATTGGAAGCAGTGAAATACTTTGAGACCCAACATTCCCATGGGACTAAATCTCCTGCTGCACTAGTACTCAGTGCAGAGAACAAGGGTAGGTGGTAGACAGCAGACAATGGAGGTGAGTTTGAAAAAGAAACATTTAGGAAGCACACCCATTGACATGAGAGGAGTCCTCTGTTGGGCTTATATCTACTTCAGACTTCTCCGATCACCGAGTGTGATTCACTAAGCCTGAGAGAAGGCCCAGAATATGCATGTTTGATAAGCACCCCAGGAGATTCTGATGTAGGAGCCCCAAAAGCTATGTTTGAAGAAACATTACTACTAAGTGCATTGTTCTATACCATCCTATCTTATATAATAAAACCCTAATATGCAAATCGACTGAAAGGCGGAACAACCGGCGGTACAACCTGACACTATGATGCGCACAGACCACCAGGAGGCAGACACTCAATGCAGGAGCTGCCCCCTGGTGGTCAGTGCACTCCCCCTGTGGGAGCGCCACTCAGCCAGAAGCCGAGCTCACAGCTGGCGAGCAAAGTGGCAGTGGCGAGAGTCTCTCCCACCTTCACAGAAGCACTAAGGAGCAGCAAGCCCAGCTTGCTCAGCCAGAAGTCAGGCTCACAACTGGAGAGTGCAGTGGCGGTGGCGGAAGCCATTCCCACATCCGCAGCAGCGCTAAGGAACAGCGATCTGAGCAGTAAGGAGCAGCGAGCAGGCAGGTGATAAGGAGTAAGGGTTCTCGGACTGCGAGAGGGATATCCACAGAGGGGTCCCGGACTGCGAGAGGGATGTCCGCAGAGGGGTACCGGACTGCGAGAGGGATGTCCGCAGAGGGGTACCGGACTGCGAGAGGGTACAGGCCAGGTTGAGGGACCCCCGCCCGCCCCTCCTGTGAACCCCTCTGTGAACAATATCTGTAAAAGCAAACTCTTCAAATTTCATGCACCTGACCTCTAGTTTTACATATAAGAGACTTGAGCATCCTCAGATTTTGGTAACCACAGTGTCCTGGAACCAATCCCCCAATACTGAGGAATGACTCTACATGCACATGTAACCATTATAACCATTACATACAAGTCCTTAAGTGTAATTTTCTATTTGCCTTTAATGAGCTTTAACAAGAAAAATCATGGTCATGTAGAGTTCGCATATTAGGTGTCAAAAAAATGTTTACACAATGTGCCACTTTCAAGCTCTCCAAAAAAATGATGGTAAAAAGGATAAATTGTAGTTAAACAATGTATTAACTATTCAACAATAACAAGAAAACAAATAATAAATACTATGTGAATGAAGGCAAAAGCATTGTGCTAAGTAAAAGAAGTCAAACACAAATGACTACACAGTAGGTGTCCATTTTAAAAAGGCAAAGCTGCCCTGACTGGTGTGGCTCAGTGGGTTGAGCATCATCCTGTGCACAGAAAGGTCATCAATTCAATTCCCGGTCAGAGCACGTGCCTAGGTTTCAGGTTCAGTCCCCAATCAGGGTGCATATATGGGAGGCAATGAATCGATATTTCTCTCATTGACGTTTCTCTCTTTCATCATGTTTCTTTTTCTCTCTCCCCAACCCCTTCCTCTCTCTCTCTAACATAAATAAAAACTTTAAAAGGAAAAAACGGCAAAACTACAGTGATGGAATGATCAATGGTTGCCAGGTGCTAAGGAGTGGGCGGAGGGTACTGATTATAAGGGAACTTTGGGTACTGATCAAATGTTACCTTGTGATTATGGCTGTGGTTACACCAGGTGTGTGTAGTCACAACTCATGGAATTGTATACTTAAAATTGGTGAATTTTTATTTATGTAAATTATAAGTTAATAAAGCTAACTCAAAAAAAGACCATTATAGCCACTAGTGAGTTTTCCCCTGTGAGGTGCTCTTAATACATGCTGTCATCATATTCCAATTGGTTAAGGTCCAATACTTTCAACTATCAAATGTAAAACCCTGCAAACCCCTCCTCAAGTCATTGATAATACAACAACACATGAAAAATTCAGTCCTGATCTTTATGGCCTAGTTTTAAACCACACACTACCTTTCAAGGGCAGTACTGAACAGGTGATAAAACAAAAGCTTTAGAACTGAACATAAAAAGAGCCTTACCTAAGGTGGAAGAGAAATTCAAGGCCTATGCTGGTACTCAGACTAGCACCCATGAAACACAATACTGCAAATTACTCTTTCATTCACAGATGACACAATACTGTCAAAGCAAGTTTATCTGCCAACTTAAGACTGTCCTGAAACACCAAGTCCATCTCTCTGGCAGGGCCAGGGACCAAAGTAATCTACCAGCCCGAGTATCCCACCAATTTCTGGAAAAGAGAACTCAGAGACTGACATTCTCTCCTTCCTTTGTGTCATAAATTTTATTATTCTACCCTACAGTTCCAAATTCTGCTTCAGTACCCAAGTACAGAGATGACACCTCACTTATTTGTTCAAAAAATATTTACCAAACACTATTTTAATTGCTAAAATGAGTAAAATATGGGTCTTCATTCATGGAACCAGGGGTCCAACAGATTAGGTCAGAGAGGTATACAAATGTTGGAAAACAAGGCAGACAGTAGCTTGAAAACATTACTTCCTTAATTAACTCAACATTTATTATAGGTATACAGTTTCTGGCACTGTTATACGTCCACAGGATACAATAACAAGAAAAAAAAATACACAGAAAGGCAGAAATGTTCTCTCTAACTGAGTTCCAAGAAATGCTTGCTTAGAAAAAGGGACTACTGAGGTTGATCTATGAGTAAGAAAAAGTTCTATCTGGGAAAGGGCTTTTGAAGCAAGAGGAACTGCATGAATTAGCACAGGCATGGCAGCTGGAAAGGGATTGTCCAGTGTTGCTGACCTATACAAGGTAGATCACGAGAATATTGGCAGAAATGCCAGGGAAAAAAAAGGTTGGGACCAGATTTGGATACCTTTGAATGAAAAATCTGGAGTTTGTTTCTGGCAGCATACAAAATGCCATGGAAATTTTAATTTATTTTAGAAGCCATGACACAACAGTTCTTAAAAAGGACTATATATTATAATCATATAGAAGCTTTTATTTAAAAAACAAAACAAAAAAAAACCCATGAGATTCTGACTCAGTAGATCTGGAATGTAGCTTGGGAACATGGCACTAGGAGATTGATACACACCCATGGTTAAGAATCAAGGCTGTAAGAAGGGAGTCATTACCAGCTCTAAAAGAACACATCCAGAAATATGCTAAAGTGTGGTTGTGATTCAAATAGAACTAAGAAAAGCAGATACAACAGACAAAGGCAAAAATATGCAGATACAAATTAGAACTTTTAATGCTCCAAAAGATTGCAGGATTAAGATCTCCACATTAATAAATGTATGTTTCTTTTAAAAAGTTATTACACTAATCACAGTCTGTTTCAGTCAGCTACTTCAAAGATGACTGGAAAGTTAAAATCAAGGAACAAGAAACTCAACAATATTTATAAAACAAAGTGAATGGAGGAGACAACAGCTAGGAAGAACATAAGCAGCTCAATGATCACAGAAAGAAGACACCGACCAGAAACTGTCCGCCCTGGAATCCAGAGCCGCAACAGCACACCCAAAGGTTGGGGAGGTGCCAGGGTGGGGATGGGGATGCTGCTGAACACACAGAGCTCATCTGGATGGAGCCATGGCTCCCTCTCCACACACCCGACCCCCAGTGCAGTCAGAATGCATCTTCCCTGAAGTGAAGACTGGACATTTTGGAAACATGAGACACAGAGCGTACAGTAAGGTATTGAGATGAGAAACAGTTTTTTTTTTAATTAAATCTTTATTGTTCAGATTATTACATTTGTTCCTCTTTTTCCCCCCCATAACTCCCCTCCTCCCAGTTCCCGCCCCACCCTCCGCCCTCACTCCCCACCCACTGTCCTCATCCATAGGTGCACAATTTTTGTCCAGTCTCTTCCCGCATCTCCCACACCCCTTTCCCCCGCAAGAATAGTCAGTCCATTCCCTTTCTATGTCCCTGATTCTATTATAATCACCAGATTATTTTTTCACTTGATTCTTAGATTCACTTGTTGATAGATGCATGTTTGTTGTTCATAATTTGTATCTTTACCTTTTTCTTCTTCTTCCTCTTCTTAAAGGATACCTTTCAGCATTTCATATAATCCTGGTTTGGTGGTGATGAACTCCATTAGCTTTTCCTTATCTGTGAAGCTCTTTATCTGACCTTCAGTTCTGAATGATAGCTTTGCTGGATAAAGTAATCTTGGTTGCAGGTTCTTGGTATTCATCACTTTGAATATTTCTTGCCATTCCCTTCTGGCCTGCAAAGTTTCTGTTGAGAAATCAGCTGACAGTCGTATGGGTATTCCCTTGTAGGTAAATGAGTTTCTTTCTCTTGCTGCTTTTAAGATTCTCTCTTTGTCTTTTGCTCTTGGCATTTTAATTATGATGTGTCTTGGTGTGGTCCTCTTTGGGTTCCTTTTGTTTGGGGTTCTCTGCGCTTCCTGGACCTGTAAGTCTATTTCTTTCACCAGGTGGGGGAAGTTTTCTGTCATTATTTATTCAAATAGGTTTTCAATATCTTGCTCTCTCTCATCTTCTGGCACCCCTATAATTCTGATGTTGGTACGCTTGAAGCTGTCCCAGAGGCTCCTTAGACTATTTTCGTATTTTCGGATTCTTTTTTCATTTTGCTTTTCCAGTTGAGTGTTTTTTGCTTCTTCGCATTTCGAATCTTTGACTTGATTCTTGCGCTCCTCTGGTCTGCTGTTGGGTATCTGTATAATATTCTTTATTTCAGTCCGTGTATGCTTAATTTCTAGTTGGTTCTTTATCACAACATCGAGGGTCTCATTAGATTTCTTGAGGATCTCACTACATTTATCAGCAGTTTCCAGAAAATTATTGAAAGACCTTAAAATTACGGTTTTTAGCTCTATATCCTCCATTTCTGTTATGTTTCTTTGTCTCCCCATTTTTTATGCTTTCTTGGTGCACCCCCTTGTGGTCTTTGAGCGAAGTCTTGTTGTAGTTAAGCCTTGATTGTTGTCGGCAATACTGGGGGTGATTTGACCTCCAGGCCAACTGGCTATGAGAGTCCGAGAAACAGTTCTGATGAAGAGTGAGACCAAGTAAGGTACCTGGAAACTTTCAATAAATTAGCATATTACTCCAAATCACGGAAAGAGGTTTAAGAAACCACAAAATTATGTATTATTATATAATACATATCTTATACTATATGTGTGTGTGTGTGTGTGTGTGTGTGTGTACACTATTAAATATATACTATTCTTATTCCATATAATTCCTCATTTAAAAGGCAGGTAAGCCCAGCCCATGTGGCTCAGTGGTTAAGCACCAACCTATGAACCAGGAGGTTACGGTTCGATTCCCAGTCAGGACACATGCCCAGATTACAGGCTCAATCTCCAGTGTGGGGTGTATAGGAAGCAGCCAATCAATGATTCGCTCTCATCATTGATGTTTCTATCTCTCCCTCTCCCTTCCTCTCTGAAATCAATAAATATATAATAAAAAATAAAAGTTAAAAAAAAAGTTGTACGTTAAAAAAAAAAAAAAAACTAATTGCTTACAGTCTTAGTGTCCAGAGACATATCATTTTATCTCCATGTTGTTTATTACCAATTTTTACACAGGTATATCTCACATAATTTGAGATAGTTCTTTTCATGAGCATTTTTCTCTAAGTATCATTTTATATTTTTTTAATATATTTTATTGATTTTGGAGAGGAAGAGAGAAAGAGGTAAAAACATCCATAATGAGAATCAATGACTGGCTGCCTCCTACATGCCCCTACTGGGGATCAAGTCCACAACCCAGGCATGTGCCCTGACCTTGAATCAAAACGTGACCTCCTGGTTCAAAGGTCGACACGCAACCACTGAGCCACGCTGGCCAGGTTCTAAGTATCATTTTAATAGACAAAGATGACTTCATCATACAGAACTACCAAAATTAACCATTCTTTTTCAGTCTTGGGAAAGTGCATATAATATTATGAAAAACATCTTCAGTCACACATCTTTGCTTGTATTTTACAAATTATTTTCTTGGGACACAGTCTCAGGAATAAATTAGCAGGTCAAAGATTATACACATTTAAATACCAAACATATGCCCTGGCCAGTGGCTCAGTTGGTAGGAGCATTGTCCAGAACGGCAAAAGGTTGAGGTTCCAATCCCCACTTGTTTTTTCCCTTTCCCCATTCCCTTTCTTAAAAAGATAAAAGTCAATAAGCATTTGGTGAACATTGTTTTTAAAAGCCAGCATATTGCCAGTTTGCTATACAAAAATCTGTGCCAGTTATCCTTTATTAGTAGTTTAACTGCTTAAGATGGGCTTTTGCATGCTCTATACTAGGAACATCCCAGCAACAAAGAAAGGATCCTTTCTTTACTGTGATTCATAAGTTTACTAATTCCTTGCTATAAATTAATAAATTCACTATAATGAGTCAAGTATGAAACTTAAAATCTCAAGATTTGATCAAACAATAACTGAAGACAATGTAAGCAGACAGTTTTTTTAACAGCAAAATTAAAAGCTAAAAAATGTCTATTTTCTTAGTTACCTACTTCAGTAACTATTCTGGGTATTGCTAACTTTTTAAATCCTGTTATCCCACACGTTCCTTGTAAGTTTCCCATCATTGGTTACATTTTTTAAAAAGAGCATGCTGGTGTAAGTACTGAATTGAATCAATAATAACTGAATTTTAAAACATACTTCCAAAATATTTGCACTTGTGTGCAACTATAACCTTGCTGCCACCTATTACATAGTTCTGTGTTTGTTTCATCATGAACAAGAGTGATGATATAACCCCTAACCTCATGAAGTATTATGTTGGAATGAATCTGAAATCAGAACAGGGAAGTTTATAATTGCACTGGTGGAAAAAGCCAGTTCAACTCTGGTTCTTGCTATGAGCCAGACTATCTAAATGCTTTCACATTTATTCAAATAAAAACTTTAAACAAATTTTTAAAGGCACAAATGACATAGAATAAATGTTCGCTATTAATGCAATTATCCTTTGGGGAAAATAACCCAGGTGTAGGATAAAGTGGTGGGCCTGCCACTGACTACACAGAGACCGCCCAGGGCACCTGACAGCCCAGGGCCTCTCAGTACAGAAAAGGTGACTTTACAACCTGACTCCACCTGCCCAGAATAGGCTCAAAGGCAGCAATTCCCAAAAAATCTGTGAATCTCTTCAGTTTAAAACAATAAATAAAAAAACTCCAACAGCTAATCTTTGCCATCACCTTCCAGATCCTTCTGTAACATCAGCAAAAATGAAAAAGCTTCTTCTGAAGAGGCTTTTAACATGCTGGCTGGTCACAGGCTCTCCATCCACATTTCATAACCCAGGCAGAATACAGAACTGAAGCCTGTCCTTCAGTACTTCCCTGCCATACCTCCCTGCCCGAATTTATCTCTCATCTCAGCTCAACCTTGCTCTTCTGCCTCATAAAAGCCATGCCATTCCTTACTCTTATCTCGCCAAATTACACTCTTTGTCCTCTGAAGTGTCTGTCTTCCACAAATAGTGGCTACAACACTTCCTGCAGTCCCTGTGCATTTTGACTAACAGCATACACATTCTCCTCTTTCACCGACAGGCTTTACCACCTCCTGCACACCATCCAATTCCTGGTTCGGTGCCTTGCACACTACAAAATTTCAAAACTCTGTATTCTTACTGCTGCCTATGTTTCAGATAGTTGAAATGAAGAACAAAAGAACTCTGGAAAACTTAGTTCCTGCTAAACAGATATTTAATCTGTAACATAAAGAAGACAGCTAACATTCAAACATTTAACTATTTTCTTTAATTTAAATACCAGGGTTGGCAAAAGTAGGTTTACAGTTGTGAATATACAAAGTTTATTCTTGTATTATTATTTACTAATTATTGTATTATTTGTATTATAACTGTAAACCTACTTTTGCCCCTCCTATATATGAAATTACTTTTTTATTTTAAAGGAATAGCCACTAAATCCTTTTCTAACCTTAATTTTTAAAAATAAATGTCAAACACAATAAAATTATTTACCTTATAATTTTGGATAATGTATAAGTGAAATATTTTTTGAATTTTTGTTGTTGTTGTTGTTAATCCTCACCTAAGGATATTTTTTCCCCATTGATTTTTAGAGAAAGTGGAAGGGAGAAAAGGAAGAAGGGAGGGGTGAAGAGAGAGAGAGAGAGAGAGACATTGATGTGAGAAAGATACATCGATTGGTTGCCACCTGAATGCATCTGGACTGGGGCAGGAATCAAACCTGCAACCCAGGTATGTGCCCTTGACCGGGAATCAAACCTTTGACCCTTCAGTGCTCTAACCACTAATCAACACTGGACAGAGCATATATGTGAATTTTAAAAAGTAAAAAGCTTTTTCTGGAAATCCCATCAGTACTTTATAAAAGTGCCTGATGAGTGAAGGGTTCAACACAAACAAAGCTCATGCCAACACATAAACTGTTTTAAGGAGCATTCCAAACCACTTAATTTAATCCTGCACACAGAGAAACACTACTTTCTTATTCTATGTAAAAATATGCTTCTAAGTCCTAGCTGGTGCAGGTCAGTTGTTTGGGCGTTGTCTGTGCACTGAAAGGTTGTTGGTCCAATTCCTAGTCAGGGCACATGCTCAGGTGGTGGGGCTCAATCCCCGGTAGGGGGCATGCAGGAGAAGCCAGCTGATGTTTTGCTCTCACATTGATGTTTCTCTCTCTCACTCTCTCTTTGCAAAAATCAATAAATAAATATCAAATTAAATTTACAAAAATATCTTCCAAGAGTGATGATTTATCTTCACAAAGGAGTAACTGACATTCATAAGTACTAAAAACTGTAAAGGATTCAAATATTCAATATGTTGGTAAATACTTTCATTCAACAAATATTTATTAGAAACCAACTATGTGCCATGCATTGTGCTGGGCACTATACTGATTTAGAAATAAGAGTACAGAATCTCCAATGATGAAACATAGGACAGCCATGCTTGTTTGCATTAATGACTACTAACATGTTCCCTCTTTCAAGATCTCTAAGCAACAGCTAGAACATATAAAGACGGATATAGAGAAGCAAATTAGGTTTTCATTCCACTAGCAGATACATATCCAGCATGTTCTTAAAGGAAAATGGTTTGTTTATGGTGTCAGTTGGAATTGTCAACTTTGGGTTTTATCAAATATCTTTCATGTGAAAAGGAAGACAACAAAGGAAAGAATAAACGCAAAGCTGGTTTCCTGAATGCAGCTGCAACTAAAAAAGAAGTTAAAATTGTAGACCTAGGAAATGGTGGTGTTACTTTAAAAATTATTTTAAATTTTCAGAAAGCTAACTCATAAAAGGAAAAAACAACAACCAACACCTAATGGTACAACTAAAGGTTCTGCCAACATTTATAAATTGTGTTATGAGGCAAATCCAATTCTCTATCATCATCATTTCAAGTACTTCCATTACTATCCAAATAGGTACGGGGTCCTTAGGTATCTGGTATCTGAGGGGGATGGGTTCCAAGACCCAACAGATATTGAAATCCCCAGATGCTCAAGTCCATTATATAAAACTAGAAGCCCAATGCACGAAATTTGTGCAAGAGTAGGCCTTCCTTCCCCCAGCTGCAGGCACCCAGGCTTCCCTCCGGCCGCCGGGCACAAGCAAGCACCCAGGACCCGGGCTTCCCTCTCGGTGCCAGCAGGCACCTGGGACCCAGGCCTTCCCTCGCAGCCCTGGCTTCATCTGGAAGGATGTCTGATCTAATTAGCATATTATGCTTTTATGTGCATATAACCTATGCACATCCTCTCATATACTTCAAATTATTTCTGTTATATAATAATACCTTCATATGGTGTAATGCTATGTAAACAGTTGTTATACTGTATTTTTTAGGGAATGACAAGAAAAACATGTATGTATATGTTCAGCACAGACACAATCATTGTAGACCGAACTACATAAGTCACATAACAATATAATTTTTTCCCAAGTATTTTTGTTTTATTATTATTATTGTTGTTGTTGTTGTTGTTGTTGTTGTTAATCCTCACCGGAGGATATTTTTCCATTAATTTTCAGGAAGAGTGGAAGAGAGAGAGGGAAAGACAGAGAGAAACATTGATATGCGAGAGACACATGGATTGGTTGCCTACTGCAAAAGCCCCAACCAGGGCCCGGGCCAGGGAGGGGCCTGCAACCAAGGTACAGGCCCTTGACCGGAATCGAATCCAGGACCCTTTGGTCCGCAGGCTGACCACTCTATCTACTGAGCCAAACCAGCTAGGACTATTACTATTGCTTTTTGACCCATCTAGAGATAACGGAGTCAAATTAAATAAAAATACCTCTATCTCACTTAAATATATCTGGATCCCTATAATGTGCTGAGACAAAATTGAATAATAAGTTTTATTGATGCTTACTATATGTCACTTCATTCAATACATAATATAAACCACAACCTAATAATTATCTTAAATTTCTGGAGACTAAGATTAAGTAACTTTCCCCAGGTTAGAAAACTAAATAATAGATAAGTCATCCTTCAAACCAAGACTGTCTACAAAGCCCATCCTCATTATATTTAGTTATGCATTATCCTAAAGAGAATTAAAATAACTTATACGTTAGAAGAAATAAGCACCAAAGCAATGAAAAGAGGTGCACTGATGTAGTATGCACTGAGTGCTTCAGGAGGCAGAAAAAAAAAGGTAGTCTTAACCTCAAAGTGAGAAAGACAATAGGTCTGGCAGACCTGGGGAGAAGATGGTAATAATAGTTCCACAGAACACGAGAACCTAATAGGGAGAAAAAAAAGGCAGAGATGACAATGTAGTTTTTGGAAACTACAAATATTATTTAACAACTGGTGAACTTTTAGGTATAGAGATGAGACAGTCAAATGTTTACTAATAATACTTAATTTTCTTTTTATATATCTACTAGAGGCCCGGTGCATGAATTCATGGACGGGTGGAGTCCCTTGGCCTGGCCGGTGATCAGGGCCTTCTCGCCCAGTCCTGATCGGGGCGGCCGGCCAGGGGGAGGGACCGCAGAAGGTTGACCGGCTGCAGGAGGTTGGCTATGGGAGCACAATGACCACCAGGGGGCAGCTCCTGCGTTGCGTGTCTTCCCCCCTGGTGGTCAGTGCGCATCATAGCAACCAGTCGTTCGGTCGCTTAGGCTTTTATTGATTTCAGAAAGGAAGAAAGAGGGAGGGAGAGAGAAACATCAATGATGAGAGAGACACATTGGTTGGCTGCCTCCTGCAAGTCCCACACTGGAGATCAAGCCCGCAACCTGGGTATGTACCCTGACTGGTAATCAAACCATGACCTTCTGCTTCATAAATTGATGCTCAACCTTTCAGCCATGCCGGCTGGGCTATAATATTTCATTTTCAATGTAAGTATATATTTAAATCCATGCTATCAAATATTATTTAGAAAGACTGTTTTTCTCAATCTTGTGAAAAAAGTTTATTCAAATGATTCATTCAAATGATTCACTCACATCTTTTTACACTCCACTCATCAGTAGAGTCACTTCTTTAGTCTAAAGTCAGTTTTCTAAAACAGCATCTTCATTTCTAGGTTGTTAGAGATAAATTATCGTTTTTATTTAAATATACATGATACTGCAACTGGAATTGTTACCTATCCCCAGTGCAAAAAAGCTATTTACTTAAGTCAGTTTTTCCATTTGATTTTACGTGCACTGGTTTTATGCGCACACATGATCTGGTAAACATAATTACAAAATTGGTGTTAAAAATGCCTTTGCCTTTCCTATTACTTCCACTAGTGAATTCTGAAAATATCTGAAACTAAACAATGATGGAAAATCACGTTTATTTACAATATGTCATCACGAAGAATTCTTGGCTATTCAAAAAAAAGCCATTGAGATAGCTGCCTCTAAGATGAGAGATGTTTACATGCTTTTCTCCGGTGGATGATTTATTAGGAAGGAGAGTGCTCACCTTATATTCCATTAATCACACAGTACCTCTATATTAACTTCTCTATGCGGGGGGGGGGGGGGGGGGGGGGATGGTAAAAAAAAGGTCTAACCTAGACCAGTGACTCTCAAATTTGCTGTGTATCATAATCTCCCAAAGAGCTTGTTAAAGCACCAACTCCTGGGATACCTGCCCCAAGTTTCTGATCCCACGGAACAGGGAGAGTCTGAGAAGTGGCATTCTTTTTTTATATATATATACATTTTATTGATTTTTTACAGAGAGGAAGGGAGAGAGAGATAGAGAGTTAGAAACATCGATGGGAGAGAAACATCGATCAGCTGCCTCCTGCACACCCCCCACTGGGGATGGCCCGCAACCCAGGCACATGCCCTTGACTGGAATCGAACCTGGGACCTTTCAGTCCGCAGGCCGACGCTCTATCCACTGAGCCAAACCGGTTCCGGCAAGAAGTGGCATTCTTGAAGTGTTTCCAGGTAGTGATGATGTTGCTGGCCCGGAGACCTCACTTTGGTCCAGATTATTCTAGACCTTGTTCATCATGTTAAGGTTTTGGATTTTATTCTCAGGCTATGGGAAGTCATTGAGAAATTTCAAGCTGGGAAATGATATTACAAGATTTGTGATTCTTAATATATCAGTGTGACAGCAATATGGACAATGGAGCTTTCACATATAATGTATTTCATATATTCTAATATGTGTACTTTTCACATGTATAATTCCTAATAGCAGGATACATCTTGCAACCAATGGTGTTTCATAGTTTAATAGGCAGTGAATTTTCTTTCTCAGTGGTAAATAAAATAATGGTGTGTATTATAATTTACAGATGGCTAATTCACTAAAAAACAATATCATTATTATACAATGTTACTGTAAGAGGGAAAGCACGCTTTACTTCCATTTTAGACATTGTAAGAGATCCAGCCTCTGTTTCAGATCACATGGCTAGTAAACAACAGGTCCAAAATTATAAATCCAAAATTTTTGACAAATAAGCCTAACATGACACTGCTTACAATAATGTTCTGTAGGTTGGTTGCAGAAAGAAGGGAAGGAAATGAGAACAAAACAGAACACTTCAACAGGAGCCAAGAAAAGATTTTATGGGTACCAGGTGTAAAATACCAAATTTAAGCAATTAAGATGAATCGCTTCAAGATTTTTATTAAGAAACTATAAATAGCCGAAACCGGTTTGGCTCAGTGGATAGAGCGTCAGCCTGCGGACTGAGAGGTCCCGGGTTCAATTCCGGTCAAGGGCATGTACCTGGGTTGCGGGCACATCCCCGGTGGGGGATGTGCAAGAGGCAGCTGATGGATGTTTCTCTCTCATCGATGTTTCTAACTCTCTCTATCTCTCTTCCTTCCTCTCTGTGAAAAATCAATAAAATATATTTTTTAAAAAAAGAAAAGAAACTATAAATAAATGAAAATCACCAAATGTACCACCTCCACACATGTGGAGATAGAATCAAACAGCAGTTTGGGCCGTGACCGGTTTGGCTCAGAGGATAGAGCGTCGGCCTGCGGACTGAAAGGTCCCAGGTTCGATTCCGGTCAAGGGCATGTACCTGGGTTGCGGGCATATCCCCGGTGGGAGATGTGCGCGAGGCAGCTGATCGATGTTTCTCTCTCATCGATGTTTCTAACTCTCTATCTCTCTCCCTTCCTCTCTGTAAAAAATCAATAAAATATATTTTAAAGAAAAAAAAAATAGCAGTTTAGGAACACTGCTTCACACAGTGCTACAAGATACAAAAGATGGCATAATGTCTCTGATGAGCTGGGCAATGGTTTCAAGATTCACTTTAAATAATAGTAGGTGATACCATGAAATCAGCTTTGTGCCAAGATGGGTCCTGGGCCTGATGGAACAGCCCCCAGAATGCCATGCACCATCAGCTTTCTAAGAGACTACCAGAAACCCACGACATTTTAGCAACAGCAGCAACTCTCAGAAAAAACAAATTATTGTATGCATTTGATCACATTTGTTGGAAAAGGTGTAACTTTCTGAAATACCATTCTGTAGGCTGCTAATATAGTTTTTAACTCTAAAACATAAAGGGGAATAAAAATCTAACAAATATTATTTGTCATAACATCCTATATATTTCCACTCCCTATTGCCAGACTACTAATGAAAGATCTACTAAACCATGCAATCTGCTCAGCACATCCTGGAAAGCATACTTATACCTTTACTTGGATCATTTAAATCAGTGGTTCTCAACCTTCTGGCCCTTTAAATACAGTTCCTCATGTTATGACCCAACCATACAATTATTTTCGTTGCTACTTCAAACTGTAATGTTGTTACTGTTATGAATCGTAATGTAAATATCTGATATGCAGGATGGTCTTAGGCGACCCCTGTGAAAGGGTCGTTCGACCACCAAAGGGGTAGCGCACACAGGTTGAGAACCGCTGGTTTAAATGTTCTAATCGTGATTATCTATTAGGATTGTGCAAATATTCTTCCTCAAACAAACCTCCCTTGCTAAAACAACTAAACATTCTGAGGAGAGAACTATCTGAGTTGATAAATTACCCTGGGCCCCAAATAGTTTTCATCTCTGAAAGGAACTCTAAATATACTACTTAAATCTCACTCAACTTCTGACTAGAAAAATGCAAACTGTCTTAAAAGTGGCCACAAACTTTTGCTGTAACCTTCATCTATGTTTAAAAACTTGACTTCCTTGACTGAAGTAAAGAGCTGTCACAGGTGGTGTCTATGCCAGATGTGAGACCCGCAGGTGCTGTATTAAGGTTGCAGGTCGAACCTGAAGAACCTAAGAAAGCACACCAAGAGCAACTGACCAGGATATTTCTATTTTGACTGCTTGGTGTTATATTCATTACAAATGTTAAAGTCTTGGACTGATTTCGGGGAAAAGCATTTAAATGTTAACAGCCAATAACAATAGCGGTACATTCTGACAATTAAAGCATTAAAAAAGCCACAGTATTTTTCAGTTTGACATAGCTTATGAGCAAAATAACCCAGAGTTAAAGGCAAGGCACATAGCTAAATCAACCCCTCTGTCAGTAACTATTCCCCCAACCAGACAAATGACAAGAGGTTCTAAGCAATGGCTGAATTGTGCTGGGTAAATAACAGCAAAGCAATATTCTTTAGGATTCTAACTAGTGGCAATTAACACCATTTTTAAGTCAAAGCAGATTCCCTTTAGAGGCACTGCTTGCCTCATCCAATTTCCTAATAGGTGGCTATCAAAGTAACTAGACCATCATTATTTTTCTCATCCCTTAGTTGTAAGGATAAAGTTGGTAATAAAGCATAAAGCATCCTGAAATGGAGATGTGGTCTATCCCTGCTCGTGGGAGACCAAGGCCCAAGCCCACAGCCAAGGCTCACTTTGGATGACTCCCATCTGAAGGAGTCACTCGAGGTGCCAGGCAGCAAGCTCATAGTGGGAGAGGGACCCTGGCTACAGTGTTGGGGTGTTTCCAGTAGCCACAATGTCCCAAGACTGTTCCAGCAGCACGACAGTGGCCTCTGCCTGAATATCAAAATACAGAGGTGGACAAAAGTAGGCTTACAGTTGTACTATAAAGGAATAATACAATAATTAATAAATAATACAAGAATAAACCGTTTCAAATATTAACCTCTGTCAACCTATTTTTGCCCACCCCTGTATATCGTTTCAAATATACTCTTAGGATTAGAGAACATGTGATGAGAAGAGAGCAATAATTAAAATTATATCTAACAAAATCTGATTAGAAGCAGATATAGGAATAGTACTCTACAATATAAAGCAACAACAGAAAAACCTTTAAAGTATGAAAATTACAGTACAGATTTAAATGCAGTGCTATATGGTGATAAGAATAAGAAAGTCAGAGTTCCCTGAGATTAATTTTTTTCCACCTTTTAAACTAAGATCATATTTTTTGCCTTAGTCACCAACTGCGCTTTATTTCCTCACCTCTTTTCTCAAAAAAAAAAAAAATAGTAGTACTTTTTTTTAAGATGAATCCTGCTTACATTCCTCATCTCTACAGATTGCATTTCACCTACAGTACACTAAATTCAATCTCTAGATCAAATACATTGAGTGCAACATAAAAAGGTCAAAAGGAAATACCCTATAAACTTATTTTTATCCTTTTATGAAATGATAGTGAAATAATTATATCTGGAAACAGTGTGGAATGATCATATTTTAAAACATTTCTTTAAACTGAGTCCCATGAAGGGTTTTAAAAAGTCATGTGAGGTGCCATATATTATTCCTTGTTTATAAAGTTCTCTATGTATACATCCTGGACAGAAATCACAAACAGGCAGAGAGGGAGGGAGGGGAAAAAACTTTTTTAACTTTAAAAGCCAAAACAGAGATATAGTTTCAGAAAGTATAGGGTGAACTAGCAGCTGGCCTTTGAACACCACTTGTCTCTGAAAATGGAAAGATTTCTGGGCAATGAGAAAAACTACTACTTTAAAAGAGCAATTTTGAAAATGTATTTTTCCCATGTGTTGTTTTTTAAATATGCTCTTGATTTATTTACTGTAGGCCTTTAATTGCCACAAATAAAAATATCTACCTGATAGTTACCAAAATATTTATTGAATATTTTTAACCATACATATTTATTTACCAAATATTTACCTACGTGTTTCAGATGCTTAATTAAAGTAACCTTTGTCAATACAATTTCAGTTCACAGCCTGGAATTTTTATTATCATTTTGTTTGTTTGCCTTTTTGCCAAACTGGAAGAATTTAAAGGCAAAGAGATGTAAAAATTCTAAGTGAAAATATAAAAATGGTGTCAGAATACAAAAGAAATTAACCTTTTAAGAAGAGATGGTATGTAAGGAAGGAATGCAAACTTCTTCTTGCAATTTTACTTCTAAAGGACTTTAATTCAGATACCAAAATTAGATAATGACAAACTGGGATACAAACAGGACTGTTGGACTAAATTTAGACATTCCTTCGCTGCAGCATCTACCTAGGTCATTTATTGAATGGTTATCTTGTCCTAAAAACTTTATGTACAATTACCTCAGTTAAATCTCATGATTACCCATCTTGTATGCATTATCATATATTTGCTTCATACAGATACAGAAACTAGGGTCCAGACAAGATTGCCTACTTGCCCAAGGTAAACGAAGCAATTGAGTGATCCAGCTCATTCAAAAATCTGGTCTGATTCCAAAGCATGTGATCATTTCTCTATGCCAAATTCCCTCTCACAAAACAGTACCACCCACCACCTCCTGAACATACATTTCACATACATTATTTCCTTAAGTCCTCAACAGTCCCTATGAGGTCAGCATTATCACTTTTATTTTAAAGATAAGGCAAACTAAGACTTAAGCAGGTAGCTTGTCACGATTTAGCTTCTGGTACATGGCTCCAAAATCCATATACATATTCTTTTCAATATACCATGCTACTTTTGTTCTATATTTCTATAATTCTATCATGACAAGATGACCCCTTCCTTTGAAGGAAACAGTGATTCTGTACAGGATGAAGATCAAGTCAGACATGATCTTTTGTTACCCTTCACATGCTCCCGTCATCTCCCCCAGGCAGACAACCCCTCAAGGATTTACATTATTTTCAGTCACTTCCTCTACGATCAATCCCTTTCAAACAGGTAAGTGAAAAAGCTGAAAAATATTAGAAGGTAATCTGCCCCCCAGGAAGTAGTCATCCGGACCACTGTCAACAATCTGCCATACTCTGCATAATCTTACTACAAACCCAAACACCAAATCAAGTTTGGTATCTTTTTAAAATAAAAAATTAAATCTTTCCATATTGTGTCATTATCAGCTGATTGATGACAAGCAACATTTCCAGGTCTGACATTTCATCTATAAAATAAACAACATGCTCTCGAATGACCCTCCATTTTAGAGCTCTCAGTTATCTGATGTACACACACCGCTCTTCCTTTGCCTGCTTGTGCGGAAGTGCTGGAAATTTATTGGGCAAGGGGCTAGGGAGTAGTAGATAAAACCCCACAGTATGTAAAGCAAAGTAACCATTAGGTTCTGGTGTATACACAAAGATCTACTCACCAGCACACACACACACAAAGTCCTATCTGAAACAAGCAACAAAAGCAGTCCAGAGTTTATACCTTGCCATCCCAAAATGAATCATCTATTTTTAGCTCAAATCCACTCGAGAGGAAGAAGACTGGTCTGTAGTATGGGCTCACTAATACTGGTAGGTCTCAGGCAAACTGGAACTCCTATCCTTAAAAGTAACCTTGGCTTGACTACAAAAATAAATTGAATACAAGGACAGAAAGCTATGAAGGCTTAACGCATGCCAAGGAAGTAGCACTTCAAATACATAATTCTACTTTAGTATGTTACTGATTCTGATAGAACGTATGGCTAAGGCTCAAAAAAGCCTGGACATCTTCACATTCTAATCTTAATTCTCCAAGTCTAGATGACTCATTTTACAGTTTAGAAACCTGACAAAGGAACAAAATTGGCAAGATTAAAATTAAACTCCTAAAGTCACTTGTGAAACAACCTTAAGTAATAAATGGTGAATTTAGGGCTGTGAACAAAGTTGAGAATTTTAATACACTCTAAATCTGATGAAAGATACAAAGTTTTCAATTTTAATTGTAAAGAATATATTATCTCTAAACTACAGCACATTAATAAATACCTGCAGTTCAACAGACTACCTAAATTTAAATGAGAGAACAAGTATAAACAAAATTTTCTCAACCCAATCCAGGGAGTTTTGCCTAATATTCCAGCTGCTGGCATCACTCAGATGCAAGGCAAAGAGCACTAGACAAACCGAAGTCCCAACTCCGCCATTAATTGGCCGTGCGCCTCCAAGGCTCCAGGGCTCATGGCTCACAGGCAATTCAAACATCAGGCAGGTATTTCTAGAAGGACACAGTACTACCAAAAGGAAGCTGCTGGAGGCCCCAATGAAAGCAATGGGAGTCCTTTAAACTTTCTTATCCCAAGCAGGTTGGGTAAAACAGCTACAAAAATAATCATTTGGCAAAGCTTTTCAGAAGAGAATGAAAGATACTGCCCAATATCCTATCTAATAAAAGAGTAATATGCAAATTGACCATCACTCCAACACACAAGATGGCCGCCCCCATGTGGACACAACATGGCCAGCAGGGGAAAGCGGTTGTGGGCGATCAGGCCAGCAGGGCAGGGCAGTTGGGAGGCACCAGGCCTGAAAGGGAGGGCAGTTAGGGGTGACTGGGCCTGCAGGTGAGGGCAGTTGGGGGGGACCAGGCCTGCAGGGGAGCAGTTAGGCGTCCATCATGCTGGCTGGGGAGTGGTTAGGGGCAATCAGGCAGGCAGGCAGGCAAGCGGTTGGGAGCCAGCAGTTTTGAATTGTGAGAAGTATGTCTGACTGCCCATTTAGGCCCGATCCCAGATTGGAGAGGGTGCAGGCTGAGCTGAGGGATACACCCCTCCTTGCATGAATTTCGTGCACCGGGCCTCTAGTATTCTAATAAGAAAGACAGCCCTAACTGGTTTGGCTCAGTGGATGAGGCGTCAGCCTGCGGACTCAAGGGTCCCAGGTTCGATTCCAGTCAAGGGCATGTGCCTTGGTTGTGGGTATATCCCCAGTGGAGGGTGTGCAGGAGGCAGCTGAGCAATGTTTCTCTCTCATTGATGTTTCTAACTCTCTATCCCTCTCCCTTCCTCTCTGTAAAAAAATCAATAAAATATTGTTTAAAAAAAAGACAAATAGCCCTGGCCAGTGTGGCTCCGTTGGTTGGAGCATCATCCAGTACACCAGAAGGTGATGAATGCAATTCCAAGTCAGGGCACATACCCAGGTTGTGGGTTCCATCCCTGGTCAGGGTGTGTGTGGGAGGCAACCGATTTATGTTTCTCTCTCACCTTTCTCTCATCTCTCATCTCTCTCTCTCTCAAATAGAAAGATATAATTTTTCTTTTTTTAATATGTTTTTGTTGATTTCAGAGAGGAAGGGAAAGGGAGAGGTAGAAACTTCAATGATGAGAGAGAATCAGTGATCAGCTACCTCCTGCACACCCCTACTAGGGATTGATCCCACAATTGGGCATGTGCCTTGACTGGGAATCGAACCATGACCTCCTGGTTCATAGGTCAATGCTCAACCACAGAGCCACACCAGCTGGGCAAGACATAATTTTTTCTTAAAGAAAATTTCCACACCAATTGGGAAAGAACAAAAAGCCTTTATACAAATAAACATTTGTATCAACTATGCACGGTGACAGGTAGCTTCTCACTACAGATGTATAAATGGCATACTGGGAGGCAAAAAACAGGAGAGGGGCCCTCTGCAGGGGGGTGGGAGCCAGCGCACAAAATTGAGATAGTGAGGTCCAAGCAGAGGGAACAGCCTGTCATGAAGATAAAAAGGTTGATAGGACCCACAATGGTGGGTCAGTTGGAGCTCCAGATTAGGAGCTCCAGATTGTGGAGCTCTCAGCTACACTTAATAAGGCTCTTTTAGGAAAGTGTTCCTAATGCAAAGGGGAGAGGTTAGTGGCAGTCAGGAAAGAGGCTGAGCAGCACTGGCAGCTGCAAGTGAGGAATAGCAGGATAAAAGCAGTACAACAAATTCAGAACAGAGCAGGCAGATTTGGGAAGGACTTCTAAAAAGGAGTCAATAGGACCTAGGGATCAAGTAGATGAGAACTGAGAGGAAAAATGAGATAGGTAATACTGAGGCTTTGGGTCTATAGCAGGGGCCCTCAAACTACGGCCCGCGGGCCACATGCAAATACAAATATTGTATTTGTTCTCGTTTTGTTTTTTTTACTTCAAAATAAGATATATGCAGTGTGCATAGGAATTTGTTCATAGTTTTTTTTTAAACTATAGTCCGGCCCTCCAACGGTCTGAGGGACAGTGAACTGGCCCCCTGTTTAAAAAATTTGAGGACCCTTGGTCTATAGAGTTTTACTAGTAAACATTCACTTTGTAAAATTAAAAGAAGCAGATTGACCCTTAGAGGCAGAAGGGCCATTCCCAGGTGTGGTGGGGCCCACTGTTACAGAGCCTGCAGGGGAAGAAGCAAAATAAACAATGAGTCTGGCCCAGAGATGGCAGTGGATCCAGCAGCTGCAGCAAAAGAAAGCTTGAAGGTTACAAATACACATCAGCAAAAATCCTCACTTATTTGCTAGACTTAGATAAGGGAACTTCTTTCTATCCTTATAGAGACCTCACAAAGTTTCCTGTTACCTTCTACTTTCTTTTGAAGATATTTAAGATGCCTATTTAAATCCACAGAGGCAGGTTATACAAGGGTAATTTTTGTCCTTCGCCCAGAGTCCCTCAGGGTAGCCACAAACCAAAGGAATTACTTATTCTCTCTCCCACCCTCTACTATAACTAGCCATTGGACAGACTGGCCATATAACCCATCTATTAGCACAGTCAGGAAAGACTAAAGGAGATAATGAGTTTGGTTTAGGGCAGGTTAAATTTAAGGTCTCAATAGATATTTAGGCAGCTGGATAATCTGTACCTCAGAATAGAGTTGGAGATATAAATTTGGGAGTCGTCAGCACACAAATGATATTCAATACCATGGAGAAGAGCAGCAGACCTAGGACAGAGGCCCTGAGGAGGTGCCGATATGTGGATAAAAGATAGACAAACAAAGAAATTGAAGGATCACTTTCAGTTTATTTTCTATCCCAACTTCTTTCCTAAGAAAAAAAAACCTTTTGTATTCACCAGACCTATGCATTCTAGTGCCAGATCACCTTAATACTGTAAACAACTATAAATTTTACCAATTTCAACTGGTAATAAGAAGTCATCTTTCATGTGCCTAGGACTATCAGGAAAAAAGGGACTGACTGCACCTAAGTGCCATTTGCTGATGAAGGACATTTCCAGACAAAGGAAGTTATTCCCTGTATGTGAATGTTTTGCAGCTCAAATGCCATCAAGAATCAGCTAGGTGAGTGTGCAGCATTAAGATGCATAACAGCCGAAACCGGTTTGACTCGGTGGATAGAGCATCGGCCTGCGGACTGAGAGGTCCCGGGTTCGATTCCGGTCGAGGGCATGTACCTGGGTTGCGGGCACATCCCCGGTGGGGGATGTGCAGGAGGCAGCTGATCGATGTTTCTCTTTCATCGATGTTTCTAACTCTCTCTATCTCTCTCCCTTCCTCTCTGTGAAAAATCAATAAAATATATTTTAAAAAAAAAGATGCATAACAATAATCGTTGTGTCTTGGTTCTACTGGAGTAGGCCTGTGCCTCTCTTATGGGCTTTCAAATTCAGTGTGTTTTATAGAGAAAACAGAAGCCCAGGTACCAGCAATATCATGTGAAGTAGGAATCAAAACCCATGTCTCCATGAGCTCATAACCATAGCACAAGGTGGCATGCTAACATATTTTTTTAAATTTATATCACCAAAGTCTTTCTTCCTGCCATTAACCATTTTTCTCTACAGATGAAGTAAATACACTGTGTTGTAAAAGGAGGCACTTTTTAAACTGATCAGCTCTATGACTTTGGGTAACTTATCTCTAATCCATCTGTAAAACAGAGATGATATTGCTATGAGGAGTAACTGAAAGAGTACTTGAAAAAGGCTCTGGACTCAGTGAACATTAGGCATTCATGAAAGATGAGGAAAGAAGAGGAGATGATATGGAGTAAATGATGAAAACCCTTTTTTGTTGTTGTTGTTAACCCTCATTGGAGGGTATTTACTCCATTGTATTCAGAGAAAGTGAAAAGAAAGGAGGGAAGGAGAGAAAGAGAGAGAGACAGACAGACAGACAGACAGACAGAGAGAGAGAGAGAGAACATCCATGTGAGAGAGACACATTGATTGACTGGTTGCCTCCTGCATACAACCAACTAGAAGTGCAGAGCAAACCCCCAACCCAGGTACATGCCCTTGACTGGGAATCGAACCCTAGACCCTTATGTGCTCAGGCCGATGCTCTAGCCACTGAGAAAAAACGGTCAGGGCTGATAATCTTTCTTAGCTACATCACTGATATCAAAGTGTCATCAATGTCTACACAGCTATAAAAATCACAAGTGCCATACACACAAAAAAAGCTAACCTTTTGTTGGTCTCTCGTTTAATTGTTCAAAGTTTTTAACTAACAAAATGTATTAAACAGCAAATAAAATGAAGAAGTTTAATTCTTAATATCTGAATTGACTGTGCTTTTGACCTTTTGTAGCATCTCCTGAAAAGGCTGCTGCTACGTAAAGGAAGCAGATACTGTGATCCCAGGGGATCAGAGTCACATTTATATCTAAACCCTGGTCTTCTTGTCAAAGAAATTGCATAGTTCTCTTAAACAGAGATTTGGGATTAAAAATCTTTATATCAAACCAAGATGGGCAAGAAAAAGGTAGAAGAGTCTGCCCTGTGTGGCTGAGTGGTTGAGTATCAACCTAGGAACCAGGAGATCATGGTTCAATTCCTGACCAAGGCACATGCTCAGATTGCTGGTTGATCCCCAGTAGGGGGGAGAGGTTCAGTAGGGCAGCTGGTCAGTAATCCCCTCTCATCAATGATGATTCTATCTCTCACTACCACTCCCTTCCTCTTTGAAATCAATAAAAATATTTTTTAAATAAAGAGAGAAAAGGGTATAAGAGAGCAAAAAATGGGAATTTTGTCCTTGTGTGCTAGTTATATTTACTCTGTTTCAAGGCCAAGGCTGGCACTCCTCATCTCTTTGCCTTCTTGACGCTTACACCTTGAAGTTACTGGAGGAAGACCTGAAGAGCACAGGCCCATTAAATGCATGCAAGCCTGACTCAGGACACCTTGTACGTGAAAACACTCGACATCTTTTGGTATCCAGAACCTGAGGCACAGGGGTAGGAGCTGCAAAACATGGCTTTTGGGGTACCTTGACCAGTAACAGGTATGTGTCACTATAAAATCATGCACATACTGTTTTTCTTACCCATGAAGTGGGACTAGAAACATCTATCCTATACACCTGCAAGGGTTTTTAAAAAACTAAACTAGTAGTGAACAGGAGAACACGCTATAAAACAAAAGGCATTTCTTCCATGCTCTGTCTAGAGCAGTGCCAAAAGAACAATACCAGTATAACTTAAAGTAACCATTCTTGGTTTTCTTAAAGAGAAAGATAGCTGGTCAAACCAATGCTCCAACACTCTAAATTTCAATCCTATCTGGAATCACTTCACTATTTGGGGTATCAGTTTTCATCATGAATAAACAAGGGTGGGGGGCAAACTGGACCTTCAAATTCCAGTCTTGCTGTGATGTTTTTATCATCTATTCATCTATATATGCCTGTTCAAAAGAACTAGTTAAAAGCTATGGTTAGTGAATGGTATGAGACAAGATGTAAATCTTCTATTTCTTTATAAAAGCTTTTGCTGCCCATGTGCTTTTTTAAGGAATCACCATATAATTGAGCAAATGTTTTCCTAGTGTTAAATATATGTTATTTTGTTATCACATGCCCTTAAATGCAAGAAAAACAAAACAAAACACTGATGTGCTGCATCACTGGGGAGAGGCTGGCTATGCTGGACTTGCTGGGGAATACAATGTCAGTCACATTTGGAGATACACCAGTGGCAAGGCGTGGTGCCACTGAACCCTTAGTGGCAATTTTAAAGGTCAAAACTACAAAAAATACCCTTTCAAATCAGGTCGCCAGACAGAACCTCATCTTTAGAAAAAGTTAACTTTAGAAGATCCACTTTTAAAACATTAAGTTTTAAATAAATTTCTTGGGAAATGCTTGATTTACATTAATCTAAAAGTATTTTTATAGCCAGTGTAGCTCAGTTGTTTGGAGCATTGTCCCTCTGGTGTGAACAAGTTCACTTATGTTGAACCAAAGGGTAGCGGATTCAATTCCTTATCAGAGCACATGCCCAGGTTACGGGGTTCAATCCCCAGTTGGAGCAGCCAATCTCAATCTCTCTCTCTCTCTCTCTCTCTCTCTCCTCTCTCTCCCCTCCCTCCCCATTTTTCCGCTCTCTAAAATCAAATTTTTAAAAAATAAATAGAAGTATTTCTACAAACAAATCCATCAAAATAATCTTATCCTAAGAATCAGAAAAAGACCTTTTTTAATATTCTCTATAAAATCTGATTTCATTAAACAATTGGTTGGATAAACAGGAAGTTTTACTACTATGATACAGTTTAATTTTCGTCACTAGCTGTTAAATATTTTATAGCAACTCTGAGCAAAGCAGAGGAAACCAACTGTTTTTTTCTTCAGGAGCCAAATGGACTGCTAAGAAGGACCTAAGCTGCAGCTGGGACCATGCTTGACAGCAGGGAAGAAACCACAGCAGAAGCTACTGCAGTGAAGGGACTGGATGTAAGGATGAACCACCAGACAGTGCACAACTCATTACACCAAAACACAATTTCTTGACTTGTTTACTCTGAAATAAACACTTGCATCTATTTTGAAATGGATGTGTACCAAGATATCACCACAGCAGTAAATCAATACACTCTCTTGCTCCAACTACAAAAGCCCAGGGAAAAAATGACAGTCCTAAGCTGAGCAGGATATCACATTCAACAGTACAAGGTGTTCATTGTATCACTAGAGGCCCGGTGCACAAATTCGTGCAACAGTGGGGTCCCTCGGCCTGGCCTGCGGGATTCAGCCGAAACCAGCTCTCCCAACATCCCCTGAGGGGTCCCATTTGTGAGAGGGTGCAGGCCAGGCCGAGGGACCCCACCAGTGCACAATCGGGGCTGGAGAGAAATGCAGGAAGTTAGTCAGCTGGGGAGGGGCCGCAGGAGGACTCCAGAGCGGGTCCAGCCCATCTCGCTCAGTCCCGATCAGCTGGACCCCAGCAGCAAGCTAACCCACCGGTTGGAGCATCTGCCCCCTGGTGGTCAGTGCATGTCATAGTGAGTGGTCAACCAGTCGACTGTCTACCCCCTGGTGATCAATGCACAACATGCAAGCAGTTGAGCGGACTTAACATATCATTAGCCTTCAACGCTTTGACTGGTTGAACGACCGGACGACCGGGCAATTAGCATATTAGGCTTTTATTATATAGGAATGGGCAGCCAAGGATTCATCTAAAATAGTCTTTCATTTATTCAAACAGACCGTCAAATTATAATTGAATACCCAGTAAGAATAAAATAAAGGAAAGCATTTTTAATCTCTTAAGAAAAGAAAATGAAAATGATTGAGTTAAACAACAACAAAACTTTTCTTTCTCAATTCTATGTTTAGTTCCATCAGACTTCCCTTTCAATAAATAAATATAACAAAACTCAACATAACTGTGTGAACCTTGTTTAGCCTTGCATTAAAGAGGCTCCTCCAGCAGACTAAGGATTATCCTAGCCCCAAGAACAAGGTGTCCGTTTGATTCTGGGTCCAAAGAGTGTAATAGTAATTATTAGTAAACTGTCAGGAAAAAAAATAAAAGGGTTGGTGAGGGGACAGGAACTGAATTTCAAGTCAGTATTTGGATTTTATGTGTTTGTGTGCTCTGGCTAAAACAGGATGACGAGAAGAACAAAGTGAGAATAATCGTGTGCGTGTGTGTGTGTGTGTGCGCGTGTGTGCGCACGCGCGCACACACATACAATCACATGTTGAATACCATAAACTATAATTCAGCTACTATCTTTTTTTTATCAGATATAATACACTTAGAAATTTGTCTATATCATTTTCTTTTTCTTTAAAAGCAAAAATTTAAAAACTAAATTGTTTTTATAATTAATAGATGCTGTTAAATTAGCAGAACATTAAAAAGATTTAAAATTCATTAAGTGATGTGATGGCAGATAATTAAGCAGCATTCTTCTCCCTTAAAGGGGAGAACTAACAATTTTATCAAAGGACAAATAACTACAGAATACAATTCCCTTCAAATTACCCAATATGAGTTAAAATCAAGTGTTTTACTCATACAGTATAATACTGTCAGCATAGGAAGAGAAAAATAATTTTTAAATGAAATAGGTGAAGCTCAGGAAAGAGAAAGAACTACAAAGAAAAAAAGCCGAAACCGGTTTGGCTCAGTGGATAGAGCGTCGGCCTGCGGACTGAAGGGTCCCAGGTTCGATTCCAGTCAAGGGCATGTGCCTGGATTGCGGGCACATCCCCAGTAGGAGATGTGCAGGAGGCAGCTGATCGATGTTTCTCTCTCATCGATGTTTCTAACTCTCTATCTCTCTCCCTTCCTCTCTGTAAAAAAATCAATAAAATATATTTTTTTAAAAAAGAAAAGAAAAGAAAACAATACTCGGGGAGGGTTGGCGGGGGAGGGTAGGAGATCAACCAAAGGACTTATATGCATGCATATGAGAATAACTAATGGACACAAGACACTGGGGGGTGGGGGAAGCCAGGGGAATGTCAAGGGGGGTAAAAAAGGGGACATGTGTAATACTCTGCAATACTTTAAGAAATAAAAAAAAAAAGAAAAAGAAGAAAACAATTCTTGCCCTGGCTGGTGTGGTTCAGTGGTTGAGCATCGTGCCATGCACTAAAAGATCACCAGTTCAATTCCCAGTCAGGGGATAGGCCCGGGTTTTGGGTTCAGTCCCTGTCAGGGTGCATATGGGAAGCAACCAATATCTCCCTCTCTCTTTTTCTCTCTCTCTCTCATCAATAAAAACGTATTTTTTAAAAAAACAGTACTCTTTTGTAAATAAGAAAAGGTTAAAGTAACTGTTCAGTGGCATTCTCCTATTTCAAAAAGAAAGTCAATGTTTTTTAAATTATAAATTACAATTAAATTTTAAGTTTAAATGTAGCTCTTCAGTCATGTAGCCAGATTTCCAATGCTCAGTAGGCTGTCTATATTATAGACCCTTCCAGATCATTGCAGAAAGTCTATGGTGCAGCACTGGCCTAGAATATTTTAAACAATTTATAGAAGTAATACTTTATATATTCGAGCAGAGACTTATCACAAATTGTTTATAGGAAACTTTGAGACAAACATTTCAAATTATTAACTGTAAATGGGGAATCCTGTCATGATTATGCATATGTAACATTAAAAAATACTGAAGGTAGCCCTATCCAATTTGGCTCAGTGGATCGAGCGTCGGCCTGGGACTGAAGGGTCCCCAGTTCGCTTCTGATCAGGACACATGCCTGGGTTGCGGGCTTGATCCCCAGTAGGGGGCGTGCAGGAGGCAGCCAAAGGAGCATCTCTATCCATCCAAATAAATAAGGGGCCACACTCTTTTTAAAGCCTGGGAGAGAAATACATTTCACAGCCTATCTTGGTAATCTCCTTCAATGTTTAATACAGCACCAAAGAATGCATCTGCCCTCTGTCATTCAACTGGTAAAGAAATACTGCCATAATTTTTCCACCCATTTCCAGAGCAAACGAATAACACTCTACCACCAACTCTGCAGCGTGTCTTGCAACCCATTCATTCTAGAGGGGAAAATGCAGTTGGCTAAGGCTTTCCTGAAAGACCTTCCTTCATGCACAGGAGCATGTGCATGTTTAAACATGGGCGTAATATCTCCCTTGCTACAACCTTTCAGTGGCTCTTGGAAATTTTCAGCATAAAGTTCAAAACCTTACCACTGAATCCTTGCCACAGGCACATCTCTCTCACACCTATTTTCCCATCCTTTCATCAACCTCTTTCCTACCCTTATGGAATTTCACTCTCCTACGTGCTGTTTCCTCAGCTTGTAATGCTAACCTGAGAGTTTGGACTTAAGATTCCAGTCCTCCTGTGTACAAAGCACACAACCCTCTGCCACCATGCCCTCCAAAAAGACTCAAAATCCAGCAAGAAAAATGTATTTTGCCAAAAGGAGGATCTTGACTAAAAAGATGATTAAATTTTGCAATAAAGTCAGTGAATACTAATTCCTGCACATTTTTAGTAAAAAAGGAAACCAGCCACCTATGTTGAATGTTTTGTCATCTGTCTGGTGTGAGAAGTTTGGATCATATAACTTCTTGAAATACCTTATAAAATTAAGATTCATTAGTTCAGTATAAACACTAAGTACACCTTAGGCAGTTCATAAATGCCTGACTGAAGACCAGAATCTACTGTGCCTTGTATCTTGTTAAAGTTGATTATATTGGCTTCGCTGTCATTAATACATACTCAATGAAACAATGAAGGTACCACAATGGCATCTGGCTTTATCAGAAGGAAGAGCTAAGGAGCAGAGGGACTAATAAAGTCAACATTGTCTAGCATATTTTCAGTGTCATCTTTATAACACTCAAAAAGAGACTATTTTGAGAATCCCAGTTGAGGGTGTAAGCAAAAGGGTCCTTTATATACTGCCAGTGAATGTGTAAAACTGTACTATTCTGGAGGCAATTTAATACCCTTATCAAAAGACTTACAAGTTGTCATTGCAAGTGATTCCATGTCTAAGACTAAGACTCAATACATAAAATTATGGTACATCTATCCATAGCATGGACTCAATCCTACTCAGCCTTTAAAAATGATACTATTTTTTAAATGATGCTATAGATTAATTAAAAAATTGCATATGCTAAGGGTAAAAAACCAATTCTAAAATAATTTGTCAGTATGATTCTGAGTTTTCTTTGGTGATGATGTTACAGTATAAGCTGCTCCATTTTTATATATCTACGTACACTAAAACAAAAAAGTAAGAATAATGTCTGGCCTCTCATGATAAAAGCATGGTTTTTTTATTTTCTCTTAATCTGAATTTTCTAAAATTAACACACCTTCTAAGATATGTGAAAAAAGGTTGTTAAATAACCATTAATTAAGTTAGAGAGAAGGTTTGAGTCTCCTACAGAAACTAGTGTGCTTTCTCCTTAAAGATAGTAAGAGCAATGTTACTTTTTCCCTTTAGTTTGGCCGACAGAAAAGTGAAAACCAGATTTGTCAGTCACCCTCAGGAGCTGCAAGGCAAATGCAGCTCTGAGTGTGCACCTGGCTGTCCTCCATCATAGCCTTCTACCCTGACCTGCATTGTGTCTGACACATTTGCTATTGCATTGTAGATATTCTAACTAGATTGAAAAAAATTTTATGAAGAGGTATGTAAAGGAGGGTGAGGGGAAGAAAGGTGGATAAAGAAGGGAAAGGGAGAAAAAGGATAAGGTGGCAGTTGTGCAAACAGAACATTGTTCCACCTCTGTTATTTTCAGATAATTTATTAAAGTTTAAGTTCTACCACAGTGGATACTTAATAAATAGTCATAAAATAAAAATAACAACTTCCCAGTCTGAGAAATGAGTATCTTTTGGGGGGCCCTTCCTATTCCACACAATTGGTATCTTATTAAATTTTGGTTTTGGAGTATGTAGTTATTAGAGCAGTCATCACTCATGTTTTTGCATATTTGAAATGTCACAAAAACCCAGAGACCCACTCTTTAGCATGATAAACTTTGATTTGTATACCTTCAATCTATAGATAATGCTTAGTACTCTTAGGATTTTAAATTCCTTTACAGTAAGTCTTAAGTCTGCAAAGGACTGTGGCTTATAAATTGTGAGTCAATGTGCTATAGTACAGCAGAAAATGTTTACCATGAGCTGAATTTAGATAGCAGATACTCTTTTTTTTAAGGCTCATATGACTTTTTGTTTTGGTTTAATTTGCACCGTCACCTACATATAAAAAAGCCTAAGCAACCAAACTACCGAATGCCCGATCGACTGATTACTATGACGCACACTGACCACCAGGGGGCAGACACTCAATGCAGGAGCTGCCTTCTGGTGGTCAGTGTGCTCCCACAGTGGGAGTGTCACTCAGCTGACCAACAAATACCAGACGCAGGGCTCATGGCTGGCCGCCACAGTCTGGAGACTGCACCGGTGGCAGGCGCAGCGGGGCCGGGATGAGCAAGAGCAGCAGGTGGTGCTGCACTGCCAGTTTCGCCCGATCCCCACAGACCATGCCAAGGGACCCCACCGGTGCATGAATCCGTGCACCAGGCCTCTAGTTTACTAGTAAAATAAGAGAGAGCTGACATAAAAACAACAAAACTTCTCTAGCTCCAGAAATCACAAGAGCTGGCAACACTTGGCCTGTATCTGACATGGCAGTAAACAGCAAGAGCTCATCAGCAGCCACCTTTTTGGATGGAGAGACTCCAGTTTTCTAGAGTCTCTTCCTGGACCACACCACTCATTGACAGTGGCCTCTGGCAGGCAACTGTATTTGTAACCCTTTCACCACAGCTCTAGTCTCCATGAAAGCTCCCCAAAATGCAACTTACTAGTTATGGGTAGTTCTTTCAAGGAGTGCCAAGGGCCTCCCACTGTAGAGTGCCAATGATACAGTACCTCAGCACTCATACCAAGAAATTGGTCAAATAATATCAGGGGTAAGCCATCCACCAAAGATCCTACGTTTTTGTGCTGCCTTTATTGTTCCCAAATTTCCAAATCATTGAGTGGCTAGCGCATAGCAACTGCTGATAAATGTAGGATGGATGGATGACAAATGCAATCTACACTAAAATTAGTGTTAACTCCTTCCAGCTACTAGGAGATAAAGAATTCTGCTACAAAGGAAATCTGCAATATGACAGTTAAAGGGAGGAAGGGGGGAAGGGAGGGAGGGAGGGAGGGAGGGAATGTGTGTGTGTTTATTGTAGCCATTGCTATACCTACCTGCTCATATTTGTTCAAAACTTCCCTGATCTACCATTTGTGGTAAGAGGGGAGGGAGGGTGCGGGGGGGGGGGGTCCCCCCAACTGAAAAAAAGAAAGTGCCACTGCTGGTATACAAAATGATCTTAGGTTGTACTTGGGGCTTGGAAATGAATTACAATGAATCACATAATGAGAAAGTTACTTCTTTCCCAAGGTTCTTTCCATTGGGTGTATCAAAGAACAGGTCTCACTTTGATGCTAACACATTCTTAAGCCCCTCTATGAAACTTGCCAATTTAATTTCCCTTGTAAACAGAGGAGCATATGGCTCAAGGCTGAAGCCTTTATCAGACAACAGAATCCAGACAGGATTTAATAGTAATTGTTTTTTAAGGCAAATGATACTAATTCTTCAGTTCTGGTAGAGATACAAATATTCATTTTAAAGAAAATTAACTTTTACAAGGCATTATGAGGAGGGAAACTGACTTTTTGGGGGGTGTAGAATCACTTCATAAATTATATAAATATCTAACCACTATACTGTACACCTGAAATTAATATATTAAAAGTTAACTGCAATTGAGAAAATTTTTGAAGGCATTATTAAAGTTTGTTATATATATTTTACCACAATTAAAAGTAAACAAAAAAGCATGGTATTAAGTAAATAATAGCGGAGGGTGGAATGCAGCCATAACCAAAAGCACCAAGGTGATATAGAAAATACTGACATTTGGGGAATAAATGGCTATGGTATGGCATCACTAGTTTAGCACAGAGATAGAAAGTGTTCAAATTTAATTTCCATCTTACATTAAAACTAATGTAAAAAATATATGTAATAACAAACTGCATTTTTATGGTGACAAAAAAAACCCTACGATTTGTAACCTTAACACCTTATAACAGTTAAATTCACTTATGACTATAATTGACTACATACAATTTTATGTACATAGACTATGATTATATATGGCTATAATTTATTAACCGATTCCAATACCATAAAAATAGAAAATTCCCTACTACCAAAAAGTCTTACCACAGATTTCATAATTTGTAAGCTTTAAATGATAATATAAAAATATTTTGCCCTGGCTGGTGTTTCTCAGTGGTTAAGAGTGTTGGCCTGTACACCAAAGAGTTGCAGGTTCAATTCCTAGTCTAAGGCACATACCTGGGTTGTAAATTCAATCTCCAGCCCCAGTTGGGGTGTGTGCAGGAGGCAATCTCTCTCTCCCCTTATCTCGCTCTCTCTCTTTCTCTCTCTCTCTCTCTCCTCTCCTCTCTCTCTCTTTTCTTCCCCCCATTCCCTTTCTTCCCCCCCCCTTCCACTCTCTCTAAAAATCAATAGAAAAAATATCCTCAGGTAAAGATTAGCAAAAACAAATAAAGGTAATAAAATAAAAATATTTTGTGATGAAAGCACTTCTATATTTAAAATCATAAGTTAGGGCTAATAGTAAGTAAACCAGTAAATGAACCAAATGTCATTGATACTCCCCACTGTCAAACAGCAGCTGTGACAAATGCTACAAAGGAGAGGTGCATGTTTTTGTAAGGGCTTATAATAGGCGTAATTTGACCTAGGCAGGCTTCCTTGTGATGAGAGGATGTCAGCAGCAAAACAACAAGGTACAAGAGACATCACCAAAGTCAGAAGACTGAGACTGGGCTGGGGAGTGTGGGTGCTCACTGTCACAGATACGGAGTTTACCTTTATGCCAAGAACAATGGGAAGACAGTTGAAGAGCTTTCACAGCAGAGCAACCCTCCTGGTCAGATCTGTGTTCTGAAAGGTTTGCTCTAGCTACCATGTGGCAACCCACCAAAGAGGAATCAGAAAACAGAACCAAAAATTAAATTAATAACAAATAATTGAGAAACTCCTGAATCTATACCAAATAAATAATGATCAACAGGAAGGAAGCTCAAGTAAATATCTGGTTTTAAAGCAAAAATCAAAAGATAACACTACACTTTTATTTAGGTATATAATACAAACATTTTATAGACTATGAACAATATGAAACTTAATCCTTGGAACATATCAGAAAAGTCATAATTTCTTGGTTATACGTCAGGTGGCCTCCCTACCTCAAGGGCTTTTGAGTAAAGAGGAATGAGCTCTTGAAGGAGTTCTCCAGGGTGGATGGCTGAGTACCAAGAACTGAGGCTCTGGTTACTTACCGCTTCCCAACCCAAGCTTTCTTTTATGTTTTACATGATAACCTTCTAATAGGTTTAACTGAAGAAATAGTTTTGCTATTAAAACCACACATCAGAAAACCAGTGTAAACACCTGCAGCCTCTAGAAACCAGTTAAGAGATCAGAATCCTTTGGTGGGACCATAGTGCCTCAGAGGACTACACCATATGGTTCCTGTTTGGTCTAAACTTCTAATTCTGATCTCCTTCATGAAAGTCAGTATTCAGAAACAGGCCCCTATCTGCTTCTAATCCTCCTCAAAAAGGT
Source organism: Myotis nattereri (assembly GCF_964212035.1). NCBI lineage: Eukaryota > Metazoa > Chordata > Mammalia > Chiroptera > Vespertilionidae > Myotis > Myotis nattereri. The sequence continues at coordinate 70,019,004 of NC_138086.1, forward strand.
TCCACTTCTCAGTCACACTGGCACATCCAGCAGAATGCTAAAAGAGAGAAAGGGGAAAAAAGGAGGGAATAAGGTAAGGGAGAAGGGAGAAGGGAAGAGAGAATACAGGGGTGGCAAGGTGGCAAGGACCCGGAGCACAGCTGGTGGGAGTGTAGATTTGCACATTCATGTTGGAAGAGTTGCAATGCAATGTCCACAAAATCTCAGCAATTGCACTCCTAGAATATACATAACAGAAATGCATGCATAGGTCTAATCACCAAAAGACATGTATACAAATGCTCCTAGCAGCACTGTTTCTAATAGCCACACATGGCAAACATTCCACATGCTTATCAAAAGTAGAATGGAAAAGAAAATGAGATATATTCATATGATGAATACGGCAATGAGACTAAATCAACTACACCTACAAACAAAAACATGATGAATCCCACATAGGTAATGAAGGAAGAAGACAGACCAAGAGAGTATACAGAGAGTTTTCATCCTATCCTATCTAATAAAAGAGAAACATGGTAATTAGCTGTACATCCGCTACCCTTCTCATTGGCTAATCAGGGCGATATGCAAATTAACTGCCAGCCAAGATGGCGGCCGGCAGCCAGGCAGCTTGAAGCTAACATGACGCTTGCTTGCTTCAGTGACGGAGGACTCCAACGTTCCCCGCCGGCCTTGCCGGCCTCTGAGCTTGCAGTTTGAAACATTGTTACAAATATAGAAGCTAAACAAAACCCCAGAAACCTGCTTTCAGCCAGCCGGGATCTCAGAGCTGGAGTTGAAACAGTGCTTCGATTATAGAACCCAAACAAACCAGATACCTGCTTTCAGCAGCAGAGGCCTCAGAGCTGGAGCCAGAGCTAAAGCTGGCCCAGAATTTAAAAAAAAGAAAAAAAGAAAAAAAGGAGCAGTTGGGACCTTCAGTCACCCGCCAGCCTGAAAACAGCCCTCAGCCCATCACCCAGACTGGCCAGGGACCCCAGTGGGGACCCCCACCCTGAAGGGTGTGTGACCAGCTGCAAACAGCCATCATCCCCTCTCCCAGGCTGGCCAGGCATCCCAGTGGGGACCCCCACACTGATCCAGGACACCCTTCAGGGCAAACTAGCCGGCTCCCACCCGTGCACAGGGCCTCTATGCTATATAGTAAAAGGGTAATATGCCTCCCAGCACAGGGATCAGCGGAGCCGCGAGGCCTCCTGGCACTGGGATCAGCGTGACAGGGGGCAGTGCCCAAACCCCCTGATTGCCCTACGGCTCTGTGTGTGACAGGGGGCGGGGCCACAACCTCCCTATCCACCCTGCTCTGTTCGTGACAGGGGAAGGCGCCCCAACCCCCTGATCAGCACTGCTCTGTGCCTGATAGGGGGGAGCTCCCCAACCCCGATTGCCCTGTGGCTCTGTGTGTGACAGGGGTGGCGCCCCAAGCCCCTGATCGGACCTGCTCTGTGTGTGACAGGGTGCGGCGCCCCAACCCCCACCCCCACCCCACGGGCCCTGCTCTGTGTGTGACGGGGTAGAGCCATAACCTCCCCATCGGCCCTGCCCTGAGTGTGAGAGTGGCGGCGCCCCAACCCCCTGATCAGCCCTGCTCTGTGGGTGATAGAGGGCGGCGCCCCAACCCCCTGATCCGCCCTGCTCTGTGTGTGACAGGGGGCAGTGCCCCAACTCCCCTATCGGCCCTACTCTGTGAGTGACAGGGGGAAGCTCCTCAACACCCTGATGGGCCCTGCTCTGTGCGTGACAGGGGGGAGCTCCCCAACCCCCTGATGGGCCCTGCTCTGTGCGTGACAGGGGGGAGCTCCCCAACCCCCTGATGGGCCCTGCTCTGTGAGTGACAGGGGGGAGCTCCCCAACCCCTGATCAACCCTGCTTTGTGAGTGACAGGGTACGGAGCCCCAACCCCCCTGATGGGCCCTGCTCTGTGAGTGACAGGGGGCAGCGCCCCAAACCCCTGATTGGCCCTGCTCTGTGCGTGACAGGGGGTGGCACCGCAACCTCCCCATCAACCCTGCCTTGAGTGTGACAGGGGACGGTGCCCCAACCCCCCAATCGGCCCTACCCTGAGCGTGACTTAGGGTGGCATGGCAACCGCCCGATCCGCCCTGCTCTGTGCATGACAGGGGGCGGCGCCTCAACTCCCCAGTCAGCCCTGCTCTGAGCCCGACCAGGGGCTGCACCTAGGGATTGGGCCTGCCCTCTGCCACCCAGGAGCAGGCCTAAGCCAGCAAGTCGTTATTTCCTGAGGGGTCCCAGACTGCGAGAGGGCACAGGCCGGGCTGAAGGACCCCCTTCCGCCCCCCACGCCGAGTGCACAAATTTTTGTGCACCAGGCCTCTAGTCCTATATAATAAAAGGCTAATATGCAAATTGATCAAACGGCAGAATGACCTGTCACTATGATGTGCACTGACCAACAGGGTTCAGATACTCAATGCAGGAACTGCCCCCTGGTGGTCAGTGCTCTCCCACAGGGGGAACACCCCTCAGCCAGAAGAGCAGCTACGGTGGCAGGAGCCTCTCCTGCCTCCACAACAGTGCTAAGGATGTCTGACTGACAGCACAGGCTGGCTCCCTGGGCCTAAGCCATCAGTCGGACATCCCCCGAGGGCTCCCGGACTGCAAGAAGGTGCAGGTCTAGCTGAGGGACCCCCGCCCCGAGTGCACGAATAGTTTATATATAATGGCCTCTACAGTTTATTTATATATAATGTTCAAAAACAGACACAACTCAGAAGTCATTTGTGGAAATAATCACAATCTTTACCTTAATACTAAACCCAAAATGAATCACGTACATAAATATTAAGAGCCAAAAACTCCTGTAAGTAAACCTAGCAGAAAACCTTAGTGACCTTGGGCTTGGCAAAGATTTCTTAGATACACACAGAATATAAACTACTAAAAAAAAAAAAAAAAAATCAATAAGTTGAATCTCATAATGATTTACATTATCTGTGTACTTTCCCTTATGTATTCAATAAAAAGATTACTAAAAATTAAATTTTAAAAAAATAAAGCATAAGGAGGGAAGACAACATAATCAGCCACTGTCATCTCACCACTCAGGAAAACTACATACAACTCAAATACATTACCCTACAAACCAAGAAACAAAGCCAACAGAGGCAGAGTGGGGGGCCGGAAAAGGTAAACATAGTTATCAGTAAATGCCCTACCCTTCAGGCTGGAAGGGGAGGGGGAAGGACAATGGAGACCCTTCTATAAAATCTGACTCTTCCCAAGACTACTTCGTTCACCACAGAGATACGGAGGAAAGCACACTGAACATAAGAGCAAATAAAAGACACCTTCGTCCTACATCCTCTTCCACTGAATATCCTTTATTTCCTCCCCTCTTCATCTCCCATCCCTATTTTTTTATTTTCTCCTTATTCTTCCAGGCTTCTCCTTTTGCTTTCTGCAACCACGCATTATTATCATACGCCCTTTTTCTCTTCACTTAAGAGGATCCAAAATAAGAAAAAGAATTAAAATACACATGCAAAAATAGCATGGGTTCTTTACGTGTTTCATATATCCTTATATTGGGGGAGGGACAACATACAATCTTTATTACTTCACACCAACCCCGATTATACAGCATTGTTAAAATATAGGCCACAGCATAAATATTTTTATACTTTCTCCCTCTCTCCCTTTCTCCCTTCTCCTAAAAAAGGTAGCTAGCAATTTGTCAATTCAAATATATGCTAGCTATGTGGGATGCTAATTACCTAGGCTATCATTTCTTATTTATTCCAATATATGGACCCTTTTCCTTTTAGTATCTGTTCCCTGAGAAAATGCAAACGTCGTAGGCACTAATATTTAGTTAACTTTTGACTGTGAAGCTTATTAATTACAAAAACATCCATATACATTTACATAAAAGCATAGCAGGTGCAGGCTCAATGTGAATGTAGATCCTCAGCTTCTCAGGACCCTCACTTCGCAAACTGCTCAGCCCTCACTGCAGTCAGTCTAGATGGGTTAGGAACCGTGGGTCTGTGCACTCTGGGCTCACCACTTGTATAATGAGTTGTCCAATTTTGGCCCAGCCGGTGTGGTTCAGGGGTTGAGCATCAACCTACGAACCAGGAAGTCACGGTTCAATTCTGGTGAACCAGGTCACAGTTCAATTCCCAGTCAGGGCAACTGCTGGGGTTACCAGCTCGATCCCCACTGTGGGGTGTGCAGGAGTCAGCCGATCAATGATTCTCTCTCATCATTGATGTTTCTATCTCTCTTTCCCTCTCCCTTCCTCTCCGAAATTAATGAAAATATTTTTAAAAAGAGAGTTAGCAATTTTGCTCATGAGTTAACTGAAGAAGTTAACTGAAGAAGTACTAGTACAGTCTGACAATAATTACAGTACAACAAAGTGCTTTCTGTTCACTCAGGATCTTTCTGAGATGATTTGTCTGAATCCTCCCAACAGCCTTTTTTTTTAATCCTCACCCAAGGATATGTTTATTGATTTTGAGACAGACAGACATCAATCAGTTGCCTCCCATACATACCCAGAGCAGAGACTGAACCCGAAACCTCTTGATGTACAGGACAATGCTTCAACCAGCTGAGCCACCCAGCGTGGACAAAATGTGTGCACTCACTCTCTCTACTCACATAGAACTGGAATTCAAAAAATGTTCAATAAGGCTCTGGATGGATAGTTCAGTTGGTTAGAGCACTGTCCCCATCTGCCAGGGCTGCGAATTTGATCGCTGGTCAGAGCACATAAAAGAATCAACCAACCCAGCTGGTGTGTTTCAGTGGTTAAGCACTGACCTATGAACCAGGATGTCATGGTCCAATTCCTGGTCAGAGCACATGCCCAGGTAATGGGCTCAATCCCCAGTAGGGGGAATGCAGGAGGCAACAGATCAATGATTCTCTCTCATTAATGTTTCTATGTCTCTCTACCTCTCTGAAATCAATAAAAACAAGTCTTAACAAAAAAATCAATCAACGAATGCATAAATAAGTGAAACAGATGTTTCTCTCACTCACTCAAATCAATAAATAAAAAATTTTAAAATAGTAAAAAGTTTTTAAAAATAAAAAAATTTTAATAAATTATTAATACCTTTTTTCTAGCTATTATTATTACTATTCCTCTTCCCCATCTACTCTACCCCATAAATTTCCAAATCCCAGGAGTGTTCTAGATTGGAAAAGAACAAAACTTGAAAACCCAGTTTTTGCATCAAATAAATATACGCTTTTTTTTACATTAAATGGGGTAGATGAGGAAATAAAGCTGTGCATGGCTCTGTCCCTATCATATTTAAGATGAATACACTGCTTCATTCAACAGGCACTCAATTAAAAACAATATACTAATAGTAAAATTTACTCTTAAATTAAATCTGTAAGAAGGATACTCTCTTGAAACAGATATGCCTTCCTCTTACCTGGCAATAACATACAAATCAGGCATCATATTGTTTTAATTCATTCAATAATATTCTCTGCTCCTAATTTTACAAATGCTTAAGTTGAGATTTTCATTTCTCTCCAAAATATAAAACCATAAAAAAGTAACCTTTTGTTCTTCCATTGGCTTTTGTCCTATGAGTCAGCCATTCTAAACAAAACAGTAGTATTCCATGCCTCCCCTACAAAACGACATTCGTTGGGACCTCCACTATTCTATTAAAGATAAATATAGAATTTTAAATTTCATGGTGGCATTGAGAACTATTATTTTAACATTTTCTAATCTAGGCCCCACATAAAAACCTTCAAAATTCCATTATCAGATTACTTCGAATCATATTTGTATTTTTCAATGACAGATTTTTAAGAGTCTACAAAAATAAGTTTTCTCTTTTGTTGTTTTGCTTTTCACAAAATTGTCTAGAAAAAAACAATAATTCAATGAATACTAGCTGTCACAAGACTAGAAATTCCCATTAAGGGGGTCACATATAAGACATGGAAAAATTATTAGGAACATCACATAACTGCTGTTAGAAGTATTGTTTCTCCACTTGGTTTCCTGAAATACCTAAAGATCACTCTGTACTGCACACAGTGAGCAAAATCAGCTGTGGCGAATGATAACTTGGTTCCTTACAAACAAGTAGCTTTCCTCTCTTTAAAGAAAGAAGACCGGGTTTCTTTTTCATCCTTCCCACTAAAAAATAAATGGCAATACTGACCATTCGTAAATTCCAAATATCTTTACGACTCGGGTCATGCCTCAAGCAAGCAACTTTTTTTAAAATGCTAGTCAAAGACTTATAAATTTTAGGTAAATGGTAAACAAAGAATTAAAAAATTAAAACAAAGAATTAAAAAAATATTGCTACATGGCACTACAAGCTATTAAACTCCTGGGCAGAATATAGTGTTACTAGGCCCAAATTTTCTTTTTAACATGGGATTCGTGTTTTTCAAGTTCTTCCAAACAAATTAAAAAGACAAATGATTTGACTATTCATCATTATATGACTTTAAAAAGGGGGTAAGAAAAGGGGTGACCTCTATATTTAACGTATTTATATTAGTAAAACAATTTTTCTATGTTTGCAAAGTGTTGGCTGACCCATAAACCACATTTATCACCCATTAAGTCAGCATATCTTAACTTACAAATATATATGTAAGACATTTGAAATATCAAGCAAAGCAAGAATAACAAACAAAACAAGCAAGCTCTGGTAAAACTCTGTATACAAAGTTGTTATAAGCACAGCAGCTGATTTCTGAACTTTAAAATCATGGCCACATACATCCTCCCTTTCCATCAAATTTAACCACAGGAGCTTAGGTAAAAAATTAAAAATAATAATAAAATAAGTAAATATGATCACCAAAATATTTTAGAATCTTCCCTTATAAAATGTATTTTAACCATTAAAAACCTCACCCATTCCTAATTTCTCAACAATTTGCGTCCATTCTATTCAACCCTCAATTTATCAATAGAGAATTCATGCTTCTCAAAAAGCCAACATAATTATTGCTGTCATCTCATTAAGAACGTTCTTCTTAGGAACAAAACTCAAAGGTTACAGTTGGCACCCAGACCGTTCACTATTTACACCACCACCCTCTCCCCTTCCCATCACAACCATTTTACTGGCAGAACATTCACAAGGCTGAAGATTATGTTCATCTCAGCAAACAGAATGCTTAAAAACGGATGACTAGCCCAAATCAGAAGTTATTAGCTACATAAAAATAAACAAAATGTGCCTAAATTTTTCTATTTTCAATCTCTAAAGAAAGCAGTAACATCTTCCATATTTGCAATGCCCTGAATTATAGCCAGGAGACTTTCACCTAATTATATTAATAAATCGATTTAATGTCATCATTTTGTCATCAGATCATGTCCTCCATACACTAGTGTACTTTAATTAAATCCCTTTTACCATGTTAGGTTCTTCACATATTTTTTCCCGGTGTTTTTCCTATATCATTCCTTACTACCAAATTATTTCTCCATCATGTTTTCCTAAATATTAAATCTATGAACAAAAAAGATAACCCTGAAAACCACAGAAAAGAAAAACCAACACACCTAAAATACAAAATATCAACGTTAGGTATAAACTATTATTAGGTTGTCAAGAGAAAGGTAAGCATCAAGGTATACACCCAAGAACCCCAATTTAAAACATTATATAGTATACAAAATTTTGGTAAACAGAAGTGAACACAATATTTACATAGCAAAATAGGCAACTACAGCCTCATTTCTGACTTGAGATAAAAATACCTTTACTTCTATGTATTAAGTAAGTAGCCATTTTAAGGAAATATCGCCTTACAGGTACAATAATTTGATTGACATATAAAATAATTGCTTTAAAAATACTTGAGTCATTTTGTCCTTACCTGCAGGCATGAACCATTACTGCATGCAGTGACTGTTCCATCTCCTAGCACAGACTTGAAGAAGCATCATATCTCTCTCTCATAATGTGACTAATCTGGGGGTTTGCAATTCCTAAGCTATTTACAAATGGCACTCCCTTTTCACATAAGAAAATATTTATTACAACCAACGTCAAATGTTTTTAACCTAGATCTTATAGATAGTGTCGGTAATTTTGTGTTACAGCAACATCAAAATATAGGAAGAAAATCTAATGCTAGCATTTCCTTAAAGCAAGCACAATTTGTTTGTTTTTAGCTAAGTAAATTATTTTTAAAGCCTTCAACAGCTGTCACACAGGAACCCGTGGTCTGCTGTGTTATGGTGTGCATGCTGCAGCTGATCAGGCTTCACTATTTTTTAAAAAATCAATTACCCTTTGTAAAAGCAGAACAGCCTGCCCAAATACACATCTTCAATACAGCACAACGACCAGCATGCAGTACAACGCATTATATAGCAAACTTAACAAGAAAATAAAATGTCCTGGTTTGTTTCTTAGCAATGCTACACCATTAATTGTTCATGCAAGAGATGTAGCTGTACCTTTCTGAAGAGGACGACTTCTCAGAGTTAACTGACATCAGCAGCTCAATCTTCTGCTTGATTTCTGGAAAAATCAGAAAATATTCACAACCAAGATTGCCTGCCCTTGCTTTCAAGCCTTATATCAAGAGATTTTTCTTCTCTAATCCCTTTTGTTCAAAATGAGGCCACAAGATTCGCAGCACTTCTGCTAGGACTGGGATTCAATGGTGCTATAAAGGGAAAACGCTCCAGAGGCATCAGGCCTTGCTAAACTATGCACATGACTGTTTATGAAAGCAGGAAGTACCATTTCTTTTAAGTAGAGGGGTGTGTTGTTTTTTTTTAAGGTAGAACTAGGCTGGCCCTACAAGGAGATTTTAAAGGCAACAAATTAAAATACAAACAAGAAGTGCTAACAATTAGATCCAACATACTAGATCATTTGAGACGCCTGGGTAATAAAGTTACAGGCTGTAATGAACAGATATAAAACCCTTGGCTACTTCTATTTCACCAGTCCTGAAAAATATGGCTTAGTGAATCATTTTTGTCACTTAAGAATGAAATAGTAAACCAGAACCCCAATTTATAGATTATAAATTCCTGTTATAATTTCCTGGTTGTCTTTAATTAAAGATATATGTAGTATGTACTCCCTACTCCTTTAGAGAAAGACTTGTATTTTACACCTTAATTTCCCCCTCCTCCTTCCCAGTACATACAGCACAAGTGAACAGCAACACCCAGTTACCTAGCACAGAATCTACTTCTCCTTTTAGGAAAGGCCTGACAATGCCATCACAAACAGAAAGGTACACACCAATTCAGTTCAATTAAACAATAACTGCCTGATACTAATTTGGCAAAAAAGATAACAGACTAAAATGGAAAAAGAGGTAAAAAAAAAAAAAAAAAGAGGGAGATGGGAAAAGAAAAGGCAAACTAACACATTTCCACTAAAATATTAATGATTAACCTAATGCTCATAATTTTACATGAATAAAACTGACATGGTCTTATTACCCAGACTATTTCACATGTACACTTGGTGTTTTTTTCCCCTTTTGTAAATGGGTTTTCCTATTCCTAATTAAAAGTCCACACACCAAAAATAAAACTCACTGCCACTGAAATGCTTTAGGCAGTCTCAGGATTTCAAAATATACTTCAATAGTTTGGGTTTTGTTTTTTTGTTTGTTTGTTTTTTAGTGTAAAACAAGTTTTAATTTTTACAAATCTTGACTATGGAAACCAAAGGAATATGAAAAATATAATGGAAAAAGGAATAAAAATTAGTTGCATAAAACACAATGGACCTATACAGGAATATCCTCTTCATGTTGTTACAATAAGGATTTTTCTAAATTGCTTAAGCTTACTTCACCCAATGAGCACTATAAAACTGGCATGAATGTCTAACGAGAGAACAGAACCTACCACAGGCTGTAGCCAAGCCGGCTAATCACGGGGGAGAGCACACAGTACTGAGGTAAACTGAGACGATGATAATGAAACTTACCTTGAGGATTCTTACGTGTGTGGCAAAGCCTGGCACCTGGTATCAGAGTGAATGCTCAGTGATGTCCCTCCTTCCAGTTTAAAAAGAGCCAGTGTGTAAGTGCTCAATCAGGCTCTGCCACCAAGTAGCCTTGGATTCAAAAGCAGGTACCTCCATCATTTTTAATTGCCATATGATTTTGGGAAAATTACTCAAAAACCATAAGCCTCTATCTCCTCTCCTGTAAAATGGGGGTGATAATTCCTATGTGAGGGGCTGTTGTGAGGATTTAATGAAATAATCCATGGAAGTCGTGTAGTGTCATGCTTGGCACATAAGCCCTCTGTGCTTATTACGAGGCAGGTAGTGCCTAGCAGAGGACAGTCATCCTAAATATTTGCTGGATGTATTAATGAGGTATACTAGGTGTGTCCCATTTTAAATAGCCTTTCCACAGCTTTAATCCACCCTTTCTCTCTTACTACCAAGCCTCAACATCTACCTTTTTATCACTAGAGTGTTATTATATGTGGAAATTTAACTTTAACCTATATCTCAGTCTCCCTATCTAGAGAAGTATTCCCAGTTAATCAAGTAGCAACTTCAGAAATGAGCTTACACCGGAATGTCTTCATGGTAGCAATTCTTCATTGCAAAAAGTTGACACTTCAGGGTATCTATATAAAAGCTGTGCGCTGAACCTGAAAACCCTCAAGATTAAACTACACAGCTCAAATGAAGTTTATGCCCACCTTGTAATGTTAGAAAGAAAAGTTAAAGCTCTAAACCATTTTCTGACTGGTGACTCTGGGATCTCCAAACCAAATCGTTTCAAATCATTTTCACATTTTCATCAAACCTTCAGATTTATTTATAGCTCCAGAAGGATTGAAAGGTTCAAGAATGTTCACAAATACTGTGTTAACACCACATCCTTTCAGGCCCATGTGTTCCATCTACATTACTACCTACTCAACTAGAGACCCGGTGCATGAAAATCATGCACTCAGGGGGGTCCCTCAGCCTAGCCTGCACCCTCTTGCAGTCAGACATCCTTAGCGCTGCCACAGAGGTGGGAGAGGCTCCTGCCACTGCCGCTGTGCTTGCCAGCCATAAGCCCAGCTTATGGCTGAGCAGCGCTCCTTCTGGATTGAGTAGCTGCCCCCTGGTGGTCAGTGCACATCACAGTGACCAGTCGTTCCACCAATCGGTCGATTTACATACAGTAGGTCCTTGAGTTACATCGGCACAATGTAACGCGATTTTCGCTGTAAGTCAGAACCCACCTACATAAGCACCTATGTCACACACATGGAGCACATACACAGCAGTAATGAAGTGAAACAGTAAAAAAAATTTAAAAGAAAGATAACAATTCCTGGCCTTTACTTGTGGTAAATAATAAAAAACATAAAGCACATATGTACATACATCAAAATGACGAACTTTTATTTTTAAATAAATGGGAGACGGCGAAGTAACCACAAAACAACTTACATCAAGTCCGACATAGCCTGAGGACTGTATTAGCCTTTCATTATATAGGATGCCTTATCAATACCACCATGGGTCTGATTACTCCTACAGTCTCTTTAAGAACTCCAAAAGCTATGCCACTGAGTTTCACTCCACCACAATTCCTCCATAACCCTTGGCAACTTTGATGTCCATGTTGGTGTGACTTCTGAAAACCCTTGGCTAAGAACAGTGGCCTCCTCAGCAGTTCCCGTAGTCTCCTGAACCTCTGATCACTTGAATCATCTACATCATGACCACATGTAGTATGCTGTTACACACACTGCAAATACTTCCCCAAAGTTAGCTGGTTGTTTTTCTATTTTATTCACAGTATCCAGGACCCTATACTTTATTTTTCTTCAATTAAGTCCAGTAATCTTTCCCTTTATGAATTATGTCTTCCTGTTAAGTCTTTTACCACACCAAAATTTTTAGAATTGTCATCATACTGTCCTCTAATATGCTTTGTAATTTTATTTTACATGTAAATATTGGACCCTTCCAGAATTTGTTTTTGTCTATAAATTGATGAAGACTTCCAGTATGCTTTTCATGGTCACATTTTAAAACCTTATACCCCACCATACCCCCCCAATTCTCAATTACTCTTCACCACCACTCCTCAGTCCTTCCAAAGCAGCAGTACTTACAACCTTGTAAATATATATTTATTCAAACACCCACTATCTCCATTTCATACATTCAGGCCAATGAGTACCAAAAGAGACCACAGGTCCTTATTTCACAAAGAAAATAAGCAAGTGTAATTTGAAGAGCATATTTAAAATTATGGTTAACTTGATTTTTAGTCATTATTTTGCTTTAATTTCTAAATAATAGTACAAAACAACATAAGGATTTTTTAAATGTTTTTTTGTTTTTACGATTCTCCTGCTAACTCTGGGTCCTTTGCTGGATCATCTCTTTTCACCAGACCTTCAAATGTTGGTGATTCTGGCATGACCCTCTTTTGACTCACTGACTCATCTATCTACACCCTTGAAACTCAAAACCATAAGGGCAGTGATGACCAAATCTGAACTTATAGCCCAATACTCTCCTCTGCACCACAGAACTATATATCCTTTGACCCCACTAGACATTTTCACCTAGATCAGGGGTTCTCAACCTGTGCATCGCAACCCCTTTGGGGGTCGAACGACCCTTTCACAGGGGTCGCCTAAGACCATTGGAAAACATATATAATTACATATTGTTGCCCTAACCGGTTTGGCTCAGTGGATAGAGCACCGGCCTGTGAACTGAAGGGTCCCAGGTTCGATTCCAGTCAAGGGCATGTGCCTTGGTTGCAGGCACATCCCCAGTAGGTGTGCAGGAGGCAGCTGATCGATGTTTCTCTCTCATCGATGTTTCTAACTCTCTATCCCTCTCCCTTCCTCTCTGTAAAAAAAAAAATCAATAAAATATATTTTTTAAAAAATAAAATTACATATTGTTTTTGTGATTAATCACTATGCTTTAATTATGTTCAATTTGTAACAATGAAATTGGGGGTCACCACAACATGAGGCACTGTATTAAAGGGTCACGGCATTAGGAAGGTTGAGAACCACTGACCGCCCTGACCGGTTTGGCTCAGTGGATAGAGCGTTGGCCTGCGGACTCATGGGTCCCAGGTTCGATTCTGGTCAAGGGCATGTACCTTGGTTGTGGGCACATCCCCAGTGGGGGGTGTGCAGGAGGCAGCTGATCGATGTTTCTAACTCTCTATTCCTCTCCCTTTCTCTCTGTAAAAAATCAATAAAATATATTTTTTTTAAAAAGAACCACTGACCTAGATGGTCCCTACATGCCTCAAACGCAACATCTAACTAACACTAACTTCACCAACTTCTCCATATAATGCAGTGGTTTTCAACCTTCTTAATGCCGCGACCATTTAATACCGTTCCTCATGTTGTGGTGACCCCCAACCATAAAATTATTTTTGTTGCTACTTCATAACTGTAATTTTGCTACTGTTTTGAATTGTAATGTAAATATTTGATATGCAGGATGTATTTTCATTGTTACAAATTGAACATAATTAAAGCACAGTGATGAATCACAAAAACAATATGTAATTATATATGTGTTCTCCTATGGTCTTAGGCGACCCCTGTGAAAGGGTCGTTCGACCCCCAAACGGGTCGCGACCCACAGGGTGAGAACCGCTGCTCTGATGCCTCATTTTGTCCTCCTCTCAGTGAGCAGCAGCAGCATCGCCCCTCCACGCCAGGCATTTCTGAAGGATCCTAGACTGATCCCCTTGCCTCATTTGAAACATCATTACTGCCCTTCTCCTTTTTATTATATTTTATGCTCTGGAAATGCTGAGCTCTACTCTGCGATTCCCCAAACACATCATGTTTTCTCACACTACCGAGTCTTTTCTTACTCAGTTTCCTCTCCCTAGAATGCCATGTCCAGTTTGTTTCCCTTGCACACCCAACTCAATTCCCTCATCTCACCCCAACTGTTACCTCCTCCCTGACATCTTCCCAGACCAAAAACAGTTCTCCGCCTCTGCCTCTCTATGGACCACACACATTACAGAACTACTAAAATATATATGTTACTTATTTGACTGCCCACTGAGACCATAGCTTCCTTAAGAACTAGTAGCTGAATTTTCATTTCAATTCACACTTATTTGTTGCTACTTTTATAGTCATCTTAGCCTATTCTAGTCTAGCCAGTGTTAAAGTTACAACCTAGCAGAGTTAGTGTCCTTAAATATATATTTCCAGGTACAGTTAATCAGAGATTCAAACAACTGCAGAGCTGAAATGATACACGCCATCACCTAGATGAACTACATGAATTTATAAAGAAGAAGTTTAAAGGAGAAAAATAAACTGGTGGCAATAACATTACCTTCTCCAAAAGATTACTGTCTCTGAGACCTATAGCTAAATTTCCAAGGACCTAGTAATCCAAGCAAATTTCAGCCTTCTTTTAAGTCAATTTCTTAAATGCTATATTCTCCTATCTCCAATAAATTCAAATCATAACTATTAATTGGCTTTCTTAATTAAAATAATTGGTTGGTAACTCTTATTCATTACTTTATATACCAAGAAAGAAAAATCAATTCACTGGGATTTCCCCAGTAATTCTTTTCTATCCAATCTACCTTCATGACACCTTTTTATTCTCATTATACTCTATTTTAATCCTCATCTGAGGATATGTTTTATTGATTCTAGAGAGAGGAAGGACGGGAGGCAACCAATTGATATCTCTCTCTCTCTCGCTCTCATTCTCTCTGATCTGTATGTCTGCCCTTATGCTAGTTCCACAGTTTTGATAACTAGCTTTGTAGTCTCTCCCCCTTTCTCCCTCCCCTCTCCCCCCCCCCCTTTCTCTCTTTTTCTCAAATCAATAAGCATATCCTCTGGTGAGGATTATAAAAAAGATGCAACATTTGACAAAGTTGATGGAAGATACTAAAGAAAGTTTGAATCTCAAGTAAACCCACTGACAAATGAGGATATAGAAGGAGTTAGAAGTTAGTAACTAATGAGAATAATCAATAAGAAAATAATATGCTAAGTGTCTCAAAAATGATAATTATTTTATTATCAAAGACAATGGGGGGGGGGATAACACTCTTAAATGGTCTGCAAAAATGTCCTTCATTACAATTGCATTATTACTTAAAAATTATCCAATCATATAATTAGTATAAAAATGTATGCCAAAAACAATCAACATGATACGTTCTTTGTTCATTCTAAAACTCAGTACATATTTTTCAATTACAACTTAAGCTTACTTCCAGAATCTAATTTTATATCCCCAGATAAAAATCTCAATTTCACTCCCCCTTGCTTAAGAGTAGTCTTTCCCAGTATCAAATTTCCTCCTGCCATAATTCCAAAACAGAACTACTTATGTTCCTGAATACAGTACAGTGCCAGGCGACTACAATGAGTTCACTCCGAAGTCCACAATGGGGCGGAGGTGGGGAGGGGGATTGAAGGAGGAAGAGGTCACCTCAGGCTGCTTATGTTTCCGGTTTAGAGCTTTCCAGGTAGCTGCGGCTGCCACTTTTCAGGAAGTTCATTTACTAGAGGAAATGTTTTCCTTCTGTCACCTTTTAAACCATTATTCTGAATGCAATTTATTACCCAAAAGAAACACTAGTTTTTTTAAAAAAAAAAGTTTTGTTGCCGTGGCCGGTGTGACTAAATTGGTTGGGCGCCGTCCTGTGCAGCAGAGGGTTACCAGTTTGGTTCCCAGGTCAGGGCACATGCCCAGGTTGTGGGCTCCTTCCGTAGTGGGGGGCATGCAGGAGGCAGCCAATTAATGTTTTGCTCTCACATCGATGTTTCCCTCCTTTCCTCTCTAAAAATCACAAAAACTAGTCTTTAAAAAAAAAAAAAAGGTTTGTTACTGATTCTCAAATTCTAGCAAAAAGTGGGTCAATCCCCTCGAACTGGGACTCCCGTTCTCACCCACCCCGCTGGAAGCCAGCCAAAAAGAAGGCAGAGAAAAAAAGAGACAGTTGTTTAGGCCCAAGACCCCAGATCACCCATCCTATCACCATAGGGAGCATGTGAAAACTTTACAGTTCATCATACAGTACTGCCGTAGTTTTCTTATTTTGATGTTGAAAAAGTTCAGAAACAACTAAATACAAAAATGCACTGAAGTATGAAAATACGAATGTTTAAATAAGTTCCTAATTTCATTAGCCTCACATCACTGCCCTCTATTAGCAATGAAATGTAATGAAACTAACCCCTGAAAACTGTGTACAGGTTTCTCACCACAGCAGTGTCATTAATAGTTAACCAGCCACTGAACAGAACAAAGACGCTCTTGCCCAGGCTGTGGGGGGGACAGCGAAGTGACACAGGTTCTTAGATAACCGAGCTGCTGTTACACTCAGGGTGAGATCCAACGCTCTGCTCGTCAGGAGGCCAAGTTTTAAAGCTATCTCTGTTTAACATTATGAAACAAATGCCACTTGTGTATTTTCTGAAACAATATATGATTTTAGAAATCACATCACAGAATATTCAGCAAAAGGAAGTATTTTAACAATTCTAACTTAAGATGATTTTTCATACTAGATGTTAATATACAACTGAAATACTTAGCTCTCTACTATTGTGACTGACAATTTCATGAATTAAGATGTTTTAATTTCATGTATAATTCTGGCATATAAAAGACTGAGTTCGCCCTAACCGGTTTGGGTCAGTGGATAGAGCGTCGACCTGTAGACTGAAGGGTCCCAGGTTCGATTCCTGTCAAGGGCATGTACCTTGGTTGCAGGCACATCCCCAGTTGGGGGTGTGCAGGAGGCAGCTGATCGATGATTCTCTCTCATCGATGTTTCTAACTCACTATCCTTCTCCCTTCCTCTCTGTAAAAAAGAAAATCAATAAAGTATATTAAAAAAAAAGAAAAAAAAAGACTGAGTTCACCTAGGCCAGTGGTTCTCAACCTTCCTAATGCCATGACCCTTTAATACAGTTCCTCATGTTGTGGTGACCCCCAATTTCATTGTTACAAATTGAACATAATTAAAGCATAGTGATTAATCACAAAAACAATATGTAATTATATATGTGTTTTCCAATGGTCTTAGGCAACCCCTGTGAAAGGGTGGTTCGACCCCCAAAGGGGTCGCGACCCACAGGTTGAGAACCGCTGACCTAGGCAATGAATAAATGCCTCCTTTCCATTTAGTAAGTCAAGGCCCACCACTCCACCATCTTAAAAGAAACTTCAGTATGTTAAGAGGCAAAATTATTATGCAAGGTTTATTCACACGTATAACAATCCATATCAAAATATGTGGGTATAAAGAGGAATTAATGTCCCTAATTCCCACTTCACATTAACTTTCAAACTGAAGAACTGAAACTGATGTGATATACTACAATTTTTCCGCCCTTCTACATTCCCTCAGTCTAACAGGTACTCAGCTAAGTGATACCTGAGCAAGGGGAAGAGTGTCACAAAAATATGTAAGACAAAATCCCTTCACTCAGAGAGTTCACATTTAACATTTAGCTTGAAACGTCAAGTCCTTTAAATGAATGAGTTCCTTTAATCTTCACAACAACTGGAGAAAATGGGCATTTAATTTCCGTCTCACCTGTGCAGAAACTGAAGGTTTGAAAGTTTAAGAAATTTGCTCAAGGTTCCAGAGCTAAATAATTCCATTTATAATTCCTTTTTTTTTTTAAGTAAAATTAAATAGGAATAAATTTATTTGGTTAGGAATAAATTTAACCAAAGTGAGAGACTAACACAATTGCAAGAAATTAAAGAGCTAAATAAATGGAAAGACATCTGTGCTTATGGACTGGAAGACTTACTATAATTAAGATGGCAATACTCCCCCCACCAAAAACTGCCTTTTTCGTAGAAATGGGCAAACTGCCCTAAAATTCATATGGAAATGCAAGGGACCCTGAGTAGCCAAAACTAAAGAACAAAGTTGGAGGACTCACACATCTCAATTTCAAAACTTCTAAAAGCTAGTTACCAAAACCGTGTGGAACTGGCATAAGGACATACACATCAACAGAATAGAATTCGAGTCCATAAGCTCACATTGCAATCAACTGATTTTCAACAAGAGTGCCAAAGCCATTCAATGAGAAAAGACCAATCTCTCAAAATATGGTGCTAAATAACTGCATATACATTCCTGTGCAAACAAGCACCAAATACAAATATTAACCCAAATGGATCAAAAACCTAACTATAAAGGTTAAAATTATAACTCTTGAAAGGAAATATGGCTGTAAAGCTTTATGATTTTGGATTACATACACTAGAGTTTCTTAAATATAAAACCAAAAGCACAAGGAACAAAAGAATAGATAAACTAAACATCATAAGAATTTAAAACTTTTGTACATTAAAGGATACTGTCAAGAAAAAAGACAAATCACAGGATGGGAGTAAATATTTGCAAAACCATCTGATAAAGGACTAGCATCCAGAGTATATAAATAACTTTTACAACTTGAGTAAAATACCCAACAACCCAATTTAGAAATGAGCAAAGGATTTAAATAGATATTTCTCCAACGAAATACAAATGGCCATGAAAAGGTACTCCTGCACATGAAATGATACTCAACATTATTTGTTACTAGTTGCCCACTGCATGAATCCATGCACCTTGGAAGGAACTGTGGGCCCCAAGGCTGCGGTGGGCAAAAGAGCTGGTCTTGTGCCATCCTCCGCAACCCCGCCCAGCCCCTCCCACAGCAGCCCTTGGTCCCGTCTGCTGGCAGCCCTGCTCATACCCACTGATGACACAGAGAGATTGGGGCCAGCGCCAGCAGCAGGAGTGAGCGGGGCTGGCGCTGTCAGCAGGTATGAACAGTAGCTGCTGCCCCGATCGCCCCTCAGGAGCAGGGGGAGGTGGAGAAGCCCTCAGGGTGATTGGGTCTGGCAGCCGCCCCTCACACTCGCTGTCGGCAACAAGCAATCAGGACCGGAGCCGGGTGCCGTCAGCGGGTGTGAGCAGCAGCTCCGGCGCTGGCTGTGGGTGCTAGCAGGACCAATCACCCCTCAGGAGCAGGGGAAGGTGGAGAAGCCCTGGGGGGCAACTGGGGCCAGCAGCCGACACTCGCACCCACTGATGGCCTCAAGTGATCAGGGCTGGTGCCAGGCGCCGACAGCAGGTGCAAGCGGTGGCTCTGGCACCAGCAGCAGGTGTGAGCGGCAGTTCTGGTGCCAGCAGTGGATGTGGGCAGCAGCTCTGGCGCCGGCCGTGGGTACAAGCGGGGCCGGTGCTGGCAGCATGTGCGAGCGCTGGGTGGGACTCTGGCGCGAGAGAGCAGAGAATTTTCAGTAACCACCAGAGGCTCACCCCTATGACAGCGACAGGTGCCCCATCTTGGTATGGCGCCCCCCACTCACCTGCTCCACCATCCCACCACAGCCAGCACCCACCATGTTCTGCACTCTTCCACCTGCTGCCAATGCCTGCCATGTTCCGTGCACACCCCCTGGTGATCTGCGCATGTCATAGCAACCGGTTGTTCAACTGTTCCGCCATTCAGTCTATTTGCATTTTAGGGTTTTATATATAAAGACTAGAGGCCCGGTGCACAAAAATTTGTGCACTTGGGGGTAGGGGGGTCCCTCAACCCGGCCTGTGCCCTCTCACAGTCTGGGACCCCTCGGGGGATGACCATCTTCTGGCTGAGGCCTGCTCCCCAGGGGGATTGGGCCTAAGACGGCAATCAGACATCCCTCTGGCAGCCCAGCAGCCCTCGGGGGATGTCCACTTGCCAGCAGGGAGCAGACCTAAGATGCAGTCAGACATCCTTAGCGCTGCTGAGAAGGCAGGAGAGGCTCCCACCACCACCGCTGTACTGGCAGCCGTCAGTCTGGCTTGTGGCTGAGCAGAGCTGCCCCCTGTGAGAGCGCAATGACCACCAGAGGTCAGCTCCTGCATTGAGCGTCTGCCCCCTGGTGGTCAGTGTGTGTCATAGTGACCAGTCATTCCCAGTCTTTCTGCTGTTAGGGTCAGTTTGCATATTACCCTTTTACTATATAGGATAGAGGCCTGGTGCACGGGTGGGGGCCGGCTGGTTTGCCCTGAAGGGTGATCCGGATCAGGGTGGGGGTCCCACTTGGGTGCTTGGCCAACCTGGATGATGTGCTGACGGCTGTTTGCAGCTGGTCACACCCCCTTCAGGGTGGGCATCCCCACTGGGGTGCCTGGCCAGCCTGGATGAGGGGCTGAGGGCTGTTTTCAGGCTAGTGGGTGACTGAAGCTCCCAGCCTCTTTTTTTTTTCTTTTTTTGTTTTATTCTGGGATTTATTTACCTTCTATAGCTGTCACTGGAGCTGAGAGCCGGCTCCAGCTCTGAGGCCGTTGCCGCCATCTTGGCTGGCAGTTAATTTGCATATCTTGCTGATTATCCAATGGGAGAGGGTAGCGAAGTTATGGTTAATTACCATGTTTCTCTATTATTAGATAGGACTAGGGGAATGAAAATCAAAATAATGAAATACCACTTTTTACCTACCAGGATGGCTATAATCAAAAGGACATTAACAAGTGCTGCCAAGGATATGGAGGATTTTGAACCTTCATGCATTGCTGGTGGAAATGTCAAATGGTACCACTGCTTTGGAAAACAGTCTGGCAGTTCTTGGGTGATGAAAATGTTTGTTTCCTTTTAGGGTGATGAAAATGTTCAGGAACTGAAAATGGGGATGTTTTTACAACATTATAAATATGCTAAAAGCCAATGAATTGTACACTTTTAAATGGGTAAACTGGTGACTTAAGTGATTTTTATTTCCATTAAAAATAAAAATAAAAAAGATTCCAGAGCTAGTCAGTGGCTGAGCCAGGATGAGAACCCAGGCAGTCTAGCTTCCAAAGCCTAGCTCCACAGCTATGCTGCAAAGCCTGCAAGGAAGAAGTAATCAGTCCATCTGGAGAAAGGAAATGGTCAGAGAAAGTATTTGGGCTTGGTTACAAGGGTTAGGAGGACTTTGCCAAGTGAAGAAATGCCCCATTCCAAACAAGAAAATGGCACAAGCTATAGAGAACATTATCATGTGGGCCACCCAAGCTGTTTTGGTGACTGGCAGGAATGAGGTAGGTACCAACAGAAAAGGAAGCCAGAGATCCTGGCAGGGTCTGTTCCTGGAGCATCTACATGCCACACAAGTCCTGGTTTACAGAGTAGAAATATGACCAACTATACAGCCAAAGCTGAAATAAGAGATTCAGCAGGTGAATGGAATTTAAAAGCAAATTTTTTAAATGTTTTATCATGCTGAGGAGGAAATATTAAACTTCATGGAGCTATTTATAAGGCTCATTAATTCTCCACAATTCATTTTGTGTCTGTACACCCACACAGTATTTATCCCCTCAGGAACTTTGCCAATTATCACTTCTTTCATTTATAAATCCTAAAAGTCTCATTTCAAGCATCAGTCATCCCTTATTTCTATAAAAATCTTTAACAGTAGCAAGCAATAGTAAAGTCTACTTTCAAGGCTTTGTTGCTTTATAAAATGTTATGAAGTACAGCAAACACTTTAGCAAAAAGTGACTAAAGCTACTTTATTCTTGTCTTGCTGTCTGTGAATTTTCCCACCAATTACATAAACATGAAATGTGAACTAGTTCTCCATTTAATATGCAACAATCAAAACATAATAATATGCAACAATCAACATACAAGGCCTTAAACATAGCAAGGACATACAAAAAAATATCTTAGCTTTCTTTGTTATATCAAAGTGATTTTGATACTCCAGAGCACAAGTTCTTTATCCATATCATCTTTAAACATGCATTAAGTTGCTGGTTTCTGGTCACTTAGAAAACATTTTAAGCATAAAATAATGCCAAAAGATTAAGCCATTAGGAATAATAATAATTCTATTTGTAATAAATAGCAACAACAAAAATAACAATAACAGCTAACATTTCATACCAATTACAATGTGTCAGGCATTCTTCTATTTGCTTTATATATAACTCTCTTAATACTCCCATGTCCCTATAAGATAAATACTCTTATTATCACCATTTTACAGAAAGGAAAACTAAGGTACAGAGAGGCTACACAACTTGCCATGATTCATAGAACCACTCTGGTAAAAAGGGAATCTGCACTCAGAAAGCCTATGCATAGCGTCTGGCCCATCAACCATTATGATCTATGCATGTCTGATTTAAATTTTTTTTTTAAGAGAGGGGTTGGGTGATAGAGATAAACACTGATTTGTTGTTCCACTTATTTATGCCTTCACTGGTTGATTCCTGTATGTGCCCTGACCAGGGATTGAACGAACCCACAACCTTGGCTTTTGGAGATAATGCTCTAACCAACTGAGCTACCTGGCCAGGGCTATGGGTTTCTGATTTAGAATGCTCTCAAATTTTTCCATAAATAAAGAACTTAAACACTCATTTATATTAATATTTATAAAAGTTATAATACAATCCTACAAATTGAGTCCTATTCAGACTTCATGTTTATAATATTGCTGTCCCCTCTCCCTAAAAATATCTTTCTTCCTCTCTATCAACCTTAAAACAAATATTTATTACACCTATACACTGTGCTGAGTGCTTGGGGGAGGAGAGGAATCAAAAGTCATTAACTTAAAAAGAAAGTCATTAACTTACATTAAGCGTCTAGAGAAAATTAAATTATTTTGCTATAGCTGACTACATTTTACAGAATAAGTTAGGTGCCGGACTGGTACTGAGCAATTTGGGCACGCTAAGAAAATCTCAGGATGTGTCTCTTGTATTTAATTTTCATCTTCCTACAAAAGGCCATTTGTACTGATTCAGAGACATACTGTATCACTATCTTGAGGTGATAATGCAAAAAAGTCCCAGAGGTAATTCTGACGTACAAGCCAGTATTGAGAATCACTGGTTTTACACTTGGCCCCTGTTCTCCCAATATAACTAAAATGACAATATTTCAAACACATAATTCATTTCACAAGCACAATTAATTAGCCAATCATGCCAAATAATATTCTATTTATTGACTTCAATATAGGGCATACTAGATAGTTACAATCCAGTAATTCCACTTCTTCCAAATCTAAGCCAGAAAAACATTCACATGTGTCCTAGGAGAATCACACAAAGATGCTCATCACAATGCTGTATGCAACAGCAAATAATGGATAACAACCCAACAGTTAAATCAACTATGGTAATTCATAATACACAACATTTTTTTAAAAATATATTTTATTGATTTTTTTACAGAGAGGAGGGGATAGGGATAGAGAGTTAGAAACATCGATGAGAGAGAAACATGGATCAGCTGCCTCCTGCACACTCCCACCGGGGATGTGCCCGCAACATGCCCTTGACCGGAATCGAACCTAGGACCCTTGAGTCCGCAGGCCGACGCTCTATCCACTGAGCCAAACCAGTTAGGGCAATAATACACAACATTTGAAAAGAATGAGGTAGATCTATCTACATATTCTGACTGATCTCCAAAACTAAGAAAAAACTGCAACTTGCATTATCCACACAATATACTATTTTTGTTATATACATTTTCATAGGTACATTCACATATATACATACATATATACAGAGACACACACACATAAGTAAAAAATAAAGTTCGGGGGAGGGGGGGTGGAAACTCCAAAATAACTGGAAAGAGGTCTTCCTTATTTCTGGAGATAGGGCGTGGAATGAAGAATGGTAGTCAGAGGGGATTTACCTTTATATGCACCTATATTTTTTATAGGTATTACTTGTGTAATTAAAAGTAATTTTCTTAAATAAAGTTAAGTGTTACCAAAGGACACGCCATTTAAAACAAATTCCTTTTGTGGTTAAGCAGCTTTCAAATGCAAAAAGACTGCCATCACACCATTTTATAAATAGCCTCTAAAATGCCGATTTTCACTTTCAAATAAAATTCACAGTTTAATCAAGGTCAACGCAATGTTCTGTTGGAATTTTGAGAGAGTTATACAGAAAAAGGGAAAAAAAGAATAGCTAAGTTCTTCTAACTGTTCTATCATAAGAAAGGGAATGTAAGGGAGGTTGTAAAACTGGCATTTAAAACTAGCTTTAAAAACTAAATTCAGTCTGCCCCTTTCAATTGCATCATGACTAGGCTCTTAGAACAAAATTAAATAGTTGAAATAAATTGGTGGACTTGGGAAAAAAACACCTATAGGTATTAATTTAGCAGCCCAAAAGTGATTAAGTCTCAACTAATGGATTGAGTGTGCTTAATAAAGATAGGCAAATGCTGTAGAAAGAGAATCCCATAGATGGAGTTTAAGATAAAAATTACATTTTGTAAATAGTGCGTGCCATCAGAATATTAGGGTTCTTTCGTCAGATCCTACAGAGGAGAAAGACATGTACTCAAGAAACTACCATCAGCCCTGGCGAGTAACTCAGTTTGTTAAGAGTGTCACCCTGAAATGCCAAGGTTATGGGGTTTGATCTCTGATCAGGGCACATACAAGAAGTGACCAATGAATTATATATAAATATGTGTAACAACAGAGCGATCTCTCTCTCTCTCTCTCTCTCTCTCTCTCTCTCTCTCTCTCTCTCTTCACCTCCCTCTCTTCTTCCCTACCCTCTGTCTCTCTAAAAAAAAGTCAATAAAAACTTTTTTAAATCATTTAAAAAGAATCAACCAATGAATCCATACGTAAGTAAAACAACAAATCAGTGTTTCTCTCCCTTCCTCCCTCTCTCTTATTTCAACTTTTTTTTTTAATTTTTAAAGAAGCTAGCTGCTAGCATCAAATGCCAGGGCAATTGCATAGCAAGAAACACTTCCCACAAAAGAACCACAGCAATAAAGAGGTAAGTATAAAATGGCTCGAGAAATCAGAGCTTTCAGAAATTCTAGTCTTGCTTAAAAAAAAAAAAAAAAAACAAAAAAACGAAAAACTTCCTTCCAGTCATATCATTACCTATTTTAATAACAAAATGGTCTCTTGATTTATACTGAAATATACAAGCCTTTAACTCATCTGAAGTACCCAACATTTTCTTTTTCTAAGACTAACTGCCTAAAATTTGGACTGAGGCTACAAGAACATGGTGGGGGAGGGGAGTTATTTGGACTGGTATTCTATTGAGTTAGAGAGTCAGGTCCCATTGTATTATTCTTTAAACTTACATTCATATTTCATGCATTGTGTACACAATATATTTCATAATTTTAAAATATATTTTAAACCAGAAGAATAACTGAGAGAGATGCCAGGGCAAAAATGGAACACTGTTTATGCTAACATGATTTCCAATACTCTCACCACATGGTCTCTTCATTTCCTCCTCTAAACTACAGGTAAACCTCAGCTACCAGGACTTCAAGGAATGAGTGATTCTGGACAGTCAAGTATGTGTTCATGACAGTTGAAAGATGACTGGCCTCAAGCATTCACACTTGAAGAGAAAGTAATGTAAGCATAATTGAAGTTTCTTGGCTACTTCAATTTTCTCAGGGCCTCTGAACGGTAGCTGAAGGTCTGCTTCTGCACAAAGGGCTCCAGATTAGGACTTTTTTTTTGCTTGGTATTAGCTTTCTGTTTGTCCCTTAGTCAGCCATATGTTTCTATATTGAGCACAACCAATTGACTCATTCTAACCAGCTAAGGAAATTATAAACAGACAGTTTCCTACACTGTACATAAAGTTTTCCTTAAACTATAACACTTGAATGTTCATGAGTCTTACATCAAGGTTTATATATAGAGTTCTAGTCCTGCCCGGCCGGTGTTGCTCAGTAGTTGATCATCAACCTATGAACCAGGAGGTCACAGTTCAATTCCAGGTAAGGGCACATGCCTGGGTTGAAGGCTCGATCCCCCATGGGGGGAGCAGGAGGCAGCGGATCAATGTTATGCTCTCACATCTTTCAAATCAATGTTTCTCTCTCCCTCTTCCTTCCTCACTCTCTAAAAATCAATTTAAAAAAACACACATTGTTTTAAAGAGTTCCTGTGGTCTTCTCATCAGAGACTGTGGTGAAGAGACATTCATACTGAAATTTTCTTCCTCTGAAGGCTCCTATTGCTTGTGAAGTTTGAAACAAGAGAAATGCTATGCTTGTAT
This sequence comes from Myotis nattereri, assembly GCF_964212035.1. Taxonomy (NCBI): domain Eukaryota; kingdom Metazoa; phylum Chordata; class Mammalia; order Chiroptera; family Vespertilionidae; genus Myotis; species Myotis nattereri. The sequence goes on from NC_138086.1 coordinate 70,045,029, forward strand.
CTTTGTTCATTTTTAAATTCCTTCTTACTATGGCTGATGACGATAGTTCTGTCTTTCAGCAAATTATTACTTTTTAAAAACTTAGTGCTGTTAATAATTTTAAATAATTCTTCCCTAATTCCAGACCTACACTGTCCAGTACAGTAGTCACTAGTCATATTCAGCTCCTTAGCACTTAAAACGGACATTCCAGCCGAAACCGGTTTGGCTCAGTGGATAGAGCGTCGGCCTGCGGACTGAAAGGTCCCAGGTTCGATTCCGGTCAAGGGCATGTACCTGGGTTGCGGGCACATCCCCGGTGGGGGGTGTGCAGGAGGCAGCTGATCGATGTTTCTCTCTCATCGATGTTTCTAACTCTCTATCTCTCTCCCTTTCTCTCTTTAAAAAAGAAAAAAAATCAATAAAATATATTTTAAAAAAAAAAAAAAAAAACGGACATTCCAGAGACAGGGCTAGAACAAAATTAGAATGAAAAGTATTTCATTAATATTTTCATACAGATTATATTTTTATAGGCTACTATCTTTTACATACTGAGCTAAATATATTATTATATTTATGAGACATTCAGCTGTAAAAAAAGAATGAAATTTTTTTTTTCTGACACATGCTACAACATGAATGAACCTTGAAAACATGCTATGTGAAATAAACCAGACACAAAAGGATAAATATTGTCTAATTCCATTTACATGAAGTACTTAGAATAAGCAAGTTGATAAAGACAGAAAACAGAACAGAGGTTACCAGGGGCTGTGGGAAGGGCAAATGGGAGTCACAGTTCAGGTTCTAAGGTGAAGGAACCTTCCTAAAGTAGTGAGAGACTGCAAAAATTACCTCAAATCTTCACTATCCTATATAATAAAAGCCTGATATGCTAAGTGTCTGGTTGTCTGGTCGTCCGTTCAACCAAAGAAAACGTAATATGCTAATGATATGCTAAGGCTGCTCAACTGCTCGCTATGACATGCACTGACCACCAGGGTGCAGACAGTCGACCGGTCAACCAGTCACTATAACATGCACTGACCACCAGGGGGCAGACAATCCAACCAGTAGGTTAGCTTGCTGCTGGGGTCCGGCCAATTGGGACTGAGCGAGACAGGCCAGACCCGCCCTGGAGCCCTCCCTAAGTCTCTCCTTGGCTGGCCAACCTCCCGAGTCTCTCCCCGGCCCCAATTGCTTATTATCAGTGGGGTCTCTCAGCCTGGCCTGCGCCCTCTCACAATCCAGGACCCCTCAGGGGATGTCGGAGAGCCGGTTTAGCCCGATCCCACAGGCCAGGCCGAGGGACCCCACTGGTGCACAAAATTTGGGCAGAGGGCCTATAGTATACAGATAAACACTGCTAATAAATCACCTCTAAGGAACACTACCCAATTTAACCACACAAGGAGAAAAGTCAAGTATATCAGGCTTAAAAGACAAATCTTATTTTTTCTTACTAAAGAATGAATCTGAAGATGACAAGAACGCTCTATACCTCACAGTCATTTCTGACAACCATTCCACAAGTGCTTTTTAACAAGCATCTTCAAAATATTCTACTGAGCACAATAAGCTTTGTGCTGAGAGCACTTCCCTGTATAAAAGAAACAATTTCACAAAAGTATCATAGTACACAGAAAGCAAACAAGGTGACGGTTTTTCTTATTTAGAACATTCAGTCCTCTAAATTTACCAAGGATTTCAAATCTCAATTTATAACCACCCCACCCCACACCACCCCACTTCTAATTTAAGAGATACATTTAGTTTTGTCTCGTATTTCTTGTCGATGAAACAGTTTTGTACTTCTGAACATAAAAGAGGGTATGTTGTAACAAATGACTTCCAATTAGTTTGTGAGTCTTCAAAAGACTGATTCCACACGTATCAAGCATATTTACTAAAAATCAAACACCCAATAAATATAAGACAGAGGAATTACAGGGAAACAAGCGAGAGGGGAAAAATATGTAAGTCCAATGGCATTACAAGAAGTAAAAAAATCTAGTCTCAGGAAGCCAAAGGAGAAGCACATCATAGTCATTCTTGTATTTAAACATTTAAGGAAGGCTTGTGAGGTTATTCCCTGATGCAGAAGAATAGTAATAGCCACTAACACTGATATTGAGCTCACTGTATACTACCTGCTGTGGAGGCTTTCCACTTATTAACTCATTTAATCCAAAACCCTCCATGGAGTCAGTATTGTCATTATCACCCTTGTTCTTTGATAAGAAAACAGAGGCACAGAGAGTTAAATAATGTTCCCTGAGGCCGCACAGTCCTTGGCTGTGCACTCCTAGAAAAGGCTGGGCATTCTCTGAGCACCTATATTTGGCCTAGGGATGTAAATGTAAATAAAAGGACATAGACTAATACAGGAAACAGCAACATACTCAACTCACTAATGCAATCTGAACAGTGTAAAAACAAAGTAAGTCCAGTATATAATGGCAGGAGAAGGGACTCAGCAGCTAACAGTGAGGCAGCAACAGTTACCCAGGCAGAGAATAACATTGTAGGAAGAGGAAATACCACAGCAATATGCAAAGATGTGAAAACATAAGGCTGTTCAGGAAATTGGGGGGTGGGGCGCGGACTCTTTTTGACTACTTTATATTCATGGAAGACACTTTTGCATGCTAGCATTTTTGGCAGAATGTTTCAGGGAACGAAAAAGCTAAAAAGCCCACTAAACAAGTAAGAACAAAACTCAATCCATTATACTGCAATATAATGGCCTTTAGGATACTGTGCTCAGCATAAGCTGCCAACTCCCAGCCTAGAAGAGGTGGCCCTTGGCCACCTAACTCCACACCAGCCCAGCAGGAGAGAGAGGAGGCACAGGCCCATCCCCAACATAGCCTGTTACCTCCTGGAGGCCTTCACCTGGCCTCCATCACACTGATCTCTCGCCAAGAGAACCAGCAACAGTACCTTTCAGCTTGAACAGCTTACCCACCTTCTGTATCAACAGCCCAGTCTGCAAAGGGCTGTTCTTGCCCTAATTGGACAGGCTGCCCAAGGACAGGACTTCTCCCGCGGGCCGTGGGAACAGGGGCCCTTGTCCCTTTAACGGCCCTCATTCAGCAGGGCCTGGATAGAGGGGGGTGACTATGCTCATGTCCTCACAGTCTCCCTTTCCCATTCTTAAGACTGATAAGAGGGTTCCTGAAGGAAAGCCGGATACTTCCCAAGTAAAGTTCAAGGTCCCCATAACTCTCCATTTCAACTAAAGGCTTCATCCGTCTCAATGGTTTGAAGAACATTTTTCCACCTACATAATTTTTATAAGTGATGTATCTCCCATATAGCTCACAGGTAGGATTCAGGATAAAACTTCTATTTTAAGAATTTCACAGTTTATTAACCTTTTTGAAAAAAATGCATTGGTGAGTTAACTTTTCAGAAATTAAGAATAAAGGATAATAAGCTTAAGTCAATTGCTATCTGGATGAAACTCTATATTTATCACAGCAAAGCTTCACATTTGTTGTTTATAACTCTTTAACTCAAACACTACCACTTTCTTCTATCATATCCCTAACTTTGAACAAAACCTCACCTATCCCTCTGCCCACAACCCAAAACATACTCCCACAGTTTCTGCCCAGGAGATAGTCTGGTGATAGTTTGCTAAAGAATCACAGATTTTTAGAGTTGAAGGAGACCTCAGAGGTTATCTGATCCTGTTCATCACATCTATATTTGCAAAGATCCATCTTTCCTTACCTTTTACCTGCCACAGCCCTTGATGGCAAGGTCCTCCTCAAACACAATAAATGCCCTTGATTCAGCAGGCACTCAATGAAAGTTGCTATGAAGATTAATGGGTAATTCTCTGTCACCATTCTTCCTAAATTCCGTAGCATCTGACACACACCATTCTCCTCTGGCTCTTATTCCTCCTTTCACGTCTTCTCTCAATAATCTCCGAATCCTTGCCGGAACTGGTTTGGCTCAGTGGATAGAGCGTCGGCCTGCGGACTGAAGGGTCCCAGGTTCGATTCCGGTCAAGGGCATGTGCCTGGGTTGCGGGCATATCCCCAGTGGGAGATGTGCAGGAGGCAGCTGATCGATGTTTCTCTCTCATCGATGTTTCTAACTCTCGGTCTCTCTCTCCCTTCCTCTCTGTAAAAAAATCAATAAAATATTTTAAAAAATAATAATAATAATCTCCGAATCCTAAAACTTCATGGAAAGTAAAAACACATGGCGCCCAGCACTGGACTGGGAGTCCTAAAGCCTGGGTCCACTCCCAAGCCCCTGTTAGCTTTGCAAACTGTGGGAAATATGCTGAAACCTGTTTAAGCCTGTTTTCTGACCTTTAAAATTTGAGATTTGGTGCCATAATATTCTAAAGTTTTTCTATTTAACTAAATCATAATGTTTCTTTCTGATATTACCCTTTATTTCCTCAATTTTTAAGGCTGACCCAAAAACTTGAAACCTAAAAAAACACTACACCTAATATATTTACTTCTAGTTAAGAAAAATTAGCACGTTTTGATTACTGTAAAGAGGAGCTTTTTAAACTTTTGTTACACTGCACCATGGCACAGAGAGATATAATAGTCCCCTCATCCTACAAGAAGTATAACCCATTTTGATATAATGTTTTCCAAGAATGTGAGTTGCCTTAATGGCTTAGCTTAATATATTCATAAATTTCAGAATACGGCAGGATGAATGAATTGCATGCCCATCACGCAATCCTTCATATTAACATTTATTTCCATCGAGCTTTTATTTTTTTTTAAATATTTTTTATTGATTTTTCACAGAGAGGAAGGGAGAGAGAGAGATAGAGAGCTAGAAACATCAATGAAAGAGGAACATCGATCAGCTGCCTCCTGCACACCTCCTACTGGGGATGTGCGCGCAACCCAGGTACATGCCCTTGGCCGGAATCAAACCCGGGACCCTTCAGTCCGCAGGCCGATGCTCTATCCACTGAGCCAAACCAGCTAGGGCTCCACTGAGCTTTTAAGAGTTTGTGTGTGGAGGAGAGTTTATTGTGAGACTTGCTGATAATAACCTGGAGCTCAGTTAGTAAACGCTTGCATATCAACAGGCAGTGATGATGGGCCATAGGAAACTCGTGGTCTGGACCAACCCCTTTCCCACAAGATCTAACAATTCCTGGAACTCTCCTCAGAGAACAATTTCTGTTTGCTCTAGTTATAAGTGGAATACCTAGCCCACAACAAGGGGACATTTTTTAAAATATCCACAGTGTAGAATAATGGAGTGTTTGAGGAGAATCCTCTAAGTGAAGAGCTGGAGGAGGTGCAGGGATCCACTCCTCTCCAACACTCACACTTCCAAGGAAAGCCTATATCACATCCCCCAAGGAATGAACTCAGTAGCAGATAACCTAAGCTACTCCCATCTGAATAAATCTTAGAATACTACACAAACATTTATACATATCTAAAATACTGCCCTAGCCGGTTTGGCTCAGTGGATGGAACGTCAGCCTGCGGACTCAAGGGTCCCGGGTTCGGTTCCGGTCAGGGGCATGTGCCTTGGTTGCGGGCACATACCCAGTGGGGAGTGTGCAGGAGGCGGCTGATCGATGTTTCTCTCTCATGGATGTTTCTAACTCTCTATCCCTCTCCCTTCCTCTCTGTAAAAAAAATCAATAAAATATATAAAAAATAAATAATAATAAAGTAAATAAATAAAATACTTCAAAAGTAAAAATGATCACTTCTTCAAGCCATTAGGTATATGAGGATACCATCATAAAGGAAAGCCCTGGCCAGTATGGCTCAGTTGGCTGAGTGTTATCCCAGGCACTGAAAGGTCGCCAGTTTGATTCCAGGTCAGGGCATGTACCCAGGAGGTTTTGGGCTTGATCCCTAGTGGAGCATGTGTAGGAGACAACTAATCGATGTTTCTCTGTCACATCAATGTGTGTCTCTCTCTCTCTCTCTCTCTCTCTCTCTCTCTCTCTCTCTCCCCTTTCCTCTCTAAAAATCAATAAAAACATAATTTTTAAAAATAAGAGAAACTCTGTGTTTCAACCTAACTTAAATGTAAAAATTAAGAGACAAAAATATTAGAATACAAACTAATAGTAATCTTTTAAATGTGACTTTTATAGTTACATCTTACATCATTTCTAGGACAAGTTAATGTTTCAACACAAACAGAAATGTGACTATAAAATGTAAGTTTTTAGGAATCGTTTATGAAAACAAAGGAACAGGCACAGGAAGAATGTGCTGTAACTTTTTCAAGTGCAACACTATTTTCAAGGTCAAAATACAATCGCAGTTGAGATGAATGAGTGTATAAGCACCATGTTGATGTAAAATTTTAAATGATCTTATTTTGTGGTGTTAAATACACAAGTGAAATATAATGGAAATAAAGAGGGGGAGCTCTTAGTTTTACATTACTACATAAAATTTGTAAAGAAAGTATGACTGAAAGTATGTACTAAAAAAAATCCTCAAACTTAGAGCCAGAAAATTGAGATTTAAACTGACTCCTTAGTATTTGAGTCCTTAAAACAGCGGTTCTCAACCTGGGGGTCGAACGACCCTTTCACAGGGGTCCCCTAAGACCATCGGAAAACACATATATAATTACATATTGTTTTTGTGATTAATCACTATGCTTTAATTATGTTCAATTTGTAACAATGAAAATACATCCTGTATATCAGATTCATAACAGTAGCAAAATTACAGTTATGGAGTAGCAATGAAAATAATTTTATGGTTGGGGGTCACCACAACATGAAGAACTGTATTAAAGGGTCACGGCATTAGGAAGGTTGAGAACCACTGCCTTAAAGTAACTGTCTCATCTTCCATAAGTCTGCCTCCTCATCTATAAAGTGCTGTTAAATAATAACTTGATTCATCCAACTGAATGATTATGCAGGAAAATCAGACCACAAGAAAAGCTGGCAAGGACTGGGTGGTTAAGAGGAGGCGGCAAAGAAATATATGAAAAGTTTGTGAAGATTGTTTCAAACATTTTCACTAACTGATAAAGACCAGTAAGAACCTGCTCTCTGTTTGGGGTCTTTCATGAATAGCTAAAAAAGTAACATTTTTGAGAAAATTAGAAGAGCTAATGATAAAAGTTTTCATTGTGACCTGAAAACATGAAGTTTGCAATGGAAAACTCTGCAGTACAAACCCAAGAAAACACCCATATCAAAAGCACATGTGAGGACAATGTTAACTTGTTTACTTTATTTCCATGGCACTGCCACCGTAGGAGTATCCCACAAAGATCAAGAGTCAATTGGGCCCATTGTTCCAGTCAGCCAGATGTAACAAGGAGTTAACTGTGGCTCAGAAACTGGTTTCATCATCGTGAAAACATTCTGGCTCAGAGTCCATGCGTCAAACACAATAAACCAAAAGCTCCAACAACCCAGCTTGCCTATCCAGGTTATTCACCAGACCTGGCACTCAAGGACTATTGGCCAATGCCAAAAATTGATTCTAACATCAAAGGATAAAAATGTATGACCAGTGAACATATTCAAGCCCTAAAGGTATAAAGACCTTGAGGTACAATGGCAGCATTGTTGGAGTAAATACACACCATTTAAATGCCAGATTCCTTTCTACTTGAGACTGGGAAGTGTGTTTATAAAGAAGTATTTACTGAGACTACAAAAACTGCAAAGAAGTGCCACTTTACATTATTTTTGGAGCAAGGCAGGATATGCATGCATAATAAAGTAAATAAAAATGTCTTGCCCAAAAACTTGAGCCTGAGTTTTGTCTTAACCCTTCTTTTCTCATTAAGTAATATCCTAACCCTTAGTTAGATGACTAATAGAAAAACTGACAAACTAACGAACCAAAATATTTGATCTAACTTTTCATTTTAGTATTGTGACTATACGAATCCTGAGACTAATGACATATAGAGCAATCCACTCTGGGCACCTGGGGCCTCCCTGGCCCCAGCTTGCTATTACTGATGGCTATATGTTGCCTACAGATCCTCAAAGACTATGCCACCTCCTTTCTAAAAGAAAAACTAAAAGCCTTCCTAAAGACAAATCAGAAAGTATAAGATTTTAAAACCAAACTACCACCACATACCTAAAGAAAATCCCTGACCCAACTGAAAATACAAAGTATCACTCCAGTATAGACTCTACAAGTAGACTATGGCAATAAATAACTATTGCTCAAAATGCTTTAGGTCATGTACCTGCTTTATTGGATTTCTATGTTCCCTGGGATTCTAAAGCTGTAGATGGATAGAATATAAATTACAAAAAGTCCTGCTGCCTATTACTTTATCACAGTATAGCAGTATACATAAAATCATGAAAAAGAATTAATACTTAGCTTATTCAGAGAAATAAAGTCTCTTCCAGATAAACTATGCTCTCTTCCCTATTCTTGTGTTATTTTAATTGTCTTTTGTATAATTTGGCAGAGAGTCAGTGCCAAATTACAAAAAAGAAGATTATGTACACTGCAGAAAAGAAAAACTCATTTACCATCTTAGGTTCAGTGACTGGGGCCTGCAAATCAAACTGATCAAGACAGATTAACAGAAGGGAAAAAAAAGTTTACTCACACATACATCATGCATATACACAGGAAAACTGTGATAAGTAACTCAAAAAGGTTGGCAGAATGTCAGGCTTATATACCATCTTAACAAAAGGCGATAAAGTACGGACAAACAGCTAACCAAAGGAAAGGGGGTTTAGGGCTTCTGTGGGTGGGAGGTTGGAAGAATTTGTGAAAAGGTGACTACGATATGTACAGTGAAGAGCAATTGCTTGGTAGGTTTTTTTATTCAGGTAAGAGTCATTCTCCTCTTCCAGACATGTGAAAGGAAAAAACTTATGTCCTGCTTTTAGACACAAAGTAAGAAAGCAGAGAGCTAGCCTGGCCAGTGTGGCTCAGTGGTTGAGCGACAGCCTATGAACCAGGAGGTTGCGGTTCAATCCGGTCAGGACACATGGCAGAGTTGTGGGTTCAATCCCCAGTAGGGGGTGTGCATGTGCCCTGAGCGGATGGATTCCTTGATCTCCTGGTTAATAGGTCAACGCTCAACCACTGAGCCAGAGCAGCCAGGCTATCTGCAATCCATTTTAGTGTTGTATACATCTCTAGCTTAAGTAGAGAACAACTTTTAAGGAGAAAATCAGGAACAAATGTCATAACTATCTCAGAACTAAAACACTATCACAGGAGCATTTATGTAAAAGAAAATACCAGGAAGGGGGAGCTATGACTACAACACTGAAAACAGTAACATTTGAGCACAAACTTACAACTTGATTATGAAAGTGCAAACTCACATTTACAGTTCGGTCTCAAACCACCTTACTTCTGAAAAGGAAATACAATCATTTCTCTCTTATTTCACAACTCTACTCAGTGAATAAAGAGACTGGGTCTGACAGGTGCAACAGAACATAGCCAGGAAACACAAAGGCCTCAGCTCAAAAGGTTTTCATTTAAGGGTCAGATTGTATAATGGCAAACAGATAACTAACTACCTTAGAGGGAGAATTAACCATAACTTCCCCAATAAGGCTGGTGACTATGTGTAGTCAATTAAACTAATACATTTAGTGCTATTTTAATAGAGCTAAACATGTACATTTTATAATCAGAATATATACTCTATTGTTTATAATCAAAATAATAATCTAACAATAAAGTGGGATATGCCATGGTGAGTAAAAGTATGGGTTCTGGCTAACTGCCTAGACCAGTGATGGCGAACCTTTTGAGCTCGACGTGTCAGCATTTTGAAAAACCCTAACTTAACTCTGGTGCCGTGTCATATATAGAAATTTGTTGATATTTGCAGCCATAGTAAAACAAAGACTTATATTTTTGATATTTATTTTATATATTTAAATGCCATTTAACAAAGAAAAATCAACCAAAAAAATGAGTTCGCGTGTCACCTCTGACACGTGTGTCATAGGTTCGCCATAAGGGCCTAGACCTAAATGACAGTCCCTAAAATTCAAATTACTTAGTACCCCCAACCATCACCTACAAAACGGAATAGCCCCGAAGACTGCAGTGCAAAGGACACTTGATAATACATGCAGAAGTGCTTTAAAGTGGTTGGCCAAGGAAGGCCGTGCTAACAGCTAACAGCTACACTGCTGCAGTTGTAGCCTTATCACCCGAACAGGTCAAACAGGTCCCAAAGTTAGAAGTCTGGGGTTAGGGCTTTTGTTGCTCTACCTGGAGGTCATAACAGCTTATGATACTGTTTTCATAGAAAATTCTGCACCAAAGGGAATAAAAAAATACACTACAAACAAACCCTGTTCTCCTTTTGCCAAGAACCAGCTGTGAAACAGACTGAGATGGCAGCTTAACATTTCTTTTGCTCTCCCTTCTCCCATTTCACCTCTCAAGCATTCATGTTCTCAGAGAGCTCTAGAAAACCCATGCTGTCTCTTTTTCTTTGTAAAAATGTTCATACAGTTTATATGTAAAGTACTATATATGAGAACTTCTATTCACGGCAACCAACAGGGGCAGGGGCTTAGCTTAAGGAATGGTAGACATGTATTAACTTTCATTTAACTGTGCAGACTTGAATTTAATTTTCATTCTGATGACCACCTAAAAAGCTATAATGCAAAATTCTCATTGTGATGTGAAGCTAAATGGTACCCTTCTATTTTTGAAGTTTTCTACTTAAAACAATTAAACATAAGATAACAGGAATTTCCTAAGAATTCTTATGAATAGCTCCATTAATTAAAGTAGTAATAGCAGAAGTAATGTGTACCAAGTACTTACTAAACACCAAACATTAGTCCTGGCTCGACTGGTTGGAGTGTTGTCCTGTACTCCAAAAGGTTGCAGGTTTGATCCCCAATCGGAGCGAGTACAGGAGGCAACTGTTCAATGTTTCTCTCTCACATTGATGGTTCTTTCTCTCTCTTTCGCCCTCTCCCTTCTTCTCTCTCTAAAAGTCAGTAAGAGTAAATAAATACCGGACATTATAAACATTACATATTATTTATTTACTCTATGTAGCCCTTTAAGGTTCTAGGATTCCCAGGTACAGTTAACAAAACTGAAGTATGGAAAGGGGAAGTGGTTTAATCTCATACTGAAACCCAGACAATGATCTCTTGTTTTTAACCACCAGGCTAGCCTCAGTTTGATAGCTGGTATAATTATTTCCTACTAGAGGCCCGGTGCACGAAATTCCTGCCCAGGAGGGGGGGTCTCTCAGCCCAGCCTGTGTCCCCTCGTAATATGGGACCCCTCGAGGGATGTCCAAGTGCTGGTTTAGGCCTGATCCCTGCAGTCGGACATCAGACAGTCAGACATCCCTCTCACAATCCGGGACCGTTCTCCCATAACTGCTCACCTGCCTTCCTGCTCACCCCTAACCACTCGCCTGCCTGCCTGCTCGCTCCTAACCGCTCATCTGCCTGCCTGCTCAATGTGTGTCATAGCCACCAGTCATTCCAGTCATTCTGCCATAACAGTCGCTTAGGCTTTTATATATAAACAAGAGGCCTGGTGCATGAAAATTCACGCACTGGAGGAGGGGTCCCTCAGCTCGGCCTGCCCCCTCCACAGTCCGGGAGCCCTCAGGGGCAGGAGGCGACCCAGAGATCAGGGGAAGGCGACGCCCCATCACACCTCTGCTGCTGCCACTACCGGCAGCGCAAGCTTTAGCCAGCCCTGGTTACCTGAGTCTCCAGCGGCCCTGGGCAGCTGGGCACCTGCCATCCGAGGCTTGCCTGCGCCTCGAGCCAGCCCTGGGCGGCTGGGGGCTGAGGGGACTGGGGGACTCTCTAGAGGCAGGGACAAGGACTGGCTGGGCCTGCCTGGGGGCAGGCTTGGCCTTGTCGCGCGCCTGCTGCCCTAGCGGAGCTGAGGGGACTGGGCGCCGCCATCTTGTGGCTGTGGGCGTTGTCATTTTTGAGGGTGTGGCAGTCAATTAGCATATTCCCTCCTTATTAGCTGTGGGCGTCGCTATCTTTGCGACAGTGTGAGGGTCAATTAGCATATTTCCTCTTTATTAGATAGGATAGATCAGCAGGACCACTTCTGTGGAGCCCAAAGCACCTGAAATCTGTATCTTAAACATATCAGAGGGGAGAAAAGGGTAATCAAGAAAGAGTTTCTGCTTATTCAACCAACCAATTCTTTTTCTACATAGAAACTTGAGAGTATCTTACCATTTCCTTTACTCAATCTGCCCGGCAGCTTATTATCCACCATAGTATTCCCAGTAGTCACTCATTTTTACCTGAAAAGTAGTTTCATAATTAACCTAAGTAAGATGACTTATAACATCATCAAAAACAAACAGGGAAAATGTCTCCCTCCCTAATCATTCATTCTAATGAAAGCCCTCACCATCTTGGCCCCTACTATCTCTCACTTCTCTAAACCTCAATCCACACTGCATCGGTCCACATACTTAAGAGTCCAGGGTTCAATTCCAGTCAAGGGCATGTACCTTGGTTGCAGGCTCGATCCCCAGTAGGGGTTGTGCAGGAGGCAGTTGATCGATGTTTCTCTCTCATCAATATTTCTAACTCTCTATCCCTCTCCCTTCCTCTCTATAAAAAAATCAATAAAATATATTTTAAAAATAAAATAAATAAAAAGCAAACACACCTTTCACAGATACACAATAATTGAGTCAAATGCTTCAGCCTTTTCATATAGCACAGGCCAGAAAGAGAGACACCTCCATTCTTTTCCATTAGAGAACCCACACTGTGGAAGGGGCTTGACTCTGCATGGGGTATGACCCAGCTTGACTGCTCTAGCTGACTTTAGTAGCTTCAATAAAAGTAAAGAGCTATTTTACCCATCAAAGGACATTATCAAGAAATGAAAAGGCAATCTATAGAATGGGAAAAAATATTCACAAGTCATATCTGATAAGGGTTTACTATTGAGAATATATAAAGAACTCTTACAGAGTTCTTTTAACATCATTAATCATTAGGAGAATGCAAATAAAAACCACAAGACACTCCTTTCACACCTATTAGGCTGGCTATCATCAAAAATATAAAAAGTAAGTGTTGTAAAAGATGTGAAAAAACTGGAACCCTTATATATTTCTAGTGGGAGTGCAAAATGGTTTAGTAACTGCAAAACACGGTTTGGCAATTCCTCAGAAAGTTAAACATAGAACTGTCCCATGACCCAAAAATTTCACCCCTACGTATACATAAAAAAAAAAAAAAAAGGAAATCTTACCCTCTGTGATAGCATGGGTGGACCTGGAGAGCTATGTGAAATAAGCCAGGCAGAGAAAGATGAGTACCATATGATTTCACTCATATGTAGAACATAATGAACAAAATAAACTAACAAGCAAAACAGTGACAGATTCATAGATAGAGAGCAGGCTGACAGCTATTTTTAATGAAAAAAACTCATGGAGTCGGACATCGGTGTGGTGATTTGGGGGAAGGGGAGAGTTGGAGGAGACACGGGGAATCAATAGTGATGGGAGGCCTGACTTGGGGTGGTAAACACAATACAGTGTACAGATGGTATGTAGTAGAATTGTACACCTGAAACCTGTATAGCCTTACTAACCAGTGTCATCCCAATAAAATTCAATAAAGAGGAAAAAATATAGCACAATTATATAGCAAACAATAGTGGACCCCATCCCCCAAAAGGTATGCATCTGATTATCCTCGTCAAGACAAGGAAGGGAGTGAGAGAGTCAGTCACTACAGGGTACAAGGCAGGAAGGAAACAAAGATTCTTGGGTTTAGTTTTCTTTTTAAATGAGAAGACAGGAACAGGGGGGAAGAAAAAAAGCCAATGAAAAGGGAAAGACTAGCCCTAGCCAATTTTGCTCAGTGGATAGAGTGTTAGCCTGAGGACCGAAGGGTCCTGGGTTCGATTCTGATCAAAGGCACATGCCTCAGTTGCAGTCTCCTCCCTGGTCAGGGTATGTGCAGGAGAAAACCAATCGATAAGTTTCTCTCACATCGATATTTCTCTGTCTTTCCCTCTCTCTTCCACAGGGAGGGGGGGGGAGGAGAAGAGGGAAGAGGAGGGGAGGGGAGGGGAGGGGAGGACTAAAGCTGTGAACTTCAGAATCCACTTTGGCAGGGTTAAAGTAATTTTATTAAAAAATGTATTGAGCCCTAGTCCACTGACTCAGGCACTGCCCAAAATGCCAATGATGAGCTTTTAGAAATGTATATTGTAATTCATGGCATGAGTCTGGGACCATGCTACTTCTAAAAAGGAATTTCAGCTCTTCATGGTTAGAGATACAGACGTAGCAAGACAAGTGATGTTTCCACCAAATGATAAAAAAGGTATTTTTCTTTCCCCCAGAAAAGGTACCACACCATGCTCCTTTCTCACCCCCAGTAAGTTCTACAGCCCTCATCTCAGGGAAGAAAGCAGGAGGGGCTGCTTCCTCAAAGACCAGAAACGCCTGGGATTGAAAATTTGGAAGCTTTTACTTCACAGCAAGAAGTACCTTTTCCTGCAGGTGTCACTGTAGGATAGGCTGCCATTTGAACCACAGCATTATTATCACATGTGCACAGTCTCCCAAATCTTAATAAAATTAATTCCATCTTAAAGTATTAAGCCCTTATCTGAGCTCCTCTTTCAGGAGATAGTAGTTCTCTACCCATAAACTCAGGTAACTCAGGCCCACATGATGCTTCCATGGTTTGTTTTTGGTCCATAATCCAAAGGCAAGATTTTTATTTTACAAAGATGCCAGGTACAAACTATTCTGTTCATTGATGCCTAGTTAGTACCTTCACCAGTAGTATATCACCCTGTTTTGCTTTCTCCAGAGCATTTATCTAAAATTATTTATTCATGGTAACTACTGTATCCCTAAGCACATTGAATAAAAAGTTAATCAAATATTTGTGGTGCTGACCAATAACAAAATAATTAACAATACTCCCCAGAAATCTTCAGTGAGCCTCCCCTCTCTTCTAGGCACCTCAGGATACAGGGCTCAGTTCCACAGAGTGCATGTGCATGAGCTGAGGTCCAGCAGTGCATGCAGCCCTGTCATTTATTATTAGCAGTTGTTGGAGGAAATACTGCTGGCCACAGATGGAACTGTAACTACGATGCATCTGAAAGGACAATAGCACAAACATGTTTAAATCCCTAAGTAACTTTTAAGTCAGTGATGGCGAACCTATGACACGCGTGTCACAGGTGACACGCGAACTCATTTTTTTGATTGATTTTTCTTTGTTAAATGGCATTTAAATATATAAAATAAATATCAAAAATATAAATCTTTGTTTTACTATGGTTGCAAATAAATATCAAAAAATTTCTGTATGTGACACGGCACCAGAGTTAAGTTAGGGTTTTTCAAAATGCTGACACGCCGAGCTCAAAAGGTACGCCATCACTGTTTAAGTCATTGTGGAAGAAGTTAGTAAATCAACTACAAAATCCTCTAAATAAAAGAAAGAATCAAGCACGTACACTGAGTTTCCTACACAAACTGCACCTGAAGTACCCAAAAAGCTGATATGGGGAAGCTTCTCTACAAAATATGCCAGGAAATGAATAAAGAAAAGAAGAAATGATAAAATTACAGTAACAACATTTTGGAACACCTAATGGATTGACGCCTGTACGCAATGGTCATCAGTGGCCGATAACATCACAAGAGAGATGATCAGACATTATACTCACTGAAAGATAAGAAAGTTAAACTTTCTTTCTGCCCAAAATTTAAAACTTTTTAAAACCTGAGTAAAAAGTGACAACATGTGAAACAGGGACTGTGGGTGTGGGAGGAGGTGCAGAGTGGAGAGTCATGTAAATGTGTTTCTTGACTATTGTTATTAAAAAAATAATAAATTAAAAAAAAGAAAAGAAAAATAATGCAAATACCAAAACAGGCAAAGTAAAGAAACTAGGTATTTATAAATGAAAAGGGGGGGGGGGGGTATGAAACAGCTAAAAAATATAAAAGGGCAAAGTTTGAGCTATTTATAATCAAACAAAAGTAAATTAAAATAATGACTTACTTGTTTTACCTGCACTGTCCAGAACTCACAAGAGTTTAATAACATGACTTGGGAAAGTATAAACTGGCAAAACCTTCCAAAGATTAATTTGGAAATGTTTCAAAATATACTTTAGCACTAGCCAGTTTGGCTCAGTGGATAGAGAATCATTGATTGGCTGCCTCCTGCATGCCCCCTACTGGGGACTGAGCCTGCAACACAGGCATGTCCATGATTCTCTCATGATTGATGTTTCTATCTCTCTCCCCCTCTCCCTTCCTCTCTGAAATCAAATATATATATATATTTTTTTTTTCAAATACCTGTTGATCCAGTAATCTGAAATCTAGAAGTTCATGTTCCAGAAATTTTATGCTCATTAAGTGTTTATTAAAGCATTAAATAAAACAGAAAAAGAAAACCTGAGCCCTAGCTGGTTTGGCTCAGTGGATAGAGGGCTCAGCCTGTGGACTAAAGAAAGGGTCCCGGGTTCGATTCCGTTCAGGGCACATGCCTGGGTTGGTGACTCGATCCCCAATAGGGGGCGTGCAGGAGGCAGCTGATCAATGATTCTCTCTCATCATCACTGATGTGTCTATCTCCCTCTCCCTTATTCTCTGAAATCAATAAAATAGTTATGTTTTCTTTAATAAAAAAAACCTGAAAACAATCATAAATGTTCAACAATGTGAAACATTAAATGAACTACTTAAATTCAGTAAGATTTCACCAAATAATCATTCTCACAAAGAATATTCAGGAAAAATGGAATACACTTTGGAATATATTGGAACCTTAAAAAAGACTCCTAACAAAATAGGGTATGTAAATTTTCTAATAAAGATGTATAAAGGAAACTAGAAAAATCAACACCAAAATATTATCAATCCCCAACTAGTGAAGTTGTGTTTTTCCTTTTATACTCCTTTGTAAATTCACATTTTCTTGCCATGAACACGTATTACTTTTGCATCTGGAAAAATAACACACCACACATGCCATTAGCTAAACTGACTAAACAGATTTTAAAAACATTAATCCTACCAAAACCCTGGGCAACTCATTTAAGCACTCTGGGCCTGTTTCTTCAGAGATAAAATTCGCAAGCTGAACTACTTGAGTGTTTTTGAAACTGAAATCATGCATGTAAAGTATTTTAGTACTTGGACCAGAATGAACATGCAACACATGTTAACGCTGTTTATTCCTATTAACCCAGGGCTCATAGCAATGGCAAACATAACCTACCAAGGAAGCAGGGGAAGTCCAGATCTACAACTCTCATTTCAACCATTCACCTTTTATGCTTTACTAGACTCCAGGATACTATTTCAATTTAAAAAAAAAAAAGTTCTGCCATTTTAAAGTTCTAGAACTACTTGACTGGATGGTCCCTAAAGTCCCTTGCAGTATTATGTCACTCTAAATATTACACATCTATATCTTCATCCCTTTCACAAGTTTAGAAATATTCTCAGTGAACACAAATGATTTATCAAGGTTAACTGTATTTGGCATGATTCTAATATACTACATAATAGACTGTTTTCATCCTAACCCATGTTCAAATTATGGATATGAGTCACTAAACATTTTCTGAAATTACTTTTTATTTGATATCCTGAAACTCTGAGCCTTTTTTAAAAAATAATTTTATTGATTAAAAAATTTTATTGATTATTTACAGAGAGGAAGGGAGAGGGGTAGAGAGTTAGAAACATCAATGAGAGAGAAACATCGATTCAGCTGTCTCCTGAATACTCCCTACTGGGTATGTGCCCGAAACCAAGGCACATGCCCCCGACCGGAATCGAACCTGGGACCCCCTCTGTCCACAGGCCGACGCTCCATCCACTGAGCCAAACCGGTTTGGCATGGGCTGAGCCTTTTTACACAAAGCAAAATGGTGCACTGAATGAAAAGACATCTTTTAGGTAACCTTAAAAATGTGCCTTTTAACTTGAAGGGAAAGAGTTCTTTAAGCAGCAGAAACTACCTCTTAAATTACTGTTCAAAAAAGCCTGGGAGCCCTGGCTGGATGGCTCCGTTGATTGGAGTGTTGTCCAATACACACCAAAAAGGGTGTAGGTTCGACTCTCAGTCAGGGCACATACCTAGGTTGTGGGTTCAATCCCCAGTCAGGGTTCGTACAGGAGGCAACGGATAAATGTTTCTCTCCCTGTTTCTTTCTCTCTCTCTCACTCTCTCTCTATCTCTCAAATCAATTTTTTCAAAAACATATCCTCAGGTGAGGATTTAAGCAAACAAAAAAGGCCAGGGAAGTAGCAATAATTTAGTTTAGTCTACTACTAAATCAAGACACTCTTAAGGACTAGGTAAAGCAGTCTTGATTCACGTGTACTACTTACCCTCTATATTAAATCAACTAAGCATTTCAACAGCAAACTAGTAAAAAATCCTAAAACCATAGAGCTCACCAAATAAACTAGGTCCCTGACTGATAGCTTGGCAATATTTTTATTCCTTGACCTTATTCCAATTTCACAGATGAGATCCAACATTAAGAAAATATCAGTTTCCATGACCATCTTTCTAATCAAGATTCCAATTTTTATTTTTATTATTGATTTTTAAAGGAGGAAGGGAGATAGAGAGGGGAGGGGGGTTGGGATAAGAGGGAGAGAGAAAGAGACATTGATGTGAGAGAGGTAACATCGATTGGTTGCCTATTAAATGCGCTCTAACCAGGGACTGAACCCACAAACTGGGTATGTGTCCTGACCTGGAATCAAACCTTCTGGTGCATGAGACAACAATGCTCCAACTGAGCCACACCGGCCAGGGCAAGATTCCTTTTTGGGGTTTTTTTTGTATTTTAATCCTCATCTGAAGATTTTTTTTCCATTGCTTTGGCGGGGGGCGGGGGGGGGGGGCCAATCGAAGTGAGAGATGCATCGACTGGTTGCTTCCTGCACATGTCCCAACTGGGGGTGCAGGGTGAACCCACAACCCAGGTACATGCCCTTGACTGGGAATCAAGCCCAAAACCCTTTAGTGGACAGGCCAACATTCTAACCACTGAGAACACCAGCCAGGGCAAGATTCCTATTATTCTTTTTTTTTTTTAAATAAGTCTTTATTGTTCAGATTATTAGAGTTGTTCCTCTTTTTTTCTCCCCATAGCTCCCCTCCACCCGGTTCCCACCCCACCGCATGCCTTCAACCCCCACATTGTCCTTGTCCATAGGCGTTCGATTTTTGTCCAGTCTCTTCCCGCATCCTCCACATCCCCTTTCCCCCCAAAAAAGGTCAGTCCACTCCCTTTCTATGCTCCTGATTCTATTATATTCACCAGTTTATTCTGTTCATCAGATTATTTATTCCCTTGATTTTTAGATTCACTTGTTGATAAATATGTATTTGTTGTTCATAGTTTTTATCTTTTCCTTTTTCTTCTTCTTCCTCTTCTTAAAGGATACCTTTCAGCATTTCATATAATACTGGTTTGGTGGTGATGAACTCCTTTAGCTTTTTCTTATCTGTGAAGCTCTTTATCTGACCTTCAATTCCAAATGATAGCTTTGCTGGGCAGAGTAATCTTGGTTGTAGGTTCTTGCTATTCATCACTTTGAATATTTCTTGCCACTCCCTCTGGCCTGCATAGTTTCTGTTGAGAAATCAGCTGACAGTCATATGGGTACTCCCTTGTAGGTAACTGTCTTTCTCTTGCTGCTTTTAAGATTCTCTCTTTGTCTTTTGCTCTTGGCATTTTAATTATGATGTGTCATGGTGTGGTCCTCTTTGGATTCCTTTTGTTTGGGGTTCTCTTCGCTTCCTGGACTTGTAAGTCTATTTCTTTCATCAGGTAGGGGAAGTTTTCTGTCATTATTTCTTCAAATAGGTTTTCAATGTCTTGCGCGCTCTCTCTTCTTCTGGCACCCCTATAATTCGGATGTTGGTACCCTTGAAGTTGTCCCAGAGGCTCCTTACACTATCTTCATATTTTTGTATTCTTTTTTCCTTTTGCTTTTCCAATTGCATATTTTTTGCTTCTTCGTATTTCAAATCTTTGACTAGATTCTTGGGATCCTCTAGTCTGCTGTTGGATCTCTGTATAATATTCTTTATTTCAGTCAGTGTATGCTTAATTTCTAATTGGTCCTTTTTCATATCCTTGAGGGTCTCACTATATTTCTCAGAGGCTTCTGGAAGACTCTTGAGTAACCTTATAACCGTGGTTTTGAACTCTATATCTAGTAGTTTGCTTTCCTCCATTTCTGTCATTTGTGACCTGTTTCTTTGTCTCCACATTTTGGCTGCTTCCCTGTGTTGATAGAGTGGCTTTGTGTGCTAGGTGTCCTATAGGGCCCATTGGCTCAGCCTCCCCAGTCACCTGAGGTGGACGCTCTTGGTACACCCCTGTGTTGGCTGTGTGCACAGTCCTGTTGTAGTTAAGCCCTGATTGCTGTTGGTATCACTGGGAGAAATTAACCTCCAGACCAATTGGCTGTGAGGACCAATTTTGTCTGCAATGGGAGAACTGATGTGCTGGAAACACCCTTATGGGGCAGGACTTCCTTCAGTGGGGCTTTGGTGCTCACTGAGTCTGCCCCGTGAGTGTGTCTCTTATGGATCTGAAGAGTTGTAATCTGGTGTGGTCTCACTTTGACCACCTCTTGGATCTCCAAGAAGGTGCAAAGTCAACCACTGCCTGAGGCCACCCAGCAGGAGGTACAGAAAGATCTGCAGATTCCTCCTCTTTTTTGGAGGTTTGGAGGTGCCCAGATGAGGCACAGCTGTGAAGCAATGCAGTAAGCTGACCAGCCTTAGGCCTTCTTTTGAAAGCTCTGGGGTTTGACCCAGCTGCAGTTTGTTAGGTTAGGTTGCAAAAGGCCACACCATTCATATGCAAAAGTTTCTGCACACAGCTTGGGTGGGGTTGTAAATTGGGTGGGGCGTGATCTCAGGGAATCACGCATCCCTGCAAACAGCAATGGTTGCCTGTCAGCCCTGCCCGATAGGTCCCTGGGTCTCTGTGTCCCACAGCCCTGTGCAGGAACAATGATCGCTGCAAGCACCTCTGAGAGAAAGCCACCCTCACGTTCTGGCCCAATGCCAGACAGTCCAGTTTCTCCCCGTATGAATCTGGGTCCCCAGAGTCTCGCCCGGAACTGGATTTCAGAGCAGTTGGGAGTTTGTATCTCCCTCCCGACTGAAAAAGACCACAGCATACCCAGTTGCCAGCCCATTTCGTGCACCTCAGTACCTCCACTCTTCCACACCTCTGCACCTCCTACCAGTCTAGATGCGCTTTTCTCTTTCCCTCTAGTTGTCAGACTTCCTCTGAGCCAGCCTTCCCGTGGTTCTGGATGATATCTGTTTTGTCTTTTAGTTGTAGTTTTAATAAGGTTGTGGGAGGCAGCAGGTACAGGTGTTTACCTATGCCGCCATCTTGGTTCTCCTCCCCCCTATTATTCTTTTTTTTAATACATATTTTACTGATATTTTACAGAGAGGAAGGGATAGGGATAGAGAATTAGAAACATCGATGAGAGAGAAACATCAATCAGCTGCCTCCTGCACACTCCCCACTGGGTATGTTCCCACAACCAAGGTACATGCCCTTGACTGGAATTGAACCTAGGACCCTTGAGTCTGCAGGCCGACGCTCTATCCACTGAGCCAAACCAGTTAGGGCTCCCCTATTATTCTCAATAGCAAAAGATTAGTGACAAGATAAGGAAGAAATTGCCTCAAGGACAAAGGCTATACAAGGACAAGGCAAAAGTTAACCTGACCTTTGGTTTAGACTCCTCATTCCAGGATGTTACATCCATCTGGAAGCAAGTGTGGCTAGGGAAAGAGCATCTGGACTTTGATTTCATGCAGATTTTAGTTCCAGGCCACAAGCCACTCTTTACCAGTTCTCTTACCTTAGGCAAGCTATTTAACATCATAGGATCTATTTAACTTGTTTGCAAATAAAGGACAACAATTACCTAGCTCACAGGGCAGTCATGAGGCTTAAATGAGAATGAATAATAGGAAAAATTTAAACATTTGTTCCCTCTCCTCCATTTTATCTGAAAATTTGACTCTGATTTAATTTTCCCATCTGAGGGGAAGAAGAGCTCGAGCAGCAATTAAATAGTGGGAGTGTCCATCCCTCCCAGAAATTCAAAGTATGATTCACAAATCTCAAAACATCAAAACTATTTTCAAAGGCTTTATCTGCCATTTTCACTGTGTTGACATTTGCACTAACAATGTGGAAGTAATGGTGGATAAAAGTGCTGATACCTTAACACTAATCAAGGTAGTGGCCCAAACTGAACTAGCAGTATTGACAAGGACTTGCAGTTAAGATAATGCCAGTTTCACTTAAGAGTATCCTATATGATAAAAGCCTAATATGCAAATTGTCCAAAAAGACCAGGAGTTCAACTGCTCACTATGAGGTGCGCTGACCACAGGGGGTGGCCCGGAACATGGTGGGCATTGGTGACACGGCGCTGGCAGCAGGTGGCAGTGGAGGAGCTGCCAGGCCCGGTGGGCCCCAACAAGCGGGACCATGGTGGGATGGTGGAGCAGTTGAGCGGGCAGCACCAAGCCAAGGTGGGTGCAAGTAGGGCCTGATCGCTCCACCCATCGCCCTGCAGACTGTGACCAGCAGCAGCAGTGGGGGGCAGGGCCACCACCTGGCTCCCAGGCGCTGAGGGAGTCGGGTGGGGGCCTGATGACTCAGGCGGAGGTGGGTATGCAGGGGCCCAGGGGCCCAGGTGCTGCCCAGGGCCCAGAGGTCATCTGGGTTCTGCCCTTCAACGCCAGACACTCGCACTCCGATCCGATTCGCCACCCAGGCCTAGAGACCACACCCATATAAGAATTTCGTGCACTGGGCCTCTAGTTCTTGATAAAGCAGTAAAACATAGTTTTATTAACTATCAGCCCTGAGTATACATTCCATCTGATAAAATAAGAAGGACTTCTGCTGCATACAATGTATACACAGAGGTGGGCAAAGTAGGTTTACAGTTGTCCTTATGGTAAATAATACAATAATTAATAAATAAAAATAAAAGAATAAACTATTTTATGTACTCACAACTCTGAACCTACTTTGCCCATCCTTGTATATCTCAAGGAAAAACACGTGTACAGTTGTTTCAGCTGTGAGCAGAACTATGTTTTTCCAGAGAACACCTTTCTTATTTGACTGATAAACCATGATTATTCCAACTTGGTATCTGGCAGACATATTCTCAAGATGAATGAAATGAAGCTGTTGCTTTAAAGAACACAGCTGATGCAAGGACACATGATGGGTTTAAGGAGTTTTAGGGGGGGCGGGGGTTTGCAGTTAAGCAAAAAAAAAAAAAATTTTTTTTTCACATAATTCAGCCAAAATAATATATTGCAACAGACTGAAGGCAGAGCAAATATAAGAATTTGGCTTCATTAAGCCAGACATTAATAAGATTACAAAAAATATAAAACAAAGCCATTCCCCTAATTTTATTTTGAAAAACATACTTTTTTATTTAAAAAGATGTTATTTATGTTAACATGCAATGGATTTACCATTGTTCTCTTAAATGACGTGATTAACATTTTTTAAGTTTCTCTATTTTAATTTCTAATACAGTATCAATAGATATAAACCACATAAAAAAGTCCTTTGGTCTTCTCAATAATTTTTAAGTGTTTAAAAAAGTCCTGAGAACAACAACAAAACAAACAACCCAATTAAAAAAATGGGCAGAGACCTGAACAAACACTTCTCCCAAGAAGATATATAAGTGGACAACAGATATATAAAAAGATGCTGGGAGTGGGGGGAAGAGATTAATCAAAGAAATTATATGCATGTATGTATAACCCATGAACGCAGACAATAGTGTGGGGAAGACCTGGGGGAGGGGGGTACACAAGGTGGAGAGGGTTAATGAGGAGAAAAAGGGGAGAGCTATACTTTCAACAATAAAGATAAATTAAAAAAGAATAAAACATGCCCTGACTGGTTTGGCTCAGTGGATAGAGCGTCGGCCTGCGGACTGAAGGGTCCCAGGTTCAATTCCGGTCAAGGGCATGTATCTTGGTTGCGGGCACATTCCCAGTGGGGAGTGCGCAGGAGGCAGCTGAATCGATGTTTCTCTCTCATCCATGTTTCTAACTCTCTATCCTCTCCATTCCTCTATCAATAAAATAAATTTTAAAAAACAAAACAATGAGTTACCACCTCATGCCTGTAAGAATAGCTAGTATCAGCAAGACAAGTAATAACAAGTGTTGGGGAGTTTGTGAAGAAGAAGAACTCTCATTCGCTGCTGGTAGGAATGTAAACTGGTACAACCACTATAACGATATGGAGGTTCCTCAAAAAATTAAGAATAGAGTTACCATACGACCAAAAAACCCTTCTGAAAAACCGGTTTGGCTCAGTGGATAGAGCGTCAGCCTGCGGACTGAAGGGTCCCAGGTTCGATTCCGGTCAAGGACATGTACCTGGGTTGCCGGCACATCCCCAGTGGGAGATGTGCAGGAGGCAGCTGATCGATGTTTCTCTCTCATCGATGTTTCTAACTCTCTCTCTCCCTTCCTCTCTGTAAAAAAATCAATAAAATATATATTTTTTTTAAAAAAAACCCTTCTGAGTATCTACCTGAAAATACTGAAAACATTTATTCGTAAAGTTATATGTACCCCCATGTTCACTGCAGCATTATTTACAGTAGCCAAGACATGGAAACGACCAAAGTGTCTTTTAGTAGATGAAATACTGCCATTTACAACAGCATGAATGTATCTTGAGAATATCATGCTAAGCAAAATAAGTCAGATGGAAAAGAACCATATGATATCACTCATGTGGGATATAAATCTGAAAGCAACAAATGAACAAGCAAGACAAAAACTCATAGACACAGACAACAGTATGATAGTTACCAGGGGAAGTAGGGGTGGGGGAAAGTAGTAGAAGGTAAAGGGTGGAATCAAATATATGGTGATAAAAAGGAGATTTGACTTTGGGTGGTAAACACACAATGCAACAGACAGATAATGTATTATAGAACTGTACACCTGGAACCTATAATTTTATTAACCAATGTCACCCCAATAAATTTTTAAATACTTTTTAGTTGGTTTTAGAGAGAGAGGGAGGGAAAAACATCCATGTGAGACAGAAACATCAATGTGAGAGAGACACATCGACTGGCTGCCTCCCATGTGCCCTGACCAGGGCCAGGGATCGATCGAACCTGCAACCCAAGCACATACCCTTGACCAAGAATCAAACCCACAACTCTGAATGGTGAGAGCCTCAGCCCACACACCAAAAGGTCATAGGTTTGATTCCTGGTCAAATGCACATACCAGGTTCCATACCGGCCCGGGGGGGATGCATGCTGGAGGCAGCCAACTGATGTGTGTCTCTCACGTCCATGTTTCTTTTTTTTTCTCTCTCTCTCTCTCTTCCCCCTCTTCCCTAACTTCTACTCTCTCTAAAAAACCAATGGAAATAATACCCTCAGGTGAGGATTAACAAAAAAGGAAAATAAAATAACAAATCCTGGCAATGGAGAGCACTGAGGTTTCAGTACTTAGTGTGTCTAGTTTTTATCTATGTGCTGTACTCCAAAGAAAGCCACAAGTCTAATTATTATAAGCCAACTTATAAAACATTAATCTGTATGCATGAGTACAATTCATGTTTTAAAACAAAACCCAGGAAATATTTTTAAGTAAACCAAAGATCCAGAGTCACAACCAAATTAAAATAAACACAAATCCAAAAGAGTGAAAATGAAATGTCATAAAATAGTGCTTACTCAATATTTCAAACTTGACTGGCAGTCCTAGTTAACAAAAACATACGTTCACAATATCACCCTTTACATCGCTAATTTCTGCGAAAATGTTACTAATATATTATACTATTTTAAAATTCTACACTTGCTAACTAAAGACTCACAATTTTTAATTACTGCAAATGTCCTTTTCAATAAGCAAAGAGTTACAATCAAAAGAGAATTATCTACTATTAAACATTATTCACTCAGAAAATAGGGGCTTAAGTACAACAGCCTCCAGGTATTTATGGCTTTCTGAACTTTTTTAAAACATTCATTAGCAAAATTACTAAGGCTTAAAATTACCTTCCTATTCTCTAGTATACAATCTTGAATGTAGAATACTTATTTAAGAAATATATTAATGATTAACAAGCTTTAGTTTATACTTTAAATACCCACTCTTACATTTAATCCAGGAGAGGAGGGGGGAGAGGTATAGCATAGGCTGCTTTTTAATTTTTTCCAGTTATTTTTCCAAATAATCAGGGGTCTTTTTCTAGTAATCCAGCTCATCACATCTTTAGTTATATTTTCTTTTGAGCTTCAGTGTTGTCTATAGGTTGGTTTTGCTGTATTTATAAGGCAAATTAATTTCAAAAGAGTAAAAGCAATACCTACACACACGCATTCTCTCTTTCTCTCACAATCACACAAACACCCACACATGTCCCTAACAAGGTATAAGAATAAACCTTGGAAGCAAACATTCATTTTTGCTCAGTACCTCTCACCGTGATTCCCTTAATTCCTCTAACATAAAAATTTTGCCAATTTAATCATTTGTAAAAGAAAAAAAAAATATACATGCAAAATGTTTGTTAAACAATACAAAGCAAATTTAACAATATTTCTTTAGTGTTTCTCATTTTTTAAAATACATTATCTTGTGAGTAAGTTTCAGAATAAACTCTAAATTTTCAGAAAAGGCAACCAGGAAACCCACAGTATTGAACTAACAACAGGGAACAAAATAACAGACCTTATAAAGGACTCAAATGCCAAAATAAAATCAGCAATAATTTAACCATTTAATTTAAAATAAAGTTATATTTACAAAACTAATTTTGCATTCAAATGAAAAGTCCCTATTTACCATAGAAACATCAATGATGTGAGAGAATCATTGATTGGCTGCCTCCTGCACGCCTGCCACTGGGGATCAAGCTCACAACCCGGGCTTGACCAGAATAGAACCCAGGACCCTTCAGTCCGTAGGCCGAAGCTCTAGCCACTGAGCAAACTGGCTAGGGTGCAACATTCTTCTTGTAAGTTAAGACAGGTTTCTCTGGGACTGGCCATAAGTAAATCTAAGGCTCTCCAGTGAAAATAATCCAAACAGCCATCAATGGATTAGTGAATAAACAAATTGGTGCTTTATTATTCAGCCATAATTTAGAAAGAAACACTGGTGGGTGAAAATTCACAGGGACTTTGAAGTGCTCTGACATATTCCAGGGAATATAGAAGTCCACAGGCATGTGTATGGCTATTTGCATGCCCAGGAAAGATAGACAAAGGCCTAAGCTCTCACCCCTGGCCGACCTCCAGGACCAGTGCAATGTAAGACTATGGAGGCTAGAGAGTCAAATTTTCTTGAGCTGGTGTTAAAGAGTTGGTAATGAATACTTCACTTATTATATAAAAATTAACTCAAAATGGATAACCTAAATATAAGAGCTAAAGGCATAATGCTATAAGAATAAAACCTAGGGGTAAAGACCCAGGCCTTAAATCTGGAAACAGGTTCTTGAATAATACAAAGAAAAGGCTGTGCAACAAAAGAAAACACAAAGCAATTGAACTTCAATTTTTACAATTTTAAGGAGAAGAAAAAGGAAACAAGTGTTGGCAAAAATGTGGAGAAACCCTCACGCATTGCTGGAGGGAATATCAAATGGTGTTGCCTGGGGGGAAACAGTTTGGTAGTTCCCCAAAAAGTTAAATGTAGCATCACAATATGACTCAGCCCAAAACTGGTACTCAACAAATACATATTCACATGTTCACAGAAGCACTATTCACAATACCTAAAAGGTGAAAACAATCCAAACAGCCATCAATGGATTAGTGAATAAACAAATTGGTGCTTTATTATTCAGCCATAAAAAGAATGAAGGCCTGGCCCGTGTTGCTCAGTGGCTGTGGTTGAGCAGCGACCTCTGAACCAGGAGGTCATGGTTTGAGATTCCAGGTGGGAGCACATGCCCAGGTTTTCAGATCAATCCCCAATAGGGGGCATGTAGGAGGCAACCGATTTTCTCTCATCATTGATGTTTCTATCTTTCTCTCCTCTCTTCCTCTCTGAAATGAGTAAAAATATATGTTTAAAAAATAAATAAAAATAAATACTATTTTTTAAAAGGGAATGAAGTACTGATTCATGCTATAACTGGATAAACCTCAGAAACATGCAAAGTGAAAAGCAGTCAGACGCAAAGATTACATATTGTGTGATTCCACTACATAAAATATCCAGAATAGGCAAATCCAGACAACAAAATGCAGATCGGTAGTGTACCACCAGGGGTTGGAGGGGCAATGGGAAGCAACTGTTTAATGGATGAAGACTCTTTTTGGAGTGATGAAACATCTTGGAAACGGACAGAACTGGTGGCTACACAACATTGTGAATGTACTAATTGCCAATAAACTGTTCACCTTAAAGTGATTCATGTTATAATAATGTCTTTTTTTTATAAGTTTGCACAGATGTCTCATTTGCTATGCTATACATCTCCATTTCAGCCAGGGATGCTCTTCTCAGCTCAGTGGTCCCCTCTCAACATCTTAGGACTCTTTGGCTCAGCCTGGATACAGCTAGAGACAAAACACGGGGTCAAAAATGACCTATGAAAAGAAACAGTAAGAATGTGCATTTACATAGTATTTACATAAAGACTGAAATTTTATGCTGGGGGGTGGGGGGGATACACTAGAGAAAAGAATATACTAAAACTCCCTTAACAAAATTTTAAAAACAAATAAAGGTGAAACCTTTTGTGAACACAAACAGTGACAAATACTGAAGTCTGAATTACCACCACCAACATTAGAAAATGTCAGGCATTAGAAACAACTTCCTCCTGTAAGTTTCAAACTTCAAACCACGAGTCACAATTGCACTGAAATTTCTCTGGAACACCGACCTATATTTCATATTTGAAACATTACAGACAGTCTATTACTTTTTCAAGGACTGGGTCTTAATGCAAATAAAATTATAATACTGGCACTGTTCAGAATGTTAAGAACAATGAAGTCTTTCTTCTCAGTTATAATGTAACTTATTCAGCAACAACGTGTACAAGATGTTATATAATAAAGAATTTTGGGGAACAGTGTTTCTTGCCTTTAGAGTGAATATTTTAAAGACAAAGCTGAAAACTGTACATTAATTTCCAAAAAGTAGAAATATATCTATAGTGTGTACAATATTATATAACTATATCTTTAACACTACATTAATGATTTGAGGGCACATCACGCACACCTTTCCCTCAGTGGAGCCAAGCTAACCGGCTGAAAACTTCACCTAAAAAAGCTTTTCTAAATGGTAAGAAATGTCAACTCAAAGTATGCACAACAGATACAAATTTTTTAAATGATTCAAACTATCTTTCCTTAAAAGTACTTTGACCAAACAATTCCTAACTCAAAAACTAAATCAATGTGCAGCATGAATGAGCAAGGCTGGTACACCCTTTGACTGAGGAGGAATGCTTCTGACATTTACAGGGTACATCCATCAGACATCACGCCTGTAGTTTTCACATCTATTACCAACTAATACCCAATAATTCCATTACTGTGATTGTACACTGAAGTAGGTATATTAATTAGGAAATTAACTAAGCTATTCATCAGTAACCATTATTTAAAGGTGGTTCCATTCAAGTGAGACTGGCAAATCCCAAATGTATCCTTCCTAAAAGGGCAGCTGTCAACGTCCCTACAGATACTAAAGTGATAATCAAGTGATCTATTATGTCTTCATCCAAGTCAATGATAAAAACATTTAACAAAATAGGATCAAAGACAAAGTACTTTCTCTCACCACTAAGAAGCTCTTTGGAAGTTAGTAATTAGTTCATACTTTTGGAGAACAGATGCTAAAGTATCTAGATATGCAATTACATGAACATTTCTCCAGCTCTTCAACAAAGTGTCATGAGTCTATCACATGCCTTGCTAAAAGACCTGGTACGGCTCAAGTAGCACATTGGTCCCACTGTAAAGATTCTACACCATGCTGTCCATGTGAGGCGACCAAGAGCCAGAAATGTCAAGACAGAAGTTAAGTTCACACACCATCTCAAGGGGTGAACTAAGACTAGAAACCGGGTGTTTTGACAAGTCTTTTTTTTTTTTTTAATGAATTCATGATATTATTAATGGCATCATCTTTCCCTAGTTCTTCCTTATCTCATACCCCATCAGTAAATTCAGTCAACAAACCTCAAAAATAAGTCCCAATCTGATCACCCTCACCTCCTCCGGGCAAACCACCTCACACTCCACTGAAACTACTAGACTGCTGCAGCAACCTCCCTGGTCTGCACGCCTTCACTCCTGCCACTCTACAATCCATTGTCTCTTTTCAGTTTTGAAACAACAAAATTGCAGAAAAGTATAGTACAAGGAACTTTTTCCCAAAAATTACCTGAGAATTAGTTGCCAATCTGTTGCATCATCATCACCAAGG
Source organism: Myotis nattereri (assembly GCF_964212035.1). Lineage (NCBI taxonomy): Eukaryota > Metazoa > Chordata > Mammalia > Chiroptera > Vespertilionidae > Myotis > Myotis nattereri. Next base: position 70,075,516 of record NC_138086.1, read on the forward strand.
GCTAAAAACAAAAATGGTCTAGTTAACTACAAGATCATCAAGATAAGAAAATTAAGATAGATTAGCCTAGCCAGTGTAGCTCAGTGGTTAAACATCGACCTATGAACCAAGAGGTCAGGGTTGGATTCCCAGTCAGGGCACATGCCTGGGTTTCTGGCTTGATCCTCCTGCATGCAGGAGGCAGCCGATCAATGATTCTCTCTCATCACTGATGTTTCTATCTCTATCTTCCTCCCCCTTCCACTCTGAAATCAATAAAAACATTTTTTTTAAATAAAATATATGGGATAAAATGTTTACATTTTTAAATAGCTAGGAGAAAAAAATCAAACGAATAATATTTCATGACACCTGAAAATTATAAGTAATTCAAAGTTCAGTGTCCATAAATAAAGTCTAGTTGAAACAGTCACACTTATCCATTTATTTACTATCCACGCTGCTTCTGCAATACAATGGCAGGGTTACAAGTTCATAATTGCGAAAGAGATCATGTGGCCAGAGAAGTCAAAAATATTTACTATCTGGTCCTTTACAGGAAAGTTTTTCAAATACTGCCATAGTTTTCGGATGTTGCACCTTTGCTCAACATCTTGACCTCCAAGAAACGTTCCCTGATCTTCACCCTGACTGTAGCTCTCGATTCTTCTCCCATCACTTTGAGATGTATAACTGTATGTTACATATCTGACTCCACAACTACATTACAAGATGGAGGGTGAGGCCCACGTTGGCTTGCTCATCATCATATCCCAGTGCCTAGCAATGGGCAGTTATACTAGGTGCCCAGTACTACTGAGCAAAGGAAAGGTCAGAGGGACAAAATTTGGATGAGCTGAGCTTATGAGTTTCTTCCAGAAGACATCAGAAATACAGATTATCAGACTTCTAAGTCATACAAATAACTCTCTTGGCTCATAGCTCATAAACCTCAACATCATACAAAATGGTTAAGTCCAGGACAGGAGAATTAGGAGGGGAAGGGGTGGGGGGGAGCTTCAAATTAATCTGCAACCCGGTAGTAAAAGGTATTAACAACAACAAAAGCAGGAATAACTTAGGGTCCCAAGCACAGGTGTGAATCTACATAATACTAATTTACAGGATGGACTGCTCCCCAGTTTCAACCAACCCCTCCAAAATTTTTTTTTCCCACAGTGCCTGATTCTTTACATATTTCATCATGTCACACTGCTTAGTCATCTAATTTATTCCCTCACCTTACAATAAATCTCTTTTTAAAATACAAATAGCCCTAACTGGTTTGGCTCAGTGGATAGAGCATCGGCCTGTGAACTGAGGGGTCCCAGGTTTGATTCCAGTCAAGGGCATGTACCTTGGTTGCGGGCACATCCCCAGTGGGGGAATGTGCAGGAGGCAGCTGAATCGATGTTTCTCTCTCATCGATGTTTCTAACTCTCTATCCCTCTCCCTTCCTCTCTCTTAAAAAAAAAAAAAAATCAATAAAATACAAATAGATCTGAAAAGATAAAGGAAATAAAATCTCATGCATTACTAAAATAGTTCTGATAGTGTGACAGAGAGAGGGGGAAAAAGAGTAGTCATTTTAAGAAGTTCTCCTGGACTGAGGCAGACTTAGAGAAGATTCCGAACCCGGGCGCTTAGGGAAAATTAAACGCTGGAAGGGGGGAGGAGGCAGAAGGGGAAAGAAAGCAGGAAAGGAAGACGTACACATTTACCAACAATATGTGGCACAGGAAAACTTTTACAAACAGTATTTTTTTTTTTATCATTTATCAAACTTTCTGGGGTAAAGTTGTCTAGTTGACATAAATACCAATGGGTTTAATGCATTTATAACATTACAACATGCCCATACAAAGCACATTGTAAATGGTGGTTTTTTTCCCAATTTTTTTCTACAATATGGTGCTACAAAGTTACTGGTTCGTTTGATTTTTTTTAACTGACTTTAGAGAGAGAGGAAGAAAGAGAGATGGAGATGGAGATGGAGATGGACAGATGGAAGGAAGGAAGGAAGGAAGGAAGGAAGGAAGGAAGGAAGGAAGGAAGGGAGGAAGGAAGACTGATTTAAGAGTGAAACGTCGATCAGCTGACTCCTGCTCTATCTTTGACCAGGGTCACAAGTACAACCTGGGTATGTGCCCGGACCGGTTATCAAACCCTCAACCTTTCAGTGTACCAGAATGATGCACCAACCAACTGAGCCACACCACTCAGGGCCTGGGTATTTTTCAAGTATTAGTTTATTTTATTAAGTTAAATACTACTACTTATTAACCAGATGATTATTAAACTTATAATAAAACAAGGCAAAAAATAATTCCCCAAATAATGATTATTTGTAATAAACCAAATCACTTGGTTTTTAACTACAACTACAAATTAGTCATCCAACTATCAAAACTAAATTATAGCTTTTAAATGAATTATAAAGATCATAAAAATAAAATCTATCAACTTTTCAAGTTAAGAAGTATATCTAAAGGGCATCAACACAAAATGTTTATTTTTGTAAGGAATGAAATGTACCTTGTTTATGACTTATACTATTTTTCTTCAAATGTTCTTAAAAATAAATTCAGATATTGATTTGTTGCCACCTACTGGTTAAAATCATATTTGCACATTATCATCTCATATCTAATATCAACTACAGTTAACATAAAACAGTCAGAAATGTTATGAATGCCGTTCATTAAAATTTTACTACACTATTTTGATAAATGCAGCTTTGGAGAGGTTTTTTAAACTACATTATGAATTAATGATATTTTTACTTTTAACAAGACCCTACATAAAATTTTCATTAATATACTAGTATTGTAACTGTTTTAAAACTAAAATATCATTATTGAGAAACAAATATTTAATTAAAATGCTTTCAAGCCGAAACCGGTTTGGCTCAGTGGATAGAGCGTCGGCCTGTGGACTGAGAGGTCCCAGGTTCGATTCCGGTCAAGGGCATGTACCTGGGTTGCGGGCACATCCCCAGTAGGAGATGTGCAGGAGGCGGCTGATCGATGTTTCTCTCTCATCGATGTTTCTGACTCTCTATCTCTCTCCCTTCCTCTCTGTAAAAAATCAATAAAATATATTTTAAAAATAAATAAATAAATAAACAAAATGCTTTCAAAATGTTGTTCTGTTTTTCTTTACAATTCAAATATTTATATGTGCCAGTTTTCCAGAATATTGGGATTTCAGAACTTAGAATATTGACATCTTTTTACAAAACAGAATCCAAAAAAAATTCTATATATAACATTTCATTGTTTTGTTTTTTAATATATTTTTATTGATTTCAGAGAGTAAGGGAGAGGGAGAGAGAGATAAACATCAATGATGAGAGAGAATCATTGATTGGCTGCCTCCTGAATGCTCTTCGCCACCCCACTGGGGATCGAGCCAGCAACCTGGGCATGTCCCTTGACCTGAATCAAACCCAGGACCCTTTAGTCCGCAGGCTGACACTCGATCCACTGAGCCAAACAAGCTAGGGCTTGTTTTGTTTCTTTAAAGAATAGCTTTGTTTCCCGGCTTTTTAATGCTCGCCTGAGGATAAGTTTATTGATTGTGAGAGTAAGGAGGGGTAACAAAGAGAGAGAAAAAGGGAGAAAGTGGTATTCTTCACCATTAAAAAGAAATAGCCCTTTCCGCTTAAGAATGACCTTAATGAAGTAAAAATTATTTTTACTAATCTCCACCCTTAAACATACATCTCTTTAAAATTCTTCGTGACAAAATAAGAAATGAGCATAAAGATCAGCAGCTGCACACCAAAATATGATGGCTATCTCAAGAAAAAGCACTTGGGTGATTAGAAAGAGTTGTAAGCTAAACTAGCCACGTTTTTTCTCACAAAACATCATTTTTACTTGAAAGAACAGCAGTTATGCAAACAATGCTTATTCAGTCTTGGGTATGTGGCAGGCATTTTCTAAAAAATAATAAAGGGAGACTATTGTGTAAAGAAAAACAGGTGAAAGTATTTGTTGCCAGAGAAACCAAGATGGCGGCATAGGTAAACACCAGCAATTGCTGCCTTGTACAACCATTTCAAAAATACAACTAAAAGACAAAACGGACATCATCCAGAACCACAGGAAGGCTGGCTGAGTGGAAATTCTACAACTAGAAGGAAAGAGAAAAGCACACTGAGACTCAGAGAGGAGGTGCAGAAGTAAAATGCAGAGGTACGGAGGCGCACACGGAAAGGGCTGGCAACTGAGGATGCAGCGCACGTGGAAAGGGCTGGCAACTGAGGACATGGTTGTCTTTTTCAATTGAGAGCGAGTCTCAAGCTCCTGACTGGTCTGAACTCCAGTTCCAGGCGAGTCTCTGGGGACCCAGACTCATACGGGGAGAAACTGGACTGTCTGGCAGCAGGTGGAACTCGAGGGCGGCTTTCTCTCAGAGGTGCTTGCAGCGATTACCACCGCCGGACACTGAGACCAGAGAGGCCCCTTAGGGCAGGACTGAGGATCAGCCACAGATGTTTGCTCCACCCTGTTGATTCCCTGAGACCGCGCCTCACCCAAGCTGTGGGCAGAGGCTTTTGCATATGAATAGGCTGGTGCTTTGCAATCTAAAATTACCTAACAAACTGCAGCTGGGTCAGAGAGACCCAGAACTTCCAAGAGAAGGCCCAAGGCCCCACAGCAGCTTGCATTGCTTCACAGCTGGGCCTCATCTGGGTACCTCCAAACCCCAAACAAAGAAGAGGAATCTGCAGATCTCCTTGTAGCTCCTGCTGGGTAGCCTCAGGCAGAGGCTAAATTAGCACCTCCTTAGAGATCCAAGAGCCAGTGTACCCAGTGGTCAGAGTGGGACCATCCAGATTACAACTCCTCAGATCCATAAGGGGCAGACTCAGTGAGCACCAAAGACCCACTGAAGCAAGTCCTGCCCCATAAGGGTGTCTGTAGCACAGAAGTTCTCCCATTGTAGACACAGCTGATTCTCACAGCCAATTGGCCTGGAGGTCAATTCCTCCCAGTGATACCTACAACAATCAAGGCTTAACTACAACAAGACTGTGCACAAAGCCCACAAAGGGGTGCACCAAGAGTGTCCACCTCAGGTAATTGGGGAGGCTGAGCCACTGGGCTCTATAGGACACCTAGCACACAAAGCCACTCTATCAACACAGAGAAGCAGCCAAAATGTGGAGACAAAGAAACAGGTCACAAATGACAGAAATGGAGGAAAGCAAACTACTAGATATAGAGTTCAAAACCACACTTATAAGGTTTTTCAAGAATTTTCTAGAAACCGCCGATAAATTTAGTGAGATCCTCGATAAATGTAGTGAGACCCTCGAGGATATGAAAAAGGACTAACTAGAAATGAAGCATACACTGACTGAAATGAAGAATATTATACAGAGATCCAACAGCAGACTAGAGGATCCCAAGAATCTAGTCAAAGATTTGAAATACGAAGAAGCAAAAAACACCCAACCAGAAAAACAGAAAGGAAAAAGAATACAAAAATATGAAGATAGTGTAAGGAGCCTCTGGGACAACTTCAAGGGTACCAACATCCGAATTATAGGGGTGCCAGAAGAAGAGAGAGCGCGCAAGACATTGAAAACCTATTTGAAGAAATAATGACAGAAAACTTCCCCTACCTGATGAAAGAAATAGACTTACAAGTCCAGGAAGCGAAGAGAACCCCAAACAAAAGGAATCCAAAGAGGACCACACCATGACACATCATAATTAAAATGCCAAGAGCAAAAGACAAAGAGAGAATCTTAAAAGCAGCAAGAGAAAAACAGCTAGTTACCTACAAGGGAGTGCCCATATGACTGTCAGCTGATTTCTCAACAGAAACTATGCAGGCCAGAGGGAGTGGCAAGAAATATTCAAAGTGATGAATAGCAAGAACCTATAACCAAGATTACTTTACCTAGCAAAGCTATCATTTAGAATTGAAGGTCAGATAAAGAGCTTCACAGATAAGAAAAAGCTAAAGGAGTTCATCACCACCAAACCAGTATTATATGAAATGCTGAAGGGTATTCTTTAAGAGGAAGAAGAAGAAAAAGATAAAGATAAAAATTATGAACAACAAATACATTATCTATCAACAAGTGAATCTAAAAATCAAGTGAATAAATAATCTGATGAACAGAATAAACTGGTGAATATAATAGAATCAGGGGCATAGAAAGGGAGTGGACTGACAATTCTCGGGGTGAAGGGGGTGTGGGGGGTTCAGGAAGAGACTGGAAAAAAATGGTACATCTATGGATGAGGAGAGTGGGGGGGGAGGGGTAAGGGCAGAGGGTGGGGTGGGAACCGGGTGGAGGGGAGCTGTGGGGGGAGGGGGGGGGTGGAGAGGAACAACTGTAATAATCTGAACACTAAAGATTTTTAAAAAATCAATAAAACCATTTTTTTAAAAAAAGTATTTATTGCCAAAATAATAAAATTCAAGAGAACATTCAAATTTTGCAAAACTTTTGTCTACCACCATAAGCATTGCAGGTCTCAATATTTAAAAATTTTCCTGCCGAGACCGGTTTGGCTCAGTGGATAGAGCATCGGCTTGCGGACTGAAGGGTCCCGGGTTCGATTCCGGTCAAGGGCATGTACCTGGGTTGTGGGCACTTACCCAGTGGGGGATGTGCAGGAGGCAGCTGATCGATGTTTCTCTCTCATCGATGTTTCTAACTCTCTCTCTCTCTCTGTCTCTCTCTCTCTCTCTCTCTCTCTCTCTCTCTCTCTTCCTCTCTGTAAAAAATCAATAAAATATATAAAAAAAAAAATTTTCCTGATGAGATATTAATGAGTTATTTTTTAGATATTATATAATGACCTGCATCAACATTTGGAAGACCTGCATAAGTAACTCTTGTAAGCCAGTATTTTCTAAATGACCAATGCATGATGTTACAAAACCATGTAGGAGGAAGGGGAGAGTCACCTAAAGTATAAGAAGTTCATCAATATGGGTTCATGTTCCACAATACAACCTTTCTTCTAACACTTGCCAAGTTTTAGTGTAGTAATAAAAGATATTTATGATTACCTGAAAATGATATTAAAATACTCTTTTCTAACTACATAACTGTCCAAGGCCACATCTCTTTCACATACTTAAATTTAAATAAGACATGACAAGACATTTAATGAAGAAGTAAATATGAGAATCCAACTGTCTTCAATTAAGTTAGACATTAAAGAGACGGGCAAAAATGTAAAACAATGACACTTTTTTTCAAATATTTGTTTTGGAAAAGACTATTTTTCATTTTTTTAAATGTTATTTATGAGACACATTTAATTAACAATAAACTGATAAATATGTTTAACTTTTTAAGTTTAATTTCTAATACAGTAAACATTGATAGGTATAACCCACATAAACAAAAGCTCTTTGGGAGTCCTCCATAAATTTTAACGTGCAAAAGGGACCCTGAGAATTGCTGTTAAACAAGCTAAAGACGTTGGCCGGTTAGCTCAGTTGGTTAGAGCGTGGTGCTGATAACAAGCTAAAGAAAAAGAAGTAAAATAATTTCAAATACAGGTTACAACACACAGAGAACAGTTTTTCTATCTTTCATTGTAATTGGTACATGCATCCCCAGCCATCCCAAACCATTCTGCAACATTCCACAGATCTAATATGTGGCTAATAATCCTATCCTATATAATAAAAGCCTAATATGCTAAGTGTCGGGTCGTCTGGTTGGCCTTTCAATCAATAAAAGTGTAATATGCTAGTGATATGCTAAGGCTGCTCAACTGCTTGCTATGATGTGCACTGACCACCAGGGGGCAGACACTCAATACAGGAGCTGCCCCCAGGTAGTCACTGCTCAGCCAGAAGCTCTGAGCTGGGCTCACGGCTGGCGAGCATGGTGGCAGTGGCAGGAGCCTCTGCCGCCTCCAGGGCAGCACTAAGGATGTCCCTCCGAGCGGGCCTAAGCCATCAGTCAGACATCCCCCAAGGGCTCCTGGACTGCAAGAGAGCGCAGGCCAGGCTGAGGGACGCAGAGTGTACGAATTTCGTGCTCCAGGCTTCTATTCTCTATATCTAAAACCCTAATATGCAAATAGACCAAACGGCGGAACAACCAAACAACCAGTCGCTATGATGTGTGCTGACCACCAGGGGGCACGCGCAGAATATAGCAGGCATCAGCAGCAGGCGGCAAAGTGTGGAACATGGCAGGCATCAACCGTGGCAGGATAGTGGAGGTGAGTAGGGGTACCAGACCAAAGTGGGGTGCTGGTCGCTGTCACTGGGGCGATCCTCTGGTAGTTACTGAAAATTCTTTGCTCCCACGCACCACGGTCCAGCTTGGTGCTTGCACCTGCTGCCAGCGCCGGCCCCACTCACACCTGCTGCCAACACTGGAGCTGCCACTCACACCCACTGATGGCGCTGGCCCCACTAGCACCCAATGCTAATGGTGCAGAAAGATTGGGGCTGGCGCCAGCAGCAGGTTCAAGCAAGGCCGGCACCGTCAGCATATGGGAGCAGGAGTGGCAGGAGCAGGGCTGCCAGCAGACAGAAAACCAGGGGCCACGGTGGGTGGGGCCAAGAGGAGGCGCGGAGGATGGGCCAAGACGCATCCCTGTCCCCACCTCAGCCTTGCGGCCCACGGTTCCTTTACTGAAAATTGTTTGCTCCTGTGCACCAGGGTCCCTCCCAGTGCTCACACCTGCTGCCAGCGCCAGCCTTGCTCGCACTCACTGCCAGCCCCTATTGCCCCTGAGGGCTTCTCCACCTCCCCCTGCTCCTGAGAGGCAATCGGGGCCAGCAGCAGCCTCTCACACCCTCTGTTGACAACGGCCCCACCCACACCCGCTGCCAGAGCCACTGCTTGCACTCACTGCTGGCGCGAGCCCTAATTGCTCTGCGCCATTAGCGGGTGCAAGCAGAGCTGACGCCGATATCCCATGGGAGCAGCAGCTGCAAGGCTGCCAGTAGACAGGGGACCAGAGGCCATGGTGGGAGGGGCTTGGAGGAGGCACAGTGGTGGGCCGAGACCCACCCCTGTGCCCACCGCAGCCTCACGGCTCACAGTTCTTTTCAAAGTGCACGAATTCGTGCACTGGGGCCCTAATAAAGTATAAAAGAAACAATCGTGAGGTGTCCATTTAAAACCCAGTGGCTAGCTTGGCCAGTGTGACACCAAGAGGTCACAGGTTGGATTTCCAGTCAGAGCACATGCCCGGGATATGGGCTTGATCTCCAGTAGGGGCACATGCAGGAGGCAGCCCATCAATGTTTCTCTCTCACCAATCTTTCCATCTCTCCCTCTCACTTCTTCTTTCTCTCTAAAAATCAATAAAAGCATAACTGAATTTTAACAGTAGGCGTATTCTAGTGAGATCACCTGTTGATGATCTTAGGATTTCCAGATAGTTCTAATCAATAAATAAGCAAAGCTCAACAACCCCACCCCCTTTTAAAAAGTTACAATAGATGATATTTTCAGGAAACTTATATTCTCAATGCTAATTTCCCAATCGTAAACCAAATCAAACCAAATTTTTTTTAATATATTTTTATTGATTTCAGAGAGGAAGGGAGAGGGGGAGAGAGATAGAAACATCAATGATGAGAGAGAATCACTGATTGGCTGCCTCCTGCATGCCCCCCACTGGGGATTGAGCCCGCAACCCAGGCATGTGCCCCCGACCAGAATCAAACCTAGGACCCTTCCATCCACAGGCTGACACTCTATCCACTGAGCCAAACCAGCTAGGCCAGTGGTCAGCAAACTGCGGCTCGGTAGCCACATGCAGCTCTTTGGCCCCTTGAGTGTGGCTCTTCCACAAAATACCAACTTCTGCGCATGGGCCACAAAGTTTCCATCGCACTGGACATGCGCACCCGCACGTGGTATTTTGTGGAAGAGCCACACTCAAGGGGCCAAAGAGCCGCATGTGGCTCGCAAGCCGCAGTCTGCCGACCACTGAGCTAGGGCAACAAACCAAATTTTTAAAAAATTAACCTTGATGTTGGTGAAAAATTTCTAAGGATGTTATAGAACATTAAATAAACATTTACACTGTGAACAGAAGAAAGTGTAAAGGCAGCCCTAGCAAGTTGGATCAGTGGATAGAGAGTCGGCCGTCAAGGGCACATACCTGGGTTGCAAGCTCGATGCCTGCCCTGGTCGGGGGATATGCGGGAGGCAACCAATGGACGTGTCTCTCTCCCATCAATGTCTGTCTGTCTCTCTCTCTCTCTCTCTCTCTCTCCCCCTCTCCCTTCCACTCCCTCTTTAAAAAGAAAAAATCCAATGGAAAAATACCCTCAGATGAATATTAACTAAATAAATGAAAGTGTAAGTACAGTTATATTTTAAAGAACAAAGTTAAAACTGTACTATACACTGAGTAGCCAGATTACTATGACCACCCCATCAGTACTTCGTTGGGCCACCCTTTGCCTTCAATACTGCGGCGATTCTTCTTGGCGTTGACTCCACGAGATGTTGAAAGGTGATGCGAGGAACCTGACACCATGCCAGATGAATAGCACTGTCCAGTTCTGTGAGATTTGATGGTTGTGGAACCAGCTGCCTCATGGCTCTTTTAAGTTCGTCCCACAAATGCTCAATTGGATTGAGATCTGGTGATTGTGGGGGCCACCTAAGCAAGGTAAAGTCTCCCTCATGTTCTTGAAACCACTCCTGCACAATACGAGCACCGTGGCATGGCGCATTGTCTGGTTGGAAGAAGCCATCTCCATTGGGATATGCCATCAACATGATAGGATGAACTTGATCAGCAATGATACTTAGGTATGTTGTGCTATTCAGACGTTGTTCCACACGAATTAAAGGGCCCAAATCATGCCAGGAAAACATGTCCCAAACCATAACACTGCCCCCACTAGCTTGAAGGGTTGTACTCAAGCGTGTGGGGTACATGCTTTCATGCTGTTTCTGCCAAATTCTCACTCTGCCATCTGCATGATGCAACTGGAAACGTGATTCATCAGACCACATGACTTTTTTCCAATGCTCGACTGTCCAATCCTTGTGTTCCTGTGCGAATTGGAGACGTTTTATCTTGGTAACTGCAGACAGCAAAGGTGTTCGAACAGGCCTTCAGCTGTTTTGCTAAAACTCGCTCCATGGCTCCGAGCACCAAAAATCATCCCACGTTCAAAGGCTGTTAAATCGCGTTGTTTACCCATACCTTCAGAAAAAAATCACTTCTACTGTCATGGTAAACAACCTGCTTCCCTATTGATAATGGTCTGGACCTCAAGCAACTTCAGCGCAAAATTATAGCTAATTTGCCTACAAACGTCAGGTGATCATAATAATCTGGCCATTCAGTGTATAATCTTAATAGATGAAACACTAACACTTTAAATGCTAGTTTCCTAACACCAATAAAGTGTCTTCCTAATAAGCAAGCTTTAAGTATATCTTTTGCTACATGATCCTTTAAGCACAGTACTGTACTTTACTTCTCATCTAAATAAAGTAGTATGTGAAACCTGACAATTAATTAATATGCAGAGGACCAGACTGAGCCCACCAACTTCTACCTAACTTCATCTACTTTCCAAGACTGCAATTCCTCAACTATCTCTGGGCCTGATTCTCATCAGGCAATCATAATGAATCTCCTAAATATCCGGAAAGGCTACTTGCAGCCATGACAGAGAGGAAAATGACCCAGTCAGTTTGACATGGCGAACCCTGGAATTCTATCACATCTGCATGGTATTCAAATTAAAAATAAAAATGCTCATCCCTACAACTAAACATACAAAAACTATTCTCGACTAGGAGGGAACAACAGCTTTTTAAATTGGGAAATGTGAAGATTTGTAGAATGTAAAACATTTCCTGCCCTGACCGGTTTGGCTCAGTGGATAGAGCGTCAGCCTGCGGACTCAAGGGTCCCAGGTTCGATTCTAGTCAAGGGCATGTACCTTGGTTGCGGGCACATCCCCAGTAGGGGATGTGCAGAAGGCAGCTGGTCGATGTTTCTCATCGATGATTCTAACTCTCTATCCCTCTCCCTTCCTCTCTGTACAAAATCAATAAAATATATTTAAAAAAACAAACCAAAAAAACCCCTCTTTTTAAAAAAAAAAAAAAACATTTCCTACTCTCTGGCTTATTACTGTTAAAATTACAAAGCTGCTAGCACTAAGAACAGACATGAAAATTCCCTCAAAGAGGATGGACATTAACAAATGACATTTTTTAGACCTGACTTATATTCACAAAACCCTCCACTAGAAAGAAAATTGAAGAAATACAATCAAAATAACATATATGAAAAGTACACACTTACATATCAGTTTTCAAACAATTCTGACCCTTCACACATTTTACCTAAGCTACTTGGGAGAAAGGTTAACATCTATTTGTTATAGCCAACCTCATCCAGAAAAAAAAAAGGGGGGGGGGGGGCCGCAGGGCCCTAGCCGGTGTGGCTCAATGGTTAGAGTGTAGGACTGAAAGGTAGCTGATCGATGTTTCTCTCTCATCGATGTTTCTAACTCTCTATCCCTCTCCCTTCCTCTCTGTAAAAAAATCAATAAAACATATTTTTAAAAAAAGGCTAGGAGGTAAGTATAAATAGCTCCAGATCATCTTCACTGCCTCATTTGGACCCCGTTCCTGGAGGGCGGTTCTCCAATCACTGGGCACAGTATTCAAATCCCAGGAAGGAAACTACTGGTTTACTGTCAGGTGCCCGCCTCTTGACTAAAGAAGAACAGAGGATATTCTCCATCCCACTACTGGCACTTCCACTGGCATTCTCGAACAATAATCTATGCTTTAAAAAATGAAATTAGGGTGTTCTTTTCAAAAAATAATGAAGTGAATGATGAACAGCAAAGACACAACACATGCCCACCTGTGAAGTTACTGTTTTGAAACAGACGATTTTTGTGACTGATATCTTGGACATCCAAAATCTTTGACCTAAAACATTAAAACCACACCAAGAAGATGTGACACAAGAGAAAGTAGACAGCAGTGCAATTTCTTAGCAATCCTCCATTTCCTCCTTTCTTTCTAATTACCATGCAGAGATGTAATTAGGCATATACCTTGCCAAACTACTAGCACATACAGCACCCACATTGAATTATTTCTTTATCAAACCTTTCCTGGACTCTAAGACATAATTAAATGATCTCTTTCCAAAGGCTATCCTTCCTGAGTGTATGCTTATTTAGAGTAAACAACTTGAAGAATATATGATACAGTATCATTCAATTATTGCCTGCCATGGACAACTAACTAAACTCTTCCCAAACATATCAAATTACATCACAATTGAAAATTTTCCTTGAAAACGTAACTTTAGAAAAACTAAAACATTTTCAAATGATTCCATACAAAGGACATCTATAATAATAAAAGAGTAATATGCTAATTAGACCAGACTTCCTTCCGGATGTCATTCCAAACATCCTTCAGGTGCCGGCAACCGGGAGAAGGAAGGCCTACTCTTACACAAAGTTCGTGCATCAGGCCTCTAGTGTATTAATAGTATGAAACTATAACTGCTTGACAAATCTGATGTCACTATTTGGTACAGAATAGTTTGAAATATTTTCTAACCAAAATAGTTCTGTACAATCAGGCGATATATTTTTAAAAACAAAAGGTTTTTGCCCTAGCTGGTTTAGGTCAGTGGATAGAGCGTCAGCTTGGGGACTGAAGGGCCCCGGGTTCGATTTCAGTCCAGGGCACATGCCCGGGTTGCAGGCTTGATCCCCAGTAGGGGGTGTGCAGAAGGCAGCCAATCAACGTTTCACTCTCACATCGATGTTTCTCTGTCTCTCTCCCTCTCTCAAATAAAAATATATCCTCAGGTGAGGATTTTTAAAAATACAGAAAAAAAATAAACATATTTGAGCTTGCCAAAAACATATAAAATAATGGGGGGGGGGTGTACAGGTTGAGCATAACAGTACCATTAAAATATGCCCTGGCTGGCCCTGGATGGTTTGGCTCAGTGGATAGAGCGTCGGCCTGCGAACTCAAGGGTCCTGGGTTCGATTCCGGTCAGGGGCATGTACGTTGGTTGCGGGCACATCCCCAGTGGGGGGCGTGCAGGAGGCAGCTGGTTGATGTTTCTCTCTCGTCGATATTTCTAACTCTATCCCTCTCCCTTCTTCTCTGTAAAAAAATCTATAAAATATATATATATTTTTTAAATGCCCTGGCTGGTAATCAGTTGAGTTGGTTAGAGCAGTGGTCGGCAAACTCATTAGTCAACACAGCCAGATAATCAACAGTACAACGATTGAAATTTCTTTTGAGAGCCAAATTTTTTAAAGTTTAACTATATAGGTAGGTACATTGTTATTAACTTAATTAGGGTACTCCTAAGCTGGCCTTTGCTAAAAACGTCCTCAACCTGACTGAGGTACGTTCGCTGAGGTTGACCCCTTCCAACTCTCCGACATCCTCAACTTGTGCATGAATCGCACGCCAATGCCACTTCTTCAAAATAGACTCGCCCAGGCCGAAAATCGACTTCTGTGCATGGGCCACGAAGTTTCAATCACACTGTATGCGCGAGCCCGCATGTGGTATTTTGTGGAAGAGCCACACTCAAGGGGCCAAAGAGCCGCATGTGGCTCGCAAGCCACAGTTTGCCGACCACTGGGTTACAGCATCATCCCACTATGCCAAGAGTGCAAGTTCAATCTCCTGTCAGGGCATATACAAGAATCATACATACCAATGAATGTATAAATAAGTAGAAAAAATAGATGTGTCTGTCTGTCTCTCTCTCAAATAAGTAAGTAAATAAATAAGTAAAATATAATCATATATTAATGCCCTATATAATCAGGAACCCTACATAAATATCCATGTGAAAGTCTAGGACCAAGTACTAGCTAAAGCCCAAGAAAGGAATAACAGAAGAAATACTATCAGAAAGAAAAGAGGTTTAAATTACTATTTATTAAGTAACTAGAGGCCCAGTGCACAAAAATTTGTGCGGGGGGGGGGGGGTACTCCCTCAGCCCGGCCTGTGCCCATTTGCAGTCCAGGACCCCTTGGGGGATGTCCACCTGTTGACTTAGGCCCACTCCCCGGGGGATGAGGCCTAAGCTTGCGGTCAGACATCCTTCTGGCAGCCAGGGAGCCCACGGGGGATGTCCGACTAAAGGCTTAGGCCCCCAAGGGATCGGACCTAAACCGTTAGTTGGACATTCTTAGTGCTGCCACAGAGGTGGGAGAGGCTCCTGCCACCACCTCTGCGCTGGCCAGCCATGAGCCAGTTTCTGGCTGAGTGGCACTCCCCATATGGAAGTGCACTGACCACCAGGGGGCAGCTCCTGTATTGAGCATCTGCCCGGTGCATGACATTCGTGCACTGGAGTCCGGGAGCCCACAGGGGATGTCTGACTGAGGGCATCGGCCCACTCCCCACAGTGAACCTGACTTGTGGCTGAGCGACACTCCCCATGTGGGAGCACACTGACCACCAGGGGGCAGCTCCTGTGTTGAGCGTCTGCCCCCTGGTGGTCAGTACACGTCAGCGACCCATCGCTCTGCTGTTCATTCGATTTTTATATTAGCATTTTATTATATAGGATATAGGATGTCCCTATTTCCCCACTTTGGCCCCCTCTACCCAGCTCTTGCCCCCCACTTCTCTCTGGCCATCACCATACTGTTGTCTGTGTCCATGGGTTGTGCATATATTTTCTTTGGCTAATCCCTTCTTTAAATTCACTTCTTTAAATTTGTATTTTCAGATAAGTGCTTATAACTGCACTAATATATATTTTCTACTATATCATTTAGAATTAAGATTTTTTTAATTGAACCCTTGTAAATTTTAGCACAATTTAATAAATTTTGCTAGAAGCAATTAGATTTTTCATGTAATGCAGATATATTTCAATTAATATTTTAATTTTTAATTTTTTAATATTTTAATTTGAAATAATTTCATACATGTAAAAAAGACTATAAAATACTACAGCATATTATATGTACCTTTCACCCAATTTCTTAGGTGTTATTAACTTAAACATAACCATTATACAACTAACAAAATTTGGAATATATTTTTCTTGTAATCTCTTTAATGTTACTTAATCCATTTACTTTGTTTTTGTTAATCTTCACGCAAGGGTATTTTTCCATTGAATTTTAGAGAGCGTGAAGGGAAAGGGAGAGACACATTGATTGGTTGCCTCTTGCACATGCTCTGATAGGGACTGGGGATCAAGCCAGCAACTGAGGTACATGCCCTTGACTGGAATCGAACCTGGGACCCTTCAGTCCAAGGGCTAATGCTCTATCCACTGAGCAAAACAGGCTGCAGCTTAATTCATTTACTTTTAATCTATATGTGTCTTTATATTTAAAGTGGGTTTTGTTTTTGATTCACCCTCATAATCTGTCTTTTAATTGGTGCATTTATGCCACTGACTTTCAGAGTGCTTACTGATAGAATTACTGCCATATCTGGCAGATTCTGGGGTTTCCGGGGCCGCTAGCAGCCGGGACTGATCCAATCCAGGCAGCAGGCAGGCGGCTCCGGGGGCTTGTGGGGCTGGCGTGCCTGTGGCCTGGGACCGGATTCGGTTCCGGGCAGCAGGCAAGTGGCTTCTGGCGTCGCCCACGGGGGCCTGGATGGCGGCTCGTGCTGTCCCACCCTGCCTGCAGTATTTAAATTAGCTGCCATCTTTGTTGGTGGTTAATTTGCTTATCTCGCTGATTAGTCGATGGGAGGCGTAGCGAAGGTACGGTCAATTACCATGTTTGGCTATTATTAGATAGGATGCCTGGCCTAATAAGTGCAGGTATTATGCTAAATAATCACATAACTTCTAATTTAATCATCACAATAACTCCATGAGACATTTTAATCCTGTATTACAAATGAGGAAGCTAAGGTACAAATGTGGTTTAAAAAAACATGCTCAAGATTACACAGCTATTAAGCAGTAGGACTGGGACAAGAGGCTGCATCTGTCACCAAAGCTCATGCCACTTTAACGTTTACGAGCCCATCAGTGGGGTTATCGTAACTCACTGTGAAGTAAGCTGCAGTTTCAAGACCCCTATGCTGCTAGAGAAAACAGCTCAGGAGGATAAAGTTCATCCTCAGTGTCCCTTAGAGAGCAAGCAGCAGAGCTGGGTCTGGAACCCAAGTCTTCTCCTCACCCGGTGCTTTTCCTCCTGATTGCATATGACTTGTGTAATGATTTTAAATACAGGTTCACAAAATGATTTAATATGCTTCTCTTCAAAGGGCAGAACCTAAGCTCTCCCCTAGTAACTCATTTCTAACTAATAAAATGTGGCAGAAGTGACAAGTGTGAGACTTCCCAGAACAGGTCATAAAAAGCACTGCAGCTTCTGCCTGGCTCTCTGGGATGGTCCCTCTGGATGAAGCCAGCTGCGTGTTGGGAGGACACTCACGGAGAGGTCCCCAGGATGAGGAAGTAGGGCCTCCTGCCAACTGCCAGGTAAGTCAGCCAGCTTGAAGTGGTTCCTGCAGTCTCAAATGGCTGAACCCTGAGCCAGAACCACCCAGATGCACTGCTTCCCAATTCCTAAACCTCAGAAATCATGTTTCATAATGTTAGTTGTATTAAGCCACTATGGGGTTTGTTTGGGTGCTGTTGGTTTTTTAGCTTGATGAGTAAAATATTTAAAGTGCACATCCTAGACATTAATCCACTATGCCATCAAAATTAACATTAAAGACTATAGGCTCCACAGATCACCTCTTAAAAGCTGAACTAAGGAGCAATTTCTCAGATTCAGTTTTGTCATCTATGACAGATAATAACTCCATTTTAAGTACCCTCCACATTTTACAACACTCTCTCCATTTACCTTAACTCTCAGAGTCACTATTGGGATTAAATGGAAGAACGTGTCCAGAACTTGGCATGATGCCTCACAGGCACTGAAGGTTCAATAAATGTTCACTGTTACCTTATTTCTTTAATCTGCTCTTCATCAGCAGCCTACCCCAGATATACAGCCATGCTTTAAAAATTCACAATTCTTGCCAAAACTGGTTTGGCTCAGTGGATAGAGCGTCGGCCTGCGGAGTGAAGGGTCCCAGGTTTGATTCCGGTCAAGGGCCTGTACCTGGGTTGCGGGCACATCCCCAGTGGGAGATGTGCAGGAGGCAGCTGGTCGATGTTTCTCTCTCATCGATGTTTCTAACTCTCTATCTCTCTCCCTTCATCTCTGTAAAAAATCAATAGAATGTATTAAAAAAAAAATTCACAATTCTTAACAGTGAACATTCCACTACCCACCTAAGTTGTCCGAGTCTTTTTAACTTCTCCACTTACTTCATTTACTCAAACTCTGCTGCACAGAACACTCATCTAAAACTGTCCTCCCCCTTTCTTTGCTTTCAGAGAATAAACTAGTAATATGGTTCTCTCCAGGGTCTGCTACTGCTGCTACTTCCCCTGCCCCTTCAAAATGTAGGTTAACCTCGAAGTTTTCTCCTTGCTCCTTCCTTATCTCTTAGTTCTCGTAACTTTAATAATCACTTGTTAGATTTCCTCAATGTATGACAGACTCTCCCTCTCTGCGAGTCACAGACCCCGATTTCCCAGCTCAATAGCCCATCTGAGTGTCTCACCAAGTATCTCAAACTCAACAAAATCTGAATGTTTTGCCTCCCCCACTTACTCTTACTTTCCCCCCCTTCTTCCTATACCCAACCCTGCTTCTTCTATGGTCATTAACAGACTAAAATGTTCAAAGTCAGAGAATGAGATGTCCAAAATCATATTAAATCCTCCCCTTTCTGCTTTCAACAAATGTATTCGGCACTGTGCCGGGTGCCAGGATTACATGCTTCTAGTCACCTGCCAAGTCCTAATGATTCCACCTGTGCAGACTTACATATCCATCCCCTCCTTTCCATTCCTAACACAATCACCCATCCTCTCACACATGGATCACTGTGACAAAATGCTAAAACTTATCTCCAAATCTTCAATCTCTGTCCACACCTCAATCTCCCTTGCCCCTTTCTCCTCTCTCTCTCAAATCAATAAAAACACTAATATAAGAATCCTATATAATAAAAGCCTAATATACAAATTGTCCCCTCCACAGGGAGTTCAACCAGGGGGCGGGACCAGACTGCCAACCTCCCTTGGCCCCTCCCCCTGGCTACCCCAGCCCAATCGGCATCAGGGGGGCCAGCAGGACCCCACCTGTGCACAAATCTGTGCACCGAGCCTCTAGTAAAAAATAAGACGAAATTTCAGTGCCTGTTTCTCATCTGCAAAATGAGAAGTGTTATCCGTTAGAATTCTTTCAGGTTTTTATTTTTTTTTAATATATATATATTTTTTTTTTCTTTACAGAGAGGAAGGGAGAGGGATAGAGAGTTAGAAACATCAATGAAAGAGAAACATCGATCAGCTGCCTCCTTCACACTCCCTACTGGGGATGTGCCCACAACCAACGTACATGCCCTTGACCAGAATCGAACCTGGGACCCTTGAGTCTGCAGGCTGACGCTCTATCCACTGAGCCAACCCAGTTAGGGCAGTTTTTTTAATTATTTTTTAATAACAACTTTAGTCAAATATAATTCATCTACTTAAAGTATACAACTTGCACAGCCAGAGTGGCTCAGTGATTGAGCATCAACCTATGAACCAGGAGATCATGGTTTGATTCCTAGTCAGAACACATGCCCAGGCTGTGGGCTCAATCCCCAATGTGGAACATGCAGGAGGCAGCTGATCAATGATTCTCTCTTCATCATTGATGTTTCTCTCTCCCTCTCCCTCTCCCTTCCTCTTTGAAATCAATAGAGATATTTTTTAAACATATACAACTCATTAACTTTTAGTATATTCAGAGTTGTGCAACTATCACCACAATTTTAGAATATCTGCATCATCCCAAAAAGAAACTCATATATTCATCAACAATTACCTCCCATTTCCCCTCTCCCCAGCCCTAGGTGCCACTACTCTTACTTTCCATCCCTATGGATTTGCCTATTCTAGACATTTCATATTGATGGAATAATATGTGGTTGTTTATAACTGGCTTCTTTCATTTAGCACAGTGTTTTCGAGGTACACCTATGCTGTACTATGTAACAGGACTTCATTCATTTTGTTGCTGAATAATATTCCAATATGTGGATATACTAAATTTTGGTTAATCCCGTAATGAGCTGATGGACATTTGGGTTGTTTCCACCTAGCCACTATGATTAATGCTGCTCTTTCAGTTTTAAGTAATAGAAAATTCAACTCAATCTGGTTTACACAAATAACTTAAAAAGTCCAGGATGTAGCCCTTGTTTCAGCACAGTCAGGGTTTGAACATCATCATCAAGACTGTTTTCTCTATTTCTTGGCTAGGTTTGATTCTCTGTTCATTTTCAGGATCTGTGTGGTGACAAATGGCTTTGATAACTCCATTTCACATCCTCACAGTCAAGCCAATTGGAGAAGCAAAAGCCTCTTCCAGAACCTCAAGCGAAAGACCTGGGATTAGCTCTGGTGAAAGTACTGTCTGAGACAAGCTAGGCCCCACCCCTGAAGGGCGAGAGGAAACAGGGAAGGACCCCAATGACGTGAACCAAAAAAGACAGGAGACAATCCCCAAATAAAAACAGAGGACTCTCTCCAGTAAGAGATATTTCAAACAACTGAAAACACAAAAAGCCCAATTTAAGGGCTGTTTTGAAAATTAAAAATGATAAATGCATATTAAGCATCTGGTAGAATGTTAGCAACTATATTAGCTATTATTTGTATTAGATGAAGCATGTGAAATTTGATGGAATTTAACTTTAAAGGAAAAAAAAGCCTATATATATATATATATATATATATATATATATATATATATATATCCTATCTAATAAAAGAGAAACATGGTAATTGGCGTAGGACCGCTACCCTTCCCATTGGCTAATCAGCGAGATATGCAAATTAACTGCCAGCCAAGATGGCCACCGGCAGCCAGGCAGCTTGAAACTAACATGAGGCTTGCTTGCTTCAGTGACAGAGGACTCCAACGTTCCCCGCCTGCTTTGCCGGCCTCTGAGCCTGCAGTTTAAGAAACATTGTAACAAATATAGAAGCTAAACAAAACCCCAGAAACCTGCTTTCAGCGAGCCGGGATCTCAGAGCTGGAGTTGATACAGAGTTTCGATTATAGAACCAAAACAAACCAGATACCTGCTTTCAGGAGCGTAGGCCTAAGAGCTGGAGCCTCAGAGCTAAAGCTGGCCCAGAATAAAAAAAAAAAGAAAGAAAGAAAGGAGCAGTTGGGAGCTTCAGTCCCAGCCTATAAACAGCCCTCAGCCCCTCATCCAGGCTGGCCAGGCACTCCAGTGGGGACCCCCCACCCTGAAGGGTGTGTGACCAGCTGCAAACAGCCATCATCCCCTCACCCAGGCTGGCCAGGCACCTCAGTGGGGACCCGCACCCTGATCCAGGACACCCTTCAGGGCAAACCAGACAGCCCCCACATGTGCACCAGGCCTCTATCCTATATAGTAAAAGGGTAATATGCCTCCCAGCACTGGGATCAGCGGATTCACAAGGCCTCCCGGCACAGGGATCAGCGTGACAGGGGGCAGTGCCCAAACCCCCTGATCGCCCTGCGGCTCTGTGTGTGACAGGGGGTGGGGCCACAACCTCCCTATCGGCCCTGCTCTGTTCATGACAGGGGAAGGCGCCCCAACCCCCTGATCAGCCCTGGTCTGTGCCTGATACGGGGGAGCTCCCCAACCCCCTGATCGCCCTGCAGCTCTGTGTGTGACAGGGTGCGGTGCCCCAACCCCCTGATCGGCCCTGCTCTGTGTGTGATGGGGTGCGGCGCCCCAACCCCCCCGCCCCCCACAGGCCCTGCTCTGTGTGTGACGGGGTAGAGCCATAACCTCCCCATCAGCCCTGCCCTGAGTGTGACAGTGGCAGCACCCCAACCCCCTGATCGGCCCTGCTCTGTGGGTGATAGAGGGTGGCGCCCCAACCCCCGCCCACCGCCACGGGCCCTACTCTGTGTGTGATGGGGTAGAACCATAACCTCCCCATCGGCCCTGCCCTGAGTGTGACAGTGGCAGCGCCCCAACCGTCTGATGGGCCCTGCTCTGTGCGTGACAGGGGGGAGCTCCCCAACCCTCTGATCGACCCTGCTCTGTGCGTGACAGGGGGTGGTGCCGCAACCTCCCTATCGACCCTGTCTTGAGTGTGACAGGGTGTGGCGCCCCAACCCCCTGATCCGCCCTGCTCTGTGCATGACAGGGGGCGGTGCCCCAACTCCCCTATCGGCCCTACTCTGTGAGTGACAGGGGAGCTACCCAACCCCTGATCGACCCTGCTCTGTGCGTGACAGGGTACGGAGCCCCAACCCCCCTGATGGGCCCTGCTCTGTGCATGACAGGGGGCAGCGCCCCAACTCCCTGATCGGCCCTGCTCTGTGCGTGACAGGG
The DNA here is from genome assembly GCF_964212035.1 of Myotis nattereri. Lineage (NCBI taxonomy): Eukaryota > Metazoa > Chordata > Mammalia > Chiroptera > Vespertilionidae > Myotis > Myotis nattereri. The sequence goes on from NC_138086.1 coordinate 70,097,925, forward strand.
GGTGGCGCCACAACCTTCCCATCCACCCTGCCTTGAGTGTGACAGGGGCGGTGCCCCAACCCCCCAATTGGCCCTACCCTGAGCGTGACTGAGGGTGGCATCGCAACCTCCAGATCCACCCTGCCCTGTGCATGACAGGGGGCGGCGCCCCAACTCCCCAATCGGCCCTGCTCTGAGCCCGACCAGGGGCTGCACCTAGGGATTGGGCCTGCCCTCTGCCACCCAGGAGCAGGCCTAAGCCAGCAGGTCGTTATCTCCCGAGGGGTCCCAGGCTGCGAGAGGGCACAGGCCGGGCTGAGGGACCCCCCTTTCCCCCCCGAGTGCACAAGTTTTTGTGTACCGAGCCTCTAGTTTATATATATAAAAGCCTAAGCAACCGTCCGACCATTCGCCTGGTAACTATGACGTGCAATGACCACCAGGGGGCAGACACTTGAACCAGTAGAGGAGGATGCCTGATTCCTTGCGGAATGGGCTGTGGGTTAGGATGCTGCTGGGGCACTGTCAGCCCGGAATCTGCTTCACTTGCACACCGGGCCCAGAGATCAGTTTCGGCCCAATCCCTGCAGGCCAGGTCGAGGGACCCCACCTGTGCACGGAATGCACTGGGCCTCTAGTTTTATACAGCTCAATGTCATATATGCTCAGTTTAAAAATCAAGGCATGTTTAACCCACTTGCTTTTTCACAGTAAGACATAAGACTGCATCTGTATCAAAAAGAAGGAAGGAAGACTTATTTTCAAAATATTTAAAACTTCAGGTATAGAGTCATGGATCCCTACTTTAAGAGTGATTTCTTTGGTCTTATAGAAAACATGAGAGGCAAAGTATGGGAGAGGGAGGTCTCTGAGACCAGTAGTGCTGCAAAGCATTTCCTACCCTATCACTCTGGTTCAGGCCTGCTAGCCACCTTATTCCTTTATTAGTCAAAGTTCCCAAGTCAATCTTTTCATGAGAAAATATCTTTTGAGTTTTTAATACAAGGTAAGAGGAAGCCAGAATTGCCTTTACAAAAAGTGATTTTTCAATCATGCCCTAAATACATTTATTTTGTCCAATAAGAGATACCAAATGTTTATATCCCTCTTAGACTCTGCCTAAACATGTTTGAAAAATAAAAAGTAAATTTTAAAAACTACTACTGGGATCACTCATTCCTTTCATTGCATCACTAGAGGCCCGGTGCACAAAATTTGTGCACGGGGGGGGGGGGCGCCTCAGCTCAGCCTGTACCCTCTCCAATCTGGGATCCCTTAGGGAATGTCTGACGGGGATCAGGCCTAAACCGGCAATCAGACATCCCTTTCACAATCCTGGACTGTTGGCTCCTAATCACTCACCTACCTGCCTGCCTGCCTGGTTGCCCCTAACTGCCACTGCATGCCGGCCAGGTCTCCCCCAATTGCCCCCTCCCTGCTGGCCTGGTCTCTCCTAACTGCCCGCCCCACCGGCCTGGTCACCCCAAACTGCCCCCCTGCCAGCTTAATCGCCCCCAACTGCCCCCCTTGCCAGCCTAATCACCCCTAACTGCCCCCCCCACCAGCCTGGTCGCCCCTAACTGCCCCCCGCCGGCCTGGTCACCTCTTACTACCCCCCCTGCTGGCCTGGTCACTCCCAACTGCCCTCCTCTGGCAGCCTGGTCGCCCCCAACTGGCCCCCCCTGCTAGCCTGGTTGTCCCTAACTACCCCCCTGCCAGCCTGGTCACCCCTCATGGCCCCCCCACTGGCTTGGTCGCCCCACACAGCCTGCTGTTCAATCATTTGGTCGTCCTTCACTAACCCCCCTGCCAGCCTGGTAGTAGGCAGCCATCCTGTGAGGACATAAGGGTTAATTTGCATATTACCTCTTTATTATACAGGATAGTCTCCTCCCTGTCCCTTTATTCTAGTTTCAAATTACAGACCGAATAGAGATCATCTGCCATCACCAATGAATATCTCCAGCATGATTTCTAGATCTGAGGTAATTTCTAATTAACTTTAGGATCTATGCTTAGACAACATATCTCCTATAAATAACTTACAGAAGTTATTGAGGAAAAATAGATTTATGCTGGCCAAAGTAAATAAAGGCACATTTAGATGTTTGAGAAATTTTTATCATAAATCCATTGCTTTCCTGTTTTCCTATTGTAAAAATTCCTAAAGCACTAACCAGTTTGGCTTGGTGGATAGAGCGCTGACCTGTGGAATGAAGGGTCCCAGGTTCAATTCCAGTCAAGGGCATGTACTTTGGTTACGGGCACATCCCCAGTAAAAAAAAAAAAATCAATAATATATATATATATATATTTTTTTTAAATCCTAAAATACAACTGAAACACCATAAAATAACTAATAGCTGCCACTTAAAGAGTGTTTGTTATGTGCCACACCACCAGAGGATAAGTATCACCTCATTTAATTCTCACTTTCTGAGAGGTAAATACTATTAGTTCTATTTTAAGATGAAGAAATTGAGCCTTAGAAAAATTAAATAACTTATCCAACACAACTGATAAAAGTGATGCCTTCAAAACTTGAACCCTGCCCTAGCCGGTTTGGCTCAGTGGACAGAGCGGACCAAAGGGTCTTGAGTTCGATTCCCGTCAAAAGCCCATACCTTAGTTGCAGATTCCGTCCCCAGCCTGGGCCCTGGTCAGGTCTCATGCAAGAGGCAACCAATAGACATGTTTCTATCATATCAATGTTTCTCTGTCTTTCCCTCTCTTTTCTACTCTCCCTAAAAATCAATGGAAAAGTATCCTCGGGTGAGGATTAGCACATACACACAAAAATAAAAAACTTGAACCCTGGTCAGCTGCCTCTGAGAGGAATATCAGTCACCCTTACCAAAGACTATTCAAAGATAATCAGACTTCAGAAAGATGGAAAACTATTACAGCTTCTCTGGTAAGTTCAGAAAATAAAATAGCCTTTACCCACACAAAGTAACAGTATTCAAACTTTAAGAGAGTAAAGTTACAAAGCCTAATATCCTCTAAAAGGTAAACTTAATCCTCGAATGTCCCTTAACTTGATAGCAAAGACACTGCAAGTAGCAGGCATCAGTGGAGCTAAGGGAAAGAGGAGAACAGTTCTGCTATTACTGTTATACCTATAGGGTGCTGGTAACTATGTAAAGGATATTGAAAGCCTTAGCCTTATAGCAACTAAATATATATACATATATATATATATATATATATATGTATATATATATATATATATATAATAAGTTTTTATAAAGCTAAGACAAAACAATTACATCTTTTTTGTAAACTGACTTACTGTATGCCAAAATTTTCTACATAAAGCACCTTCTATCCCACTCTTACCATATATGCACATGATAAAACAGTCCAGACCATGTGACACGTTAAGAGTAGTCTCCATTCAGAGAAACAGAATATTTTCACTTTTTTTTCTTTTTTCTTATTTTTATTGATTTCAGAGAGGAAGGGAGAGGGAGAGATAGAAACATCAATGAGAAAGAATCATTGATCAGTGGCCTCCTGCATGCCCCTTACTGGGGATCGAGCCTGCAACCTGGGCATGTGTCCTAGACCGGAATTGAACCTAGGACCCTTCAGTCTGCAGGCCAACGCTCTATCCACTGAGCCAAAACGGCTAAGGTTTCACTTTTTTCTTTTGACAGTAAAGGGAAGAATTTAAAAAATAAGGTTCTTTTAAGATTCTCTCTCATCATTGGTGTTTCTCTCTCTTTCTCTTTCTCCCTTCCTCTCTGAAATAAAAATGTACTATAAATAAATAAATAAATAAATAAAAAGTTCTTGCAATAACCTCTTTGGGGGCTAAAAATTCTATGTTCTGCATCAGCCCCAGAATGGCTTATCTTTCTGCAGATTAAATAGTAGTTTCAAAGACTGAATCAGAATCCAAGACTCTCAAGCCAGCACTCTAAACTGGCTCAGGCACTAAACAGATAGTTGACTTTAATCAAGTAGCTTTACTTTTTCAGGCCCTCATTTCTCTCTCCGGTTTTTTTTGTTTGTTTGTTTCTTCTTAAATATATTTTATTGATTTTTTACAGAGAGGAAGAGAGAGGGATAGAGAGTTAGAAACATCAATGAGAGAAACATCGATCAGCCGCCTCCTGAACACCCCCTACTGGGGATGTGCACGCAACCAAGGTACATGCCCTTGACCAAAATCAAACCCGGGATCCTTGAGTCTGCAGGCTGACGCTCTATCCACTGAGCCAAACCAGTAAGGGAGCTCTGTTTTTTAAATATGTTTTTATTAATTTTAGAGAGAGGAAGGGAAATAAAGAGATAAGTATCAGTGTGAGAGAGAAACATCTACTGTTTACCTCCCAAAAACACCCCAAATGGGGAAGGAACCCACAACGTGGGCATGTGCCCTGACCAGAAATAGAACCAGCGACTTTTGGTGCACAGAACAACACTCAACCAACTGAGACACACCACCCAAGGCAGGCCTTCATTTCTCTTTGACTGAAATTTCTCCACTGATGGATAAATGAAGGCCTAAAGAATTTTAACTTGCATCCCAAGAAGCTGCCTTGGGAGAACTTAGGACAGAGGAAGGGAAGGGCCAAGCACTCACCTGCCAATTCTCCCAGAATGGAGCCACTTTTCCACTTTACATGTAACAGAGATTATGTAAAATTTTATTTTAAAACCATTCTGCTACTACAAAGTAAGGGTGAAAAACACTTGTCTAGGTGCTCATTCAAGTCCCTGCCATTTTATTGCATTTTCAGAACCACAGCCTTATGCTGTATGTCCTCTGTGAAAGATGTAGTCAATCTTACATTAATGCTGCAATTAACATTCAGTTATACCCTATTTTATCATAAAATATACCATGCCACCCCAAAAAAAACTTTCAATGGGATCTTCTAGAAATAAAAATAATCAATAGGATAAAATTTCTAGATAAGTGGCTGCAATAGCTAGCGGGCAGCAGAAACAGCAGTTACAACTCTGTTCCCTAGATGCCAAAAGCAGTGACAGTACCAGAGAGTCAGGAATCTCTTCTAAGAGGACTGTCCATCTTTTTTTTAATAAATCTTTATTGTTCATATTATTACAGTTGTTCCTCTTTTTCCCCCCACAGCTCCCCTCCACCCAGTTCCCACCCCACTCCCTGCCCTTAACACCCCCCACTGTCCTCGTCCATAGGTGTACGATTTTTGTCCAGTGTCTTCCCGCGTCCCTCACACCCTTCCCCCCGAGAATTGTCAGTCCACTCCCTTTCTATGCCCGATTCTATTCTATCAGCCACTTTATTCTGTTCGTCAGAATTTTTATTCACTTGATTTTTAGATTCACTTGTTGATAGATATGTATTTGTTGTCACTTTGTTGTTCATAACTTTCATCTTTACCTTTTTCTTCTTCCTCTTCTTAACACATTGTTTGCGGGTAGTTTTTATGGCACACGAACAGGTGGCACGGGCCATGTTTGCTAATTTTTTGCGCAAATGGCAACGTTCAGTAAAATTACGATAACTTTAGTTTACGTATTTATACGTTACCCACATTCTACCGCTAGTCTATAAAAAACGTATTAATACGTGTCCTGCACTCTACTACCAGTCAACGTAAAATGTATAAGTAAAACGTATAAATACGTTTCCCACATACAATGTGTTAAAGAATACCCTTCAGCATTTCATATAATACTGGTTTGGTGGTGATGAACTCCTTTAGCTTTTTCTTATCTGTGAAGCACTCTATCTGACCTTCAATTCTAAATGATAGCTTTGCTGGGTAAAGTAATCTTGGTTATAGGTTCTTGCTATTCATCACTTTGAATATTTCTTGCCACTCCCTCGGGCCTGCATAGTTTCTGTTGAGAAATCAGCTGACAGTCATATGGGTACTCCCTTGTAGGTAACTAGCTGTTTTTCTCTTGCTGCTTTTAAGATTCTCTCTTTGTCTTTTGCTCTTGGCATTTTAATTATGATGTGTCTTGGTGTGGTCCTCGTTGGATTCCTTTTGTTTGGGGTTTTCTGTGCTTCCTGGACTTGTAAGTCTATTTCTTTCACCAGGTAGGGGAAGTTTTTTGTCATTATTTCTTCAAATAGGTTTTCAATATCTTGCTGTCTCTCTTCTTCTGGCACCCCTATAATTCGGATGTTGGTACGCTTGAAGTTGTCCCACAGGCTCCTTGCACTATCTTCATATTTTTGTATTCTTTTTTCCTTTTGCTTTTCCAATTGCATATGTTTTGCTTCTTCGTATTTCAAATCTTTGACTTGATTCGTGGCATCCTCTAGTCTGCTGTTGGGTCTCTGTATATTATTCTTTATTTCAGTCAGTGTATGCTTCATTTCTAATTGGTCCTTTTTCATATCCTTGAGGGTCTCACTATATTTCTCAGAGGTTTCTAGAAGACTCTTGAGTAACCTTATAACCGTGGTTTTGAACTCTATATCCAGTAGTTTGCTTTCCTCCATTTCTGTCATTTGTGACCTGTTTCTTTGTCTCCACATTTTGGCTGCTTCCCTGTGTTGATAGAGTGGCTTTGTGTGCTAGGTGTCCTATAGGGCCCAAGTGGCTCAGCCTCCCCAATTACCTGAGGTGGACACTCTTGGTGCACCCCTTGGTGGGCTTTGTGCACAGTCCTGTTGTAGTTAAGCCTTGATTGTTGTGGTATCACTGGGAGGAATTGACCTCCAGGCCAATTGGCTGTGAGAATCAGCTTTGTCTATGGTGGGAGAACTTCTGTGCTGGAGACACCCTTATGGGGCAGGACTTGCTTCAGTGGGGCTTTGGCATTCACTGAGTCTGCCCAGGTTTTTAGGCCAGGCCATTCATATGCAAAAGCCTCTGTGCACAGCTTGGGTGGGGTTGTATAAACTGGATGGGCTGGGGTCTCAGGGAATCACCAGGGAGGAGCAAGCCGCAATGGCTTCCAGTCTGCTATGGCTTGGAGAGGTCCCGGGGTCTGTGTCCCGGGGCCCCGTGCAGGAACAATAACTGCTGCAAGTACCTCTGCGAGAGAGCTGCCCTCACATTCCGGCCCGATGACAGACAGTCCAGTTTCTTTCCGTATGAGTCTGGGTCCCCAAAATCTCACCCAGAACTGGAGTTCAGAGCAGTCAGGAGCTTGTTTCTCCCTCCCGATTGAAAAAGACAACAGCGTACCCAGCCCCTTTCGCGCGCACCTCCATAGCTCCACACCTCTGCACCTCCTACCGGACTCAATGCACTTTTCTCTTTCCTTCTATTGTAGAATTTCCACTCAGCCAGCCTTCCCATGGTCTGGATGGTATTTATTTTGTCTTTTAGCTGTAGTTTTAATGTGGTAGTGCGTGGCAGCAAATTCAGGTGTTTACCTATGCTGCCATCTTGGTTGTCCTCCGACTGTCCATCTTTTATATCTCAATTAAACTTTTGCTCCCTGAGGTTAAAATGGTACCCGAGTTGAAGTCTCTTTTTACTCCCTCTCATACCCTGCCTAGTAAATCTGCAGAGTTCTCACAATCTGTCCAGGGTCACATGTACTAAATTTTAGTAGTACTGGGGATGCAGGCATCTGCATTCTATGCTCACCTAAGGTGAATAACAGTCTTGTGTTACAACATATCTAAGTTTAAAGCATTTTACAACCTCATCCTGATGTTCCCTTCTATCCCTATCCTTTTAATCTCCACATTCTAAGACCCTGACTTGAGAATTATAATGCCTAAAAATATTTACATTAATTTATACAAGAGATAACTGAAATAAATGTACTCTGGAGATAATAAACCAATTATTAATTTTAAACTTATTAACAAAGCAGTTTGACTGCAAAGATATTCAATGTGGAATTAAATTTAAATATTGGAGGCAACACATTACATATACATTTTTCAGGATTTATCTAGTAAGGCTAAGGAGAAATATAAAAGATCATATATGCCTAAATATAAGCCATAGTCTTTTCCAAAATTATCCCTGAAAAAAGGAGTCATTTCCTTATATTCTAATCCTTACAAAGCTTTTATTATGATAGTCTGCTCTCTCAATTATCTTATTTTTAATATAAGGCAAAAAAATTATTTAAGACAAGAGGAAATGAACAATAAAGCTAGTCTTGATGACAGATGGTAACAAAAGTGACCTATGTAATGTGAAAGAGAAAGAACATTCCTAGAGGAGCATGGCCCAGAGAAGTCCTGGTCAGACTGAGAAAAGAGGGAAGAAGGGATGAAATGTTCTTCATTGACTGAGAACTGTTTGCAGGAACTGTCTGAAGTCAATACTAATTAGACTTCAAGCCAACTAAATCAATTTCAAAGGAGGCAAATTAATTCAACACATTTATGGGATTATTCCTCAAGGTATGACCTCATTAAGGCCGCAGAGAGCCTTTTTAAAAAATTGCTTTAGCCCGGCCGTAGTGGGTCAGTGGTTGAGTGTGGATCTATGAACTAGGAGGTCACGGTTCAATTCCCGATCAGGGTACATGCTCGGATTGCAGGCTCGATCCCCAGTGTGGGGCATGCAGGAGGCAGCCGATCAATGATTCTCTCTCATCACTGATGTTTCGGTCTCTCTCTCTCGCTTCCTTCCTCTCTGAAATCAATAAAAATATACTTTAAAAATTGCTTTGAAAGTAAGTAAAGCCCTAGCTGATTTGGCTCAGTGGATACAGCGTCGGCCTGTGGACTGAAGGATCCCAGGTTTGATTCCAATTAAGGGCACATGCCCTAGTTGTGGGCTCAATCCCCAGTATGAGGCGTGCAAGAGGCAGCCAATCAATGATTCTCTCTCATCATTGAAGTTTCTATCTCTCTCCCTCTCCTTTACTCTCTGAATTAAATAAAAATATATTTTTAAAAAATAAGTAAATCATTAGATTGCAATAATAAATGTAATTCCATATAACAACTGGGGGTAATGTGCCATTGTTTTTGCAAACTATTAGTTATAGCTTGGACAAAATATCATATATAGATTCAAAAATAAAGCATCTCAGTTTAGACTAAAATAAACAGCATGTATTCTCTCTGTACTATCTTCACAGCTTTTCCATAAATTGTTCTTGCCGAAACCGGTTTGGCTCAGTGGATAGAGCATCTGCCTGCGGACTGAAGGGTCCCAGGTTCGATTCCGGTCAAGGGCATGTGCCTGGGTTGCAGGCATATCCCCAGTGGGAGATGTGCAGGAGGCAGCTGGTCGATGTTTCTCTCTCATGGATGTTTCTAGCTCTCTATCTCTCTCCCTTCCTCTCTGTAAAAAATCAATAAAATATATTAAATAAAAATAAAAAAAATAAATGGTTCTTAAAAATTAAATTCTTAAAGAGATCAGATTTGTGGTTACCAGAGATGGGGGAGGGGAAATTAGAGCACGTGGTCAAAAGGTACAAGCTAGAGATGTAATGTACATGACGACTATAGCTAACACTGCTGTATGATTAATAGGAAAATTAAGGGAGTAGTAGATAGATCCTAAGAGTTCTCATCACAAAGACAAATTTTCTTTCTTTTTTCTTTTACTGTATCTATATAACATGACAAATTTTAATTAAACCTACCGTGGTAATCATTCCACAGTATATGTAAGTCAAACCATCATGTTGTACATCTTAAACTTATACAGTGATGTCAATTTTTTTCTCAATGAAACTGGGGTGGGGGAAGAAATAGCTTTTAAAAACATGTATCATGTGCTCTGAAAAACTAGTAACTGATTCAAAAAGCATTATTAACATGTTTTAAAACTTTATTTTTATAAACAGACAAAGCAGAGAAGATAGTGAATCCCCAATTACTCAGATACTGCAATTTCAAGATTTTGATAACTTTTTCCATTTTATTGGGGTATGTGACAAATAAAATTGTATAAATTTAAAGTGTGTAACATGCCCTGGCCAGTGTAACGCAGTTGGTTGGGCGCCGTCCGGGCACCAAAAGGTTGCTGGTTCGATGCCAGGTCAGGGCAGATGCTTCAGCTACAAACAATGACTGATATCACTAACTGGCAGCCACAAAACAACTCCAATGGCCTGACCAAAGATCATTAGCTTTTCCCAAACCTGCTCTGCATTCCCTATCTTATAAGGAAAGTCTGAGACTTGCCCAAGATCTCCTACCTGCTTTTGAAGTCAAGCCAAGACTTCTAAGGCAGTATTCTTTCTGCTATATCTTGAGGCCCTCAGTGCTTCTCATTAAACAGATTTTTGAAAAAATATATTTTTATTTCAGAGAGGAAGGGAGAGGGGGAGAGAGATAGTAAATAGAAACATAAATGATGAGAGAGAATCACTGATCAGCTGCTACTGCACACACCCCCACTAGAGACCAAGTCTGCAATCCGGGCATGTGCCCTGACCAGGAATAGACCTGTGACCTCTGGTTTATAGGTTGATGTGCAACCACTGAGCAACACCAGCCGGGCTAAACAGTTTAAAAAATATATATTTTAGAAAAAAAATCGCCCTGACTGGTTTGGCTCAGTGGATAGAGCGTCGGCCTGTGGACTCAAGGGTCCCAGGTTCGATTCCAGTCAAGGGCATGTACCTTGGTTGCGGGCACATCCCCAGTAGGGAGTGTGCAGGAGGCAGCTGATTGATGTTTCTAACTCTCTATCCCTATCCCTTCCTCTCTGTAAAAAATCAATAAAATATATTTTAAAAAAATAGATAAAATATAAATTAAGCTGGTATTGCTTCTTGACCTTTTGAATTTTTTAGAGAGCAGAAGGAAAAGAGAGAGATAGAGAGATAGAAACATCGATGAGAGAGGAACATCATTGATCAGCTGCCTCCTACATGCCCCCTGACAGGGGACTGAGCCTGCAACCTGGGAATGTGCCCTGACCAGGAATTGAACTGGTGGCCTCTTGATTCCGGGCTCAATGCTCAACCACTAAGCTATATTGGCCAGGCTAAACAGATTTTTAAAATTCTAGTTACCTTGTCCCAAATCACATAAATAAACTTAGATATCTGAAACAACTTTCCTTCCTAGCCAAAAGTTAGCCACAACTTTTAGCTTTAAAAGTAGGGAGGCATAATTAAATATCTAGTAACATCCTATGTAGCACATATATTCTCAGCCTAATTTTGGAGAGAATTGTTGCACTTTTGATATTGATAGCCAAAGCTCTAGAAAGTATACTATCTACTACCAAAACAGTTTCAGGTCTACACCAGAATAAAGAGAAAAGCTATTTAAGGTTCTTCTACTGGCAGGGATCTCTCTCTGTTTTCTTTCTTTTTTCTGTGTGTGTGTATGTGTGTTATTTTGCTCTTTAATAACGTTTCCGCCGAAACCGGTTTGGCTCAGTGGATAGAGCGTCGGCCTGCAGACTGAAAGGTCCCAGGTTCGATTCCGGTCAAGGGCATGTACCTGGGTTGTGGGCACATCCCCAATAGGAGATGTGCAGGAGGCAGCTGATCGATGTTTCTCTCTCATCGATGTTTCTAACTCTCTCCATCTCTCTCCCTTCCTCTCTGTAAAAAAAATCAATAAAATATATTTTAAAAAAAAGAAAAAAAAAAAAATAACGTTCCCTCATTTCATCTTTCCGTCTTTAGCCTTTCTTTCTTTTTTTTTTTTAATTAAATCTTGTTCAGATTATTACAGTTGTTCCTCTTTTTTCCCCCAAAACTCCCCTCCACCCGGTTCCCCTCCCACCCTCCGCTCTCACCCCCCACCCACTGTCCTCATCCATAGGTGTACGATTTTTGTCCAGTCTCTTCCCGCATCCCCCACACGCCTTTCCCCCCAAGAATAGTCAGTCCACTCCCTTTCTATGCCCCTGATTCTATTATAATCACCAGTTTATTCTGTTCATCAGATTATTTATTCACTTGATTTTTAGATTCACTTGTTGATAGATGTGTATTTGTTGTTCATAATTTGTATCTTTACCTTTTTCTTCTTCCTCCTCTTCTTAAAGGATACCTTTTAGCATTTCATATAATACTGGTTTAGTGGTGATGAACCCCGTTAGCTTTTCCTTATCTGTGAAGCTCTATATCTGGCCTTCAATTCTGAATGATAGCTTTGCTGGATAAAGTAATCTTGGTTGTAGGTTCTTGGTATTCATCACTTTGAATATTTCTTGCCACTCCCTTCTGGCCTGCAAAGTTTCTGTTGAGAAATCAGCTGACAGCCGTATGGGCACTCCCTTGTAGGTAATTGACTTTTTTTCTCTTGCTGCTTTTAAGATTCTCTCTTTGTCTTTTGCTCTTGGCATTTTAATTATGATGTGTCTTGGTGTGGTCCTCTTTGGGTTCCTTTTGTTTGGGGTTCTCTGCGCTTCCTGGACTTGTAAGTCTCTTTCACCAGGTAGGGGAAGTTTTTTGTCATTATTTCTTCAAGTAGGTTCTCTCTTCTTCTGGCACCCCTGTAATTCAGATGTTGGTACGCTTGAAGCTGTCCCAGAGGCTCCTTACACTATCTTCGTATTTTCGGATTCTTTTTTCATTTTACTTTTCCAGTTGGGTGTTCTTTGCTTCTTCGTATTTCAAATCTTTAACTTGATTCTTGCGATCCTCTGGTCTGCTGTTGGGAGTCTGTATAGTATTCTTTATTTCAGTCAGTGTATGCTTAATTTCTAGTTGGTCCTTTAACACAACCTCGAGGGTCTTACTAGATTTCTTGAGGGTCTCATTAAGTTATCGGCGGTTTCTAAAAAATTCTTGAAAAACCTTAAAAGTGTGGTTTTGAACTCTATATTCAGTAGTTTGCTTTCCTCCATTTCTGTTATTTGTGTCCTGTTTCTTTGTCTCGGCATTTTTTATGCTTCGCTGTGTCGATAGAGTGGCTTTCTGTGCTAAGTGTCCTATAGGGCCCAGTGGCTCAGCCTCCCCAGATACCTAAGGTAGACACTCTTGGTGCACCCCTTTGTGGGCTTTGTGCACAGTCTTGTTGTAGTTAAGCCTTGATTGTTGTAGGTAACACTGGGAGGGCTTGACCTCCAGGCCAATTGGCTGTGAGAATCAGCTGTTTCTGCAGTGGGAGGACTTCTGTGCTAGAGACACCCCTCTGGGACAAGACTTGCTTCAATAGGGCTTTGGTGCTCACTGAGTCTGCCCCCTGAGTGTGTCCTTTATGGATCTGAAGAGCTGCAATCTGGATGGTCCCACTCTGACCACCGGGCACACTGGCTCCTGGATCTGTAAGGTGGTGCTAATCTAGCCTCTGCCTGAGGCTACCCTGCAGAAGCCAGCTGGGGAGCAATGCAAGATGCCCTGGGGCCTTGGGCCAGCTGCAGTTTGTTAAGTAATTTTCAGATTGCCTTTCATATGCAGAAGCCTCCATGCACAGCTTGGGCAGGGCGGGGTCCCAGGGGATCAACAGGGTGGGGAGAACAGTTATGGCTGCTCTCAGTCCTGCCCTCAGAGGCCCCGCTTCTCAGTGTCCCGGCAATCTCTGCGAGCACCTCCAAGAGAAAGCTGCCCTCGAGTTCCAACCGATGCCAGACAGTCCCGTTTCTCCCGTATGAGTCTGGGTCCCCAGAGACGCACCCAGAACTGGAGCTCAGAGCCTGAGACTCCCTCCCAATTGAAAAAAGACAACTGTGTCCAAACCCGCCAGCCCTCTCCACATGCACCTCCGCACCTTTGTATTTTACTTCCACACCGCACCTCCTCTGAGTCTCGGTATGCTTTTCTCTTTCCTTCTAGTTGTATAATTTCCACTCAGCCAGCCTTCCTGTGGTTCTGGATGATGTCCGTTCCGTCTTTTAGTTGTATTTTTGAAGTGGTTGTGCGAGGAAGCAATCTCTGGTATTTACCTATGCCACCATCTTGGTTTTCTCCCTTTAGCCTTTCTTTTATTGAAAATGACCTCCTTAGAAGAAAAATGGTGTTTTTGGAATATATATATATCCATCCATCCAGATATTTTGACCTCTTTGCAGGCAATTCAAATTAGAAATCTCAAGGAGTCTTCAGCCCTTGTATATATACTTCCTGAAGTAAATGTGCCAGTTCAACATGATTTTTAAAATCATTTTGTATTTCAATAAAAGAGAAAAAATAAAATAATAAAGCTATTTTATTAAAATAAGACTAATGCTAAAATCAAACAAGGTCTCTTCCTAAAGCCTTGCCTTTCTAATCAAAGCATCACTGTACCTAAGTCTTACAGTACTCATCACACTGTCCTGCAAGTCTGTCGACCAGGCAATCTCTCCTACTTGCCAGTTAGTACAGTTCTGCTTATCTTAATCTTCCTAGCATCCAACACACTGCCTAGCACTAGATATGTGCCATAGCTTATGCTTCATATGTCTTTGTTGTACTGAACTGCACTGCTGATAGCACAAATGTTTATTGAATAAACAAACGTGTTAACAAAACAGTAAGTCAAAAATAAGTGATTGCCTTCTGAGGGAGGAATTTCAAAGTCACTGGCTTGTGATCTTGAGTTGATACTATAGGGAACAGTTGAGGCTTACCTAATAAACATATCAGCTTGTACCACAGCATTCCTAAATTGTTGCATCTGTGATTCACTGACCCAGTGCCACCAATCGCATGCCCATTTCTGCAGCAGTCAGAACCCACACTACAGAAAACAGATAAGCAATAACCTACAGGGTCCACCTACCAATAGAAAGTCAAGAGCCCAAAAGGATACAGTGCAGAACCTCAGCACCAACAGCACAAACACAGATCACAGATATCATGCAGAGAGAGGGGCAGGCAGACACCAAGATACCAAGTTGCTAACTTGCTAGAAATCAAACAACATATATAAGTCCTCCAAATCATACTCTTATATATCTGTCCTCCAGAAATAGAAATATATTCACATAAAAACTTGTACACCAATGTTCAGCAACTTTATTTGTAAAAATTAAAAATGATCCACAAATGTCCTCCAACAAGTGAATGGATAAAGAAACCATGGTACATTCACACCATGAAATTCTACTCAGTAAATAAGGAATGAGCTACTGACACACCCAACAACAGGGATGAGTCTCAAGGGCACTATGCTGAGTGAAAACTGAATCTCAAAAGGTTATATGCTGTATAATTCCACTTATGTGACATTCTCAAAGCGGTAAAAATTTTAGTGGAGAGCAGACTAGTGCCTGCCAGGGGTTAGGGGTTGAGGGGAGGGTAGGATTATTAAAGGGTAACAAAACGGAGATTCTTTGTGGTGATAAACCAGTTTTGAACCTTAGTCCTGGTAATGATTACATGAATCTGCACAATGGTAACATTTGACAGAACTACACACACACACACACACACACACACACACACACACACACACAAAACGTGCATGTAAAAACTGGTGAAATTTTACTTGAGTTCATAGTATTGTGCCAATGTCATTTACCAGTTTTGACAATGTCCTGGTGGTTATGCAAGATATCACCACTAGGGGAAGCTGGATGAAGGGTGCACAAGAAACTACTATTTTTACAACTTCTTGAGTCACATTATTTCGAATTTAAAACTAAAAAGAGATTTAGCCAATTCTTAAGATTCAGAATTGAATGCCACTGTAGTCCTTCCCTACTGCCTATTACTCACAATCAGCACAATTAATAATTGGCAAACTAAACTCACCGGAACAATTTTAACTAGATTAAAATTTTGACTTGGCTAATCAGAGATATCTTAATCTTATTTCTGACAACTACAAATTCCACAATACTAAAAAATGGAACTGGCTTTATTCATAAAAGCTCACAGAATTAAACTAAATTAAAATGAAGAGCCAGCTTGCACATATAAGTAGTTTATGACAAAAGTAGATTATATTACATCAAACCAGGACCATGTAGTCACATAGTAAAATTCAATATTGCCAGTTATTAGATTAATACAATTTAAAATTAGCCCTAGTACACCTTGTCCTCCTCTAGAGAGTTCATCTAAAAGCAAAAACACTGGGCATCAGGAAACCTGAATTCAGATGCAAACGAAGCTACTTGTGTGGCCTTAACCTCTGTCAGAGCTGCCTGTAAGATGAGGAGTATACCTCTGAGACTCCCAGGCACTAAAGCCCCTTCCACCACCTCTTCCCTCCAGGGCCACTCAACGCACCCTAAACCAAGACACCATGGTCTCCCACATACTAATGGGCCAGCTCCTATTTTCTACTTTTCCCCTGCCTGCCCCTACACAACCCATTCTCCCAGGGGCCTACTAGGCCAGACCCACCCTGGCCAAGAGGCTCAGTTGGTTGGAGTGTTGTCCTGTACACCAAAAAGTTTCGAGTGTAATTCCCGGTCAGAGCACATATCTGGGTTGTGGGTTCGATCCTCAGCCAGGGAACAAACAGGAGGCAACCAATCAATGTTTCTCTCTCACATCTCTCTCTCTCTCTCTCTCTCTCTCTCTCTCTCTCTCTCTCTCTCTCTCTTGTCTTTCACACCTCTCTCTCTCTCTCTCTCTCTCTCTCTCTCTCTCTCTCTCTCTCTCTCTCCCTCTCTCTCTCTCTCCCCTTCTCCTTCTCCTCTCCTTCTCCTTCTCCCTCTAAAATCAATAAAAACATATTCTCGAGCCCTGGCCACTGAAAGATGGTCAGTTTATTCCCAGTCAGGGCACATGCCCGTGGTGCAGGCTCAAACCTGGGTGGGGGGAGTGCTGGAGGCAGTCAATCAATGTTTCTCTCTCTCCCCCTCCCCTCCTCTCTCTCTAAAAATCAATTAAAATCTTTTTTAAAAATTTAAAAAAAATTACCCACCCATCCTTGGGTGAGGGTTTTAAAAAAAGGCCAGGCCCGCCCCCTCACCATCTTCTTCAATAGCACCCCAGCCACCTGACCTTTGGGTTCCTCCAACATTCCTAGCCCAGCCCACCCTAGGGCCTCTGCCACACTCCCATCTCCTCCTCTTAAGTCGAGCTTTGGTTCAAATGTCACCTCCTCCAACAGCTGTGTGTGGACTCTAGTCCCAGGCTGCCTTGATTCAATTTAGCAGCTGGGCATGTTACTTACTCATGCTGTGTCCCCATTTCCTTGTCTGTAAAATGGTGATAACAACGTCTACCTCCTAGGGTTATCACAAGGGATAACTACATGTACAGTCACCAGCACAGTGACTGGTAGTGTTCAAATGTCATCACTACTGCTTCAGGCACCCCATCTTAATTTTCTCCCTATGCCTTAGCACTATCTGAAATTGGCATTTTTATTTGGCATCTTCTATGGGGTTCTCCCCAAACCTCCATATAAATGGAGGTTTGTTCTTATTCAAAGCTATCACCACCCCCTAGGAAAGGCATGTAATGCTGTTGAATACATGCATAAATAAATTATATGAAGCATCCCTTTAAAACAATGTCTTGAACCAAAGAATTAAGTTAAAAAATGACATTGTTTTAACTAAACAGTTATGTAATTGGGCTGATCTAATCTTGCTAATTACCTGCAGATCAACCAGTTCTTTAGGCACTGCTGGGAGTTCTGGCCTCAAAACTTAACACATAAATACAATAGACAGTGGAAGAAACTGACTGATTAATCTGTGGGAGTAAACGTTGAATATTGTGGATGTATGCTAATTCTTTATAAACATAACACATAAATCCAAACCGAAGTACACCAAAAAAGGCTCCTGGCCATTAGGAAAGTCATATCCTTAAGTATGAAAATATGAAACATACACTGACTTACTTAACAAACTGCTTTTTCACATGTATGCATATATATAAAACACACATATCTTATTTATATGTGCATATATACATATACATAAATACATAAATATATGTATCTACTGAAAACACACACATCCAGAGCCACCCCCCAGCCCCAGGGCATGCTTTTTTCAATTCCTTTTCACATTTCTGAACATAATGGGCTACGGGGAAATAACAGCTATGATTAAAACCCAATACTCAGGATCCTAAACATTACAGTTCTCCTTATTGTTTAAACTTTCACATTGTTCACCAAAGGAAATACCAAATTTGAGGTTCTGATTGACTTGCAAGCTAGCATTAATTTAAAAAAAAAAATCTAAAACTACCAAATATTCCATTCCCCCCAGCTTCTTAAGGAAAGCATCATGTCGATATCACATTTTGTGAAATCCTGAACTTACAAATTATACTCCATTCTGAATGAATAAAAATCTTGTCATGCTATACCATGCCTTAGGCAGTTTTCAGAGATGCCACCAGTGAGTACGAAATTCCCTCGGCAGAGACCAAGGTGACCAGGGCAGAAGAGCCTCGAAATGTTGCCGGGTAGTCCCCCAAAGGAAGCCACCAACAGATGCTTCGTGGTTTTATTTAGAGATGCTCGTGGACTACCATTCCCCACAGTACCAAGGGGACAGCAAGGTCCCAAATCCAGGAGGAGGTGTGTAGAACGCTGGCAGGTTTTTTGTGTGTGTCTTTTTTTAATTTAAGAAAAGAGAAAAGAGGAAGGTGGCGGCGCTCTGCGGTCTCGGAGCAGCTCTCCAGGAAAGGCTCCCCGGCGCCGCTGCCGCTCGGGCCGCGGCCAGGCTGGAGGGGGCCGGCCGCGGGCACGTCTACAACATCACTGCCCTCCCCGGCGGCCCCGGGCACCGGGAGGGAGGGAGGGAGGCCGGGAGCCGCGCCGGGACCGCCAGCGCACACGCCCACCGGCCCCGCGCGGCGGGCACGCTCGGCCCGCACACAAAGTTTCCCGCACAAACCCGCGGGCCCGCGCGCACGGGTCTCGGCGCGGAGCTGGCGCCGGGCACACGCCCGAGGCGAGCCTCTCGCCCACCCGCTCCGGTTCTCCGCCGACCAGCCGAGAGGCAGGAGCCGGGGAGCAGGGGCGGCGACACGGACACACGCGCGCACAATCACTCTCGTCTCCCGCACGCTCGGCGCCCCTTCCTCTCGGACCCCCGTGTCCAGGTGAGAGCGGCGAGGCCGCCTT
The DNA here is from genome assembly GCF_964212035.1 of Myotis nattereri. Classification (NCBI taxonomy): domain Eukaryota; kingdom Metazoa; phylum Chordata; class Mammalia; order Chiroptera; family Vespertilionidae; genus Myotis; species Myotis nattereri. Next base: position 70,116,718 of record NC_138086.1, read on the forward strand.
CCCCCGCGCCAGGCGTGCGGGAGCCGGGAGCCGGCGCCCCTCCCAGAAAGGGCCCGCGACCCCAGGGCCAGCCCCGCGCGCAGGGGCGGCGCGCACGCCCCGCGCCTCCTCACCGCCGCCCCGACCGCCACGGCGACGGGGGGCCCGGGGCTCCGGGGGCCGGGGGCAGCTGGCCGGCCGGCCCCGGGATCGCGCGCGTCCCTCCCCCGAAAGCCGCCCCTCCCCCCGGCCGCCCGCCCGGCGCGCAGGCGGCGAGCGCCGGGTCCCTGGGGACCAGCCCGCCCGCCGGCCCGGGAATTCGGGCAACTTCCCCAGCGGGGTCCCGAGCTGCCCGGACCGGGCCAGGGCGGGGATCCAGGGTGGACTCACTTTTTCGGATGTTTCTCTCTTTTCGGCCTCCGCTTTCGGGCCTGAATGGCCAGCACTGGGGAAAGAGGAGACACACATTAACGGTCGGGCCGGCCGGCCTGCGGGGCCGCGTGGCCGGGAGACGGGCCGGCCGCGGGCCACTCACCTTTCCGGGAGCTCATCCCGCCGCAGCGGAAGCGGGACGGGGGTCTTCGCGACGGCGGCGACGGGAGCGACGCCGGAGCGGAGCCGGGCTGCAGCCTCCACTCGCTCCGCCGGCCGGGAGGAGGCGGGAACCGCGCCTGCGCCGCCGCCGCTCCCGCGGGGTCCCAGCAAGACCCGCCCCCGGCCGGCCCCGCCCCCCCCGGCCCGGTGGGGTCCAGACCCCGGCGGCGGGCGACTCCCGCGCGGCCCGCATCCACCTGCCCGCCCCACCTGTGCAGAAGCGACGGCCCCCACCTCCCTCCCGGCCTCGACCCCCGCCGCTCGGGCCTCGGCCTCCCCGCCCCAGCCCGCGGCCGGGCCTCCGTCTCCTGCGCCCCCGCGGCTTCCAGCCTCTCCCGGGGACCCGGCCCGCGCGACCCTCCCTCCGGCCACAGTCTCACCGCTACGCACCCCGGCCGGGGGCGCCGCCCGCCTCTCCATGCGCCTGGCCGTGGCCCGCGCCTCCGCGGGGCTCACACCGCTGCTCCTCGCGCGGCCTCTTCTCCCCCTTGGGTCCCCTGCATCCTTGCATGCCCATGAGCGCCGCTTCTTCCCGTCTGGCGGGTGTGGAAAGGTCACCGGCCCCAGAGCCCGGAGACCCGGGTCCTTCACTGGCTGTGTGACCTTGGAGAAGTCATCTCATCATCTCACCGGTACCGATATCCCACAGGATTGCTTGGATTTAAAGAAAGGAAAAGTTGCCAATAGCATGCAAAGTAGAACGAAGCTTTGTGCACCTGAATTAAATATATTGAGTAGATACATGAGTACAACGATCAAGACCAACAAGTAGTTATTTTCTCCAACTTACAGTGAAGAAACGGAGTCCTGCCTGGCTAGCTCGGCTCAGTGGTTGAGCGGGGACCTATGAACCGGGAGGTCATGGGTTCGATTCCCCGGTGACCAGTGATTCTCTCTCATTGATGTTTCTCTTTCTCTCTCCCTCTCCCTTCCTCCCTGAAATCAATAAAAAGTATATTAAAAAAAAAAAAGAAAAAAGAAAGAAGGAAGGAAGGAAGGAAGAAACTGAGTCCTAAAGAGGTTAAACAGTTTGCCCAGTATGATTCAAATTTAGGCCTACCTGACCCCAAACTCTTTTCACACATCATGCTTCCTAATAAAGATGTGAATCAAGTTGGTAGTAGGACAAAATGTGAACTGCAATGTTCCCTTGTTTCTTTAAATAATTATAATATTTTTTTTAAATATATTTTATTGATTTTTTACAGAGAGGAAGGGAGAGAGATGGAGAGTTAGAAACATCGATGAGAGAGAAACATAGATCAGCTGCCTCCTGCACATCCCCCACTGGGGAAGTGCCCGCAACCCAGGTACATGCCCTTGACCGGAATGAACCCGAGACCTTTCAGTCCGCAGGCCGACGCTCTATCCTCTGAGCCAAACCGGTTTCAGCAATAATTATAATATTTTTGAAAGATAGTCATCCTGACCATTTACTCTCACTTTGGTTACACAACTGTATTCTTAACTGATCAAAGTAGCTTGTCTTTATTCTAAAGATGCTAAATACACCAAGTCAGAACGCACTAATTAGACTTGAAGAGATTTTTACTTTCTCAACATTTTATTTTCAAAAATACCAAACCTACAGAAAAGTTACAAGAAAAATATAATGTATAATGAATACCCATATTAACCCCCTATTCACAAAAGTTTAACATTTCATCACATTTGCTTTCCCTGTGTAAATGTAGGGGTGAGGGGTTGTTTTGTTTTTACTAAATCATTTTAGTTTTTTTTGCAGACATTACCCTTTATCCCTAAATATTGTATTTCAATAAGTATCTCCTAAGAACAAAGATTCTGCTACATAATCAGCATTCCATTATCACTCCAAGAAAATTTAATATTAATACAATACTATTATCTATAATATACTGAGGCCATATTCAAATTTTGAAAATGTTCCTTTTAGCTGACTTTTTTTTCCAATTCAGGATACAATCAAGGATCATGCATTGCATTTAGTAGTCATGTATTTTAAAACTCCTTTAGTCTAGAATAATTACTAGTTTTGTTTTTTTTCTATTATAACATCAACTACCTTGAAAAATCCAATTCTACTGTTTTGCAGAATGTTCCTCAGTTTGTTCCCCATTAGATTCAAGTTAAATAATTGTGTCGGGTACACTACACATGTAGATGATACTGTGTCTTTCTTGCTACATTGCGTCAGGACGGGTATCATGTCAGTTTGTTCATTATCAGTGATGTTACATTTAATCATTTCATGGTGAAGGCACCTTTTTTCCTTTGTATTTAAAAAATAATCTGTGTGAAAAAAAATGGACAAGAGACTCAAGAAATAGACATTTCTCCAAAGAAAATAAATAAATGGCCAACAAGGGCATGACAATATGCTCAACATCATTAGAGAAAAGTACAACCACATGAAATACCACTTCACATCTTCTAGGATGACTATAATGTTTTTAATGGAAAATAAGTGATAGCAAGGATGTAGAGATTTTGAGATCCTCGTATATTGCTGGTGGGAATGTAAATGGTGCAATCACTTTGGAAAATTACTGTGGAAAAATAGTTTCAGGTTCCTCAGGAAGCTAACCATAGAATTATCATCAATTCCACTCCCAGGTGTATATCCAAAAGAATTGAAAACAGGTACTCAGACAAATCCTTGTACACAACTTTCTGGAGTAGCATGAATTATAGTAGTCAAAAGGTTAGAAGCAACTCAAATATCCATGAGTGAATGAATGATAGAGACATACAATGAAATATTTTTCAGCCATAAAAAGAAATGATGTACTGATACAAGCCATAAGGTAGATGAACCTCAAAAATATTATGCCAAGTGATGACCCTGGCCAGGTAGATCCCTTGGTTGGGGTACTGTAATCTTGATGTGCAAGGTTGCAAGTTTGATTCATCTCAGTTAAGGCACATACAAGAGTCAATCAATGAACACATAGATGGGTGGAATAATGGATCTCTCTCTCTCTCTAAAAAATCAATAAGAATAAAAAATAAACATTATGCCAAGTGAAAGAAGTCAGGCCACATATTGTAGGAGTCTGTTTATATGAAACATCCAGAATAAGCAAATCCATAGAAAGCCAATTGCTGGTGGCCAATGTCAGGGGGAAGAAGTGAGGAGCAACTGTTTAATGGGCATAGAGTTTTATTTTGTAGTTAGGAAAATGTTTTGGAGCTAGATAGAGGTCATGGTGGTGACACTATAAATGTACTAACTGCCACTGAATACAATTTTGCTCACAGTTCCACATGTATTCTGTTCTAGCATAATTCAAATCAGCTCTTCAAAAATGTATATTTGTAAGTTTCAGGTAGGTATAGGCCTTACATATGGAGATAAAATATACTTTACCATTTAAAATCAGCCTTATAATCTTTACTAAAGAGTTTAATTGTATTTCTTTTTTAACATTTTTATTGTTACATAATATTTATCTAGAAACATGCATAAATCATCAGGATACGATAATAAAGGAAAGACAGCTGTGTTTTAAAATATCAAACCTTGCCCAGCCGGCATGGCTCAGTGGTTGAACATTGACCTATAAACCAGGAGGTCACAGTCAGGGCATATGCCTGGATTGCAGGCTTGATCCCCAGTAGGGGGTGTGCAGGAGGCAGCCAATCAATGATTCTCTCTCATCATTGATGTTTCTCTCTCTCTCTCTCTCTCTCTCTCTCTCTCTCTCTCTCTCCTTTCCTCTCTGAAATCAATAAAAATATATTTTAAAAATAAATAAGTAAATAGATAAATAAAATATTATATCTTATCAGTATCTCAAAAGCCCCACCTGGTCCATCCTTATTCACTACTCCCACAAAGGAACTCCTGTTCTGACTCAGCTGATTAGTGCTTCATGGCTTTGAGTGCTGTGGGAATGAATCATACACTAGGTACTCTTTGGCATCTGGCTACTTTTGCTCGATATTAGTGAGACTGAGCGAGGTGCTGAGTATAGTAATGTTTTTACTTGTATAGTATTCCATTGTATTAATATACCACTTTATTTTAACCCACTGATTCCATGTATTACACTATTGTCTCTCAACCCCAAATTTACACTTTTATTCTCAGCTTTGTAATGAGGGAGCTGTGTGATCCAGCTAACATTTCTCCAATTAGTTCTGCCAGTTGGGGGCACTAGACAGAGACCTGAAGACTGGGCAAGTGCGAAGGGACTTGTTCCTTCCTGCTGGCAGTACCATCCCTTCAGCACAGGCCCTTTATAGCTGCAGTTTGTTCCAGTCTCAGGTTTTATAGTGCTGCTCAAACCAGCCTCAGGTGTCCCCTTAAAAGGACAGTCAATGCCAGACAGCACTTCTCCTCAGACACACGGGGCCTGCGTCCCTCCTCTATGCTTCTGAGGTCCCATAAACCCACTTCTGTACTTTGTTCTCCAGGCCCATTACTTCAGTGTCCCCTTGGCTCTTTTTTAGTTCTCTAGTACCTATTCAACCAAATGAGGGTATAGGTATATGCGCTTGCTTTTAGTAACCGAGCTAACAGCACTAAAAAAGTTTAAAAATTCTGTTTCTCTCTAGACTGTAATAGATACATGATTCTACCAGTAATGGGTGATTGGGTTGTCTTCAGTTTGGACTATTATGACTAGTGCTGCTATGAATGTTCTTGTTCGTGCCTTTTGGTTAGTATTATGTACCTAATAAAGCAATTGCTAAGTTATAGGGTATGTGTGTGTTCAGTTTTAGCAGATACTGCTGAAAAGCTTCCCAGAGTGGCTGTAACAATAATTACATTGATTTTAAGGTATTCCCAGGATCTCACACCTGATTCTCAGAACTTCTAAAATGTAGGTTAAAGTCGCTATTACATTACGCTATTGTAATGTAACCTCTACTTTTAAGTGTTTATGTTGCAATGCTAAAAAAAAAACCTAGACTCTGTTACTTGAGGACATACTTTGTATCCTTAATTCCTCTAGTACCTGGCACATAGTAGGTGATGTTGAATAAATAATAAGAATAAAAAGTTTAGCGCTAACTGGTTTGGCTCAGTGCATAGAGTGCCGGTCTGCAGACTGAAGGGTCCCAGGTTCAATTCCAGTCAAGGGCATGTACCTTGGTTGCGGACACATTCCCAATAGGGGGTGTGCAGGAGGCAGCTGATTAATGTTTCTAACTCTCTATCCTTCTCCCTTCCTCTCTGTAAAAAATCAATAAAAATATATTTTCTTAAAAAAGAATAAAAAGTTTAAATCTCTTCTCTTGAACTAACGTGAAATGGTAATGTAAGTTGGGTCAGTCTTACCTGGGAGACACTCAGTATCCCAGCATACATTCCCCTGGGCAGCTGTGAATTAACAGGCCTCAGTGTCCGTAGGTTGCTTCTACTGCCCGGCAAGACTGATTTCTCTCCTCACAGTCCACTTAAATGAATTGATACAGGAATAGATCCAACACCATAGTGGCAGAGGGTTTACTTATGGACTAGGGCAGCCTTGTGTCTGGCACATCGACCAGAGATTGAACCCGAAAATGTGGCATATGGGGATGATGCTCTAACAACTGAGCTACCGAGCCAGGGCTCAAATCTATTTTTTGTTGTTGTTGTTAATCCTCACCTGAGTATACTTTTCCATTGATCTTCAGAGAGAGTGGGGTAGGGAAGAGAAACATTGCTGTGAGAGAGACACATCAATTGGTTGTCTACGGCATGTGCACCAGATCTGACTGGAGCCATGGACTGAACCTGCAACCCACATATGTGCCCTTGACCGGGAATCGAACCCACGACCCTTAGGTGCTGGGGCTGACACTCCAACCACTGAACCACACCAGCCAGGACACAAATCTTTTTTTTTTTTTTTTAAAGGCTAGTCAAGTGAAGCAGTGGGAACGGAGAAGGAACAAAGAAATCTGTAACTGGCTGTGATCAATTAGTTGTAAGGCACCACTGCACTCAGACCAGCCAAATCTATTTTTTTTTAAATCCCCACCTGAGGATATGTTAAGTGATTTTAGAGAGAAGAAGGGAGAGAGAGAGATAGAGGAGAGAGATGCATGCATGTGAGAGAGAAACATCAATTGGTTGCCTCTTGGTATCTCAACTGGGATTGAACCCACAACGTAGGTATGTCCCCTGACTGAAAATCAAACCCAAAACATAGGTATGTACCCTGACCTGGAATTGAACCTGTAGCCTTTGTGGTATACAGGATGATACCCAACCAACTGAGCCAACTGGCTGGGGCCCAAATCAATATTTAAAAAAAAAATAAAAAAAACACCCTGTGAGCCCTGATCAGTGTGGCTCAGTTGGAGCATCATCCCATATATCAAAGAGTTGTGGGTTCAATTCCCCAGTCTGGGTCCATACCTAGGTTGCAGATTTGATCCCAGTTGAGGCGCCAGGAGGCAATTGATCAATGTCTCTCTATCTATCTATCTATCATCTATCTATCTATCTATCTATCTATCTACCTATCTACCCCTTTCTCTCTCTCTCAAATCAATAAAAACATATCCAGCAGTGAGGATTAAAACCACTTTGTGAAATAGGTAAGGGCAGTAGTTGGCAAAGTCATTAGTCAACAGAGACAAATATCAACAGTACTTCTTCAAAATAGACTCGCCCAGGCCGAAAACCGACTTCTGTGCATGGGCCACGAAGTTTCAATCGCACTGTACGTGTGCGCCCACATGTGGTATTTTGTGGAAGAGCCACACTCAAGGGGCCAAAGAGCCGCGTGTGTCTCACAAGCCGCAGTTTGCCAACCACTGGGTTAGGGTATATGTTCCTGAGGTATAACAAGAGGTATATTTGACTTGTATTTCCCAGTTCTTGGCCCAGAGCTTCTAAAACCTTTGGAATTACCTGAGTAATAGGGTGTCTTTTGTTATTCATAATAAGCCCCTTTAGATCATAGCTGGCCCATTTTGAATAGGGCCCCTGTATATCGTCAATATGAGGCTGGTGACCAGAAAGACCAAGTGATGAGAAGGTGGGAGCTTGGAGCCCTAGCACTGACCTGCTAGAGTTGAGCCCTATAAAAGCCCTTGAACAAGGTTGGAACATCCAGACTAGTGAAGCATCAAGGTGCTGGGAGGTTGGTGTGCCAGAGAGGGCATGGGGGCTTTGAATGCCTCACCACCCAATACTTCGCCCTACGCAGCTCTTCTACTTGGCTGTTACTGAACTGTATCCTTTATAATAACAAATAAGATGTCTTTCTGAGTTCTGTGAGCTGTCTTAGCAAATTATCAAATCTGAGGAGGGGGTTTGGGAACCCCTATTTTATAGCTAGCCAAAAGCACATGTGGTCTCTCCTGGACTTGCAAATGGTATCTGAAGCTGGGAGTTCTCAACATAGCCACATCAGTAGGCAGACTCTCCAGCTGCAGCAACAATTTCTGGAGGGAATCAAAGCTCTGATAACCCAATCCCCAGTTCCAAGGAGAAAACTGAGCTGACACTCATGCATTTCTATATATACACATAAAGTGCTGCTGGAAATGAGGTACCCAAGTTTCCTAAAAACAAATAAACTGAATATCCTGAGATCAAACTTATCTGCTAATAGTTCCTGGCAAGCATTAAAATCAATTTAGTGGAGGTAATGATGCTGGAAGTGTCCAGAAAATTAGTTATGCTGAGATGTACAAAACAAAAAAATGCCGACTATGAATATTTTTAGTGGGATAAGGTCTGAAGAGCAGATCAATGTCTTCGCAAAGTACAAACAAGGTAGATCTGTGCGGACAAGCTGCAGTCACAGAGCATCACCCTGCACCTTCACTTCCAGTGCAGTGGGAGCCTCTCTCACTTGCAGCACCCTGGACAGAACTTAGGACTTTTACTTTTTGTTTTGTTCTGTTTTCCCGTTAGCCTCGGCAGCTTTCCGGAGTCTTGCTTAGGATTCTCTTAGACCCTACAAGGTTTAAGAACATGCTCCTTCACTTCTTCATCTTAAACCTCAAAGAAAAACTGTCTTCTAAGCAGTTTTCCCCCTCGATTGTTTTGTTCAATTATATAAACTTAAGGCTTTTAAAAATGTCAATGTCTAAGCCAGGGAAAACAGGTAAAAACATTGTCACACTTAAGTTGCAAGATTAGAATGTTTCTCAGTGGGTAGCTAGTCTCCTAATACCCAGCCTTCCTCACTACAATTATCCGATGCTCCTAACACCAGAACTAGACTTTCCCATTCCCTGCTTCAGATTTCTCACTGTGAATCACAGCCTTCTAGAAACTTGCTTTCCTTGGCCCTAGTGGAAGAAAAAGCTACCTCTTCTTATTTCCCTTGAGCCACCTTACAATTCCGCTCCTTTGTCCTGTACCAGATCCCAACAACTCCCTCCAGCTGCAGATATCACTGGACACCTACCCGGAAACCATTTTCCTTTGCCTCCATGCCGGCAGGGCTCTAGTGTTTGTTTCTGTGTCCGCCGTCCCTCCAGGATTTGAGGACATTTTGACTGCTCTGAGCCAGTGGTTTCCAAAGTTCCAGGATCTCTTGATACTCTTAAAAATGGTTGAGAACTTCAAAGTTTGTGTTATCTATCACTACTCATATTAGAAATTAAAACCAGAAAATGTTTATTTATTTTAAAATAACAGTATACCCACTATGTGTTAATTGAAATAACATATTGTAATTAAAAAAAATAACTATGTTCGCCCTGACTGGTTTGGCTCAGAGGATAGAGAGTCGGCCTGCGGACTGAAGGGTCCCAGGTTCGAATCCGGTCAAGGGCATGTATCTTGGTTGTGGGCACATCCCTAGCAGGGGTTGTGCAGGAGGCAGCTGATCGATATTTCTCTCTCATTGATGTTTCTAACTCTATCTCCCTTCCTCTCTGTAAAACCTCAATAAAATATATATTTAAAAAATGTTTTCCAGCCGAGACCGGTTTGGCTCAGTGGATAGAGCGTCGGCCTGCGGACTGAGGGGTCCCGGGTTCGATTCCGGTCAAGGGCATGTACCTGGGTTGCGGGCATATCCCCAGTGGGGGATGTGCAGGAGGCAGCTGGTCGATGTTTCTCTCTCATCGATGTTTCTAACTCTCTATCTCTCTCCCTTCCTCTCTGTAAAAAATCAATAAAATATATTTTAAAAAAAAAATGTTTTCCAAAAATAAAATATCAGAAAAGTGGCACTGTTTTTACATTTTTTGCAACTCTCCAACTCTCTCTAATCTCAGACTTCATAGAGGACAGCCTCTCATATCTACATCTACAGTCAAGCCATCGCTATGCCATATCATGTGACCTCTGGAAGCCTCCACTGTCCACTCCTGAGAGAATGAGAATGAAAAGGAAAATAGGAAAATTGTCTAGACTACCTAAACTGGCCTCTAGAGCGCCCCAGTCATGGTGAGCCCTCAGGGAAAGCATGTGACCTAGTTCTTACTGAGGCATGAAGGGACCGCTTCTAGAGGGCTTTTGGGAAAGATTTCTTTGCCCTTAAAAAGAGAGAGTGTGGTGTGGCTCAGTGGCTGAGCATTAACCCATGCACCAGTAGGTTGCCAGTTTGATTCCCGATCGATCCCCGTTGATGTTTCTCTCAATCTCTCTCTTCTCTCTCTCTCTCAATTGGTGGGGGGAAAAACACATATCCTTTTGTGAGGATAAAAAAAAAAAGACTAGAAACTATTCTAAGTATATGAAACATAAAGGGATTTAACACAGAATATGAGATGCTTGGAAAGTCATTGAAAGGGCTGGAGAGCAGATGTCAGGGGCTGCCACTGGACTTGGCTCAATATCACATCCCTGTAGCTGCAATTCAAAGATTCGGAAGCTGCCACAACTGCCTCTCACAAAACTGACGAGACTTGAGACTCCATTGTAAGCACTCACCACTTCAGCCTTCTCAGTGACAGGAAAATGGTTTCCATCTTTCTTTCACCTTGTCCTCTCTCTACTGCATCTAGTTGGCAGAACCTGATTCACAGCCAGAATTCTAGCTGCCAAGGAATCTGGAAAATATGGTTTTCGCTTTCTAAATAGAAGATAACTAAAATGTATATTGAGTGTACTAATATCCATAAAGTTATTTTATCTACATGCAAAGATTTTATGTAAATGAATTCAGATATTCACCTTCTGTTAAGGGCATAAGATCTGACCACATTGGAACCTCATCTCCACAAGCAGCACGTACATTCTCTGGTTTGCCAGAACCTCACAAAGCTTGCTTCAGACAGCAACATCCGGTAAGAATAGATAGTAGAGCCAGGTTGCTCTGGTTTGAATCCTGTATGGACTACTTTGTGCCCTTGAACAAGTAATTCATTATCTCTGTTCCACAATGTCCTCATCTATATAACATGGGGATTACAACAGTATCTATGTCAATGAGCAATGAGTCATTGAGAGGATTAAATGAGTCAAAATATTTCAAGTGCATAGAAGAGTGCTGAGCACATAGTAAGGGCTATATATTTGTATATGTTTGTAATCATCATGATCACCATCAGCATCATTTTCCGGGCTCCTGTAAGCACTTGAGTTTACCATCCCTGGCTCAGACTCTCACACTTTAATTAGAAGCACATATTGTTTAGCTTCAAATGCAATATATCAGGCCCCAACCCAACCTTGTTCAGTAGGTTCTATTTGGGGGATGAGTATTTTAATACCCAACTTGATAGTCGAACATTTTTTGATATTGCATCCCATCAATAAACAACATTTGAACAGATTACTCTCAATATGACCTTTACTTATTTCTATACAACTATTACCTAAATTATGGGATCAATATTTTATTGGAGAAGAGGCCACGTGACAACAAAGGCAGAGATTGAACTAGAGCATAACAAGCCAATAAATGCCAGAAACTAGGAAGAGACCAGGAAGGACCCTTCGCTAGAGCCCTCACAGGCTACGTGGACCTGCCGACACTTTGACTCTGGACTTGCAGCCCCTAGACCTGTGAGGGAATACGTTTCTGTTGTTTTAAGCCACCCGGTTTGTTACAGCAGCCCTAGGAAACAAGTAAAGGGCTCCTGGTTAAAGAGGTCTTTTGAGTCTTTGAGAACAAATTCTGAACAGGGGCCGGGGGAGACAAATTTCAGGCACTGTTCTTCAGTTTGGCTTTTCAAGATTTATTACTGGCACAACTCCTAATTCTATGTCACATTCTGAGCAACTAATATTAATAATCTATTTTTCTATTTTCTTTATCCTACTGTTAACCTAAAAATACAAGGCCTTTCAAAGTGAGGGAAAAAAAAGTGTGAGAGGTAACTAGCATTTATTTGAGATCAAGAGAGAGAGAGAGAGAGAGAGAGAGAGAGAGAGAGAGAGAGAGAGAGAGAGAGAGAGCTATTCTGGAAGCACTGATTCAGGCAGAAGCCCAAATAGTGTTTCAATTAGGAGATGAAGGCAAAGAATATTTATGAGAGAGGGAAGGGGAGTGATTACAACAATAGAAGGAAGGTATTTTTATTGGTGCAGATGACATCGTGATGTTTATTCTAAAAAATGTTTTTAATTTTCAGTCTGGTTGTTATCAGTCTGCTGGTCATATCTGCTTTCTCATAATCTTTGTACACAATTCTTTGGGATACAATGTTGGCCCAGTCCAAAGGTGTCTTCACATTCCACAGAGCTGAGGCATAGACATGCAAGGCAGTTCCACGAAGATGGCAGTTCCAACTCCATTTTAAAGTGGTTTTATTTTTTTGACACTACTAATAATTTATCTACTAATTATTCACTTTATCCTGCTTCTATTTGTCAGCTCCTAAACAAAAATCTATTCTTTATTATGTATTTCAAACATATCGGTTGTGACTCTCCAAAACTGTGGGGCCCCAGGAAATATTTGTTTAATGTAACAGAGATAATAAATTAATGTAAGAGATAAGAAAAGTCTTCTAAAGGATCCATATCACAGCGAGCCTTATATTTCTGCAGCTTAGAGAATCCACTTGGCTTTTATTGACTTAATTTAAGGTTTTTTAATCAATAAAATTGAGTACAAACACTTCCACCTGATAACAATGTTTACCTATTATTTTTTTTCCTTAGGGCATTTCAAAGTGGCTTAAATGGTTTAAATGACTTCATTATTTAGAATATATCATATCTAAGTGTAATTTTTAAATATATATGTGTGTGTGTGTGTGTGTGTGTGTGTGTGTGTCTTTATTGATTTGAGAGAGGAAAGAAGAGAAACATTGATGAGAGAGAAACATGGTTCGGCTGCCTCCTGCATGCCCCCGCACACACTGGGGATGGAGCCTGAAACCCCAGCATGTGCCCTGATCAGGAATCGAACCAGCAACCTCCTGGGGCCAATGCTCAACCAACTGAGCCACACCAGCTGGACTAAGTCTTTAAAAAGGTTTTTAAAAACCAAATCTCTGATAATTTTATGTGCAGTTAAGCTTAAACTTTTTGTCAAAGAGGATAAATAAGCCCTGGCCAGTGTCGCTCAGTTGGTTGGGGGTTGTCCTGTGCACTAGAAGGTTGGCCGGTTCCATTCTGGTCTGGGCACCTGCCTGGGTGTCCGGCTCCATCTCTGGTGGCAGGATATCTCTCTCTCTCTCTCTCTCTCTCTCTCTCTCTCTCTCTCTCTCTCTCTCTCTTTCTCTCTCTCCCCGCCTATCCCAGGGGTGGGCAAACTTTTTGACTCGAGGGCCACAGTGGGTTCTTAAACTGGACCAGAGGGCCGGAACAAAAGCATGGATGGAGTGTTTGTGTGAACTAATATAAATTCAAAGTAAACATCATTACATAAAAGGGTACAGTCTTTTTTTTTTTTAGTTTTATTAATTTCAAACGGGCCGCATCCGGCCCGCGGGCCGTAGTTTGCCCACGGCTGCCCTATCCATTCCTCTCTCTCTAAAAATCAATAAAAATATTTGTAAAAAGGGTAAGTAAATTCAGATGAGTTCCTGTAAGTAGTTGTTGCTCTGTTCATTTTTAAGTCTATACTGCATTAAATATTTACTTAATAAGTTCATAGCACAAGTATATTCATAATAAAATGATAGTTAAAATTAGGAGGAAAGTGTCATTTAAACAATCATATTGAATTCAACACTGTGTCAGAAACCTGGTCTTTGTAGAAGGCCAACTGATTTCCCATCCCAGCTCTGCTACTCCCTAGTAGTGAATCTTTCTAGGTCTTAAGCTCCTCCTTGGTCACATGAGACTAATACTACTTACTTCATGGGGCTTTGGTGGTTTTGTAAAGAATAAAGATAATATGTGACAGGGATTAGCACAGTGTTTAACGCATAGTAAGTGTCAATAATAGGAAGTTATTAATAGCAGTAATAATTCAACTAGAAGTAAAGCTTAAAGACAAGATGTGAATTCCTAAAGTGCCATACAAGTTGAGAGCAATGACTCATTTGGCTAGCTAGAAAATTTTTCCTAACAGTGGGCAGCAAAACCTTTACATGAAACATTTGCCATGACTTTACACCAAAAGGTTGGCCACATTTACAGGTTTAAAGTTTGGGATTTCTTATTAGTTAATTTCCCTGAATTCTTAAATTTATATGGAATTTTGATAATTAAACTATCCCTACTAGTAATATGCTCCATAAATGTACCTTCTTTGTGCCATAAATAAATAATGGATACATACTTAGATAATTCTTAGAGGCCTAAAACATTTTAACCAGACATGATATTTCTATCTCTCTCCCTCTCCCTTTTTCTCTCTTTAAAAAAGTCAATTAAGTCAGCAGGCATGGCTCAGTGGTTGAGCACGGACCTATGAACCAGGAGATCACTTTCTCTCTATAAAAATCAATACAACATATTTAAATATATATATATATTATTTCAGAGAAGAAGGAAGAGGGAGAGAAAGAGAGAGATAGAAACATCGATGAGAGAGAAATGTCATCGATTGACTGCCTCCTGCACGCTCCCCACTGGGGATCGAGCCTGCAACCCAGGCATGCGCCCTGGCCGGGAATTGAACCAGCGACCTCATGGTGCCTGGGTTGACACTCAACCACTGAGCCACACCAGGCAGGTAAAAATATATTTAAAAAATAAATAAAAAATAAAATAAATAAGTGAATTAAAATATTTAAAAATTAAAAACCTGAAAAACTGTCATTCTCTGAAACGTTTAAAATTACACTTCTTGGGAGGAGAGAACCAAGATGGCGGCATAGGTTAACGCCGGAGTTTGCTGCTTTGAACAACTACTTCAAAAGTGAAACTAAAAGACAGAGGGACATCACCCAGAACCACTGGAACGCTGGCTGAGTGGAAGTCCTACAGCTAGGAGTAAAGAGAAACGCACACGGACACTCAGAGGAGGCGCAGTGCTGAAGTCAAATTCTGAGGTGCGGAGTGCGCGCGCGGAGCGGGCTGGCGGCGGAGGGTGCGGTTGGCGTTTTCAATCGGGAGGGAGTCGCAGACTCTGAGCTCCAGATCCGGGCGAGTCTTTAGGGACCCAGACTCAAACGGGAGAAGCGGGACCGCCTGGCTTCAGTCAGAGCGAGTGCAGCTTTCCCTCCGAGCTTTGCAGCCATTGCTGGGACTCAGAGAGGCAGAGCCCCTGGGGACAGGACTGAGAGCGGCCATAACTGCTCTCTCTGGCCCACCCTGTTGATCCTGTGCGACCCGCCCCGCCCAAGCCCTGCACCGAGGCATTTGCCGGATAGCCTCAGGCAAACGCCAGATTAGCACCTCCCTAGAGGACAGAAGTTCTCTCACTGCTGACACAGCTGATTCTCATAGCCACTTGGCCTGGAGGGCAAACCCTCCCTGGAATTAGCTACAAGACTGCACACAAAGGCCACTAGGGGGTGCACCAAGGAAGCATAACAAAATGCAGAGACAAAGAAACAGGACAAAATTGTCAATGGAAGATCTAGAGTTCAGAACCACACTTTTAAGGTCTCTCAAGAACTGTTTAGAAGCCGCCGATAAACTTAATGAGATCTACAAGAAAACTAATGAGACCCTCGATGTTATATTGGGGAACCAACTAGAAATTAAGCATACACTGACTGAAATAAAGAATATCATACAGACTCCCGGCAGCAGAACAGAGGAGCGCAAGAATCAAGTCAATGATTTGAAATGCGAGGAAGCAAAAAACACCCAACCGGAAAAGCAAAATGAAAAAAGAATCCAAAAATGCGAGGATAGTATAAGGAGCCTCTGGGACAGCTTCAAGCGTACCAACATCAGAATTATAGGGGTGCCAGAAGATGAGAGAGAGCAAGATATTGAAAACCTATTTGAAGAAATAATGACAGAAAACTTCCCTCACCTGGTGAAAGAAATGGACTTACAGGTCCAAGAAGCGCGGAGAACCCCAAACAAAAGGAATCCAAAGAGGACCACACCAAGACACATCATAATTAAAATGCCAAGAGCAAAAGACAAAGAGAGAATCTTAAAAACAGCAAGAGAAAGAAACTCAGTTACCTACAAGGGAATACCCATACGACTGTCAGCTGATTTCTCAACAGAAACTTTGCAGGCCAGAAGGGAGTGGCAAGAAATATTCAAAGTGATGAACACCAAGAACCTACAACCAAGATTACTTTATCCAGCAAAGCTATCATTCAGAATTGAAGGTCAGATAAAGAGCTTCACAGATAAGGAAAAGCTAAAGGAGTTCATCACCACCAAACCAGGATTATATGAAATGCTGAAAGGTATCCTTTAAGAAGAGGAAGAGGAAGAAAAAGGTAAAGATACAAATTATGAACAACAAATATGCATCTATCAACAAGTGAATCTAAGAATCAAGTGAATAAATAATCCGATGAACAGAATGAACTGTTGATTATAATAGAATCAGGGACATAGAAAGGGAATGGACTGACTATTCTTGGGGGGGAAAGGGGTGTGGGAGATGCGGGAAGAGACTGGACAAAAATCGTGCACCTATGGATGAGGACAGTGGGTGGGGAGTGAGGGCGGAGGGTGGGGCGGGAACTGGGAGGAGGGGAGTTATGGGGGGGAAAAAAGAGGAACAAATGTAATAATCTGAACAATAAAGATTTAATTAAAAAAAAAAAAAAAAAAAAAAAAAAAAAATTACACTTCTTGGCGATGCATCAGTTTTGCTCAAATAAATTCTTATAAAAATTCTCTACAGGTTTGGATATTCTTACATCAACAGCAGGTAGTTTGGGATAAAGGTTGTGAACATTTAAAAATTATAATGACTATATAACAGGACTATATTCTGAATTGAGTTCTAAATTGAGAAGCTGCCTGAAGATCAATATTATTCATATTACTTAAAGACGACAACATGAATGAACAACTGTATGCCAACAAACTGGACAACCTGGGTGAAATGGACAAATTCCTGGAAACATACAATCTTTCAAAACTCAATCAGGAAGAATCAGAAAACCTGAAAAAGGCGATAATAACTAATGAAATTGAAGCAGTAATAAAAAATAAAAATAAGCCAAGGCCGGTTTGGCTCAGTGGATAGAGCGTCGGCTTGCGGACTGAGGGGTCCCAGGTTCGATTCCGGTCGAGGGCATGTGCCTGGGTTGCGGGCACGTCCCCGGTGGGGGATGTGCAGGGGGCAGCTGATCGATGTTTCTCTCTCGTCGATGTTTCTAACTCTCTATCTCTCTCCCTTCCTCTCTGTAAAAAATCAATAAAATATATTAAAAAAAAAATAAAATAAAAATAAAAATAAAAATAAAACCCTCCCAGCAAACAGAAGTTCTGGACCAGATGGCTTCATAGATGAGTTTTACCAAAGATCCAAAGAAACACTAGTACCTTTCCTTTTCGAACTATTCCAAAGTTTTCAAGAGGAGAGAAGACTTCCAAGCTCTTTTTACAAGATCAGCATTATCCTAATTCCAAAACCAGATAAAAACACTACAAAGGAAAAAAATTACTGGCCAGTACCCATGATGAACATAAATGCTAAAATCCTCAACAAAATATTGGCAAATCGGATCCAGCAATACAGTAAAAAGATCATACACCACGACCAAGTGGGACTTATTCCAGAGATGCAAGGCTGGTACAATATTCACACATCAATAAATGTGATACATTACAAACAAAATGAAGGATAAAAACCACATTATCATATCAATAGATGCAGAAAAAGCATTAGACAAAATCCAGCACCCATTTTTAACAAAAAACTCTCGGCAAAGTGAGAATAGAAGAAACACACCGCAACATAATAAAGGCCAAATATGACAAACCCACAGCCAACATCATACTATATGGGCAAAAACTAAAAGTGTCTCCCTTAGGAGCAGGAGAAAGATAGGACATTTGCTTTCAACAAAATACTAGAAGTCCTTGCCACAGTGATCAGAAAAACTAAAAGGCATCCAAATTGGAAAGGAGGAAGTAAAACTGTCATTATTTGCTGGTGTGAGATATTGTACATAGAAAAAACCCTAAAGACTCTACCAAAAAACTACAACTCTAGTCTTCCCTCTCTCCACTGGAGCCCAGGGTAAGTGACTGCAAATGAAATTGTGCATGTTGGCCCTTTAAGAAGGTGCCTGAGTTTTTAGCGGACTCCTGTCTTTCCCCACTGCTTTTCACAGCCAGATGTTATGTGGGCACCTCTTCCAGGCTCTGATACTCTGGGCTGGAGAGCTAGCTTGGGCTTGAGACCCCACACTTATCAGGGGGAACTTTCCCACAGCTCAGCTATCCATCCAGAACCTCAGCCACCATGTGGGAGTGGGGCCAGCCCTTTTCACGTCTCCACCCTTCCTACCAGTCCTTTTTTTTTTTAAATATATTTTATTGATTTTTTACAGAGAGGAAGGGGAAGGGATAGAGAGCTAGAAACATCGATGAGAGAAACATCGATCAGCTGCCTCCTGCGCACCTCCTACTGGGGATGTGCCCGCAACTAAGGTACATGCCTTGACTGGAATCGAACCTGGGACCCGTGAGTCCTCAGGCCAATGCTCTATCCACTGAGCCAAACCAGTTAGGGCCCTACCACTCTCGATGTGGCATCTTTTGCAAATCCTTGGTTATAAAATTTCTCTTCAGCCAGTCTTCAGCTGGTTACTCGGGTTGATTGCTCTATATGTTAGTTGTACTTCCAGTTTGATCCTGGGAGGAGGTGAGTGTAGCTTCCACCTACTCCACCATCCTCACAAGAGCCGAGGATACCAGGCTAGCTTGCTCCTCTGGCCTGGATGGCTCCCGAGGCAAGAGGCCGCTGGCAGGCTCTGCTACTCCAGGCTCCCGAAGCACCTCTACATTCAGTTTTATGAAATAAAACAGAGAGATGTTGTGTGCTCTTTACCCAGCTTCCCCCAATGGTAATGTTGGAAGCAATGACTGGACCAGGTGTCAGAAGAGTAGAGTCAGACTGGACCTGGGTTCAGCCACCTCAGTTCTTGAGTTTTGACTAAGAAATAATTCAGAGCCAAGACTCAAACTATAAGAGAAAATATACTTAGAAAGTCACAGAGATGGAAGTGAGTCTTAGAAGAAATGGACTCAGGGAACAAGTTACCAAGGCAAAAAAAAAAAAAAGGGACCCTTGGAGTTCAGGAGAGAGAAGGGTAAAGGAACACGCCTGATACGAAGAGGAGAGTGTCAGGAAAGGCTAGGCTTTATCCTGAGGGAGAGCACGCCGGGTCCTCTATCTTAAGGCCTTATGAGGGTGGGGACTTTAGGGGATGTCCTAGGAGAGGATCTCAATAGAATATTCATCAGTTTTCCACGTGTGTCCTGTCAGGGTTGTGGTGTCCACGGATTGGTCAGCACCTGGGCAGGAGGTCATTAATCAGTGCAGCTGGTCCTGATGTTGGCCATGCCATTGCTTGTCTGGCTTTGCTGCTTTTCTGAGCCTGGAGCTGCAGCCTAAATGCATTTGATGCAGGTCAGAACCTGGTCCTGAGACTTAATGCTTGAGGACTATTCCCTGGACCCCTTGTTCAGTATCCCGCTAAGGGGGTCTAACCCACATGACTAGCAACATGCCAGGGGAAGAAAAGTCAGGGGGAGCTCCAAAGAGCATGACTATCGTTATGAAAAGTCAGGGGTTCTAAACTGCATGGCCAGCAATATGCTAGGGGAGGAAAGGTTACCTGGGGGCAAGGTTCTTGCTTTCCCAGTTTTTCCCATTGCCAGGCCCCTGGGGCGTTCCGCCCTGGTGACCTTCTGTACCTGGCCCATCATCCTGGCCCATACGCTCATGTCTGTCTGACAACTACCACAGTAACAGCTTGCAGGACTAAAGTACAATATCACAGCCAGGATAGTGATTGATAAGAGTCAACAAAGAGGTCATTTCCATCACCACCAGGATCCCTCATATAGTCATTTTATATCCACACCCACTTTACTCAACACCTCACCTCTGAAATTAAAAAAAAAAAAAAAAGAAAAGATAAATGGGTAAAGAAGAAATGGTACATATATACAATGGAATATTACTCAGCCATTAAAGGAAATGAAATCTTGCCATCTACAACAACATGGATGGACCAAGAGGCTCTTATGCTGAGTAAAATAAGTCAGACAAAGACAAATACAGTACTATATGATTTCACTTTTTTGTGGAATCTAAAAAACAAAATAAATGAACTAGCAGAACAGAAACAGACTCATAGATACAGAGAACAGACGGATGGTTGCCAGATAGGAGTGCCAGGAGGGAGGGGCGTAGAAAGAGGGAGGAGATTAAGAATTACAAATTGGTTGCCCTGATCAGTGGATAGAGCATCAGCCTGGGGATTGAAGGGTCCCGGGTTCGATTCCAGTCAAGGGCATGTACCTTGGTTGCGGGCACATCCCCAGTGGGGGTGTGCAAAAGACAGGTAATCAATGTTTCTCTCTCATCGATGTTTCTAACTCTCTATCCCTCTCCCTTCCGCTGTTAAAAACATATTAAAAAAAAAAAAGAATTACAAACTGGAAGTTACAAAATAGTCCATGAGGGCCCTGCCAGTGTGGCTCAGTGGTTGAGTGTTACCTCATGCACCAAGAGGTCGCTGATTCGATTTCAGGTCAGAGCACATGGGAGGCAGCCAATCTATGTTTCTCTCTCATCAATGTTTCTATCTCTCTCTCCCTTCTCCCTCTCCCTTTCTCTCTCTTAAAAAAAATATAATCATGAGGATGTAAAGTACTAATATAGAGAATATAGTCAATAATATTGTAATAACTATGTTTGGTGCCAGATTGGCACTAGAGTTATTGGGGTGATCACTTTGTAAGTTATATAAATGTCTAACCACCACACTGTACACCTGAAACTAATATAATATCATATGACATCTGTAATTGAAAAATAAAAAATTATTTTTAAAAATGAAAAGAACATTACTAAAAGGAAACTGCAAGGGAAAGGGGTGATTCTTGCTGAAGCCAGGCCAAGTGATAAGATGTTACCTGTTGAATGATGGAGAAAGAGGAATTTGATTAGATATGGAGTGGGGGTGTTATGCCCAGATTTCAGGATCCCCAAGAGACCACACCAGGAAGCCAGCCGTATTCGGTGCAAAAGCAAAGAGTCTTTTATTCAAACCCAGGTTTGGTTCCCCTACCCTCCTTACCGACTCAGCGGCAAGTGGCAAGAGAGCTAGCCCTGTGGGAAAAGGGGTTTTATAGGGGGTTGGAGTAAGGGGAGAGGAAAGGACTGTGGGCCCTGCCGATTGGCCAGGCGCAAGTCCGTGTCTTGTTACACAGGATGTGGTCATATCTATGGTGTGCACTTCCCTTGATTGTCATTGGTTAGTTTAAAGAAGTCCTGGGTGTGGCTAGCAGAGGCTTGGGCTTCCGGGAAGAAGCCTTGCCAAGCACATGGCTGCCCATAAATGGAGGATCCAGGGTAAGATGGAGGGCGTAGTCCTCGCCCTTTCAGGGGTTCTTTCTAAACTGAATGGACAAATTATCGCTAAAACTGGGAAATGTAGACCCGACAAAAATGGACACTGAAAGTTGAGGCCTAGAGGATCAGAGGAGCCTGACTGGATGTGATGACCCACGTCCCCTGTGGTTCAGGGTTTGGGCTCTGGAGAAGGGCCGCGCGCAAATGACAGAGATGAGACAAGAAATAATAATTTGGAAATTGGGGGGCCAGGAGGGAGCCCTACACAAGAAGAAGGACTCCACTTTTGCTCAGGCCTTGTCATCCTTTTATTCGGTTTGGGATACACCTAGAGCCCTTAGGCAGGCAATTTCCAGTAACAGACTATCTTATCAGTAAGGATTTACATGACTATCTCGTGGGGAAGTTGCTTCAGCTACCATTGTCTCCGCTAAACAGTGGGTGCATAGCTCTGACCTTTGCCAGGGCTCAAAGTTCACCAGCATTCCGGGCTCCTTGTCCACACCTCTCTGTGAAGACAATGGGTGGCTCCCCAAAACTGGAGTTAGGTCAAGGAGAGAACCTGTCAGTATCCAGTTGTCCCAGCACCATGTTTTGAAAAGATTCTTCTTTTCCCATTAAATGAGCTTGAGATCTTGCCAAAAATCAATTGACCATGGATGAATGGACCTATTTCTGGACTCTGAATTCTATTGCATTGATCTATATGTTTGTCCTTATGCCAATACCACACTTGCCTGTGTGGTATTTTGCTGTAGCTTTGTGGCAGGTTTTGAAATAAGGAAGTATAAGTCCTCCAACTTTTCCACTCCTAGCGTTATACCTAAGAGACATGAAAAAACAGTTCACACAAACCCTTATACATGATTTTAATAGAAGCATTACTTACTACAACCAAAAAGTGTAAACAACACAAATGCCAATGAATAGATCAATGAATAAACAAACATTGTACATTCAAACGTGTAATAGTATTCAGCCATAAAAAGGAATGAAGTGATCTCCTCCCTTTCTCCTCCCCCTCTCAAAAAAAGAAAAAAAAAAGAAAAAAAAAAAAGGAATGAAGTACTGTTACATGTTACAATATGGATAAACATTGGAAACATAATGCTAAGTGAAAGAAGCCAGACACCAAAGTCCACACATATTGTGTGATTTTATTTAAATGAAATGGTCGCCCTAACTGGTTTGGCTCAGTGGATAAAGCATCAGCCTGCGGACTGAAGAGTCCCAGGTTCGGTTCCGGTCAAGGGCATGTACCTTGGTTGTGGGCACATCCCCAGCAGGGGGTGTGCAGGAGGCAGCTGATCGATGTTTCTCTCTCTCATCGATGTTTCTAACTTTCTATCTCTCTCCCTTCCTCTCTGTAAAAAATCAATCAAATATACTTAAAAATAAAATAAAATAAATAAATGAAATGTCCATAGAGGTAGAAAGTATATTAGTGTTTGCCAGAAATAAATGAAAGGAAAATTGGAAGTTATAGTGGTTTTTGTTTTTCTTTTGTCGGGGGGAGGGTGATAGAAATATTCTGGAATTAGATAATGGTAATAGTTGCACAAGATTGTGAATAAAATAAAAACCATGGAATTGTACACTTCAAAATGGTGAATTTTACCTTAAATTAAAAAATAATAATAAGCCCATTGCATATAATATTTGTGTGGAAACAACCCTCTTTTCCAAGACAAAAAAAAAAAAAAATAGAAGAATCACATTGTTTTACATTTCTCCACGTCTCTTTGTTGTCTGGTCTAATAGAAAATAGCTGCATTCTCATATCTGCTTTCGCATTCAATCTGTTGCAGTATGTTGTCTTGGTTGAAGATTATAAAGACTATCTGCCCTTAAATAAATGTAGTTGGAGAACAGAACTTCACCTATTACAATATTTAAAATTAGATTTTTAAAAACACTGCCATTTTAGAATATATTATTTTTACATATATGCATGTATTTTTTAAAATATATTTGTATTGATTTCAGAGAGAAAAGGAGAGGGAAATAGAACCCTCATACAAGATTATTTTAGCCACTTGGGGTCCTTTGTGTTTCTATATACATTTTATTTTATTTTATTTTTAAATATATATTTTATTGATTTTTCACAGAGTGGAAGGGAGAGGGATAGAGAGTTAGAAACATCGATGAGAGAGAAACATCAATTAGCTGCCTCCTGCACATCTCCGACTGGGGATGTGCCCGCAACCACGGTACATGCCCTTGACCGGAATCGAACCTGGGACCCTTCAGTCCACAGGCCAATGCTCTATCCACTGAGCCAAACCGGTTTCGACTCTATATACATTTTAGGAACAGCTTACGATTCTACAAAAAAGGCAATTGGAAGTTTGATAGGGATTACATTGGATCTGTAATCTATTTGGGGATTATTGCCCAATGTTGTTATTACAAATATTTTATAATGTCTGCTTTATTATTCTCTCTGTAAATGAAATCATTGACTATGTAACTTCTCCTCAAATATAATTTCATATAGGATAAATATAATGCTCCCACTATTATAAAGCAGAAATACAGAAAATAGGCATTTCAATATCCAAATGTCCAGACATGACTATACAAGAAGGCTAATGAGATCATCAGATTCCTTCTCAGAGGGAAGGCAGGGAAAGGTGGGGAGGGGTGCGGTGGGTGGTAGGGAATCAACCAAAGATCTTGTATGCGTATATGCATAACCCATGGACACAGACAATAAGGTGGTGAAGGCCTGGGGTGGGGGTGGAGGCAAGCTGGAGGGGGTCAGTGGGGGAAAAGGGGACATATGTCATAGTTTCAACAATAAATAATTGTTTTTAAAAAATGGAAATAACCAGATTCCTGCATCTTCATGTAGAACCACAGTAAATGTAACAGCTACAAGCAGAGTAATATAGGTGTGTTGTGTGGTGAGTTAAACACCCGGCACAGTGCTGACATAGGTGAGATGGTTTTCTGAAATGGTGAAAACTCTTGTTGGAGTTCAGAATGTAACAGTCAAATCTTCCTTTCATATACATGATTATTGCATTCTTGGAAAATTCAGGATATATTAAAAATTCCCGTGTTTACTTGAAAAATAAAGGGTTTTTTCCTAGGCTCAGATATATAAACAGGTTTTCTACCCAGATCTCATAGGACATTTAAAAGTCGTGTGGGGTGAAGAATAAGACTTCAGTTGGCATGAATGTCCCTGGCCTCCATGCATTAAAATGCCAGTAATACTGCCCAATCACTGTGACAATTGAGGACATCCTTATACATTTTCAAAACGCTGAGAGGACGGTGCTGCCTCCTTTGAGAACCCAGGTATAGAGGAAAAAGCACAGAACTCAAAGGTTGCTCACTCTGGCTCAAGTCAACTTGCTGCTCTGGGTTTCATTTCCTTATCTGAAAATAGTGTGATCTTGAGTATCTGAGTACTTGTAGACAGGTATCTTTCTTATTGTTGGATGAAAAATAGAGCTGCTAAAAGCTATAGCCATGTCTCCCTCTGCTGGCTGATTAACATGACATAAATGCTAACAAAAGATTTTTGATCATTTCAGTGTAGAAGTTGTCATTTTTTAGAATTAATAAACCATACACAAAATGTTGACCAATTAAAAAAAGTAGAAAGCCTGGGTTTCAAGTGTTAGTTATCGTTTTCATTTTTCCAGAAAAAAAAAATATATATCACAACATCTTCTCATATCTAAATTAAATTTAGGAGAGCACAACTGCTCTGCCTGGCTGGTGTGGCTCAGCGGTTGAGAGCTGACCTATGAACCAGGAGGTCATGGTTCAATTCCAGGTAGGGCACACGCAGGGACTCGAACCTTGTTTCTTTCTTTTTAAAAAATATTTTTTTATTGATTTCAGAGAGGAATGGAGAGGGAGAGAGAGATAGAAACATCAAGTATGAGAGAGAATCACTGATTGGCTGCCTCCTGCATGCCCCCACTGGGGATTGAGCCCACAACCCAGGCATGTGCCCTGACCGGGAATCAAGCCGTGAACTCCTGGTCCATAGGTCGATGCTCAATCACTGAGCCATGCTGGCCGGGCTCATCATTGATGTTTCTATCTCTCCTTTTCCCTTGCTCTCTGAAATCAATAAAAAATAGATATACATAAAAAGCACATCAGCTTTCAAGTGAAACTGACATATTGTCAAGGACTTCTGGTTGAAATTATTTGGTTCATTCCTTCAGATGTCTCCAATGAATCATTATCTCCAAGGAGAGAATTTTCTGTTGGAGTTAACAGAATTTTGAGAAATATTCAGCAGAACATTAACCTCTTAATGGCTAAGCCATGAACAATCTCTGTCACATATATCTTTTTTAAAAATATATATTTTTATTGATTTTAGAAAGGCAGGGAGAGAGGGAGAGAGATAGAAACATCAATGATGATAGAGAACCATTGGTCAGCTGCCTCCTGCATTCCCCACACTGGGGATCGATCCCACAACCTGGGCATGTTCCCTGACCAGGAATTGAACTGTGACCTCCTGGTTCATAGGTTGATGCTCAACCACTGAGTCACGTCGGCCGGTCCTTTTTTTTATTTTATTGATTTTAGAGAGAGGAAAGGAAGGAGAGAGACAGAGAGACAGAGAGAGAACCGAAATCCAACATGTCACCTACAGTAGTCCCACCTTATCCATTGGGATATGTTCCAAGACCCCCCGTGGGTGCCTGAAACTGCGGGTAGTACTGAACCCTATATATACTATGTTTTTTCCTATCCATATATGCTTATGATAAAGTTTAATTTATACGGTAGTGTTGGGGGCCAGATGTAAGCTGGCAAGGTCCTTGCACCTGCAGGGGCTAGCAAGGCTGGGACCCTTACCCACACAGTTTTCCCAGACTTGTTTGGATGGCGATTATCAGTAGAATGAGAGCAACATTTGTAGAATGAGAACAGCCTTTCATAGCTTACCAAGAAGTCTGTAACTATTTACTGAGATATGCTGTACTGAGAACTTGTCCTTCTGCTATGTCTCTCCCTTAGAGATTAAGAGGAACAAAGAATACATTCCTCTTGACAGACCTCCGATTCAGTGTGTTGTGTATAAATAGGATTGTGTGGCTAATAAACTCACTTCAGTTCATCGAGAGAACTGGGGTCCTCCCGACCCCGCTTTCCTGTCTTTCTTTTCTCAATTCCCACCTCCCTGCCTCAGCCCGGCTCAACCCTGTCAGGCTGGCCCTGACATGATAGGCACAGTAAGAAATTAGTAACAACACCTAATGATAAAATGGAGCAATTATAACAATACTAGAGGTTTGGTGCATGAAATTCGTGCACTGTGTGTGTGTGTGTGTGTGTGTGTGTGTGTGTGTGTGTGTGTGTGGAGTCCCTCAGCCCAGTCTGTGCCCTCTCGCAGTCCAGTCTGGGAGCTCCGTGATCAATCGCCCTGCAGAGGGAGGCCCTGCCCACTCACCGCAGTGCCACCAGCTGGGTAGCTTGGGCCTCCCTCTGCGTGCCCCCCCTTCCCACTGACTAATCACATTGCACCCACCTTGGCTAACCTGGCACCAGTGCATGTCATAGTGTGGTCGTCCAGACAGTCATTCTGCTGTTCGGCCGTTCGGTTGATTTGCATATTATGCTTTTATTATTATAGCTACTGTAATAAAAGTTATGTGAAAGTGGTTCAAAATATTGTGTTGTACTCACCTTTCTTTGGCTGATGATGTGAGATGATAAAATGACCATGTGCAGAGACGAAATGAGGTGAATGACATAGGCACTGTGATGGAACATTAGGCTACTGCTGACCTTCTGACTATACGTCAGGAGGATTACCTGCTTCGTGGGATCCTGGATCAAGTCATGGGGATTGACCACTGGTCACTGGAACCAAGGCAAGTGGACAAGAGGGGCTGCTGTATACTAATTGGGGCAGTTTGACATTCTCTTCTGTGTCTGGAGTAATCTATGTCTCCTCTGGGGGTCTGTCACTAGCCTGTTCTTGGTCCTTCTCTCCATGCTGCTGCTGTTCTCCCTCCTCTCTGGTGAGCCCGGCGGTCCCTGAGGTGCAGGAGCAAAGGCCTGCATTGGTTAGTCCAGGCTGCAGTGGTTGCAGGCTTTTGAGGATGCCTTCCAGCGTGCCTCATTCACATGCCTCGTCATTAACGATGTGTGGGTGAGGAGCCAGCAGGCCGGCTGGGGAATCCTCCAATCACCAAACTAAGAAGGGCTGCACTTTGGATGGAACAGGTTTAGTGTGTTTCTCTCCGAGGAGGGGCTGGTTTTCCCTCCTCCCCACGCACATCCACGGCAGCGTGGCGTTCTGAAGTCAGCTCGGGCTCTGCCCTCCTTTACGCAAGTGTAAAACATGGCCCTCCTGCGGTCACCTACCCACATTCTTTAGAGAAGTGTTCACTGGCTTTGTGTCAAGAGCTGAAGCACTTGGAAGAGGGCCTAATGCTTTACAACAAACGTTCTCAACAAGTATTTGTTGAGTGACGAAATGGTGGAGCACATGGGGGAGGGACCAACTCCCTACAACTTCCAGCATGCTTCTTTAATGGATTATCCTGAACATGGCTTCCAGGCCAACCCTGCTCTTTGTATTTGTTTGTTTTTAAATTTAGTCTATTAGGGTGACCTTGGCTAATAAAATTATATAGGTTTCAGGTGCACAATTCTATCATACATCATCTGTGTATTGCATTGTGCATTCACCTACCCATCTTTGTATTTGTTGACTTCAAGCTTGGCGATGGCCAGGGTTTCCTTCATTCCGTATGGTGTGTTGGGCGAATTTCTTCTTTTTCTCTTCCACTGTGATCCCACATGCTCTCTCTCCTATAATTCCACAATTGAATGAGACCTGGGGAAAGAAGATAGATGCATATGCTCATCTGCTATATTAAACTAGAAGTATATCTGAAAGTATAGTTACTAAAAAAATGTATTTTAAAACATTTGTTGAGTCCTCACAAGATGGAAAATTAAAAAAAAAATTGCACAGATTTTTCTATTTATTATACGTTGATATTTTATTTGGAAATTAGGAAAAAATGATATGTTAATTAAAAACTTGCTGAAAAAATTAGTGGCAAATGAGTGAAAGATTCTTTTGCCTATGATTTTAATAGAATTGCAAAAAATTGATATAGCATCCACTTAATATATTTTTAGTGAAGGAAATGCGTGATCATGAATAACAGATAAAATTTCAGGGCTCCCAAGGAAACAGTTTTGTTAGTTGAATATAAAATCCATTTAAAATAAATTTAGCTTTTAAAGAAAAAGGAAGTATAGAGAATATTAAATGGAAAAAGAAATTGCAGCATAGTCTTATATACCAATTATACCCACATTAAAAATGTGCATAGGCCCTGGCTGGTTGCTCAGTTGGTTGGCGCATCACCCTGATGTGCCATAGTTGTGGATTTGATCCCTCGTCGGGGCACATAAAAGAACCAATGAATGCATAAATGGGTGGAACAAATAAACCTCTCTCTCAAATCCACAGATTAAAAAAAAAATGGCTCTGGCTGGTGTGGCTCAGTTGGTTGTCCCATAGCAAAAGGTCGTAGGTTCGATTCCCAGTCAGGGCACATACCCAGGTTGCGGGGTAGCTCCCCGGTCGGGGTGTGTACGGGAGGCAAGTGATCGATGTTTCTCTCTCACATTGATATTTCTTTCTCTCTCCCTCTCCCTTCCCCTCTCTAAAATCAATAAAAATATATTAAAAACTATAAAAATGTATATATAATATGCATACACATATAGATACATACACACATATAAACATTAGAAATCACTGCAAAACGTTAACACTAGTTATTTTAGTAGGTTTATAATTAATACAATGGTGATTGAGAGGCACTAGTATCATGAAATTTATTCTAAGTAGAAGGGACTAAATATATATATATATATATATTTAATTTGAAAAAAAAACATACTGGGGGACTTTCTGGTTCACTGTAAACAGTTTGGAAATTGTCACTCATGTTTTGTTTTCTTTTTAATCCTCACCGTACGATGTTTTTTGATTTGAGAGAGAGAGAGAGAGAGACAGACAGACATCCATTGGTTGCCTTTTCTACACGTCCTGACTGACCCTGCACCTAGATATGTGTCTGAATGGGAGTCCAACCAGAGACCTTTCTTTGTAGGGGAGGACGCTCCAACCACTGAGCAACACCAGCCAAGGGTGTCACTAATGTCTTTATAAGAAAAAGGCAGAACTGAAAATCAATGACTTTAATGACTTTTCTTGGAGCCATCAGAGAAATTAGGTTGCAGGAAAAACTAGACAGAACACAGAGAATCAGATTAGATCACCTACCTTATCTGGAACAACTGCTGCTGGAGTCATAAACCAGTAGGACAACGAAAATGTTAACTTTGTAAATTGCTAGAGGCTGTGTGCTGACTAAGATCTCCTAGAGCAGTGGTTCTCAACCTGTGGGTCGCGACCCCTTTGGGGGCCGAACAACCCTTTCACAGGGGTCGCCTAAGACCATCGAAAAACACATATATAATTACATACTGTTTTTGTGATTAATCACTATGCTTTCATTATGTTCAATTTGTAACAATGAAAATACATCCTGCATATCAGATATTTACATTACAATTCATAACAGTAGCAAAATTAGTTATGAAGTAGCCACGAAAATAATTTTATGGTTGGGGGTCACCACAACATGAGGACATGTATTAAAGGGCCGCGGCATTAGGAAGGTTGAGAACCACTGCCCTAGAGGCAATAGCCTTAACTTCCAGGCATGCACTAGGTGTTCTTTATAAAGAGCCAAGAAGAAAGAAAAACCACTTTTGCTTCTGGCAAGGGGAGGGGGAAAGTAACTCTTCTGAAATGTGCCCAGTGTTCTCCGTAACAAAGGCCTATACAGCAGGGGGAAAATACTTCACCGGAGCCTTATCTGACTTGGGGGGAGGGAAATTACCCATATCCAGCCCAGGTCTAATTTTCCTTGCTTACCTAAGAGGGGAAAAAATGCTGAGAAACAATGTGTGACAGTCACAGGCAGGGACACAGGCCCACTGAAAGACAGATCTCACCACAGGATTATAGAACTTTTCCCCGATCCCTTACCACATCAACAGGGCTACAGTGTGGTAACAGTGAATTACAGCTAAAAGAGAAGCAAGATGCAGACTCTATTTAAGGAGCTTTTAGGGAATCATAAAGGCAGGAGAGACAAAAAGGACACGAGAGGGAATAAAAGCCTCTGACACCTACAGCTGCAGCAAACATGAAACACAGAACAACTCCTAGCCAGATTAACATAAAACCATCACTGAACACCTACTTATCTCAGTTCCTTTACCTGATACATGATGTCTGGCTTTCAACAAAAATTTACAAGACATACTAAGCTTTAAAGTAAAAAAAAAAAAAAAAAGAAGTCTGAAGAGGCAAAGCAAGCATCAAAATCAGATTCAGATATGGCACAAATTTGGAATTTAAAATAACTATGATTACTGGTT
Source organism: Myotis nattereri (assembly GCF_964212035.1). Classification (NCBI taxonomy): domain Eukaryota; kingdom Metazoa; phylum Chordata; class Mammalia; order Chiroptera; family Vespertilionidae; genus Myotis; species Myotis nattereri. The sequence goes on from NC_138086.1 coordinate 70,147,503, forward strand.
AAAGGTTCTAATAGAAAAGTAGATAACATGCAGATGGGTAATGTAAGCAGAGACGAAAACACTAAGAAAGAATAAATAAGAAATGTGAGGAATAAAAACCAAACATTGTAACAGAAATGAAGACTGCCTTTGTTGGGATCATCAATAGACTGGACACAATCAAAAAAAGAATCAGTGATTTGGAGATTGCAAAATCAGACAGAGATTCACCATAGCTAAGATTTGGAAACAGCCTAAGTGCCCATCAGCAGATGAGTGGATTAGAAAGCTGTGGTACATCTACACAATGGAATACTATGCTGCGGTAAAAAAGAAGGAACTCTTGCCTTTTGCAACAGCATGGATGGAACTGGAAAGCATTATGCTAAGTGAAATAAGCCAGTCAGAGAAAGATAAATACCACATGATCTCACTCATTTGTGGATTATAGAGAACAACACAGACTGATGAAAAGGGGCAGACCCAAAGACTGAGAAACAGCAATCAGGCTATCAATCTCCAGAAGGAAAGTAGGGGAGGGCGGGGGGTAAGGGGAATAGATCAATCGAAGGACTTGTATACACGTATATAAGCCAAACCAATGGAAACGGACAACAGGGGGATGGGAGCATGAGTGTGCAGGGTGTGTGTGTGTGTGGGGGGGGGCGGTTTGGGGGTTAATGAGGGGGGATAAGGACACATTTGTAATACCTTAATAAAAAAAAAAAAAATCAGAGGCTGAAAACCAGGACTACAGGTTTTATTAGAGAAGCACCTGCCGGGCTGTCTCACAAAGGGAGGACAGCAGCACATGCAGGGATGGGCACGCCTTTTGAGGGGTGGAATGGGAAGGGGTGGGGGGCTTAGTGTACTCTGATTGGTGGCTTACTGCATTGTCCATATAGGACAAGGGCTTAGGGTATTTGGCAGGTGGTGGTCCAATGTATAGTCCATATAAGGTACCTGGTTAGTCACTCAGGTATTTCCGGGCTGCAGGTTATGTCATACTCCGCCCACCAGTTGGGGGAAGGGAGGATCTACAGAGATGTCAAAAGAAACTTCTCAAACTAAAACGCAAAGAAAAATAATAATAAAAGGACAAGGCAATAAAACCCAAAATGGAATATTTAAGAATTGTGGAACAATTTCAAAAGATGTAACATATATATCATTAGAATACCAGAAGAAGAGAGAACAGAGCAGTTAGAAAGGTAATGTACCATATAAACATATTTTTATTGATTTCAGAGAGGAAGGAAGAGGGAGAGATAAACACCGATGATGACACAGAATCATAGATTGGCTGCCTCCTGTACGCCCCCCCCGCCCCCCCCCGGGGACCAACCCTGCAACCCGGGCATATACCCTTACCCAGAATTGAACCCGGACCCTTCAGTCTGCAGGTCAATACTCTATCCACTGATCCAAACCAGCTAAGGCAGTAATGTACCATATTTTAAATCCCTTTTTAATTTCCGAAGTGTGATAGATGTCATTAAAATACGACTGAAAAACAGTCCTCAATCCCATTTCCACTGCGAAATTCGGGACAAATGTCATTCACACACCCATTCTGTGATATTCCTGATTAAGAGTTACTTTTCATCATCCCTTTCTTTTCCACTCCAGAAAGCAGAGTGGAAGGCAAGTGAATGGTGCTACTGTTTGACCTTGAATCCAGTCAAATATACAACCTGATATTCTATACTATTTCCATGATACCACACACCCGATCATAACACAGCTTTGTGTCCACACCATTTCTGAGGATCCTTTATTAGTTCCTTGTCTTCAGTCAGAGCCAAGATTCTCATTTGCACTCAATTTTAGATATTATTAATACAACCAGTAGAAAGGAGTTTTTAAAAATATTTATTATATTTGGTTCTAGAAATTATAGAAAATAAAAACTGGTACAATCATGTCACAGACCCTTAGAAAGCATATTTATCTTTTCACACCAGACAGGAGTTTTATGCAATGCCAGAAATGGAAATACCTAGGCAGTCAGTGACAAAAGTTAATGCTGCTAAGAGGAGCCCTTGTGAATTTTTAAAGTTTTCTTTTCTGCTATCATTTATTTTTGGGCAAATACTAGTCCAGCGGAAAGAGTTCTGAACATAAAAGGCACCTAGAGTAAAATTTAGACCTTGACTAATAAAAATAGGTACACATGTTTACATTAAGAAAAAAGGCCCTATGAATGCAACTCTTCTGCAAGACAGTGATGATATAAATGCAAAAGCCATTGTAACTAAAAACTCTATAAACAATCACCTGAACCTGTACTTAAGCTAGATAATGGCAATCACTTTTGTGTTCATAAATGCACAGATGTTTCATCATTTAAATAAGCATAAGTACTATGTTTATATTCATAGGTCAGGGGGTGCTGTAATTATTTACCCACCAAGATTTGTTTTGTTGCATTTTCTCTTAAAAATGCATTATTGTGTACTCATTTCATAGATGTTAAAAATTCCCGTTGTCCAAGAATGTAGCAAAACCTGCCCTGGCCGGTGTGGCTCAGTTGTTTGGAGTGTGGTCCAGTGCACCAAAAGGTCATGGACTCGATTTCCGGTCTGGGCACATACCTGGGTTTTGGGTTTGATCCCTGGTCGAGGTGAACATGGGAAGGCACCCAATTGATGTTTTTCTCTCTCTCTCTCTCACATTGATGTTTTTCTCTCTGTCTTCCTTCCACTCTCTCTATAAAATCATTAAAATATATTCTTTGGGTGATGATTAAAAAAAAAAAAAGTAGCAAAAGCTAAAACTGCCACTTTAAACTAAAGTCCTTTTTCATTATTATAAAGCCAGTAAAGCTGACATTTTACTATGACTTAAGCACCTGAAATACACTGTAACCAATTTATATTCTCTAAGCTAGAATTAGGATCCTCAGGATTTGTATAGGTGTATAAATATTGCAAATTAAGCTAATAAAAACTTGAAAAAATACAAACAATCTTTTACTACAAAGATCCAAAATCCATATAGGTCTGTACTAAGAGAAAGAGGAACAGGAGGCCAGCAAACACTTGTCTGCATTTTCTAATCTGGGGACAAAGGGCTCAGCGGAGCCAGGTGGTATTCAGCTGGGTCTGGTTCTTGATGCTGGTATCCATTTTTAGCACTTCACGAATGGCCATGGTAGCGTAGGTAGAAGGAGGAAGAGAAAAATCCATCTTCAGAGCTCTGTATTTGCCTTCTGCCAGGCAAGAAAGAAGAGAACAGTCAGAAACGTAAGGCAGTTGCAGACTGACTGGGGCAAGTCATATAATCTCTACACAAATAAGAGTATTGTGCTCTTTTCCCCCAGGCTTTTCTTTCCCAGGGGGCCGCAGAGAATGAGCCTCCAAAGTAAAAGATCTGTGAGTGTCTGACCCAGTTGACTCTCTGTGAATTCCACCTGGAACTGTCATAAAAAGGGCAGATGACAGAATAGCACAGGAGAGAAATGCATGTAAAATTAAAATAAAAAACAACAATTAGAGCACAGGGTGCAGACAGACAAAGCAATGACAACCAGAATCGGACAATGACAATGTAAATTTAATGTTTTAGATATTCTTCCTGGATTTCCGCTCACCTTTGCTAACTCTCTATGGAGGTGAAGGAGATATTCAGTCACCTAAAACAAAAACCTTCTATAACTGTCCTTCATTTTCAGTGGGATTTACTGTTTTAATCACTGACTTTTAGCTATAATCATGAAACTAAGATGACAAAACACAAAACAGAAATTACAGAGTGGATGGGAAGTGGTGGGATTATAAGAACTTTTTTTGTTTGTTTTTGTATGAGAAATACAGGATATCCCCCCAAAATGTAAAGCACTTTAACAGTTAATAGCTCAATTTTGAAAATGAAATGTATTTTCAATGATAATCATGCCTTTATCATTATTCAAACTGTGTATACATTTTCTGGGGACAATCTATATTTCAAAGTTGATACAGACCTGGTGGGTAAGTAAACTTACCAGACGCAAAAACTGGTGGTGGTTTCCCTTCTAGATTGTCCACATCTGTGTTGAAGAGTGGAATTTTAGGGTCATCATATGCAACAACTTCCCTTTAAAACATATAAACAAAAAAAGGATAAACGTGAACTTCCATAAAAGGTACCAAGTCATTCATCACCATTTGTTTAGTAAGGAAAACACAGGTCTATTATAGACAATAGTGGAACTATTTAATAACAGAACAGGACCAGATTTTATGCATAAATACTGCTTTTATATTATTATATAGCAAGGTGACAGATGATGCCAGCCTATGGAAAAGAAAATGTTTCACCAGGATGAAAAATCTTTAATAGGGAAAAAGTTCAGTCTCTTCACATTTGTTCAATGATTTATTGCCAATACAAAAAAAAATTAAGCCACTTTCACTGTATGTTTGCCTTCATTTATTTCTTGATGATTTGAAAATTACCAAAAGTAACAGTAATAATATTAGTAATGACAACAGTTCTATTTCATTCTGGACTATTACTCACCAGCTGACGTTCTGAGGACGAATAATGATCTTTCGGTAGGCCCCTGATAAGGAATAATCTCGAATTTTGTGTCTCATGTTGTCGATATCAAGATTATCTGCTGTGAGCATTTCCCTGTAGGCGTCACTAACTAACATAAAGTACAACAAGTTAGTTGGAATGTACCATGTCAGCAAGCTACCTTGAACTAGACTACAGAGTAACATGTAAATTCAGTTGGTTAACCCTAACACAATTAGTCACGCTAATTTATGATCCAGTCTATTGTCTAGAACCAAAACTTAGTGACTAACTAACTAGGACCAGGTCTCTCCAGCTTAGGTTTGAACCTACTTATAAATTACCTTTGCAAACAGCTTCAGTATCTGGGGAGTAAGCTTCCCAAGCTAGTTACAAAAGGCCATTTCATCAGAAGTTACTAAACTACAATTTATACATGCTCAGAGATAGAAGAGAAGATATACAGAAACCCCAAACTCTTCTGGCAGAAGGTAGTTATAAATAAATGTATAAAAATAAGAGACCTGGGAAACCATCTGGCTCACCCGGGCACCTGATGTAGCATCTTTCTCCTAACACCAGAGAGAGCTGCCACAGCCCTCCAGTGGGTGCTAGCCCGTTGCCATGTGAGGTACACAATTATTAAGAAGTCTTCCTCTTCCAAGCTGAAATCTGTCTTCTCGCAATTTCTGTTGACTGCTCTGAAACAAGCAGATTAATGGTCCACTTCTACCTGTATTCATGAGCATTGGACCTTTAAGCCATAACTTCTCTAGGCCAAACATCGGTTCCCCCAACGGTCCCTCCTTTGACATTTTTGCATTCTGCACCAAATCCCTTTATCTGCCACTGGGGTAACAAGCTTAAGTTTAACAGTAACTCCAGACACCTTTTTTAAATTTGATTTTATTGGGGTGACATTGGTTTACAAAACCATACAGGTTTCAAGTGTACAACTCAATAAAACATCATCCCACACTGTATCATGAACCCATTGCCCCAAGCAGTCCTTCTAAGTACCCATTTTCCCTTCCTTTGCACCCCCACCCCCCAATCCAGCCCGTTCCCTCTGGATGCCACCACACTGTTGTCTGTGTCTGTGTTATATACATATATGTATGTGTTTTTCTCTTAATCCCTTAATTTTCTCTCATCCAGTCCAACTCCAGATACTTTTTATATAGACTACTATCAAACTGAGCCTTTTCTATCTATATATTTGACCTTGGAGCATAAATGTGAGAATTTATATTTAACCCTATTAAATGACCCCTGCAGTTCTTTTTAAATGCTCATTTACATATAATTAATATTAACTATTTTGGATTACACTACTTGCAAATATGATAAGCAGATATCCTTATTCAAGTTATTTATAAAAAATGTTAGGATCAAGGAAAGACTGGCTGAGGACACACTTATCAGGACAACTCAGCTTTGCTGGGCACCAAGTGTAGTAGGCAGTTAGGCATGACCAGGGCAAGGATGACGGGCCAGGTATGCAGGGTGGAAAGCACTGCATGCCTAGCAAGGAACAATAGGGTGGGACCTCGCCCCCAGGGTGACCTTTCCTCCCCTAGCATATCCCTGGTTATGGGATAGACCCCCTCAGAGGAGGAATAAAGGAATGGAGAAGAGCCTCAAATGACTCCCATACAAGCCCTTGCACAACCACTCCCTTAAGCATTAAGCCAGGGGTTCTCAACCTGTGGGTCGCGACCCCTATGGGGGTCGAACGACCCTTTCACAGGGGTCACCTAAATACATCCTGCATATCAGATATATACATTACGATTCATAGCAGTAGCAACATTGCAGTTATGAAGTAGCAACTAAAATAATTTTATGGTTGGGGGTCACCACAACATGAGGAGCTGTATTAAAGGGTCGCGGCATTAGGAAGGTTGAGAACCACTGCATTAAGCCCTCAGGACAATGAAGGGCACAGCAACTCAATTAAGTTAATTAACATGTAAGTGGCAGATTACCATTTCACTGTTTTATAAGTATTTGCATTATCAAAGAAGGATGTTAATCCTAATCATTTCACTATCAGTAAAATTTCAAAGACCATAACAATAATTAAAATAATTCTGGCCTCTTGAGAGATGTCTTAACAGGAAAACACCTCCCACAACCCAGGCTTGGCTAGGGGTACTGGTAAACCTCCAGGTTCAGTTCCACCATGTTGGTCCCGAGCTCGGAGCTGCTTTCTTCTAAATTTCTGAATCCTTGAACAATAAAAGTTCAAATCTTCGCTCACTCACCCCCACCAATGGCATCCATGAAGGTAACAAAAGTAATTCTTGCCCTAACCGGTTTGGCTCAGTGGATAGAGCGTCGGCCTGTGGACTCAAGGGTCCCAGGTTCAATTCCGGTCAAGGGCATGTACCTTGGTTGCGGGCACTTCCTCAGTAGGGAGTGTGCAGGAGGCAGCAGATCGATGTTTCTCTCTCATCGATGTTTCTAACTCTCTATCCCTCTCCCTTCCTCTCTGTAAAAAATCAATAAAATATGTTTAAATAAATAAAATTCAAATTCTTTATATAAAAAAAAGTAATTCTTTTTTGTTTGTTTGTTTATTTCAGAGAGGAAGGGAGAGGGAGAGATAGAAACATCAATGATGAGAGAATCATTGATCGGGATCCACCCACAACCCGGGCTGTGCCCTAACCAGGAATTGAACTGGAGAGCCTTCAGTCCGCAGGCTTATGCTCTATCCATTGAGCCAAGCTGGGTAGGGCACAAAAGTACTTCTTAACAGGCTCTGTGGAATGGGAAGTAATTCTAACTTTTTACTTTATAAACTTCTGTGCTTATTGACTTTTAAAACACAATGAGCTGAAAAGTAAAGTTAAAGTAGAATTATCCATTCACTTTCTCAAGGATTCTTTCTAAAAACTTTCCATCCTTCGTAAGAACTAATGAATTTCAGAAACTTAAATAATAATGCCAATAACAATACTAATAACAACAATACAAATACCAAATACCAAATAACACCATCACCTTGCTTCTTAATTTAAATAATCTGCATGCATCCCTTTCTGGGAGGCTTCTACAAGTGAACACAGTTTATATATATTTAAAGTCTAAACATGATAGATAACAAAGTTCTATATTATATTTAAAATAACTGGTTTTTTCCCCCCTCTTTCTCTACTCTTGGCTGCCAGTGGCTTAATTGTGTTAGACTTTGTTTGAACTATTTCCCCACACAGAGAACTTACTTTTATGCTTTGGGTAGATAACATCAAAACCAGGCAAGGGCATTACCACATCATGGATGGAGTAATTATTAACATCTTCTTCCTCAATGTAGGTGGCTGTGGCTACAAATTCACAAATACGTAAATTAAGAAAAGTTAAGAAAATAGGCGATATTTTCATGAGCGCAGTCTTCTAAAATTATACACATCTGAGCAGTCAGAAGTGCAAGGTGGTACAGTTCTGTGGCCTACAAAGCTTAAAGAATTTAGAGTTGGAATATATACCTTTCACTTTTTCGACTCCACCCAAGAAATAAAAATCACAGACTTAGAAAAAGTACCAAGTTAAAACTTTTATTTCTCAGCTGCACTTTCATTGTTTGGGAATGCTTGCTTTTAACAAACAGCTCCTTTTCATTATTAAACAATGCTACAAAATACTATTTGGAAAGCTATCACAAATTAATGCATTTTGCTAAAAGAATGAACAATAAAAAACCAAAACAGTCGGTAGTTAGAGGATAAAATATGGTGGCCCACAGGACACTAAAACACACTTGATATAGCCCCTGGCCGGCGTGGCTCAGTTGGTTGGGCAACGTCCTGTGCACCGATAACTGGTTGGGGCACATACCTGGTTTTAGGGCTCAATCCCCAGTAGGGGGCCTACAAGAGGCAGCCAATTAACGTTTCTTTTTCATATCAGTGTTTTTCTCTCTCTCTCTCCCTTCCTCTCTAAAACCAATAAAACATATATTTTTAAAAAGTTTAAAAAAATATACTGATATGATTAATATTGGGAGGAAAAATACTTAAAAAATTTAAAACAAAATTCACATTTTTTTACATTGAAATAAACTATGCACAACTTTTCTTCACCAAAAATAAGAGCAATGTTTTCTGTCTTATTCCTAGAAAACCACAAAACACACGTTTGTAGGTTTTCCCAGTTTTGCTAATACATCAAGAAGAGGCAGTAGATACAGTCATGGAAAAACAACAGAATAAAGCAGACAAATCAGTTGTCAGTATCCATGGCCTCTGATCCTGTCTTGACCATGAAAGAGAAGTGTTTGACATATACCTGCTAAAAAGCTTATGAAGAAATAGGCTCAATAAAGGACTGTAAACAGCAACAACAGATGTGAAACAATGGCAGGGTCTTCCATTCAGTCTTTAACCTTAACTAGTTCCTTTAAGACCACTGAATAAAGATAAAAATCTAGGCCTAGCCAGTTTAGCTCAGTGGATAGAGCATCGGCCTGCAGACTGAAGAGTCCCAGGTTCGATTCAAGTCAAGGGCAGGTGCCCAGGTTGCGGGCTCAGTCCCCAGTGGGGGGCGTGCAGGAGGCGGCCAATCAATGATTCTCTCTCATCATTGATGTTTCTCTCTCTCCCTTCCTCTCTGAAATCAATAAAAATGTATTTAAAAAAAAAAAGATAAAAATCTACACTGAGCCCTGACTGGTTTGGCTCAGTGGATAGAGTGTCGGCCTGCGGACTTGAGGGTCCAGGGTTCGATTCCTGTCAAGGGCATGTACCTGGGTTGCGGGCACATCCCCAGTGGGGAGTGTGCAGGAGGCAGCTGATCGATGTTTCTCTCTCATCGATGTTTCTGGCTCTCTATCCCTCTCCCTTCCTCTCTGTAAAAAACCAATGAAATATATTTAAAAATATATATATATTTAAAAAAAAGAAAAGGAAAAAAAAAACCTACACTGAAATCCTTGTTTGGCAAGCTCACATTTTTCTTTCACTGTCTGGCAATTCCCTTAACTTTCCATTACAGATTTTTAACAGCATATTTAAAACTCCTGCTATTCAAACATTAATCGTGAGCTTCACTGTACGATTTATAAAATGTATTCCTTCCTCTCACACCTCCTCAAAATTTATTTCTTCAAAGACCTGATAACGCAATACCTCAACAACAGACCGTCTTGATACTGAATCCCAGCCTTTTCTTTCTTTAACCACCTGTGGAACCCCGGGCACGTGACTGAACCTCATCTGAAGAATGGAAAGAATTCTTGGCAGTATTACCATGAGCTTCAAACTGGAAGACACAGATGAGGGACTCAGCATAAGGACTGTGCACAGTAATAGCTCAGCAGCAGATGAGACTGTCTGGGTGCCTGAGAAACATTTCGGGCTCAAGGTGTGCACAAAATGTCCATTAGAACATGGAAAGTGAGCTCCAATCTGAAGTAAGGAAACTCCTTAACCTGGCCAACAGCCCAGAGGCGAGTTCATCCCAAAGTGCAGAGTAGCATTTGCTAGGCCCAGATTAAAGCTTGAAGAGGGATTTTAGGTAACATTCAGCCCAAATCTTATTCCAGCTGAGAAAATGGACAGTCAGGCGCTTACTCAAATCAGAGATATATTTTTCATTAAAGATACACATCCAAACTTGTCAGTCTGAGCTTACAATGTCCGTCCATTTCCAAATTACTAGACATCTCTCTCTCTTAACTAGTAGTCAGGCTGGATTTTAAACTCTGGTATCGCATACCTGGACTCTAGTTTGACTGAATAATGACAGTATCTGCCTTTTTACCTCCTTTGAGAACTAGGTCCCCTGGAACAGGCGTCAGTCCGTACTCTTCTATCCTCTTGCTCACCATGTTATTCCACACATAGCTTTGATAGCTATGAATATACATTAAGCGATTATTTCTAGGTATCTGGAGGGAAGAATAAAAGAAAAAACAGGCAAGAAAAAGAAAAGTTCCAAATATTAAAAAAATAGAGTACTTTCCAAGGCATCTCACTTTAGTGGTGACCCTACTGTAAGACACTCACACCTTAAACCTCCAATATGTAGCAACCGGTGTTAGACATGGAAGCCCTCACACTCAAGGGTATTCACAACCGGCTGCAGCCACAGCTGCGCCCATGTGCATCCACAGTGCAAACATTCACGCAGATAGGGCCAACACTACAGAACGTATGCCCTCCGTCAAAGACAGGAATTTCCATGTCAATTCTAGAGCTAATGGTGCTTTCTCCCCCATAATTTTATGTAAGGGAGAAAACCTAAATGATGGAACTAACAAATAATTTCATGAAGAATCCTGCTTTTTTGAGTACATCCTGGGGGAAGAGTCAATAAGACTCAAGTTTGAGTTAAACTGTAGTCTATTCTGGATTGTAGTTATCCAAATACTAGTGTAGGCGACACAAGAGTGGGTACCAATTTGCATTACCACAAAGAAACTAAATGAGATACCATCACTTAGACCCCTTACTGTGCAACCCTCTTAACCTGAGGCAGGTTACAGTTCTGATGCCAGAGAATGATCAAGAAATGAACTCAATGATGGATTCTGAGTTTCTCAAAAAGCAAGACAGTGAATTTAAATTTCCTTGTATTTTCCACATCACTGCTCTTCTCGTGCCCTCAATGTAAACTATTATGCCGATACTGTTGGCATCCACGACCCGCCCACATGACCTTTCAGAGTCTGAAGAACCACACAAATATTACACACGCCTCAGAGATCACTGAAGGATCCTCATTTACCTTCTGTTCTTTCTGAATTTAGTAAAATATTTAAAGATAAAATTTAAAAAGCATTAAACCACCTTGAGTCATTTGCCTGACTTTACAAATTGCACTCACTATGCCAAATGCAGAGACTATATTCTTCATTCCATATTTTGAAAGTCCTCGAAGCAGCTGCCCTTCCACACACCTTTTGACAGGTAGCTTTCTGAGGGCAGCAGCTGGGTCTTTGGTCTTCGCCCACTCTTCCCTGCATTTAACCAGGTACCCCTTTTCGGCTAAAGGGGGCGGGGGGAGGGAAAGCTGTGATTAAACAATTTATCCAATAGACAGACTTGCATAACTTAAAATGCTTCATACAGAACACAAATTAGAAAATGCTATTTGTAAAAGCTTCTGCTAACCTGAGAATCACCATCAGAAAATAAGAAGATGGGAAATGTATAAAGTTTATAGAACTACACAGCTTTGTCATCACCCCAGGATTTAAAGCCATTACTTGTTCATTATCACAGCTGATTCAACATAACACAGAACCTGGGAGTTCCTTTCTTCCTTCCCCTTTTCTATAGGATTGTCAAATTTAACGGGTTACTTCCCTTAAAATTAGATAATTTTATCTCTTTTAAATATGCAAATGAATGATTACCCAAAGTGGGCATCATTTTTGATCATCTGTAAAGTAGTACTTAAATCATTTTTCATGCAGTATAATTTTAGAAATATTTTCTGGAAAGTTTTAGTGAAATTTTCAAACTAAAGATTCTCAATATGTTTTTGCCAAGTTTTTATATTCTATTACACTTTTAAAAATTAACTACAAATGAAATATATTTGGATTCCTGTGTTCAAAGATTTAATAGTGCATGGAGAAAAGGGAATGAATGTATTCATTTATGAATTAATAAATCAGATGAGCTAAAAAGCTGAAAACAGCATATAAATGATAAATCTCAAACATGTACATAAACCTTATGAAAATAAAGAAATAAACTATATTTTTATTTTACCAATAAAACCCAGTTTTTAAAAATTCTGAAATAACTCCCCTAATTTTCACATACTTTCATTCACAGCAATGTCATGAATATCTAGCCATATGTTCTATTTTTTTTCATAACATGAATTTTATTCTCACCTCCAGAACGGGGTTTCAATATTAAATCCATGACTTCAGCCCAAGAATTTTGTAGTATAGCTCTAAAATTAAACAGCATTTAATTTAGTTACTTTCACATTACGATGAAACTTTACATGTCCAAATCTGTGGAGTCAACAAATCACATTGACTTCTATTTTACTAAATTTAAAAGTAAACAGAAAACCTAATATGATATAGATTTCAAATGTAAATGCCAAAAGAACTTAAAAATAGAGAGAAGATCCTGTTCTACCCAAATTGTGCACAGCCCTTTATAGTGAAGCCAAACTCCTCCAGCCAAGTAGCTGAAGCTGTTTTATCACAACAAAGGCCCAGTTTGTTCCATGAGTATGTATTTTGTTTCTTCAGTTAAAGCCTTCAGAGACACATAATAAATTTGGACCAGGGAATTTTTAGTTATTAAAAAAAAAGAGAGAGAAGAAAAAAACGTAAGTTCTACTCATAACATTTAATACCATTTCACACTTTTAAAATTCTATAAATTTTATTAAAAAGTGTAAATACCTTGCCCTAGCTGGTTTGGCTCAGTGGATAGAGCATCGGACTGTGGACCAAAGGGTCCCAGGTTCGATTCTGGTCAAGGGCACATGCCTGGGTTGCAGGCTCGATCCCCAGCTGGAGGTGTGCAGGAGACAGCCAATCAATGATTCTCTCTCATACTTGATGTTTCTATCTCTATTTCCCTCTCCCTTCCTCTCTGAAATCAATAAAAATATATTTTTAAAAAAGTGTAAATACCACACAGTTATGCTTTAAGTTGCTACATATGGTATTATCTGTAAAAAAAGTTAAGTCTTTAGATACCAAAACTTGTTTGAAACTGCTTAAAAAAATTTCTCCCCATGTTTTTGTAAACTTCTTACCTAATGAAACAGAAAACAACTTATCCTTTTCTATTATTCTTTTCAAAATGAAAAAGCCTTTATTTTTGCTGATTGTAAGTTATGCATGCATCTTAAAAATTAAACAGTACATAAGAAAGTTACCTGTTATCTAACCTCTAAGAATTTAAAGTTAACACTTTAGAGAGTATTTTTTAAAACTTTTTGATGCATCTATAAGCATATGCAATTTTCCTTTCTTCTATTGAACTATCTTTTCCCATACAGAAGTTATATTTTGTGTAACATTTCTGGTTTCGGAGTCACGCTTAGAAAGACTTTCTCTAACAAAATATAGAAATCCTTTCTATTAATTTGTTTTGTTTTTTCCCTCCAGTTAATTAGTATTTTTACTTTTCACATTTAGGTTACTCTATATGGGATATTTTGTATATTAAATTGTATGAAGTGCTATTTAGTATCTGTTGATGAGATCATATTACTTTTTTATTTTTTAAAACTTATATTATTTATTTATTTCAGAGAGGAAGGGAGAGGGAGAGAGAAACAGAAACATCAATGATGAGAGAGAATCACTGACCAGCTGCCTCCTGCAAGCAACACACTGGGGATTGAGTCCGCAACCTGGGCATATGCCCTGACAGAGAATCGAACCGTGACCTCCTGCTTCATAGGTTGAGGCTCAACCACTGAGCCATGCTAGCTGAGCATATGAATTCTAAATCTACTAATACAACAAATTACATTAATAAATTTCCTCTTGATGGCCATCCTTGAAGTCCTGGAACAAGCTAGGGTATTATCAATCTTTTTTTTTTTTAAATATACTTTTATTGATCTCAGAGAGGAAGGGAGAGGGAGAGATAGAAACATCAATGATGAAAGAGAATCACTGATCGGTTGCCTCCTGCACGCCCCCCCACTGGGAACCAAGCCCACAATCCAGGCATGTGCCCTGGCAGGGAATCAAACCGTGACCTCCTGGTTCATAAGTTGAGGCTCAGTCAGAGTCGAGCCAGGTGGGCTTTGCCAATTTTTAAATCAGGTTGTTGCTGTTTTTTAATTGAGATGTAGAAATTCTCTCTATATTTTGGATATTAATCCCTAATCAGGTATTTGCAATATTTTCTCCTATTCTGTGGATTGCATTTTCATTGTTGAGTGTCCTTTGTGTGCCAATATTTTTATTTTTATTATTTATTTATTTATTTTCCTCACAATAGTGATTTTATTAAATGATCTGCTTTATAAAACATTGCAGACATCATAATTGTTAACACAACAACTTACCAAATTGTAGTTAACTGGTGCAGGTTGCTGAGCATGTTTTATAAAGGAAAGGGAATGCCAAAACCCTCTTTAAAGTTATTCCATTGCAGCCCAGGAGAACGAAGGAGATTTGTTTCTCAGACACTTAAAGTAGGCAAGTAAAACAGGTGAGTTTCCCTCCCACATCTGAAGCACTCACCAGTAGAATAGTCTGATAAACTAGACCAGGGGTCCTCAAACTACGGCCCGCGGGCCACGTGCAAATACAAATATTGTATTTGTTCCCGTTTTGTTTTTTTACTTCAAAATAAGATGTGCAGTGTGCATAGGAATTTGTTCATAGTTTGTTTTTTTAAAAAATATATTTTATTGATTTTTTACAGAGAGGAAGGAAGAGAGATAGAGAGTTAGAAACATCGATGAGAGAGGAACATCGATCAGCTGCCTCCTGCACATCTTCTACTGGGGATGTGCCCGCAACCCAGGTACATGCCCTTGACCGGAATCGAACCTGGGACCTTTCAGTCCGCAAGCCAATGCTCTATCCACCGAGCCAAACCGGTTTTGGCCTTATTTGTATTTTTAAAAATATTTTTTAAAAACTGAATTTTAGAGCCCTAGCTGGTTGCCGGCACATCCCCAGTAGGGGGTGTGCAGGAGACTGCTGATCGATGTTTCTCTCTCATTGATGTTTCTAATTCTCTCTCCCTCTCCCTTCCTCTCTGTAAAAAAAAAAATCAATAAAATATTTTTTAAAAACCCCACCACCTGCTTCTTTTTTTATGAGAGCTCTTTTAGATGAGAGTATAGAACTTGAATACAAACCTTCCAACTTGGTATGTGGGGACGGCTGTAGTTCCAAATCTTTGCATTCCGTAGTAGTTAATAAAACCAATCTCTTTGAGAGAGTTCATGGCTTGTTCTACTTGGCCATCAGTTCCTGTTATATTTCTGTAGGGGCCCAGATTATCCAGAGGAAAAAATTCACAAACACATTCAGGAATGCACATCATAAATGACACGGGTTGGTTTCCATGCTTTCCCCGTGCTCTTTGCAGCTTTCTCTCTGCTTCCTGACAACTTTGATATTTCTTTTTTTTAAATTGTGGTAAAAGAGATGTAACATTAAACTGACCATTTTAGCCATTTTCAAGCTTATAGTGGCATTAAGGACATGCACAATCTTGTGTAACCTTCAATGGTACCCACTTTTGGAACTTTTTCATCTTCCCAAACCGAAACTCTACACCCATTAAACACTAACTCTTCACCCTCTCCTACACCCCCGGCCCAGGAAACCTCTTCTACTTTCTGGGTCTAGGATTTGCCTATTCGAGGCCTCACACGTAAGTGGAACGATGCATTCTTTGTCTTTTAACACAGTATTTAAGGAGATGGAGTCTTTCCAAAAGTGGTGCTGAGTTTTTAGAGGGGTGTCAGTACAAATACTCCAGTCGTATTTGCTCCCCCAACCCTATGAGGCCACTCTGCCTTCCCTTGCTGCCATGACTGCTAGTATCAGTTCACCTAGATTAATAACTGCTCTGTTTTTTCCTTATGAGGTCACATCGAGTATAGATGTGACTAGGCAAGACCCTTCCTGGTCTGCACCTGACCCAGTTCCTTACCTGAGAACAACAGTGAAGTGATTCCCTTGGAGCTCTCCCAATTTCAGAGGGTTTTTCTGATAGCTGAAATTCCCGAGCTTGAAGTTCATCAAGCACTTGTTCAAGTGGGCAAGTCTTTGCGCAGTTATTCTAAAAAAAACCCCAAAACCGCAACAACAATAAATAAACAGAGCAGAGAGTGTTACAGGTGAGAGTGCGTCAGGACCTTCCTTTCCAGGGGTTTTAAAGGCTGAGTGTTTAGGGGTGATCATGGAGGCTGTGCCACTGGACACATTAGGCTACATGAGACCACTCTATCAAGCCTGGGAGATGTAGCAAGTCTACCTAAAAAAAGGAGCCCCTGAGAATCCCAAACTAGATGAACGCAAAGAGGCCCACACCAAGACATATCATAATTAAAATGCAAAAGGTTAAAGACAAAGAGAGAATCTTAAAAGCAGCAAGAGAAAAACAGTTAGTTACCTAAAAGGGAGCTCCCATAAGACTGTCAGCTGATCTCTGCACAGAAACTTTGCAGGCCAAAAGGGATTGGCAATATTCAAAGTGAGGAAAAGCAAGGACCTACAACCAAGATTACTCTCCTCAGCAACGTTAGCTTTTTTAATTAAAGGACAGAAAAAGAGCTTCCCAGATAAGAAAAAGCTAAAGGAGTTCATTATTACCAAACCAGTATTATATGAAATGTTAAACGCTATTTTTTAAGAAGAAAAAAAAGGATAAAAAATATGAATAAAAGGTAATAAATATGTATCTATCAATTAGATCTAAAAAACAAAATAAATGAACAAGTAGATCAGAACTAGACTTATAGATACAGAGAACATTTTGATAGTTGTCAGTTAGGAGGGGGTGGAGTGAAGAGTAAAAAAGGTGAAGGGATTAAAAAGTACAAATTGGCCCAGCCAGGATGGCTGTTTGTTGAGTGTCATCCCTTGCACCAAGAGGACACTGGTTTGATTTCCATGCCTGGGTTGTGGGCTAGATCCCCAGTAGGCGGAGTGCAGGAGGCCAACAATTGATGATTCTCATCAATGAGAGAAAGAGAGAGAGAAATATTGATGTGAGAGAGACACATTGATTGACTGCCTCCAGCACACATCCCAACTGGGGCTGGGGATGGAATCTGCAATCCAGGCACATACCCTTGACTGGGAATCGAACCCGTGACCCTTCAGTGCCAGGGCCAAAGCTTTAACCACTGAGTTTCACTGGTCAAGGCTGGGGTGATATTTTTTAAATGCTGACTATCCTGTTCTCCCAATCTTTCATCCAGCTGTTCAGCTTCCCCAGGAAAAATGCTGCCATGTGTAAAAGAGTGTTTTTCTGTATCTACCATTGCTTAGTTGGCCTTCTTCTGTAAGTAAGGACTACATAGTAAAATGTCAGTTAAATTCAGGAATCCTTTTAAATAGCCCTGGGACATAAAGCATAGTTAGAAAGGATATCCTAAATCCTAATGCCTAGTCAGATATGTATTTTTAATTATCCCAAGAATATGTAGAGTACTTATATAGTTGTTTATAGTAAAAAGAGTACTTTTAATTTTGTTTCCTTTTGACTTAGAGTAGTGACACACTTTTTTTTTTTATCATGTCTCACTTAGAGCAGTGTTGGCCTCTATGCATTCACCAAGACATTAACCTTCACTGCTGGTCTTTCACTAGTTTACTAGTATATTGGTTGCAGCGACAAGTAAAAGGACTCTGAGCACTGTCGTTCTAGGGGCTTTGACCAGCACTTTCTGATTCTCCCTCCCCAGTCAACTTCTGATGCCAAAAGTAGCTTTAGAAAGGAGGGGAATGGGCCATGCTGACTCAGGAAGATTTGCTCCTCTCGCCGTGTTTTAAATTATGGAGTCTCCTCGTTCTAAGCAACAAGAGGGTTACAACAAGAGGGTTAAGAGGAGGGAAAGTGTTCTTCACACAGAAACCAGCAACTGTGTCAACTGCTGGTCAGTAGCTTTGGCTCTGCATTTTATTATTTTTTATTTATTTATTTATTTATTTATTTATTTTTTAATATATATTTTATTGATTTTTTACAGGGAGGAAGGGAGAGGGATAGAGAGTTAGAAACATCGATGAGAGAGAAACATCGATCAGCCGCCTCCTGCACATCTCCCACTGGGGATGTGCCCGCAACCCAGGTACTGGCCCTTGACCGGAACCGAACCCGGGACCCTTCAGTCCGCAGGCCGACGCTCTATCCACTGAGCCAAACCGGTTGCGGCTGGCTCTGCATTTTAAATTAACAGCATCATACATACCTTTTGGCTTTTTGTTCTTTTTTAAAGGTAGGTTGTGGAGTATAAATACTGCCCCCGGGACTTGGCTATAAAAATACGTATTTATATTATATTTATAGATCTATATTTATGTGCAACGATACTGTGGCTGCTGCTGCTTTTTAACTGGTTTTGTTATTATCTGACAAAGTGTTGCCTCTTTTCCATTCAACAGAGTCATATACAAACATCACACAGATTTGTTCATTCAGTTGTATTTTAAAAATTGTTTTAACAAAATACTTTCTTTTAATTTCACCCCTTTTATGTTATAGTTAAGATGTGCTAAAAGGTAACTTACATTACCTATGGAATTCATTTCAGGATAGTGAAGGAGGAAGTTACAGACTGCCATAGAAAAGGAGAGTGTTGGATCTGACAGGGCTGAGAACCATCTGTCTAGGGGTCCAGAGCTCGTGTGAAAGCAGAACTGAAAAAGAAGCCCTGAACATTTTTGTCAACTCCAAACCAGGCTCCTTGGACACAGCCTCCCCTACCATCCCCAGAAGACTTCCGTGCCTTGCCCAGAGCAGTCACTGTATGGGCCCTTGCAGCCCATTCTAAGCCATCGTGTGCCAGCAGGTGTTTTTTGAATTGGGTTGGGAGGTGTGGCCAGAGTATCAGGAAGAAATCCCTAGGGTTAATCCCAGGTCTCTTAAGATTTTAAAGATACGAGGAAGTTTTAAATATTATGAGAAAAAATAAAATAAAATAATTAACACCTATGCATTTTGTGATCTGCTCACATGTCTTTCTATTGTTCACGTCTTAAGAATTCTTTGAAGCCACATTTAAAAAGAGAGGGAAAGAAGAAAGTAACCTTTTGGAAACTGTTGTTATTATTATTGTATTGTTGAGGAATCCACATCTGTGACTGTCATGTTAACAGTGACACGTTCTTAAGGTAACTACACACCACTCTGGACTTTCTCTTACAACCACTGTCTTCTCTTTCTACCTCAACTGAACACCCAGACTCATGAGGCCTCAGTCTCTGCCCTTCCATTCCTGGAAGGTCCCAAAGCCAACGATGTGGGAGGTTTCATCCAAGGAGAAGACCGCTTTGTCTTGCCAGATGACAAACCCTCTACTTTGCTTTATGAGGCAGACAGCAACCCCAAACCACCGACAGGTTGGGACCTGCGCAGGCCTCAAGACAGCTATATTTCTATGTTTAAGTTTTTAAAAAATATGTATTTTTTATAATATATTTTTATTGATTTCAGAGAGGAAGGGAGAGGGAGAGAGAGACAGAAACATCAATGATGAAAGAGAAAATCACTGATCAGCTGCTTCCTGCACACCCCACACTGGGGATTGAGCCCACAACCCGGGCATGTGCCCTTGACTGGAATCGAACCAGGACCCTTCAGTCCGCAGGCTGTCAATCTATCCACTGAGCCAAACCAGCTAGGGCATGTTTAAATTTTTGATCCAGCCCTGGCCATTTGGCTCAGTGGACAGAGCTTCAGCCTGTAGACTGAAGGGTCCCGGGTTCAATTCAAGTCAAGGGCACATGCCCGGGTTGTGGGCTTGATCCACAGTGTGGGGTGTGCAGGAAACAGCCGATCAATGATTCTCTCTCTCATCACTGATGTTTCTATCTCTCTCTTCCTCTCTGAAATCAATAAAAATATATATATAAAAAATAAATTTTTTAAATCTACCTGGAATGTGTTTAGAATAGGGAATTAAGGTAAGGAGCAACTTTAATTTTATTTTCAGATGGCTACTCAGTTATCTCAGCCACATTCACTGATTCAACCAATCAAATCTGCTGACTTTAAATGCTACTTTGAATGTGTACTAAATCTGTGGATGTATCTGGGTCTAATTATTTTACCTATTTCTGTGCCAGTATCAAATTGCTTTAACTGCTATATTTCAATATGCTTTATTTATTTTTTTAATATAA
Organism: Myotis nattereri; assembly: GCF_964212035.1. Taxonomy (NCBI): domain Eukaryota; kingdom Metazoa; phylum Chordata; class Mammalia; order Chiroptera; family Vespertilionidae; genus Myotis; species Myotis nattereri. The sequence continues at coordinate 70,167,799 of NC_138086.1, forward strand.
TAAATAATGCTTTATTTTTTAAATGAAATCATATATATATATATATATATATATATATATATATATATTCTTTTTTATTGACTTCAGAGAGGAAGGGAGTGGGATAGAGAGATAGAAACATCAACGATGAGAGAGCATCATTGATTGGCTGTCTCCTGCACACCCCACACTGGGGATTGAGCCCACAACCTGGGCATGTGACTGACCAGGAATTGAACTGTGACCTCCTGGTTCATAGGCTGACTCTCAACCATGGAGCCATGCCAGCTGGGCTGTTCTTCTTCTTCTTCTTCTTTTTTTTAAATAAGTTGAGATTAAAATTAACATAAAGTTTATCATTTTAACCTTTATAAAGTGTATAATTCTGTGGTTTCTAATATAGTCACAAGGTTGTGAAACTGCCACCACTATCTAATTCCAGAACAATTCCATTACCTCCAAAAGAAACCTTTTACTTATTAACCCTATTCCCTCTCCCTGCAGCCTCTGGAAAACACTAGCCTACTTTCTGTCTCTATAGATTTATCTGTTTTGGACATTTTATATGAATATACTCATATAACATGAGACCTTTTATATCTGACTTCATTTACTTAGTATAATGTTTTTTAAGATTCATCCATGTGGTAGTATGTATCCGCACTTCATTCCTTTTTTTGGCAGAATCATATTCTGTTGCCTGTTCTTGAATATACAACAGACATGTATTTCTGAATCCCTCTAGCACAGCAGAAAGCTAGAGCTGTATTCAGTTCTTGTTGGTCTGGGTGCTCCTGGAGAACAGCTGAAATGGAGTTGACAATATCTTCACAAAATTGTTCACAGTTTTAACTTTGATGACCCTGGCTCAAGCTTTTTGGTTGTAAACTCACAGCCAATACTGTGAATAAGTTGGCAATACCCAAATCTCACTTTCAAATGCCAACTTAAGCAGCATGTTGCACAAAAGGCCTTTATTAACAAAGCCAGGGAAATACTGGCTCAGGTTCAGAAAGTACACTGGGAGGGAGAGGCAGGAAAAGAAAGAAATCATTCTGAACGAAGCTGTTCCTGCTTGGGATCCTGTTAAAATTACGAGGTGGCTTTGGGGAGCTGCATGAAGCTGAAAAGAAATGCAGCTTATCCCCAGGACTGGCCGACTCAGAAACAGTGAAATCCTCGCATGGGAGAGTGGATTTATCCTGTGCAACAGTGTTCAGGGGAAAGGCCAATCTGCCCAGCTCCACATCCATTAAGCAAACTAAGGGTACAGCCTGCATCTGTAAGATAGGTGCTATGGGCTGTGCAAAGGCCAGCATTTAGGTGTCTAATGCAGTTTCTTACTATCAACAGATGATAAAGGCAACAAAGGTCTGAAGACAGATCAGCCTTGTGATTAAGTGTGACACCTGGTGGCTGACCAAGGAGAAAATAAATTCCTTCACTCTTCAAATATTCAAAAATTTCACATCATATAGTAATGCAATATAAATGAATGAGGTGCCTTTTTTTTGACTTTCAAATTAGCAAATGACTTTTTAGAAAGTCATAATACATGCTTGGTCTAAAGAACCAGTGTGGAGAATTCTGGAGAAGCAGAATAAAGATAGGTACCACCTTTCTACCCAGCAATTAGGATTTCCTATTGAAAACCTAAAACCTAGAATTTCACATTCCCTTTAAATCAGTAATTCCACTGCCCTAGCCAGTGCGGCTCCGATGGCAGTGCGTAGTCCCATGCACCGACAAGTCACCAGTTTGATTCCTGGTCAGGGAACATGCCTGGGGTTTCAGACTTGATCCCCAGTTGGGAGCATGCAGGAGACCGCAGAATGATGTTTCTCTCATCAGTATTTCTCCCTCTCTCTCCCCTTCTCCCCCTCTCCCACTCAAATCAATTAACATAAAAAACATTTTAAAAAATCAGTAATTCGGGGGGGGGGGGGGACGGGACAGGAGTGGGCTGGAAGAGGTTAATAGGGGAAAAAGGAGGATCTATGTAATCCTTTCAACAATAAAGATTAAAAGAAAAAAAATTGGTAATTCCACTGCTAAGTTTATCTTAATGAAGTTATTACAGATGTGTGCCAAAATTCAGCTACCAATATGTCTGTCATGGAATTGCTTATGAAAGCAAGAAATGGGAAACAATATAAACATTTAGAAACAAAGTAATCGTTCATAAATTAGGATATATCCATATATTTAAATACCTTCTGCTATGTAATATAATGTTGTTGTTATTTTTAAATATTTTTTATTGATTTTTTTACAGAGAGGAAGGAAGAGGGATAGAGAGTTAGAAACATCGATCAGCTGCCTCCTGTACACCCCCCACTGTGGATGTGCCCACAACCAAGGTACATGCCCTTGACCGGAATCGAACCTGGGACCCTTCAGTCCTCAGGCGGACGCTCTATCCACTGAGCCAAACCGGTTAGGGCTATAATGTTTTTATTAACAGAGAAAGAGATGCATCATTTATTATTCACAAGAAAGGGACATACTTGATATAAATATTTTGGCTTATGAGAGAAAATATGCCAAGCTATGAACAAAGCAATCTCTGAGGGAGTACAATTATGGCAGAACTTTCATTTCCACCTGATTTCTTCTGTGTTGAAAACAAAACTAACCAACTTAAATTTTAATTTAGGTGAAAATTCACAGAGCCAGCCAGAAAGAACAGGACTTGACTATCACAATACTTTAGATAACAAAGAGAAGGCAACAACCCCGTGTCCCACATCCAGAGTCTGGGAGCCTGAGCTCTCAAGCCCCTGTTGCTCACCCATTCTTCAGAGTTCCTGGCCAGCCCTGGCCCCATTTCCTACAGAGGCTGTTTTAAATCTTCACACTTTTCTCAAGTTCCCTTCCCCACTCCTGCCCTGTTCACTCTCAACAGATGACCACATTCGATGCGTCACAGGAGGAAAAAGATTAGGCAGGAAGGTAGGAGCACCACCATTTCAAGAGTTTCCTCCCGCTCTCTCTCAAACACATCACATCTGCACACACCTCTGTCATGGAGAGAACGTGCTCTCACTCTGCTTTACTGCCACAGCACACCACTGTCCCCAGGTCAGGGAAAAAAAGGACTGGAGAATCCATTATGATGCAACCAGGAGCTCAATCCCTGGTTCTAGTGAATCAGAAAAGTGATGGGAAAGAAGCCAGGTTATAGGGTAAAGAGGAGATTCCACGTCAAATTCATTATGAAAAGATAAGGGAATTACAAGTAAATATAAGTATTTATTTTAAGTGGGGACAGCCAGCACAGATGTCTTATTTTTAATCCCATATAATAAAAGCTCAGCGACCGAATGGCGGAACAACCAGAATGACTGGTCAACCAGTTGCTATGATGCACACTAACCACCAGGGGGCAGATGCTCAATGCAGGAGCTGCCCCCTGGTGGTCAGTGTGCTCCCATAGTGGGAGTGCTGCTGGGCTGACCAGGATGAGTGGCGCTCCCACAGCGGGCCAATCCCCATTGGCCAACCCTCACCAGTGCATGAATCCCGTGCACCGGGCCTCTAGTTATAGTATAACTAACATAAGGTAAAGTATACATATTAAAAACATACGTTTTAATATGTGAATAATCTCGTGAAACCATCACCACATTCAAGGTAATGAACATGTATGTGCATCACCCCCAAGTTTCCTCCTGCCCGTTTACCTTGTCCTCCCAGCATTCCTCACCTCAGGGGTGCACTCAGATGAAAGCCTTTACCTTCGCTGAACTGACTGGGTTCAGACTCCTGTTCTCCCTCCTCAGGATGTGCCAATACCTCCAAGAGCTCCAGTTTCAGCTCTATTGCTTTGCCCACAACTCATAATCCTGCCTCTAAACACAACTTCCTCTGTGTAGATCAAGTCCAACATCCTGAATATGACCTTGTAGGGCCCTTCAAATCTGGATTCTGCCTACCCCCAAGCCTATTTCTTGCTGTGCTCCCACACAACTAAAGTACGTGCCAGGTACCAAATGTGCTATGTTCCCAATTCCATCCCAGTGTCTTTCCACAAGCTGTTTTCTTAGTTTGGAACACATAACCCTAGACCTGCCGCAGCCCCAGGAAACTCCTACTCATCCTTCTAGACCAGTGGTTCTCATCCAGGGGCAATTTTGCCCTTCACGGAAAAATGGCAATGCTTGGAGACATTTTTGCTTGTCAAAGTTAGGTGGCAGGGGGAATGCTACTGATATCTAGTGGGTAGACAGCAGCCAGGGCTGCTGCTAAATGTCCAACAATGTACAGGATGACCCGCAACAGAATTATCTAGCCCAAAATGTCAACAGTAAAGAGAATGAGAAGCCCTGATCTAGATTAAAACTCTAGTATCCCATTTTCTGAGAAAACCTTCCCTGGCTGTCCCCCAACAATGAGTCCCTGGCTTTGCTGTCAGATCTACCCTAATACCACCAATATCCTTCTATTTCAGCATTAATCTCACTGTGTGATGGGTTCTGATTTACTGGTCTGCTCTACTAAATAACTGTTTCAGAAGCAGAGGCCATCTTTTTCATCTGCATATCTGCAGTGTGTCACAAAAGTGCTCATTCACTGTTTTGTATTAAAATTTTAAGTAACTTATCCTATATAATAAAAGGCTAATATGCAAATTGACCAAATGGCAGAACGACTCGGCGCTATGACACAATGACCACCAGAGGGCAGACGCTCAACACAGGAGCTGCCCCCTGGTGGTCAGTGTACTCCCACAGGGGGAGCGCCACTCAGCCAGAAGCCAGGCTCGCGGCTGGCAAGCACAGTGGCGGTGGTGGTAGCCTTTCCCGCCTCTGCGGCAGTGCTAAGGATGTCTAATTGCTGGCTTAGGCAGCCGGACACCCCCCAAGGGCTCCCAGACTGAGAGAGGGCGCAGGCCAGGCTGAGGGACAACCCCGAGTGCACAAATTTCGAGCACTGAGCCTCTAGTTTTTAATAATGAATGTACAAGAGAAAGAGAGAGAAAGAAAGATGCACTATCCTCATAGCTCTGCCACAAAAATCCCTTAAAATCACACAAATAATACCTGTGTGCTCTAAAAACTTTGGGAACTACAAATAAGCAAGCATGAAAAGAAACAGAAAAACAACTTTTGAATAGGTAGAGACACCATCTAAAGACTGAAGAGAGACATTCTGCAAAGCAAATTTGAGGCTTCTGAAAGGTGGTGCTAGGGTTTTGCAATGTGAACCCCAATATGTGCCCTCCACTTACTTGAGAACAGCAATCTCTTGGACAGTAATGGCCCTTTTATCTTTGGTTCCCATGTAGGAGAATATGTTTGGCTTGACTCTGGAAAGACAAAAACAAAACCATCTGAAGTAGTATACCAGTAAGAAATCATATTTTTCATAACTTCAGATTCAAAATATACTTAAAATCATAATAGATTAAGAGAATAAGGGGATACAATTTAAAAACATACCCAGGAAAACATAATATGCAACATGAGAAAGTAAGTGATGCCTGAACAACTCCCTAGCAGTGCTCGACTTAAAATGTTTGTGGCACTAAATAAGTTTAAAGACTTAGCTGGCCAGTAACAAGCAAAGAAATAATGCACTTCCTATGAATCATATGTAATGCATTACACTGCATGGCTGTGAAGGTAAAGAAATACTCATTCTAGATATACTGGTATAATGTGGCACTTTGAAAACTCTGTATCTTCAATTTAAAAAAAGTGAGTAATGATGTGAACTTTCTGAATAGACATGCTATTTCTTTGTATTCAAAAGCCAAATGCTAAAGCTGGGATCTGAACAGTTTTGCAATGAAGCTACAGGTAAGCTAGTTTACTAAGACGTATGTTATACAAACGGCTCCACCCTAACTGCAGAAAAAAGGGAGAATTTCTTGAACTCTGAGCAACCCTCAGCCCAGATCTCAGAGGAAGTCCCTCCACACCGTCTACCCTTCCTTGTGGTGCCTTGTCTATTCTCCCAGGCTCAGGTGCAGACAAAGCACCACAACTCTCTCCCAGAGAGCAAGCAACTAAAGTGAAATAAAACATTACTTGACAGAGTACTGTGTCCTGAGCTGAGCGGGGTTTCCCCCAGATTCCTATGATGCAGCCCTGCCTCCAGGTATTTCTAAATGCATTTGAAGACAGAACCTTTAAAGATGTGATTACGTTAAAATGAGGCCATAGGGTGGGCCCTCATCCAATCTGACTGGCGTCCTAGTAAGAGGAGGAAATCTGGACACACACTGAGACTCCGGGGACACGACGACACAGGAAAGGCCACGTGAGGACACAGAAAGGTGGCCACCTGCCAAGGAGAAAAAAACCAAACCTATACCACCTTGACTGAAACTTCTAGCCTCCAGAATGGTGAGAAAATTTGTCTAAGTCTGTGGTATTTTGTTATGGCAGCCACAAGTTAACACACTACGAACCTTGTTTAAACTGGGTTAAATATGTATTAGAAAGCAAATTTGTATTGCAAAGAGATTTGCTGTGGTGCCTGTACCCATTTCTTAAAAAATAAAATAAAAATCCTTCAGGACCTGGCCCATCTCTGCTGTATCTGCGTTCCTGTGAGGAAATCCGTCTCAGGCTTTCAATCTCCTTAGTTTAGTGAAACAAACCTCTGCAGCCCCATCAAAGTGTAGGCTTCAGGGAAAAAAGTTAACCCTTATGTTCAGCTGAGCCGACTGGTTACTCTCTACTACATGTGAACTAGTTAGAAAATTTTCATCTTGAATCATTGGCAATATGCAGGGAGATTAAAAAAAAAATTGATTCACCTACTGTGTAAGGAAACTGTAATTGCGAGGCATATTTGCTATCTGCTTGCCTATTTTCCCATTCCTCTTTTTAAAAAAATATATAATTTTATTGATTTCAGAGAGGAAGAGAGAGGGAGAGAGAGCTAGAAACATCAATGATGAAAGAGAAACATTGATTGGCTGCCTCCTGCACGCCCCCTACTAGGGATCAAGCCTGCAACCTAGGCATGTGCCTTTGGCTGGAATCGAACCTGGGACCCTTCAGTCCGCAGGCCGACGCTCTACTCACTGAGCCAAACTGGCTAGGGTTCCCACTTCTTTCTTATTGGCACGGAAAGAAGAAAATAAATGTCCATGTTTTGATTTTGTATAGGCACAAGAACAAGATACGAACCTTAAGTATTTGGACAGGACATTAATAGCATCCATGGTGTCTTTGTTCTCCTTGTACAGTACAAAGTGGCAGTAGCTCCCCCTAGATTTTGGCCAAGAATGCTTTCTTGGATCTTAAAAACAAAAGAATTAAATGTTATAGACACGGCAATAAAAGTCATCTGAGTTTTTTCCTTATGAAACCCTACAAGTTCATTGTCTGCTGTAGAACCTGAGTGAGAAATCGGATCTAGCCTGACAAGAAGTGCAGGTTAAGTGGTTACAGCTGTGTGGACTCTCAGTATTAAACTTTTTGTGACTGGATACTGACATTATCTGTTCATATTTAAAATCAAAAGCTGAAGGCAGGTGGTGTGACAGGTAACCAACAATCTTCACACAGCAGTTACTTTAAAGCACATGTATGACAGGTGGGCCGACGGGCTCTCTGGAACGCATGCAGTCCAGAGGGAATCCCGTCATGTCGAATTCCAGTCTTGCTTCTCATCCCCGGGTGTGCACACATACAGGCTGGACGCCTTAGACGGGATGGGGATGAAACTTGTAAGGAGTTGCCTTAATGACACATTTAGATTTTCCAAAGGCCACTTCCATCACAAAATAGCTAAAACTGGATGGTTTACAGAGAGAGCAGCTGGCATTCAAGACCTAATTGCCATTCTTGGGGAAAAGGAAATGTTAAAAATTAAGCCAGGTTAACTGTTAACTTTTGAGCTACTGTTACTTCGCTTGCTCAGCTTTTTGGAAATAAACATTTCAAGACTTTGGAGAACCTGATTTTTAACACTTCTTTTCATATAACATTTTAATTATCCTATAAGATAGGCACATGTTTAAACAATATTAGATTTAGACTTAAGCTGCCCAAAGGGTATTTCAAAAAAATCAACACTTTGGGAAAAAATACGTAAATCACAGCTGCACTTCCCAGACATACAAGAATATCTGTGGGTCTCAGGTGACACACAGCTGCAGTTGTTAATTGAACACATCTAATTTACTCAATGTCTGACACTCTATGAAAGAAAAACTGTGGAAAATATTTCACGCAATCCCTAGAAAAGAGTCTGCTTTTAAAAAATGTTCCTTTGTCTTTGTCCCTACAATAATCCGTTAGCGTGAATTCACGCACCCATCTTCAGAAACCTAAGACACTTCCAGCACTAAAGCCAAAATGTAAAGAACAAAAGAATCAATAAACCATCTGGGAAAACTGCCAGAGCACGAATGCTTAGTGAATTGCTTTTCCTTTCTGATAAATACGAGTGTGAGGCTTCTCCGCCTTGAACAGAAAAGTACTACAAGTATTTCTTTGGCTCTTGGTGTGAATGCCTCACAACTCATCCTCAGAAAATTGTGAATGGGAATATTATTTTGGTTTTCCGCCCAGATCACTACAGTTAAGCAAAGTTGTCTACACTTGGCACTTGTGACAAAAATCATTGGCATTTCATTTTATCTACATGAAACGCCAACCGCTCTTACCTGCTGCAGTTCTGACCTCTGTCCAAATGCACAGCATAAAGAGCACAAGAGAGCAACGTTTAATTTATAACAAATAATACTAAAGGGCTTTAGAGGTGAACATGCAAATGATCGCATGGGAAGTTTCTACCAAGGCCTTCGGCAGCACCTGGTAGAATGTGGTGGGGTAACAGCCATGTGGACGTTAACAATGGAATGTCGCAGAGGCAAACAGTGAACAAGCAGAAAAGTCACCTAGAGGTACAGCCTCCCTGTCTCAATCCCCTCACAATGGCGTGTCAGCTCATCCTCAAAGCTGCACTGTCTCTACCCACCACAAGTAGCAAAAGGTTTAAGACTGGACCTGGCCGGGGAGCTCAATTGGTTAGTGTCAGCCTGTTGTGCCAAGGTTGTGGGTTCGATTCCTAGTCAGGGCACATACAAGAATCAAACAATGAATGCATAAATAAGTGGAACAACAAATTGATGTTTCTTTCTCTTTCTCTGCTTCCTTTCTGCCTCTAAAATCAATTGGGAAAAAAAAAAAAAGAAGAAGCTCTAGTTGGTTTGGCTCAGTGGATAGAGGGTTGGCCTGCGGATTGAAGGGTCCCGGGTTTGATTCCGGTTAAGGGCACATGCCCAGGTTGCAGGCTTGATCCCCAGTGGGGCGTGTGCAAGAGGCTGATGTTTCTCTCTCATCGCTGATGTTTCTGTCTCTCTCACCCTTTCCCTTCCTCTCTGAAGTCAATAAAAATATACTGGGGGGAAAAAGAGGACTGGATGCAAAATGCATTCCCACTTAGAGGTTTGTGTTCTTAAATATGGGAGGACATGTACCAATATGCTCTTTGTGATTAACTTTTGATGGTGAGACTGCAAGTAATTATTGTTTTGCTTTGTGTTTTATGAGTTTCCTGTAGTGAGTTACAAATATTTTTTTTATTTGAAAAAATGTGAAATTATTATGGAAAAACAGTTTTTAAGCCAATAGATTCAAAGAGATTTAAGAGATACATTGAGCCAAACCGGTTTGGCTCAGTGGATAGAGCCTTGCCCTGCGAACTGAAGGGTCTCAGGTTCGATTCTGGTCAAGGGCATGTACCTTGGTTTCGGGCACATCCCCAGTGGGAGATGTGTGGGAGGCAGCTGGTTGATGTTTATCTCTCATCGATGTTTCTAACTCTCTATCCCTCTCCCTTCCTCTCTGTAAAAAAATCAATAAAATATATTTAAAAAAAAGAGATCCATTGAATGCAATGTTCTTACCTTGTTCATATCATTATTTGAACAAGTCATCTGTATGTAAAAGACACTTTTGAGATAACCAGGGAAAAATTGAACATGCACTGGATATTAGATATTAAGAACTTGTTGATTTTGTTGGATATGATAATGGTTTTATGGTTTTAGTCCTTATCTGTTAGATACATACTGAAGTATTTATGAGTGAACTAAAGTACTATGCAGAATTTCCTTTAAAACACTCCAACGAGAAAAAAAAAAGTTGGAGGAATAGATCAAACAAAAACAACAGAATGTTAATAATCTTGAAGACGGTTGATGGGTACAATGGGGTTAATACACTACCTCCTGCATTTATGTGCATATCTGAAACTGTCCATACTAAAAAGTTAAAAATATATTTGTGGTAAAAGTTGATGAAGTGTAGCTACATTTTTCCTTAACTACCCCTTCAGTAGTACATTCACAGTAAACCAAAAATGGCAAAAAATAAATGAAGCCAGAAGACTAAAAAACTAAATGCTATACTACCTTAAGACAGTGGTTCTCAACCTTGGCTGCACATTAGAATCACTTGGGAATCTTTTTAAAATCCTGATTTCTGGGCCTCATCCCCCAGAAATTCTGTTTCTTTATTATGGGGTGGGGCCACAACATTAGTAACAAAAAAACAGAATTTCCAGAGGATGAGGCCCAGAAATCAGGATTTTAAAAAGATTCCCAGGTGATTCTAATGTGCAGCCAAGGTTGAGAACCATTGCCTTAAGAGAAACCATGACAACTGAATGAGTTTCGGCTCACAAGCATGCATCTTTTTTTTGTTTTGTTCACCCCCACCTGAGGATATTTTTTCCCATTGCTTTTCAGAGAGTGGAAGAGCGGGAGGGAGGGGGAGAGAGAGAAACATGCATGTGAGAGAGACACATCCACTGATTGCCTCCCACACTCGCCCCAACGGGGATGGGGTGGGGAGGAGCAAACTCGCCAGGAATGTGCCCTTGACGAGGAATCGAACCCGAGACCTTTGGTGCATAGGCTGACACTCTAACCACTGAGCACACTGGCCAGGATGAGCATGCATCTTTTATTGGCAAATCCAAGCACTGAGCATGCATACAATTACCTCCTCTGCCAATACCAGATGCAAAGATTCTTTTTCTAAGTGCACTCGGTATACAAAATAGTAAGCATATGCATTGATTAACAGAAAACCTATGAGTATCAACTTATTTCTGGGTAGTTTAACTTTGTAAAACCCCAAATCCTTAGAATGCTACGTAGCACATGTATGGCGTTACAATTTAAGTGAATCTAAAATAACTTTCAGAATTTCTGAGACATTCTAATTTAAAATGTTAACGCAAAGAAGCCTCAGGCTGAGAAAACAGGAAGTGGCCTTCCGATGGTCTGCTATGGCAGCCCCTGTCTAGTAGAAGCAGAAACCAAACAAAAGAAATGCTCAGGAAGGTTCATGAACCCCGGGCAGAGACCCTCATGAATAAGGAAGAAACAAAATGTTTGTGGCTCAAGAAAGATGACAGGACGGAGTAGCATGCAGAACATTCTTTCCTTCTTATTCAAGGCCGTGCCCAGTGCTGCACCCCTGCACGCCAACCTTCCAGCTTCCTCAGGGATCCTGCTCCATCATCTCTCTCCGGCCGGAATTTTCACCCTCCCTCGGCACTGGCTCTTCCTTCCGTCTATCAACATGGTCAGGGCTCTTCCCCTTTAAAAGTCCGCCCTAGGTCTCCCTCTCCTTGACCATGTTCCTTTCCCTTCTCCTCCTTTTGAGAGTTTATTTGAAAAAGCAGTCTGTGTTTACTGCCGTCCTCCTCAACCTACTGTGTAAACTGGTGTCCGCCCTTACTCCGCTGAAACTGCTCTGGCAGGCACCAATGGTTTCCATGTTGCTAAAACCCGGCGGACATGTTTCAGAGTTCTGTTCTGCTGGGCCTATCTGCCATGTTTCCACTGTTAACCACTCTGGCGACGGGAATGCCCTCTTCCTGTGGGTGCCATCACATGAGTCTCTCCCACAGAGTCCCCTTTTCATCCACCTGGCTCTCCCTCCCGAGTCTCTGTGGATCCCTAGCTCAGGTATCCGCCAGGGATGGACAACCTCTACGTATCACCTGGCAGAATTTTGTTTTGTTTTCTTCACTTAAGTCTTTAAAAAGAAGTTCTTAGAGGTATTTGTAATGTACATGATCTATCCCAAAACATAAATCAATTTACCCGGTTAGATGGTTTATTAATAATCACATATTTTCAGAAAAATTCTCTATGTAGGCTCCGGTAGGTAAATCCAATGTGCCTTGTCTATCAGACTGGACGTCTAATTTGAAGTAGTGGGTAATCTGTGACGTTTGGGCACCATCATTCAGAATCCACTATGCCTATGCTTTTAGGATGCATGCTCTACTTGAGAAAACAGTAAGAATTTGTACCAGGGTCTGGTAGTAAATGGACTCTAAAAACATGATAAATGTAGATTTGCAATGAAGATCTGAAAGCTAATTAATTCAAATGCTAGGCAAGGTGACCGAGGAGGAGTTGTCATTGGTATCAGGTTCTATTTGCAGGGGCATGAACAAGACTCTGGATACCAGCTCTCCCTGCCTTTCCAATGGTGATTACTTTAAGCCACTCTTGTTCTCAGGTGGGGATCTAGACCTGTAAGAGATGAATGCAGGCTCTCAAGTGCCTGTCTGGGTCCATGAGGAGACAGGGGAGGAGCGCTCAGAGGGAGACCTCTCATCCACCTTCACTAAATGCCACACCACCTCAAGCCTGGGAGGTGCAAGCAGTGATCCAATCTAACCTGCCTTCGTGCTTCTTTTTAAAGTGAAAAACCCATTGTTTTACTGAAGATGTGCAAAGGGAGATGGGGAGGAGTGGTGTACGTCACACAGAGCTCAGCATCTCACTTGGAAATTCTTAAGGGAATTTCTTTGGGGGGAAAAAAAGAAAGAATGGTGGGATTGGCATAAAGCACAGAACATGTAGATAGATAAAGAGAGGGCCTGAGAGACCTGGTACCACTCACTTGAGACAAAAGGGTGAGAAAACTAAAATGGCCCCTTTGGCCTTAAATGCGCTAACTCCCCTCCTTGAAGATCACAAGCATCAATATCAAGAGGTTTTACCTTTTCTAATTTGCTTCCTCATGACCACACTCAGCAGAACAAGATCCTGACTTTTCTTCTTGCCTTTGCAAGAGGGTGGCTGACCAACATGGACTGCCTCTCTGTCGGGAACATCTCCCTAGCAGCCCTTCTCAACCTGGGTTCCAAGGCATTTGACTGTATGAAGCAAGTCGCCTTCTCTTCTCTCCATCTAGAACAGTTACCAGCTACACACTAATCTTGGGAGGATTGGAAAAAATAGTCACTCACACCATATTCCACTGGGCTGAACGCTCTTGAACAATTCTGGCTGAAGAAAGACTACTGGGTAATATTTTATACTCCTGACTCAGACATCGAAGTAACATACAGTAACCACACCATTAGTTTGTGGAATTGGAAGTAATTAACAACACGTAACCACAAGTAGCTTCGGAACACTTCATCTCACTTTTCTTTTTGGCATCCACTGAGAAGTGGCCTCCAATCTCCTTTTTCTTCTCCCCAACTGTTCGAGGTTTCTCATTTCTGTTACCATCCATACTTACTGATTTCACTGTATTATTTTCTCAGGCATAGCTAAACCTAATTTCTGCCCATTTGTCTTATATCCTCTCATTTCATTAGAACCATAGTTAAAAACAATAAAGGTTTCATATATTCACAGTATTAACCTAAGGAAATATGACCAAGCATTAATGCTTTGAACAGTCTTTTTTTTTTTTTTAATTTGGTCTAGGGGTTTTGCTCTTAACAAATATGTAAATTTGCAATGAAGTAACTAGAAATATCTAGAAGTAACTAATAGGGGCCATTACTAATAGAGGAGGAGAGTGAGGAAACAACTTTTTCTTATTGTTATTTTCATTAAAATTTTAACTACTGATTTGACAAGGAAAAACTATCTACTATTTCTTAAGATTATATACAAGTAGAAATTTTCATGGCTGTAGAAAACATCCTACATAGTAAAAGGCTAATATGCAAAGAGACCGAACGGCAAAACGACTGGTTGCTATTATGTGCACTGACCACCAGGGGGCAGACACTCAACACGGGAGCTGCCCCTTGGTGGTCAGTGCGCTCCCACAGTGGGAGCACACCTCAACCAGAAGCCCTATGCCGGGTTCATGCCAGCGACATGAACCGGGAGTCTCTCCCACCTCTGTGGCAGCACTAAGGACTCCTCGGGGGATGTGCAGGGAGCGGGCCTAAGCCGTCAGTCTGACATCCCCCAAGGGCTCCCAGACTGCGAGAGGGTGCGGGCCAGGCTGAGGGACAACCCCATCCCAGTGCACAAATGTTGTGCACCGGGCCTCTAGTCAGAACATAAATATCAGAGATTCACTGAAAACACACCCATTTCAAATGAAAGATACACAAGGTTTAGGCAAAGGGGTGCTTTTCTATATATCCAGTGGTTTTTCTTTCTTTTTTTATTTTTTATTCTGTGGTTTTTTCTATGTGAGTGAAGAAGATACAGTAGGAAAGCCAGCAGCTCTTTCAATATAAGAACTTTGCCAAAAATATATACTACTAGGATAGGTGACAAGCATTTTCTGTCCATCTGAAAGCTTTCTTCTCTCCACGAAGAGCACAGAATGAACAATAGCCTTTCATTTTCTTCTTGAATTGCCACTCAGACCCTCTGCTCTTCAGGGGATAGGTCACTCCTAAGACGCTCTCTCAGGCACCACTGTAATTTCAGCAAATCTTTTCTCACATAAACAACCTAACGCCCCCAATCAGACAGATATTTTATAGGATTGCTCCAGCATCTGAAATAATATTACCCACCCTCTTTGAAGAAGTGACACGGTCAATATCCTCCTTTGAACAACAGCAAAGTAGAGGAGGCGCGGATCTGCCTCTGGGGCTCACCAGGCAGGAGAAATGCCAGGTCACTCACACACTTACTTGCCAGAGCCTTCCTCCCAGCTGCATGGTAGGCTACAATATATTTCTTCCCCTCTCTATCCTCTGTTTTTGTCTCTAATCCTGGAAACAGAGACTTAATTGCTTGATGGATGACAGTTCTTTTCTCTTTGGTGTCCTCAACAACCTATTAAAAACATAGATAATGATATTACAAATTTAACAAACCTTAAATAGAGAAATCATACTGATGAGTGAGCAAAAACACTATTTATCTTATTAACTATGTGAAATAACAGAAGTACATGCATGTGATTTCAGGAATCTTTTAGAGCCTCACAATATGCAAACGCAATGAGCCTGTTAATGGAGCATGTCCATATACCAGGCACTGTGCCAAGCACTGTGCAGACGCTCCCTCAGGGACTCTACTGGACAAGCACTTCAGGGCCCACAGACAGAAATGCAGGGATGTCAGAAACTCCCTCCCTCAAACAGTCCAATCTACAACTGCCCCACAATGAATTCTATACCAACTCATTTTATAATGATGTGTTAGTACATCTGTTCACAATAAAAAAAAAACCCAACATCGAGAAAATGTAAACTTATTAGTTACATAACGGTTTTTTAATTTTTGAATGGGTCTCACATTAAGAAACACATTTCACATCTGGATTCAACAGTTGGAAGGATGTATGTGTACATATCTTATTAACAATTTAAAAAATTTTAAGAAACAATACTTACCCTTACTATGTACAATCCTATCTAATAATAGACAAACATGGTAATTAACCATACCTCCGACACGCTTCCCATTGGCTAATCAGGGCAATATGCAAATTAACTGCCAACCAAGATGGCGGCCAGCAGCCAGGCAGCTGAAGCGAACAGGAGGCTTGCTTGCTCCAGTGATGGAGAAAGCCAAGGTTCCCCACCTGCCTTGCCTGCCTCTGAGCTGCACTCTAAGAAACAATGTTGCAATTATAGAAGCTAAACAAAATCCAGAAACCTGCTTACAGCCATCAGAGCTGGAGTGAGCAGGACCGAAACAATGTTGCAATTATAGAACCCAAACAAACCCTAGATTACTGCTTTCAGCAGCCGAGGCCTCAAGCTGGAGCCGGCCTTAGAGCTAAAGCCGGCTCTCAGCTCCAGTGACAGCCATAGAAGGTAAATAAATGCCAGAAAAAAAGAAAAAAAGGAGAGGTTGGGAGCTTCAATCACCCGCCAGCCTGAAAACGGCCCTCAGCCCCTCACCCAGACTGGACAGGCACCCCAGTGGGGACCCCCACCCTGAAGGGGGTGTGAACAGCTACAAACAGCCATCATCCCCTCATCCAGGCTGGCCAGGCACCTAAGCGGGACCCCCACCCGGATCCAGGACACCCTTCAGGGCAAACCAGTCAGCCCCAACCCATGCACCGGGCCTCTATCCTATATAGTAAAAGGGTAATATGCAAACTGACCCTAACAGCAGAAAGACTGGGAATGACTGGTCACTATGACACACACTGACCACCAGGGGGCAGACGCTCAATGCAGAAGCTGCCCTCTGGTGGTCAGTGTGCTCTCACAGCGGGGAGCTCTGCTCAGCCACAAGCCAGGCTGATGGCTGCCAGTACAGCGGTGGTGGTGGGAGCCTCTCCTGCCTCGTCAGCAGCGCTAAGGATGTTTGACTGAAGCTTAGGTCTGCTCCCCACTGGCAAGTGGGCATCCCCCAAGGGCTGCCGGGCTGCCAGAGGGATGTCTGATTGCCATCTTAGGCCCAATCCCCTGGGAGCAGGCCTAAGCCAGTAAGTGGTCACCCCAAAGGGGTCCCAGACTGCGAGAAGGCACAGGCCGGGCTGAGGGACCCCCTATCCCCAAACGCACAAATTTTTGTGCACTGAGCCTCTAGTACACTATAATTTTCTATTTTATTTTATTGCATTAAAAAAAGTTAAGATCCACTGAATTGGGTTTATGACCCACTAGTGGACTGCAACCTGCAAGCTAAAAAACACTGAGCTACTACTGCTAGCTAAACTTAATGTTTTAGCAAAATGCAAAAGAAAAACTACATTATAATTACAGACAAGTGACATGTGCATACAGAAAAGTGAGTCTAGATCTAGAATTTACTAAAAGCAGTGAGTTGGAATCATGATTTGTGTGTATGAGTGAAAACATACTTAGGTCTTAAAAGTTCAGAAAGTCTGCTTTCCTTGGTTTACAGACAAAGACACCTGCCCATGGTTTATGCTATCTAAAAGTAAAAAATTTCAGTAGATAACTACATAATAAAAAAATTTCAGCATAACTACAGTTTGTAAGATGGTAAGTCTTGTCACCGAGGTAGGTATATCATGAGGCTAAGATACTCCACTGCATTACATAAGTAAGGGAAACCCAGACCATCCTCCTGGAGGATTCTCAGAACCAATTCTTAGAGATTTTCTCCCTGACATTTTGTCTGTAAGGAAATTCAGTAACTGAAGATCTCTAAAGATCACACACTTTTGGGAAGTTTTGGTGGGTGGAACAGAAGTAGATGAGGGTTGGAGACAGACAGTGATTTCTGAGAAATTATAAATTCTTACTAATTAGGGGTGATGGAAGGAGGATTTTCAAATACCCCCAGATCCAACAGGTTGCTAAAATATGCTACAAAATGGCCCTAACCAGTTTGGCTCAGCGGATAGGGCATTGGCCTGCAGACTCAGGTTTGATTCCAGTCAAGGGCATGTACCTTGGTTGTGGGCACATCCCCAGTGGGGGGCGTGCAAGAGGCAGCTGATTGATGTTTCTTTCTCATCGATGTTTCTAACTTTCTATCCCTCTCCCCTCCTGTCTGTAAAAAATCAATAAAATATATATTTTTTTAAAAAATATGCTACAAAATGAATTGAACATAAAATTCTAAAAATCTCATGCTACAACATTCGTAAAATTTTGTAACACATCACCCTGCAAAACGATCACCTAGAGCTGCTCTGTCCCATACCATAGCCGCTAGCCACATGTGGCAACTGAGCATCTGAACTGTGGCTAGTCTAAACTTAGACATGCTACCAATTTAACAAAGGATGTTAAGGACTTAGTAGGAAAAACACAATGTAAAACATCTCAGTAATTTAATTCCCCTGGGTAGCACTAACAGAGCAGAATAAAATGTCCAGAACAAAAGCTTCTTTTAAAGAAGGGATTTACTATTCTATGTAGTGGCTGAGCTCTCCTTTTCTTGAATAGAAGTAGACTTACGCTGAGCAGAAAAATGCTCCCTTACTTCCTCCCCCCAAATCCTTTCCCTTCCAGAACCCTATCTGAGACCAAGAGGCTGCTGGCACTGGAGGGAGGGCCAGGCCACACCTCTGACCGCCAGGTTGGTCAGTATGATATAATAGTCACTATCAGGTACAAAACAGGTTTCTTTGTTGATTTATGGTCATCTGAAACATTTTTTTTAAAAAAACACCTTTTTGGTCATGGTTTATGTTGGATAGTGGTATCTGTTACTGACAAAAACATTTTTTAGTATATACAATGCCCTCTTAGGTCAAATAGGACATCATCCTTTTGTTAACTATTATAATTTTACCAACAGACACTTACCAACATCTACCCCCCAAAAAGCAATGAAAACCCTATACAACCTTTTCATATGTTTCTGTAATACTTACCTCAATGGCAACACTGGTTTCCTTATTTTTAAAAAGCTGAAGCTCTTCTAAACGCTGTTTTTCTTCAGCTGTCAAAACTGTAAATACATCTTCTGAAGGATCCTTTTAAATAACCACAAAAACTCCCAATGAGTCACACACAGAATTCAAGGCTGTTAGAGCTCTATATTTCTTTGATCTCTAAAAAATGCTACTTTTATACAGAAGGTGACTTTTGCTAGAGAGCTGGCTCCTACCTCCTCATCCACTGGGATGGACAAGTCATCCAAATGGCTGATGCGCCCATCTTTTCCTATTTCGTGAACAACGAAGTCAGAGTATCTGACGAAAAGAAAACACAAACTTTCAGAGCATTAACATTTTGTTTCCTGTTAATTTTAGGAAAAAGTTTATCAACAGTAAGCCTTACAAACTCAATATAGAAAAATCTGTTGTTTCTATATGCTAACAGTAAACTATCAGAAAGAAAAAAGAAAAAAAAAAAGAGTAAAATTCCTAGGAATAAACTTAACATAGGACGTGAAAGACCTGTACACTGAAAACTACAAGACATTGTTAAAAGAAACTGAAAACAAAAAGAAATGAAAAGATATCCCATGTTTACTGATTGAAGAAATTAACATTGTTAAAATGTCCAAATTGCTTAAAGCAATCTACAAATTCAATGCAATCCCCAACAAAAGCCCGAAGGCATTTTTCACAGAAATAGAGCAAAAAATCCTAAAATTTGGGAGAAACCACCAAAAAATCCCCTAAACAGTCAAAGTAATCCTGAGAGAAAAGAACAAAGCCAGAGGTATCACATTCCCTGATTTCAAACTATACTACAAAGCTACAGTAATCAAAACAGTACAGTACTGCCCAGCTAGTGCTCAGTTGGTTGAGCACAGTCCCATGAACCAGGAAGTTGAGGTTCGATTCCTGGTCAGGGCTCATGCCTGGGTTGCGGGCTCGATCTCCAGTAGGGGGCATACAGGAGGCAGCTGATGGATATTTCTCATCAATGTTTCTATTTATCTCTCTCCCTTCCTCTCTCTGAAATCAATAAGAAAATATGTAAATAAATAAATAAAACCCTTAAAAAACACACTGTGCAATATCGGCATAAAAACAGATCAATGGAACAGAATCGAGAGCCCAGAAATAAACCCATACTTTGTAGACACCTAAATTATGACAAAGGAGCCAAGAAATACAATGGAGAAAGAAAAATCTCTTTAATAAATGGTGCTGGGTGCCCTAGCTGGTTTGGCTCAATGGATAGAGCATCATTCTGTGGACTGAAGAGTCCTAGGTTTGATTCCGGTCAAGGGCACATGCCTGGGTTGCGGGCTTGATCCCCAGTGTGGGGCGTGCAGGAGTCAGCCGATCAGTGATTATCTCTCATCATTGATGTTTCTATCTCTCTCTCCCTCTCTCTTCCTCTCTGAAATCAATAAAAAAATACATTTAAATAAATAAAAACTGGACAGTCATATGCAAGGGAATAAAACTAGACCACTGTCTTATACCATATGGAAACATGAACTCAAAATGGATTAAAGACTGGAATGTAAGACCTAAACAAATAAAATATATACAAGTAAGCATAAGCATTAAGCTTCTGGACATTGGTCTCAGTGGTATTTTTGTGAATTTGACTCTAAAGGCATGAGAGTCCAGCTGGCATGGTTCAATGGTTGAGTGTCGACCTATGAACCAGGAGGTCACGGTCGGATTCCCGGTCAGGGCACATGCCCGGTTGTGGGCTCAATCCCCAGTGTGGGGTGTGCAGGAGGCAGCTGATCAGTGACTCTCGCTCATCATAGATGTTTCTATCTCTCTCTCCCTTTCCCCTCCTCTATGAAATCACTATATATATAGATATATATAGTGATATATAACAATAAACAATAAAATATATGTAGTGATATATATAACAATTTATATATATATATAAAAATGCAAAGGCATAAGAAACAAAACCGCAAATAAACCAATGGGACAGCAAACTCAAAAGCTCTGCACAACAAAAGAAACTATCAACAAAACAAAAAGGCAACCAACCATATTATTTGCATATTATATTTGCAAATAATATGTTCAATAAGGGGTTAATGTCCAAAATATATAAAGAACTCATACAACTCAACAACAGCAACAAAAAACAACCCGATTAATAAATGGGCAGAGGGTCTGAATAGACATTTTTCCAAGGAAGACATACAAATGGCCATCAGGCATATGAAAAGATGTTCAACTTCACTAATTATTAGGGAAATGCATATAAAAACCACAATGAGATATCACTTCACATGTGTTAAAATGGCCATTATAAAAAACAAGAAATAACATGTGCTGGAGAGGATGTGGAGAAACAGTAACCCTTGTGCACTGTTAGTGGAACTGTAAATTGGTACAACCTCTATGAAAAGCAGTATGCAGATTCCTCAAAAAATTAAGAATACAACTACTATATGCTCCAGCAATTCCTCTTCTGGCTATTTATCTGAAGAATAAGAAAACACTACATAATTCGAAAAGATATATGTGTCCCATGTTCATTGCAGTATTATTTATAGTTCTCAAGGCATGGAAACAACCTAAGTGTTCATCAATGAATGAGTGCATAAAAAGAAAATGTGGGATACACAGGGTGTCTAAAAAAACGTATACACACTTTGAATGGTTATAAAATGAGTGTTAACATACACTTCAAAATTAAGTGAATGATCAGCTAGTATATACACTTTCAACGAGTATCAAGTCAGTGTTTATTAACATACAGTTCATTTTAAAAACTAAGTGAGGAAAAAAAAACACAAAAAACTAAGTGAGTTATCAGCTGTTAAAGTGTATATACATTTTTTTTGTCACTCTATATATACAAGAAAAGATGAAATATTGCCATTTGCAACAACATGGATACATCTTGAGGGCATTATGCTAAGTGAAATAAGTCAGACGTAAAAAGAACAAAAACTGTATGGTTTCACTATATTTTCTTTAAATGGTTTCATTTACTTATTTGGGCAGCTCTCATCCTTTTTTTTAATTTTTTTTTATTTTATTGATTTTTTACAGAGAGGAAGGAAGAGGGATAGAGAGTTAGAAACATCAATGAGAGAGAAGCATCGATCAGCTGCCTCCTGCACACCCCCTACTGGGGATGTGCCCGCAACCAAGGTACATGTCCTTGACCAGAATCGAACCCAGGACTCTTCAGTCCATAGGCCGACACTCTATCCACTGAGCCAAACTGGTTACGGCAGCTCTCATCCTTTTGACCATCTGTGAAATTAATCCTTGGGGAACAGAAATAAATAGAAGACTATACTGCTGATCTACATATATAAAAGCCTAAGCGACTGGCCAGCAGCTATGATGCGCACTGACCACCCGGGGGCAGACACTCAACACAGAGCTGCTGAGCTGCGGCAACTTGGCAGCTATGGTTCTCGAGTGACGCACCTGGAACCAGAGAGGAGGGAGCCCAATTCCAGGGTGCGTCACCCGAGAACTGCCCTCTCATAATCCAGGACCCCTCGGGGGATGTCAGAGAGCCGGTTTCAGCCTGATCCCCACAGGCCAGGCCGAGGGACCCTGCTGGTGCACGAATTCGTGCACCAGGCCTTTAGTTTCTTTATAAAGAACATAACTAAAATAACTTTGTACATAAATGAAACATACCTTTCTTTTAAGATTCCTGAGAATCCTTGATGAGAACTTACAAACTTGGTGATGCCTACATCCAGTTCAGTGAGTCCATGCTTCATCATGTCTGCAAAGCTCTCAGCTTCCCCTTCCTCCTCACCCTCCTCTGAAAGGCCATCTTCCTCCTCCTCTTCCTCTTCTTGCAACGGGGCATCCGAATGTTTCTTCCTCTTTCCAGCACTTACAACTTCAGGTAGCCCAGGCACATTCTCACAGCTGGGTGGAGAGTTATTGTCTATCCCATCCTGACCTTTGGTCAGCCAGCCTTCTGAGACCTTCTGTCTTTTTGCCTCCTCAGCTGGGGTCAGACTGTCATTATCTTCCACAGCAAGGGATCCACGTTTCAGTGACACACCAGTCATTTCTGTCATCTCCATTTTTAAGGCTCCAAGAAAACCTTTTAGGAAGACAGAGTAGACAAGTAATAATCACTTCTTTAATTAAGTGGGTTTCAGCAAACAGAAGCACAGTTAATTTTGTTCCTAGTCCTAAAAACCATTAATTAAACGAATTCTTCCTGCCCTGGCCCGTGTGGCTCAGTTGGTTGGGCATTATCTAGTGCACCAATTCCCAATTCCCAGTCAGGGCACATCATTGCCAGGGTTGTGGGCTCAATCCCTCAACCCCAGTAGGGGGTGTGCAGGAGGCACCCGATCGATGTTTTGCTCTCACATGGATGTTTCTCTCTCTCTCTGTCTTTCTCCCTTCCCCTTTTTCTAAAAATCAATTTTAAAAAAAAGAAGAGAGAAGTGGTGTTTAAAAAAATAATAATTCTTCCGAATGTTGGTGTATACCTTTGGTGGCATACAAAAATGACAGAACATTTTTGCAAAAATTTGACTGTGTGCATCAAAAGCTTTAAAAATCTGTATACCTTTGCCCCAGTGGTTAGAGCATCCACCTGCAGACTGAAGGGTCGTGGGTTCAATGCCAGTAGGGGCCGTAGGAGCATGTACGGTAAGCGACCAATCGATGTTTCTCTCTGTCTGTCTCTCCCTCTTCCTTCCACTCTCTCTAAAAAAATCAATGGAAAGAATATCCTTGGGCCAAAACCGGTTTGGCTCAGTGGACAGAGCGTTGGCCTGAGGACTGAAAGGTCCCAGGTTCGATTCCGGTCAAGGGCATGTACCTGGGTTGCGGGCATATCCCCAGTAGGAGATGTGCAGGAGGCAGCTGATCGGTGTTTCTCTCTCATCGATGTTTCTGGCTCTCTATCTCTCTCCCTTCCACTCTGTAAAAAATCAATAAAATATATTAAAAAAAAAAAAAAAAAAAAAAAAAAAAGAATATCCTTGGGTGAGGATTAACAACAACAATAACAAAAAAAAAGGCTGCAAATTCTTTAAGTCTATTATTTCTTTTGTACATGCCAGAAAATCCAGCAGGATATAACAAGCATCAATAGATATTTTGCAGAATTCTTAAAATAGGTGCCCAAATAGTTCCCTACCTATAAAGATCAAAGGCACAATAAATAGCAAATCCTTAATGAAATAGTGGACCCGGGCAATAACCATCAATATCCACTAACATCACAAAGAGAGACAACCAGACATTGACTACCCCTGAAATTACATGCTATAATTTATGAAGAATATTTACTGATTGAAATTCTATGTCTAACTGCTAGTGCCTTCAACTAATAAATAGCAAAGGGAAAAAAAGAGGAAGGGGAATCTCCAGATAAACCTACAAAGAAATGCAATGGGTGGATCCTGCTTCAGATCCTGATTTAAGCAAACCAACTATTTAAAAAACATTTATGAGGCGCTGGCTGAGTAGTTCAGTTGGTTAGAGTGCTGTCCCGATATACCAAAGTTGCGGGTTCAGTCTCCGGTCAGGGCACATACAAGAAGCAACCAGTGAATGCATAAAGTAAGTGAACAACTTATTGTTATGTGAGTGTGTGTGTCTCTCTCTCTAAAAAATCAATTAAAAAATAAAATTAAGCCCCCGCTGGTTTGGCTCAGTGGATAGAGCACTGGCCTGTGGACTGAAGGATCCCGGGTTCAATTCGGTCAAAGGCATGCACCTCGGTTGCAGGCTTGATCCGGGGCCCTGGTTGGGGTGCATGCAGGAGGCAACCAATCAATGTGTTTCTCTCACAACGATATTTCTTGCCCTCTCTCTAAAAATCAATGGAAAAATATTCTTGGGTGAGGATAAAAACATTAAATTAAAAAAATGTTTTTATTGATTTTAGAGAGAGAGGAAGGGAGAGGGAGAGATAGAAACATGGGAGAGAATCAACATCACTGCCTCCTGCATGCCCCTCACTGGGGATCGAGCCCAAAACCCCAGCGTGTGCTCTGGCCGAGGATCGAACTGGTGACCTCTTGGTTCATGGGCCAATGCTCAACCACTGAGCCACACCAGCCTGGCAAAATAAAATTAAAAGCATTTATGAGAATCTGGGACACTGAAACACAAGGGGTATGTGATGATATTAGTAGTACTGTCAACTTTTTAAGTGAAATAATGTTATTGTGGTTACATTTAAAAACAGAATCCTTGTATTTTAGAGATAGAAACCGAGCTATTTATAGTTGAAAACATATGGTCTGGAATTTGCTCCAAAATAATTTACCAGCCCCGGCCAGCATGACTCAGTGGTTGACTGTCAACCTATGAACCAGGAGGTCATGGGTTGATTCCTGGGCACATCCCCAGTTTGTGGGCTCGATCCCCAGTTTGGGGCGTGCAGGAAGCAGCCAATCAATGATTCTCTCTCATCGTTGATCTCTCTCCCTTTCCCTTACTCTCTGAAATCAATAAAATATATTTTAAAAAATAATAATTTACCTGTGGTGAACAGAAGCAGAGTGGGTGTGGATTTGAAACACGACTGGCTGAGTTGGTAATTTGCTGAAACTGAGTGATGGGAGCACAGGGAGGTCATCACATCATCATTCTCGCTACATTTTGTTTAATATTTTTTATAATAAAAAATAAAAGTGCAAAGTCTAAAATGATATACAAGCTATTCTACTCTGATCAAACCACCAATCTGTTCAGGTCCGTTGCTCCCTTTCTCCCATGACCTGTTCTTCAAATGCAGAGATATCCAGGCCCACGACACCACCTCTTCCACCTTTACTTGTTCAAGCGCCCCAAACCTCAATGACGCTTAGCCACTACTCAGTATTCTTGTTCACGAGTCCTTCTGCCCCATGATCCTTGCTAAACCTCAACCACGTACAATCTGACTGCCTGTGCCTATGCTTCTGGCTGCTGCTGGAGAAAAGCTGGCCAGTCAGGAGAATTACTCTTAGGACAGCCCTCCACACTGCCTGGCCCTCCCCAGTCAGCAAGGTCTCCCGGCAGACACACCTCCCTCCAGCATACTCCCAATGAGGCAGGACAGTAAAAAGCTAGGAGAATTCCTTGACAAGTAGAACGGGGAAACTGAGACAGATATTGAACCAGCTGAGCAATTTACAGCCAGATAATAAATCGCAAAGTCTCATCTTCCCTAACCAAGGACACTTAGGAGCAAATGGTTTACACATTCCAGACCACGCAGGTAGTAGGCCCGCCTGTCTGGTCCCTCCTCTGTGACATTCTTTGAAGGTGAAACTAACCAGAGAATGATCCTGACCCATCTATAAGTTCATTTGGATGAATCACCATATCAAAGGACACATTTTGAAATCTGATGAATATTCTGTTGAGATTCTCCGGACACTTCCCCTAAAATTCCCTGCCATCAGAAAATAGATAAAAACCCTTAAGACAAAGGACCCAGTGTATGCTCTGGAGCATGCCCTTGCCTCCCCCCTTCCCCCCCCCCCCCACACACACTTCCCACCCCTTCTTTCCTCAGGGGTGTATCTTTGTTTTCTTTCTAAGTTCTAAAGGTTCCCAGGGGACTTACAAGCAGGGGAGCATTGGGCAGCAGCAACTGTCTCCAAGGGCCCTCCTTCTGCCTCTGTAAGTTGTTTCCTGAGTTCACACAACCCAGCTGGCTCCATTCTGTCTTGGTGACTTTTTTTCCTAAAGGGCCAAGGCAGCCCTAACTGGTTTGGCTCAGTGGATAGAGCATCGGCCTGCAGACTGAAGGGTCCCAGGTTTGATTCTGGTCAGGGCACATACCCAAGTTGTGGGCTCAATCTCCAGTAGGGGGCGTGCAGGAGGCAGCTGATCAATGATTCTCTCTCATCATTGATGTTTCTATCTCTCTCTCCCTCTCTGAAATCAAAAAAATATATTTAAAAAATAATAAAATAAAAATAAATAAATAAAGGGCCAAGGCAGCCCTGCCTGGGTTCACTCCTGTTGCTGAGATCTTGCCTCTTCTCTCTTAAGTCCTTCCCTTGTTTCCCTGTCCCCAGTTTTAATAAATGTACTCTCAAAATCGCCTGGACTTATGCCACAAAATCTTTCCTGCACAAAGTCAATAACCCACACATTACAGACCTTAGGGGGCAGACCTGCCTTGATCTCAGTCGCTTTCCCGTGACAAGACCACATATTATAACCATTCCCCTTAATAGGGGAACCCTCTTAAGGAAAGCCCATACTTACTTTAGCACTCACTCCTCAGCACTGCACTTCATCGCTTCAACAAACTTTCACCATGCACCCCTGCACCAGACATTATCCCCACTAGGGACAAGACAGGGCACTGAATGAAATAAATGCCCCACCGGCATTGGCTTCCTTGCCCAAATAACAGTCATTCAAGCCTGGCCCTATCTGACACCCTTTCCCAACGCAACACAGATCACTGCTTTCTTGCTTCAAAACTCTCCTGCTTCTTCCTTCCTTCCTGCCTCTGGAGATGCTTGCCCCTTAAATTTGGGCTTCTCCCGTCTTGCTCCCTTCTCACTCCTAAGTATTCCAGTCAAGACCCCTCCATCTCCAACTCCTACCCAGGGTCCAAGGCAATCATAAGACAGCTAAACGCCGAAACCGGTTTGGCTCAGTGGATAGAGCGTCGGCCTGCGGACTGAAAGGTCCCAGGTTCGATTCCGGTCAAGGGCATGTACCTGGGTTGTGGGCACATCCCCAGTAGGAGATGTGCAGGAGGCAGCTGATCGATGTTTCTCTCTCATCGATGTTTCTAACTCTCTATCTCTCTCCCTTCCTCTCTGTGAAAAATCAATAAAATATATTTAAAAAAAAAAAAAGACAGCTAAGCAATGATAAAGTGTATGTGGTGAGTTTGTTCAAGCCTCGCTTTAACCCTATCACAGAAGGGTCATTACCATTCCCAGCTTAGCACTAAAAAACTGAGGCCCAGAGATGAAGCATCTTGCTCCAGTTTACAGAGCTAGTAAGAGATAGAATCAAATGCTCAAACTCAACATGCCCTAAATTGATCTCATCATTTCCCATCACAAACACACTTCTGTTACATTGCACCTCTTACCTCAGGGAATGTTACCACCAACTAACTACCAGTCACCTGTGTCAGAATATGGGCGTCATCCCACTCCTCCCTCTCCCCTACACCTATATCAGTGATTTCGTGAATAAAATTCTAGAAGGTTTAGGACAACATTGTTATGCCCAACATCCTTGGAATGAGAATATCAGCAGACCATGAATCTGAAATATCAACCACTGGTTTCAACTCTTATTAGGCGAGTAACAGTTTGTGGGGTATAATGTGGAGCCTGGTCTAGGTTTTGCCATTTAATAAACAGATCACTTAATCTCTCTCAGCTTCAGTTTATTTCTCTGTAAAGCTGAAAAATGATGACTTGGTCAAAGGCCTGTGATAACTGTTCTATTTAACTGTGGGTCATTAATATTTATTATGGATGGTTTACACAGAGTTGTTATTGCTGAATCTGGAGAAAAAAACAAAGCTTATGCTTCTTTCATTCACTAGGCTAATGATTAAACATGGTTTTCTCCTTCAAATACCATTTAATTTTTTAAAATGAAATCTTTATTGTTCAGATTATAGTTGTTCCTCTTTTCCCCCCCATAGCTCCCCACCACCCGGTTCCTACCCCCCCCACCCTCACCGCCCCCCTCCTCATCCAGAGGCGCACGATTTTTGTCCAGTCTCTTCCCGCATCCCCCACAAGAATAGTCAGTCCACTCCCTTTCTATGCCCCTGATTCTATTATAACCATTTAATTTTAAGAAACCCTCAGAGCACTGGCAGTAGCATCAAATACAACCTTCAGTATTGTTTGGAAGTCTTTCCTGATCCTGTGGACCCTTGCCTGATCTTTTTTTGGTTACATTTAACTAGAGGGCCGGCGCACAAAATTCGTGCACGGGTAGGGTCCCTAGGCCTGGAACTGCGATCAGAGTCGATCTTCCAGCAGCCGGCCCTGCCCCCTGCCACTACTGCAGTTGCCCTCTGTGTGTGTGGGGGGTGATCGGCAAGGCTATCAGGGCCCTGGCACCGCCTGCATCAGCCACCACCCACCCCTGGTTTCCAGTTCCTGGTTCCCCATTGGGCAATCAGAGCCTGCCGGCTGGGGGAGAGGGACCGAGAGGTTGGCCATTCCCACCAGCTCGCCGGCCCTGCCCCCCCACTGGAACCAGTCGCCCTCTGTATGTGGGGCGACTGGCGGGACGATCGGGGCCCCAGCAGACATGCCACTACCCGTTCCTGGTTCCCCATCGGGCAATCGGAGCCTGTTGGCCAGGTGGAGGGATCGAGAGGTTGGCCTGATCCGGGCCTGCCGGCTGGGGGCAGCTCCTGCATTGAACATCTCCTTCTGGTGGTCAGTGTGCATCACAGCCACCGTCTGGTCGATTTGCGTATTACACTTTTATATATATACTAGAGGCCTGGTGCACGAAAATCGTGCACGGGGGGTAGGTGTCCCTCAGCCTGGCCCCCACCCTCTCCAATCTGGAACTGCTGGTTTCTAACTGCTCACCTGCCTGCCTGTCTGATCTCTCCTAACCCCTTTGCCTGCCTGCCTGATCGCCCCTAACCGCCTCTGCCTGCTGGCCTGATAGCCCCTAACTGCCTCTGCCTTGGCCCCCGCCACCGTGGCTTTGTCTGGAAGGATGTCTGGTCTAATTAGCATATTACCCTTTTATTAGTATAGATATAAGATTATATATATAGACTAGAGGCTCAGTGCACGAATTCGGGCACCAGTGGGGTCTCTCGGCCTGGCCTGCGGGACCGGGCCAAAACTGGCTCTCTGACATCCCCCAGGGGATCCTGGATTGTGAGAGGGTGCAGGCCAGGCCAAGGGACCCCACAGTGCACGATCAGGGCCAGGGAGGGACGCGGGAGGTTGGCCAGCCAGGGAGGGACCACAGGAGGGCTCAAGGGCATGTCTGGCCCATCTCGCTCAGTACTGATGGGCCGGATCCCAGCAGCAAGCTAACTTACCGTTGGAGCATCTGCCTCCTGGTGGTCAGTGCATGTCATAGCGAGTGGCAGAGCAGCCTTAGCATATCATTAGTTTATTACACTTTGATTGGTTGAATAGCTGACCAGACACTTAGCATATTAGGCTTTTATTATATAGGATTGCAAAGACAAGTTCATTAATCTCACTTTAAAAAAATGTATTTTTTTATTAATTTCAGAGAGGAAGGGAGAGGGAAAGAGAGAGGGAAACATCAATGACAAGAGAGTATCATTGATTGGCTGCCTCCTGCACACCCCACACTCGGGATCGCGCCTGCACCCAGGCATGGGTCCTGACCAGGAATTGAACCATGACCTCTTGGTTCATAGGTCAACACTCAACCACTGAGTCACGCTGGCTGGGCCTCACTTTTGTTTTCAAATGAAATTATACCTTACATTTGTTATAGGTGATGGCCCTATCAGACATGACTTATTAAAGTATATGTAGCACCACACTGCTGGTGGGAATGCAGACTGGTGCAGCCACTATGGAAGACAGTATGGAGTTTCCTCAAAAAACTAAAAATGGAACTCCCATTTGACCCTGTGATCCCACTTCTAGGAATATATCCCAAGAAACCAGAAACACCAATCAGAAAGGATATATGCACTCATATGTTCATAGCAGCACAATTCACCATAGCTAAGATCTGGAAACAGCCTAAGTGCCCATCAGTAGATGAATGGATTAGAAAACAGTGGTACATCTACACGATGGAATACTATGCTGCTCTAAAAAGGAAGGAACTCTTACCATTTGCAACGGCATGGATGGAACTGGAGAGCATTATGCTAAGTGAAATAAGCCAGTCAATGAAGGAAAAATACCACATGACCTCACTCATTCATGGATAATAAAGAACATTAGAAACTTATGAACAATAATAGATACAGAGGCAGAGCTGCCTCAAACAGATTGTCAAACTGCAGCCGGAAGGCCGGGGAGGGTTGGGGGGCAGGAGGTAGGGGGGTAAGAGATCAACCGAAGGACTTGTATGCATGCATATAAGCATAACCAATGGACATAAGACACTGGGGGGTAGGGGAGGCTAGGGGATTGTCAAGGGTGGGGGGGGAAAAGGACACATATGTAATACCCTTTGTAATACTTTAAGTAATAAAAAAGAAAAAAGAAAGTATATGTAGCACCAATGATTATAAATCACTTAATATATATTTTGCTAAGTTCTGTATTTGGGCCTAGAAGCTGAGAACATAGTAGAACAGCTGTGCAAACTGCTAAACTAGAAGAGGCAGAACTGAAATTAGTATTGTTTATATAAGGAGGAACTATATAAAAGGAAAGATTGAAATGCAATATAACTTTATTTTTTTTAAATCCTCACCTGATTTCTTCCATTGATTTCTATAGAGAGTGGAAGGGAGGGACGAGAAGAGGAGAGAGAAAGATAGAAACATTGACATGAGAGAGACACACGGATTGGCTGCCTCCCACATGTGCCCCTGCTGGGGCTGGGGAGCCTGCCCTTGACTAGGCATGGAACCCATGACCCTTCAGTCTGCAGGCGAATGCTCTAACCACTGAGGGAACCAGCTAGGGAGCAATATAGCTTTTAAATGAGAAAGTGCGGCCCTAGCTGGCTTGGCTCAGTGGGTAGAGCGTAGGCCTGTGGCCTCAAGAGTCCCAGGTTCGATTCTGGTCAAGGGCACATGCCTGGGTTATGGCCTTGATCCGCAGTAGGGGTCATGTAGGAGGCAGCCAATCAATGATTCTCTCTCATCATTGATGTTTCTATCTCTCTCTCCCTCTCCCTTCCTGTCTAAAATCAATAAAAATATTAAAAAATAAAATTAAAACAAATGAGAAAGTAAGGAGGGGGGTAAGGGGGGGGGGTAGATCCTGTGAACATGAAAGAGACTGAGAATTCAATCAAAAAGATAAAACAACCCTGACTACCCCAATGTAATTTCCCTTAGGAAAATTTAAAAACTTCCCTAAGGAAAATTCAGAAAAATCCAAATACATATATTCAAGCATTCTACTCAAAGCTAGAAAAAGTGACTGACTTAGGCCGAAACCGGTTTGGCTCAGTGGATAGAGCATCGGCCTGCGGACTGAAAGGTCCCAGGTTCGATTCCGGTCAAGGGCATGTACCTGGGTTGCGGGCACATCCCCAGTAGGAGATGTGCAGGAGGCAGCTGATCGATGTTTCTCTCTCATCGATGTTTCTAACTCTCTATCTCTCCCCCTTCCTCTCTGTAAAAAATCAATAAAATATATATATATATAAAAAAAAAGTGACTGACTTAGAAGAAAAGGGAGGGGGGTGAAGGGACGGGCTTTATGAGTTTAATGTTATTTTTTTTAAGTTTTAAAGAAATATTATACTATACAAATACATTGTCCATGATAGAAATGACAGTATCTCATATGTCAAGTAAAATCGCTCTAGACCGGAAGCTTGATTCTATGACTGGGCAGAGGATGAAATTTACTGATACTAACCCATGAACTGAAGTCCTACACAATCCTTTGGAGGGAATACTAAAATGAGTTCTGTTTCCTTTACACTCCAAATGAGCCAAATGAGATTAAGAATATTATAATTTTAACTGTATTTTAAAATTGTTTCCATTATGCCCTAGCTGGTTAGGCTCAGTGGATAGAGCGTCGGCCTGCAGACCAAAGAGTCCTGGGTTCGATTCCAGTCAAGGGCACATACCTCGGTTGCAGGCTCCTCCCCAGCCTGGGCCCTGATCAGGGCGCGTGCAGGAGGCAAGCAATCGATGTGTTACTCTCACATAGATATTCCTCCCTGTCTTTCCCTCTCTCTTCCACTCTCTAAAAATCAATGGAGAAAATATCCTCGAGGATTTAAATAATAGATAAATAAAATTGTTTCCATTATGGTATCAGATTCACCAATAAGCTTCCTCTACACCCACAACAAAAATAAAAGTTTAGCATTTTCAAAATTTTAATACATCATTGACAGTTCTTTAGTATTATTTTCTGCAAAATGAACATCTACAAAAAGGGCCATATTAGTCTTAATCGTATCCATATTTCAAAACCCTCCATAACTTCCTTTTTAAATGCTTCTATTCTCCTTTCTGCAAACTGTGACTAATCCCTCTAGCACTCACAATAAAGAGCACTTTCTTCAGGACAGAGCACACACTCACTACACTCTAATATGCAAAAATCGTTAAGTTCATTACATTTGTTCATTCCACAATATTTATTGAGCGTCTCTTATGTGTCTGGCACTGTTTCAGGTGCTGTGAATAAAGGGAAATTTTCCCATCCTTATGGAGCTTACATATACTTAAGGATATATGGCAGAATAAATTTTTTTTTTAAAATGCAAGCATAAGAGCTACAAATAAAGACAAATAAGAGGAATGAGAAAAAGAGGGGTACTCTTTAGTGAAGACTCTCCATGGAGGTGCCTTTAAAGGACTTTAGTCAACAGTAAGCTCAACTGGGTTATAATTTCTCTCTCCAACTTGGGAGCAAACGTTATGTTTTATTTTTTTAAATATGTGTGAACGTTTATTGATGTACGTTTTTTAAAAAATATTGTTTTATTGATTTCAGAGAGGAAGGGAGAGGGAAGAGAGATAGAAACATCAATGATGAAAGAGGATCATTGATTGGCTACCTCCTGCACCCCCTCACTGGGGATCGAGCCCACAGCCCCGGGGTGTGCCCTTGACTGGAATCAAACCTTCAGTCCGCAGGCTGACGCTCTATCCACTGAGCCAAAACAGCTAGGGCAAAAGTTGTGTTTTATTAATAATACCTGTATCAAAAGCTGTTATTAAATCAATAACTACTGAGTGTTGGCTACTTGTCTAATGACTGGACAAAATCATTGCCTGTCCATCCCCTTTTCAGTACGAGTGCACTGCTGGCTATTGGACAGATCCCTCCATTGTCGAGGCATCCGCAGGCCAATGGGGCCTGCCTGTCTCACAGGTGATTAGAGGCTTGAAACAGAAGCCCTTAGTAATTCTATCCTAGTACATATTTTCGAAATGAAGGGGAAAAAAAGGTGGTCTGACCACGGGAGCAAATATTTGAAAAACCCAACTCCAAACCTACTTCTTGGCAGGCGCTAAAACCCAGGCACTGAGGAAGTCCTTATCAACCTCTCACTCGGCGCAGGGCTGGCGGTAAGGGCTCCGGACGGATGTCTCCACGCGCACAGCTGCACGCCCTCCCTCCACTGGTTAAACTCCGACCCGGCAGAGGGCTCCAGAACACACTCCTGGCTCCAACCTGTTCGCTCCTACTTCTACCCAACAGGCAGTCACCTGGCACAGGAAGCCTCGCAAGAAGGAGTGATGGAAGCGGAGTGCGAGGAGCAAGCACGTGGGCTGCACCCCGTAACACACTGGCCCAGCGATGGATGGGAAAGGCTTTGGGATAAAAGCCAGTTTTCTCTTCCGGGAGGGAGCAGAGTTTAGGGAGCGTCTGGGGCAAAGAAAGGAGGAGTGGGACTGGGATCGTCAGCCTGACAGCGCCGCGGGGAGGAAGGAGGGCGCAGCGTTCCCCGAGGACCTGCCCCGGTAGTGGGTGGGGGGGTGCGGGGGGCGGAGCTGGCACCACCGGAGCGCAGGATCCGCGGGGCTCCCGCGGCGCTCCCGTCGGTACAATCCGTAATGGAGGCTCCGCGGGCGGACCGTGGGCACAGACCACGGCTGGGACACCTTCCCAGTCCGCACCGCCCCTCCAGGCGGGACCTGAGATCCTGGGCGCGGGACCGGGCCGATGGCAGGCGGCGGAGCCCGGGCGGCTGCAGGGAGGCCGCGCACTTACCCGGGACGAGAGAGCGCGGGCGCGCCGCGGGCCGAGCGGAGAGAGGGCGGGCGCGCTGCTCCGGGCGCAGCAGGGCGGCAGCGGCGAGAGTCACTCGGAAGAGCCAGCTGCAAGGGCGGCCAGACATAGGCACCTCCGGCCGCGCCGGGGGCCCGCAGAGCTCGGGTGGACTCGCCCGCGACCGGGCTCGCACACGTGCGGCGCAGGGACGCGCTGCTCCCAGCCGGCCCCTCCCCCGGGGCGGAGCCCGCCCTCCGCCGCCCGAACCGCCCGCCCGCCGGGAGACGGGGCGGCCCCGCGGCTGAGCGCCCCCAGCGGCGGGTCCCCAGGTGTTGCAGCTGCGCCCCCGGGCCTTATCCGCTGCGGGGTGGGGAGCTCACCGTGGCCCCTTCGCTCCAGGAGCTTCCCAGGCGGTGGCTCCTGGGCTTTGGCGAGGACAAGAAGTGATTTTACGGCACCAAGGAGCCCTTTCGGTGCCTTCTAAAGCAGCAGTTGCCTTAGGAATGTCAGTTGCGTGCTAATAAGGGTTTCTTCCACATAGTTATGGCCCTTTT
The DNA here is from genome assembly GCF_964212035.1 of Myotis nattereri. Taxonomy (NCBI): domain Eukaryota; kingdom Metazoa; phylum Chordata; class Mammalia; order Chiroptera; family Vespertilionidae; genus Myotis; species Myotis nattereri. Next base: position 70,202,662 of record NC_138086.1, read on the forward strand.
TTTGTTGCCTTCCGCCACGCAGTTAACGTCATAATGAATAGAGAATCACATTAGGGTCCACATTGTTCTATGTATATAATTCCTTCGAATGCAACGGATCCAAGAGCACCATTTTTCCACTCCTTCAATTTACGTGCATGTTTGATGGCTCCCCTTCAAAATCCTGATCATAGCAAGTTTGTGCTCTGTGTAAAGCAAATTAAATTCATTACTCTTCCCGTGCTCTTCAAGTAGCACTTGTTTCCAGACCAAAGCAAATAGCTTTTGCACATTTAATGTTTTGCTATCCTGAGTGAAAAATCAGTGTTATTTCAAGCCCTTATATTTTTGCTAGACTTGTGGGGTTTTTTAATTGTGTTAAAATACACATAACATAAAATTTACCGTTTTTAAATATACAGCTCAGTGGTATTGAGCACATTCACATTGTTGTGCAACCATCACCACCACCCATCTCTGGAACTCTTCATCTTGAAAACTGAAATTGTACTGTTAACTCTCTAGTTTTCCCTCCTCCCTAGCCCCTGGCAACCACCGTTCTACTTTTGGTCCCTATGAATTTTAAAATCCTATGAAGCATCCATCTTATATAAAAACTGCCGTTTGAAATTTTAACCCTGCTATTTCTGGCTTCTGTAAATGCTTGCTGGCTTACATAGTAAGGAAAATAAGACTTACTCCCATTTCAGAGCGGCCATTAAACCTTCCCCAGATGAAGTTATCAGTGCTGGCATCCAGGCCAAGCTTTTGGTCGAGGTCTCAAAGCCCCAGCACATAGGGCCCTTTAAGAACTTGCAAAGGAAACCGGAGAAACCCTATATTTGGGAGACAAAGAAGGTAAAATAGTATAAATATGGGAAATTTCCTGTGTGATTTCACCCAGAATTTGAGAGACATTTTCCTCTGGGCTCGTGCGTAATAAGTGTAACTCCATCTCTCTAAGCGTTGCTTGGTTCTTCTCCGGGTTTTTTGTAACACCTAGGTAACTCATTTAAGTGAAGTCACACAATATATGTTCGTGACTGGCTTCACTTAAGCATAATGTCCTTAAGATTCATCCACACTGTCGCATGTGTCAGAATTTCCTTTTTTTCTTTTTAAGGGCAGAATAATATTCCATTATATGTATGTACCACTCTCAATATGCCTACTATCCCTAGGGTTGCTTCCGCCTTTGGGCTATTGTGAGCAATGCTGCATGTTCATGGCAGTGTTATAGGGTGTTCAATATCTCTTTGAGACCTTGCTTTCAATTTTTGTGTGTATATATACGGAGAAGTGCAATTGATATCATATGGTAATTCCATTTTTATTTTTTTGTGCAACCCCCATACTGTTTTACATAGCAGCTATGGACTTAGTTTTTATTTTTTTATTATTCTTTTGAAAGTATATTTTTATTGATCTCAGAGAGGAAGGGAGAGGTAGAGAGAGATAGAAACACTAATGATGAGAGGGAATTATTGATTGGCTGCGTCTTGCACTCCCCCTACTGGGGATTGAGCTTGCAACCTGGGCATGTGCCCTTGACCAGAATCAAACCTGGGACTCTTCAGTCCGCAGGCCGATGCTCTATCCACTGAGCTAAACCACCTAGGGCTGGACTTGTTTTTAAAATCTGGGTTTACATGTGGGGATCTGTCTAACTAAATAGAGATAATTTGCTCAGACTGGTAGGGTTCTAAATCGCCTAGATTATTCACCTCAATTAAGTACCTCAGTTTTCTGTTCCTAGTACACAATCGCATGCCCTTGGGCTGTGGTTAATACATAGTTTAATGTCCAATTGACAGCAGTTGCAAATATCTTTATCACAGCCATGCAGTAAAAAATTCAAACTCAAACTTTTAATTTTTGTGTAACTTAAACACTGTCTTCTCTGAGATTTTGGCCCAACTCCTCGTAAATGAGTGTGGAGGGAAAGCATTCACATTTCTTTGACCAATAGTTGGATCTGAGGTCAGAGTTCTGCAATGGAACAGCAGAGACTGTCTCCGACTCCTCCCCTTACCTACTTTCTTCTCCTCAAAGGCAGTCATCTCATCTTTCAACTGGTTATTTAGATACTAGTACTTATCGTCATTTCTCTACATAAAATATTTGTATTTCTATTTCTTGGTTTTTCACTTTTAGATATTATCTATTGACTTCACTTAATGAAAATTAAGGATTTAAGTGGATAGAGCATCGGCCTTCGGACTGAAAGGTCCCAGGTTTGATTCCTGTCAAGGGCATGTACCTTGGTTGCAGGCATCTCCCCAGTAGGAGGTGTGCAGGAGGCAGCTGATTGATGTTTCTAACTCTCTATCCCTCTCCCTTCCTCTCTGTAAAAAATCAGTAATATATATTTAAAAAAATAAGGATTAGGTCTTCTTACTTCCCCGATTCCATCCTCCCACCCCATCACCCTTCCCATCATCCCTTTATATGCCTAAAATAGATTTGTTTTTACTACATTGTAATTACTCACATCTTGGGCAAAATGGTACTGTATACTGTGATTACTGCTCCTGTTCAGTTGTTTTGTTTTTCCTGCAGAGATTGAGATAGATGAGGTATTCTATCAGTTTCATGACTCTGGACCCTTCTGACCTGCACCAGTCTATGTCTAATGCACAGGTGTCAGGACATCGCTTCATTTTTTCCCTGTGTTGTATCTTCTTTTTTTAGTTTTAATATATTTTATTGATTTTTTAGAGAGAGAGGAAGAGGGACAGAGAGATAGAAACATCGATGAAAGAGAATTCTGTGTTGTATCTTCTTTTTTTTAGTTTTAATATATTTTATTGATTTTTTAGAGAGAGACGAAGGAAGAGGGACAGAGAGATAGAAACATCGATGAAAGAGAATCCTGTGTTGTAGCTTCTGTTTCCTACAGCCTATGTCTTCTTCTTCTTTGTTTAGTCCTTCATTTTAGTGGAGCACAATCTCCAGTAGCTTCCTGAAAAAAGAAGTAAGTGAAACGGAAATTTTTTGAGATCTTGAATGGCTGAACATACCTTTATTCTTTACCCACATTTGATTGGTAGTTTACTAGTAATTAAGCAAAAAATTCCAGTTAGAAATAAAATTCTCTTTGAAGTGGATAGAATTGCTCCCATGATTTCTAGCTTTCTTTGTGACGGTTGAGAAATTGAAAAATATCCTGAATCTTGATCCTTTGTTTTTCTCTCTGAAAGCTTAGGGCTGCCTTTTTGCCCCCAGTGTTCTGCAATTTCACAACGATGAGCTTTGGGATTAGTCAACTTTTATTCATTGTGCTGGGCACTCAGTGGGCCCTTTCAATTTGGAAACTTTTAGTGTGGAAAACATTTTCTTGAATTATTTTGTCGATGATCACTCCTTCCCTAATCCTTGTTGGTTTTTTCTTTTGGAACTCTTTATTTCTCAGATTTTGGACCCCCTGGAGTGGTCCTCTAATTTATTATTTATCTCTTATTTTCATTTCTTTGCCCTTTTGCTTTTTGCCCCCTAAGATATTTCCCATCTTCCAACTCTTTTATTGAACTTCACATTTCTGCTATCTTATTTTTGTCTCTGAATGTTTCTTCTTTTTTTTCTTACCCTCACCTGAGGACCCCCCCCCCCCCCGCCATTACTTTTTAGAGAGAGTGGAAGAGAGGGAGAGAGAGGGAGGGAGAGAAGAGAGAGAGAGAAACATCAATGTGAGAGAGACACGTCGATTGGTTGCCTCCCGCCCAAGCCATGACCTGGCAGGGGATGGAGGGTGCAACCCAGATATGCTCCCTTGACTGAGAATGGAACCTGCGACCCTTTGGTGTGCAGGCCCAAGCTCTAACCACGGAGCCACACAGGCCATGGCTGAATGCTTCTATTGAAACAGTAATCTGTTACTGTTTTATGGTTGAAATGATATTTCATAACTCAGGATACTGATATAATTTTTTTAAAAAGTTTTCCCCTCTTGGGTTGCTCCCCCCCGCCCCCCCCGCCCCCCCCCACCCCCCCGCATCCCACTCCCACCCTGTTTATGTCTCTATGGCACCACCTTCCATGCTCTTTCTGAAGTTGTCAAATCCCTGGTCCTCCACCTTCCTCTAGCTACCAGGTAGCTCCTGTTCCTTTTCCCTGGCAAAGGGCAGGCTTGGGGCGGTCTCTGCCCTGGGTAAAGTGCGTATTAGACGCCGAGTCCTTTTGCTCTGGTCTAGTCTGCTCCCAGGGCATCTCTAGTTGCATCAGATCAACCTTAAAGGATCCAAAGATAATGACACTGGAGATGCCCCAACTAAACGACAGCGCGACCCAATGACATTACAGCTAGTCAGCAAGCCCCCTCCCACTGCCAGAACACCTGAGCTGTCGCTTAAAACACACATCGAAATGACCCGTACTGAATGTGCGGCGTGGACGGGCGGGTGCTCCCAAGCTCCACGGTTAAGGGCCCCCGCGGGGTGGGTGGAGGAGGTTGGGAAGGACCGGCGCCGCTTCTCCCGAGAGCCTCCGGGCGGGGCCCGCGTCCCGAGCGGCCGGCTGGGCGCCCTGCCGGTAGGGGGCGCCCGCACGGGCCCGCGGCTGCGCGGCAGGCCCTCTCTGGCAGGAGAGGAAGCGACCACAGAGACGGAGGAAGTGGCCCTGTCGCTCGGCCCGCGGTCTCCGAGCGGAGCTGCTGGCCCGCGCTCCCGCGCCACGCCGGCTGCGCTCGGGGCGGAGGGCGCGCGCGAAGGCGGGATGCTCCCGGCCGGCCCGACCGGCGAGGGCCCGGCCCCCCCGGTGAGGCGGCCCGGGTGGCCCGGGGAGGGGACACGGGTGTCCCGGGGAGGTGGCACAACCCCGACCAGGGGAGATGGTGGCAGGGAGGGCGCCCTGGCGGCCGGCTTGAGGACGTGGCCATCTGGGGAGGTGGCACAGGCCTCCCGGGAGGGAGTCCCGGGTGGTGGCCGTGGCCATCCCCGTGCGATGGCACCTCCCTCGGGGGAGGTAGCCCTGGCGGTTCCGGGGAGGGGACCGTGGTGGCCTCGGGGAGGTGGCTTTTTTTTTTTTTGGAACCTGCATCGGGGGGCTCTGACCCCCAGGGGAAGGGGTTTGGGACCTCGCAGCCCCCCTGCGGATGCCCTCCGGGAGCCTTGTGTGAGCTCCATCGATCGCTTCCCTCTTGATGTGTGTGTCGCACCTGCTCTCCTTCTAGGGCTGCTCCGAAAGCGGGGACGACGGGAAGAACGTGGAGGAGAAAAGTAAGCAGACCCCATAGGCCTTAGCGCTGCCCACCGGCCACTGCGAACCCAGCCCTCGGGGTCTGCGTCCCAGAGGGCTCTTTTAGATGAAGTGGTGTTCTTTTTTCTTCTTTTCTGTACAGTATGCTTGCATAACGTTAAATACTGGTTGTAATTGCACACATATTTTTGTCTTTCTAAAATTGTACAGTACGGGGTGATTTGGAGGAAAGCACTTCCTGACCCCTACCTAGGGCAGGGACTTGTGTGGTGTCCCTGGAGGTCTGCCCATCATCCTGGGTTCCTGTCATTGTGGCCTGCCTGCTACTTTAATGAAGCACCGACTTAAGGAGCATCAGGAATGTGGAGGGGCTAGTGATCTAGGAGAGATGGACCAACACCTTAATTGGGTTCAGAGGAGTAAAATGATCATTGTTTGGTAAGACTTGACCAGTGAATTTGCGCTTAAAAATTTATCTGAGCCCTCGTCGGTTTGGCTCAGTGGATAGAGTGTGGGCCTGTGGACTGAAGGGTCCCCGCGATTGATTCCCCTGGGACCATATGCCTGGGTTGCAGGCTCAATCCCCAGAGTGGGGTGTGCAGGAGGCAGCCAATCAGTGATTCTCTCTCATCACTGATGTTTCTTTCTCTCCTTCTCCCTTCCTCTCCGAAATCAATAAAAATATATTTTTTAAAAAATTGATCTGACCCCTTCTCGGTTTGGTTCAGTGGGTAGAGTGTCGGCTTGGGGACCAAAGGGTCCTGGGTTCTATTCTGGTCAAGGGCAGGTACCTTGGTTGCAGGCTCCTCCTGGACCTCGGCCCTGGTCGAGACTCATGCAGGAGGCAACCAATCGAGATGTGTTTCTCTCACATCAAAGTTTCTTTCTGTCTTTCCCTCTCTCTCCCACACTCCCTAAAAAAGAAAAAAAAAAAAGGAAAAATATCCTTGGGTGAGGAAAACATTGATCTGAGAACACAATGGATAACTTGGTTCCTGGATCTTGGACTGGACGAGGAAGAGGGAAAGGCTAATACCTCCATCTCCTACTAAGCACAGGAGCATATGTCAGGGATGGGGACATTTGCCATTTTACTCAACTCATTGCTCAGCAGGCTTTTGGAAATCAAGAAATCTTTAGGGGCTTTTGAAGTGAAATTTTTCGGGGAGGAAAGGAAAAGCATGTAAGCCATTCTCTCAGCGGGTGTTTGGTTCTTCTGATCATGGCAAATGGTCTGGGAACGAGAGGTAAGAGAAAGGGTGTCCATGTTACCATGTTAGCTTTAGGAGCTAAGCTTCCCTTTAAACTGATAAAATCTGCATCAGAAAGAAAGCTCTAAGTATCCCGTAGCCCCTGACAAATCAGAGCTGCCACAGCTCAGCTCCTTTTCCTAAAGGATTTTAGAGTGCCCCATTTCTTTCAGTTAGTCCCTCCCCTTTTCCACCTTTGCCCCTTTCACATGCCTGGGAGTTGATGCCTGTTGAGCTGTCATGATAGACACAGACCGTGGACTTTATCCTTGTTCCTCCTTTGGCTTGGGCAATGTCTTTGCAATTAGGAGTGTTCTTTACAAAAAAGAGAAAAGGACCGAAACCGGTTTGGCTCAGTGGATAGAGCGTCAGCCCGCGGACTGAGGGGTCCCGGGTTCGATTCCGGTCAGAGGCAGGGGCATGTACCTGGGTTGCGGGCACATCCCCAGTGGGAGATGTGAAGGAGGCAGCTGATCGATGTTTCTCTCTCATCGATTGCCAGGGCCAGCCTGACAGGGTTGAGCCGGGCTGAGGCAGGGAGGTGGGAATTGAGAAAAGAAAGAAAGACAAGAAAGCGGGGTCGGGAGGACCCCAGTTCTCTCGATGAACTGAAGCGAGTTTATTAGCTATACAATCCTATTTATACACAACACACTGAATCGGAGGTCTGTCGAGAGGAATGTATTCTTTGTTCCTCTTAATCTCTAAGGGAGAGATACAGCAGAAGGACAAGTTCTCAGTACAGCATATCTCAGTAAATAGTTATAGACTTCTTGGCAAGCTATGAAAGGCTGGTCTCATTCTACAAATGTTACTCCCATTCTACTGATAATCACCATCCACACAAGTCTGGGAAAACTGTGTGGGTAAGGGTCCCAGCCTTGCTAGCCCCTGCAGGTGCAAGGACCTTGCCAGCTTACATCTGGCCCCCAACATATCCCCCTTCTTTGTTTTTTAGGCGAAGTTCATGTTTCAGTGTCCGACAGTTTTTTATGAGTACATGTCAGCAGTAATATTTCAGTTCTGGATGGTGGACAAATGGTGGCAATGTAGGTTCGACTGTCTCTGGTTTGGTCCTGGGCAACCTGCAGCGATGCACAGCTGCTGACTGCTAGCATGATAAGGCGTCTTCACCATCTTTATTTCTGGACTGCTTCTCTTCTCGTTGTCTCATGGGGCCACTGCTATTCTGTGGCTGGAGCAGTCCTGAAAATTCCTCTCTGTTGCAGGAATCCACATGGTCTTGGAGTTGTTTTCTGAAATACAAATGTATTCTCGACCAAAGGTTAATAAAAGAATCATATCTATAATTTAGACTTGGGATTCTTTTAATTTTTGTCCAAATGATTATCCTTTGGCTATTTTGACACCACGTATGTTTTTCATGGGTGTCTTGCTATTAGCATTATAAATGAAAAAATTAATTTTCAAGTAAAAATATTAAAGCAATTAAGGCATTTACTTAACAGGTTATCATTTACTTAACAGGTTATTATTCCACTATCCCTCCTTTTTTATTTTTTAATATTAGGGGGTTTTAGGAAATTTTTTAGTGTAGTCTTGATAACTTTTAATTTTAATTTTTTGTATAAAAAATCTGACTGCTTTAGGTTTATAGTATGTTAAGCAATTTATCCATGAAATGAAAATTTTGGTTAATACTTTTTGAATAATTACTTATATTAGTTAGCAAAATTCAATAAATCTAAAAACTTGATTACTATATTACTGTTAGATTTAGTACTCCAAACAACAATATTAATTTATACTGTAAATATTAATGAAAAGGACTAGTTTGCATCCCTGAGAAGGCCCCGAGCATTCCTGGTGTTAAGCTAGATTTATATATAGGGTAACTGCTGTTAGCTAAGTCTCTGTTATCTGGGTATTGATCTCGGCTGAGCTAAGTCTCTTTCTGTTACCTGGGTCCCGATCTGAGCTGGGCATGGGAAGCGCAGCAGCCATGGGGGCAGGAGACCTCCCTCAGAAGGGGCAAGTGTTCAAGCCCCTGCATAGTTGGGGTGGTGAGGATCTCTGCCCCACCTCTGTTGACCCCCAAGTTCTCCCCTGAGGCCCCCTGCGACTGTGCCTGTCTTAGGTTGCCCCTCCCAGAGGGGTCTTACCCGTCGTTGACTAACTAGCCATCCTCCGGGGCCAAACAGGGTGATGTGAGGTTTAGTTTTGTCTCCTTGGTAGCGTATGCCCCTGTGGCCTCCATGCCCAGTAACTGCCTTTGGATCCCCTCGCCTGCTGGCGGGGCCCTGGCATTGATCATGGGGAACCCAGATTTCTTCTCTAGAGAGGGCCCAGCTTATGCCATTGGGCAAGAGACAGATCTATGGTACTAGCCACTATGAGGCTTCAACCTCAGTATGAACAGAGAGCTTAGGTAACAGTTGTAGGCAATTGGAAGAGGGACCCCCTTGGCAAAAAGGGTCAAGAGAGGTCAATATAGAATGCTTAAGTGCCTTCCCAGGGGGCCTTCCACACAGTGGAAGGGATAAAATCCTTTTATGTTTTTATTAAATTCCTTCCAAACAATTAGTTTGTAAGCTTGTTTGGAATAAATGTTAATATGCTGTTGTAAAATATTAAAAATTATTAATGAGCTTTTGTTATTTTAAATTATATCTTAAAATTCTACTGCTGTATTTTAAGAAATATTAAATAAAATAACTTGTTTTGCCCTTTCTTAGAGGCAAAAACTTAAAATATATATTTATTAATATTTATTTTATAAAGCTTTCTATGTGATTTCAAGTATATTAAATTGGCTTTATTAAAAAATCATTTAAGAAAAGAGAATAAACTTTTGAAAATATTTCAGGGCCTATGAAATGTCCTAAAGTCATTCCTTGATTATAGTTTTGAAATCTAACTTAAAAAACTATTAAATATATATGTGTATATATAATTTAAAGATTATATACCTTTTATAATTATTAAGAGATATAAATTAAATTAAAACTGATCTTTGTATTTAAAAATTTTGGTTGGGATTATAGAATTTATCCTCTTTTTTCAATTAGATAAATGTTGAAATTTTATTATAATTATATGATTTCTCCCAATTTATGTAACCAGAACTTTATACTCTTAGCTGGCAAGTTAAATATTTAGTATTTCTTAATCAGTAACATTTTTAAGAATAAACTTCAAAAATACATGACATAATCAATAGATTTAATTCTGTCCTCTAGATTTTTCATGAGGGACATTTAGATTAATATTTTAGCATTTTGTTATTTCAGAATATCTAATTTAATTTAGTAAACTCCTAAGCCTTGGGGTGCTATTCACTGAAAACAGGTAACCATTAAAATGCAAATTAGTTACATTCTTTCTACCAAGGATGGGAAACTGGGAAGCAAGCCTCTCTTTAAAAGTTGTCACTGGCAGGAAATTTTTGGCCTACCTGCTCTGTTTGGGGAAGGGAGGCCAGCCCTTCCTCTATTAGAAATTGCTTTAGGAAGCCAGCCTTAATTAAAGGGCGTAGCTGTCTTTTACCTGGGCTACTTAGATTTTTATAATTAATATATTTTAATAATTCTTGAGATTTAAATTCAATTTATTATTTTAAGGCATATTCTTTAGCAAATTTTTGTAACAGAGATAATTTTACTGAATTTCCTTTTCGGCCTTGAAATTAACTTTTTAATATTCTTTATTAGTATTTAAAAACTGTTCTTTATTATGGAAATGCCAATCCTGCTGCTAGAATCTAGCCAGCATCTTTTTTCTTTGGGTTAAATTTTGCCATCTTACTTAGGAAATAATCAGTCTTGGGTTTTATTTTGTATATTTGTAAAGAGATTTTAGCTTGAAACTCTATCTAAATGTCCAAAATCGGACAATGCGCGCCTTAGTTCCAAGCCAGTTTTCTCTTTACACGTGTACAGAAATCCCAGACATATTTTTAATTTTCAGATTCAGTGGCATTTGCTGTAGTTGTATCGGAAATGCAAGGAAACCATCATTTCTTCTCTATGTGGGAGGTTTTAAATCTAATGATATTTTGTTTATTTCAGTAGGCAAGGGCAGCACCCAGGGCAGACAGAATGTCTTATTCCTATGGATCCAAGGTCCAGCCTGGCACTTCCGGGGGTTGCTCGGAATAGCTCTTGTATCTATTTTGCTCTCTGGGGCGGGCTGGGTGCTGTGCAGCCTGCTGGCCTTGAGACGGCACAGGGACAGGAGGGTAAATAGACAATGCCCCTGTTATTTGCTGTGTCTGGGCTGGCCCCTTTTGGTAGTTTCCCGACTGGTGTTGAGGCAAAGAATTTCCCTGGATATCTGTCTTAGATTTACACTCATTTGCCCAAAGTTTTCCTTTTTTACATTTAGGGCATAGTCCAGGTTGTTTGGGACCTCTGCTATTTCCTTTATTAACCCCTTTATTAGAGGGACACTGTTTTGCCATGTGTCCTGTTCCTCCACAAGTGTAACACTTGTGTGTTTGACTTTTCCTTGGAACTGGTGCTGCACAAGGCAGCGGAGAGCGGCGGGAACGGCCCCCGCGGCTTCTCTTTTTCTTGCCAAGAAGCTTTAATAATTCTAAAAAGTGTTCTAACATATTCTCTATATTACTATCCTCTTCAGTTCCAGCAGAAAAACATTCTTCCTCCTCTTCTGCCTGAACAATACCTGTATTATCATCATGACAGAGTGCAGCAGCTTCCTCAAAATCCTCCTCATCTTGAGGAGTTAAATTATCTTTAAAAGTTACATTATTTCTTTTTAATATACTGTCTTTTTTAGACACCTGTTTTGTGCTATCACGTTGCTTCTCCTTTTTTTCTGGCTTAAGAGACGGTTGATTATGGTCATGCCTGGGATCTAAATAATCCCGTATTAAATTCGTTAAGGAAATGCAGACCTCCTGAATGAATTTTAAAAAATTTTCTACTTGCTTGTCATTAACCTTAGTTCCTCTACTATTGAACATAAACTTTAACATTTGCCCATAAAGGGCATTTTCTCTAAATTCTAATTGCCCCATGCTTTACTCCCGATTATCAAAAAATTGCTCCTCCGTTACCTTAACGAGTGCACTCTTTATCCGGAGGAGATCCTCACGTCGTCTCTCCAGGCCCGACGGAGTTCCTCACCTTCTTTTTCCTAGTTCCTCAGTCCCTGTTCGGGCGCCAGATCTGCCAGGGCCAGCCTGACAGGGTTGAGCCGGGCTGAGGCAGGGAGGTGGGAATTGAGAAAAGAAAGAAAGACAAGAAAGCGGGGTCGGGAGGACCCCAGTTCTCTCGATGAACTGAAGCGAGTTTATTAGCTATACAATCCTATTTATACACAACACACTGAATCGGAGGTCTGTCGAGAGGAATGTATTCTTTGTTCCTCTTAATCTCTAAGGGAGAGATACAGCAGAAGGACAAGTTCTCAGTACAGCATATCTCAGTAAATAGTTATAGACTTCTTGGCAAGCTATGAAAGGCTGGTCTCATTCTACAAATGTTACTCCCATTCTACTGATAATCACCATCCACACAAGTCTGGGAAAACTGTGTGGGTAAGGGTCCCAGCCTTGCTAGCCCCTGCAGGTGCAAGGACCTTGCCAGCTTACATCTGGCCCCCAACAATCGATGTTTCTGACTCTCTATCCCTCTCCCTTCCTCTCTGTAAAAAATCAATAAAATATATTTAAAAAAAAAAAAAAGAGAGAGAAAAGGAGACACATAAAAACCTCCAAATCATTAATGTGTCATTTTGAAGAATGTCTTTGACTAAGAACAGTCTGTGCTGTATTTAAATGATTATATGAAGAGTTAAATTTTGTAAGTGAAGATAGAATTTACTCCCTAAGCCAGAGCAACCTAGCACTCACAAATATTCCCTCTGCACATAGCCCTGCCTGTGTCTGCAGATGTACCACATAAATCACTTGTTTTATGTAAGACTAGAGGCCCGATGCATGAAATTCATGCAAGGGGCTCGACCCTCGCAGTCCCGGCTGCCTTGGCCAGCCCTTGCAGCCCTGGCTTCATCCGGATGGTTGTTCTGCTATTTGGTCTAATTAGCAAGACATTGTGACTCCTGTATATAACAGTAGAGGGTTTTCTGTATGAATAAAGTTTCATGTGGATCAGCCAATTCTGTTCATATTTGAAGGAGAAGAAAATCAAAGTATTGGGCTGAGAGTCAGAAAACATGGGTTTTAGTCCTATTTACAAACTTTAAGTGCAGGCTGGGAAAATGTAATTTATAGTTGAGAAGCTGAGGCAAGTTTTGCTTCTACTTGCTAGTGGGCTACTGATTCTCAAAGTGTAAGAACCAGGTTTTCAATTTTTTTTTACTTGAATAAAACAAAGGAAAATTTATTTTGGGGGTGTTGAGGAAAGGAACAAACTCAGTACTAAACACATAGGCATATGTTTTGTTAACCTTTAACATAAGTAATTAAACAATATATAATAGTTACATTTTCACTTTAGGCACATCTTTTCATATATATATTTTTAAATATATTTTTATTGATTTCAGAGAGGAAGGGAGAGGGAGAGAGAGATAGAAACATCAATGATGAGAGAATCATTGATCAGCTGCCTCCTGCACGCCCCCCTACTGGGGATCGAGCCCACAACCCCGCCATGTGCCCTTGATTGGTATCGAATCTGGGACCCTTCAGTCCACTGGCCGACGCTCTATCCACTGAGCCAAACCAGCTAGGGCCATATTTTTATTTTATCAGAAGTGACAGTTGTTTTGTAATGAGGCTGATTATCACCTCTTGGCTTTCTCTTATTGCTGCGTTCTTCAAACTTTGTTTTTGGTAAAGAGCCAAGTTGTACAAGGGCAGCTCCACGGAATAACAGAGGTGGAAGAGGTGAAGTCCAACCAGTACTGCTCCCCAGGAGGCTCTGTTTTGTCTCCCAACTTTATCTCTCATGCCACACACTTTTTTACTTATTTAAAGAAATTGTTATAGTCCTTGTTTCTAAATATTTGCTAATTTATCCAGTTGTTTAATTTGTTCATTAATTCACCATGAATGGTTTAGAGACGACCAAATCCTTCAGGCAAACCCGAAGTAAAGAAATGCACCGTATGTTCACATTTATTCCAATGTTTGGTTTCCATGAAGTCACTCTCGCTTTCTCTGGGGCCTTATTTTATAGTATTTATTTTCATTGGGAGGTCAGTCTACATTTTTACATCATCTTGCTTTTGTTTTCATTTTTAATTCCCAGGTACTACTCAAATCTAGGGAGACTAAGCCCTGTATATGGAATAATTCAAGTTGTGGACTGAGTGTAGTTGAGCATGGTTAATATCAGGGAATTTAATGAGTGCACAGTGAAATGGAGTTACCATTATACCAATCTTGACCCAAAAGTCAGGTTTTCTAAACTCCAGGAAGAAGCAAACCATAAGTAACCAAAAGGGGATAGCTTATGGAAACAGATCCTTCAAAGGGAAAGGTTTATCTTAGCACACTGGGGTGGAGTGGCAGGAGCAAGATATGACAGCCAGCTGTGGGTCATGTCCCTCCTACCTTTGCTAAGAAGCTGCTGGGAGCCTTCAGGTTTCTCTGGGGTACAGGGCACGTTCAGAAAGCCACCCTGGCACAGCTGGTCAGCAGAGGTGTAGCTAGAGATACTCTGGGAAAGAGGAGCAGTGCTGTTAGTCCACAGACTTAGGACAGTGGAAAATAATTTAATTCCTTTGCAATGGAATATGTGTTTTCTAGAAATTTGTTTTCTTAAGTGTTTTGTTTAAGTAAAAATGACAAATTATGATAAGGCGTGAACTCTGGGAAATACCACATACTAAGTGGGCTGAGAGCAAAGCTCCCAAAAGCTCGTCAGTGTTGCCTGTGCCACCGCTCTTCTCTAAAAATTGGCTTCCAGAGCACCTGTTTTTGTCACATTTAATAAGTGCAGTGTGGCCGGCCCCAGTGGCTCAGGTGGTTGAGTGTCGTCCTGTGCACCGAAAGATTGCCGATTTGATTGCTGGTGAGGCCACATACCTGGGTTGCAGGTTTGATTCCTGGCCCGGGCATATATGGAAGGCAACTGATGGATGTTTCTCACATCGATGCTTCTCTCCCTTCCTCCTCCCCTCTATCCTTCCCTTCTCTCCTCCAAGTATGTCCTCGGGTGAGGATTAAAAAATAGTAAGTCCAGAGTGAATTAGTCCAAGACTAGTTTCTTTGCCATGGAAACATCTCACTTTGGACTGTACGCTTCAGTGGACACATCAGCCATTGTTTCCCCTCGTAATTTGTGTTTTCTCTCAGATTTCCTTTTTACAATTTTTTTTTCTGTTTCTGACATGAACATCTTCATACAATGACATTTGAAGATTTTTTCTTTTTTTTTTTTTAATATATCTTTATTGATTTCAGATAGGAAGGGAGAGGGAGAGAGAAACATCAGTGATGAGAGAGAATCATTGATCGGCTGCCTCCTGCACACCCCCTACTGGGGATTGAGGCCGCAACCTGGGCAGGTGCCCTTGACTGGAATCGAACCCCGGACCTTTCAGTCTGAAGGCCAGCACTCTATCCACTGAGCCAAACCAGCTTGGGCGACATTTGAAGGTTTAAAAAAAAATTTTTTTTTTTTTTGAGTAAGAATATCACTGCATTTATTTTCATACAGGTAATTTTTCTACAGCTTTAACATTTTCCTCTCAGAAATAAAAAGCTTAGAACTGGATCACTTGGCCCTTTCTCTTCTTATCTCCTCCCAGTTCAAAATGCTTGCATCTCTTAATGGCCAGCGTCCTCTCTGATCTGCACACGGGCTCCACACATTCAGGCCTCAGCACAGCCTTCTTTGTGGCTTTAGCTTCCTTTCGGAAAATCGGCTTTGTCTGCCACCGTAGCCACTCTGCTTCCTATCATAGCGCCTCTTTCCCTGGGCGTACAGGGAATCCTTCCCCTTCTTACACTGGGTCACTTTGTGAGGCTGATGCTTTCCACACTCCTTACAGAAAGTCCTGTGGGTTTCAGGCACATTGGCCATCTTGGCAGTAGAGCTGTCTGTACGATGGAAACGAGAAACGAGAAACTCGTAGTCCACACTCCCCGCTTCGCTTAGCTTGCGCCTCGGTTTTAAAACTTTTTTACTCTTACAAAAGGAGGAATTTTTACGCATTGGTCACGCTTTCAAATTTTTTTCATATACTTGAAATCTTGTAATACTATTTTTTTTCTTTTTTTAACATCTTGAAAACAGTTCTACCATCTAGTTCCTTACAGATTTTAAAAATATATTACTAATTTAGTAAACACTGCACCAGTAAAATCAGATTTGACCGTTTCCCCCCAGTAGTAAAATAGATTATTAAGAAGTAAGGTCTCCTAGAAAACGTCAGTATCTGTTTGTAATGCATTATTTTGCTAACATCTATTGAAACCTGTGGTTACTAGGACTTTAGGAATTTCTCATTCACTCTGAGAAATTTTCTCAGCTCTTAAGCATTTTGTAATACTTGATCCATAGATTGCTTTATAGTTATTCATTTGGCTATTTCGGTGTATGATACAAACACATAAAATATATACACAAAAATATCCAAATGAATATATATAGTGCATATATACATGTATGTATGCATATACATGTATACACACTGTATATAATCATTCGGGTATAAACATTTTTTGTATATGTGTGTGTGTGTATAATATATAATTTACTGTATACAGATAGTTTTCTTTAATAACTTTTGAAGGTAGGTATAGTGCCTTATATAGTTTTTGTATTTCCTTTAACTCTGTGGTACTTACTGGTACTTGATTAATTGATTAATTGCTTTTCTTTTATTTTAGGTGACATAAATAGTGCAGCTCTTGTTGGAAATGAACAAGTCAGCAAAGTTACAGATAATGGTGATCTCTCTTCCTATGTGTCTGCATTCATAGAAAAGGAAGTTGGACATGACCTTAAATCTTTAAAGAAGCTTGATAAACTCATAGAACAGATGACAGAAAATAAAATGCAGTTAGAGGAGCAGGCAAGTATTAAAACTCATGGAAATAATATTAGTAGTATACTCATTATAATTAATATAAACATGACCATTATTATATAGTTAATATGAATATGCAAGCTCATATGTAGTTGAAATATGTATAGCTTAACATTTTATGATTAATATAGGACTTGTTTTTCTATCAATATAAATCTATCTTTTTAAATGGCTTTATGATATTTAAATATGTTTTTACGTACATAATTTATTTAACCAGGCCGTTATTGGTGGACATTTTTGCTGTTCTGTTTTTATTACAAATAATATGAGAATAAACATAATTGCTCTTCACCTTACCTTTCTAAGTCATAAATCTAACTGAATTATTCCCTTATTAAAAACTCTTATGGAAAAGCCCACATTCTCCTGAGGCACAAGGTGCTACCTGTGACCTGGTCTCTCCCTAGCTATTTAGGCTCATCTTTTCTCTCCGTGTTTCTTTCTCACATCAATGTTTCTTTCCCTCTCTCCCTTCCTCCCTCTCTCTAAGCATATCCTCGGTGAGGACAGTTTCTTTGAACTGTATTCTGTGCCCTAGTCAGATCTTTGCTGACTGAGCTGTTCCTCTGTCTGGAATGCCCTTTCCTTCCGTAGTTCCCTAAAAAATTCCTACCAATCCTACAAAAGTCTGTGCATGAACCGTGCAAGCACAGTTGCCTTGTACTTCAAAACCTTGCTACACAGAGTGTGGTGCTCAGTCCCTACTTGCAGAATCTCAGTCCCTACTTCAGACCTACTGAGTCTGAACAGGCATTGTAACAGATCTCTGGGTAACTCTTACACATTCAGGTTTGGGAAGCACTACCTTAGTACACCATCGCACCTAGCATCTTTATTTCATCAATCCACTGTTGAAATATTTGCTTACATTTTTCTTCCATACCAACTGATCTTTAATGGCAGATGCTGTGTCTTATTTATGTCTATCCCTAGCACAGCGCCTGGTACAGAGTGTCTAATCAGTATTGATTAAATTAAAATTATTCTATAATTTTTTTTATATTGTACTGATGCCTAATATTTGTATATGTTCTTCCATGTGGCTGGAAAGTACTCTCTGAAAGTACTGAGCTTCATGAAGGCAGATCCATAGATGCTTACAGGGGTCAGTGTGATGTACCTCTCCCTACTTAGGTTTTGTTGGTACAGGCTGCAGAAATCAGATCTTTCTTTTGGAGCTTTTAATTGATAATTTTCTATTCTATTACAGTGGTTCTCAACCTTCCTAATGCCGCGACCCTTTAATACAGTTCCTCATGTTGTGGTGACCCCCAATTTCATTGTTACAAATTGAACATAATTAAGGCATAGTGATTAATCACAAAAATAATATGTAATTATATATGTGTTTTCTTTTTTTTTTTTTTATTGCTTAAAGTATTACAAAGGATATTACATATGTGTCCATTTTATCCCCCCGCCCTAGACAGTCCCCCAGCCTCCCCTATCCCCCAGTATATGTGTTTTCTGATGGTCTTAGGCGACTGCTGTGAAAGGGTCGTTTGATCCCCAAAGGGGTCGCGACCCACAGGTTGAGAACCGCTGTATTAGAACAAACATGTATTTTGAAGGTAATGAATGAATAAAAAAGGCTATGCAAATTTTATCTGATGGCTGCTGTTTTTTGGTTTTGGTATGATCAGGTACTTACGATTTCATCAGAAATCCCTAAAAGAATTCAGAATGCCTTAAAAAATGCAGAAGAATCAAAGCAATTTCTTAATCAGTGTCTGGAGCAGGAGACTCATCTCGTCAGTTCCATTAATAGCCATTTGCTGACTGCACAGCCCTGGATGGAAGATCTTGGGGCCATGATTAACCAAATTGAAGAGATAGAACGGCATCTCGCTTACCTTAAATGGATTTCACAAATTGAAGAACTAAGGTAAAATGGGTTTCTTTGTCCTCATAATTATTATTTTCCCTTGAGGCTTTGTCTTAGAGATTGCATGCATGCCATTAAATAATTGAGTTAATTAAAGATTATAATAATGTAATTTTACCAGTTGTTATTAAATTAGCATTATGATAATGATTCTTTTACTTTATTGTGAATGGATATAAACTTTTCAGGAAGCTTAATTTGCATTTGAAAGAAAGTAATCTAAGTAAAAATTTTAAGTCTTATAGTTGTATTTGAACACATGATAAAAACCACTTTTTATAATGCTTGATTAATAACATATTCCCTCAGTGTGATAATAATCCTTTTTACTTTTTAGAGATGGTCATTTAATGAAATAGATTACTTTCACTATAATTTGAATTTTTTTCAGTGGGCATCATCTAATAAGAGCTACAAGTGTTCTTAGATGAATAAGAGTTCTACTTTTTTTCCCTAGCACGGTTACTTCTTTTCTTAATAACATGTTTTTTTCTGTAGGTCTTTTGTGATACATCCCTATTTCTAGCTCTCTTTTTGAATTGAATACATATCACTGGTGGTTGATTGTGTCAGTATTAGCTTTCAAATAAGCTAAATTAACATTTCTGCCTAGGCTGGCAGATTATTTGGTTTCATGATATAGTCCTCCAACCCCTCTAAACTGTACTATTTCATTTTTGCTTTAACTGCTCTTCCCTCAAAGCTGTCAGCAACCATTAAGGGAAAAAAGTCATCCAAGAGTCTGATGTCTCATTTTAAATGTATCATCCTATATAATAAAAGGGTAATATGCAAATTGACCGAACAGCAGAATGACCGGTTGCTATGATGTGCACTGACCACCAGGGGGCAGACGCTCAACGCAGGAGCTGCCCCCTGGTGGTCAGTGTGCTTCCACAGGGGAGCGCCGCCCAGCCAGGAGCTGGCTCACGGCTGGCAAGTGCAGCAGTGGTGGTGGGAGCCTCTTCCGCCTCTGCAGCAGCACTAAGGATGTTCGACTGAGGGGTCCCGGATTGCAAGAGGGCCAGGCTGAGGGACTCCTCCCACATCCTCTCAGTGCACGAATTTCGTGCACTGGGCCTCTAGTAGTTTATATATTTTATGTTATTTCTTCCAAAGAGTAATACCGTATCACTTTGTCCTGCATATGTTTCCTGAGATTTAAATAATTTTACCTATCAGTACAATATGAAAATTTTTGTTATGCTTGCATAAGTTTTACCTTTACAGAAAAAATGATATGCCTAAGGTTGTAGTATTATTAGCAATTCCAGAAGTTGACTTAACCTTTTTAGAGTGTCTCTTTGTTTAGATAAATTCTTTATAGTGAAAGCATTTTAAACCTTGCTTTAGTTTACTAGTACTTCTTTTTTCCTTGCCCTCTGAAAGAAAATACTAAAAAGGGATAATATTAATAACCTTATGTTATTGTAATAAATTATAACCTTATTAGGTAAAAGCTTCAGTCTTGTAGTAGATTAATTAAAATAGGGCCATAGTTATGGGTAGCCTTTTTCTGGTGTTGAAATTCTTTAAAAGAAAATATGCCCAGGGAGTTACATTAGAAATAGGAATCAAACTCATAATCAAGTAGAGCAGTTATGTCTCTTTTTAATAACATGTTTTTTCCTGTAGGTCTTTTGTGATACATCTCTATTTCTATTTCTAGCTTTCTTTTGGGCTCCTGAGACTTTCCTTATCTCTTAATTTTCCTTTAATGACTGTTTTTATTCTGTAGCACTTTTTTTTTTTTAAGTAGTTTCTTCTTTCTAGAAGTAGCATCTTTACATTTAACCCTGTTTCTTGAATACTACAGTTCAACAGTATCACTCTGAATGAACCCTATAACCCTGGCTTTTCCTATGCTCTGAATGTCATTCATGCTTCATGTTGTGTGGAGATCTAATCCAGGTCGGTACTCCTGTATTCTGTGGTTATTTGTACATTTTAAAATTTCTTTTATAACATATAGACATTTCTTCAACATGGTAGACTTTGTTTTAACATAACGCAACACTTAGTTTGGCTGTCTTCAAAGTGGGAAATCGGTGAGGTTTGCCATAACGCACAGGGAAGAACCTCATACAGGAGCAGTTAATTGTGCATGCTAACCATCAGAACAAGAGCAACTACCAGCATCTTTTTGTTGATCCTCATCCGAGGATATTTTTCCATTGATTTTTAGGGAGAGTGGAAGAGAGAGGGAAAGACCGAGAGAAACATCGATGTGAGAGAAACACATCGACTGGTTGCCTCCTGCATGAGCCCCGATCAGGGCCTTGGCCGGGGAGGAGCCTGCAACCAAGGTATGTGCCCTTGACCGAAATCGAACCCGGGACCCTTTGGTCTGCAGGCCAATGCTCTCTCCACTGAGCCAAACCGGCTAGGGCTACCAGCATCTTAATTACAGAAATGGTGGATTTGTTGATGCCCAGTGGGGGGAAAAATAGTATTTTAAATTCTGAGAATAACTATGAAAGACAAGATCTGTTGGAAATTTTAATAAAAAATATTGGTAAGGGAGAAGAAAGAAAAGAGAGAATGAGTGTAGGGGACGGCTAAAAGGGCCGGCAGAATAATACAAACGTGAGCTTAGTATGGAAAACCTCACGCAGCTCCTTGAGAAAGGAGAGGAAAATACTAGTGCAGAGTAGAGCTGGCAGGGCGGGCTACACCTTTCTCTTTGTGAGGAGGCACTGTGTCTCCCCCAGGAACATGCCTGAACCGCACACCCAGCCAGGTAGGCGAGCCCCAGCACGTCAGTCACTTCCAGCACAGTGGCCACGCGCCCGGGTAGAAGGAGCATAGGCTGCCTAGTGGAGAAGTACTGCAGGTTTCCTGCCGGGGTGACCCTGCACCGAGATGCATTACCGAAAAGGTTACGTTTTATTCCTTTTTCTTAGATGACTGTAAGGAATGGAATATATTATTTTTATAAAAAGAAACAATTCATTTTAAAATAAAAGGTTTTGCTTTGTAGAGCCCAAATGGTAGCTCATAGGCTGAATTTGTCCTAAAGGTATGTTGAATTTGGCTTGTTTTAAAGGATTTGAGTAATTGGTTTGCTTTTACATGAAAATCGTTCTTCTTTTTAAATTCCTCTCCTGAGGATATGGTTTGGGTTTGTTTGTTTGTTTTTAATTGTATTTTAGAGAGGGGGAAGAAGGGGAGGGAGATCCCGGGGATCAAACCTGCAACTTGGGTGTGAGCCCTGATCAGGAATGAAACCCGAAACTTTTTGGTATATGGGACAATGCTCCAACCAACTGAGCCACCTAGCAGGAGCTTACATGAAAATCTTGTTTTCCTTCCTTTCTGGAAATATTTTAAGATTTGGCCACATTAGATCCACCCTTTGGTGTGGCAACAGTTGGCTGGAGCCTTAGGATACTCTATTACCCACCCACTTTGCTTTTTTGAATTTACTTCCCCAATTAGGCCTTTGTAGGCATTTGAGTTTGCGACCCTTGCTGTAGAGCTTACCTTAAATTTTACCTGGAACTTTTCTAACGAATTTGAAAGGCCTGGACTCTAAGGTGCCTAAAATTCAGTTCCTGATAATCAGGTTCAACTGGGCAAAGTAGGTAAAGTCTTCAATCCCTTGGATTAAGATACTAAAGACTAAAAAAAAAGAAAAGAAAGATAAAAAAGACTTCTGTAAAAGGCAGGTTTATCAGAAATGAGCAGTGCCTGAGGGAATGTGACCCAGGACAAATCTCTTCTGTTGGGAGGAGTGGGAAGGGCAAGGTGTAGGGAGGTCTTGACCATGGGCAGCTGTTCTCTAAGAATTTGAAGACTCTAGGCTCCCAGAGACAGGGGTATCAGGTAAAAAAGCCACTTCTGTGTGCTGCTTCTTTCTTCCTTGGATTAATTTTATATAAAACAGGAGGGAGAAGCAGTTTTTCTGCTTTGGAATTATTTTGAACTGTCTTTAAAGTTTGCTTTGCCTTGTTTTGCAGTGATAACATTCAGCAATATCTCATGACCAACAATGTCCCTGAGGCAGCCTCTACTCTGGTGTCTATGGCAGAACTTGACATCAAGCTACAGGAATCATCCTGTACTCATCTTCTTGGTTTCATGAGAGCCACTGTTAAATTCTGGCATAAAATTCTCAAGGACAGGCTTACAAGGTAAGGAATTTACTCATATTTTATGGTAATTACTTTTATATAAATATTTGGTGATCGTTGGATTTTATTGAAGTATGTGTATTACTTTTTCTGTTACAGTGATTTTGAGGAAATTTTAGCACAGCTTCATTGGCCATTCATCGCACCCCCTCAGTCTCAAACTGTTGGCTTAAGTCGACCAGCCACTGCTCCTGAGATATATAGTAACCTGGAGACACTATTTTGTCAGCTTCTGAAACTACAAACCTCGTATCTTTGTTGGAGTTAAAACTTACTAAAATTTATTTTTCTATGGTAGATTTGTGACTAGAGAGTAAAACTTTTTGAAAGTGGCCAAAAGCCAAATGGGACTGGTTTGGACTTGATCTGTATAAGCTCACAGAGTGGTAGATTGTTTTCTTTCGTAGTGAACTGCATGTGGGTGGCAGGGCAAGGGTCAGCCTGAAATACATAACTGACCCAAGTTTGATTCACATAATCTCTTGGGACAGTAGATAAAAATGGGTAGTTGGAAGGAAACCTATTAACTTAGTGTTAATTTAATAAAATGATTACTTGAATGTGTTTTTTACTACTATTTTTTAAGAAAGACATATTAATTCTAATAACATTTTTCATGCATTTTCTAACTAATAATGTATAGGAAGATTACATATTATTGGTGTTATAATTTTTACTTAGTATCCTATATCTTTGTTGGAAAAATGTATGTGTGCATATACACACATACACGTATGCTTTTGATTCTTTTCCCTTGACTTGACTATGTCAGAGATGAATTACTTACTGAGCCAAAACAACTTCCAGAAAAATACTCTCTTCCTGCATCCTCTTCTGTCATCCTGCCCATCCAGATTATGCTGACTCCCCTGCAGAAGAGGTTCAGGTATCACTTCAGAGGGAACCGACAGACTAATGTTATAAGCAAGGTGTGCTTTGCCAACTCTTGTCCTTGGTTTTTATTAATAGCAAATATTAAGGATTTTTATACTTTCCCTTTAACCAAGTTAAAATCTGAGCCTATTGACATTTCTCTAAAGATGTGAATACCTGTTTTGTCACTGCCCTTTATAGATATACTTAGAGGCCCGGTGCATTACATTCGTGCACTGGGGCGGGGGGGCTGGGGTCCCTCAGCCTGGCCTGCGCCCTCTTGCAGTCGGGACCTCTCCACGGACATCCCCTGAGGGGGTATTAGTAGAAAGAACAGTAGAACCAATTAGTAAGTAGTGAGACAAAGCAATCAACCTAAAGTTGTAGAGAGGTAGTGGTAATTTGAGGTAAGAAAATTATGAGTTATGTTGGTTGCTTTTTAAAGTGTGGTTCCAGTGGTCCAGGTACTCTGACATCAAGCCTAAACTATGCAGCTCCCGAAATTTGAGATTGCCGCTTACTCATTTTTGTATTCCTAACATCTAGCACACAACAGGGATTTACCGTTCATTAAATGTTTAATCCCTGTCTAGCAAAACTTTGAAATTTTATGTAGTCATCTCTAGGGACAATTTAAAATGCTGCATATTTACATTTCCTATTATATAATTATACCTGTTTTAAGGCATGTATAATGTTTGTGATGTAGACCAGCCAAATTTTTTTCTTAATTTAACTTTTGAAAAGAAAAAGCAGAAAATGATGTTTAAAAATTGCCCTGGCTGGTTTGGCTCAGTGGATAGAGCGTCGGCCTTCAGACTGAGGGGTCCTAGGTTCGATTCTGGTCTGGGGCACATGCCTGGGTTGCGGGCTTGGTCCCCAGTAGGGGGCGTGCAGGAGGCAGCCGATCAATGATTCTCTCTTATCATTGATGTTTCTATCTCTCTCTCCCTCTCCCTTCCTCTCTGAAATCAATTTAAAAAAAAATTATTTTTGGCCCTAGTCAGTTTAGTTCAGTGGATAGCTTGTCAGCTTATGGACTGAAGCGTCCCGGGTTCGATTCTGGTCAAGGGCACATGCCCAGGTTGCGAGCTCAATCCCCAGTAAGGGGCGTGCAGGAGGCAGCCAGTCAATGATTCTCTTTAATCATTGATGTTTCTATCTCTCTCTCCCTCGCCCTTCCTCTCTGAAATCAATAAAAATATATTTTAAAAAATTATTTTGGGTCCTGGCCAGTTTTGCGTAATGATTAGAGCATCGGCCCAAAGACCGAAGGGTCACAGGTTTGATTCCTGGTCAAGGGCACGGTTGGGGTGAGAGCAGAGGCAACCAATCAATGTGTCTCTCTCACATTGATATTTCCCCCCACCCCCCAACCCCCCGCTTCCACTCTCTCTCTAAAAAAAAATAAAATCTATGAAAAAGATATTCTCACTCTGGTAAGGTCTAAAAAAATTATTTTGGAATGTTACTTCAAAAAAATAAACTAAAGGTCATCAGTTCTTTGGAACACTGATTTTATATATTTGTAAATGCTAGGTTTTAAATATATATGGCATAAATTTGAGTTTATTGATGTAAGCCACATTACTGGAATTTGTTGGGAGTACATTAGGAAACATTTGATTATTAAGCTTTGCATGAGTTTAAAATTCAGAGTAGAAATTGTGCTCTTACATGTAGGAATTTTCAACTAATTATTGTAAGTGTTGTGTGTATACAATGAAATAGAGCCATTTAACTGTAACTCTAGTTGGAATGACTAAAGAAGTCAAACTATTTTACCTCCTTTCCTAGCCTGAATGGTACTTGACTCAAGTGCTTATGTGGATTGGGAACCACACACAGTTTCTGGATGAGAAGATTCAGCCAATATTAGACAAAACAGGCTCCTCAGCAAATGCATTGGTAAGAGACTCAGTCCTAAGCATTCCAGTGTTAGAGTGTCCACGAATAGCTTGTCCTGTATACTACCTTATGCTTGCTTATGTATTTCTTTTAGCTTGAATTTTCTCGGGGCCTTATGATGCTGGTTCTGGAGAAGTTAGCAGCTGATATTCCTTGTCTGCTCTATGATGACAATCTCTTCTGTCATTTGGTGGATGAGGTGCTGTTGTTTGAAAGGGAGCTACACAGTGTTCATGGCTATCCTGGCACTTTTGCTAATTGTATGCATATTCTATCAGAGGAAACCTGCTTTCAGAGGTGGCTGACTGTGGAGAGAAAATGTAAGTGCTCATGTGGCCATGGGGAGAGATGTCCCTTTTTGTGCATATTTATTTTTGGTGTTTTTCTCCAAGAAATTTCTTGGTCAGAGTTTACGAAGTTGCCTTTAGAGGTCATTTTCTTTTCTTCTCATCAAACGTTAGTTTTCTTCTATAATTGCACTCTCTGTGTTTCTAGAGTGGAATATTTAAGCCTGTAGAATATATATTTAACTGTTTTATAAATTTTTACATACAGTAGTTCTGCTCTTGGAAGAATTATTTTGGATGCAGCTTGTCTAGTCAGTATAACTATTTTGAAGGTTTTGGGGAGGGTTGGCAGGGAGAAGTATCTTGTTTAACCTTAAAATAGAGCATGTTAAATATAGTGCAACTAGTCTAAGAGGCTGTTGATTTATTTTTTTATAGAAAAGTCATCATTCCTAAAAAATTGCGAGCTGAAAAATTAGAAATGACTGTAACTACTTGACATAATCCTTTCTTTGCATTATCAGTTGCTCTTCAAAAAATGGACTCAATGCTTTCATCAGAAGCTGCCTGGATATCCCAATATAAGGATATCACTGATGTGGATGAGATGAAAGTTCCAGACTGTGCAGAAACTTTTATGACGCTCCTCTTAGTTATAACTGGCAAGTATAAGTCTTTTAAGATAAAACTTTGTCTTAAAAGTACTAACTCTTGCCCTAGCCAGTTTGGCTCAGTGGATAGAGCATTGGCCTGTGGACTAAAGGGTCCCAGGTTCGATTCCAGCCAAGGGCACATGCCCAGGTTGCAGGCTCGATCCGCCCCCCGCCCAGTAGGAGATGTGCAGGAGGCAGCCAATCAGTGATTCTCATCATTGATATTTCTCTCTCTCTTGCTCTCTCCTTTCCTCTCTGAAATCAATAAAAATACATTTTTTTCAAAAGTACTAACTCTTCCCATGATACTTTTTTTTAAAAATATATTTTTATTGATTTTTTACAGAGAGGAAGGGAGAGAGATAGAGAGTCAGAAACACTGATGAGAGAGAAACATCGATCAGCCGCCTCCTGCACATCCCCCACTGGGGATGTGCCCGCAACCCAGGTACATGCCCTTGACTGGAATCGAACCTGGGACCCTTGAGTCCGCAGGCCGACGCTCTATCCACTGAGCCAAACCGGTTTCGGCCCATGATACTTTTTTTAAGTAGGTTAACAAAATTAATATTACATAATAGTTACTATAAGATCTTCAAATTCAGTTTCTATTTTGGCAGAACTCTGGCATAATATCCTAGGTTTCATATTTTTAATAATTTAAGATCTTAAACATTGGTATATATGAGGGGAAATTCATGAATTGTTACATAAAAACAAATGGGAAATTGATTTTACTACCTGAATTCTCTTGCCACTTAGTTTGTGATTGACCAAATTTTTAAATATTCCAAAGATTGCAGAAAGTAACTTCAGGGGTTAGAGTAGTAATAGAAACTCTTCTAATTGTGCAAGAATATTCTGGCCAGAGGGAGGCCTAACAGCCTCTAACCTGGTTGGTCTGCAGCACCTGCATGGCTCCCTGCAGGCCTCTGGTTCGGCAGGTGCCTCCTTGTCCTCTGCCTCCATCCTCTCTGTCTTGTCCATTTCTTGGGCCTGCATGTGTAGCCCGAAAAAGTGTTATTCCAGCCTCGGCAGTAAATAATTCCATTATCTGCAACTTAAGAAATATATGAAATCATAAACATAAAAATTTTAGAAAAACTCATGCTTTTTAAAAAAATATATTTTATTGATTTTTTACAGAGTGGAAGGGAGAGAGATAGTTAGAAATATCGATGAGAGAGAAACATCGATCAGCTGCCTCCCGCACATCTCCTACTGGGGATGTGCCCGCAACCCAGGTACATGCCCTTGACTGGAATCGAACCTGAGACCTTTCAGTCCGCAGGCCGACGCTCTATCCACTAAGCCAAACTGGTTTCGGCAACTCATGCTTTTAAAAAAAATAATTCTTTATTGTTGAAAGTATTACATATGTCTCCTTTTGTCCCCCATTGTGTCTTTTTTTTTTTTTAAAATACATTCTTACTGATTTTTGAGAGAAAAGGAGAGGGAATCAGATAGAAACATCAGTGATGAGAATCTTAGATTGTTTGCCTCCTACACGCCCCTCTCTGGGGATCAGAGCCTGAAACTCGGGCATGTGCCCTGACTGGGAATCGAACTGTCACCTTTTGGTTCATAGGTCAACACTCAACCACTGAGCCATGCTGGCTGAGCTAAAGAAAAACTTTACTTTTTATTATGGAAATTTTCTTTTTTTAAAAAAGAAAAATGTTTTTAAAATATATCTTCATTGATTTTAGAGAGAGAGGGAGAACGAGAGAGAGAGAGACAGAAACATCATTGTTGTCCCACTTATTTATGCATTCATTGGTTGAATCTTATATGTGCCCTGACTGGGGACCAAACTCGCAACCTTGGCATATTGGGATGACACTCTGATCAACTGAACTACCCGGCCAGGGCTAAGGGAAGTTTTTAAACATACATAATGTAGCATAATATAATGAACCCTCAGGTATATGTTATTAAGGTTTTCTTAAATTCTCATCTTTCTATTATATATTTTTCTCCCCAACTTTTTTTTTTCCTGGAGTAATTTTAAAGAACACTTCAGACAGCTTACCATTTCACCTATAAATTCTTTTTTTTTTTTTTTCACCTATAAATTCTTACGTAGGTATCTATTTTAACCTATCCTAGTTCCTCCTTCCTTTTATTTTTTTTTTATTTTTATTTTTTTAAATATATTTTATTGATTTTTTACAGAGAGGAAGGGAGAGAGATAGAGAGTTGGAAACATCGATGAGAGAGAAACATCGATCAGCTGCCTCCTGCACATCTCCTACTGGGGATGTGCCCGCAACCCAGGTACATGCCCTTGACCGGGATCGAACCCGGGACCTTTCAGTCCGCAGGCCGACGCTCTATCCACTGAGCCAAACCGGTTTCGGCTCCTCCTTCCTTTTAAAAAAATGTCATTTATTTGTTGTAGAAATGGAGTGCTTTTTAAAAAAAATATTTTTATTGATTTCAGAGAGGAAGGGAGAGAGAGATAGAAACATTAATGATGAGAGAGAATCATTGATTGGCTGCCTCCTGCACGCCCCCCTCCTGGGGATCGAGCCCACAACGCAGGTACATGCCCTTGACCGGAATCAAACCCGCGACCCTTCAGTCCACAGGCCGACACTCTGTCCACTGAGCCAAGCCGGCTATGGCAATGAAGTGCTTTTTGTATATAATTATTTCATATGTCCTTTAAAAAATTGAGGCATGATTTATATACAGTGAAAAGCATAGATTTTATGTATACAGTCCAGTGAGTTTTGACAAATATATAGACTTGTGAAACCTACATCCTTAGAAAATTTAGAAATAGATCCATACTTGAATGGTCAACTGATTTTTGACAAGGGCACCAAGGCATATCAGTAGGGAAAACCTATAGCTATATCATATTCAGTACCAAAAACTTTCATATGTTTTGTTAACTTTCTCCACAGACAGGTATAAAAATCTTCCCACAGCTTCCAGAAAGCTGCAGTTCCTGGAGTTACAGAAGGACTTAGTAGATGATTTTAGGATACGACTGACTCAGGTGATGAAAGAAGAGACCAGAGCTTCCCTTGGCTTTCGATACTGTGCGATTCTTAATGCTGTGAACTATATCTCAACAGTGCTAGCAGACTGGGCTGACAATATTGTAAGTTAATGTGCTTTTATATTGAATAATACATTAGTAGTACGAATAGTTTTACCTTTTGAAATGTTGATTCTATAGCAAGCAAAAATACACATTAGGCAGAATAACAATTAGGCCAAACATAAAAGGTATGATTAAAGTACATATTTTTCTCAATCAACTCTCAAATTTTTAAATAATCCTGATATTTTCATCATTGGGGGGAAAAAGCCAACATTTCAAGAAATAGTTGTTTATAGTTCTCTTTAGACTTTATACTTGGGAATTACTTGTATGGTAATTGTCATCTCAGAAAAGTCAATAAAATCCAGAACTTTAAGGAAAATAAAATAATAACACTTGATATCTCTTGAATGCCTCAAAATGTGACAAATTATGAAGAATCACAAAAAATATAAACTATTTTAAAATTTTTAATGATTTCATACATTAATATTATTTGTTTTGTTTATTTTCAAACATATACAAGCATAAATAGAATAATAAAATGAATCTGCATATGACTGTCACCCAGCTTCTCATACCAGTTTTGTGTCATTTTAAACAAAATGAAACCTCCACTCCCCATGTTTGATTATTTGGGATCAAATCTCTAATATCATGTTTCTTGGTAAATATTTTAATATATATACCTCTGAAAGATAAGAGCTCCCTTTTAAAAAAACATAACTACCATTATCACATCCAAGAAAATTAACTAATTAAATTATTGGAAGGTATGTTTTAAATAAATCTAAATTTCAAAACGTTGGGTCCAATTAACAAGTACTATAAGACCTTTTACCTCCAATAATTTTACTTACCCATCTTTTCTCCATGTAGATTCCATGTGTTGACAGGTTTGGTCTGCCTAAATATATATTAACTGGTAATTTATTTTTACTCTTTTTATTAATCCAAGGAATATATTGGGTGTTAGGGCTTTGTTAACCAGATTTTCCAATATATACTTTCCAGAAACTTAGCCTTCCCAATTTAACATACATAGATTAATGCCTATAGCTGTTTTAGACATTAAAATGATCCAGAGGGCCTCCAAGAACTCCTTCTTAGGGTACCCTGGGGTTAAGAATTGCTATTCCAAGATCATCTGTGTGATATAAAAATCAGCTTGGGGTTTCACCAGCTTGTGCCATGACATAGGTTTCATGACAGGAAGCCTTAACAGAAAATTAAGATGATCATAAAACAGTGAAATAAATATATTTAGGTGAAAAAACTAAAATGAGAATAATGAATATGAAGATACATTATAAAGTATTATATAATTATATCATGAAATGAAACTAGAAAAGTAAAATGAAAAACAGTTTGCTTAAACATTTGTAATATAGGCATCCCAGAAGTAAAAGAAAAAGAGAAAGGAACAGGAACTTTATTTAAAGAAATAATGGCTGCTCTAGCCTGCTTGGCTCAGTGGATAGAGCGTTAACCTGTGGACTGAAGGGTCCCAGGTTCGATTCCGGCCAAGGGTACATACCTGGGTTGTGGGCTCTATCCCCAGTGGGGGGTGTGCAGGAGGCAGCTGATCAATGATTCTCTCTCATTATTGATGTTTCTATATCTCTCCTTCTCCCTTCCTCTCTGAAATCAATAAAGAAATATATTTTTTTTAAAAAAGAAAAGAAATAATGCCTGAAAACTTTTGTAACCTGGGAAAGGAAACAAACATCCTGGTTCAGGAAGCACAGAGAGTTCCAAACAAAATGATCTCAAAGATACCCACACTAAGACATACTGTAATTAAAACGGCAAAAGTTAGACACACCTTCTTGAAGGAGGCAAGAGGTAAAAAACAGTAAAACCCCATAAGGCTGTGAGCTGATTTTTCAGCAGCAACTTTATAGAACAGAAGGGAGTGGCAGGATGTTTTTAAAGAGCTAAAAAAAAGGAACCTACAACCTAGAATAATTTATCCAGCAGGGTTATCCTTCAGAATTTAAAGAAAGAGTTTCCTGGCTTGGCTGCCATGGCTCAGTGGTTGAGTTTCGACCTATGACTCAGGAGGTCACGGTTGGATTCCTGGTCAGGGCACATGCCCAGGTTGCAGGCTTGATCCTCAGTGTGGGGCATGCAGGAGACAGCCAATCAATGATTCTCTGTCATCATTGATGTCTCTCTCTTCCTCTCTGAAATCAATAAAAAATATATTTTAAAAAAAAGAGTTTCCTGAATAAACAAAAACTAAAGTAGTCCATCATCATTATACCAGCTTTACAAGAAATATTAAAGGGTCTTCTTTAAGCAAAAAAGGGAAGTTCATAACTAGAAATAGGAGAAAGGAAAAAAAAAATCTCATAGGTAAAGCCAAATACTTAATAAATACAGCATATCATATATGTAAGAAGCTACTACAGAGGTCAAAAGAAAAAGTATCAGACTTAAACCATGAGTAGTTAGGAGATGCACAATAGAAAAAGATCTAAAACATGATATCAATAATGTAAAGCATGGGAGGGGGAGTAAAAATTGTCCTTATAGAATATCTTCAAACTTAAAGACCTATCAGCTTAAAATAGACTGCTACAGATACACACACACACACACACACACACACACACCCACACACCTCATGGTAACTACAGCTACAAACCTGCAAAGAACAAAGAGAAAGAAATCCAAACAAAATACTAAAGAAAAACAGCAAACCAAAAGGGAAGAGATTAAGAGAAGAAGAAAGGAACAGAAGAGAACTATGAAACAACCAAAAAATAATAAACAAAATGGCAATACTTATCAATAATTACTTTACATATGAATGGATTAAATGCTCCAATAAAAAGACACAGGGTGGTTCTGTGAATTTGAAAACATGATCCACCTAAAATAGTAATTAAAAAAACATGACCAATCTAACAAGAGACACTTCTAATTGAAAGACACATGCAGACTGAAAGTGAAGGGATGAAAAAAGATATTTCATGTGAATAGAAATGAAAAGAAAGCTGGCATAGGAATACTCATATCAGACAAAATAGACTTTAAAACATTTAAAAAAGACAAGGAGATAGCAATTATAAAGGGGTCAATCCAAGAAGAGGACATAACAATTGTAAATATCTACACAACTAACATAGGAGTACCTAACTTTATAAAGCAATTATTAATGGGCATAGAGGGAGAAATCCAGAGTAATACAATAATAGTTGGGGATTTTAATATCTCACACCAGTGAGATCGTCCAGACAGAAAATTAATAAGGAAATGATGGCCTTAACGATCACATTACACCAGATTAACTTAATAGACACTTACAGAACATTTCATCTAAAAACTGCAGATACATACATTTTTTTCAAGGGCACATGGAACATTTTCTAACATAGACCACATGTTAGGCCACAAAACAAGTCCCAGTAAAGCCAAGAAGATTGAAATCATATCAAGCATCTTTTCCAACCACAGTGGTATGAAACTAGAAATCAACCACAGGAAGAAAACCGGAAAAAACACAAACTCATGAAGACTATAAATAACATGCTACTAAACAACCAATGGATCAAAGAGGAAATCAAACAACAACAAAAAAATAAAAGGGGAAATAAATAAAGCTGTTTACTATTGGGGGACGGAGGGGAGGGTAAAAGAACAAGAGGGGAATATGCTTCAGGTTTTAGCCAAAAAGTAAAAAGGGAGAGAGAGCTACAATATCTGTGTGTGGTTTTTCAGTAAGGTGGAAAAAATAATTTTAACTAAAGACTTAAAAGTACCATTTTAAAAAATATAATAGATAAGGTGGGGATTGAAAAATCACAGTTAAATAATTAGATTAACTGAGAATTGCTGACAAATTCACAGTATACTAAGGAAAATGTAATTTTTGAATGTGCGCACATGAGTCACAAAAATGGACAAGGTAAATTAATTTAAAATTTCTGTACGTTGTCAAATCTAATCTTAATGCAATAAAACAAAAAATAAAAGCAGAAATGACATATAGCCGAACATAGACATTTAGAAATATTTAATACTTGGGTTAGGAAGTCTAAAAAACATGACAAGAATGTATCTTAAATTATGAATTTATGACAAAAAATTATAGTATACTGGTAATGTATTATATAATGTGTTGTATATAGAATTATAATGTACTGCTAAAAGATAGACAAAAACTGTATTCCTTTACTGTGAAATATAAAACGTAGTCTTTATCTTAAATACAGGGTAATAAACCAAAATAAATAGGAAATAAAAATAAATATACTAGCCCTGGCCGGCTTGGCTCAGTGGATAGAGCGTCAGCCTGAGGACTGAGGGGTCCCGGGTTCGATTCCGGCCAAGGGCATATGCCTGGGTTGCAGGCTCCATCCCCAGTAGGGGGTGTGCAGGAGGCAGCCGATCAATGATTCTCTCTCATCATTGATGTTTCTATCTCTTTCTCCTCCCTTCCTCCCTGAAATCAATAAAGAAATATATTTAAAAAAATAAAATAAAATAAATAAATATACTAATTACAGATGTAAACACAATAAAAATCTGATAAAAAAATCATAATTTATTTTAGTCTGGCCTTTGGCTGTAACAATAATTATTTAAAACCTACTTTTTCTACAAAAATGTTAGCTGAAATCTTTGTACATAATATTCTGCTGAGCAAGGAAAATAAGACAATAAATATTTCAAAATTATTATTTCAAATAATCATTTTAAAATACAGTGTAGAGTGTAATAATGATCAATGCATTTATCTTTACAAAGTCACCTAATCAGAATACATTCATTGTATACTTTTTTGTATCATGTTCCTAATTTTAGTAAGTAGTTTATTCATTCAGCCCCCACACTGCTCCATTTTCTGCTAAGTGTTTTCAATAGTATGAAACAAATTGTCATTCTTGATTCTTGTGCCAGATGATTTAAAAAGAAACTCATTCAGGGACAGATTTTTAACTTCAATGAAATATTTGTGGAACATCACTAACTAACTTTAGGGCTGTAGCCTTTAACAAAGATGAATTTGCCATCATCCTTATCCTTAGAAAATTACCTGACACTGAAAATTTCTTTCTGATGCTGAATTAACTGTCCTCTTTCAACAGAGAAATAACCAAATTTTAGAGTTAATTCTTCATATTATGAATGAATTCTGTGTCCTAGTATGTTACTATGGTACAAATTCTGTTTAAAATCAAAAGTCCCTTTATCATCTTCATAGTTCTTTAGACTCTGAATGCTTTAAATAACAATCATAGCCCTGGCCGGTTGCTCAATGGTTAGACCGTCAAGGGCATGTACCTAGGTTGCAGGTTCAATCCCTGGCCCCCGCTGGGGCTTGTGTGAGAGGCATCTCACTTCGATGTTTCTCTCTCTCTTTCTTCCTTCTCCCTCCCTACTACTCTCTGGAAAAATATCCTCCCATGAGGATTAACAAAATAAATCATTAAAACTCTTGTATTACAAACTTAGAAAAATAAAAAGGAAAAGTGGACAAGAGTTGACCTTCCACTTATTTAGATTCTCTGCTAATAGCTGTCTCTCCATTCCCAGGTTGTGCCAAGCCTGACATGCCCATCCATTCAGAATTAGGAAGTTTTCAGGGATAGGTGACAGAAACCTGATGCATAGGCCTCAGTGGGAAGTGGGGGGAATGAGGAAGTGAGGAATTTGTGTTACTCTGAGGATTAGGCATGGCAGCTCTGAAGTTGTTTTCTGGCTTCATACTCAGACACACTGGTAAGTGTGACAATAGGTGGCCCAGGACCACTTGGTCCATCAGCAATCTCTAAAGGATAGTGCCTCTTTCCAGATAGTTTCAGCAGAAATACAAAGGTGGCCTCTCACATATCCGTCACTGAACAACTAAGTGTGGCCATCCCCAACCCCTGTTCATGGACATTAGGTTCTTTTTAGTCTTTTGTCAATATTCACAGCACTGTTTCCCTATAGGACAGAAAAAATAATACTAAGTCTACCTAAAATACCGCTGTAAAAATGACATTGTAATTTTCTTAACTCTTATACATGCTAGATTACTACAACTTTAAATCTGTCTAGGAAAAAGATTAAGGAAGTATGGTAGCCATCAGGGAAATGCAAATCAAAACCACCATGGTATACCACTTCATACAAACTATAAGGAGGACTATGGTAAAAAAGACATAATAACAGCTGTTGGCACGGTTGTGGAGAAATTTGAATCCTCACACAGTTGATGGGAAAATAAGATGGTGCAATTGTTGTGGAAAACAGTTTGGCAGTTTCTCAAACTGTTAAACATAGAATTAACATATGATCCAGCAATTCCACTCTTAGGTATATACCTAAGAGGAGTGAAAACATATGTCCACACAAATGTTCATAACAGCATTATTCATAATAGACAAAAAGTGGAAACAATCCAATGTCCATCAAAATGTGGTATATCCGTATAATGGAATATTACAAATACAAATAAAATACTAATACATGTAACAACATGGATGAATCATGAAAACATGCTAAGTGAAAGGAGCTAGTCACAAAGAACCACAATTTGTATGACTCCATTTATATGAAGTGTCCAGAATAGGCAAACCCACAGGGAGAGAGAGTGCGGAGGGGATGGAGGAGAATGTCCAAGAGTGTGGGGTTTCTTTTTGGAGTAATGAAAATGTTCTAAAATTGTGAGATACATGCAACCCTGAATATAATAAAAGCCACTGAACTGTGTACTTTAAATGACTGAATTATATATGAGTTCTATTGCAAGCTGGTAAAGCATCTCAATAAATGTGTTCACATATTTTTGCTTTCAGTTCTTTCTACAACTTCAACAGGCGGCATTGGAGGTCTTTGCAGAGAATAACACTCTCAGTAAACTGCAGCTGGGACAACTAGCCTCTATGGAGAGCTCTGTCTTTGATGACATGATTAACCTGTTAGAGCGTTTAAAACATGACATGTTGACCCGTCAAGTAGACCATGTTTTTAGAGAAGTTAAAGATGCTGCAAAATCGTATAGAAAAGAAAGGTAAGTCCTCTGTATTTTCTTACAAGTCAACTCTCAACTCCAGTTTGGTAAAAGTTAAAAGATGATATATATACCGTCAGATTTCCAAGATATCTAAATAGCACAGAGTTAGGCCTTTTGCACACCAAGCTTAGTTAACTGTTTCTGTCTAAAATATATTCATTCTTTTTTTTTTTTAATATATATTTTATTGATTTCTTACAGAGAGGAAGGGAGAGGGATAGAGAGTTAGAAACATCGATGAGAGAGAAACATTGATCAGCTGCCTCCTGCACACTCCCCACTGGGCATGTGCCCGCAACCAAGGTAGATGCCCTTGACCGGAATCGAACCTGGGACCCTTGAGTCCGCAGGCCGACGTTCTATCCACTGAGCCAAACCGGTTAGGGCAAAAATATATTCATTCTTATTTACTTTCTTTTTATTGATTTCAGAGAGTAAGGGAGAGGGATAGAAACATCAGTGATGAGAGAAAATCATCTATCGGCTGCCTCCTGCATGCCCCCACTGGGATCGAACCCACAACCCGGACATGTGCCCTGACTGGGATTCGAACTATGACCTCCTAGTTCATAGGTCAACGCTCAACCACTGAGCTACAATGGCCGGGCTAAAATAGATTTGCTCTTAATCAGAATAAACTGATCATAATTTAACCTTCAGATGTGTCTGTAAATACAGAGAGCTGATGTATTATGTGAGTTGAATGGCCTAGCCCAGTGGTCACAAACTCATTAGTCAACAGAGCCAAATATCAACAGTGTAACAATTGAAATTTCTTTTGAGAGCCAAATTTTTTAAACTTAAACTATATAGGTAGGTACATTGTTATTAACTTAATTAGGGTACTCCTAAGCTGGCCTTTGCTAAAAACGTCCTCAATCTGAGGGGTTGACCTCAGCGAACATACCCCCACTTCTTCTAATGCCACTTCTTCAAAATAGACTCGCTCAGGCCGAAAACCGACTTCTGCGCATGGACCACGAAGTTTCAATCGCACTGTACGTGCATGCCTGCACGTGGTATTTTGTGGAAGAGCCACACTCAAGGGGCCAAAGAGTCGCATGTGGCTCGTGAGCTGCGGTTTGCTGACCACTGCCTAGCCTGTCACTCATTTTCAAAGTAAGGGGCTGCTGCAGTCCTCTGTACATGCTTGTATTGTCCAATTCATTCTCCTGCCATAACTCCCTGTGGACACCTGTTACCTCCATTAGACTGAGCTCCTTGACAGCAGCAATACCTTTTTGTCCTAACACAGTCCTAACCAAATTGGAAGTGTAGTCCCTGTTTTGCTAAAAATTAGAGCATAAAATTAGCTGTTATCTTAAATGCTAATATGTTTTACATTTTAACTGTCTTAAAATTATTTCAATAAGTCCTCTTTGGGGATTTAAAAAATTTAATCTAGCCCTAACCGGTTTGGCTCAGTGGATAGAGCGTTGGCCTGCGGACTGAGAGGTCCCAGGTTTGATTCCGGTCAAGGGCATATACCTTGATTGCGGGCACATCCCCAGTGGGGGGTATGCAGGAGGCAGCTGATGGATGTTTCTCTCTCATCGATGTTTCTGCCTCTCTATCCCTTTCTCTTCCTCTCTGTAAAAAATCAATAAAATATATTTTAAAAAATTTTAATCTATCATCTCCACTAAATAAACAATATTTGAGAGCTAAAGTATAAATATATGTATATTTATTTTTCTGAGAGTTTTAAATGCTGTACATCTTTTCTTATTCAAAACTAGTGGCCCAGTGCATGAATTCGTGCACACTGAAAGGAAATTAATTAGAAGAAATATTTTAATATCGCTATTCGCCTATTCTCAATAATAGAAGTTTCAACTATATTCACTATAGACTAAAATATATTCACTCTTAATGACAGATGGAAACACACGTGTGCGATTGGCGCCAGCGAGAACTTTATATGTATCACACATGTGCGAGTCAACTTAGCCTTTTGTATAGATATAGAATAAGGTTGCTTAATTAGACCTGCTTTCTGATTTAGCTAAACTTTTTTTAGCCAGTGAAACACCCCAACTTCTCTTTCAGGTTAATTGTCAGCTACACAGCAGTAAATATCAACACGAAGCAGATTATTATTGTAGACCATGCAGGGAGAACAAAGGATAAAATATTTAGCTGCATCAATGTTTAATTATATTCTGTGCAGTGAGAAAACCTGAAGTCATTTTCAAGGTCCCCCATTTCCAGCTTCTTTTCAGTTGGGTCAAGTTTCTAAGCTTTCTAAATCTCCGTTTTCTGGTAATGAAAAGAAAATAGGATTCCACTGAGTCTCCTATCTACCTACTCTAGGAATCCTGTGAGGATCAAATGAGATGAGGCACGGGAAAACACTTCACAGACATTTGGTTAAAATGTAAAATGTTTGCACCTGGCTATAAAGCAAGTCATGTTCCTGGGCTGAAGAAACTCCAAGGAGGCTAGTCACTAGGGAGAGGAATCCAGATGTTACTACATGATGTCATTACCCGGCGCCCACAGCCACCGTTTCTGGGCTGGGCTGGGCTGGGCTATGGGCCACATTTTGCGCCATGGGGTCTTGGCAGCGTTGGCTGCGATTTGGTGGGCTGTTGCTCCAGGGTGGTGGTGGGGCCTGTGTCCCACTTGGAGGAAGCTGAGTGTTGCTTTGTGGGTGCCAGGTCCCCAGTGCCATTTCTCTGTAAATGGCCAGTGCGCATCACAGCAGCTCCTGCATTGAGCGTCTGCCCCCTGGTGGTCAGTGTGCATCATAGCGACCAGTAGGACGGTTGGACACTTAGCATATTAGCCTTTTACATATAGACTAGAGGCCCAGTGCACGAATTCGTGCATGGGTGGGGTCTGGCTGGTCCGCCCCGATGGGAGCAGATCAGGGCCAGGATGGCAGGATGGAGGGGATGCAGGAGGGTGGTCGGCCAGCCCTGCCCCCGATCAGGGTGGGTGGTGGCCAATCAGGGGAGGGGCCAGCCCGGGAGTGGGGCCAAGGGAGATTGGGCAGCTGGCTCCACCCCCAGTCAGTCTGGTTGGCCAGCTGCAGTCTGGTCATTCCAGTCATTCTGGCATTCCGGTTGGTGGCTTTTTATATATATAGATAGATGCCTCAGGGCAGTGCACTTCCCCAAATTTAAAATTTGTTAAATCTTTAAAAACACGAAGTGATGAAAATGTTCATGGTAAAAATTAATGTGCTACAGGCAGTGCTGCTCTTGTTTTCCCAGGTGGTTGTCCTTGCCCTCTCAGTCTGAGCAGGCAGTCATGTCCCTGTCCAGCTCGGCTTGCCCCCTCCTGCTTACGTTACGAGACCGTTTACTTCAGTTGGAACAGCAGCTTTGCTTCTCTTTATTTAAAACTTTCTGGCAAATGCTCGTAGAGAAGCTGGATATATACATCTACCAAGAAGTAAGTAAGGAATAGACTATTTTGGGGCTATGATGATGAAGGCAACTGTGATATGAATTATTCTTTGTTTCAGATCATTCTTGCTAATCACTTCAATGAAGGAGGAGCAGCTCAGTTGCAGTTTGATATGACTCGGAATCTTTTCCCTTTGTTCTCCCACTATTGCAAGAGACCAGAAAATTACTTTAAACAGTAAGCTCAGTTTTTAACAATTCAGTTTGATGTATCAAATCCTGAGAGGAGGTTAATTGCTTTTTTAACAACTTTAGGGTTCCAATGATGTTAAATGTATATAACATCAAATAAAAATTTTATATGTTCATCGTGTATCAGAATAATACAGGGTGGGGCAAAAGTAGGTTTATAGTAGTTCATCTGGAAAATAATACAATAATTAAGAAATAATAATACTAATACAAGAATAAACTATGGTTCACATACTCACAATTGTGAACCTACTTTTGCCCATCCTACATTTGACCCATGACCCCAAAAAGTTCACCAGCACTAGATATAAATTATATGTTGGGCTTTCTTTTCTAGCATTTGCTTTAATACTCTGATTTGCTTATTACTAGAGAAATTAATAGAAAAATGAAAGCAAGGTCAGTTCTACCATAGTTGATAAATGTAAGAAATTAAAAATATGTTTAGTATATCATAACAGGCCAGGCTTGAAGAAAATTCTTGTTTTTAAACATTTGACATTAATTTTGGTTCTAAGTATATAATTATAGGAATAATTCTTAGAAGTATTTTTAGAAATTATTGATGTAAAATTTGAATTGTTTGGGTCTTTCTGAGATTATAAAATGTTCTTTTTTTATAAAATGAAAGATTATTTTTGCTCATTTCAGTAAGCTTTCTATTTCTGTTTTTTGTTTTGTTTTAGTAGTCTACCTTTCTACTGCATTCATTTCATCCCTTAATTTTCTCTTTTCCCATATCCTAATCTACCTAGAGTCTTAGCTACATTTAATAGACTAATATCAAATATTGTATTTTGGGAAGTAATGGATACTATTGAAAACAGTGATGCTATTACCTTATAGTAACCTGACGAAATACAAACTCTGTACACATACATAGTCCTAATATGTTAAAAGAACCAAATAATAAACCCATACATAGTTTTTATTGAGGGCACATGACTAGAGGTGCAGGAAAGCTCTTTAGTTTCTCAAAATGAAATTGTTATAGAATAATGTGGATGATAAAGATAATGGAGATCTCATTTCCTCCCTACTTTTTTTATACAGTGTAAAAGAAGCCTGTATTATTTTGAATTTGAACATTGGTTCTGCACTACTTCTGAAAGATGTCCTGCAGT
The DNA here is from genome assembly GCF_964212035.1 of Myotis nattereri. Taxonomy (NCBI): domain Eukaryota; kingdom Metazoa; phylum Chordata; class Mammalia; order Chiroptera; family Vespertilionidae; genus Myotis; species Myotis nattereri. The sequence continues at coordinate 70,243,606 of NC_138086.1, forward strand.
CAACTTCTGGGCAGCCTCCTGCTACAGCAGCATTAAATGAAATTGGAATTTACAAACTGGCTCCACAAGATGTTGAGATTCTACTTAATTTGAGGACAAACTGGCCTAACACTGGAAAATAATGCATCTCCCCCTCCCCCCGTTTTTTGAACAAAGAGGAAGCCAATTGGATTAAGTTAAACGATGAAGTTCCGAATTACTGAAGCTGGATAACTGAAAACTTTATAGAATCATTTATTACCTTTGACTTACAGTGTTATTAAAATGCTGACCATATTTTCTGAGCCCTTTTGTCCCTAAGAAAACAAAAACAGAAAACTCAGAAGCCATGGAAACTCAGATAAAAATACTGAATATGTGTTAAATAAAATACAAGTGCAGAGATAACAAATTATAATCAAATTTCAATTTCCTGTTAACTAAGGGAGACTATTGTGGATAATCAAACAGAGCAAATAAATTTTTTAAAAAATCACTTTAGAACGCATGTTTGTAATTGAAGTTCCTGTATCTAGTTTGGAAATTCACTGTATTTCCTGTAAGAAAACACATTAAGAGAAAGTGACTAAAATAGGATTGCTCTCATTTACCACAAATGTCCTTCCATTTAAAATACTTCCTTGTTTTAGTCCACAGGTCTGTGGGCAACCTTTTCTTTGGGATGAAACATTTCAGGCCAGAGCACTGTGCTTTAATCTTCCGAGGGGTAGGGAATGTAATTAAACAATTTTTGTTTAATACGTATGTAACTGATGATGAGATAGGAATATTAAACTTTCTAACTTTACCTTGGCCTTGGATTATGTTAATGATTTCTTGTGAATAAATGCTCAGTGAGTAAAACTTTTAAACAAACTGAGTTAGACTAGTCTTTCTTCAACTACCAAATTTTATTCCAATCGTGTTTTTTTTTCTGATTTAGCATTTACTTAATACTTTTTATGTTGTAATACTTCAAATTTTTTTTTAATTTTTTTAAAATATATTTTATTGATTTTTTACAGAGAGGAAGGAAGAGGAAGAGAGTTAGAAACATCGATGAGAGAGAAACATCGATCAGCTGCCTCCTGCACACACCCTACTGGGGATGTGCCCGCAACCAAGGTACATGCCCTTGACCGGAATCAAACCTGGGACCCTTCAGTCCACAGGCCGACACTCTATCCACTGAGCCAAACTGGTTAGGGCAATACTTCAAATTTTAAATAGTCAGTCTGGCATGCAACCTATACTGTTGATAAACACTTTGTGCTAAATAATTTTGAGGAAATATTTTGAGAGAAATTCTATAACTCTATTTTATACTGAGAGTTTCCACCTAGTGCATAGCACTCAAAGCTTTTCTGTTAGTCCTTCTGGCAAATGGGGCTTTTCTATCTCATTCTTTGAGAATTGCTGGGGTTTCCCATTAAGAAAATGAAGCTGCCTCTGAAATTTCCTAACTCCAGCGTTTTCTCTCTCCCCTCTCCCCAGGCTCAGGAACTTTTCTGTCATCCCTCCCTGTCCTCACTTGCCAGTCAGCTGAAAGTTTCTATCAAAAGATAGGAACCTGGCCCTGGCTGGTATGGCTCAGTTGGTTGGGTGTTTGTGCACTGAAAGGTTGCTGGTTTGATTCCTGGTCAGGGCACATGCCTGGGTTGCAGGCTCCTCCATCCCCGGAAGAGGGCGTGCAGGGGGCAGCTGATCAATGGTTCTCTCTTATCATTTATGTTTCTGTCTCTCTCCCTATCCTCTCTCTAAAAATCAATTTAAAAATTAAAAAAAAAGTTAGGATTCTGTTTTAAAAGATATTAATTGTACTTCAAAACCATATTCTTTAAATATTACTCATTAGAAAATGAACTTACACTTCATCCTTGAATTTCTCCAAAGTTATTCCATGTCCATCATCTTTTAAATCTTCATCTTCAGTTGACAGACCCAGGGTCTCTAGGGCTGTAGAAGTCAGAATCAGAAGGAAAGTTTACAAAGCAAATCATTTTTGGCTAGAGAAAGTTATGGAATGACTACTAACTATTACCTCGATTTGCTTTAGACACTGACCTCCTTTGTACTGCACAAATGATATGGTGCCTCTACGTGCAGAGTCCATCATCTCAAACATAGCCACAATGTTACTGTGATCCATAAAGACAGGAAAAGACACACCTGTTTCTTTAGCAATTCTCAGTCGTTCCAATAGAGATATTAAATACTCTCTTGGTTTACCTGTAAAGAAAAAAAAAAATAGTTCCAATTCTTTTTGATATGAAATTAAAATATGTCACAAATGGATACAGTCATTTAACAATTATTAAGTTGTTAAATGGTTAAAGGTACTGTACTGTGCACTGGGGATAGAGACCTAGCTTGTGAGAAAGGCAAGATACTGAAAACTTAATTACATACCAGTAATCTGTGCTCTGCCACAGATTATTGAATAAAAAGAAGTCAAGAGACCAGATCTGGGTTTGTTTTTGTTTGTCCCCCCCCCCCCCCCAAAAAGCTCTTCAGGTGATTCTAATATGCAGACAGAGTTGAAAACTAAGAATACTGAAACAGCCCTGACCGGTCTGGCTCAGTGGATAGAGTGTCAGCCTGGGGACTGAAGGGTCTCAGGTTCGATTCTGGTCAAGGGCATGTGCCTTGGTTGCGGGCACAATCCCCAGTGGGGAGTGTGCAGGAGGCAGCTGATCGATGTTTCTCTCTCATCGATGTTTCTAACTCTCTATCCCTCTCCCTTCCTCTCTGTAAAAAATCAATAAAATATATTTAAAAATAAAAAAGAATATTGAAACAGCATGATGCAGGAAAGAAGGTGGCCAACTGAAAAAAGGGATAAAATAAAAATAAAGACTATTCCAATTAGGAGGCATAAATGTTCATTTGTAAAAAAAAAAAAGCCTTAGCCAGTTTGGCTCAGTGGATAGAGCATCGGCCTGCGGACTGAAGGGTCCCGGGTTCGATTCCGGTCAAGGGCATGTACCTGGGTTGCAGGCACATACCTGGTGGGCGATGTGCAGGAGGCAGCTGATCGATGTTTCTCTCTCATCGATGTTTCTAACTCTATCCTTCTCCCTTCCTCTCTGTAAAAAATCAAAATATATTTTTTTAAAAAAGCAGTATTTTGGATAAATAGGCTATCTCTCATTTAAGCAATGTGAAAAATGAAAAATCAAGATCCATTTTCCAGAAATAATGCAGGTCACTTCTGATGAAAAGAAGCCAGAAGAAGTTAAGGTGGAGCAGCTTAGATGACAAATGCCACACCCACTGCTCCATCATTATATTGCAATCCTAGGCTTTACATATATACATATGTATATACATGCACATATATATGTAGTTATATATAATTCTTTTTAAAAACTTATGTCATCATTGAAAATTTCATACACATATAAAAGAAAAGTAGCCCTAGCCAGGTGCTAAGTGGTTAGAGCACCGGCCCATGGACTGAAGGCTCCCGGGTTCGGTTCTTTTTCTTTTTAAATATATTTCATTGATTTTTTTTACAGAGAGGAAGTGAGAGAAATAGGGAGCCAGAAACACTGATGAGACAGAAACATTGGTCAGTTGCCTCCTGCACTCCTCCCACTGGGGATGTGCCTGCAACCAAGGTACATGCCCTTGACTGGAATCGAACCTGAGACTCTTCAGTCTGCAGGCTGACACTCTCTACACTGAGCCAAACCGGCTAGGGTCCGGGTTTGATACCTTGTTTGCAGGCTAGATCCCTGGCCCCTGTGGGGGCACGTGTGGGAGGAAACCAATGTGTCTCTCTCACATCAATGTTTCTGTCTCTACCTCTCCCTCTGGTGAGAATAAATCTATAATAATAAAAGCATAATATGCTAATTAGACTGAACGTCCTTCCAGATGACCTTCTGGATGAAGCCAGGGCTGCAAGGGAAGCCTGGGTCCCGGGTGCCAGAGGGAAGCCAGTGCCAGCAGCCTGGAGAAGGAAGGTCTACTCTTGCACAAATTTCATGCATTAGGCCTCTAGTAAATAAAAGTAGAAAAGTATGATTAACATTACCAACTTAAACTGTTATAATTTGTGCCCGTCTTATTTGACCATAATCTCATCCAGTTCCCCTCTTCCTATGTTATTTTGAAGTAAATCATAGCAATCATATTTCATTAATAAGTATTTGAATGTATATCTCTCTATCGACTTTAGAGAAGAAGGAAGAGGAAGAGAAAGAAACACCATTGATGAGAAAGAATCATTGATTAGCTGCCCCTCTACTGGGGATTGAGCCTGCAACCCGGGCATGTGCCCTAACCGGGAATTGGACTGTAACCTCCTGGCTCATAGGTTGAAGCTCAACCACTGAGCCACACCAGCTGGGCTAGTTCTTTTTTTTTTACTTCTTGTATCTATGCCTTGACTGGGGATCAAGCCTGCAACCTTGGCCTACGGGGATGATGCTCAACTGAGCTACCTGGCCAGGGCCCCCCAGTGCTTTTTTAAAAAAGTGCATTCCTTTTTATTCTTCTTTTTTTAATCTTCACCCAAGGATATGTTTTTATTAATTTTTAGAGAGACAGGAAGGGAGAGAGAAAGAAACATTGATGTAAGAGAGAAACATCCATTGGTCGCCTCCCAAATGTACCTGACCAAAAAACTGAACCCAAAACCTCGGTATGCGTCCTGACCGGGAATGGAACCGCAACGTTTTGGTGTACAGGAGAATGCTCCAACTTAACATTTGATGAATGTAACTTACAGTGGAGCCCTTTAGTATACCGTCATGCCTATACACAGAGATCTTCCTACCATCTTTTTGGTGCCTCACTCTTTAATATAAATGGATAGAAAAAGGATCATGTGACATTTGAAGAAAGTCTCCAACATGAAATACAGAAACTAAAACAAACAAACAAAAAAAACAAAGCCCAGGGGAAACAGAAATAGGACAGACGGAATAAAATCAAATGTCAGAGTAGGTTGTGGGGGTTGGGGCCCATACCGGAGGCAATCAATGGATGTTTCTCTCTCACGTGGATATTTCTCTCTCCCTTTCTCTCTCTCAAATCAATAAATAAAAAATGTAAAAGAATGCATTCCTTTGTACTCCCCCCCACTATTTATTTTTATTTGTTGCAGAGTCTCTATTGTTTTATCGATTTAAAAGAACTAGAGAGCGCTTGATTACCCTAAACCTGATCATATTGGTTGGGTGGGGCAAAGTTGGAATGTTTGGTATTTCCATTTCCTTGAAGGAAGAGGTGGATAAATTTGGCATTTTGGACACTTCTTGTGGAGAAAGGCCGGCAAGGTTACAATTTTGCATTTGGGTAAAAGGACATCAACATAACTTTCATCTTAACGTAATTTTGAAATCACCGCACAAAAATTAAGAAATGTTTCAAGTTTTTAACGGGGGTCAGAGGTGTAAAAATGTCAGGAAAAGACCCCTCCAAAACACCGATCCATCTTGCACTATCAATTGTTTAGCTCTCTTACCAGATTAAAAACTCGTTGAGGTCGGGGAAACGCTGGAAACACCTGATCCTTGCGAGACATAGGGGCAATTCATTTATCTATTCTTCCCCAAGTTTCCCCGAGATCGGCACTACTCCCCCACGTTTTCCAGAAAAAGGAGAGGTTCAGGCTTTTGCCCCGTCACATAGTAGTAACAGGTGGAGCCCTCCACCTGGCCGAGTCCCGCGGGCACCTGGCTGGTGGTAGGCACAAAGGGGCCGTTCACTAAGCAGTTGTCTAATTGAAGGCCACAGCCTTAATTGGCAGCAGAAGGGCTGCAAACGCGGGGGCGCCCGGCTGGCGGAGCGGCTGCACCGTGAATTTCTGGGAACTGCTGCTTGCGAGGAGGCGGGTGGGACAGAAAGCCGAGTGGTAGGCAAGACCCTTACTTGGCTGGAAAAAGAGCAGGCTACTGGTGAGATAGTTCAGCAACTCCATAATCCGATGTTTTTCCAAGTATTTCCTGGCCTGGAGCTCCCTGCTGCTGTTCTCCATCTCGCCGCGTTAGGCCGTTGCTAGGCGACGAGGAAGCTTTGCGGCAATTGGACTCCTCCTCTTCCGCCCTGAGAGCCGGGCATAGGCTGTGACCTCAATGGAAGCTTTTCTCTGCTCCCGAGGGGAAGCCATGGGAGTGTGGGGGCGCGGGGCCTCCTGAGGGAGACGGGTGCTGGGCCTCTTGCCCGCAGACACCCCCCGCCCCTTCCCCCTTCCCCATCCTAATGGGGGCTTACGGCTGGGCCTGATGGTCTTCCTGTGCTCGGTCCTTGTGAGGCAGGTAGTCAGAAGCTAGGAAAACTCCTTGGCAAGTGGAATACGGAAACTGAGACAGCAATTTATAGCCAGACACAGCTCACCTCCCTGGAGATAACGTCTAGGTCTCAGTTGTGTTTCAGCTCCAGGCCCAGGAAAGCAGCAAACCCGACAAGTTATCCCTGGGCCGACCTCAGGAGTAGCTGCGCTGACTAGAGTCCCCCCCGCCCCACTGAGCTGTGAGTGGAGACCAGGATCCGGAAAGGACCCACCTGGAAAGCTGGTGAATATTCTGTTGAGACCTCCCCTATGGTCTCCATCCTTTAAAGCTTTTAAGAGGAAGACCCAGAAAGCTCTCCCACCGGGGAGTATGCCTGTGCCTTTCCCCTCCCCCTCACCCCTCACAGGCATGCATCTCCCAAACTCTAAGGCAGTGGTTCTCAACCTTGGCTGCACATTAGAATCACCTGGGAATCTTTTTAAATCCTGATTTCTGGGCCTCATCCTCCGGAAATTCTGTTTCTTTGTTATGGGATGGGGCCACAACATTAGTAACAAAGAAACAGAATTTCCAGAGGATGAGGCCCAGAAATCAGGATTTTAAAAAGATTCCCAGGTGATTCTAATGTGCAGCCGAGGTTGAGAACCACTGCTCTAAGGGACCCCCCACAAGACTTGCAATCAGGGCAGCAGTGGACAGCAGCAGTTCCTCCTCAGGAAACCCCGTTTCTGACTTCTTAGCCCAACCTAGGCGCACTTGCCCAGTCCTTTCTTGTTTTACTCTCCCCAGCTTTAATAAACGTCCTCTAAAGAATCACCTGGGCTTGTGAATGTTTTCCTACCCGATATCAAGAACCCACACACTACCGGCTGGCCCTAGGCAGACCTGCTTAGGGCCAGGTCACCTTTCCGGTAACACTTGTTGATCCAACGAATGAGACCTGGTGTGCTAATAACACAGAAGGAACTTGTGTAATTCTGGAGGGCCCCTGAGCGTCCGGGAGATGCTCTGTCTTCAAAGTCTGGAGGAGGTGTTCTGCGGAGGGAAGGAACTCATTCTCTCAAGTGACTTGAAAACTGGGTACCCCAATCTGCACCACGGCTTAGGTTTGTAAGGAGAATATTTCAGAAGAATGTAGGAAAGTGCTTTGTAAACTTCTAGCAGCAGAATCCTTTAAAGAAATTCTAAGTGGCCCTGGCCGGTGTGGCTCGGTTGAGTATCGCCCATGCACCCAAAGGCTGCTGTTTTCATTCCCAGTCAGGGCACATACCCAGGTTGCAGGTTTTATCCTGGGGTGTGTACAGGAAGTAACCGATAGAAGTTCCTCTCTCCCTCTCCCTTCCTCTCTCTCTAAAATTAATACAAACATACTTTTTAAAAAGAAATCATAAGTGGCATCCCCACATGTAGAGCAGATGGAAGCGAGCACTACGCTGGGTTCACAGGGGCCCATTTTCTAAGGTACTTCAGCTGTGCCTCCTCACAGAGCCATGGCCGGAGTGATCCTGGTGCCAGAATTAACTGGAGACGGGGGAGCTGTGACAGAATAAGCTGACAAAGCCGATGCGTTGCTCCAGGGCCTGCGGACCTGAGGGCCCACTTGGGCCTCTGGTTCCTGATGGGTTCTGGGGAGAACTGAAAATCTATTGATGTGGGCTGTTACTCCTCCGTGTGTTTTGGTCCATCCTTTGGGGACTTGCTTTATAAAGTTCCCTGATGTGAAGCACAAACAGCATACCTGAATACAGTGTCCCCCTGTAAATCATGACCACCTACCTGCTTGACGCTTAAAGGGTTGACTAAATGTGTGTGATCACTGAGGAAAGTGACTGAGGCAGGGGGACTGAAATGGAGAGGGACCCCTGCAGAGAGGTAATGGCTACAGAAAGCGGCAGAGGAGGACCTGAGTCACAGCAAACAGGGGGGGCCGGTCATGGTGTCCTGTGACTGAGTGGCTTAGGAGAAGCAGAGTAAAAAACGTAAGGAACGGTCCTTAAGGGAGAGGAGACGGCGTGCTGGAGATCCGGAGGCAGCGATTTCTGCTCAGTGGTGCAGGATCTAGACAGGTGGTCTTCTCCTCGAGAACTTCCTGGACTTACTCTCCAGGAGTTACTCGGTCCTGAGTCAGTAGCTCTGACCTTCGAACCTCAAACAACACTGAAACGGCAACAGTCGAATTCACTCTGCCTATAAAGTCAGACCCAGGAGAGCGCATTGGACCCTGCTGACATCTTCCCAAGTTGCTGATCGTTTTCATGCCTACAAGCCCCGCCCGGGTATCTTTGTCTGCTCAGCACTCCCTTTCACAACATCCCGCAGGCAGCCAGGCTCCAGTTCCTCTGGAGATCATGCTGAAGAGACGTGTCCAGATGCCCCCTAGTGGAGCCAGCTATTCTCTGCTGAAGCCATCACTTGAGCCAGTTTGGGTTTAATAAATCCTTCTAACACTTCTCCCTTCTCCAACTCTTTGCCCTCCATTTTCTTATTATCGTGAATCCTTTCAGTGGTTTGGGAGTATAACTCCAGGAAAAGGCGTTAATGCAGCGGTTCTCACCAGGACCACACCTGAGAACCAGCTGAAGGCAAGAAGCACCGGCTTTGGCCCCATTCCAGGCCATGAAATGGAATCTCTTGGGATAGGGCCTGAATATTGGGAGTTTCATGGTGGATGTTGTTGTTTTGAACAGCTTTATTGATATTTAATAAACTGTACCTATTGAAGGTGTTTGTTTGTTTATGTATTTATTTATTTTAATCCTCACTCGAGAATATTTTCTCCATTGCTTTTCAGAGAGTGGGAGAGAGAGGGAAAGACAGAGAAATATCCATGTGGGAGAAACACATGGATCGGTTGCCTCCTGCATGCGCCCTGACCAGGGCCTGGCCGGGAAGGAGCCTGCAACCGAGAAACGTGCCTTTGACCGGAATCAAACCCGAACCCTTTGGTCCGCAGGCTGACGCTCTATCCACTGAGCCAAACTGGCTAGGGCAGGTATACTCTTATTTTAAAATTTAACATGGGATAAATGGTGATCAAGGACACTTGGCGTGGGGTGGTAACCACACGATACAGTAGACAGGGGATGTATTGTAGACGTGTACGCCTGGAACTTGTATAATTTTATTAACCAACTAGATGCCCAATGCATGAAATTCGTGCAAGGGACTCAGCCCTCAAAGTCCCTCGCAGCCCGGCTGCTTTGGCTGGCCCTCGCAGCCCCAGCTTCGTCTGGAAGGTCATCTGGACGGTCGTTCTGCTGTTCGGTCTAATTAGCATATTAGCTCTTTATTATAGAGGATGTCACCTCAATAAATTCAATAAAAAAGGACATATTATATATATTTTTAAAGAAAGGATTTTATTCACTTATATGGTAAATACCGTCCCCTACTAAAAAACAATGACATTTGTCCTACAATCTGTTAAACTTAGCTAGAACATTCATATCTTTTTTATAGCACATGTTAACATGATATAGGATGCAGGATGCAAAAATCAATTTAATAGGCATTATTAAATAACTTCACACATATGTAGAATCTTGGAAAAATGGTTAAAATTACATATGAATGTTAAATGTGGACACATGAATATTCCAAATACACCAGTGAACTTAATAGAGACTGTGTTTTCACTGATCTCTGCTAACCAACTCGCTGTCGGTGAATCTTCAAATACCCATTTCCAAACCTTCCAGCTCCTGGAGAAGGGCTTTCTCTTTTTGAATGTTTTCCAACTGATCCCCCCCGCACCCCGCCTCCCCGAGCTGTTTTCCAGTTGCTGCTTGTTTTTTCAGTTGTTTGATTGCTTTCAGTTTCTTCTGTAGGTTCTGGATTTTTTTGTCTACTTCAGGGTATCCAGAAGTTGGCTGGGAGATAGTATTTCGTGTTGAGCTCTGTGGGGCAGGAGTAGGTGCCAGATCTAGACGCTTGTCACTTCTTGCTTCCTGCCTTGCAGCTTTCTTAGCTTCCTGTTTCCTTCGATTTTTAAGGGCTGTTTTGGATAATGGCTTATTTCCCAGCTGTGGTTTCATATTCTGCGGCGGTTCCTTCTCATGCAGCTAGGACGTGGTGATTGGTTTATCTCTTAAAGCGGGGGGTCTATAAGCTGGTGCATCTTTTGGTTCTCCACTGGGTACGCCACTTGGAACTGCTTGGAAAGTTACTGTTTTTGCTGGAAATAGTCCGTCTACCAATGGCTGCCAAGAAACCTGCCATAATTCCACATTGAATGGCACACATACTTGTGCAAGACAGAGTCAGTACCCTGCCACGCCTGTACCCATGATTAACGCCTAACCCAGGAGCACACATAGCTGTCAAAACGTGCTCATCATCTGGGAACCAAGTAAAATATGTAGACTCAGAGGCCACCGGTTTAGAAATGTTTGTCGTTTTTAACATCCCACACTTCTGTTTGTCCACTCAGGTTTCCACATCTGGCTAGCACTATGTCCGCGAGGGCCTTAGTAGGCTGCATTATGAGGACCGGTTCCAAAGCCAGACACAGGATCAATTTCAAGTTGAAAATTGTCACTTTGGCAGGCGTCAAACCATGAATAGCACAAAACTCAGCAGACTTAGAATTCCAAACTCCATCATAAACGGGCCACTTTTGGTACTTGCACCACAGCACTTTCTCCGTTTGCTGCAGTGTAATGCGGTGTTTGTTCCCCAAAGTAGGAAGCTTCTGCCTTATCAACATCTGTGCTAGCTATTACCAACACAGCAGTAACGTTTTTATTCCCTGGCATTTTAGCCTCACTGGCCTTAAAGAAACTTTTATTCGCTAAAGCAGGTCCATCGAAGTTGGGATAATGATATAATTTAACAAATGAAGGTGAACCCTTATTACCTGGGACATAAACAGTCACCTTGTATGGCTGGGGTTCAGGTGACAATACAAAAGGATTAATTTTCTTTGCAAATGCAATTTATTTGCAATTGTATTGAAATCGTTATTTTCAAAGACATGAACTTCATCCTTAACATTTCAGGCACAAATAGTTTCATCTTCGACCAGGATGGACACTGGTTTTGCACATTTTTCTGGATGATAGACTTCAAACATGTCCCAGTTTTCACATCATGAAGTTGTAGGGTGGGGACCACTGTAGTCCCTTGTTAGTGACATTGGTGATATTTATTTTTTTCTCCATTGCCCCAGGCAAACAAGGTCTCATCCTTACTAAAGGTACAGACTTTGCAGTTTTTCCCACCTTACCTTGGGAGCGCTGTGCTTTCTGAGAAATGTGGTGGTCCTTTCACCAGGTACAGTCCTGATCCTCGGACTGTTAGGAGTGCTGTGGATGGCACCATCTTGTCCCAGAAAGCAAGGTGAACTCTCTCTTCTCTCTCTTTTTAAAAAATAATTTCAGAGAAGGGAGAGAGAGAAACATCAATGATGAGAATCATTGACTGGCTGCCTCCTGCATGTCCCCTACTGAGGATTGAGCCCACAACCAGGGCACGTGCCCTTGACTAGAATCGAATCTGGGACCCTTCAGTCCTCAGGTCGACGCTCTATCTACTGAGCCAAACCAGCTAAGGAGCATGGTGAACTCTTGTTGTAAGTATGTATCTATATAACCATCACTGCACCCAAATGTTTTCCTGGGTCCCTTTCTAGTTCCTCCTACTCATCCCTCCTTAACCCTGCCTCCCACCCCTGCCACTATCACCAGGCAACTGCTGACCTAAGATCTTTAACTATAGCTTAGTTAACTATAACTATAGTTTACATTTTCTAGGATTTTATAGAAATGGAACCAGAGAGCAGGTACAATTTTTTTTTGTCTAGTGTCTCACTCAACATAATTATTTTTGACATCCACCCTAAAGATAAATTTGAAGTCCAAGGAAACATGAAATATACATGGTTTGGGATGAAAAAGCCCCTGGATGTCAATGCCATCCATTTGGTAATCCACACCAAGTTTTACCAGCACCAAATCTCTGTTGGGCAAGTCCTCCTGTGAAGAAGGATTGCTTCTAAAGTCATTCCATTTTATCTACTTTCAGGAAGTACATTCCACAATCATTCACTGTAATCACTTATATTTGATCAGTTTTAGTTTTTCTCTGGTTCTGTATCCAGACTTTTGTGGTGTCTTTTTGTTTTGCTAATCCTCACCCAAGGATATTTCTCCATTGACTTTTTTTTAGAGAGAGTGGAAAGGAGGGGGGAGAGACAGAGAAAAACATTGATATGAGGGAGACACATTAATTGGTTACCTCCTGCACACGCCCGGGACCAGGTCTGGCCGGGAACTGAGCCTGCACCCGAGGTACATACCCTTGACTAGAAGGGTACCCAGGACCCTTTAGTCCGAGGGCCGATGCTAGCCACTGAATTAAACGGGCTAGAGCTGCACCCAGACTTTTTAAGCTGCCATGCCACGAGCCAAACATTGCATTGTACTGTACTAACATGAGCTCACCTAATGGCTTCCATATATTTTGTCATTAATTATGAACATTGATATTACACTCTAAATTATTAAAATATCAAAACAGCATGATATTGTGGCAAATTAATATTCTACAGTTTATGATGAAAAGAGACAACCTCGTGCCTCATCCCCCCCGCCCCCTCACCCCAAGGGAACTTTCTCTGCTGGGCCTGGTAACCTTGAATTCAGAATCTCAGTGTTCCATTTATTTTTCCCCAAAAATGACCCTTCAGTCGCTTGCTAAGGGGTGGGGTGTGGATGGGTAGCCACTTGTCTGTATGTGGGAGGTGAAGGGAGCTCTGAGGGATCCAACAACCTCATGTGAGACTTTCAACCCCTCCTTTCCTATTTTCTACCCATGGCTGCACCCCCTTCTCTGTTGTACCTACTACCTCTGGGGAGTTGCGGGGCGGGGGGGGGGGGGGGCGGGGACTGGAAATGGGCTTCTCATTAGTATTCTTTTTTTTTTAAAAAAAATATATATTTTATTGATTTTTTTACAGAGAGGAAGGGAGAGAGATAGAGAGTTAGAAACATCGATGAGAGAGAAACATCGATCAGCTGCCTCCTGCACATCTCCCACTGGGGATGTGCCCGCAACCCAGGTACATGCCCTTGACCGGAATCGAACCTAGGACCTTTCAGTCCGCAGGCCGACGCTCTATCCACTGAGCCAAACCGGTTTCGGCGTCATTAGTATTCTTTTCAAACTACTTGGTAACTTTCTTCTTTCTGCTAAGACAATCGCACTCCAGTCTGCCATTCACCTTTTGGTCTGTGTGTAAACTTTTAAATTTCAAAGTGCACAGTGAAATGAATGAATCTTAACTATACAACCTGATGAATATTTCACCAGTGATTATATTCATTTAACAAGCTCCCAGGTCAAGATACAGAACATTGCCAGCACCAGAAACCTCCCTGGGGCTCTCCCGAAAGGTAACAGCTATCCTATAAAGCCATCTGTTTGTGTTCATGGCTTTCATTCACCAAGGTTACTTTGAATGCCAGTTCATTAATTAAAATGTTGCACAAAGCTGGGCTCAGCATGGAGCTGGTGGGGACATCCTCCAAGCCTTTGAAGGTGAGCGCAGACCCTGGCAGCACCTCTCTGTTGCCCCCTTTTGCAGAGAAATTCAGTCCTCTACTTAGTGCTGAGCATCTAATCCATATCAACAGTTTCTGTTTATTAGTCAGACAGAACCAAAAGACTTAAAAAAATTGCAAACCAAAACCAAAACATGCATCTTGATTCTTTCAAAAATAAAAATAAAGCCTTTGAGTCGTGTTTTTCCTTCCCATTCGATTATTGACTATAGCCAATCAATAATTTCCCTATTTTGCCTTTTCTAAAAGTCTCTCCCTGAGCTCCTGTCAGTGGAGTGCTCCTAACCACTTCTGGGTTTGGTGCTGCTCAAATAAATTCTTAGAAATTTTAATATGCCTCAGTTTATCTCTTAACAATAAAAAAGGTGAACATCTCCACATATGTTTGGGCTTACCTCGCTCTTGCCTTCTCAAGGACCTCGCTTGTTGGGGAATTTGTCCTTCTTCTGCTTCTTTAACCTTTCCCTCCTCTGCTGTCCCAGCACGAGAACGGTAATCTCCCTTGAAAAACAAAATAAACAACAAAAGCCAGATCCACGCCAAATGGTACGGCTCAGTTGGTTGGGCATCATCCCAGGCATGGGAAGGTTCCTGGTTCAGTTTGCAGTAGGGAGTGTGCATGTTTCTCTCTCCCCCTCTCCCTTCCTCTATCTCTAAAAATCAATTTTTTTAAAAAATATATTTTATTGATTTTTTTACAGAGAGGAAGGAAGAGGGACAGAGAGTTAGAAACATCAATGAGAGAGAAACATTGATCAGCTGCCTCCTGCACACCCCCTACTGGGGATGTGCCCATAACCAAGGTACATGCCCTTGACCGGAATAGAACCTGGGACCCTTCAGTCCATAGGCTGACGCTCTATCCACTGAGCCAAACCGGTTACAGCTCTAAAAATCAATTTTTAAAAACCTTAAAAAAACAACAAAAACCCAGTAAAACAAAAAAAAAGCCAATTCCAACACTCCCACGTGCCTTTTAACCTCCTTAAGATTTGTCTACACAACTGAATTTCCTTCCAACCACTCCAGTCTGGCCCTGGCTCCTACCTCTCCATCATACATGCTTTGCTAAGGTCACTGTAGTGGGTTGAGTAATAATCCCCCAAAAGATATGTTCAAGTCCTAACCCTTAGACCTGGGAGTGTGAATTTATTTGGAGAAAAAAATGTAATTAAGAATCTTGAGATAAGATGATCCAGGATTTAGGGTTGGCCTTAAGTCCAATGAAGATGACCTCGTAAGAGCAAGGCAGTGGGAGGTTTGAGGCCCAGGAGAAACCCAGGGTAGACACCCAGGTGAAGATGGAGACAGAAATGGGAGTGATGCATCTATAAGCCAAGGACGGCTGGCGGGCACGAGAAACTGGAAGAGACAAGGCAGGATTCTCCTCCAGAGCCCTCGGATGGAATGCAGCCCTGTGCGGTTTTGGACTTCGGGTCTCCAGAATTCTGAGAGAATACTTTTATGTAGTTTTAAGCCACTAAGCTGTGGTCATTCGTTCTGGCAGCTTTGGAAACTAAGAGTCACCAATGGCCTCTGTTGTAAAACCAGACATAATATGATCTACAGCTTCCTTTTATCTTCTTTAAAGGCAGGAATCTCCAGCAACAACACAGATACCGCAACTTCTCTTTGCTTTTTTTTTTTTTTTTAATGTATTTTTATTGATTTCAGAGAGGAAGGGAGAGAAAGAGAGAGCTAGAAACATCAATGATGAGAGAGAATCATTGATCGGCTGCCTCTGCACTCCCCACACTGGGGATCGAGCCTGCAATCCAGGCATGTGTCCTTGACAGGAATCGAACCCGGGACCCTTCAGTCCACAGACTGACGCTCTATCCACTGAGCCAAACCAGCTAGGGCTACATCTTCCATTTTACAGCAGAACTGGACTCAGTGGATTGTTCCTTCCTTGAAACCTCTTACAGTCCTGGCTTCCAGAGAACCATTTCCTACTGGGTTCTCTCTGCTCTTTGAGAATGCTTCATCATAAGAGTCTCTCTTGGCTAGTGTTCTGCTTCCACCTTACCAACCTCCAAATGTCTGCTCTTCTCCTCCTACATTCTCTCAAGTAATCAGATCCATACCCGTGACTCTAAATGTCACTCATAGACTAACGATTCCCAAATCGATGCCTCCAACTTAGACCTGCTGTTAGCTTCTGTCATGTGTATACCATGCCTTCTTGACACAGGAAGTCATTTCATAGTAATCTCATACATGAACATACATGCACAAAACGGAACTTTTGATCATCATGAAATGGTCCTCCCACCGGCCCCCTAAATAGCCTGTTCTTTCTCTGGTTTCCCACAGCTGAAGAAATGGCATCTGCACCCAACACCACTGCTCTACCAGAACCCGGGAGTCTTCTTTCCCTTACTCTTTTTCTTTTCTTTTTTAAAATTTCTTTATTGATTAAGGTATTACATATGTGTCCTTATTCCACTATTGCCAACCACCCCCCTCCTTTACTCTTGTATCTAATTCCTAAGCAAGTCTTGTCAATTTACTCTGTATCTCAGTTTATCGAGTCTACTCACTTCTCTTTCTCTCTGCGGCAGCCATCCTGGGACCTCACTGACATGTCTCACCAGGTCTCTTGCAAAAGCATCCAATTCTCCACACAGCAGCTAGAGGATCTTTTCTTTCTTTCTTTTTTTAAATCCCTTCTTTTTTTCTTTTATAGAGGACCTTTTAACATGTCAGAGTATGCCATGTTCCTGAAGCCCTCCAAAGGATTCCTGCTGAATTAAGTACAAAACCCAAACTCTGAGAGCCTTTTGTGAGCTTGTCCTTGTCTCCTGTCCATCTCTCTCCCCTGCTCCACCCACAGTGGGTCTTCCCTGGACTCTGGGAACGTACCGAACTTTTTCTGCCTGGGACCACCTCTGCCTGGGATTCTCTCTCCACACTGTGCCGGCAGCTGACTTCCTCAGAGAAAACTCCCTGACAGCACTCCCCTCACACACTTTGTCAGTTTCTCCCACTTTCTCTCTCAGAGAGTCATAGCATTTGCCGATATCTGTAATTACACATTTGATCCTGTGTTTATTTACTGTCTCTCCCACTGAGCTGCTTGCAGAAAGCAGCTGGGACTCGTGTCTGTTTCTCATCACTAAGCACAGAGCGCCTAGCTCAGGGGCAGCCGCAGCCAGGATGTTCCATAAGTATTTGTTGAATGAATCCACTCTCTTCTCTTCTATGCCTCACATGTCTGTCCTAGCAGTAAGGCTCGCCTGGCGAAAACACATTCACCCAAAAGACAAGAGAGAAATAACAAAAATCTAAATTTTATGAAAACCCAAAGACTTTGTTTTACAAACATATAAATTATTTTATTTACAAAGCCATGTTACAAAAAAAAAAAAAAAAAAAAAAGCCAAAAAAACAAATCGCTCACTGGAGAATGTCTCCAGGCCTGGTGCGGAACCATGGCGGTATCAATAGATACATGTTTGTTCTTTCCTTTTTTAAAACTGTAAGCCATAGAGTTTACTATTTACACCTACTTTAGACATTTATTCTTACAATATCACAGGCATGGAATGAATTCTGATAGTGCTAACACATAAAGGTGCGGGGCCAAGAAGGAAAAGACCTAGTGTTACAAAACGCGGATCGTAGAAAAGGAGAAACCCACTCCACCAGTGTGGCATTTGCTTAGAATGCTTGGACATGCTTTCTTCAAAATTCTTCTGGAAAAGGTTCTGAAGTCGGTAGTAGGAAAGGACAAATGAGCAGGTGCAAATTCTCGTCTGTGCAACAACAGTTATTTAATATACCCCATGACTGACCAGCTACGTAAAACCCACAGTTTTGTTAAAGTGCCATGGGCCAACAGCATAACAAAATAGAAGGTGTAAATAGAAAATTTCTTTTTTTCCTTTTTTCAAAACAAGAGTTCACTGAGAATCAGCAATAATAGAATATGCTGTATAAACTATTCTCTACAAAGGTTGATCAGCGTTATTTACAATTGGTACTTTGATACAAAAGAAGGCATACAAGTTATCCAAGTCGCTTTGTTTATATGGCTGACGGGTCTAGGCATTGCGCTATGCTTAACAACCAGAGCTTTCGAGCCTCTGTGGCTGGCGACGAGTCGCGAGATCTTCAGGCAAATGGAGGGGGTGTGGGGTGTGCAGTCACGGGGCTGGGGGAGAGGGTTGAGTGGGGTGGGCAGAACAAGAAGTACCCAAAGGGGGGTCGATCACCCGAATAGTGCTTTAGAGGCTGGTCCAGTTGAACTCCATTAAAACAAAACCATAGAAAACCTTTTATTTGCATTCCATTTTTTCAAGCTGTGAGTTTCGAATACATTGTTATAAAGTAAACCTGTGGTTGACTGTGAAGGAAGAAACACCGTGGGTTTTCCCTTTTTGCTCAGTTTCCCAGAAATGTCCTTGCCTTGGTCAGAGCCAGTCTTTCACCAAGTCAGCAGCATTCGGTGGGGAGCCTCTCTATCCCAGCTTGCAATTCAAGACGTAGAGAGCGAAAACGTTTACGCCGATGACTGAATTGCTCCTTTAGTCCCTGTCCAGACATTATTTCGCAGAAGCAGCCACTTCATCTCTCGACCTTCGTTTTCCCTCTTTGGATGTTAAGAGTTTATAGATCAGAGGGTTATTTTGTTGCTGAGATTTTTTTTCGTTTTGTTTTTACTCCTGCAAGTTTTACAACTCAAAATAAATTATAAAAAAAAAACAACAACACACAGACGTCTAAAACTGAACAAGACAAAAATTGTGCAAAAATAACAGATATGTACACACTTTTCAGTCTGAAGAAATGTACAATAAAAACATAATCCAAGGAACATTTTAAAAATATAAACATTGCTTAAACTTTCCTAAGTTTCATATTGTTTCTGAAACTATTCTGGTCAGTTAGCTCTGTAATATAGTAAAACATAAATTATTACAAAATTAACACTATAAAAATTTACTTTAAGAATATCTTCTAAACTTTTTTTCCAAAGGTTCTAATCTTGTTTATAATTTCTTAAACATTTATAAGTCTTAAATCTGCCTTAACCTTTTTTTTTTTTTAAAAAAAAGAAAAAGTAACAATCTTCCCTTCAATTTGCAGTCTCTTTTTCCCAAGATGTAAATAAACCAGCATATAAGTGCACTTTTAACACTGTAGAAATAAAAATGAAATCATCTGAACGAATGTCCTGGTACCTAATAGCAACTCATGATTTTAAAAAATCTTCATTTTATATTAAAAAAATTGTAGTAATCCTATAAGAAACACTGTCAGTGCAATTTCATTGATGCAAATCACTCCGCTAGCCTCCTGTCTTAGTGAAATTCAATTCCGTGCCGAAACTTAACAGTAGTCTGATCTTTGGGATGGGGGTGGGGATGGGAAGGGAAACTTCAGGGTGGGGATGAGGGTGTGTGTCCAGCGGCAACGCCGGCTTTCCTCTCTCATGTAGGGATGAAGCAAGCACTCCTACTACCTGCGCCGTTGCATCGCTCGCCAAGTTACATGATGAACAGCACAGAACACTTACTTTATACTGTGAGTTACTTTCCGGACTGATTCCTGATTAAAGCTTACAGTATTGGGGTTTCTTTCAAACTCCAGTGTGAGCAGTTTCATCGCTGTGGGGCTCCAGCTTCGCTCCCCGTCACTAGGGAGTGGCATGGCCTTACCACTCTTTCCTGGGGTGGCTGTCTCTGAGCTGGGCCTCTGATAACCCAGCGGACCCTGATATAGGGGGGCACTGAGTCCCAGGGCCTTGGGGTCCAGGGCCCAGAGGCGGGTGGCGGGGCTAGTCTTCATTCTCACCAGGCGTTTGACACATAGCCCTCCATGGAAGCTTTCCCCCAGATCCTTCCTTCCCTCCTTCTTTCTCTTCTTGCTCAGCCCTGGAGGGCGGCTGGAGAATGTCCACAGCTGTAAGCACCGTGCCTTCTTCAGAGTGGCTTCCTGGGGTCCCCTGCCCTCTCCCGGGGGTGCTTCCCTCTCTGGCTCGCCCAGCTTTGGGCTCTTGCACATGGCACCCAGGAAGGGGTTTTGCAGCCTGGATTCCTAACAAGCTCAGATGACCACAGCCACCCCATCCCCACTATCTCCTGAGGGATAGCTTCTCCTACCCTCATTCTCTGCTTCCTGCCACTTCCCTGGCCCGGTCCAGACCTGACCCAGTAGATCCTCTCTGAGCTGCACAGCTGGACAGTGGACCTGGTGCGCCCTAGAAACCTGATGAGTGTGCTTGGCCACCCTCCTGCCTCTGTTCTCCGCTCCCCAATCATCGGCTGCTCCCCAGCAAAGCCCCTCCCCAGCACAGCGTCCAGAGGTGAGCTTATGAGAGGCAACTTCCTGTGATGGCCTTGGGGACCCAGTGAGTGGCAGGTAGGAGGGGATGGGTGGGGAGGGACGGGCGGGCGAGCGAGGGCAAGGAAAGGAGCACTGCACGTGCTAAAGTTCGAGTTTCCGATGATGCCAACCGGGAACTGACATCCCGACCGTCTGCTCTCGTGGCTGGAGCAAGACGACGGTGCAGTAGTTGAATCAGAAGCTGGAGGAGTGGCCCCGAGCTTGGAAGAATGTGTACATGTGGCAAACGAAAGACAACGAAAACAAAACACTGGTACTGTTTTCTGTAAATCTCAAATTCACGTTCTTTTGCCTTTTTCTTTTTCTCCAAAACTAAAAATTGGTCATTAAAAAAAGAAAAAGAAAGGCCAGAGCCACAGGCGGGCCCAGGAAGTGGATCCCCCACTGCCCACTCCCTGCCCCCTTGGCCCCCTGGGTGGGACCGGAGGCCAGGCATTGGACTGGAAGTGGCTTCATAGTCTTGTTATGGAAGAGTCCTTATTCTGCCCGTTCTGTTTGTGGTCTTCTAGAAAAGAAAAGAAGGAAAGCTTGGGATTACCACGAGGATTCGAGACCAGAGTGCGATTTCTCATCTGTAACAGAAAGGATACCATCCCAACTCCCACAGCAGCCAAAGGCAGCTGTAATGAGCACATGAAGGGATGGCTGTAAATGACTCCATAAATGCAGGGATGAATCCTGTGGACACTCATGGGGTTCTCTCCAGGAGAGAGGACCAGAATAAGGCTGTGTTCTCTTTTTTTCTCTATTAGTTCACCTGGGATATTTCCTATCTAACCTACAGACAGCACAGGGAGTTATCTAAGGAAGAGGCAGAGTGATGGGTGAAGCATAGAGACTATGCAGATAGACCAGGGGTGGGCAAACTTTTTGACTCGAGGGCCACAATGGGTTCTTAAACTGGACCGGAGGGCCGGAACAAAAGCATGGATGGAGTGTTTGTGTGAACTAATATAAATTCAAAATAAACACCATTACATAAAAGGGTACGGTCTTTTTTTTTTTTTTTAGTTTTATTCATTTCAAATGGGCCGGATCCGGCCTGTGGGCCGTAGTTTGCCCACGGCTGAGATAGAGGTTTTCGGTTCAAGTTACTTAGCCTCTTAGTCCAGTCATCTTCATCTATATAAAATGAGGATAATCATTTTGTCTCTCACAGGGTTTGTTAAAGGTCTAAATGCATGGAAAGGCTGTTTGGCCCAGCACCTGCAGAGAAAGGGCTCAACAAACGAGAGCTATTATCATTGCTATCACATTCCTTAAGGCTGACCGCCAGCGTTTCGGGTTCCCACAGGCGGGCCCGGAGCACGGGGCAGCCGCACTAGCCACCTGTGCAGGAGGTCTGCCTGCACACAGGTGAGACCCCCACCCACTCCGGGCACAGAGGATGGGTGGCAGGTGCTCAGGCCCCAACAGGGCCATAGCGACTCAAAATAATGGAGGCACCTTCCTTGATTTGGGGATACAAAGACTGTTTCCCTATAACCTTCACCCAAATTCTACCCCAGATTTGTGAGGAAACCCCAAAGGCCAAAATGCAGACAAATACATTGCAATTTGTCGTCTGCAAAGCTTACGGCATATCCAAGACAACACAACGCAGCCATAGCTGTATTTTTTTCCAATCATGCATGGCATGCAGAAACCCGCCCCCTGCGCTCCCTGGCCTCCCCCGGATGCACACACTCTCCAATGGAGAAAATTATTTACACACTGACTAACTCTCACACCTCAAGTTTATAAAACACCTATACCTAGCCTGAATATTCCCAGCTTGGAACCACTTTCTGAATGGTAGCTCTAGTTCCCCAGAGGCCTTGAGAAAGCTGATACCTGCCACTAGCAAGGCCCTTTAGTCAACATCATCTTATTTAATTTTCACAGTAATCTTAGGGGGTAGGCATTGATTTTGCCAGTTAACAGATGAAAAAAAAAATTAGACAAAGTAATCTGCCTAATATTACACAGCTGCTAATAACAACAATATCTAATACCTGTGTGTTATATTGGGCATTTTCTAGAGGCTTTATGTGAATAAATTAATTTAATCCTCACAAAAGCCCTATGAGGTAGGGACCATTATAATCTCCATCTTATGGCGAGGAAACGGAAGCACAGAGGAGTTAAGTAACTTGCCCAAGGGCACACAGCTAATAAGTACTAACTTTGGAAGCCAGACAGCCATGCTGTTAACTGGAGATGAATGTGAACCAGGATCTGACCCAAATACCCACATTCTTCCCACCCCGCTGGTGGCCTCATGCACTTTAGCCTCCCCCAGTAACTCACCTGTCGGCTGTGTCCTGGGCTGGATATGCTGGAAGGGCTGGACTGTGACAGAGCGAGGCTGCTATTTTTCCCAACCTGGAAGACACCAGCGAAGCCCTACTCAGATCATGAGCCAGCGTGGGGAAGGCCCGCCGAGACCACGTGTCAACGGGGAAAGGAGAGGGCGGCGTAATAGCCTGCTCATTCTCCTCGCGTCCACTTTAAACGGCAGCGAAAACGAAAATGTTTCAGGGGGTGCCTTGAGGATGCCACTCTCACCCCAGAGGGAAAGCATAATGGAGGGGAACTCAATTCTGCTTCCCAGATGTGGATGTTTTAGGGATGAGGACAAAGGCAATTGGCTAGAGGCCTGCCCCCGCCCCACCCCGCCACCGGGAGCATTGAACTCCCCAGAGGCCAGCTTTTCTGTGGCCAAAGGGTTACACAAACTCCTCCACCTCTGAGCTCAGTTCTAGACCCACTTATTTCTAGCTCAGCCTCCCGAGGGCCAGCGGGGGATAAAAGCTTGGGCCTTTTTCTCAGGCAGGAGACACAGCGCACACCTTACTGTTCCTGAGAAAAATGGCAAGATGGCACTGGGCTTCCTCTTCCATGGGAGGCTGAGCTGGTCCTTGGACAGTGCCCTGGGAGCATGTGACTGTCCTTGGCACATATGGACTGGTCCTCAGGCGAGTACCCTTCCAGAGGCAGCTCCCGCCTTTGGCCTGTAAAGAGCCGGCCTTCACATGGCTGGTGTGGCTCAGGGGTTGAGCATCAACCTATGAACTGGAGGTCATGGTTCAATTCCCAGTCAGGGCACATGCCTGGGTTGGGGCTCAATCCCCAGTGAGGGGCATGCAGGAGGCAGCCGATTCTCATCACTGATGTTTCTATCTCTTTCTCCCTCTCCCTTCTTTTCTGAAATAAATTAAAAAAATATATATGTAAGAAAAGAGCTGACCTTCTCCATTAATTCAGCTTTGCATAAAGACATCTGCCTTACACTTGCAGTCTTTTTGTTTAATTTAATACTTTTGTGGTAAATTCTGGCCTTACATCTATCAGAAACAATGAAACAGAACCTCAGTTGGTCCCCAAAGCACATGTTTACCTTGAATTTCTCAATCTCACACCACGCCCCTTCCAATCTCCTAAGAGAATCAACACAGATTCCAAAGGCTTTTCCCCAACATTTGGAAATCACCGGTGGTCACCCTGGACAAAGCCTTTTCTTAATGGCCTGGTGACAAGCACCTAGGTACCACCTAGACCCAAGGCAGCCGTTTCGGATTTCATCAGCTTTTTGGATTTCCTTCCTGACGGACTCTCGCTGGGGGAGGCTTGTCTGCTCCTCTCACCCTGGTGGTGACTGGTTCACAGCGTTTACTGAACATGTCCCATGGTCCGGCAGACCAAACAGTCAACAAAGCGATATTTACTCAACACAGAGGCACTCCACTAACACATTAGGGGCCTGGGGGTGAAGAGCCCAGACTCCAGAGCTAAACTGCCTGGTTTAAATCCCAGCCCTACTATTTACTTGCTGTGTGACTTCGGGCACATTGCTGAACCTTCCTGTGCCTTGGTTTACTCATCTATAAAAGGGCAGTAATAAAGGTAATGGCTACATGTTAAATATATCTGACGTACTTGGAGCAGAGCCCAGCTCCTAAGTCGGCGGTTCTCAACCTGTGGGTCGCGACCCCTTTGGCGGTTGAACGACCCTTTCACAGGGGTCGCCTAAGACCATCCTGCAAATCAGATATTTACATGACGACTCATAACAGTAGCAACATTACAGTGATGAAGTAGCAACGAAAATAATTTTATGGTTGGGTCACAACATGAGGAACTGTATTTAAAGGGCCAGAAGGTTGAGAACCACTGTCCTAAGTGTTAGCTGCTAGGATTTTATCTAAAATGGGTGATAGTATAGCCTGGCCACTCAGGGTGTGGCCTGTTAGAAATGCAGACTCTCAGCGCCCCCTCCCCCTGCCCCGCCCCCCAACCCACCTGCTGACTCAGAACCTGCAACCCCCAGGGAATTCCGTGTACATTTAATCTTCGGAAGTCCTGGCTGTGCCCTCCATCCGCACCTGGAGGTGGCACTGACCCATGGGTGAGCCTCAGCATAGGGTCCTGCGGCTGCTGGGCCCTCCCCCTGCAGCCCTGGCACCGAGGAGCCAGAAGGCAGCAAGCACATCTGCGGCAGCTGCACACGTGTTCGAGGGGCCGGGCTCCAGTGAGGTGACCTATGTCCTCCCCCTCTCTCCTTGGCCTCGGTGGCAGCTTGTCTGGCGCTTGGGACGCAAACTTGCTGCTTCTCCAGTGTTTACTTGTGATTTGTGAATCCCCCCCAGGATGCTCTCTTCGTGAGGTTTTAACAAGTCTCACATAAAGACGACACAGAGCAATAAAACATCTTTTTAACAACTGCTTCTCGTCTCTCCCGAGTCCTCGTCCCCAGATGGGGCTGGGCTCAGGGTCCGGCCCACTTCATTCTGCGGCCGTGAACCTGGGGCTGCGGCCGTCTGTGTGCTGCCCTGGCAGGTGCAAGGCCCAGGGCAGGCCTGCGAGCGGCCCCTCTGGCACTCTCTCTCTCCGCTGAGCCCAATGGCACCATCTGGCGCCGGTGGGGACTCTCCGAAGTCGCTTCCCCAGCCTGGGAGACAGACTCGACTCGAGGGTGTGAACAGAACACAAGGGAGTGACACACGGACTCTCCCTGGACCACGCCACGTTCCCACAGCTCCCCTCACAACACGCCCCCCCTATTTGTACTGTGGCATCGCACAGTTCTGTGCCAGTTGCTGTTAGTTCTACTTTTGGGAAAAAAGAGTTGTATCAGTAAGGGGGTGGGGGGCAGGGGCATCGAGGCAGCCAGGTAAAGTGGGAACAGTCCCCTGGGGGCTGGAAGCACGAGCCATCACCCCCAGGTGAGACCCTGGTCACCATTTAACCTGCCTGGCCTCAGCTCTTCCTAAGGGGACTCCAACAGATCAGATAAAACTCCGTGGCAACAGAACCCTTTAACAAAATCATGCTCAGAAGCTCCAGATAGACAATGGAAGCAGAGGGGGGAACTCAGGGTCTCTCTGTGCCTCAGTCTCCTCCTCTGTAAGGTGGTGATGACAACAGTACCAACCGCCCTGGGTAGCTGTGAGGATTAAATGAGGAAATATTTGCACGGTGCTTAGGGTAGAAAGTATCGGTTAAGTAACCGCTCTCCCAGCAGAGAGGGGCAGTGGCCTATGGGGACAACGAGACAGTCACCTGGCTAAGCAGGGGCGCTGCCCGGCTCCCGCTGCCCCTGGGGCTGAGGAGGCAGTGCCAGGAGGGCCCTGGCAGGACGGGTCCCTTACCTGCCGAGAGGAGGTGCTGTTAACGGGATCGGGCATCGGTGTGAGAAGGCTGGGCGGGTTCTTTTTGTGAACGCTATTCATACCAGGCATTTTAGTGATTTTACAGGCTTTGCTACTAGAACTCGAGTTCTTACGCTTTTTTCCTTCTGATTTGTCAAAAGAGAGGGGCAGAGAAGACACGGCATTGTGTGAGGCCAGAGAGAGGTCGCCTGCGAGGGAGGGCACCGCCAGGGGACAGGAGTCGCTGCCGCCCACGGAGCCCAGGTGTCTCCCTATGTCCGGGGGCCCGCCGGGCAGCGAGGTCCGTCCTGGGGGCTCCAGTTTGGCACTGAGTGGGCTCACCCCGTTGTTGGAGGTGTGCACGGACAGACTGTTATAGGGCGGAGCCGCCTGGTAGGAGTTCAAAGCGGAACTGGCGTTCAGAACACAGTTCTTTCTGTGGGGCCCTGACAAGGGGGACGGGAGGGAGGTCTGCAAGGAGAACGAGGCGGAAGTCGATGACTGCGGCTTCCTCTTTTTGTTACTTGGAGGCTCGTCGCTCCGCGCAGACAGGTCTTTGACTTTTGAGGATCTGCTGGTTTTGGTTTTGGATGGCTTGTGGGATGGGGAAGGGATGACGGCTGGTATCGGGGACACGGCGGATGGGGCCTTGAAGGTTGAGTCCATGATGCTGAGGGTGGCGGCCACATGAGGGAAAGCTGTGGGGTGTGGCATGAGGGCGCTTGGGTCCGGCGATGTCACGAAAGCTGCGTTGGGGAGCATGGCTGATGTCATGATGTAAGAAGAGGTGAGTCTCGAGCTGATGGGAGCTGAAGGAAGATACACAGCACTGGGGTGGCTGAAGGGCTGTAACACGGATGCTGGAACGGGGGTGGTGATGTGGGCTGCTGGCGAGGGCATGGGGCTATCTGCCGCAGGAGGGATTTTCCTAAACGTGAGAGAAGAGTGAGAGAGACACAGTGAGCAACAGGCCCGGCATTCCTGGAGGCTCGACCACGTGTGAGTGTCGGGGCTCCGGAGAAGCCCCGGGAGAACCAGACTATGGAACATGAAGCCTTGAAGGATGGCGACATCTGAAGGATGGCCCCTCCCTACGGCTCCCCGACTGCAATATCCCGCACCCTATTTACAATCACTTTTGGGTTTTCGGTCCCTTTTCCCGTGCTTGGCTACTGGATACCGGCTGATTTGGGTGCACGGATAAAAGGCGAATGTGATTTAGAATATACATTTCCCCCGCGGTATTCTTCTCTCCCTCTCTTTTTATTTCAGTAACGATGGAAGGTGGTTTTTAATGAGAAGTGGCCACTTCACACTTAGGTCCTGGCGTGTGGTAAGAATAGGGAGGACAAGGCTTTGTCACCTGCACACATGAGCCAGAGCAGCCCTTTGCCCATTGCCTGTCCCCTGCCTCCCCACCCTGCTCCTGGTTCCACAGGCAGAGTGGGAAACACCCCTCTCTTCCACAGGCCCGCCTCCTCCTGCATTTCCTCTTTGCAGCCTCTGGTGTATTCCATAGAGAGGCCCTTCCACGTTCGCGTGTGGCACCTGGCTCCTGTTGGCCGGGCCATGGAGGCCGCAGGGCACTGGAGGGTCGGGGCTTGGGAAATGAGGCAGGTGTCAACTGGCCCAGCTCCAGGACTGATTTTTTCCCTGTCCACCCCCTGTACCCCCTAGTCTCAGCTCTCACTCAGAGGAGCTGTAATTGGGGTGGCTGCCCTTCGACAGGTCTTCTTGTCCCTGTGTTAGGAGAGGTTGAGAGTACAGGGACCCTCATGTATCCAGAGAAGGTGGTCAGGAATTTCTAGTTTGCTCTGAACAAATGCAGGGCCGGGGCCCAGGAGAACATGTGGGTGGGGAAGGTCTTCCTGGAGGTTGGGAGTGCAACCCCCAGGCCTCTCATACTTGGGGAGCTAAGGCCGGCCTGGTGGTGGCCACTCCTGGGGCCTCCCTGCAAACCCCATCTTTGGAACTTGTGCTGGAAACAGCTCCCACTTCCACATCGTGGCCTGGGGACCTGGAGGAGCACAGGGGCCTTGCAGGCACCATTTGTTCCCACTTTGCAGGGAAGAATACTGACCTCAGGAGCCAGGAGAATATTGCCAAACTGGCTCTTTTCTATTTCCCACCTTGCCCCTGCCCTGTGTCCCCTGGGGATCAATCCCCAGCAGTTAGGAATTCACTCTCCTTCTTCAAAAGCAGCACTTAAAGGCGGGCAGGCCTGGGCCCTGCACCCCAGGAGCCTGGAGCCAGGTGTGAGATGGGGCTTCTCCAGTCCCTTCTCCCCAGGTGGCCACCCTCCCAGCTCTGGCATCAGGGGGCTCTGGAAAGAGGCCCCGCTGACTAGGATAGGCCTCTCCTAGCATTGCGCTCTCAGGATTCCGTTTCTGCCTGCAGTTAGGTGAAGCCACGGCTTTGATTTTTAGAATTGGAATCCAGAGGAGGAATTCTTGAATATAGACGAACAGAGCCCTTGAAAACATCAGACTGAGGAGATCAGAGATAAAGAGAAAAAAGTTGCCATTTTTGTGTGTGGCCATACTGGTGTTTGAAAATCTACTTTCTCTCAAGCCTAAAGAGGGTAGGAGATCCTGTCAGCACGAAATAAGTGCTCCGTTAAGACTTATTGCAATGAACGAATGAGTGAACGAATGGATGGATGGATGGGTGGGCGGGTGGATGGGTGAGCAGGTGATTCTCAGTAGCAACAGCACTACGCATGCTGGGCAAGGACTCCCGTATAATCGGACTGGGAAGGTCTACACGCGCCCTCAGACTGCCTGGCACTGCACAACGCCCTCCCCACAGGGCAGAGCCTCTCTCACGTCTGCGGCGTCAGCACACTTGCCCTGGGCTCAGCTGCCTCTCTGTGGACTGCAGGCCTCCCGCTCCATCTTCCCTCACCTCAAGTCTCTTACCAGTTAAAGTCTGGATAGACGTACAGGTAGAGGCTCGGCACTTACTTGTAATAAAACGTTGTTTACAAGAACCAGCTGGCTCATTGAGAGAGGACCCCATTCAATGACCTTCACTAGCATCCACTCTGAAGGTCCCCATTTGTCATGTTGCCATCAATAGCCTAAATTCATGCTTCCGCTTGTGCTGACAAGCTGAGCTCAAGTCCTTCACCTTGCCTCGCTGACACTCAGGACTGGGATGGGGGCTGTTTTTTTGCCTACTTCTTCTCCCTTTCCTTCCTGTCCCATGAATCTTAAGTGGATAGCAGAGGCAGGAGGGAAGGAGGGCAGGGGGTGCAGGGCAAGGGCCATGAGGCAGCTCACTGTCCCCGGGACCCCCGATCCCCACGCTAAGCAGTTTCTGTGTCTGTCTAGGGGCCGAAGGGCAGTGGGTTTCGGCTTTGCAGGCTGTGCCTGGTTTCGGTCCTGCACGCTGGCCTAGGGAAGTCCCGTCAAAAGCCCACAGATGCGAATAAGTTACAGAGCCCGTCCTCCCCTGCCAGCTGGCGTGGAGCTCCAGATGCTGACCTGGCTGAAAGAGAATACTGTGTTGGCGTCTCCTGATGCAGAGTTAAATGCTTGTTAAAGAAAAAAGAGTCTTGGCCGTTCCTTTTCTTCCTAATGTCTTCCACGCCCTCATCGGCTGCCTTCCCTCCAGGTTCGGGCCCGTCCGGGCCTGGGGTTTGGGCAGCGAGGTTGAGAGGGCAGCGGGGTGCTACGCTCTCCAGAGTTGACACCCAGGCAGCCCCAATGTTGCTCAGTGACAGTAGGTTGGTTAGGCAAGTCCTGAAAAGGGGGGAGGGACCTGACGCCCTGTGGCTCGGGTTTCTGTGCCTGAGGAGGAAAGGAATATGGAGCTTGAGCTGACAGGACACCAGGTAGCGCAATACAGATCAACACATTCCTTCCACGTGCCTGGGTTTTACACTTCCACCACACAGCCGAGCAAAGAGCTGCGAGAATCCCAAGGCCGGCTGCCATCACCGTGGGGGAACAGTCGCAGAAGGACAAATGAACCAGCACCCCCGGGCTCGGCAACCCCGCATGCAGCACCGACTGGTGTTTAGGAGGAACACACCAGGTGTCCAGGGTGCCTTTAAGGCACACTGGGCAGTCACTCAAATGGGAAGAAATGATAAGCTTCTCTATGGCCCTTTCCTACTGTACAGGAAGTGTTAACATTTAGTCCTAAGTCCACTGTGAGAGCTCACTCCTCCTAGAAGTTCAGGTCTGGAAGCTCTTTGGGCATCACAGCTGCCTGGGAGAGGGGCAGGTTTTGAATTCGGTCCCCATCCCCGCTGCCAGTGCCCTCTTAGTTCTCAGGGATGCCTTCCTTGCCTTTACTGGCTTCCGCTGGGCAGCGGGAGGGGTTCAGAGTTGGCGTTCCTGAACCATCTGGGCTTAGATCTGAGGGAGCTACGGTTCTAACGGATTGTGATATCTTAAGAGCTCACCTGTGCAGGAGTGGGGGTGGGGATAGGCAGCAGGCTGGTCTTGTGTTATCAAGTGGCCAGAAGGGCAGTTTCGTATGTGCTGTGGTTTGAGAGGGTCTCTAGCCTGTCATTGCTTCACAATAGCATTTTCCTAAGTCAAGAAGATTTCTTCCTTTTTTATGAAACTCCTATGAAAATGTAAATACATCGGGGGGTGTTGGAGAATAAAGGGACACGAGAGACACGGAACGTCAGTTTGGGTTTAGGTTCGAGAGCAGTGTGAGCAGAGGAGAGGAGAGGGGTCTAGGGAGGTGGGAAGGGCCAAAGACAAGCTTAACCACCTTCACAACATCACTCAGGATCTGCCCTGCTGGCCGATGGACATGTTTTTTCCATAGGATATTAAGCAATTAGAAATTGGTCCATAACCATTCTGACATTTTTAGTACTGACATTATAGCCTTAATATTACAAACAGAAACATATTCTTAACATCCTTACATGTTCTTACTCACAGCAAAAGAGGCCTTTTGTAACTGTTAAATAAGCTCATATCTAATACCCTTTTCATTTAGCAGATTACCAACCCAAAGACGACAAAGCATAACACACATCATACGTGTCTCTGGAACACTGTAGGCAGGCCCGCAAGAGCTGACAGTTAAGAATTTATCATGAATCCTGATTTCAGAATCATTTTGTTCTGTGAAGAGCCAATTACTGACACTCATTTAGAAAGCTGGGGTTCAGATAGTTGTGGGGCAGCTCTGATCTCACATTGCACAAAAACTGCTCACTTACTTCCACATCTGTGAATTCAAGTGCTTTTCTACCATGGAGTTTAGTGCGAATCGAAAACGATCCCATCTTCTATCAAACACATAGTACCCTCGTCCCATGAGGCGACTCCCGAATGAGCAAAACTGTGAGGGGAAAAAACACATTTTAATTTTGATTACAGGTTACTAAGCTAATATAAACTATACAGAGAAAAATAACATTTGCATAAAAACACACAGGGGTACAATTTTACTCAAAATAAGGAAGCAAATAGTACTGGAGCCAAAAATATTTCTATAGTGCTTTAGTTTGAGCTCTAGATTTTCTGCAGAACATCACATTATGACTCAACAATAGTAACGTTTAATTTTCTATAGCACAGAGGGCTACCTTCTCTATATCTGGGACTGAGCCAACATTCCCAAACCAACAACATTCAGCAACCAGGATTTTTTTTTAGCACCACCTGCTTATTGAATCATCCATGTCCCTCCCTTCCTTCCTTCCTTCCTTCCTTCCTTCCTTCCTTCCTTCCTTCCTTCCTTCCTTCCTTCTTTCCTTCCTTCCTTCCTTCCTTTCTCTTAAGGTTTTAAAATTGATTTTTAGAGAGGGAACGAAGAGGAAGAGAGAGAACTATTGATAGGAGAGCAAAACATTGATCGGCTGACTCCTGCATGCCCCCTACCAGGGACTGGGCCCAGAACCCGGGCACGCGCCTGGACAGGGAATCGAACCAGTAACCTCTTGGTGTGAGGGACAACACCCAACCAACTGAACCCCACCGGCCAGGGTTCATCCATCCTCTTAAGGAACTTGGTGGGTCTTTACTTCTCATTATAGTAATGGAAACACCTCATTCTGATGTTCTTCTGCCAACTGATCATACCTTTCCTATCTGTTGTCAACAGAGTCATTTCACTTCTGACTCGACTATACTTCTCCTTTCCCAGTCCTGACCTCATCTCCTCCCTCGTCAGCACTTGTGGGCTGCCCGGAGGTGGGGACACATCACTGCCTCCAAGCTTATACTCTGCTGTTCCGACTGCCTGTCTTCTTCCCTCTTCTCTATCAATGCCAATTTCCCCTCCCTCAGCGCCCTAATCGAGACTCCCATTTCCAGTGTCTTCATCTGAGTAACTTTGCCTATCTATGAACTCCCACCCCACACATATTGCATACTTTATTGCCTTTCACCTTGGAATCACCACATGGTTTTATGTTACAGGTAATGCCTATGTGCCTGACTTGATTATAAATGTATAAAGGCCAGAGGGCCAATTATCTTCTTCAATATGAGGATAGGAGGGATTTGGGCTAAACGACGCATTAGAGAGATAAGGTCCCACACAATGTTTAAATCAAACCATCACACTGAAAACATATGGCTGAAATATAGGCAGTTAGATGTTTAATAAACATCATTTTATTATGGTGTTAGGACAACCAGAAATGCAAGAAGTGGCCTCTGAGAAGGTGACATTTGGCTGGTCTAGAGCTCAGACGAGTCTGCAAATGACTCTATAACTCAAATGCGGCTTCTCTCTCTTTCCCCAGGCCTCCCAGCAGCTCCTGGCCTCCGTCCCAGACACAGTGTTGGATTGGCACTCATTCCACAAACCCTTCCTGGAACCTGCCTTTGGAACAGCTCTCAGGAGCAAATGCAAGACCTTCCCTTTGTTTGGTTCCTGCTTATGTTTGGGGGCTTTTGCATTCAAATATTGCTACCCATCAAATCTGGCACTTCTGACGGAAAACTCTCTCCTGCACTTTCATATGAAGTGCTTATGGACCAAGCAAGAAAACATACAAAGGGGACTCCCCAGCGTGGAAGCTGGTCCCCAGCATCCAGTGGGAGCTCTTCCAGGTCGAGACATCTTTTCTTCCTTCATCCCAGTTGCTAAAGACACACTGAACCAGGGCTCATTACAAAAATGATTTAATATAGCAACTGACCATGAGAGAAAGGACAAAGCAAAGAAACAAATCCATGGCCTTTCCATTAAATCAGGCAAACATTAAGGGCACACAAATCCGCTGTGTGAGGGTCCAGTGATTCGAATCCTCTGTAGCCTGGCAGCTTGTCATCTGGACAAACATCTTTAAAAAATATTGCTCTTTTTGATGATCACTAGAACTGTTCATGTTGTTTCTTTTTTATTGAAGATTTTTAAAATTGATTTTTAGAGAGAGATGAAGGGAGAGAGAGAGAGAAACATGGACGTGAGAGTGAAACATCAGTCAGCTACCTCCTACACACCCCCTACTGGGGATCAAGCCGGCAACCTGGGCATGTGCTCTGACTGGGAACTGAACCAGTGACCTTGTGGTGCACGAGACCACATGAGTCACCCGGGGCTGGACAAACATCTTGATGTGCTCCAGGCTCTGGTCTTCTGGTAGAGTCCAGTCTCTCTCTCTGCCCTGGGCAGAGGGGGGGGGGTGGCACCTTTTTGTCTTTGCTGTCTGTATCTCTCATTCCATAGAAATGCAAGGCCAGGTGCCACAGGAATAATATTCCTGTTTGCATATTACGTCTTGGCAGAGCCGCAGATCCTCACTGCATTGGCCACCATGTCAGACTCCACAGGTTGCCAATCTCATCAACTGCCACCAACTCCCACCTCTCCCTGCCTTTTTCTTGCTAACAGAACCACACTTTTGCTCTGATATGTGACATGGAGCAGTGAGCAGGGAAGGTGGGTCTCTTCCCAGAACCTTGGGGTGAACCGTGCTGGCTCCATCCTGTGCCACTGCAATCCCATCCTTCTCTGTTGTCGAGTGGCACCGGGGTGGGCATGTGACCCACTTCTGGCAGATGGCAGGGGAAATCTGGTGGGGGGGGGAGGGTTCAGGATGATTTTCTTCCCAAAGAAATGATATAAAATAGCACCTTAGGAGAAGACTCCCTTTCTATTTGTCCCTTTCCATCCGTGCAAATGCTACTGGGTGAGGGTTGGAGCAGACATACTGAGACCAGGTGTGAAAGGGGAAGAGGCTGCACAGAGCTCCCCTCCGCTTGGAACCTCCCACCTCTAGACTTCTTGTTATACGAGATAATTAGGCGACCGTAGTGCATGCACTGTATGAGTTGAGTTTTGTTACTGGCAGTCAAAGGCATTCCTGATTGTCCCTCACTATTTCTGAAATAGCTAAGAGGCAAAGGTCTCAGGCTGCGGGTCCAGGCCACCATCATTCCCAGCAGCCTTCACTCCTCTCACCGACAGGAGGCAAGAAGGAGTCGCTCTATCTCGATGCAGGCTGATTTCACCTACACAGCCCCTGAGCTCTAGGAAGAGTCAAAACCATTGCTACAGGAATCCTGCTGGCCCCAGAGGAGACCGGCCATGGGCCCTGTGTTCCAGGCCCCTTGCATTCAGCTCAGAGAAGGCAGCACCAGGAATCTCCTTCTCAGGTGCTCGCACGGCAAACACAGGCAAGCCTCCAGCTCCTGCCTCCAGCTCCTGCCTCCTTATGTTCCCCACCTCGATTTCGATGATCTGAGTTGTTAAAGTGGACTCCTTCAAGGATTGGGAAGAAACGGACCTTTCTGTTTATCAGCAATCACACCGACGTGAAATGCCTCCCCCTTTCCTTACACACACACACACACACACACACTCAGTACCAGTGCCATATGGACACACTTACTAATAACAATAAAACTCAGAACCAACAGGGGAGACAACCAGCTAGGGCTGGCACCTGGCGCTGCTACGACAGACGGTTCTCGACGCAGGTGAGCTAGACTGACTCCTGAAATCAGAGGCTCCGTTCTTCGATGGGCAAAGCCAGAAGGCCCGCCTCCCGGTGCGCTCACATAAACACCACTCCTGAAGCACGAATGCTTCAAGGTGGGCCACACACACTCAGGTGTTTAAAGGGTTATAATCTGCCAGGGACCCTTTCTTTCTGTGATTTTCAAGGGTATTTCTAAGGCAATCATTCAATCTCAGGTTAAGCCTTCCCATAAAACACTGTCCCGAATCCCTCCCCTGAGGAATGTGTGCCCCCTGACACCATCGCCTACATGCCCACGAAGCACAAGGGAAATGCACGGAGGGAGATGCCCGGTGGCCTACCGCAAGAGGTCTAGGGTGGTGGGTGGAGAACTGACAGTCTAACTTCTCGGATTCGTCGGCACCATCCATCTCCCCTTCATCACTTGACAGTCGGCTGGCGAGGTCACCTGCAGCGGGGGGCACAGGGGCTTCCGGAGCGCAGCCGCTGTGGTTTGAAGATGTGGTGCTGCTTATGCTATTTGCAGATGATGGTCTAAGGGCAAGAGAGAACACACAGAATAAGCCCTTCTGAGGTAGCAGAGCGCCCCGAGCAGAGCGCAGGAGGCAGCCCAAGCGGCCTTTCCAGGGCAGGGGCAGACGGGCACCAGGGGAACATTCAGGCTGAGGTCAGCAGCGACCAGCTCTCCACAGCTCTGGTGGGGCCGAGGCTGTGGCCTGCTTGAATCGGGGCACCAGGGGAAAGGCCACAGTGCCGGCGGAACGTGAAATACAGTGACGCGGCACAGTCTTCTGCGAGGTCAGTCATAACCGTTCCACCACTTGCATGGAAGTTATCTGTACTTGCCATGTAGTTGCTTCTCCTTGAAGGTGGAACTTGACAGGAAGGTCAACCCGGTAAACAAGTTCAAACCAACTGACAATCATGACAAAAGACAGCCCTACAAACACTTTTTTTTTTTTTTTTGCTACTAAACTCTGGCTTTATGAGATTGTTAACATACTGGCAGGAAAAACGATTGTCCCAATGAGGGGCCACAAGTCCCTTACCCCACAGCCAGGTCAGTTTCTTAGTATTTATATTAATATTATTAAGGTATTAATAATGTCTTAATATGCTACAGAGTTTAATTGTATCTCCTGAGAATGAACGTTTACATTAAAAAATATTTTTATTGATTACAGAGAGGAAGGGAGAGGGAGAGAGAGAAGCATCAGTGATGAGAGAGAATCATTGATCAGCAGCCTCCTGCATGTCCCACACTGAGGATCGAGCCCACAACCCGGGCACATGTCCTGACCGGGAATTGAACCATGATCTCCTGGTTCATAGGTTAACGCTCAACCACTGAGCCATGTCAGCTGGGCTGAACGTTTAATTTTCGACAAGGCATTAGATCCTCCTGCTGGCACAGTTGGCTCATAGTTGATGTTGAAGAAATATGTTTCTCAATGAAGGAATACATGAATTCCATGTGTATAAATAATCCAACAGAACTCATCTAAATTATAGCTAAGCTCATAGAAAAGCAATGTCACATTAAGAGATAGAACTACATGCTTACTGAGCAGTAAAAAACAAAACAAAACAAACACATCACATCAGAAGAGTTAGAAGAGAAAGAGTCCAAGTTAGTTGTCAGTTGTTTTTACTGCTTCTCTACTTTCATTAGGTGACTGACACAGGAGAAAGATAGGGAGAAAAAGAATTTTTGGAGAAAAAAATCAAGATCCTTAAAATTACTGGTTTTCTGCATTCTTCTTTGAAAGCTGCCCCTTCAAGTCACATGAAGCAGCACTGTTGCTCTGTCTCCCTCTCCTTCATTCTCTCTCTGGATTCTCTGTGCTACAGAATCTTTCTAGGTGTGAAATACCTGAGTTCAAACCAGATCCCGAAAGCATAGTCATTTAAAAACAAAGCCACAAAGGTGGAAACAAGCCAAATGGCCATCAATAGGCAAATGGATAAACAAAATATGGTATATCCATACAAAATATTAGTTAAGACTTAAAAAAAACAATGAAATACTGATACCTGCTACAACATGGATGAACCATGAAGACATTATGCTAAGGGAAATAATCCAATCACAAAGGACAAACGTATGATTCCACTTCTATGAGGTACCTAGAATAGTCCAATCCATAGAGACAGAAAGGAGAATAGTGGTTACCAGGCACTGGGGGTGGAGGGGATTGGGGAGTTTGTGTTTAATGAGTACAGAGATTCAGTATGGAATGATGAAAAGTTCTGGAGATGGTGGTGATGGTTGTACCACAATGTGAATGTACTTAATGCTACTAAACTGTACACTTAGAAATAAAATGGTAAATTTTGTTATGTATATTTTACCACAATAAAAAACAAACAAACCTAAAGATCCCCCAAAGAAAGCCACAGGTAGTTTTTCAGTGTTATTACAAGAACTCCATTAGTATGACAGTTTATTATTGACTATTACCTTCCCATACTTATAAAACAAAGATGCCAGGCACTTTGCATGTTACAAGTCTACAGTCCAAAGACCACATCTCCCCGGCTGCATTCCCCGATACCTACTCTCCTGTATCAGAAGGGGCACCTACTCTATTGCCTGTTTATAGCCAAAGGCCCAAATAGTAAAACGTTTTTGGTGAAATGTATAAAGAAAGAAAACAGCATCCATAATCCTGCCACTCAAGATCAAGTGCTATTACCATTCAGATTTATATCCTTCCAGACTTCTTTACTGTGCATACACAGGCACATGCATTTTTAAGCAAGAATTGGGCCACACTGTACATACTATTTTGAGACATGGTTTTTGTTCTGTTAATCTTCACCCAAGGATATTTTTTCCATTGATTTTTAGATGGAGTGGAAGGGAGGGAGGGAGGATATTTTTTCATTGAGAGAGAGGAGAGAGAGAGAGAAGAGAGAGAGAGAGAGAGAGAGAGAGAGAGAGAGAGAGAGAGAGAGAGATGTGAAAGAGACACATTGATTGGTTACCTCTTGCAAGTCCCCAACAGGGGCTGGGGATCAAACCTGCAACCCAGGTACATACCCTTGACTTGGAATTGAACCCACAACACTTTGGTTCGGGGGTTGACACCCTAACCACTGAGCACACTGGCCAGGGCTACACTTTAAAAAAAACAACAACTAGTGATAATGTAGAAATATTTCCATGTTTAGAACTATGTCATATTTTTAAATATTCCCCAGTATTCTCCAGTATGGCTATATCTCAATTTACTTAACTAGTCTATTGATGGATATTTAAGTTGTTTCCAAACTTCTTGTAGGCTCTTCTTCTTCTTCTTCTTTTTTAACATTCTAAAAGCTGTAGAGTTTTATTTAACTTGTTGCCCTTTAACAAATAGATAGCCAGATATTTCTCCAGCAAAAATGGGTTTATTCAGAAACAACAAAAAGTTCCAATTCAGCATATGCAGTCTAATGGTGAACCTTTTACAAGTTCAGAGAAACAGAAGACAGATATGCTTCCGCTACGGGATTTTGGGACTGGAAAACGCGGTGCTCCCCTGGGCAGGATGGTTCCCTAGATTCTTTGTCCATCAGAGTCGAAGAACGAATCCACGGATGGAAGATGGTATAGCAAAGGTGGAAATTTACTGAAGAACAAGCACAGACTCCCACGCGGGGAAGGGGAAAGAATCTCACAGCACAGACTCCCATGTTGGGAGGGGAAAGAGTCCCTAGTAGGCTCTTTTTGAAGCCTTCCCCAACATGATAGGACCTCCCTGCCCTGAAGGAGCTATAAGTCAGCTGGATTTTGTTAAGTGTAATAACAGCATAATTACATAGGAAATTATCTTTACTTAAAAAAATATCTTTATTGTTGAAAGTATTACAGATATCCCTCTTCCTCCTCCCCCACCCTCCCAATGAGCCCCTCCATCCCGCTCCCATCCCTGCCCCAGGCCTTCACTGAACTACTGTCTGTGTACATGGGTTATGCATATAAGTTGTTTGGTTAATCTCTTCCCGTACTATGCCCTTCCCCCCCCCAAATTCCTCACATTGTTGCATGCTTCTATGTCTCAGGATCTATTCTGTTTGTCAATTTATTTTGTTCATTAGATTCCACATATAAGTGAGATCATGTGATATTTGTCTTTCTTGGACTGGCTTAGCATAATATTCTCCACCTCCCTCCATGCTGTCTCAAAGGATAAGAGATCCTTCTTTTTTACAACTGCATAGTATCCCATTGTGTAAACGTACCAAATTTTTTTGTTGTTGTTGTTAATCCTCACCCAAGGAAATTTTTTTAGAGAGAATGGAAGGGAGAGAGAGAAACATCGATTTGTCTATCACATCGATTGGTTGCCTCCCTCATGAGGCCCTGGTGCACCCCCATTGGGACCAGGGATCGAACCTGCAACCCAGGTATGTAACCTTAACTGGGAATTGAACCCTAGACCCTTTGGTGCACAGGCCAATGCTCTAACCACTGAGAACACTGGCCAGGGCACCACATCTTTTTTATCCACTCAAATTGATGGGCATTTGGGCTATTTCCAGATCTTAGCTTTGTAATGGGCAAAGGATCTAAATAGAAACTTCTCCAAAGAGGACATACAGATGGCCAAGAGACATATGAAAAAAGCTCAAGGTCATTAATCATCAGAGATGCAAATTTAAATGACAATGAGGTATCACCTCGTACCTGTCAGAATGGCTACCATCAACAAATCAACAAATGATAAGCGCTGGCGAGGATGTGGAGAAAAGGGAACCCTAGTGCACTGCTGGTGGAGATGCACACTAGTGTAGCTACTATGGAAAACAGTATGGTGTTTCCTCAAAAAATTAAAAATGGAACTGCCATTTGATCCAGTGATCTCACTTCTGGGACTCTATCATAAGAATCCTGGCCCGGGCTGGCATGGCTCAGTGGTTGAGCATCGACCTATGAACCAGGAGGTCATGGTTCAATTCCCGCTCAGGGCACATTCCGAGTTTTGGGCTTGATCCCCAGTGTGGGGCATGCAGGAGGCAGCCAATCAATGATTCTCTCTCATCACTGATGTTTCTATCTCTCTCTCCCTCTCCCTTCCTCTCTGGAAAAAAAAAAGACACAAGGAAAAGGTGGTTTCTACCTTCACTGGGTCTTGTTTCACCTGGCTGTGCCTGAAACTGCTGCAACCATCTTGCTCTGGACTTTGGAGAGCGAAGAGTGGGGGTTGGAAAAAGAGCAGAGAAACTGAGCCAACTCCTGATCTCTGGGGACTGGTGCCCTTTCACCTCTGGACTTCTTATCTCATGAGATTAGAAATGTCCTAATACTTTAAGCATTTATTAAGACTAGCTTTTCTGCAAATAAATAAATGGGACAATGTCAAGCTAAAAATTTTTTGCAAAGCAAAGGAAACCATTAACAAAATGAAAAGACAACCCACTGAATGGGAGAGCATGTTCGCCAATGATACATTAAATAAAGGGTTAATATCCAAAATTTATAAAGAATTCATACATTTCAACACCAAAAAATAAACAATCCGATTGAAAACTGGGTAGAAGACATGAATAGACACTTCTCCAAAGAGGACATACAGATGAGGAATAGACATAAAAAGATGCTCAATGTCACTAATCATCAGAAAAATGCAAATTAAAGCCACAATGAGATATCACCTTATACCTGTCAGAATGGCTATTAAAAAAAACCCCAACAAATAGCCCATTGCTAGTGAGAATGGTTATACTTGTTATGACTTTTTGTTTGACATTGCTGATTTTTTAAATCTTTTTTTTGGGGTTTGTTTTCTAGATAAAGGGAAAACTTGTTTACCTATGACTTAGCAATTTGGTAAATTATACCTCTGTCAGCAGAATTGAAGCATTTATTGTTTCTCACTGCTTGATCCCTCCAGAATACAATGAGGAGTATTTTTATTTTCATGGCAATGTGATTACTTGCATAAGTTCAATAAGAATCTATTAGATTGGTTTTATTACCAAGGCTTTGACGAGAGCATCATGTGTGAGGGAGGCAGCATAGACTTGGGCCAGAAAGCTTTGAGGAGTTAAGATTGACTTGGGAAGCCAAGAAAAGCCCCTTTGGGAAAACAGCCTGGTACTCAGTTTACATGGTTCACAGCAGGCTTTCCGGGTGAGGAACAAAGACTGCTTCCTGGGACATGCAAGGAAAGAACCTCAGGGTATGTTGGGGACTTTGAGAAGAGAGGATTCACCAAAACCTGTAGGTACTGCGGACAAAATCCGATGGCAAGTACGCAGCCTGGCTTCTAGCCTTGTGAGGCTAAAGTTCAGTCTGAAGATTCCTTAGGGAAATTCCAGCTAAGCAGATTTAAGGAGGCCTATAGGGCTAATTACTATTCTTGCTGAACTTACACAAATCATCAGGCCACGTTTATTGAAACGAGACTTATTCGGCAGAAAAATGAGTCTCAATTTGGCTATCTTTGGTAAAAATGGGGGTGATTATAGAAATAAAACTGTTTCAATAGGAACTATAATACACCTTTGTCTTTTGGGTTTTGTTTTGTTCGACACAATGTACACTTCAGAGAAAGCACCACAACCCATCCTTCAACAATCGCAGTGACTGATGTGGTGTCAGCCACACAGACCGTTGACCTGAGCACCTGATGCCTAGTAATTCTTAGGGAATTTAACCCATATAGTCAGTTGTTTGGCCTGTCCTACTGCCTAAACTCTATGACTCGAACAGACCACTGCAGAGTCCTTGGCATGTGGGTCCTTAAACAACAGGATGGCTTTCAATTACTTGTTAGCTGAACGGGGAAGTGTTTGTGCAGTGGCCAACGCATCATAGTTTGGGTCCCGGGGGACACAGTAATAAAAGTTAAGCCTTGTTCTTTGCTTAAACTGAACACTCAGAATGCCCCCCCTAAGGCTTAGGGACCATTATGGGAGAGGTGAGCATGTGAGATTGTAAGAACCAGATAAATGGGGCACACTGGCAGACAGATCTGACTCCATCTTAAAAAGCTCATCTTCCCTCTTAATTGAACCTTGACTTGGTTCCCCTATTTCCCTCAATATTGAGGAATAAATTACACAAAAGGGGTAGTAGCTGTAGAGAGTGCAATGCTCAGCCTCCCTGACTCCA
The DNA here is from genome assembly GCF_964212035.1 of Myotis nattereri. Lineage (NCBI taxonomy): Eukaryota > Metazoa > Chordata > Mammalia > Chiroptera > Vespertilionidae > Myotis > Myotis nattereri. The sequence goes on from NC_138086.1 coordinate 70,285,377, forward strand.
CCTGTCCAAGCCTGCGTGGCCCCCATGGCCTTCTGGCTCACAGCTTCTGCTTAGTCTGGCATATAGACCTGCTTATCACTGCAGGAACTGTGTATGCGGCTTGAGGAGGTAAGGTGTGTGTTGTTTGTCGATGATTTGCAGAAACTCTTAGACGGAGACTGGACTCACAGCAACCAGCACAATCTTCCTCAGACCCTACTGCCCAGATGCCTGTGGTGGTCAATTACCTCTTGCCACTCCCGTTTCCCTACCCCTTGATATAAAAGCCCGAACTCGGTGCTATCTTAAGATGAATTTGAGGTATCACTAGGGCTCCCATCTTCTTGGTTGGCACCTTCTTGATCAATAAACCTTTCCTTAATCCAAAGAAGAGAGAGAGAAAAAAGGTTGAAACACTCAATAGTAAGTTCCAGTTGTCAGGTAAAAGAGAGGAGATAAGGGGAGAATACTGGAGAATAAAGATAAGCATGGAAACTCTGTGTTAGAGCAAAATCAGCTCAGAGGACAAAGACAGAAACCTGTGAATAATGGTGTGCACATGTGTACACAGGCACACATGTATAAAGGCACACATGTATACAGGCACACCGAGAGGAGAGCTGAATCTATTTCTTTTCCGGCTTGTATCATTCAGGATGCATGCACCCTCTTGGCGATGACAGAATGGTAGATGCTTTCAAGACCTCCCCTTTCTGATCACTGCACTCCAGGGTGGAACCTGGAGGGAAGGAGTTCCCTGGAACCAGCCCGTGTCTCAGAAAAACCACGGCTTGGTGAGAAGTGATGAGGAATGGGGCAAGGAGTCATGAGAAGGTGTTGAAAAACCCACTCAAGCGCAGCCGGTGTGGCTCAGTGGACTGAGCATCATCCCATGCACCAAGAGATTGCTGGTTCGATTCCCCGTCAGGGCTCACGCCTAGGTTTTGGCCTCGGTCCCCAGTCGGGGGCATGCAGGAGGCATGCTGACTGATGTTTCTATCTCTATCTCTCTCCCTTCCTCTCTCTCTGAAAAAAAACAATACATTAAAAAAATACATTAAAGCCGAAACCGGTTTGGCTCAGTGGATAGAGCGTCGGCCTGCGGACTGAGAGGTCCCGGGTTCGATTCCGGTCAAGGGCATGTACCTGGGTTGCGGGCATATCCCCAATAGGGGATGTGCAGGAGGCAGCTGATCGATGATTCTCTTTCATCGATGTTTCTGACTCTCTATCTCTCTCCCTTCCTCTCTATAAAAAAAAAAAAAAAAAAAAAAAAAAAACATTAAAAAAAAAAGTCACTCAAGTTTGCTAGGCTGCCATCCACCTTTCCTCCTTCCACACCACCTCATCCCTCCCCTCTCCACTTTCCAATTTGGTTTAAAGACAATGTATGCGGTGATGGTCCCTGTTCAGTTCCACTCAGGGAAACTGAAGGAAGTCTTCGCCCCACCACGGTGAGGAAGCGTGGGCACCAGCCCGTCTGAGTGCTTCGGGGAAGAGAGCACAGGTAATGACTTTAATCAGGTCCCTATGATGTGCGAGGCATGTCACATACACTTTCTCATCCAGGTTACCCACTGCCTTTGCGCATTTAACTATTATCTACATTTCTCAGATGAGGAAATTGCTTGCAGAGCTAATAAGAGGTGGAAATGAGACTTCAAAGCCTCCCCATATTGAGAAATGAATGTAGAAAAAGCGCAGGGACAAATATAAGTCAAGGAGAGAAATGGCTTATCATTTGGCAATAACACTATCCTGATTAGTCATACTGAAGTTGCTTTCACTCTGTCCTTTTTCAGGCATCTAGGACCTTCTGCCTCTTTGCCCACTGCCCCTTGTCAGTCTAAAATTCAATGGATTTTGCCATTTTATGCTTTAAGATTAGATGTGTGAGCTTTCTCAAGACAGAGGGGAATGTGCCCAGATTTTGTCAGTACTGGCTTCCATAGCTGAGCTTTCCCCCTCCCTCCCCGGGGTCAGAGCCCAGTTTGACTCTCTGCCCTCCTCCCCTTTTCCAACAGAGTCCTGATAGTAGGGCTGGGCTGGTCATCCATAGCCCTTGGGCTCTTTGGGGCAAGTAATCTGTTTCCTTAGAGTTGGGGACAAAGAAACAGAGCAGATGGATATGCCATTTCAGGGCCCCCAGGTTGGGGGACAGAGGGCAGGGGGACGGGCAAGTGGAAATCAGGTCCCACCAAGGACTGTGTTTACTCACACTGCTTTCCCACCACTTACTAACAGCGGCCATCAGTGCAGCACTTATTATAGAGCGTGGCACTTCACCTCACAAAGTCCTCCCCAGCTCCATTCCACAGATGAGCAAGCTGAGGCTACAGAGACTAAGAAACATGGCCACACTCACCTCGTCAGTAAACATGGAGTTGAGGTATGCGCTTCCAATCCTGTTCCGACCCGTGTTCTCTAACGTTAACTTCTCCCATTCTAGACCCAAGTTCCTTTTTAGAAACGCCTGACAAGAATGGGTTGCATTTCAAGAATGTGAAAGCTGAAATATTTTCAAGGTTATCAAAACGATATGTAAGAAATACATTCACACACGCTAATGTTTCCAAGAAAAGGAATTCATGATTGGGAAGGGATTACGATAATTCCATGTATGTGTAATATTTTTTTGGCCCATTGTAGATAATTAGTGTAATTGAAATATATATAGTAACATGAGTAAAATAAATGTTTTAAGTTTTATGTGATTATAACATTAAATTCTGATCATGCTTTTTACATCTCTGATTGCAAGGGGGGGTGTTTCATCCTACTGTAAAACAAGTGGAAGAGGGTGTCATTCCTCATTGACATTGGACCAGAGGCCACCCTGAGTTTTTTGGTTTCTATGCCAAACTTGAAAAGCATCCTCAAAAATTATTGTTAGCAACATTTGTAATGCTCTCCTGTGCCTCCCTCTTCCTTTCAGAGACATCCCTTTTGCTGATTAACCTCACTCTTCTTTCTGCTTCCGGAAGAGAACTCGTAAACCTGCATTTCTCTAGCCAGGAAGGGACAGGAAACAAAACTACTAAGGCTCCAGTGCTTGCTTTATATTTTTAACGGCTGCCCCCTGGCTTCTCGGTTCATCGGGTACCACTGCTTGGGTGAGAAGTGCCTCCAGCTGTCAAAAGTGTATATTAGAGAGGGTGTTCGAACTGGGTTCCCTGGGGTCCCTGGGGAACACGAGGTGATCCCTCAGAAGGTCAGGGGGTCAGCAGGCTCTGGGAACATGAGTGATGAGAGCAGGGCTGTGCTGGCTTTCGGCGGAGGCAGGTCTGCTTCTCTATGGGGACCATGTAAAGTTTGGTGGGGATGAAAAAGTTCTGCAGTCCCAAAGAAGTTTGAAAGTCACTGTAGGCAGAACCAAAGCCCTCCCTCCCCAGAAGTTTGGAACAGGACTGCCTCCTCAACTCTCAAGCAAGGGTAACCCCCTTCACCAACACCCCGCACCACGCTCAGAAGCAATCACAAAAGGATCACGTAAAATGCGAGGCGGCAAGGAAAGGGCATGGAAATGGATGACAACACACGACAACGGTTGTGATGGAAATGCGTGAGGGCTGTGACTCCCTCTGAATCCGGAGGCTGAGGCCGGCTGTTCCTACAGAGGGACTCTGACCGTCAAACTGGGTCAGGCTGGTCCCAACGTGGAAGGCTTGAGGGTGAGAAGCTGGCAGATCAGCAGCAACTGCCACCGAGTATCTGCTGCTGCTTTAAGAAGCAACTCCTTCCCCTTCTGTTACACCCCACTCTCACAGCCCACTCGCTGACTGGACCCTGTCGGACGCACACAGAATGCACTAAAAATTATCAAGCAACACCAGGGCCTGTACCCCTCACCTGGTATCATTAATGCTTCCTTTTCATGACTTTATGAACATTTGAGTCTTATCTCAACTTCTAAATGAAATTCTTGAAAAGCAGAACCTAGTTTCATTCATCATCTCTGTACCCCCGTGCTTAATATTTCTGAACGAGGGTTCCCTGTCCTATTACCTGGAAGGTGGTCTGCTGCTCAGGGTGGCATTCTAAACACACGTGTGGATTTTAAAGCACCTTTAATCCAAATGGGTTCTAATTCTCTTTCCTGTTCTTTCCTTTCTTTCCAGGACAACGAAATAAAGCCACAGACAGGTGGCTCAGCTTTCTGAGCGTGCAGGAAAATGCAGAGCAAAAAGCCTCTGTTATGCCATTTTCCCCTTTGCCTGGGTCATTGGAGGGTTGGAGGTAAAAATTCACAAAGTAACGTGTGTCAGACGGGCTCCTACATGTGCCGATACCCATGTCCACCCAGGTTTTCCGCACTCTCTGCTCCAGGAATCTCCAGCTAAGCTAACCACCCAGGCAGCCCGGAGAGCAGCCTGGTGGCTGATGTGCCATCCAGGTATTTCTTTTCAGCTCACTCGTGTCTGATAGAGATCTGCTATGAAGGGTGATGATGAAGAAAATGATGGCAATGATGACAGCAGTAAAATCCGCTGAACACTATGGCCGAGCCCCTTATGCCCATTATCTCATTTAAAGTGCACAATCGCCTTACGAGGCAGGTATGACGGCTTCCATTTAACACGTGATCAGGGCACACACAACCCAGCAAGGCAGCCACTTGACCAAGGACTCTGGGCCTCTATCACCACCGGGGGGTGAGGGGTGGGGGTGGGGGAGGGGACTTACCTAGGAAGCACAGAGTTAGGTGGCCTGGATTTTGCAGGGGATGTGACTTTAGGTTCTGGCCCAGAGCTCCCTGAAGATCCTGGCAGAGGGTCCTGTGCCGGCCCAGATTGGTTTGGAAGAACTTCCCTCGCTGCAGTCAGAAGATGCTCTTTATCTTTAACTTCTTTTTCTCGGGACCTGGCTTTGTGTTCCGCCAGAAGGAGGTCAAATTGCTTTTTCCTGCCCGGGACTGCCCTCCGATGGCTTAGCGAATGTGTCTGAGGAGAAGAGAGATGAAAAGCACAGCCTCTTTGATCAGCACATACACCTGCTTCCCGGGGCCCTCCATCTCAGACACAGCAATTCATGGGAATTTGGAGGTGCTTGAAAAGTCAACTTCAAGGCAACAGCTCCCGTTCTGTGGCTGGGAAGAGGCAGAGACCACACAGATGCAACCATGCTCTACTCTCCTGGTGTCAAAAAGCCAGAGCTTCCTCCAAAAAATGGCATAGGATGACAAGCTTCAGCGCAGAGCCCAGGAGAGCCCCTCGGATGAAAGGCCAGCGTGAGAGAGTCTAGAGTTAATCCAGGTGCAGGTGGGAGGCTTGCGGTGGCCCAGGCACACAGAGCCACCAAGCAGAGAGGGCCACAGCCTCGACCCCAAGAAGCACTAGCAGTTCAGTATGAAACATGCGGCTGGGGCTGCCTAGCGGCAGCCGCCGCCTTCGGTCAGCTGTGCCCCTGGCCACCCCGGTGTGGCCGGCTCGGGGGCGCGGCAGGACTGGCTTTCAGGGCGCCGCCGCCGCTGCCGCCGCCGCTCCTGCATACATTAAAACGTAGCAGGGCTCAGAACCGCCTGAGAGTGCCTATAAATACAATTTACTGTCTGGCCTCACAAGTAACAGGGGAAGCCTTTTTTTTTTTTCTTTCCCTTCTTAAAAAGCCAGCCAGCTTGAGGCAGGCACTCCGCTACCATGGAAGAGAAGAAAGCATTTCCCTTACAAAGAACAGCTGGGGGTCATGTCTAGGTTCCACACCCTGCGGTGTGCAGAGAGTGGCATGCAAACATTTCGACAAAGGCCCCAGCGAGAGCAGGAAGTATTTTTTATGGAAAGAGAAATACCTTGCAGGTGAGGGATCTTGTGCAAGGTTTCTTTGTCTCGGGATCCAATACTCCACAGTGTTTATTTGGGTCAAATTCTCTCTCTGGTTTAAGAAACAAACAAAAAATATAAGAAAAAAGGAGACTAAATAGGATTTGGCATTAAGACTACATTTAAAAAATGCACATTTGCACCAACAAGTGAGACGTTGTCAGGCAATCTGTTTTTTTTTTTTTTTTTTTTTTTCCACCGACTGCTAAAATGCTTCAAGAAACCGCTCAGGGGAACATGGTGCACCCCTCTGAACCCAGAGTCCCCTAGGCCAGCCAGCTTCGTAGGGATGGGGGACCGCAGTACAAGGCACAGGGCAGGGGGTGGGGCGGGCACTGGGGAGGAGGAGCCCTCCGGCTCTTACACTGTATTTCACTGGAAAAGCTTCTCCAGGTTCTTGGCCCTTTGGGCGTGGCTAACAGCAGACCAGGGAGAGCCACCTGAGGCCCGAGGGCCACTTTTTCTTTCCTGGGCGGTTCCAAGAGCGCGTCACAAGTCCCCAGCCCCACCTGCCTTCCTGCTGGCTTTGGCCATTTAGGCGGAGAGTGTTCCCTGACCTGTCAGGAGTGACCCTGCCCTCTCCTGCTTTGCAGGGTGCGCAGCACAAGGCTTCCCAGACAGCCTTGTGGGCCAGAAAAACAGCTGACCTGATTCAGGAACACTTTGGCCGTGCCCTAGGCAGGGGCAGGGGAGAAGTCTGGGTGTGTGCCTTTCGTAGATCTAAACGGAAAGGTGCAGTGAGGGCAGAGCCTGCCAGTCTCGCAGCCTCAGCCTGCTGTGTCCCGGCACAGGCCTGTTGCTGCAAATGGGGTGGCTGCAGGGAGGCCAGGCTTTCCCCACCGCCTGCCTTCCCACTGGACTGTGGAGGGGTCATGTTGGGAGTTTGCTTCTAAGCAACTTTCTCGGCCCATTTTGGATCCTTTCTCCCCTCTGGATCACAGAAATGCTCTCCTCCCCAGGAAAATGAGGGCAGGCAACCGCTTGAGGACCCTCCCTGTAGGCTTTAAAGTTCCACCCCCCAGGTGCCTCCTGTTTCTGGCAGGCGCCCAGCAATCACCTGCCTCCTGCAGAGCAGGAATGACACAGCTCTCCTGGGCGTGCAGGGAGAATGCTGGGGTGGGTGAGGGAAGTGCTATGAATTTGGTGGTGTCCTTAAGAACCCTGAATAGCTGCACACTAAGAAGAAGTTACCTCGCCTGAAACACTGTCAGAAAGTGGTGGAGTAAACGCTGAGCATACTCAATGAATGTGTTCTATTTTTTTAAAAAAAGGTTTGGGGGTGCCCTGGCCAGTGTGGCTCAGTTGGTTGGGCATCATTTTGTGGACCGAAAGGTTGCCAGTTCGATTCCCAGTCAAGGGCACAAGCGCCGGGTTATGGGCTCGATCTCCGGTAAGGGGTGTGCAGGAGGCAGCCAATGGATGTTCTGCTCTCACAATGGTGTTTCTCTCTCTCTCCCTCTTCCTTCCTCTTTCAAAATCAAGAAACTATTCTTTAAAAAAAAAAAAAAGGTTTGGGGGACCATGGGGTGGTTGTGATGGTGGTAATAATAATGTGTGCCACAAAACCAGTCTTATATCCAAGACAGATGACCTGGTTGGCTATCAAAATGCCCTTCCCCCTTCTCTTTTGTCGTCGTCGTCGTCTTCTTCTTTTTTTAAAGCTTCACTTTTAAGAATGGAAATGGCGAGACCTGGAGATGCCCATTTCCTAGGAGTCCTCTCTGCCCACCCAGGAGAGCCTGGCCGGGAGTTCTGTCCCTGGGGCTGTCGGAGTCAGACCGGTGCCCAGGCCCACACCAGCCCTCCTGTTGGCCTGGAACTAAGCAGGTTGTTTGGCTGGGGGCAGGAGCTGGCTGCCAAATGTGAAAGCGAGATAGAAGCAAAAGACCCACTGAGACAAAACAACCAACAAAATGCAAAGCCAAACAGCCGACAAAAAATCCCCAGACCACGGCCGAATGGGGTAAAGGCTGGAAGCCCCGGACATGCTTCTGCTACAAGGAGCCACAGCCTGGGGACACTGTGCCTGCCAGGCCTATGTTTTCCCTGGGAGGCTGCCACCCACTTCCCATTCCGGAGGAGAGCCAGGCGCCGGGGGCTCCCGTCCACACAGGGAGGCTCACCACACGCAGGGGACACCAGGCTCTACCTCCCTTTCCTGATCGTGGGTGAGCAGCACAAGAGGAGGTGTTTGGGGTATAATGCTTTTGTCATTTGAGTGTTTGGGGCTGAGGTACTTTTAAGAATAATTTTTTTTAAAAAGTTACAGATGTAAGATAGAAAAACTAAAATACAGATAAACATGAAGTAAGAAATAAAAATGACCCAAAATTTTTGGGGTGCTTAAGAAGTATGCTCAGCCTGGCCGGCATGGCTCCGTGGTTCAGTGTCCACCTATGAACCAGGAGGTCACAGTTCAATTCTGGGTCAGGGCACATGCCCAGGTTGTGGGCTCGATCGCCAGTGTGGGATCCCCAGTGATCCCTATTGTGGGGCGTGCAGGAGGCAGCCGATCGATGATTCTCACCATTGATATTTCTATCTACCCCTCCTCTCCCTTCCTCTCTGGAATCAATAAAAATATTATAAAAAAAGAAAAAAGAAGTATGCTCATACTAGAAGATATAGTTTTTTTTCCACAGGGTGAATATATATATATATATATATACACACATATATATATATATATATATATATATATATATATATATATAATTTTTTTTTCCCCCCTTGTCAAGATTAGATAAATTCCCATGGTTATGAAAGCTTATTTTGGTCTTTTGGAAAAAGCAGAACGGCTAGATTTAGTTAAGCAAACGTCATCCACGTGGGGGACCCTAAGAGACAACCACTGCCCCAAAGACTGGCCGTGTGCACCTTCCAGGCACCCATGGGCCTGCTCAGACAACCAAGGAGTACACCCAAGAGATGTCCCCGCCAGCCCATCTGCGGTGTGAACCCGAGTGTTCCCCAATAGAAACTCCAACTGGTTACTTGGGAAAGGCAGTTGCCGCCCCGGCCGCAGAATCAACCCGGAAACCAACAAAGCCAAAGGACAGAGGCTGTGTCCTTCCGTGGAGCAGTCACTGATGGGACAGTCCCAAGCCTGCCCTGAGCTACTGTGAGATGTCACGGAGGTTGTCACACTTCATGGCAGTGAGGCCTCTACAAAACCCAGGGGCGGTTCAGCCGGTCAGCACGATAGTAAGACCCTCAGAATCCACAGACTGTTGTGGTAGGTGCAGAGCATCCTGCCTCTCGGGTCACTAGGGCAACTCGCTAAGCACTGAGCTGAGCGAGAGCCTCATCCGGCCCGGGAATAAGAGAACCAGCTCTTGCTTGCATTTTTAGGTGGGGGTCCTGCCTGCAGGTTGGCTCCATATCCCCCTGCCATCCCCCCCTCAACCCCCGCTAAAATGAAACAGACCTGCTTAATTATAAGAACATATCACTCCTTGGTTACAGATATGACTCAATTTCAATCTAATCATGAGTCAGACTCGAAGGACACAGACACGTACCTGAAAGTCTCCTGTAAGGCTTGTTGTTGTTTTTGGTGCCATTTTGGTGTTTCTTGTCTATTGTGGTGGACAAAATTGCTTTGCCATTTAAGATCTTCTCTGGGGAAGGTGGCACTGACTTGGACATCAAGACCGGCTTAATTAAGGGTGGGGCGGAGACAGCCGAGGTCGAGGTGGAGCAGGCGGTGACCGCAGCGGTGGTTGTAGAGTTCATTTTGACATTGGCACCATCTGCCTTCACTAGGTTAGGAATTTTCTCTAAACTGACTACAGGAACCGGAACGCTGGAAAATAAACGAACACACACACACACAATTGCCTTCTTTGGTACATCTGGTCCGCTGAGAACCTACACTCGCTTATCATGATAGAACACTTCCTTATCACTTATTTATACTCCTCCTATAAGCGAGCAGCAGGACTCCCGTTTGGATGGGAAGGAGGTTCGTGCCTCGAAAAGGACCCACAGGGGGTGCGAGGCTGGCATGGTGCCAGCGATGGCATCAGAGCTGACTGATTACCTCTCAGACCCGCTGTCCCCATAGATCCTGCAGCTCCCCCTTCCCAGTCCCTACATGTTGGCTGTTTCTGAGACGGCACCTTGGGGAGAACCAGGTGCCTGCTGTGCAGCTCAGGAGGAGATGCTGCTTGTCTCCTGGAGACAGTGTGCCACACCGTGCCACTTGCTGAATCACCCCCCCACGCTGCTCGGCTGGTCTCCCGCCGGCGATCGGCGATCGGGCCTGACATCTGCTTAGCTCAGGAGTGCTGACAGGCTCACGCCACGCGGAGGCATGGCTGCAGGCCAGCGTGCCACGCTGCAGGCTGTCGGAGGACTCCTGGATCAGGCTCACATCCTGGGGATGAGCTCCAATGGAGTGAGCCGCCATGTAGCATTATCTAATATTCCATTTTAGGCAGCTAGTTATGTAAATAGGCAAGTCTCAAGGCTGGCAGGTGAGAGGATGAATTTTAAGAAGACGGAGCACAAAGGTGTATGTTTGCTCTTCGGTATCTGTCACCTTTGCCTCACTCCCCTGCCATTTCTCCTGTCACGGATATGCATCTGATTCTGTGCATTTAATGCCAGAGGACCCTCTGCCTGGGGGGCTGGGAAGGACCCTGTCTCGGGTTTGAAAAGATGAATAAGCGTTGCTTTGGTTCCTGAGCTAGATTTCCTTTCCTCCTTGCAGGAAGGCGGAACACTGAGCCTTCAGCCCCCCGATTATCTGCGAGCCGCCTTAGCTACTTGAATGCCAAGTGATCTAGACTATGGCTTAGCCTGCAGACAAGGCAGGGCAGAAAGAGAGACTTGTCAGGAGAGGAATCTTATTTGTCCACATGGCTGGTTGGCTCTCTAAGATTTATTCACAGATCATTTCTTTGATCTTTTTGTTCATGAAATTATTTCAGCAACCCCTGCCGCTTTTCCGACTCTGAAACAGGATCACAGAGGTTATTTTTAGGCCTTTCTCCGTGGCGGGGCAGACTGTGGCTGGGCTTCGCCAACCACCCCCTGGGACCACATGCTTTCCTGGCCCTGGGAAGGGCGCTCTGGGGTTTCAGGCCCCATGGGAGGGGAAAGTGGAGCAGTGGTTTTTAGCAATCCACCAAGTCGCTGACAATCACCCTCGATCACAGCATCCCAATCACTGAGCTGAACTCACGCTGCTTTCTATTCAATGGCAATTCTCGAAGCACTCACATATTGCTGAAGAACAGCACAAGAAGCCCTTGAAGAGTCAGCACACTGAGAGGCTATAAAGCTATTACCTGGTGAAATTAGTGCTGCATTCCTGATGGTAAAAAATGCAGAGCCATAGAATATGGAATTCTTCTAGGATCATTCCTTCACTCAATTTAAAAAAATATATATTTTATTGATTTTTTACAGAGAGGAAGGGAGAGGGACAGAGAGTTAGAAACATCAAGGAGAGAGAAACATCAATCAGCTGCCTCCTACACACCTCCAAATGGGGATGTGCCCGCAACCAAGGTACATGCCCTTGACCGGAATCGAACCTGGGACCCCTCAGTCTGCAGGCTGATGCTCTATCCACTGAGCCAAACTGGTTAGGGCCCTTCACTCAATTTTAAAGGACACAAATGAGAGAAGTCAGGGTTTTGAAAAGATATCAAACCCACGTTCGTAGCAGCATTATTCACAATATCCAAAAGGTGGAAGCAATCCACGTGGCCATTGCTAGAGAATGGACAAACAAAATGAGGTGTATACATACAACAAAGTATTACTCAGCCTAAGAAAGGAAGTTCTGGTACACAAATGAACGTTGAAGACATTATGCTAAGTCAAATAAGCCAGTCACAAAAAGACAAATATGGTATGATTCCACTTATATGAGGCACCTAGGATGGTCAAGTTCATAGACACAGAAAGTTGAATGGTGGTTGTCAGGGGCTGGGGGCAGGGGAGAATAGGGAGTTGTTATTGAATGGGTACAGAGTTTCAGTTTTTTTTTTTTTTTTTAAATATATTTTATTGATTTTTCACAGAGAGGAAGGGAGAGAGATAGAGAGAGTTAGAAACATCAATGAGAGAGAAACATCGATCAGCTGCCTCCTGCACATCCCCCACCGGGGATGTGCCCGCAACCCAGGTACATGCCCTTGACTGGAATCGAACCCGGGACCTCTCAGTCCGCAGGCCGACGCTCTATCCACTGAGCCAAACCGGTTTCGGCCAGAGTTTCAGTTTTTTAAAAAATACGTTTTTATTGATTTCAGAGAGAGGAAGGAAGAGAGACAAACGTCAATGATGAGAAAGAACCATTGATCAGCTGCCTCCTGCATGCCCCCTATTGGGGAGGGAGCCCGCAACCTGGGCATGTGCATTGACCAAGAATCCAACTGTGACCTCTTGGTTAATGAGTCAACAATCAGCCACTGAGCCACACTGGCCGGGCGAGTTTTTCAGTTTTGCAAGATGAAAAGAGTTCTGGAGATTGGCTGCACAACAGTGTGAATGCACGTAACACTATTGAACTGTACATAAAAAATGGTTATGATGATACATTTTATGTGTATTTTACCACAATTAAAATTTTAAAAAAATGTACAAACTAAAACACGCCCCCCCCCAAATTACAAAACTTATACAACTTAAATTATACTTCAATATCCTGACTTAAAAAAATATTAGAGCCAGCTTAAAAGCTTTTTGTTGATTTATTTATCACCCTTGTTTTGATCTGCTGACTTTAATTTCTTTGGAAAATAAGTTAAACTTCAAATGTTGATGCGAACACATGGACGATTAGCCAGGTGGCACAATTCTCTAGCACCTGAGTGGCCTTCTCTGACTTACTTCTTGGAGGAGCCAAGGAAATTCAGGGAAGGAAGTTAGGGACTTTAAGTTCCAGATCTAGCTCTTGTCGCACGAGCCGGTGTGCGTAAAGGGAAGGCCTCTGGTCTCTGTGAGAAATGCCCTGGGTACGAGTTGAGTACTCACGCATGAGCTCAGCAGGCGACGTTGGGATAGAACAATCCAGAACCATTGTACAGACGGAAATAAATTTAAATGCCGAGCGAAGTGGTCCTCAAATGCTCACAGGGCAGCGCGTTTCTGCCCTGAAGTCAGTCAATGTTCTGCCCCCACGTGCTCGTCACGGCAGCCGGGAGAGCACCGGGCACAGGGTCCGGCCATGGAGCAGCCACAGGTGACTCATCTCTTTGGTGATGCTTCTTCCCAACTGTACTTAGGAACTGAGCTTGAGCCAAGCCAGCTAATATCTGTGACTGATCTTCTAATTTGGAATTTTCTCCACTGCATAACCAGTGTGGCCCACTCATACGCTCGGCTGCTAATGCTTCCAGGACTCCTGTTGGACTTCGATCCTAGTGCCTGTAGGCTGGGTGTGGGATCAAAGCCCATCAGACACAAGGAGAGGCTGAGACGCACAGCCCTCTGGGATTGAGTTTTATTGGGTTGGAACGGGAGGTGTTAGGAAAAAATATGATTAAGAATGTTTTGAAGGCCCTGGCCAGTGTGGCTCAGTTGGTTGGAGCATTGTCCTAAAGACTGAAAGGTTGCGGGACCGATTCCGGGTCAGGACACATGACTAGGTTGTGGGTTCAATCCCCAGTTGGGGCATGTACAGAAGGCAACTGATCGATGTTTCTCTCTCTCTCTCTCTCTCTCTCTCTCTCTCTCTCTCTCTCTCTCTCTTCCCCTCTCTCTAAAAGCAAAAGCATATCCTTGGGTGATGATTAAAAAAAGAATGTTTTGAAGGATTGCATAGACCAGGTGGGTCAGTAAGGAGCTGAGCCACTGAGTAAACACCCTGATGCCAGGTACATGGGCCACATCTTGGAAGTGCAAGAAGGGAGCTGAGCTGTGGGTGGGAATCTAGGGTGCCCACGAGCTAATGGAGAAGGGCTACCGACAGAGTGAAGGCCTGATCATTTCTCCTTGGTGACCCTTCTCTCCCCCAAAGAACGGGCTTCCCCTCTAAGGTAACCTGCCTCTGGCCTGTGTGGGACGTTAGGAGAAGGAAGGGAAGCAGGCAGCTCAGTGACAGTGGGAAGGGTCAAACACATCCCAGAAGAAATGAGAGAGAGAAGAGAAAATCATCCCCAGCACAGATGTTAGCCATCCGTCTTAGAGTATTCAGCATCGTTCCTTCACGACCACTGGCAACAGCCCCAACGGATGAACAAAGGAGGAAATGATGGCAAGATGGGGCCGAACAGTGCGGAAAACCAATCCCAGAGATCCCATCTTTTTCAGCAGAGAGCTTGGCTGACATAAGAAGCTGCTGATAGCCCCGGCCCCTGCTTGGCTCACACACAGATCCCTGCCTGTGTCTACACCTGGGAGTGTGGCTGCCTGGAAGTCATCAGCGCAGAATGGGCGTCTGCTTTCTCCCACGGTCCCTTCCCCACCTCCCTCACTTCCTGGCCATCACCTTTCCCGGCCAGAGCAGCGCCCCAGCCTGGGCAGGTAAACCCCTTCCACATGACAGTGACCCTGAATAACGGGTTTAATTTCTTTCCGTTTGGAAAGAAGCCAAAAGACTCTGAACCCTGCTTTCCCCATTCAGGCATCTCCCCTTTTTCTGTGACTAATCACAGTCACTCACACACCGGGTGTGTGGTTAGGTGCTGGGAGGGGTGGGTAGTTGGCAACACTTAGATGACTAAGCAATTTATTATTCTGTTTGCTTAGGTGACAAACAGGAGGGTGGTTACCACTGGGGTCCGCCAAAGCCCCCAAAGCTCCTTCCCGCTCAGTCTTAAGTGGTGAACTACACACTTCGAGAAGCCTCACAATTAGCTGCATTCATCAGCTCGCTGTTGTCCTTTCTCTGAGGAGCTGTATTTGAAAGGGAAAGGTGAGTCCCCACTCGTCCCCTGCTGCTTTCATAATGCCTGTTTTGTTCGCTGGGGATGAACTCCTTCAGGGAGCCGGGCTGCAGCCTGCTCCCCTGCGGTGTCTGATACACTGGGAGTATTTATCTCCTTGTTATCGCTGCACCTCCGTCCTGGGAAGGGATACTGCTGCCCAAGAGAACGGCCCTCCCTCCTCCTTGCTATGTGGGGGCACATCCACCTGGTTTCTTCTGTGCTGCTCTGGCTGCCCCTGTCTTCTTCCTGTGTGCATGGCCTGCCTGTATTTCTTTCTTCTTCTTCTTCTTTCTTCTTCTTCTTCTTCTTCTTCTTCTTCTTCTTCTTCTTCTTCTTCTTCTTCTTCCTTCTTCCTTCTTCCTTCTTCCTTCTTCCTTCTTCCTTCTTCCTTCTTCCTTCTTCCTTCTTTCTTCTTCTTCTTCTTCTTCTTCTTCTTCTTCTTCTTTATCTTTCTGGACCAAGGATTTAAGAAAAGGGTTCTCCTGGCACCAAGAACATGCCCCTCCCTGTCCAGCGGTGCCAGCAAAAGGCAGAGGTGAAGCATCTTACGGTGCCACCAGCTGTCCTGCAGCCAGCGGCTCGCTGCCAGCTGCGCTCCCCTGGCGACCAGGCTTTATTCTCTTATCATCAACAGATAAGCCTGAAGAGAAAGCTTCAGAAGATCTTGAGTCCTGCAGAAATCATTGCCAACCCTGCTCCACTACCAGCGAGGGGAAAGATGGATTGGACAGGCAGGAGCCTGAAGGCATATGGCATTTGTGCTGTGGGTGATGTGTCTGATGAGAGTTCTCAGCTGTTTGATTTCTTCCCACCAGTTCCTCTGGCAAAGGCCCATGTGCAGAACTCTGAGGACCTCTGACTCACTGGCAGGGCCTTGAAAGGGCCACCTCACCCAGTTTCTTGCCTTCTAAAACTTACCCTATTTTAAAGGACTCTCAAAGAAGGAATTCTATTTGGGTCTCATGGATGCATTTTGGGGGCTGCGATCATGACATCATTTATATCAAATTTAAATCCTTTAAGTTGAAGAAATACTTGGGATGTCCTTGAAGGCCGAGTCAGGCAATCACGAAGAATCAGCCCAAAAGCAGAAGCCACAAAATCCTGTCGTGATGCACCCGACAGGAGGTACTAATGACATGGATCCTGACAAGTGAATAAATATATATATATTTTTTAAATGGGGAAAACTATTGGGAAAACTTTCAGAAAGCCAATTTGTAAACATCTGAAGCAAACAGAAAACGGGGCCATCAACCGCTGAGCCTGGTAAACAAGAAAATCTGCCAGATTAATCTAATAATATGCTGCGGTGGGGGGTCAGGCCTGGTGGTCGGGGAGGAAGCACCCAGCATCAGCTCTCCTGGCCTCTGCATAGCTTTGGATGCCCCCCACACAACACACCCTCCGTAGGAAAACGTGGGCAGACCTGGGTATTGGGGGTCAGTGGTCCTGGCAGCAGAGGCGACAACAAGAAGACTGGGTCGTGCCAGCCAGAGGGGTGCCAGAGGGGCTCCCGGCAGAGCTCCCACCGCCCACCAAGAAGCTGAAAGTATCTTCAGCAGTGACTTGGATAATGGGCTGGGACCCTGTTTCTCACCTGGGGGAAGAGGCGATTAGTCGGAGAAGAAGGATGTGGGACTTTCCCTTAGGCCAGTTAGGGGTGGGGGAGAGATGAGCAATCTGACTGTGATGAATTGTAGAAGTGGCCAGAAGCGAGCAACTAAAATCAGGGAGGACAGGCCGGACTGCATCGAGCGTCTGCGCCTTGTCTCTGTTCAGATTCATAGGATGTGGAGGGCGCTGCAGGATAGCTTAGGACAATGGCTAGGAAGACGGGCTTTGAAATCAGACACACCTAGACCCAATCCTGCCTTCTCCATCGCGAGGTGCACTAGAGTGGGGAAGCACCAGACTTCCCAGCATCAGGGGCTTTTGTGGGGATTAGAAAAAGGGTGGCTGGCCAAGTGGATGAGCAGCTTTGTACAGTGCAAAACCCACGCAGACATGGGTGGCTGCCCTGCCTAGATTATCCTGGGACTTCACTACTCTGGGCCTCAGTCTCATTATCAGTAAAATGAAGATCATAATAAATATTTGAAGTGATCAAATATTATCTATAATAATAAAAGGGTAATATGCTAATTAGACCAGACATCTTTAAAACGTCATTCTGGATGACCTTCCTGACGAAGCCGGGGCTGGAGGGAAGCCCGGGTCCCAGGTGCCAGAGGGAAGCCGGTGCCAGCAATAGCCAGGGGAAGGAAGGCCTACTCTTGCATGAATTTTCGTGCGTCAGGCCTCTAGTAGTACATGTAAAAGGGGGGAGAGTGGATCATACCATCCCTTCTCCCCATGGACCCTGATGTTTCTGGTGCGTGTGTGTGTGTGTGTGTGTGTGTGTGTATACATAGTGTCCCAAAAAATGTATGCATATTCTTTGAATAATTATAAAGGCTGTGTTTATTAAAATGTATTTCATCTTCAAAATTGAGCTATCAGCTGTTAAAGTGTGTGTACACATTTTATTGGGACACCCTGTACATATCTGGGGTGCAAGTCATTGTCACCATCAGAAATTTCTGTCCTGTCAGCCCTGTTGGTCCCACCATTGGGGGAAGTGTGGGCCCGGCAGCAGATGGGTGTGAGCAGGGGCCTCGCATTTCACCTGGAGTGGAGGCCATTCTGGGGGTGCAAAGAAGAGAAAACACAGAAGTAGGTAGCAAGCCTTCCCAGGCTTGAGGCCTCTCTAGGAGCATTCACCCCAACTTCTCAATCCCACCTGCTGCTCAACCCCTGGCCTTCAGGCACTACCCAGTGGTCCATGCTCCTACGTGCGTAACACATCCTGGGGGAAGAGTGAGTAGGGACTTTAGCCTCTTGCATACAAACAGGCTGTCTCCTGTAACCATGAAGTATGCCAGGCCATGAGGGGCCTTGCTGGCTCTAAGCTGTCTTCTAGGGGAATAACTGTATGTGCTCCTGTCTAAGCAGCTTCCGATGTCTTGGGAGCAGGAGGTCCCAGCACCAGCCTCTGTAGAATATCTGGTACTTAAATGTTAATTGGGGCCTCCTATGGCATGGAGCTCAGAAGATGGTCTCCACGTCTGTGGGGAGCCCTAGATGGTTTGGCTCAGTGGACTGAAGGGTCCTGGGTTCGATTCCAGTCAAGGGCATGTACCTTGGTTGCAGGCTCAATCCTCGGCCTGGTGGGGGCATGTGTGGGAGGCAACCAATCGATGTGCCTCTCTCACATGGATGTTTCTCTTTCTCTCTGTCTCTTCCCTTCCCTTCCACTCTCCCTAAAAATCAATGAAAAAATATCCTTGGGTGAGGTAAACAAAAAACACACAACAACCCCAAACCAAAAACCAAAATCTGTGGGGAGCTCTATGGGCACTGTGTCCTGACATTCCTGGGAGCTGTGATGCCCCAAGACTGAGGGTAAAATCAGCCGCCAGAGAAGATAGGAAGAGAAGAGGGAGGGAGAGTCCTGGCACAGGCTGTCGCTGGAGTGCACCTGGGACCAGCCAGCCTCCAGTGATGCGTCTCAGGCAGGTCGTCCAGCAAGAGGTAAGTCAACCCTAGACCAAACCAACTGTACCTGCTCAGTGCCTTTTCTTCCACATATGAGAACTAAAGCCTCATATTAAAAAGAATACCCAGTGAAATTCATAGCAGGGAACGGGATCAGGACCTTTGAACGGAGGATTTGAGACTGCAGAGATCAGGAAGCAAGTGGACTCCTCTGGCCAAGGAAGGACAGGGCAGGCTGGGCTTGGGAGAGGCAAACGGGAGCACTCCCCTCTGCAGCCACCAGAGGGCACTGGCTCCCGCTGCTGGAGCTGCAAGCTGCCCCTGCCTTTGGGCCTGTCCCCCACCTTCTAGAGCCAGCGCAGCCAAGACATTCATTGTCTCCCTCAAGCCCTGGAGCCAACACTGACCCAGGGGGAGAGAAGAGGACTCCTCACAGAGCATCCTCCATTCCCCAGCCGGCCGCGGAAGGCCGGAGCCGGACCTGGGCTCAGGCCCTCGGTCTTTGCTCTCGCTGGGAATGAGCCAATGGCACAGCATCCCTGCTACCTGTCTTCACAGAGGAACAGCCCCCAGGAGCGTCTTCCCTCTCAGGTGGCCTGGGAGGCCGGGGGTCACTCTGCTCTTTCCTTCTCTGTATTGGAATCGGACTGGGCAGGCAGCCCTGCCCCCAAATCACCTTCACCCAGAACCCGAAGCATCCTATTCAAACCTTCAAAAGCGTAGTCTTCACACTGACGCACAGCAAACTCAGGACATTTTTTATTCCAAATTAAATGCACTTTGTGTTTTTTAAAAACTCCAGTTAGAGACCTTGGCCCCTCTGGCATTCCGTCACTCAAGCCTACCTGCTAAGAGGCCCCTGTCTGCACTACCAGGCCAGGCCTCATGCCATCGCCTGCCTGAGCCCTGATGAGGATCCTCACCACCAGTCTTTCTGTGTCGCCTCCCTGTGCTTGAATCTGCCTCCACCGAGCCACCCATGCAAACCCGACCCCCTACCGGCTGTTTAAAGGGCTCTGTGGGCTCCAGAGTACGGACTTCAACCTGACAGCCTGGTCCTCCCACAGCTCCTGCCAGGGCATCTCCTCCCACAGCTCCGCCTGGCTCTGGGCCTTTACACAGGCTGACACTTCCTTCTGCTCCTGTGCCTCCTCCGCTCTCTGGATGAACCTCACTCCCCCCTCTGCCCAGGTCCGATGGGACATCATCTTCTCTCACAGTGCCGGCTGTCCCTTCCTGGTGAATCTGCCGCACTTGCCATGCCAAAGGGCCAGGTTTCAGCTCGATGTTGGTGTGGCCTGGCCTTGAGCTAGCAGCTACCTGAGGACAGGAACCAGGACCACGTGCATGCATCGCTCCGAAGTTCTCCCAGTGATGTATACAGTATTTGGCACTTAGGAAGGGCTTTAAGTGTTTGATGAATAAATTAATCTTTTCAGTGAAGATTAATAAAATAAAACACAAACAATAAAAAACAAACCAGCTCTCCACCAGAACAAATGCTTTCGGCAAGGTGCAGTCTGCAGCTGTCTCTTCCTGGTAGGGGAGCCAGAGTGATGACAAAAGTGAGGATGGAGGGCTGACGCCCCCCTTTACTCCTCTCATTCTCCCTCGACACTGACGCCCTGCACCCCTCCACGCGGCTCACAGCAGGCTACGCAGTCACACGCAAGATGGTGTTTCATCCTCGCCCCCACGTACAGAGGAGGAACCTGAGGCTTAGAAAGGTTGCCCCAGGGCATTCACTCAGCAAAGTGAAGGGCAGAGATGGGGTCTGACTTCAGGCAGCTCTCCAGGTGTCTCTTGAGCACAGCATGGAAGTGAGAAGACCAGGGGTGGCTTCCTAGCTCCGCCACTGGCCAGTCACTTCATCATCCTGGGCCTCCATTCCTCTAGAGGGGCTGGGGCTCTGAAGGCATCGAAAGCTGCCACGTGCCATGCAGATATGAAGGGCCATGGTCACTAACCTCTGGCTCATACTCTCTCGCCGTCATGCCATTCCCCCTCCCCAGCTCTCCTGGCCTGCATTTAGACCACCCGTGGGCAAACTACGGCCCGGGCCGGATGCAGCCCGTTTGAAATGAATAAAACTAAAAAAAAAAAAAAAAAGACCGTACCCTTTTATGTAATGATGTTTACTTTGAATTTATATTAGTTCACACAAACACTCCATCCATGCTTTTGTTCCGGCCCTCCGGTCCAGTTTAAGAACCCATTGTGGCCCTCGAGTCAAAAAGTTTGCCCACCCTTGATTTAGACACTAGTCCCTGTTTCTGAGCACTTCTGTGACTTGGCAAGGTCAGCTGAGTTTATACCCAAGGAGCTGTCCATTGTCCTTACCTTGACCGTTTGAAAACCCAGTCAGCGTGTAGCACTTAAACGTTTAAGTTCCTAATGCTTTCCTGTCCTGGGAGGGATAGCATTCCCAGAGATGCCTGAATACGCTGGCCTGTCTACGCCCCGTCCTCCTCCCCACCTGCCCTTTCTCCGCCTCCCCTCTGGGGCTCATCACAGTAACCTGCACCTGCTGCCCTCTGTCCCCCCACCTTCCCGCCCTCATCCACTGCCCCACTCCTTCTCCCTGACCCCCACACCTGTACCCCTAGAGGCAAAAACTGGCCTCAGCTTGTCCCCCCTCATCTCGATGTGAGGGGCTGGAGTTGCAAGTGGGGATCCAGGAGGGACCTCTGTGGATGCCACACCAACTCCTCAATCCCCTCTCATGAGGGTTTTCCTCATGGGGCCAAGTGCATCCTGGGACGTGGGCACGAACCCCATGCAGGGGCCATGGTATGGGGGTGCACTGTACTTGCCTCCTCTTTCATTTAAAAGAAAATACCTTTCCCTTCTTGCCAAAGTACAGTGAGCTTTTCCTTCTTATCATCCGGGACCATAGTTCTCCCTTCCTAACTCCAGTCACTATAGTAGGAAAAAAAGTAATTCCACGGTGGGAACTGGCACTCTGGTTTCCCCTCAATCAAAAGAAATTTATTTCTAGCTGTGGCTCCTTTAGCACCAGAAAAAATGTCTGTGAGGAGGGGAAGGAGCAGTTTCATTTCACAGCCTTGTTCATTCATTCACTCATCATACATTCACTTATGAAATATTTGCTGGGTGCCAGATTCTGGGCTGAAACATGGGGATGCCAAGGAGCTCAAGGTCCAGCTGGGAGCAGGGGAGGATAAAGGTGCAAATAATACAATGTACGATGGTAGTTCTTATACTGGTGTCTTAGAGGAAGGAGCATCTCAGTCTGTGCAAGAAGTCCCAGAAGGCTTCCTGGAGGAAGTGGTGCTCCTACAGAGACTTTAAAACATGTGTAAGGACAGGCAGGGAGGCTGCTTCTGGGGAGGGAAGCAGCATGTGCCAACACGGGGAAGACATGTTTGAGGAGCTACAAATAGATGAGGACATCTGGAATATAAAACGAAGGGGTTAAAACACTGGCAGCAGCAGGTGGACAAGTGGGAAATGCCCGATCATATATCCACCTCCAAAGAGGTTAAACTTCTACTCTGTAGGCAAACAAGTGAGGGCCACTGAATGTTATGAGCGGGGTGGGGGCAACCAGCACTCAGGCGGGGTACAAAGGGCAGACTGGAGTAAGGGCGGGCCAAGGGGACCAGAGAGAGGCCACTGCAAGAATCCTGCTGAGGAATCGGGGTGGTCAGAGGGGTGGGGCCACCAGAAGGGCCCACGGCCCTTGGGTCTGTAGCATTTCCCAGCCTGACAGAAGCCCTGGGGGGACTCCTCTGGGCCGTCCATACTGGCTCTTGTCCCCAGTTCATGCCAACACCAGGCCAGAAGCGATAAGCCAGCCCCATTTCTCCCAAGGCACTCGGCCAGGGCTGCTCAGCTATCATTTTCTCCCCATAAAGCGCTGGGAAGGCGTCCAGAGCCCTTCTCCTGCCCGAGCCCCCCCACTCGGGGCGGACACGCCTCCCAGTGGAAGCGTCCAGAGGAGGAGACAGTCTCCTCCCACCACGCTGTCGGCACACGGGAGGCCGGGCGCCTGCTGGTTTTCTCTTGCTTTGGCTCATTTTCCTTCTGGAGCAGCAGGCCCATCTCCTGCATTTTTAATAGCTGAGCCTATTTAGCATGCAGCACACGTGTGTGGGTTGATAAGGCCCAAGGAGAAGGCAACAAGCCATGCAGGGGAGGAAAACCTCCTCCCTGCTCCCGCCCACATCAGCGGATTTGTGCTCCCGCAGCAGCTCAGCAGGCTCGCTGGGCCAGCGGAGCTGCAGCGACAGCAGGTGCGAAAGTCAGGCTGGCCGATTCGGTCCCCAATACAAGGGGCCAGCCCCCTGGCCAAGGAGGGACTCATAAGTGAAGTCTGAAATGCTCATCGTAGCTCAAAAGAGCTGAAGAGTCATAATTCCCTCTTGACGTCCACTGGGGACGGTCTCTACCTTTCCCAGAAGGACAGAGGAGGTGCTCTGGGATCCGGGGTGTAGGGCCAGCAGGGAGTGCTGCCGGCAGACCTGCAGGGGACATATCCAGGGGCACACCTCTCTGTTTCCCCCCTTCTGCTAATGCAGAGCTATTTTTAATCTCCTCAGACTTGAAGGGAGAAACAACAAATCCACAGACCATCTGAATCTGTGTGAGGGGCCAGGGAGTCTGCCTGGATTCAGCACTGGTGTTTATCACTGCACACGTGCATCTGAGCTACTCGAGAAAGGGCGCCCCTGACCTGCTGTTAACTCCAGTCTGAAGGCCAAGTGTGGCTGCTGTGCTCCTGGCCTCCAGGGCCAATGCAGACGGAGCTCCTTTGGAGCAGGGGAATGGAACGTCAGCCGGGGAGACCGCAAGGCCCGATCGGGTCCCCGGGGTCAGTGCCACCGCACACCCAGCTGCAGGCTAATGTGAGAAAGAAGCGAGAGTTCCTTCCACGTTGGAACTTAGGAGCGCCTGTCTGGAGGCACATGAAAGAGATGGAGGAGCCACCTTCATGGACCTGGGAGGCAGGGGACAGAGACCCACCCAGGGTCCCCTGGCCTAGGTGTCCAGATCTGTGCTGGACAGGGAACTCAATCTTAAAATTTATTTCATTTTAATTCATTAACATGTAAAGATAGATACTGATGATTCAGTTGTTAGAGAATGTTTAAGTATGTTTGGAACAACGTGGGTATGCAAATTTGTTTTATAATTGTGAATTTTTAATAAAGTTTAAATATGGGTCAAATATTTCTGATGAAAATTTAGATCTCCAAATGGAGATGTGCTGTCAGTGTAAAACACAGGATTTTGAAGACATGAAAGAACGAACGTAAATGATATCAATGATTGTACGTTGACATGATAACATTGTAGGTATGTGAGGTGAAAGAAAATACATTATTAAAAACGAATTTTGCCTTTTCCCCTACTTTTTTAATGTGGCTACTAGAAAATTTAAAATTACACGTGTGGCACACATTATATGGCCATTGGCTAGTTAGTGCCAGTCCAAACAATTGCAGATAAAAAGTTAACAGCCTTCAGGAATGGAAATCTTACAACCCATTTCATCCAATTCAACCAGTATTTCCTGACAAGGGGACTGACTGTGTTTGCGGAGTGTGACCTGCTGTGCAGGAGGCCTGCAGTGACTGCTGAGCGGAAGGGATACAGGAAGCCTAACTCTGGCATCACACACAGGGTCGCAGGTGGGGTAAAAATGAGGTCCACACCAGCACATCAGGAGGCTGCCCAGGAGGAAGGAATGAGAGAAGGGCTTCGAGCAAAGGCGGCCGGTGGGATAGGCAGTGCGGAACAGTGAGGACTTGGGCCAGGAGAGAAGGGGCAGGATGCTGTGGAAGGAACCTTGCTTCCCCAGGGAACCGACCTTGGTTCCTGCTCTTCTCAAGCCTCGTACCTTCCTGGGAGGCCCCATCTGTAACCATGGCTTCAATGCCCCTGGTTGTCTACATTGACAACTTCCAAATCTCCCTTCCCAACATACAGCTCTCTCTTGGCCTCTGGGTCCATACATTCAGTGCCCGCCAACAGCTCTAGATACGTGTTTCTCAGATACTTCAAACTCCATGGACTCCTCAGCTGAACTCATTCTCTCCTCCCCACCCTAAACTCTGGACCTTTCTGTCCTTTTCTTGAGCAAGTGACAGGACCAGTCACCTCTTTGCCCAAGTCAAGACCCTAGACATCATCCTCAACTCCTCCCTTGTATTGCAAGCCCATATACAACCAGCTCAAAGCCCTGTGCTGTTTTCTGCCTTAATATTTCTCCCATCTTGCCCCTTCTGCAGATGCCCACTACCACCGCCTGGGTCCATGCTGTCGTTACGTCTCACCTGGATTACACAAAAGCGTCCTCACTTGCTGCTTCCTGAGTGGCACCTCCAGCCATCCCTTATCTTGCGGTCAGGGTGACCTCAGTACAATTGAAAACTGCTCCTTTAAGAGCTCTATGCAGTTTCAGGGGACGTCCAAATTCCTGAACTTAGTACATATAGTAGGACTTGATAATCTACCCAGCCACCTACCCAGTTCATCTGTCTCCCCCACCACATGCAAATACTTCGGCCCATTCTGTTACCTTTGCCTGGGACACCCTTCCCACTTTCTTTTAAAAAATTTTTTTTTAAATGATGGTAAAAAATTATATAACCTGCCTGGCCGGTGTGGCTCAGTGGTTGAACCAGGAAGTCATGGTTCGATTCTGGGTCAGGGCACATGTCTGGGTTGTGGGTTCGATCCCCAGTAGGGGGCGTGCGGGAAGCAGCCAATCAATGATTCCCTCTCATCATTGATGTTTCTATCTCTCTCTCCCTCCCCCTTCCTCTCTGAAATCAATAAAACAAACCAACCAACCAACCAATAAATCCTAACAGTTACCATTGTAACCTGGTTTTCTTTGTCTAGCTCATTTCTACTTATCCTTAAATTCAGCTCTGTGCAACCTCTTCTAAACCTTTTCTGAGTCCTCAGCCTGGGTTAGCTGCCCTTCTTCTGTGCTCCCAGTATCTTAGCTCTTATCACATAGTTCTCTGTGTTAGCTAATGGCCCTAAGACGGTGTCTGTCTTATTTAACTCTGCATCCCCAGAGCTGCAGTGTGCAGTTGTGCAGGTCCTGCACTGCACGAGGCGGCCTGGTGGAGGAAGTAAAGTAGGGGGTGAAGACCGCCGGCCAATCGTGTACCCTGGTCCTGGACTGTATCCAGGCCTTTTTCTAATGGGCACAAAGGTTCCATAGGTGACATCAGTGGGACCAATACATCCCCAGTGCTCGTTATAGAGTTGACACGTAGTATTATAGTAGATGCTTATTAAATGGTTGAGTAAAGACAGATGGATATTCTAGGCAGAGGTACCAGGCGAAGACATGGGAGAGAAGCTGGAGTAATAGGATGCTATTGCATGATCAGGATTGGATTAGGGGGTTTAGAGGCAGTTTGTTGAGGGTCCCTTATGTTGGGCCGAGGGGCTAAACTCTTAATTCAGTAGGAATCTTTGAAAATTTTTGAGATAATATTGTGATGCAGAATCACAAAATTTTTAGGCTTGAAAATAAATGAGACGCCGAGAAGTTAAGTAATTTGTTCAAGGTCACACAGGAGGACAGTGACTGAACTGGGACTTGAAGTGGTGCCTTTTGTTTTCTAAGATCTACATCGGCTTTATTAAGTGATTCATTCATCAAGCAGCATCCCATCTAGCAACTAGAAGGGTGCTCCTTTGAACTGGCTTTTCTTGCTCCTAGCTCAGTGCCCATTCTTCCACACTGTCTCTGGGGAGGCCTCTCTGAACTGATGTGGAGCCTGGGAAGTCTCTAAGGCAGATCTTTCCGGCCTTCCCAACATATGCCCCTGGCGAAGGTGGGTAGGGGGATGGTAGCCTGACTGATGGAAGGTGAGACCCCTGTAATCAACACTCAGCCTTTTTCATGGTGCAACCGTGGGTCTGTCTGCAGAATATCTACCTACTTCAACTTAGGTAAATTGACCATTAGCTTTCTGTCCTTTACACAGGCAAGGGCTCTAGGTTTTGGAGCCTTTTTCTTATAAGAGCCATTTCCCTCCTTGTACTTCTTTTGGTTGCTTTTTTTTGGGCCCTGGCTAGTTTTTACCAATTCTTTCAAAAGCACCTTCTGCCTCTAGGGGAAGGGGCCTTGCCCACAGCAGGTCTTACTAAGTACGTGTTAAGTCGGTGGAATCAAATGTGGAGACGGATCTAATCCCAGGGGTCTTCCCAAAGCTTTGTCTCCTGGAAGGATTTCTGGTGCCGAGTCTCACCTCCCTGGGACCACGTTTACCATTTATCATTTTTTGTGTTCATTTTATGATCTTCTGTGACCCCAGAGTCTCCTCCGGGCTTATTTCCCCTGAGCCCCTTGCCTCGCTTCCCTCTTTTGGGTTCTCTGTAGCTCACTTCTGGGCTCCGAATTAAATGATGTTATCCTTTTCCATTTTCAAATTCAGTCTGAGTCAGAGCCATTCTCTACTTTTTCAGAGATATTTGAGTTCTGGACCTTTATTCCGCTTATAGGAGCTCTGTCCTTTATCACACGTGATACCAATGATGATGATAACGTTATCATCAAATATTTAGCAAATGTGTCCTCTGCTCCAGACAATGCACTTGCTGCTTTTATAAGAGGCAGTTCACTTAACCCTCACAACAATTCGATGGGATAGAGCTATTCCTAGCCCATTTTACAGATGAGTGAAACCGAGGCCCACCAAGATCAAGCAACTTGCCCAGAGTCACCCAGCTGAGATTTGTACACAGGCAGCAATTCTGGAGTTTGTGCTTACATCAGGACACCTGGTGTTGCCTCAACAAACAATCTTCAGGTGCTTTCTGAGGTCACTGCTGAGAGGGAGACTCACTCCCAGAGGCCCAGAGACACCACCACTGTCACTTCCAGGCTGGGTCTTCCCTAACCAGCTACATCCTCCTCTAGCAGCGGTTCTTAACCTGTGGGTCACGACCCCTTTGGCGGTCGGTCGAACGACCCTTTCATAGGGGTCGCCCAAGACCATCCTGTATATCAGATATTTACATGACGATTCATCACAGTAGCAACATTACAGTGATGAAGTAGCAACGAACATAATTTTATGGTTGGGTCACAACATGAGGAACTGCATTTAAAGGGCCAGAAGGTTGAGAACCACTGTCCTATAGGCTTGACCTCAGATCCTAGCGATCAGAAGAGAGCAAAGCTTGTCCACGAGGCCCACCGGCAGGACGGGTAACTCCCCTCCTTGACAGCTGTGGCTAAACACTCTACCACAAGGCTCTACTTGATCTAGCATAATTAGCTCTTTACAAAGTCATCATAATCCCCAGCATGCAACGACAAACCAATTGGCGGATGATTTTAGACCACAGCTTTCCTAGGTATGAACTTCAGTGTAATTAACTATCACTAATTAACAGAACACTTTTTCTCTTTAAATATATAAATCAGACAGACTCCACAATTAGCCCTTGTCTGTCTTCATGAGGCTCTGTAACAAGCCAGTCCTTAAGAGTTCCAATTAGGGTCCCTCAGCATTTGAAGATACAGGCATACCTTGTTTTATTGTGCTTCACTTTCCTGTACTTCACAGATGTTGCATTAAAAAAATAGTTTTATTGATTTTAGAGAGAGAGAGAAGGGGGAGGGAGAGAGAGAGAGAGAGAAATATCGATGTGAGAAACAACAATCAGTTGCCTCCTGCAAGAACCCTGACCGGGGATCGAACCCGCAACCTGGGCTTATGCCCTGACCGGGAATTGAACTGGCAACTTTTGCGTGCACGGGATGACGCTCAACCAACTGAGTCACACTGGCCAGGGCAGATATTGTAATTTCTTTTTTTTATAAATTGAAGACAAGATCCTCTACCAGCAAAAATATTATAACCCACTTTGCTGCGATACTCGCTTTATTGCGGCGGCCTGCAACCAGCATTATCTCAGAGGTATGCCTGTACTCATCTGCTTCCTGTCCTCGTTTTCACTTTGGTTTCCTATCTGTCCTTTCCACAGGTAACTTTTATGACTTTCTGATAAAGGCTGAGATAAAACAATGAATTAAAAGTCTCTGATTTTCCAGTCACCTGCAAGCAGCTCTGTCCCACCCCATCACAGGGGTGACATTCTCTTTGGATTTGCTCTCCTCCTCCCGTGGTCAGTCCCCAGCACCTGCCTCTGCTGGCAGCTATTCCGAGGAGCAGAACCCAGCTGCTCACAGCGGGGAGGCTCTCTGGGGGGTCTGCCTCCCGGAGGAGGGAGGGGCACAGGACCAGGCCTGGCTCCCGGCTGGGCAGACTGGCCGTGCCTTTGATTGTTGACACCAATGCGTCTCTTCACTGGGGCAGAAAATTGAGAGGTGACCGCATCACGGAGGAATATTTCCCTGTTACCCTTTCCTCAGACACAACTTGGCTCAGCTCTGAGGCATACGACACTTTAAGGTCCCGTGTTCCCGCCCATGTTTCGGTTTCTCACCCCATCATTTGGGTTTTCTGTCCCTTCCCTCCTTAGACAAGACGCCCAGGAACAAAGCCAGAGGGTAAACACTGTTTCCCGTGGTGACGGGGACACTCACCATGGTTTGTCCCTTGATCCTTTCGCAGGAAAGACTGTGTGCTGTTTGCTGCTGGAGGTAAGTAGATTGTCTTTGGGCGTTTTGAATGGCTTTGAGGTGCTGCTGGCAGAGCTATGGCCGCTGAGACAGGCTTTTGTCTTCACCTGTACTAGTGATGTCCTGGAGTTGGAGGGTGGAGACGCTGGAGAGGGAGAAGGTCTGCACATTGAACCGTGTCTTCTCTCTACAGAGGGAGACAGAATGGAGCTCAGCACACCCTGGGCAGCAGGTGAGTCTCACACACTCATGCCTCGCTCACACAGCAGGCAGACAGGAAGCGCTTATCCCACAATGTCCGCATCCCTGAAGCCTCAGTTCCGACCACGGTCTGTTTTTTGTTTGTTTTTTCCCCTGAATGAGCAGTTGCCTTACTCAATTCCTCTATGATAACTTTTAAAATGATACTTCCACAAATACCAGTGGAGACTCTGATCAGTAACTTAAAATGAAAATCCACATATTGAAACATATTTCCTTTGCCTACTGACTACGGTTTCTCATGACATCTGCTCCTCTCCCACCAACGAGCCGTGAAGGCTTTCTGAATTGTGGTATTACACGTCACGCTGATAAGCTAAACGAGGATTTTCATGGGAGGCATTTACCAGGCCTTCCTTCTGCAAGACAACTTGGACAGGACTAGCAGAGGGGACACCAGGTGTCACCTTGAACACAGTGGGATAGCCATATAGCCAACATGACCCCCAGGAAGCTACCCAGAAGCGACAAGGTCCCTCAGAGCCGTGGGCAGGGCAGGACTCTCAAGAGAATAAACAGGGAGTTCTTCAACCCGACTAGCAGCAGGATCACTACGGTCAGAAGGCCCAGCAAGGGCTGAATGAAAGAGTCTTCGAGAACCAGGAGTGGCACAGCTTCTGCCCACGTGCCAGCTGTGGCCTCTCCAGGGCGCACTGAGGTCTGGGGTTGCAGCTGCTAAGCCAAGATGTGCAGGAGGACATCGACCCGTGAGGCAGAATCTACAGATGTGGGGCCTGGACGTGGGAGGGCAGGCACAGCTTCCTGGGGTTCAACAGAAAATACCAGAGCTCTGGGCAGACGTGCCTCACTTGTTCACACCCAGTCAGCCCCGTGGTCTCGATGCAATAGGGAGGGTGAGGACACGTGACCGGGACAGCAGGTGCATGAAGCAAGGTTCTAGTGTCCACCCACTGTGTGCTTAGCTGTCACAGGGTAACAACGGATTTGATCAAAGTTAAGGACCCTCTCCCAAGAAAAACGCACATTTATAGATGCCCTGAAACTTTGTACACGATTACAGGAAGGAATCCGGGACCGTCCAAAACACAAAGGCTCTGAAATCCTAAGTCCCCTCTGGCTCTCTTGTGCCTCTCCAGGGCCTCACATCCAGTGAGTGCCTAACTAATATGTGTTCAATAAATAAATGAAATGATGACAAATGTCCGGTGGGAAGAACTAGAGATCCATAATCTGGATCGAGGTGGGAGGCAAGGATGCAGACCACCTTCTCCCTGCAGCTCTAAGCTGAGTCTCAGGCTTCTCTCCCCAAGGAGACACTGCTGGCTGCGATTCCAGGCACCTGGCCCGGGAGAAGAAAGCCAGACAACCTTGGCTCTCTGAAATGGGACTCCGGAGTTCCTCTGTGCTCCCGCGTACCCGCGCCTACCAGGCCCTCTCAGAGCGGACCGCCTCTAGTCCTCTGGGACACTGGGAACTGTGGGGGAGAGTGGACGAATGAGGATCCTCTGACTGCTGGGTGTTTTTGCCTGACCAGTGCTCAGACGTTGCCTACACTGAATAACTTCACAGGTAACGTTTCTTCACCAAATCAGAGCAGACTGTGCAGACACGTGGTTTCCAGAGCCAGCCTGTGGAAGGTTTTGGAAACCAAGAGCCAGTTCCAGAGCCTCTGTTTTGCTGTAGAAAGAACCCTCGGTTGGGAGCCAGGAGATCTAAGCTCCAGCTCCAGACATGCCACATGAGTAAGCTTATGGCCTGGAGTTCACCACTTCCACTCCCTCAGTTTCCCTGTCTGTATCTGTAAGTGAAGTGGGACCCTAGGTGCCTTCTAAGGCCTCTTTCCACGTCATTATCGTAAACACAAGGCATACTTACACCTGCTCCTTCTCTTCTCATCCCTCACGATCCCTGAATGTTACAGCAATAATCACAGCTGAAGTACTGAGATATTTTACCCAGGCAGGCTCTTCCTCGGAGGAATTCATCCTTCGTGAAATTGCACCGGCCTTTACAACCCCTGTGAGACAGGCAGGAGGCAGCCAGCCATCTCACCCTCCTCGCGCCTGACTGGCCAGAGAAGACCCAGAGAGGAGAGGTGACTGGCCAAGGTCAGGGCCAATGGCTACACAAGGAATGGGGCCGAGACACTCCTCAAGGAGGCGGGGAATGGTGGGCTGGGACCAAGATTTGGAGCCAGGAGATTGGGAACTCCAGGAATGAGAGTTACGGGAGGTTAAACCCGGGTCTTAAAAGTCTGTTCATCCCACCTCCTTGCTGACTGGTGAGGTGATGGTTAGAGAGGTTCTCTATGACCTGCTTAGGGCAGAACCAGTCGGAGGGAAGGCTGAGCCTAGAACCAAGTCCTCTTCTCACTTAAACCCACAGTTCTTTCTCCCCTTCAGAAATGTTTTGCTTAGCAATTTCCTTTTTGGCAGAGGTTTCCAAAACTAAAATAAGACGTTGCTTTTTAACCACTACTGCTTTGGCTTTTTCTGCAGTCTGCCTTCGCTCATTTGCTATCAACTTGCTGAAGCTGGTTAGAGGGGGTGTGGGGAGACCAGTCTTGATAACAAAGAGAAATTTTATTTAGCTAAACTGACAGTTAAGTGATGTCAGCACCAAAATAGTTTTTAATTAAAAATAATAATACAAGTAAACAAAGTTAAGTCACAAGGAAGGGGGGGGGGGTCACTAAGGACAAAATGAATGGGCCAGACCAGTAATTCCAAAATCACGTTCACAGAGGATTCTGGTTAGCAGTTCTGCCGACCTGTTCTGCCACTAAACTCACAAAACACTAAATCAGTGGATGAGCTATCTTCTTGGTTTTGTATTTTAGTTCCGCAAATGACCAGCTGAAAGAACAAGTTACAGATGAGAGAATATTCATCAAAACTTGAAGCTAGTCCTTTACCCTCAATTTGTGTGTGTGTTTGTATTCTAATGAACAGATTAAAAAAAGTTATTTTCTACATATAAACTGTTCCATGGTGTTTGGACTGAATTCAGTCTACCACTGTTTCAAGCTCTCTCACTGGGGCCTGCGAGGGAGGCCGTGCGAGCATCTGGAGTGGGGACCATGGTCCAAGCGAGCAGCTTCCCTCGGGAGCTGGCTCCCACACTTCACTCAGTTAAGCTTTGAACATGGGCAACACGGGTCTGGCTCAAGCAGAGTGGGGAGCGCTTTCCAGAAAGATCCATTCCTACTCAATCTGTGTTTCCCTGGTCGGTAAGGACCCGTCCATAGATTACTCACAAGGCTTTGTATTTGGCAGAGAGGCGGGGTGGGCTGGTGATAGCAGGAGACAGTTTCTTGTAAAAAGATATTGCAGTGCAGGTGGAATGTCTCTGAGTAAAGGGTCCAGTTTTATTTTACAATCATTCTGATACAAGCCTTCATCTTCTTTGGGCCAAAGGAATGCCTTAGGTAGGCCTTTATAATTATTTAAATTCCATTTGCCCTTCCCAGAAAGATTTCATAGAACATGGTGCTTTTTATTCACTGTTAAAATCTTTTCTAGACTGAAGCAATTTTAGAGAAAAAGAGCCCGTCCCTTCACATTTTCTCAATCTTTGTTAATGTACACAGATGAGATGTGTTAACAAGACTGTAATCAATGGATATTTTGGATTATTCTTTTTCAATTAACATTATTCTATTTATACATTTCTAACTCCCATACACCGGTCATTTTAAATGGTTAGGTAATCTTCAATCATAGACATGCTCTTAATTACTTAGTCACTCTCTTACTATCTACTTACTGTCTAGCTTTACAAAACCCCCAATTTATTTCAGAAGTGATTTAGGATATTTTCTTTGAGGTACAGGGAACGTTTGCTAGTTTATTGCAACACATTTCTTTCCAGGCTGTGTGACAGAAAGATCAAACCAATTTATTGTGCGAATGTTGAATATGAGTACCATTCACCTACTGAGGCGAAGCATAAAACCACTGTGGGAACACCCAT
Organism: Myotis nattereri; assembly: GCF_964212035.1. Lineage (NCBI taxonomy): Eukaryota > Metazoa > Chordata > Mammalia > Chiroptera > Vespertilionidae > Myotis > Myotis nattereri. The sequence continues at coordinate 70,318,370 of NC_138086.1, forward strand.
GCAGAATTAAGTGTCTACTACATCAAACACAGCCTACCTAGATGCGTGCTCTGGGATCAGCAACCTCTGGTCTCCCTCCTCCTGTCCTTTGGCCAATAGTAATAACAATTTATTAAGACTACTGAACACTTGATTTACCCGATAGCATTTAGTTCCTGCAATAACTCTGTTCTACAGAGGAGGAGACTGAGGCTCAGAGATCTGAGTTGCCCATGGTCCTGGAACTAGGAAACATCAGATCTGGGCATGTCTTTAGAGCCCGTGGTCCTAACGCTAAGCCAGGGGTCCTCAAACTACGGCCCGCGGGCCACATGCAAATACAAATATTGTATTTGTTCCTGTTTTGTTTTTTTACTTCAAAATAAGATATGTGCAGTATGCATAGGAATTTGTTCATAGTTTTTTTTAAAAAACTATAGTCTGGCCCTCCAACGGTCTGAGGGACAGTGAACTGGCCCCCTGTTTAAAAAGTTTGAGGACCCCTGCTAAGCTCTACCACCGTGAAACGCCAGAAGGTGCTGCAGCAGATGGGAGCCACCTGGAAGAGCCTGCTGCCCCCTCCTGTGATCGGGCATTCCAGCAGGACACCTTCTCCCCTAGGGAGAGGAAAGAAACAGGTGTTTGGGCAGCTTCTCGTACCAGTCAGCAACCCCATGCCACAGCCTGAGACCTCAAGCCCAAGGAGTTGGGGACGAGGACCAAAGAAACACAAAACCAAATCCTTTTACTTTTTGACACTTCCACCGCAGGAGGTCCAGACCAGGGCCGCAGCAGCTGGCTGTCCTAAGGCCATGCTTCCCCACAGGCACCTTACAATCCCTGTGTGACTCCAGGGCACAATCCCTGAGACTAGTTGAGCAGGCGCTTGGAGACCTCAATTCTCAGAATTCTAAACATCTCTGTTAAGCGCAGGGAACCCTGGTGTCTCCACAATTCTCTCCCCTTATTCTCTGCAGGTAAAATCCACCAGGTTCTCAGACCATTTTAGTAAAAATTCAGAGCCCTCGCCTCTCCCCGTGCTAATTCACTGAGATATTTTCATACAGTACCAACGTCCTCCATTGAAAACCTGAGCACAGACGCCTGGTGAATGAGCTGGCCCCCAGCACCCCTGTGGCGCCCTGTACCAGTTTTAGAAAGAACTTGTTGGGAATTTCCCCACATGGTTTTTAAGGGGCCAACCCCCTCCCAACACTTTGAGCACCAGAGTCCCTGGTGGCCCACCACGGGGTGCGAGCTCACCCGGGCTTAGACTAGCACCCAAGTCTCCTTCAGCCTCCACCTCGGAGGGCAGGTACCTGGCAAATCATTAGCCAGGTTCTATTTTATCAATGGATTCCATCTGCGTTAGTAGCTGTAGTCAGGATGCTTTCCATAAAGGACAACTGGGAATTTCAAGGACCTCCTTCCCAAAGTAACTGCAGCTGGCGCGTGAGGGGCAGAGCACAGGCCTCGGCAAGGGGGACCCGGCAGGAAGCACTAGGTAAGGCAGGTATTTCCCCAATTTACAGCTACGGAAATGGAGGCCAACTGCCTTCGAGAGACTTGCCCGAAGCCACAAGGCTGTTGAGTGGAGGAGCAGGGGCCAGAGCCCGAGCGTGTGGTCTCACTTGCCACAACTGTAGTGAGGCACTAAAGATAGTGCCACGGTGGTCAGCAGAGGGATATGGAATCAGCCTTCCGCAGCAGGGGAGGAAATGAAGACACAGGGAGGTCACGTGGCTGTGCGGGCCCTGAGTGGCAGGCGGAGCATGCCAAGCAGTGTGTGTGCCAGGAGCGCTTGTGAGCTTGTCTGGAGCACCCCCTCCCTCCTCAGGCTGGAGTGAGTGCCTCTTTAAAAGACACCAGGGCCTGTGTGGCTGCGGGTGTGTGTGTGGGGAGGGACTTTCCTTACAGCATGGTGCCTGTCGCCAATTAGCTTCTACTGGGTCTTCCTTTCCTCTCTCACGCCCACCCACTGCCAGGCAGCAGGCACGGCCTGGGGCACAGTGACAAATGCCAGTGTGGGCCCGTGGCTCGCACGCTCAGACCTTACGTCCCCCAGGCTCTGGGCTGGTTTCTGGGTGATGTGGTCACTCTGTGTGGTCAGGAAGAGAAGCAGCATTTCTTTCTTTCTTTTTTTTTTTAAATCCTCACCCGAGGGCGGGGGCCGGGGGGGGGAGGGAAGGGGAGAGAGGGAGAGAAAGAGAGAGAGAGAGAGAGAGAGAGAGAGAGAGAGAGAGAGAGAGATCAGTTGCTTTCTATAAGCGCCCTGATGAGGATCAAACCCACAACCTAGGTACGTGCCCTGACCGGGAATTGAACCCAAGAGATTTTGGTGAATGGGATGATACTCCAACCAACTGAGCCCTAACAGTCAGTGTCAGAAGCAGCATTTCTTGAGTGCCTACTATGTGCCAGCTCATGCCATCTATCCAACAAACCCCACAAGTGGGTACTGTTAGGTCCTTGGTATAGACAGGACATTAAAGCTCAGAAAGGTTATGAAAAAAGGCAAGGTCACGCAGACCTCAGCAGCCGGGAGGAGAGCCCTGGCCTGCCTGGCCCTGGAGCCGGTGCCCTCTCCACTGTGCCACACTGCTCGATGCTCTCTTCCCCCTGCACTTCAGCAGCACAACCTCTAAGGTGATGCCTGACAAAGCATCCCCATTTTCAGAGCTGGCCCAGAACACAGCTTGGAAGTTCAAGAACGTGGTATCCTCCTTATCTCTCCCCCTTGGTAGCAGCTTCTACCTCACACCTACTCTTCTATTGGTTATTTATACTAGGACACCAATTTGGGGCACCAATGACCACTGGGTAGGGTTTGGGGAGTCCCAGGTAGGATTTCCAGGGCCCCGAAATATTGCCATCAGCCCCTAAGGATGACCTCACTAGACACCTACCCGCACTAAAAGGAAAACAAACAAACCACACAGCAAACACAGACGTATGGGGAAACAAGCCCATGTCCACACTGCTGGGGGCACTTTCAAGGAATGGCAGGCCTCTGGAGAGCAACCCGGTGATTATAAACAGGAACTAAAACACACTTCCAGCTTTTGATTGGGTGATTTGGTTATTTTAGTCTGGAAAATAGACCTCAAGGAAATATCGCCGCCCTCACTCCCCTCCCCCCCCGCCCCCCCGAATGTTCAAAGATATTTTCAGCAGCACTGTTTACAATAGTAGAACACACCCAAATCAACCTACATGTCTTTAAGTAAAATGACTGAAAGTGACAGGTATGAGGGTTATCTCAAATTTAAGGAAATGTCAAGGGCAGGTGTCTTGCTCAGTCTTTTATCCCTGGCATTTAGCCCAGGGTCTCACTGTGTTCACTGCTGAAGAAATGAGTGTTGTGAGGATTGATAACACAGGGAAGGTGGCTACCATGGTGCCAACTCACAGTAGACACTTCATATAAGCTCCCCTGATACATGAAAACCCAAATCCACAAGAAAGCTAAAAACATCACAAAAATCATTACTTTATAAAAACATCAAACATTTAAGACATGTATTACATATATTAATATATAATGTATTCAGATGAAAAAAAGCGAAGGCTATAGGATGAACTGCTTAACAGGCTTTGTTTTTGTTAAAGCTTTTTAAGTCCATACGATAAAAAGATTTCAAACAAACAAACAACAACAAAAACACTAACATATGCTTAACCAGAGGTCAAAGCGCAGAAAACAAGGGCAAGTACAAAGGTAGGAGAGAGAGAAAACATGTGTCCAAGTCAAATCTCATTCATTCACTCATTTCCTTGGCACGTGCCATGTGCCAGGCGCCGAGCTATAACGTGGTGACAAGATAGACACTGTCATTGCGGAGGGTTCCCCCAGGGCAGGGAGACACTCCCCAGATTCTGGGCTGGCCACCACTTCCTCATCCTGAGTGGTGGAGAACAGGCTCCCTGCAGGAGGCAAGCTGCTGCCTGAAGGATCTGAGGCCAGGGAACAGCCCTCCTGATCTGTGGGACTCTGCAACCCTGTTCCCATTAGGCCTTTTATGGCCCCAGCTGTTCCCATGTGTCTGGAGCCACATGGAGTGGAGGGTTTGACAAGGAGTTCCACTGGATGGAACTTCTCCATCGGAGTGACCGCCCATCACAACTGCCCAACACACCCAAGTCACAGGCATTTAAACATAGGAACCATCACAACTTGGGCGGAAAGTCGTGACTTCCAGTTTTAGGACGCGCTGCTGAATTCTACCTGAAGATGGCACAGCTGACATCATCCCGGCCCCAGGGGCACCAAAGGGACAGGTGTAGCAGCAACTGCAGTTTCACGAAGCTGGAGGCACAGTCCGAGGGATCTTTGGGGAGAAGATACGTGAACGGGGATTCCCAATGTCGAAAATACCTGAACAGCTAGACGGACTCTTCCCAATACTGTCGTGAGGCAAGCAACATCAGTGGCCTTCACCCAGGAGCCTGGGTTAAGCGCATCAAAAAGCCCTGTCCCTGGCACAGGCATGCCCTGCCACACCTCAAGGAAGGGAGGGCGGATCCTGAGGCACGAGGCCGAGGAAGCACCCAGGCCTCACTTACACCTCAGGGCCGCCTGGTTCAGCAGAGCGCTCCTCACCCCTGGGACAGCAGGGCCAGGACCCCCAACTCTGTATTTTTTACAAAGGTCCTGAGGGGATTCTCAGGCTCTGCACCAGCTTTGTGAGTCACTGGCGATATGGACCAAACACTTCTGTCTCTGGAATCAGAAAGATCTGGGCTCAACTCCCAGCTTTGTCACTCATTAGCTCTGTGACTTGGGCAAATAACTTAACCCCATGAGCCCCAGTTTCCTATCTACCCAAATGGCAACAATAATGCCTAGATCACAGGGTTACGAGGGGGAAGGTGCCTTGACAGCACACCGAGGGCCCCATCTCGGCGCATCTCACCTCTGACCGGCGGGTCAGCGGGCTAGCACCCTGCCACTGAGCCCTCCTCGAGGGCAGGTGTCTTGCTCAGCCTCTTTTCCTGGCATTTAGCCCAGGGTCTCGCGCGTATAGATGCTCACTATGTTCACTGTTGAAGAAATGAGTGTTGTGAGAATTGGTGACACATGGACAGTGGCTACCATGGTGCCAACTCACATAAGTTCCCCTGATACATGAAAATGTACATTAAAACAAAACACAAGAAGTCGCTCTCCTAAGTGGGTGGTTCTCGGCCTTCTGCCTCCCCTGCATTAAAACTAGTCCATTTACAAGAATCCTCCTGGAGCACACTGTCTGAGACACACAGTCTGAGCAAGGAGAGGCCACTGTGTATTGGCCTCCAGGTGCCAGCGTGCAGGTCCATCATCTCCCACAATGGAAGGAGCGAAATCTCAACTCACTGCTAAGCTCACAGCGTCCCCCAGAACCGCTCGCCCGCAGGCTGCCGTGGTCCCACAGCAGCCACTAATAACGGAACCATTTCTGTTCTCCTTGGAGAGGCAGTTGGCAGTGGCAAACAGGAAGTTGTCTTGCAATAGGGTGTGGCTGTGCCCTGTCAATATATGCCAACAGAGACACACTTCCCCCCTCCCCCCGCCCCTCTCCAGCCTCCTTCTGCCCTCTTCTTTAGGAGCAGAAGGTCTGAATTATTTGGGTGAAACCAAAGCTTTTTACATGACTTAAGAGCAACTATCACCACCATGCAAACAAAAAATCTAGGGCAGAAAGGAGTCTGAAATATAGCAAGGGTCTGTTTTCCGACCAGTCACTCACTGTGGCATTGGGTTAGTAACTAGCTGCGTGCGTGAGCGTGTGTGAGCCTTTCCCCTTAACTTCTCCGTGGGCACGCAGGAAACTCAACCCGAGCTAGAAGCCAGGCCAGGTACACTGCCAATCACCCTGCTGAGCCAACCGGTCCGTCTGCGGGCCGGCCACCACGGTTTACGCACGGCCCACTGTGTGCACACGCGGGACCCAGTGCCATCCAGGAATAGGACAGAAGAAAAAAGACAGGTCACTCGTTTCAAGCAATTTTAAAGTTTGAGTAAAGGAGACCCGCAACATTTCCTAACACAAACCACAGATACAAATGACAAAGAAAAATAACTGCCAAAGAGATAAATGCCTATCGCTGGAGCTGCACGTAAAGGCAGGGAAGTGGGGGGGACACGTTGGTGAGGTTCACTACCGCTGGCTTCCCGGCGCTAGGACAGGTGAGCTATAAAATTTTCCACTCCGTTCCTGCCCAGGCCCCGAGGCGTGTGCCTCCAGAAGGGCTGTCCAAAATAGACTGGTCCCCAACCCAGCCTCCTACTCCTGACCTCTTTCTGAGGCAGCAGATCTCCCCACTCCACACCTCACCAGCCAACAGCCCGGGGCACCGGCTCTGCTAAAGCTCAGGCTCGCTAACTGGGTCCTGGGCTGACAGCACGCTCCGCCTGCCAGGCTCTCTATCCTGTGACCTGGGCCCAGCCCCACGCGTCCTCTGTGGCCAACGTGCCCTGTGCTCGCACTTACACATCCCGGGGAGGCAGCCTTGCCGTTAGGATAAGGAGGCTGAGCTTGTGACACGCTGGGCAATGCGACTTGTGGGAGACGTTTCCTGGCTTCTGGCGGAGGGCCCTGGCCAGTCAGAACGCACCACTTCCCCTTTAAGAGAGCACGCCCAGATGCGATTAGGGAAAGGCAGAAAGAAAAGCCCGGAACAGTCAGGGTTGTATCCTGAATTTGGCAGATGAACTTGGGGTTTCCTGAACTGCACACACAAGGTGTGGCCAGAGGCAGCGGGCTCCTCTGAGGCCGATGGCTGATCTGAACAGTCCCCGTTGGGGAAGGGCTGGGCCTTCCTACAGCCCCACAGTGTGACGGCCACGTGCGTGCTGCTGGGCCAGCTCCTGGAGCTGCAGTCCCGCCCCACCGGGTGCCCGCAGCCTGCAGAGCCTCAGGGCTTTCCTCTCCCCTTCCCTCAGGGCCTGCGGAGTCCCCAGCAATGCCTAGCACTCTGCTTCCGAGAGAGTAGAGACATCATTATAAAGATGGAAAAATACTTTTGTGGGGCATTTAGGCTTTTAATTCATGCAGGGAGTTTTCATTGTTGTGGGGCATTTAAGCTATTCATTCATGCAGGGAATTATCATTCATTCTGGATATTTCAAAAGTTTATGCCCTGATCCTGGCAAAGGACAGTATATTGCGGGGGAGTCGGGGTGGGGGTGGGTGTTTCAAAACAACAACAATAGTTCACAAAAGGTCACGTGTTGTACAATTCCGTCCACATGAAATATCCAGAATAGGTAAATCCATAGAGACAGCAAGCAGATTAGTGATTGCCAGGGGCTGAACTATGTAGAGGTGACGGTTGCACAACGTTATGAATGGACGCGGTGCCACTGAATTGCATGCTTTAAAATGATTAATTTTGTTATGTAAATTTCAACTCATTAAAAAAAACACACACTTTAGTGGTAGAGTATGTTTTGGGCAATTTTATCTTCTACTAGGATCTCTCCTGCGTTTCAGCCAATATTTCTTTGTAAAATCTGGCTATTACCTGATAAATCTTTAGTTGACTCTAAGGAGTATATGCCTTTTATTTTTTTTGGTTTCGTTTTGTTAATCCTCACCCAAGAATATTTTTTGCATTGATTTTTTTTTTTTAGAGCGAGTGGAAAGGAGTGTGTATCTGGGGGGAGAGCATCGATGTCAGAGAGACAAATGGACTGGCTGCTTCCCGCATGCACCTTGGCTGGTATCAGGGTCCGAACCTACAACCCAGATACGTGCCCTTGGCCAGGAATCGAACCTGCGACTCTTCGGTGTGTGGGCCGTCTCTCTAACCACTGAGCACACCGGCCAGGGCTGAGTATATGCCTTTTAATAAGGAAAAATAAAAACAAACCGTTAAGAGATAAGAGTTTCCAAGACCCACAAGTCTGGCTCTTAAGGAGCATTTCTTACTTTGGGGAGGTAGCATCATTTGGAACCATGCCACACAAGCTAGGCAGTGCCAACGTCTCGTTGTGAAGCTGGCTCAGGTTGGAACCATCCTGTCAGCAGCTGGACATGGTAACCAAAGTCAGAGGGAGGGAGTTTCTCATGGGAGAATTATTCAGGAGGCCACGACATTGAGTCTCTAGGTTCTTGGCTTCTTCCTCTTTCCCTCTTGTAGAGGGTTTTTCCCTAGAATGAAGAATTCATTTGTTTTTGACTGATTTTGAGGGGGCTGTGCTGGTTGGCATAGCAGAAGTGGTTGGTACAATTCCATTTCTTTGGAATGGAGTCAGTGAGAAGGAGGGGAGAGTGACCTGAGCACCCACCTGACCTAGCCCCACTGGAAGGAGCATCTAGTCCTCCTTTCTCGGTCCTTTGCAGCTTTACCTGAGGGTCAGGCTGTGAGCCTTGTCCTCCAGACCCTAGGCCAGCAGGTCAAGAGCTCATGGGCACATTTCCCCACCTCAGAGTCAAGAGGAGGCCTGCTGGATGTTGCAATACTTAGAAAAAACACAGGTGAAAGGGCAGGCCCCGTGGCCCAGGAGCCTGAGTCTTTCCAGAGAAATGTAAATAGTTTTCCTAGAATCTGTCTTCTGAGCTCCAGGATGACCTGGAGGACAGAGTTGCACAGCTGTGGGCCCGCTCTCCCAGAGGCCGTGGGTCCTTCTGGAGCACGCTGCCCTGCCTCTTTCACCCGCTCTCTCTCCTCATCGCAGGTGCCGAGGCAATGAGTAGGTGGCCTAAGTTCTCAGCAAACAGGTGGCTTAAGCTAAAAAGACGCAATATTTACACTGCTCTAGCATCTGAAGAGCAGGAAGTTCAGAACCTTAATCCTAAATACAGAAACGGGCAGGCTCACCCCAATCAAAAAAATGGGCAAAGGACTTCAACAGGTATTTCTCCAGAGAAGATATGCATACAGCCAACAAGCATATGAAAAGATGATCAACATTTTTAGCCACTGGGGAGATGCAAATCAAAATCACAATCAGATACCTACCACTTTATACCTACTAGGATGGCTACATCGCAAAACAAAACAAAATGAAACAAAATGAAACGGAAATTGGAACCTTTGGGCACCGTCGGGGTTCCTCAAAATACTAAACACAGGATTACCAGATGATCCAACAATTCTACTATGAGATATAGACCCCAAAGAACGGAAAGCAGGTACTCAAACAAATCCTTGTACATGAAGGTTCATAAAAGCACCATTTGCAATAGTTAAAAGATGGAAACAACCCAAATATCCAATGGATGAATGGATAAACAAATTGTGGTGTATACACACATTGGAATATTATTCAGCCATAAAAAGGAATGTAGTGCTAACACGTGCTATAACTGGAAGAATCTAGAAAACACCAGGCAAATGACAAGCCAGAAAAAGGGTCACTTATTGTATTAATTATTCATATGATTGTCCAGAATAGGAAAATCCACTGAGATTGAAAGCAGATTGGTGGTTGCCAGGGACTGAGGGAAGGCGGAAGGGGAAATAACTGCTTAATGGATATGAAGTTTTATTTAAAGAGATGAAACATTTGGAACTAGATAGAATTAGTGGTTGCACAACATTGTGAATGTACTCAATGCCACTGAATTGTTCACTTTAAAACTGTTAATTTTATGTTCAGTGGATTTCACCTCAATAATAATAATAAAAAAAAAGCCCTGCAGAACACAAGGGCCAGGACAATCCACAAACAGAACAGTCAGTTTCAGGGTGACTGAAAATTACCTTCAAGGCCCTTCTTGGAATCACTTAAAGGAGGTAATTTTTAAGTTAAGGTAATGAAGGTGGCCAGCAGGACAGGGCAGGCAGGGACTCCAACACAACAGTTTTTTTTGTTTTTTTTTTTTTTTTTAATTGACGAGAGAGAGAGAGAGAGAGAACAGAAGACAGAAACATTGATTGGAATGCTCAACCTGGTTATGTGCTCTGACCGGGCATTGAACCCGCCGCCTTTTGGTGCACAGGGCAATGCTCTACAGCTGAGCCACACTGGCCAGGGCAGCCTGATACAGCGGTCATTTTCACCAAAGGAATTGCCATTCCAATGATGGAATGACTTCCATCAAAGGGACCCAGGTCTTAGACCCTAAAATGGTCCAGAGTAACAGATTCCCAACAGGCAAGACACCCCACAGGTGATCATGCTCTGCTAACCCCTGTTGGCCGCCCCCCTTTCTGGGGGCTGTGTCACCGCTTCAGCACTGGGGACAAGTGGCCGCCCAGCCTGGCTTCTCCACGGCAGGTCCCTGACTGGGTGGAGCTGTCCCAGTGCACCCCAGGTGACAGTTTGTCCCTACCCGGAGCTGCTCTATAATGCCTGCACAGTAGTCCCATTTCTGCCCCATGGGCGTCACCTTGAACTGGTCCATGCCCCTTCCATAGGGCACCTTGCCAAGTATTTGTTCCTTGAAATCGTTCTCCAGACTAAATATCCCCAGATGTTTTTTAAAACCATTCCTCACAAAATGTCATTTTCACTATTCCTCCTGATCTCTGGGTCCTCTTTAGCTCCCGCTGTCCTTCCTACGCCGTGGAACTCAGAAGGGGGAACATTACAGATGGGAGCTGTGCAGCTCCGAGTGGTTTTGGATATTATTATTCCCCTAGAAATGCAGCTGAAGAGCCAGGCTAAACATTTTATTTCTGGTAGCTGCATCGCTCCTGTCTTATTTCGTACACTCGGCTGCCAAGCCGCTGATCCCCAGGTATCCTTTGAAAATGTCATCTTGTTGGAGTGAGTCCACTGTCCCAGCCTGTTGAGATCTTTTTGGACCCCCGACCCATTAACGTAACCATTCTCCCTCCCAAATCTACCACCTGAAAAGCTGACAAGCCTGCCATTCATGCCACTCTCCTTCCAAATCCTCGTTTATAATGTGGAAGAGGACAGGGTCAAGTGTGCAACTCGATACATCCCCCAGCGTGACAGTGACTTGTGAACTGTACTCTTGAGGTGTGACTCTACCAAGCCACCTGCCATTCAGGTGTAGCACTCGACCTACACTTCTTCACCTTCCCTGGTAAGGATCTCATGGACAATGGACAAATGAGACTAACAATAGCCGCCCGCTGACCAGTGGATGAAAAGACTAAGAGTAAAGCTCTTAGAGCAGGGCCCTGCACACAGCGAGCAACCAGATGTTGCCTTTATAACTGACAACAAATACAATAATAGGAAAAAGACCTCTTTTTCCAATTCTCAGACAAACCACCCCTCTTATTGGCATCTAAATATAGCCATTAGGCAGCTGAAATCAATAGAAGGAGCACTGGCATCCAAGAGCTGGAATCTGAATCCTGAAAATCCTTCCAGAATTTCCGTGCTCTGAGGTTGGCAATACCCTGCCCTTCCAGGGCTACAGGGAGAAGCCAATGAGATCCGGTGTGTAAAAGAGGTTTAAAAGTTGAGTCAGGCTAAGCAAACATGAAGGAAGAGTGTTAGGATTATTACTGCTATAAATCTCTCAAAGATACCCTTTCCATTGGTAGAAGCCTGCCTGTTAAGCCAAGGAAGAACCTATAGATGCACGCAGGCTGCCAGAAGGCAGTCTTTCAGCACAGAACAGCCGGACTGCTGCAATGGAACAGATCTCGGATCTCCTCTCCCAGCAGCAATCACCTTCTCTCTCATCTCAGATCAAAACCCAGGCCGGCTTATAAAGGGTAATGGAGTCTCCGCTAGCCTATAGGAACACCTTTGTTGCTCCATCATCACCTTGCTGAGACCAGGACCTGAGTAATCTGCAGCAGAGATCTGGCAGGTAATGTTGGGCTGGGAGGGTTGCTTTCAGCTCCCACATGGCGTGACCCGAACTATCCTGAATGGCAGTTTCTAAGAACACCGAGCTTTTGGTTTGGACATTCTCAGGGCAGGTCCAGAAAGCCGGTTCTTATCTCAACTGAGGATGTTTGCTTCAGGAAAGAAATGGTCTTCACTGAGACAAGATTGGGGGTGGGGGGGTTTGCAAAGAGGACAGCCTGCAGGTCCCTAGCCAGGGTCAAGATGTCCCATAGGAGGGACGAGTGGGAGAGAACTGGCATGGCTTATCATATCCTCCTGGGAAAAGAGCAGCAGTTAAAATATGAGGCAATAACTGGCTAAATTCTCCTCTCCTAGTCCATGTAAGGTTGGTTTCCCAACTTCCAGGAGCAATGAATGCTGAGGGCAGATTTTAAATATATATCTACATATAACTGTTGGCAAGACACTGAGAGGATCATGCCAATGAATCTATTAACCGATCAGGGAATTTGCCCAGAAAGCCACTGGGAGGAAGAGGGCCAGAGGGAAGGTACCAATTTCTGTCAGGTGACTTCTGGAGCTCACTGGTCTGCAAGCTACTCTCTCACTCACTGGACCCCTACACTGGTCTCCCTCAAGAAAGGCGGCTGCTTAAGTCACCTGAAAATCATCACAGGACACATGAAAGCTAACTCAGACTTTCATAGCCACTGGTGACTTCTTGTGACATTTGAACATAGTCTTGTCTTTCTCCTACTGCATTTCCCTGACGATGCACCCACACAGAGAGACAGTGCCTGGTTCTAACACTCACATCTGCAGGAACGAGTCACAGATGAATCTCTATATCATGGTGGTTATTGCAGTGTTCTGATGCTGGCCCTGCAGAGCTGAAGCAGGACCAGGCTTAGCTGATTGGTGTCATGGGCTGCATTCTGAACCCCCACCCCAAATCCATATGTTGAAGTCCCAATCCTCAGGACCTCAGAATGTAACTGTATTTGAAATAAGGTTTTTAAAGAGGTGATTAAGTCAAAATGAGGCCGGTTAGGGTGGGGCCTTAACCCAATAGGTCTAGTGATCTTATAAGAAGAGTATGAGACACTAGGGGTATGTGCACATAGAGCAATAACCATATGAAGAGGCAGCAAGAATACAGCTGCCTGCAAGCCAAGGAGAGAGGCCTCAGGAGAAACCAACCCTGCCGGTATTTTGATCTTGGACTTCCAGCCTCCAGAACTGTAAGAAAATTAATTTCAGTTGTTTAAGACTCTTAGTCTATGTTATTTGAAAGCCCGGGAAAATTATTATAATTGGTTTACCTAAAAACTGTTCAGGTTCACTGGATAAGGGAGAAAAGTGTAGTTTGGAGGGCAGAGGACAAGGGACTCCTAACCTCCGACATACCAGAGATTGAATGCATCTTCCTCCTTGGCTTGAGGTGTGCCATGTCAATGGCAATTGTAGCAAGGTCAAGGTGGGGGGCAGTCTCCTGATTCTTGACATCTGGCAAATCCTGTCCACCCTGGAGGCCTGACGCTGAGGTCATCTCAGGTATCTAGCAGTTGATCTGAAACAGCTGGGCGTAAGCCACAGCCTGGGAGAAACCAACTTTTAACAGCCTACTTTCTTTTTTGGCCTCTTACCTTTGTGGGTTGTGATGAATCTGTTTGTCATTGTTATCCTTCCAGAAAAAGATAAGATCATGGGGTGAGTGGGCTAATTGGCAGTGAGGTAGCCACCAGCACATTCACAGGTTTGACAAACTGGCCAACTGGCCCAATGCTGCTTTTCACCACGAATCCACCCAAATTCCAGGTTCTACCTGGATGCATTCATTGGTCCTCCCTCAGACTCTCAGACCTGATAGACACTGGGTTTCCCAGGGAGTATGGGGCAGACAGGACCACTTCCCTGGGGGCCACGAGAGGAGAGGGACCCACAAATGCTCACTGCTGCTAAGGGGTCCAGACACACGAGTAGGCGGGACTCAGGGATCAATCTAACAATAGATATGTCATTAAGCTCTCTCCTGGCTGGGGGTGGTGGTGCTTGTGGGGGGACCTGGGGTAGGAGGGAAATCAAAGCAAGAAAGGAGGGTGTTTGAAAGGTATTGTCAGGCTGATGTGTGGAGGGGCTGAGAGGAGTGACATGCTCTACTAGACAGAACTGACAGGCTGGCAAATGGCATCGCCTTTACTTTCCCAAGGATAGCAGGGTGGGCGGGTTTGGCCAATTCAAATGCAAAAGCCCCAGGGCTGGATGACTGGGAAACCTTTCAGTATTCACAGCCATCCCTCTCCAACCCCACATAAAGGCCTAAAGGGTCCCTTCACATCTCTTCATTCACTTTGAGGTTATTTACACAGTGGGATGAGAGCCCCCATAATCACTGCTGGCCAAGATACACACAAACCAACACACACCTCAAACCTGAGGCCTTCAAAAGGGGGGAAGGGGTGTCTCAAATTCTATCCCAACCTGATCCACTGGAGGAGGAAAGGGGAAGTGTAATAGGGGTCCCATCCACGGGGCAGATTCGAATCAAATTAGAACAAAGAATAGGAAATATCTGCAGTGCAGCCAGTTCACCCAGTTTGGATGGGGCCATGAGCAGCGAAGATCTGATGGATAATGTGGTCCTGAGTTCAAGCTCCCCAGCTCCACTATGCAAACCAAGCCAAGCCAAGCCTTTCCTCCCAGGACCAAAGGGCTAGCCTTGTCCTGCCCCAGCTCAGTGAGGCCAGCATGAGAAAGCAGGGTGCATGCTCTCGAAAGCAAGGCAGTCTGATCATTATTCTGTGTAAGCAAGGTTAGAGGAGACCGGAAAAACAAACACCCCCCGCCCCCGCCCTCCCCCCAGCCCCCAGTAAAATCCCCCAAGCCCCACTGCTTGCATAGATGAGAGAAACACGGAGAGAAAGAAATCTGCTCTTGGCAGCACTCAGCAGTTATAACTCCGCCAAGCCTCGGCTAATGGTCACATTTACTACCTTGGAAATTTCCGTTTCAACTCTCCATTCTCATTGGTGTGTGCCAGCCGGTGATGCTGGGGGTGAGGGGAGGTTTGAACCTGTCTGCGAGGGACCCAAGACCTGGATCAGGGCAAACTGCCCACTTAGGAGGCCTTTCAAGCCGCCCAGAGTATGTATGCTTAGCGCTTTCTACCCCCATTTCGACGTGTTTGGTTTAAAACATTTAGCCCCAGGCACAATGAGGTGTCTCATTTACAGCGTTCTCCTGGACCATTAGACGGGGACTCCACACTCATTACGCTGATGAACGTGCCACTTACCCATGCAAATTCCAAGAGCTGCCGACACAGAGATGGGAGGTGCAGCAAGGTAGCTGTCAAGGGCTGATTTAATTACACAGTCATTCGGTGGGCAAAGCGGAGCAATTTTTAGCCAACTGTTCTAGTAAATATTATGGGAAACCCTTTCACAGAGCGCTAATTCTGGCTTAGTGATTTCAAACGTGCCGGGCTTTAGTTCTCATTCAAACGCTCACCGGGCACCCGGAGACCCTAGGCCAGGCCAGAACATCAAACAGGATGCATTAGCCGGGATACCATTTTGCAGTTGATTATTAAAATAAATAAATAAATAACGTTCCAAACACCTGAGTATCACTGCCATTTAGGTGAGGACACACTGGAACACCCCCTAACTTCCTGCGGCTCTCAAGCCTTCCCGTGCCCCTCCCCCCAGGCTGAATTCCGCCAACCCCCCCCCCCCAACACGGCTCCCCGCGGGTTTGGCCAAAACAACCATCGCAACCCCACCGGGACGTTTGAAACGACAGCCAATCACGGTGTCCACCCCAGGGGAAATGGCATCCTCGCTTTCATTTTACTCCGTTTGTGACCGACCGAAGGAAAACAACACAAAACAACACGTCCGACGACAACCAACTCTCAGGGTGTCCGCTACGGCGGCCGGAGCCGCCACCCGGGCGTGTCATCCGATGACCTCGCGGAGAAATGCATTCCCGGGAGTGCAGAGAACCGCTGCACCGGCACGGCCGTTTGTCTGGCCGCAGGCACGGATTTCACTTTCCACAGAGCAGAAAACGCACGCATCCCCGTTTGTTTTTTTGTTTTTTTCCCCTTCCGAAAAAGTCTATAAATAACCCAGGATCAGCACAATTATGCAAAACATCCTGTTAGAAGAAGAAATGTAAACTAAAACCACTTACGGAGACTCAGGCTGCCAACTTAATCTGATTCTACGACGACTGTAAACATGTTGTACTTTTGGAACCTGAAGCGATCCACATGAGCACGGGTGCCGTCACGAAAAAGAAAAAAAAAAAAAAACAAAAAAAAAAACAAGAAGAAAGAAAAAAAACCTCACAACGGAACAACCACAGAAGCCCAACCCCGAGTCGGAGCGCCGCGATTCGGGGCTCTGCACGCCCAGGACCGCGGGGACCGGCTGCGGTCGGCACCGGCTATCCCCGCTCGCACACGCCAACTGTTTTGACTACAGGCACTTGTTAAACACGGAGTTTCAGGTCCTACCAGTTGGACACCAGAAGTTCACAGAACTGACCCCGTGCCAAGAACAACAAGCACAGAAAGCGAAACGGCCGCCGCGTGCGCCGTGTTTTTGTTAACTGTTTAGGCAAGCCCCAAAGCAATTGGGTAATAACCATCCAGGACCCAACGGCCCTTAAATAACAAAAGCCAAAGATGACCACCTCGGAAGAAATGGCGAGGTTTGGCAGAGAAAGGACACGGGTCAACCCAGTTTATTGGTGGGGTGGGTGGTTTTCCGAGAGAAGGGGGGAGGGGGAGGGGCAGGTGTCACATGACAAGCTGCGGTGATGAGAAGGGACTGACTGGGTGCTCCCTTGAAGCATCTTTTTAACGTCGAGATCGACTTACGAGATGTTGGCAACGCCAAGGCCTCGGTGCACATCTGGAGTGACTGCATTGGAATTTGTTAGCTGGTAAACCCCACGGGAGGGAGAAGGGGCGGGCGGAATGGAGTCTTCAAGATGTAGCCAGGGGTCCCTGGCCGGGTAGTTCAGGTGGCCAGAGCGTCCTCTCCAAACGCCAGGGTTGCAGGCTTACCCCGGGGCCAGGGCACAGACAAGAATCAACCAGTGGATGCATAAATAAGTGGAACAATAAATTGATGTGTTTCTGTCTCTCTCCCTCCCACCCCCTCTTCCTCTCTCTAAAATAAATGAACAACAACAACACATGGGAAAGGGACTTCCAAGTTCCCTGCTCGGTGTGCCACTGGCCATGTAGGAAGCTAAGGGAGGGACAGCTGTTTCTGATCTGGTCCCGAGAAAGGCTTCCCTTTCCCCTTTGAGTTTAAGGTTGTCAGGATCAACCTTTGTCCCTCCCAGGACAGGAGTCTGTGCTCGCTTCAGGTGACAGTGAAAAAAGCATCTTCATCTGGCAAAATAAAATGAAAAGGCATGTTTAAACCCCATATTTAACAAGGTTTTCCACTGCTTCCTCAGAATGCATCAACTAACCAGATAAAATTTCAGAGTTGCCAGAGGAGAACTGGGGTGTGGATGTAAGAATGAGAAATTTTAAACTGCTGAGTGGACTCAAGCCTTCCCCGCCACCCCAATCCATCCATCCATCCATCCATCCATCCACCCATCCATCCATCTATCCATCCATCCACCCACTAGCTCTCATTTGAAGAATAAAATGTTGTTCCTTCCCCACTCCTGAGGCCGAGGGGAAAGTAGTAAGTAGAAACAGGTTGTTTGTAAAAGCCACTGTAACCTTGGGCCAGACTCCCATTTATGCTGGAAAGTATATGTAGGCCCTCTGGTTCTGGGGGGCCACCAGTGCAATGGTGGTGGATATGAACCCACACAGTGGCTGCCCCTTTCCTCCCAAAGGAACTCACATTTTATGACAGACTATATCTAGAAACGGTTTCACTGGGATCTTAAATGATGCTCCCTGGAGTGAGACGCAGCAGTTGCCTGACAGATGCAGAGAGAAGAGCAAAGGCAACTCAGAGCATCCAAGACAAAGGAAGGAGCAGGCGAAGAGGAAGGTGAGGTGGGGGAGAGGGGAAGGGGGGAGGGATGCCCTGGAGAGAAGGCTCTGGTCTGGCAAAGTGAGTCTTAAACCAACCCTGGCCTCAGGGCTGGCAACTGACTCCTTAAAGGCCCGGAGTATTTGTGACCCTGCTGCTCACTTAGAACTCCATGGTTTCCCCGTCTCCCTCACACACATTCTATCCTTCAATCCTCCGAAGCATCCTGAGAGATGGGGAGGGCTGGTATTATTATCCCCATTTAAAAAGAGGAAAACAGGGGCTTGGAGAAGCCTCGGTCTTAGCCCCATGAACGGCGACTTGCGCTGGTGTGGTGTTTTATTCTTCACAAAGTACTGTGAGAGCGTCATTGGTCCCATTTCTATGGATGGGTAAATTGAGATTTTGGAGAGGACACAAACCATGTCCAAGGCCACAGTGCAAATCACAGACAGCCCGCGGTCTCCCATCTCCTCACCCAGGCCTTCTCGCTGGCTTCTACTGTGTTTCCAGAACACACAGTGATAGAACTAGAAAGGCCAGTAAAGTTGTTTTATTATAAAAACACATCTTCTCCCTTGGTTTCCTCAAAACTCCCCGTTTTTACAGTTTTTCTGCAGCAGTTCACAGACTGCAAACTCCCTGTGCCAAAGGGTTCCTCTCCACACCGGCAGCTTCGGACATCTGCACACCAGAGTTCTGATTCAATGGAAAGTAACCATCTCCGCCCAGCCTGCACCCAGCCTGCACCCGGGCCTGTCACTTGATTAGTTCACCCACATGCTGATCCCTGGCTCCTCACCTAATCCTGGTCTAAGAAGCCAGGACAGAATGGCCCTGCAGGCCTGCCAAGTGGTACACGATGTAGCCTGCACCTCCAGGTGTGCTGCCTCGCACATGGTTTGATGGGTCCCTTCTTCATTGTGGTGTTTCAAAGTTCTGCTTTTGCTGAGTTCTTTGGCAACAGAGGCTACTGAAAACATGGCACCAAAATGAAGGGTTCCGCTGTCATGTGCCTTGTCTGTGCCAAGGGGGCACCCTCACAGCTTGGTGGGGGGTGCCACTGCTGTTATGTGATGCACATGGGCAGGCTCATTGCAGGTTGGGGGCATTTCTGCTGAGAGAGCATGACAGTGAGTCACTGCAGGCGCTGAGGTGCTTGGAGGGGTGAATGGAGACATGTCAGGATGTCCAAGCGCTCAGGGCCATGAAAGAGATGCTGAGTGGGGAACGAAAGATGGAAGACGGTCAGGAGGAGATGATTAGAAAGTTCTAGAATGTTCTGCCACTGCCTCATGAACCTATCTCTCCTCTTCTTTCTCCCTGAAAACACGACACAACAAAACACAGAACCAAAGGCCAGAGAAGTTGGATGTCAAAGTGGCCTTTATGTTGAACGTCACTAAAGCAGCCTAAGTCGTAAGGACTAATGAAATTTATGTCTCCTGTTCACGGGAGAAGCTCTGTGGGTAGATGAGTTGCACAGGTGGTGCCTCTCACTGGTTTGTTTGAGGTTGTTTTGGTAACCACATGACATTTGCATCCACGCTACCTGAAAAGAATATGGGGACTGGCTACACCAGGTTGGTCTCGACAGGAAAACTCATTTGCTCACAAGATACAACATGAGTAGACTACAGTATTTCCATGTACCTTGTGACTCCTCTGAGCATAGAGACCCCCTCCCCTTTTTTTTAAACCAAAAAGTAGGACACATGGTTTGACAAGTGCTGGCATATTCAAAGAAGACAGGAAGGTAGGCCATTTAAAATCAGAACATCTGAAAAGCCGTGAGGCACGGCCACCAAACTTGTAATATCAAGTTAGTAAAAGTGGGCTGATGGAACATGGAACATTAGCAGAAACTTGTTGTAGTTAGTACTGGTGTGCTTACGAAACCATAGACCAGACAAATCCCACTTTGCCAATGAATGCGGTGGTTTGGGGAAGGCTGGTGAGCACAGTACACCCAGCTCTTGAGGACAACAGCATCGATGGAGACAAAGTTGGGGCCCTGTGCCCACTCTCTGGGCATTTAGATACCCTCTGGGCCTCAATGAAGGGAGTTGCATACATAGACAGAGAAGGAAGCTGGTCAGGGACCAGTGAGGTCTGTAAAACATGGCCTGGTTATGTGGAAAGCTGGTGAAAAAAAGGATGGATCCAGGAAAGGATGGAATCAGAAAAGGATGGAGGCCTGCGCTGCCAGGAGACAGAAAGGCAGGGTAGCATGTAAGCAGCTGTGGCAGCCGTTGGCTGAGGACTTGGCTTTCCCCCTGATGTTGCCCTGCACACCTCCAGGTCAGAACCTAAGGCGCAGCTCCATGCTTTTACTTTTGCCCTGTTACCCGGGTTCACAGGGACTGAGCCAACCTGCCTGATCTTACCTGAGACTGGCTTTGGCCTAAGCCTCTGTGATGGGGGCTCATGACCAGTTTTGTACATAGGGGGGCCACACACGCTAAATTTTTCAGGGGAGTGCAAATCTCAATCAGCCTTAGTCAGTACTGTACCAAAATCTGCAAAATGACTTTATGGTGAAGGTCAATAAATTGGGTTGACTGAAATCTGGATCACTGGACTGTAAGTAAGTTCCTTGAGGGCCAGTTCTGAGTCTCCTTTATCTGTAGGCCAGTGCCTACCCAGAGCAGAGAAGCCGTGCTGTGCGTTATTAATGCAGGCTTCGATGAGCAAGTGACATTCCAGTTAATGTGCATCACTAAGATATACGCATGCCTTATTAGGTATACCTGGAAGGTGAATATCTTTATGTTAGATGGGTATCAGATTTAGTATTTCAATTAACTTTAAAAAAATATTTCATTTTTTTAAAAAATATTTTTAAAATTGATTTCAGAGAGGAAAGGAAAGGGAGAGAGAAATAGAAACATCAATGCTAAGGGAGAATCATCGATTGGTTGCCTCATGCACACCCTCCCTTCTATACTCCCCACCCCCAACACACACACACACACACACACACACACACACACACACACACACATACTAGGGATTGAGCCTACAACCTGGGCATGTGCCCTTGACTGGAATCGAATCATGACTTCCTGGTTCATAGGTCAACCATTGAGCCACACCGGCTCGGCTAAAATTTAAATATTTTATATTTTTCAGGTGTCCTCCATCCCCCTAATCCCAGGCCAAATTTGGTATTTTTAAAAGTTATGTTTGTGATTCAAGTTAGGAAGAAGGTAGAAAGGCCTTCCATTTAAAATTTAAAATACGAAATCTTCAAAAAATTGCAGGCACTTTGTAATAGGAATCTTTCTAAAAGATCTTCATCCGACTGTCCTTTGTCCTCTTAAATGACATACTTTGAACATTACTTGATCCTTTTTTTGGATAACTCAGGGTCACTGTTAAGGGCATTCATTTCTATACTTTGCTATAAAATGGTGATGACTTCAGAGCTTACAACTTTCAAACTTTTTTACTTTTGATCCACCTTTAAGAAATGAATTTCACACTGCAACCCAGCATGGGCAGATGGACCAAAATTCCAAAGGATAATATTTATCTTTAATTAAAAGGCACTCTGATGTTTTCTCTACTATTCCATTGTTTAAATGTTGGTGAGGATCCACTAAATCGATTGCCCCACCATCGTGGGTGATGCCACCCTTTGCGAACACGGAGAAAGCAGGCAGAGCTGCCTGTCCCTGCACAACCCGGGTCTCAGCTTCCCCACGTCCTGTCTTTTTCTTCTGTTTTCTGCAGTCTGATGTCCCTTGGTTTTACTCTCAGGGCTGCCTCCACAGTCCTCAGAGTGCTGATGTGCTGAACTTGGAAATCAGACTGGCAAGCTTGCTGGTATTATATATATAAACTAAGTGTAAGCTTTCCTCAATGAGAGCGGGGAGGGTGCCCCCCTTGGTGCTGAGTGGGGCTCGGCGCCCTTCAAGTGCTCGGAGCTGCTGGCTGGGTTCCCGGGGAGCTTGACTCGGTGGCAGAGTTCATGATACTGAGGTGTTTGTTACTGGACGCGCCGTGTGTAAATACCCGCACGCGTACACGTTTCCCTTTCTGAAAGGAGTACTCCGAGGACTGGGCCTCAGGCTGCAGTGGTGATTAAGTGACAGAGGCTCCTGGCAGCGATCTTGCTTGGGGAATGACCAGGGCTTCAGGGTAGGAGGAAGTTATTCCTAAAGAAACGGACCCCACTTCGGGCAGTTTGCAACAATGCGGTATCTGGGCTCTACTCCAGACTGCCCTTTGCCCGGTTATTCACAGCGCCTCCTGGCCTGCACTTCAACTGTCAGGAGTCCTCCCACCTAAGTGCACGGAAAAGAAACCACGATATTTGAGACTTATGGGGGAATTCTGAAAAGTGTGTCAAGTGTGTGTGTGTGTGTGTGTGTTGGAGGTAGGTATTTTATATTGATTTTTTTTTTAAAGTCCAGCAAAAGGTAATACTGTGCCCCTAAAGTTGTGTGTTGCAGGGGTGGGGAATGGGCTGTTTAAGGCCCGCCAAATTATTTGGTTTGGCCGTGCCAAGGCATGAGGGGTGAGTTAAGTAAATGTTTGACCAATACAGCAGGCTGGTTTTTACGTTGGTAGTTTTGTATGGCCCACGGTTATCCAAATGGCCTTGGCAGAAAAGAGGTTCCCCATCCCTGCCACACAAACCTAAATACCAAGCAAGCAGGCCCTGGTTAAGTAAACGACTGGCACATACATTCAATGGAATGCTGGCAAGCTATAAAAATGATGGTGTAGGTCTATATTTACTGAAATGTGTCCACAATCATTTTATATGGGGGGAAAAAATCAGATTTCAAAGCAATGTCTATCATAGGATTTCACTTTTATTTAATAATATATGCATATCAGTACATATGTAAACATAGAGACAGTCACATAGAAAGCATTAGAAAGTTTTACACGGACACTGAAATATTTACTTCCTTATATTCCCTGGAATTTTGGTAGTTTTTACAATGTATTACTTTTATAATAAGAAAGCAATTTTTTCACTTTGAAACAGTAAAATTCTACATTATTATGCAAAACAGTACTCCTGTTTGGGGCCCCCTACCCCCTATTACCTCATTTGTGACTGTTCCCATGGGCACATTTGCCACATCTATGCATCAACAAGGCAGTGCACTCATGCTGAGCTTTCACACTCACCTCTCACTCGTTAGGGTGTCTTCTCAGACTTTTAAGAGTTCCACTCATAAAGAAGGGTAAGTTGAATCTCTCTGAAAAATTTTTATATGAATGCATCTTAAGGCAAAGGAAGGGATCTGGTTTTACTTTAAAAAATATTTTTATTGATTTCAGAGAGGAATGGAGAGGGAGGGAGAGAGAAACATCGATGATGAGAGAGAGAATCATTGATCGGCTGCCTCCTGCACACCCCACACTGAGGATCGAGCCACAACCTGGGCATGTGCCCTGACCAGGAATCGTACTGTGACCTCCTGGTTCATAGGTTGACACTCAACCACTGAACCACGCCAGCTGAGCTGATTTTACTTTTAAGGGTCATGTTCTCTTCTCTGATGGAGTTAAGGGGAAATGCAAATCCTCAAGCAGATGGCTCTGCTAGTTACTCCTCTGCCAGAAGCGGGCTACAGGTCTCTCCACCCTCCAGGAAGCCAAGTGAAAGAGCTGCTCTGAAGCTAGTTTCTGCTCAGGCCACAGCACAAACCGAGGTTGGGGTAAAGGATAGCAATAATCCTTAACTCTTGTTAGTGCTGCTCTCTCTACAAAGTTTATTCCCATCCATGGGGTAACTGGTATCTCCTTAAAAAATGCCTAGGGAGAGGGGCAGGCAGGTGTATTATTCTCAGTTTACAAATGAGGACAATAAGACTTACTGAGGGGAGGCGGTGTGCCCACGGCCACCCTATTGGGAACTGGTAGAGAAGGATGGACACTCACTTCTTCTGGGCTTGTTATCTTTGCTCTGTGCCACTGCATTCTTTCTCTAAGTAGAGTAACCATATCCTTCATCACCCTAACTGGACACCTCTGAAAGCAAAAGGGTGCTCAGTGGATGGGCCCCAGTGCAATAGGTAGAGGCTGTGATTCTCTTGAACAATCTGGATTTATGGCTACTTTAGATATAAGCCACCCCCTCCCCCTCCCCTCCCCTCCCACACATACATGTAATCATACCTTTTGAATAGGAGAAATGAAACGTGGTTTACAGCGCCTACGATTTTTTTTGTGTATATAAAGAAATAAGAGAGAAAAAGAAAAGACTTGAGTATACCTGGTGTTTCAGTGTGTCTGAACGCTCTAGGGGACCTTACCTCTAGGGGTGATCGGCTCACATGCTATCAAGAACACAAAGTCTGGGATTGGGTCACACTCCCAAAAGGGCTACTTTAAGTCTTTCTGCTATCGGTATTTCGATCAGCGTTCTGAATAGAAAACGTGGGCTTTTGTTGGTAAAACCTGTGGCTTAGTATAATGAATGCTACATATGGATGCTTACCGGTAAAATGAAAGGTATTCAAGATACGAGGCCTGGCCCCAAACCTCTGGAGACATGGCCGCCATCCTTGTATAAAGAGGGCACTGGGACCCAGCGAGGCTTGTGTGCAGCCACTGCATTGGGAGGGCTGATACAGTGCGCTGCTGAGGCGGGAAACAGTCATGTCTCTGGGATTCTCTTGCAGCTGCCTCGAGCGAACCTTTCATACACGGTACGATGAAACACGCCAAAGCAGAGAGGGCTGGACTTCATCAAGTTTACCAGATAGGTGGAGTGAACGGATTTCTCCCTACTTATTGATCAATGTTTGTTTGATAAATGCCTGTATCTGTGGCAGATTTCAGCCCAACACTTGTGTTCATTACAACCGGGCAGTGAGGAAATGGGGGAGAGGCTAACCCTCACCACCTCAACCTTCTGCAACCTTCTACAGAGGCAACTGTTTTCTCCCACAATATACCTACAAGCTCTGCACGGCCAAACCAGCTTAGGGCAGTCTGTCCACAGTCCACGGCGAACATGCCTCGGGGTAAGCCTGAGATTTCAGGAAGGGAGGGAGTCCTCAATACATTTTCCTCTTCACCAGCTCATGAGCCTCATGAGAGCAGAGACTGGGTCTGTCTTGTTCACTATTCTGGTCCCTAAACCTCATGCCGTGCCAGTCCATAGAATGTCTGTGATAGATATTTGTCCAATGAATAAAATAGGTGAAGTAGGAATTCTGTTATCTCTAGAATCTATTTTATTAAATGTAATCTGTCATTGGTTTTACTCCACTAATTATATCTGAGCCTCATATACCACACTCTACATCTTGCCTTGGATTAAGATTGTACTTTAAAAATCAAGAAAGAAGCTGGTAAATAAAAACCACTGGGATTATATGTGGTTTAATTCTCACAATAACATGGTGAGATTGGAATTATCACTCCTAGGTTCAGAGGAGGAAATCCAAGCCCAGAGAGGCGAAAACTTAAATTAGTAGAGCCAGAACCTGAACTCAAGTCTGTCTGACTCTGAGCCCAAGTATGTTCTGCTACCCAGAATTAGCAATCACTCAGTTTTGCTTTGCAGGGAGTGAGCTTTTTCTTAAACAAAAACAAAAACTACACTCTACTCACTCTATGTCATACGACTGAATGAGCACACACATGCTTTTGGCACTTCATCTTATTTTATCAAAAGATTTTTTTTTTTTTTTAGGGGGGGAGGGAAGCCAGATGGATGTTGGAATATATGAACCAGCTTTCCGGCTCTTTTGCTTTTAATTATTTTGATTGACATGTGGCTTTGAGGGATGTCTAATGGCCTCGCGTGTCTTTGAGCTGCAGAAGAATCAGCCCCTAGGAATCTGTCGCAGCTCTCCTCGTCTCCAGGGCACCAGGCGCTGCGGCTCATTCCGATCCCCTCCCCCAGGCATCCTGCCCTCCCGCCGTCCGACTACTGAGAGCCTTTTGTTTCAAGCCTCTGTGACTTGGTGCACAGTGTTCTTTCCCGGAACGTTCGGCCACCCTGCGTTCTTCACCTTGGTTAATGCTTTGTCTTCTTTCAAGACCCAGTTCAAACATTCCCACATCCAGGAGGACACCCGGGAGGCTCCCGCCACCCCGCACCCCTCAGGTCCGCTTAGCACTGAGCACACCTCCACCTTAGCACTTGGCACAGGGCCCTTAAGGACCGACCGACTGCCTTGCCTCCCTCTTCCACTACATCACCAAGAGCCCAAGTCAGGGACCTTGTCTTAGTACTGCCGCATAGCAGGCACTCAAAGCGCGTTAGATAATGAATGGGTAAATGAGGAAATAATTAGCCAATCCACAGTAAAGTGAGAGAAAATGCAAGGATCAGCGGGGCCAACAGTTCCCATGGTCTGAGGGCTAGCGAACCTTAATTACTTGTCTTAGCCAGTGCACTCAAAAAGGGTTTTTTAAGCCTCAGAGCACGATAGTGGATTTTAGCAGAGGCAACAGACTACTTAATTCTGAGTGCTCTGCTCCTTTGCCTGTTGTAGGAAAAAACCTCTGGAGAGATGTTCCCAGTGCAGCCAGTTCCCCCCGACTGATGCTGTGCCAGCCACCCGCATCCCCTCGGGGGTGGGGTGCTCTGACAGGCTGCACTCGCAGTTCCCGAGTGCCTACCTAAGCCCAGAAGTTATCAGGTTCCAGGAGCAGGCCTGCGCCGACCGAGTGAGCCACAGCTTCATCCGACCGTGGGGCTCCGGCCTCATGAAATAAACGATTTCCAGCATAGCCTGACCCTTCCAAATGAAATTCTATCTAACCACATTGTGTAGATAAAAATAATTTAGTGATTTTCTCCCACTAAACTCTTGGGCACAGACCAAGAAATCTGCAGTGTGGCTCTTTTGATGCTACTGCACAAGTGTAAATATTTAGGCTTTTCTGAGCTCTTCCCCATGTGTCAGCAGGAATGTGCCTGGCATTTAGGGGGGGTACTTCTGCTTTGGTTGGAACCATCCCATGGACTGTAGAGGGTTCAGCACCTCAGATCCAACCAACGACAGGTACTAGGACAGCCTCAACCTGCATTTCTCCAAACAAACATTTCTACGGGTGAGAGCTGCCAGGACTGGAACTCTCAGAGGGTTAGCTTTGACTCATTTTGCAGAAGGAGAATCTTGGCAGGGACTGGAGAGGTCACCCAAAGCAGTGGTGGGTTGGAACAAGGCCCAAGGAGTCAGAGAGAGAGCACATCGGAGTCCAGGGGGAATCAGACCAAGGGCTTTCTGTGGGGGGGAAGCAGAGGCCGCGAGAGCAGGGAGAACGCCTGGGCCCCTAGAATGCAGATGTAAAAGCAGCGAGGGCAGTGGCCTCACAGAACCAAGGACTGGAACTTGAGCAGAAGTCAAAATAACGCAAAAGGGATACCGCACGAGCAGGGGGTCGGGAAAAGCCCAGGCAGCAGCTCTGCACCCTGGCTACATGCAGCCTCCTCCGCTCAGGCTGCAAGGGCGTACAAAGGGGCCAGGAAGGTCACTGATTCTGGACAGCTCGGAGATTCCACATATTAACTAGCTCTCCTCTCTTTCCGGGCCTTACAGGGCAGCGACAACACAACCACCCTCTCATCGCCACCATGACCACCATGGCCACACCCCACAAATATGACCCACAAGTCCCTAAAGTGACCGTCAAGGGCATCTTGAATACAAAGAGGGGGAAGGCTCTAAAACCAGCAAGGAGAACAGTCCTGCTGAAGCGCTGAGCAGTGGGGCCCTGAGCCTGGGTGCACTGCCAATCGCTGATTGAACGGCAGCGGCAAAGTCGCTGTGAAGCCACTTACTCCTCTGTCTCCTCTTTCTCACTTACTTTAAATTTATTTTATTTTGCTCTGTTGTTTGCCACCTTATAAACAGCCTTAAGTCCTGCAACGAGCCCGCGTATAAATAAAGAAAGTGAAGGAACAAAAAACATGGCTGCGTTGTCAGCACTGCTAGACTGAGCATGAAATGTTTCGGCTCCAATCTGAGAGGAAGGAGGTGCTCTGTCAAAGTGGGAATGGAGGAGGGGGAGCGGGAGAAAGTGGAGAAGGTCTGGCCCCGGGCCCCGGAGCCTGGGTCTTGCCCTGTCTCTGCATTAAGGAGTCACAGGGCCTCATGCAATTTACTAACGTCTCGGGCTTCAGTGTCCCGGTCATTAAAATGAGGGATCTGACTGGATGATTTCAAAGGTCTCTTTATGTCCAAGCATGGAGATTCCAAGCGGCACCCACACTTGGCGCTTGTTTCTTTCTCTCTCTATTCTTCCTTGATACACTGCCTCTTCTCCACGTGGAGTGGACCAACCAGGGCTCCTTCCAGAGGAGTTTGTGTGTGTGATGACAAGTGTCAGTTGTACTCGTCACCCAAGGAGATAACTGGTCACTCCAAAGAGATTACTGTCCCACTAAAAGAAACTGGAGGAGATCCAGGATGGCAGCAGAGTAGGTGTAAGTTACACTCACCTCCTCCCAGGACCAAACTGGGATCACAAGTAAATGATGGAACAAGCCATCTGAATAACCAACTGAAGAACAGCTGGACAGAAATCTTATAATCAAAGATTTGCAGAATAAGCCACATCGAGACTGGTAGGAAGGGCAGAGATTTTCAACCTTGTGTGCAATTGAGAAGCTGGAGGGATAGCTCAGCAATAGAGGTCCCTCCTGAGGAATGTGGGGTCTCAACCCCAGCCCAGGGCACCAAAGCCAATGAGAGGAGCCCACATAACTTCTGGCTGCGAAAATCAGAGAGGGTTCTGTCCACTAGGGAGGCAGAAGTCTGCTAGAAACCCAGGTGCCCTCTTAAAGGCCCACTGCACAAAACCTCATTCACAGCCACTCACCCAGGGCTTCGGCAGAGCGAATGGAGCACACTGGAGTCATGCGAAGACTCAGTTGTGTGGCACTGGGAGAGAGCTGAAGAAACAGCCACGAGGGTCCCTGTGCAGGGTGCAAGCTTGGCAGGGCAGGGCCATTGGGAATCCCTTTCCACACTGCCCACAGATGCCATCTTTCCTGGACCGATCACCTCCTCCATACTGCATCAGCCTGGAGGAATGCACTAGCCCTATATTCCAACTCCCTGTTGCCCCGCCCTGAAGAGCTCTCACCCAGCTGCCTGGACTTGTGGTGTGGACTTTCTGGTAGGGCTCTTGAGGGTGAACTCAAGGGGTGTCAGAGACTGAATTGTGTGACTCTGGAGCAGGGACCATTACCATCCCTTTGCCTGACCAACCCACGTGAGATCCACTAGCCCCACCCTCCTGATTCCCAATGGCCCTGCCCTGCCAAGCATGGACCCTGCAGAGGAGTCAGCTGGCTATGGCCACTTGGGTCTAGTGCAGACTCTCTTGGAGGGCTCTGAAGAGGCAGAGACTGAGCTGTGTGGCTCTAGGGCAGGGGCCATTTTCCCCTTGCACACTCGACCAGCACCCCCATTTCTGTGCAGAGATCCCCTTCACAGACCAAATCCCGGTCTGTTTGGGCCTGATGAACTCTGTTTGCCTCACCCTGATGACTCCCTGAAACCCTGTTCCACTACAAAGGTCCGAGGGCACGGGGCAGGTGGTGGCCGACTTTGGTGTAGCCGGAGCCTTTGTTGAGTGGCCTCAGACCCAGCACTGACACTGAGTTTGAATCTGTACCAATCTGGTGAACAACACTCATCCCTACTGACTGAGAACCTACCTCATGCCACTCAAGTACCTCCAGAGGCTCTTTCAGTGACTGAGCCTACAGGCAGCTGGCAAACAAAGGTGAATCTTGGGGTGCCATGGGCCTTTTGCTGACCTGCTCTACTGGCTCAGTGCTGGTGGAAGCTGGTCTGGTGTGCAGCTTGGTCCCTCCCTCGCACACTCAGGTCCACAAGAGGCAGCCACAAACTGTGGATTGCTTTGTAGCTCCAAACAGGTAGCCCAGGGCCAGTCACAGGAAGTGCCTGACATTGACCTGCACCATAATTCCTTCCCAAGAAGCTCCAAAACCAACACACCCAGAGGCAGAATTCAACCTCATCAGAGCATGACCCAATTGTCTCCACAAGTGGTACACCCGAAAGGGAGGTCTTAGCAGGCACCCGACTCTGCTGGAGCAAATTATACTTCATGAGGTCAGCCCCCACACAGCAGTTCATACATTGTGGTTGGGTCAATCCTCATGGTCAGCCAGTCCAAGGGTCAACTGCACCCACAGATGGGTCAACAGCAATCAAGATTCAACTACAACCAGAGAGTTCACATAACCCACACAAGGGGCATTTTTGGAGAATGTAGCTCAGGTTATCAGGGAGACTGTTCAGTTCCTCAAGACACTTACTACATAAGGCCACCATACCAAGACTGGCAGACATCGCAGCTCTCCCTAATACACATAAACAAATACAGAGAGGCAGCCAAAACGGGGGGACAAAGAAACTTGCCCCAAGTGAAACAACTTAATCAAATGGAGGCAAGCAATCTACCAAATACTAAGTTCAAACCAATGGCTATAAGAATTCTCAATGAACTTAGGAAAAGAATAAATATACTCAGTGAGAACTTAAAGATAGTAAACAGTTTTTTTAAAAAACATATAGAAACCATAAAAATGTACCAGTCAGAAATGAAGAAATCAATGTAAACTACATGAAGCAAAGGATCGAATCAGCAATTTGGAAGACAAAGTAGCATAAAATACCCAAACAAAGCAGCAAAAAGAAAAAAGAATAAAAAAAGAAAATGAGGATAGTTTAAAGGAACTTTGGGACAACATCAAGCATAACAGCATACATATCTTATAAGTACCAGAAGGAGAGAGACAACAGGGATTGAGAACCTATTTGAAGAAATAATGGTTAAAGACTTAAAAGTTAGATCCAAAACCATAAAAATTCTAGAAGAGAATATAGACAGTAAAATCTTGGACATTTCTCATAGCAATATTTTTCTTCTTGGGCAAGGGAGACAAAAGAAAAGATAAACAAATTGGATTACATCAAACTAAAAAATGTTTGCACAGCAAAGGAAACCATGAACAAAATAAAAAAAGACAACCCACTGAATGGGAGAACATATTTGCCAATGATACTTCTGATAAGGGGTTAATATTCAAAATGTATAAAGAACTTATAAAACTCAACAGCAAAAAACCAAAAAATCCAATGAAAAAATGGGCAAAGGACTTGAATAGACACTTCTCCAAAGAGGACATACAGATGGCCAATAGACATATGAAAGAATGCTCAACGTCACTAACCATCAGAGAGAGGCAAATTAAAACCACAACAAGCGATCGCCTCACATCTATCAGAATGGAGATCATCAATACATCGACAAACAAGTATTGGCGATGATGTGGAGAAAACAAAACCCTAGTGCTCTGCTGGTGGGAATACAGATTAGTGCACCCGCAGGGGAAAGCAGAACGGAGTTACCGCAAACACTTAAAAATGGAACTGCCTTATGACCTAGCGATTCCACTCTGGGAATTTATCTGGAGAAACCGATACACCAATTCGAAAGAATATATGTACCCCTATGTTCAGTGCATCGTTATTCACAATAGCCAAGACTTGGAAGCAGCCCGAGTGTCCATCAATAGGTAAGTGGCTAACAAAGCTGTGGTCCATTTGCACAATGTAATACTACTCGGCCCTAAAAAAAGGAAATCTTACTCTTTGCGACAGCATGGATGGACCCGGAGAACATTATACTAACTGAAATAAACCAGAGAAAGACAGGTATCATATAATTTCACTCATATGTGGAAACGAATGAACAAACTGAATCAACAGGCAAAACAGAGACAGACTCATAGACAGAGAACAGACTGACAGCTGTCGGAAGCAGAGGGGCTGGAAGCTGGTTGGGGGAGTGGACGGATTGAGCAAAAAGGGAAAAAAAAAGTAAGAAAAAAAACTAATAGACATGGACAACAGTGTGGTGACTGCCAGGATGGGGCAGAGGACGTAGAGGAGTATTATAGGGTGGATAAGTGGTGGTGGAAGGAGACTAGATTTAGGGTCATGAGCACACATTCAGTGTACAGATAATGTGTTGTGGAATTGTGCACCTGAAACCTGTATAATTTGGTGAACCAGTGTCACTCCAACACATTCAATAAAAGGGCGGAAAAAGATGTGGTACACATATACAATGGAATATTACTCGGCCATAAAAAAGAATAAAATCTTACCATTTGTGACCATGGACTTAGCGGGTATTATGTTAAGCGAAATAAGTCAGTCAGAGAAATAAAAATACCATATGATTTCACTTATATGTGGAATCTAAAGAACAAAATAAAGGAACAAACAAAATTGAAACAGACTCATAGACACAGAGAACAGATTGATGGTTCCTAGACAGGGTGGGTGCTGGGGGGGAGAGGGGGGGGTGGTGGTGGTGGTGGTGCTGGGTGAAAAAGGTGAAGGGATTAAGTAGTACAAATCAGTAGTTACAAAACAGTCATGGAGACATCAAGTACAGCATAGGGAATATAGTCAATAATATTGTAATAACTTTGTATAGTGTCAGGTGGCTACTGGAAATATCGAGGGGGTAATCAGTTTGTAAAGTATGTGATTATCTAATCACTAAGCTGTACACCTAAAACTAATCCTATATAATAAAAGGCTAATATGCAAATTGTCCCCTCGGGAGTTCCACCAACTGGGAGTTTGACTGCTCGCTATGATGTGCACTGACCACCAGGGGGTGGCGCACAATGAAGGAAGGCCCTGGCCAGCAGCCAAGGGAAGGAAGGCCCTGGCCAGCAGCCGGAAGGCCCCAATTGGCCCTGATTGCCAGCCAGGCCTACGGACCTTACCCATGCATGAATTTTGTGCACTGGGCCTCTAGTATAAAATAATACTGGACGTAAAGTGTAACTGAAAAATCAAATTAAAAAATATAAAAATTTAAAAAAAGAAATCAAAGCACTATTCATTTTGGACTTCAGGAAACCAGGGTTTATTTGGATAGTTATTGGCCAATTCTCATTGTAAAATGGGATAAAAATACTGGCTTTTTTATCTCCATTAAGTTTCCTCCTTTTACATAAGTTTTGTTATAAAAAGTAATACTACATCTATTTACACAGTATCTATGATGCTGTAGCAATCATTATTAACAATCAAAACACTATATTAGCATATGCCCAGGAAATGGGAGACATTGCTGATGTTCTGTGACATTTTTCTCTTAGTTGCCCATTTAACATTTCAGCCTTGTGTTGGTGTCCATAGTCTCAGAAACCCATATCACTGTCCCTGTTTGTACACAGATGGTGTAGCACATCTGTTGCTCTTCATGGGCCCAATTCACAATGTCGGAGAAGCGTGCCCTAGAATAGTGCTTCTCAAACTTTATCCTGCTCATTCATCACCTGGGATCTTGTCAAAATGCAGATCATGATTCTGTAGGGCATGTATTAATCCTGCCTTTTTATTTTTCTGTATTTCTGACGCTTTGACATTTTAGGGCCTTGCTGACTCTGGGCTAGCCAATTCCTAGACATAGTAAACTCTACCTGCAGATGTACATTTCATATGCAAATCAACCCATCTAAAGCCTGGACCCCAAACCACCTCCTTTATGGAGCTCTTAAACTCCAGGCCACTATCCCCCTGCCCAGTCACCCCAGGGGCAGGAACAAGACAACGAGAGACATCTTTATACCCCAAACTAGCCAATCTTAAGCCTGCTAGCTCTGCAGCCAGTCCTTGGTGGAGACCACTAGAAAGCCTCTTGCCCATGGTTTCCCTCTCCCTCTGCCTCCTGACTGACCCATGTGGCCCTGTGGGACATGACAGGCACTCTTGTCTTGGAAACGGTAACGAACTATCTTCTTGTGGTTGTTGTTAATCCTCACTCAAGGGTATTTTTTCACTGCTTTCCAGAGAGAGTGGAAAGGAGGGAGGGAGGGGAAGAGAGACAGACATTGATGTGAGACACATTGATTGGTTGCCTCCCGCACACCCCGCAACGGGGCCAGGGATCAAACTTGCAATCCTGGTTTGTGCCCTTAACTGGGAATGAACCCCCTAGCCTTCGGTGTGTGGGCCGACGCTCTAACCCAGCCGTGGGCAAACTATGGCCCGAGGGCCGGATCCGGCCCGTTTGAAATGAATAAAATTATTGAAAAAAAAGACCGTACCCTTTTATGTAATGATGTTTACTTTGAATTTATATTAGTTCACACAAACACTCCATCCATGCTTTTGTTCCGGCCCTCCGGTCCAGTTTAAAAACCCATTGTGGCCCTCGAGTCAAAAAGTTTGCCCACCTCTGCTCTAACCACTGAGTACACTAGCCAGGGCACAAACTACCTTTATAATGGCAACTGTTTCCTGATCTGTTGGCCTCACCAGCTCTGAATAATAATAAAACCCACATCTTCCAACAGCCAGAGATGAGGCCTGGGGCCGCCGCCGCTGCTCTGAGAACCACATGTGTGCATCAAGGCTCTAAATTCCTAGGTTCCTGTCCTGGGACAGGGTGCTTCGGCGGGCTCCGAGGGGAACGGGGGCACAGGCCTGTGCTGGAGCCCTGTGTGCTACAGGACTGAGATGGGGAAGTGGCCGAGGCTGTCACACAGACAGCCCTGAGGACAGCTGCCAGTGCTTCTGTCTTCCTTTCCCTGTGATGTGGGCCCAAGGAGCCTTCCTAGATAAAAGTTAGATGAAAAGCTGCAATGAAAAAGAAGCATGGCCTGAGGTCCTTAAACTAAGGCGGCACAGTAGCATACGGGTGGCCCAAGGCCCAGGGGAGAAAGGTTAGGACTCTGTGTGCTCTTCATCTGGGCCATGTCTGCCGTGGGCTATGGACGCTAGGCCTGCATCCTGAGAAACCCGTCAGGAGCCCCCAGAGGACTTCTAGAGCAGTGGTTCTCAACCTTCCTAATGCCGCGACCCTTTAATACAGTTCCTCATGTTGTGGTGACCCCCAACCATAAAATTATTTTCGTTGCCACTTCATAACTGTAATTTTGCTTCTGTTATGAATCTGATATGCAGGATGTATTTTCATTGTTACAAATTGAACATAATTAAAGCATAGTGATTAATCACAAAAACAATATGTAATTATATATGTGTTTTCCGATGGTCTTAGGAGACCCCTGTGAAAGGGTCGTTCGACCCCCAAAGGGGTCGCCACCCACAGGTTGAGAACCGCTGTTCTAGAGTAAGCCTGGGGAATCCAAGCAACTTCCTGGTCCCCGCAGCAAGCTATCCAGGCACCTACCCATCAGCCCTCCTGCCTGGAGGTGTAGGAGGGCTCTGTGGATCTCCCCTCCCAGGGCCTCGACAGGATCTCAAACCTTCTGACTGAGGCCAGAGCACTTTCCTCCACCCCAGGACATGGTGGCTCCATGTGTGACTAATAAAAGCAAATCCTGATTAAGAACTATCAATTGTAAGTACTTCATGTGGCTTATCTCATCTAATCCTCACCACTCTAAGAAGTAGCTGCAATTTAAATCCTGATTTTCAAGATGAGCAAGCAAGCCCAAAGAGGTTAAGTCGCTTGCCCAAGCCACCCACTAATGGGCAGGGTCAGAATTTAACTCGGAATCCTGCAGCAGAGCTTTGCTGCCAATCGCTGCCTCCACGCCCAGGGCAGTGCGCCTGCAGGTGCAGGCCTGGAGCTGCAGTGTCAGCATCCGCACCGCAGGGCAGCAAACGCCCCGCCCAGCCCGGACCAGCTGAATGGAATCTGTGCTACAAGCTCTCCAGGCCCATGTGCTGCACACGGAAGCTTGAGAAGCCCTGAGTCAGAAGCAAACCTGATGGAAACTCATTTCCCAGGCCAGGCCGATAGTAATAGCACAAGTGTTATGTCAAATTTAGATTTCACTGCCCAGCAGGTGTGACTCTGGTTGACCGTCAACCTATGAACCAGGTGGTCACGGTTTGATTCCCAGTCAGGGCATATGCCTGGGTTTTGGGCTTGATCTCCAGTGGGGGGGGGGGGGGGGGGATGGGGGCAGCTGATCAATGATTCTCTCTCACCATTGATAGTTCTATATCCTTCTCCCCCTCCCTTCCTCTCTGAAATCAATAAAAAAATTTTTTTTAAAATTTCGAGCCCTAGCTGGTTTGGCTCAGTGGATAGAGCGTCGGCCTGTGGACTAAAGGGTCCCAGGTTCGATTCCAGTCAAGAGCATGTACCTTGGTTGCGGGCACATCCCTAGTAGGGGGTGTGCAGGAGGCAGCTGATTGATGTTTCTCTCTCATCGATGTTTCTAGCTCTCTATCCCTCTCCCTTCCTCTCTGTAAAAAAATCAATAAAATATATTTAAAAAATTTCGATATCACTACTTAGCTTAATGCTCTGGGAGGTGGCTTGGTACACATAGCAGAAAGAACAGGCATGGGTTCAAAACCCAGGTTCCGCAGTAGTTACCAGCTAGGAACTTGGGCAAAGACCTTCGTTTCTCTGAGCCTCCCTTTTCCTCACCTGGAGAATGGGCATGTAATATCTTGCTCCTAGAGTTCAGCGTGTGAGGTAACTATATACAGTGCTCTGCCCATGCCTAGCACCCAGGAAATGCTCCGTAAAGGGCAGCCCCAGTACCTCCTCAGAGCATCCCAATTTTCTAACATTCATGTCCCTTTGTTCATGCTTTACAGCAGTAGGAATTCTGACTTCCTTTGTGGCCAAAACAAGGAAGATTCCATTTAGCAGGTCTGGGAGGGGCAGCTGCTGCCTGGGTGGTGCGGATGCGGATACTGCAGCCCCAGACCTGCACCTGGAGCAGCGCTGCCCTGGGCGTGGAGGCAGCGATCCGCAGGCAAAGGCTCTGCTGCAGGACTCGGATTTAAATTCCGACCCTGCCAATTACAGCTTTCAAAAGGAATGAAGCTATAATTTTGGAAAACTGGAGAATTGAGCTAGCTGCACAGTGCTAAAGGCATTACCATGAACACCCACGTGGGGCACGTGTACCCAGGACTGACAAAGGCTCAACCCCAGGGAGAGGAGAAAGTGCTCACTCGTGAGTGGTAGAAATTCATATTTAAGCAGCAGCTTTGTTCCCATCTCTGTGATAGGACTACACCTGGTAATGTGGTTACCAGTGGAGCAGGGATACTGATGTGAAAAATCCGCTCTTAACACAGAGCAAATACTGCAGTGATGATCCCAGGCCCGAGCCCTGCCATCTCCAGTCCTGTACACACTCGGAAGAAGCAGTTCTCCACAGCTGGCGTCTTACTCAGACACCAGCAGGCTTCAGGCTTAGGCAAAGAAAAGGGACCCTTTCCCTCAAAAAAGAGGAGGGAGAGAAAAGAGAGAGGATGTGGGAGAGGAAGGAGGGAGCCTCAGGGAGCCTTGATGTCGAAGCTAGGCTGCCATCAAGCCTGCCTTCCAATCAGGAGAAAGGGGCACAAGTAGAATTTAAAGAAGTTTTTAAAAGATAAGGGAAAAAAGGAATACTAGCTCCATTATGTAATTAAAACCCCACTGGGAATGTCAGTAGTTACTCTTCATATCTGTAAGGAAAAAATCCAATGAAAGGGTGTGGGTGGCAAAATGAAAACCTGAGCAGACCTCATCTTATCATTATTCCCTTCAGGATTGGGAGATCTCCACAAAGATATTAGACTATTTTGTATGGGGGCCCAGTTGTTTTATTGTTCTTTCAGATTCT
This sequence comes from Myotis nattereri, assembly GCF_964212035.1. Taxonomy (NCBI): domain Eukaryota; kingdom Metazoa; phylum Chordata; class Mammalia; order Chiroptera; family Vespertilionidae; genus Myotis; species Myotis nattereri. The sequence continues at coordinate 70,355,661 of NC_138086.1, forward strand.
GGCCCAGAGAGAAAACAAAACAAAAACCCCCAAACCAAAATGGGTTCTCATGTACCTTTACTCTGGCCCTGTTACCAAGTTATTTGTTCTTCAAAATTAAAAAAAAAAAAAAAAGGCCCTAGCCAGTTTGGCTCAGTGGATAGAGCATCAGCCTGAAGACTGAAGGGTCCCAGGTTCGATTCCGGTCAAGGGCATGTACCTTGGTTGCGGGCACATCCCTAGTAGGGGGTGTGCAGGAGGCAGCTGATCGATGTTTCTCTCTCATTGATGTTTCTAGCTTTCTATCCCTCCCCCTTCCTCTCTGTAAAAAATCAATAAAATATAAAAAATTTTTAAAAAGTAATTATATAAACAATAGTATATAGGAAAAAATGTAGAAATTCAGATATGAATAAGGAAATAAAAATTACCCAATCACCACACCATTAAAAAATATACATACATACATATTTTTAAAAATGTGATTGTACTGAGCATTCTGCATTAAACTAGAGGCCTGGTGCATGAAATTTGTGCATGGGTAGGGTCCTTAGGCCTGGCTGGCGATCAGGGCCAATCTGTGGAGCGACTAGCAGGGTGATCAGGAGGGCCCCTACTGGCACCCGCCTTGCCTGGCCTGGGGCCTGTGGGCTGGGGGCAGCTCCTGGGTTCAGCGTCTGCCCCCTGGTGGTCAGTGCGCGTCATAGTGACCAGTTGTTCTGCTGTTCGGTCGATTTGTATATTAGGCTTTTATTATATAGGCTGTATTAAATGCTGTCCCCGCCCCCCTCCTTCCCATCATGAACATTTCTCCATGTTATGAGATTTTTTTTAAAAAAAATTCTTTTTAAAAGTGTACTTATTACTCTTAACAGCCCTGACTGTTTGGGATTTACACTGATTGCAATTTTTTGCTCTTCTAGATAATTTTGTAGTGAATATCCTTTAGGTAAGTTCTTGCATACATTTCTATTTACTTTCTTAAATAAATTCCTAAAAGCAGAATTTTTGGTTCTAGGCCCTTGATACATGGAGTTAAATGTCCAGCAGGAAGGGAGTGTCCCATTTACCTATCCACATCCAGCAGTCTGTTCTCCTTCTTCCTCACTAACGCTGGGTATTACTAATTTCTAAATATTTTCCATTTTGATAAGTGGAAAATACTGTTTTAATATTTGTTTTTGATTACCAGTGAGGTTGAACATTTTTCATGTTCATTGGCTACTTGAATTTCTTTTCTGACAAAATGCCTACTCATATCCATTCTATAATTAGCATGTTTTTTGTCAATATGCAAGGATTTTTATTAGTAGGGATATTAATATTTGAAAGTCAGAGTTGAAAATTATAATTGTTTATTAATATGACAACTGTGAAATGGTTAATACCATCAAGCATTAAAACGTTTTCTGTGGGGTGGGGTGGGGAGAGGACATAGGGGGAGGTGAAGTTAAATCAGATTAAAAAATCTTTTGTCACCAAACCTGACCCTGGAATGGTCTCTCTTTTTTTTTAAATCCTCATCTGAGGATATATCTTTTGATTTTTTAGAGAGAGAGGAAGAGAGAGAGAGAGAGAAACATCGAAATAAGAAACATCATCGATCAGTTGTCTCCCTTACATGCCCCAACTGGGGATCAAAGACACAACCTAGGCGTGAGTCCTGACTGGAAATCAAACCTGCCACCTTTTGGTACACGTTTACGACGCTCCAACCAACTGAGCCACACGGGCCAGGGCAAGAACAGCTTCCTTTTTAAAGCAACAGCAATAACAACAGAACGCCAGACATAAGCATGACAGGATGGCCTCTTGGGCTGAGTCCTGTGCCTGCGGTAGGTAGTACCTTCCAGTTAATCTGCTGCAGGACAGCGGATAGGAAGGAGCACTCAATAGGTACCTACTCACGTGGGCCCAGCCCCAGCAGCCACAGGAAGGGCAGGCACTTTGTAGAGGTTCTTTGTTTGTTTTAGAGCCAACCAGTCAGTGGTCCAAATTCTGAGTTCCTATGTGCCAGCTGGAGTGAACTCAGTGATCAGAAGATCCCATAAAAATGGATCCAGCTCCGCCCTCGGGGTGGACAGGACCGAAGAAGATTTAAGGAAGCTACAACAGTGCTCGCCTCACTGTTCCTAAGAGGCAGGGCCACATCCACCTTAAGACGTGGATGCCTGAGGGCTCCCCCAAGAGGCGGGGCACAGACTAACTCTGGACTCTCCCAGGCAAGGAAGCACCTCTATACACACTTGATAGGGCCCTTGAGAGGGCCTTCCAAGCCCTTCGAGAGGTGGGGCAGGAGGAGAAAACGTGGCCAGCCAGGTTGCGAGCTGTACAACCATCTGCACTTGGGGGCCAACCCAGGTCCCTAATTACAGGGCAGGTATTCAGGTCGGATGCTTGCCATTCACATGGGCTCTGTGTCTGCTAAGGCATGTGTCCAGGCTATGACTGTTCAAAAATAGAACAGGAAGTCCTGTTCTCCAAAAGCTGGAGAGAAGGCAGCAGCACAGGAGTGCCGATTGGGAGAGAGGATTTAACTTGTGGGGAGGGCCTCTGAGATGAGACGAGACGAGAAGCACCTGCTCCAGGCACAGACAGACATCACAAACGGGTGATGGACGGAAGCGGGTGTCAAGTTGCCAGCTGCGTTTCCATATCACACCCAGATCCCAGGGTGAGCAGGACGGGACACACACCAGTCTACCGTGGGTACCAGGCCCCTGGCCAATCCCCACTAAAACAGGTTTTTCTTTTCTTTTGTAATCAGTAGTAGATAAGTGAAGGGAAGCTAAGGAAAGAGAAAAAGGAGTGGACAGGCAAGGAGAATGTTTAGTATATGGCCAGCTCGGCATTCATTCCCCCTGGATCTCTTCTTCCAAACATAGATCTTGATTTTCCTCCGGGGAACACCCTTCTCCCACACAGTCCACGGGGTGCCCCTGGGGTAGGCCCTGCCCCACCTCTCGAAGGGCTTGGAAGGCCCTCTCAAGGGGACCTCGGTAGCTGAGAGTCATCATCCCAGACAGCTGTGTAAGGCCGTATAGGTTAAAGAGCTTCCGTGTACAAAAAGCCCAGGGCTTCGGGGCTGGCTGGTTTCCTAAAGTCAGGCGTAAACCTGTCTCGTGGTTCATCAGGTTGGGGTTCCAAAAACTCTCACGGCACTAACTGTCCCCCAGAGAGGTACCCTGGGGCTTCCTCTTAAGCGGGAGCAGGACAAGTACAGAGGATATTGATGGTGGATCTAGGTCTTTTCAGAAAGGACCAAGTCTAGGGGATGATTAGAATATGCTCTGTGCAAATCTGATACCTACTTCAATCGGGGGGTACCTGGAGCCCCTGGTGGAGACAGGAAGAGTTAGGATTTGGCAGCTCCATAGCAGAAGACGGCCTAAAACCTACCCATATAGAAAAGGCGAAGGCACAGGGAGTGAGCACTGCTTTTGAAGTAGATTTCTGCTTTTCAGCAAGCGGTAGGAACAGAAAGAGCCCCTGTGCGAGGCCTGGCCCAGCACGCGTTTGCAGACTGCGCTGCCAGGGAGCCGAGGGAGGGAGCCGCTCTTCAGCCGTGCCCCCAACTTCGGATTCTTCCAAAATCGAGGGTGACTGTGTAATCCCTTAAATGTCTTCCGACCCTCTACCAGAGATGCATCGAGTTATATCTTAAGCCATAAGAAGCTGGGTGGATGGGCTGGAATCTGGATCGTGGACCCTGCTTCTTGCTTCTTTAGCCTGAGTCCTGCTTACGAAGCCTGAAGTCTTGACCTTGGTACAGCGCCTGGAGCACAGCCACTCCTTCGGGCAGCTATGCTCAGTGCAGGCGGCTAATTCACTAATCCCTGCAGAGTGTAGACTCGAACGGGCAGAGCTCACACCAGCTCTTTCATGGTTTAGCAATCCAGCTACCTTCACTTTACCTCAAAGGAGCGGTATCTTTTGGGCATCCACTGGCAATGCCAGGCAAACCTTGGTGAGGCCTGGACAGGCTCCCCGGGCAGCCCTGCCTCCCCCCCAGCTGGGCAAAGCCACTTGTTTCATCTCCTGGGTCTTTTCATTTTCTCAGACCTCGGGCTGTGGGAACTTCTCCTGGCTCCACACACACGGCTTCTCTGCCCCTGCTCTGACCCCACAGAAATTCTAGCCCGGAGACGCTTCACCCACCCAGCAGTCCCAGCAGCAACGACCACAGCAACCTGACCGCAGACACGGCCGCCGGGGTGCTGAATGGCAGGGTCGGGATGGAGGCTTCAGCCGATAGGCGTTCCCGCTGTGCAGTCAGCTGGCTTGGGGAGAGAGGATACACCTAGAGAGTGAGGGGAAGTCACCTCCAACCTCTGACTCTGTTGATGCCTACCACGGCCTCCAGATTCCCAGGGGTGAGGCTGAAGGGGAGGAACTGAAGGCCCGACTCAAACAGCCGTGTGGGTGATGGGCCGGGGACAACCAGGTGCTGCCCTGAGCGGCTGGCACAGTGGGCCTGCAGCAGCTCAGCATGAATAAATGGACTCCAAAGCCACCAAGTGGGCCTGCTGCAGGCCGGCGGGCGGGCAGCTCTCCTGTCCCTCCACATCCTGTTCTCTCTTATAGAACTCATCTACCATAGCCACTCCTGGGGGCCTCGCATGCAGGGAGAAGGTCTCGTCCGGGGGCTGGGGGTGAAGGACAGTGGGGACAGGACACATGCTGGCCCTGACTTGGGTGCCATTCCTTTGTGAGCTCATTTTGCAAAAACTGTGAACACCCGACACTAGAGGAGAGGATCATCCCAGAGGAAAATCTGGAAGAATTCCCAGGGGCCTCAGGCTACTGCTCTCCCCAGCCAGCCAGCACCCCGAGTTCTGTCTTCCCCCCTGCTGGCTCCTCACCTGAGGACAATATGGCTGGCTGTGGCCGCCCTGGGACTGCCCCTCTGAGATCCATCTCTAGCTAGTGCATTTTTGGGGAGGGGATCTCTTGCTTTGGGGAAACTTTTTACATTAATGAGAGCAGGGCAGCCTAACTGATCACACACTGGTCTTTCTCCTCAATCCCTACCTCTAAGTGTGTTCTCTTGGAAGGGACTGGTGTTTCCTTTGTAAGAGGGGTGTGTGTGTGTGTGTGTGTGTGTGTGTGTGTGTCTGCCTGAACATGCACTCGTTTAAAGCTGGATCGATATTAAGAAGATACAGTGGGAAGAGATTAACCAAAGAACTTATATGCCTATATAAATAGCCCATGGACACAGACAATAGTTCCATGAAGGCTGGGGGCGGGGGTGGGACATGGGAGCGGGGTAGAGAGGGGAAAAAGAGGGACATCTGTAGTACTTTTAACAATAAAGATAAATTTTAAAAAAGAAGAAGATACAGTACTACTTCCAATTTTTAGGCATCATGGCTCCAGATCTTGTTGACAGTCTCCCTCTGTGGCTGTGTGAAGTGGGTCATAGCATTTTATGTTGGGGTCTCTGTGGAGCAGGGGGCTAAGATGGCTCAAGAGGAGACAAACCTGGGTTTGAATCCTAATTCTGCCACCTGCTATCTGTTTTCCTTTGGGCAAGTTCCTTTTCTCTCTGTGCCTGAGTTTCCTCATCTACAGATTGGGAACAATGAGGGTCCCTATTGCAGAGCACTGCTGTGATAACTCAATACGTTAATACACACAAAGCACTTAGAAAACTTCCCAGCACATGGCATATATGCAATAAATATTTGACACGATCTGTATTATTGCAAATAAAATGGGGTGGGAAGTTGGACTGAATCATACCTCAGGCCTTTGGCAGCTCTAAGATCACACACTTTTCTGATACATGGAAGACTCAATGGATCCTGAGTCGATCCTTTGAAGCCAGAGGGAGAAAGGCCACAGAGAACCGAGAACTCGGTGCCCACCCTGCCCCCGGGCCCTGTGTGCGCATTCTGCGGCAAAGCCCACACGTTTCACGTTGGCACAAATAGGATAGCCCGTGGCACTGCAGCCTCTTCCCTGTGAGTGCATAGAGCAAGGAGGTCAAAATCCTTTCTGTTTTTGCCCGTTTGTGAAAGCTAGCTCCACCCCGAGCTGCAGCTCCATTATGCCGGGCTGTTTAGCTGGACCCCCGGGGTCAGAGCTAACAGGCTTCAAGCGCCCATGTGGCTGAGACCCTCTGCTGGCACCTGACTTCACTGCAAAGCTGGGAGGAGAAGGGATGTTTGCCAAAAAAGGCTAGATTTTGGAACTGAAAGGCATTGCTAGATGTGGGACTGAATCTTTGTCTGATGGAAACAGGATATGTGGGTTTAAAGCCTCCTTTTTTAAGGGAACCCAAAGACAGGGTGTATGCGTGTCCGAGGACTGCTGTAACAAAGTACCACGAATTGGGTGGGTTAGCACAACGGAAGGTATTCTCCCCAGGTTAGGAGGCCGGGGGTCTGGACTCACACTGGCAGAGTTGGTTCTCCCTGCAGGCTTTGGGGAGTGTTTGTTCCAGACTTCTCTCCTAGCTGCTGGCGTCACTGGCAGTCCGTGCAGTTCCGTGGCCTGTGGCTGCATAGTTCCAATCTCTGCCTCTGTGCTCACATGGCCTTCTTCCCTGTGAGTGTCTCTCCTTTCTCTTTATCAAGACACCAGTCATTGGATTGAGGGCCTAGCCTAATCCAATACGACCTCAGCATAACTTGGCTGTATCTGGGGCCCTATTTCCAAATACAGTCACATTTACAGGGAAGGGGTGGGTAGGAGTCGAGTGCATTTTTTTTGTGGTTGTTAATCCTCACCTGAGGATATTGTTCCCATTGGTTTTCCAGAGCGTGGAGAGAAGGGAGGGAGCGTGTGTCCGCTCGAGAAACACCGACGTGAGAGAGACACATCAATTGGCTGCCTCCCACACGTACCCCATCTGAGGGCTGGGAGTGAACCTACAACCCAGGTATGTGTCCCTGACCTGGAATAGAATCCGTGACTCTTTGATGTGCAGGCTGATGCTCCAACCACTGAGCCACGCTGGCCAGGGTGAGCACATTTTTAAAATTTTTTTTTTAGGGGGCACAGTTTGACCTACTACACAGGCAAACAAGGTCCATCATGAGATGTGAGAAGAGAGAGTTAACTGTTTGGCCACTGATAAAACAAGATAAATCACCTCTGCTTTGAGAAAAGATATAAAACAGTAAGTGGAAGCTGGCAGACCTCTTCCATCTCTGCACTCCCCACTATGAAGTGCGTTGTGGAAAATTATAGGGCCATTGGGAGAATAAAATAGTCAGTGTTCCAATGAAACTGACTCCATAAAGCTGACAACAAAATCTGAATCCTTTCCCTCCTCCTCCTCAGATGCTCCATCTAAGACTTCCCACAGTGGAGGGGCTGTGAGAGGAGAGCCCACTCAATAAGGAATCTGCTTTTCGAATGTGAAGCACATAGCTGGTTCTGATGAATCAGAATAGGGACACTGTGAGCCACTTTAATTTCTCCACTTCTGATTAAATAGCAGCGCAGCAAGTTATTAGCTTTCACACATCCATCTGAACACCTAATCATCTAGGAAACAATCCCAGGAACACAAAGAAGGCTGTGAGAGTGAAGTTGGAAATGGTGCACATCTGGCACATCTGGAAGGATTGAATCTACCATTCCCATTATTTCAGGGTGGTTAACACACCCCTCCTCCCCCATCCCTCAGGTAGCACAGAAATGCCTCACGCGGCCAAACCAGGATGGAGCCGAGCGTCCGAGGCGATGGCTGTCAGAGCCAGGCGTGAGCAAATGCTGGAGCAGCATGCCACCCTTCCCTCTGTCTCCTCAGGGCAGGGCTTCCTGCCTGGCCTCCAGCATGCACTCCACCAAACCGGAAACGAAGGTTCAGAAATGCAGTGGCCCCTGCATTTCTGGGCGTTTCTGGCCTGTCTGAAAAACTGGTTGGCAAAGGGACATTCCAGCGCCCAGCTCTTGGGGGATGATCAACCACAACTGCTGAATGAATGAACACACGGGAGCATGGGAGAGGCCGTGAAGAATCTCCCATCCTGGTTCTTTGGCGCTGTGGCAGCCCAGGCCCCTGTCAAGCAAATACGGAGTGCCTGCAGATCCATACAACTGCTGCAGCAACTGCGGAGAATCAGCAGATTCTAGAGGATGGCAGACCACTGTGCCACACTGCCCCTCCTCTAATAATTTAATTGTTAACATTTTAAAAGCACTTGAAATCATCACAGCATGAGGTTTTTAAAAAATAACACCCAATGAGTCTTACCCCTAGTTAGTATTCACTAGAGAGAAACATGGAAACAAATTAAATACTAGCAATCTGATTCTCTTCTGTGTCCCATTTAGCCTCATAATAGGGAACATGATTTTTTTCTAGCTCAAGTATATGGATGGACCATTTGACAGTAGCTATTATAATTAAAATGTCCATCTTTATGACCCAGAGATTCCTGGAGAAACACTTGCACATGTACAAGAATGCTCATTGCAGCACTGCTGGCAACAATAATGGCAAAAAGTCCCCCAATTGTAACCAACATGTCCATTCTATGGAATGCTATTCATGAGGCACACAGCCATACACAGCCTTGAAAGACATGCAATTTGAATGGTTTGGAGAAGGTCGAGTTGCACAAGTTACCATTTGTGTTAAAGCATACACAGTAATACTAGACATTTTCTATGGTTACTTATCTATATATATAAATGCCTAAGTGACCATTAAGACCGAATGACTGGAACAACCGGCCGACCAGTCGCTATGACGCACACTGGTCACCAGGGTGCAGATGCTCAACGCAGGAGCTGTCCCCCGGTGGTCAGTGTGCTCCCACAGCCAACCTCCTGCGACTGGCTGGTGGCAGCGGCATCCAGCATCCATTCCTTCCACTCCCTGCCTTTGGGCCCCAGGCTGGGACAGGGAACGGGGGTGGGGGGTGGGGTGGGTGGCAGCGGACACGGCCCCTTTCCCAGGGGGGCTGAGGGCCAGCTCCCTCCTCAGGGCCGGCAGCCAACCTCCCTCTCTCTGTTCCTCCCCCAGCCAGCAGGCCCCAATCGGCCTGACCCTGATCGGCCCTGATCGCTGGCCAGGCCTAGGGACCCCACCCGTGCACAAATTCATGCACCGTGCCTCTAGTATCTAGATATAAATGCAAGAAAAAGTGTTCACCTACCTATCCCAGATGAACAACAATGTTTACCTGTAGGGGAAGAACTAAGCTTGAAGCTGTACTAAAGTATTAAAGGGGCCTTTAACAGGTATTAATGTATTACTTCCATACTATATGAATTACTTTTAAAAAAAACAAGAAAATGATAAAAAAGTATGTACTACTTCGTTTCTTATGGCATTTTTTTCTCTGTGAATTTTTCTTATTTAGCTGGAGATAAAACGCTAAATTAAAAAGTGTCCCCTAGGATCTCAGGAAGGAACACAGACTTTGACAAGAGAACCCACCGGTATTACCAAAGTGTAGAACCGCCTCGCTGAAGAAGGTTGGGGGGAAGTGGTGACCTAAGTGACTTTGGAAATGAGTGGCGTCGGCACAACTACAGGGAAAGAAACTGCATGTAAGCACTGTGCTCCAGTTGATAAAGTGGCTCCTGCAGGGACATTGGTTGAAAATTTTGATACTGCTCTGGGTGCAGGCTGGAACTGGACAATTAAATGGACAATGTATGGTGGAAGTCAGGTTTCCTACTGTTGGAGTGGAAATTTATAGATAAGTCAGGGAGGAGGCTAGAATGATGCAGGATAGCAATAGATGAGAGTTGGAGACATCAGTGTGAACTCATGTTTACACAATCTAGGTACAGAGGGTTACATATAGGAATATTTATAGAGAGGTATATAGGCTCTTGGGTTAGTACACACACATTTTCTTGCTCTGTCAGCAGGGAGGGCCTAGAAGCACAACACTCCTGTAGCAATGAGCACACCTGGTGCCCAGTTATTAGTTTCATTCTTCAATAAAAGGGATCAGGACTCACTGGAGAAATGGCTGGTTCTGGGACAGGAACAAGATATATAAGATGAGCCTGGAGTATCTTGTAGTACCAGAAAGTAAGGAATTGCTCAAAAAAAAAAAAAAAAAAAAAAAGTAAAAGAACCCTACATCGGTTCTTTTGTTTCTTGATGGGTGTATGTCAAAAGGACCCAGCAGCCAATGGTCAAAACTGGAACAATTTGAGCAAAAAATAATAAAGTATATTGGATTAGATCCCAAAGTATGAATTAAAGTTCCGTGAGTCCATATTGATATAAATAAATGACTGAAGAGCAAATAAATGGGGAGAGGACATATTTCCCTTTGGGAAGAATTCAAAATAACAAATGTAGACACTCCATTCTCAAGGGACACTCCTCAGATGCGGGCTGTGCATACTGACTTCCTTCAAAGACTTCTGCCTGGAAAAAGGTTGGTGTAGGCAGTAACTCCACAGTGGAGAAACGTGACAAACGCAGCCTCAGCCAGATGACCCAGGCCAACCTCGACAGGGATAAACCATGCTGATGGAATATGAGCCTTCATGCGGCATGGGAGAAGGCACCTCTGCGGTATTCACCCCCAAAACCCATAACCGAAGGCTAATCGTGCAAAAAATAAAAAAACAGACAGATTTCAACATATGATCTTCCTACAAATTACCTGACCAATACTTCTCAAAACTGTCAAGGTCACAAAAAACAAAGGAAGTCTGAAAACCTGGCACAGCCAAGTGGTTCAACAGCTGTGACAAATGTACCACACTAATACCAGAGGCGACCAATGGGAGACACTTCCTGGGGAGGGGCGGGGGGCATGTGGGAGCTCTCTCTAATCTCAGTATTTCTGTCAATCTAAAGCTGTCCTAAAAAATAATGTCTATTAAAAAGTGTCTCCTTGCCCTAACCCAGCCGTGGGCAAACTACGGCCCATTTGAAATGAATAAAACTAAAAAAAAAAAAAAGACCGTATCCTTTTATGTAATGATGTTTACTTTGAATATATATTAGTTCACACAAACACTCCATCCATGCTTTTGTTCTGGCCCTCCGGTCCAGTTTAAGAACCCATTGTGGCCCTCGAGTCAAAAAGTTTGCCCACCCCTGCCGTAACCGGTTTGGCTCAGTGGATAGAGTGTCGGCCTGCAGACCGAAAGGTCCCAGGTTCGATTCTGGTCAAGGGCATGTACCTTGGTTGTGGGCACATCCCCAGTAGGGGGTGTGCAGGAGGCAGCGGATCGATGTTTCTAACTCTCTATTCCTCTCCCTTCCTCTCTGTAAAAAATCAATAAAATATATTTTTTAAAAAAGTGTCTCCTTAATTCATACACAATTTTCTATTTCTTCTTAAAAAAGCCACAATCTAAGTACAGATTTCAAATTTACAAGGAGAGGTCATGGAATTGTTTTTTCTGAGGAGAGATTTTAGAACTAGGAGGCCAACTACTTGAGACTACAGCTGAAACTTTGATTTGGCAGCTTGGGCAGTTGACCACGAAGGCCCTGCAGCACCCAGGGACGGCTGCTCAAGCCAAGTGTGTAGCTGCCTTGAAACGGGCATTTGTGGGCCACTGTTGAGCCAAATGGAGCCTGTGATGGGTGAGGGTAGGGTCGTCGTTAGCCTTGTGTGTCACTCTCAGTCTACTCTGCCCCCTGACTTATCCCAATAGCAGCGGATTCAATGTGGGCAAGAGCTGGTTAGAGCCAGAGCAGGCAAGGCCTGCTGAGATCCCATCTTTCCTCCACTCGATATCTTTTAATCTCCTGTAACTCTCGGCCTTGTTTACTACCTTCCAATTATACCGGGCTTCTAGCTCTTCCTCAAACCTGCCAAGCATGTTCCTGCCTCAGTACCTTTGCACTGCTGTTTTATCTTCCTGGAATGCTCTTCCCCTGCAAACCTCATGACTTGCACCCACCACTCCTTTTTGGTCTCTGTTCAAATGTCACGGATCAGAGAAGCTTTGTGGCTAAACCAGCAACTCCTATATCATTGCTTAATATTTCACTCCCTGTATTCTATGTTGCCTGTTTAGTCGCTTATTATCTATCCTCCCCAAATAGAAGGTGATTTCCACAAGAGCAGAGACTTTACCTTTTCTTGGTTCACTGTTGTATCACCAATACCTAGAATAGAACCTAATACTTAGCAAGCACTCAATACTATCGGTTGAATGAATACATGAATAAATAAAAGATTTTTTACATCCCAGTATGGTGAATAACATATGCTGATAAACAATAATTACACTCACACTGTATTTCTCAGCCCCTTCTATTCTTTAAAGCTCAGAAAATTACCTTCTTCACACCTCTTCTTTATCTCAGTATAAAAGTATATGCATACACAGTGAATTATTCATCAAAATTATTTAAGTGGTCCTATATGTCTAATCACTATAGTGGCCACCAGGGATACAAAAGTGAGTAAAGACCCACTTTCCGATTTCCAGGAGTTCCATCCATCCATCCATCCATCCATCCATCCATCCATTCATCCATCCATCCATCTGATCCTTCTGAGGCTCTGCTAAGAGGCAGACATGCATGTTTAAGTAGCATTTGGTGCGTCATGTGCCTTTCTCTCTGGATTGTTAACCCTCCGAATGGCAGAGCACTGAAGAATTTAGTTTTAGCTAACCCAGTGCCTAGTTCTCTGACCTTAAAAATCATCAAACTCTGAGTATTACTTTCCTCATCTGTAAACAGGGTTTGAGACGCCGGGACACCCTGCCTCACAGTGCTGCTGGGAGCTTCAAATGAGATGATCCCAAAATAAATGTGTTTTCTACCCCGTGAAGTCCTAAACACATATAAGGGATTCTCAGTCAGTAAGTGCTAAAAACAAAAATAAAACCCAGACAAACACAACCCCAGCTCAACCCTTTCCTCAGACTGCTTCTCAGTGGGCCTCACAGCTTGAGGCAGCTGCTGCTGCTGGCGGGCCCACTCTGCCATCACTCAAACATTCTACAGTTGGACAAAAGTCAGGACAGGCGGCCCAATTCCTGTCAAGGTGAGCCTCTGCAGATTAAGCAGGCCATCAATAATCTCTGGTTAGCGTTTGATTCAAGCGCACACCAGCTCTTCCCGCCCTCGCGCCCCTCCAGCTGAGGATCTGTTGGCTCTTGTGTGCTGTTCTGAAGCTTTAGCAGCCCTCATTCTCCTTTTACATTTTTTTAAAAACTTGGCTTGGCTGATTCTGGAGTTTCTTCTGAGACGAAGCTTGCTAGTGAATGAAAGTGATTCCTGAATGGTGACATATAAACATCCGTGACCAGGCCAGTCCTCTTTAAAGGGAAGATACTGTAAATCCTCCAAAGTCTAATCGAAGTGAGTAAGCAGGAGGAGGGGGGGAGAGAATTGAATATGAGGCAAAACAAGAGGGAGATGGAGCAACAAAGAGAGAGAATACAGGTGCGAATGTCCTTCCCAGAGCCATGACTGAATTTCTCCACAAGCTCCTAAACTTTCCAGCCCATCTCTCTCTATTTTTAAAATATATATTTTTATTGATTTCAGAGAGGAATGGAGAGCGAGAGAGAGAGAGAGATAGAAACATCAGGAAGACAGCATAAATATAGAAACTAGAGCCCAGTCATGAGGCTCCATGGTTGAGTGTCAGCCTATGAACCAGGAGGTCATGGTTCGATTCCCGGTCAGGGCACACGCCCAGGTTGCAGGCTGGATCCCAAGTAGGGGGTGTGTAGGAGGCAGCCGGTCAATGACTCTCTCCATGAGCTCTCCTGGCACTTTGGTCTCTGAATAGATGCTCTTGCAGCTTTATGGAATCCTGTAGGCTCCCCTCCGATGGGAGGCTTGGCATGTCAGGAGCCAATGGCTGCCTCTTCCAGCTCTGATCAAGTCCAAGGTTTGGCAAAAATCTCTCCTTGAACTGCTCTGCTGTGCTGGGAGTGTTTGGAACCATAAACCAGGCCTGTGGATTTACGCGATTCCCAGTTTCCTTAAAGCAGTGGTTCTGGGAGTTTGCAAACCTATCTGGGCCTGGCCCTTCTTCTGACTCGTGAAATTAGGATCTCCAGGAGTGTACGTGCCTCCAGGTGGAGACCTTCTGCCACAAAGCAAAAGCATGTCGTGAGCACCAAGGCTGGCTTTCTTCTCCATCTTTCTTTGTCGGTTCATCTTTTTCCTCAAAGCTTTTGACATAGTAGAGACATGCACCTTTTAGGTTTGAATATTCAGGTCATGCTGGCTTCATGAAAGGAACTGAGGAAAATTTTCATCTTATGCCACAGGCTGAAATAGTTTTAATAACAAAGGGTATACCTGGTTTTTGAAGACGAGATTGCATGCAGTTATAAGACCATAAGGGTCTTTAAAAAAAAAAGTGTAAAAAAAGGTATAACATTTTTCTAAAGTATTCTGTGGTTATTGGTCTATTCAGGTGTTGTACTTCTTCAGAGGTAATTTTGATAATTGATACTTTGCTAGGAAATTTTCCATTTTCCCTAGATTTTTAAATTTATTACCAAAGATTTTCATGTATGATGCTTTTATAATTTTTTATTCAGTTCCCAATTAGTAATTGTTATATTTCTCATTCTAATGTTGCTTTTCAACTTTCCTGCACTGTCATAACAATAACTAATGCTTACTGATCACTGATCATGCAGCTAGACACTTGGTTCAACTGCTTTCCTGGTACTAACTCATTGAACCCTCATGACAAGTCGATGAAGTAGGTATTCTTAAAAAAAGTATTTTTTTCCAATTACAGTTTACATTCAATATTAACGTGTTTTAGTTTCAGATGTCCAGCATAATGGTTAGAAAGTCATATACTTTACAGAGTGGTCCCCCGGTATTTCAGGTACCCACCTGGCCTGCATTGTTATAATAATATTATTGACTATATCCCCTATGCTGTAATTTACATCTCTGTGACTATTTTCTAACTACCAATTTGTATTTTTTAACCCCTTCACCTTTTTCACCCATCACCTCTGTCAACTGTCAGTCTGTTCTCTGAAGTAGGTACTTTTATGATCTATGTTATAGATGAATTTTTCACTTTTGGGTGCACAGAGAAGTTAAGCAATTTGCCACGAGGTCACACAGCAGCATGCAGTTCTATATGCTGCCTACTGGTGTGTGTGTGTGTGTGTGTGTGTGTGTGTGTGTGTATGTATGTTTAGACAAAGCCCATCATTTCAGTACATTATTCTAGGGTTAAGAATGAAGGGGGAGGTGAAATAAATAACAACTGTGTTGGAGCCGTGGGTTCCTGCTCAAAGCTCTTAACTAGGTGTATGGTCTTTTAAAAGTTCTGTGGCCGGGAGGTGACAAGATTCCACTGGCAAAGAGTGGCCCGGAGGCTTGGGGCTGTGAGCTCCAATGATTAGATGGATTCCATGTTATGTGACCCTTTTGGTGACTTGGCCCAAGGTCAGCGAATTGCCTTGAATGTTCATGTTCACTCAGACTGTGAGAGAAGTTTGGTCAACACCACACAGTAGACACAAAGAGCGATGAAAAAAAGGATGGCAATTACCTAAAAGGGGAGGTTCTACTCAGAGCAACCCCACAACGTGCACTTTTGTATGAAAAGATATATGGAAAAGGTCTTCTAGGACTGACTCTCCATTGCTTCCAGAATAAACTCTGAACTCTCTAGTTTGGCCTTCAGGGATTTCCACCACCTGGCATCAACTGACATTCCAAGTCCATCAGCCACTGCTCCCTTCCGGCACCACTGAAGTGTCTAAGCTCTTGGCTCTATAGGTCCTGGTGTGTGCCTTTGCCCATGCTGTTCCCACCATCATGAATGCACTTTCTCTAACTCTGGAGGATCCAAAGGCAGTGAATACATCAAGTTCCAGCATGTCACAATATTGTTTTCAAGTCTTCCCCGCAATGAGTAGCAGAACTGGGAATTTGAACCCAGGCAAATATGGCTCCAGGCTCTTAACCCCTCTGCACAGTACCTGTGCATCTTAGCAGGCATGAGGTACAGTGACTTTCCCACTTGTCTGTCCCCTTGGAGGACAGCAAGCTCCTCCAAGAAAGGCTGCCGGTGTGGGTCTGGTGACCTTTGTACCACTCAGTACATATGCCATGGCTATTTGCTGATGGGTGAAGCTAAGCCAGAGCTGGCCATGGCATTGTTAACTTTATCAGAAACATTGCAGAGAGAAACACAATACTAGGTGGGTGGGTTGGGAAGAACAAGGGTGAAAAATTTGGAACCAAGGTCAATGCTGTCATGATATTTTAAAATGTGGGTAGGGAGGCCGATGTTTGATAAGTGATGCGGAAGAGAAAGCAGATGCAAGTTCAGAGAGTACAAACGGAGGTAGGCAAGAGAGATGCTGGTGGAGCTGTGGAAGTCTGTAGGCTCTTGGAGACCGGGACTATACTTAAGGCCTCGCTACACAAAGTGTAGTCTCTGGACCAGCAACAGAGAGCCTGTTTGGAATTCAGCATCTCAGGCCCCACTCCAGACCACTGAAGCAGAACTTGAATTTTAACAAGACCCTCAGGGGAGTCAAGTGCATATTAAAGTTTGAGAAGCACCCCCAGAGATTGTAATTTAATTGATTTGGGGTGGGGCCAGGGCATCTATATTTTTAAAAGCCTTTTCAGGTAATTTACCATGCATTGGGGTCAGAGCTGCCGTTTCGGCCTTCCCTGGAGACCTGTGGAATGAAAGATGGAGGAGGGCAAGGCATGGAGAATCCCAGCTCTGCCAATGATGAGCTGTGTGACCTTGGGAACGCCACTGAATGTAAAGAAGAAAGTAGATTAGACCAGTGGTTCACCAAATTCAGAATCAGAAAATACACATTGTGGATGGAAAAGGGGCCACATACTGAACCTGACCAGCTCAGGGGAGGCCACCCAACCCAGAGACCAAAGTAACCACATAGGATTGTCTGAATGAAAAAATTCCTAACTAAAAGCCGATCATGTTGGAGAGTCATTTCCTAGGCCTGTAGCTTCCTTGACAAAGGTAAGTCTTTAACCTTGAAATTGACTATTGTGTTTCTGCATTTAAGATAACATACCTTTAATATGTCAGAGTAATTTTCTTTCCAGATCCCCCAAAAGCACAACCTCTAGCACCAGAACTAAGACCATATAATTATCTTGTTGCCCACAGGCCACCTCTCTGTGATGGAAATGTTAGCTGTCCTACACTCACCAATGTAAAAGAAGTCTCTCTGTTTCACTTTTTATCCAATCCCAGAGGTTTCCCTGCTTTTCTTTCTCCTACCTCCCTGATCTACCACCAATGGATTCCAATGTAACCTTCCTCACATCTCTTCCTTTGATTCTAATGTATAAAATAAGCTGCAAAACTGCCATTATCCAACACATTTTCCCAATCCATTGAGATTTTGCTTTCTGGTACTTGTCAGTTTGGACCAAATAAACTCTTATAAGAGTTTTTCTTAGGCTGGATGTTCTTTCGTTGACAACATTCCTGGATCAAGTGAATTTTAATTCCCAGGTCTGGGCTTAAGGATTCAGCATTTAAAACAAATATATACATATTTTTTATTAATTTCAGAGAGGAAGAGAGAGATAGAAACATCAATGACGAATGAGAATCATTGATCAGCTGCTTCCTGCACATCCTGCACTGGGGATCGAGCCTGCAACCCGGGCATGTGCCCTGACCAGAATCGAACGGTGATCTCCTAAACCATAGGTCGACACTCAACCAGTGAGCCACGCTAGCTGGGCTGGATCCAGCATTTTAAATCAGTTCCTTAGGGGATCCTCATGATGACTTTGTCAGGCCCAGAAAGCCAGGATCTGTAAATTTGTCTGGTAGATTGGATACAGCTCCATGATGACCAGTCTAGCTCATGAACAACCCAACGAGCAACTGATCACAAGATGTGACACTACAAGGATGGGGCACTGGTTGGGGAAGTTGGAAGTGAGAAAAATGGGTTGTGGAAGTCCCCAGATTCAGGCTGAGGTATTTACCAGTTAATACAGACGCAGTGTGCACTATGGCCCTGGACCAGGGTAGATCCACAGAACACTTAGAGTATTGGCTCTCAATACTGAAAAACACATCAGAATTACCTGGAGAACTCCTGCGAACACCAGTACCCAGGTCCTACTCCCAGAGTTGTTAGACCTCTAACCCAAAGCTCCCTCTGCTTGGGGCAGAGGCCTGTGTAATCCCTGGCTGTGCCTCTAAATGACAGTGGGGGAGTGCTGGACTTGCTCGTGGAGCACCCGGGAGAGTGGCCTGGCTCTCTCTCTACCAGAGGGACTCTGGCAAATCCCTTGCCTGGCCTCAGTGGGTCTCGGGTTCCTCTACTGACACAAGGGGGCTCGAGGTTGAATCTGTCTTCTTAGAGTTCCGCTTCCAGCTCCAGCATCCTGTAATTCTGTTGTGAGTAGATGCCACCTGTTGGCCCACACAAATGGACAGGTGCTATGTGCCTCGGAGGATCCAGGTAGACATAGCACCTAAGTCTACAAGGTGCTCTCTCCAGGATTCCATGTGCCCCAGCAGGCACTGCAAAGGCAGCTAAGACCGTTTAGAGCTTTTTCCTTTAGAGCAGTGGTTCTCAATCTTCTGGCCCTTTAAATACAGTTCCTCATGTTGTGACCCAACCATAAAATTATTTTCGTTGCTACTTCATAACTGTAATGTTGCTACTGTTATGAATCATAATGTAAATATCTGATATGCAGGGTGGTCTTAGGCGACCCCTGTGAAAGGGTCATTCGACCGCCAAAGGGGTCACGACCCACAGGTTGAGAACCGCTGCTTTAGAGGTTGATGGCTGTGCCCTGTCACAGAGCTGTGGCGTAGTAGCCTGGGCGGTGCCTACATGTGTGGACTTGGGCCCTTTGACTCCCCCTCCATAAAAGCTAATGTGGCAAGGCTTCCTTTCAGACCGAGCCAGCATAACTCCCCCCCCCCCCCCCCCCCCGTGGTACTGGTTTCTTCCAAATCTGTTTGATAACTTAGGAGGAAATAGATCTTTCCGCCTCAGTAGCAACAAAATTGGTCTTTGCATCTGTGAAAATTATGCTCTGGATGGCAGCGATCCTGAGCGTTAATCAAGTATCAGTCACCGACATGAGTGGAAAATAGAGCTGGAGTCTTTATTCAAGTCTTGTTTTGAGCAAAGCAAAGCAAGGCTGGCGGTGGAGGAAACCAGCTAACAGGCTGGAAACAGCTCAGGGGGGTGGAAGGAGTGTGAGCTCGGGGCAGAGGCCTGTTTAACCCCTGGCTCTGCCTCTAAATGAATGTGCTCCCTGCGCCTCCGTTTCCCCACCTGTAAAACACTGCCACCCCTCAGCTCACAGGGGGACTAAGTGAGAGAAGGTGTGTAAAGGAGGTAGCCCATGCAGGCCCTACACACAAGCAGTGACTTATCTGAGACACACTCGGGATCCCTGGGGAGAATAAATCTACTGGGAGAGAGTCATTTTCTTGCCAAATATTGGTTCTGGATGTGTTTAGCATGTGCTGTGGCCACAACAGGTGAATGAATATTCCCCTTTGGTTCCCATTCAAGTTTCTGAGCTTCTGGTTCCCATGCAAAGGGCTGTTCTCCTTATTCAGTAGCAGTGCCCTGATCCCCCTTGTCCTTGTCCCAACTACCTACCAGATACTATGTCCTTATGCCCCTCAGATCTCACCCCCACTAAAGAGCCTTCCACATCAAAATGCAAAACCAGAATCTAACCATGGGAAACAACAGGTAAATGAAATTGAGGGACAGTTTACTTGTAATTTTCACAAGTGTCCAGGCTGTGAACAGCAGACTGAAGAATGGTTTCCAATTAAAGGTGACTAAAGAGACATGACAATATGCAATATGCAATATGCAATTAATCCTGGAATTTTTTTTTTTTTTTTTGCTCTCCAGGGTAACTGGCAAAATCTGAATAAGGTTTGTATCAGTGTAATTTCTTGATTTTTATAATTGTACTACAGCTATGTAAAAGAATATCCTTTGCTTTAGGAAATGCACATTGAAATACTGAGGGGCACAGGGACATAGTATCTGGAATGTACTTGCAAACAGTTCAAAAAGTCTATAAAATATTACAGTGTCTATATATACATACTCATATGTATGAGGGGCACTATCTTAGTGATTTTTACAACTATTAAAACATATAAACACTGGCCATCCATAATCCATGATGAAATAATGACTCAGTTTGCGTTAATGAGAAGGGGCAAGGGACAGTGGGGGAGTGCTGGACTTGGCCGTGGAGCACCCGGGAGAGTGGCCTGGCTCTATCTCTACCAGAGGGACTTTGGGCCAAACCCTTGCCTGGCCTCGGTGGGTCTCGGGTTCCTCTACTGACACAAGGGGGCTCGAGGTTGAATCTATCTTCTTAGAGTTCTGCTTCCAGCCCTAGCATCCTGCAATTCTATTGTGAGTAGATGCCACCTATTGGCCCACACCAATGGACAGGTGCTATGTGCCTCGGAGGATCCACGTAGACATAACACCTACATCGCAGGAATCCTCCTGCCAGACAGTGACCCAGTTGCGTGTCCTCCAGGTGACCTGAACCTGAGTATGACTGAGCCAGAAAGCTGAGGCTCACCCTCCCGCTTCCAGAGGCTTCCTCCTCAAGTCTGGGGGGTGGGGCTTTTGCACCTTGCGCTTCTGCCAACTTTTATTAGCCAAGCGAAGCACTCTGGAAAGTGCTACATGAGAGCTGAGCAAACAGCTCGGAGCCAGGTGTGGACAGGGCTGCCTCTGTCCCCACAGCTGGGCCCACCGCGGGAAATCAAGGAGAAGGCAGGTGGGTTCATGAGCTAGCAGGGAGGACTCATTAACATGAACTCCCTTTTCCTGAAAAAAAAAAAAAAAATGCTGGAAGAGAAAACTGTGAAGAAGAAGCGCTCACAGCCTGTTTTGGGGAAGGCCCTGAGTCAGGGACCGGTGTGGGGGAGTGGGAGCGGCCACTCGAGGACCTGGATTCTCTAATTCTCTGCATGAGGGGAAGGAAGGAATTGGCCTCTCACTTTGGAATGCCCCATGCTATTGTTTTCCTATTAGATTTGTCCTGTTAATTGTTTTAAGCTGCGAAGGTGTTAAAAGATCGCTGTGCATTCCTTCTGCACATGCCAGTGAACTGGTGGAGAGATGTGAGGGAGTGTATTGAGTTCCAGAGGGAATTCCCTGTGGAAATTCCACAAAGAATTCTATCTGGATAGTCCTCAAAATGAAGTTCAGGGTACTGTTACGGAATGGGAGAATAAGGGAGGGCAAAATGAAAACACTTCAAGTCAAACAAGAACGAGAAAGAAACTGTGTCTTTCAAAAGAAGTTTGATGATGCCGATGGTTTGGTTTTCTTAACTGATGCTTTTCAGACTAATTCTGTCCTTTCTTTGAAAGTTCAAGAGTTTTAGTCTTTGGAGTTGTTGTAGTGGAGGGGGAGGTGAGAGGGAGGAGGAGCACATCCTTGTCACGCTCAGGAAAGGGCCACTAAAGGAGTTGCAAAAGCTCCATCCCTGGATATGAAAGAAGACATGAGACAGCATTTAGGCTGGTGCGTTTAAATCGAGGGGGGCCGCTTCAGAATCACTTGGGGGTAGGGCCTGCGCTTCTTTATTTCAAAAGTCCCAGAGAAGATTGTAATTCAAACCAATTCTCTGTTGTTACTCCTGAAGGCCTGAGGCTCCCCCCCCCCCCCCCCCCCCCCCGCCCAGCAACTGCTGGACCTGTTCTGGACACATCTTGCTTGAAAAACGAATCAGCCTGTGAAGCTTGCCCCTGCACTATAATTAAAAAACCTTAATGCACTTGTAACAGCTGTGCCCCATAGGAACCCACTAGGCCTTCGAATGGCACAACAGGGGCTTTAACTGCTTTCTTGTGGTTTCTTTTTTCTGCTTAAACGGACCCCAGAACAGTGTGTATAGACTGCAGGTACTTTAGATAGAAGTTGGGTGGAAAAGTCTGTCTTGAAACAAAGGTAAAGTCCCCATTTCCAGTGCCAGGGCCTGTCCTGTCACACACCAGTTAAATATGATGAATACTATAATTTTATATTTACACATGCACTTTAAAAACGGTTGCTTTTGTCAATCACTCTTCTAAAGATCTGTAAGCCCCTCCTCAAAATAAAGCCCTAAGTCTTTGAAAGTGGCTTTGCTTTTTCTCCGTTTGCCATTCAAAGCTTTCCACGGTCTGGCTCCAGTGTGACCTTCCACACTGGCCCCTTGCATCCCTCTTACAACCCACTCCTATCCCTTCAAGTTGGTTGGCTGCCTCATAGCTTCAAATTCTTCTTTAAGTTGGAATAATTGCGTAGGATTATGTCCTCAGGATTGTGGATTATCTTAACTGCTCCCCAGTTGCTGAACATTTTTTCTGTTCCTCTTCTCTGAGTTTTGCTGGGAAGGGTGCAAGGAAGCATCTAGCTCAGTGGTTCTCCACTTCAGCCAGTCACTGGGATATGGACTGTGGGGATGGAGAGGGTGGGAAGTAGGCAATTTATTTTTTAAATTGACGTATACCATGCATACAGGAAAGGGCACAAATCACAGTGTGCCACCTGATGACACTGGGCACACAAAACACCCTCATGTCACCAGCACCCAGATCGAGACACAGGACATTATCAGCAACCCAGAAAGGCTGGGGGGAGGGGAGGCTTTTAAAAGATTCTTACTTTCTCAATCCTTTGAATGTTCTAGATCTGAGGTGAAGCCCAGGAATTTGCATTTTTAAGATTCATCCTAGGGATTTCTTACACACCATCAGACCTGGAGACCAGGAATCTACCAAAGGCTTTCAAATTGCCCACAGGTGTCAATTTGGGATGGGGGTGGGGGCAGGAGTGGAGATGGGGACCTGTCAGACCTGCCTCCCCCTTCATTCAGAGCTTTTTGCATTTTCTCCGTATACTGGCTACCATCTATGGATAAAAACAATATCTTGCTCCACAATTCTGAAAACCAGTCAGGGTTCAACCGAAGAAGCAGAACTACAAGGATAGATATGGCTATATATGCATTTGTCTATGTACTGCAGACTATATATATATATATATATATATATATATATATATATATATATCTGTAACAGGTATTTGAATCTTCACAATAGTAGTTTAGTAGTTGCTGGTTAAAAGACTTCTTTAAGGCTGCTGTTTTTGCATTTGATGCTGGGATGTAAAGTCCATGGGGCAGGCAGTTGGGAAGGAAAGAATGGAAAGCGTGGGGGACCAAGAACAATCTGGAACCTACAAGCCTTCACTGGAACCGTATGAAGATGGACTGAAACTTGTGTCTGCTCTTGCTGTCTTTGACCTTGATGGCACGGAAGTCCTCCAGAAGCCAGGTCCCCTCACCATGGAGCTAAGCACACACACTGGGCCCAGGAGTCCGAGAACCTGAAGAGGGATCCAGGCGAAGGTGTAGCAACTGCAGCCTTAGCCACTACCTCATGCCAGGGAGGTGAGCCAGCAGATACGTCTACACGTGACAAAGCCACCATCACCCATCTGATCACCGGTTCTCAAGCTTGGCTACAGATTGGAATCACGTGTGGAATTTTAAAACAAACTGACATGAGGCCTGGCATCAGGATACGTGAAAGCTTCCTAGGCCAGCCTACTGTGCAGTCGCGGCTGAGAAACACTGGCTGTCAACCTTAGTACTATTTTCCCCAACCTGGGGCCCAAGAAGATAAATTCTACTCTCTTTTTGTCCCAAGAGGAGCATAAAGAGCTCTGGTTATTTTTTCGAAGTCCCTAACACGTTTTTCTCATTATCCTGCTTTCCTGCACCTGGCTGTCCTCTCTTTGCGCACCTCGCCACAGCTCCCCTGCAGTCAGTCCTCTGCACACTGGCTGTGCCTCCAAGGAAGCCAGTGCCGGTTTCCTCCCGGTGTTAAGTGGATTAGGAGGGCAGTGGGCAGACTGAGATCATCCTAATGCCATCAAGCTCATAGTGAACTGACGACTCGGACATTTTCACTATTAGGCTTATAAATAAAGCACCTCTTCCTCCTAGGCATGGACTAATGAAATGATTACAACACACACAAAGCGGTCAGTGAACACTTAACCACCATAATACAAGCAAGAGTTGGCAAGAGTCAGTGCTGTGGACTCGCAGGTGGCGGAACTCACTGCTGGGTCTTTCTCCAGGATGCTAAAAAGAAGGCCGAGAGGGGCCACTGCAGGAGGGGAAGTGGGGAAACAGTTCAGGGCCAGAAAGAGCTCGGGTTCAAGTTCCATCGCTGCCACTAACTAGCCATGGGGCTTGCAACTCGCCTAACATTTCTAAGCTCCAGTGTTAGCCCTTCCTCCTGCACAGGCCATTGAAAGCATCAGAAGAGAGAGGAAATGTGAAAGGTTTTGGGGGAAGAAAGTCTAGCAGCATGGACATTTCTGTGTCTCCTGTTAGAAACAACACTGGTGCAAGGGAATGATGAAGTAGATTTCAGATTATTTAGGCCCCTTGCTTTCCTGTTCCTATCTATGTGGTTATTTCTCATGAGATCTGAAGTGTGAGACTGGCACAATTGATTAAAATTAGTCTTTGGGATTTCCTTTGGCTTTCTATTATTTATCCTCTTCTCTCCATGGCAGCAGACCATTGAAGACTGGTGAGTCCCCCCATTCTATACACTTTAAATAAGTTTACATAGAGAGAACTTTTCTAAGAAATTACAGCAGCAAAGGAATCATTCATTGCATCTCTGGGAAGCAAAACCAGGGAAGGGTCAGGCAGTGCTACAATATGCCTATTGGCCTATGTTTGTTGTTTAAAGTAGTTTTCTGTGCTGAATCACATTTTAAGCTTCTTGAGGGCAATGCTGGTTCTTGAACCCGCTTTATTTGGATCTCCAAACAGTGCCTAAGACAGTGCAGTAGAAAGGCTATTGGCTGTAGGGATCCAAAATTCCAGGTTCTAATTACAGCTCTGCCCCTCAAAAGTCATTTTAGTCCTTCTCAGCCTCGGGTTCCTCCTCCATAAACTGGGACTTACCTACGTCATGGGATTACTGTGCAGTGAAAATTAGACAATGTGTGGGAAAATACTTCTATGATTCCAAAAGTGTTGTGCAAACGGGGAAAATGTGACAAGAATTGTTACTTCTCAAGAACTAGGTGCTGGCTGATTTTCTTGTGGAGGACAGGGAGGCACAGAGCAGAGTGGTCCACCCTAGGCTACAGATGAGGAAACACTCAGGGGTGGAGGAGAGGGGAAGGTGATGGCCCTGGGAGCTGAGGAATGACAGCGTGGCTTTCTCACTTCCCATTATGGGAGGTCTCGGCTCTCTCTCCCGCTGCAAGCTGGTCTCTTGTTCATTCATTCATGTTTTTTTTTTTTTTTCCATTCAGTGTTTACTGAGTTCCTACTATGTGCCCAGTTCTATGACAGGGGCTGAGAATTGAATGGTGAACAGCAGATGAAGTCCCTGCCCTCATGGACTGAATCTCCCCTGTTTACACCCAAACAGTGGACTCAGCTCGTGCACTGAAAGAGTTGGACAACTAGCTTCATGCAGCCCCAGGGACTGGTGTAAACATTGTGTTTTAGTGGGATTCTAGTTCGAGGCTGAAAAACATCAACACGTGGAGGCCAGGTCTGATAAGAAGAAAAAGAAGATAAGGTAAACCCATGCCATGCTCTTTAGGGTTGTCCCTTACTGTGTTCCCACCCCAGGTTCCCGGAGTCCTGTTCTTGCCGACTTTACCCTCCAGTAAAGCTGACTGACTTCACGTATTCATCCTAAGTGTAAATGCCCTGGCGGAATGGCACTTACCAGGGATGTAAGTAAGCCTCGAGGTAAAGGAATGATGTCTCAGGGGGAGAGATGTCAGAGGTCGCCCTAAAATCACACCACGAGGGCAGTCACTTCCGACTGGCATTTGCAGGGACAAAAGAAGTGGAGAAAGTGGGGGATATTAGTAGGGAAAGTCCCTCTACACAGCCCTTGGTGGTTTCCCAAGATTACCAAAGATGAGGAGGCGCAGAGAACAGTGTGGCTAATGCCAGGGGGAGCTTTTATTTAGGAAGGAGTCTTGAGCAGCCAGAACCTAGAAAAGCGCCATCAGTAGGGCCTCTTTTTCCCCTTCTCAATTCTGACCAAGCTGCCCGACAACCCCACAGGTGAATTTCCAGATGAATTTCCAACTTTTCTCTTAGTTAAAAAGGTAAAGTATCATTTACAACAAGATACTCTCCCAAAGCCAAATTCCTGAAAGGCTATAGGTAATGTGAACCCCAAGTAGACTCATTAAAATAAACATTTTTTTACGGTAAAATAAAGCTCTGACACACAACACCTACACAATCCCAACGTAGTATTGCCCTGGGAGGGATTAGAAAGCAGACGCCCTGGTAACCACCCGCAGGTGAAGGCAGAGCACTGGCCGGCCACCCCAGGAGCCCAGCTGTGTGTCTGCCCCAAGCACAGCCGCCCCCCCTCTTCCAAAAGCACCAACACCCCCGACCTTCGTCCTTGTGTCCATTTGTGGTTTTATCACCCAAGTGTGTATCTTTGGACACCATGCTTAATCCTGCCCATTTTTTAGATGTCTCTTTTTTTAAGCGACCAGTTCTTCCTCTGTCTGTTTTTTGTCCTTACAATCCAGCTGTTGAAGACTCAGGCTGTCTAACCTGAAGTTTTCTACTGTCTGGATTTTGTTCTTGGTGCACATCAACACATTCAAATGCATTCATTCTTTTTTAAAAAAATGGGTTAATTAAAAAATAATGTATTTCAATTGATTTCAGAGAGGGAGGGAGAGGGAGAGAAAGAGAGACAGAAACACCAATGATGAGAGAGGATCACTGACCAGCTGCCTCCTGCACACCCCCCTACTGGGGATCGAGCCAGCAACTCAGCCATGTGCCCTTGACTGGAATCGAACCCCGGACCTTTCAGTCGCAGGCCAGTGCTCTATCCACGGAGCCAAACCAGTTAGGGCCAAACGCATTCATTCTTAATGCTAATAATTATCTGTCTAAAAAAAAATAAGCTGTATGTTAACCATGTTCTTATAGGGGAACAACCCACCATAATCACATTCTCGTGAGTATATGGGCATAGGGAGCTCCCATAACAGAGGTGATGAGGCAGTGAGGGAAACATGATCTGGGGGGGGGGGGGGGTGAAGGGGCTCTCTGTGGAACTAGTGATTTATGAAAAAAACTTTCTGCGATTGAAATTGGCCAGGAAATGCTCTTTAAGGTCTTCCAGTGCAGTTTGCTTTACTGGGAAGCACGTTTGGAACAGGACTTGGCATCAGGTTATGCCCTGGTGCCCAGGATTGAACAGCAGGAGGTTTTTTATCAAAGACGATTGCATAAGAGGGGTCTGTGTGTAGTAAAAACCTAAGGAATCTAAACCACTGACCAGATTCACCAAACGTAACAACGATAAAAGGTAGATGAAAGGAAGATTAGAGCTGGCCATTTACTATGGTTTGGAGCAAGAAAAGTAAGCTTAGAACATTTTTCCTTTTTCTCTGTGAACATCTCTGGAATACCACCTCCTTTCCCACAGACCCACGTTCCAGACCACCAGCTACCACCCACAAACAAAATACGTGGCGGCCTTTTCTTCTAGTCTGTTCTTAACTTCTTCCTACTGAGTGCCTACTTTTGTCAGCCCAGTTTGGAGCACTGGAGGTGAGATGATTGTTGAAGTAGCCATGGAGTTTCATTTATTCATCGTGTCTTTCTTATTCATCAGGAGCCAGCCCTGAGAGGATGAGTATGGGACTCAGGTTCCCTCTCAAGGCTCACACACAAACGGACTGGCTTGGTCAGGGCTTGGCAGGGAGGTGAGGCCTGAGCCGCCATGCTGAAGGGCTAGGAGTTGAGTGTGTGTGTGTGTGTGTGTGTGTGTGTGTCCCCGCGTGCGTGACAGAAAAAACCTCACAGAAATGTGCAGTTGCCCTCAGACGAATCTCGTACCCGAGATCCTTGCCTACACAGACAGCCCTATTGCTTCCAGAACACAGGGAGTTAAAAATAAAACAGCTCTTGAAACTGAAACCCAATTCTCCATGGCAATCTATTAAATAACTAAGGATTTCTAGGCCTTATTAAAATAAATGTTTAGTGTATTCTCTTATCCTCTGACGTGCACTTCCTCACTTGTCAGCACCTGCTGGCAGCAGCTGGAGTAATCTCCCCAATTTTGCTGTATGTGCAAATCAATTTGATTCCCCCCCAAAGATAAAAATCAGTAAAGTGATTAAGTTACAATTAAGGCATGTCACTGAAAGCACAGACAGCATGAAAAGGCTGAGAAGGACTTGCCCTGAGGTCATGACTAACTTCCTCCTACACAAGTTAAATGACCCCCCTCCCCCATTCTCCTTCTCTGCTCTGCTGTGATATTGTGGGTGATCAACAAACTTCCTATGACTTCTTAAAATCCTCTTCTCTTTTTGGCTTCCATCATGCTATCCATATGCCAGGTTCCTTTACTGACTCTTGTACTGGTTCCCTAATTGTTCATCCAACCATCCATCCATCCATCCATCCATTCATCCAATAGATGTTTAATGACCCAATGCGCCAGGCACAGAGAAAAATGATAGCATACTTATGTCTATGGTTAAAAAAATGCTTTTAAGTATATGATTGATGATTTTCTTGCTACCACCATGTGAGTTGGCTGTTCTACATGAGGAAACAGGCTCTGAGAGGCTGTGATTTATTTACAACAGCACAGCCAGCAGGTGGCAGTCTGGACATGAATTCAGGTTTACCTCCTGGTATGAATTCATACATATGGGTCAAGTACAATTTCTCAACTAGCCTCATTGTTCCTAATTAAAGGTCACGATCCAGTCAATACATATTTACTGAGACTGTGCTAGGCTCTGGGCGATGCAAAGACTGGGTCCCTGCCCTCATAGAGCTTGTGGCCTACTGTGGGGGACAGACATTAATCATATAACAACACGATACGCATTTGTTTTCAAGGTATGAGGGAGAGCCGACATAGTTATGAAAATCAGGGAAGTCTTCCAGGAGCAATAATCATTAAGATGCGTTCGGAAGAGTGAGTCAGAGTTAGCTTCGGTGAGGGTGTGGGGGGTGAAAGACAATCACATACGGAGAAGGGAAAGCACGTGCCAGGGCCTGGTGGCGGGAAGACCTGATGTGCCGACATTCTGAGAGGCCGGCTCGACTGGCATATAGAGGGTGAAAGGAAGCCTGGCACAGGATGTGGTTCCATGACAGTGATTTTTTTGCTTTTAGCTTAAGAACAATGGGAAGCCACAAGTCAAGAGAATGCCATGATTAACTTTGCTCTTGATTCTGACTTCTGTGTGGAGATGGATTGTGCAGGAGCAAGAGTGGAAGCAGGGAAAACAGCTGGAAGGCGTTTGTAGTTGTCCAGGCGAGAAGTGATGGTAGCTTGGACCCGGGTGGTAGTGGTGGTGGAAATGGAGAGAAGAATCCCACAGGTGCCCCCTGCTCTGCTCAAGCCCATTTTCTGCCTAGACCCTGTCACCAGAGTGTGCTCACGAATTTGCAGTAGGTGGAAGCTTGTCCACACTTCAGGGCTCTGCTGGGTCTCCTCTCCCAGGAAGCCTTCTCTGGACAATGCGAGTCCTCCCAGATCTTTCAGAAGTCGTGTCTGTCTTCTGCACTGTCCGTCTCACACCTGATTCTTCGCTATGGCTTGGCTGTTCTCCGGTCCATTTCTGGAGATGCCTTCACTTCTCTTGTTGTCTTGCTTTCTCCCTTTGGAAAGTAAATGCTTTGTTGGCATTTGCTGAATGGTATCAACAGAGCTCCCTTGGAAATTACACTTGTAAATGATTATTCATGCCAATTGCCTTTGCTTCCCCGAAATTAAATACCGGTTGCTTATATCTGTCCTCATGATCTTGTTCTATCAAAATGTATGTCCCAATTTTTCTATTACTTCCTCTAAACTCTTTTCCTTATTTCTCCTAGTAGAAAGCAGCTTCAGGGGAAGGGAGTGGGGGTAGGGTAGGGGCAAGGAGTATAATTAAAGAGGGGCTATCTGACCAGAATTCCTATACCTTTTAATGGGGTATTTGATTAATCCTTTCTACAGGCACCATTATTCATGCCTTGATGGAATCTCATTTTATAGCCCTTAATACACGGACCCAATTTATCCACATCACATTGTATTCTAATACTTGTCATCCAAGTTATTAGCTATCTCCTCTCACTGTAAAATCTGCAGCAAGTTTGATTAGCTTATTCCCCGGGGGATGATAGCGGAGATAAGAACCGACACAGTACAATACGACCACCATGGTTCTGCATCCTCAAAAGAAGACTGCTAAGTGGAATCCACTTATGGAGCTGGGGTGGACAAAATCAACACCTGCCCCGGGGCAGGGTCCCTGGGTTGGCCTCCCGGAGCCATGGCTGCATATTCTTCCCCATTCCAAATGTTTTTCCTGAGAGGCACAGCCCACGACACCACTTCTGCCTAAATCCCCATTCTCTCCCTACCAGGGCCTGGCAGGCCAGACGACCCAAGGAGACGCACAGTGCTACCAGTGGCTCTTTCTCCAGAACCACTGGCTCTAAGCAGCCAGCCCCGTCTTCCTCTTCTCTGGAACCAAACCTGAGGCTTGGAACTCATTGGTGGCTTCAGTCCTTTCTAAGCAAGGTCGCCCCTAGCCTAGAGAGAGACGGGGCCTGCGTGTCCCCTATAGGACGGTGGGCTCAAAGCCCGCAGAGAGTTTCCAATGCCCCCTCCTCTACCCACCGACCCACCTCTCATCAGCCCGATTGGGCAAAACAGCCACAGTCCCCTCTGGAGTCCTTAAAAAAAAATCATCATTTAACCAAAGGCCCTATAACAATTCTTCTTGTGCTTTTCCGAGCGGAACAGGGAGAACGGCAGGGCTCACTCTGTGGTGGCACTGCTCCTTCAGGAATGGAGCCTCCGCCCCTTCCCCCCGAACCTAGGCTGGATTTAGTGTTTCTAATAAACAGAGTAATGCGAAGTCACGGTGTGTCACTTCTGAGACTAGGTCATAAAAGGCATTTTTGTTTTGTTTTGTTAATCCTCACAGGAGGAAATTTTTTCACTGGTCTTTTAGAGAGAATGGAAGGGAGGGGGAGAGACAGATACATCTGTGAGAGAGACACATCAATTGGTTGCCTCCCACACGCCCCAACCAGGGCCAGGGCTCATGCCTGTAACCGAGGTACGTGCCCTTGACTGGAATTGACCCCAGGACCCTTCAGTTTGCAGGCCGATGCTCTATCCATTGAGCCAAACCAGGTAGGGCCATAAAAGGCATTTTGACTGCCTCCCTCTCTCCCTCTGGTTGTTGGTTCTGAGGGAACATCCCCGTGGAGAGGTCTACGGGACTGAGAGGAAGGAACGAAGGCCTCCAGCCACAGCCGAGCCTTCAGATGACACACAGCAGCTCTGGGTGACAGCTGGACTGCAACTTCTTTAGAGACCCTGAGCCAGAACCACCCAGCTGAGCTGCTCCCATGTGTCTGACCCAGGGAAACTGTGCAAGGCAATAGATATTTGTTGTTTTAAGCTGTTAAATGTTGGGTCATTGGTTATAACAGGTAATAACACACTCTCACTACCTCAGAGGAAAGCCTTGGTCCCTGCCTTCCCTTTAGCTCCCTGCGGATCTCTTCTCTGTTCAGGGAGCCTGGTGTCCCTTTGGTACCCTCTACCCGGCCGGTCCATGACTTATACCGTGTGTCCCCACGGTCTTGAGGACTGTGTCCTGAGAAGAGAGGGACGGAGTGGGGAAGAGCTCCCCGGGACCTGGGTCTGGAAATCACCTCCTTGCCCGCCATCCACAGTAACACCTGGGATTGGGAGAATGACCTTCTGCAGAGAGCAGCCTTCCTGAGGCCGTGGACCGCTCTTGTTTCTGAACCTGGGGGGTGCCTAGTGACTTCAGGCAGGCCGACAAGCTAGTACGAAAAGACTTTCCAAATAACGGGTTCCCTTTTGTATCCTCTGTTCATCTCCGGTCCCCTCTTGCTCTTCTGCAGTTTCTGCAAAAGGTCGTGTCTCCTTTCAACTTTGCAGTTAAGCACATCTGACATTAAGTGGGGATTCCAAAACCGGATGGAGATGTGATCTGGCTTAAATGTTGCAAGGTGCGCCACTCGACTCCGCCCACTGGCTGTGTCCTGCCAGCACAGACACAGTCGTGAAGGAGGTGTTGATCGATTCTCACTTCTCTCAATTATACAGGGATGGAATGTAGTTTTTGATTAAAAAAAAAAAAATCCACGTTGCTCTTCTGTCTGATCAAAATCTATCTCAGTTCTCTGGGGCAAGATAGGATAGTTACAGATGTCAATCTCTTGGAAGGCTTGGGAAAGGCAACCAAGCAGGGGACTTAAGCAGCAGAGTGAACCCCAAAGCAGTGGTTCTCTAAGCAGAGCGCCCATGCCAACAGCATCAGCACCATCTGGAAACTTGGTGGAAGTGCAGATTCTCGGGCCCCACCCTGACCTACCGAATCAGAAACTCTGGGGCCAGAGCCCAGCAATCTGTGTTTTAACAAGCCCCTCGGATAATTCGGATGCATGGCTACAGGTTGACTATCACTGACTTAAAGGATTACACATCTAAATTATTCATTCATCCATTCACGAGACATTGATTGAGTGCCTGCTATTTGCCAGACACACTGGGGCAATGAGGAGGAATTATAAGGAACTCCTTTCTCAAGGAGTCCACAGTCCTCCTGCCCTTGCTTTATGACAAAGCTTGAAAAGAGAGCAGGAATTTGAAGACGCTAATCCAGGGAATGGAAATCTTCTTTATATGTAACTCTTTTCAATGGACAGGAGGTGCATTGAAATTGTTTTCCCCCCCAGGAATGATCATAGTCTCAGAATAGTAGCTCTTCTAAAGTAAGTAAATGTGTGGGTTTAAGGTATCATGTACAACTGGCTCAGCCTTTTAAACTTAAAGGAAAAAAGATTATGTAATTTCATCATGAATGAAATGCAGGATTACCTTGGAGATTCACTTAAGTTTGTGCCTATTTTTCAATGGACAAATTATTTTGGTGTTTTATCATCTTTGATGAAGTAAGAGTTCCTCCCCTCTTTTTCTGTAAGCCTAAAAACATCCTAACAGCTAAGACCTATCATGTGCTTCCTACAGCTGGGCTTGGGGCTAGCGCTACATTCATTAACTCATTTGATCCCCCCCCCACCCCCCGCCGGCTTTTATAAAGCAGATGCAGCAAACACACAGAATCTCACAGATGAAGAACAGCGACTGGAAGAGGCAGGAAAGGAACCCAGACCCATCTCTTCACCTCCTGTGCATTATCCTCCTGTGCTGTACTTTCAGGCCCACTGGGTCATTCCACTGCTCATTAAACTACTGATTAAGCCCTGGCTGGCGTGGCTCTGTTGGCTGAGTGTCCTCCTGTGAACCAAAAGGTGGCCGGTTCAATTCCCGGTCCGGGCCCAGGCTCAGGCCCAGGTTGAGGGCTTGATCCCTGGTTGGGGCATGTGCGGGAAGGAGGCAACCGATCCATGTTTCTCTCTCACATTGGTTCCCGCCCCCCCTCTTCCTCTCTCCGCCTTTGTCTCTTTAAAGTAAGTAAAAAACCCCACCACTGATTAATGGGGAAAACATAAGAGAAAATATCACCACTCCCCTGAAAGATTTCTAGGACGACACCACTGGCTAAAGCTCAATTGGGGGATTTATTTTCAAAAGTTACAGTTCATGCTAGATTTCTCCTTCAGCACCATAGATAATTAGGAGCGGACTATAAACTTGTTACGGTCACAGCATGAGTGGCCTGCGTACACATCTCCTCCAAGCTCAGCAGATCCAGCTTGGAGAAGGGGCCCCACGTGTGCTCCCGTCTCAGGTCGCCTCAGCGATGCTCAACGACCCACAGTAACACTATCAGGGCCGATGATTTTCCTGTGGTTGGGGATGAATTTGAGTTGATCCAGCCAACCCTGAGCCTTTGTGACTATGGACACCCATAATCCAGCAGCTGAGGGCGTGAAGGGTGTGACCAATAGCCAGAGAAGAAATCAAAGCTGTCTGGCAGGGCCAGCAACACACTCAGCCCCGTGGCGTGGGCGTGAGGCCTGCCTTGGCTGGCCAAGTTCATCCGCCAGCCAGGCCGATCCTTCATTCGCAGGGCGTCATGAGTCACCCACCTTTTGGCCACCAGAAAGGATCAGGAGGCCTGTCTCCTTATGGCACCCTGGGAAGAACCTGGTGACTTTAGTTACAGGCACCAACAAAATGTAAAGTCCACGTGGGCTGTGTAGAAACCAGGTGGGTATCTTTCAAGCTGCATACTAGCATGCAACTTGGGGTAAGCTGAAACGCATCGCCTTTTCCCTTGGCTCTCTGTAATCAAGGATTTTTAGACCATCAAGTCCAACCCCTATCCATTTCTAATTCGGGGTGCTCGTTGGCTTCTGCC
Organism: Myotis nattereri; assembly: GCF_964212035.1. Taxonomy (NCBI): domain Eukaryota; kingdom Metazoa; phylum Chordata; class Mammalia; order Chiroptera; family Vespertilionidae; genus Myotis; species Myotis nattereri. Next base: position 70,389,960 of record NC_138086.1, read on the forward strand.
GAGACATTGATTTGATTAGCGGCATTCTGTGGAATTACAGACATGATCTGTTGAGCTTGCAAATGCATGATTTATTTCAAGATTCTGAAATGAGAAACACACCTATTAATGGCACACTGGGGGCTGGGAGATTCTTTGAAAGCATTTCATGCATATAAATGGGACATGTGATGAAAGTATCTGCTTATAGTCACTGTCCCGAGGCCAGGGACCATCCCACTGTGCTCCCCAGCCTCGCAGAGTGACGGCTCCTCGGGAAACCGCTGGGATTAGATGATCTGGCATTTGGACACCCGTATGCCGCCTCATTTATCTACCTGTGACAGGGACAGTGCTGGAAGAGAATCAAAAGATGACAAATTGCTTCTGGTTTTAAAGGAGCTGTTCAGGATGGGTGTACGCCCAGGGGGAACCAGGTTTCATGCCAGGAGCCATCACTTCATCCCGTTTTAAGGCCACATTTTGGCAAATACCAACCAGCACATGATTGCTGTCTGCTTTCACCAGTGGGTTTAAAACACCTGCTCTGTAGGCCTGAAATCCAGTCCTTCTGAAGATGGTGCGGAGGGAGCAGATCTGCCCACACGCTGCTGGGAGGCGAGATGGCAGGCATCACACACGGGCTACAGATGAGAGGGATCTGTCCATGTCAAGGCAGACAGATAACACGGAAGGATTTGCAGGAGTCCAGAGTAGAGATACGGTATCAGTAAATGACTGGGAAAGACTGGCTCCTGGGAGACGGGAGACAAAAATCTTCACCCCAAATTCCTAGGATACTGGTCACTGGAATCTGTTTTTGTGGATAAAGAATCCCCCAAGCTTCCAACCTCCCTTTGGGCAGGGAGGGGGCACATGGCAAGTTTCAAGATGGTCCACCTGAGCATAGGTCTGGCCTCTGCTACCCTCTGCTTACCAGCCAGGGGTCCAGCCAAGGCTGGGCATCACTCGAGCTGTGGCCCTACTGCCTGCTTTCCCGCCCATGCCCCCTCTCTAGAAACGACCATGTATTACATGGTCAACACCTCCAGTCCTCTCTCTCTGGAGGTGAACGCTCCTGGGCCAAGCCCGTTTGTGTTTCTTCTCTGCTGTGTGCTGGAACTTGTACGGCCAGAGAAGTGCCTCACCATGCTCATGCACAGAGATGCCAGGCGCTCTGCTCAGCAGTAACTCATAGCTACTCATCTTATCCTGACACTCTCCGAGACAGGTCCTAACACTCTCGCCATGTTGTGGATGAGGAAACCGAGGCACAGAGAGATGGAAGGATTGGCTGGAGGTCACTGAGCTGGTGAGGAGCAGAGACATAGCCATGCCCAAATAGCTTGGCTCCAGGGTCCGCCTGGTTCCTAACCCCTCTGTGGCCTCTCTAACATAACCCTCCTTCATACACAGCAGCCGAACCCCACGTGGGCACGGGTTTCCCAGGCCTTCCTCATTGCCCAGGCCCACCCCTCTGGAATTCAGTGGGTGCTCGGATCAGAACCGCAGAGCCTGCTGTGGAAAGACAGAAGCTCATCTTCAACGCCCCCTATTTTTTCTAAATTCAGGTCAGATGTCCAAATGTTAACGTGGGGCTTGTTTGTTTCACCATGTTACCCCAGACTGCTTCATAGACGGTCTCTCTGTCTTCCTTCCTTAGACAAGCACCTGGCCCCCACCCCTACCTCCTCTCCGGCACTGATATGGCCCCATTATACATTTCAGCTCAAAATTCTGATTTTCCACATAGCCGTGAGGCATATTTATAGCACAAGTCACATGCCAAAGCATTTGCAAGTTTATCATCCTATATAATAAAAGGCTACCTGGTAATATGCAAGTCGACAGAACAGCGGAACGACCAGGTTGCTATGACGTGCACTGACCACCAGGGTGCAGACGCTCAACGCAGGGGCTGCCCCCTATTGGTCAGTGCATTCCCACAGGGGGAGCACTGCTCAGCCAAGAAGCCGGGCTCATGGCTGACAGCCCAGCGGTGGTTGTGGGAGCCTCTCCCACCTCTGTGGCTAAGGATGTCCAACTGACGGCTTAGGGAGTGGGCCTAAGCCGTCAGTTGGACATCCCCTGAGGGATCCCGGACTGCAAGAGGATGCAGGTCAGGCTGAGGGACCCCCCCACCCGCCAAGTGCATGAATTTTGTGCACCAGGCCTCTATTGTCTAATAATAACCTGGGAGCATATCCACCATGCCAATTCCACAGACGGGCAAAGGGAGGCGGGAGGTCACAACAAGGTTGCAAAGGCATCCTAAACTGCCCGGTCTCTTGAACCACTTATGTACAAGTCTGTCTCTGGATTGCTTCCTCTCATCTTCCTGTCCCACAAACTTATCTGAGGCCTGGGAATGAGTGATGCTATCAAGATCGAGTTGTACTGCATCTGTGTCTATCTCCAGCTCTCAGAATACTAATAAGCAACTCGAAGCTCTAGTGGCAGGAACGTCAACGTTTAGCTCTCTGCCAAAACCCATTCTCATTAGTAGGTTTACATGCGTGAAACACATACGTGGAGTTTTCGGTCTGCACAATTCTCTCATCACCCTAAGCTGCAACTAATCAGAATGCTGAGTGGTCTATTCTCATGCAGAACACAACCAACTGCCTTCAGTGTCTGCTGAGGTGACTCTAACTTCTGTTCTGATGGAATCTTCCGGTCAGGAAATGAAAGGGTAGATCATAACCTATAAGCAGATTGAATAATATTCCTTCAGAGTCAAAATTGTGAAACTGCTTTTTAAATAGTTATTACAGAAAGCCCTGATCCCATGTGAAAGTGATACGAGAAAGCTAGAGGATGTGTTTGCCGCATGAAAGTCTGGAATTAGAAACTGAAAATGCTGGAAGTTTCGTAAAGGCAAACGGGCCTCCAAGAGTGGACACACCGTTTTGTTGGTGCTGGGCATTTCCCCGCCGGGGTCTCTGTTCATGGAAAACACACTGGGGTGAGTCGAGTCCGGCGTACTAGTCCCCGCTCTGCCCCTTTCAGCTATGTGACCTTAGGAAAGTTGCTGAACTTCTCTGAGCTTCCGAATCAGGGAAGCCAGCCTCCAGCCATCTACTTTACTGAGTTGTTATGAACATCAAAATGAACAAGCTACGTGAGAATGCTTCATGCATGGCAAATGCTGTAGACATTTCTAAAGATATATGATCACCCTCAAAAGGCGGTAGTGAGAACAGAAGCCTCTCATCTCGGTTTTCAAAAGCATCATCTCCTAGCGATATGGCTGAGAAGTGGCATTTGGGAGTGTGACCATGGAAGGCGGTCTCCGTCACAGCCCGCAAAAGCAGGCAGAAGTGCACTGCTTCATTCGTTCACCATTCTGACTCACGCTCGCCCTTCAGTCCGTATCTTACCATCAATGCGATATGTGGCACCTAGTGGGCCCTCAGAAACATGAGACAAATGAAAGAATGCCAGGCTAAGGATTTCAGTGCCTCTGGCGCAGAAAGATCATCCGTGGGGGTGGGAGGGACCGAGAGGAGGAATTTCTGGAAGCCTGGGATGCGGGGGACCCGTTGACTTGAATCTCAGGGATTTCCTAGGACAAGCTGGTCACTCTACCTGAGCCTCCTCCCAGCTGGCAGGGATGACAGCATCTGAACTCAGGAAAGATTGGCGGAAGGCAGGTGTGTGTGTGTGTTCCTCAAGAGTGGATCCCTAGAGATGTATAGCCTGGGCACTTCCCTGCCCCCCTTTTTGCCCCCATTAGTTTCCATTTCCCTAGCTGACACCATCTTCTCACTGTCAGGGGTCCAACAGAATCACACCCCGTCTACTTCTCCTGCATCAGATTATCGCCTCTAAGATATTTCCCCGGTCCCTGTTGGTGGCTTCCTGCCACCAGCTAAGTCTCCTACTTAACAGCTTGAGGCATTCAATGCAAACCTGCAGCCTTCAGCAGGACTTGCGCTCGGAATCGTCAGGAGAGCGCCGAGCGTCACCAGCCACACACGTGTGCTGCAGCACTGCCATCTGGACCGGGGCTGACTGGTGCACATGGCAGGGAAATTACATCTCGGGCCAGGGAGGAGATGCGATCCGTGGGGATTTCCCCTTTAAAAACGTGCAGCAAAAGCCTGCCTGAGACCATTCAATATTCATAAATGGAAAGCAGAGATGGCGTTCCTGTTCCGCCAAGAGCAATAGCTATTTATCACGGCAAATGACTGAAATAGTTGTACGTACAATGCTTTACTCAGCGCTGTAAATTACGGTATACAGAAGATTAAACTTAAGCCTAATGCTACCCCTGAGCTTCAACAGCTGAGTCCTATAAATGGATACCCGTTAAGAGGAGAGACTCTTTTTCCCGGTTACTATTTAAAAGTGTACCTCTATTAAAAGCTTGTCTTAAACATAAATTACCAGGAAGCCCGCCCCTGGGCCCTAGGCAGGCTCTTCCTCTGGGCACGGACGCACAGAGGCACATCTGTGTGACACAGTGATACGCCTGAGATGTGAACCGTGTTGTGCTGACCTGCAGAGGGATGGAGGGGAGAGGGACTTCGCAGAGGGCTGAATGAGCACTCACTTCTGGGGGCGGGAGGGGGTTTTGGAATGAAAATGATCCCGAACCCCAAACCACTTCAGAGAGAATGTTTCTTCTGGTATCTGCTGTTCTATGAAGTATCAAGAAACCCTGACCGAGAGCGGAAGCCCCAATTTTCCTAGCTGGATGTTATTCTCCAAGCACTTGCTCCTCCAAGTGTGGTCCATGTATCAGAAGCACCAACATCACCTGGAAGCGTGTTAAGAAACACAGACCTACTGAGTCAGAATCTGCATTTTAGCAAGGAACTCCTGGGTGATTCACACGCACATTAAACTCTGGGAGTCAAGGTATAAGTAAGTGTGAACAGGGAGAAGCTCAGTAGAAATCGTACGCGTGAGAAACAGGATTTGCAGGAACAGGCCCTAGCAGTGGACCCCAGGATACCGACTTCTCTTTTGTCCAATCCTGCTTTGGAACACTTTCAGGAATTTGAGGGATAGATTTTTATGAGCTGGGAATGAATGTCTCACTCTGAACTTGAGAGACGACCCAAAGCACCGCAGGGTATGAAACTGAGTAAATTAGTACAAAGCTCATGCTTTATAAATCAATCAGGATGCCTCTAATCCCCCTGTGAGTGGGAGGCTGAGAATGCATGGCAATGTTTTGAGCCAGGATTTCACTCTTTGTTGTAATTACCAGTTGACATTAAGTAAGAAAAGTATGCAAAAGTCTTTGTGTTGTTTGAGACAAAAGATTCAGGAAAGCCATAGTCTACTAGAAAAAAAATGTCTTTCGTATGCATGTTAAAAACTTAATGGCAATCACTGCATAAATAGATATTTATATAGATCAATTTGGAAATAAAATAAAGTCTATTATGGACAAGCAAGCAGAGGAAAAAAACAGAAAGAAGGTTAAGAAAACTTTGCTAATCTAATGAAAGGCAGGACAGGAGTACAAAGAAGCAAATAAAATGCAAGATAAACAGAAACACAAATTAAAAGATAAAAATAAGCTCAAATATATAAAGTTATCACAATAAATGTAAGTGGATAAAACTCACCTATTGTAAGACACTACCAGATTGGACTTTTTAAAAAGCCAGCTATATACTGCTTACAAGAAAGACACCTAAAATAAAATAACACAGAAAAGTTGAAAAGATTGGAAAGAGATACAGCAAATACATATTGACCAAAAGGAAACTGGGTAGCAATGTTAGTCAGATAAAATAGTACCTAAGGCAAAAAGCATTAATAGGGATGAAAACTCCACCAGTAAAAAGACATGAGTCATAAACTTATATGCACCCAAAAGCGCAGCCTCAAAACTGGAAAGCAAAAGCTGTTAGGGCTCCAGGAGAGACTTAACACCCATCACAGGAGACTTAAATCCCCCTTCTCAGAGATTACAGACCAAGCAGACAAAATGGCTTAGATTATATGAATAATCACAAAAAGAGAGATTCTATGAATTTTCTAATCACGTGATACATTAAAAAAACTGATCACCTGCCTGGCCAGCATGGTTCAGTGGTTGAGTGTCGACCTATGAATCAGGAGGTCACGGTTCGATTCCTGGTAAGGGCACATGCCCGGACTGTGGGCTTGGTCCCCATTAGGGGGCATGCAGGAGGCAGCTGATCAATGATTCTCTCTCATCATTGATCCCTTCCTCTCTGAAATCAATAAAAACACTTACAAAAACAAACAAAAACCTGATCACCTGGTAATCAGTCACAAAGGAAGTATCATCTATAATAATAAAAGGGTAATATGCTATTTAGACTGGACGTCCTTCCAAACGACCTTCCTGACGAAGCCGGGGCTGCGAGGAAAGCCTGGGTCCCAGGTGCGTGCAGGCAGCCATAGGGAAGCCGGGGTCCCAGATGCCAGAGGGAAGCTGGTGCCAGCAGCCAGAGGAAGGAAGGCTTACTCTTGCACGATTTTCGTGCATCGGGCCTCTAGTTAAGTTATAAAATGGTTAACATCACTAATATTCTCTGGTGGCCATCAGAAGTTAAACTAGAACTCAAAAATAAAACAATAGTAATGCCCCCCCCGTCCCGACCACGGTTTACGTGTGAAAACCAAAGCCACACACATAAATTACCACTTGGCATCGGTGTGATTTTTTTCTACGTGTGGCCTAATTGCTATGGGACCAGGTTAACATTTATCAGGGGTAACACCAGAAGCAGTAAACTCCCAAGCTATTATAACTTCATTATTTTGTACTTTGAACTAAATTCTAAACCAAAGGGACAGTGGAGTACCTGATTCCAGGAAGAGAAAAAGGGACGTGTGTGGGTTAATTATGACCCAGCCAGGCAGCACTAGAGGCTGCTATTGGTTTATTTCCCAGACAGTGGCCTGTTCTGCCATCTCTTTTGACTCATCGACTGGCTGGCTGGACGAAAGAGACTGTCCTGGAAGTGCTCCTGGCACCTGGGAAAAGGTGCTATTCAATGGACATGGCATCATACAATTAATGGCTCCCTGGAATCAAGCGAAGACTGTCCTTAACAGTGTGTATGGGACCTTCTGTCTGCCCTTTCACAGGGCCAAGCACTTCTGAAAAGTGATCAGGGCACGCTGCATAGGAGACACACAAAAATACAGGCCCAGGTGCTTTGGGGGTGGGGGTGGGAGTGGGGGTGGGGGGACGGGGAAGGCAGAGAGGGAAGAGTCCTCCCCAACAAAATCAAAACCAGACGGATGGTCCTTCCCTGCACTGTGCTGCCAGCCCAACACCATTCCAGTGCTGGCGAATAATAAAACAAATATTAAGAAGGAAAACACCAAACAACCTAAAAAGAATGGAATGCAGGGTCGGGGTAATTAATATTGATCAAACCACTGACGACAGGCCTGCAAGTTCTGCAGGTGAGTGGGGATGGGGAGATGGAGCAACAGAAAGAGAAAGGAGAGGACGACAGCTCCATGGGCATGCATCCGTGGTGGTCAAAACAGCTGGTGGTTTCCTGGCTCACAAGCATTACATACCACAGAGTGGAGCAGCTCTCACAGGCACCCACCCCCTCCGGGCCTCCTCGCTGGTGCCCCAGCCCCTCTCAGCAAACATACATCAGCATCACCCTCCTTCCAAGAATAGCGGAGGCAAAGGCTTACTGTGAGGGCAGAGGTTCCTCGCCACCGCACCCTAGGGTGAGCATCCGTAGTGGTAAGAATATGATAGTGGCGGTAAGAAAGTGGCACAGAGTTTTCAGAGAGTTGCTTCCGGCCCCTGCCTCCTTAAATGCACCAGACGACACCCCAGACGTGACAGTAATGCAGGTCACGGAGTTAGGGGGTCAGTCTGGGCCAGTGTCAACGTGACCTCACTCCTGGGGACAGACGCAGCCGCGCTCCCATGGAGACGGGCCCTTGTTGGAGAGGGTTACGCACAGGGGAGGGCGGCCACAGAGAGGTGAGCAGAAAACCACAGCCTCGACACAAATGAAGCCACACTTGTCTTAGAAAAACGCACCTCTGGAGAAGGCTCAGGAATTTGAAGCAATAATTCCTGGGGGAGAAAAGCAAAGCATCTATGATGCTAATACACAAGCAAAGAACAGCGTCAGTCAGAAACCAAACCTTAGAAATCTGTCGCTCCAGTTTTGTAAACTAACGACTACGGCTGCTTTCTCAGGAAAAAAATTATGATTCGCTCCATGTGAAGTAGGATTCATCAAAGGGAAATGATTTACTTACTCTTTCATCCTTTATTCCCCCCATTGACATTTGTGTACCCTATGCAGCCCCCAATTTGTACTCATTTTTCAGAAGTGCCTGGGCCCGTGTGAGAGCAGGAGAGTCCTGCACAAAATGTTAACTACCATGTTTCCTCAACTTCCAGAATCCACTCATTGTAAGAGGCCACATCACTTTATTTTATTTATTTATTTTTTAAATATATTTTATTGATTTCCCACAGAGAGGAAGGGAGAGGGATAGAGAGCCTCAATGAGAGTGAAACATCGATCAGCTGCATCCTACACCCGCCGCCCCCCCGCCCACTGGGGATGTGCCCGCAACCAAGGTACATGCCCTTGACCGGAACTGAACCTGGGACCCTTCAGTCTGAGGTCGACACTCCATCCACTGAGCAAAACCCGCCAGGGTGAGGCCACATCACTTTAATAGCTCCTTTTTCCAGGGGTGGGGGCGGGAGGCAGACCTGCCGTAGTAAATATACAATGATGGGACAAGCACTTTGACTTTAGAAACAACAGGGCTTGGGACCTTCTTCAGAGACCTGCGGCGTCCCGAGGTCAGCCCACACGGATCCTCACATGTGGCACTCTCGGAGGGGACTGCCAGTGATCGCGGCAAATCGCTAGAACGAGCTCCTTGAGCAAATGCTCCAGAGGCTCTTTTTTTTTTAAAGTATATTTTTAATTGATTTCAGAGAGGAAGGAAGAGAGAGAGAGAGCGCGCGAAAGAGAGTCATCAATGATGAGAAAGAATCATTCATCAGCTGCCTCCTGCACACTCCATACTGAGGATCAAGCCCACAACCCGGCATGTGCCCTGACTAGAAATGGAACCGTGACCTCCTGGTTCAAAGGTTGACAATCAACCATGAGCCACACCTCTGGGCCAGAGGCCCTTCCAGAAGGAAAAGTACGACAGTGGAGTTGCAGCTCAGATTGGAGGTGGGTGCCAGCATCGGGGTGTGAGGTGCGAGTCACGCATAATGAGAAGCACCCTTCAAAACCCTTCTGCTCATAAAATACACCCCACATGGCCTGGGGACAGTGGGCTCTTCCCACGGCCAGTGTCTCCTCCAGGGGTTGAAAAAGATCTTTGATTCTCTGCTTAGGCACCAGATGAAGGAGTGGGATTGTGTCTGGGGCCACATTATTAGAAACAAAAGTGCGTATTATCATTGCCAGGGCATGTGGTGAATTCAGATAAATTACGAGTGATGAGACTCCAGAGTGCGAGAGATGTGTTTTTGTTTTGTCCTCCAAGACCTCCGAGAGCCGTGACGGGCTCACGGCTGCTGTGAGTCTCCCTCCGGAACGGATCTGGCTGCAGCGCTTCCCAAGCATGTGTCCACCCAAACGCGAGCTGCCAGAGCCCGGATTTACTTCTCCGGGAAAGGCGCGCTGTTTGGGAAATGCTGCTCGGCTCACTGCGCAGGATGGGGAGGATCCAAGATGACCTTTGCATCAGAGCTGGCAACATTCTTCCCTCGGATTTAAATAGAGCGATGACTGTTCCTCCAATCTTCCTCAGTGGAGGCAGCTCTGAGGAATGGACCGGAGGAGTTCGTACAGCACAGCGAGGACAAGCCAGGGATGAGTCAGAGGCCAGGGTCATGTTACAGTGCCAGCCCCCAGAACCCAGCTGTGGTCCGGGATCACAGCAGCAGCCTCCCAGCGGCCTGGGGGTGGACGGCTCCCCTTGTCAGCCTCTCCAACTGTGTTTGACAGAGGCGGCCCTTCTCAACGAGCGCTGTCTTCTCAGTGAGCATACTTGCCTGCATGTGACACTGGGCCTTTTCACAACCAGCAAGCCAAGTTTCCCCCCTTGCTTGCTTCCTCCATTTTTTATTGAGCACCAACTACAGATCCTGCACTGTTTTAACTCAGAGAACATCACGGAGAGCATAATGACAGGGCTCCTTGAAATGCCTAGTCAGGTGTGCGTGTATGCGTGTGTGTGCGTGTGCGCATGCGTGTGTGTGCATGTATGCATGTGTGCATGCGTGCGTGCGTGTGTGTGATGGATAAGCAAACAAGCATTGCAATAGCCCTTGTATATGCTCAGCCGGTGAAGTGGAGGAAGCCACGAGCACCTGAGTTGGGAGTTCAGCAGTCCTTCCTTCCACCTCTCTGTCAGGAAATGTACTCCATGCTGGGACACAAAAGGCCCAGTTCCAGTCCTCAGGAGCTCAGCGTCTAGTGTTCACAGGTGACGGCTGCACAGGGATGGGAGCCATAGGACTCAGAGATGCGGGGGCAGCGGGACCAGCTGCAAGTGGGTCGGGTGGCAGCTGAGCTCAGCAGACACGCAAAAAAAACGCTTAAGGTGTTGCCAGCCTAGAAACAGGTCTATCGGTGACGTGAAAGGGCAGTCACCCGCACTTGGAAAAAAATCCCAAGATACAACTTGAAAGGGTTATTGCCAAGGTCAACAACAACCTTTGGTGGCAAATCGAGTAACCTCTTCTCTTTTCTCCTCTCACGCAGCTCCTGGCATTCGACTGTGATTCTGAAACACTTTCTCTCTTAGCTTCTAGGTCGTTGTCTTCTGCTGCTTTACCTGCCAGATCTCTAGGCGCTGTTCCTTCTGACTAACGCTAAACGTCGACTCCTCCTTTTTCCAGTTCAATCTGTCAGCAAAGTCTGTCAGCTACATTTCCAAAATGCATCTCAAGTTTATCCTTTTCTCATCTGCCTGGTTATGCATTGGTCCTTACAAAGTCTCCCAGGCTCCAAGCAGGGAGAGTGATCTTTTAAAAATATAAACCAGGTGACGTCTTTCCTTCACTCAGAACCCTCCAGTGTCTTCTCAACGTACCCAGAAAAAAACCCAAACTCCGGACTCTGGCCTAGAGGGCTCTGCAGTTCTGCTCTCCACTCACCTCCCTGAGCTCATACAGATCTCACTGCTGGGCTCTCTGCTGGGACACTATTGTGCCAGCTCTTCATAGGGCTCAACTGAATTTTTGCTTACATTATTTAACTCATCAGAAAGTAAGTTTCAAGAAAGTCACCCCTTACCTGTCTTGTTTACCACCGTATTTGCAGTTCTAGAACAATGCCTGGTATAGAGTAGGTGCTCAATAAATGTATTTTGAATAAATGAATAAATCAAAACCATGTGACCTGAAGAAGGGTAAATCTAAGACATTCAGCCTTTAAGATAAGCTTTGGTAAGATTATATGCAGAAGTTCATTTTCAATTAAAAATGAATTCAATAATCCTAAGGTTACAAAGATCCTATTAATCTATCTCCAACTCTGAGCAGCACCACTACATTGGTTATTTGTTTATTTATAACATTTCTACTTAACTCACAGAAACATGCAAAAAGAGGGAATTTCGCTGAATTTAGAGGAAATCACCACTAAATTTGTGGGTCTCATGGTCTGTTCACTTGTTGGAGATAAACAAGAAATGAGAGGCAGACCTGCTGGTGGTGCCCACTCCACCTCTTCTACAAGTTTTCTTCTTTTTACTTTCTGATATTTAAAGGTGTATTAAAATGCTGTGGCTAAGGTTCTAAACACATTCACTATAACCGATTTATTCTTCCCTTCCTCCTTCCCTCAAAACTGTGCCCAAGTCTGTCACCAATGCCAATAAGCAGACAGGATCAGTGGCAGAGCTTACAAAAGTGAGGAGGAGACGGGAGCTCTGCTGCCCCCAGGCACCTGTCACTTAGTCTCCGGCATCCCCCAGGAAACAAAAACGACTTTCCTGTATTAAAGTTTAGTTAAGGGGTTGCAGATCCAAAAACATTCGACCGGGATAGTGGTTAAGGTGATCTGGAGTCAGACAGAGACGGGGATCCTGGTTCTGCCTGACCTTAAGCGAATTTCTTAAATCCCTTGAGTCTCCCTTCCCTTGGGTGGGAGACCAGGATAACAAGACCACAGCACCTTAGGGTGGCCATGGGATTAAATAACACATAAAGAGCTTAGCACAGAGAAGGGCTCAATAAGCTTATTAGCTTTATTGTTGTTTTTGTCTTCCATTCGAAGAGTAAAAAGAAAAGCCAGGATTTGAGAACATGTTGACCTGCTATGTTCTAGACCCAGCATTAACTCTAATTTGAGCAGTAGCAAGTTCAAAATATAAAAATGTAATGTGCAAAAAAATGTGGTCCTATTTCGTTGTAGATGCTCTTTGTTGTAATGCTTGATTTAAGGTTTAACCTTGTGCTAATCAGTCAGTCTGTCATTTCTTTCCTTCGGATCTATTACAAGGATTTCTTTAGGACCTATTATTCGACCTGCACTTTAAGAGGGACGATGGAAAGATTAAATAAAAAACAACAGCCCAGCTGGTGTGACTCAGTGGTTGTGTTCCTGGTCAGTCAGGGCACAATCCCCAGTAGGGGGCGTGCAGGAGGCAGCTGATCAATGATTCCCTCTCATCATTGATGTTTCTATCTCTTTCTGTCTCCCTTCCTCTCTCTGAAGTCAATAAAAACATATTAAAACAATAACAACAATAACAGGTATTGTTTCTGATCATAAGAAGCCCCAAAGACATATCAATCCAGGAGTTAATTCTGGGTTGGAGATACAGTCATCAAATTAAAGTGAAAAAGAAAAAAAAAACTACTAACACAATAAAGTTTGAATGGATTTACATGCTCTTGCCAAGTCTTATTAATACTGTCAGACTTTACAAGGAATATGTTCGATGAGACCAATTTCCTTTAATCATTTTATACTTCTCTGGTGTAATCGAGTCTCATAAAAGACAACTAATAACAACAAGAACAGAAATTTAATCCCAACAAAAAAATTCATCTGAATTGACCAAAAAACCCAAACCTGCACTGTGTCAATTGGCATCCTCAGGCAAAAAGTTCTGCAGGCTAATTAGCCAGCAATGGTCCCGGGAAGCCAAGGGGCGCTGACATGGGGAGGGACTGACTTTCTCTAGGGCTCAGAAGCACAAATGGTTTGCTTCTTCCTCAACTAGAGGTCACCTGGAGGCAGACAAAATAACAAGAACAATTGCAGGAAACCCTGGAACCTCATTAACGAGCCTCCCATGTGCAGCACGGCTGGGCTGGGCTGCTCTCGGTACCCAACCGATCCCAGCATCTGGATGTGCATGGAAGGAATGGAGGTGCCAGCCTTCACCAGCAAGTCGCTGTCACTCATTTATTTTGCAGCTCAGCCTCTCTGCTTTAGCTCACAGTTCATTAAATTCTACTGCATCACCATCAACATGCAAAACAGCTACTTGAAGGGCATTCAAAAATATAATCAGAAAAGGGAATAAAAGCCCTCTCTAAGAAAGAGGGAAAAAATTAATCCTCTTGTCTATTAAATGACATCTAGATTCTTTGGTTCCAAGACATTTTTTTTTTTCCCCACTAGCATGACATGCAAGGATTATCTTTGTCTGATGGATGGGGTGCGGGGCTGTATGTTTCTCTGCTCAGAGGGCAAGCACCAGGTGTGGCTGAAAATTCTGAAGGGAGCTGTGTGTATAGATGTGTTATTTCTTTTTCTTTTTTTTTTTTTGACTTGGAGGTAGGAAAGACGGCAGCTTATGGGCTTCTGTGAGATATCCTTTGTATGTGACTGTATGCTTTGTATGTGACTGTGATGAGGAAATTGTCTTGATGATCACCAGCCCTGTGGAAGCTGAAACAGTAAACTTTCTACATGTTGCCATGTGATTCCAGAGAAGTTATTTCTGAGCTTAGTGTACAAGTGCACATGCACACATTTTAACTTGGAGGAAAATGTAAATATAGAAAAGCACAGAATATGATCTGACAAATGGGGATGTTTTATTTTATAGCAGTGGTGGTTAATGGGGGTGCGTGTGTGTGTGTGATTTTGGCCCCTAGGGGACACTGGCAAAGCCTGGAGACAGCTTTGTTTGTCGTGGCCGGGGATGGAGGCCAGAGAAGCTGTTCAGTATCCCACAGTGCACAGGGCGGCCCCATAGCAGAGGAATACCCAGCCCACAGTGTTAACAGTGCCGCTGTTGAGAAACCCTGCTTTAGAGGAGTTCATTATGTAATTATGTTATGTGATAAAAACAGAAAAAAATCACACTCCTCTCATTTGGGCAAATCATACAACTTCACCAATGTTCAACCCAATTACAAAATTATAACTGGGGTTCACCTATTATTTTTCTCTTTAATTATAATATCACAAGTTGATTAAAAATGTTACTATTAAAAAGAATAAAGTATTTTTTTTCCCATTGCAGGCACCTTGTTTTGAGCTTATCTATGTGCCTGTGCATACAGACAGAACTCCCTACACACACACACACACACACACACACATACACTTGCATGTACACACACCACACACATAGGATTCTTTTTGGAAGAAATGACACTACTTCTGGGCTGAGGTTGGGACCCACCACACACTCACACACAAGGGAGCGTCACACCGGGCTCTCTCCCACTGCAGCAATCACAAGCGAAAACCCTTCGGATTCATTAAAAATCTCTGCAACAGTTAACGGTCAACTGGTTAACGATAGCTTAACTTTTTTTTTTAAAGCAAACTTTGTTTCACTGCTGTGCTATTCCCCATTTGTGAGTTCCTTTAGTCATCACAACAACCTTATGGGGTAAACTACTCTCCCCATTTTAAGAATCGGACAACTGACGCGTAGAGAGGCAAAGCAACCTGCTAATAAATGGGAGAGCTGGACCTTGACTCGAAGCAGATGGACCCCAGAGAGGCTATTCCCAACCACGAGGCTCTCCCATCACGTCAGTGCTTCAGCCACGGCTGGGACAGGGATGCCATCGGAGTGGGGTCAGGCCCCCAAGGCTAGGCTTTTTGGTCCTGTTGCCCCCTTTCTTTAGCTGTCCCTAAGTAGCCTCATCAGCATACCTCAGGGGTTTTAGAGACAAAGCAATCCCTTCAAGTCCTGGGAAGATATTTACAAAGCACCTAAAGGGCCCTTGTGCAGATGCAAGAGGCCAACACAGGCGGGGGCGCGGGGGGGGGGGGGGGGAGGAGGGTGCACAGGTGGCTACCAGAGGGTTTCCACACCATGCCAAGCAGAGGGTCTCCCGAACTTTTTGTGTCTGGGACTCCAGCTTGGGGCACAAGTCAGGAGCAGAAGGAATATGGCCAGTCCTGGGAGGGGGCTTCATGTGAGTCCGATGGCAGAGGTGGCCAAGGCCAGATGGACCATGATAGGGACCCAGGAGAGATCCTGGGAGCTTCAAAGCATTTCCTAAGGAGCTGATATTGGGGCCTAATGTGAATGTAAACCATATTTAGAAAGCCAGATCCTTGGGGCTCTTGGCAACGTGATCATCTTCAGGCCGACAATTCTTGCCTCCAAGAGTGTGGGAAGCAGAAGATGAATCATAGGCCACAGTTTGTAGGCTGACCTCAGCGTGCACATCCCCTGAGATGGGGCAAGAAACGAAGACAGGAAGCACTTGACTGAATTGGTTTTCCCATTTTTCATAAGGAACATTCAACTTAATAAAAAATAGCCACACTTTATTGACAATAATAGCTACCCTTTCTTTATTTCCTTACCATGTGCCAGGAAACTACTCTACCTCCGTTTCTTCTGTAACTCCACAAGGCAAGAACGATCGCTTTCATTTAGGAGGAAAATGAGGCTCAGAAAGGTCATGGAAGTTAACCCACGCTCACACAGCTAGTAAATGTAAGTCAAGAGCCTAACTTGGGTCTGTTTGACTCCGAATTTCATGGTTTTTCTACTATGGGCTTTTTCACATTACCACTGACCTCCAAAGTCCCCATAACAAATGGCCTAAATACACACACACACACACACACACACACACACACACACACACCCTTAAACAAGTAGGTCCTGGCCAGGTAGCTCAGTTGGTTAGAGCGTTGTCCCCCTATGCTAAGGTTTCAGGCCCAATCTCCGGTCAGGGCACATACAAGAATCAACCAAAGAATTCATAAATAAGTGGAACAACAAATCTATGTTTCTCTCTCTCTCAAAATAAAAATAAATACACAAACAAACAGGAGACCAAGATTAGAATGCTGCCGGGTGCCCATCTCTCTGTATATGCCATGGTCCTCAAAATCCCGGGGCCAAATCACAGGTGCTGACAATGAGCAAGTTTCTAAAAGAGCACACAGTCCAGTCCCCTGTCCTTTTACAAGTCACAAGTCTAGGGTCTCAGGGCCGTGCAGAGGCTGAGTTGGGATTTGGCGCCAGATGTGTTGGCCCCTGGGCAGTGTCCCTCCCGCTGCATGGCAGCTCTGCTTCCCAGAGCCAGGGCAGGGATGATTCTGTGTGCTGGGAATACAGAGTTGGAAAGGACCACCCCTGATCCTGAAAGGATCCTAGAAATTGGTGAATGTTCTGAGAGAGTCCACAGATAACTGCAGTGCGTGGCAGGAGGTGGGAAGTGGCACAGGAGAAAGGAGTTCTATGGGTACTGAAAGGTGTAAATCCAATCCAGGGGGACACAGGGGAGAGGGATGCCAAGGGGAGAAGTGGGAGGAAATGAAGCCATGCTCTGGGTGGAAGGTGCCTCACACCAGTCATTGTGCACCGTGAGGCAGACAGAGTCCTTATTTTGCAGACAAGATGGAGAGACACGGGGCGACCTGACCCCACAGTTAATGGGGAGTCATGTGAATTGCTTTGTTAGCCTCTAAAGTCCATGTTCTCTCCACTATAACAAACTTCAAATGCTGTTTATGAAGGCCTGGGTGGTTGGGAGGTCAGGAGTGGCTCAAGCACCCACCCCAAGTTCCACCCCGGTGGCTTCCTTTGCATATATAGTTATAGACTGAGGTTCCACATGAGATTCTATTTGAACAAAGCTCTGCAACTAACCAAATCAAGTCTGAAGCCCTGTACGACATACGAGTTGCTAGCTGGCAGGTGAATGGGTCAGGCCTTGGCGCTTGGGCAGGGCAGGGCAACAGGTGATCTATGCAGCAAGGCAGTGAGGGACAATGACCAGCAAGCAGGCAAAGCATGCACTTCCCTGATTTTGTGTTCAAAATCAGGCTCTACACCTGCCTCGCTTTGAGACCTGGGGCAAGGCATTCCTAAGCTTTATCTTCCTCAAGTTCAACATGGTATCATATTGGTCTTACTTCTTGGGGCTGTTGAGAGGATTATGTGCTCAAAGATATGGAGCCTAACACTTAGTACAGTGACATTCTTTTTAACTTGTTGAAAATAGTAAGACTAGGGGTAAAACACCAAAAAAAGAAATGTCATGAAACTATAGGAGGAATTCTTAGGGAAACAAAGAAATCTTCACTGTCTCCGGAGAGTTGCCATGGTTCTGAGCTCTGCCTTGCCTTTTCCTGGCCTCAATAAATATGGGCTGTGAATCGACAGGACACACACCTGGAAGATGAGGTGTCCTCATTGCTACTTGTCAGCTGGTTCAGCAGGAAGCTCAACAGAGACTGGGCTTTGGGTGATGAGATCAGTAACTCAAACCCCCAAACTAATTTACAGCCACTGCTCAAAGCAGATGCCACAAAACACTTGGTTATCCCCCTAAACAAGACTTGGCTCTTGTCCCAAAAGGCCTAGGATAGAGGAAGGCACATGAATCAGCAGAGCCAAGCCCTAGAGGCCTCCGTCACGGGCTGCATGGGGCCTTGCCTTGGGCAGAATTCTGCAGGGCACAGTGGAGTCCTGGGTCCCTTTCAGGTTTCTTTCATTAAAGTCTCTGTCAGTGAATGAAGATCCCAGTGAAGGTTTTAAGGGCTTTACGGGATTTCTGTCCGCCTTGCTTGCTGCTGTATCACAGTGCCCAGAACAGCAGCACATCCCTGTGAATGAATGCATGACGACCCCATTCAGGGTGATCTGGCCTCTGCATCTGCTGGACACACAGAAGCAATTGGCCACAGAGCTTCCATGGTCATTCACCACCCAACTAGTCTGGGCTCTTCTCTCCCCTGCTCTGCTCTCGACCCCACCGGCCATCTCAGCTGGTAGCACCAGCACCGGGTCTCTGACAAGTCCCTTTGGAGAAGTTGGATCTCTTCTCTCTTCCCAGCAGAAGGGCGGGGTCATTTCCTCCACAGCACTGAACAAACAAGAAGGTCAGCTCGTGCTGGGCACACGACTGGTTCCTCTCATGCTCATTCTGCCAGGTAGACAAGGTTAGAGTTAGAAGCACTCACAAAGCCACTCCTTATGGAAGAGACTAGAAAAACCAAAGCCTTGAGACAGTAAGCAAGTAGCCCAAGGTCACAGAGCTGGCTGCAGGGAGGGGTAGGAGACAGCCTCTGAACAGAGCTTTCTGTAAACACTTTTAGGGCCTTCTCTGCCTGTGCAGGTCAGCAAGTGCTGGAAAGTGCCCCTAAAGCTTGGATTTTCTTTCTGTATGTTATGAACACAAACTATACCTACAGTATATACACAGGTAAAATCTGATGCATCTAGA
Source organism: Myotis nattereri (assembly GCF_964212035.1). Taxonomy (NCBI): domain Eukaryota; kingdom Metazoa; phylum Chordata; class Mammalia; order Chiroptera; family Vespertilionidae; genus Myotis; species Myotis nattereri. The sequence goes on from NC_138086.1 coordinate 70,408,567, forward strand.
TATGCACATATCACACATCTACATATTCATAAATGATATTAGGATACATAAAAACGACGACGACCCCTCAGCATCCACGGGTTAGTTCCAGCACCCCCTGCCAATACCAAACTCCGCAGGTCCTCATGTCCCTCATATAAAATGGCACATAACAATGGCTATAGTCGGCCCTCCACATCCGTGGGTTCCAAACCATGGACTGAACATATGTACTGTTTTCAACTGGCAGTGGGTTGAACCCACAGATCTGAAATGTGTATGGAGCACCGACTGCATAGTTATGGAAACACCTGCTTGTACGTGGACCTGCACAGTTCAAACCTGTGTTGTTCACGGGTCAACTGCATTCCATACTTCCAAATACATTTACAGAAGAGCTTAGATAAGCTCAACTCCTCTTATTTTATAACTATTATTACAGAATAGTGATAAATGAAGGGGCGGGGGAAATGAGAAATTCTGAGTGTGAGAAAGGGATAACATGTAGTTTGTAAAATTAAAATCTATCTATATAAAAGCCTAAGTGACCGGCTGACTGTTTGACTGTCTGACCGGTAGCTATGACACGCACTGACCACCAGGGGGCAGACACTCAATGCAGGAGTGGAAACCATAGGCATGGAAACATGGAAAAGACTGATGAATCTCAGAGGGAAGGGGGAAGGGGTAGGGCAGGAAGAGATTAACCAAAGATCTTATATGCATACTAGAGGCCCGGTGCATGCACTGGTGGGGTCCCTCGGCCTGGCCTGCGCCCTCTCACAATCCAGGACCCCTTGGGGGATGCTGGAGAGCCAGTTTCAGCCCGATCCCCGCTGGCCAGGCTGAGGGACCTCACTGGTGCACAAATCCATGCACTGGGCCTCGAGTAATATTAAAAATGCCTTGATTTATTTAAGGCACAATATTTAATGTGCTTTGACATTTAACAGTGAAGGAAGGCACTTAGATTTTATGTTCATCAAAAGGGAGTATGGCTTAAATAAAAAGATTGGGACATACTGTTCTGGAACTGACAGCATATTACAGCGTTGGAAATCATCTGGTCCAATGCCCCCCTTTAAAAAGATATGGGAACTTCCACCCAGAGAGGTTAAGTAACGTCCCATCTCAGGTCACTAGCTATTTATTCGTTCCTGAGGGGAGCGGCAGGGTGGACTTTATCTGGTGTATGTTCATGGCGCCTGCACTGACAGGGAGTCCTGGGTTTGCTGGTGACGAGATGAAGGCAATTTATTACACCAAGGATATAAAAATTCAGAGGGAAAGCGGATTCCCAAACACCTGCATTTTTTTTTTAACAAGGAGGATTCCTCTAAAAGGCGAAGCCAGCCTCAGGGCAGTGCCCAATGGCCCGGAGGGACGTGCTCCTGACTCCCAGGCCTCCTTGGTGTAGATTGGGAGACCCCGCCTAGCCCTCTCTTTCAGGGGAGTGACTCCCCCAGCCACCGCTCTCCCCTCCCTTTGCCACCTGCAGAGGCTGTGGAAAGGCTGGGCGGGTGGGTGGTTTGTCCATCCACCTAAACAAGTTTCAGGTTTTCTCTCATTGGCTATGACAGGACTGCACGTTTCAGCAGCAGGACTACAGATCCTAAAATAGTTACCCTGCGAGCAGAGGCTGAGCCCCAGGAAGGATGTGCCCACAGGCCTGGGCTGAGACAGACAGAGGGCCGGACCCCGTCTGGGGGCCCATGGGCGGCGCTGCTCCGCGAGGCGGCAGGAGTCCACTTACCGCAGTGCGACTGGAAAACCTGTGGCTTGACGACCTGATTACAGGCACTGCACACTACGAGATAGAAGTCGTCATGTGCTGGGTAATGGCCAAATAAGTGCATATCTGTGGGGGAAATGAAAACAGGTGTTTTTGAAAAAGCAATTAAGTCTCAGAGGTGTAGAGCTTCCTCAAGGACAGTTTTTCAAACAAGACACCCGGAAAGGCAATAATCGTCACTAGAGGGAACGTGGCTAGTCATAATGCAGCTCCCCAACTCTCAGAGAAGCGCTTGCCGCAGAGAATACCTCCTCTTTCACCCTTGGAAATGGCTGGCTGCCACTGCTGATGTAGCCGGTGGTGGCCAGGCTCCCTGAGTCCCATGTGATGGGGCATTAGCCTGTCCCGAGAGAGCCATGTGAGCTGGGACCCAAGGAGGCACGTTATTTTAGGAGGGGGTCCCCCAAACCCATTCTGACTTAAGCAGAGGTCTCTCAGGTGAGTGAGGGGGAAAGAGGGAGACCCCAATGAAAGGAGCCTCAAAACGAGAGACTTGCATTATTCATCTGACGTTTAGCAAGTGTCCGCATGCACCAGGCACCATGCTCGGTGCCGGGGATGACTGGTGAACAAGAGCGAGGGCCCTGCTCCCCTGGCGCTCACAGGGTAACTGAGCAGAGAGAAGCATTAAGTAGAGAACGCACACACAGGTCATCGTGTGGTCATAACTGTGGCACGTGCTGAGGAGATGTGCAGGGTCCCATCACAGCATGGGATGCTCTGGGAGACTTCCCTGGGTGGCGCTATATCCGCTGGCGTTAGGGGGGGTGAAGGGATTAGATAAACACAGAGCCAGGGGAGGGAGTGAAAGTGACAGGCCTGCCAGGGAAGGAGGCTTCTGTGCTGGAGGAACCTCTCAGCTGGGACAGAAGAACAAGGGGAGAGCCCAGCAGAGGTAAGCCTTGTAGACCGAGGTAAGGATTTTGAACCTGATTTTAGGAACAATGGGAACTTACAGAAGGTTTTTAAACAAACAAACAAAACATGACTGGATCAGACATATAGTTACATGGCCCAAGAGACATAAACGCATGTGTCCATACAAAAACTTGTACAGGCATGGTCACCGCAGCATTATTCATAACAGCCAAAAGCGGAAACAACCCAGATATTCACCAGTGGGTGAATGGATAAACAAAATCTGGCATAACCAGACAATGGAATACTATTCAGCCACAAAAAGGAATAGCATACTGAGACCTGCTACAACATGGGTGAGCCTTGAAAACATTACGCTAAGTGAAAGGAGCCAGACACCAAGGGCCACATATTGAATGATTCCATTTATAGGAAACGTCCAGAATAGGCAAAGCTACAGAGACAAAAATTAGATTAGTGTTTGTCTTGGGCAGGGGGGCTTGGAGGGAATTGGGGAGTGACTGCTAAAGGGTGCATGGTTTCTTTTCTTTTTCTTTAAAATTTATTGATTTTAGAGAGAAAAGGAAGGAGAGAGAGAGAGAGGGAAGGAGAAACATTGATTTGTCATTGTTCCATTTATTTATGCATTCACTGCTTCTTGTATGTGCCTTACCAGAGAGTGAACCCACCACCTTAGTGTATTGGGATGATGCTCTGACCAACTGAGGCACCTGGCCAGGGCCTGGGGTGATAAAATGTTCTAAAATTGATAAAGGTGATGGCTGCACAACACTGTGAATCCTATATAATAAAAGGCTAACATGCAAATTGTCCCCACGACTGGGAGTTCGACCAGGTGGCGGGGCTGGCCAGCCAAATGCCCACAGCCCCCCCACAACCCCCTTTCCCCCCGCCAGCCCCGCCCCGGATCGCCCCCAACCCACCCCAATCGGGTGTGGGGCCAGCTGGCCAACCTCCCGCTTCCCTTCCCCCTGGCTGGCCCTAATCAGCCCGATCAGGGCTGGCCAGCCGGACCCCACCCGTGCAAGAATTCATCCACCGGGCCTCTAGTATACTATAAACCACTGAATTGTATACTTTAAATGGGTGACTTGTTTAGCATGTGAACAAAAGTTGTCAAAAAAAAAAAAAAGAAGAAGAGAGAGAGCAGTTCTGAGGAAACAGGCGGTCACATCTCCTTGTGTACCGCTGGGTGGAGGCAGAGCCCGGGAGGCACCTGGCCTGCTTCTTCTCAGCCCACTAGCTCTAGAGACACTTCAGCCCTGAGAGCAAGGTTCTTATAAATCACCAGAGAGCTGACGGAGGAATTGAGACAGTGCATGCACGACAATGCCTTCTGACACAAACCTCTTGAACAACTTCTCCCCAACTCCCTGAACCCTCATTGCTAGACCCAACCAGTGTTTTAACAGAAAACACCGAACACACAATGGTTTCCCCCAGCTGCAGGGCTAGGCCACAGGGAAGAGCTGAGTTCCTCATGATACGGGGACGGCTCGTTTATAACCAAGCAAATGTTTAATTAACTAAGGTACACATCACGGCTCTGCGTTCTTTACTCAAAGCAGCCTGCTTCTTAGTGGGAAGTAGAATCGACACCTTTGTCGTATGCAAGGAGCTGAGGCCCCCGTTCTCCAGGAGGAGGCGTGTTTCTAGAAGGGGGAGGCCGGCTCCCCCTGCAGGGTCCTGCTCGGGTCCCAGGTGCACGTGGACCCAGCTCGCCCACAGCACGTGACGGGACAGGGCTGGGGACCAGGGTGCACTGAATTTCCAACTTGCCGGTCGTCCTGGGTGAGGCCTGTGATTTCCCCACTCTAGGTCTTGACTCTATTTCCACTTCTGACTAGGACTTGTTACCGAAGGGGAGCATTATTAGTCAGTGCCTGGTGGGCGGGAGGCCTGTGGAAGCAGAGGTTGAGAGAGAACCCAACTGTGACAAGAGTCCGGTGGGGTGAGGAGGCCCACGCTGGGCCCACCCACCGTGCCCGGGCCCTCGGTTCGGAGCCTCGCAGCATGGAGGGGATGCCTCTCACTTCTGAACGGCTGACACCCTGCTGTTTTACTTTTTACTTACAGGTTATTTTTATAATGAACATTTTTAACAACTAACAAAAGTGATCCATGTTCTTTGAAGATACATTTGAAAACTACAGAAAAGCAAAAAAAAAAAAAAAAAAGTCACTGGCAACCTTTATTAACACCTTGCATCTCATTTAGACTTAGTTACATTTTATATCCAGGAACATGTGAGACCAGGAGCTGGAGGACTAAGACAGTTATTAATTCAACAAACCTTACTGAGCTGCCTTACACCATTTCTGCAATAGATCTAAAGGAATAAAAGAAATTCATTAACTTTTTTAAACACAAGCATTAACAAAAATTTCTTGAGCACCTACTCTGTGCCAGAAGCTGTACCAAGGGCTGGAAGCTGAGACCAGACACTGCAGGGTGCGGGCACTGTGTCTGCACCTTTGCTATACACGCCAGATGACCGGGGAGGCCTGGCGGGATTCCACTGGATGCACAACTGTTTCTGTATTTCTTTGGAAATCTGCAGGGCCTCCACCCTGTGCCCCACACACCTCTCATGTCAGGGGTTGAGGGTAAAGGTTAGGCTGGTCAGAGACTGGCCACCTGGGGGCGTGTTGCACTCCAGGCCCTTCACTCCTCTGGGACTTTTCTTGATTTCGTCGAAGGCAGCTTCAACTTTGCACATGTCTGCTCAGAGCATGTCTTCTGTAGAAATCGAGAAAACCTGCTTGGATCACTCCATTCCTCAGTGGGCCGACCTTAGAATTCCCTCTGCAGACGGCCCAGTTCTGAGAACCTGGCAGATGGGGAACAAGATAAGGGCACCTGGCCGCCTGCAAGACCACCACTTCGGGTGGCTAGGTGATCAGTCATGTGCTGTTTGCTCAGGGAGGAAGGACAGGAAGAACTGAAAATTAGTATGCCCAGCACAAAGCTAGGTATTCCCCTCCCCTCCCCTCCCCTCCCCTCTCTCTCTTTACCACCCTAAAACGTTCAGTGCACAGTTAAAGACAAAACCAGTGGTTTGTTGAGGTGGGCTTGTGCAGCTTGGAAGAGCCAGCTGTGCATGTCTCTTCCCAACTCGTTCAGTGATATCACGGTGGCAGCTTGAATCAGCCATCTGGGAGCATTTACACCAGTGGTTCTCAACCTTCCTAATGCCGCGACCCTTTAATACAGTTCCTCATGTTGTGGTGACCCCCAATTTCATTGTTACAAATTGAACATAAGGAAAGCATAGTGATTAATCACAAAAACAATATGTAATTACATATGTGTTTTCCGATGGTCTTAGGCGACCCCTGTGAAAGGATCGTTCGACCCCCAAAGGGGTCGCGACCCACAGGTTGAGAACTGCTGATTTACACCATGGAAATGGGCAAACACGACAGATCAGGTCTTTTCTTTTAGAGCGCTGGTTGTTAAACATTTACCAGTGCACCACTGAATAAAGATGGGAAAATGAGGGAGAGTGAAACCACCTGTGACAACACCACCTAGGTAGGGCAGTGGTTCTCAACCTTGGCTGCATATTAGAATCACCTGGGGATCTTTTTAAAATCCTGATTCCTGGGCCTCATCCTCTGGAAATTCTGTTTCTTTGTTACTAACGTTGTGGCCCCACCCCATAACAAAGAAAAGAATTTCCGGAGGATGCGGCCCAGGAATCAGGATTTTAAAAAGATTCGCAGGTGATTCTAATGTGCAGCCAAGGTTGAGAACCGCTGACCTACGGGAACCACTGCTGACAGAGTAGTATTCATCCTTCTAGACTTCGTTATGTGATAACATCATCTTAGTTAATCCTCATAATTAATCTGTGAAGTGACCATCATCACCACTTTGCAGGCAAGGAAACACAAGTAACGTAATTTGCTTGAGATTCACAGCTGCGATTTGTAAAGGGGAACGAGATTCCAGGACACGGACTCTGAAGCCGACGCCCCTTCATGTTATCAACTTTGTCTAGCAAAATGGGCCTGTTCCCTGACAGCACCTGAGGCAACGGGAGCCTTCACTTCCCCGACACCCACCCAAAACCCACCCGGAAGGTAGCGGAGGGGCGGGGGGAGACCAAGCTCAGCTGTGATGGAAGGAGAAACACTGTTTAGGAAACAGAGTAGTTTCTACAAAAGTAAAATAACTGATTTCCTGTGTAGTTGGTTAACTGTTTCTTAAGTTAATATTGAAAAAGAAATGGACAGGACGGGAGTAGCATTGTACTCGAGATACACAGCTTTCTGAGGGGAACACTTCTGACAAAGTCGCATGCGTGTGCATAGACATTAGTTGGGATCAGCACTCGCTTTTTGAAACTGGCTGCAGCGAAGGAACAGACAGGGTGGCACCCCCGCCTCACTGTTTGCACAGGACTTGTTTCTAAGAAGGGAAGACAGCTGGTTTTGTAGATTTAGGATCAAACTAGATGCTGTGCACTTTTGAATTTGCCCCTAGACACCTTCCAAAGCTCGAGACTGGCATTATGAAGCCACAACTGGTGAGAGTTTAAAAGATGCAAAACATGCGAAAGAGTGAATAAGGACTGACTCCTTCCTCTTGCGAGTGGGAACGCCACGTACAGCACAGGGTGCCGGAGAGGCTGCAGGGAGCCCGCCTGCTTTGAAGGCGACGGGCCAGCTCATCAGCCGCTGCTGACACCTGTGCTCGCCGCAGAAACCCCGCAGTGGGAAAAGAAAGCAAGACACACGACTCTGAATTTTAGTTCCTTAAAAAAAGGTCAAGCCCTGGAGAAAGGCTTGGCTTCCCTAAAAGTCTTTGCCAGAGTTGTGAAACCACCTCAGTTGCTATAGGAATGATAAAAATGGCAAGGTAGGGCTACTCTAGTATAAAGACCGTTGCATTGCATTTTAAAATTATGCCCCCCCCCCCACTTTTAACAGACTCTAAAAAATATTGAAATGAAGACACCGAAATGGATTTATGTAGTTTCAACACTCCAGGCCCTTTCCAGTGTGAGTCCTGCTTGCAGTGCAAACCTCTGCCCGCGGTGGGCGACGGGCACAGACCTTGGTCGAACCCCAGGACGTGACACCCAGCGACGACAGCCAGCGAGCCGGGTGTTGCTGGACTTCTTTGGAAAACTATCAAGAAGATGAGCTGGTTGCTGGCAGCGGTTTTGATTTGTGGGCTTCCGCCTACATAAACTCAGACGTGGGAAATTATTGGGAAGAACAGTCACAGTGTGTCAAGGACGCACGTGGCTGCCTCCAAGCGGATGGGGATCTGGACACGGAAAGGCACCTACAAAAATGAGGCGCCGGGAGAGGCTGGTCCTCTGAGCGCGCCCCCCCCCCCTTAGTCTTAATGTGCTCATTATACAGTTTTTATTAATTCATCTTTTCTCTCTGCTAGTGGAGTTTTCAGCTGCATTTTAATCACTTATGTCAGACGGAAAGCTTGAGGGGATAGAAAAAACGCTTCTCCTTTGCTGACAGGGTGATTCTATTGGTTCCCCAACCCCAAAATCTCCTTCAATTCACAGAACAAAACAAGAGGAGGTCTTCAAAGCGGGGACGCCAGACCTGACACCTCCTACTTCCCCAGCAGAACTTTCAGCTCCCCTCTAGGAAAATGCAAATAGGGCGGCCACTTTCTGTTGTTCAGACCTCTGAAAACCCAGGGCCTGATGGGAGGGCTTCAAAACAGTGAAATCTGGGCAGGGAAACTGAAACCCGGGGCCTGGAAAAGCAGGCCTCGGCGAGCTCTGCGGCATCAACGAGGGCGGCGAGCGAGTGTGTGCGGGTGGCAGGTGCTGAGCCTTTCTTCTCAAACACGCCAAGGACTAAAAGGGGCCCCAGCCTCCTCCTGCTGTGGCTGGGCAGGAAGTCACCCCTGGCAAGGCCGGGGCCAGGAGCCAGGCCTGGTGGCAGGCGGAAGCTCCCCATTATGCTGCATGAACTATTCTGTCCCGATCCCCAGCCCAACCAGCCCACAAACCCCAACCAACCCGCACGGCCATGCGAGACAGCAGAGCCCCTCCTCCCTCAGAAGGGCCTTTACACACATGCGTTCACGGTGTACTGAGGCCAGGGGGCTGCGGGGGTCCCTTCAGGCCTCGGGCCACAGGGCAGCCCCTTTCACCAGCCTCTCCTCTGGCTTCCACCACACCTAACAGAGCTCTCATCCTGCAGCCGAGGAGGGAAGGCAGAGGGTCCCAGGAGGTGACTGCAGCCCAGAGTTTAGAGCAAAAACTACAGGTCACGGGCCTTGTAAGTTGCAATGCCCGAGAGCTGGGCCCTGGAGTCTGGCAGTCTTGGGTTCAAGTCCTAATGCTCCCATTTGTTTCTCATCTGGAATTAAATGACCTGTGTGAAGAGGCTGGTACACAGTCAGGATGGAAAAAAAATACAAGTATTGTTATCTATGGCTTCCTTCCTGTTTCTCCGACTCCCCTATCCACTCCTCGGAAAGCCTTCTTTGATGCACCCAGAGGAGAGGCCGAATCTCCCCCGCCCCAGGCCCTCAGACCATGGCTTTCCTAAGGCAACAGCAGAGCAACCGGCTGACACCTCTCACCAGACTGGGGTCTGGAGGACAGGAATCACGGCTTTATACCTTCCTAGCCAACCAGTCTGGCACATGGTAGCTGCCTAATAAATGAAGTTCTCAGGAAATCGATTTACTTTTGATGCCCCTTAATTTTCTCTTCTCTCAAAGGGGCATGTTGTAAATGATAATAAATTGCCCTAATATCCATGTTGTTATCTAAGATTACAAGGTCAATAATAATGTTTATTTGTTCATTCTCTGAGAAAAGGGCTGTGTGAATCTGAGAACACACTCCAGATGGGCCCCCTCAGGGACGAAGGGGTGAGCTTGCCCTCACCATGCTCCCTGCATGAAGGTGGGCTCTGCCTCCTCCGGGAAACACGGCCTCCACCCCCCATCCCCAGTGATGGCCTCTCAGAGCCAGTGTTTGGGGTGGGCTTTAGGGGTGTTTTCTGGGTGTCCCCTCTGGTCCCATTTTCTATGTTCTCACCTGGGGGCTGCATGATATTTTGGACAGTGAGTGCTCAGGGCCTGGAGACCTAGATGGCCCTCTCTTCCTGAGTCAACTCCGTCCTGTACCACACTGGACCAGCACAGCAGCCAGGCGCAGCCCAGGACACACTCAGCGATCTGAGTCCAACCTGGCAGAGGATCTGATGAGCTGGCTGGGCAGGGATATCCCTGGTAGCCAAGGGAAGCATTCTGCAAAGGGCTCCCCTTTGCTATGCCTGGCTTAGGCAATAATGCAACAATTTGTCCCTAAAAATATTCCTGGGGATGTAAACTTAGCCCCGATTCTCTCCCTTAAGCAGATTCAGGATAGCCAGGGTCCCCCGTCCAGTCATACATATCTTTGCCCATCATTCCAGCCAGGTCAGCAGGTGGCTTCTGGCCTGACATCCCCACCTCTGGCCCTCAGGACAGATGAGAAACATGTAATCACTTTGGCTGGTTTCTGGGTCCTGATAAGTTATCCTGGCTAAAGTCATTTTTAGAGCAAGGTTTGCTCAGGCTCAGAGATCAGCTGCATGAACAAGAGAGCCCCATTACACCCCCACCAAGTCAGCCCCAATGCCCTAGGCCCAGCCTGGGAGAAGTTCGTTGTGGAGGACCAGGATGGGTACAGCATATTCAACTAAGGGCCTGGAGGTAAAAATTGTATAGTTCACTATGACTTAGATCAGTGGTTCTCAACCTTCCTAATGCCGCGACCCTTTAATACAGTTCCTCATGTTGTGGTGACCCCCAACCATAAAATTATTTTCATTGCTACTTCCTAACTGTAATTTTGCTACTGTTATGAATCATAATGTAAATATCTGATCTGCAGGATGTATTTTCATTGTTACAAATTGAACATAATTAAAGCATAGTGATTAATCACAAAAACAATATGTAATTATATATGTGTTTTCCGATGGCCTTAGGCGACCCCTGTGAAAGGGTCGTTCGACCCCCAAAGGGGTCGCGCGACCCACAGGTTGAGAACCGCTGACTTAGAGAGAGAAGAAAAACACCAAACTATTGGGGGAAATTCCAGTCCGTTCCCCAGGCTTCATGCCTAGTGGCACTTAAAAGGCTGATTAGTAGAGAGGACTGTGACTCACTAGAGTCATCACCAGGCGCCTTCCCTCTCAGGTTCTCCCAGCTGGGTCACTGAAATGTTTAAATGTTCACTTAAATCCTGATGCTCACATTACCTCCAACTTGAGGACTATAGTTTGGATAATATTTGTTTTTGCAATATCACTAGGCCTCCCTGGGCATTTTTTCTCAACGCTTCTTCAGGAGGCCTCGCTCTGCTTCTCTGGAACAGGCATTTCCTGCCGCGAGCCTCCCCAGTCTGTGTGAGGGCAGCTTCCAAGTGACTGGGGGGTGACTCGGCACCTCCATCTTGGGCATTTCTTGGGTCCAGGTGAGTCTCCTAGTGTAGTCTGTGATGCCCTCCCTTTCCAACCCCACTCAGAGAGATCTCTGTGGGGTGAGGTGGGTACCATATTTAATGAATAGGGCAGGAGGTTTGGGGAGAAAGAAGTGATAACTCAATATGATGCTTTTCCTTACAAGAAAGGTATGATCAAAGAGAATTTTCAGACTGGACAGAACAGTGATGTTAAGAACAGCTGAAATGGGTCGAGGGGAATCAATAGGACATCTCCTCTGGTGTCTTTTTATTAAGGCTTAAAAAATATTGATTTTAGACAGAGGAAGCTGGAGGGAAAGAGGGAGGGAGGGAGGGACATTGACTGGTTACCTCCCGCATGCACCCCAACCGGGATTGAACCTGCAACCTGGGTATGTGCCCTGACTGAGAATCGAACTGGTGACCTTTTGGTGCACAGGGGCAATGCTCAACCAAGCAAGTCACACCGGCCAAGGCTCTTCTGGTGTCTTTTCATATAGTCCAGTGTCCTGTTGTGGCAATCTAACGGAGTCTGGAGGATGGGCATCTGCATGCTAACTGATCCCTTAGTTCCTTTCTGGTTCTTCAGTTATGGTGACTGTTCCAACACAGAGTGTGTCAGGAGAAGGATGAGCAAGGAGGAGGAGAGGAGGGGAGAATACCACATACATGTTACAAAAGAGCACAAAATTTGAGTGGTTTATTCTTAAAAGGAGTTAGTGAAGGCCATCTATCTATAGTTCATCCATCATTATCTATCTATCTATCTATCTATCTATCATCATCTATCATGTCTCATCTATCATATCTGATCTATCATCTATATCTATTTACCTATCATATCTATTACCTATCTCTATCATCTCTATCAATCATTTATCTTGATCTACTTATCCTATATACCCTATTGATTATATCTATATCATCTCTCCTACCATATATCTCTAATTGTCTATCTAATCTATCATATCTATCTCTATCTCATCTATTATCCATCTCTATCATCTTTCTATATATATCTATTAATTATATGTCATTTATCATCTATATAATCATCTATCTTGATATATTCTATCTGTATCTATCTTTATCTCATCTATCATCTAGCTATTATATCCATCTTATCTCTCTCTCATCTCTGTCCATCAAACATCTCTCTTGATATATCTATCCTATTTATTTTATCTATCTCTTTTCATCTATCTATCTACCATCTATCAATCATATATATCTATTGTATTTATCTGTCTCCATCTCATCTATGTATCATTTATCTACCTATCATCTCTATCTCTATCTTTTTACCTACCTCTCTGCCTATCGGAGGAAGCGTTACATTGGTTGAGTACTGTGGTTCTGAGGTGGACTTCACTCAGTCTGAACCTGTTTTATTGCTACACCAACTGCTACATTTTTGGGGTGATATATGGCTTCACAAAAATAAAAATTAAAAAGAAAAAAAGAAACCTAGACAACAGCAAAATATTAGTTAGTGTTCAAGGCTATATTATAAACCACATGAGAGTGTGGACTACGCCTCCTGCATAGCTTCAAATTCCCTTCCGTTCATGCAGTGGGAGCCAAGCAGAAACCTGAATTGAAGTTCTTGTAGGCAACTGAATTCAGCCTTCTCTCTGAAACAGACTTCGGGCTTAAAAAACAAGGGCTGCTCTGAGGCATACCAGAGAACCTGATGTCTACCATCTTGCTTCTTGAGATTCATATGCCAGGAGGTTCTCACTCTGTCCTGATGAAAACAAGACGGAGAGCCCTGAGCAAAGGAATGGGGTGGGGATAGGGTACCCAGCTGTCTGTGGGAGTCAAACCGCATGTACTGAGGGCGTTCACAGGCCTCCTAAGAACAGGACAACGATGAAAGAAGCACTTCTCTTAGCCTTCGGCACTGTTTGAATATTTTAATTTAGAAAGGCAGTGAGGCCAGGCCGCATCTACAGCGGAGATGTCCCACCTGCTCCAAATCACCAATCTGGGAGCTTTCTTAGATGACAGGTTGCCAGGCCAAGCTGACATCCGACCCGCGTAGAAGCCCCCCAGGGTCCCTCACGAATGCAGGGAATGTGCATTCCAAAAGGCACTGCAGAGGCCTGCGTGAGATGGTCACGGCAGGCAGGCCTCAGCCAGCAAGTTACTGCTCCTACTGCCATCCAGAACATGCAGCAGAGACCACAGAACATGCCCACCCCTGAAAGTGCCCTGTCATTTCCTACCCCCTACCCCCTGCTCTGTTGTGGGGGCTCCGTGAACGCTCTGCTTGCAGATTCAGGATGAAGAAGAGGTACACTCAGAGCTGGTCAGACGGTGGCCAGGCAAACAGGCGGCCCCAGTGCCTGTGGTCTTGGCGAATCCCACAGCAGTGGGAGTGACTCCTGTCCAGAGGGTCTAAGGCAGCCGTGGGCAAACTACGGCCCGCAGGCCGGATTCGGCCCGTTTGAAATGAATAAAACTAAAAAAAAAAAAAAAAAAAAAAAAAAAAAGACCGTACCCTTTTATGTAATGATGTTTACTTTGAATTTATATTAGTTCACACAAACACTCCAACTATGCTTTTGTTCCGGCCCTCCGGCCCAGTTTAAGAACCCACTGTGGCCCTCGAGTCAAAAAGTTTGCCCACCCCTGGTCTAAGGCGAGAGAGCCCGGATCCCATGGCACTTGCCAATGGCTCTGAGTGCAAAGCAGGGTTGGCTCTGGCTGTGGTTTATCTGTAACTGACAGAGATTGCGGCAATTTCCCCCCAGAGGGTGTTTGTGAAGGCTACGGAGCCCTGCATGTGCCCGTAGAGATGACAATGATCGCCCAAATGCAGCTGCCACAGCTCAGAGGTAATGTGCCATTTGGCTCCATTACAAGATGCGTCCACTTGGCACAGCCGGAGGGCAGTGGCAAGAGCTGCTTCATGTCCCTGGGAATCAGTGTCCAAAGCACTCAAGCCATTGGGACAGTCAGGCTGCAGGAAGTGGTTGACAGACATTCCAGGCGTTCCCCCAGGAACAGGTTGCTTAGGGGGAAGCCAGAGCGACTCCAGCTGGACCCGCCCCGGCACCAATGCTCATGGAGGTCAGAAATGCGCCTCTGCTCTCAGAAACAAAAGTGCTTGAGCATCGCCTCGCATCTGGGCTCCTCACTCCAGTCACACACAGCTGGTAACGACTCCGATGGGCTGGTGCTCAAAGCCAGCAGCTTTCTGAGCCCAGACGCCCGGGAAGAAAAAATCCACCATGAGAGGATTACAGAAAGCTGTTTTAAGGTAATGGAAAATAGGATCGATCAGCTGGAGGAGAAAATCACAGTGTCTTCAATCACAAATCAAGCATGAAGCCAGTTCTGTGCCCGAGGAGAAAAGGGCGACGCAGCAAAGTTCCTGAGGCTCTGGGTCTGGTCATGCCCCTGGGCGCCAGTTCACCTTCCACCATGTCCTCCCCCACCCCCCGCCCTTTCCTTACCCTCCCTCCACCCCCCCCCCCCCCCCCCCCGCAAGGCCTATACATCCTTCCAGGCCAGCTCTAGGGCCACCTCCTCCAGGGAGCCCTCTTCGATTCCCGCAGAGACAGTGAACCCTTTCTCGGTATGTGCACAGTCCTCTGTATTTACTGCTAGTCTTGGCCCACTCTGCCTGGTGTTTACAGAGAGTGGTGGATATGCTTGTCCTCCTCCTTTATACACTACTGTTTTATACTAGTCTATGGCCTCCAACATTTAATAGTTAAAAATGAAGACTGCCAGAAACATGCTCGATGCTTAAAAGAGTGCCGATGCATCAAAGCGGCCTGACTTGGGACTAAGAACCACTCAGGAGACTTCACTGTGGGTATCGGGATTAGCAACACATTTCCACGCTGCCTTCGGCTGGCTGTGCCACGATGGGCAAGCCCCAGAACCCTTCTGCACCTACCTCTCCTCTGCTGGAACACAGCCGCCAGACCTTCCCCAAAAGGTTGCTGCAAGGATGAAGTGGCATCTCCTAGGCACGTCACTAAATGCCCATGAAGTTGAACTGGACTTTAGCCTGAATTAGCTAAGGCAAAAGGCAAAGCCTCCGCGGAACACGGCTTTACAGAGGTGGCTCAGTGCCATGCTTTTTTACAATTTTAAATATATTTTTATTGATTTCAGAGAGGAAGAGAGAGGGAGAGGGAGAGAGAAACATCAGTGATGAGAGAGAATCATTGATTGGCGGCCTCCTGCACGCCCCACCCGGGGGATTGAGCCCACAACCCGGCATGTGCCTTGACGGGGAATCGAACCATGACCTCCTGGTTCATAGGTCAATGCTCAACCACTGAGCTACACCGGCTGGGCTAGTGTCATGCTTTTAATGAAGGTTCTGGAGCCAGACTGCCTGGATTTAAATCCTGGCATCACCTCCTTGGGAACTTTCTCTGGCCTTGAATTTCCTCATTGGCCAAATGGGGATGGTAATAATGGGGGAGCTGTCAAAATGAGATGGGGTAACATGTCTGATGCCTGGTGCTTGGGGGGCTCTGAGTAAATGTGAGCTATTATTATGATTTAGAACCAGATTTTGCATGGAGGGACTTTGAAAACATCAACCCTGCCCAGCCAGTGTGACTCAGTGGTTGAGTGTCGACCTATGAACCAGGAGGTCACGGTTCGATTTCTCATCAGGGCACATGCTCGGGTTGCGGGCTCGATACTCAGTAGGGGGCGTACAGGAGGCAGCCGATCAATGATCCTCTGTTATCACTGACGTTTCTATCTCTCTCCCTTCCTCTCTGAAATCAATAAAAATATATTAAAAAATAAATAAAAACAACAACCCTGTTGCACTGGAGCAAAACAGTGAGTGTTGAGAAAGAAACCATTGATAATAGCCACCCAATTATGAACCTTCTGTTTACCGCAGGGTGAGTAAACAGGAGGGAGGGTTTCTCACACCGTGAATTCTACCTGTAATTTGGTGGCCAAATGTAGATGCTTGGACCTTATGCCAGATTTATGAAATGGGACTCCCTGAGGGTGGAGTCCAGGAGGATGCATGTTTAACAAGCTCCCCCAAGGATGTGATCACCCCTAAAATTGTCCAGTCTAGGAAACTACTACCGTGGAGACATCTCGTCACTCGACACCCACTGGTAGATCCCTGTATTAGCCTGGCGACATGGAACCTCTCGCTGGTTAAAAGATCCTGTCAGCCAAGGGGGAGTGTTCTGCACAAGTAGGGGTGCCGCTGCGGTACCCCCACCTGTGGCCTGGTGTGCCCCTCTTAGGCACCTCTACCTCTCACTCTTTGGATCTATGGGTTGGACACACATTCAGGGGTGAGCTGGAGAGAACTGTGTGCCTCTCCTCCCAACTCCGCATTTAGCGACTGTGTGTTGGTCGTTTAAAATTCACCACGGTGGGAGGATTGACACGGCAGAAGCCGGCAAATGCTACAAATCATGGCTTTTAAATTTGTTCAGTGAGCCCATCTACTAGCACACCACTAGTTCTCATCTGTCATCAAGCTCTGGAACCCAACTCTGTGGAACATGGACCAGGGCACTATATTTAGGTCTTTGGATGGTTTGGAGCCATTTATATCCTGGTTTTCTAAAATATGTTAGTGGCGTTCTGGTATTTTAGTCCTCATGGCCTGGCTCAGGAGAAAACCTCCTTTGTGCTCTGTGGTCATACCCTCAACCCCAGCACGGGGCTGGCCATCTGGCAAGTCGCACTCCACGCGGAGTGGAGTCAGGGGGTGGATGCGTCAGGGCCAGCGCCTCATCACCATGGGAAAAACAGCCCTGCTCTCTGGAGGGCTGCCCGGTGGCCTTCCCAGCTGCAGGAAACCCGCCCACAACGTGCAGGCAGGGCCGAGGTTCTACAAAGAAATCTCTCTTCCTCCCGGGAGCAGGGTTCAGGTGCAACTAAGCTCCGGCCCCAGTCCCCAGCCCGCTGTTCAGACACCACGGCTGCCTTTCAGGGGGTGTCAGCCCTGCTCAGCAGACACGCTGGGGAAACACACTTTTCCCTTGAATGCCTCCACTCAGCAATCAGATGAATCAAGGAGAACTCAATCCAATTTCTCAGTAAATCCTACTATGCTCTGGAAGGACACGGTTTGGAAAATCTATTTCTGTGCTTTTATTTACTTAAGGGCTGCAGGCCTGGGGAAGCTTTCTCATAGTGCCATCAAAGTGTGCCTCTCACCAGAAAAAAATAGTTCCTCCCTCCTGGAATACCACCAGCAGCAGCCCAGCCTCACACCTTTGCTTCCAGTCCCTGCAGACCGCACCCCCCTCCATGCCCCCCCAGCAAGCTGCCATCTACAGCCCTGGGGCGAGCAGTTTTAGGAAGATGCTTTCCCAAAGGGAGTGCAGCTCTGGGCCCTGATTCCCGCAGCGGGCGGCTCCTGCCAGCACCCTGCATAGCTATTTTTCCCCATCCAGGGCTGCCCAGGGTTCATGTATTTTTGTTTTTCTGGCTTAAATGCTGTTTTTGATCCAGATGCACAGCCCATCTCCGTGGAGCTTGCATCTGCTATTCCAGAGGCTTCCAAGTGTGAAGTGCTGGGGGCAGGGCTGGGTGTCTTTGGACAGCGTCAACGTGCTAGAAGAGCCACAAGCTCGGATCAGAAGACAAATGTACTCAGTGTCCTCAGGGCCCGGGGCTGTCAGTCTTGGTAAACTTAGACCTAGACCCAATGCTATATTCTACCTCGATGTCAAATCTAACCACTGGGATCACCGTCCAGTCAACTTCAACATGGACCTTTTACAGGACCCCAGTGTGGGTCACAGAGGTGCCATGGGCAGCGGGAGAGGGTGTGGGTGGAGGTACAGGGTACATATGTGTTTACACTGCAGGGCTTTTTAAGGAATGGCCTGAGAGCCCCTCTCCTCTGTTCTGGCTCATTCCTCAGCTTCCCTGAGACCATGGGCTGCTGGGCCCCTTGAGTTAGTCAGGGCCTCATGGCTGGCCCTCACACCAGAGACCCAGATCCCATCCAGCGGGAGCTGGGAGGAGGGAACCAGCTCTGGCCCTGGTGGTCATGAACAGTCAGGGCTCAAGTAGTACCTGTGAAGCTTCAGGCCTCTCTCTACCAGTAACTTGTCAAGACAGGAGATTTCTCTGGGTCCCCAGAGCACCCCTGACCCTGCTGGCAAAGTAAGGCAATGGGACAGGTTTGTGGTGCTATAACTCAGTGAGGGTTTGAATCTCCCAGGAGCTTTTTTAAATTTTTAAATGTTTTTATTTATTTATTTTAAAAAGATATTCTTATTGATTTCAGAGAGGAAGGAAGAGGGAGAGGGAGAGGGAGAGGGAGAGGGAGAGGGAGAGGGAGAGAAACATCAATGATGAGAGAGAATCATTGACCGTCTGGCTCTTGCATGCTCCACACCAGGGATCGAGCTCACAACCAGGACATGTACCCTGACTGGGAATTGAACTGTGACCTCCTAGTTCATAGGTTGATGCTCAACCACTGAGCAACACCGGCTGGGCTGTTTTTATTGATTTTAGAGAGAAAGGAAGGGAGGAACATCGATCACTTGCTTCCTGTATGCACCCTAACAGGGGATGGAACCGGCAACCTTTTAGTGCATGAGACGATGCATGAGCCACACCAGCCAGAGTTCCCAGGGGCTTTTAAGAATACAGACTGACTGAACTGGATATTCTGGGAGTCCCCAAGAATCTATAATTTGGAACAAAGCTTCCCAGGTGATTTTGATGCAGCTGTTCAACCCAGTGCTGGGCTAGACTCCACCAAAGATTCCTTCCCATACAAAAGTCTATTATCTTATATATCTTCACCCCGTTATGAACCAGGATGGGAAAGGGAAAGCGCAGGGGTGAGACTCAGATGCACAAGTTGCCTCTCTGGCAAACAGAGATGGATTAGGATACTGTCTCCTCTCTGACCCAGCCAAGTAGCCACCAGTTTACCCCCTAAGGCAGCTTGTAAGGTGAAGGATGTTAAGGTTACAGTGCCCCCCAAACCCCTTTCAAGACGAGAAAGAGGAAGAGCCTCAACCCAGCCATAGCCCTGAGGCTGGACAGGTGTGGCCCAGGCCTCCAGTCCTCGCCTTGGAGCCCAGTCTGCCCCGGATGTCCTGTCAGGTCCCCCTGGCCCCACTTCCCTCGATGATGTGCCACGAAAAGCACTTCAAGATAAGGGACAGCTATGCTGAGACCATCAAACGAGGAAACGTGAACCCTAAGCACCTGATGTGAATGGATGGGAAGGGCCTGGCTGTCTTATCTCTTTAAAAGCCTGATTAAGGGGTCTCCTGTGTCTGGCTGTCCTGGGTGCTGGGTCAATAGGTAAAGAGCAGCCACAACCCACCCTGGACCAGGGTAAGAATCAGAAGGGTGGTTAGGGTCACAGAGAAGAGAAGAACTCTTGTTGGAGATGAATGGAGGTGCCCCCGTGCTCCCTTCCCATCCCAGGAGAAATTAGCCTCTCATTCCCATTAACAAATAAGGGGTAGAATTCAGAGGCAGCCTGTGGAGCCACTTGCAGGCCAGTCTGACATTTCTACAAACACTCATTCCATGTGGTAGGTGCCCAGGGACTGACCTATGCTGGATCCTTAAGGGGAAGGTTTGTTGATAAAATAATATTATTGAAAACAACATCAATCACAGTAGCCAACACTTATGGAGTATTTCCTCCCTGTGAGGCGCTGTGATAAGCGCTTTATATTGAATGTTTTAGTTTAATCCTCACAATAGCCCTGTTGGGTGATAGTATCTCTATTTTCTAGGTAAGGAAATAGAAGCTCAAAGAGGGTAAGCTATTTGCTCGCAGTCTCACAGCTTGAAAACGGTGGAGTCAAAAAAGCGAGGCCAGGTCTGCTGAGCTAACTCCTAAGAAAGACATGGCAGCTCGGAGAAAGGGAGACGGGTCGGAAGTGCCAGGAACAAGGTGAGTTAGGAATAAAGACCTGTGGAGTAGCGTTTGCCAAATGTCCAAGGACCGAGAAAGAACAAAAGAGGCAAAAACCAAAGTCCCAGTTTACAATGAGGGCACAGCTAGGACAACATACACACTCCAACAATGAACAAGCCAGACTGTAGAATGTACTGATACAATAAAGGGCGGAACTTGCCAGACAGTTAGAGGATAGGACGCACAAAGTGATGTGAGAACTGAGCAGACAGGCAGGCAGGGCAGCAGGAACTGGAGGAGGGGGTGGTGAACGCGCTAGGGTGGCAAGGGGCTGGCTTTCTGAGGGTAGTTTATGTGGGCAGGAGAGCAGGTTTGGCAGGGCCCTTGCTGCTGTGGGGCAGGAAGGGGAACACCCATGCCTCCAGGCTTGGTACGTCCTGTGTGTAGGCTGGCTGCTGATGGCACCTGTGCCTACAGGGCATCTGAGTTGATTCGGTGCAGGAAAGAGGAGGTTATGGGCTCACCCACTGCCTTATCCATTCACTTACCCATTCGTTCATTCAACACTTATTGTCATCGATCATATGCTAGGCACTGGGGTACAGAGAAATGAATGAGATAACTCCTGCCCTCACAGAGCTCACAGACCATTAAGGGAAACAATACACCACGGCACATGTTAAAGGGCAGGGAACTGAGTACCAAGGAGGGAGAGCTCATGCTGCAGTGGGGGGCAGGGGAGGCCCCGGAGCTGGGTAATGACATGAGCAGGCGTTTCTAGGGTGGAGGAGCAGCGCAGGTAAGGGCACCAGATGACCTGTTCAGGGTACTGTAGGATAACTGAATGCAGCAGGGAACAAGGATGCCAAACAGAAGGGCAAGAGACAGGGCAGAGAGGTGGGATTTCACTGTGTGCACGTGTGTGTGAGGAGAGTGGAGGACAGTGATGGGTGTCTGTCTGGGAGGCAACGTTGAACTTGCTGGGACACGCCTGGAGGTGAGTGGGCTGCTGCAGGGGTCTGTGGGGAGCATGGCGATGTCTGACCTGGGGACAGGGGGAGAGAAGGTGAAGGACCCAAGACCGTTGGCGCTGACCCACGGTGGGAAATGACGTATAGCTTTCTGGCTGGGGTTACTGACGCGGGGTGGGAATGGACGGGAATACAGCAGGAGGGCAGGGGGTGCTATGGACTGAAGTGTATCCCGTCTGCATTCCTATGCTGAAGCCCTGGCCCCCAATGTGATGGTATTTGGAGATGTCCTCACTGGAAACCAACCTCATGCTGACACTCTGACTCTGATCTCGAACCTCCGGCCTGCAGAACTGGGAGAAAGAAATTTCTGTTATTTAAGTCCCCGCTCTATGGTATTTTATATGGCAGCCAGAATGGACTTAGACAGGTGGGACAGATACATTTATCTTGCAACCTATTGAGTCTGAACACGAGGCATGTTGGGATCAGAGAAAGATTGAGACAATCATGAGTCAGGAACAGGGCAGAGGTCAGCCTGTGAAATGACACTGCCCATGACAGGGTTCAGGATGGAATCTGGGGAACATCAGCCAAGAAAGGAAAGGAAAGGACAAGAAGAGGGAAAGGGGCCAGCGCAGGAAGCTAGAAGGAACACTCAGAAGGCGCCAAGGAGGGCACAGGCAACGGAGTTCAGTGCACGGAGATGACAGGTCGGACTGCAAGGTGTCCGGTGCCTGACAACGAGGGACAAAAGCTATTTTGGGGACAAACAGGTAGGGAAGCCAAGCAGCCTCTGCTGGGTCATGAGCAATTAAGGAAGAGTGACCTGATTGTTTGGATTGTAAACAAATATTTGAGTAAGGTTTTAGTTTGCAAGACACCAGGAGAGCCGTCTTTGCTCTTCTGGTGTCTTCTCCTGGCCTCTGGGGCCTGGGAGTGCTGCAGTCCAGGGCTCACCTTCTCTGCCCAACCTGCCACCACAAGTACCCTCTTGCTGCCCACGATGAAAGCAGACCTGACACCAGATACCACTCTGTTTCCAAACACGGCCTCACTCAGTCTTCTGAAGAACCTCGTGAAGTTTACAGGTGAGTAAGCTGGGCCTCGGAGAAGACAAGTTACCTGCCTAGAGTCACACTGCTGGTAAATGGGATAGGCCAGTGGTCGGCAAACTCAATAGTCAACAGAGCCAAATATCAACAGTACGACGATTGAAATTTCTTTTGAGAGCCAAATTTTTTAAAGTTAAACTATATAGGTAGGTACATTGTTATTAACTTAATTAGGCTACTCCTAAGCTGGCCTTTGCTAAAAACGTCCTCAATCTGACTGAGGTACGTTCGCTGAGGTCGACCCCTTCCAACTCTCCCATCCACACTCGTCTTGTACACTTGTTTCGTCTATCTCCTTTCGTTCATCCTCTCTATATGTCCAAACCATCTCAACATACCTTTCTCAATCCTCGACACTACATCTTCTTTCACTCCACAACGTTCCCTGTACGTGCGCTCCTGCACGTGGTATTTTGTGGAAGAGCCACACTCAAGGGGCCAAAGAGCCGCATGTGGCTCGCGAGCCGCAGTTTGCCGACCACTGGGATAGGGGATTAGAACCCTCTCGTGTCAAACTCCACTATAATCTGCCTCAAAGAACCTCTCCCGTTCTGAACCCACATATTCCCATATAGGCACAGAGTAGGACACGCCTTTGACATGCCACTCCTGGGACAGATGTTGCAGGAATGACCCCCCGATTGTTTACTGTTCCTCATATCCACACCAGTGGGTGTAACCTGCCCCCCATTCTGGGTTTGGTCATGTGACTCGCTATGGCCAATGGGACAACAGCAAATGTGACACAGAGACCTAGAAAGCGCTTGTACATTGGGTTTATTTGCCCTTTCTTGCTGATTTTTGGAACCCTGACCACTCACATGCAGAAGCCTGGACTGGCCTGCTGAGGACTGGGATGAGCCACTCCTGTCCAGGCCACTCCAGATCAGCCAGCCTCCCAACCATCATACAGTGCGTGAGGCCATCCTAGACCATCCAGCCCCAGCTGAGCTTTCCCCAAGAGAGCCACCCAAGGGCCACAGAATCATGATAAATGACATTTGTTGTTTTAACCTATCGAGTTCTGGGGTGTTTTGTTTTGAAGCAAAAGCTGACTGATGCAAGTTCTGAAAGAAGGACCAAACCAGCCTCTCCTTCTAGCTCTGAAGCAGTGGAAGCCAATTTTTGGATCTCTGGTGTCTACAGACACCTTTAGCAGCGAAAGAACATCCACAAGAATACAGTACCGTCTTTGGCCTGGAAGGTGGGTGTCTGTGCTCCTGGAGGGAGCGGGCAAAGGAACAGTCCTCTGTGTACCTTTTCTCTGGAACACACAGTGCACCGGCCCCAGCCAGCAGGCAGCCCCTGATAGGTTCCAGGTTATGTGGGGACAAAGTGACACAGGAGTGTGCTTCTGCCATATTGTCCCCGGCCTAGTGTTTTCCCACTGATGAGAAAGAAGCACATCTCTTTAGTGAGCACAACTGCAAAGGCTTCGAGGCAGCATTTCATCAAAGGTGCTGGAGGAGCTTTATCGGGAGACTGCAAAACCCAGCAAAAGGCCTGCTGTTTCTGCTTCCAGAGAGGCATAAAAATGAATGAGCACCCAAGAAAGCTAACCCGATCAGTGGCACTTTGATAAGGTGACAAAATCGCTCCCTCCTCCAGTCCAAACCCACTCTCTGTGGTGAACTATGATAGGAAAGAAGCACTGACTAATTAGAAGCATCTCTAGGGCATGAGAAAAATCAGCACCTAAACTGCTGGAGCAGAGAGAATTCCTTGTTAAGAGAGGAGACAACAGCAGCGAAATGCTGGGACATCACTTTCCCCAAACATTTTTATAAAGGGAGGAGGAGATAAAATTAATTAGGACAGGAGCTTCCACCCCAGTGACACAGCAGACACAATTATTTTTTTTAGACCAAGTGCCCCTTTCCAGGTGGGGACGGATGCTTGACGCCGCCCACTATTTTGAAAAATGACTTTTAGTCTTTGCTAGTTCTAATGAAGCTTGAAATGAAGATGGTTTTTTTGTTTACTCCTCCTGTCCAAGCCACGCATCAATAACACCAACGTCTGGATTATTTATTTCTCATTGGCCAACCTATGGGGCATACAATATGATGGAGCCAAATTGTGAGGCATTTTCTTCCAAGGGAGTGTGGACATGCCTCTCCAGTACTGTAGAGCATGGCTCTTTAACAATCTGGATCTTGACAGACAGGGCTGCCCAACTTTGGGCAGTAAGTAGAGCCTTGAGAGTCAGGGGCTTGATTCTTGTCGTTTCCCACCCACCACCATTTGCTAGCTGAGAGGTTTTGGGCAAGTTCCTTTACCCTTGAGCAAATTCAAGACAATGAAGGAGTTAGTGACTAACATATTCTTTAAAAAAAAAAAAATTGTGGCAAAATAAAAACTACATAACATCAGATCTACCCTCTTAAACGTTTAAGTATATAGTACAGTATTGTTAACCATAGCACAGTGCTGTACAGCCGATCTCGAGAACATTTTCATCCTGCATAACTGAAACTCTATGCCCACTGAATAGCAACTCCCCATTTCCCCACCCCGAGGCCCTGGCAGCCACCATGCTGCTATTCTCTGTTTCTATGAGTTTGACTACTTTAGATACCTCATGTACGTGGAATCATACACTAGTGGTCTTTCTGTGATTTAGTTCACTTAGCATAATGTCCTCAAAGTTCAAACGTATTATATTCTCATAATAACACAAGGTTTCACTGTTAGAATGGTAGTTATATATATTAGCTGATTTTTAAAAATATATTTTATTGATTTTTTACAGAGAGGAAGGGAGAGAGATAAAGAGCCAGAAACATCGATGAGAGAGAAACATCGATCAGCTGCCTCCTGCACATCTCCCACTGGGGATGTGCCCGCAACCCAGGTACATGCCCTTGACCAGAATCGAACCTGGGACCTTTCAGTTTGCAGGCCGACGCTCTATCCACTGAGCCAAACCGGTTTCGGCATATTAGCTGATTTAATCCTCACAGAAATCCAGTGAACTAGAATATCACGATCTCTTCGTGAGGCAGAGGGAGGTGAAGTGACGTGCCCAAGCTCACCTGGAGTGAACGTAACAAACACACCACTGTTTCTGTACAGTTTAAATTTTTTAAAAATATATTTTTATTAATTTCAGAGAGGAAGGGAGAGATAGAAACATCAATGATGAGAGAATCATCGAAAGGCTGCCTCCTGCACGCCCTGCACTGGGAATGGAGCCTGCAACCCAGGCATGTGCTCTTGACTGGAATCGAACCGGGACCCTTCAGTCCGCAAGCTGACACTCTATCCACTGAGCCAAACCAGCTAGGGCCTGTTTAAAGTTTTTATTTTAGGTAAATAGGTTTACAGAGATACTGACATCACTGAGGACAATGGTGGAAGGTGGGAAGCAGGGAGAGTAAACGAGAGGTGGTATCTGAGGGAGTTACCTTTGCGTAGTTGGAAGTGGTTCTTTATAGCAGAAAGGGGGGAGGCCTTGGAGCCGGGGGACCTAGGTCCCATTCAGGTTCCACCTCTGCTCCAGGCACCCAGGAAACAAAAATGAACACAACCAACATGATCCCTGTCTCATGGAGATTCCATTATAGCAGGGGAGACAAAGAATCCTATATAACAAAAGGCAAATATGCAAATAGACCAAATGGCGGAATGACTGGTTGCTATGACGCGCACTGACCACCAGGGGACAGACACTCAATGCAGGAGCTGCCTCCTGGTGGTTAGTATGCTCCCACAGGCTGGCGAGTGCAGCCGCGGTGGTGGGAGCCTCTTCTGCCTCTGCAGCAGCACTAAGGATGTCCGACTGAGGGCTCCCGGACTGCGAGAGGACGCATGCCGAGCTGAGGGAACGCCCCCCCCGCCCCGCAACCACCCCCCCGTGCATAGATTTTATGCACCAGGCCTCTAGTAAACAATAAATACTTCTAATAAAGTTTAGTATGTAGAAGGGGGAAAGTATTATGAAAAAATACTTGAGCAGATAGGGGATTGGGAATGCTAAATGGGAAGCTAGTTGGAATTCAAAAAATTTTATCACTGAGTAGATGATATTTGAGCAAAGAATAGAAAAAGGTGAGGGAAAAGCCACTATCATGAAGCAGAAGGGTACCAGGAGCAGAGGGAAGAATTAGTGCAAAGGGCAAGCTAGAATGTATGAGGGTCCAGCCAGAGTGGCTCAGTGGTTGAGCGTCAATCCATGAACCAGGATTTCTGGTCAGGGCACATGCCTGGGGTTACAGGCCCAAACCCCAGAAGGGGACGTGCAGGAGGCAGTTGATCGATGATTCTCTCTCGTCATTGATATTTCTCTCCTTCTCTCTCTTTCCTTCCCTCTCTCTGAAATAAATAAAAACATATTTTTTTAAAAAAGAATGTATGAGGAAGAACAGGAAGGGCAGTGTAGTTGGAGAGGAGCAAACAAGGGCCAGAAGAGAAGGTGGTGAAGCCAGAAATGGCGGGGCGGGGAGGGGATGTGTTTCCACAGGCCTTCCGGGCACAGTGCTGGAGGCACCCACACCAGAGGGAAGGGAAGGGGTAAGTCAGCAGGGCTGGCTGTAGGAGAGGCTAGAGCCAGACCCTCCCCTAGAGGTTCCATCTAACCTTCCTCCTTCCCCATCCCAGCACCATCAAGGCAGTGAGAGCCTTATTCCCAGGAGAAACGGCTCCAGGCCGGCTCCTGTCAGGGTTGACTGTGGTGCTGGATGAAAACAGGGATTGCAGTGAGAGGCTGCGGCCTGAACAGAGGACCAAGCCCCAGCCCAGGCTCCATGGTTTCCACCACCCAGGAGGAGAGACAGAATGGCCCCATGTCCTTCAGCAGCAGATGAACACCCTGTCGGTAAAAATCCCAGACATTTGAGGAGACGTGAGACCAGAATGAGGAGGAAGGGAAACCGCCAATTCAGGAAGATTAAGAAAACCTAATGAGAGAGACAGAGAAAAAACACACACCACACACCCTATAATTAATATCACTAGTGATTTAAGACACTGTACTCAGAAAACAAGGTGCTCTGAAAAAGAATCAGAATAGGAAGAACTCCTAGAAATTAAAAATATGTCAACTGAAATAAAAATTCGCTGGAAGGTACTGGAGAACAGAGTCAAGAAAATAGTGCAGAAAGCAGAATAGACTCATAAAAGGACAGGGAATGAGGAGAAAAGGGAAGGGATTCAGAGGCCAGTCTAGGTTGGCCAACATTTAACTAACATGTAATTCCAGAAAAAAAGGAACAGGAGAAACAATCAAAGGAATAATTTGAAATATGAACATATTCCAGAATCAAAGAAAGGCATCTTCAGATTGAAAACTCCCAGTGAATGGCCAACTCAATGAATGGACCAAGAGAAAAAGGAGGAAGGGAAGTAGGGAAGGAGGGAGGGAGGGAGGAAAGAAGGAAGGAAGGAAGTATCCAAGGCATGTTATTCTGAATGATAAAGAGGAAATCTCAGACTTCCAGAGAGAAAACAGATCATTGCATTAGACATTTCATTAGCAACATCAGGAAGGCAGTGGGGTGCTACCTTCAAAATTTGGAGGGGAAATTATTTGCAAACGAAAATTCTATATCTAACTAACAACCATCGTTCAGGTTGAGGGAGGACAGAGGAATGTTCCGACCTATGTGGCCTGAAAAAACGTGCTTCCCTTGTACCCTCTCACAGGAGCTTCTGGAGGATGTGCTCCCCCCAAATAGGGGACTAAAGTATAAAAGAGGAGGACCTAGGGTCCAAGAAAAGCAGGGACGTAAGACACAGAGGGGCAGGGAAGGGAAGTCTTCAGATGATGCCTAAAGAGTGATAAGTCCAGATTGGAGCAGGAAGATGGAGGACTCAGGAGGTTTAGGGCAGGGCTGAACCGACAGATTATATGATGCTTGTGAGTTTTTGGCAAACGGCACAGGTAGGCATTTGACAGATTTGCAGGGGGCATTTGGAAAGAATGTGCAACAGGTGTGTAGTAAACTAAGCAATCTTTTAAAGGCAATTAAGTCTGAGAAAAACAAAAAGTTGTATAAGGAAGGAAATGTAATTCCAGGACACTAGTTGGTACTCTCGCGATTAACAGTTAAATCATCGTACTGTAAACACTGACCACAGATTTCATCCCCCTTGATGTATAATTGCTGGGGAGGGGAAGTGAGGCTGGGTGCAGGGGCCAGATTCCTCCAACAGGAAGCCAGCAGGCAACGTTCAAAACCTATCAACCAGGAAATGCAGCATAAGCATCTGATTCACAGAGATCAATACCGGAAGCAGGAGCTGAAAGATTTGAGAGAGGCTGCTCTGGGGAGTGGGCGTGGGGGGCTGGAGAGGGGCTGAGAAGGCACTGCTGTTGGACTTTTAAACTATGATTTTACAAAACTCCGATGAAATAAAACTTAATTTAAAAAATAATGCATCCCCTTGAAATTTTTTTGTATAAAGAAGTTTTTAATACGGGAAATGGAGTGACAAAGCAACTCAAAATGAGGGAGATTAAGGTGGAGGAGGACAAAGAGGAAATAGCACAAACCTGTCAGCGTGAAATGGTTCAGACTCAGAAGCCATCAAAGTGACTTTCCTGCTGCCGGAAACGCCCGAGCAGGGCCCTCCTGGAACACCCTGCTCCTTCCCCTCCGCCTGGAGCACAGGGAGGTCCCCATCCCTCAGGGAGGAGGTCAGCCATTGAGAAGTTTCCCCAAATTCCCGCCACCCTACCACACCTGCTCTGGGCAAGTGGAGGCTTCCAAAGGGGAGCTATGTTCTGTGGAGACTTGCCTCCAGCTGTGAGCCGGAATGCTCAGGAATGTTCTGGAATGTCTACTTCTGAGGCGGGATAAGCCAAGAACTCAAGGAAACCCGCAGGGCATGGGAGCAGGGTGAGATGCAGCCGATGATAGGTATCACAGTGACCTCAGAGTTCAGAAAACAATCAGGGAAGAGCAGGGTCAGCTGATGGAGGTCGTGGTGGAAGTCAATCAACAAGGGGAAGCCCGTAAAGAGGGTGTGAGTGGCGTGTTAGTGAACTGAGAGCTTGTCCTCCTTACAGGTTATAGACGTCAAAAGGCAACATTTTCCCACCGGACTAGGAAAGTATCCAATTATACTGGTGTCTACTCTTTTATTTCTAAGGTCTGGGAGTCGGGTGGAGTATTTATTTTTACTCTCTTATATATTTAGAGACCCTAATGAGAGCAGAGAGTACACAAATATTTGATTGAAAACAGAAATGACGATATGCACCCTTTACCTATTGTTGATACAGGAGTAAGACTGAAACCATCAGATTGGAAGATCGCTGCATGCAAACCGCATGGAGATGGGAGCCTGGTGCTCGGTGTGCAGAAGGGAAGACACCACTGTTGGCTGGTGGTTTCTTCTGACAACATTAGATGCTTGGAGGTTATCTGTACTGAAGCTGATAACTATTCTGAAGTTATGTAAGAGAATAGTCTGCCCTAGCTGGTTTGACTCAGTGGGTAGCGCATCGGCCTGCAGACTGAAGGGTCCTGGGTCCGATTCCTGGTCAAGGCACATGCCCGCGTTGTGGGCTCGATCCCCAATGTGGGGCATGCAGGGGGAGGCAGCCAATCAATGATTCTCTGTCATCACTGATGTTTCTCTCTCTCTCTTCCAATCCCTTCCTTTCTAAAATCAATAAAAAATATATTAAAATATATATTTTCACCACTACAATTTCCTTACCAAAAGTCACTAATAATAGTAAAAGAAAGAGAAAGGAGCAAATTGATTTTGGGCCTTAGTTTCCTTATCTGTGAAGTGGTAATAAAAACACTATAATTTCTCTGCCTTTCCTGATAGGGTGGTTGTGAAAAGTAAAATAGGCTGACGTATCTGAGGGTAATTTTTAAGCTGTAGAGCATACAACATGCAAACCCAATTGTGTGACCAGTTAGTTTCCTCTTGTCCCTGACCAACTGTTTGCGTGTGTGCGTGTGCGTGTGTGTGTGTGTTTTATCATCCAGAAATCCTTCTGCTGGTCATAGGAGTAAGGAGTTGAAGGTGGGCAAGTAAAGTAGTAAAAGTCTCCCATCTTTACTTAAAGAGATAAACAAAACCAAAAAAGCAACCCCAAGCCCAAATCCAGCAGCTAATGAATCAATAGCATCCTCTCCATTCACAGAATGGCCTTCAAGAAAAGGCCTCCAGCCCAGCAGGTATGGTTCAGTGATTTGAATGTTGACCCATGACCCCAGAGGTCATGGTTCCATTCCCAGTTAGACACATGCCCATTTTGTGGGCTTTGATCCCTAGTAGAGGGTGCGCAGGAGGTGGCCAATCAAAATTCTCTCTCATCATTGATGTTTCTATCTCTCTTCCCCTCTTCCTTCCTCTCCCTTAAGTCCATAAAAAAGAAAAAGAAAAAAGAAAAAAGGAAAGGTCTCCAGATGCTGGTAACTGAAAATTCTCTCTCCCTCCCTCTCCTTTTCTCTCTCTCTAAAAATATATATGTTTTTAAAATTAGTAAGGACACCAGCCTGGAGACCTGAGTTCTGGCTCAAGGTCTGTCACCAGCCAACTGAACTCGATGCTTTGATCTCCATAGGCGGCTTCACCTATGAAATGAGGAGTTGAGTCTGATGTGCAAATTTAGGTTTTCTTCCAATGTTGGGCTTAAATTCCTGGATTGTAGCTAATATCAGTTAGCACTGGTGTTAAGCGATAACATTTGATGACATTAAAACATATACATACTAAAAATAGATGCATTTGGGAAGAACTTGCAATAGAGGCGTGAGCCGTGCCAGAAAAACAGGAATGGCAGCCTGCAGCTATTCTGCAGAGGAGTGTAACATGGACAAAAACAGGACAGTCAAAGAAGAGAACTCAACCTGACCACTAAGAAAAAACAAAGCAACAGTAATCAAACAGCCCAGCAGGGTAAGACCCACCAAAGTCTAAGTTAGATGTAGGGGAGTGAAGGAAGAGGGCCTGCCCTAGGGATTTACATGAGCAGAGAAGTCTAAGGGGTAAATGATTTTGGCATAAGCATGAGATTGAAGATAAAAAGAGATGAGAAAAATAGGAGCTGTAATATTTTACCAAGGGATTCAAAAATACTTTTCCTTTGGGGATAGAGAAGATGAGTTCCCAAAGTAAGACTGATAGGGTTTGACATAGAGGACAACGTTTGAAAAAGATGAGCGACATCAGGGACCAACTGAGTTAAGGGAGTCAAACAGCATCTGTGGGAGGCAGTATAAGACTCCACTCCAACCCATGTCTGATGCGTGCAGAATGGAAGGCAAGATTGAAAAGCAAAGGTTGGGACGCTGCCTTTCCTGGTATAAATAAGCCCTTGGGATCAAGAGTACAGAAAAAAACCCCCGATAGACATAGTGGCATCCATATTTGTTTAAACTGACTTTCTTGTTGGAGTCTGAATCTCTTTCCAAAATAAATAGCATACTTTCTTCTTGTTCGGGCAGTAAAGTTCATTTTTCTATCATTCATTAAACATTTAAACCGTTCAATAAAAAAAATAAACATTTTATTGAGGGAAAAAATATTTTATTGAGGTAAAATAAATCATTCATACTTAAGGACATAGTATTTTTTTCATTCTTTGGGATAATAGTAGCTAATATTTGAACACTTCCAGTCCAGTGGCCATTATTCTAAGAATTTTGAGCAAAATCCCTTGTTTAATCTTGCCAACAAACTTATGGGGTAGCTACTATAGATCCACAATACCTTATCCAAAACTCTTGGGCTAATTGGGTTTACCAAAATAGAATTTATCAGATGTTAGTAAGGTAATATGATACACACTGTACAAAGCACCCAACCAGAGTCTGGGACTGCGTCCTATAATCAAAAACATTAGTATTTCTACAGTGAAACATAGGACTAATCATACTAATTTGGATAAATAAAGAGCATAATAAATAGATTTTGATCAGATTTTGCTTCAAACTTAGGTAAAAACTTTTAGTTTTCAGAGTATTTAGGTTTCAGAAATGCAGACCCCTAACAATCAAGCAGTATTATTATCCCTATTTGATAGATGAGGAAACAGGAGCACAAAAATATCATTTAACTTGTCCAAGATCACACAGCTCATAAGTGATGGATGGGGTCAGAGTTGTCCCCAGGCAGACTAGCCTTAAACCTAACGGCAGTGCCATATTGCTTCCTTGTGTACGGCTTACAGTTAGGCTCGGGGTTGGTGGAGGGCATAAATTAAATTTTCATCATCCAAGTAGTCAAGGAATCTGGTACCCAGATCCAAGCAGAGTCCTGCTGATATACAAGGCAGCCAAGTGACATCCATGCTTCCCATCCCTGGAGAACAGGGAAGGATGACTTGTTAGGAGACCAAGGCTTGGGGTTACACAGGCTGACCATGAACCAGGAAGGCCTGGACACAGAGGGCACCTTGGAAAGGGCTGTGCTTGCTCTGAATTCCATGGAAAGGTTGGGGTGAGAAAAATACAGAAAAGTTCCAGCTGTGACCAGGTAAACCAGTCTCAGTAACCAGTGAGACTGATGAATACAGATATGAGAGCTGAGAAGACAAGGAAGAGAAGTAACAACAAGAGCTGTTTACCCAGAGTATACTAAACGCCAGATGTTGCATGGATATGCCACATCACATTTTATCCATTCAACAATCTTTTGGGGGAGGAACCATTATTACTCCCATTTCACAGAGGAGGCTTCCAATCTCCAACATGGAGAAGACAACCACTATCTCTGACGGGTTCAGTCCTCAAACAACAAAGTCAAAATGCAGCCATTTTCCTTGCAGACACAGCTCCTGGGCCAGCGTGGCGGAGGGAAGAGAAATAAGCGCACAATTTTATGATAATCTAGTTAATTTAATTAATAGCAACAAAACACCCACAAATACACTCAGTGAGGCGAGCCACACTACTGCCAGCTTCCCAGCTCCAAAGCTGACCAAAATCGTAGACTTTGGTGGGAATCACCGGAATGCACTCACTGAAGGAAGGCGATTTCCACCAGAGGGAAAAACACGAAAACTTCCTTTCTGAACAAACGGGCCAGAGGCGGACCGCTGTTTACATTCCAAGCAAAATCACAAGCACTTAAGCTCTGATGCTGTGCTGACCTTACAAGGACCTTCTCTGAAAAGGAAATACCGACTATGACACACGACTGCCTAAGGTTGGGGTAGAGTCGGTTTTCTCAAACATCTCCTACGTGAAGGCCGGGAGGATGCCTGAGGCTCCCCCTTCAGTGCCAGGGGTTCTGAGCAGGAGGTCACGAGAAGAGTCCTTGTCTCCGAGGACACTCTGAGTGCCTCACTCAAAGCTGGTCGCTGCAACCCGCTTCGCTGATGAGGAAAAGGCGGCTCCGGGAGGTTGAGTCACTTGTTCCAGGCCATGGAGGTGGGACCAGAGATGCCACGGGGTTCTGTCCCCATCGCCCAGGACTCTGGCAGAGGGTCTTCAGCCCTCCTCAGCCCACCCCTCAACCGAGCTGGGGTTCCACTTTACCTGTTCTATTGATCACACGTTTGCTTAAAATCTTTGGGGAAAACGGTACTATTCTGCAAACATCATCATCAACCACAAAGACGGCAACTTTGAAAACCACAGTCCCAGGCAGGCGGCACGCCTCTATTTGTGACTGGAAGAGTTTTCTACATTCTTTTCCCTCCCCGCTGCGGAAGTGTAGGGTGTGGCCAGAGGTGACAGTGGAAGAGGACGAATGCTACTGTGTGGGAAATGTTAGACATACCTAACGCGTGATTTGGCAACGGAAGATAACATCTGAGTCATACAGCCAGTCCTACATCAAAACAGTAAATCAAAAGCAAACAATGTGGGAAGGCAAGTTCCTGTATTCTTACAGAATCTGCATTGGGAGGAGGGCTCCCATTCCAAGGATCTTAACCCGTAAATCAACAAATTCATCCCTTCTCTAAGAGGCAGCAAGAACCCACAGTCCTGCCTTCGCACTGGGAAAGGGAGATTAGGATGGGGTGTGCCATGCCTGACACGTCCAGTGCCCTGGAGACAGGAGGGGGTTGTGTGTCCTGTGACCCCACTAGCAAACAGCATTTTATCATAGACTCCTGCAGAGCAGTGGACATTTTAAAGGGCAAGGTTCACGAAGGTGTCCTATTGAGACGTTAGAGACATCTGCAAGTCCAGTGCTGCTCAATCCAGGTCCCCAGGAGCCCTGGGTGCCTCAGAAGCACCTCAGGGCTCACCCCGGGGCCATCACCTACAACCATATCAGCTCCTCTGTGTTTTATTCAGAGCAATCTCAGTAAAGTTTGGCTAAGGAATGAGATGAAGTCCACCTTTATCACATCACAGAGGAGGCCCCGAGAGGGGAAAGTAAGTTGTGCACTGTGATGCAGCTGGTTAGTAAACAAGCATCAGCCACCTGCTCAATGCCTGCCCCTATGGCCACCCTGGTTGCAGGAAGGATTCTGCTTCAAATGACTGAATGTCGAATGCCGTGTAATCTCATCTCTGTGGTGAGAACTGAAGGCACATCAGGCCCATTCAGGAGGCCTTCTGAACTGCTCTGGGAAAGTCATGGGGGCGTTTAAAATGCCTGGAAAGCAACTGGCTGTGGTATGGTTCTTCCAAACTCCTAGCTTCCAACTCTGTGGGCTGAGTTGGGCAACAGGTGGACAAGTTATTACATAAAGAACATGTGCTGACATCCATGATGAAAAGACTGTGGGCCAGGAAGTGTGAAAAGTGCTCCGGGAGACTTCTGGTTAAATATGGCAGATTGACCACATTTATCTCGACTCTCGTCTGAAGCCCCACTAAAATGACAGTACATTTAATTTTGAAAAGGCATGCCCCACTGATGTGGCTCAATGGTTGAGCGTCAACCTATGAACCAAAGAGGTCACGGTTTGATTCCCGGTCAGGTTGCAAGCTCGATCCCCAGTAGGGGGCATGCAGGAGGCAGCTAATCAATGATTATCTTTCATTGTTGATGTTTCTATCCTTCTCTTCCTCTCCCTTCCTCTCTCTGAAATCAATAAAAATATATTTTTTTAAAAAAGGCATGAATTACAAGAACAATGTGACTAAGAAAGGAGATGAGAGTAGGCCCAAGATGGCCACAGAACTTTGGATGCTACTGGGAGCAGCTGGACAAATGGTAAAGGACTCAGTAAACCTCAGCCACTGGGTGGAGTGGGTGGGAGGTGGATTCAAGCTGAATCCAAAGGCCCAGGATTTCAGGCACAGGCTACTCTCAAAAACAGGCGTGAGGGCGGGCTAAACACAGGCAGCTTGCTAGAGTATCCTCAGGGTGTCCCCCCAAAAGGTGTACACACTTCAAAAGTTGATAGCTCAATTGATGTTTCATTCTTTTCAGATTTAACCCATTGGAATGAATAATTATTCAAAGTGTATACACACTTTTGGGAGGATACCCTGTATGTAATCTTATACCCTCATACCCTTTGCCTCACTCCAGCACAAGACTTTAGAAACCAAAGACTTGCTTAAGAAAGGACATGGAATACAGGTGGTGACTCAGCTGTGAGTAATACTTGCATAGTCAGAATGGTACAAGCCCCCAGTAGCTATTTAGTGAAAAACTGCCTTGTAACTATAATGGAAGGGTGGGTGGAGGAGAATTGTGTGTGGGGGACCTATTAAAGAAATACACCTTCAACTTTCATGAGAGGAAGTTATTAGATAACATAAAATGTAAAAAAATAAAAATAAAAATCTAGAAGTAGCAGAAAAGGCCAGATATTTTAAATTACAGAAGTAAACATCAGGGGAGAAAAGGTGAAAAGTATGTGGGAAGTATTTGCACCTGGGAATAGAAACTGATGAAATGGAGGGGATTGCTGATTCTCTTATAAGCCTTACGGTACAGTTTGATTTTTAAAAACTGTGTGCAAGTATGATTTTGATAAAACTAAAAGTTTGTTATGCTAGGGCAAAGACTTGTTAACTGAATAAAGAATTTATACTGACAACACAAATTGTGTGTCTCACTCCCTGGCTCCCCCCCCCCCATACCCACCCCCTGCCACCACCTCCGCCTCCCCCTCCCCCCCCCGCCTCCCCCCCCCCCCCCCCACAATAACCTCTTAACTGGTTCCCCTGCCTCCAGGACCAACTGCCTGGCATATTTAGCACATGCTTTGCCAGGGTCATCTGCAGGCAGACCTCTGTCACACTCTGTTAGAAGCCCATGCGCTTGGGCCCACCAGCCGTCACAGCTTTCTCTCTGATGTTCCAGTCTGGCCCTCTGCCCCTCCCACGCAGGTGTTCACCTCAGGAACAGGCCGCTCCTGCCCCCTGTCCTGCTGAGAGCCTGGGTGCCCTCTGCAATCAGATCTCATCTCCTTGCCCAGACCCTCTCTTGGTCCTGGACAAAGGCTGCGTGCATGGGACTGCTCTCCCACCTCCAGCACACTGCCTGCATCCACATTACTCTTTTCTCACCAAGCAGGTCTCGGCATGAAGGTCAGCTCTAGTCTTGCCTACCTGCCCTTCACATCACCCTGTCTGATTTTTTTCAGGGTACTTTGCATCATCACTTGGGATGATCTTGTCTTCTTATTTATTGTCGGTCTCCCTCCTACACCTGTCTTATTCACAGTTGTATTCTTAGAGCTATGCCTGGGACATAGGAGGCACTCAATACATATCTGGTGATGAGTGAATGGAAGGATTTTTTAAAAATGCATCCTCTGGCCCTGTTCGGAAATGAACAGTAAAAAGTGCTCTTTCTTAGCCTATTCTACACAGAAATCTGCTCCCACTGTGTCACTCTTCTGCCCATGTCACCCATGACCTCTGACTGGTCAAATCCACGAGTTAATTCACGAAAGTCGGATCAAGTCACTCCCCTGATTAAAACCCTCCAGTGGCTCCTCTCAACACTAGAATAAAATCCTAACTCCTAACATAACCTGAAAGGCCCCATCTGGCTTGGTGTCTGCCTCCCACGCTGACCTCACCTCCTCTTACACTCCCCCTTACTCAGTTTCTTCTGGCCATGGCAGCTGTCCTCCCTCCCTGCCTCAGGACCTTGGCACCTTCTGATCCCTCTAGACCAGCGATTCTCAACCTGGGGGTCGCGCGACCCCTTTGGGGGTCGAACGACCCTTTCACAGGGGTCGCCTAAGACCATCGGAAAACACATATATAATTACATATTGTTTTTGTGATTAATCACTATGCTTTCATTATGTTCAATTTGTAACAGAAAATACATCCTGCATATCAGATATTTACATTACGATTCATAACAGTAGCAAAATTATAGTTATGAAATAGCAACGAAAATAATTTTATTGTTGGGGGTCACCACAACATGAGGAACTGTATTAAAGGGTCGCGGCATCAGGAAGGTTGAGAACCACTGCTCTAGACTCTTACCTGGTTCTCTTGCATCATCCAGTTCTCTGATTAAATACCATCTCCTTAGAGAGGCCTGCCTGCCACTCACAGCCCCATCACTCACTCTCTATCTCCTTGTTGCATTATCTTTGGTTTACTGACTATTCCTCTAGTTGATTATCCTATATAATAAAGAGCTAATATGCTAATTAGACCAAACAGCAGAACTACTGTCCAGACAACAGTCTGGATGATATTCCAGATGAAGCCAGGACTGTGAGGGCCAGCCAAGGCAGCCCGGGCTTGCAGGGGCCGAGCCCCTTGCACCAATTTCATGCATTGGGCCTCTAGTAAGTTCCATAAGGGAAGTACATTTTGCAGTTTTGCTAACCACTGGGTCCCTTATATGTAGGGCATAGCTTGGCACATACTAAATGATCAATAAATACCTGTTCAATAAAAGAATGAATGGATATATTCATTGTATAACACTTAGAAAATAAGTAATAACATAATGAAGAAAATAAAATAATCTCTAGAATCCTATTTTACAGATATACACATATACACAAATAAGTATGGGTGCTTAATAAGAAAAAGAAGCCTATTTGGTAATGTTCTATATCTTGATAAGGACTTGAGTTTCATAAGAGTTTTAGTATGCATTTGTCAAATTCAGCAATTGTACATTTAGGTTTGTTTATTTCAATGCATGTAACTTTCTCCTCAAATGAAAACAAATATTGAACACCAGTTAATAATATGCATGCTGAAGTACTTACAGGAAAGTGTACTGATGTCTACAACTTACTGTGAAGTGCATATAAAAATAAGATGGCTTATTGGGTGGATACAAGGTAGGTAGGTGAATAGCTAGCTATGTATCTACCTACCTATAGTAAAGCAAATATAATAGAATGTTAATGGAAGAATTAGTGATAGTGATAAGGAATAGTTCACTATAAAATTCTTTCAACTATGCTGTACGTTTGAAAATTTTCATAATAAAATGTTGGGGAAAAATAATTTGGGAATATACTGAGTACCGTTTTGTGTCCTATGTGGTTCATTGAATATTTTATTGTTATTTTCCTATATCATTACTGTCTTTGAAAAGCATGGTTTCAAATGGTTGCATAGGATGTACCACAACTTATTTAACTGGTCTCCTATCTTTGCACATGGAGACCATCTTCCATTTTTCACTTTTATCACCACTACAGTAATGAAAATTCTTGTATATAAATCTATGTGTATAAGTATGTTTATTTATTCCGTTTACACTCCCAGAAGTGCAATCACTAGGTTCAAATGTTGTAACATTTTAGAATCCTGATATGTTCCCACTGCCAAGTGCCTTCTTGAAAGGTGGCCACAGGAGGGGTTTATTCTTAGTATCTGAGGAATCTGTAGATTTCTCACGGGAGAGTAGAGACACTGTTTTCCTCTGTCTCCACCCCTGGGCTTAGGAACTGCCATGCACTCTGTAGGTGCTGAGAAAAATATCTTGAATTAAATAAAAGAACATATGACCAGAACTAACCCTGCCATATCCTGGAGAAAAATGATGAGGGGGACTTTCCTTTATGGGACATTTGAGGCTGCCCCTTCCTGACCGGGGCGAGGGGAGGGCTGCAGGCAGGAGGCAGGGCCGAGATCTCCCTGAGGCCCACCATGCCCCCGGGGACCCTCCCCCAGTTTTCCCAGGGTCAAAGGTAGTCCCTGGGACTCACTGAAGAAATATGGTTCCCCCAAACAGCGGAACATTCTCGTGGCCTTAAACAGAGGGAGGCCAAGCCATAGGAGCTCTGGCGGGAGGAGGACTGCGATGGCCACCCAGGGAAGCAGCGAGCACTTTGCAGGAGAGAAGTGCAGTGTCCTCAGGGCTGTCTGTGCAGGAGGAGGGCGGGGGGTACACCTGCTTTTACTCCATGCCCCTCTGGACTGTGGGTTTTTTCTTTTGTTGCTGTTGTTTTACAATTT
The DNA here is from genome assembly GCF_964212035.1 of Myotis nattereri. Classification (NCBI taxonomy): domain Eukaryota; kingdom Metazoa; phylum Chordata; class Mammalia; order Chiroptera; family Vespertilionidae; genus Myotis; species Myotis nattereri. Next base: position 70,447,876 of record NC_138086.1, read on the forward strand.
TATAATTTTTTTAAAGTTTGTTCCTAGAGGTAAAGGGGGCAAGGTTGGTGGGACAACTCTTGGGGACCACTGATTGGATTTAGCATGTCAGTATTTTGGCTTAGACGTCAGTAAACTAGCATTTCAGTTTTCAAATCTGGACCTGGTTTTGTTCCAAAAGTTCAATTGTACATTCTTGTTTGGAACTTGGAGTATATTTCCCCACAAAAGGGAGGCAATTTCTATTCAGGCTGGCAGGCACTTTTCTGACCTTCATAAAACCAAAATAGAGCTGGTTTTCACAAAGGATGGCAACCCGTTGACAGAGATCCTGAAGGGGACCATCACCGGATTGGTGACAGAGGCTGTCATTCTTCTTTAAAAAGAAATCTTTCTGCCTGGCCAGCGTGGCTCAATGGGTAGGCATCGACCTATAAACCAGGAGGTCATGGTTCAATTCCCGGTCAGGGCACACGCCCGAGGTTTATGGCTCGATCCCCAGCTGGGGGTGTACAGGAAGCAGTTGGTCAATGATTCTCTCTCATCACTGATGTTTCTCTCTCTCTCTCCCTCTCCCTTCCTCTCTGAAATCAATAAAAATGTTTATTTTTAAGAAATCTTTCTAAGAGAGTCTGCCTAGTGGCACTCTTATTTCTCATCTGTTTTTGTTTGCTTAAGAGGGAAGTGCGGTGGGGGAAACCCCTCAGAACTTTGCTGAGGTAACTGGTTAAGGGATGAAGGTGGGAGGGGAAAGAGTTCCTCAGTAAATGTGTGAGAACCAGCTCCTTCTGCGGAACCCACCCGCTCTGGAAAGTGAGGGGGGGAGGGAACACGTAGCCGGCATGGGTGCACCCCTGGGGTAAGTTAGAAAAGGGCAGTGCCACCAAGAGGGGCAGTGCCCCAGACCCGGGGGTTCTGAGGAGGAGTGTGGGCTGGGGAACTCGGACCCTCCCAGCGAAGGGAATGTGTCTATGGCCCAGAAACAAATATTCTGGAACCTTGTGAACAGCACAGAAATGAGGAGCTTCCAAGGGTCAGCTTTCAGCAGGTCCTAACCACCGAGCACTGCCCTCGGGCCACTAGTTTATAGACAACAGACGCAAATGCAGTCAACAACGCATGTTTCTGGCACGAGGAAGAGAATGTCTACTGAGCTGGAAGTCCTATTATAGCAGGAAAATGTAAGTCCTGGAGTCACACAAGAGCTACAAGGTCACCCAGACAACTGAAATAACCCAAGGAGCAGACAAACAACCTAAGAAATGAGACGAATGTGTTCAAAGCCCAGGAAAGAGCAATTAGGGAGAACACTGGCTGCTAGCATGTACACAGTAGGGCAATGAGGTCCCCGTGTTCGGTGGAGAGTGATGCTTCCACAGACAAGGTGAAGGAAAAGGGAATGACCAGGGACAGAAGGTGAACATGATCAGAGCTGGGCCTGGAGACACCAAGGATCATTGGTGCCTCCATGCCGCTGCCTCCTCCACAGCACCCGGCCCTGAGCCGATACTCAAAGATACCTGTGCATCTGAGGTTATCTTTTTATATATATATTGATTTCAGAGAGGAAGGGAGAGGGAGAGAGAGAAACATCAAAGGTGAGAGAGAATCATTGATTGGATGTCTCTTGCACACCCCTACTGGGGATCGAGCCCGAAACCCCAGCATGTGCCCTTGACTGGAATCAAACCCGGGACCCTTCAGTCTGCAGCCCAACGCTCTGTTCACTGAGCCAAACCATTTGAGGTTATCTTGAAGGCAGTCATATTACTCCCCATTTCTTCAAGTCTACCATGCCATCCAATGTGCCTTATTTTATGTACGGTAAGAAAGAAAAAACCTACTGATTGGTTCAACTACCACACGCACCAACTTTCAGATGCAGCTCAACTTTACAGACGTTAAAATTGTGAAAACAGTGCGCATCTTAGAAGCATGAAATGTGGTACACTGAAAGGGATGCCTGGAAAAACCTCTCCCTCCCAGCCTCCCTCTCCCCAAACCTCTCTCCCCAGCACAAGGAAAGGGGGTACAGAATGATAGGGGGAAAGCCGAGAAGTAGGCAGAAGCACAAGACTGGATCCACAGAAAGAGCAGGCCCAGGACAGATGGTCTCCCTGTGGATCTGATTTATGGTTTGTGTGGACAATGGACTCCACCATGGGGCGCAGGTCTCTGGCCACCCTTCTCCACTCACAGGGTGAGCTGATGGCAAGCTTGCAGCCTCTGTGGGTCGAGCGGTGGGCACAATGGGCCTTTGGGGACATTTGCCAAGCGCTGGCCAACCTTGCCAGTGAACCCGTACCCAGCAATCTCTTGCTGCGGTGCTCATCCTAAAAGCCAGGAGTCGGCTGCATGGGAAGTATTAGGGCAAAGAATGAACCAAGTCGTCTCCCTCCTTAAACAGCTTCCCTCTATTCTCCTTCAAGGGAGTTGGAAAGGAACGCTCTCCATTTGCAAATCAATAACTTACACTGGCTGTGTAGACAATAAAGCACAACATGTGATCCTAGAGACCCTTCCTGGCCCGGTGTTCTAACATAATCCTGTCCTCCAAGAAGCAGACCGGAGAACGACACAGGCCTCCTGGCTGGGCTGCCCAGTGCCATGCCGAGGGTTGGTGGTCTGCCTGCTTATTATTTCTTTCTTCCTTTTTTTTTTTGGTGGAAAATCAGAAGCTTCGGCTGCGAATGCTGCCGGGAATCGATGACACTCGACATTTTACCACTTCCTACTTTTCACAGTTATTTGCATAAGAGTTGTTAGAAAAATACCTGTACCAGAAGGGCGATGATTTAACGGAAAATGCATTTGGATGATTCCCTTTCAGCCAGAATTTCACACACTCAGAGGCACTTGACATTATCCTTGGAAACCTGGAAAGAAACAGCTGCCATGCAGGCCACACCCCCAGAGATTTCAGCCTTTTGATACAGGGGGAGTCGCAGTGCAGAGATTTGTTAGATTCTGTGAAATCCTAGCCAGAAGCAGAGGCTGGGAGACCAGGTAATAAAATCGATCTCCATCCCTCCCCGGATCAGGCCCCTGCTCCGCCAGCAAAGACAATAAAAAGGGCCCGTGGCTGGCGAACTTCATTTTCCCCGAATGTCCCACTCCCTTCTAATGACTCCCAGTCTGGCACCGAAGCAAGAGCCGTGGGCAATGTAGAGACTATCTGAACTCCTGAGTCCCTGGGAACCAAGCCAGCTAGTGCTCTGGGAATCCAGGAACGAGCCATTATCAACCCACTCGCCCACCGGAAGGTTGGCTGCAGCACGCCTCTGCTTCCTATCCACTCTCAAGGGAGACTTGGGGACCTAACTGGCTCCCAGCAGAAAAGCAAAGGAATCCATTCCTTCATGAAGGACCATCCCTGCTCAGATCCGCATCCCTCAGCTCAGACCAAATCGCAGAACCCATCTGAATTGCCCACTCAACTTTAGGGAGCTAGCCCCAGTGGGAGGCCCCATGCAACACCACCCACCAAAGGAGCCAGCATCTGACACATTCAGCGGTGGGTGTTCTAGATACCAATGCAGAGGTTTTGTCTTTTACAAAGGCCAAATGGCACGCTGTTATCGGCAGCGGCTCAGCTGAGAGGTTTTTAGGAGGCTGTTGCTGCTGCATGGGGGGGAATAAGAGCTGGTGGATTTTGTGCACTTGCAACGAAAATCAAAACTTGAACCTGCGAGATGGCTGCCTGATGGTTTGGCATCTCTCCCTGGCCTAAGCACGCCAGCTCCAACACGGGGATTTCCACACCTCAGCCCCACATACTCTTACTGGATCTTGCTCCCAATTAGTTGGGCACATGGGTGTAATATGCTGGCAGCTTTCTCATTCGGACTGGGTTCCAGACGGTACCTGATTAGCACGTAGGTGTCTGTTTGGCCATGTGGCCTACATTGAATGGTCCATCTGGGGTGTCTGAATGGCAGCTGGGAGGCAGTTCTAGCACAGGGCGGAGAGCCTTCTCCCCTACCTCCCTGCGTATCTGCCCACTGTACGTAGAAGAGAGGGAGGAACTGCAACACCCCATGAGGGCTGTGTTCAGGACAGGGAGGACTGGCAGTCTACATCTCCTCGCACTCAGGCAGTCCATGAACACCCATGGGAAAAGACATCTATTAAGCGCCTACTGTGTGCTGGGCACAGGCAAGAGGGATATAGATGAGACATGGGCCCCGTCTTAAAGGAACCAGAGCCCACTAGGTAGAAAGATAAGTGAAATAAGAAACAATAATACGATATAACAGATGCCACCTGAAATGTGCAAGGAAATGAATGAGGACTTGGTTAATTATGCATGGGACTGGGGTTAGGGAAACCTCATTTAAACTGGGTCTTCGTGGATGCACAGGAAGTTACCAGGTGGACCAAGACACAGTCAGAAACAGAGGAACAAGAGAAGAAGGTGAATAAGGCTGGGACTTCAGTTGTATGAAGGGCCATATGTCTATTTCACTTAGTAGACCCCAGGGAACGACTGACATGATTTAAGGATGAGAGTGACAATGAGATCTGAGTTTTGGAAAAATCACTTTTCAGATAATAAGACTGGATCAGAGAGGCAGTCACTAGAGGAGGGAGATCCACTAGGAGGCCGCTGTGAAGGTTCTAGAGAATGGGGGTGTGGACAGGGGCCACCTCTGTGGGGAAGAGGAGGATGGGCTAGAGCAGCCGTGGGCAAACTACGGCCCGCTCTGCTGTTCTATCCGGCCCGCGGAGCCGAAAGAGTGGAGGGTTCTCTCGCTCTCCCCTCCGCTCCTTCACCAGCAGCAGTGTTAACATGTATTAGTTCACACAAACACTCCACCCATGCTTTTGTTCCGGCCCTCCGGTCCAGTTTAAGAACCCATTGTGGCCCTCGAGTCAAAAAGTTTGCCCACCCCTGGGCTAGAGCATACGTGCTTCAGGAGTGAGGCCCACCGGCTGCAGGCAGGAAGGGATAGAGCTGGCCTGGGACCAGCCTGCACACTGCTGGGTTACACAGCCTGCCAGCACATCTCTCTCTGCCACATTTTCTGAGCTTTCCTGATCCCCGATTCCCTTGCCAGAACCTGAGCAACCTTCTGGCTTCCAGCTCTACCTTTCATATCCTCTCCAGGTCATGCACCCCGCCCCCACAGCTTCCAAACCTCTCACCCACCAATGGGCAAATGCTGGGCCATGGAGCCTTCCTGTCCTCCCCTGCTTCTCCTCAGGCTCCAGGACTAGAAGCCCCAAGAAGAAAATGGGGTGCACTCACCCTGGACCCTATGTATGGGCCCATTTCCAAATACAAACAGCAAATAACTTGCTTGGAGGTGAGTTCACCCTTCTGGGTTTACCTGCCCTCGCTGGTATCAGGAATTCTGGGATCCATCCATCTGGTCTACCATTGCCTCCAAGTCCTGGCCCCTGGAGTAAGGCAATCTTGGAGTCTTCCCAGAAACCTGTTTGGAAGATTTTTCTGGACATGAGATGACAATTCTAATTTCTTTAGTGAAGTCCAGAAGAAATGCATCTAGGGTGGGACCCAGAGAGATCACTGGGGCAGATGAGCTCCAGATGTTTTTCCTGTAAATCTAATTGCTCATATTTAAGGCAATAGTCACACTGGGTCTTGGGTGTAAGTGTACTGTATAGCATTTATGTTTATAAGAGGATTTCACGGTGTATAATCGTATTGGATCCCTACCATGATATGGGAGGTGGGGTTACAAACTCCTAGGAGGAGAGCATGAGAGATCTGTGGCCGTAATGCCTGGGTTAGAACCCTGCTCTGCCACTCACTGGCTGTCTGACCTTGGATAAGTACCCTCCTTCCTGTTTCTCAGTTTATCCAGCTGGGAAATGGGACTAATGCTAATAAACGCACATAGCACTCTATAAGCATTTATTATAGAAAGATCTCCGACTCAGAGATGACATAAACACAGTGCTGACAGGCTGAGGAACTTGCCTGAGGCTGACTGGCTGGAATGTGAGATAGAGAACTAGAATTCCTTGGCTCCGAGGCCATACTCTTCAAGCCACGTCAAGCTACTCTGGGAAACACCTATTTTCTGGCAAGTCCCTGGTCCTGCCTTAGAAAGGGCCTTTACAGGGAAAACAATGTACATTATCATCCTGCGGCAATAACCCTTAGAGTATATCTTTTTCTTGAAAATTTTTATTGAGATAAAATTCACGTAACATAAAATTTATCGTTTTAATCATTTTAAAATATACACTTCAGTGGTTTTCAGTATATCCACAATGTTGTACAACCATCACCACTATCTAATTCCGGAATATTCACCACCCCAGAAAGAAACCCTGTACTTCCCAATTTCCTTCTTCCCCCAGCCCATGGCAAGTGACTTTCTGTCTCTATCTCTACTCTGGATGTTTCATATAAATACAGTCATACAATCTGTGGTCCTTTGCTTCTGGCTTCTTTCACTCAGTGTCATGTTTTCAAGGTTCATCTATGTTGTAGCAGGTATCAGTACTTCATTCCCTTTCATGGCCGAATAGTATTCCCTTGTATGGATGTACCGTATTTTATTTATATATTCATCAGCTGAGGGACCTTTAAGTTATTTCTACCTTTTGGCTATTGTGAATAGTATTTCTATGAACACCGCTGTACAAGTTTTTGTATGAACTTTGGTATAAGATAAAGAGTGGAATTGCTGGATCACAACTATGTTTAACCTTTCGAGGAACTGCCAAACTGTTTTCCACAGTGGCTGTTCCTTTTTACATTCTCACCAGCAATGTGTAAGGGGTTTAATTTCTCCACAATCTTGCCAATACATGTAATTTCCTCCTCCCCCCCTAAATATATATTATAGCCATCCTAGTGGAGATAAAATGGTATCTTATTGCAGTTTTGACTTGCATTTCCCTAATGACTAATGATGTTGAGCATTTTTTTCATGTGCAGTACATCTTTATGCTCTTGATACAGTACCATGCAAATTGAGATAAAAGCAATGAAGTCTTTGGCCCCTTTTCTTAGATGAAGGAGGGGGCCTGGTGTATGTACACAGAGCTGACCCACATACAGATCACAGCAAGAAAGCCCAATACCCAACAGTCAGGCTCCATTGGTCAGTTCCTCCACGCAGGAAGCAAATGGTGGCCTTCGGGGCAGGGTGAGATTTGGGAAGGCTGCTCAGGCCCACAAAAGCCTTCAGGTCCACCTGGGGCCCATCCTGCTCTGTTCCTCTTGCTGGCTATTGGTCACATCTGTTTTCATGGGCCTTCTTGGCTGCTCCCACCTTTAGAATGGGAGCCCAATTTGCTCTACAGGCGTGAAGGTGGTATTAACAACGCTCTGCAATCCTCAGTTGGTACACCGACTGCAAGCTGGGGAGCCAAGCATAAATGCCACATGACAGGTCCTTCTCGGAAGCTGAGATTGCAGTGGCCTGAAATACCAGCCCATGTCTGGGCACACACTGAAACAAACGCCTCCTGTGGTACAGGGGCAGCGAAGTCGCCCCGGGTGACGTGGCAGTGTGCAAACCGGGCACAATTTTGATGCCGAAGTGGCCCCCTGGTGCACAAACACTGAGATTTGGAGCTACTCCACCAAAAGCAAAGGCAGAGTACAGCTGGGCAACTCCCTTTCTGAAGACAGGTCACTGGCCACCCTGGCCAAGGGTGGTTGCCCCAAGTATGAGTGTCCCTGGCCCAACGCTGCCTCTTCTCATTGCTGCCTTCTGGTCATTTCATTTTTTTTTTTCAGGGCCTTCCCCAGTAACAGGAGAGAAGATGCCAGGGCACACGCCCAGGATTCTTGTAGAAAGGTATGGCTGAATGAGTCAGGCTGAGCCAATAGATTCCTATTCTATCTTTTACTGAGTAATAAACTACCCCCAAAATCGGTGGCTTAAAAGTATGATTTGTTATTATCTGTCACAGTTCTGTGGATTGACTAGACTCACTGGGCAGTTTTTTCTTAGGATCAGATGTCAGCTGAGGCATTAGTCACATGAAGGATCTACTGAGCTGATGTCCAAGACAGCCAATGCACACAGCTGGTATTTAATGTTGGTTTTATCTGGATTGCCAGCTGGTTGTTGAACTAGGGATGTCCACTGACATGCCTACACCTCAAGGAGTGTGGGCTTCTTATAGCATGGCAGCTGGAATGAAAAAGGGAGTATGCCAATAGTGAATGTTCCAAGAAACTCAGGAAGAAGTTGCAAGGCTCCTATGACCTAGCCTCGAAAGTCACACCGCGTCACTTCTGCCATATTCTATTGTGAGTCCCAGAGAACGCTTCCCAACTTATTGAGGCTAGTATGGCCCTACCAGACAAAAACATCGCAAGAAAACAAAACTACAGATCAAATCCTTTATGAATATAGTTGTAAAAATCCTCAACAAAATAGTAGCAAATCAAATTCAGCAACATATAAAAATAATTATATACCACAAACAAGTGGAATTTGTTGTAGGACTGCAAGGGTGGTTCAGCATATGAAAGTCAATCCATATAATATAACATATTATAGAATAAAGGACAAAACCACATGATCATCTCAGTAGATGCAAAAAAAATTATTTGGCGAAATCCAACACCTGTTTATGATTAAAAACACTCAGCAAATTAGGAATAAAAGGGAGCGTCCTCAATTTGTTAAAGGGTACTGTTTATAAAAAATCCACAACTAATATCTTACTTAATGGTGAATGACTGAAAGCTCTCTCTCCAAGATCAGGAACAAGAAAGGATGTTCATCTCACCTCTGATATTCAGTATAATACTGGAGGTTCTAGCCAGGGAAATTAGGCAAAATAAATAAATAAAAGGCATCCATACTAAGAAAGGAAAAAGTAAAGCTATCTTTATTTGCAGATAACATGATTTTATATATAGAAAATCCTAAAGAATACACACACACACACAAACTATTAGAAATAACAAGTTGAGCAAGTTGTAGGAAAAAAGAACAGCATACAAGAATCAGTTATTTCTATATACTAACAATGAAATTAAAAAACATTTCTCTTTGCAATAGCACTGAAAAAGATTCTTATAAAGAATTCAGCCAGTGTGAAAAACTTGTACACTGAAAACTACAAACATAGTTGATAGAAATTAAGATCTAGTGCAAAGATCTTAAAGACACCGCGTGTTCATGTACTGGAAAACTTAATACTGTACAAATGGCCATACTTCCTAAACTGATTTACAGATTTAACATAATCCCTATAAGAATTCCAGCTATCTTTTGTGGTTGATTTTTTTGCAGAAATTGACAAGCTTATCCTAAAATTCATATGGAAATTCAAGGGGTCCATAGTGTTTCCACTGAAACAACCTTGAAAAAGAGAAAACTTGGGAGACTCACATTTCCTGGTTTCAAACTTACTATGAAGCTACAATAATCAAGACAGTGTAGTACTGGCCTAAGGATGAAGATATAGATCAATGAGATAGAGTGGAGAGTCCAGAAATAAGTGCTTATATTTATGATCAATTGGTTTTCAACAAGAATTCCAAGACAATTCAATGGGGGAAAGAATAGTCTTTTCAACAAACGGCACTAGGACAACTGGATAGCCACATGAAAAAATAAATAAATTTGGTCCCCTACTTCACAGCATTACAAAAAGTACCTCAAAATGGATCAAAGATCTAAATACAGGAGCTAAAACTATACAACTTTTATAAGGAAACATAGGAGTAAGTCCATGTGATCTTAGATTAAACAAAGCAAAAAGACAACTCATAGACTGTGAAAAAATATTTTCAAATCATATATCTGAAAAGAAACTTATATCCAGAATGTAAATATAAAAATGCTTACAACTTAATAAAAATGTGGAAATAACAGTATTAAAACTTGAGTGACAATTTAAAAAACTTTCCTCCAAAAAAGATTGCCAATATGTGCCAAAACAGACACTAAAAGATGCTCAACATTATTAGTCATCAGGGAAATGAAAATCAAAACCACAATGTGATACTGTTTCATACCCACTAACATGGCTATAATAAAAAAAGACGGGTAATAACAAATGTTGGCAAGGACTTGAAGAATTGGAACCCTCAAACTTTGCTTGTGAGAAGATAAAATGATGCAGCTGCTTTGGAAAATAGTTTGGCAGATCCTCAAAAGTTAAGCATAGAAATACCATGTAATTCAGCAATTCCAGTTCTAGATATATACCCAAGAGAACTGAATATATATGTTCACACAAAAACTTGTACACAAATGTTTATAGCAGCAAAAGTCACAATAGTCAAGAGGTGGAAATAACCCAAAAATCAACTGATGAATGGATAAACAGAATGTGGTATCCTATATAATAAAAGGCTAATATGCAAATCAACCGAATTGCGGAACGACAGGTCACTATGACACACACTGACCACCAGGAGCTGCCTCCTGGTGGTCAGTGTGCTCCCACAGGGGGAGTGCTGCTCAGCCATAAGCTGGACTCTTGGCTGGTGAGTACAGTGGTGGTGGCGGCGGGAGCCTCTCCCACCTCTGCAGCAGCACTAAGGATGTCCGACTGCCAGCTTAGGCCCGTTCCCCGTGGGAAGTGGGCCTAAGCTGTCAGTCAGACATCCCCTGAGGGCTCCTGGACTGTGAGAGGGCACAGGCTGGGCTGAGGGACACCCCTGCTGAGTGCACGAATTTCATGCACTGGGCCTCTAGTATTTATATAATGGAATACTATTAAGTCATGAAAAGGAATTAAGTACTGATCCATGCTATAATGTGGATGACCCTTGAAAACATTATGCTAATGAAAGAAGCCAGATACAAGAAGCCATTTATATGAAATGTCTAGAATTGGTAAATCCATAGAGACAGAAATTAGAATAGTGAACTGGGGGAGTGTAGAGGGTGAGGAGAGAATGATGAGTGACTGCTAATGGGTATGAGGTTTCTTTGGTGGGTAATGTTCTGGAATTAAGTAGTGGTGGTGTTTGTACAATTCTGTGAATTTGTCAAAAATATGGAGTTAAAGGGCAAATTTTATGGTAGATTAATTATATCTCAAAAAAGCTATTATTAAAATAGTCACACATGTGTGAATCACAAGGTCAGCCAACTGTCACACAGCGGGCACCGTATCACGTCCCCATTTGCCAGCTCTTTGCAGGATGATAGAATTAAAAGCCTAATATATACAAAGTGCCAGGTAAATACATAATAGTTATTCAGTAAATGGCAGCTCCTGTTTTTAGTCTGTCTTGTCAGCATAATTATTAATGCTAGTGGTCCCTGCCAGCATTCAGTAACACTTACCACGTGGCTTGGGAATTATCTGGGCATGTCTATTTTCCTAGCTACTTTGGAACTCTAGGCTAGATCAGAGAGTCCCAGAATGTTTGAGCTATGAGATTTCCTAAAAACCATGTGATCCAAAAATAAATTACAGATATGGTAAATTAGCCTAAATATGTACAGAACACTCACAAATCAATGAAAAAAAGATTGACAGACCAACAGAAAACCTAGCAAAACAACTCACACAAGAACATACACAATGGCTAACAAATACATGAAAAGTATTTACTCTTATTAGAAATCTTGAGTTTGTAAATTAAAAGAAGATTTAAACTTATTAAATCATCAAACATTTAAAAATCTTTAATGAGGTATTGGCCGAAGTTCAGAAAACAGCCACTCTCATACATTCCTGATAGAGTGTTCATTGGTACAGCATTTCTAGAGGGCAATTTAGCAATGAGTATCCAAAGACTCAAAAATATCATTCCTCTTCTAAACATGTATACCATAAAAATAATTGTGAATATGTGCAAAAATGTAGCTACAAGTATATTCATTTATTTATTGCAATATTATTTTTCATAATGAAAAACTGAAAACAACCAATATATCCAAGGACAGGGAACTGATTAATTAAATTATGGAACATGTATACAATAGTTAATAACTTGAAAAGACGCTTACCATATTCAAAACTATACAAAATCATCTCATTTTTATAAATTATTATTTGTTTAAAGGCCAGCACTGGTTAATTCTAGATGACAGTATCATAGGCTAGCGTATTTTTCTTCTTCTTTCCTTGATGTGCATTTTCTACAGTGATCATGTATCACTTTTGTATTAAAAACACACACAAAATATAAATATATTTACTCATGGAGGCCAAAACCTCCACAAATGCCTGCTCAGTGTGCCCAGCCCACTGCTCCTCAACTCACTGAATATCTACCCTCCATCTTCAAGTCCCTTCCTCCTCTGGAACAGCATCCTCAGGGCCAGGCCCCTGCTTTCTGTTCCTCTCTGGATCCTCCCAGCAATAATTATTATCCCAGGAATCCCAACGCCCTCGGCCCCTCCATTCCCCCATCTGCAAGCCCCTCGAGGTCATGCCTGCCTCCCCGCCAACCAACACTCAAACAGAAACTCTCCACAGAAGTTGGTCTGTGATTCCCCTTCCCGGCCAAGGAAGTGGCAAAGGGCTCCCTGACACCGCCACGGGCTGCCCAGAGGCCTGGCCCCACGTGGTGACCCGCAGGTCGGAGCAGAGGGGTTCTGGCAGGGAGAAGGGAGCTCAATCAGGCCCCTCTGACCCACCCAAGACAAGGGCAAGAGAGTGAGGCTGGTTGTCCTCCAGAATCTGCAGCAAAACCATTGCCAGATGCTGTTTCCTTATGAGATATTAAGCCCACTGGCAGATGTGCTGGTGTGTGGGTCACAGGAAGCAGCCTCTCCCAGGGGGGCGGGGGTTCCCGCCCTTTCGGAGTGCAAGTTTTTTACTTGGTTTCATGACCCCGCCCCTCCTCCTCAAAGTGCTGTATGTGGAGTTTCCTCCTAAGTGAATGAGCACAAATGATGTTCACATGAGGATGTGCAGGCCCCCGGATGACGATGGGTGCTCTGGAGTCTGGGGTCACACCCCCCCCACCCCAACATCTAAACTTACAGGGAGATCAAACTCAGCAGCTCCTCCTGCCCCACTCTCACCCCTTTAAATGGAGTCACCCTGATGGTGGAGGCAAATTCACACACACTTTTTCACATTCGGAGGCTCTACCAAGAGTTTTCAATGTTTCTTAAACTTTCTTGTTTTATTTTAAAAATTATGTAAATTTTGCTTTATACTCTATTTCTGCCCTCCTATATTTCATTAATGCTAAACTGTACTCTACTCCCCCACCCTGCACATTATAACATCCTTAAAATCAGAATGACTTCTTAGGATCAATAATGGCTATAGTTTAATTGGCGGTGGTTTTTGTTTCCCCTATGAAATATGATGATAAAAAAAATAACACTTTCTGCTAAATAGCACCCTTGGAACAGAACTGCTGTTCTGAAAGTTGTGCCAGTTTGCACACTGCCAGCTCCCTGCTTAGGGCCCCAGTGTAAGGGCCATTGCTAGATGCTGTTTCCTTATGAGATATTAAGTCCAATGGCATCCAAAACACAGCCTGCCAAGGCACTGCGTCTCCTTCCAAACATATCCCGTCTCCCCCTCTGGGGGTACTTCATGGCAAAGGAAGGATGTTGCCTGAGCATTCACTACGAGCTGTTAAGTGTTGTCTGTCCCCTTCATTTACTCTTCCCAACATCCCTATGGGTTATCTGTGATTATACCATTTAACAGATGGGGAAAATGAGGCTCTGAGGGCTGATGTGACTTTCCCAGTACAGCACCGAACACAGGCCTCTCTGACTCAGGAGGACTCACTGCCTCCTAGGCCTCCTAATGAGCAGGCGCAGAACAAGCATGGGACGTCTGCTGTCACACATGCCCTCTGTTCACAGAAGGGGGATCTTGGACCACGTGGCCTGAATGAAAAGTAGGCCTCGTGCCGAAACCGGTTTGGCTCAGTGGATAGAGCGTTGGCCTGCGGACTGAAAGGTCCCAGGTTCTATTCCGGTCGGGGGCATGTGCCTGGGTTGCGGGCACATCCCCAGTAGGAGATGTGCAGGAGGCAGCTGATCGATGTTTCTCTCTCATCGATGTTTCTAACTCTCTATCTCTCTGTAAAAAATCAATAAAATATATTTTAAAAAAAGAAAAAGAAAAGTAGGTCTCGTTTACCTGCAGGAAGGCCCCGCTCAGGAGCTCCCCACCTCCCCTCCTGACTCCCCAGTCCCTACACCCCGCCACTGGGAACCCTGGTGCACAGGGTGACCTGGAGGACCAGATTAAGCCAGAGCCCAGAGGGCATGAAAGTCAGTAAGGAAAGAGACAGAAAGCAGGTCTCTGTCCCCAAGACACCCAGTTCTCTCTCCTTGTTGCCCCCTTCCTTTCTAACCCATCTCTTCATTTTGAAAGATGATCTTCCAACTCACCTTCCCACAACACCTCCCTCCCTTCACTCGCAAAGTCTGGGCCATTTTTTGCGCCTCCTACAGTTTATTCACAACCTCGCAGTTAACCTGCGGAAACCACGTGATTTCTTAGACCTGCCCCTCTGTCTGGCAATGATAACAGCTGCCATTTCCTGACCATGGACAGTGTGCCAGCTCATGAGTCAGCCTGACCCTCCCCTAGGACCAACACCGTTGTCGAACTGAGTAAGCTGACGCACGGAGAGGCGAGGTAACTTGCCCCAAGTCACACAGCGAGCAGGCAGAGGGGCCAAGATGCCAGCTAAGAGCTGAGTGCAAAGCCTGTGTTCTTCCTTCTCTACCAATAAACTCCTCTCCTACCAATGCTACACAGGAATGAGATTCAAAGGTGGCTTCCTCATCTAGCATACCATGCGCTGTCTGTCTCTCAATCTCTATCCCTGTCTGTCTTGCAGGCAAAAAGCCTGAATACAAATCATGTCAACAGGGCTAGTTTTCCAAGTGGTTCCACTACCCAAGCTTCTCCCCAGGTCTCTTCTCTCCAACCCAGAGAGAAGAAGTCTTCCTCGAAGGAGATTTAAAAGTGTTATGGACCCTAACACCAAGATTCAGCTCTTAAAGCAGCACACACATTCCTGTTAGCTTGGATCCTGTCCCATGTCGTGCACTCCATGGTATATCTGGGTACATGCATGCCTCATGCATGAGCTGTAAATTTCTCTTAATCCTTTTTTTTGAAAGGGGGAGGGAGGCCCACATCTTTGAGGGGGATCTCAGGAAAGCCACAGAACCCACGTCCCGCAAAACTGCACACACAAAATACGCCCTCACACTTCCACGAGTCTTCATGCAACTGGAGGGCTTCATACATCACACAAGTCAAGAGTCACTGTTCTGTGTCCCTCCCACAGTCCAGCAGGGGAATCTGTGCACAGTTAGTGCTGAATAATTCTATTAAGGAAAAATGCTACTACTTTTTTCTCCTCCTCTTTCCACCACCGCCTTTGGTCAGAAAGAAAGCAGCCGATCGCTTTTTTCACACTTTCTATGAGGCACATTCCCGTTGCTCCCTCCCTAGGCCTCTGTACCATCTCCCTGGTTCTCTGTGAAATTCCACCAGCATCCTGTCTGGTTCCAGGCCCGGAGTCTTCGAGCCTGTGTCCCGCCCTGTGCCATCCACAGCCCACCCCCAGAGGCCTGCCCCCTGTGGTCTGAATGTTTGTGTTCCTCCAAATTCACAGGATGGAATCCTAGCACCCAATGCAACGGCCATAGGAGGTGGGGCCCTTGGGGGTGATGCGGTCATGAGCGAGGAGCCCTCAAGAACAGGATGAAGGCTCTCATGAAAGAGACCCCACAGGGCTCCCTGGTCCCTTCTGCCACGTGAAGACAGTGAGAAGTCTGCAGCCCGGATGAGGGCTCTCACCAGAACCTGACGGTGCTGGTGCCCTGATCTCACACTTCTGGCCTCCGGAACCGTGAGAAACAAAGGTCTGTTGTTTAAAAGCCACCCGGTCCGAATGCACTCAGACACTGCCCGTTCCTCCCCCTCCCTGACAGATCTCGCTGGCTCTGTGTCCCAGGGACCGTGCAGCCCTACCCTTCTCAGAGATGAAGCTCACGAGGCCTTGCCCCTGTAACCGCCCCAGGCTGCCCTGATGGCTGGCAGAGGGAGACCCAGTCCCAGAAATCCTGACCCAGTTAGTTCAGCCCTTCCCACTGGCCTCTACCCAGCAAGTGCTCCCTCCCGCCCAGGAAGCAGGAGCACCGGTGGCCACGTGCAGCCTGGCCTCTCAGATTTCCAGCCCCGGCAGGCTCCTCTGGAGAGGAAAGCACCCTGTGCAAGTCAGGAAAGGTGCCCCTCCGGGCAGATGCAGCCTGGCCCTGGGCTGGCACACCTGAACAGGGCCCCCTTACGCATACTCTGGGCAGCTCCGACTGGAGAGGCCCCGGAGCTGAGTTACCTCGGAAGAGCTAGGGAATCGTCTGATTCCCTTCGGGCCTCCATCTGACACCCGGGTCCATAGCAGCACTAGGTGCAATGGCCAAAGGGAGCAGACAGCCCACCAATGGAAAAATAGACAAACAAAAAAAAGAGAAGAAATTCTGATACACGCTACAGTATGGATGAACCTTGAGGACAGTATGCTACATAAAATAAGCCAGGAACAAAATGGCAAATCCTGTATGATTCCACTGACCTGAGGTCCCTAGACTAGGCAAATTCCTAGAGACAGAAGGCAGAGGGCGAGGGGCGGGGAAGTGGGGAGTTATTGTTTAATGGGTACAGAGTTCCTGTTTGGGATGTTAGGAACCTTCTGGAAACGGACAGCGGCTATGGTGGCACAACATTGTGCATTTAGTGCCACTGAGTTGAATACTTAAAAATGGTTAAAAAATAATAAATTTTATGTTATATCTTTAAAAGTTTACAAATTATGTTATTTTCTTAAAAAAAAAAAAAAAGAAGAAGGAAAGAGCCGCACCTGTCTTCTCCTCACTTTGAAAAGATGAGGATGTTTTATACTTCCCATAGGGGCTGGAGGCACCCACAACATTACCTCAACACCTAATCTCCCGCCACAGCATCCCCCGAGGGCCGCGCGCCTTTGGACGGTGGCAGTTTGAGACCCCACGGGAGGAAAGGTGTCACATAAATGGAAACATCTTTTCCCTGCTGCCCGTTTCCTCCACCCACAGACCCCGTCCCCACTTCCCCCACTCCTCACCCTCTCCTTCTGTCCCCACAGGCAGCCAGGCCCAATCTGGGGAGGCATAAACTGACATCCTGTTATAAATCCGTCCCCTGGAGACCGGCCCTCTCGCTGTGCCAAGAAGTCTTTTTCTGACCATCTGTAATCCATTCAAAGGCAACTGGCAGGAAATGGCAACTAGGAAAACCCCTGCACAACGCAACCGGTGGGACCACCTCTCCTCTCGCTCACGGCCAGAGACAGGAAGTGGGCCTTTCTGGGGACACACAACCTCTGGGAAAGCACTGAACGCTGCTGGGCAGCTGTCAGGGGCTCCGTGGGCTGGAGACAGATGCTTGCAAAATTCGGTAAGAAACCCATCCTGTACTGAGTTTTTAAATGAGCTCTGCAGAAATCTCATTTGAAAAACCAAAACAAACCACAGGCCCTAAGAGGGGGGGAAAAACACAACATTATATGAAAACTAACCTCAAAAATGCTTTCTTCTGATTTCTATGGACAATTAGACCACAATTTCAAGTAGTTCAAATCCTTCTTATTACGGCTCCCCTTCCAATCTGGTATCGTCAGCTGCTTCCTCCTAACCGTGGCAGCTTTATTTTTTGGCCCTAAAAGCTGAAGCCCCAAACCACAGCAGGGGGGGGACCTGGAGCTGCCCTGTACAGGCTCGCGAGAGCCAACTGTTAAATTTTCAGGAATTTGGTGAGCCAATCAATAAATTATTAAATGTTATTTGCTATAGCTACAATGAAATGTATTCTATTAGAAAAGAATACTCAAGACTTATCACGTCCTACCTGTCTTCCTGTATTTTATTATCATCGATGCTTTGAGCAAGGGTTGGCAACTTTTTCTAGAAAGGATCAGGGAGCAAATATTTCAGGTTTTGAGTGTCTTTGTCTCAGACCCTACGCCCTGGCCTTGCAGTGCACAAGTAACCAGAGACAATACAGAATGAATGAACGTGGCCGTGTCCCAAGAAAACGTTATTTACAAATAGGGGTGACATGCAGCTTTTATCCGTGGGCCACAGTTTGCTGACTACTGCTCTTGGGGTTATTTATATCTATTGTACTTGTATGGTAGAAATCCGATGTAACAGTGTTCTTGCCCGGCTGGTGTGGCTCAGTGGTTGAGTGTCGACCTATGAACCAGGAGGTGGCTATTCGATTCGCGGTCAAGGGCACATGCCTGGATTGTGGGATGGATGCCCGGTAGGAAGCGTGCAGGAGGCAGGCAGTCAATGATTCTCTCTCATTATTGATGCTTCTATAATTGATGCTTCTCCCTCTCCCTTCTGCTCTGAATTCAATAAAAATATTTTTTTAAAAACACCACTAACAACAAAAACAACAGTGTTCTTATGCGCATCTCTTCAGTGACAGAATAAGGGGCACTTGAAATGTGGTGGTGGGAGACCTTATACTACAGAAATCACCAAATGTGATAAGCCAGGGATTGATTTATTATTTTTTTTTATTGTCTAGATTTAAGAAAGGGATGGAGAAAATTTTAGTAATGCAGAATTAAAACTATATCACGTCCATAGCTGTATTGTGAATAATGCAAAAAATGAGGATATATTTTTTGGTATTTGAAAACTATTATCCAATTTAGCAAGGCCTTTGCTCTCATCACCAACAATTGAGTGATGGTTCTAACATATCTCTTTGTTCTTCCATTTTCGTCTTACTCGCCGACTTAAATGAAAATATCAACTAACACTTATATTGGATTGACACCTGTTTGTCAATTTCAGTCTCAGGTTGATCAGGGATAGAAGATTTGGCAAAATTTAACAAAAGCATTCTGTGAGAATTAACGGACTATGTGAAATTTTGCAATAAGGAGTATTAAATATTTTATTATTTGTAAATTACATGCTAAACAGCCCTTTAAGAGTAAAATGTATAATAAAAGTATCTCTGTGTAAATTTATTTAGAGAGGGAGTTGTTAAACATTTACTAGCACAACGATTGTGATAAAAAAAGAAGTTACAAATTAATTGGGCAGCAAGACCTAAAACTGTGTGTATGCAGATATACTTCAGAGAGAGAAAGAGAGAAAAGAGAATAACTCTCCCCCCAGCACAATGAAACAGCAAAACACACACACACACACACACACACACACACACACATTATCATACAAAAAAGGAGACTGTTGCCTGAAAACTCTTCTTTATAAAAAACAAAAACAAAAACAAAAAAAACCTCAATTGTGTTGGTATCAAGTAGGTGTACAACTGAAATAAATTATGAACTGGTTCTCTTTGGCATTAATGGCAGATCTGGGACTCATTCTAACTCCTTTTTCCAAAAGCGACTTTTTGGGGAACTCATAGCCTTTACTTTATGCCATTCTCTCTCTGTCAAGCGCTCAATGTCAAATCCTAACCATCTGTGGCGTAGCATTCATTCATTCATTCATTCATTCATTCATCAAACATTAACTTGGCTCCAATTATATACCCTTCACTGTGCTCCAGGTAGAACCACAAACTTAAGAGCCCCTGTCCTCAGGTCAAAGGTCTTGTAGACGGGCAACCGAAATCTCTTCCTTCCCTGAGCCCCAGGGCATTCAAGCCATACTGAAGTCTCTAGGTGGCATCAGAGCTTCTAGCCTGCTGCCTGGGAGAGTTCCTGAGTTTCCAGTTGGAGGGCAGGGCCCGGGATGCTATTCCACCTTAACATCCTGCACAGAGCCCAGCCCAGTACCTTGGCGGTTGGCCACTTTCTAATGAACCTGTGATACAGGAAGCACAATGAGCCTGTGATACAGGAAACACAATAAGCCTGTGATACAGGAAACACAATAAGCCTGTGATACAGGAAACACAATAAGCCTGTGATACAGGAAGCACGGTGAGCCTGTGATACAGGAAGCACGGTGAGCCTGTGATACAGGAAGCACAATGAGCCTGTGATACAGGAAGCATGGTGAGCCTGTGATACAGGAAGCATGGTGAGCCTGTGATACAGGAAGCTCGGTGAGCCTGTGATACAGGAAGCATGGTGAGCCTGTGATACAGGAAACACAATAAGCCTGTGATACAGGAAGCTCGGTGAGCCTGTGATACAGGAAACACAATAAGCCTGTGATACAGGAAGCTCGGTGAGCCTGTGATACAGGAAGCACGGTGAGCCTGTGATACAGGAAGCACGGTGAGCCTGTGATACAGGAAGCATGGTGAACCTGTGATACAGGAAGCACGGTGAGCCTGTGATACAGGAAGCATGGTTCTAGCTTTATAATCTGTGGAGGGGCATCAGTCATCCTGGTTTGCAATTTAACTCTAGCAGTTTACTGGGCCCAGCTAAATGCTGACCTCCGGTTGGCAGGTGGAAGAAGGATTATTTTAAGTGTAATTATCTCCTTTCTTCCCCAAATTAAAGAAGAGGGTACTTGAGTGTGTGGGACAGTGTTTCTTAATATTTTTAAACTCATGTTCTATCAACCAAGATGTGGTCACACTTTACTTCTGATGTTTGCATTGCAGAGCTCACTCTATCTAGAATTTTCATGAATGATGGGCTGTCACACTGTACTTGCATCTTATCGAAAAGTGCCCACTCCTTGCCCTTGCTCCTCCTTAGCTTAAATCATGGATGTTCAATTCCTTGCTCTGAAAATTGCTAATTGGAGGAAAAACTTTGCTCTGCTTTAAAAAACACACATCTTTTTACTGATTTCAGGGAAACACCAACGATGAGGGAGAATCATTGATCAGCTGCCTTCTGGATGCCCCTCACTGGGGATCGAGCCTGCAGCCCAGGCAGTGACCTCCTGGTTCACAGGTTGACGCTCAACCACTTAGCCACCCCAGCTGGGTTGCTCTGCTTTTGTAGGAGGCATTTAATAGTTCATTCCCTGTTGATGAGAAAGAGGTCTCCTTTATAGATGAATGTCAGCTAATAAATGTAGATCAGATTAGCATAATGTGAATATGACCATTCTACAACCCCCCAAAGAAATAACTGACCCAGGCAAAGATCACCAATAAATACCAAGACAATTCCATAAAATGTCTTGTTGGTATTCACTTGGTTTTAAAGCATCACCCACAGAATGATGTGCTAATTGAAGAAAGAAAACATATCTACGATGGAGAGAGGTGGTCACCACCTCACTGAGTGATCGATACCTAATAATGGGCCTCCCTGACATCATGTGCCCCCTGATGAGATGCTTGATGAAGTGCTCAGAATTACCCGGGAGGTATTCTTGCCAAGATGCTGAGCCTGAATCTGAGACTTTAGCTCTAACTTCCAGTATGGAGGAAAAACAGGGCATAGAAAAAGAAGGTGAATGACACCATGAGCAAGTGATCAGACAGGTCAGAATGTGAAGCATTTTAAATGTTTTATATATATGTACATGCAAAAATATATGTATACATATATGTATACTGTATACACACATACAGGGGGCACTGTTCTAGATTAAAATTGGCACAAGAGGCATAACAACCAAATGTAATGCATAAATCTTGGTAGGATCCTGGTTATATGTGTGTGTGTATGAAAAAGCAGCCATGGAAAAAGCAGCTATACACTTTTTTGGGAGTGACAACAGGAGAAATTTGAATAGGAACTTGATAGTAGATGTTATTAGGGGACTGGTATTACAATTACACAGGAAAACGCTCTTATTTTAGGAGATGCATGCTGAGTGAAGAACTTAGGGGTGAAGTGTCACACTATCTGTGGCTTCCTTCCCAATGGTTCAGCAAAAACATACATACATATTTATATAAGATGAGGCTCTGAGAACTTGAATAGCTCAAGGATACACAACCAGTATGTGTCAAAATGCTAAATATTTAGAAGTGAAATGTCATGATGTCTACAACCTAGTTTCGAACGGTACAAAATATGTATCTTTGTAAGAAGGCAAATAAGATGAACTGTGAACTAATTTGTAACTCTCAGTGGTGCATATATGAATGACCATGGTACTATTATTCCAACGTTTTTATATGTGTGAGAACCTTTTAAGTTAACATTAAGATGAGGGGCCAAAAAGAAACAAGGGTGCAATGTGGGGTTACCACCAAATCTGAACTGTGCAACTTTAGGCTGCTCAAAGGTGTCTGTGACTTTGGGCCCCGAATTTCGCACTTTTCCACTGACTTCACTGCCTAGGTAGGAAGCCCTAAGGGATCCCAGAGCTGCAACATCCTAAACTGAGCTGCGCCTTTTTGCATTGTGGCTTCAAATATCCACCTGAACAGAAACTTCAGGAGTCCTGCCAGTTCTTAGAATCTCAACAACTTTAAAACATTAGGTGATAAGTCAAAGAAACTCATACATAGGTCATTTCCAGACTGCTTTTAAAATGAAAATACTTACAAATGTAGAGTTGTTTAAAGGATACAGTTTCAGTTTTACAAGAGGAAAACAGTTCTGGAAATGGATTGCACAACAATGTGAATGTACTTAACACTATTAAACTCAACCCTTAAAAATGGATAGGATGTCTCCCAGGACAAGGCAAACAAAGGAAAAAATGAACAAATGGGGCTTCATCGGATTAAAAAGCTTCTGCACAGCAAAAGAAACCATCAACAAAATGCAAAGGGACCCCACTGTATGGGAGAACACATTTGCCAATGGGTACAACTGAGAAGGGGTTAATTTCCAAAATATACAAAGAACACATACAACTCAACACCACGAAGACAAATAATCCAATTTAAAATTGGGCAAAGGATCTAAATAGATACTTTTCCAAAGAGGACATACAGACAATAAAAAAAAAAAAATACAGATGGCCAATACATATATGAAAAAAAAAAGTTCAATGTCACTAATCATCAGAAATAAGCAATTAAAACAATAATGAGGTATCACCTCACACCTGCCAGAATGGCTACTATCAATAAAATCAACAAACAACAAGTGCTGGCGAGGATGTGGAGAAAAGGGAACCCTGGTGCACTGCTGGTGGGAATGCAGACTGGGGCAGCCTATGGGAAACTGAATGGAGCTTCTCAAAAAATTAAAAATGGAACTGCTGATTGACGTAGCAATCCCACTTCTGGGAATATATCCTAAGAGTCCCGGAACACCAATCAGAAAGTATATATGCACCCCAACTGGTATGTTCATAGCAGTGCTATTTACAATAACTAAATTCTGGATATAGCGCAAGTGCCCATCAGTAGATTAGTAGATAAAAAAGATGTGGTACATTTACACAATGGAATACTATGTTTAAAGAAGGAACTCTTACCCTTTGGGATAGCATGTATGGATCTGGAAATTATTATGCTAAGCGAAGTAATCCAGTTAAAGAAAGACAAATATCACATGATCTCACCTACGTGTGGAATCTAATGAAGAAAACAAACTAATGAACAAAATAGGTCCAGAGACCTGGATACATGGAACAGAATGGCAGATCTCAGAAGGAGGTGGGAGGAGAGGGTGGGGGCGGCGGAGAGGGGATTAACCAAAGAACATCGACGCATATAGGCATAACCCATGGACACAGACAATAGTGTGGGGAAGGCCTGGGGTGGTGTGGGGGTTGGTTGGAGGGGGGCAAAAGAGGTGAAAACAGGGGACATATGTAATACTGACAATAAAAAATGTTATTTGTATTTTACCACGATTTAAAAAGAAATGAAAATACAGGTATATGAGGACATACACCTGAAAAATTGGATGCCTAGCCAAAGTGTAACACTCTACTGATTGAAAAATAACTCAGGAAAGAAAAAGGGAAGATATGATTCCCTCACACCCACCTCTACAAGATTCATAATACAGTTGGGAAAGTAAGACACCAGGTAAACAAATGGATTGGCCATGAAGGGTAAGATTCAGGGGCCAGAGTGCATGGTAGGTACAGCCAGCAGTAGGAAGTCCAGAGGAGGCCCAGGGTGTGCAGCCTGAGAGGGTGGGGAGGGTTTCCTCAGAGAGTGAATGCGGCCCGAGCCCTGCAGAATGAGAGGCATTCGCTTGAGAGGGCGACACTAGAGGCAGAGGTCCCTAGAGAGGCAGAGATTGGGACCGGGAGGAACAGGGCTCGTCCAAAGGGCAATGCCTGTGTGGGCTTGGAAGGACTGAGCCACAGAGGACCTGGGCTACTGCATGAAATGTGCTGGATGGGGAAGTGATGAAAGGTTTGCACTTAAGGAACAATCTGATAAAATGTGACTTTTCGGGAGATTAATTCTGACGTGGTGTGAGGGGAAGATGGAACCAGCATGACCACATCACCTGTCGGTAGGTGGGAGATGCTTTCTGTGTCTTTCTCAGCCATTCGAATCAAAGAATCTTTGTCGCTGCCCCTCAGAGCCAGTGACAAGTAGGGCATCGCTGTGGCTGAAGAAAGGATAGGTCTTTCACACCAATTAAGCAGTTATTGTAAAATCTAGGCCTGGCTGGTATGGCTCAGTGGTTGAACATCAAACTATGAACCAGGTCAGGGCACATGCCCGGGTTGTGGGCTCGATCCCAGTGGGGGGACGTGCAGGAGGCAGCCAATCAATGATTCTCTCCCATCGTTGATATTTCCATCTCTCTCTCCCTCTCCCTTTCTCTCTGAAATCAATAAAAATATATTTTTAAAAAAAATCTAGGTAGGCTATGAGGCAGGCTCGCTTGGGATGGGGGCTGAGGGATGGAAAGAAATGGAGAGGTGCTGAGAACTGCTCTTAAGACAGAGGGGGAGGGGAAACCTTCCTAAAGAGAGTGGGTAAGGGAAGAATCAAAGAAGGCTTTGCACTTGCACTTGGTCTAGCAGTGTGTGGGGGTGCAGTAAGGACACCCACGAGGGGCTGTCAAGATGCAATACACCAGAGGCTGAGCCGAGCACTCTGTGTAGAAGCGGTCAGGTCTGGAGGCAGACATGTGGAATCACCACACAGGACTGAACTGTCTCAGGTGTAAGCAAGGAGCAGGGGTGAGCTGACAGGGCAAACTGGAGGGAGGAGGGGGAGGGAGCTGGGAGAAGCTGGCAGAAGGGGCCTAAAACTGCGTGTCACCCAAACTTTGGTAAAGAAAATATGGTTTTCCAAAAGCTCTAGGGCAGTCTACTACTTCATGAAAACCTCAAAAAGTACATTTGGAAAGCAAATAGCCTCTTCATCTGTCTAAGGCTGGACTGTTACATATTGGGTTTGCATAAAACAGGGCAGATCTCTATTTTCAAACGTCTCTGGCTAGTAAGTGTTTGGTCTGAGCCTCTGAAAGTGGCAGGGCTCAGGGGAGTTCCACGTTCTCTTTGGGTCTTGCCCTGTCGCTGGGGAAGATGGTGAGGAAGGGACCAGCAGCCTGGAGTCTGGGGACTGGCCAGCAGGGCTGATATTGGGGGGTAGGCCGCATGGAGCCAACCTCACCCAAATGTGAGCAGTTTCACGTTCCTGGTATTTTCCTTTCTTCCCGCCAGTCTGGGCAGATTGTCACCTGTGAAGGGTGCTCCAGCCCGCAGCCCTTGGCCCTCACTGGAAGGATCACAATACCAGCCAGCAGACCAAGGGGTCTGGGCCTGTCAAAGAAACCCCATACTGACGAGGCAGTAGGAGAGGGGATAGTGCTGAAGAGGAAACACATGTCAAGGGCTGCCCTGGTCTCTGAAGCTAGAGAGAGAGAGAGAGAGAGAGAGAGAGAGAGAGAGAGAGAGAGAGAAACACCAGCTCCTCCAGACCAGCCAGATTATGGAATAGGAAATTCTAAGAGCACTGGTTAATGGAGAGAAGATTAAATCCAAAGTCATGAACCCAACATGACCACACCCCCCATCGGCATGTGGGAGATGCATTCTGTGTCTTTCGCAGCATCTGAATCAAAGACTCCTCTTTGTCACTGCCCCTCAGAGCCAGTGGCAAGTAGGGCATCGCTGTGGCTGAAGAAGGGAAAGGTCTTTCACACCCACTTAGCAGGTGCACAGGCCCTTCAAAAGGGCCCGGCTGAGCTGCTGCGGGTATTGGCAAGCTCTCTCCACTCCATCACCCAAAGGAGCACACCCTTTATGAAAACACTACCGATCCCAATGCCAGGAGGGAAACTGACAGGCGGCCTAGAAGGTGTTCAAAAGGGAAAAAGAGAGAAATCATCACTGTAGATAGATGCCCCTGGAGTTGCTTGGCAACCGTCCTTGCTAACACCTTCTCCCAAAAAGGAACAGTTTGAGTCGGCTCCTCAGATTTCCCTGAGGCCAGGACTCTGACCCCATGCTGGAGCCCTGGGATGAGAAAGCATTTCACTGAGGGGGAGGCCAGGGGCCCGATCAGCAGGCCACTGGCTTAAGCACAGGAGGGGGAGAAACTGGAACCATTTTGCTTAAAGAACATGCTGTCTTAGGCAGGGCTGGTACTTGGCTGAGGCAAGCGAGGCGCCCTGGGTGCAACATTTAAGGAGGCCCTCACGCAGCACCTATAGGAGCCTGCGCATGCACGTCCTTAAATGTGTGTCCTGGGTGCCCCACCTGCCTCACCTCAGTCCCCACCCTGCTCCTCAGATGACATTATGAGACAGTCATTGAGAGTACAGCCTCTGGAATCAGCCTGCCTCTGGGTTCACATCTCAGGTCTTCTGCATCCCAGCTGTATCACCTTAGGTACCTCTCTGAGCCTCAGCTTCCTAGCCTCTAAAAGGTGGTTGATAATAGGAATTGGCTCCTAGGATTAAGTGAGAAAATGCACATTTAGCTCTGTGCTTAGAAACTAGGCACTGCCCAGTAAACGGCAGCTAGGATTTTTATTTTTAAAAAAATCATACAAGCAGTTCCCCGGAACCCCTTAAACTGGGCCTATGGAATCCAAACCTCTAGGAGTGGGCCCTGTGTCTCCACATTTAAGAAAAGCTTCACAAAGGACTCTCAAGGTGGGCCGGGCTGAGAGTCACTACTGTATCCAGGGGACAGTGGTTCTCAAAGTCCAGGAACCAGCAGAGCCACCTGGGGAGCCTGTTCAAAACGCCTGTTCCTGTGCCCCAGCCCCAGTCCTGACTCAGCGTGACTGCAGCCTCAGGTGCTAAGTACTCAGGCGATTGCAACGCAGGGCCACCCACATGGCCACACTTTGGAAACCTGAAACTGATTCACTCTTGCTAACAGCACAGGGACCTGGGTCCCACTCCTTGTGATTTCACTCCTGGCATCCTGAAAGAACCAGGGACAGAATGCTGAGCAAAGATGCTCAGTCACACGCAGGCATCCTCCTGGAGCAGGAACGGTGTCCTCTGTCCCCTCAAAGTGGCAGCTCTCCTAAGGGAAGTGGTACCCAGTGCCTGGTAAAAGTAACAACCGTCATCACCAAAGCTCACGTTTCTGAGCGCCTACGCTATGCCAGATAGTACCCCGTTTATTTTCACAACAACCCTGAGAGCTACTATTACCACGATTCTAAAAACGAGGAAACTGAGGCTCAGAAAAGTTGTCTCTTCTTACTTCTCACTACGCAGGCAGTAAACGGCCGCGTCAGGATTTAAATAACGCTCCATGAAGCTTCCAAGTCTGCGATGTCAATGCACTTTGTGGTAAAATATACATAAAATTGACCTTTTCCACCATTTTTAGAGTTCATCCACCTGCAGCACTTGTTCATCTTTCCCAACTAGAACTCTGTACCGATTGAACACCAATTCTCCACTTCCCCGGCCCCCAGACCTTGACAATTACCATTTGACTCTCTGTCTCTACGAATTTTAC
The DNA here is from genome assembly GCF_964212035.1 of Myotis nattereri. Taxonomy (NCBI): domain Eukaryota; kingdom Metazoa; phylum Chordata; class Mammalia; order Chiroptera; family Vespertilionidae; genus Myotis; species Myotis nattereri. The sequence goes on from NC_138086.1 coordinate 70,475,502, forward strand.
CATTCTAGGAACCTCATATAAGTGGAATCATACAGTATTTGCCCTCTTGTAGTCCAATACACTCTTAAAAAGAGTCAGGCACCACCTTGGTCTGATAGGACCAAACTAGGAATGTGTCTCAACCATGTTCCATACCCTGGTTAGTGTCATCAGTTGGGTGTCCTGTCTCCCCAGCTTGGCCCCACCCCAAGACTCCATGACCTACTGGTAAATTGTGGTTACTGTGTTAGGGTCACACAGCAACCCCGGCCCCTGTCAACCCCCAGCTGAAGGTGTCGTTGCTCTATTAATGTTCCGAGAACCACAATTAGCTTCACAGAGCAGGTACCTAGGTTCCAAGAGCCCATCCCGAGTCCCTTTTCTCTTCCCCACTATGGTGACCTAGTGTCGCTTTGTCCGGCCCTGGAGAGTATTTATTTGGTTTCCTTTTATTTTTTCTTTTAGCACCTGATCCCTAAAATTGGGAAGCAGAATTGTGTTATGAAACCACAGGTATAAGGATAAAGCATCTACATGAAAACAAAAACTTTCTCCACAGCAGAATTCCAGCTTTACTGGGGGAACTGGGGGAATCACGTCTAGCCCCTGATTGGCAAGCATCCTCCGCCTCAGCCCACTTGCAGGAAGGGATTTCCTGGGCTCCCATCATTAGTTGAAGAGCCTCAGGGTCCAAATCCAGGTCCCAGTGGCTGAAGCGGCCAATCTGAGCTCCCCCACGGAGGAGCAGGAGAGAGCCAGCCAAAGAGCCTTCGCCGGGAGCCCACCAGGGGCAGGTCATCGCACCAAGCGTTTTAGGAGAGAAAGATGTGGAAGTCCATTTCCTTTATCTATTTATTTATTTACGTGTGGTGGTGGTGGGGAAAGCCAGCTTTTTGATATTCAGTTTCTGCAACTCAAAAAAAGGCCAACCCTTGGCCAACCTTCTCCCCTCTCCATCATAGCTCCATTTGATCACTTCAGTCACAAGCAGACTCCTGTGGTCCAGTCCTGCCGACTCCCTCCCCCACTCTGCCCCACTACCCCGGGCCCCCTGAGGCAAGACCAAGTGTGGACTTGCAAGAAGCACCCCACACCCTGGAGGCTCCCCCTCGGGCTCTCTTTTGCCGCTGGAAGAAGCGTAGGCCCAGGGGAGGTCTGCCAGTGTGGTGCTGCGCGGCCTCAGGTAGGGGCAGCTGTCAGTGTGTGGCTGCTCCTCTTACCCTTCAAATGCCATCTGCCTCTGCCTCTGTGGTCTGGGGTGGGGTGCTTCAGCCTCCCCCGCTTATTCTAGGATTTTCTCAGTGGTTTCCTGTCTGTAAATAATTGTTAGCTGTTCTTCTTGTGAGGAAGAGCAAAGCCAAGAATGACCTACATCACCATCTTGGTGACATCACTCTCACTGCAGTCACTAAAGGACTGTAGTTTCCAGGTGTGACACGAGGCCACCTCGGAACTTGGGGTCCTAGGACGAAAGGGATTTGACCAGACAGGGTCTCAGCATGTCTGCTAATACATTTATGTCTACACCTGAAGGATGTCACGAATTAATCAAAGCACCATGAACAGAAGGTTAGCCCAAAAGATATAAACATGACGTACACAGGTCACCACACAGTAGCCAAGTCTGCCTAACTTTCCTAAGTTAATTCGGAAGCAGAGACAGCAAGGCTCTGTGGACGCCGGCCTTGCGTGAACACGGCCGTGCAGTCCTAATGCCACGGACCACGTGGCACAGGTCAGGAGCCCCAGGAATCAGACCCTCCTCTGCCCTTCCTATTTTCTAATCCATAACACGGGAACCCTGAAACCAGCCCCTTTGCTCTGTCACGTGCACCCCCACTTCAGACAAGGCCCATGGGTAATCACACTGCACAGAACGCCAATAGTAGTATTTCCAGCCTGACTTTAAACTGAAATCCTTCATGATTCACCGTGTGGTACTCATGACATCAGGGGCCACTGTACAATAAATGGCATCATTATCAGAATCAATGTTTCGGGGTCTCCTCTACGCACAGCGAGGGAGGATGGGCCACCCAGAATTAGAACCGGAAGCTCATTTTCTGCAGAATAGGGTAACCTGTCCCCATTTTCTGCAGAATAGAGCTGAAGGTTTGGAGGAGTCACCTGGCAAACCTTTGGACGGTTCTTTGAGGGACGGAGTCTCTCTCTCTCTTTAGATCCTCCCAAATGCAGCCCAGCGCCAGGGGACAGCTGCGTATATGTCTGCTGAGCATTCAGTAGGGCCGACCTACCTGGAATGAAGGCCTTAGACAAAGACAGATAGTTGCAGAATATTTCCATGAATATCTTAGTGTATTTTTCTTGTGTTCTTGCCTTTCCAGCTTCGCCTATACCAGTGATTCTCTATCAGGGTCCCTTTGCTCCCTGAGGGGTCTAAGCAATGTATGGACACATTTTTGGTTGTTTCATATTGGGGGAGGGGGAGGGGGAGGGGGCGGGGAGGGGCCTCTGGAATCCACTGGTAGAGACTAGAGATGCTGCTAAACATCTTACCATGCACAGGACAGTCCCCTGCCACAAGCAGCACTGCCATGCTGGGCACGTTTATACTACCCTCTCTGCTTTGCTATCTTCACTCTAAGCAACACAGACTCTCATTTCTAGAACATTCTATATTCTCTCACACTTTGGGCCTTCACACATGTTGTTTCCTTTAATTCCCACCTGCCCAGCCCTGCACACAGATAACTTCCATTCATCCTGCAGGTTTCAGTGTAAATAAAATTTCCTCGGGAAGGCCTTCACTGAGCCCCTAACCTAAATTAGGTCCCCCTGCCACGCCTTCTAATAGCACCCCGTTGCCCCTTTCAGAGTACTCTCCAGACGCCAGGACTTTTTTTTTTTTTAATCTTCACCTGAAGAGTGAGGATATCTCCCCCCCCCTCCCCTGCCCCATTGTTTTTAGAAAGAGTGGAAGGAAAGGGTGAGGGGGAGAGGGAGAGGGAGAGAGAGAGAGAGGGAGGGAGAGAGAGAGAGAGAGAGAGAGAGAGAGAGAGAGAGAGAGAGAGAGAGAGAATCGATGGGAGAGACACATTGATTGGTTGCCTCCTGCTCGTGCCCTGACCGGGACTGGGGATTGAACCTGCAACCAAGGTACATGCCCTTGACCGGGAATTGAACCCGTGACCCTTCTGTCTGAGGGCTGAAGCTCTAACCATTGAGAAAAACAGGCCAGGCGACACCAGGACTCCCCAACACCTGCCTTTGCAGCCATGGAAGCGCCGCGAGGCAGAGGCTGCGCTGTTTGTGGCTGTGCCCGGGCCTAGCCCAGTGCTGGCACACGGTGAGACTGTCTCAATGTATGACGGAGGCCAAGAAAGCAGGAGCAGGTCTTAAAACCCAAGCAAGGCACCCAGAGGCCTCAGTGATGGTTCCACTGCGCAGGCACCAAAGAGAGAATGTGGCAGCGCCTTATGAACTGATATGGATCACTGCCCTTCAGAATGCTGTAACACCTGCACATTATTTATAAAATAAGAAGTACTTAAATGAGTGGGGTGTGTAACAGCCTCCATCTTCTAGAGATGAAACAATTATTCTTGTAGAATGAGGCCTGATGAGAACCCAACACATCACATACAGCGTCCCAGGGTGTGGCCAACCTGCCTGACTTCCTGTTTTGGAAGGGGCCAGAGCCACATTTTCTCCACACAAGAACCCAGGCACATGGAAATGCCTGTATGTGAAGAGAGACTCGTTTAAAGCTCTATACTTTCAAAACTACACAGTTTTGAAAAAACCCTTTCTCAGCTTTTCTGTCTTGGCCATGGCACTCCCCCTTCTCCACAGCTGGAAGGAACCCTAAAGCTTTCTCATTCTCCAAGCCCTTACGTCTCCTTTTTACCGTTCCTCCCCCCACCCTTAGGCCACCCCATCTCTCCATCCTTCCCTCCCAAACGCTGGGGCGAGAGAAGAGAGATGATAATGAGACGTCAAAGTGAACAAATGTGCGGCTTGTTAGCAAAAGGGGAGGAAGGTAGGCTTAATGGGAAAAGAAGTTGAAATTAATGGTGAGATGAGGTTTATCTGTGTAATCTGTGGACTTGGTGTCTTCCCATCTTCTATTAGCATAGATAACGGAGTTGCCTGTATAACGATAAGGGGAAGCCCTCGCAGTTTCCCATAAATCTCCACCACTTGTCGCTGGCTCCCCTGGCTGGGATTCTAAGAGCACTTCATTCTTGCTCCTCGGTTGCCATCTTTTCCTCCAATTTGCTCCCATCCAGCCATAACCGCAAGACTCCTAACCCTGAGCTGAATGTGTTCCCACCTTCCCTGCTTCATCCAGTGTTCCAGCCCAATTCCACCAGCATCTCAGGAGGAAAGCAAACTCTTAGAGTCACAGCAAGATCTTACTGGCTCCAGAACAGTTTTCAAATTGGAAGCATTCCACAAGTTTACCTACATCAAATCAAAACATCTGGGAACATTAAAACACAGACAAATGCCCGTAGTAACTAGTATAGATTTCAAAAAGACCCAAACAAAAATCCATGAAGGATTTTCTTTTCTCAGTGATCAGACAAAACAAATTTATTGATCATTTAAAAAATTATTTTACACCTCCCGGACCTAGAAAGATTTTGTAAACCGCTCATAGCCACAGGCCCACAACTGCCTAAGTATTTTCTCTAGCTCTTAATAAAACTTACCAATGACTACATAGGAACTGCACGCCATTAAAATTGGTTTTTAAAAAATCATTACCTTTATAAAATTATAATATGATTAATTCTAAAAGTGAAATTTCTGATAAATTTTATCTTTTCCATTCATCACTGATTAAAAATCCCAATTAATTATCATAATAAAGGTTCCTAGAACTAGCTTCCTTAATAAATGAAGATGATAACCATAATAACATAAAAAAAAGAATAAAGGCAAACATCCATTAAGTGTTACCATGTGCTAACCCCTTCTGTATTATCTCAGCTAATCCTCACAACAACACTGCTATTATCTTTTTTATATAGTCCAGCACACTTATGAGTCATATGCACCCTGCTCCTTACTCATAAATTGACATTCTTGAAAAAAAAAAAAAAATCTCTGGCTGGGTGTCTCATTGGTTGGAGCACCATCTTGTACACTAAAAGGTTGTGGGACCGATTCCAGGTTAGGGCACATACCTAAGTTGCAGGTTCAGCCCCTGGTTGGGACACATGTGGGAGGCAACCGATCAATGTTTCTCTCACATTGATGTTTCTCTCTCTCTCTCCATCTCTCTTCCTCTCGCTCTCAAATCAGTAAACATATCCTCAAGTGAGGATTCAAAAACGAGTTCAGGGGAGGCAATTAGAATAGGGGAACATCTTTCTAAATCATAGAGCTTTTTCCCAATTAGCTTGAAAAAAAAAAAAGTCTTCAGATAAACCTACAAAGCTAGAGAGAAAATTATAATAAAAGGTTAGTTAGATGAACGGCCTTCTTTGAATTCTCTATCATAAGTGCATTTCTTATCTTAGATTAGGCTAACAAGGTTTCTGGGACCCTCTCTTCTCAGGAAATTTAAGTGCCTCACTGAGCCAAGCTGACCTAGGTCAGCTCACTCGCCATGAGGGGAACACATCACCCTGGGTTCTGGACTCAAACCCTCAGTCATTCCAAAGGCCTAAAGGTCACATACCATTCACAAACTATTTGCAGCAGAATATGCTTGTGTCTGAGATGCAGTGATTTTTGCCACCAAGGGATTATAAAATGAGAAAATAAACCCAGTAGTAGTTTAAGATGTTTTTAATGTGAGGCCTTGATTTTTTTTTTAAAGTTTTTCTCTTCTTCTGAAGACAGCCTGTCTGGTATGACAATATCTGAGGTGTAGGCACATTCAGCAGAGAAACTCGGGTCCAGAGGTCTCAAAGGGACCTTAGAGGATGTTTAACCCCACTTCCTTACTTTACATGTGAGAGAAGAGGCCAGAGAAGGGAAGTAATGTTCCCAAGGTCATATGGGAGAACCTAGGAAGCTGACTCAATCCCTCTCTCCTGCTCCTTTCACCACGCCAGGCTGCCCTCGATATAACCCCATCTGACCACATCCAAGCCTGGAATCAGCAACACCTTTCGAACCCAGGTGATGATTTGGAAAGGTTCAAAAGTATTTTCCAAATTCATCTTGACTGTCATTTTAGTCAACTTTGGATGAAACAATAACATTGATGTAAGACTTTATTACTGAGATTTCAAAGCCTTCAGTTAACACTTTCTACTGAGGTAGGTGGAGAATTGAAGCACAAAAGGAATGAGGAATGGAGAAGGAACTATGTTACAATAATTGGGTTATTTTAGAAGTCTGCGAGTCCTTCCTTCTATGAACTTAATCTATAAAAAATAACGTATCACAACAATGCTCACAGCAACATTATTCACCATTAAAAGATGGAAACAAGCCAAATCTTCATCAAAAGATAGATGACTAAACAAAATATGGTATATACACACAATGGAACATTATTCAGCCATAAAAAGGAATGAAATCCTGACACATGCTGCAACAGGAATGAACCATGAAAACATTATTCTACGAGAAATAAGCATGTCACAAAGGGACAAATATTGCATGATATATACATGTATATATGTAATTATACATGGTATTTAGAATAGGCAACTTCATGGAGACAGAAAATAGAATAGAGATTACCAGGGCTGAGGGGGAGAGGGGAATGGGGAGTTACAGTGTAATGAGTATAGGATTTCTGGTTGGGATAATAAAAAAGTTTGGGAAATGAATAGCGGTAATTATTGTACACCATTGTGCATGTACTTAGTACTACTGAATTGTATACTTTAAAATGGTTAAAACTGTAAATTTTGTATTATATTTATTTCATCGCAATAAAAATCATATCAAAATCTGGATTATATCCTTTTCATTTTCAATTGCTACTTATTTATTGCTATTAAGACCCAAATTTCTTCTCAAGACCTGCGTACTATGGTCATCTATGTATGCTTGCACACGCAGACAAACAGAATCACGCCCGGTCACTTTGTGTCCTGCAGAGACCCATCCACAAACAGGTATCCATCCTGAGACCACCTACATGACTCCAACAATAAAGCCCATGGCAAGACTAATGCAACCAGTGTTTCTGGAGACCCTGGCAACCAAACAACCCGACTGAGTCCCAGCTCAACCCTTAAATTCCTCACCATGGTGGTGGTTGTGGGGAGGGCGGTATATATTTAGTTTATGTGTATTCTCTCTGTAAAGAAAACTGTGTGCATATACCAGGAAGTCCTTCAGGAATAGCTAACCCAAGTCTGCTCCACCAGGTCCATGAACAAAGAGATTTCAGTCCATACATGGCTGTTGGGTGCACTCAGCAATTGCATGTTACACCGAACAGCGGTGTCCTTAATGTAAATGCATATAATTGGGAGCTAAGTCTTTGTACCTTTACAGGACAAAGGATATAATGAGCAGAATGTACCACTTGTGAATTCTGAGGAAAGGAGAGCCTTTCATTTGTCCTTAAAAGAATCCATTTCTCACGAGGCAAAGAGAATCTGAGAACAAGTCTTTTGAAATAGAAGCAGGGAGGAGGGTGCAGAATGTGAGTTTTGTGTTAGTCATAATCGATCACCAGACCCAAGAGGTGCCCATTCTGTGTCATACCGTAACGTTTACTCAACTTTAATTTAAAGGTTTTCACCACCTCATCTTCCTTCATGGAAATCTTTCCATTGCCAGTGGTCTAACAACTGAGTCCATTAGCTTTTAAAGATTTCAAGAGTTTCCAAAGAAAAACAATCTCTAGTGATACTTCCCATTGCCAACACTCATGAACATTTAGCACAAATAAGCTGCCACTCGTGAGCTGTCCACTTGACTTCATTCCCTTGCGCATCCTAAGGATATGTCAAGATCACAGTGAGATATTTAGAGGCAACATCTTTAGAATAAGGTTTCATTCCCAATCAAAGTGCTTAATTAGCAGAACCACTATGCTAGAGAACTGTCCTTGAATATGCATGCATTTTAACCTCCATGTTATTTTTTCTGAAGCACACATTTTCCTCTCACTGGATGGCCAGGAAATGATTAGGTGCAGAAAACCAACTGTCATAGGTGTCGACCCACAAAATAAGTGCCATCTTTCCAAGCAGGTTTTGGCTGCCTTCGAGGATGATATCCCGGTGTGTGAGGGAGACCATTCTTTGGAATCTAATGGCCTTATCTCCATTCATTTGGGATGAGCAACGCTCCTGTGGCCTAGTTACGGCTAAACTCTTTCAACACTTCCCACCAACCCCTTCTTTTCCCTCGAGCCATCCTCTCACCCCCAACTTCAGCCAATCGTGTTTTTAAGACAACAGTTAGTAAATCACAATTCAAATGACCCCACCCATTTGTTCAGCAGAAAGTGGCCTCTGGATTTGCTCCACGTGGACCCATAGGCCAGAGTTACATATGGCAGGCTTGCAAACATGAACAGGACATGATTTATTTATGACGACCATGTGTGCTTGATGCCCAGTTCCAGCAGGTTGTGGCTTCACTTGCCTGCCTCAGTCTAGGAGGACCTCTCTACTCACTGTGTCCCATTTCAGGTACTACCTTTCCAGGCTGGGGAAACAGAGAGGGGCAACTGGCCAGGGGGCGGCACACACCGATGCCCCTAACCCTGCTGGCCACATAACGATCTGTGACCAAACACAAGGTGGGCAAATGTAACTTGCTACAAAGGTTCGCATGTCCAATGGTTTCCCGTGGAGAGTGGAGAAGTAGCCGCTGGAATACCTGACCATGTGAGGTTCATGAAACTGTTGTGTATTTACCCACAAGAAAGGCTGGGATGCTTGTGAGGGAAGCCCCGCTCCTCATTTCACAGATTTTGACACACACACACACCCCCACCCCACCACCACCACCTTTGGCCATGATGCTGCAAATGCGAATGGCAGATAGGCATCAGCAGGTCCAAACGTGGACTCCAACTGAAGTGCAGTAAACTTCTGCCTCAACAGTCTCCCCCTCCGTACCCCCCAGTTGTATTTATACTTTGGAAGAAGTTAACGCGAAGCAGCAGACACCTGGGCGTGCTCAATTTTTGACAAGCCTTAGTCACTCTGTAACCAGCAGAACAATTCACAATATAGTCGAAAATCCTGTGAAGATCTCTGCCACACATGCTAACACTAAAATGCCAGTAGCTCCACTTACCTTCTTTATTAAGCCTCATAACCTCCCTGCTTTTTCCACCCTCTTTTCCAGCCTCTTCTAAATCTACATCTGCAGATGAAAAAGAAAAAGAAAAAAAGAAAATAAGGGAAAAGGGCGAAAAAAGGGGGGGGGGAAGCCAAAGTCAAGGGGGGCAGGGAGAGTGTTTATTTGCAAACAGATGGATATAAATACTGTATATGAAAATCTGTCCAAAATTGACAATGCGACGTTTTCTCCCAAGTCCGGATTTCCATCTACCTGGCCCAGATAGGTACCAAAAAAACTATGCAGGCAGCAACAGAGTAGCCTTTTAAACAGATACACCATGGGGCTGTGAAAGCCCACCCCGCGGGCTGCCACGGGGAGCCGGGCTGCCACGGGGAGCCGGGCACAGACAGACAGACAGACAGCCCTGGCAGCAGGGCCTCTCTCTGTGCACTGATGATCTGTCTCTGTGTGTATTTATTTAGAGAGAGAGGGAGAAGCATGGAGGACACCGGGGGCCACTCTCTCTCTCACACACACACTTTTTCCCAGTGGCTCTAGGTGAATGGAAAGGTTACAGGATAATAAAAGGAGGAGGAGGCGGTGGGGTTCTTACTGTCGGAGCAGTGTAATTTGGCGGCGTCGATCCAGGAGGACCAGGGTTTGCCCAGAAACGCCTCCGGACTGGGCACTTTGCGATCCAGTGTCGCCATTGCTCTTCCTTCTTGTTGCTTTTTCCCTGTTCCTTCGGCAGCAGCAGCCGAGAGACACGGGATTCGAGAACGCTCCGACGTCATCTTCGGAACGTTCCGACATTGAGTGCTCTGAACGCGGGCGGGAGGAGGGAGGGATGGGAGGAGGGGCGGGGAGAGGAGAGCGAGGAGGAGGAGCCGGCGCCCCAGCGCCCGCCGCCGGATGGGCTCCGCACGCGGCGCGCACGGCCGCCAGAGGCAGCAGAGAGGCGCCGGCTGCTCCGCGCCCGGCCGCCCGCCCGCCCGCCCGCCCCGCCGGGAGGGGCCGCGCGCAGGGCCAGCCGAGCGCCGGGACCAGAGGCTGCCGCGCGCCCCGGGGAGGAGATGCTGCGCCGCCGCCGCCGCCGCCTGCACCCGGGGGCCGCGAGGGGCCGGGCCAGGGCGCCGGGCGCCGGGGACGGACCCGGAGAGCGCGGCCTGGGCCGGAGGAAGGGTGGCCTTTCCCGCAGAGTTGCAGCGAGAGGACTGAAAGTTTTCGCCTGCAGCCCTTGCGGGGTGTCCTGCCCTCGAGGGGCCTCCGCACGGATCCCCGCGGCTGAGTGGGGCGGAGACGAGCAGGTTGGCCACCTCCGGCCCCCCCCCCCCACGACCACGCCAGGCCGGGGAAGGGAGCCCGGTGACCTCGCATCCCATGCACCACCCGCCTGACCCGTCCTTCTCTTTCACGCGGGACCTTGGACCGTGGAGGGCTCCGCGAACGCCTCTGGGACCTGAGACCGGAGAGTGGATGGAGGTGGTTCTACATAGCAGGTGAGTTGGGGGCGAGAGGAGCTGCCTCCCATCTCGGACTGCGGGACACGCCGAGCTCCAAGCTCAGCGCCTGGCGCCCCCAGATCCTCTGCGCGGTGCGCGCCGCCGGCTCGCGGAGAACCACCGCGTAGACTTGGCTCTGGGGTCCCGGTAGCCGGGGAGCGAAGGCACCGGCGCCCGCCCACTGCGCCTCGGGAGCAGTTTTCTGCGCTCCTGCGGTGCGAGGAGAGTGGCCGGGACCAGCGCCTGGAGCCTCCCGCCAGGACTCTGACTCCTGGGAGAATTCATTGTAGGTTGGACTGCTCTGGCCAGTAGATAGGAAGCGCTGGATTTCCTCTGAATGTCGGACGTTTGATGCGTGCATTGAGATTTCCCTTCTCTCCCTAGAGGTGGGCAATAAAGGCCTTAAAAGGTCTCCTGGTATTTCTTTTTAAAAACCCTTTGTTTACTCGGACTTACCGAAAACGTGGACAACCCCCCCCCCCCCACCACCACCACCACCAGCACCCTGTTCGTTCTTACCACTTCTGTTTTCCCGTGGCTGAAGCGCACTGACTTGAAGTTGCTCTGTGCTTGAGGGCTGCCCTGGCGGTGCCATCTAATTTCCCTGTGTCTGAGAGCCAGGGTTGGGGTGGGCGATGGAGGAGCAGCTACACATAAGTCTTCAGTCGTGATGTTTGCGTGAATGGGCTTGTTTTTTTGTTTTTGTGTTTTTTGTTTTTGTTGCTGTGTGTGTGTGTGTGTGTGTGTGTGTGTACACGCGCGCGTGTTTGTCAGACCCAGATAAATGTCATTTGCCTTTGCACATAGGGACCACTAAATGGCCACGGTGCCACTGGGTGAAGAATTCTCATTTTAAGGATTGGTGGTGTTAACCAATATTTATTACTTATTGGCCTCTTCTGTATGCCAGGCCCTGAGCTTAACATTTCCTCCCTCCTCTCTCTCTCTATTCATCATCCATCCATCTTTTCAACAGCTACTGCCTGCAATGGGCCAGGCGCCCTGCAGCAAAGGAGAACAAATGAAATCCAGCCGGGTCTCCGTGGAAGAAGGAAGGCGTGAAACTTCTTGGGAAAACAAGTCCCGCACACAGTGAGTGCCTGGGGCGGTAGATGGCGTGTCTCTCAGCTCTGGCTGTTCCGAAGAGGAACTGAGATCCGGCGGGGAGAGGTCAGGCAATGTGTCTCTGGGGAGACGGGACTGGCTCTGCCTCTTGGGCAGGGGAAGGATGTAGAAGGGTAAGGTGAAGACTGGTTTTTGCCAAGGGAGGGAGCTGGATGGTGTTTGCAGAGACTTCAAGCTGTGTATAAATGTTGAGTGTGGCTTACCTGGGATGGTGGGTTACTGTTGGGGGTTAGGGTTGAGGAGGCTGTATAGTCCGGCTCGAGACAAATTATGGAAGGCACGGAATGATAGCCTAAAGAGTTTTGCTTGACAACTGGGAACCACTACAGGGGCTTCTGCAGCATAAGGGTAAGTAGAAAGTATGACTTACTCTGGCCTTGATGTCCAGGCTGTATTGCACTATGGAAGCTGGTTAGGAAAGTAGTGCCACACTATCGATAGTGTGAAGAAATGAAGGCCCATGAAGTAGAGAAGAGGGGACAGGTAGAAGCCTAGGGGGAGAGAGCATCTTGTCAGAGGATGTTGTATGTTTGGATTTGGGGAGAATCAGAGAGGGATATAGAGGTGCGAGGCACAAGTAATGAGATCCTGGGACATTTTCCCCTTCTCCTTCTTTCCGATTTTCCTTCCATTTTTGGTGTTTATTCCTCTATTGTGAATGCGAAGGAAGATGTGGTTGGCGGCCTCTAAGATGACCCCAGTGACCCTGGTATTCATACCCTTGTGGGATCCCCTTCCCTTCATTGTGGGCTGAACCTAATGACTTGCCTCTAGCAACTAGAATAGGGCAAAAGTGATGGGATGTCATTTCTGAGGTTAGGTTACAAAAAGACAATGGCTTCTTGCTTTCATTCACTTGCTCTAAGAAAGCCCACTGTCATATTGTGGCAAGAAACCAAGGGAGGCCTTTAGGCTGTGAGGTGTTGAACCCTTTAGAGCCACGTGAGTGTGAAGTTTGTCTTCCTCCAGTTGAGCCTTGAGATTAGACCGAGTGCTGGCCCACATCTGTGAGCGACCTTGAGTTGGAAGCACCCAGCTATGTGTTGCCTGTATTCCTGACCCACATAAATGGAGATAATTAGTGTTTGTCATTCTAAGTGGTTAAGTTTTGGAGTAACTTGTTACGTAGTAATATGTAACTACTCCAGAATGACTTGAGTATAAAGTGAGTGGATAACAAAAAATAAGTTTAACAAAGGAAAAGTCTGAGCAGTGTTCCCTTGCTCCTCTTTTCAGCCTCCTGTGAATTGTGTATCATCTTTCCCCCCAATTTTTTTTGGCCAGCTTTGTGGAACTGGTTTACACTAGTATCTCCTATATACTCTGAGTTTTGCCATTTATCTTTATCCCTTGGATGCTCATGGTTTTGCTCTTTAAATTCAATTACTACTTTGTAGGAAAACTTCTCCAATGACAAAGTCATAATGTAACTTTGGAAACAAGTCTGCTGACAGCGATGCCATCACACCGGTGGTTGTTAACAACCCCGCCCTCCTCGAGGTGTGTGGAGTGCATAATGATGGAGGGACTCAAGCCCAGTGGCTGGGAGTCAGTGACTTGATCTTCCAGAAAATTCTGTCTCCTCTCCTGGGAGCCACTTGAAACCACTCAAAAAATCAAAGTGGCTTTTCCTTAGGTAAAGTCGGGGCAGCTCAGTTGCAGAGAAACGAAGCAGTGGTTCAATATTTTAACATTAGTTTACTCTCCCAGCTGAGCTTATTTCTGCACAGCACCCTGAAGATGGTATGACATCCTAAATATTATTCTCTTCTAGCTGAGAGGATTCTACTTTGGAACATAGTGCTGCACTCTAAACATGATGTAGCATCTCTACAAAAGAAGACCGGATGCATTGCCCGTTTAACTGATAATCAGAACAAGTGTACGTTATTGCAGTTAGAGTTATGGAGTATAATTGTAGAGTTTCTGTTCTAAGCCTTCCACGGGTTCCACTGACTACAGAGATAATAATACCAACTTTGTGAAACTGCAACCTACCTATCACTTTGTAAATCCGATAAAATGGCTGTCAATTACATTACACTGCTAGGAACCAGAGAAGAAAGAAAGCATTGCTCGTCAAACTACTAGACTTTCACACTTGACTTTCGATGAAAATTGAGGTCAGTTGGGTGTAGTGTTCAGGTCAACATGGTGCACACATGTTATTATTTACACACCTATGCGCATATGTCAACTGTGTGTTGCAAATTTATCACAGACTTGAATTCCTTTTGATAGTAAGTAGTTATAAATACTGTTAGTGACAACAAGAATCTTATACATTCTTAATAGGAATAAATTGACCTGCAAAGCAGCAATTTAAAGCATGTTAACATAATGTCTCTGTGATAAAACTATCTAGCAACACCTTCTACCCCTCATGATTAATGTTTAGCAAGATAAAAGGGATGTAAATATTTTTATTGTTTTATCCTCTTAGGAAAATGACAGTGGTTGATTTAATTAAAAAGGAGACTCTCCCATAGACCAAATGGAGAAATCAGTTCAGTGAAGGTGACAATGGGAAATGCCTATTTAATTTGAATAACACCCGGTTCTGTAGAAATGTGCATCGAATACGTAGCCTGCTTAATCTGATTCATGTACTGTTTCACCACATTATTGAAAAGAAGAGGGAATATTAGCTCTCTCATTTTAGGATATTCAACTCCTGCTGGGGTCGAGGTGCTGTGTGCACAACCCACTTCCTACCTAGACTGTTGTTGGGAGTTACCTGGAGGCGACGAGGAGAAAATGACATGTTCCATTAAAATGAGGCATCCTTGGAATTGTTTGATGTTCTTTGCCTTAATTGAATCCATCTATCCCATCTGCCACTCTTCTCTCTAAATTTATTTCCCTAACCCACTCTCTCTGAGAATTGTAATTTGGGGGAAATTTGTTACATACGTTGTTCCTTTTATATAAGCTCTTTGCATCTGGAGGGCAGGTGTGCTGTCTCTCTGGCCTTGTTAGACAAGGTTGCCTGCCTCTTCCCTGCCCCCGCACATGTTGCTGGATCAAACAGGGCTGGCATAAAAGACCCCCAGTAGCAACCGGAGTAGAAAAGAACACAGGAATTCCAGGTTTTTCAATATGGGGCCCTAGCCATGTGCCAGGGCTGAATAAACATGGATTCAATAAATATAACTATAAAAACATGAAACTTGCATTCCGACTGCAGCCAAAAAAACGCAAATGTATTATTATGTTGAGGTAAAGTTGCCGTGAAACCCCTAACTTTGATCACTTGAGGCCTCTGTTCCCCAGAGTGCAGAGCAGCCCCATTTAAGCAGTGCTCTTTCTCAGGGGTTAGGCAGGAGGAAAGGCAGCTGCTCGTCAGTGTTCTTTGGAAATCACTTTGGGCCCTTAACCTAAACATAAATAAAACAACATTAATATACACGTATTAATTGGAGTGAGGTCCACATACCCCTCTAAACGAACCATATTAAAATGGTTGAGGACACGGCGTAGGGTGGGGGTCAGAGCACAGGCTTGAGATCGACAGGCGTAAGTTAGAATTGCTCTTCAGGCGTTCGTTTGAGAAC
The DNA here is from genome assembly GCF_964212035.1 of Myotis nattereri. NCBI lineage: Eukaryota > Metazoa > Chordata > Mammalia > Chiroptera > Vespertilionidae > Myotis > Myotis nattereri. The sequence goes on from NC_138086.1 coordinate 70,490,842, forward strand.
CTTTCTTAGTCCATCTGAACTTCAGTTTTCACTTCTGTTAAATGGGTACTAAGGCTCTGCTCTTCGATGGTTGTGCAGATTCAGTGAGATTCTGGGTATTGAGCCCCCCGGCATAGGGCCTGGCACACAGGGGACAGTTGGAAGTGTCCGCTGTGATTATTACGTTGGTTGCGATGCCTTGTGCAGACAACAGCAGCCAGTCCGAAGCAGGCCGATCCTCAGACACCTAGGAGGGCTCCTGTGGTTGCTGCTGACCACCGTCCTTCTCATTGGAGAGAGGAAACAAAAGCTCTTCTCTGTCCTTTGTACTGGCTGCTGCTCTGCATCGATTGCTGGAGACCTCTGACACTTCTGCCTGAAACTTCCTCTGGACCAGGGCTGGCAGGGCAAGGCGAATCCCCCTTTGTTCTGGGAAGACCTTTTTGTTATGGAAAGGAACTGCAAAACCCAAAGTCTGTGTGGTCGCAGAACTGCCTGTGCATGACACTGTACTGGTAAACAGTTGTCCTCATAGTAAGCAGAGGGAGCCTCTGCAAATTATTTTTTCTTTTGTAAAAGAAACTTAATATTGAATTCTAAAAATCTTGTATGAATGTGTTACTCCCCGCCCCCAGATCACTCCCATACCCCAGGTCTGACGGCATTTTTTAAAATACTATTTCCTATACATTGTCTTATAGTATGTGTTTATCATTACAGGTATAGATGATATTGCTGTGTCTTTTTTTAATGCGTAGTATCATATGGAGATATACATATATGTGATATATGTACACATACACATATATACATATACACACACATATATATATACATTTTTTTCTTTTTATCGGTGGTTGAGAAAGAAGCTTTGTGTGAACATAAATAACATTGACAGGTGCGGCAGACCATTTTGTGGATATTTTCCTGCAGCTTTCTGTTTTCACGTGCTATTACATGTCATTACATATGGAAACACCTCATTCTTTTAAACTGCTACATAGTATTTCATAAGATGTTCCAGAGTATATTTCTCTATATCTTATTGAAGGACATATAGGTGTCTAGTTTTCTTTTCTTTCTTCCTTTTTTTTTTACAAAAAATAAGCTGGTCAACATCTTTATTTTATTTTTTGTTGTTGTCATTAATCCTTACCTGGGGATATTTTTTCCATTGATTTTTTTAGAGAGTGGAGAGGAGGGAAAAAGGAAGGGATGGGGAGAGAGAGAGAGAGAGAGAGAGAGAGAGAGAGAGAGAGGCATCGATGTGAGAGAGACACATCAATCAATTGCCCCCCTTACAGCCCAACCAAGTACGGGTCCCTTCAGTGGGCAGGCCAACACTCTAACCATTGAGAAACACACTGGCCAGGGCAACATCTTACTTTTTTTATATATGTTTCCTGGGCACCTGAGGGAGTATTTCTACTCAAAAGTAGAATTGCCGGGTATGTGCATTTTAAATTTTAATAGTTCTGCCAAATTATCTTCTAAAATAGCTGAATAATTTATACTCCCACTAGCAGCATAGGAATGTGTCCATTTCCTCACATCCTAATTAATACTCAACATTCTCAGATGTTTTAATTTTTGCTAGTATGATGGTAAAATTTTTCCTATTTATTTTGTATCTTCCTCATTTCTATATATTTTTGAACATTTTTTTCTTATGTTTATTGTATTTTTACTCTGTAAATTGCTGTTAACATCTAGTGATTTGTTATTGGTATTTTTAGATCTTTTTATTGATTTGTAGAAATTCTGTATACATTCTAGATTTAAATATTTTGTCTGTTTAAAAACGGTGTAATTTTCCAGCTTGTTGCTTTTGTTCTTTTAACCTGTTTATGGCATGTTTTCCATACATTCCCAACCGCGCCCCCCCCCCCATTTGGATGTATTGGGCTTTTCCTTGAAACCTTTAGCTTTTTGTGTCTAAAGGAGATGTACATGCGATCAAAAAGGAGAACAGGATAGCCTGTGAGAAGGGGCTGATCTAAGGTACCGGTGATAAAGGCTGTTGGAGGGAGCAGGACAGGTTGCTGTGGTGTGCAGCGAAGCCTGGGAGAGGAGAAATTTGGTCTGGGTGGGGGAAAGATTGGCCTGTGGGCATAGCGACCCCTGGAACAGTGACAATCCTAAGGAAGAGCCTCTGGTCACAGAGAAACTGGTTCCCTAAAACAAAGCTCTTAGTTGAAAACGGGTAAGTCCTGGAGGGATTTGGAATCAGGAAAGGTTTTAAAGAGTTACAGGATGTTTCTAAGATTAAAATCTACAGCAGGAGATAACATGGGTAATAATACTGTTTGTTCTTAGTCAAGTGGTTCATTTCCTTGAGAAATACTTTTTATCAAGAACAAATCTCTGAAATGAAGGCCCTATTGACCCTAATGAGCTAATTAGGTGAGAAATTTGAACCTTTCAACCATCCACCTGACATGTTTAGAAATTGCACCCAGTTGTACTAATAAAAGGGTCGTTTCTTCCTTTGTGGTTTACCCTCTAACCCTCCAAAACTGGGTCATTTTCAAAGACAAGTTAAACAGACATTTTGCTCTAAGTAGGCTGACCCAAATGGCTGAGTTTGCCTAGGGAGTCCTGGATTATGCAAAATTATTAATAGCTCCCCCTTCCAGTCTCAAAAGTGTCCTGGTTTGCATGATAAATTATATGCTACCCTAATTCTAAGTGATCTACTTTGGACTTTTTTTTTTTTTTGCTTACTCTGTGGATCAGGGGTCCTCAAACTTTTTAAACAGGGGGCCAGTTCACTGTCCCTCAGACCGTTGGAGGGCCGGATTATAGTTTAAAAAAAAAACTATGAACAAATTCCTATGCACACAGCGGTGGCAAAAACACCCGGCGGGCAAGATAAATGTTTTCGGTGGGCCGCATGTGGCCCGCGGGCCGTAGTTTGAGGACCGCTGCTGTGGATCCTCAGTGGCCAAAGGGACGCTTTCCAGCTTAAGGGCATTTGCCCGCCATGTGCATTCTATCTTTTTGAAATGGTTGTATTTTCTCCCTTGCATACAAATGATGGCAAAAAATTTCAGAAGAAAAACAAACAACATAAATAAGATGAGTTACCATAAACCTAGAAATAAACATTAATATTTCGATCTATATGTCTATATGTCTACATACCTATACATACCGACTGGTCGGTCGCTATGACATGCAATGACCACCAGGGGGCAGACGCTCAATGCACAGGCATGGAAACATGGAACAGACTGATGAATTTCAGAGGGAAGGGAGGAGGGAGGAGGGCAGGTAGAGAGTAACCAAGAATCTTATATGCATACTAGAGGCCCGGTGCATGGATTTGTACACCGGTGGGGTCCCTCGGTCTGGCCTGCAGTGATCGGCTGAAACCAGCTCTCTGACAGGCTCTATCCCCAGTATGGGGTGTGCAAGAGGCAGCCAATCAAAGATTCTCTCTGATCATTGGTGTTTCTATCTCTCTTTCCCTCTCCCTTCCTCTCTGAATTCAATAAAAATATTTTTTTAAAGGAAAGCCAATGAGAGTTTTGAACAGTCTGACTTGAGCAGATCCTCCTGGCTGCTGTGTGGGGAAGTGGTTAGGAAGAGGGGAGAGTGGAAGCGAAGAGAATATGAGGGAGCTATTTGGGAAGTCCAGGTGGGAGATGGTGGTAGCCTGGATTAGGGTGGGCTAAGGTGAAGGCCAGACATGGTGAAAGTGGGCAGATATGAGATTATTTAGGCCACCGATGCTTGGATGGGCGTGGGTGGGGGTTGTGGAAGAGGTTGGTATCCTGGAAGACTCCCAGATTTGTGGGTCAGATGGATGGGAGTTGTCACCAGGAGGATGAGCTGCTGAAGGAGCAGGTGATGATTTGCCTGCAAAGTGAAGATCCAGAGGAGAAGCTGCCACTATGCCCACAGCTCCGTCTGAAGCAAGCTGACTGGTACTGCCACCAGCGCCACAGCAGTTAGACTGGGAGAACGCCTGAGCTGTGGCCATGATATGGTCTATGTGAAAGCCTGTCGGTGAAGGGGGCTGTGCCATAAAGAGTTGATGAGACCTCCTTCGGGGAATTTGAAAAAGAACCCAAGTGAGTGACAACGTTTGGAACTGTGGACATAAGAAAGGTCATACAAAAAGGCAGAAAGTGGAAGTCATGAGTAAGCCAAACTCATAAGAAGGAAGGTAGGAGAGAAGAGAGAAGCTGGGGCAGAATGGCTGCAGGCCCATAGGGCACTCCAGAGGGACTGATGGGCCCCTGACCCGGAGTGTGGCCAGCTGGTGAAGAGCTAGGCTCGCAAGTTGAGCAGATGTAGTTTTGGTTTCCCAGCTCTGATGCTGATAGCTGCGTGACCTCAAACAAGTCACTAAACTTCTCTAAGGCTCCGTTCTGTTCCCTAAAGTATAACATAGACGCCATATATGTATTTCTTGGGCTTGTTATGAGGATTAAAGAGATACACATGAGAATGTGAGAAGATATTTGCAACACATAAAACCTCTGGAGAACTGGTATCTAGAATAAAAAGTTGGAGGGGGCGTGGAAAGCTTATGCAAATCAATAAGAAAAAGACAGCCACCCCCCCCCCCCAAGCAAAAGACTTGCACAAACATTTATCAAAAGAGGATATTAACATGGCAAAAAACATATGAAAATAGGATCAACCTCATTAATAAATAATCAGGGAAATACAGTGAGATTCCACATGCAACAACATAGATGAATTTTATAAGTGTAATGCTGAACCAAAGTAGCAAGATAGGGATGGATGTGTGAAGTGTGAGTCAGTGTAGTAAAAATTTTAAAATTAAAACTGCAGTTTAAATACTATACACATATACATCAGATTGGCAAAGTTTGAAAAATCTGATAATACTAGGTGTTCGTGAGGATGTGCTACAATAGGACATCTATATGCTGGTGGGAATGTAGATTAATACAGCCTCCCCTTTGCCTCAAGGGAGCCCACGTTCAGTTTCTCCCAGAGGCTGTGTTTTCCTGCTTTGGTATTATCTAGTAAAACTGAGAACATGCACATCCTACAACCCAGTGATTCTGTAAGAAGAACATCTCATGTTCACCAAAATATACAAGTATATCTATAATTCTATCGTTCATGGCCTCATGCTAGAAAAGATGCCAGTTGTAGAATGGATAAGTAGATAGTAATATAGTCACACCGTGGAGTACTATGTGGCACTGAAAAATGAATGGACTCTGCTACCGTGAACAACATGAGTGAATCTCAGAAACACAATGTTAAACATAAATAACAGAGCATATGATTCTATTTTAAAATTCAAAACTAGGCAAAACTAAACTGTAAGCCATATAGTGGAGTTTTTATTACATAGCATATATTGTTGAGCAAATGATAAAAGTAAAGAAGTGATTATCACACAAGTCAGAATAGTGGTTGCTTCTGGGGGAGGGGAGGGTTCCGGGACTAGACGGGGATACCTGCGGAAGGAGGATTTGGCAGTACTTGGAGGTATTCTATTTCTTGATCAAGGAGGTAGTTATACAAGTGTTTGCTTTGTGATTGTTCATTATGTTGTACATTTGTTTTGAACAGTTTAATCTAAGAGTATTTTATTCCGCAATTTAAACAGGTTTAAAAAAAAGGAAAGCTAACACTTGTAAAATGCTTGGCATAGTGCCTGGCCCATATTAAGAGCTCAACAGATGGCAATTTTATTTACTGTTATAACCCAGTTGTTAGAGCCACATTGTATCCTAAGCAACCTTCCAGCTTTTGGACTGAGCTTTAGTCTCCATGAGGTCTGGCTTTGAGGTAGAAATTCTGGACTCCTCTGTTTGCCGGAGTGGCCCCCTACTATACCCCCATTATTTAAGACAGTGCTTCTTAACTGATGTGTGGTGGGTTACTGCACTGCCTCAAACTGGAATATACATACAAGCATATCTATAACTTCATTGTTCATGGTCTCATGCTAGAAAAAATGCCAGTCTCCATCAATTCAGTAACTGGAAGTAGTGCACAGTCAGTCCAGCCTACTGGCAGGACCAGGTTAGCGCTCAAAGGTGGAACCTGATGGCAAGCTGGTGCCAAAGAAATGAGAACACGTGAAAACTTGGCCTTGTGAGAGTCTGTTGGGGAGGTAAAGTCAGACCCAAACAATAGTGATGTAGAAGGGTGCCAGGTGAATCCCAGGATATATGGGGATGCCATTAAAAGCCTTCAATTAGGTAGCCCCCAAATCCAGCATTCCACAGAAAGGATGACAGTCACTGACCAAAGTAATCTGAGAATGTCTCTCTTCCCTGCAAGCCGTCGTTATTATGAAGGTGGTTGTGTACAATAGCTAATTATAATAATAGCTAATAATTATGGGGTGCTGATCACAGCCAGGCAGTGTACTAATACTTGTCCTCATTTCCACGCTACGAGGGAGGTGCTATTATCATCTCCGTTTCAGTGGATACCGATGAAGCATGGAGGGAGTCGGTAACTTGCTGAATGTCACACAGCTGGTAAGGACGAGAGCCAGGAATAGGGATTATTCTTATTTTCTGGTTCCAGAGGGAGAGTGTAGTCCAGTGTCAGGGAGTGAGATGGAGGTAGGTTTTGCTAAGGATGAGCAAACACATCCCAATGGTGGAATGGGAGTTTTTAAGAATAGCAGGTTCTCTCTGTAAGCAGGGGCAGCCGGACAGTTTATGAAATGTGCTTTTAGAAGAGAGTCCCGCATTGAGTTGCAGGTTGGACTAACTTCCTTTCAAGGTCCTTTCAAAGAATCCCAAAGGGAAGTTTACATGTTAGTAGGGTTTCCCATAGGACGCTGGACTCTATGCTTATTTTCTTTTTAAATACGAGCCTCCAAACTTTAGTGCATACCCTGGTGTATAAACTATTTGAGTCCACTTTCATGTCGAACTCCCTCAGAACTCTTGAGGCACAGTAAAATGATTTTCCCTATGGGGTGGTTTCCTTGTAGTCTCTCAGCTGACAGTAGTTGCAAAGAGCCTTTCTGAATGGCATAAAGTATCTTTCTACGTTTTAGAAGGAAAATAACTAGCACAAAACATTCTTCCACATTCATTTCTATAATTTCAGACCAGAGGTGCTGAGCTTTTCATATGGACTTTCCTGCCACACCTCCCACGAATGGCATGTGTAGTGTGAAGACTACATGTGCAGCATGAACAATGGTGTTTGATAGCATTTGGGCTGTTTAGAATCTCCCCTTTAGACTGAAATGATATGTCTGGCTTTGTTTCCAGGGTTACAGAAACTTCTTTGGTCTATTTCCCGGCCTGAGCCCAGTGGAAATGCTACCACCCTGCAGGATAATGGAGGTGTTGATCCCGAGAAGGAATATTCCTGTCAAAAAAGGACTCCTTGTGGTTAACTGGGCCCAAATTCATAATCAGAGTTTAGCAGCTGTTGTTTACAGGGAGTCTCTCTCTCTCTCTCTCTCTCTCTCTCTCTCTCTCTCTCTCTCTCTCTCTCTCACACACACACACACACACACACACACACACACTGTATTTCAGGGAAAAGCCACAGACTAAGCAGCCAAGCCTCTTGCACTATATAGGTTCCTGCTCTCTGAACCCACCTTATACTAGTAAAGGAGTTCCTGGAATGTATATTTTGACCAATGGGCTGAGACCTGCTCCATCCAATCGGAGCTACTCAGCTATATCCTTATTTGCATTTTTACTGACCGGTCAGAGTGGCTCCATAATGAATAATTAGAACGTGCAATTCTGATCTGTTAGGACAGTGTTTTGGGGCCTATCAAAATGTGCAAATTTGGGTTCTTCATTTGCATAAAAACGGACCAACCAGGGACCAGGATGAGCACTTGCTCTACGTAAGTGGAACCTCCCCATTGTTTGAAGGGAGCCTACTTTCAGGTTCCTCCTGAGGCTGTCTTTCCCCACTTTGCAAACTGTTCACCTGAATGAAGTCTCCTTTTCCACACTCCAGATTGGGGACTCCTGTTGATACTGGTTTGGCAGCAGCTAATTTTTTGTTGACAGAGGCATAAGGTGACATTTGGTTGAGCCTTTGCTATTAGCTGACAAAACTGACTTGGTTGTGGTTGAGTGTTTGGCCTGAGGGTGTAAAATAGACCCCGATTTTCTCCATGGGCAAATGTGAGAGCTGAGTTGCATATACTAGTTGCTTTTAAGGTCTTAGAGTGATAACTGTTTTAACTAAATGTGTAGAAGCTGAGGATTGTCACATGTGCAACTTGGGTGTGGGACCCCTGCAAGCCTGGGTTATAGTCCGAGCTGTGGTTTTAATAGTTATATGACCTTGGGCAACTTATTTAAACCTCTGGGCCTTAATTTCTTCATTTGTAAAATGGAATAATTTCTGCCACTCAGTACCATTACAGGGATGAATGATAATTTACATCAAATACCTGGCCCATAGTCGGGATGCCATACATGTTAAGTGACTTTAAGAAATCTTTCAGGCCTTATTCATGTGTTTCATGATTCCATTGTAAGGAAAGCCCAGAGGCACTTATAACACACTTAAGAGTATTAGTGTGTATATATCCACTAGGATGCTTTTGCAAAACCCCCAACTCAAAGTAGCATAAAAATAAAATGAATTTATTGGTTCATGTAACTGAGAAGTCCCATGATAAAGTTCTCTTGGCCCAGCAGCTCCAAGATGGATGGAAAGGCCTGGTTTCTTCTCTGCTACCCTTGTTATCAGCTTTATTCCAAGTCTGCCTTCTTTGTAGTTGCAAGATGGTTGTCAGCAGAAGTCTGGGTCCATCTGTTAGAACTGAAGTTACTCAGTGTGATGGAAAACCCATTATAACAGTGGCTATAAGATAATAGAAGTATTCTTCTCTCCTTGGTAGGAGAAATGCAGCGATAGGCAGCCTTGGGCTGGTATGGTGGCTTCATCATGTCCTGGGCCCAGATTCTAACTTGATGCTGCGCATATTAGGGCACCACTCCCTTTCTCAAGGTCACCTCCAGGTCCAAAATGACTGCTGGAGCTCCAGCCATTACATCTGCTTTCTAGGCCAGAGGAAGGAAGACGAGGTGACTCTTTGCAAATACCACACAACGCTGTTGCTTTCATCGCATTGGCTCGAACTTAGTCATGAAGGGTGGGAAAGAGAGACTGGGAAATAGAATCTCTTGTTGGACTCAAATCCTCCCCATTGGGAATTGAATCACGCCTATTCCCAAGAAGAAAGGGACAATGAATATTTGAAGGCAAGCAGCAGTTGTTGCCACTCGGGGCCACATGCTTCTTTATTCAGGCCCAGTGGACACAGAATGTCTTTTTTGGGAGCTTCCGTGGAAGGGAACAAATGTTTTCTTCGGGGAAAACCCCAGAAAACACACCTCATGTCCCTTTGTCTCAAACTGGGTCTTCTACCCATCCTTTCATAGTTCACTGGTGTGTATGTGTGTGTGTGTGTGTGTGTGTGTGTGTGTGTGTGTGAGAGAGAGAGAGAGAGAGAGAGAGAGAGAGAGAGAGAGAGAGAGAGTGAGTGTGTGTCAGTGCTGATTGGCTGGAGCACATGAGAGCTCTCTCCATGGATCAAGGGTGGGGCTAGTTCCCCAGCCACATCCCTGGGACACTCAAGGACCCATCAGGGAAAGGGAAGGGACCTTAATACAGAGTTTTCCTCCACTCTGCAACTCCCTGCAGCCTTCCGTTCATGATGCTAAACAATTCTAGGACTTTTAACCTCTTGTATTTTTGGTCCCTTATTTATCTTTATGGATCTTTTGTGAATCCTCTCCAATCTTTCCTGATTCATGCTGGGCACAATAATAAACAGGCAAACCTCTAAATCTCTCTAAGCTTCAATTTACCCATCTATAAATGATGAGGATCATGGTATCCACCTTTCTCCAAAGATCAATTGAGATGATACGCGTATGCTTGGCACACAATGAGCACTGAATAAAGGTGAAATAATAGCCATGCTTCCTGATTCTCAGGCCCAGTTCTCCTATTTGCGTTTTTCTCTCTCGTGCTCGTTTCTTTACCTGAAGCCTTCGGAACCGTTCTGTTGTGCTCCAGCTTCTGTTTCCGTAGTTTGCTTGTTTCTCCTTTGAAATTCTTTTCAAGAAATGTCCCTGTGTCTATTTCTGACTTCTTCTCTAATTTGCCAAGGTAACTTTCTGTACCCGAAGGAATGAAAATAAGGAAAAGTGATTCAGGTGGGCAGAGAGGAGAAAAGACGCTGTGAGGAGCGGGTGGAGGGAAGGCTGGTATGGGCCCATGTCGTGGTCCCGCCCTCTATCCCCCACTGCTTCAGCCTCACCCCTTCCTAACCAGCCCAACCAGAGGTCCACTTCTTGCTAGGTGGCTGAGTTACTCAGAAAAGGAAGAAGATTATGCTCGATTTGTTCATGTGAGTTTAGATAAGAAACACATCCTCAGTTATTAGGTCCTGAATTGGTCTCCATACTGCTTAGAGTGGAGCATATGAGTTTATTCAGTTTAGAAATTCCAAGGATGGGCTCTCCCTCTTGAACTGAGAAAGCCTCCTCCATCTCAGATGATGTGTCCTCACCCTCTTACCTCCTTTCAGCCTTCTCTTCTGGCTTCTGCAAGGCCAATGGAGCTGGGAGGATTTGCACCCATTTTCCCATGCAAAGAGGTGCTGGTGAAATCCCACCCTTGCACGTAGTGGAGGACACCAGCGTTCCCGGAGTGCTGCTTGTAGTTCAGTCTTAATTATCAGGGAGGGGTAATAGCTCACATCAATGGCCAGTCACTGTAAGCACTTTGCAGGCACAGTGATAGTAATCGCTAACAGTTAATAGGGTGTTTACTATGTGCAAAGTGAAGTTTAAATTGTTTTCTATATATTAATTTATGCTATTCCCTAGTACTCCTCTGAAGTAGTAACTACCAGCATCCTCATTTTACAGATGGAGACCTGGGCTCAGAAAGGCTCGACATCTTGCTCAGGGTCATTCAGCTAGTGTCAAAGCCTGAATTAAAACTAAGATTGTTTGTCTGTGTGTTCATAGCCAGTACCTCCCCACGAGGAGGTTTTAATATTAGTATCATACCCATTTTACAGATAAGGAAACTGAGGCACAGAGAGAGGAAGTAGTCCTGGATTCACATGTGGACATGAGACTCCAAAGCCTGGGTCTTACCTGGTATGTCATGCTACCTCCTCCGGGGACATGTGAGAGCATCTTCTGACCCAACACTTCACGCAGGAGGAGCCTGAGGACCGCATGTGACTATGGAACTCCTCTGGGGGCAATTAGTGGCGTGGCACAGGATGCAAACCCAGCAGTCCTGGTAGTACTTCTGGGGCCTGGAGGGGAGTGAGGAAGGTAGGCCCTGTGATTGTCAAATCACATCTCTGGCACCAGGAACAGAATTCACTTGTGCTTTTACTGCTTTCTGATCTCTGCTTTTCACCCCTGGGGCTGTTGGTCAGGGTGTCCTGGGACCCGCAGTGGCCTCTGAAGCATCAGATACTACACTCATAGCTCCACCAGTTACATAAGGGAACTAGCAAGGGAAGACATCATTTAAGATGTGATGATTGATTTATACCATGACTTGTTTCATAAAGGATTTATGACAGTGTAAAGAAATGCCTCCCACTCTGGGAGACAGCATCAGTTAGGCTCTCTTAGGCTCCTAGAAATCCTAGGGACCTAGACGGATCCCATCATCTTCCTGCACCTGCATTTCTCTACCTTAATTTTTTTAAATCCTCACCCGAGGATATTTTTCCATTGATTTCTTAGAGAGAGTAGAAGAGAAAGGGAAAGACAGAGAGAAATATTGATGTGAGAGAAACACATTGATTGGTTGCCTCCTGCACACGCTCTGACCAGGACCTGGGCCAGGGAGGATCCTGCAACCAAGGTACATGCCCTTGACTGGAATTGAACCCGGGACCCTTCAGTCTGTGGGTGGATGTTCTATTCACTGAGCCAAACCAGCGGGGGCCGTTTCTTTACCTTTACATTGGAAATGATGTCTTCCTGGTAGAACTGGGCGGGCACTAATGACAGTTCCTGTGAAGTTCCCAGCACAAGCCTGGCACCAGTAAGTGCTCGGTGGGTGCTGCTGATGATGGTGAATGTTACCAGGCAGACAACACTGCAGCCTGAGAAAAACAAGGGCAGGGTCCTGCAACGGCGCCAGATGGAGGCCCGTACAAAAACGCCCACCACGAAGCCATCCTGGCCCTCGGGGCCGGTGTGAAGACAGGAACCTGGTCAGTGAATCGTCCACGCTGCTCACCAGGCACGCAGCGCTCAGGAGAGGCAGCCTTCCAGGCCAAGGTGGGAAGAAGGATCTTTCTAGAATCCTTCTGCAGTGCTCTACACTGTGCTCAGCAACTACTTTAGTGTAAACCCAGTGACAAGGGCCACTGTCCGTCCCTTAATGGAGGCGAGGCCACAGCATAATCCATTAGAAAGCATTGCGCTGGGAGGCATGTGATGGGGTCCAGGCACAGTGCTCTCCACTGTTTTAACTTAACTGGGGGCGTGAGAGCTGATGGTTATGAGCATAATAGGGACCCTGAAGGCTTCTGGGCCCTCTGCATGTATTACCTCATTTAAATCGTATAACGATGACTTGAGATTGGTAATATGACCATCCCCATTTTGCAGATAAGTAAACCAAGGCCCAGAAAATAGGCCCAGCGCCACTGAGCTCATGATCCCTGGTCATGCTTCCCACCCAGGCAGACAGGCTCCAGAGCTGGGACCACTCATCTCCCCCTACCATCATTCGGGGAGACTCGTTGGACTCAGCATCCTTCTTGTTTGTCCCCTGCAGCTGAGCCTTTGACACATCTTCAGCATCAGTGAGTTCAAGAAGATGCGTATGTAAATGCTGACGGGCAGCTGCTGTTTGGGGCTGGTTAGTGCGGAGCGGTGCGCTTTCCCTGTCAGCCGAGAGGGCACAGGACTGACACATCCTTGCTCATGAGCTTGAACCAAATGACCTCCGCTCAGAAAAAGGGAGGTCAAACTGGGGAGCAGCGCCAAGCCCACCTTAAGGAAGGAATCTGCAATCTACTCTAATGCACAGACAAATGGGTGATTGAGGACTCAACGTTTTCTGTGTATTATGGCTGCAATAATTTTAGTATGAAAACGTGTCAAGGCATTTAAGTTCCTGTTTCGGCTATTTTGACAAATGAATATATGGCACCACAGGATACTCAGTGCACACTCCTTCTATTGTGTTTTTTGCTAACGTATTGGACCCCTAAACAATCTGGCAGGAAGCCTTCCCAAAGCTCCCCCACCTGTCACCACCATCGCAGTGCAGTGTTCTAGGAAGGCCAAATAGAGTGTTGTGCTGTTTCTGCGTGGTAGACATGTGGTCATAATTGTGACGGAAGCAGGGCTCTAAGTGGTGCAGGCTTTGGGCTCCTCCTCCTCTTGTATATCCATCGTAATTGACAGAGTGCCGTGTCCCCTTCTGTGAGAGCTGGCGCCCTAGGATTTCCTGAGACTGTCTGAGGGTTGGTGGTTTCCTGTTCAGCCCACCATCCAGGCTTGTCAGGTCCTAGTGGTGATTGCTCCTACCCTGCCGGGAGCCGGTCCATGCTTGCTGTTTCAAGGGACCTGGCATATATGGCATACTGTTCTTAATATGTTTGCTCACCTTCTAGGCACTATGTGTTTTAACCAAGGTCTCTGAGAAAGGTTGTTTCCCCAGGTAGGGATTTTCCCCTGAAGTTAGGGAGGGAATAAAACCTCTTAACTAAGTGCCAGGTGGGAAATTAATCACTTTAACTATGAACAATCATGCTTAAGCTACATAATCTTTACTCCCTGGAATGGAGATAAGAAACGGCCTAACCTTTGAAATAGAGATTGATAGGATTTGAATCAACTGGTATAAATACAGATGTAACAACAGAAAGAGAGACAGAACCTGGCACAGAACCTACACAGAACGTTCTCTAGAGACAGAAGAACTTCGCTGGAGAGAACATGGCAAAAGATCCTGGACAGAAACTGGCCTCAGAACCTAGAGACAGAACCTAGTGAGAGAACATAGCAAAAGATCCTGGACTGAACCTGACTACAGAAATTGGCAAGAGAACCTGACTAGAACCTGGTGACTGAACCTGGCTGGAGAACCTGGAGAACTTGGCTGGAGAACCTAGCAAGAGACCATGGACACAGAACCTGGCTGGAGATCCTAACCAGAACTTCGCTGGAGATCCAGACCAGAACTTGGCTGGAGATCCTGGCTAGGCTGCTGATCAACTGAACTCTGTCTCCGGGTCATTCCTTCTTCGCCGACTCCGTCCACACCTTTGGGGACCCCTGGACCCGCTGGGGTTGGACCCCAGCACTACCCTACCTGCATCACCCCCTGCCGTACAGGGCCCACTTGTCCTCAAAGTGTGGTCCAGTTGGAGGAATTAGAATACAACATAGCACAGGCAAATGTCCTGTCCCTTATTAGGATCGTGGGCCATGTTCCCTGAAGGCTCTCTCGTGCCGTTCTCTTCTTGGATTTGCTCTTCCCCAGAAGCTGCTGTTTGCCCAACTAACTACCTCCTCCATTCCCCTAATTCCAGTTACTTCCTTGCAGAGCAGAATTTAGCTCATGCTTCCTTTCCCCCTTTACTTCCCAGGCCACGGCCAGAGCTTGCTTATCTCACCCATGAAGTCTCAACCAGGCTCACATGGTATGTTTCTTCACTGTAAGGGACTTTATGTCCTAATGTGTAAAACTGGCTACAGTCATAGTTTTAAATAGCATTTCCTCCCTGCTACATCAGATGTGTCAGAGCTTACAATATAGTTGGGGATTAACTCTTTATACTGTAAGGACAAAATAATGATATAATAAAAGTGACCAGAAATGAGCTGTGAAGCCATGAAAAGACCTGGAGAAAACTTAAGTGTGTATTACCCAATGAAAGAAGCCGATCTGAAAAGGCTGCATACTCTGTGATTCCTACTCTGACATCTTGGAAAAGACACAACTACGGAGATCAGGGGTTGGGGGGAGGGAGGAATAGGTAGAGCCCAGAGGATTTTCTAGTCAGTGAAACGCGTCTGTGTGATACTATAATGGTGGATACACGTCATTATACATTTGTCCAAACTCATAGAATGAACACTAACAAGAGTGAATGTAAGGAAATGTCAACGGTGGGCTTTGAGTAATAATCATGTCTCCATGCGGATTCATCTATTGTAATGAGTATGCCACTCTGGTGGGCAATGTTGAGAAAGGGGGAGGGGCTGTGTGTGTGAGGGCAGCAGAGGACTATGGGAAATCTCTATACTGTCTGCTCAATTTTGCTGTAAACCTAAAACTATTATTAAAGTCTATTTTTTAAAAAAGACTCCAAATAGGAGAGTAAGTAAGTAATGGTGGTCCCCCAGGTAAGAGAGGAGACGAGAGGATGGCTATTGGCTGGGTGGCCCCACTAGGCTTTCGGCGGAGAAAGTAGAAGTTGGATTGAGGTTGAGGGATGATGGGATTTGATGTGTGGGGAGTGAGGAGGTGGTGTCACAGGAAGAAGGAGTAGCCTGAGCAAAGGCACAGAGGTGGCCTGGCGTGGGACCCACAGGGCTGAGGGTGAGCCGGGTCCGGCCGGCAGGAAGAGCAGGTTTCCTCAGCAGGTGAGAAGGGAAAGCAGAGAGCTGCGTGGAGCTGCTGACCGTGGTTTTCTGGTAGCAGTTCTGAAGCGAACGCCTTGATTGTGGTTTCCTGATAAGAGACACTCAACGTTGTAAACTGCTAGGGAGCAGCTCTGTAATTCAGTCTGTTTTCTTACAACATGTGTTTGTTTATTACAGAGAGCTGTGATGACTTGAGGGTGTCATGTCAACCTTGTCTCATGTACCAGCTGAACTCAGTGACACGAGCATCCTGACAGATGGGATGTTATTACTGAACCACCGGGGAGGGTGCCCGGGGCTGACTGTGCTTCGTGTGCCGTGAGGACCCACTTGACCCGAGTGAAGGCAGCAAAAACACCTCGCGTTGGAACCCCATGCCTGTGTCTGTTACTCCAGTGGTTCTCAAACTTCAGAGTCACTGTCTGAGTCCCTGGGGGATGGAGGGAGGGGGGTTAAAAACATAGAAGGCCATGCCCCACCCCCAGAGTTTCTGATTCAGCAGGCCTGGGGCATGGCCAGAGAATCTGCGTTTCTAGCAAGTCCCTAGATGCTGCTGATGCTACCGGCTGGGAGATCACACTTTGACAACACAAGTCTACTCCTGAGCCCCGTTGTTAACACAAAACTCACCCTGTCCTGTTCTGCTTCTGTGAAGGTGTGGCCTAAGGCACTTCAGTTTCAGAATGGAAGCCAAAAGATGGAATCAACCCAAGTGTCCATGAACAGATGAATGGCTAAGTAAAATGTGATATAAATACATATATTCATCTGTCATATATATATATATGGTGGAATATATATATGATGGAATATTATTCAGCCATAAAAAGGGATGAAATGCTGATACCTGTTACAACGTGGATGAATCTTGAAAACATTATGTTAAATGAAAGAAGTCAGTTACATAAAGCCACGTGTTGCATGATTTCATTTATGAAATGTCTGGAATAGGCCAGTTCATAGTGACAGAAAGCCGATTGGTGGTCGCCAGAAGCCGGAGTAGGAAGGAACGAGGAGTGACTGCTTATTGGGTTTCTGTTTGGAATGATGAACTTCTAAACCTAGACAGTGGTGATAGCTGCACAACACTGTGAACCTACTTACTGGGTACCACTGAATTATACACTTTGAAATGATTAAAATGGTCAATATTATGTATATCTACCATAATAATAAATTAAAAGAGTTACTGGAGTGCTGTTCTAACTCAAATCGTGGGAGCCAGTTGAAAAGTTTACAGGATTAAGATTGGAAATGCAAAGGGCCTAATACCAGTGGGTCTTAGCCTTATTGAATAGGGGAAAAAAAATCACCTGGGGACTTTTTGTATGATACCCTTGTCTTAGCCACACGTGAGAATAATTAAATTGAAATCTCTGGAGGTGAGGCCTAGGCATCAGACATTTTAAAATTCAGCCCCACATGATTCTAATGTACAACTAGGATTGAGGACACTGGCCTAAAGTATTGAGGTTCAAATGGACTCAGACCTATGTGCAAACTGACTTGGACTTCATCATAGACAATGAACCTCTCATCTCCCAAATTTGCTTGGATGTAGAGAGTAGAATGAAGAGACTTTGGAATCAGTTTGAATATCATCTCCACTACCAACTAGCTGTGTGACCGTGAGCAAACCATAACCTCTCTGAGCATTGTTTTTGTCAATGGAGAGTAGGAGTCTGTGTTCTCTGGAAAGAATACTATTTCATAGCAGTTTTGTAGGAAACAGGTCAGTTTCCTAGTTCTAACAGTGTCAGACGCTGTTTTGTCATCATGCATCTCTGCCTGTCCTTCTAGACTGAAAGGGAGACACAGTGCCATATCCTATATAATAAAAAGCCAATATGCAAATTGCCCCCTCTACCTTAGCGTTCGACCAGGAGGCGGGCCACCCGGCCAACCGCCCATGGCCCCTCCCCCTGGCGGGCCCAGCCAGACCCCACCTGTGCACAAATTCGTGCACCAGGCCTTTAGTTTATGTGAAAACCCTAACCCTGTAGTATCTTGTATCATGAATTCAGTTTTATCCCCACACCTAGGAGGAGGGGCATGTGTAGGTTGGGAATGAGTGATCATGCCTCCTGAATCTGTAATCTGGAAGCGGAGGAGATTGTGAGCCTGATAGAAATCATTTTGTCCTCATGCTCAGACTTTCTTTTGTGTATCAAGCTTTTTAACGATGTCAATATACTTAAAGATAAAAACTGATAAAATTTACGCACAAATTCCTGACAGTAAATAAAATCATTTGGATATTTTCATGTTTCTTATTTGTAGGTAAAATAGATGATATATTTTTATTCAACCACAATTATGACATAGATACAATTTTATATTCTGTTTGTTTTCACTTAGTACTTGGTCATGTTTTTATAGTTCTTCATTATTGACATTTTAATGGCTTCATAATATTTCAATGAGTTGCCTTATAATTTAATATTCCTCCGTTGTTAAGCTTTTTGGTTGCTTCCAAGTTTTCAATATTAAAAATTGTGCTCAGTGAAAATATTTCTTCATATAACTTTTAACTTCCTTTGGCTTATTTTCTTAAAATAAAATTCCCATATCTTACTGGATCAGGGGTCTAAACATTTTAAGGGTCTTGAATGTACTATCTTGCATTGCTACTGGCAGGGTGTGGGTATTATTGTTTTCAATAACATCCCAGCATTGAATTTCATCATTTGAAAAGGTTTACAAATTGTACAACTATAATCTAAATTTAATATAAGCTAATAAGTTACTCTGTCCAACATTTTGGCATGCATAACATTCCTTCTCCAGTTCCTTTTCTGGTGGCATCCCAATGTTTTGTAAGTTGCTGGGGAGAGAGGCAGTTTACAAACATTGCACATTGTAGAAAATCAATGATTATTTTTTGAAGCAATGAATATAGTAGGTAACCCCTCTTCCTAATATTTCTTCAGGTTTCTAGTAGAAGGGCTTTTTAAAACACACACACACAACAATAACACTATATTACACTTTATTTAACTTGAGTTGGTAGCCTCAGAGCTTTGTTTGCTGGAAAAAGCTCAAAAATTTTCACTTGGTGGGAAGTAGATCTCCCCACAGCACGAAGGTATAGCAGCTAAACCGTTGCTCTTTCCTCCAGCCTCTCTTTGCACTCCCATCTCTTTTCCTGTTTTCTCTGGAAGAGCCAGCTCAACCTGAACCAAAGAAAAGCAATCTGTAGAGTGCATGGGAGGAAAAGGAGCACAGATATGCCCTGCCTAAGTTCTGGAGCTGAGTTTTCACTCATTCAAGCGGAAGGGTTATGCGCACGCAGATGGTAGTGTTTGTGCATTGGTACCCACTCATCGGGACAGTTCAGTTCATGGTGATGGAAAGCGGCTGTGGATTCAGCAATGCTTTTAACTAGCTATGTATTTTATTAATTTCAAGAGTGTCTACATACATTTAAAAATAATAGTAAAGAACATGCAGGAGACCAGTTTATCCAGCTACGTGCAATGTCAATGTGCATTTGCATTCTTGAGTTCTTTGTGTCCTCAGCAAAAAGTTGGGAAATGCTGCCTGAGGTTAGGCCAATATCTTAATATTATAACTAAGAGGTGCTTAGCTAGTTAAGATGACTAGGGAAGTGCTTGTCATTGTCCCTGGGACTTAACTAGTATTTAATACTGTAACCTGCAACCTGTTAGGCCTAGGCACACCCTAATTTTTGAAGTTAGCTCATGTAAAAGTTCACTTCCTGCCCGTCCACTTTCTTCTCATCAGTGACAGCAACAAACAATGGCATTGCTTAAATGTCTTGCTGCCTGAAATAACATCTTCTCCAATTAAAAAGGAACAAAGGCTGCACCTCTTTCCTGTTCCCTTTGTTGGCTGTAACATCTTGACATCTTCTTCTGGCTCCAGTTTTGTCTGAGACTTAGCTGACCTCTCAAAACAGTATGTCGTGTGTTTCTGTTGGGAAGGGATTGCTTGTGACTATGGCTTTCAAAGGAAATGCATGCTGGTGGTTTGCAGAGAGTTGACATATACCTGAAGGTCCCTTTGGCAGAGGGCAGCAGGGCCCCAGGGATTTGCACCATCTCCTAGGAGCGCTTGTACCCTGGGGTGCCTGGGTGGTGGCAGGGATGTGTACCCCACTTCGTTGCACCCTTCCCCCTTCCCAGTTTCCTACAAAGACACTCTGACTGTCGTTTACTCCAGCTTCAATCCTCAGCATTCAACTTAGCACACATCACGTCAGAGATTCTTAAACTCAAGGGAACAGAGGTCATAGCACTGGTCTCCAAGCCTGGCTTTCCATCAGAGTCTCTTGGGGAACTTTTGTAAAATGTTCTTGCTCCCCACGCGTGTTCTGATTCATTACGACTGTGTGTGGACATGAAACCTGCATTTTTGTTTTGTTTTTCATGTTTTTAACTCACTAGATCACTGGTTTATTATAAAAGGTTGTAACTCAGGAGCCAGATGGGAGGGATGCACAGGGCAAGGTGTGTGGGTAGGGGTGTGGGGCTCCCACACCCCTCCAGGTCTGCTACCCTCCCAGCCCCTGCACCTGTTCACTAACCCAGAAGCTCCAAAGCCTGCATTTTAAAAAACTCTCCTTTTGCTTTTAAAGTTTCAGGACCACTAACCTAACTGGACTCTCAGGGCAAGACTCCCTTGAATATCATCTCTGGCAGGTGGCCATGTCACTGGCATTGAATACCTCCAGCCATGGGGCACTCACTACTTTTACAATTGGCCTGAGTTAAAACAGTCCTTTTCCATCACAAAAGTTTCTACCTATCGGTCTTAATTATGCCTTTTAGAGCAGCACGGTGAAAAGCTATTCCTACTTTTCCCTCAAACACTTGAAGACAATTACTGCTTCCATCTCAGGATCTCTCAGAATCCCGTTTCTGGGCTCTCAGTCCTGGTCCTCCTCTGAATATGACTGAAGTTTTATAGTGAGTTTAGTTATATCTTCTAGATGATCTCTTTGAGAACTTTATGGAGTGGCTGGCATCCCAGTGTTGGAGATGACGGAGGGCTGGTAGGTTTGAGTGACCTGCCCTGGTTCCCACAGCTAATAAATCGCTAAATTGCAATTTGAACAATCTAACTCCAAATTCTGCACTCTTAACTCACACATTATGCACCGGATTTTCATTTTTATTTTATTTTATTTTGCATCTACTTATTTGTTAAATGCAAATAAGTAGATGCTAAATAAGGAGTATTAAAATGAAGTGTATGAAAGTATAGCCCCTCCGATTTCTCCGCCCAGAGGCAGCCACTGTCAGATTTGCAAAGCACCCCACTGAGAGCTGGAGGTTCTGTTTGGAGCAGCAGAGAACTTTGCCTCCTTTGCTGGGGCCCCATCTGCAATGAGTGGCCCTCAGACTCATGGGAGCTGCTGGCAAGGCCTAGGTCTCTTGGTTCACTCTGATTTGTAGGCAAGTAAACCCTTCATTTTTTACTTAATTATTTTTAGTTAATTACTTTCATTAATTGTTTTAATAAACTAGTATTGATTCAGGTTCTACTCACTTTGTACCCTTGCAAATGGGTTTTTGGGTCTTAAAAGAAACCCATTATTTTTCCTGTTGGTTGTAACCTATCATTTCACCTTTTATAGATCTTTTAGCCTCCCAATTTGATCACCCATTAAATTATTTAGCTCAATGTCATTCTCATATGTTAATATATATGATGTCTCTCTTTGTACAAATCATTGGTAAAATTTTTGTTGAAGGTGGGACCAAAGACAGAGTTTTTGAATACCTGTGGGGGAATTAATTAATGAATACTCTTGGATATAGTTACTCAACCAAATGTTCACACACCTAACTGTATTACCATGCAGTCTTATCTATAAGGACATGAGAAATTTGGTCAAATGCCTTTCTGTCTACAACATTTTCCTGATTAATTAATCGAGTAAGCCTATCCAAAAAAGGGAGTGTTTAATTTTACTCTTTAGCAAACCTTCTGTGAGCTCCTAGTTATCGTCACCTTTCCCCTTTACGGGTCATAGACATCTCTTTTATAATATATTCTAGATTTTTTTTGGTGGATTGATATCCGCTCACATTTTTGTGGGGCTCTGAGCGACTCAGAAAGGGCTGGGTCCAGGCTGGGATGTGCTGCAGTGGAGCCTGGAGTGGCAGGCAAGGCCAAGGCCAGGGGGTGGTGAGTGGGCTGCTTCAGTGGTGAGTTAAGTGCAGAGGTGTCAGGGCTGGTTCATTAGAAGAGAGAGTTGACTAGAAGTATCTGCCCTCAGGCTGCATCAGGGGCAGGGAAAGATCAAGAATGGAACAAAGGCAGATGCTCCCTCAGGGAGTAAACCACTGGGCCGGGAAAGGCTGGAGGCTTGGTGTTTGAAACAAGAAACCAAGAAAGCAGAGGGTCAGGGAGGTGAAGCTGATGTCAGACAAGAGTGAGGACTGGTCTTGGAGAAGTGAGCTGCCTCATTGGGCCCTGTAATGGGACAACTTCATTCCCTGTCTCAGCAAATGACACTACCCATTGTCCAAACCAGATATCCGAGTCCTCCTACAATCCTTCTGCTCCCTCAGCCTCCCACAGTTTACCAAGCCCTGCCATGTGGCTTCAAGGTTGGTGGCCAAGAGCAAGGGATGATGATAAAGGGGGTAAATGTTGGAGTGGGGAGGACCTCCAACTCCAGTCCATCGGGATGGATGACCTAGGCAATGGGAAACAGGACTAGAAAGTCTTATTTGTCTTCTTAGGGTTTTCTATATGGAAGCATTGGGTGAACGGGTGAATATCTAGAGTAGGCTCATGGGTGACAGTTTGTTTAACTTATTCTTATAGACAGACCTGATCTGGTGTAAGATATAATCGGCCTGTCAGCAGCATGTTTGTCCTGGTAGTTATTCTTATCCTGATGGCTTTTAACGATTTTGGGGGCTGGCAGGAACTGGGGTAAATGTAGCAGAACAAATGGGTGTTAGAGGGAAAATTTAACTGTAAGGAGCAATGATCACTTGGTGATGGTGGCAGCAGACCACAGAGGAAAAGTGATCTTTAAACTTCTGCTTTACAAAAATTGGTGTATAAACTGGTGTACATTAATGAAGCAACCCAGGTGAGAGCATTTATAAAAATAAATGCCTTTTGGATGCACATACGGGCAGTTGTAGCCACTGTGGGTTTCTTGTGGGTCTGATAGAAATGAGCTATGTTAGTTAATGAATCGATGTGATGAATTACAGCGAAAGGCTCTGCCTTGGGAGCTCCGGATAACACCGCTTACACCCATAACCTCGTTACTGGGTTCAGTTACTGAACAAATGGCAGAAACTGAATGAAGAGTTGACCCAGGAACCCTCCTTGAATATGTCTATTTTATTTGACATCTCCTTCTAGAACTGCTAGAAATTCCAACGTACAAAATGGAGTGGTAGGTGCAAACTGAGTGGTAAGAAGTAAGGCATGGCTATCACATCTGGGTGTTGGGGGTTAGATAGAAAGTGCTCTGTGGTTGCCATAATGGCCATGGTCTGTGCCTTTTGCTGCTGCTTTCTACTGAGAGATGCAAAGACAACAAGGCTGAGCTGTGGCAAAGTTCCGGACATTCTTGCCCATTGTGCCTGTTGCCTTGAATGGGACCAGGTAGTTCCGTGAGCCAGAACTGAAAACCTGTGGTTCTGGACGCCCCAGATGCTGTTGTGTATTGATGTTGAATCAGTAGGTTTGGTGCTTCGTTTTAGTCTGTCAGGCTCTGGAAATGCTTGAGCTTGCCCTGATCCATGCATGGCATAATGGAGTGCCTGATCCCCATCCCCCCAGAGGGGATCAACAGGAGCAAAATATGGCCAAGTCCTCCTTTCCCCTCAGATGTTCTATATCTGACCTGTCCACTGTGGTAGTCAGTAGCTACATGGGAGTGTTTATAGTAAATTAATTAATCAAAATAAGAAATTCAGTTGCTTAGTTACACCAGCTACGTTTCAATTGTTCAGTAGCCACAAGTAGCCAGTGTAAAGAGTATTGAACAGTACTCATTACAGAGCGTTTCCATCACTGAAGAAAGTTCTGTTGAACAGCACTGGTCAGATTTCTTTGAAGGAGAATAATCTGGGATGGCGGGCTCCTGCAGTCTCACTATCCTGGTGGTTTTTAGACCAGGTGAGGATGGAAGAAGTTCAATTGTGATGATGAAGCCTCCCCCATCTACCCCATCCCAGGAAAGGTTGCTATGCAACATAACAGAGGTAACTCGTGTTTTCAGGTCTTCAAAGATCCAGTGGATGACTCCGGAAAGGTGTAAATTTTTGATAGCTGCTTTTTTGTGAGAGATCCTCAAAATAGAAACACTAATGACCTGGAGTTGAAGGGGGAAGGTGTGTTGGGGATGATGTTGATCCATCTAGATGTCATGCTTGAAGTTGGTAGGACTCAGAAATTTGACTTCCACCAGTTTGTTTGTTTGTTTTTAAAGGACTTCAACAATTTTGTCTTTAACCTGTAAGGCAGAGCCCTCTGGACAAGGAGTGAAAAATTAACATATACGTGAAACTTTTCCCCTGAAAGATCATGCACTACTCTGCCCTAGTGGATAGTTCTATCCCATATTGTAGGCTTCAGCAAATACTCTTTGACAAGTAATTTGTACTGTATAACAATGAAAGATGGTTCTTAATAAAATTTGAAATATATGATACCAATCTCATAAACTCTAATTCACAAACCCAGGGATGATGAGAGGCACTTAAAAAAATGGCATTAAGATTACCCTTTATCTCAGTAGTAGGCAGAATAATGCCCTCCCAAAGATGTCTGTATGTCCTGCTTCCCAGAATGTGTGAATGTTACTTCATGTGGGGAAGCGACTTTGTAGATGTGTTTATGCTAAGGAACTTGAGATGGGGAGATTATCCCGGGTTATCTGGGTGGGCCCAGTTTAGTCACGTGAGCTAACCAAAATAGAGAACCTTTCCCAGTTGTGGTCACATAAAGAAATGTGATCAATACAAGGAGAGTCTGAGAGATGTAACATGTGTGGATTTGGAGGAAGGGGCCATGAGCCAAGGAAAGCAAGCAGCCCCCAGAAGCTGGAAAAAAATAAGGAAGTAGGGGAAAATTCAGCCCTGTGCACACTTCATTTTATACTTCTGACCTACAGAACTCTAAGATAATAACTTTGTGTTGTTGAACCTGCTGTGTCCGTGATCATTGTTAACAGCAGAAATAGGAAACAGATTTACTTCTTAAAGAGTGGAGGATTACCAAATAACTTATTTTGAAAAAATATATAACTGTTAAGAGGATGGAATATTCATGTTCACTAATGAGTACATTTTGAGCTTGTAGACGATTCTGTATGAAACCAAATTATAATAAGACTGTTGCTTGGCGAGCATAGAAAGCTTCCTTAGTGATTAGGCTGAGTTCAGAAGGCTATTATGTCTGTGTCTATCCCTTACTTATCTGGGTAGGTGTTAGGCCTTTGAAAGTGTAATCCGGTAGAGAACTTGTGTGCCAAAAACTGGCCTTGTGAATTGGGCAGCAGCCATGCATGACTGGCATTGAAGGCCTTCTAAGCCTTAGCAACCTGGTTTTATTTGTTCACAAAGAGGACCGAAGAAGATGGGTGGAAAATAAATAATTGTGAAACACTTGATCTTGAAGATCTGTACCCTCAGGGTACACCAGAGTGGGGCTGGTGGTAAAGCATGTCATGGGCAAAGAAATCAGGATCACAGCTTCTGAGGACAGAACATGTTCTCAACTGAGGATTTATCCCAGAGAGGAGAATTGTCACCTGGGTTTGCAGTTACAGCTGCTTTTCTGTGGGCAGGGTGGGTGTGAGCTTCCTGGATGGGTGCCAGGGGCTGCCTAGCCTCCGAGGGGCACATCCTCAAGGCCAGTGCTGGGCACTGTGGGGGACCTGGGTTTTCTGGCACTCCTCCCTCTCTCTGTGATTTTTCAGAGATTACAGCGTGATTCCTCAGTTACCTCTGCAAGGTCTTCCCGTTCCCAGGCTGTACTAGTAATTCCTGGGCCTGGAGTCCTGCGCTCATTTAGAGCGACTCGGGCTCCCTCACTATCTCTCCACCCATCTTCAGCTTCTGTTCCCTCTCAGTAATCTGTGTTCTGCTTTCCTGATGGGGATTCTGCTTCCAGGTGTCAAGGACAGAAGTAAAACCACAGTTGGGCAGTGCCACCACCTGCCCCACTCCACTCCACGCCATCGCCCTTTTCCTTCATCGATTCACTCCAAACACAATTTTACCAGGTCTGTTTTGTCGTTGTTAATCCTCACCTGAGGATATTTTTTCCCACTGCCTTTTAGAGAGTGTGAAAAGGAGGGAGGGAGGGAGTGGGGAAGAGAGAGAGAGAAACATCGATGTGAGAGAGACACACCTGCTGATTGCTTCCTGCACGTGCCCTGACCGGGGACAGGGAACAAACCCACCCCCCAAGCATGTGCCCTTCAGTTTGTGAGCTGACACTCTAACCACTGAGCACACCCGCCAGGGCTGCAGGTCTGTTTTTGCCCTCTGAGTATTGCAGGCCGGAGGTCGGAGCTGTCACAGCACCACCGCCTCTTCTGTAACGCCCTGTCTTTCTTGCTTGCTCCTCACTCTACCTTCTCATTGAAATGTTCCCTGTGCTGACATTGCAGAGGTTTCAGGTACCTCCTCGATGTTCACTTGGATTCTGCCTTATTATATTTTCAGAACTTCATTTCTTTAGAGGTTTCTACATTTCAGGTCATACTTCTTTTTAGCGCTGGGGTTATTAACCCCGGTTGTACATTGGAAGGGCTCGAACAACCTTTAGAAAGCAGCAATGCTTGGCCCCAACACAGACCAATGGAACCAAATACCTGGGGCTGGCCCAGGAGGGGGAATTTTATTTTAGGTGTCCCTGATAACCATAAAAGAAAAAAAGTGTTAAAGTGGACTTCATCAAAATTAAAAAAATGTCTGCTCATCAAAAGATACTATTAAGAAAAAGAAGAAAAAAATTACAGATTAAGAGAAAATATTGGCCACGTATATATCTGAGGACTTATATCCAGCAAATGTTAGTATTTCCTGCAACTCAATAATAAAAAGACAGATGGCACAATTGAAAATTTGACCAAAAAGCTTGAATAGACACTTCATAAAAGAAAAAGGTATATCTTTCTTGTTTTTAATGTATTCACAATCCCATCAACACATCTAAAAATTAACAGTAACTTGTTAATATCTATACTAATAAAAGGGTAATATGCTAATTAGACTGGACATCTTCCGGACGTCCTTCTGGACAAAGCCACGGTGGCAGGGTCTGAGGCAGAGGTGGTTAGGGGCAATCAGGCTGGCAGGGGAGAGCAGTTAGGGGGTGATCAGGCTGGCAGTGGGGAGCAGTTAAGGGGTAATCAGGCTGGCAGTGGGGAGCAGTTAGGGGGCGATCAGGCCGGCAGGCAGAGGTGGTTAGGGGCAATCAGGCCAGTAGGGGTGGAATTAGGGGCATCAGGCCGGCAAGCAGAGGTGGTTAGGGGCGATCAGGCAGGCAGGCAGGCAAGCCAGGTGGTTAGGAGCCAGCGGTCCCAGATTGTGAGAGGGATGTCCCCTGAGGGGTCCTGGACTCGAGAGGATGCAGGCCAGGCTGAAGGACGTCCCCCCCCCCACCCCCCATGCACAAATTTCGTGCACTGGGCCTCTAGTTATAAAATATTTAGGCAGTGTTCAAATGTCCCCAATTATCTCATGATTTCTTTTTATTCTTGGCTTGCTCAAATCAGGATCCAAATAAGACTCTCAGACTGCATTCAGTTGAAATGCCTCTTGTCTTTTTTAATCTATAGACCTCTTTTTCCCCCCTTGCCATATATTTATTGAATAAAGTGGGCTATTTGTCATGTGGAATTTTCAACATTCTTGGTTTTGCAGATTGCATCTTCACAGTAGTGTTTAACCTGTTCCTTTATTACCTGTAATTCCTATGTACCTGGAGGCTCATCATCATTATTAGTAATAGTAAAGACTTCACTTCCAAGACCAACACTTTCCATGTATGACATCTTGCCACAGTGAGTGAGGCGGGTCCCAGACTCTCCAGAGGCAACAAAAAAAGAGGATAACTATTTTGCAGTAATGCCAAGTCTAGTCCCTGTTGACTTTACAAACAATAAACACCAGGCTAGAATCCATCATTAGGTGCATGATAGCTGTCTACTAGAATGTGTTGGGCCTTCCCTTTGTGCCTGAGAATGAGCATGGACAGGTGGGAAGAATGTGAACTTGGGAGTCAGAGAGCTCTGGATTGGAACTTTGACTTTGCCTTTTATTAAGATCATGCCTTTCCTAGTTAATATTTTTTTAAATACATTTTATTGATTTTTTACAGAGAGGTAGGGAGAGGAATAGAGAGTTAGAAACATTGATGAGAGAGAAACATCAATCAGCTGCCTCCTGCACACCTCCTACTGGGGATGTGCCCACAACCAAGGTACATGCCCTTGACTGGAATCGAACCTGGGACCTTTCAGTCTGCAGGCCGATGCTCTATCCACTGAGCCAAACTGGCCAGGGCCCTAGTTAATATGTTTTCATCTCAGATTTTTTATATAAGAGGATAACATTTATCTTACCCGGCTGCTGAGATGCACCTGCCGTGTAGCATGTGTTTGTTTGTTTCCTTCCCTGCATAAGTTAAAAATAAGAATTTGCATCTAAAACAACAAATCCATAGAGTTTGTTTAAACCCAAATGCAAATGTAGCATTCACCAACTTTATAAATAATAGAGAAAGGAGGTTTTCATGCACATCCTTCGAAAGACTATGCAGAAAGGGAAAGGAGCTGAGAACAGGAAACATAGCTCTCTTTCCCTCCTTGTAATCAAGAAATTCTTCCCGAAGAAAGCATGACCCGTTCTAGCCTAAAATTTTGCTATTCTCTGGACGGTGCTGGCTTGAGAACGTATTTCTTTTACCAAAAGATGAGTTCACAGTAAATGACTCAGAGACATATGGATGAAATTTCCCTTAAGCCACTCAGGGGATTAGAAATTAAGGGAAAGAGTGCTTGGCAAAATGCATTTGGGGTTTTGCCAAACCTAAACCAACTGAGAAATAGTTAAGACACAAGGCAGATCTCGAATGCTGCCAAGTTTACCCATCTTAGGACAGGGATTTATAATTAGAGCTGCTCAGAAAAGCACTGCCTCTCGGTGGCAAAGGACAGAAAAGCCTTTGTCCTTATCGTCTCAACGGGCTGCTCGCTCCCAGATGGACCCTTCACAGTGTTCACCCCCTCTTCATCATCAGGGTCTGCAAAGCCACCTCCTGGCCACTCGGTTCCCCTTCCACACCAGGCCCCCACCATGCTCTCCAGGCCTCTTTTGTTTCCAGGCCAGGCTGGCTGTTTCTCACAGTGAATTCCTGGATGAGGGAGAACAAATCTTCACGGGCATTCTTGAATTACAGTGAAGAGCTGTGGTGGGAAAATATGACAAAACAATTTCCTTCCCAGACACAATTTTTTGGTCTTCTGTCTCTCACCTTTGTCACCTTTCCACATTTCTCTGCTTTCCATGGTTTTTTTTCTCTGTAAGATGAGGGAATTGGATCAGCTGTTTTCCAACTGTGCTGCTGGAGCCTTTGCAGGTGGAAGGGTGAGCCTCAATAGCTCATCTCTCAGGGCCTCTGTGGTCCATAGGAGGGACTTAGTGGTATTAGCTTTTACTGTTCTACCACCACCATCACATCACCACTAGCACCATCAATACCATCACCACCACCGTCACCCTCACCACTACCACCATCACGACCACTATCACTACCACCAGCACCACCACCTTCACCACCAGCACCATCACTATTATCACCATCATCACCACCACCACTATATCCAGTTAGAGATACATATCTTTTCTTTCCTTTTTCTTTTTTGCAAATATATGCTACAACTAGATTAGCAAACTGCTACCTGGTATAGAAACTTAAGAGAATTGCTGTAATAAAGAATGATTTGTGTTTGGTATCATTTTTTTGGTAGATAAGGAGTCGTTTCTTATCTACTTAAGCAATATTTGAAAACAAAGTGCCCTTCTGTGTGGACTGAAAATGTTCTCTGGAGTTTTGTTTGCATTATCAACTTATTTAGCACACTCTTTCTGCTTAGCAACCACCCCCACTCCCCAGGCCCTGTCCTTTTAATTAACAACCTGTCACTGTATTTCAGTGTTTCTGTTGAGGCACACCAAGTAAGCCATGAAAAGTCAAAACATATCACTTCACATAAAAACAACATTTGCTGAACTTCTCATACAATTGGGCTGGTCAGATGAACTGCTTCTTGGGGACCAGAAATCGAACCTAGGTGAGCTTATGTGGAAGACTGAATCAAGGTGCGCAGAGAGTGAGATTGGCAAGGGGTGAGAGTAGCAGGGCAGAGTTACAGGACCAAAAGTTGAATATATATATATATATATATATATATATAGAGAGAGAGAGAGAGAGAGAGAGCGAAAGAGAGAGAGAGGGGGGGGGGGGAGGAAAGGAAAAGGAGAAAGAGAGTGAAACATCGATCAGCTGCCTCTTGCAAACCCCCTACTGAGGATCCAGAGGATTGAGCCTGCAAACCGGGCATGTGCCCATCCGGGAATTGAACTGGAAACCTTTCCATGCATGTGATGATGCCCAAACAACTGAGTCACACCAGCCAGGGCTGGACACTTACTTTTTTACACAACCACCTCTTTTGTGCCTTGAAGCCCCAGTGCCGCATAGCTGACACCTGACAGATGTGAATTTTGCATAAGTTCGTTCATGTGTTCCATCAGCACGTAACGATTAACTTCTAACATATGCCCGGTATGCTCTAGGGTTGCAGCAGTGAGCACGGCATCTGCCTCAATGCTGCTTACATACTGGCAGAGGAGAAAAATCAAAAACAAAGAAACTGTTAACTATAATTCAGGTTTGATAAGTGTCAATAAGGAGTGAAGCAGAGTTCGGACATAATAGTAGGTGATGGCATGTGTGTGAGAGAGTGTGTACAGTATGTGTGTTTCCATTGGCTAATTCAGTTAGCTCCATCAAGGAAGGCTGCTCAGAAGGAGTGACATTTGAACAGACAGACCTGAGTGAAATGAGAAGTGAGTTAAGTGAGTGTCCCTGAGCTACATGGAAACCACACATCACCATTATTACGAACTGACCTGAGTCAGTTTGGTCACGATGCAAAACTATTAGGTCCTTGATAGTTGAGGATAGCTACTGAGAGAAAATTGAGGTAAATAAAGGTAAACTACTCCCCTACAACTGTCCTCGGAGTTTGTAAAGAAAGCAAATCTCCCAAACCCGGTCATTCATACAGAAATGTATTAAGAAATGTTTTACTACCAGATTCAAAGAGTATACACAAACTGACGAACTCAATGGAGAGTCAGTACTCTGTCCTTTTAGGAACCCTGAGTAAGATGGTCACTGGGAGTAGAGGCCACAGCACTTCAGAGACATGATCTGTTTCACTGAAACCCAGCAACAGGTGAACAGAGCTCCTCCTAAGCAATGCACAGACAGTATAGGATTAAGCCTCAGGACCCATTCGTAAGGCTACGCACTTGTGATGGTTAATTTTATGTTTCAACTTGGCTAGGCTATGGTGCCCAGATGCTTGGTCAAACACCAAAGTGTTTCTGTTACTGTGAAAGTATTTTAAGATGTGATTAACACTTTAATTAGTAAACTTTGTGTAAAGCAAATTACTCTCCATGGAGTTGGTGCGCCTCATCCAATCAGTTGAAGGCTTTAAGAGCAAAGGCCAAGATAATCTTAAAGAAGAAGGAATTCAGACTCCAGACTGCAACATAGAGATTCTGCCTGAATTTCCAGCCTTTCAACTCATGAATTGATTCAAGAGTGGCAACAATAAGTCTTACTTGAATTACCAGACTGCCCTGCCCTTCAGATTTTTGGAGTTGCTGTCCACCACAATCACATGAGCCAATTCCTTGAAATCTCTCCCCTCTTCCCCCACCATTAGTTTATTTCTCTGAAGAACCCTGAACTCATACAGATTTTAGTTCTGAGAAGTGGGGTGCAGGTGTAACAAATACCTAAAAGTGTGGGAATGGCTTTGGAATTGGGTAAGAGTAGGGGCTGGACAATTTAAAGTGCACAGTAGCAAAAGCTTGGATTGCCTTAAAGAGATTGTTGGGAAAGAGTGAAACATCGATGGCTGCCTCCTGCAGGCCCCCCATCGAGGATCGAGCCAGCAAATGGGGCATGTGCTTGACTGGGAATTAAACTGGCTACCTTACCATGTGTGGGAAGACATGAATGTTAAAGCAGATTCTGGTGAGAGCTCAGAAAGAACAGAGCTATAGAGCAAGTTTCTATTGTCTGAGAGAATACATACATCAACAGGAACAGAATGTTGCTAGGAATATGAGTGTTAATGGTGCTTCTTGTGCTCTTTCAGATATTGGGACACAAACACAGACAGGCATGAGGCAAGATGATGTGAAGAGACACCGGGAGAAAAGAGCCACCCACAAAGCAAGGAGAGGCCCAGCACAGACCCTGTCCTCACAGCGCTCAGAAGGAACCAGCTCTGCCTACACCTGGATTTTGGACGTCTAGCCTCCAGAACTGTGTGACCACACAGATGTGTTGTTGAAGCCACCCAGTGTGTGGAGTTTTGTTCTGGCAGCCCCAGCACATTATTCGTGTGCTATGAGCCTCAGTGGTTTCTTACAGCCCATTTCTCACCAGTCGAGTGTGCCAGGAGCAGGTGCTGAGACAATATTTGGGGTGCAAAATGTTTATTAGGGATCAAACCCTGTAAGAGGAAGGGGAAGGAGCCATCATAAGAAACAAATGCAAATGACATGACACCAGTTAACATATATGGCCAGCTAGTCCTGCTTTAAAAATAGAAAAAGCTCAAAATAATTGAATATCAGAAAAAGTATAGATGATCTTCAAACTTGATTTATACCTATTACACTCTTTATTAGTTTATAAAGAGTATAACATAATTAAGGGTTTATCTATTTTCATATGGAGGGAGCTTTATAATCTACTAGTATAACTTGGATGGAATTTTTAATGCTAATAACAATATTTTACGAATGTTAAGACAATACTAATATTTAGTTAGAATTTAAGTCAATATAATTTAAGGTAAATTTTTTTTCAAAAAAGGGTGGGGAAAGGATTAAGATTGGGCAGAGGGAAAAGTTGAATGATAATGTACATGCAAGGAGGCATCAAGCAAACCAGTGTCAAGCTCTGGACTTAATATTGTCCACCAGGGTTGTCTTGCATTGGGTCAAAATGACTGGGACTTTCTCCCCATCAGGCTCAGTCACTGGATACAGGCTGCCACAGGAAAGGTGGCCTCAGGCAAGGAGGCTCTACTGAAGCCGACCCTGAAGGAGTGGGCAGTGGAGGTTTCCTTGAAGGGAACCTGTCTACACATCTCACATCTCCCACTCCACTCGTGGGATAGTGAAGAACAGTACACCGTTAAAATATTTTAGTCAATCTACATATCTTGAATACCTTTAACTTCATCAACAAGAGTCCATTTCTAATACCATACTTATTAACAAAGAACTAATTTCAACAATAAAAATTAATTTCTGACATTCAGATGCTAATGCACAAAGCCTCAGGTGTTCAGTGAGCCATCCACCACAGAAGCTCTTGAAGTGGCTTTTCTGATAAAACACTCGGTGACTACCCTGGAGGGGAATTTTCCATTGGAGCAGCTGGCGGCCCTTAGAGTAAGGAAGAGCATGACTAACTGCCTTACCGAAGTGTTTTAAAGTAAGTCACAGACACCCCAACAGCTTCCACTTGTCGCTGTGTCTGTGACACCTACTCTCTCATCTTGCTCAATCAAACTGTCTTAGGGATTATTTGGTTGCAAAGAAGAGAACCTATTGGAATTAGTTGGAATTTATTGGGGTTTACAGTCAGGATACAAGGATTTGACAGGCAACTCCCAGACACTGAAATTGGCAATGAAGGCTCTATGGGCCACTCAGGACAGACCTGGGGTGCTGGGATCCCAAGTTTTTCCTGCTTCTCGTGGGCCTCAGGGTCCCCCTTTTTCTGTTTTTCTCTGTGTCTGCTCCTGTCTCCCGCTTCTCTGCCTTTCCACTTACTCATCAGCACACTTCCCCAGACTTGGTTCTACATAACCACCATCGTTTGACCATCTCCGTGTGTCTCAGGTTAATGTCTTGAGAGGGTAAAAAAGGAGGAGGAACTATACCTGGCACAGCCCTGCCTATGGCCTGGGTCCCTTGCGTTAGCTGAGCATCGCGGTCCGTCATCTGTGGCCAGGGTTGTGGAAGAGCAGGGTGAACGAGGCTGCTCCAGGGGCGCTGGGAGGTCAAATTCCCCAAGAAGAAGGTGGATAGGGGAGGCTCTCACCAGCATCTCTGGCATGCCTACCCCAATGCCAGAAGTCTCGCACATGCACACTCCTGTGTATGTGTGTGTGTGCACGTGCATGCTCACATGTACACACACACACACACACACACACACACACACACACCACATGTAGTAGATTAAACCAATCCAAGAGTTATTGCCATGAATTCAAATTGTAACAGTCAAATACACACATGATGTGTCTTCCTTGATTGGGTTCCTATAGAGATGTCTTATCTTCCTCTGAAACCTCACCTGCTACAGATACCTCTCCATTGTAACCCAAGGAGGTCTGCATCAACTCTCCCTCGGCGATGGTTACTTCTACCAACTCTGGCTGCCGCCGTGGCTAGGATGGTACAGTCTCCCTCACAGACTACACATTATCAAAGGCTGTGAGTCAAGTAGCCCACAACCAAGCCTAATCTAGAGTCGACTTTCCAAGAGCACGCTGGCCTCTGTCAGCTCTAACCATTAGACCTCAGCATAAGCTATCAACCCGGTGATTTGACTCATGAAAGCAGAGCTCTTTGTTACCCTGCATACATAGGAACCTCAGATTCCCCTCAGTGTGTTCTTTCATGCTTGTTGCATCATTTGGAATTGCCCAGGGAACCTAGTGT
Source organism: Myotis nattereri (assembly GCF_964212035.1). NCBI lineage: Eukaryota > Metazoa > Chordata > Mammalia > Chiroptera > Vespertilionidae > Myotis > Myotis nattereri. The sequence goes on from NC_138086.1 coordinate 70,525,412, forward strand.
ATCAACTAATCTTAGCCACGAGGCATTTTAAAGCAGGCATAGCAGTGAATTGAGAGCCCTGCGTCCAGCTTTCTAGACCCACTCACCTTTGCTGGACAGGGCAGCCCCTGACCAGGCTCAGTAGGCTCCCTCACTCCCCATACCCTTTCCCCCTGAGCCTCACATCCCTTTATCAGGGGCAGAGCCTTTATCCCCAGTCAGAGGAAATGCAGAAAAAGCGGAGACATCTCAGGCAGAAAGAAACCTGACAAACTGATGACCTCAGAAATCCTTAAAGAGAAAAGGCATATGGTTCCTTCCCAGACCCCCTTTGTTAGGGGTAGGAATAGGGGATACCTGAATAAACACCTATATTTCTCTGTTTCTTCCATCCACTCAAGTTCATATGCCTAGAGACTTCCATGAATAATTAGGTAAGTGTTTGCTAGAATATTCTCTCCTGAAAAGCCTGTTGGAGAGGTGTCCAATCTTTTCAGGTTTACCTCAACCTGGCTGCCCTGGCAAGTCTTCTCAAATGCCAAGGGGTCCAGGCCAGTGCGGCTAGGCCAGTGGTACTGCCCCTTGCCACATGGCCCAGGAGACCCTCACCTGTGACAGGCGGGTCACAGTGTTCTCAGCCGCTGCACACACACCCCCCCCCCCCCGTGTCTATCTCGGTGTGTGGGCGACTCCGCATGCCAACTTTGCCATAGAGCCCTTGTTTGAAAAGGGGCCCATGGTTCTCACATCAGCCATTGCCCTTAGGGGTCCCCTCGCTGCAGAGTCGCTGGTCTGGCTGGCTCAGTCATCTGTCTTCACAGGCCTCCTTCCCAGGCTTTTGCCTAGGGGTCCATAGCGGTTGGGGCTCTTCTGATCTCTCCGAACAAAGCCCACAAAGTGTCCATTCACCTGTCCCCTTTCCCCATAGCCAAGCTGGATGGCCATTAGGAAAATCCCCAAGTATAAAACACCAAAGAGCCTGTCCCCTCTCCCTGAGAGGCAGGAGCGTCCAGACCCCAGACGCTCCTTCCATTCTTTCCTAAGGAACAGCTCCTCATCACCCCGCCTGCTCAGCGACTGACAGTGTGACTTCTTGTTACAGCAGCAAAGCACACACAAACAAAAGAGAGAACAAATCAAAACCAAACCAGATCTAATTCTCGGTTCTGTGGGTTCTTCCCCTGCACCCCTCCCACACACAAACACCTTTCCAGTTACTTCCTTTCCAGTGAATACAGGAGTAGGGATAAAAGACAAGAGGCGGTAGGAGAGGGGGCACCATTCTGTTTAAAAGGACACATGTGCCCTCACTGGATGGGTGTTGGTACAAGGAAGAAAATGGCACAGGGCGAGGGAGTATAAATTAAATTGATTAATTCCACCATTTTTGAGCACCAGCTATGCATCTGGCACCGTGTTCCCTGTGAAGTATCTGGGATACAAAGAAGCATAGGCGCTCGTCTGGCCTGGGAAGCTGCCTGAGGCTGCCTGGAGACAGTGTGAGAGAACTGTGGGGTGCGGGGTGGGAGCCCTGTGCCTGCTAGCACAGTGGCCCACAAAGGAGACCCGGAGAGAGCTCACTGCTGCTCCTGAAGTTCCGTGCCATCAGCATGGCTGCCTTTGCTGTGAGTGTGGGCCTGGCCCTGCGTGCTCTCTTTCTCCAGGGGACCTGTGGTATAGGGGTGCTTGAATGGTGGAATCCGGGTGCCGTGTCCTAGGGTTTGGGTCCCTGAAGCCCATAGTTCCAGTAACTGCATAAACATGGACAGATATAAAGGCGACCCCCCAGATATAAAGGGGATCAGGTTCACTGGCCAGCCCCCAATGCCCACGGAACTGCTAAGGGAACTTAACTGAACGTGCACAGCAGCACTTCTAGTGCTCATCCTGAGCCTTTATAGATTATGTAACCGTCTGTAGGCCGTGAGCAATCCATCTGTAGGAAATGTGTTCTAGGTTCTAAGTCAATGGATGTGTGGAACACAACTCCTTTGTTAGCAAATTAGACACTTGCAGGAGCGTTAGCTAGATTTCAGGGAAGTCCCTTTAAATACTTTAAGCACCAGCTTGAGCCACTTGCTGCTGGGCCAGACATGCCATGGGAGAAGGCTTCCCAGGTCTTTCGTGTGGAGCTGGGGGGGGCGGGTGCCTGCCCCAAAGATTCCAGCCCTGTCTTTGAGCTGCCCCATTCACCCCACTGGGCTGAGACCCCGGTAGAACCAGGAGGACTCAGGGTGTCAGAAGTCAGGAACGCCAAAACCGGTTTGGCTCAGTGGATAGAGCGTCGGCCTACGGACTGAAAGGTCCCAGGTTCGATTCCGGTCAAGGGCATGTACCTGGGTTGTGGGCACACCCCCAGTGGGGAGTGTGCAGGAGGCAGCTGATCGATGTTTCTCTCTCATCGATGTTTCTAACTCTCTATCTCTCTCCCTTCCTCTCTGTAAAAAAAATCAATAAAATATATTTAAAAAAAAAAAAAAAGAAGAAGTCAGGAACAAGAGGGCAGGGAGCTCCGGGGCTCATTCAGCCTCTGTGTGATTCTGGCCCGGCTGGGTCCTTGGTGCCGGGACCACGTGTTTTCAGAAGGAGATGGCAGTTGGGCCAATGGGCAACAGAACATCATAATGGCAGAAACAGCCTCAGGACTGGACCCAGAAGCTGTAACTACAGGAGAAAAACCCCACAACAAATTCCATACGATGGCCCTTATCCCTGGGCCAGGGCGGGGAAGGAAGCAGAGACTCCCCTTAACTTGGTGAAAACAGGGCAATGTGAAGAACACTGTGTAGTCAGGCTGAAAATTAAATCGATGTGAGTGTTTCTTTCATTCAAAGGTTTAATTGTTCTGACGGTTTCCATAACTTAATCTGAGCCATCGCTTCAGCTTTAATTATGAGTCATGAAATGGATTATTTGCAGTAACTAATATGACAGGGAAAACGGAGAGGTGAGAAATTGGTAACTTGGCAACTGTGTATTCATCTTCTTCTCAGTCCATGTTTATTGAGTACCTACTGCCTTTCAGCCTTTGCCACGGTCCTATAGATGTGCTATTCAGGGGAAAATAGTATCATACACCCCAGACTCCGGGCCAGCTTCTTTCACTTCATTGTCTCATGTCCTGCTCTAAATAATACTCCGTGCAGGTATTACTGCTCTGGTTTATAGAAGCACAGCTGAGATTCTGAAAGGTTAGGTCATTTGCCGAGGGTCACACAGCAAAACCTATGCTTTTGCCACCTAACCTGTCTCACACCAAAACCTACAGACTGACACTCCGAATCTTACTTCCTGCTTCATGCAGGTAAAGTCAGCTCTTCCTAGGGTGCAGGTTGCTTTGTATTTGAAGCAGGCAAGACAGTTATTAAAATGTACTTTTGGGAAATTAGCCTGACAGTTATCTGTGAAATGCATCAGATGCTACTGAGATGGACCTTAGCCAAAATGGTGGCAGCAAGAGTGGGAAAGGGGCTGTAGGAGGCCCCGGAGGCTAGAAGGGGCCTGCTAAGGCTTTGCACGTGGTGGGCAGGGAAGGAAGACAGCCTTGCTGCCCTGGGTTTGGGAAGCAGGGGACACAAAGTTCCAGCTTGACCACTACTAGTGGCTTACCCTGGGGCCAGTCACTCAAACTCTCTGAGCCTTGCTTTCTGTGTGCCCGGAAGGCGCTATAACCAGCTAACTTAACAGTCTCAATTCAGGGGCACATAAACTGAAATGGTTTTGTGTTTTCAACCCGCTTCTGTTGACTCTCCCTTAATATCTTGCTTCCTGGTCATTTTCAGTTATTCATGGTCCACCACCATTTTTAAGGCTTCTATTTCAAACTTGTCCTAAATCTCATTTGCTGCCATCTCCCTGCTACTGGCTGCTGCAGCAGGGGGAGCTGGGGTTGACAGTTTGGAGCCTGGGCGAGTGGTGAGGTATGGCTCCAAGAGGCTCCCTCCCTCTTTGCCCTGGGGAAGGTTGAGGAGGAGGGAGAGGAAAGGTGTAGGCCTTTTGCTGGCCTACATGGCTGGCTCTCACCATGACTGTGGCAGCTACTGGCTCATACTGACTAACTGACCAGCAGGGACCAAATGCGGTTTGCTTGTGGGGCACACGTGGTCTTCAGAGCTCCTGTAGGGACTCCTGCTGCTCATGGTCCTGGTGGGAGGATCTGGCTCAATGCCCCCTACCCTCCTCCTGCCACTAGCCTTGAGCTTCTGGGCTTCCCTCCCCCAGAGGGCAGTTCTTGAGTGAAAGGAAGAGGAGAGATGGTCCAAGTCTGACTTCCTTCCACTGGACCCACGGCTATTGTTACTGCACCATGTCAAGGGCGCAGGCTGCTCCATGGCCATCACCCTCTTTGCTGCCATTGCTCCTTCTCTGAGTGGAGGCTGGACTCCAGCCCAGCTGTGTTCCACACACCAGACCTGTAGCTGGCATGGGCTGCATGGGACATGAAAGCACCATATAGGGCAGACCTGCCTTGGAGGGGTGGGCACATCACTCCCTGCTGGGCAGAAGCCTCGTGCACGACTCCAGTAATCTTCCTCCACAGACTTCTTTGAGGGCTAGAGTGGCATGGTGGTGATGGGAGTCAAGAGGCCGTGTCTATCGCCGCCTTGAAGAGGGGTCTGGTCCCAATTCTGAGTCCAATTGATCAATTCAGTCAGCAGAAAAATTCCCACTTCCCCACCCTACTTCTGAGAAGGACAGAGTGCCTGGCTATTGAGACCCTCGTGGATGACTGCGCTCATGTCCGGCTTTTACTGTCATCTCAGTGTCTCTTCGTTTTCTTTGCTTTTTGACTTCCCTATTTGGGGTTCTCTGTCCGCACAGTAGGTGTGGAATTTTGAGATGGACTCTGAGCTCACCAGGATGGGTTGGTTGGCCCCTTGGTTACCATGCAGTCACAGAAGCAGGTAATCGAAGAACAAACATTCCTGCAGTGTTTAGAGTCTCCCTTGGTTACCTTCAGGCCTCTGTTTGATTTCTTGCATAGCAACAAAACGGGAGGGGAAGATGAGCGACATCTGGAATGCACTTTGATATAAGGTGGGATTCCGCTCCTGGGTGATTTGCTGGAAGTGTGCACAGAGGTGAACTATCAAGTATGCTGGAAGCAGTCCTTCTGGTTCTCCTGGGGGCCATGTCAGGTAGGAACTCATTTTGCCACCTGTTTGCTCTACTCAGTTTACAGGATATCATTGTATGATAAAGTCCTGAAAAAGGAAATTGCCTCTGGGAGGCCTAGATTAACTGAGGGCTTATCTGCACTGATGAATGAAATGGTGTAGCAACAGGAACCGCAGGAGGTAGGGGTGACCCAGAGAACGGGGTGCCTATAGAAGCCACAATCTAGTCCATATCTGTACAGAATTCACTTGCCCTCTGGTGTGAACTGGCCTGAGCTGGAAGTCCTTCCAAGATCCAAAGTTGGGAAAATAATTTTCATAGCAGAGCTTAGTGTTGTAGAAGAGGAAATTGTTTTTTCTACTCTTCTAGGTCGTTTTAGCTGGTCTGTTAATTGAATTGACATAAGACAGATTAACAATAGAAAAACAAGTTTAATTATGTACATATGGAGGCCCTATAAGAATATGAGACGTAAGGCAGTCAGGCAATTGAGCCTCACAGAGAGGACATTAAGCTCCGGGCCCTGCTGAGCTCCCCCCTCTCCTGCCCACCACACCTAGCCCATATGCTTTGTAGTTATCTTTGGTGATAGCTCTCTTCCTAGACCAGGCCCTCTATCTAAACTCTTCTAGAAAGTTAAGGGGGAGGTTTTAATTATATTTATTTATTTATTTTAAAAAGCTATTCCTGAATCTTTTGGGTCTCCATGCCTTTGGCTCAAAATAATCCCCATGTCAAAGTGGCATAATCTAGGAAAATGTGTGCTGAGCCCCTTCAGTATATATGTCAAGTTAGTCTTTGTGGAGATTCTGGCCTTTCTCTGGAGACTTTTGGGGGCAACTTGAGCTTAGCAAATCCTGTCGAAAAATTGAGGTGCTAAGGAGGTATTGTCTTACTCTTGGGTAGAGAAAATGCCTTCTGGTTGAAGAGCCAAAGATTCTTGAGCATCTTCTTCCTTATTCAAGAGCTTCAAGAATCTTAGAAGATCTTTTCAATGTTGTCAGCTCAGATTATTGAAATTGAGCTTTTTATTTATTTATTTTTCTTTTATTTTTATTGAAAGAAATCAATCTTTTTTATTGATTTTTTGAGAGAGAGAGAGAGAGAGAAAGAGAGAGGGGAGAGAGAGAGAGAGAGAGAGAGAGAGAGAGAGAGAAACACTGATGCATTGATGTGTGAGAGAAACATAGCTTGGTTGCCTCCTGTACATGACCCGATCAGGGATGGAAAGCACAACCTGGGCATGTGCCCTGATCAGGAATCAAACCTGCCACCTTTTGATGTACAGGATGATGTACATCCAAACTGAGTCACACCTGTCAGGGCAGAAATTGAGCTTTTTAAATTAAATCTTATTTTTTTGATAGGTAGCATACCCATAATGTATAGAATTCAATCATGTTAAATTTGCAGGTTAATTTAGAGATAATTTACATCTTTGATGAGTTACTAGTAAAACACTTAGAGGAGTGACTGGTACATAGTAAATGCTTAGTAAATGCTAGTCATTATTCTGTATTAGAGGCCTGGTGCATGAAATTCGTGCACTCAGGGGGATCCCTCAGCCCGGCCTGGGCCCTCTTGCAGTCTGGGAGCCATGGGGAGATGTCCGACTGACTGCTTAGGCCTGCAGCAGTCAGTTGGACATCCTTAGCACTGCTGCAGAGGTGGGAGAGGCTCCTACCACTGCTGCTGTGCTCACCAGGAAGCAGCTCCTGCATTGAGCATCTGCCCCCTGGAGGTCAGTGCACATCATAGCGACCAGTTGTTTGTCTGTTAAGTCAGTTTGCATATTAGCCTTTTATGCCTGCAGGATCGGGCCAAAACTGGCTCTCTGACATCCCCTGAGGGGTCCCGGATTGTGGAGGGTGCAGGCCAGGCCAAGGGACCCCACGTCAAGCTAATATTCCTGCACAATTGCTTAGCTTGCTCCAAAGACAACCTCTTACAGAGAACATCACCCAAATCTAACAATAGAGTTGAGGGGCCAATTTCACACCAGGCCTCAGCACCATCTTGCTGCTTTGTTGCCTGGTCATAGAAAAACTATGATGCATCACATGTGCACAGTCACCTGACAAGTGTGGAGTGATGACACGGTAGTAAGTATGTGCAGTCTGTTATCTACAAGCCCCAGATGCAGCGAGGGCCCACCGCGGCCGCTTACTGAGTGTAACACCTCCTGAGGCCGCAACACCTATGTTGTGTGTAGAGTGGACGGGATCAGGCAGTAAAGTAGCCAGCATAATGCCTGGTGAGTAGGTTCTTCATAAATGCAAGTGGCTACTTGTTTCAGCAAAGCTATCACTCACCACGCCGTTCTTGAGAAAAACCTTAGTGAGTTAAATCTGAGCAGAGGGGTCCTTTCTTCTTGGCCGGAGGTGCACACGTCCCTGGTGTGGGTGGGAGGGGCCAAGAGAAGGTGGGAAGTTGTTGAGACAAATTGCCAACCCTTCATTTTGCTGATGACTGTCCTTGTCCTGCTGAACAGTGGGGAAACACGTTCATGAACAGCTCAAGGGGGGCTCTGCTGACTTTTTTATTGTGGGAAAAGAGGGCATGAGGAAATTATGCCTAAAAAAAACCCAAGCACCAAAGAAACTGATTATTTTGCTCATCTTGAAAAACTATTTTGGGGAACATTTTGCCTCTAAATACTCCTGTATACTATTTTGCTTCGGGTTTTTAATCACAAGAATGGTATAATACGAAAGTCAATTTTAATAGATTTTAAAAAATCTATTCGTTTTCACATCACCTTAAGCCTCAGCTGTTTTGATTTATCTGAGTCCTTGCACAGTCCTTTTACTCAGTCCTTGTGAGTAAAAATAACTTAGCATAATGCATTTTAGTCTCTAATCTAAATAAGATGATTTTAGATTTATAATAGCTTGTATCAACAAATATTTACATTTCAATTTTTCCTACATTCCATTATTTTTTTTGCATCCCCTACCCAAATTTGAAATAAATGCATTCTTTTTTTAATAAAACCAACATTTTTCCATGTCCTGTTTGTTTCTAGAAATTTTACACCTACAATTTCTAAAATTCCAGAAATAAACAATTCATAAGTTTTAAATTGCTTGCTGTTCTGAGTAGCATGATGAACTCTCTTATCCGACATCATCCTGCTTGGCCCCACCCAGGACTTGAATTATTCCTTTGTCCATCATCTTCAAGCTGTAGACACCTCCCTCCCATCCCCCTCCCATTAGTTACTCACTAGCTAACTCTTGGAGTACTGCAGTGCTTGTGTTCAGTTAACCCTTATTCATAATGGGCACAAGAGTAGTGATGCTGGCAATTGGAATCTGCCAAAGAGAAGTCAAAGTGCTTTCTTTAAGTGAAAATGTGAGTACAGTACAATAAGATAATTTAGGAGATTAATTACATTTGCATAACTTTTATTACAGTACTAGAGGCCCTATGCACAAAATTCTTGCAAGAGTAGACCTTCTTTCCCCCAGCTGCCAGCACCGGCAGGCACCTGGGACCCAGGCTACCCTCGCAGCCCCGGCTTCGTCCGGAAGGTCATTTAGAAGGATGTCTGGTCTAATCAGAATATTATGCTTTGATTATTATAGATATTATTATAATTGTTCTATTTTATTCTTAGTTATTGTTGGTAATCTCGTGCTGTGCCTAATTTATAAATTAAACTTTATCATAAGTATGTATGTATAGGAAAAAACATTATATGTATATATATATATATGTGGTTTAGACTATCTATGGTTTCAGGTATCCATTGGGGGTTGTGGACATTATCTCTGTGAATAGGGAGGATACTGTATTTACTGTATGTCCTTTAGCTCAGTTGCCTCATCTGTAAAATAATGACATTAATACCTATCTGAGAGGATGGTTTTGAGGAGTAAATGAGAAAAAGGATTTTACATTATGTGCCTCTTTGGAACACTGGATAAATGATAATTTTATGATTTTCCTAGTAGTGCTATAACAAATTACCACAAATTGGACGGCTTAAAATAACAGAAATTTATTATCTCACAGTCTGGGAGATCAGAAGTCTGAACTAAAGGTGTTGGCAGGGTTGGCTCCGTTTAGGGCTTTGAGGGAGAATGTGTTCCGTGCCTACCTCCCAGCTTGTGGTGGTTGTTTACCAGCCCTGGCTTGTAGCTGCATTCCTTCAATTTCCCTCTCTGTCATAACATGGCCTTCTTCCTTCTGTGTGTGTCTTTGTGTCCTGTCTTCATAGGGACACCAGCTGTTGGATTTAGGGCCCATCTTAATTCAGTGTGACCTCCTCTTAACTAATTACATCTGAAAAGACTCTTTTCCCAAATAAGGTACATTCTGAGGTTCTGGGTGGACATGAATTTTGGGGAAGACACTATTCAACCCCCTACAGTAACCATTATTATGGAAGCATGAAAAAACATGACCTGTTGCTCTCCTCTGTATTGGCAAAGTCTTGCAGAGTGTCAAGGAGACTTGAGAATGTCCTGAGGCATTCTTGGAAGAAACATACTTTCTCTTAAATTGTAAAGTTCCCTGTCTGTAATGAAGTCCAGAGTAGTTCACATGCCTTCTCTAAGTATCTCATTTCCTTCTCTGTGAAACAGGAGTTAATCTATCAACTAGGAAGTACTGACTGACTCTCTACAGGATGCCCATAGCATCCAATAAAAACAAATAACTGTCCTTGAAATTACTTATGACTGTGGGGAGGTCTACCATGGAGCTCTTCAGTCATGCACACTCAACTCTCAGATGACATCATGAATGAAACACTGACCCAGAGAAGGAAAACAAACTCTTGTAAAATACCAGGCCCTTGTAAAAGAGAGAATGTCATGGGTAGACTAGATACTTCAAGTGGGTGTCTATCTGCTAAGGTGATGTTTCTCTTCTCCTGGCTCTTCACAAAGATTGGGAGAAAAGAGAGGGGAGCAGGGAGACAAGAGAAAAGCAGCAGCTTTATTAACAGGATGTCAAGAGCAGACTTCATGGTTGTTTGGTGGTGGTTGTTTTCTTAGCTCTAAGATTTCACATTCCCCTCTCCAAGTCTTGGCAGGAGTGTTTGTTCTTGGGGAGTGACCAGGTTCCATCACTGCTCTGAGCTACGAGTTGAAGCCACAGAACAAGCTGTTAAGTCCCTGTTCCCAGCACAAAGCTTTGTGTTCATGTAATTTTTATCCTTTTTAAATCCACAGCGGGAGAGGCACTACACCTAATTCACTTACCTGCTACTAGTAACGTGGCAGAGAATGCTTCACCTGGGACTTCAGTGCACAAGTTTTCTGTGAAATTATCAGCATCTCTGTCACCTGTGATGCCAGGGCTGCCCCTGATAATCAACACCAGTCCCCTCACTGAAGCCTTCAGCGTAAACGCTCTGTCAGGCACCGAGTTTGAGGTAGGTACCATCTTACTCGCAATGGGAGTTACCTGCAAAGAGGAGTCCTGAAGATGAGAGGCCTATGGGATTCTAGAACAGCGATCATTTCTTCCTCTTTCCCTAGTTTACTCTCCCTTATTCTAAGATCCAGAAGTCCTTTTTCGGGCATGCTAGAGCCTTCTGCCACACTAGGTGCCCCTCTAGCCTTGGAATCCTTTTTCTCTATTTAATCTAGTCCAACTGAACATTACAAATCATCTATAATCATAAAAGCGTAATATGCTAGTTAGACTGGACAGCCGAACGACCTTCCGGTCGTCATTCCAGATAAAGCTGTGGCTGTGGGGGCCGAGGCAGAGATGGTTAGGGGCGATCAGGCAGGCAGGTGAGTGGGTAGGGGTGATCAGGCAGGCAGGCAGAGGCGGTTAGGGGTGATCAGGCAGACAGGCAGGCCAGCAGTTAGGAGTCAGTGGTCCCAGATTGCAAGAGGGATGTCTGACTGCCAGTTTATGGAATGGACCTGTGGGATCGGGCCTAAACCAACAGTCGGACATCCCCCAAGGGATCCTGGATTGCGAGAAGGTGCAGGCCAGGCTGAGGGACCCCTCCCATGCACGAATTTCATGCACTGGGGCCTCTAGTGTTACAAATAAAAGGCTTGTTTCTTATTGCCAACCATCCTGACATGATATCAGGTGTAAGGTGTGCTGACTGTAACTAAACTCTTTGGGTGTTTTAGTTTGAGTATTGATCTCCTTAAAAGTTGGGCTCTGATGAAATTGTGTCGGTGATTCTGCTTTTCTATGATTCTGTGACTTTTCAGACGGAAAAGTATGAGGAGATTTAATATGGAAGAACATGCCCTGAGTAAAAAATATGAGCCTAAATGTCCAATGCTACTGTGTGAATGTTTCCCCATGTTAAAGAGCCATGGTACCACTGCTCTGTTTTCTAATTTGTTGATTGAGTCTTTCCAAAATACCAATGGTATTTTTCACAGAACTAAAACAAATATTACTAAAATTTATATGGAACCACAAAAGACCCCATAGCCATACCAATCTTGAGAAAGAAGAACTAACTTGGAGGTATCACTCTACCTGATATCAAACTATAGTATAAGAAAAAGTATCTAAGAATTCCATGGATGAACTCATTTAATCCTCACAACAATCATATAAAGTAGATGCCGTCCCCACCCTCCATCACCCTGACCCTGTTCACTTTTCTCAATAGCATTTACCACCATTAACACACACACACACACACACACACACACACACACACACACAGTTCATGTTAGTACATGTCATTCCTTAACTCTGCAGATGTATCTTTCTTCCCTTGTTTATTCTTGGAAGTGGCCTTGGGAAAATTAGAATGGAGTGATGAGTCAAGATGTAATTTAATGGCAATCCCAGGAAAGTGCGGCATCTCATTTTTAAAGACTAGAAAATCCACTACATTCAGGGTTGCTAAGGGACTCACCTAGGAGCCTAACTTAAGTAGTGATGGGTTTTTTAATTCTCTGGTTTTCCCTTTTCTGTCAGTAGAACTAGAATATTTCCTGAATATTTTTCCTTTTTATGAAAAACAGCATCATATACAGCAGTCCCTTTAGTGGAGAAGTGTCCTGGGGCTTGTGTTGGAAGGACTAAGGCAAACAGCCAGTTCCTCTGACAGCGAATGAAAGGTGGTTTCCAGGATGCTGTTTGCTTTCTTCCTAGTAATAGCCATTTGCAAAATGCATGCACATAAAGCAGACCTTCTTTCACAGGATCTCTAAGAATTCTGCATTTACTTTTAGGTTGTCACTACTGGGAAAGAACAACTAGATTTTGAAACAGGACCAAACATGTTTGATTTGCAGATTTATGTTAAGGATGACGTGGGTGTCACTGACCTACAGATCCTAACTGTCCAGGTAACAGATGTGAATGAGCCGCCTCAGTTTCCAGGCAACTTGGCAAAAGGTAAGATACACAGGGTGTGCCATGCAGCCCAGATGGTGGCATCAGGGAGGACCCTGGAGACGGAGCAAACCAGAAAAATAAATGAAAAAGCAGCTGTTTCCCTGGGAAAGGCAGGTGCTTAATGTGCAGGAAATAAATAAAATGTCCCCCAGCCCAGGGCTCCCAGTAATAATGCCCAACAACTTACAAAGCCCTTCTCTTGGGTCTTTCCCAGTCCTGGGGAGGAAAAGGAGGCTCGGGACCTCAAGTGGATCATTCTGAAGGAATCTGGCCAAGCCCACCAGGCTCATCACTACGTACTACTGGTCATTGACTGACTTGTTCATTCTCCGCAAGGACGCTGACCCCCTGAGAGCAATGTGTGCCTGGAATCGGCTACAGAGCAGAGATGACACTTAAAGGGATGGGAGCATAGGGTACCGTAAATTCCTGAATAATCTCCCCCTGGCTCATGGCTGTGGATGCCACCAAGTCTATCATTTTAGTCCAGGTTCTCCCCTGAACTCCACTCAAATATCCACTTGAATATTTAATAGACATCTGTAATATTGTGATTTATAATAAGAAATATATATTTGGTTTTCCTCCGGTTCCTGACACAAAGCTTCTAAAACCCGTGGCTTTTCTGTGATGAGAGTGATAAAGATATGTTTTGTTATGTTGATGACCTGATGTTTGGAATGGTGGCCAGCAGAGCCAATCCTGTGATTAGAGGGTTGGAACTTTCAGTCCCCTCCATCCCCCCTCACACACTCTCCTCCCCAGGCCCCACCCCCACCACAGCAGAGCGGAGAGAAGGTGGAAATGGAGTTCAATCACCAGTGGCCAATGATTTCATTAATCATGCCCAGGTAGTGAGGACTCCAGACAATCTAAAAGGGGTTCAGAGCGCTGCCAGGTTGGTGGAGATTCAGGGAGAGTGTGGTGCCCAGAGAGCATGGGAGCTCCGGCCCTGTGCACTCTTCCATCTGGCTGTGCCTGAGCTGCAACCTTTTATAATAAACGAATCATCTAGTAACTAAAATGTTCCCCTGAGTTCTGGGAGCCACTCTAGCATATGACTCAAACTCAGTGAGGGCATTTCGGGAAGCTTAGATTTATAGCTGGTGGGTCAGAAGCCTAGGTGACAACCTGGACTTGAATTCAGATGGATTTTCAGCTGAAGTCAGAGAATTTCTTGGTGGTGTAGGAACACCCCCCCCCCCCCCAACACACTGGAGTTGGTTGCAGATTATGATATTTCAAACTTAATGTGCTCCCAATCTAAGCTCTTGACTCCCACTTCAACCCCCTCACCTCCACCATCCCCACCCAAAGCTGCTTTTCTTGTCTTTCCCATTTTAATTAATGGCAACTCTGTCCTTCTAGTTGCTTGACCAAAACTTCAAAGTCAATCTTGACTTTTTTCTGTCTTTCACATCCAACATCGAATCCATTAGGAAATGTTGTCACCTTGTAAATCTATGCAGAATCCAACCGTCCCTAGCCTCTTCACCGCTCTCTCCATGGTGCAAGCCACTAGCCATGTCTCGCCTGAATTACTACAATGGCCCGCTTACTGGGCTCTGCTCTGCCCTTGCTCCTACAGTTGTTTCTCCATACAGCAGCCAGGGAGATCCTGTCAAACATCAGTTAAATCAAGGCATTCCTCTGCTTAAAACCCTACAAGGACCTCTCATCTCACCCAAAAGGGGAGCCAGAATCTCCTTAAGGCCCCATCAAATCTGGCCCATACCACCCTCCCCACCTACCATGCTGTCTCCCATGTCTCCCCCTCAATCTGCTGCCCAGCAGTCCTAGTCTCCTCGCCAATCGGTGAGCACCCCAGGCACAACCTACCACGGCATCTCTCTCGGCATTTGCTGTTTCCTCTGCCCCCTCCTGCTCCATATCTCTGAGGCTCCTCCTCATTTCTTTTAGGAATCTTCATTCAGCTGACAATGAACCTCCATAACCACTCTATTTAATGTTGTAACCCAGCTCACAACACTGCTTCCCTGATTTTTCTCCATAACATTGTTCAGTAACATTCACACATTTTACTCATTTATTATCCATATCTTCCCACAGATTTCAAGTTCATGGGAGCAGGATTTTGTGAACTGCTGTATTCCCAAAGTGTAGATCAGTGCTTGCTTTTTAGTGAGAACTCAGTAAACGCTTCTTTTAAAAATGAAAGCATGAGCAGTGATAAGATAGATGAAAGCTGAAGTCAGATGGCTTGAGTTTGAGTTTTGATTCTATCACGTACTAGCTGAGACAACCCAATAACACCTATGAACTTGTTTTCTTGTTTATAAAGTGGAGAAAGTGACCGTGCCTACTTCCTAGGGCTGTTGTGCAGATGAAAGAGGAAAACATACAGGGTGGGGCAAAAGTAGGTTGACAGTGTGTGTATGGAAAATAATTCAATAGTTAATAAATAATAATACAAGAATAAACTGTTTTGTGTACTTGCAACTGCAAACCTACTTATGCCCCCACGCTATACACTAAGTCCTCAGCACAGTGCCTTACAGAAGAGTGAGTTAACCTTCGCTTTCTCACTCATCTCTTGATCAGAGACATTCTCAGAAAGAGAGAGGCCAGGGCAGAGAGCATGGTGGCCCTCGGGCAGGGCTGGGGGTGCCCAGTGGCACTGCCTGCCCCTCCCTCCGCATGAGCACCAAGAACTCTGAAGGTGATGAAATCATTTTTTGGTCCCTTTCCTGGGCCTCTCTCTGCAACCCTCTCTCTGCAACCCTCTCTCAGCGGAAGTGAATCCCTGAAATGAGAGGCCTTATGATGGAACAGAGAGGCTGAGGGCAGGTCAAGGGGTAGCCTCAGCTCAGGTTGGGAGGAATTTACACATTAAAGGGGCTCTGAAACTTGGAGCAGCCTCACCCTGGAGGTCACTTTTCAACTCTCTGCCGTTATCACCCCCCTCTCTCCCACCAAACAACAGGACCCCAGGTCACCTCTCTCTAGAGGAAACACGGGAAGACTTGATTACCAGCGAGGCCAACCCTAATACGTTGCTAATTCCCATAAAAGGATCCACTCCGGCAAGTTGGCCGTGGTCTCACGCGTGGCCTTTATTCTTGCTGCCCTCTTTCCCACAGTGCCAAGACACTTCCTTTCCTTGGCTGTGTTTGGTTTCCTTTGGCTCACCTGGCTTGGGGATTTCTCATTTGCTTTATCTAATAAAATGTTTCTTATTCCACTGTGTACGTGGGTGTAGGTCTAGACCTCTACATAGTGGAAGGAGCAAACCCTGGATTCAGTTACCAGGTTGAGGCCTTCGATCCAGAAGACACGAGTCAAAATATACCCCTCAGTGTAAGTCTCCTTGTTAACCTGGGGAGGGGGCTGACCCAGGAGCCTGGCGTCTCGGCAGCGTGGGCCTGGGCAGCGGTAATGGGAGAAATATGCTGCCAAAGCATAGAGGGCAGGGGAGGTGGACATCGGAAAGGGCACTCTGGAGACAGATGCCTCAGATTGGGCTCATGGCTCTGTGTGATCTTGGACAAGTTCTTAATCTCTCTGAGCTTCAATTTCTTCGTCCAATAAGAGCACCTACCTCGGTAGGGGTACCATAAGTATTAGAGAATGCACGTAAGGCCACTGAGCACAGTGCCTGCCTAGCATATTAAAATTGCTCAGTGTTTTGTTTCTTTAATTCGAAGGTGATAAAAATCCAGCTATATTATTTTAAAAATAAGCATAAAATGTATACTCCAAAGGCATTAACATTTCCACCAAACCTTAGGCAAAGAAGCCTCTTAGCTTGGCAAGGATGCCTCAGTGCCTCGCTCTGCCCCTTGAAGCTGGGCAGCCCAGGCGGGAGAGAATAATGCCCGTGGACTAACCTTGGAGCAGGCTACCTCCTGCAAACCCTGCCTTACAGCAAAGAGAACACTTGAAATATGACACTCAGGGAATTGGTAACACCAGGAGGCTGTTTTTGCTGTTGGCTGCATGATTTGCAGCTTCAACAGGACGGCTTTTTCTAGGAGGAGGACGTGAGCCTTGGGAATAAGCTCCAGGACCAATATAATGTGGCCCACAGGGTCTGAAATAAAGCTGTTTAAGATTATTGGATACATCTTAAGTTAGAGAATAGTGGATGTTATTATTAGAAGATATCCCTCTGTCAAAAAATAAAAGCAACTGTTAACAAATCCAAAAGACAATGGAGAGGAATAGGGGAGACTTTATTCAGGTAATAGTTCCTGACCCACCAATTGGTCCAATTTTATGTAAATGAGAATTCTAAATTGCACAGTTCTAATTGGTCGACATCATGCACTCTGATTGGTCATTATGGAGCAATTCTGATTGGTTAGTAAAGATGCAAATAAAGATATAGCTATGAGATTCTGATTGGATGGAGTAGGTTTCAGTTCATTGTTTGAAAACAAAAACTAGGAACTGCCTTGTAAAGTGAATTCAAACCGCAGGAGACCAGTGCAGGAGGTTGAAAGCTCTGTCTGAGATTCTTCCTGGTGTACAGAATATGTGAGAGCTTCTGTCAGCAGATGGCCACTAGACTGTCATTATTTATAAAAGCTGGGCCCTCAGTTGACTGTGGGGAGTCCATCGCAGCAGATAAATGTCTTTTCTGGGATCACATCAAATGAATCTTCTCAGGATCCATACAACCCATTCATTTATTTAAGACTCTATTTGCAGGAATAAGTAAACGAATATGCAAACACTTAATGGGTTTCTACTATGTGCTAAGAGCAATAATACTAGGTCCTTTAAGTGCATACTTATTAATAGCATACTTGTTATACCAGTTATAAATGTGTTTGTCTGAAAAGAACAGAAGACTTAACTACAGTGGCAGATACAGGATTTTCTTCTCCTATAAGAAGTTCAGAGACAGGTATTTGCTGCCTAGTTCAGAGCTAGCATAGCTGCTGCCATCAAAAACCTGGGCTCTTCCTATCTTTCTGCTTTTCCATCCAGAACATACTGGATTTGTTTACAAGATGGCTGCTACATCTCCATCCTTTACTTCTAAGTTCCAGGTAGGAAGAAGGAGAAGGAGAAAGAAAAGGTGGAGGAGAAGGAGAAGGAGGAGAAGGAGGAGGAGGAGCAGGAGGAGGAGGAGGAGGAGGAGGAGGAAGAGGCTGAGGAAGAATAAAAGGAGGAGAAAGAAAATAAGAAAGGGTAGAGGGTGAAGGGGGCAGTCCAGGCCAGTCTGTCCCCTTTTTTGGTAGGAAAACAAAGACCTTCCTGGAAGCCCTAACCAGAAGACTTCTGCTCACGTCTCACTGTCCAGAACTCTGTCAAAGGACCACTGTTGCTTGATGGTGACTAGGAAAAAAGGGATTTTGGATGGAGATTAGGTCAGCAACCCCAAGTTATACACTTAAACATTTAGTTCGTTTCAACATTTACCAAAAATCCACTATGTGCCAGGTCTTCTATTAGCTACTTTGGATACAAAGCTGACTAAGACACATTTTTGTACCTCAAGAAGTTCACAATCTACATCAGTGGTTCTCAACCTTCTGGCCCTTTAAATACAGTTCCTCATGTTGTGACCCAACCATAAAATTATTTTCGTTGCTACTTCATAACTGTAATGTTGCTACTGTTATGAATTGTAATGTAAATATCTGATATGCGGGATGGCTTTAGGCGACCCCTGTGAAAGGATCATTCGACCGCCAAAGGGGTCGCGACCCACAGGTTGAGAACCACTGGTCTAGATGGAAGGCATTCATGCATACCCCAAATAATTATACTTCAATAAGATAATTACTGTAAAGTTTGTACAAAATGTAGTAGGAGCAAAGTGGGAGGAATCTCAGCTGTAAAGAAAAATATTTATTTTTAGATATCCATTTGTACTATATTGTTCCAAATTATGCAGAAGGAACAAGGTCATGGTCCCTTTAAACCAGTGGTTCTCAACTTTGGCTGCACATTAGAATCACCTGGGAAACTTTTTAAAATCCTGATTTCTGGGCCTCATCCTCTGGAAATTCTGTTTCTTTGTTACTTATGTTGTGGCCCCACCCCATAACAAAGAAACAGAATTTCTGGAGGATGGGGCCCAGAAATCAGGATTTTAAAAAGATTCCCAGGTGATTCTAATGTGCAGCCAAGGTTGAGAACCATTGCTTTAAACATACCTCCCAGATCAAGTTGTCCCTTTCTGATGAAGGGAAGCTGTCCAGGTAGGGAGCAATGCAGCAGGTGTTGCTCCCTTAAAAGAAAATGTACTGCAATCGAAAAGGGCGAAGAGCAGCTGCAGGGATGTGGCTCCTGGAACTGAGTGGCTTCTGCAGAGTTGTTGGAGGAGGGAGCACTCCCAGCGGCAGCAAAGTGTTAATGAGTATTTAACACCTGTGCTGGAATGAACAGCTGCGCAGAACTTGACAGCCCGCCTGCAGGAGCAGTGAACATAATCTAGAAGGAAACTTTCTCAGGATAGAAAAAGGTAGTAACAGTTTAGGAAGTAACATACGATGGCCTTTGTGCTTCGACATTTTATTTTGGGCTCTTGGGGGTACTAAATGACATATTTTTGCTCTGTACAAGGAGAAAGGAGATGGGTTAATGTGCTATTGATCAAACCCGTGCTTTTCAACCTTGGCTGTAAATTGAAGCCACCAGAGGAACTTAAAAAAAGCAAAAACACCCAGATGTCTGGGTCCCGCCCCCTAAAAGTCTGATGTAATTGACCCGGAGAGTGGCCCAGGTGTCAGGCTTTAAAAGTGTGGCTCAGTGGTTGAGCGTCGACCCATGAACCAGGAGTTCACGGGTCAATTCCTGGTCAGGGCACATGCCCAGGTTGCAAGCTCGATCTCCAGTGGGGAGCATGCAGGAGGCAGCTGATCAATGAAATCAATAAAAACATATTTAAAAAAAATTAAAAACAAAATACTTAAAAAAATAATAAAAGCCCCCTGGTGATCTCAGGTACAAACAAGGGCTGAGAACAGATGCTTTGAAACAGTTTCCCAAACTTCCCAATTCTCTGTTTTGGATTCTGTGGGTCTGGGATGGGCCTGGGAATCTGCAAATTTGCCAAATACCCTGGGCAATTCTTCTGATCAGAAAGGCCAGGAACACTAGTTTATGAGTGTTTCTCAGAGGGGTCAGGCCCTGTGTGAGAAAATACATAGGCTGCTTTTTTAAATGCAGAGTCTTGGACTCCACATCAGAATGCTGAATTGGAACACTTCCCGGGTGATTCTGATGCATCTACCCTTTGAGAACCACTGAACTGAACAAACAAGTACAGACTTTAATACACACCAAAGCATGTGCATGAAGCCACTATGCTTGGTCTGTGCCTGTCGTCTTACCCGGTGTGTCCCAGGAGTCACTTTGCTGGTGACAGCAACTAGCAGAGAAAGGATGAATTAAAACTTGCTCTAGGACATGTCCAGAAACCCCAACTGCTTTAAAATGACAAATCCTTATCCAGCTTAATGAAGTGAAACTGTGTCACAGAAGAAGTGAAATTGGGGCTAATGCAGAAACCACTGGTATTTGCTTCCTCGTTTTTAGAGAAATTCAAAGAGCATGTGGTTGTAAATTGTTGGGACCAGCATTGCTCAATTGAGCTGGAATTTGACCGGAAAAGAATGCTGCGTATATATAATTTTAAATGTTCTCGTAGCTCCATTCAAAAAGTAAAATGAGACAGGTGGAATTAATTTTAATATAGTTAAGTCAATATGTCTGAACTATTATCATCTCAACATGTAATCAACATAAAAACGATTTATGCAATGTTTCACACCTCTTTTTAAAAAAATATATTTTATTGATTTTTTACAGAGAGGAAGGGAGAGGGATAGAGAGTTAGAAACATCGATGAGAGAGAAATATCCATCAGCTGCCTCCTGCACACCTCCTACTGGGGATGTACCTGCAACCAAGGTACATGCCCTTGCCCGGAATCAAACCTGGAACCTTCCAGTCCACAGGCTCTATCCACTGAGCCAAACCGGTTAGGGCTCACACCCTTTCTTTTTTTTAATGCAAGTCTTTGTGCAGCTCCTCTCCTTTCAGACCAGCCACACTGCAAATGCTCAGTAGCCACAGGTGCCTGTGGCTGGACAGTGCAGACTTTGAGCCAGCATCAACCCCCCTGCCCTGTGCACCTTCTGTGTTGTGATGGGGTGCAGGGGATGCGTGTTCAGAGGCAGGCTTCGGTGGTGGGCTCAGAATATAAAGACACACAGGATGGTCTGTGCGTGAATAATCATATCAGCATTTCTTCCCTGGACCGCCTCCTCCTGCCCTTTCTCCACCTCCTGAAGGAGGCTCCATGCAACCCAACCCCCCCTGCCCACTCCCACCTCCCTCCTCTCCCCCTGCGTGGAAATGGCCCTGTAACTGCCGCACAGCCTCCTCCGAGACTCTCAGGACGTTAATCAGTTTCGCAGCTGGAAGCAAAGTGATCTAGTGCAGCAATTCCTCCATTAAGGGGCTTTCCCTTGGCCTTTCCATTAGGGAAGGACTTTTGCATAAAGTGAAATGTGCTTTGTCTTCACCAGGGCAGACAAAGGATTAAATGAAAAGAGCAATAACCTTGCTAGTAGCTGGGCTACCAGGAGGGCAACAGGGAAAGGAGTTCTCTCCCGCCTCTGTCTGGCGCATGGCACCGAGAAGTGGCAGCCGGTTGTGTCTTTTGATCTTCCTGAGTTTATAGTGACTGTCAGGAGACGGGACTTTTCAGATCCACTTATTTCTGGGTGAGGGAGGGAAGTGAGGCCCTTGCCTGGGCCAGGTCACTCCAGTGAGAGCTGAGGTCTCTGACCCGACTCCTGCTCAGCCCCTTCTCCTGCGTTCTGACGAATGTTGACGTTGGTGCCCTGACCCTTTCTTTCCTGAGTGACAGCACCCTCCCTGTTCCCCATGCACTTCCACTGCCCTCCTCCTCCCCACAGACACACACCAGTCACGCAGCTACCTGTCCGTTGGGAAGCCACCACTGAAGTCTTTGCAAGACACACTCTGCTCCGGGTTCTTATTAAAATGCTGAAGAAAGGAGAAAGCAGGGTGTTGGACAACTCCCACTCCCGATACATGACCACTGACCACTGTTGGTACGTTGGGAGAGACGCTCTCTCGAATAGATGGGGATCATTGTCCTTACGATTAGCGAAGCCTAAATCAAAGAACGGGTCCCGGGCTGATTATTAAAAAAAAGAATGACAAAATATGAGATAGATTCTGCAGCTTTATCAGTAAAGGATTGCTATGGATAGCATTCTGCATTTACAAATGTGGCTCTTTTAAGAACATTCAAATACTTGCCTATAATCCATTTAGCTCACCTTTATAAAAATACAACATGAACAGGCCAAGTTAAGGGCTTCAAGTAGGGTTTTTTAATGGTAGTTTTTTTCTCCTAAGCACCCCCTCGCCCCCAATCCCTGTCTCCACCTCCCACTTCTGAGTTGGGATAGGGATGGGAAAGGGGGAAAAGGGAGGAATTGAGGCTTTTATTAAAATATTCAGCGTACAATGAAAAACATAATAGGATTGTGGCATCATATACGTAACTTGAGACAGCCCGGTTGGAAGGTGTGCCCTGTGGTGGGTCCTCTGGGTGGGTCTGGGGCAGTGGTTCTCAACCTTCCTAATGCCGCGACCCTTCAACACAGTTCCTCATGTTGTGGTGACCCCCATTGTCATTGTTGCAAATTGAACTTAATTAAAGCAGTGATTAATCACAAAAACAATATGTAATTATGTGGTTTCCGATGGTCTTAGGCGACCCCTGTGAAAGGGTCGTTTGACCCCCAAAGGGGTCGCGACCCACAAGTTGAGAACCGCTGGCCTGGGGCATGTTCTCAGCGGCTTACAGCCATTGGCACTCCCAGGACTTGGGAGGCATAAGGGTCCTTCCTTCCCTCTGGACCTTGACTGCTCTGTTCTTCGGAAACAGGAGGCGGAATTCTTGTGGCTCAATTCCATTGCAGGCCTGAAAGCAACTGATGGCTGCAAACCCGCACAGGTTGACTCATTATTTGCCTGTGACTCCAACTGCAGTGGGGGAGCTGCCAGAGGTGCTGTGCCCTCCCCAGGGAGCCTGACATTTCAGGAAACTGGGCCAGCTCCCTCTCGCCCTCCTTTCTCCCGGCACCAATGGCACCATAAAGGGTGAATGGGGCAGGAAGCACGGCTCCTCACCTTCCACACTGAAGCTTTTGTGTCCGTGAGCAAACCGCAGCTGCCAAGGGGCTGCAGAGAGAGAAACCTGGGGTGGTGGTAAAGGAATATTCCCAGCGGGGAAACTGTGGAGCTTGTCTGACAAGCATTTGTTAACCGAATTGATCTGATTACTCAGGACTTTTCTTAGCCAGTCCTGGAGCAGAGAGGGGCTGCAGTTGCTTTTCATTCTATTTAATTTCTGTTTTCCAAGAATGAATATCCAGGGAGCAGCCTTGATTAAACAAGCCTTTAAAAGGGGGAGAGAATGCCAGGTTTTACAGAAAGCTTTTGGAATTGCTGGCAAATGGCCACATGACACAATATTTTTAGTCTATGGATATTATCTCCTTTCTAAGTACAAAACTGCTATTCCCATTAACGCAAGCTCATAAGTTCAAGGATAAAGGAAATTAGCATGATGCTAAAAGAAAAAAGATCAGGATTCCAGGAAATCAGACTTTTAATAAAGATTCCCCATGCTCCTAGTTCTACAGTTTTACTCTTTCTATCTGGCTCTCTTTTTTCTTTTTCTTTTTTCTCGTTCATTTTTGCTGAGGCTGTAGACAGAACTGGAGAAGGTTTCATAATCAAGACTGGCATTACCAAATTCAAACAGATTTTTTTAAAGTTTAACAAGTTTTTTGTTGCTGTATTTTCAAAAAAGGTTTTAAGATCCTTTAAGTTTGGAATGCTGCTCTCAGATGGGAAAACAGGCAAGAAGAAGGCCCCAATATTTAACGTTTAACACATATTTATTGAGCATCTATTACGTGTTAGGCACTAGGGACATAGCAGTGAGTAAAATGAAGCCCTTTTCCTCCTGGATCTTACATTCTAACTGGACAGGGATAGTTAACATATATGGAGGGCTCACCATGTACAGGCCCTGCTCTAGAACTCTGCACGATGGGGCATGCCCTATTTTATTACTCTTTGTTACACAAGCTGAAAAGTGGTAGAAACAGGATTCCGATTCAGCTGTCTGGCTCCAAAGCCACGGAACTTAACTCTACCGCCCCAATGTGTGACTCTTCCATTCCAGACGGGCCTAAGCGTCCGCCTTCCCTCTTCTCATCACACTCTGTGTTTATCCCTTTTGGACTCCCTCTCCCATATCTTCTTCGTGTATTTCCTCAGTTGACCATAGCTTTTTGCGCAGCAGGACCTGACTGTCATCTCCATATCCCAAGACCTTGCACGGTTGGGGGACCAACTAGAACTGGAGACCTATCTCCTAGAGCAGTGGTTCTCAACCTTCTGGCCCTTTAAATACAGTTCCTCATGTTGTGACCCAACCATAAGATTATTTTCGTTGCTACTTCATCACTGTAATGTTGCTACTGTGATGAATCGTCATGCAAATATCTGATATGCAGGATGGTCTTAGGCAACCCCTGTGAAAGGGTCGTTCGACTGCCAAAGGGGTCACGACCCACCGGTTGAGAACCGCTGGCCTAGAGCATTTCAAAACATGTGAAAAGACATCCCCCGTTAGGTGCATGTGGGAAATGCCCCCCTTGGGTCTATAAACCATTGTATCACATCTAGTGCGAGCCTCTGATCTATGGATACGTGAGGATTCTCTGCCAGGAAGGCTCTGCATAAAGACATGGAACTGCTCCATGTGCAGGCAGCTGCGGGCCCAGGCCCTTGCTCCCAGGCTATGAGCAGGAAAGTTGAGGGGGAGGGAGCTTGGGATTTAAATGTCATGCCGCTGACTGCATATGCAATTTGGGGGCTGGGAGAAGGGCACTCCTTGGTATCACCCAAATAGTTCCCCTCAAAAATATTTCCTCTCTAAGTGACCAGCCAGAGGGACTTAGTAAAATACCCCCTACAGTAGAACGCCATACCACCATTAACCAGGCAAGCTGTAAAATAAGATTTAAGACTATGGGGAAATGCTCAAGCTATCAATGAAAAGCGCAGATATTATAACATCAGCCCAGTTTTTTGGAGGGTGTGTGTTTGCATAGAAAAGAGCATAAGGCTATCCATGAAAATAATGATGACTACAATTGAGTTTCTTTTTTATACTTTTCTGTCTTTCCCAATTTTTGTATAAACGATATATTCATTACAACTAGGAAAATGTTATTAAATAGTAAATGGAAAGTAAGCACTTTTTTAAATGGCTTAAAAACCTTATAAATGCCCAAAGGAGACCTTTAATGTCTTTTCTGTGCATCTTCTCTTCTCTGATGGGGAGCTCAGCTGTGATGACAATACCAAGTCTCTGGGTTGGAATCCTTGGCTGGTGTTGCCTTTGATTCTAGACCTCAGGGGCCATGGCTGTGGTTGCAAAACCTCCTGGAGGAGAGGCCATCTCTCATCCGGGTAGGAAACAGTAAAACCTTCTAACCTTAAAGCCCTTTGGAACAAATGGAGCCTCAGTGGCCTGTGGCCCTCCACATTTTACAGCGTGCAATGGGATTTAATCCTCACAGTGACTTGAATAAGCAGCTGGTGGTATCATCCCTAAATTACAGGCAAGGAAGGGACTCATCCCAACCAGAATTTGGACTCAACCCTTCTGACCCAGGTCCTTCCCCTGCATTGCTGACTCCATCATGGGAGCAAGGGCTCCGTCTTGGTGAGCACGTGGAGAGCACAGGGTGGTCCTCCTATGAGCAGGCCCTTCGTGCACTGGACAAATAAGCCTATATTCCTGTCGGAGCAAGAGGTGCTGGGCAGAGGGTCATCAAGAGAGCTGGACTGGCACTGGAAGCCAAGAAGGATGAAGACTCTCAAGTCCCCAAGACACTGGAAGACTTGACCAGCGGCCACAGCCCTCAGATGAGGTTTTGAAACAGCCCTTCTATAGCTCCAAACCAGCTTCAGGCTTGGGCTCCATTAAGTTTCATTTCCTCTCACACTTGTCTTTCCCTTGGCCCTTCCATTATTTCAATGAATGATGCTTATGAACATGTTTTGCACCCCTGCTCTATCATAAGTTCGGTTAAGTGTAAAGACCAGATCTCATTTACTTTGGTATTGTCCTGTTACCGTGGGCATGGTGGCTGTGTTAAACAGTGTTGGTTAAAGAAGTGGGCCTGGGCGGCGGCGGTGAGAATGCCGTGACAGGGAAAAGGAGACGGGCTCAGACGCAGGAGGCCCAGGCAGGGCCTTTCACATGCATTCTGTACCTACAGCAGGACCAGCGACCAGCTCCTCGGGGTGTGGCAAGTCGGGGTCAGAGGCTCAGACCAACGGATCTGACATTTCTTGATTCAAGCACCATTAAGCCTGAGAACTCACAATTTGGGCTTCATCCTGATGCATCAAGAATGTTCCATGAGCCAAGAATACAAAGTGGGAATTGAACAGACATGTCTTCTGGGGAAAGATACGTGTGCTTAGTCACATTCTTTTTGTCCTTGTTTTTTAGTATTTCCTGATTTCTCCCTCGAAGAGCTTCAGCATGTCTGCTAATGGGACCCTCTTCTCCACAACAGGATTTGACTTTGAAGCAGGGCATAACAGGTAGCCTTTGCCGATGGCCTTGCTTGAAGTTCCTTTATCTGAGGGCCAAGGAGCAGGCGTAGCGCAGGCTGAGTGAGCGCAGCTAGGGAGGCCCTGAGCAGTTTACTGCCTTCCTGCCAAGTGAAGAGGGTAGGGAGTCCCGGAAAGGGAATAAGGCAGTTATATGGAAGGCCTCCTTCCCCATCCACAATCTCCATCTGCAGATAATAAGAATGACGGTGTGGGAGAGGGCACCCAAAGCACGGGGAGAGGCAGCTGCCAGAGCTCTTTGCTAACGTGAAAGCAGCAGGGTGGAAGTGAGCAGGCCTCTGAGAAAAGCCGTGAGGAGAGGCCAGGGTCTGAAGATGAAAGCGCACAGGCTCGTGGCTCTGCATGGGCTGTGAGAACCAGGGCTAGTGACCTAATCCACAGGAGCCTCGGTTTCCTCACGTGGGTGCACACTGTGCAGAGATGCTGTGAGGAATGATGGAGATGGAGTGTGCAAGATGGCGGGCATGAGCACATGTGAGGTGGTGGCCATGAATGATACCTGCAGGACGAGAAATGCAGGAGTGGGGTTTTAGAGGTGGGGAAGAAGGGTGGGCATAGCAGGCCGGACTCTGCAGGAGCGCCTGGAGGGGGCGGCAGAAAGGGAACAGACTTTCCTCCCACCTCCCACCCCACATTTCAGAGCTTGATTCTCACACGTGGAATGTTCTCCTGACAGTTACCACCTCACTGTGGAGGTGAGGGATAGCCAAGGCCTCGGAGCCTCCACATCGCTGCGGGCGAACATCGTGAACATCAATGACGAAATCCCACGCTTTACCAGGTAGGCCTGGGGCAATCAGGGCTCCGTGGGCCACGGGCACATCTCTCTTAGGTGACAGAGCCTCCTGAGACACATTTAATACAAGACAGAGGCGTCCTGCTCTGGCCTGGAAGAGAGATAAGAGGCCTGAGATCATCAGTGCCCTTTCCTTGGGCCTCTGCATTTCTGTCTTCTACCTTTGCTCCCCTGACTCTGCACCCCCACATTCACATGCACCAAAGGATTGTGGGTATGGTGGGGCAGGGGTGGGGCTGGACACGATTCCCCCTGATGGAGGCTTGCCACTGGGCTTATGGAGAAGGTAAATACAGTATAATGTTTCTACAGTTTGGCTATTCGTGGTTTCAGTTACCTGTGGTCAACCACAGACTAAAAACATTAAATGGAAGATTCCAGAAATAAACAATTAGAAGTTTTCAATTGCACACAGTCTTGAGTGGTGTGATGAAATCTTACAATGTCTGCTCCATCCCACTTGGGGCATGAATCAGCGCTTTGTCCAGCGTGGCCACACTGTCTTTGGTCCTCTCCACCCCCTTAGTCACTTAGTAACCGCCTGGGTTATCAGGTAGACCAGTGATTTTTTTCAAACGGTGTGCCGCAAGCATTTGTAAAACATGCTGGGTGCTCTGAGCTCCTTCCTGCCGTGGCGGGTCCTGTAAAGAGATCTGGCAGCTCCTACATCCAGCAGAGGTGAGAAGGTAAGTGAATCTGATGGAGGCAGACTGTGGGAATGTGCCCAGCACCAGCTCAGGCACAAAGGGGAGACCCGAGCCTATCATAGATGGGGATATAGAAGGGGAACATAGGGTTCTGAGATAGCATATGACCCTGCAAACAGCTTGGCTTACTGTAGAAGACGTTGCCTGCCCCAGTCACAGGTGGGCTCAGAGGCAGCCACAAGGAAACTGGCAAAACCACCTGCCTGGGGTTAACTGCATTAATGGCTGTGAATAAATTCAATCAGGAGGCTTCACTACGCAGAATGCTTGCAACCGATGACCTTGGGCCCCTTATCTCTCTGAAGCTGGGAGGTATTAAGACCACCCCACTCTCAGGCTAACCTGGTGCCATTTGGCAAAACACAACACAGTTGTGAAACTTCTGGATTTTAGCAGCCTGCAGCCCAGGTATGGGTGTTGATGTGGAGGGAACAGCAGCAGATACATTCCCACGTAATGTTTCCCGTCGATGTCTGTTGCCAGGTTAAGCTCAAAAGCACGAGGCAGTACACTTCTGCTGACGGGTTCCTCCAGGGGCACAATCCAGGCAGTTTATAAATAGTTATGACATCCCAGCCCGATTCAGACTCCAGCACTGGCCACTCAGCACGGTGGATTCATCAGTAACCCCCAGAGGAGGGTGATGGCGATGGGCTGGAGCTGACGAGTTCTGCAGCCCTCCCCACACCCCCGTCTGTGAGGTGGGGAAACAGGCTAACAGGGTTGCAAAGGAGAAAATAATTTCTCCCAAGGGCAGAACTTGCAGACCATCTGGTTTGGACTACGTCTTCCAAAATAAAGCAATTGACCTCAGCAGAGAGAGAACATGACCTTGGCGGGTTGTTGGGGCCCCAGGGATCAGTCTGGAACTCTGGTTCTCACTTTTGGTTTGAAAGATGAACCTGTTAGGTTCCATCCCAGACAGAGAGCATGATCTTTATGGCCATCTAACCATTAAAAAAACCAGTCGACTTTATTTCAAACAGTGTTCCATGGCTGTTGGTTGGGATGGGTCTGTGAAAGTCTGCGCTCTTGAAGGAGGATTTGGGGCAGGAGTTGCCCTGACATTGCCCGGATTGCTGGTGGTGGCACAGCTCCTCAGAGTGAGTCAGCTAGTCCCTCAGCCATCCACAATCCAAAAGAGTTTGCTTAGTTTCGAACTCGGTGCTGACTTTGAGGGTTTTCATGGTTCAGCCATGATTCTTCACACACACACACACACACACACACACACACACACACACACACCCCGAATCAGAGCTAGGACTAACCATAAATTGCTTAATTCAGGGTTAACAAAATTAAATCCTCAAACTGACTCAAGGACAGTGAATTTGAGTGTGAAGTAAAAATGTAAACTGTGGAAACAACTCTTCTATCTTCACTGTTTGTTAAGGTCCTACTAAGACCAAAGCAAGAACTATTTCTGCTGTTGAAAGAGTCTCCCTGGGTGGGGACAAACATCTGAACTTTATGGACTCATGAGTACACTCTGGGATTCTGCTATTATTCAAGTGGAGCACTAGATTATAAAAGTACTGGACTTACATTTACTCTCCACATGCCAAGCACAATGCTTGCTATTTTTGCAGAGCACTGTTTTTAGAGTAGGTCTTTCTCCCCTTCCACCTTTTTTTTTTTTTTTTTTTTTTGTATTTACTCACAGTCCTTTTCAACCTGGTGCCTGGCAGCATATACACAACCTTCTGCACCTACTGAATATTTATTCATAGTGATGAAGTCATCATATCACCGTCACCCAGAGTTCACCCCCTTCCCCTTGAGCATGGCCACTGGCTCTTGTCTACCCATCACCCAGGCTCTGGAGATCCTGTTATGAGGAAAAAGGTACAGGCAGCAAGTCAGAGCTCTGCCCTATGGGATGGCTGCAAGGCCCCTGGTTTCACTGTGCTTTGAATGGATCTTAACTGTGGCCTGAGGGTAACATCTTTACATTAAATGATATTTTATTCATACTTGGGTCTTGGGTTCCCAAACCAAAGATTTCATCTTCTGCCAGGCTCAGTGTCCGGCCAGCCAAGGGGAGGATGTTTTACCCGAGGAGCTGTGCCACCACCAGCAGCCTGACCAGTCCCCTTCCCAGGGACCTGCTTTCCTGGGGCGCCCGGCATGGACCAGATGAGCCTTCAGAAGCAGCGCGGTCCTAAACGGCTGACATTTTGAGCTGGATACTTCCTTGTGATGGGGGGCATCCTGTGCATTGTGGGATGTTTAGCAGCATCCCTGGCCTCTACCCCTTAGATGCCAATAGCAGCCTCCTTCCCTTATTGTGACAACCAACATAATCACCCCCAGTGAGACCACAGCCTTAGGGAAGGAGGGAGGGGGAGGGGGAGATTCCCCTCCCAAGGTGTCCTGGGCCTGTCCTATGAGAAGCTGGGAGCCTGTGCTTGTCACCTCTGGTGATTCATTGTAACAGTCCTGCTCAAACTTTAAAGTGCATGTCAGTCCCCTGGTGTCTTTTGAAAATGCAGATTCTGAGGTCTGCACCCCCAGGCAGCCTGTTAAGAAATCAGGGACCATGACTGAGGTAGCAGGGACCCAGCTGGGATGTGGCACAGGTGCCACAGGAATCTCTTTGGTGGAGGTTAACAGAACGCACTCCAAGTAACCAAAGGAAAACTCTAACAGGTTAGAAACAGGAGCTCTCAGATGGTGGACATAAGGGCTTGGTCCCGATGTAGGAGCTGGGGCTGGCCCCTCTCTCCTTCGGCTCTGGTTCAGTTCCTGCCATTCCTGCCTCCTTGGCCCTACTCACTTGTCTAATCCTGGACCCATCAGTGGGCACAGCACAGATCCCCTGAGAGGGGGTGTGTGAGGTAAGTCAATGGACTGACAGGCTGCTTCAGTGGGACACTGGAGGAGGAGGAGGAGTCCAGAGCACCAGGTTGCTTCTTGATCGGAACAAAATTACTGTCCCCCATTAGCGGACTCACCTCTGGGAGGGGGGCAGGCCCAGGGTGCACGCAGGAAGAGGTTGGGGAGGGTCTGGGCCCAGGTTTCTCTTCCTGCCTCTGGCTCTGCCAGAGGTTCCCTGTCGTTTTTTCTCGCTCTGGCCCCACCTGCCCTCCAGGGATGATGAGACGGAGCTGCAGAAATATTCTTTTTAAAAATATGTGTATGTTTTTTGATTTTAGAGAGAGGAAGGGAGAGGGAAAGCAATATAGAAACATCACTGACAAAGAAACACAGATCAGCTGTCTCCAGCATGCCCCCTACTGGGCATCGAGCCCACAAGCCAAGCATGAGCCCTCACCGGGAATTGAACCATGACCTCCTAGTTCATGGGTCGATGTTCAACCACTGAGCCACACTGGCCAGGCTGCAGAAATATTCTGAGCTCAGGAAATGAATGCCATCATTTAGATCTGAGGTACAGCCTTCCCTCTTAACGAAGATCTCATGTGGGAAAATCCACGTTTAGGAAATTGGCAAATTAGCGGTGACTACTTGCCCCACTGAAGTGATTTTTCCTCAGCAGTAGGACTTCCTGCAGTTATTTTAAACAATAAGCCTCCCTTGTTGCATTCAGAATCACTCAATTTACCCAAGTTGCGTAGTTAAAACTTCAGAGCTCCCTGTCTTATTACCAGCCTTTTCTGAAGGCAGTGGAGGTCTGAGGAAGATGGGTAAATTGGCGATTTGAGGCTGTTTTGTAGAAGTCATCCTTGGAGGGCAGTGTTCTCACCTTGGCTTCTGCAGAGAGGTGGGGGTGGGGGTGCGCTCATTTCTCCATTCAGAGAGCTGACCTCATGATTAATGCTACTTGGGAAGGTACACAAGTTCTGTGCATACATTCTGCCTCCTCAAGCAAAGAAACAAAAAAGGACAAGGGAGAGAAAAAAAAAACTGAGCAGAGAAGAAATAAAAAAAAAACTAGAATAGAGAAGGTTTACAGTGTGTCTGGCTTTGGTGGCTGCCATGTGATGGGAATCAGAAATCTGTCGTTCTGGACGTTATTTCCAGATGGCTTTTAAAAATCATTCAGGGACCTTCTGCACAAGAATTGGAAGAAAAAGAGAAGATGGCTGGACAAATCAACTATGCCTATTTTAAAACAACGTTAACGCTGATCTGAACTGGCTTCAGGGATGGGTGAAGTCAGAGACCGCGGCCCATGTAAACCATTGCAATAACCACGCGGCGCTTTCATTGCACCCACAGGGATGTGATCCTTGGAAACACAACAGCCAGCCTCCCATCCTTTCAGCTGCTGCGTCCTCCCTCTGAGCATGCTGATGCAACTTCCACCGCTCAGAGCTATATTTAGCATGAACCAAAATACCCACCTCCAGTCTCTACCCTCCCGTGTCCCTGAAAATTAGCTGTGTCTGCTGTATTTCTATTCCAGCCCAACGCGAATGTATGTGATTCCGGAAGAGCTGGGTCCAGGAACCATCGTGGCCAATATCACAGCTGAGGACCCTGATAATGAAGGTTTGACCGGTTTCCTCCTCTACAGCATCACTACGGTTAACAGCTATTTCATGATAAATCAGTGTAAGTCACTCATGCGCACATCATTTATGTGCATCTTTTAATTCAGCCAGCCGTTTGGGTTGTTTTTCAAATAGTTTGTGTGCCTTCTGACCTGGGCATGCCTTTCGGTCTAGAATATCATAAGTTAACAGGGTAATAAGCGTCTTAAAAACAGCTGACATCAACCTGGCCGGTAGCTCAGTGGTTAGTGTCGGCCTGTAAACTGAAGGGTCGTGGGTTCGATTTCCAGTCAAGGGCGCCTACCTGGCTGGTAGGTTGGATCCCTAGCCTGGTCTGGGCACATGCAAGAGGCAACCAATCAATGTTTCTCTTTCTCTTTCTCTCTCTCTTTCCCTCCTTTTGGCTATCTCTTAAAAAAAAAAAATCAATGGAAAAAACATCCTCTGGTGAGGTTTAACAGAAAAATAAAAACAAAAAACCCAACTGGCATGGGGGTTGCAGAAACTAAACAGTCAACAAATGTACCACTATTTCACTCTCGAGGCAGGTTCTTTATGTAAGGATGGGTGAATTCATTGGCCTGAAAAGGGGGTCTAGACCAGTATTGTCCAATAGTAACAGAAGTCACATAAGCCATTTTAAAGTTCCTAGTAGCCACATTTTTAAGAACTAAAAAGAAACACGTGAAATTAATTTTAATAAGGCATTTTAGCTAACACCAATAGATCAAAAATATTTTAACATGTCGTTAATATTTAAAGGTTATGAATGAGATATTTTATATTATTTTTTTTTGTACCAAGGCTTTGAAGTTTGTTGTGTATTTCATATTTACTGCAAGTCTCAGTTCGGACTAGTGGCATTTCAAGTGCTCACCACATGTGGCTCATGGTTACTGTCCTGGACCACACTGGTCTAGATCAATGTGCTGGATTGCTGGGCATTATTTCCCCATCTAGGTGTCTGGGTGCAGAGAAGGGGAGTTTCTTTTAATATAGACCAGGCTCTCTGTTGAGTGACCCCCATACTTTTCATCTAAATTACTCAGCACACCCTGGCCAGTGTTGCTCAGTTGGTTGGAGTGTCATTGCATATGGTACACCAAAGGGTAGTGGGTTCGATTCCCCATCAAGGCACATACCCAGATGCGGGTTTATACCTGGTTGGGTGCATATGGGAGGCAACCAATCGCTGTTTCTCTCACATCGATGGTTCTCTCTCGTCCTTCCCCTCTCTAAAAAAATCAATAAAAATAATTAAAAAATAAAGTACTCAGCACAGCAACTCAACAAACTGTCATAATCTGCATTTGACAGATGAGGAAACAGAGGCTTAGAAAGAGACTCGGATAGATTCTCTTGTCCAAGCTCTCACAGGTTGTAAGTTGTGAGTCTGATATACACATTGAAGCTGCCCAACTTCAGATCTTACCCTCTTCACCACTCCTAGACTGTATCACCTCAAGAGTCCCTATGCATCACCAAAAGAGACCTCCCTTTACATAATGGTTTTGTGGAGGCCAGCATGGAACAATCCCAGAAAGTCAGTGTGTTATTGCCCCATAGGCTTTAGGGCAAAGGATACTTGCTCCCAGGAGAGATAGGCAAAGGCCATAACTGTGCTCTACTTCTAAAAACTTCCTAATTCTCTGTCACCAAGGACCTCACTCAGCTGATAGTATAGGGATAGACAACCACGATTTAAAATGTTGTTCATGCAAGTATTGCAAAATGGAACTTTTAACCAATACAGTGTTTTGCAGGGGGAGCATATTTAAGACTCTTTGGTTGCAAGTAACAGAAATTAAGGCAAATCAAACCAAGCAAGAGGGGGGGAAAATAAAGATAGGGACACATCAGTAGGATGCTAGGTGTCTCATGAGAAAGAGTGGGGCAGTCTGGACCTGGAAAGGCAGGGGATCAGCACTGCTCCAGTAACTTCAGCAGCGAGAGTTCTGGCCTCTTACCTGTCGCTCTACTATTAATCTGAATGGTTACCCAACTTATGTCTCTCAGCTACAAAATCTCCAGTAACGGAACCCAGGGGGTCAGGCGGGAGTCAGCTGCCTACCAGTCCACTCATCTATGGGCCCAACCCTGAAGTATGGGGTAAACAATTCTAGAAGGGTCGGGCCAGATACCCCAATCAATGTCCAATACACAAACTTACACATGAATTTTTAAAAATGAGTTTGTGTGAGGATAGTCTCTGTGTAAGCCTGTCCCATATCAGAATGTTCTTTTCAATGTTCTACAGGTCTCCATCTGCCTTTACTCTTCATTGCTCTCCAAAGAGTCATGTTCTAATCTTTGCCTTCTTAGTGACTGGTACCATCCAAGTGGCCCACAGGCTAGACCGAGATGCAGGCGAATTAAGACAAAATCCCGCCATTTCTCTGGAAGTTCTGGTGAAGGACAGACCCTTCGGGGGTCAGGAGAATCGCATGCAGATAACCTTCCTGGTGAAGGACATTAATGACAACCCTGCTACTTGCACCAAGTTCACCTTCAGGTATTCACACCCTGAGACACGTGCTGGGGATTTCACCTCCTCAGTGGTCCTCAGCCCTTCGGCCACTCTGGTTATTCTCAGGGGAAGCTGAAGAAGCATGCGCACTAGGACGGGGCTCATGAAATAAGTAGATTTGAAATGTCCAATTTAGTTGATAGGTTTTCCTTCCATCATCCTTTTTTCTTGCCTCTCTTTCATTTTCTTTCCTCTTCGTTCATTGTCTCCCTTCTCCACTTTCTAACTGGGTTAAAAAATATTTTTATTTTGCTCTCTTCTACAACGTGTTCATCTCCATCGGTGAGAAGTACTACGGGGACTTGTTAGACCCTCCCTGGGCTGTGCCTTTCCTTTATTTATTGCCATTCAGGGGAAGATGGTGCTGTTAGTGGTTATGATATATAGTTGAGAGAGAAACACACTGCCAGTAATATGAATAAATCAAACCAAGTATTTACTTAAAACAAAACAAAGCATCTAATTCACTTTACGCAACTTAATTGCATGTAAAGAAAGGCAATAGGAAGGGGGAAATGCAGATACAAGTGGGATGCAAGTTATTTTGTGTGTTTTGATCTGTTGTTTGTCTCACAATCTATTCATCATTACTTTAAAATAAAGTCCCTTGTGACTCTGGGTCCATATGCCTTTTTGAAAACAGTATTGTCTTTCTACTAAGTAGTTTGTCTAAATGCCACAAGACTAGCGACTGCCTGGGGTAGCTTCATCTCCACAGTGCTTTTGGAGTAGCTAGCTCCGGTTTCTGAGGAATCTGACGGTGGCTCCCCCTGGAGCAAGCTGGCGACCAGAGTAGTTCCATGTTCAGATGTCCACATGGAGAGCCTCCTTCGGAGTTTGTCCGTTCATCTTTGACTGGTTTTACAAGTTGACTTTTTAAACTCCAGGGGACATTGGGCACAGGCACAATCCGTAGTGTGGCTGTGGAAAGAGCGAAGGCCCCTAGACCAGTGGTCGGCAAACTGGCCCCTTGAGTGTGGCTCTTCCACAAAATACCACGTGCGGACGTGCATGTACAGTGCGATTGAAACTTCGTGGCCCATGTGCAGAAGTCGGTATTTTGTGGAAGAGCCACACTCAAGGGGCCAAAGAGCCGCATGTGACTCATGAGCCGCAGTTTGCCAACCACTAGTAGAGCAGCGGTTCTCAACCTGTGGGTCGCGACCCTTTCACAGGGGTCGCCTAAGACCATCAGAAAACACATATATAATTACATATTGTTTTTGTGATTAATCACTGTGCATTAATTATGTTCAGTTTGTAACAATGAAAATACATCCTGCATATCAGATATTTACGATTCATAACAGTAGCAAATTTACAGTTATGAAGTAGCAACGAAAATAATTTTATGGTTGGGGGTCATCACAACATGAGGAACTGTATTAAAGGGTCACAGCATTAGGAAGGTTGAAAACCACTGGTCTAGGGCAAGCAATAGAAATATGAATTCCTTTATTATGTTGGTAAATGTCTCCCTGTTCTCCCAATTGGCATGCCCAGCATAATGCTAAGATTAAGTGTGGCTTTGAGCCTGATATCAAACTGTAAACCCTGTTCTAGATACATTCCATTGCCCCCTCAGACCCAGCTTCCAGCCTTCCTCCCTGCTCTGTGTCCCAGGAGGCTGACTTATGTAGATATCAACTGCTCCCTTGCCCTGCAGCTTCTGGTTGGCCAGTAGGAAGAGAGGGAGCATGAAATCAGCTTATTTATTCCCCTGGCTCCCTCCCCGTCAGCTGGATGAGTCCCTCCACCTCCTGCAGGTCTCAGTTCCTAAAAGGCAGCCCTCAGCACACGGCACTGTCCATCCCTGGATTCCAGTTTCAGGGACTGCTCCTTGTACTGGCTCCTCCGACCTAGATATGGAAGATCCACTTTATCAGGCCAGAGACATTGCACCACCCATATTCTCATATACCTTTGTGGTAGTCCCTTTACTAAACCTCCTCTAGTGTTATCCTAATTTGCCATCCCCTTCCTGCTGAAGCCCTCAAGTCAATAATAACCTTGATCATGTGATAGGCTCCTATTCCAACCGTAACCTCAGAGCCTGTTTGATGGGTGCAGATGGTGCCATGGGTAGTTAGGATTGTGACTTCTACCCCATTACGTGTATAAATCGAATCCACCACTGTTACCAGAAGTCTGGGCCCTGGGGCTGGAGTAGAGATGACATGCAAGGTCACACCTCTACTTTCTTTGAAAATCTAAATCTATGCTAGCATTCTTGGGTGGCTCCAGTGCATCCTGGGGAATTCCTCTCCTCCTATGCTGCCCTTCTAGGCCCTGCTGCTCTTCTTCTGTTCCCTGGCCTGAAGGTGGGGAAAGGGGTGGAGGAGTAAGAAGTCTGAGTACAGTACTTACTGGAGAGGGCTGTGGTCTCTCCACGCTTCCTTGTCAGCTTTCTCCCCTTGGTGCAGTGCTGTTAAATGCACGCTGTGGCCTCCTGCACTCTGGAGAACCTTGATGCATGGATGGCATTTGCAGACAGCATTCCATTCCATATTGGCTGGTAAAATCACATTTTAAATATCCTAGACTGTCCAGGAAAACCCATGTAGAATCCTACTCTTGATAATCTTCTCTCCAAATTAGCTCTGAAAGTCAAAGCCAGAAGTAAGTGAACTAATTGTATTTATTACTAAAGGTAACTCTAAATAAAATGCTCAAGTCCCTCCAGACAAGATGTGAGACAGGACAACAGAAAGCTCCTTGGAGGTCTTTACTCCAAAACCAAGCCTCATTTGCATACTGCACGGGCTGGGAACCCTGACCCTGCATCACCTCCCATCCTCCCATTCTTACCTCCTTCCCCTTCCCACCATGCCAGAGTCCAAGCACACCAAACAGCAGAACTAGTGCTGCCACCGGACTCTAACAACATTTGTCCCTGAATATTCACTCCTTCAGGGCTCAAGGCTCTTGGTGCCATCCCTGCATTGGAGTTGGGGAGAGCAGGTAGAAGAGGGTGGGAGGAGGCAGGGCTGCGTACCTGGCCCCCCGCTGTCTTGTGAGTCTCCGGCTCTTGAGCTGGGCCAAGAGGAAAATAGCCCTTAGACCCAGGCCCCTACTTTTCCCAGGCTGGTGATGCATGAGCCCAGGGCCCTGATGGAGGCATCAAAAGCCTGTGACAGCCCCACTCTGGTTGTAAACTATGAGGCTGAAAGTGCTTACTGAGGGCCAGAGCCAGAGGTCAGCTGATTTCGAATGTCACTGGGCCAGTCACCTTTGTCTGGGGAGGGGACCGTGGTCAGATGGCTGGGAGTGGGGGCAACCTGCTTTTGAGGCAGGGATTGTTGAATGAGGAGGAGTGGTTTTCCAAGTCAAGTGTTTAGGGGGAAAATACCAAGTGTCAGAGATGAATGAAAAGCACATGCCAGGCATCCCTGAGGGGCTGAGTGTGTGAATAGTGAGTCATCTGGCTTCAGGACCCTGGATTCTTTGCATGACGCAACCTCTTGGTCTCTGCAGAGTTAGAATCAAGGCTCAGATTCCCAAACCATCTGTGGGCCTGGAGACTCACTGAATCATGGAACTTGAAGTAGTATTTACTGTGACTCTAACACAGACAATAGGGAATTGTGCCCGTATGCATCAACTTTCCTGGACAGGTCTTGAAACCACTCCAAACGACTCTTTCTTCACCTCTAAAAGGGGACAAGAATATAAACCTTTTGGAAATGAGGGGATTAGAGATGATATTTTTAAAGTGATACAGCATATAGTTGGTATTTAATAAATGGCATCTATTCCAAGTACTTGGTAATAAAAACCATGGCACTGTGTATGCAAGGCAGGAATGGAAATGCTTGGACTCCAGTCCTGCTGAAACACGGAGGCATCATGGAGATTCAGTTACACCTGTCAGAAAAAGTGCTTTCCAGGGAGCGAACCCAGTTATCCTCAGCAGCCTAAGACCATCCTGGCTGTCAGAATTTGCTCCACGTTTGCTGAGCCCAGAGCCCATTTTAGCTGCCAATAGTGGAAGGGAGCACAATTTGGTTGTAGAGAGGTGATAGTTCAGAGGATTAAAGAATTGAACACATTAGTCTGGGTGCTCTGAGGAGATAGGAGTAAATGTTAAAGGCATTTATTAGGGGAAATGCCTGCAGAAGACAATGAGGAGGCTGGGAGAGTCCTCAGACCACAACGCAAGTCTGACCTGAATGAAGGAAAGAGGGGGCGAGGAGGGCAGAAATGTTCTAGCAGGCCATGCTGTCCATGGAAGGTTCGTCTAGGGCACTGGGAAGTCCTGAAGCCGAAGTCAGCTGCCCCAGCACAGGAATGAGCCTGTCTTAATCTCTGCCACACCCAGTCATGGGCACATGGCCTCATTGCAAACATAGCAATGGATTTCAGAGCCCAGCAGCTGGCATCTGGGGTCAATTATGTTCCTGTGATTGAAGGTCTTCCAGGCACATTCTCATGGCAGCCAAATACACTTTTTGTAAGAAATTCTGCCCGAGGCAAACTATGATTGAAGGTAGGTAGCAAAAACAAATAAACAAACAAAACTAAAAACCCAAACAAACCCAAAACCAAAACACCAGCCACAAATCCCTCCCTGCCTGTCTGCGGGCAATGTGATTTCACCATTCCTCCCGTCAAGATAGGGTTTCTCTTTCTACTACTTGAATCTGCCCTTGACCACATCAGTTGCTTTAGCCGTTGGAACATTCACAAATGTGGCCCAGCAGAGGCCTGGAAGGATACGTGCACTGGGGCTTGCCCTCTTTTGCTACTTTTGGAAACCTGAGATCTTCATGTGAAGAGCCCGAACTAGTCTCCTGGAGGATAGGAGACGCCATGAAACAGAACTACCACCTTCCTACCACCAGACTTGTGAACAAGGTCATCCTAGATATCTAGCCCCAGCCAAGCTGCCAGTGACCACAGCCAAGTTGAACTAGAACCAAAAGAATGAATGGCTAATCCTTAATATTGAAAGAAATAATATGTGCCTGTTGCTTTAAGCCACTACATTGGGGCTGGTTTGTTATGTAACAAAAGCTAACTGGCATCATTTACGTCCATTTTACAGATGGGACAACTGAAACCTGGAAGCATGATAAAGTCCCTCAATGAACTGAAGCCTGTCAGTGTAATCATGTTCCTCAGTCTCCCATGCCAAGCTGGGCTTGACCAGATAGCTCTTGGTTGTAGGCAGCTTTACTTGTGCTGTTTGCTTAGACCCTGGGACCATCGGAGATTAGGAGCCCTGAATTTGACTCTTAATAAACCTCTATTGAATGAATAATACTAAGGTGATATTGATGCTATTAGAAACAAGTAGAGGAATTCCCAACCTTCAAAGCATGGAAGGTGAGGGGTGCCGGGTTTCCCCTAAGCAGATTATAAACTCTGACAGGAGGTGGAAGAATTTATATTTTTCTTACATTCTTCTTTATATGTATTCTTCTTTACTACTGTGCTAGTCTCATAAGCTACCATCCATTCATTCAACAAATGTCTATTGAGCATGTCCAGAACAAAGCAGACAAAGATCCCTGCCCTTGTAGAGCTTACAGTCGAGTGGGGCAAACGATGATGAACTGGATAAATAAGTAAGCTATCTAGTATATTGGAAAACAACAAGTGCCAAGAATTAAAAATGAAAAAGGGGGAATGGGAGAGGAAGCTATGGGCAGGGCTCATTCACAGTTTAGGTAGGATCGCCGGGATAGCCTCCTGAGAAGGTAACATTGGGTTAGAGATTAAAGAACGTGAAAAGGCAGCCACATGGACCTTGGTGGGAAGGGCATTCCATAGTAGGTGGAATGGCCCTGAGGGCAGAGCCTGGGGAGTGCTCAAGGAGCACCGGGCCAGCTGGAGTAGAGGGAACAAGGAAGCGATGAGTTCAGACAGGTAAGGGTGAGGGGGGTGGTGCACAGGTTAAAGTCAGGACTCTGAGTGCAATGAGGAGCCACGTGGGATTGAGGAGCAGAGGAGTGACCCGACCTGACAGCATGTATCAGGGTCCCTCTGGCGGGTGTGTTAAGGACAGCCGGAAAGGAGGCCAGGGCAGAGCAGGGACTCTAGTTAGGCCGTTACTGCAGTTACCAGGGACTTGCTTTGAACTGAAACTAAAGCGGAGGTGTCTGGCCTTGGGTCTATGTCAGAAGGAACACTCAAGTCGCCATTTGTTGGGGAAGCTATTGAATCACGTCTCTTCACCAGCATTATGGTGCCTGAACGCGCAGCCAAGGGGACGTTGCTTCTGGACCTGAACACGGTCTGCTTTGATGATGACAGCGAAGCACCAAACAGCCAATTCAACTTTACCGAGCCATCTGGAGTGGGGAGCCGCCGCAGATTCTTACAGGATCCAGCTGGCTCTGGGAAAATTGTGGTCAGTTAATGGTCATCGCATCGTTGAGAGGGCATGGGGGAAGCTGGCCTGACATGCATGGTGCTTTTGCTGCCCCTGAGAGAGAAATTTCCAAGGTAACTCCCTCACTGCAGGGCTGTAACTGACACACATAATAGTGACTGTTTTCCCCATTTGCTCTTTATTTTACCCAAGTTCCGGAATGGTCTGTTATGCATAGTTATGCCTGGGGTGCTAAAGACTGGATTCTCTCTTGCGTAGCTGCAGTTTGCTGTGCCTGCTCAGCTGCCTCTATAGTCACGTTAGTGCCCCCTGGGCTCAAGTACTCTCGTATATTTGAGTGCTCCTTCTGGACAGTGGAGGTGTGAGATGAGAGAAAGCAGGTCCAGGGCCTTGATGAGTGTATCCTGCTAAATTCAGCCTGGTACGACCCCTGCAGACCCAGAGGGGAATGAGAAAGCCAGGCTGTTTAGGTAGCCTCACTCAACAGCATCCCCACAGGGGCAAAAGCAGACTTGGAAGCAGGGCGGGCATGGAAAGCAGATCTCGCCCGGCTGACATGGCTCGGTGGTTGAGCATTGACCTATGAACCATGAGGTCACAGTTCGATTCCCGGTCAGGGCACATGCCCCGATTGCCGGTTCGATCCCGTGTGGGGCGTGCAGAAAGCAGCCAATCATTGATTCTCTCTCATCATCGATGTTTCTGTCTCTCTCTCTCCCTCTCCTTTCCTCTCTGAAATCAATAAAAATATATTTTAAAAAAAGAAGAAGAAAAGCTGTATGAGACCTTAACCTACAGGGTTTCCACTGGAGGGCAAAGGAAGGGCTGAGGGAGGCAGTAGGGGGGACTTGGGGGGCAGTCGTCCTGGTGGGGGGAACGGGAGCTTTGCATCAGAGATAATTCCTCAGTGAGGAGAGCAAGCAGCCCACTAGGAGGCATTCTCTCACCCACCCCCTTCTCCACCTCCCATCCAAAGCCCTTCTTCTGTCCCCAAGAACGTCTTTACCAATTTTATTCATAGTGTCAGCTAAAAAATATTTTTTTTTCTGTTGAAGAAATTAATATATGCTTGATGTAGGAAACATAGAAAAGCATTGCCAATCAGTGATAACCACTAATAGCATTTTGGTATATTTCCTTCTTCACTATACATAGATTTATGTATATCCTATACATATATGCATACGTATTTTAAATGATGGAATTATTCCTGCATATAGGATTCTATATTGTGCTTCTCTTC
The DNA here is from genome assembly GCF_964212035.1 of Myotis nattereri. Taxonomy (NCBI): domain Eukaryota; kingdom Metazoa; phylum Chordata; class Mammalia; order Chiroptera; family Vespertilionidae; genus Myotis; species Myotis nattereri. The sequence continues at coordinate 70,567,597 of NC_138086.1, forward strand.
AACTAACCTGCAGTCTTTTTTTTAAAATATATTTTATTGATTTTTTACAGAGAGGAGGTGAGAGAGATAGAGTTAGAAACATCGATGAGAGAGTAACATCGATCAGCTGCCTCCTGCACATCTCCTACTGGGGATATGCCCGCAACCCAGGTACATGCCCTTGATCAGAATCAAACCTGGGACCTTTCAGTCCGCAGGCCGACGCTCTATCCACTGAGCCAAACCGGTTTCGGCTAACCTGCGGTCTTGAGCCTGTTGGGCAATAGTACTTGATGGACATCTTTAAACATAGATTCTTTCCAATAAATTCATTAGCAGTGAGCAGAGAATGGACACAATGGACAGTTATGAGCATAACGCTTTAAAGTTCCTTATGTAGGCAAATGCTTTCCAGAAAGGCTTTTCAATTTGCATTTCTACTTATAGATAGAAAAATGTCTTCGTCAGTTGAATTAAAAGGATTGCTTTTCTGTATGATCTGATATCTCTGTTTTAATCTAGTTGACTGGTGATCTAGATTATGAAAATCCAAGTAATCTAGCAGCCGGCAATAAATACACTGTGACAACCCAGGTGCAGGACGTTGCCCCTCCTTACTACAAAAGCAAGTATCATTTTGACTTATTTCATGAAGCATCTTCCTTGAGCAGCAGTGACTAGACTGCCAGGCAGTACTCAGTATTGGGCTAGGTATTTGTGTTAAAGAGGAGACTTCAAAAACCCCAAACACTTGGGAATCAGCCCTGCTTCCTCCTGCCTGTCACCAAGCACACTGAAGTGGTCTCAAGCCTTTCTTCTGTGTCACCTTCTAAAATCTCAAGCTTCTGCTGCCCCTCACCCACCACCCCAGCCCCATCCCACTAGTCCCGCTCTAATGCAGAACCTCCTCTTTCTGGGCTGAATTACAACATTTGAGACTCTTTAAGGATCTCTCTGACTTTGCCTTGCCCCTTCCTAAAGCATCCTCCACATTTCTGACAGTGAATTTAGGAAATGAGAGCGTCATCATATTACTTTCTTGCTTAAAGCCCCGAGTGTCCCCATAGCTGTCAAGTTCAAGTTCTAATCCTTTGGCACACAAGGACTTCCACCATTCAGCCCCTGCCTAACTCTTTAGCTTCAGCTCCAGCAGCTTGCTTCTAAACCTCCTTTTTTCTAACTAGGCCAAATAGCTTGCCGTTTTTCTGAGTGAATCATGCAGTTTTATGCCTTGATATCCATGTACATGTCTAGAATCACACCCCCATGACCCCCCTCACCCCATTTGTCTAGCTCTAAAGATCTTTGTGAAGCTCAGCTTGCACTTCCTCTGGCTTCCGTAGTGACCTGTACATGTGTTTATCAGAAGGAACTGCCTGAAGCATCTCAAAGGCAGGAACTTCCAGGTCTTATTCTCCTTGCAGCCTTAATATTTTGCACAGCACCTGTTACATAGGAAATGCTTTTAAAAGCCTAATATGCTAAGTATCTGGTTGTCCAGTCAGCCATTCAACCAATCAAAGCGTAATATACTGATGATATACTAAGACTATGACATGCACTGACCACCAGGGGGCAGACAGTTGACCAGTCACTGTGATGTTCCCTGACTACCAGGGTTCAGACGCTCCGACTGGTAGGTTAGCTTGCTGCTGGGGTCCGGCCAATCGGGACTGAGCAAGACAGGCCAGACACACCCTGGAGCCCTCCTGCAGTCCCTCCCCAGCTGACCAACCTCCTGAGTCCCTCCATGGCCCAAATTGTGCCCCGGTGAGGTCCCTCGGCCTGGCCTGTGTCCTCTCGCAATCCGGGCTGAGGGACCTGCCCCCCCCCCACAAGTGCACAAATTTCGTGCACCTGGTCTCTAATGTTTAATAAACAAGTCAATGAGAACAGAATATTATGATTTAAATTTTTTCTATTTCTCTTTTTAGATAACATCTACATTTATGTCCTAACAAGCCCAGAAAATGAGTTTCCTCTTGTCTTTGATCAGCCATCCTATGTCTTTGACGTGTCAGAAATAAGCCCAGGTGAGTAATAGATGAGAAACAGGCCACCGCGCTCTTGACAGATTCCAACCAGATGCACACTCGTGGAGGGGAAGCTCCCTGCCAGAGGCCCCGCGTGGTGTTGTGCACAGCGATTCACAGCGGAATCGAGTTTATTGCATCTCTTATTCTTTTTAAATCGTCCTCACTGCTGAGGAGCCCTTCAGGTGAACTCTAGATTTTGAAAACTGTTGATTAAACTGCATTTCTCTGAACCCCCTGATTGCTTGCCTGAGTGCTTGATTCCCCTAATCCTCCTTTGTTGTAGCTGAAGTTTTCCCTCGGTCTCCACTGTGATGTTTATCTAGCTCATTCGGAGAATTGAAATTTTAAAATAGAGAAAAGGTTTCCCATTCCTAGATTCCCTTCATTTACAAACAAAATAAAGACGTCTTCTCTCCCTTATTAGGGTTCACTGGAGGCCTTGTTTTTGCCCTTTACAATGCCTGGATTTCTGAAGGCTCTTCCCCTTTAAAGAGGAGACTCCCCACACCCCCGCCCCCCCCACCCCCGCTTTCTTTCCGTTTGAAAGTGGTCCCCCCCGCGCCCCCCCCCTCGTTAACTCCAGTATTCAGTTTTTGATCCTTTTATCATGGATACTTCTATATTTAAAACAAAAAGCTAAACCAAAACACTCCTAAAATGATCCCCCTCCGTTGTATTCTCTCTCTATGATGCTCTCTATTTCCTGACATTAAGTTTTAAACAAAACACAAAAAGAGGGTCTAAAGCTGCGGTTCTCAACCTGTGGGTCGCGGCCCCTTTGGGGGTCGAACGACCCTTTCACAGGGGTCGCCTAAGACCATCGGAAAACACATATATAATTACATATTGTTTTTGTGATGAATCACTATGCTTTCATTATGTTCAATTTTTAACAATGAAAATACATCCTGCATATCAGATATGTACATGATGATTCATAACAGTCGCAAAATTACAGTTATGAAGTAGCAATGAAAATAATTTTATGGTTGGGGGTCACCACAACATGAGGAACTGGATTAAAGGGTCGCGGCATTAGGAAGGTTGAGAACCACTGGTCTAAAGGAAATGGTTTTAATTCTTTATCCCTTACCCAGTGCCTATCAAGTGCAATAGGAATAGGCTCTTTATCAATTCAGAGATCTCCCTTCAGTCATTGATCCCCTACTTTGAGTCAAGCGCTTGGTGCTGGGGTTATGTAGTTGGATGAGAGGTTTCTGCCCTTAAGGAGTAAAACTTACGAAAACGAACTTCCACAAAACAAGCAAGCCAGAACTGCAGCATTCCCACCAACAAGGTTTGTGAGATAAACAAAATGGAACAGTATTTAAAAATCAATACCCTGTAATATGATATCTATTCACTGGGGCGTACACCGGAAACTAATATAATATATTGCATGTCAACTAACTGAAAAATAAAAAATGATTAAAAAATTTTTAAAAATCTATATTCTGTAATTCTCCATTGCCAAACTCTTACAAATTGTTTATTTTTTGCCATAGTCGGTTTGGCTCGGTGGATAGAGTATAGACCTGGGGACCAAAGGATCTCGGGTTCGATTCTGGTCAAGGATACACATCTGGGTTGCAGGCTCCTCCCTGGCCCAGGCCCTGGTCAGGGCTTGTGCAGGAGGCAACCAATCCATGTGCCTCTCTCTGTCTTTCCCTCTCTCTTCCACTCTCCCTAAAAAAATCAATGGAAAATTATCTTTGGGTGAGGATTAACAAAAAAACAAAACAAACAAAAAATTGTTTATTTTTCATCTCATGTATTACAGAAAATGCGAAAAATACAAGACTTTTAGAATGTTCTTTGCAGTGTGGTGTATGATAGCATAATGCAGTGCTTCTCAACCTTCTGGCCCTTTAAATACAGTTCCTCATGTTGTGACCCAACCATAAAATTATTTTCGTTGCTATGTCATAACTGTAATGTTGCTACTGTTATGAATCGTAATGTAAATATCTGATATGCAGGAACGACCCTGTGAAAGGGTCTTTCGCCCTCCAAAGGGGTCGCGACCCACAGGTTGAGAACCGCTGGCATAATGACTGGCGCTGTTGGAATCTACATAAAGGCGTGAATTGTCTTTTACGCCTCACAGTATGGCTTGGATCACAGGACCAGTGACCTAGGGGGTGTTCATTAGCATAATCTGAATTTAATAGAATTGAAGACATAAAACACAGAGTTTGAACAGTAAAGGGACCTCCAAAAGCCTTTCTGCCCTACCAGAGAGAGTGTCTGCTCCTGGACCCTCCCTGCACCCCTAAAGCAGGACTAATCTCACGTACTTTGTTCTTCCAGCCAGAGTCCGGATTGGACGGGTGCAGGCCGCTGACAAAGACTTCCCCCAGAGCAGCACTGTGTACTCCATCTCCACTGGGGGGGCCAGCCTCCCGTACCCAGACATATTTTGGATTAACCCCAAAACAGGAGAACTCCAGCTGGTGACTAAAGTGGACTATGAAACGACCCCCATCTATATTCTCAGAGTCCAGGCCGCCAACCATGAGGACACAAGCTCAGTCACTGTGAGTGGGTCTGTTCTGGTGTGTTCCCACCGGCCTGAGTGGCTGACGTAGGGCATCTCTGGCACCCTCCAGATGTGACAATATCTTAATGGGGCACATCCTCCAGATGTGACAGCACAAACGGACTCACAGAGCAGTGCCCGGGAAATAAAGATCGACGCCCATGTGCATGGGTGACTGGGAGGAGCGCTGAGATTGATGGTCGCTCTGTGGGACAAGTGTCCTCTCGTTGCCCTTTAAACACCCCCGTGCTTTCACAGGGGGCTGGCGGTGAGATGCACGCTGCCAGAAGTGGGGTGTGGTTTTGTAGCTGTGCATGTCCTCCCTGCCTCCCAGTAGCTTTGCTGTGTTCCGACCCTACCCCCATCACACCAGATGGGGTAGATCTTAAAATGATGTGGCTTGACTGGGGCTATACTTCTCAACCGGTGATGTTGAGAACCTGGTTAAATGCAGATTCTGAGCCCTCTGGTCTGGGAAGGGCCTGAGAGTCTGCATTCCTAACAGGCTTCCAAGTGGTGCCGATGCACCTGGCCCAGGCCCGCGTTTGGAGGAAGAAGGTTTAACAGGTCTGTGCTGTCAGTGGTTAGGATTATCTGAGAATAATACGATGGCCACGAGGACGTCTGGCTCTTTCCCATTAGTACAGTGAAAACACATAAGGCAAAATGAACTCTCAGCTCGCGGCAGGCAGCCCTGTGTGATGGAGAAAATGACTGGAGACAGAGTTCATTTCTCAACTTTGATCCCAATTTTCCAAGGGGGTCTGAGCCATGCTTATCTTCGTGTCCCAATTTCTCAGTCTTTTAAATGGAAAGTCACCCGATCACTGAAAGCCTGACTAGTCCTGCTCCTCTCATGACTTGCTTTGAATTAACTGGACGATGTTTTTAATGATGCGTGAGGCTCGGCATTGCCTGCTGGGGGAGAGACGTGCTAAGCTGGAGATAATTGTAGTGTTTGTTAGGCCGGCTTTTTGAAAAAAAACATGAATGGACTCCACTCTGGGAGCTGACTGGAGTGAACATTTCAATTTATTTCAGGTCTTGGAAATGGTTGAAATCCCCAAATTTCAAAGGTAGAATAAATTTGACTCAAAATTCATAAGCTTTTCAAAAGGGTTATGATCACATAAGTCCCTTTCGGGGCTGACAGTCTATGATTCCGTGCTGGCAGGCGTCCCAGTCCATATTCCAATCTGCCAGGCATAAAAGACAGCCGTGAAAGAGAATGGCCTGGCCCTGCTTGTGGCAGGTGATCACCACCCGCTTAGAGCGTCCTAATAGCCCAGGTTACAGAGGCGATCCCAGCTAAGCCAGATTCTCTCGTTTCATCCCAGTGGTTCTCTACCCTGGCTGCATATTAGAATCAGCTGGGAACATAAAAAAAAAAAAAAAAAGGTGCCCAGGCCTCACCTTGCAGAGAGTCTGATTTATTTGGTCTGGACTGGGCCTAAGAAAGTAGAGCCAGGGTTGAGAACCATTGCTCAACATTCCAAAGTTAAAGATGCCACTTCCAATGCACAAGGGCAGTGAGCAAGGAAGTACAGAGGCTCACCGTAAACCCATCCTTGTTACTGGTAAAACAACCCAGCAATACCTGGGGGTGAGCCCCACGTGTCCAGGTGCATTTACGTGGGGCTCTATGAATGTATACATATATTATGCACATGTGCACACACCCAGAGTATAGAAGTTAATAGCATAAGACTTGGAGTAGGACAGGCCTGCATTCAAACCCCAGTTCTGGAACTCACCAGCTGAATGGCCTTGGGTCAATTACCTAACCTCTCTAAGCCTCAGTTTCATCATCTGTAAAATGGGAATGGTCATATCATCTATCTCCGGAAAGGTTAAATGAGCTAGACCACAAAAACGCAGAGCCCTGTGCGTGGCACACAGGAAGCACTCAGTAAGTTTTAGCTGCTAACAATGGCCACCTTCTTGCTGTTCCAGGTTACTGTTAACGTCCTGGAAGAAAATGATGAAAAGCCGATTTGTATCCCAAACTCTTATTTCCTGGCCATCCCAGTGGATCTGAAAGTTGGCACAAACATTCAAAATTTCAAGCTGATGTGTACTGATCGTGATTCCAGCCCCAGGTCCTTTCGTTACTCCATTGGCCCGGGTACGGTACCTGACATCGACGGTCCTGGCCTGGCTCCTGGGGTTGGAGGCCTTAGCTGCTGGTCATGGAGAATGGGTGGGGGGCCTGTGCTCTCACGCTGATCTGGGCACAGTGTGTGTGGGTGTGGGGTGGTAAATGAGGAAAGCAGGGATAAGGAGCGTACTGGTCCCAGTGCCTCCCAGTCCTCATCTTGCCTTCCCCTTCTCTTCTCCTAACTCCTCCCAGATTCCCACACAAGGCTGCCCAGAGGCCCAATGGAGGGTGTATGCCACTGATGGTGACCCCCAAATTCCCAGGCTATCATATGATTCATGAATATTATTAGTGTAGTTTAATTTTTTTTTTAGTCCAACTGCTCAACCTGCAAGCTTATAGTGGGGGCAGGGAATCCCAGTCCTCTCTCTGGATAATAATAGATTATATGCATTTTAAATGTATCCTTAGGAATTCTCTTCTGCTCCATTCATTTGCTCTCTTTAAAAATATACCGGGGGGAGGGGGGTTAGGAGGGGTAGGGAAGAGCACCCCTCAATGGAAATGAGACCAAAATAGCTCATCTAATGAAGTGCTGGGGTCAGAGATTTAAACCCAAACAAGCAGAACAATTCCAAGTGAAAGACCAAAAACCCATCTTGGCCGCCTGCTGAGCCCTGGTGAGCATGAACTCTGAACAGTAGGGAGCCTCTTGAGCAGGCTGTGTCACAAAACCCAGGGGCAGAGGCAGCCTCGAGACCGCAGTTGCCGAAGATGGAAATAACACATACTGAGAACCCTCAGGCCTTTATGGAGCACTTCGCTGCTAAGGGAGTAAAAATTGCATCATCTCCTGCTCCATTTACTGGTTTTCAGTCGGTAATGAGTCTGGAGCCACCGGAGGAATGAGCCAAGGCTGCTTGGGCGGGCAGCCTTCCTGCCCTGTTCCCTAAGCTGTGAGCCCTGAGCCCTAACAGACTGCAGGGGGAGGTGGGAATGGGGTAGATTCAAGAGGGCCTGGGACTGCAATCCCTGCAAAGCCAGGAGACACCTTCCTTCAGAGGAACTCCAGGGACATAGGCCACCAGTTCTGTGTGGCCCACCAACTTCCACGAAAGGCATGAAGTGAACTTGGCCTATGGCGAGGGATGTGGCCCCCTCGACGCTCTTGTGCCCACATATTAGTCTGAGTGCAAGTTCCACGTGGTTACCAAATAAATGCTGCATGATAAGGACTGGCTAGAGAGGCTGCACCAGGATTAGGAAATCTCTGCCTGATGCTCCGCAAGATAGCGGCCATTCTCTGGGGACAGGTGTGCTGTTGTCCTTTTCTGCTCTCATCCCCACAGTTGCAGCCACACTGGTTGTGAGCAAGAGTTTCTTTATACTAATGAACTTTCTGGTACAAACAAGGCCAATATTGTAACCCTGGTGCATCGGAAGTAGCCTACACAGAGGTATGGACGTTTGTGGAAGAGACTGGATGTAGTTTTCCTCTAAACATTTGTTTCTCACTCTCTTTTCTTCCTTTGCCCCAAATCCTTGTCTCATGTCTCATTTAGGCAATGTCAACAGACATTTCACCTTTTCTCCCAACGCCGGGTCCAACATCACACACCTGCTCCTTGCAACTCGCTTTGACTATCCTGGTGGGCTTGACAAGATCTGGGACTACAAGCTACTTGTCTATATAACTGATGACAACTTGCTGTCCGGCAGGAAGAAAGCTGAGGCCCTGGTTGAAACAGGGACAGTGACACTGAGTATTAGCGTCATTCCTCCCCCAACCACGATTGTCACCACGACCCCCCAGGTAAGGATTTGGGGACCTGCCCTCCTCAATTAGATCTTTGTGATTAATGTCAATGGAGCCCTTGGACCCAGGAGAAATATGTGGGTTGGCTGAACAGAGTTGAGGTGTTTGGATGTTGCCAGAAATGGCACCCATGGGCTAAATTGGAGTAGTCACTGTGGGTAAATAGAGATCTGGGTGAGGCCTGAGACTTGTAGAGCCACTAACTTTTCCTCTCCTGAGAAATAAGGGTGTACACTTGAGTAGGAACTTGTGCTAGATCAGGTGCCGGCCGGCTGTGACACAGGAGACAATTTTCATGGGCATGTGGCTAGTTGCTATCTTCACAAGCCCTTCTCTGCTTGCTCTTAAGGGCCATGAAGTCTGTGTAGAGAGCAGGTAGCCGCCAGGTGCTCTTCTCCACTTCTTTTAAAGCAATATCATGCACCAATCTGTACCCTACTCCCCATCTCCACTCCATCAAAATTCATTCATTCAATCTACAAGTATTGACTTAACACCTACGATATGCCATTCATTTAGCTGCACAAGCCCAACATGATCTCTGCTGTCATGGAACTTATAATCTGGGTCAGTTGCTCTCAAGTGTGGTCCCTGACCAGCAGCATCCGCATCGCCTGGACATGTGCTAGGAATGCACATTCCCAGGCCCATTCCAGAATATTAGAGTTGTACCTCACCCAACCATGGTCATCACCACAACCTCATGGAAAGCACGCTGGAACCTGGAATCCCCAGACCTAGTAGATCAGAGACTCTGGGGCTGGGGCCCAGCAATCTGTGTTTTTAAACTCTGGGATTCTCACGGTCACTAAAGTTTGAGAGCCACCATTGCAAAGGGGGAGACATTACAAATACATGCAATTTAATAAAGGTATGCGATGTAGTAAAATAACTACAGATTGTGACAAATGCTAGGAAGAAAGATAAGCAGGCGCCGAAAGAGAGCCTGTGATGAAGAGAGGGAGAATCTGGACTCTGAACACAGGACCCTCTCCCCCTGCGCTATGGAGGAACCGACTTATATTTGTGCTGACTCTTTTGTCCCCTTTCCTTCTGTTCCCAGCCCCATATGTGTAGTATGCCAACAGAATGGTAGTCAAAACCTTAGAAAATCACCTATGACACATGGTCAAATTTTGCCTCTCAGAGTCTTACCAAGAGTGGGTTAATGTTCATTTGCCAGATGCTTGAGTCAGGATCACCCCAGTGAACGGAGGCATAAGGTAACCTTAAGGGTTTTCCATTGTAGTCGGAGCCAGTAAGCTCCCCGTGAGGAGTTGCCACATTCCTGGGGCTTACAGCATGACCCAGTTGTGGCATCCGCACTCCTGAAACCCCCATGACTTGTTGGTCTGTCTCCCACTCTGAGAAGCAAGCGCTGAGCTTGAGGTTTCGCTGTGATATCAGCCCACTCACCTGGCAGCTTGTAGTGGGTGAACACCAACAAACCTACCAAAGTGTTTCAAAAAACAACTTTCGCGGCTCATGCCTTCCCAGTGAGAGACAACGGCACCATGAGTCCCTGAGCTATGCCATGTTGGGGCAGGGACAAAAGCCAATGGCATTTTTAGCTTTGGGGAAGGGGAAGAAAGACAGAGAATAAAATTAGGCTTAGAGCTGCTTTCCAGTTCCCTAAATTTTCTGTGTTTTGATCTAATGGATTTCTGGAAAGACTATAAATAGGGCGATGGTTTGAAGCAACAAGAACTATGCACACAAAGATGTCCCATTTATAGAACAAGAACAAAGAGTGCAATAAACACTCGACATGGGGGAGTGCTGATGTCAGGAATGCCACCACCCTCCGCTCCCCCTCCTCCTCTGTCCTTCAAGCCCAGGATCACCTACCAGATCCGGAGGGAAAATGTGTATTCTCCATCGGCATGGTACGTGCCTTTTGTCATCGCGCTGGGCTCCATACTGCTTCTGGTTCTCCTGGTGGCTCTGACCGTCCAGTTGGCCAAAGCCCTCCACAGGCACTGTCCCTGCAAGACTGGGAAGCACAAGAAACCTCTGTAAGTAGCCAGTGGGCTGGGCCCTTCCCACAACTTCCTCTGGGACACTGGTTCCAGTGATTTCAGGCGAAGGAAAGATAGAGAATTAGAATTTCTTTACAGGGTAGAGAGGAAGGAAAAGGACACTTGGGGAGAGAATCCTAGCTGCCCTTAGTCACGGTGTACCCTCCTCCTCACCTGCTGGGTCAGGAGACGGTTCCTTTGGTTTTCCTGGGCACCTGCCCTGTCCTTGATGTATTCTCAAAGAAATTGGGTTTCAACCCCTGGGTGACTTGCCCTGGATACATGCTTCAGAAAGAAAGCCCAACTGTGAGCAGTGTTAGATATGCTGTGCTCATCTTTGTAGAATATTTAAAGGATGGAATAGAATTAGAAAAACTGATAAGGAAATTAAGCTGATTTCCTTATCAACCCAAAAACTGATAAGGAAAATAATCATTGTTCTTTTACACATGGCCCTGATCTCTCACGCTCTAGGGCTGCAAATACAGACCTGTTTCCTCTCCCTCCTACTCTCCACTAACACGACTCTAACTGCAACATCCTGCAGGGTCTCTTTTACTGGCCAAGTGAGGGATGAGAGTGAAGAGAAGAGATCACTAGATTGTTATAAGCTTCCCCCAGATACAGTTCCTTGAGTTTCAGAAGCTCTTACAATTAGAATGGGCTTTGGCGTTAGATAAGGCCTGGGTTCAAATCTTAGCTCTACCATTTTCTAGGTACATGGCTTTGGGCAAGTGACAGCTGTGTCCTTTTTTGAAAACTAAACAATTAAATGAGCAAATGCAAAGAAAGCACTTAGTACTGCTCCTGCTATAAATGCTTCGATACACTGTTTTTTAAAAGCTTGTTGTATTATTTTTCATGGCTCATTGAGCTCAGGATTCTAAATTCCCAGTTTAGCAATAAGCCCAAGAATCTTATGGTGTTGGAACTTGAGTTTTAGAATTTCTCACTGGCAAAAGGAAGCGGTGATAAGACTCATGTGCCATTTAAAGGTATTTTGAAGACTAACTAGTACTGTCAAATAATCTAAAATCTATGGACGAGGGACTCAGAATAAAATTATAAGGCATTAGCATAAAGATGTGCTTTGCATTTCTGCCATATTTATTGGGGAAGTTGCTATTGGCAACCTTGACTTCAAGGTAAGAAATCCTTTAGCCTCTGCTGAAATTTAAAAGGCATTTTTGTTTGGACTCTACTCACAAATCGATTTGAGGAAAAAAATAAATTGGCTCCAAAAAGTGATGCTTAAACTTGTAAGGATGGTAGTGGGATTTGAGCAGAAGTTCTTAAAGCAAGTCAGTTATCCAGATTGCTGCAGCTCACAAGCAATTTATGGTTAAAAGTTCAGTATGCACCTTGTACCTGTTTGCTTTAAGTTACATTCTAAATATTAGTCATTTTCAACATGGTTGACTTAAAAAAAAAACCTCGTTAGTAATTCAGACTCAGACCTGCTCTCTCTGGAAATTAGTTATACGACGTGGCAGCCAACATTCGTTCAATAGCAAAATAGAATAAAATCAGAGAATCCAAGGTTATCAGGGAAAGGGTCTTAGAGTCCAAGGCCAGCTTGTTATGTTACCAGAAACCACAGTTTAGCTGCCAGCCCTTGAACCGTCCCGCTGGGAGCTAAGCCGTCTGCTCAGCTAGCTACTGGGGAGGAAAATGGGGCAGGAAGAATTGCCGGTCAGTCTGATTGGGGTTGTTAAGCCTCATCCAGTTGTCAGAGAAGATATTTTCCCTGAAGTTCTATAAAGCAATAATTTTCAAACTTATCAAACTCTCAGAACCTCCTGAGTCCCAAACCAATAGTGATGGAGCTGCTCTGTTTGGAGCAGGGGTGGGAGCCCAGCCTTCAATTTAGTCCCCAACCCTGGCACCTTTCAATCCACTCCTGAATCCCAGGGAACACAGTTGCCCAAAGGACAACATGTTGTGAGTGTACGAGTACAGAATGCTCTCAGGTTAATTCTTATCCATTCCCTTTCTCCCCCATAGGATGAAGAAAGGAGGTATGTACGGTGCCTATTCCCTTTGTTGCTGTTATTATTATTATTATTATCATCATCATCATCATCATCATCATTTTTGCCGGTTCTGTCGTAGTACATGAAAGGGCTCTGACTTGGCATAGAATCAGGATGTAATCTGTCTTGGTGGGTTTTAGCCTCATCATCCATGGGTGGAATGAAACTGAGGTCAGGGTAGCTAGAGAAAAGTAAGGTGCTGTTGGCCCACTCGAGTCACTCATTTTGGCCCTGCCTATTCCCTACCCAGAGTCACTTCTAATCAGCTCAACCCAAGCACCTAGAGGTCCATTCCCACTGGGTGGGACAGGATCGAAGAATTCTCTGTGGGTTAAATACAGACGGTATCTACCCTCTGCTGACCCCTCCTGAGGACAGCTAATGCTCTGTATTGGACAAATGCCTCTTTTTAAAGCACAAATGATACTTTATTCTGAGATTGTCATGGATTTTATTATTTCCCAAGTTATTTAGGTCAGGCTAGTTAAAAGGGGGGCTGGTGCAGTCATACGGGCCGGGAGAACGGAATGATTTCAGGGATGTTGGTGAGTTGAGCAAAGTTGATCTGACCAACTCTAAGCTAAGGAGATGTCGCCACCTGGTCCCAAAAGTTGTTGCCTCAAGGAGAACCCAGGCCATGGGGAGAGACAGGACAAAAAAATTGGAAAATGTGTTTTTAAAAATGATTGTTTTAATCACTCCAATCATAGGTATGTGTGTTTGACATGCACACGGCACATCTAAGCAGGATTAGAAATTTAATTATAATGGTTATTAATCATATCACATGGGATGATTTACATAAATGAGATTTTCACAAATGGTTTCCCACCCTAGTTCCTTTTTTAAAAGGGCACAGGGAATGGATACAAGGAATCCCCACATTATGAACAAATATATCAACTCTCTTTTTCTTTCTTACCTATAACTTATTTAAAACTAAATTCCATTTAAAAACTAATTTCCTAGGTCCAATAATAATAATAAGCTGGAAAAAGAGCAAAAAAAGTTTTTTGTTTTGTTTTTTAATTCTATGTATTGTGTGTGTGTGTGTGCGTGTGTGTGTGTGTGTGTGTTTCTGAGGAGATGGAAAGCCATCAGCAAACATGTCTACAGAGAAAATTTTTTGCCGTGTCTGCCATTCTGATTCCAAAGCCTGTTTAAGAGAAATCCCATGTGGAGGTAGAATTTTAAGGTCAATTTAGTGTCCAAAAAGCTTAACTTCTGTCTGTTCTATTCCCTGCAGAAATGAAGAAAACAAAAAGGGAAGTTGTGGTGGTAAGCTTGGCTGGCCCCAGGGCACCTGGCTTGGGTGGAAGGTTGTGGGGGGCTCCCGTCCCCCGCCCAGGCAGGCCCTGCCACAGCCTCAGGGGGGTGTTTATCATTCAGGGAGATGCTTGGATTTGGCCACTGGAACAGATTGCCGTGTACCGTGCTCCTGGTAGAATTAGTTCCCTCCACTGAACGTGTCTGCTGATATATTCGCAGAAGAACTGGATTTCATAAATATTGAATAGGGTGTTTATTATCTACACCAGCTCTCCAGGAGAGTGAGTTGGGGGAGAGGAGCTTAAAGACCAGAATTTAAGCTTTCGCCTTCAATAGGATTTCTTTCCTGTGCCCTTCCATACCCTTGAGGAAAAATGGATAAAGTGCAGTTCTTGGGTCTAGGATTGGCTCTGCCCACTTAGACATATGATCTTGCAGACTCCCTCAGCCTCCTTTTTAAAAAAATATTTTTTTATTGATTTTGTTTTGGAGAGAAAAGAAGGGAGAGGGAGAGAAACATCTATGTGAGAGTGGAACATTGATCAGCTGCCTCCCGTACACCCTCCACGGGGATTGAGCCACAACCCTGGCATGTGCCCTAATCAGAAATCGAACCTTTTGGTGCATGGGACGATGCCCAACCAATTGAGCCACACTGGCCAGGGCTCCCTCGCCTCTTTAAGCTTTAGGTTCCTCATTTGTGAAGTGGGAGTGAGGATGCCTGCCCTGAGAGAACAGGTGGGGAGATATTTTGGAAACTGTTAAGTCACACAAATGCCAGGTGTGATAGCTGGAACATCACTCCCCCCTATCGTAAGCCTTGTTTTTCCTTTACTGAGTGATGACACTTGAAGAAGACACCCCCCCAACACACACCTCCCCCAACCTCTAATAATAAGACTTTGTTATGATCCCAGACCCATAACTTTGGGGAATGATGAGCACAGCCAGGAGGACAATTCAGTGCCCTGGAATTTTGCTTCAGGCTCATCAGCGAAGTATTTATCTGGGTCGGTCTTTATACAAACAAGAAGTGATCTCTTGCTTCCAGGTCTTATTGTCTAAGGCAAGTACCCTTCATCCGGAGACTGCCTCAGACTTATGTAATATTAAATTAATCAATTAAATAAACAAATCTCCATGACCATAAAAAGCGGGGCTGCTGAGCTGATCAAATCGATGAAACCCATCCAGTCTCCATTTCCTCTCTCTTCAGTGCTGAGGAGGTGGTGGCTTCAGTGATAAATACTGGGGTTGGAGGGCCCACTAAACTCCGAACGCAGTCCTCATCAGCATGCCAAAGAATGGCCCCTTGGAGGACATCATGTGAGGGAAGAGGGTGCTTCAATGGGGTCGGAGGTCAGGTCCTACAGCAGTGGTTCTCAACCTTCTGGCCCTTTAAATACAGTTCCTCATGTTGCTAAAATTATTGTCGTTGCTACTTCATCACTGTAATGTTGCTACTGTGATGAATCATCATGAAAATATCTGATATGCAGGATGGTCTTAGGCGACCCCTGTGAAAGGGTCGTTCGACCGCCAAAGGGGTCGCGACCCACAGGTTGAGAACCGCTGTCCGAGAGGGTGGCACAGGGTACGGATCAGGGGGAGAAAAGGATATGAAGCACAGGGCGGAGGTAAGGCAGGCCAAGCTCTGATGCAACGCTGCACTGACCTAAGGGACACAGCCAGAGCCCAGGGTGGCAGCACATGGGTGCTCATCTGTGCCTGCCTTCCGCGTCTGCCCGACGGTGGGCTGAGGCAATGCAGATCCTAGCCGGTGTTTGTGGCATTTCTGCTCTTTCTTCTATGCAGCTTAGATACCTTTTACTCGGGATGCTTTCCTACCCCCGAGTCTGGGTTAAATGTCCTCCTCCCACACCCACCTGCACCCCCATAGCTTCCTCTATCCCCGCCTCATAGAGCCCTTATCACTCGGTATGGTAGTGCCTGCATGTCAGTGGCTTCCCCTGGATCGCAAGCTCTGTGCGGGCAGTAACCTCTCCTGCCTGTTCACTGCTGTGTCCCCAGCATCTAGCACAGTGCCCATTGAGTAAATAAGCGCCCAGAAGGCCCTGGGTAAGAACCTGAGGCTGTGAGGATGCATGGCCTTGCCTGGGAAGAGGGTTGTGCTTGAAACTGTGTGAGGTTGTGCTGGAAGCTGTCTCTCTTCTCTCCTTAGGAAACAATCCAGCTGAGCACGGTCTTTGATGGTGAAGCCACAGACCCAGGTAACGAAGTGGCCGTCCCACCCACTAGAGTGTTTTGCATATTCCAGGCTGGTAGAACCTTGTCCAATTTCACGCCCTTAACTCCGTTTTGATCCGTTTGGTCAGCTCTGCAGCGCTGGCCCTTCGAGGCTGCAGTCCCAAGTGAGACCAGCTCGGAGCTGAGCTGCTTGCAGACACGTGACCCTGTGTGAGGCCTCAGAGGGTGTCCACCTCCCGGCTCCGACTCAAGGACCTTGCCACAGTCCAGCCTCCCTTTCTAAATCACAAACCAAGTCAAGGAACTGGTGAATCCAAGAACCCACATTTTTTCCCCCCTGCTCATTGGGATTGAGCCTCCATCCCTGATCCTTTCTGAGGCTTCCAACACCATCCTATTTGGTAGTGAGAGATACGGAGAAATGGGAAGGATGGCTTCTTTTTTTTTCCTAGATCGGGGCCAAGAATTTCTTCTTGGTTGGCAAGATAAACAGAGGTAAAGCTGGCCTCCAGAGCTCTCCTCACCCCCATGAAATCAGCTCCAAATTTAGCTGCTTTACACACATCCTTCCACTTACAAAGGCTCAATTATAGACATGAATACAGGGAAGGAAACCAAATCCAGGAGGCAAGTGTGTTGGCTCCCTGCCACGCTCACATGCAAAGGGCCCGGTCGTCCTCGGAAGGAGGATGGCTCCTCTCCAGGACAGGCTGCTGCCGCTGCTGCTGGAATTAAATTTCCCTCTATTATTAGGTACTTGTTACCATAATGTGCCCACATTAGCCTAAGTGCTGGTGGATCCTCAGCGGAGAGGCCACTCGCGCTGCATGGAGATGGCAGGAGCAGGGGCTCGCCTGCAGCTCCGAGGGAAAGGCCGGGGGAACCAGGGCCTTCGCTCTGCATTTGCGTGTGTGAAGCAGGAAGCAGGAAGAAGTGAGCCAACCGGACACCTGTGAGCAGACACGTCAATTAGCGTCTGCTGGCTCCCGACACGATAAAAATGGCTCCCCTGCTTCATCACCACGGGGGCCATATTGGTGTGTCTGTGTCCACAAACCTCTGCTCCCCTAACATAAATACCAGTCAACGTCTTCTCCTCCTCCCCTGGGGAATGCCTTTTAAGAGCAGGCATTCAGGGGTCTTTTAAAAACAAACCAGAATGAGATGGGCAACCCCATTAGAAAGTGAAGCTCATTTGTCCGAAGCTCCCATGGAGTCCAGGTTTGTGTGGCCTCCTTCTCAGCTTGCAACTGAGACGGCCTGAGGCTCCCCGGAACCTTCCTGTCCCCGGAGGCATAGTATTTGCTACCGGTGTGGTGGTGTGGTCGGAGCCGCACAGCAGCCGCGGAAAGGGCAGCTGGTGAGGACTGATTGCTCCGTTCACAAGCCTGCTTTCCACCCGGCGATGCTCAGATTCTCCCCTTCTGGCATCCTTCCTCCGCTCCGGGGCCGGGGCTAGACAGGGTGGAGATGGGGAGGACAGAGTCATTTGTTTACATGGTCATTGTCTTTCCACCCCCAGTGACTGGTGCAAAATACGAATTCAACTCAAAAACTGGAGCCAGAAAGTGGAAAGGTTCCTTAATGCAAATGTCAAATTGGAAAGAGTCCAGCCGCCAGGGAGCTGCGAGCAGCGCTGTCTCCGCGGGAGGGACGGGGCCACCAGGGAGCGCGGGCGAGGAAGGAGATGGGCTGAGCGGCCAAGCACAGGCTGCGGATGCAGGCCCAGGTTCCAGAAACCACGATGGCAAGCCGGGCACCCCGAAGAACAGAGACCCCGCCCTCAAGAGCAGAGCTTCCCCCAAACCTCCCCCAGGAAAGTAAGTAGCGTGTGGTTGCTGGTCCCACAGAAGAGCAAGAGGGGGACCTCGACGCTCTGAGGGACGCTGCCTCCCCCTAAATTCTCCGGGAGCCTACGAGGTGCCACGGGAGGGAAACTATGGCCTGAAGGGACGCGGAGACCCAGGGTCCCAAAGGGGATGTTTAAAACAGCACAACAGGGTTTGATGGCCTAGTTGCCTTTTTCTGAGACGGCACAGGAGAAAGTGGTCCCAGGTCTCTGTGCCTCTAACCAGCTGGGCTGCTGACTTTTGGACATGGACTTACTGTTTCTTCTTCCCATTGATTGCTAGGCAGCCCCATTCAGTCCGTCCCTAGGAAGAGCGCAGAACTTTCTGATAGTAAAGCTGAGGACTACCCACACTTCTGACTTCATCTTATTTTCCTGCCTTCCTTTTAGCATTACCCAGAATTCTTCATTTATAAATGCAGTTCAACACCATCCACCTTTGTAAGTCACCTTAAGTCAGCGGTTCTCAACTTGTGGGTCGCGACCCCTTTGGGGGTCGAACGAACCTTTCACAGGGGCCGCCTAAGACCATCGGAAAACACATACATAATTACATATTGTTTTTGTGATGAATCACTATGCTTTAATTATGTTCAATTTGTAACAATGAAAATACATCCTGCATATCAGATTTTTACATTACGTTTCATAACAGTAGCAAAATTACAGTTATGAAGTAGCAACGAAAATAATTTTATGGTTGGGGGTCACCACAACATGAGGACCTGTATGAAAGGGTCGCGGCATGAGGAAGGCTGAGAACCACTGCCTTAAATCTTTTTCAAAAGAAGCCATGCAGTGAAAAAGAAATGGGTGAGTAAGTAGTGGGTTATTCTTCTGGGAAGAAGAAAACAGTAAACACCTACTTTTATTTTTTATTGAGGTACAACTTATATTAAATAAAGTGCCCAGACCTGAGGTCTTCAGCCCGATAACAGACTCCTCCCAGAGTCAGGAAGGCCTTTGTCATCATAGATTAGCTTTGTTTATTTGAGTTTCATATGAATGGAATTACACAGATGTGCCCTTTCCTGCCTGGCTTCGTATGCTGAGTATAGCATGTCTGTGAGATTCATCCATGTCGTACTGTAGGTCATCAGTCCAGTTCTGCTCACTGTTGCGAAGGCTGCTGTAAGTTTTTCACTGTTGTAGACTCGTCCTGTGAACTTGCTCATGTGAGCACGAACATGTTTCTTGGGAATATGTTCCTAGGCGTGGACATGCTCGAACCATTGCTGGAATCTGCCGAGAATTCCAAAGTTGGTGTCTCCACTCTATACTTCCACCAGCAACGACTGAGAGTTCTGGTTGCCCTCCTTCCTTGTCAACACTTGGTGTTGTCCGTCCTTTTAATTTTAGCCATCCAGATTAAAATTTTTCGTGAAATGAAGTCACTTTTTTTCTTAAAGCCAACCCACCCCCCCCAAAAAAAAACCCCCAAAAAACAAAAACAAAAACCCACATGAACCTTGCAACCTCCCTACCCTGCTCCTCTCCTGCCTCCTGAGATTGAGGGAGCCAGGAGTCGATTGGGGGCACAGTGGGACGCTCTAACCCTGCAGCTGGGGTGAGCAGTGACCTGAAAATAAACCAGACCACGATGGGGTAGGAAATGGATCTTTTCAGCATGTGCCTCGTGGAGACTGAGCAGTCTGTTTTACCTCCATGTCCTGTTCCGCAGTGGCAGAGGCATCAGTCCAATACCCACAAGATAGGACCAGGCGAGAGGCTGTCAGAGCACCAGCCCCTGCCCAGTTTTGAGGACTCCCCACAGTGGCCGGTAGGGGGCACTCGAGATTCATCCTGCAAATGCAGAACCTCAGAGGGTGCAGCCGCTGGTTTATTGTGTGCCTGCATGCCAGTGTGACTTCTCAAGAAAAAGAAACATTTCAAAAAATGCCCTGACCTGGCCTAGCACAGGCAATGATTAATTAATAAGGGCTGGTTGCCAGGAAACTCCCTTGAATAGGTTTAAATTTTGCAAAAGAAGGCAGAGCTGTTCATTTGTGGAGGTTAAAGTGGGTGAAGTGGCCGATTACCCATTTAAGACTCTGAAAGTCTGTGGAGCCCTGCGTAAAACGCCTTCCTCAGAAGCTCTCAGCCTCAATGCAAATAGAATGAGGCTCGGAGAAGGCTGAAGGGGGACCTAATAACTGTTTATGAGCCCATTAAGGATGATTAGAAGGAGGGCGGTGAGCAGCTGTTCTCCTTTCTTCAGCGATGACAAGGCTGGAGGGAATTGTGCTTCTCGGCCAGGAGAAGAGATTTAAGCTCCGAGAAGGAGGGACTTCCCAGAGGCTGGGGGCTGCTTGGACACCTCACTTTCTTCCCTGGTGACAGGCAGGAAGAGCTTCCTGTCTTCCCTGCCCCAAGATGTGAACCCCGAGGAACTCCAGACGTGGGGTCAGGGGAGCACCCGGAGCTTTGGCCAAGAGCAGGGGTCCTCAGACTTTTTAAACAGGGGGCCAGTTCACTGTCCCTCAGACCGTTGAAGGGCCGGACTATAGTTTAAAAAAAAAACTATGAACAAATTCCTATGCACACTGCACATATCTTATTTTGAAGTAAAAAAACAAAACAGGAACAAATACAATATTTGTATTTGCATGTGGCCCGCGGGCCGTAGTTTGAGGACCCCTGGCCAAGAGGAACCCTGCCTTTTCTTTTGCCCATTTGGCTACTTAATTAGTGGAAATCAGAAGTCTGAGGTCCAGGGTTGAGGCCATTGGTTTCTAACATTGACCAGGTTTGGGGAAAATAAAAGTGATTTGGCCCTGGCTGGTTGGGCTCAGTGAATAGAGCATCGGGCCTGTGGACGGAAGGGTCCCTGGTTTGATTCCAGTCAGAGGCATATGCCTGGGTTGTAGACTCGACCCCCAGTGGGGGGCGTGTGGAAGGCAGCTGATCAATGGTTGTCTCTCATCGTTGATGTTACTGTCTTTCTCTCCCTCTCCCTTTCTCTCTGAAATCAATAAAATATATATATATATTTTAAAAAGTGATCTGAATGAAATGAAGCCAGGGATCATTGCAGATCTTGTGAAATATTTCCTCCATTTCTTTCCCAAGGCCTTTGTGAATAATAAATTCACAAATGAATTTATTATAGCTAATTTTGACCTGTCTGATTTGGAGTCATTATGAAATTAGGGCAAAGACGTTCAGGGATTAGACCACAATTAGAGGGATCCCTAATTGTTGAGGGATTTAAAACCATGTGGTGAATTCTCGAGTTTGAACTTTTCCTGTGCTCAATAGGAGGCGGAGACCAGGGACACATCTCTGTCTGTGTTAAAAGCACGTGTGGCTCAGTAACAGAAACTGGGCAGTGACACCCTCGCTCCTCAGAGCCCCCGTTCACATCTGTAGTTCTATCATATGCCTTTTTATGAAATGTGTTTTGTGATGGCTGAGAAAATTAAAGCAACAAAATGAGTGGATATAATAGAAAATGACTGCTATTAAAAGTTGGTATTTCTCATTTCAGAGTTCATGTGCATGTTTATTCCTCCCATTCGTTCAATAACTATTTATGGAGCATCTACTGTGCAGCAGGTGTAGACTCATAAGTAAATGCTGCAGCCCAGGCCCCTGCCCTTGAAGAGCTTACATTCTGTCTGCGATGGCTGAGTGCAGCCTGCTCACTCAAAGGTTCTATTTCCAGGTCCATTCTGGCTTATTTATTTCTTGGTTCTTTGAGTGTTCTATCTGAAAGGTAAATTAACCAAAACCTGGAATCTCCTTTCTGAAAGAACAGATAATTCAGAACCATTTAAATATGTCTACAAACGTAATGGGTAGCCGTTGTCAGAAAATAGTTGAGATGCCCACGGGGGGCCCAGCCTTGGGTTATCAGGCTAGCATCCTGTTTATACACCTCCAGATGGCAGCTTGGAAGCAGGGAAGATGGGTCCTGAGGTCAGTGAAACATTTGAGCTGGAGCTCAGGGACAAGGTCACACAGAGGTGGGAGAATTTGGGGGAAGACTCGGATCACTGAGACCCTCCTATGTGTCACCCGTATTGGGGCAAGATGCGGCTCCTCTTCTGAGGGAATAATCCAACTGAGAGGAGAACAGGCTGACTGACAAAAGAACTAAATGAGTTTCACAGGCAGTGAGTGCTGGGCCAGACTCTGAACATATGATGGGAGCCCTGGGACCTTAGAGAAGGATCTTAAAGGTAGAGATGAGTTCAAAGTGGGAGAGAAGAGAAACTTGGAGCAAAGACTAAAGCATTCAAAATTCTGATCTTTAACCCATTTTCCTCCAGTACTTGTCCTGTGTACACTGGAGTGAATAACCACAACCCAGTACAGAGCCTCCTGGGTATGTAGCAAGTACTCAGCAGACATTTGTAGAATCGGATAGAAATAAGCATGGGTGTAGTTGGTTTTCTACTCAGGTCATGTAGCGGTCACAGCTTTTCTAACCAGATCCAGACAAACATCACGATAATCAACAGCAGTTACCAAGTGCCTACTAGTTCCAGGCATGGTTCTAGGCTCTGGGGATCCAGCAGTAAATAAAACAACGTTCTTAGTGTTTGCATCCTAATGAGAGATGAGACATTGAAGATACAAATAGACAAGGGCCAGACCATATCTAGAAATAGAACTCTGATCTACAACCTGCAGCAACCTGTCCAGGAGACCAACCCCCATTCCAGGAAGCTGAGCATCACTTCTGTAACAACCAGCCCCAAGGGGCCAGAACTTAATTAATATAATTAAGAGCTTCCCTAATTTTTGTGTCTGCTTCCAACTTAGGATTGACCAGTGAAAGCTAAATATGCACCCATAACCAATCACACAGGGTACCCTCTTCCTACTTACCCCACCAAAGGCTTCCCCGTGCCACCAGCCTCCAATCCAGGCACACCGAAAGCCTTCCTTTTTCCACAATAAAGCTTTTCCATTCCTCTTCTCACCTCTGAGCCTCTGCTAAAATGCAAGTGACAGTGGCTGACTCCCTGGCTATAGTAAACTATGAATAAGTAAGTCTTTGCTTTTTTCATATGGTTGTTCCTTATTTATTTCTACAGGGATAATAGACAGATTGTGTGTGTGTGTGTGTGTGTGTGTGTGTGTGTGTGTGTGTGTGTGTGTGTTAATGGTGGTAAATGCTATTGAGAAAAGTGAACAGGGTCAGGGTGATGGAGGGTGGGGATGGCCATGGTAACGAGGGTGGTCAGGGAAGGCCCCCGTTAACTTGAGAGGGAAGCAGTGGAAGTGGGGAGAGAGCCATGCAGGTAACGGGGACGAACCTTCCAGCAGAGAGTCCAAGGCAAGGAGGAGCTGAGAATCAGTAGGAGGAACAGAGGGATGAGCCTATGGACCGGAGAAGACGACTCCAGGCAGGGGAAGTGGGTGAGTACCTGGGGGTGGGGATGTGTGGTCATCACGTAGGGCCTTGGGAGCTGTTGTAAGGACTTTGACTTTTACTCTGAGTGTGGTGGGGAGTTATTGCAGGGTTTTGAGAAGAGGAGTGGCATAATTTGATTTATGTTTCAAAAGCATCTCTCTGGGCCCTGGCCAAGTAGCTCACTCAGTTGGTTAGGACATCATCCCGACATACCAAGGTTGAAGGTTCAATCCCCAATCAGGGCACAAACAAGAATAAACCAATGAGTGCATACGATACATGGGACAGCTAATCGATGTTTCTCTCTAAAAATTCAATTAATCAATTTAAAGAAATAAAAGTAAAAGCATCTCTCTGATTGCTGACTTGAGAGTAGACTTCAGGGAGGCAGGGAACAGGGGTGGAAATAGAGAGACCAATTAGGCAGCTATTGGATTAATCTGAACACGAGATGGCAGTGGCTTGGTCCTGGGTGGCAGAGGTGGAGGATGGTGGACGCCGGTGCGAGAAAACCTTGCAGGACCTTCCAGAAGAAGTGCCCCAGCTATAAGAGGAGTCCTGACTTCTCTTGGGCCCCATCCCCGAATTAGATAAAGGGGCCCTGCAGGGTTAGCGCCCCTCTCAGTGGAAGCTACCAGATACAGCTATTTCAGATCACACAGGCAGCTCTTCCTGAATGCCCTGTGCCACCTCTGTGAAATCCACTGCTCTGGGGGACGGTGGTCAGGTGTGTGTTGGAGGAGTAAAGAGTAACGTTTTTGCCACACCGAACTTCCTGCCAAAACTCCAAACCGGCTTCAAAGAAACAGGCCTGACCGGTGTTTTCTACGTCTGCATGCAGTGCCCTGCAGTGGGAAAGGGGGCAGGCACCCCATTCAACCTGAACGGTGCTTTAGATAAGCTCTCAATCTGAAGAAGTACAGCTCTGATTAAACGCTTTGCACCAAGAGATCTGTGTTGTATGAAAAATGGTTGCTTGTGACTCCCAAGAGAAGCTAAGTTCTTAGGAAACTCCACAGCGGTCCTCAACCTGTGGGTAGCGACCCCTTTGGTGGTCGAATGACCCTTTCACAGGCGTCGCCTAAGACCATCCTGCATAGCAGATATTTACATTACGATTCATTACAGTAGCAACATTACAGTTATGACATAGCAACAAAAATAATTTTATGGTTGGGTCACAACATGAGGAACTGTATTTAAAGGGCCAGAAGGTTGAGAACCACTGCTTTAGAGGGGGAAAAAGGAGATGAGTGCATCCTGGGAACCTGGAGCCATATGATCAGATATTTGGAGACAGTCCCTACTTACAATGGTGTGTCCTACCATTCCTCTGAGTACAAACCGTAATTACCAGTCCTAATTTTTGCTTTGAAAACATGATTCTTGTAAGTCTTAAGACCAAGGCTGGGGAGAGGTCAATGGGGGAAAAGGAGAACTAGGTAATACAGTGGTTCTCAACCTTCCTAATGCCGCGACCCTTTAATACAGTTCCTCATGTGGTGGTGACCCCCAACCATAAAGTTATTTCCGTTGCTACTTCATAACTGTAATTTTGCGACTGTTATGAATCGTCATGTAAATATCTGATATGCAGGATGTATTTTCATTGTTACAAAATTGAACATAATTAAAGCATAGTGATTAATCACAAAAACAATATGTAATTATATATGTGCTTTCCGATGGTCTAAGGCGACCCCTGTGAAAGGGTCGTTTGACCCCCAAAGGGGTCGCGACCCACAGGTTGAGAACCGCTGATGTAATACTTCCTGTGTGGTGCCTGCTCAGAGGTAAGCACCCCGCTGCCCTGGCAAGTCGCCCCAGGTCCTCAGCAGCGCTTTAATGTCAGGGGTATTCGGAACCAGTCTGTGGCTGCTGTGGCCCCTTCAGGACCAGGCGGGACTGAGGGGAGGAAGCTGGTTAATCTGACTTACAGGTGAGGCTCATAAGAGCTTCACTCCCCGCGCTGCCCATCTCATCGGTTTGCCCACAGCCAGAGCACACTCCAGCTGGCAGGCTAAGCGGTCTTTGATTTTATTTTTGGTAACGACTTTATTGTTTGTTCTGTGATTTAATTTGCATACCATAAAACTCAGTGGCTTTGCAGAGTTGTGCAGCCATCACCACTGTTGAATTCTAAAGCATTTTATTACTCCCAAAATAAGCTCTGTGCCCATTAATAGACATTCCCCATTCTCAAGCCCTGGCACCCAGTGAGCTACCGTCTCTATGAATTTGCCTCTTCTGTATATTTCATATAAATAGAATCATATGATATTTGTCCTTTTGCGATTGGCTTCTTTCACTTAGCACCACGTTTTCAAAATTTATCTATGTTGTAGCAGATATCAGTACTTCATTCCTTTTTGTGACTGAATAATGTTCTGTTGAATGGGCATACCTCATTTGTTTATCCATTCATCAGTTGGTAGACATTCGGGTTGTTTCTACCCTTTGGCTCTTACGATAATGCTGCAGTAAATGTTCATGTACAAGTTCTCGTGCAAACATATGTTCTCACCAACGATGCATAAGGGTTTGGAAAGCTTTCAGAATCGGCAGGCGAGATGCCTCAGCCCAGGTCACAGTGGGACATTCAGCCTTTCCCCAGTGTTGTCAGCTCTGGCATGAGCGGTCTGGGTGGGGTCTGGATGCTGGTCCATCTCACTGAGCTTCACAGTAGCATCTTCCCTTGCGCCTGAGTCCACTGTGTATAGGTCCCCACAAACCTCAGGATTGCGATGTGTGTCTAACATTGCTGAGCGGCTGGCTACCTGTCTCTAATCCCCACAATACTCTTCTGAGGATGGTCTGGTTATCTGCATTTGACCGAGGAGAAAGCTGAGGGTGGAGAGATAAGGGAGCTTGTGGAGGTCCCAGAGCTGGGACAGAAACCTGGTGTGTCTTCTCCAGGGGGAAGGGCTCAGCTGTGGCTTTTGATTTGTGTTCTGGTGGGGAAAGGTGTCAGACGAACCCTCAGATGAGTCCTCTGATGGAGTAACTCTCTTCCCTGAAAGCCCAAGGCTTCTCGTGGCCACAGAAATCAAACCTTCTCAGTGCAGCATCCATACAAGCTCCAAGAGTGTCTTCTTCTTCATGGCTTGGGTTGGGATCCGAAATAATCCCTGTCCTCCCACAGCCCCTGACGAGCCCAGCACATAAGGCTTTGGGCTGGATGAAAGGCAAAGTTCTTTCTTCTCTGTGTCCTGTACACATTCCCGACCTGTCTACTGCTCAACAGAGGCAGTCTCCTCCCAGCATGCGTTACCAAGCACCTTTCAAAGACGTCAAGTCAAGACAGTCACTCAGAAACAGCCCCCCCTTCCCAAAGGGGAAGGAGTTGCACTAACCAAAGTTGGCCAGCAGGGGCTCTTTTGCCATTTAGCTTCCACCGAGTGGTCCAGAAAAGTCTCTTAAAAGACAGGCTCTTTCTTCCCACCTTTCCCCAAGCTTCCCAGCGTCTGTATTCTCAGGGCTGCAGAGAGCAGCCGCAGGGCATCCCCGGTCAGAATTGCTCCGTGTGGGCACCCACAAAACTCGCTGCAGCCATGTCATAGCCGGACACCAGGGAGCGCCAAATCTGGGGAAGGGAGTGAGTGCTGGCCCCACCCACAAGTGGCCTCTTCCCGGAAGGCCCCGGGGCAGCGAGGGGGCATTTTGCCCAGCAGGCTATGGCTGTTGACCAGGACAGCTCCCAGCTGGGCTCAGAACAACTTCATTGCTGCTGACATAAGTGAGAGGGTTAGAATCTGCCGTGGTACTTGGTATCTCTGAATACAACATACAGCTCTTGTTTCCTTGACATACCATCTCCCCCCAGATTCATGAGAATGAGGCTCCCAAACTCCATGCCTTCGTTTGGTTGAGTATGTGCTGATGTGTCCGTGAAAGTGTCAGGGTAATGCTCATAAAAAGCTTGTATTGAATGCTTGTACTGTGCAAGATCCTGTGGGTCCTTTGTATTTATAATTGTATTTAATACATGCATCTGGAGGTGCTGTCTAATTTAGCTTATGAAGAATGGAGGCTCAGAAAGGGTGAGGTCCCACACCCAGTAAGTGGCAGAGGGAGGAGGGGTTCGAAGGCAGGTGTGGCTTCTATGGTCTTTTATGCCAGGACTAGGGTCTGGGATTGCTGGTAAGAAGCTTAGCTTCTTGTGGCTCCCATCTCAACACTAAATCTTGCCCAGATGCTTTGGAAGAAGGGGGCAAGGTTGGGGGCAGAATCAGAACAGGGAAGCGAGGGGGAATTTGCTTTATGTGGGAGCTGATTTAGGTGCCATGAAATTCACCAGGGTTTGGACAAGCCTGGCTAGGATGGGGCCCTTGGCACGGAGCAGCTGGGAACCCATTGGTGTCCCTGGGCACCGGGAATAAGGGCTGTGAAGAGGCAAAAAGGGAGGGATAGTAAGGTAGCGGCAAAGGGTGTTCGTAGGAAGAGCAGAGAGAGGTGGCACTGTGGCTGGTGGCCTGAAGACGCTTGCGGGAGACCCCCCTGCCTGGGGGGCTGGTAGAGCTAGCGCAGCTAGAGCGGGGCCAGCAAAGGGCAGCTGAATCACAGGATTTCTCAAGAAATAAAAATTCCAAGCACACTTCTGGGGCCTCGGGGAGACAAACTGACAACGTGTTGATTGAAAACAGACCAAGCCGGTGTGTGCCTGCAGCGTGAGGCCTCGCTCTCGCAGGTTCACAGCGACACCTAGTGGTCGCTCTGGGCACCTGCCACCCCGGTGGCAAAGAGGTCTGTGGTCTGTGCAAGAGAATATTTGAGGTCTCCATCCGACATGTCCTCATTTCCCTTGCTGTCAGAGTCCATATTTTGCTCGGTGGAACATGTCAATATTCTGAGGGGAGTTCTGCACGTCCCCACGGGGGGGTTCCCAGGGTCAAAGACTGGACTTCCTGGTATGACCAGTTACATATATTCAACTGACTGCACTGGTAAGATTTTTTGACGTGGTCATCATTTCCTCTGATTTTATTCTTTTCACTTATTAAGTATAACACAATGTATTTAACAGCGATATCTTTTGAAGACTTCTACACAAATGAATTCTCCAACTGAGACATTTCTCTGCTAGACTGTGTTCGGAAAATAAAATGACTATACTTCTATATTCGGTCACAGACCTTGGCTTCCATAGTGACCCTGATCAATAAGTCTGCTGAAAAATGCAAAGTAGGCATCTCTTTCTAGATAATGACGCTTGAACATTGTTGTTCCTGCCCTCCTTCCACCCCCCTCCGTTTAAGCGCTGGCTAACTTACCTGTCTGAAGGCTTCCTGGGGGCAGAGTATTCCAGTGTTAGGGCAATGCCTGCGACATAGCTGATACTCAAAAACGATTTCTCAATTGAATGACTTAAGCTCCTGACTAGAGACAATGGGAGCCGCAAGAGGGAGGTCAGAGAATCCAAACTCCTGGCAAAGGAAGCTATAGGATTCTAGACTCTGAAGGAAATGTATCAGAGTGGGAAGACCCTTGCCATGGAGCCCCGCCTGGCAACTCTGCCCCTTGTCAATGGCTGGGGATGGTCTGTGGTTAAACAGCAGAGCGGCGTGGCATTTGTGGAGCTCTGTAAAAAGGCCTGTGGAGTGGCTGTGGGTTGGCCCTCCTGGGAGGGCTCCAGGTGGCCCTGCTTTACAGGCTCCCTCAAAAGACCCATTGAGGGTTTTCCTTTTGAAGAAGAAACGCTGAGCTTCTGGGATCCAGATTTGCTGGGAAGGAAACACTACTTCCACGCTAACTTTCACCCAAATCACATTGGCCCAATTACTTGGATTAACTGGGTTTCATTGGTGGCAAAAGTCAGAGGCTCACAGATGTATTGGGAGGCCGCATGTGGAAATAAGGAGCTTTGGCCCCATGGCTTGGTCGCTCCAAAACCCAGAAGACCCGACTAACGCTGTGGTGGGTGTGGGACATGTTGGTGCCTGCCCAGCATCATTTGAATAGCCTTGCTCAGTAAGGAAAAGTGGTCATGTTAGGGGCATTACCTCACCAGGTTGGAGGTCAGAATTCCGTTTCCCTGACTAACTGCAGCCAGAGCTAGGCTCTGCTGATTAGATGTGGCAACATGAAGCTTCAATATGGAAGAGAGCAAAGCAAGCAAGCGACGGCTGTGTGGGACTGCATCCTGGTGATGGGGACAGAGCGTGGCAGGGGATATGGGGCCCTGCAGTCAGCAGAGACAGAGATGCTCCCAGGAGCATGCGCCAAAGGCAGTGGAATCAACCCTGTGACCGGACCAGCAGGGATTTGGGTATTGTTCAAGACTGCAGAGCCTCTCGCCCACCCCACACTCTAACTCTGCCAGACATCCAGTGAGGCGTGAATACCCTTTAATACATTCTTTTTTCGTAAACAAACTAGAATGGGTTCTGTTGTTTGTAAAGAAGAACTCTGATTGATAAACCCATCATTACAGTATGGTTAGGCCGCATGGAGATTGGGATCAGAAAGTCATTTGGGCCCTAGCTGGTTTGGCTCAGTGGATAGAGCATCAGCCCGCGGACTGAAGAGTCCTGGGTTTGATTCAGATCAAGGGCACATGCCCGGATTGCAGGCTGGATCCCCAGTAGGGGGCGTGCAGGAGACAGCCGATCAATAATTCTCATCATTGATGTTTCTATTTCTCTCTCCCTCTCCCTTCCTCTCTGAAATCAATATATATGTGAAGGTCATTCATTTGGCATTCAAGGCAGCTATATGTCAGGAGTTCAAGGATCATTACTCCAGAGAGGTTGTACTCAACTCTTTTGTTTGGGGCTGAAGTGGATATCTGTCTTGTTCAACATCCCTCCAATAATAGCCATTTTTCTACTGTTAGGCCCTGTGTTCTGATGTCAGCCCATCCAGATCTGAGCACATGACCCAGGCCAGGCCAATCAGATCACTGCTTCTCCTGGTCCCACATATTGGTTCAGGGATGAATACATGTCCCCAGGAGACCAACGAGAGCTGTTTCTGGGGCTTGTGCTGTACACCTAGTGAATTACTCTTTTTTTGTTGTTGAGGCTGCTAAGCTGGAAGGAGGTAAGCATGAAACATGAAGCCAATGTTTGGCCACCAGAGCAAGTATGGGAAGAGCCTGCCAAGCAAAAAATGAAGCCAACTGGAGGAAAGCAGTAAGAGATAGAGAAGTACTGGTTCCTGATATTATGCATTTGGATCCAGTCATGCCTGAATCTATCCTTAGATTTTTCGATTTTGTGAGCCATCCAATTCCTTCCTAAGTTAATTCGAGTTAAGTTTCTGTCACTTGAAACCAAGAGGGTCCTGACTAACATAATGGTGCATGTTCAAATACTAGGATGTTTGGCAAGTGTTTAAAGGGATTCAATTACATCCCTACTTATCATACCATTCACTTGGCTACACTTCAAGCCGTGTCTTCATTTGCAGATAACTGTTATGGCCCCAACTGTGCTCTCTTCTACACTCACGAGTCCAAGTATTCACACCTCCTGGCAAACACATGGTTCCCTTGCACAGGCCTGCCATTACACTCCCCGCTCTCTCCCCTCCAATGGGCCAGTTTGGGATTCTCCCGTTTTACGTGAAGCATTCCCCCCAACATTCTGTCTGAGGAGCGTTGTTGTAACAACACACATATTCGGATGCAACAAAGGTACATCCTCCACCTTGAGCACAAGGCGCTACCCACCTGTGAGGTATGCTACCAGCCCCTATGCGGAGCCACTGGGGCTAGGGCTCTGGCATCCGTGTGACTCAGTGGCTGTAATCTTCACTTAATCTTCGAAGTGTGGCTTCATGATTCTTGTTCTGCTACCCACTGGCTCGTTTTCTCTTTATTTCCAAAATCAACTCCCTGAGAAAGATATAATTTGATTGATTAATTGCTAGTTCTAATTCTCATTTGGACAGGGTTATTGAGCTGGGCCGTATTAGATAATACTAGTCAGTCCGTGAGTGGCCGGCCCTGGGCAAGCCATCCAGCCCTGCCCAAGCCCATGTGTCCAAGAGAGGGTCATGTGGTAAAAACAGGGCAAAATCTGGATGAGGAATGTGTAGGGGACACTTCCCTCCTGAAGGGTCATGACTAGGGCAGTTTTTCTTAGCCAGGAATGGTGGGTGTAATAGCTTCCATGATTGATACGTCTGGTGCCTTCTCCTGCCCTGTAAGTAACAGAATAAATTCACAATGATGATAGGGGTGGGATATTAATAATAACTGTGAAGATTGGCCTCACCTCCAACACCTCTACTCTTCTTGTATCTCACTTACTGGCTGTCTCTGTGAAAGTTCTCCAATTTTATTTTCCTATAAACTTCATGTTCTTTGAGGGACTGTGAGGAGAGAACCGCTGAGCATCGATTTAAATACGCCTCTTCCCCGACACAGAGCACCCAGCTGCAACCCTCACTGATCCAGTGGCCATTCTCAACTCCTTTCCCTAAGCCAGGCAAGGGCCCGTTTCCCATCTAACTGTCCCCTGACACTGGGAAAGGGCTGTGGATATTGACATGCTGGCATCTAGCTTGCTCCTAGTTTATTCTGTAATGTTGCATCAACCCCTCGCCCCCCCAAGGCCAACTCCAGACCCTCCCGCTTCAAGCCAAAGCGCTTTCAGAATAACGAGGGGCTTCATACCTGGGCTTCATACCCGTCTCAGACCAGCCAGAGTGCTGGGAGCCCTGCCACTAACTCACAGTGTGATTTTTGTTAGTGAACGAAAGACACCAGAATGCCTCCTTTCTGAATAAAATAACCACACCCACCATGGCGGGCAGTGGGAGGGAATCTAGTGAGTCAGGTGGGCTGGACCAGAAGTCTCCATTTCAACTGGGCGTTTCCTTGGCCTGGCGCTGCCCAGGTGGGCTGAGTGTGACACTGGGGAAGCGATCTCTTCACCTGGACCATTCCACTGAGACCTAGAACACCATCACTGAAGTCCAATCCCTTCTGTATTTGAAGACTCCTGGAACCCTAAAGATGCAACTTCTCACACCAAAGTGGTAGGGTCTTTGTCTGAGGTGTAGCTATTTAATCCACCAAATTCTGATGACACTTGACCTTCATTGCAAAACAGTGTCTCGGGACATAGAATGGTCTCTAGTTTAGGTGAACAACTCCAAGGTAAGCTGGTCCCGCTCTGGAGAAGATGTGATTTAGTGGCTAAGAGTGTGACCTTTGATAGGAGATTCACATGGGGTCAAATATGAGCTCTCTGGGACCTGAAGTTATTTAACATTTTTGTGCTCTGTTTCCTACCGTGTAAAAGGGAGACGGCACCATGTGCCCTGGAGCAGAGTGTGTGTATTAAGGGAGATCATGTGCAGAGTAAGCAGTAAACATTCACTGTTGTGTTCTGGCCAGATAGGATTTTTCCCGGGAGCCACTGGGTTTTTTCCTAGAGCCCTGCTGGGCTCGCCTGCACGGTGGAGCCTCCCAGACGAGGTGGCAGACACCATGGCCAGGCACTGTGCATTCTCCTCTCTGCTCGGTTCCTCCTGCCTCTCCTCAGAGAGCTCAGACCAAATGTCACTGGACCCAGGGGGGACAGTCAAGGCAATAGCTGATGCGGACTGTGTGAGTCTGGACGGGGGCCGCTCACCAGGTGGAAAGTGTGTTGAGTGCTGGTAGACATGAGTAATCCACACTCATAGTCTGGGGTTTCCTTTTAGGGCCTATTGCTGTCTGATGTCACTGGGCACAGGACTTTCCAAGCAGGGCATGCTCCTGGGGCGGAGCCCCACCTGCCATCCCCCAGTCTCCCCCCCCCCCGCCCCCCCCCCCCCAGTCTCTGAAAGTCCCCTGCCTTTGGGACAGCGGAGGCTCACCAGGACAGGCCCCAAGGCCAGGCTCCGAGAACTTTAATCTGGGCTCAGCCAGGCTTTTGTTAAGTTTCTGATCCAAGGAGCTGGCGCAGTGTCTGGGAGGTGATGGCCCCACAGCTCCAGGGCTCACAGGTTCATTGTCATTAGAAGAGCTGATGTGCCCAGGGCTTCTCAGTTTGCAGGGGACCTCACACCCTCGAGCCAATCTCCGTACAATCTTGTGGTTTGGACTGAGCGTGGAGATGAGAAAACTCTAGGGAGTTTTAAATCTGCAAATAGCTTTGAGGCCATCTGCCTCAATCCTTGGTTATGCAGGTAAGAAGAGGAAAGCCCAGAGAGGCCAGGTGACCGAGCTAACTAGAAGCAGCGCCGGGGTCCCTGTGCTTCCACACCACGCAGTGCTGAGGCGGCGGAGCCCTGAGCCTGCTTGGGAAGAAAGCGCCTGAAAGCCCCGGAGGAAAGCAGCTCCAGCCACAGTGCTTGTGGGTGAAGCTGCCCTAAGGAGCCGCTGGGAGTGTTTGCAAGGCCCAAACCCGGAATAGCAGGCCTCTTCTCAGGGCAAGAATTCTTCAACCCTGAGAATGAGTCAGCCAGGCTCGGTGAGCATTCCTTGGCCTGAACTGCTTTTCCCAGAATCCCCTAAAGTGCTGGAACTTGGGATAGAACTTGAATGATATAGCCCTGGTTTTAATCCATCAAAATTGTTGAGCACGGGCTATTTTCCCAGCACTGGCTGGTCTGTGCCACTCGAGGTCGGAGACTGTCCCTTCCCTGGTGAAGGACCCCGGGAGTCCTTAGAGCAGTGTGGGGCAGGGGAGAAAGTGTATGGGGGGAGGTGGGGTGGCACTGACACTTTCACTTCCCCCAGAGAGGCGGCCCCGTGGGAGGATGTGTGCGTGTGGTTTGTCTGGGTGCAAAGGCACTGATTCCTGGTGCCTTTTGGGTGACATTGCCTGTACAAGCACATTTCCTCCGAAACACATCTGCTGAACTGTGCTAAAAACAGCATCTTTGCTGACTTATTTAGCATCCATTAAGTTCATATTCAAATGACATGCAGGATAGGAGAGGGGTTGCAACAACACCCACAGAAGGTGGGAAGGGCATGAAGAAATGAAAATAACAGTCCTGTGTGGCCGGTGTGGCTCAGTTGGTTTTGAGCATCATTCAAAAGGTTGCCTGTCGATTCCCAGTCAGGGCACATGCCCAGGTTGCAGGTTGGGTCTGCATATGGGGTGTGTATATGAGGCCATTTCTCTCTCTCTCTCTCTCTCTCTCTCTCTCTCTCTCTCTCTCAAAAAGTCAATAAAAACATATTTTTTTAAAAGAAGAGAAAAGAATAAACAACACAGAACAAAACACTGTAACCAAACACTCTGACTCTAAGAGCAAGAAGGGAAAATTTGATGTTAAAAAACAAAATTCAGCTGGTTTGGCTCAGTGGATAGAGCGTCAGCCTGAGGACTGAAGCGTCCCAGGTTCGATTCCGGTCAAGGGCACATGCCTGGTTGTGGGTTTGATCCCCAGTGGGGGGTGTGCAGGAGGCAGCCAATCAATGATTCTCTCTTATCATTGATGTTTCTATCTCTCTCTCCTCCTCCCTTCCTCTCTGAAATTAATAAAGATATATTAAAAAACAAAGTTCAGTGGAGTATATTGGAAGATCTAATTGGCTTTACTAAGTGATTCATGAGTTGAGAGCATCCCATCTAGCTACTAGAAGGGCGCTGGGAGGGGTGTACAAAGTGGAAGGTTTTCATAGGAAGAAGGTGGGGCAAGGGAGCTATTAACAGAAGAAAAGAAAGGGTTATTTTGGGGCCAGGAGCCTCTGGGGGAGAGGGAAGAAAGCAGGGAGGGTTATCAGACAGGTGAGGATATCTGACAAGCGGTTCTCAGGAATGATCATCAAGGAAACCACAGGGACACAGGGATGGAGAGAGAAGTGTCAGACTCGGCCGACAATCCAGAGGGGTTGGAATTCAACCCTCTTTTCCCCAATGCTCATCAGAGTAGTGGCTTTCAGTGTTTCGACCATGATCCACTATAAGAAATACGTCTGACATTATATCCACAGGCATATAAGTATGTGCATATGAATATATACACAGCTGACAAAGTTTTATAAGACATTACCAACGTTAACTATGTGTGATGAACTCTGATATACGTCTTACCCTATCCTATTCTATCCCATTCTATTTAATCCAAAATGCTGTTATAAATTTTGCAGCCCACTAACCGATGGCAAATGCCACTTTGAAAAACACCAAAGTTGGGAAAGAAAGAAAAGTGACACTGATGTGGAGTAGGAAACAGTTACAATCACATCTTATGTAAAGTGCATTCCATGGACCCTCTACTAGATCCTTCTGTAAATCAAATCAGTCTATTCTTCATCTGCATTCATGAAGACCCAACCTTCTGCTTTTGCGTTTGCTTAAAGCAAAGTAGGGCCTACCAGCCAATTCAGTCCCCTGTCTGTTTTTTGTAGGCACGTGAGCTAAGAATGATTTTATGTGAAGGGGGGAAATCAAAAGGAGAATCATTTGACAACACATGAAAATTATATGAAATTGAAATTTCCGTGTCTCTATTTATTGGCTCACAGCCGTGCTCATTCATTTGCATATTGTCTGTGGCTGCTTTGGAACTAAAATGGCAGACTTGAGCATGGCCCGTGAAGCCTAAAATATTTTCTCTGTGGCCTATTACAGAAAGCTTTTGTCAACCTCTGGCTGAAAGCGTGGTATTTTTTATGTTAGAGATGGGATGACCCCCCCAAAAAACACGGTTCTGCTGGTGCGGGGCCTTCAAAGGACCCGCTGAATGAGAACACCTGACTTTGCTGAGGCTGCTGTCTCAGAGCCTTCTCTTTGGCCAGCGGGAGCCCACTGATGTGGTGACTCATCTGAACCACCTGACTGGCTGAGTGCGCAGCTGTCCGGCAGCTGCCCGGAGACCGCTGACAGCTCTCACGCACCGTGTGGCCTGACCCAAGGGCCGGGCCGGGCTGGGGCTGGGGCCGGGCCTCAGAGAGGGCAGTTTTTGAAAAATTAGCCAGCACTAGACTCTGATGTCTCCACTTGACCTTTCTCTTTCCTTCTTTCTTGCCAGCAACACTTTCATCTGGTCTTTTTCTATTTTTCATTGGCTTATATGGGCTCTGCGTCACAACTTCCCAAAAAGAGAAGTTAACTTTTTGAAATATTAATAAACATCTTTTTAAAAATATATATATTTTTTCATTGATTTCAGAGGAAAAGGGAGAGGCAGAGATGGACACATCAATGATGAGTGAGAATCATTGATTGGCTGCCTCCTGCATGCCCCCCAACTGGGGATGGAGCCCACAACCCAGGCATATGCCCTGAGGAATCGAACCAGGGGCCCTTCAGTTGGCAGACCAACACTCTATCCACTGAGCCAAGCCAGCTAGGGCTAAACACCTTTTTTTAAACCCCTCTTCTCAAACTCCCTGCCACCCCCAACAGCCAGGCAGTTCTATGCCCTTGTCTCAAGCGGGTAGGGGTTGGGGTGGAGGGATTCAAAACCTCTTGGCTTTAACTTCAGGGACAGGGAGGGCTTGAGAATTCTCAGCAAAAACTGTTTCAGAGGAACATTAGAGAGCAAGGCCCCCCATCTCTGTCCTTTGGGCTGAAGGCGTGAGGAAGTAAAGGGGGATGCTATGTGCAGAGAAATCAGTGGGTGAGGGAGGGAGACACACTCCCTGATGGCAGAGAGTCCAGCACTCAGGACTTGTCAGCAGAAGGCTACCTTGATGATCAGCTTTCACTATAGCAAGTCCACTTAGGGCTACCAGCTGGCCTTCCTTCATCTGGGTGGGAACTGTCTTCTCTAGCAGCCCACATGTCCCTACAGGGCATGACATCATCCTAGCTTCCAGCTGTGGCCTTGTCCCCGCCTACCCTACCCTAAGAGTCCACTGCCCTCTCTACAACTTCCCCAGCTCTGATTTAGTCCCACATAGAGAGGGACCCTGACATTTAGCAAACCAGAGCCAACCTGAGATTTCCCTGACTTCAGACAATCTTGATGACTGCTACACCTATGTTTCTACTGTTTCTACTGCCAGATTTGGGACTGGGCAGGCCAGGCTGGTGGTAACCCCACCAGGGTGTGTGTGTGTGTGTGTGTGTGTGCACGCGCGCGTGCATGTACACACACACACACACACACACACGCACGCATGCACTTGCGCACTCTGTGTGTGTTCCTGTGCACTTATACAAATTTGTCTCTGAGAGTGTGTGATGGGATTGGGGTTTGGTGAAGGGTGAGAATGAATGGATGGGGAGCTAAATAGCCAGCAGATGTGGTGGTGGGAAGAAACAAACCCAATCTCCACACAATGTCCAGTCTGCTGGGGCTGGAAGGGGCTGGGCCACCCTGACTTCTGGACAGAGTCCTGCTTTTTCTGTGCCATTCCTAATTTTGGTTCTTCCCAAGGCACACAGTGGGAGGAGGAGAATACCAGCGGAGAGGTGGAATTCTTCATCTCCTCACACCTTGGCCTGAACCGTTGGTAACTTTTTCTAACTTGAGAGGTGGAGACAAGCTTTCTCTAGCACCTTCCCCCTCCCACCAATGGACAGTGGACAAACTTATTTCCTCTCGTCTGCCAGGTTTTAAAGCTTGACCTGCATTTCACAAAAGTCAGCCTGAGTTCATTTACAGTAGGTTGCCTGATCTAATTTATTTTCTCCTGTATACTTGAAGTTAGGGCAGCTATAATTTGAAATGGAAATTTATGCAAATACTATGTAAATTAGGTCATTCCCAGATTAACTGGGGGGGAAAAAATCTGGTCGCCTTAGCAGGCACCATCTGTTCCCTCCTCATTCTTTTCATATGCGAACCCCAGCCCCTTTTCCCAATCCACTTTGAAACTTGTTTTCCTGTGGCCGTGAAAAGAGGTATTTCAGGGGAAACAAATCACCCATCAATTTGCAGGTGGGTTGCTCTAATGTCCATTCCGTTGTGGGAAGAGGCTCAGGTGAGGGGCTGGGAAGAGGTGTAGGGTTAACTGCAGGCTCGTGGCTCTCTGAGCAAGCAGCTGGGGCTGGCTGTGCTGGCCTGGCATGCTCTGAGCTGAAGAAGCTGGGGGTCTCTGAGTGAGCTGTCACACCACACAGCTGCCACCCCCCCTCCCTCTGTCTGATTCCTCCCTTCCTCCTCTTTGCCTTTGCCTGAGCCCTCTCGTGCACCCAGAAACTCTCCCACTCCCTATTTGGCAGTTGGAGTAGAAAGGTTTGGGAGGGGGGATGCAATCTTGGGTCCAGGTATATGTTTGTTGGGGGACTCCAGTGCCCAGGCTAAGGTAGAGTACGTGAGGAAATGGCTGAAAACCAGTAAGGGCTACAAGGACTATCAAAGACATAGCAAGACCAACCCCCAACAGATCTATGGCTTAGAATCGGCAAGACTAGCTCGATCCAACATGGTGACTAAGTTCACCTTACAGTAGCCCCTAGCCTCTTCATAGGCTCGTGGTAATACACTAGCGTACTAAACCACACATCCTGGGCGGCCATGAGCGCACACAGAAAGGAAATGGAAAGGACACAAAATAGTCCACGGTGCTCTTCTGAGAACTCTCCACCCCTTCCCCAGAAGATCCTGCCCCCTTACTGAGTGCCCTCCCCCTCGATTCAATGAGCCTCAATAAAAGAAGGAAATCCCACTAGGGGGTGCTTCTCTGTCCTACTGCTTCACTAATAAACTCTTTTCACTTTAAACTCTATGCTGGTTCTCATTTGAATTATTTCCTGTGCAAAACCAAGAACCCACAGTAGCTCTCAGACCTTCAGGTCCCCTAGGACCCCTGCCCTGCCTACATCAAGGCCTCCCGTCCCTCCCCCAGGGCTGCAATGCAGCCCATTCCTGCTCTGGGGCAACGACAGCTTCAGTCCTGCTCTGGGAAGGTGCAGCCTAGCATCCCTGTAGCTGGAGAAAGTTTCTACTCCACAACCCTTAACCTCCCTTTCCTCCTGAAGGTTGTTCATGGAAGGGAAGCGGTGGGGAGTTCCTTCGCTCAGTCACTTTCTCCTTGAAAGGGGGAGAAGTAAGGAGTCTGCCCAGCAGTTCCTTAGTTCTTCCATCCTGCAATGAAGAGGCCTCCGGGAACAGAGCCACAGCTGACTCACAGCAAATAGGTAACTTCAGCATAAATACTCCTGTTGCTGTCAGCCACTGAATGTTGAGGTTGTTTGTTATTGCAGCAAAACATAATGAGAGATGAATAATATACCTTCTATAATCCTCATGAGCCTTTCCTCAAATTTCAGAAAATTCTTTAACATACTCATATGATATTTTCTCAGTGGGGATATTTTCTCATATGATATGCCAAATGAGAATAAAAGCATCTTTATAAAAACTTGTGGGGTTTTTTTTTTCTTGATTCATTATATGACAGTACAAACTGCACTCACATAAATGGCTTCTTCAAAACCAGACCTTTAGGCAGTGGAAACAGTCAATGCAAAGGCCCTGAGGCAGCAATGTAAAGAGCCTTGTGTTGCTGGAAAGTGGTAGGCTTGTGTGTGGCCCCAGAAAATGTGCAATTTCAGAATAGAAGCACAAGGTGGCACCATGACATTCTTCACAGTCACCCCTGGCCACATGTGCTGGTGGTAAAGGAGGGGACATAGATCCCCCCAAGCTCCCAAATAAAGGGCTCTATCAGGGAATCCCAGTCCAGCAGGCTCTAAGCCAGCGGTTTTCAACCTGTGGGTCGCGACCCCTTTGGGGGTCGAACAACCCTTTCACAGGGGTCACCTAAGACCATCGGAAAACACATATATAATTACATATTGTTTTTGTGGTTAATCACTATGCTTTAATTATGTTCAATTTGTAACAGACATTGGGGGTCACCACAACATGAGGAACTGTATTAACGGGTCGCAGAATTAGGAAGGTTGAGAACCACTGCTCTAAGCAAATCATAAGCCATAGACTCTTAGAACTAGAACAACACTGAGATCTCCCAATCAGGTTGATTGCCATGTGGGGTCTATGATGCCTGTGGAAGGACTCCAGGATTCTAGGAATCCCCTGAATGGCAAAATGAATTTTTCAGGGGAACCTGCAGAGCTTTCACTACAAGGGGGCTATGATCCCAAAATGGTAAAGAAGTTCTAACTCCAACCACTCCTCCATCCAAAGACAGACTTCATGAGAATTGCTCAGCAGCAGGCAGCCTGGGCCACATCCAGGTTGCCAGGTGCCTTGGAGACCCGGGTCCATGAGCCCTATTCTCTCCGTGGAGGAGCCCGGGGAATGCCCTGACTCTTCAGGCCCGAGGCCACTGGGGCGCCCTTCCAGAAACTAGAGCTTTTGTGATGGGCCTACAAACTCCCATGCACACTCTTCACTTCTTCTCGACTGAACGAACAGCAAACTTGCACATTGTTTTTTCAAAGGTGCCTAGATGCTCCTTTGATAAGTAAAATATCATGGTGCTTAATGTGGTTACTGAATTCACAGTCGCTTTGATCATTATATAGTCTCACCTCCTGGATGTTCTATGTAAGTCTAACACAGTGATTTGCAACCCTTTTCATTCCACGCCACACATAAACTAATTGCTAAAATTCTGCCGCATGCCAAAAAATATATTTTTTGCTGCTCTGACAAAAAAAGGTATACATTTTGATTAATTCACACCGGATGGCTATTTTTGTGTTGGCTGTCATCATTTTTTAAATTGGATAATCTTAGAGAAAAGAGGTCTGTGCCCCTGACTACATAGTCAGGTGTTGCATGTTTTAAAAATTCTTGTGGCACACCAGTTGAAAATCACCGGTCTAACATATAATTAGTCAAATGTAAGCCTAATATGTATTGGACTCCACATACGCTTATTGTAATGGGGG
Source organism: Myotis nattereri (assembly GCF_964212035.1). Lineage (NCBI taxonomy): Eukaryota > Metazoa > Chordata > Mammalia > Chiroptera > Vespertilionidae > Myotis > Myotis nattereri. The sequence goes on from NC_138086.1 coordinate 70,608,506, forward strand.
GGTGTCTGCCCGATATCTTAAGCTAAATGGGAATCTTTCTAATAAGAATGGTTGGAACTGTGGTGTGTGGTGAGAGGGGAGCGCAGGGGGTGGGGAGGTCTGACAGCTGAGAGGGGACAGGAGCCGGACACACGGCGGAGGTCGTGTGGGCCGCTGGTGGAGCGTGACCGCAGAAGTGAGACTCACGCCCGTGGCCTGCTCAAGGGGACCACAGACAGAGACCGAGGCTGGCTCCTCCGACAGGGAAGATGCAAATTTTAATTCGGCGTCTTGTGTCTTACAAATGCCCCTGCTGCTGCTCTAGCTGTTACTGGTGTTTTAAGAACCCATCAAATACCATATTTAGCAGTGTCACTGCTGGAAGCCCAGCTTCCCCTCCTCCTTCCCTGAGGGGCTCCCAGAACCCCAGCATTGGCCTCAAGTGGTCAGCCCTGCAGGTGGGCGGTTCCCTGGGGCCCCTTTCAAGTCCTCCTCCCAGTTTTCCTTCACTTCACTGCCCAAGCAGGTCTCCCGACCTCGGCCCAGGGGCCAGAGCTACTGAATATTTATCAAGGGCCCCGGGGAGACGGAGAACTGGAAAATCAGGCTCAGGTGGGTGTCTGTGAAACCGGCCTGGGCGCTGGCCAGACTTCCCAAGATTCACGTGGCCCCGCTTGCTCTGCTGGAACACGCCCTGCCCTGCCCTGCCCTGCCCTGCCCTGCCCCGCCGCCTTCCTCCGGAGGCAGGTGTGGACCTGGCCGCTGCCGGGGAGTTTGCTCCTTGTGGCTATTCTCTGCACCGGCTTCCACTGCCTGCCCAGAGCCAACTGTGGCTCCATTGTCTGCAGTGACCTGAGCTGACCAGCTGGCCTGCAGCCCTGCTCTGGAGGATGCCGGCTACAAGCATCACAAAGCACAGCTTTGTGGCCCTGACAGGAGGAGCTGTCATTAGCTGTGAGATGGTCCCTGGCAGATCCTGACATGTGGTGAGCAGACAGCTCTGTGCTGGTCCCAGGGTTTCGAGTCCCCAGATGGATGCAGTGCCCAGTCCGTCTGGGAGTGTGGCCTCCACTTCCACGGGCACCTTTTGTGCTGGCCCAGAGCAGGGGCAGGGTGGCACAGGAGCCATGGTTGGAGCCTGGTGCCCTCCGTGGTGCAGGTTGACGGCAATGACACCACTGAGGTTGTGCAGGGCCCTTACATGGTGGTCTTCCTGGTGGCATGATGTGCTCGGAGTCTGCCTTCCCTACCGTGGGGCGCGGGTCCCTGAACAGTGGCAGTATCCTGTGGGCGCAACAGCTTACCAGAAGAAAACAGAAGTGAATATCTTGGGGTGCGGAAGAATGTCTTCACAAAGACATACAATCACAAACCATAACATAAAAGAGTAATAATTTCAACTACATTAAATTTGAGAACCTGAGTACCTGAGTTCATCACAGATACTTTAAAGAAACTCAATAGATTAGCCACAAACTGAGAAGAGATCTATGTAACACACAAGCAGCAAAGGGTTAGAATCAAGACTATATCAAGAGTCTGGCTCTCCTGGCGGAGTGGAGAGAGTAGGAAACAGACAGACAGTTCAATAGAAAAACGAGAGCGGGGCGGCTTTTACAGAAGAGGAAATGCATAGGGCTCAGTGAACACAGGGAGATGCCAACCCTGACAGCATCCAAGACAATGCAAATCAAGACCAGGCATCCTGGGCTCTCCAGCTTGGAGATCCCTCCTCAGAAGGTTTCCCTGGGAGGCCTGGCCCACTGGGCTCTGCAAAGCCTCTGGCTCGTTCTTCCCCGAAGTATCTTCCCACCCAGAGTTTGAGCGGGACCCCTACCGTTCCCTTCCTTTCCCCACCACTGGGATCCACAGGCAGATCCCACTCCCTATTCTCCGCATCCTCCCTCGGCTCTTCTCCCAGGTCTCAGCCTGGCCAGCAGGGCTGCAAAGGCATCTTCAAACATAAAATCAGTCCATTCACCCCACAAGCCCCTGGGGGTCTCGGGGCAGACTATTTGTGACAAGGGAATATGCTGACAGCTAGCACCTCCGAGACCAAGTCCGGATAAAAGAGAGGCTCCCCCTGCTTGCTCTTCTCCTTTGGAGACCCTTTCTGATCAGCCTTTAAGAACCTGAACAAGCAGCTAAAAGGAGACCCTGAAGTGGCTAAAGCCAGGCTTGGAAGGAGAAACACATACAGCTCAGCCTATGGTGAACTTTTGCCTAATTACATGCCAACAAATGATAAACCACTGAGCAGTGGGGTCAGGGTGCCACTTCCAAACCCGCGCCCTTCAGAGTTGGTGAGACCGTGAGTCAGCTGTGGCTGCTCCGCTCTGAGAAATCTGCATCACAGCTCCTCTTCCCGCTCAGGGCCCACTCCATGTGTCCTGCCCAGGCCCCCTCCTTGCCACCCTTTATTGTGGTCTTTATACAAACAGCAGGCAGGGTAGCTTTTTGACAGGCCCCCTGCACAGTGCTGGTCACTGCGTTATTCCTGAAGAGATTTCCTTCTTTCTTTCTCAGTCCCTCTCTCCTTTTTTCTGTCTTTCTTTTACTCAACAAGCCAAGCCTTCATTATGCACCAGATAGTCCTCCTGGCACTGAGGATACATCAAAGACCAAAATAGCCACAGAACTCTGCCCTCGCGGAAATGATATTCTAAGTGGGAAACAGGACATAAAATAAAAAGTGAAATCTGTAACACGTGAAGAGCGACAGGCAGCCCTGAGAACTATTTGCATGCTGTGAAACACGGCTATTCACAGCAGAGAAAGCAGTTCACTTCCCTGACCGTTGAGTGGTAATGAACCTGCATGCAGCGATTTGTGTGCGCTATCTCATTTAAATTGCATCACAGTCCATGGGGCAAGACTATCATTATCGTCAGCTTCCAGATGAGGACAGCGGCACACAGGGCCTTTCCAAGATCACCCAGCTGCTAAGAAAGGGAATTTGGATTTGAGTCTAAACTGTGGGACTCTGATGACTTTGTTTTTAGGCCTCCCAGCTCTGCCCTGACCTCCTCAGCACCCACTCAGCAGCCTCCAGACTGCACCGCAATGAGGCGGTCACCTCTGGATCTCACCACACTGAGGAGGAGGGTGTCGCCTCTGAACATGTGGGTGATAAAAGGAGTTTGCAGGTGGGTCTGAAATGACCACTGTGGTCCTGCAGAAGGACGCCCCTCACCTGTCCTGGATGCCACCATCTCACCTGGTTCTGGCAATGGCTGCCTGGTGGTGCCTTTTGGTCTATGACGGATGTGTGGCTCAGGCCCAAGGATACACCAGCCTGAAACAGTACACATCAGAGGTGCTTCCTGTTGCTTCATGGCTCAGGACCCTAACACAGCAGGGACTGAGAGAGACCCCAGCTCTGTGGGGACAGCCTGAATTGCCTCGGGCAAGACTAAAGGCGGACCCAGACTCCAGAGAGGCCACCACCCTCACAGCCCTTGCATACTATTTCCCCAAAGTAGGGTCTGTAGTATGAGGGGTACTCTCCATGTCCCTTTCCATCCCGTAGTGACAGGAAGCTGAACCCAGAAAAGAAACAGAGGGTGTGCCTGTGTGTGTGTGTACATGTGTGCCTACACGCGTGCATGTGCATGAGTTTTAGCAAAGCTCAATCCATGAGGCTGAACAATGACACTCCCTCCTTCCTGGCCTATAGTGGGGAGAGCAGCAAGTCTATGCTGGGGAAATGAATGACAGTCCTTTGGTTAGGGGCAGAAATAGAATGTGGGGACTAGCTACAATGATAAGAAACATTAATCATGCTCTGTTAACTGTGATTGTTCTGTTCTGATTAGAGGAAGCACATTCTAACCTGGCTGAGAGTTGTATGCCCCGGGACATGGGAGCTAACATCGGAATGCAGTCCATCCTCCTTTCCCCGAGAACTGCCTACCCTTATGGAAAGAAAAACAATCTAGTCATGGAGGTGTCCGCCCTTTGCAACCCCCAGCCCACATTGCCTGTAACCTGTAGCCATTATACCTTGCCTACTTCCCAAGCCTGGACTTCTTAATTTCCCACATATTCTTTGTCCTTCTACCCAATATAAGCAGCTGGCTTATGGGGAGGGGCAGAGCAGGTTTCGGGGGAAGACCGGCTGCTCTCCCACGCTGCCGGCAGTATTGGAATAACCGCTCATATATGCTTCAACCCTGTCTCTGCCTAATTGGCTCAAGTAATGACAGGCAGCCCAGACCCCTTGGTTGTCTGGTAACACTTTTAATAATAACCTGTATGACCTTGGGCAAGTTGTTCAACCTTTGACTGCCAAATGGGGCCAAGCACCCCTTTCCTGCCTGCCTCCCGGATTTGTGGTGAGGGTCACAGGAAATATGTTACCAAGAGTGCTTGGTAAACTGTATATGCGTATCCATCATTTTTTATAGCAACTGAAATGAGGGGATCCCACCAGGAGGAATCACCATGAGGCTTGTTAAGATTTAGGGCAATCAGGGGTTAAAATTCCAGCTCATTCTGCTCACAGGCACAGGCCACAAGTATTGAAAACCCTCCACTCTGTTCCAGAAACATTATTCTAAGACCTGTCCTTCCCCTTCCTCCGCTGTGGCCGACAGGTGAGAAGCAGAGGCCATAGGAGGGAGAGGGCTACGAAGAGCAGATGGCATAAGAATTGCGTTTGGCGGCCCTCCCACAGGGCGGGGCGCATGCACACTGTGTTTCAACAGGGCCTTGCGCCGTAGCTATCGCCTTTGCCCAAGTTAAGTGCTAGCCCAGCAGATGTGCCATCCGCTCTCCATGGTGACGGATAGAACCAATAAGGGCGCTGGCCCTACAGGCTTGACCGGTTTCTCACCCTCTCTCTAGAGGGCAGCTGCTTGGAAAAAAAAGAACTCATTTATCGGGCCCCCTTCTGCTTGCCATATGTTACGTGGTTTCACCCACCCATCAGGTCTGTGAGGTATTAGCCACATTTTATATCCCAGAAAGCTGAGCCTGACAGAGGCAGAGGCATTCATCTCAGCTCTGCAGCTCCCACTGGAACCTGGATTGGTTGGCTCCCAAAGCGTGGGCTCTGACGGCTCATTACTACCCAGGCAGTGAGTCCTTCCTAAGCACCTGCTGGTGGTGGGACCGGTAGGGGTAGGAACCTTGAAGGAAGCAAGGTCCCCTCGAGGGAGTTGGGACAAACCTATGGACTACAATGCAGGGACCCCAAGGGGCATTCACTCTCTGCTTATACCCTGGCCTCAAAGAGGGTCTGAGGGCACAGCTCTGAGGCTTGTGATGACCCTTGGCCTGGGAGGGGCGGAGGGGGGGTGGAGGGGAAAGACACAGCTTGAGACAGGTTAGTAAGCTAGGAATAGGAAAACTGAGAGAGATAGTTAAACAGCAATTTACAGCCATCTAGAAAACCTAGATGCCAAGCAGTTTGCAGCCACCTAAAATCCTACCTTCCCCAAACCAAGAACACGTAAGAGTAAATGGTTTGCACTCTTCCCCAACCAGAGGATAAATAGATTAAATCACCCTACTCAGGGAGAAAGCAGAAATCCAATTAGTGCCATTTGCCAACCGCACCCAAGGACAGATGAAGTTAAGAGAATAAACCTTATTTTGGTACATTGGCATAAAACTGATTATTGTATTGCCATCCTCCCTAAGACCTCCCCTAAACATTCAGCCTTTAAAATCCCTCAAAAAATGCCGAAACCGGTTTGGCTCAGTGGATAGAGCGTCGGCCTGCGGACTGAAGGGTCCCAGGTTCGATTCCGGTCAAGGGCATGTACCTGGGTTGCGGGCACATCCCCAGTGGGGGATGTGCAGGAGGCAGCTGATCGATGTTTCTCTCTCATCGATGTTTCTAACTCTCTATCCCTCTCCCTTCCTCTCTGTAAAAAAATCAATAAAATATATTTTTTTAAAAAAATCCCTCAAAATGAAGGTCCAGCATGTGCTCTCCCCATCCCAGGAGCCTTCTCCCCACTTCTTTCCCCACAAGCATGCATCTCCTAAACTCTAGGGACCCCACAAGGCTGGCAACCAGGGCAGCAATGGGCAGGGGCAGTTCGTCCAGGCGACCCCCTTAAACCTGTCCTCAAGGTCCCCTTTTCTCTGACTTCTTAGTGAGCCAAAGAAGACCAACCGAGGCTCACTTCCCCAGCCTGTCCTTGTTTCAGTGCCCCCAGCTTTAATAAACGTCCTCTAAAATTCACCTGGACTTGTGTTGTGAAATTTTTCCTGCACAAAGTCAAGAACCCAACCACTACCGGCTGGCCCTAGGCAGACCCATTAGGGCCAGGTCCCCTTTGCAATAACAAGCTGTCAGAGCTAGGACTGCTGAGTCCCCCTCACTAAGCCCTCAGCAGATGAGAGGGTCCTCCTAGGTTCTGAGGATCATGGTCAATGGTGGTGAAACCTGTTAGGAGTTCAGCCAGGACTTAGACTCCCAGCCCAGTGCTTGAAGGGGTGAGGTGGGCATGGCTGTGGCAGCCAAGGGCCCAGCCTGAGGGACAAAATCTGGTGGGCACTGATCGGAGCTTGAGGAGCCTACTGGGCTGGGTGAGCAGCTATTTCCACTTTCTCAGCAGCCTCAGTCCTGGGAGCCAGGCCAGCATTCATAGCCTTTCACCTCCTTTTCTTTTTTCTAAAAGGGGAGACTGGTCAGAGCTACCAGAGCCAATAGCTTGCACATGGGTGCACTGCCCACACTTTGGCTGTTCTAGAGGGTGAGGCCTCTTGGGAGCCCCTTTCTCTGGGTCTGGCCATTTGGGGCCTTCTGCTCCTACAACTGCTGGAACCCACTCTCCTATAGCCGCCCCCACCCCTTGCCTCATGGGGCTCCCTCTTCCTAGTCTCAACTCTCAAGCCCTTTGTCCCTTAAAGAAAGCAGCTTGGTATCAGCTCAACACCTATGGTGGATGGAATTCCTCCTGGGAATTGTCCCCAGGAAGGGTCCCACCTGCAATGGTGACATGGTGACTAGAGACAACTTTACCTACAGGACACCTACTACACAAGGCCACTATACCAAGTTCGGGAGATGTAGCAGCTCTGCCGAATACAAAGAAACAAACTTAGGGAAGCAGCCAAAACGCAGAGGGACAAAGAAACAGGTCCCAAATGAAAGAACAGGAGGAAAGCAAACTAGCAGATACAGAGTTAAAAACTATTGTTATAAGAATGATCAAGGAACTTTGAACTTCAACAGCAAGAAAAAGAACCAGTCAGAAATGAAGGATACACTAACTGAAATGAAGAATAATTTACAGGGAATCAATAATAGAATAGATGAAGGCAAGAATCAAATTAGCGATTTGGAATATAAGGAAGCAAAAAACAACCAAATAAAAGAGCAAAAAGAAAAGAGAATCCAAAAAAATTAAGGTAGTGTATGGATCCTCCAGGACTACTTCAAGTGTATCAACATTTGGATCATGGAGGTGCTGGGAGAAGAGAGAGAGCAAAAAATTGAAAATCTATTTGAAAAAAATGACAGAAAACTTCCCTAAACTGGTGAAGGAAATAGATATAAAAGGCCAGGAAGCACAGAGAGTCCCAAACAAGGTAAACCCAAACAGGCCCACACCAAGACACATCATAATTAAAATGCAAAAGGTTAAAGATAAAGAGAAAATCTTAAAAGCAGCAAGAGAAAAGCAACTTAGTTACCTACAATTCCAGTAAGACTGTCAGCTGATTGCTCAACAGAAACTTTGCAGGCCAAAGGGAGTGGCAAGAAATATTTGAAGTGGTGAAAAGCAAGGACCTCGAACCAAAAATTACTCAGGAAAGCTATCATTTAGAATCAAAGGACAGATAAAGTGCTTCCCAGACAAGAAAAAGCTACAAGAGTTCATCACCACCAAACCAATGTTATATGAAATGTTAAAGGGTCTTTTTTTAAGAAGAAGGAAAAACAAAGTTCAAAAATATGGCAATAAATACATATGTATCAACAATCAACCTAAAAACAAACAAACAAGAAGAACAAAAACAGACTCATATAGATACAGAGAACATTTTGATGGTTGCCAGGTGGGAGGGGGTGGGGAAGGATGGGTGAAAAAGGTGAAGGGATTAAGAAGTACAAATTGGTCATTACAGAATATTCATGGAGACATACTGTACAGCAGAGGGAAATAGTCAATAATATTCTAATAACTATGTATGGTGTCAGACGGGTATGAGATTTATTGGGATGATCACTTAGTAAGTTACATAATGTCTAATAACTGGGGTGGACACCTGAAACTAATATAATTGAAATGCGGAAATCAAACTGAAATGCGTGGTTTTTCTCTGGGCAGGATGCAAAGGTGGCTTCTTTCCCAGGTTCTTGTCCAGGTGGATTAGAAGAATGAAGCCACGGACAAAAGGTGGTATAGGAAAAGGTGGAAATTTATTGGAAACAAGTACAGACTCCCACGTGGCGGGGGGCGGGGGGGTCCCAAAGGGGTAGCCCACTAAGCCCCTTTTCCCTAAGGTTTATAAAGGCTGCAGTTCTTTGTGTCCTGATATCCTCCTCTGATTGGTCACTATAGCAGCTTCAGAGCTCAAACCCTCTTTTTCTCCCCCTCCTGTGGTAGAATTCTCTATTCCCTGTGACAATCTGCTTTCCTCTTTCTCCCTTTTGCTTTTCTACTCCCTGTGGCTTTCCCCTGTCTTCTGTGAATGGGTATCTTCCTCTCCCCTTATCCTGTGGCATCTCTTTTCTCTCCCAGCCTTCCCCCCCCCCCGCCCCCGCCCCCTGCCCGCCTCCCAGCTTTGCAGTCCTCCACCATGGACCCTCTTTATTTCTAAAATTCCCTAAACCTGCCTATTTTACCCCTACAAACTCCTTTCATAATGTTGTATGTCAACTATAATTGAAAAATAAAAAATTATTCAATGGCAAAAAAAAAACCTTACTATTTTCTTTCTAAATCTTTGAGGAGAATTGAGATTATGCCCTTTTGATTCTGTGGTTCCTCTTATCCTTTCCATCACACCTCACCCCCAGCAACACAGTCCTGTTCTCCTAGATCAGGGGTCCTCAAACTGTGGCCCGCTGCCTGTTGCTTAACAGCTGACTCGTTTTTTTTAAAACTATAGTCCGGCCCTCCAACGGTCTGAGGGACAGTGAACTGGCCCCCTGTTTAAAAAGTTTGAGGACCCCTGTCCTAGATACTCACATCCCAGACTGAGGAGTGGGGTTGGGGGAGCTGGCTGAGTAAGGGACTTACTCCCTGACTGTCCCTCTCTGACTCTCTTTCAATGCCGAGGTTGGGCCTGTCCACTGGCTGCGAATGCGGAGGAGGAAGTAAGAAGCTGGGAGGCAGAGTGGGGAACAGGAGGAAAATCCCACCTGTGTCCATGTTTCCATGAAGCATTGTTTTGTAAAGTTCCCGAAGGAGCTAGAACTCCCTGTTTATTCACCCCTGAGGAAACAGCTTTCCTGGGGAGGGAGGGAAGTGTGGACAAAAAAAGGAGCTACATACTAACCCTGATCAACTCAGGGGAGGCCAGCATGGTGGGCCTTACAAACCCAGAGACCAAAGTAACCACATGGAATGAATGGTCTGAACATAAAAATTCCTAACTAAAAGTGGGTCGTTTGCTAGGCCTGTAGCTTCCTTGACAAAGGCCAATTGAAATTGTCTATTGCCTTTGTGCATCTAAGATAACATATCTTTGAAATGTCAGAGTAATTTCTGATAGATCCTCCCTTCCCCCAACTGGTGGGCGGGGTATGATGTAACCTGCAGCCCAGAAATACCTGAGTGACTAACCAGGTACCTTATATGGACTATACAGTGGACCACCAATCAACACCTGCCAAATACCCTAAGCCCTTGTCCTATATGGACAATGCAGTAAGCCACCAATCAGTGTGCGCCGAGTACACTAAGCCCCCCACCCCTTCCCATTCCGCCCCTCAAAAGGTGTGCCCACCCCTGCACGTGTTGCTGTCTTCCCCTTGTGAGGCAGCCCGGCAGGTGCTTCTCCTCTAATAAAGCCTGTAGTCCTGGTTTTAGGCCTCCGTCTGATCTTTCATTTTGGTGCCGAAGACCCGGGAGAGGTGAACAGGAGCGTGGACGATCCTCGAACCTAGGCCCGAGCTTCTGATTCCTGCTCTGGCTCTGCTCGGTGGTACGGTTCTGAGTTGATTGGCCCGCTCCAGACACCTCTCGAACCCTGCCGCACCAGGACACGTGGGGATCTCGTCGTTTCCCTTCTCCGGTAGGCTTCAGGAACCCCCCGCCCCCCCCGCCACTTTTTTTTGCTAGCTCCCTGTGACCTGGAGGGGCATTAGGGCCTACAGAGTTTCCCGTCTACTCGGCTACACGTTTCGTGCGTTCTACGAAAGCCCAGGTACCTGGCCGGGAATTCTCTTCTACTCCGCGGGAAAGGTCTCGGGGTGACGACCTTGGAACCTTTTCTCGTCTCTCTCGCTACAGGTTGGCTGAGGGAACAGGAGGACGCTCCTTGTTCCTTCCCCAACTTCCAATCGCCCTTCCCTCCGGTCATGGGGACCTCTCAGTCCAAACCCCCTCGAAACACACCCTTAGGATGTCTCCTCGCCAATCTCTCGACCCTTGGTCTTTCTGGCTATATCAAACCAAAGAAGCTCGTTTTTTTCTGTAACACTGCCTGGCCACGATATAAACTCGACAATGGTTCTCAGTGGCCCGAAAACAGCACTTTCGATTCCAATATCCTCCGAGATCTAGATAATGTTGCCACCGGACGGGGAAAGCTTTCGAAATCCCTACAAACAGGCTTCTTTTTCCCTCTGCTCTCGCTCCTCGCTTTACTTCTCATGTTCCATTCATCAGATCCTCCTCGCAAAGTCCTCTTTGCCTCTCAAACTGATTCTCAGCTCCTTTCTCTGTCTTCTGACTCTTACAACCCTGCCGTAGAAACCTGCATCCTCTACCTTCTGAGATCTCTAACCGCCAGCCTTCCCCTGTGCGCTCTCTGCCGAATCTCCGCCCACTGACCGCCAGCAACCGAATTCAGGTGGCTGGCAAGTTCCCTTTGCTGGAAAGTCGCAGCGGGGAGGGTATTACCCGGGTAGTCATTCCCTTCTCACTCTCTGATCTTTCTCAAATTGATACTTCTCAAAATATCTTGACTCTTTCTCTTCAGACCCTTTAACCAGCAGCCACCTTCTCCCCAGTCCCTGAGAGCCCAAATCCTGGGAACGTGAGCTCTAAAACGGCTTTTCCCACTAACACTCATTCTCAGGCCACCCACAGACTGCCTTCCTCAACAGCCTCTTTTATTCCTGCATCCATTCTACCCCTGAGGGAGGCAGCAGGAACTGAGGACATAGTCTGAGTCCATGCCCCACTCTCTGTATCTAGCCTCACAGATTGCGAGGCATCTCAGGTTTCTTTTTCCACTGACCTGACCACCTTTACTCCCCCCGACATGCGCAGCAAACTTCCACAAACCCCTCAAGAAGACCTCATTAATCTGATCTTTAAGGTCTTTAATAATAGAGACGAGGAAGCCCATATCCAAAATCAAAAGACGAGATCAGGCCAAGGCTGAGGCCCATTAGGAGCCTTCCAGCTCCTAGCCACCGCTTTCAAACCCCAAACGACGTGCCGGTCCTCCAACTGCGGGTAAGTCAGGGGCTAAGCCTCCTCCGGGCCCATGCCTCAAAAGCAGCAAGGAAATACACTGAGCCAAGTCCTGCTCAAACCCGAGACCCCCGCCTGGGCCCTGCCCAAGGTGCGGAAGGGAAAGGCCACTGGAAATCAGACTGTAGTCTGGCCCTCGGGGTCAGGCCTCAGCTAGTCCAGCATGGCCACCCTCTGGATCCGGTTTGGAGCTCCCAGACCTCCTGGGACTGGCCACCGGAGAAGCTGCCCAGGCCCCCACAGACTTACACCACCAGGACAGAGCCTCGGGTAACAAATGTGGCGACAGGTAAGCCGATCTCCTTTTTAATTGACACTGGGCCACTTATTCTGCCCTCTCCAAATTCGCTGGGACCCTTGTCCACTCCTCAGACTCTATTATGGGGGTTGATGGATTAGTCTCACAGCCATTAGCCACCTCATGTCCACACTGCATCTTACTAAATTCCCCCATTCACTCTTTTCTTATTCTACCTCTGTGCCCAGCCAGGGCTACCATGTATCCCCTCATAAAGCCCAGTTGTCCCAAACCACAGTCACCTACCTCAGTTTCACTGTCTCACCCCACAAGGCTGCGCCATTCCTGGGACTGTAAATGCCTTATCTTATCTCCTCTGTGACTGTCCCCTCCTCTGAAAAAGAAATCTTCTTTCTCAGGCTCACTGGGTACTCTCGCCTCTGGGTTCACAACTGAGGTCTTCTTGCAAAGCTCCTCCATGACATGACATGGCGAAGGGACCCCCCTCACTGAGCCTTTAGATCCCAAGGCCACCATTCTCACCCCTTTAATGCTCTGAAAACTCCTCTGACCTCAGCGCCTTCTCACCCCACCCCTCTCCCCCACTCCACCCTTTCCAAAGGACTCAACAGTCCAGCTACTATCAGAAACTGAGATCGTTATCTCTAGGAAAAATGTGGCAGTTTTAAAATCCAAGCGGCTAGAGGCCTGAGAACAGATTGCAGGGCCTGCTCCCTCCTCCCCCTGCATTTTCTCCAGCCTCATATACCTATACATAATTTTCCAAAGTCTTTATTAACTTAAAGACTTTGGAGCATTGCTGGGTTAAATGAATTCACCTGCTCTTAGAATGTATACTTTATTGAAAGTAATGGAAGGTCTGAGGCATGGTTATGCATTTTTGAAGGACATAGAAAGAAGGTTTGAAGGCTAATTTGAAAGTGTGAAATTTATGAAGGTTGTGTATGTGATGAGAAGGAAAAGAGAAATGTTGAAAGAAACCAGAATATTCAGAAAAACAGCAAGGATTAAGGTTCAGTAAAAATTAGAAGTTAAGCCAGCACAGTGTCTTACTTCTTATCCAACCATCCAGGTCCCCGGCTTCCACTGCTCCTTTCCTTCCTATTTTCTTTTCCCTTGGATACAGCCCATTCTAACATTCCCTCCCACTTTCACTGCAATACCTTCCTCTCTCAGGCTCACCAAATGCCTCCCACCATCCCCGAAGAAGACTCGGTGACACCATCCAGGACCTGATGACTCCTCACTCTTCACAGGCTCTTACCTGGCAAGGAACCCTCCGACTGTTTACTCTGGAAGAAGCTCAGGTTTTTAATATTTTCAGATGAAACGAACTTGGGATGTTGAGGGAGTCATCAATTCTACTATAATTGTCTTTATTAATCCCAACCTATCCCTCCCTCACTAAAGGACATTCTCTCTCGCCCTGCAAACCCTGGACCTACTCCTTTGCCCACCCTCCTCAACACAACTTTCTATCTATTCTCTAACATCAATCCCTCCTTCTCTACATCCTGCTGGATTTGTCTGTCACTGGCTCGAACCCTCATCATAGCCACTCCAATCCCAACCTATTGGACCACTAACTTAACTCTTACCTATACCAGACTTCAATGCACCCTATACAACATCTCTCTCTTTAATATGGAAAACACTACCTGTTTAACAAATACGTCTCAAACCACTACCTCAACTACTCCAGCACCTTACTACTGTACACAATCTATAAATTTACCCCCTCCCTTAGCCTGCCCTCCACTGGGTATTTTTTCTCCTTTGTGGGACTACAGCCTACACCTGTGTCCCCCGGGACCTGTCACACTCACTCTGCCTTTATGTCTTCCTAACTCCCAACCTTTCTATCAGAACAGAGGGAGAACTCGAATCTTCTCTTGGTCTTCTCAGGTCTCGCCACAAAAGGGGGGCCCTTGTTCCCCTCTTAGTGGGTACGGGAGTTCTCACTGCAGTAGGAACAGGCATAGGAGGCATTTCCTCCTCTGTTCATTTCTACCACAAATTGTCTGCTGAATTTTCAGAAGATATCTCCATCATTAGCAATTCCCTGGAATCCCTTCAAAGGCAGGTAGACTCCTTAGCAGCAGTAGCCCTACAGAACCGGCGTGCTTTAGATCTCTTGACAGCTGAAAAAGGAGGTACCTGTGTCTTTCTTGGGGAAGAATGCTGCTACTTTGTAAATGAATCAGGAATTGACAAAGATCACATTAAATCCCTCCGGGACAGGATTGACCAAAGACGACGTAACCAGCTAAAAGGGGGATATGACATCTTTGGCTCACTTAAACCATGGCTCCTCCCACTATTAGGCCCACTGGTATTTATTCTTTTAATCATGCTCTTTGGCCCCTGTCTCATGCGCTGTTTCACTAGTTTTTTGCAGAACAGAATGCAGGCATTCGCCAACCAGAAGGTGGGAGAAATCTATCTGGCCTTGAATTCATAACCTAGAGACACCTATGTCACCGGAATCTTTGAGACCCCAGGCAGATGCCCCTGACGACGTCCCCTCTCAGCAGGAAGTAGCTATGGAAGACAGACCTTCGCCCCCTGACCTTGCCCGGACTCTCAATTTTTTTTTTTTTACTATTACCAAAAGCCTGGAATGATAGATCCTCCCTTCCCCCAACTGGTGGGCGGGGTATGATGTAACCTGCAGCCCAGAAATACCTGAGTGACTAACCAGGTACCTTATATGGACTATACAGTGGACCACCAATCAACACCTGCCAAATACCCTAAGCCCTTGTCCTATATGGACAATGCAGTAAGCCACCAATCAGTGTGCGCCGAGTACACTAAGCCCCCCACCCCTTCCCATTCCGCCCCTCAAAAGGTGTGCCCACCCCTGCACGTGTTGCTGTCTTCCCCTTGTGAGGCAGCCCGGCAGGTGCTTCTCCTCTAATAAAGCCTGTAGTCCTGGTTTTAGGCCTCCGTCTGATCTTTCAATTTCCTTTTCCAGAACCCTTGAAGGCACAACCTCCAGCACCACGTTGTTATTGATGCAGTAAGCAGTTAGACGTGAGCAGAGTAGGAACAATTGCCCGGATATGGGTCACCGATGGAAAGCCCAGGGTATCTAGTATCGGGAAAAACTGGGGAAACAAGTATTGTAGGGTGAGGATCTCGCCCCTGGAGTGACCTTTCCTTCCCTGGCATATCACTCACTGGCCATGCACTTTAGATCCCCTGACCTTTCATCTCTCTGATCAGGCGGTTTGAACCCTCCTCTCACGGATCCTCCCCTGGATGTGGCTAATCCTGTGGTAGACCCCTCAGAGGAGGAACAAGGGGGCTGGAAAACAGCCTCATAGCACTCCCGTAAAAGCCCTTGCACAACCACTCCCTTAAGCATTAAGCCCTCAGGACAATGAGGTTTTGGGTCCCATCAAATAAGAACAACAACAATAAAAATTCAAATAAGAACATAGCCTCAGGTGTGTTCACCACAGAGATAGAGTTTGGGTCAAACTAAAGATGATGTTTAGGCTTCAGTTGTGTTTCAGCTCCAGGCACAGAAAAGCAGCAAAACCAGACCAAGCGATGCCATGGCTGACATCAGGACCAGCTGTAATGATGAATGAGTCCCAATCCTGGCACTGACCACTCAGTAGAGACCATGACCCTAAAAGGCGCACCTGCAAAGCTGATGACTATTCCATTGAGATCCTCCTATGAGACCTCCCTTAAAATCCCAGCCTTTGGAAAGCAGACAAAACCCCTTAAGTGTTAGGTCGGAGAGAACCCAGGATCGGATACATGCAGACATGTGATGAGACAATGGACTTCCCCTGGAATTTCTCACAGATCAGCATGCCAGACACAGATACTGGCTTCTCCCTGAATCCACACTGACTCCCACACAGATACTGACTCCTTCCTGAATACCTGGCTGACCCCCTGCAGCTGAAACTTCCTCAACTGAATACCTCAGCTCATGTCCCCGCCCCTCACCCAACTGCAGTATAAAAAAAGCGCCCTCCTCCCTGTTGGCATGAATCCACGTGCCCTGTCCTTGGGGTACGTGGATCTCCCGGGGACGCAGAAATAAACCTTTTCCTTTCCTTTCTTTTCTGATTCACTGGACTCTCTATTTCTTGCGCCGCCTCCTAAGCCACCTAACCTAACATTAAGGTGCAGGACCCAGCTGCTGGCTGTCTCTCTCTCTCTTGAGTACATATGTGCCTTTTCCCACCCCTTCTTATCTCTCAGGTCTCTTTCTCTCTCTCTCTCTTTCTCTCTCTCTCTCTCAGAATTGTTCTTCCCTCTTTCCTCCTTCCCTCAAGGCATGTATGCTTGTCTTCTTTCTCCTAAGTTCAAGGGTCCCTCTTTTGCCTCTGCAACTTGTTTCCTGAGTCCATACAGTCCATCTGACTCACTCCTACCTCTGTGACGTTCTAATAAATTCTCTCTTATAATTAGAGTTCTTGGCTCTGAATCCTCTCTTAGCCAAACTCAAGGACGGAATCTAACTTCACCAGTAACATCTGGTGCCATTCACCATTAACATTATGCTGTTGCCCACAGACCATCTTTATGTGCTGTAACTGTTAACCATCCTGCACCCACAAATGCAAAAGTATTTGTCTCTCACTTTTTTTTTATCTAGTCTTAGCTATTTCCCCACTTAGCTTTCTCCTGCCTCCCTAATCTACGACCAATGAATTTCATGTAATCATCCTCACATTCTCCTCCTTTGATTCCAATGTAGAATATAAACTGCAAAACCATTATTCTCCAGGGCATTTTCTCAATCCATCGAGATGTTGCTTCCTGGCAATTGTCAGTTTGGGTCAAATAAACCCTTATAAGACTTTTTGTTAGGCTCGGCATTCATTTGTCAACAACGGAAGGAGGAAGGGGTCAAGCCCCCTGCCAAGCTGCCACTACTCTTCCTTGTTTATGCCTTAACCCTCTGCTTGGGCTCTGACACCTACCCTTCAGCACCGCTGTGCTAAAGTCTACAGGAAACAGGAAATGCGGTTTAGCAGACATCCTCTGAAGACTCGGTGAGGTCCCCGGGCTGTACTGCTACTGCCACACAAGGGAACGAAGCTTTGCATGATGTGTGCACAGCCGACTCCACCAGAGACTGACTCTCTGTGGTTTGTAGCCTTTGGTACCTGTGGGCATGTATATGTTTTTCCGACCTCTTAGGAAATTACCTCTACAGGTATTAAAACGCAAGAGTACTTCAAGTTCCTTTGCAGAGCCTCTTTGGCAACATGAAAGGCTAAAAAACAACCCTAGGAACAGATGTCGGTTTAGAGTTTCACCACCCAAAAGGTGGGCCCTGCCTTGCCCACCCGGCAGGCGGAAGGTCCTGTTTGGAAAGAGGAAAGGGTCAACTCTGAGCAGCTCCCGGCCTGCGGCAGGCGTGGCGTCCAGGTTCAAGCGCACAGCGGAGCGGAGGGTGCACGGAATCGTGTACCTTCCTGAAGATGACAGACGCGAGCTCTGGCCTGGGGCCCAAACTGCTTATCCTTGAAAAACACATTTTACAGATTGCTGGCAAAAACAGCCAACCCAGATTAAGCTGCCAGAACTAACTATTTTTTATTTCCTCCTACTCCTCTTGAAAAAATACGAGATAAAGTTTTTCTAGGATGCTTCCTCCCTTGTCTTTCCTGAAAGAGATGAGAGCAACTGGGAGAGCCTCGAGTTCCCTGAGCACTTTGCAGACTCGAGAAAGCCCAGTGTCAAACTTCAGGACATTTAATAACAAGGAAAGTATTTGCACTGGAGAAGTATTCTTCAGTTTCTAATATGATTCCTTCAAATATGGCATTTTCCTGAGGACATTTAAGGATTTATTTACAGATCCTTCATTTACTGTCAGAGAAGCTCAAGGGCAGAGAAATTCTGGGCTGACATTTTGGGAGTGCTATGCTCAAAGGGAGATCAAGCAGAAAGATAAAGCGCTTTTGAAATGATAATGTGAAGTAATGGGGACAAGCATTTGTTTCATAGGCCCCATTTCACCATTTCCAATGTAAAGTGAAGCCCAGATATGCTGCTCTATAGTGATTATATAATTAATATTTCAGTGACAGGCAATCCTCAACTGTCCCTATAACATTTTCATCCAGAAACCATGACTTAAATTGGATCATCATGAAAGAGGTTTCTGCAAAGTGGATTATATATTTTTTGTCATGTAAACTTGGAGTTACATTTCTGATTAGGGACTTGACATCAAACACATCAGATATGATTGCATGATTTCTGTCACATATGCAAAAATAAAATTTCCCTAAAATCCGTGATCATTATCAACTAGAGGCCCGGTGCACAAAATTCTGCACTCCGGGGGTCCCTCAGCCCAGCCTGTGCCTTCTCACAGTCCAGGAGCCCTAGGGGGATGTCTGACTGATGGCTTAGGCCCGCTCCCCCTGGGGAGCCGGCATTCGGACATCCTTAGCGCTGCCGCCCAGGTGGGAGAGGCTCTTGCCACTGCTGCTGTGCTCGCCAGCTGTGAGTCCGGCTCAGGGCTTCTGGCTGAGCGGCGCTCCCCCTGTGGAAGCGCACTGACCACAAGGGGGCAGCTCCTGCATTGAGTATCTGCCCCCGTGGTCAGTGCACATCATAGTGACCAGTCGTTTCGCCATTCTGTGGATTTGCATATTAACCGTTTATTATATAGGATAGGATAGTAAAACCATGCTCCAGTACTATCAAGTGGGTGTAAAGGTACTGTAGGCAGCTCAGTAGTCTCCTGTCACTACCCCCTGACCTGCTAACTCTTTGACTATTAACTGTTGACATATATTATGTCATCGCACTAACCATGAGGTAGGGTTCCTGAATTCAGCAGATGAGGCAAGAGGTTCATGAGTGCACAGTTAGCTGGAACCATTAATTCCAGTATGGGATTTCTCTCTACTCCTAAGTCCAGTCACTCTCCACTGTACTATAGCATCCCCTTTGAAGCACTGCTGGCAAGATGGCCGATACTGTGTATTTGCTTCTCTGACATTTCAGGGGATGCTACTTTAAATGTATGTTAATGTAAGAAACATTCACACCTGTAAAGAATATTTGTGAGTTTATTTGAGCCAAACTGTGGACAACTGCTGGGAAACAGAATCTCAACGTATTGAGATAATGCTCCAGAGAATGGCAGTTTTACATCTTGTTTTATACATTACAATAAAAGGAAGAGACATAAGTGGGTTACATGAAATCCACTGGTGATAGATTAGGTGGGTGAAAGCAAAGTGGGGAAACCTCTGAGATCGGATAAAAGTAAAATGATAGACATATACTTCTTTTACTTAAGTGGGTGCAGGATAGTTAATAGTCAACAATTTACAGAATAACAATGAGGGGACTTGTGGTCTTCACAGAGCAGTGCCTGTGCTTTGAGGTCCAGGAAAAGGAAAATTACTTTGACATTCCAATAGTATGTTATTGTAGATGCAAAAAGACAATAGGCTCAGTTAAGGTAAAGATTGACCTTTGTCAGGGAAGATACTGGCCTAGGTATGACTACCCACCATAAACTACTTTTTAATTACAAAGTTTCAATTTCAGACCATTCTTTCTAGTTACTTTAGGTCTCTGAGTTTGCAAGGCTGCCATTCAGGCCTTCCCTGAGCTTGTCAGGTTAGCATATGGCCCCTTTTTGTCCACATATACATACATTCTAGCTTTCCAAGTGCCTTTTTTTTTTGGTTCCTGTTTCTAAATCAAATATCTTCCTATGTTTTCATGTGGAAACTGAGGTCTGCATAAAGTTATAAAAAATTTTAATAATAAGCCACACAGAATAGTGCAATGTAAATGTGACCTAAAGTGCTGACACTTAAAATAAACATTTACTTTGCAATCCCCTTATTTGTTTTTTCTAGAATTTAAGTGAGACTCTTGGAACCAGATTTTTTATTTTTATTTTTATTTTTTTAAAATATATTTTATTGCCGAAACCGGTTTGGCTCAGTGGATAGAGCGTCGGTCTGTGGACTGAAAGGTCCCAGGTTCGATTCCGGTCAAGGGCATGTACCTGGGTTGCGGGCACATCCCCAGTAGGAGATGTGCAGGAGGCAGCTGATCGATGTTTCTCTCTCATCGATGTTTCTAACTCTCTATCTCTCTCCCTTCCTCTCTGTAAAAAATCAATAAAATATATTTAAAAAATAAAATAAAATAAAATAAAATATATTTTATTGGAGAAACCAAGATGGCGGCATAGGTAAACACTAGAATTTGCTGCCTCGAACAACCACTTCAAAAATACAACTAAAAGATGGAATGGACATCATCCAGAACCACAGGAAGGCTGGCTGAGTGGAAATTCTACAACTGGAAGGAAAGAGAAAAGCATACCGAGACTCAGAGGAGGCGCGGTGCGGAAGTAAAATACTAAGGTGCAGAAGTGCATGCGGAGCGGGCTGGTGGCTGAGGGTGCGGTTGTCGTTTTCAATCAGGAGGGAGTCTCAGGCTCTGAGCTCCAGTTCCGGGCGAGTCTCTGGGGACCCAGACTCATACGGGAGAAGCAGGACTGTCTGGCATGGGTCGGAACTCGAGGGCAGCTTTCTCTCGGAGGGGCTAGCAGCAATTGCCAAGACACCAAGAAGTGGAGCCTCTGAGAGCAGCCATAACTGCTAGCCCCACCCTGTTGATCCCGTGGGTCCCGCCCCGCCCAAGCCCTACAGGGAGGCTTTTGCTGGATAGCCTAAGGCAGAGGCTAGATTAGCACCTCCCTAGAGAGCCAGGAGCCAATGTACCCAGAGTTCAGAGTGGGACAATCCAGTTTCCAGCTCCATGGAACCATAAAGGACACACTCAGGGGACAGACTCAGTGAGCACCAAAGCCCCATTGAAGTCTTACCCCAGAGGGGTGTCTCCAGCACAGAAGTTCTCCCACTGCAGACACAGCAGATTCTCACAGCCAATTGGCCTGGAGGTCAATTCCTCCCAGTGATACCTACAACAATCAAGGCTTAACTACAACAAGACTGTGCACAAAGACCGCAAGAGAGTGCACCAAGAGTGTCCTCCTCAGGTAATTGGGGAGGCTGAACCACTGGGCCCTAGAGGACACTTAGCACAGAAAACCACTTTATCAACACAGGGAAACATAAAAAATGCGGAGACAAAGAAAAAGGACACAAATGACAGAAATGGAGGAAAGCAAACTACTGGATATAGAGTTCAAAACCACACTTTTAAGGTTTTCAAGAATTTTATAGAAACTGCCAAAAAACTTAATGAGACCTACAAGAAATCTAATGAGACCTTCAAGGTTGTGATAAAGGACCAACTAGAAATTAAGCATACACTGACTGAAATAAAGAATATTATACAGAATCCCAACAGCAGACTAGAGGATCGCAAGAATCAAGTCAACGATTTGAAATATGAAGAACCAAAAAACACCCAACCGGAAAAGCAAAATGAAAAAAGAATCCGAAAATACGAAGATAGTGTAAGGAGCCTCTGGGACAGCTTCAAGCATACCAACATCCGAATTATAGGGCTGCCAGAAGATGAGAGAGAGCAAGATATTGAAAAACTGTTTGAAGAAATAATGACAGAAAACTTCCCCCACCTGGTGAAAGAAATAGACTTACAAGCCCAGGAAGCGCGGAGAACCCCAAACAAAAGGAATCCAAAGAGGACCACACCAAGGCACATCATAATTAAAATGCCAAGAGCAAAAGACAAAGAGAGAATCTTAAAAGCAGCAAGAGAAAAAAAAGTCAGTTACCTACAAAGGAGCACCCATACGACTGTCAGCTGATTTCTCAACAGAAACTTTGCAGGCCAGAAGGGAGTGGCAAGAAATATTCAAAGTGATGAATGCCAAGAACCTACAACCAAGATTACTTTATCCAGCAAAGCTATCATTCAGAATTGAAGGTCAGATAAAGAGCTTCACAGATAAAGAAAAGCTAAAGGAGTTCATCACCACTAAACCAGTATTATATGAAATGCTGAAAGGTATCCTTTAAGGAGAGGAAGAAGAAGAAAAAGGTAAAGATACAAATTATGAACAACAAATACACATCTATCAACAAGTGAATCTGAAAATTAAGTGAATAATCTGATGAACAGAATGAACTGGTGATTATAATAGAATCAGGGGCATAGAAAGGGAGTGGACTGACTATTCTTGTGGGGGAAAGGGGTGTGGGGGATGCGGGAAGAGACTGGACAAAAATCGTGCACCTATGGATGAGGACAGTGGGTGGGGAGTGAGGGAGGAAGGTGGGGTGGGAACTGGGTGGAGGGGAGTTATGGGGGGAAAAAAGAGGAACAACTGTAATAATCTGAACAATAAAGATTTAATTAATCAAATAAATAAATAAATAATAAAATAAAATAAAATATATTTTATTGATTTTTTACAGAGAGGAAGTGAGAGGGACAGAGAGTCAGAAACATCAATGGGAGAGAAACATCGATCAGCTGCCTCCTGCACACCCCACACTGGGGATGTGCCCGAAACCAAGGCACATGCCCTTGACCGGAATCGAACCTGGGAACTTTCCATCCATAGGCTGACATTCTATCCACTGAGCCAAACCGGCCAGGGCTGGAACCAGATTTTAAAACAAACTAAAAACTGTCCTTAAAGAGCCTTAGCTAACATCTTTTTGTTTCTTTCCTAAAGTTCCCATCCAAGGTTTTCAAAATTATTCTCCTAAGCTCAGAGGTTTGGGAAGTGGCATGGTGCTGACTCCACAGTTAGTTAACAAGAATGGAAACACTTCACACTTCATTGAAAAGCTATAAAAGCATGTTCCAGGTCATTAAGTGAGGCTGTTAAAAGGAATTGCTTGTTGCATTTGGGTAGTGGGATTAAGAATTATTTTATTTATTTTTTTTACAATTTTCACACTTTAAACAAATTGTGAGGATAAGAAAAATTTAAAAAATATGCTTTTATTGATTTCGGAGAAAGCAAAGAAGAGGAAGAGAGAGATCGAAACGAACTCTCCAAAAATTCATCTGGAATAAAAAAAGACCCCGAATAGCTGCAGCGATCCTGAGAAAGAACAAAGTAGGTGGGATCTCAATACCAGATATCAAGCTGTATTACAAAGCCACTGTTCTCAAAACTGCCTGATACTGGCACAAGAACAGACATATAGATCAATGGAATAGAATAGAGAGCCCAGAAATCAGCCCCAACCAATACGCTCAATTAATATTTGACAAAAGAGGCAAGAACATACAATGGAGTCAAGATAGTCTCTTCAATAAATGGTGTTGGGAAAATTGGACAGATACATGCAAGAAAATGAAACTAGAACACCAACTTACACCATACACAAAAATAAACTCAAAATGGATAAAGGACTTAAATATACGACAGGAAACCATAAAAATACTAGAAGAATCCAAAGGGAACAAAATCTCAGACATACGCTGAAGCAATTTCTTCACCGATACTGATCCTAGGGCATTGGAAACTAAAGAGAAAATAAACAAATGGGACTACATCAAAATAAATAGTTTCTGCACAGCAAAAGAAACCATCAACAAAATAACAAGAAAGCCCTCTACATGGGAGAACATATTTGCCAATGCTATCACTGATAAGGATTTAACCTCCAACATTTATAGGGAACTCATACAACTCAACAAAAGGAAGATAAACAATCCAATCAAAAAATGGGCAAAGGACCTAAATAGACACCTTTTAAAAGAGGACATTCAGAAAGCCAAGAGACATATGAAAACATGCTCAAAGTCACTAATCATCCGAGAGATGCAAATCAAAACAACAATGAGGTACCATCTCACACCTGTCAGAATGGCTATCATCAACAAATCAACAAATCAACAAAGGACAAGTTCTGGAGAGGATGTGGAAAAAAAGGAACCCTCGTGCACTGCTGGTGGGAATGCAGACTGGTGCAGCCATTGTGGAGAACAGTATGGAGTTTCCTCAAAAAACTAAAAATGGAACTCCCATTTGACCCTGTGATCCCACTTCTAGGAATATATCCCAAGAAACCAGAAACACCAATCAGAAAGGATATATGCACCCCTATGTTCATAGCAGCACAATTCACCATAGCTAAGATCTGGAAACAGCCTAAGTGCCCATCTGTAGATGAATGGATTAGAAAACAGTGGTACATCTACACGATGGAATACTTTGCTGCTATAAAAAAGAAGGAACTCTTACCATTTGCAACAGCATGGATGGAACTGGAGAGCATTATGCTAAGTGAAATAAGCCAGTCAATGAAGGAAAAATACCACATGATCTCACTCATTCATGGATAATAGAGACCATTATAAACTTATGAACAATAACAGATACAGAGCTGCTGCCTCAAACTGATTGTCAAACTGCAGCAGGAAGGTCAGGGAGGGTTGGGGGGCAGGAGGGAGTGGGGTAAGAGATCAACCGAAGGACTTGTATGCATGCATATAAGCATAACCAATGGACATAAGACACTGGGGGGTAGGGGAGGCCAGGGGATTGTCAAGGGGCGGGGGGAAGGAGACATATGTAATACTCTTTGTAATAATTAAGCAATAAAAAAAAGAGATCGAAAAATCAATTGGTTGCCTCTTGCACACCCTCTACTGGGGTTTGAGCCTGCAACCTGGGCATGTACCCTGACTGGGAATCAAACTGGCAACCTCCTGGTGCATGGGAAGTCACTCAACTAAGCCACACTAGCTGGGCAAGGAGTAAGAAAATTTTATCTACCCTTCTAGATTCTTCTGGCTGGCCTAATAAGTCAACAATAGACAGATTAACAAGGGAAAGTAATGAAATTTAATTACATACATAGGTATAGGAACCCTCCACACACAAGAGAGTCAGAGACCCCAATATACAGAAAAGTAGTATGAGGCATATATGGCATTCTGAGCCACGGAATGAGGTCAGGTGCCTGGGTCTTCGAAGGGGAGAAAGGTCACTTGCAGGACAGTAAGAAGAGCAGATGTTTAGTAGTTAGAGGTTTGCCCTGCCATAGAGATAGGTAATAAAAAGTTATTTCTGATAATAACTCTTATTATGGGCAAGGCCCCTAATTTAGATTCTTTAACAAAGAAGTAAAAGTTTCTCTTGGGCCCCCAGCGTCTCTTTTGCCTTCAGATTAAAATAATCTATGTGCCAAAGTAGCATATCTTGAGGTACCTGTTCTGAACTCTTTCAATATAAAAATAAATTTCAAATGCACAGAATGAAATTAATTACATTTCTTGATTCATGGCATACTCTCATCATTGGTCTATGCATGGTCTCTTTTCTTTGTTATTTTTATATGCTAATGGACATCTACTGAAAACAGTGCCCAACCAAGAACTACTACCATTTTCACTTGACTCTCTATCCCAGCTCTCTGCCTTTCACATAGGTTACTTCTCTCTTAAATTTGCTGTTGGTCATTCTGTTATCAGTCGGGTGTTCTCTGTGCCCCCACCTGTTGCTGGTGGAAGTGGAGATCCTGGGATGCCATGGGAACAAGAATTTCCTGAGGCCCCTGGGGAGGATGAAGTATCGTGGAAAGCTTTCTGTGGAATTAAACCCCTGGGTTTCCAAGGTCCCATCTCCCTCCATCTCACTATGGAAAAAGTCCCATTTTGTCTTCAGCAGGACTAAGATCAAAGCCCCTACCCAGAGCTTCCATTCCATATTGAAGCACAGACCAATGCAACTACCTTAGCTTGTGTGTCCAGCTGCAGTCCAGTGTGTGTAGAGTCTGCCTGGCCATGGGCCATACAGATTCTAGGGCCACCTGACTATGGAGGGAGCATGGGAGTGTGTAAGCAAGCAGGAACCAAGCAAGAGAAATAAAAGAGAGAATTCCTTTGTTTGGGGGTTATGTAGTCCCAAATTTTTGTGGGCTTGCATTAGGGTCCACCCTCACATCCTCATAGATATGATCTTTGTCCCAGGTTAGACTGACAGACAAGCAACCCACCCCTACATCATTCCAACTTCACTGCACATGCACCCATTTTCCTTCCCGATTAAAAGATATATGCAACCCTGTGTTCACTGCAACATTATTTACAACTTGAGGCCCGGTGCATGAAATTCGTGCACTGGGTGTGTGTGTGTGTGTGTGTGTGTGTGTGTGGTGTGTGTGTGTGTCTTGCAGCCCAGCCTGTGCCCTCTCACAGTCCAGGACCCATCGGGGGATGTAGCAGTGCACCAAGCAGCAGGAGGCCAGGGAGGAGCTTGAATTGGGGCCAGGCGTCACGCCACTTGCGCTCATCCCGGCCTGCTGCGCCTGCCACCACTCGGTAGTGCTGCTGTACTTATCAGCTGTGAGCCCAGCTTCTGGCTGAGTGGTGCTCCCCCTGTGGGAGTGCACTGATCACCAGGGGGCAGCTCCTGCATTGAGCATCTGCCCCTTGGTGGTTAGTGTGCATCATGGCAACCAGTCATTCCGCCATAACGGTCGCTTAGGCTTTTATTATATAGATAGCCAAGATATGGAAGCAATCTAGATGTTCATCAAGAGATGAATAAAGGTGTGGTACATATATACAATGGAATATTTATTATTCAGCAATAAAAAAGAATGAATGCTTGCCATTTGTGACAATGAAACGCAGAAATTAAACTGAAACGTGTTGTTTTCCTCTGGGCAGGATGCAAAGGTGATTTCCTGGATTCTTGTCCAGGTGGATTTGAAGAATGAAGCCACGGACAAAAGGCGTAGTAAAATTTGAAGTCAGGTAGTGTGACATATATCCAGCCCTGTTCTTTTTTCTCAGGATCGCTTTGACTGTTCAAGGTCTTTTGTAGTTCCATACAAATCTGATTTTTTTTTTTTGTTCTATTTCTTTTTAAAAAATGACATTGAGCCGTAACCGGTTTGGCTCAGTGGATAGAGCATTGGCCTGCGGACTGAAAGGTCCCAGGTTCGATTCCGGTCAAGGGCATGTACCTTGGTTGCGGACACATCCCCAGTGGGGGGTGTGCAGGAGGCAGCTGACCGATGTTTCTCTTTCATCGATGTTTCTGACTCTCTATCCCTCTCCCTTCCTCTCTGTAAAAAATCAATAAAATATATTTTTTTAAAAATGACATTGAAATTTTTATGATTACATTAAATCTGTATATTGCTTTGGATAAGTAATATGGCCATTTTAACTGTTAATTTTTCTCATCCATGAACATAGAATATCTTTCATTTCATTCTTTTTCAATATATTTTAATAATGTTTGGTAGTTTTCAGTACATAGGTCTTTCCCAACCTTTGTTATATAATGTCGTAAAAGTCTGTGTTATTCCTCTTTTACAAGTTGTTTTGGCTGTTAGAGATCATTTGCATTTCCGTATGAGTATTAGAATCAGGTTGTCAATTTACAAAAAGCATTTTGGGGCTTTTTATTGGAATTGTGTTGCGTCTATTGATCAATTTGAGAAGAATTGACATCTTAATACTGAGTTTCTTGACTCATGAACATTGTACAACTCTCCATTTATATAAGTTTACCTTCTCTCAGCAGTGTTTTATAGTTTTCAGGTTTGTACACTTTGTCAGATTTATCCCTAAGTAGTTATTTTTATGCCATTTTAACAGTATTTTTATAGAAAAACAATTTATTTTATATATTTATCTTGTATGCAGCAACCTTGCTAAATTCATTTATTGTGGCAGATGTAAACTACCTCCTATCTTTCCATTTCAAAGTACAGTTTGATTCTGTCACAACCCGATGGTCTTTGGATATTTACCATACCCCATTAGTCATCATCATAATCCTAGGAAATCAAAATGACAAATTTATCATCAGTTCTCCTGAGCATATACTTTCTTGATGGCAAGATCAGTTCCAAATGGGCCATGCTTTTAATAATTGTGTTTTTAGAGAGGAAAATATTTAATTTGATTCATCCACTGATTAGCAGCTATCAGCATAATTTTAGAACCAGGAGAAATGCAGAATTTTAGGCCTCACTCTGGACCTACTAAACCATAATCTGCATTTTAACACATTCCTCAGATAATTAGTTTATATGCATATTAAAGTTTGAGTGGCATTGTTTCCTATTGACAAAAAGTATCATGTAGATCCTTTACTTCTGGATAGACCTGAAACCCTACTTTGTCCATAATTACAGAAAGGAGTTTCAAGCCATTTTCCTATGTGAAGAACATTACGGCTATTCTGACCACTGCTAGATTGTTTCAAGAAAGAATAGATTTATGTGTTTGTCTTTTTACAGAATCTATTGATCTATTATCAGAATTGAGAAGGAAGCTATATGACCCAAGTAGAGATCTAAGATAAATAGTACTTTAATCACAATTTCATTCCCAAGAACCTGGGGAGTACTCTGGTTTTTCTTGTCTCCATTACACTTTATTCATTCACCTTCATAACCACATTCAATACCTTATTACCCTAATTGCCCCTCCAAATTCTTTCTGACCACAATCAGCCACCTCTTCAGTTCTCTCATTCTAATAATTCCCACCACACCTGTTCTTTGAATTTACCAGGATTGCTGGTCAGTCTTCTTCCTTTCCTCCCATCTCTCTGTTTTCACCTTCTTCCCTACCTAGCTACTCTACTCTCATGCCAATATTGTCTACTTCCTTGCCTACAAGTCCAAACACAGATCATTCTGTCAGGTTTCTCTGTTCCTATATTAATTGGCTTAACGACCTAAAAGTAAAAAGCAAAACTAAAATTCAGAAGAAAACAGAGATGGTTATCTTTATGACATTGAGGATTTCTCAAGACACAAAAAGCACTAAACCAACCACGAAGATGAATAGGCAACACAGAATAGGAAAAACCCAAGTGGCCAATAAATACAGAGAAAGATCACCAACCTCAATAACAATCAGAGAGCCACAAATTAAAAAAATATCAAAATACCATTTCAAACCCATCAGATTGGCTATATGGTCCAATAACATCAAATACTGGCAAGGATATCGGGCAAGAGAGAGACTCATATATTGTTGGTGGGAAACTCAATTGGTACAAGCAGTTTACTGAACAATTTTGTAATACCCAAGTTACAACTGAAATGTATCTCACTTTCCAACAGTTCTACTTCTAGTGATGTCCTAGAGAAGGCTTCACACATTCCCAAAAATATTTTTCCCAGTGCTATTTTAGTGAAAGGTGAGAAAAATCTAACTGTAATTCAGAAAGGAAAAAGCTGTAGTTGTGATCTTTTATTTCCTTAAAAAGACAAAACCGAAGCAAATCTGACATAAAGAAAACAAAATGTTCATATTTGTTCAACCTACTGGTGGGTACTCAGTTATATATTATTGCTTATACTTATCTTAAATACTACATACATTTAAAAATTAAGTGTGACACAGAAAGCAATACTGTCCTTAACATTTACAGCAGGTTAGTAATTATTTTAAGTATCATTATCCAATTGACCTCAATTCACACAAACATTAGTACTGATGCTGTTTACAAATAATTCTTTGTAACCTACCACTGAGTAAAATTCAAAGCTGTTATTTCTTCCATACTGGAAATTATCCTATAACTTACCGAACCCTGTAATGTTGACTCAAAATCAGGGAGTGAAAAGGCAACAAAATGGACTGCTTTCTAGATCTACCGTAATCTCAATAGTTATTAACTTTTAATGTCCTTAACTTTAAGTACTTCTACCATAACAGACATATAAACACCAAGACATCCGAAACTCTTTGGGGAAAATAAAGGGAGGCTCATGTAATGCTGAAGCTTGTCCTGCCTTTCTGTTCCAGACCACCACCCTTCCCATGGACTCCAGGTTAAGAGTCTCTTTTAGATGCTATCAAGTTAGTAATCATAGTAAACATTTATAAACAACCTACTTTTTTTCAACATTGTTCCTAAGGACTTTACATTTATTATCTCCCTTCATCCTCATAAATACTCTCTTAGGTCAAAGGAGTTTATGTCTATTAACTCACTTTATCCTTTTAAGTACTTTTACGTCCATAGCATTCTTATTCCCATTTTTCAGATAACCAAATTGAGGCATACAGAGAGAGGGTTAAGTAATTTGCTTAGTTAATTAGCTAGTATGTGGTGAAGCCAAGATTAAAATTCAGTTAGGCTCCAGGGCATGCACACTTAATCAAGAATCTGTGTGCCTAACTGATGGACAGTCAATTAGGAAAGGTTTCGCTTGAAGGTTATAAACAAACATTTAAAAAAATGAGATTGAAAGAAAAAAAAGGATAGACGCAGGGTCTCCAAAGCATTTTTTATCTTTTATTCCTTGCCAAACATAAAAAAAAACCCCAACAAACTACTGTGATATTCTATTGCTTGCTTTGAAAATTAATTTTATTTTGCATTGCTCATGCCTTTAAGATGAAGGTTTCTTTGTAATATAACAATCAGTGCACTCTTTCTTTTGACTTCTTTATTAAGTTGGTTGCATAAAAGATATATTCTCATACTGACAATTCTTGTCATGAATAAAATCAACAAAAATAAGGCAGTAGCAAGACATGCTTCACAAATAAACAATCAAGTGGTAAGAATACAAAATCTGGCCTGTACAACAAAAAGATTAGGAAGCAAAATGTGAATAAGCCCTGGATTCAAAATATACCTAAAGACACAAAAAGCACAATCCATGAAGATAAATAGGCAATACAGAATAGGGGAAACCTAAGGGGCCATTAAATACAAAGAAAGATCACCAAACTCAATAGCAATCAGAGAAATACAAATTAAAAACATCAAAGATTCCTTGTTTATGATGCATAATTTCTTTATCAACCATTTGTGAAATAAGAATGAATGTTAAGAAATATGAAATCCAAATTGCATTTATTTTACAATATCAATGCTAAATTCAATAACAACTTCATTGAATCTAAATATTAAAGGTTTCAAAAATAAAAGGCAATCTTAATTTTTTTAACCATATGAATAGGGTCTGCCAAAAAAAGTGCATTATTTTATTCTACTTGCAAGGAGAATAGGTCTCAACCTGCAGTTAAGTGGCATGAGCAACAAAGGACAACAAATATCACTAAGAGTAATGCCCATACATATAAAAATATCTAGATGAACCATGTTCTTTCTGCTTATATAGCGAGTCTATTAAACAATCAGCATAATGGAAGCTTACATCTTATAAGACAGAATTATTAACACACACCTATTAAAAATTTTCAACCCCCACTTCCAAAACATTTTAGCACACCTATTAAGTACTGTAAGTCATTTAGAAAAACAAATAAAACATACACCCAGTCTTTGCAATTAAAAATTTTCCATACATATAAACAATGTCCTGATATAAATTCTCAACTAAATATGTTTTTTTCTAAATATGATTTATGTAATCAAGGCTTTCTTAAAGATAGGTCTTAGGTATATGATCTGTACAAACTGACAGTAGTGTATATTCCAAATAGATCTTTCTTCTTATTATGATATGACAATATAACTCTTTTCTGAGTGAAGATATATGTTAAGCTTAAGGTGTAAACACTCTGGAAGGCAAACAAGTTAGTGAAGAAATTAATGTTCATTTAAAATGTGTATCATCTCATAATAGGCCCTGAATTTTCAAATTTACATGTACGAATACATTTACATCTTAAATTTCTGGGAAAGGTACAGGCTTTGTGTAAAAAAGCAGCAAAATTTTAAACCCACCAATTTATTGAAAAAGCCATTACTTTTATTAGAAACACATAATGCTTCTCAAGATGTTGACAACAGGTCATAGTATAGACGTATATTTTATACAGTGTACTTCTCCCTTAAATTATATTCCAGTAGGTGGAATACCTCCTTGGGTATTAGAAGCAGAAGTATTTGATGGACTGTGTAAGTTGGTCTCCTTGTACACAAACCATGCATTTCCTCCCCAAAGTATCATATTCAGAAAGCCAAAGATCTAAGAAAGAGAAAAATAAACATGAAGATCTAATATCTACTTAAATATTCATACCCATCTTAGTTTTCCTTAAATACTTAACATTTCCAGGCAGTATACCATCATTTCATTTGAAGTTTAAACTACATATGACGTGGAATAAAAAATACTTTATATTTAAACGCCAAATTCGAATATATAATGACTTATTCCCAATGAAAAAAGCTAAATCTCTAAGTTTGTAACATATACAACCATGACTAAAAATAAATCCTATTTTTGCATGCTCACTACTATCATAGGATTAAATGTGAGAGCGTAACTAAATCCCTCCTTCAAGTTGCCTTGTGTATTTTTTCCTACTTCCCTACTTTATACCCCTACTACCTACCATCTTTCCTACTCCAACAACAGGGAGAAGAGAAAAGGAGTCAGAAGAACTTTATTTCACATCTTACATTAGTCTCTGGTATAAATTTGGTAAGAAGTCTCAAAGATGAATAAACTGAAGCTGCCCTATTTCACATTTTTTCCCCTAAATTCAAGAAATATAAATATGTTCTTATATTTATAAAAAGAATGTGAAGTAAGAGTGGGATAAGAAGCTTCAGAGTACTATCATATTACTGAAGGCAAAGCTTTATACCTTTTTGTATATTTGCATACAAAAACATTTCTGAAACTGTCCATTTCAGATATTATCAATCGATGTAAGTGCAAAAAAGGTGATTTTTTTATTACAAAGTTATAAAGCAAAAATTTGGCCAAATTGCTTTATAAGACAGTGCTAACTTCATCCAACACTTCCTTAAAAAGACACAAAGACGTTCCTAAACATAATATACTCCATGTAACATTATATTTAATTATATATTGATCTGAATTTTGGTAAAATAGAGGACTGAAGAATATGTACATTTATGTAGACTTAATTTTTTAGGTTATTTATTAAGCCAGAAAAGTATTACTTTCATACTCAGAGCAAGTAAGATTAGAGAACGAGTTCTAAAGTCAGATCTAGTTCAAACCTTGGTTTGCCAACTTGGGTGAACTAGCAGGGGCTACATTTTTTCCCAGTTGTAAAGTGAAGATAATAGTGCCACCTCCCACATTCCCTTAGATTGTTGGGTCACGTAAGATATGAGTGTAATGCCCTTAGTGTAACACCTGACATATTGACTTAATAAATGTTAGTGACTATTATAAATACCTATCAGGTAGAAGTCTTGCCTAGTCAATTTTAATGACAAAAAAGACTCAATTATGATCTTGTTCAAACCCGTTTTCTAACTTTTCTAACAAACTTTTCTTTGTTGTCATAAAGGTAAAGATTATATGGTAACCAGGATTCTGATAGTTTACTAAAAATAAAACCCAACACATTTAGAAATTATTAAAAGCTATTGTTTTCTTAAATTATTAGGTAAGGTTTTTCAAATAAGCGAAATGAAATATCTTATAAATACTGCATACATACCACAGATACATTTAGGGATCCCATACTAGTCACAGAGCCAAAATAACACTTCAATTCTGAAGAACGACAGGGTGCAAGTTCCTGGATAATACTGTGACTGGTAGCTATTTTAATATCTGTAAGAGCTTTAGCCCAGGCTGAAGTGCTCACCAGCCACAAGAATGTGACAACAAGAGTAACAACAAAGTCCTAAAGTAAAAAGAAGTATGAATTAATAATGAACAGTAAATTTAAAAATACTAAATTTAAATCCATAATGAAGGAATTGAGATTACATCGAATCCCATGGTACTGAGAAATGGCCTTCATGTACACTTTATAAGAAAGGGCACAGTCAACATAACAAACATTGCTGTTTATTATTACTAGCCCAAAGCCTGAGCAACAACACTAAATAAGACTCAAGGGCATGTACCTTGGTTGCGGGCATATCCCCAGCGCGGGGAGGGGGGGGGGGTGCAGGAGGCAGCTGATCGATGTTTCTCTCTCATCGATGTTTCTCACTCTCTTCTCCCTTCCTCTCTGTGGAAAATCAATAAAATATATTAAAAAAAAAAAAAAAAAAAGAAATCAAGGTTTTACATAGCCCTTACCACATGCATACCTAAGCCACTCACTCCCAGGATCATATCTTAGACCGTTATTTCCAATAATTGTATCCCTTCAAATTCTCTATTTTAAACAGCCCACTCCCCACTAGCACTTCTCTTTCCAGCTACCTCTCTCTGGCACTGCACCTTAAAAACATCCCCCATGGAGACCTACAATCTGATCTTAGCACTTGTTTATTGTCTCTCAACCTCATTTATGCTCTAATTTCCCTCCTTATTTTATATTCTAAGGTCCTTCAATATAATCCCTTGCATATACTCTTTAACTCCCTTACTCTTCGTCTGCTTTACCAGATTGTTCTGACAAAACTAACTTTAAATCTAATTCTCCATGATATGCAAAATGGAATGGTGAAAAGCCTTATCAGGAAAACTAGTCTTTTTAAATTCATGATCATGAAATTTTCAGAATGCTCATTATAATAATAAAAGAACAAGAAAGAAATCTCTCTGAAAATATCTTATCCTAGTAATTTTCTAAAGCCTTTGCTAGTTATTATATTTCTAAAATCAGAACTGAAGTTTTTAATATTTTGGATAGTTTCTTCTCAAACTAATAAGATGAAGAAAGGAAAAGAAACATCTACTCTTACTCAATCCTTTCTGCTGGGAAACTAAAATTTGTCAATTAGTATTGTTATAAAGATCTAAATAACACTTTTTAAAAATATGCATTTGTGTAATATAAAATATAAGTCCCATTTTTTTTAGTCTTCCTTTAAATTAAAGACCAAAGTGGGAATAATGTAAAATTTGTATCTTTTAATGTTATGTATTAGGGTATACTCAAGGCTACAAGTATGAGTTTATACACAGCTGCAGCGAAACTCCCAAGCTCAGGAATGGATTCTGGAGCTTATCCCAGAAGTGTTTTGTTTTAAAAATGAATCTGATTAGTTTTTAATTACTTTTGCCAGCCAGCTCTTAGTTATTTATTTAGGATAAACACCAGTGACCACTTATGAAATACAGAAATTATGTTACATGTAGCTTGTTCACTTGGTCAAAATGACATTGAATAAATATCTTGTGATTAGAGAACCCAAAACAATACGATTAACTTTACAAACATGGAGGTATTTACATTTTGTATCTGAGCTTTCTACTGTTACTGATCCTTTTAACAAATGTAGATCAAAGAGAAAAGGACAGAAACTTGATAGCTTAAATTTTTGCACTGAGGGAGTTCCTTTTTGCTGCAGGTAGACATTTCCTAAACCCTTGCTAGAAATACAATGACTTTTAGAGAACTGAGAAGTAGTATGTATGAGGTTATCACATGTTTAAAAAGTAATCTCTGGGCTCAAGTTCACAGCTTTGACCAATATATACATCAAATCCTCTTAATTTTTAGGGTTTTTTCCCTCCAAATTAAACAACAAGCTGGTTTTTCCCTTTCATGATTATGTTCTTTAAATCTACTTTGCTGATGGCTTAACACATGACATTCTTATACTTCAAAAACTTTTCTGAAAATAATGCACTGAGTAACCCTAGGATGAGGAGGAAATGTGGGTCTCTGAAGATAGATTTTGTCCTGCTCAGGATTCTAGTTAAGACAATGCACCATGCATACCTGGAGTTCTGCAGCAGTTCACACTGTAGCTGCCTATGGCAGTCCTAGTCCTACCAATCATCAGGATATGATTTATAAGAGATTTTTAGGATCTGGGATACCCTATATTGGTTTGGTTTTATTTTATGGTATTTCTGACTCTCCACATGGCCTAGAACCCTTAAGTTCTTACTACTTAACACAAAAAAGTAGTACATTTACTTAAAAAGGGAACTATAATCCTATATAATAAAAGGCCAGCAACCATAATGGCATAATGACCAGAATGACCGATCAGCTAGTCGCTATAAGGTGTACTGACCACCTCTTGGTCCCTCCCCGCAGCCCACAGGTTCCAATCGCTGGATGGCCAATGGGGAACCACAGGGAACCAGAGTGAATGACGACTGGGCAGGACTGGAAACATGCAATCAGGTGGAAAATGGCCCTGATTGCAGGCTAGGCCTAGGGACCCTACCCATGCACAATTTCGTGCACTGGGCCTCTAGTGAATTTAATGTCACAATTGAAATGTTCCTAGAAATACCTTAGCAGAGGATTGCTAAAATAAAAGAATGTCATCATTAACAAACAGTACTTTAAAAAAAAAAAAACAAATGTCATATTTGCCTATATTTAAAAATTTGGGTATCTCGAGAAAACTTTTTTACATATGTTTAAATTAAAAGTAGAATTCAAGCCCTAGCTGGTTTAGCTCAGTGGAAAGAGCGTCCGCCTGTGGACTGAAGGGTCCCAGGTTTGATTCCGGTCAAGGGCACATGCCTGGGTTGCGGGCTTGAGCTCCAGTAGGGGATGTGCAGGAGGCAGCCAATCGATGATTCTCCCACATCATTGATGTTTTTATTATCTCTCTTTCCCTTTCCCTTCCTCTCTGAAATCAACAAAGATATATATTTAAAAAATAAAATAAACGTAGAATTCAAAATTTAATTTAGAAGCTGGACTTTTACTACAAAAAGCATCTATTATATGCTATATCAAAAAAAACAACAACACTTAAGGAATTAATTCTGAATTATCTCTCTATATGACCACTAATTGATCACTGAGGTGAAAAATTACTTTTAACTTTCTGATTGATGCAACTAGATCAGTTTTATTAGACAGAAAAACCTTCCACAAAAAAAACTAGATTTGGCCCAGCCGGCATGGTTCAGAGGTTGAGTGCTGACCTAGGAACAAGGTCATGGTTGGTTCCCTGGTCAAGGCATATGCCTAGATTGCAGGCTTGATCCTCAGAGTGGGGAATCCAAGAGGCAGATGATCAATGATTCTCATCATTGATGTTTCTATCTCTCTCACCCTCTCCCTTCCTATCTGAAATCAATAAACATTTATTGAAAAAAGAAAAAAACTCGATTTGAATGTTGCTTTTAAAAGTGTGGTCACTTTAAAGCTTATTAAACAAAATATGAGAAATGAAAGGCTCACTGCTAAATTTAACTTAAAAATTTGTTGGGATAATGACAACATGGCAAGAAATGTCTTCATTTAAATATAAGTTATAAAGAATTTTAACAAAATATAATATCTGATCATCATAGTTTTATAGCTGCCTAACATGTAATTTCTGTTGATTAAGCATTACAAATAGTTGATGTCTTTCTGGAAGGCACCTAACAATAAAGAAATGTTTTATAAAAATGTCAGGTTTAAGAACTCTTCTATATATAAAAAATGAAATAAACATGGATGATAAAAAATTGTTTTATTCCTTACTTACCATTTGCATTCTTATGATCCAGGCAGCAAAAATTAAAAATAAGTAAATAAATAAAACCTGTTATCTTATTTCATAATTTCTTCATATTTAAATACCTTCTCTTAAAGTAAACTCATAAATAATTAGCATGTCAGTATTTTCTCAATATATAAATGATCAGTATCACAAAAAACACCTCTGGTTCTCCCTTCAAGTCAGTAACACTAATACTGCCTTTGTACTTATTTTTCTGTAGTGGAGATCAAGCTTAAACCCATGGCTTATCTCTGAATCTGTTACCAATGATCCAGGGCAGATTCTACTAATAAATATTAGAGATTATTTCTATTCTTTAGCTCAGTAGACTAAAGTCAAGAAAGGTGCTAGGACTTCAAATCCAAATATTTTGTTGTCATCTAAAGTTTCAAAATTAACTCATGAATGCCACTAATGCTGAACTCTATAATTCTTATAGAATTATCTGCCTCAGGTTTTAACTTAAGAAATTAAGGAATTTAGACCAGGAGTCAGCAATTTTTTTTTCTTAAAAAAAGGCAAGACAGTAAATATTTTTTATCTCTGTTATAAGTACTTAACTCTGCCACTGTAGCATGAAAGCAGTCATAGACAATATTGTAAATGATTGAGTGCAGCTATGTTCCAAAAAAACTTTATTAAAACCAAAAACAATGAATCAGATTTGGCTTGTGGGCCATAGTTTGCTAATTTATTGACTGTTAATCTCAAGATCATATTGTAGAGGCATACAGGGGGTCTTTGAGAAGAGAGAAAAAAGGGAAGAAGTGGGACCACAGTTATGAAACTACTAGTATAGTCAGCAGTTCTGCTTAATTTCTCTGCTACTTGCAACCTAAGATGGTCTATTACGTATCTGAGGTTTTCCCAGGTTAAAACAGAGTAAGAAGCAAACCTCAACACTCCCTAGAGTACAGAAAAAGTGCTCCAAACACCCTAAAAGAATTGGCTTAAACATGACAACAGGAGAAAACTCAACCTCATGGCAAACATAGGTCAAAATATGTTGAATTCGCTCATGACAAGAATTTTTATTTACAGTGTAAGGAAATCTATATTTTATTGCAAATATAATACATATTTATCATATACAAATTATTTTTGTATAAAAGGAAAGTGATTACTTACAATCATGGGAAGTTTTCGACTATCCCGATATAGGTTTGTGTAACCAAGATAGAGCAGAAGAGCAGTAATGCAGTACAGGAAGACAAAGACTGCAAACGTAACATAGAATTGTGCAGAAGAAGCATAATCTCCAACAAGGACTAAACTGTTCCAACTTATATTACACACATCTACTGGAGAAGCCTGAAATGATGCTTGATTCAACCTATTAAAAGAAATGCACCAATAAATGATCTGGACTCCTCCAACAGAGACAAAAATACACAGGCAGAATATTAAAATGACATTAAAAAAAAATATTCCCCAAATACAGGGCAAGGCAAAAGTAGGTTTACAGTTGTTTGCATGGAAAAATAACAATTAATAAATAATAATACAAGACAAAACTCTGTGCTTTATGTACTCATAACTGTAAACCAACTTTGCTTTATCTTATAAATTAAAAACATTTTTCTTTTGAAATAAAAGGAAAAATTCAAATATTAAAATGAATTTAAGACTTTCATAATATATATACAAATTATACATTATTTCTAGTAATTGATTTGTGATAGATTTAATACAGACTTAAACATTTACAAATCCAGATACTATCTTCTGCATTAAAACTGTAACAGAGTAAGAGGGCTGATATAAAACAGTTTACAATTTGAGACATAATATTCCATTCTAAGAAAGAGACTGTGTGACTAGCACCAGGAAAGCCAATTATAATAATTCACATTTTAATCCTGGATTTAATTACCTGCCAACTTCACTTTGTCTTTAATTTTCCCTATCCATAATTCACAAGAATACTATTGCTAAAGATGCGAATACTATTGCTAAAGATGCAGTAAGAGTTCCTTGTACAGCAAATTTATAAGAGAAGGGTTGGGAGATGGAGCGGCAATGATACCAAGCACTTGCTAACTGACAGATCTTTAATGTAAGATTTAATTTAATCATCAAAATGACCTTAATAGATAATATTTCCAATATACTGACCAGAAAAACTGAATCCTAGAGAGGTCAAGAAAGTAGTTAGAGTAAGTGAAAGGAGCTTCACACTATGGCTTAAACATAGGACACATTAAATAACTGTTCAATGAATATTAAAGTCAAATAGAAGAATTCACAACATATTCATTTTGGCCCTGGTCTGTTTGGTTCAGTAGAGCATCAGCCCGTGGACTGAAGGGTTGCAGGTTCAATTCCAGTCAAGGGCACGTACCTCGGTTGCAGGCTTGAACCCTGGCCCTGGTTGAGGCCAGTACAGGAGGCAACCAATTGATGTGTCTCTCTCACGTTCATGTTTCTCTCTTTCTCCCCCTCCCTTCTACTTTCTCTAAAAATCAAAGGAAAAATATCCTCGGGTGAGGATTAACAACAACAAAAATTCATTTTAATTTGAGGGTAAGAAAATGAAGTTTTATCATAGGATAGGAACTCCATAGAAACTCATTTCACATAAATCCATGTCCTAAAATTATATAAAGAACACTATTATTTAGTAATGGCGAACATATGAGAAATTTGAATTTTTTTCATGTTGTGTTTGCTTCCAAATCATGACTTCTCACACTATGGTGATGGAGCAGTCTCTGTTTTGTTATTAAATTTCTAATCCACTGTAGGATGATAGAATACAAATGTCAAGGCAATGTCATTTAATAATTTTTAAATGCTACTCCCATTTTCTATAATTTTATTTCACCACAGACTAGGGAAACAGTTGGAAGACAGACATTGGTCTATGTACCACAGTTTGAGTATCAATGACCACTATTTACAAATGAGGATGCAATTAAAATTCTTTTATCCTCCAAGATTAATAAATTGCTGGAAATCTTAATGGGTCAATATGAAAGCAAAAAGAATTGTTAAACCATAAAAACAAACAAATAACTCACCTGAATGGATAACCAAAAGTAGCTGTAATGGTTTTATTCTCAGGAACTTTAGGAGGACAACTCACTAGAATTTCTGTTTTGCCCTTAAAACCTCCACAGGTGGCAAAAGCAAAGATAGAAGCAACCTACATAAAGACAAAAAAAAAAAAAAAAAAAAAAAAAGAAAAAGAAAAAGAAAAGAGGGAGGGGGGAAAAAAGCATTACTACACCCAAAACATGGCTCATTAAAACCTTAAATTATTATTAAAAACCTGCTCACAAACATCACAGAAATATATTAACACTAGTGGCCCGGTGCACAAAATTCGTGCACATTAAAAAAAAGAATTGAAGACAGATACAGAGGCAGAGAAGCATCAAACAAATTGTCAAATTACTTCCGAGGCCGGTTTGGCTCAGTGGATGGAGTGTCGGCCTGCGGACTGGGGGGTCCCGGGTTCGATTCCGGTCGGGGGCGTGTGCCTGGGTTGTGGGCACTTCCCCGGTGGGGGATGTGCGGGAGGCAGCTGGTCGATGTTTCTCTCTCATCGATGTTTCTGACTCTCTATCTCTCTCCCTTCTCTCTGTGGAAAGTCAATAAAATATATTTAAAAAAAAAAAAATTACAGCAGGAAGGTTGGGGAGGGGTGAGGGGGAGGAGGTAAGAGATCCACCGAAGGACTTGTATGCATGCATATAAGCATAACCAATGGACACAAGACACTGGGTGGGGTGGGGTGAGGGCATGTGCCCGGGGGTAGGGGAGGCCAGGGGAAGGTCAATGGGGGGGGAGGGGGAAAAGGAGACATATGTACTACTATTTGTAATACTTTAAACAATAAAATTAAAAACAAATAAATTTTAAAAAATTTAAAAAAAGGAATTAGAGGAAATATTTTAATATTGCTATTTGCCCTTTCTCTATAATAGAAGTGTCAGAGATGAAAGAAAATTAGTAAAATGTGTATGAAAATCTCCCTCCTGTCAGAGTCTGGGGCGCACCATGGGACCGAGTCAAGTCCCCACCCACCCGCGTGTGCCTCGAAATCGCCCAAGACCCGGCCGGCCCCACCCCCATCAAGCCCCGCAGGGCTGGGGGGTACAGCCTCAGGTCCCTCGGCCCAGTGCCAGGTGAGGGACACAGCCTCAGATCCCCCATCAAGCCCCACCAGGTGGGGGGCGTGGCCTCAGGTCCCCGGGCCCAGGCACGAGGGTGTGACAACGATTTGCATATTAGCTCTTTATTATATAGAATTATAGAAAATACAAAAGTTCTTAACTATAAATTTAAACATAGATGGTGAAAAACATTAAAATATTTCCTGTGCCTTGGCCGGGTGGCTCAGTTAATTGGAGCATCATCCTGTACACCAAAAGACTGCGGGTTTGATTCCTGGTTAGGGAACATACATAGGTTGTGGGTTCCACTCCTGATTGGGGCATGTATGGGAGGCAACTGATCGGTGCTTTTCTTTCACAATGATGTTTCTCTCTCAAAATCAATTTAAAAATATCCTTGGGTGAGGATTTAAAAAATAAAAATAAAAAGTTACTTGCAACTCTCAACAAATGAGATTTTATTTTCTCCTGAATATAACAAAGAAAATTGTATACCAAACCACATATAAATTCATTTATTCCAGGGGTACCCATTAAATATGAGTATGAAATTCAGAGAAAGTCTTATTTATTGGTATGAAAATCAAAAGGGGTGAATTGGAGGTGTTTTTATTTGGAACCCAAGGGTAAGTATAAAGCCAAGAGACTGTATGCAAAGAAGTGATGTTATTTCATGAGCTTATAAGACCTCATTGTGGATATTCTAGGTCTTAAAAAGTACTTGGAAATTTTTTTTCCTGATCAAGCCAAAAAAAAAACCAAAAAGTAATAATGCTCTCGTAAGGAAAAAAATTGGAAGCATCCTAAACATTGACAGGGTACCAAATAAATTAGAATCCATTTAAACAATGCAACCTTATGTAATCATTAAAATGTTAGGAAATATCTAATTATATAGAAAAATGGTCATTACATATAAAGTTTGTAAAAACAATACATTGTGTATGTGTCTACATCTATGTATTCACACACAACAAAAACTAAACAGGTTATACATTAAAATTTTAACAGTAGTCACTTCTGAACAAAAGATAAAAGATAATTCCTAGGACCTCTATCTCCAATGCTGGCTTCACAGCTGCTATGCATTCTAGAGCCACAGAAGCCGGTCCTACTCTAGCCAGGCTTCTGGTTGAGAATATAGCCCAGCCAACACCTGGATTTCAGTCTATGAAGGCTTTGAGCAGAGAAGGAGGTGTTGAGGGCACTTCTAATCTGAAATCACCATAATCCAAGTGTAAAACTTATGATTCCCCGGAACCCTCTCACTGCCACTTCCGCAGATACTTGCCACTTGCATGCCCATTGCAGCCGCTGGCACTCCTGTACAACAACTTACATGACATGGTCAGAGTCGAGCCTCACAGTTGGCTAGCTAAGGGTTGATCACACACATGAACAGGCCAACAGCAATCAAGACCAAATTACAACAGGAGAGTTCATATAATAGATAAAACGGACATTCCTGGAGTATTCAGCTCAGGAGATCAAGAAGACTGCACCATTGAGTCCCACAGGACATTTACTACAGAAGGCCACCCCACAAAGACTGGGAGGGAAAGCAATTCTACCTAATACATAGAAACAAACACAAAGAGACAGCTAAAGTGGGGAGACAAACAACCCCAAATGAAAGAAAGGGAAGAATCTCCATAAAAATGAAATGGATGAAAGCAATTTATCTGATGACAGAATTCAAAGTAAAGGTTATAAAGATGTTCAAGGAATTTAGTGAGAATTACAAGGCAATTAGTGGGAATTACGATAGCATGAACAAGGAAATAGAAACCATGAACAAGAACAAGTCAGAAATGAACACTACCATGTCTGACATCAAGAATACACAGGAAGGAAAAAAATACATGGGAAGGAATTAAAAGTAGATTAAACAAAGTGGAAGCTCAAATCAGTGAATGGAGAACAAAGCAGAAAAAACCCACTCTATTAGAGCAGCAAAAATTAGAAGAACTTAAAACCAGGATAGTTTAAGGGATCTTTGGGACAATATGAAATGTAACATTTTGCATCACAGGGGAAACAGAAAGAGAAGCAAGAAATAGAAAACTTGTTTAAAGAGATAATGACAA
The DNA here is from genome assembly GCF_964212035.1 of Myotis nattereri. Lineage (NCBI taxonomy): Eukaryota > Metazoa > Chordata > Mammalia > Chiroptera > Vespertilionidae > Myotis > Myotis nattereri. Next base: position 70,651,774 of record NC_138086.1, read on the forward strand.
GAATACTTCTCTCAGTGGGTGAAGGATAAAGTAACATAAGTGCAGGAAGCACTGAGGGTCCCAAACAAGATGAACCTCATGGGACCCACACCAAGACACATTATAATTGAAGTGACAAACGTTAAAGACAAATAAAGAACCTTAAAGGTAACAAGAGAGAGACAGAAAGTTAGCTACAAAGGAGTTCCCATTAGACTGTCAGCTGATTTCTCAACCAAAACATTTCAGGCCAGAAGGAATTGGCATGAAATATTCAAAGCAATGAAAAGCAAGGAGCTGAATCTAAGAATACTCTACCCAGGAAGGCTATCATTTAAAATTGAAGGCGAAATAAAGAGCTTCCTAGACAAAAAAGACTAAAAGAGTACATTACCACTAAACCAATGTTGCAAGAAATGTTAAAGGGACTGCTTTAAGAAAAAGATGATTTTGGAGAGGAAGATGGGTATAAAGAAGAAAATGGCAATAAATAAGTACCTTTCAATAATAACCTTAAATGTAAATGTGTTAAATGCTCCAATCAAAAGACATAGGGTACCTGAATAAGAAAATATGTATATATGTCGTGTGTGTGTGTGTGTGTGTGTGTGTGTGTGTGTATACAGTATCTACAAGAGACTTACCTCAAAGCAAAAGATTCACACAACCCCAAAGTGAAAGGATGAAAAAATATATTCCATACAGATGAAAATGGAAAGAAAAAAGCAGGAGTAGCAATACTCATATCTGACATAATAGACTTCAAAACAAAGGCCCATAAAAGAGACAAAGAAGGTTACTACATAATGTTAAAGGGATCGATACAACAAGAAAATATAACACTGGTAAATATAGAAGCATCTAAAAATATAAAGAATATTCTTGGTGGACTTTAGAAAGAAATGGACAGCAATATAGTCATAGTAGGGGACTTTAGCACCCTGCTGAAATCACTGGATAGATCTTCTGGAAGAAAAATCAACAAGAAAACAGAGGCCTTAAACAACACACCAGATCAGGGGGATTAACTGATATTCACAGATCATTTCATCCCAAAGCTGCAGAATATACATTCTTCTCAAGTGTACCTGGAACATTCTAAAAAATAGACATGTTAGGACACAAAATAATTCTTTTTTTTTTAATATATTTTATTGATTTTTTACAGAGAGGAAGGGAGAGAAACAGAGAGTCAGAAACATCAATGGGAGAGAAACATCGACCAGCCGCCTCCTGCACATCCCCCACCGGGGATGTGCCCGCAACCCAGGTACATGCCCTTGACCGGAATCGAACCTGGGACCTTTCAGTCCGCAGGCCGACGCTCTATCCACTGAGCCAAACCGGTTTCGGCACAAAATAATTCTTAACAAACTGAAGAAGATGGAAATCTTATCAAGCATCTTCTCGGATCACAATGGCATGAAACTAAAAATCAACTATAATAAAAACACAAAAAAACATTCAGATATATGGAGGCTAAATAGCATGTTATTAAACAATGAATTGGTTACCAATGAGATCAAGGAAAAAAAACAAAAACTTCCTGGAAACAAATGAAAACAAACATACAACCACCCCAAATATCTGGGACACAGCTAAATCAATCCTGAGAGGAAAGTTCATAGCATTGCAGGCCTACCTCAAGAAACAAGAAAAAGCTCAAATAAACAAACTAACCCTATGACAAAAAGAATTAAAGAGAGAACAAGAAAAGCCCAAAGTAGAAGGAAGGAAAAATAAAGATCAGAGTGGAAATAACTGACAGACTAAACACAAACAATACAAAGATCAATGAAACCATGACTAGAAAAGATAAACAAGATTGATGAACTTTTAGCCTGACTCATCAAGAAACAAAGAGGAACCAAATAAATAAAATCAGAAATGAAAGAGGCGAAGTAACAACTGACATCACAGAACTAGACAGCATTGTAAGAAAATACTTTAAATAACTATATGCCAACAAATTGGACAACATGGGCAAAATGGACAAACTCCTAGAAACATATAATCTTACAAAACTCAATCAGGAAGAACCAGAAAACCTGAATAGGCCGATAACAAGAAATGAAGAAGTAATCAAAACACTCCCAATAAACAAAAGTCATAGACTGATGTCTTCACAGGTGAGTTTTACCAAACATTCTAAGAACAGATACCTAACCTCCTCAAACTATTGTAAAAAAACCTGAAGAGGAGAGAAGACTTTCAAGCTCTTTTTAAAAAGCCAGCATTATTCTAATTCCAAAACCAGGTAAAGACACTACAAAGAAAGAAAATTACAGCAAATATCCTTGATGATTATAGATGCTAAAATCTTCAACAAAATATTAGCAAATTGGATCCATCAATACATCAAAAAGATCATACATCATATACAAAGGGTTACTCCAGGAATGGAAGGCTGGCACAATATTCACAAATCGATGAATGTGATTCGTCACAAACAAAACGAAGAATAAAAATTACATGATCATATTAGTAGGTGCAAATTTGATAAATTCTGGCACCATTTATGATAAATATTTTCAGCAAAGTGGGAATATAGGGATCATACCTCAACATAATAATGACCATATATGACAAACCTACAGCCAACATCATACTCAACTGGCAAAAACTAAAAGTTCCTTAAGATCAGGAACAAGACAGGTGTCTGCTTTCACCATTCTTATTCAGTATAGCACTGGAAATCCTAACCACAGCAATTAGACAAGAAAAAAAATAAAAGGCTTCAAAATTGGAAAGGAGGCTATAAAACTGTCATTATTTGCAGATGGCATGATACTGTACATAGAAAACTCTACAGAATACACCAAAAAACTGCTAGATTTAATAAATGAATTTGGCAAAGTGCTACTGGATACAAATTAACATCCATGAATTGATGTCATTTTTATACACCAATAATGAACTGTCAGAAAGAGAAACTTAAAAAAAATCCCATTTACCATGGCAACAACAAAAAATAAGATACCTAGGAATATACTTAACCAAGGAGATAAAAGACCTGTACTCAGAAAACTACAGGACACTGAAAAAATGAAACAGGAAGACATGAACAAGTGGAAGCATATGCAGTGTTCATGGATTGAAGAATTAACACCATTAAAATGTCCATACTACACAAAGCAATCTGCAGATTCAACACAATCTCTATTAAAATGCTAATGGGATATTTCACAGATCTGGAACAAATATTTAAAAAATTTAAATGGAACCAGAAAAGACCCCAAAAGTCTCAGCACTCTTGAGAATGAATAACAAACTTGCAGGGATCATAATACTGTAATAAAACTATACTACAAAGCTACTGTAACAAAACAGCGTGGTACTGGCACAAGAATAGGCATATAGACCAATGGAACAGAGCAGAGACCCCCCCCCAAATTGATCCACACCATTATAGTCAATTAATATTTGACAAATGAAGCAAGAGCATACAATGGAGTAAAGAAAGTCTCTTCAATAAATGGTGTTAGGAAAATTGGACAGATATATGCAAAATAAAATGTAACTAGATCACCAGCTTATACCATACACAAGAATAAACTCAAAATGGATAAAAAACTTAAATGTAAGTCCCAAAATAATAAAAATTCTAGAAGAAAACATAGGCAGTAAAACCTCAGACATCTCACACTAATACTCTCCTAGGGCAATAGAAACAAAGGAGAAAAGAAACAAATGGGTCTGATACACTGTTGAACAGCAGTATAATGCTTTCCCTTCCATGGATCCAGGGCCATAATCAGGATAATAACTATCAAGGGATTCCCCCCCTCACACACCCCCAAGAAGAAATATAAAGAAATGGAATCTAGTTACAGATATAAAGAGCCCGAGGTAATGTCCAGCACATAGTTTGGGGTCTTCAGTTAAGAGTTAATAATTGGTAAAGCCTGGCCGGTGTGGCTCAGTGGTTGAGTGTTGACCTATGAACCATTCTGGTCATTTCACAATCAAAGTATGGTTCAAATTGATTATTTGTTGTCAGTAGCGATCAGTATTAATGGTTTCAGCTGGTTTTAGAAGCTCAAAATACACCACACCTTCCTGATCCCACCAAATGCAGAAAATTGTCTTCTTTCCGAAGCAATTTGGCCTTGCAGTCGATGCTGATGGTTGACCTGGATCAACCCATGATTTTATGCATTTGGGATTCTCAAAATAAATCCACTTTCATCACCAGTCACAATTTGATGCAAAGACTTTCTTAAGTGCTGCTGAAGCAACATTTTACTGATGACTTTTCGGTTTTCCATTTGTCTTTCGTTCAGTTGATGTGGCACCCATTTTCCTTCCTTTAAAATCTTTCCCATTGCTTGTAAATGATCATAAATTGTTTGCTAAGCAACATTTAATCTTTCTGTAAGTTGTTTTTGAGTTTGACATGCATCTTCATCCAATAATGCTTGTAACTGTTGGTCTTCAAACTTTCTCAGTAGACCTGGACATTCTTTGTCTTTCACATCAAAATCATCACTTTTAAAGCATTTAAACCAGTGTTCACAAGTATCTTGAGATGGAGCATGTTCACCATAAGCTTCCCGAAGTATTCAGCAGCACTTTTTTTCAAAATAAAATAATGAATTGAAACTTCCCACAAATGCTGCTTTTTTTTTTTTTTGGCACAAAATTCGAAATTTTTAAGTGTAAAAAATATCTATGATGTTAACACCTTCAGAAAATTTGACATAGGAAGTTTTGAAGCTTGTTGTCAATACAACAAAATAGCACACATATCAAATCGTATATATATCAACATATGTGTAACTCCATCTATTGAAAAAAATCCGCATTAACCGGTACATCTAGTATATTTCTTTGCCACTTGTGAAATTCATTTCCCATCCCTTTCTATCCCAAAAAATAACTGAAACTGCTGATATGAAATTCTATCTGTACAATCCTATCTAATAAAGAGGAAATATGCTAATTGACCCACATGCCGCAAAGATGGCGGCGCCCACAGCCAATAAGTAGGGAATATGCTAATTGACTGCTCCGCCCTCAAAGATGGCACCACCCACAGCACAAGATGGCGGTGCCCAGCCCCCTCAGCCCCACTGGGGCGGCAGGTGCGCAGCAAAGCCGGGCCCACCTCCAGACAGGCCCAGCCGCTCCACATGCCTGCCTCCGGAGACCCCCAGTCCCCTCAGCCCCCCAGCCGCCCAGGGCCAGCCTGAGGCTCGGGTAACCAGGGCCGGCCAACGCTTGCGCTACTGTCAGTGGCAGCAGCAGAGGTGTGATGGGGCGATGCCTTCCCTTGATCGCCGGGTCGACTCCCGCCCCTGAGGGCTCCCGGACTGTGAGAGGGGGCAGGCCGGGCTGAGGGACCCCCCACTCCAGTGCATGAATTTTAATGCACCGGGCCTCTAGTAATAGTAATAATTCAGGGACAGAATGACAACCAGTTTCTCTTAAGGTCAAAAAGGTTCCATACTCATTATGACAGTCTCATGTCACCAGAGAAACAGTTCCACTTGTCTCTCTGCCCACCATATCCACACTAGAAACATGGAAGATCACTAATTTAGAGATCTGCAACTTCAGAGTTAATATTACGGCCTGGTTCTCTAGAACACAGATAGATACACTACAGTACTCAAATGATGTTCAAAAAGGAAGCACCTGACCTTCTATTTATACCTACTTTTAGACTTACACAAGAAATAAAAGCTTTATTAAAATTAATATACCACTGAAACCCATGCTGGGCCTCCAGGTCAGAGAGTCATGTTAGTACAGTATGCTGGGTGTCCTGAAGGTATGGAGAATCCCACAACATGGAAGGTTAGACAGTGATACCTTCACCTATTCTTTCCCTCTTAGTATTCACATATTATGATGTGAATGTACCTGGCCAAGTGACTTTATGGAATATGTTTATCTAGTTTTTACCAAACCTTCAGAAAATGGACAAGTGGCTTAAAATAGCTTCAGAAACTAAACTGATAATACAAAAACTCATGTCCAAAGAGAAAATGGAAGAATTAACACCCTATGTGAACTATACTCGCCAGCCACATTACAAGGTTAAAATGGACTCCACTTAAACAGATCACAAGGTGCCCCAAAAGAAAAAGGAAAATATCAGATGAGTACCTGAAGTAAAGATTTAAAAATATGAATGGAAATTTACCGATTATGTCATATGCCTTAAGATACTCACATGGCAAAATATGCATCTTATTATAGATGCATATTGGATGCACATTGGGGCTCTGCACATAAAATTTTACAGATAGGGATCCATGATAAAAACAAAAAGGAAAGTTTGATGATTCCTAATATTTTCAGTGAGTTATTTATCCTACAGCCAGAGTCCCAATCTTTACACCTATTCCTAAACCTTGCTCTACACACTAAGGGTTCTACTGGAAACACTGGTACTCATCTAATTTATGCGTGTCTTTTATGTTTCTAGTGCAGGGTCCTCACTGCTATTTGGTTTCATCATTAATCTGATATCATCTACTTAAATCTCTTTCTGTCCAAGGGACAGTTTAGGAAAATGAAATGTATAATTGAAATCTCCAGAAAGAGATCTAAAAATATATTGTATTTAAGTGTTTATGTGCAAAACCAAATGTATCTCTTTTTGCTCTTTTACAAAATCAAATTATCAGTGGGAATAAACTGAAATATTAGCAAAATGTTTTTTTCTAATAAATATCTTTAGTAAATGCTTCAGACTTTGACTCATAAAAAAATATACTTTAACTTTAGACTCTAATCTTACTGATTATAAAGGCAAACATGCTGTGATAGTTCATTTTAAAATATATTTTTATTGATTTCAGAGAGGGAGAGGGAGAGATAGAAACATCAATGGTGAGAGAGAATCATTGGTCAGCTGCCTCCTGCATGCCCCCTAATAGGGGTCAAGCCCACAACCCGAGCATATGCCCTTGACTGGAATTGAATCTGGGACCCTTCAGTCCACAGACTGACACTCCATCCACTGAGCAACTGGCTAGGGACAAATAACCCTTAAGAATTTCGATTATGAGAAATAAACTTGAGTTCTGCTGAAATAAACACTAGACATTTTTTGTTAACTATTAATTATTATATGTTGAAAACATCTTTATGTCACCTCTATTCTCAAACAATTAGTAAGCTGAGTATGGAACTAGAAATTTCTGGGGAATCTAAATATACTTTTTAAAAAATCATTTCAGACTACCCTATTATTTTTATATCTTTTGGAGTGAATCAATATCCTGATTGTTGAGCTGTCTGTCTTTGTTGTTGTTATTAATCCTCACCTGAGGACATTTTTCCCCCATTGATTTTTAATTTAATTTATTTTAGAGACAGGAAGGATAGAGACATCAATGATGAGAAGCATTGAATTGACTGCCTCTGCACACCCCCTACTGGGGATGAGCTGCAACCCAGGCATGTGCCCTAACCAGGAATAGAACCCCAACCTTTGGTTCATGGGTCAATGCTCAACCACCAAGCCACACCGGCCAGGCTCTCCATTAATTTTTAGGGAGTGGAAGGGAGGGAGAGAGACAAAGAGAGAGAAACATCGATGGATTGCTTGCCCCCTGGCTGGGGGGGGTGTGTGTGTTGCGGGGGGGGGGGGGGGGGTGGAGCCTGCAACCTAGGTACATTCCTTTGACTGGAATTGAACCTGCAGTCCACTGAGAAAAACCGGCCAGGGCATGGCTGGCTGTCTTTGAAGTGAGTCTGTCACTTCACAGAAAGCTGATAGCATTTGTTGCCACTGATATAATTTGAGCTTTGAGATGAAAATAAGTTTTCTTCATGTGCTTTAGGATATTTGATGTAAGACTCAGCTTGAGAGTTTATTTCCCCCCTTTCTACCCCTGTCTAGTGCTTTCATAGTCATCTCCCTGTCTGGTAGTTTTATGGTCATTTCTACCTGGCCTTCTGAGTCCGCCAGCCCACAAACAGCACGTTAAGATAGGGCCCCAAACTACCAACATATGAGAATATTTTAAGTTAATACAAATCCAAACTTTAAGCTGGCAGGCAGGCTGATTCAGGTTTTAGGAGGCTCTCTCTCTCTCTCTCTCTCTTTACTTCTTTAAGTACTCAACTTTATGTAAGTCATAAATCCAGGCAATAGGTTGAAACTTCTTTCCAGATTTATTTCCCAGCGCTGGGAACAGTTCTTCTCCCTCTTGTTTCTGTTCCATTCCTGGTCCCTAATGATGTTTACCTTGTATAACAGCAGCAACTCTCAATGGGTGGTCTGAGGACCTCTGGAAGTACCCAAGACTCTTTTAGGGAGTCCACGAGGTCAAAAAATCTTCAAATTTATTACTAAGAAATTATTTGCCTTTTACACTGTATTGACGTTTGCACTGATTTAAGCAAAGGCATTGGTGGATAAAAACCGCTGGGCTTTGGTAAGAATTAGCAATAACAAACTGTTTTGCACTTGCAGTTAAAAAGAAAAAGCCAGTTTCACTTACAAATGCTTTTGATGAACCAGTAACAATCATTATTTTATAAAACCCCGACATTTGAGTTTTCTTAATATTCTGTGATGAAACAGCATGCACAAATAAAGACTTTCACTGCATACCAAAACACAGCAGTTATCTCCAGGGAAAATATTTAAACAATTGAATTGTATGCTGAACTAGTTGCTTTCTTCCTGAAACACCATTTTTACTTAAAGGATAAGTAATAGACAAAATATAGTTATTCAGACTTGAAAATTTGGCATATAGTTTCCTCAAAAACGAATGAAGTGAGCTTTTCAATTCAAGGAAAACTGGCAGGATTTGTTGCCATTGATGTTATGCAAGCTTCCAAGTGATTTATTACTGTTATTTTAAAATAAATGTTTTTAATGTATCAGCTTAAATTTCTAATATGGTAAATATTGATAGACACAACTCACATAAACAAAAAGCTCCTTCAAGTCTACAATATTTAAGAGCATAAAGGAGTTGAGATCAATGTTTGAGAACCACTGTATGGAGCATTGCTCTGTTATTGTAATTTTCCCTTTTATATTTTATCAGAAATTGCTATTTGTATGTGTGGGGGTGAGGGTGCATGTGCTTGTGTGTTCTGAAAGCACTGACAATACTTATATTTTGTCTATGAAAATGACATCCGACCTACCCCATGAGAGTGCTCATGGTAAATACTAAGAGGATTCTAGGTAGGAAAAACAGAGCAGGGGGAAAACAAAGAGCAAAGGAAGGGGGGCAGGGAAGTGAGTCAATAAGTCTATTAACAAGTTGAAGTGTAGAGTGTCCTGGTGGGCACAAACTGATATTTGAAATCCCTTTCCTTCTCTGTAATGGGGGTGGGGGAATAAACACAAATGGCAGGGTTAAGAGAAAGAGAAAGTTGCCGAAAAAGTAGTCTGTGTTACAGACAGATGGCCTAAAAATGTAAAAGTTAAGCAAATGAATAAGGCAAATATCAGTCTATATATACCCCTCTCCCCATAATGCAATACAGTTTATATTTTCTGGGGTGCTCCACTGAGCATATTGTAAACCACAAAATTAGGTTGAAACATGGTCCCTATTAACAAAAATCTTATAGTCTACTTGGGATGTCTAGACTTTAAATATTTTACGTAAACTACTATGTATTTCTGAAAGTTTGTGATTTAAAGAAATTGATATATGTAATGCTCCAAGGATTATAGGTTTTCTTATGGTTTTTCACTTCAATTTTCCTGGATAATAACTTATCCCAAAGTAATGTTTTTAAAGGCATAAGTATAAAATCAGAGAAAACTTCAAACTTGATAAATGAATCAAGAAGATCCTACTTGTTTTAACTTTTAAGATCTTATTATGAACATACATCTAACAAAAAAGAAAATAATTGCTTTAGATAAACTTACCTTTTGTTTTTTATGCTTGAAATTTTTGGTAATGTTTTCAATAATTTATTAAAAGACCAGTTATAAACTGGTATCAAAATGACTAAGAACAGACTGTTAAGAGTCCTGGATGTAATAATAATCATGGGATATTGGGTAAATTACTTAATTTCTCTCAACTTCAGTAAGATGGAATAACAACCCTCATAGATTGTCAGAGGATTAAATGAGAAAATATGTGTCGAGTCCTAGCACATATATTTTATTTAATAAATATCTTGTTAAAATGAGAATAAAGTTGACCAGCACTGACAAAAATATTCAGAGATGGTTATTAATAATTTTAGAATTATTATGGTTAATTAGTCTGTAATTCCTTAGGTACTCCACAAACAGTATCTCTTCTATAACTGTGTGTGTGGAATTAGAAATGCACATTACCTGGATTCCTTAAGGGCTAAACATTTGTTCCGTGTCTACCCTACCCAAGATAGCAGCAAGAAAGTCCAAAACACAAGTGTTAAATATTAAAAGGAGATAATATCATTTTAATGAAAAACTTTTATCTAAATAGTACAGATATCTGACTATAAAGAACCAAATTAAATTTACCAGAGAAATATAAAATACTTTTAAAAAGCTGTTTTTATAAAATTAATCCTTGGCTTTTACTTCGTGTTTAACTCCTACACGTGGGGTATCTATTCTTATCTAAATTTTATATTTTCACCTTGATAGACTGGCTCAAAGCAGGAAAACATGCTGGAAAACAAATGAAAAGCATATAATACTATAACTTCTAAAGTTTAAAATACCTAATAGAAAATAGTGATCTTGAAGGACCAGGAGATATGTATGTCAGACAATTAGTGCTCAATTGTATTCACCATGTCTAGTCTTTTAGAAATACAGCATCTCAGTCCTGGAAAAAACAACTAAAAACTGTTCAAGTACATTATCATCATTCACATATTTATATATTAACTCAGTCATTCCAACAACCCTATAAAGTATTGATTTTCCCATACAAATGAGACAAAAATTCATCAACTTTTAATGAATTACACAGAGAGAACTAAGAGGCAATGTCACCGCCAGGCACTATAACGAGGGGCCAGGAGTACATAAAAATACAAAAGTAAAAAATATATAAATTCTTTATATAAAATATGGTGGCTGCAGTTTAGAAGCAAAATGAAAAGGCTTCTGCTTCAGCAATTGTATTTTTATTCTGGCAATAAATATTTACTGGGCATCTTGCCTTCATGTCTATGATGCATTCAGATTTGTAATCCTCTGAAAGGTACATATTATCAGGTTATATCTAGTCTAACATCATCTTCTAGAACCTTGCCAGTGATAAGGTGATTTGGAGAATTATTCTTTTAGTTATATGGATGGTAAGCAGTCTTTATCTAGATTTTAGATGTGTAAACTTATTTATTAACTACTTTTAGAGGTAACCCCCTAACACACCTCAATCAATGCCTTGTGAAACTAACAATTCATTCAAAACACATTTGAAAATTCCTACAATGGACCTTTCTCCTACAGAACCTTGTTTTATCATTCATTCCCTGATGCCAAGATGTTTTTTCTATCCATCTTCCAAACCATTTCTTCTCTCCTTTGATGGCAAAAAGCTGTTGAATCTCTAGCCCATATTTAAATTTAAAACATAGATCCATATATCTATCTGCCTATATGATACCTCCTTATTTGATGTAAAAAGAGACCACAAACTGAATACATCCAAACCCTTATCTTACATCAAAAATCTACTTCTTTTTCTTAGTGATTTAACTTGGATAACAGTGCCACTATCAGCCCAAGTCAGAAATATGGCAGTCATCTTAGAGTCCTAGTCCTTCCTCTTCTTCACGTCCAGATGCATTCTAATTGCTAAATTTCTCCTCTCTATTCCCACTGCAATTAAAGTTAGGCCCTCATTATTTCTCAGGCAATAGCTTTCCTCTCATTTATGACCTTTCAATCCCCTACACTACTAACAAAATTAAGGTTTCTAAAAGGCAAATCTAATCATATCATTCACTTGTTTAAAACCCTTGAAGGAGTGAGTCCCTACCTTATGGTAGGAATCCTGGGTTTAAAGAAGCTATCCAATAAAATACCCCAAATTCTGTACACTACCCATATGCATTTTCCTAAGGAAAGGGCTCAGAGGGTTAAGAACCATTGGCAGATAGAATAAACTCCACAAACTATCCTGGCAAGCCCTTTGAAATCTTTCAGAATCATCTCAAACCATATCCTCCCTCTCAGTCTATGTTCCAACCAACCCCAAATATAGGTTGTTTCCCCCAAAATGTATACACATATTTTATAAAGGCAGTGTTTACTAAAATACATTTTCTCTTCAAAATTGAGCTATCAGCTGTTAAGGTATATATACATTTGGGGGGACACTCTGCTTTAAGTTCTCAAATAGACTATGCTGCTTCAACTTTTCACACCACTGAACATAGGGTTCCCTTTGCCGGGAAAGTCACTCCCCTGTGAACAAGTACTCATCCTTCAAGTGTTATTTCATCTATGAAATTCTACCTGTTTCCTCCAAGCAATTGATTTGTCTTTCCTCTCACTTACTGCATCTTGCCTATACTTACACCTTTATTATAGTATATGTTTGTTTTGTTTTTAAGTTCTCACTGGAGGGTATGTTTTTATTGACTTTCATGTCTTTCTTAATAGTTCATGAGGAAAAGACGGTATTTTATTCATGTTTGTGTACTAGTGCTTAGCACAGCACCTATCCTATATAATAAAAGGCTAATATGCAAATTGACCAAACAGCGGCATGACGGGTCACTATGACGTGCACTGACCACCAGGGGACAGACACTCAATGCAGGAGCTTCCCCCTGGTGTTCAGTGCGCTCCCACAGGGGGAACGTCCTTCAGCCAGCAGCCGGGTTCACAGCTGGCAAGCGCAGCAGCGGTGGTGGGAGCCTCTCCTGCCTCCACAGCAGCCCTAAGGATGTCCAACTGCCGGCTTAGGCCTGCTCCCTGAGGGCTCCCGGGCTGCGAGAGGGCACAGGCTGGGCTGTCCTGGGCCAGTGCACCGGGCCTCTAGTATATAACATAAACTCAAATACTTGTTGAATAAACATTCACTACACCAGCGGTTCTCAACCTGTGGGTCGCAACCCCTTTGGGGGTTGAACCACCCTTTCACAGGGGCCGCTTAAATACATCCTGCATATCAGATATTTACATTACGATTCATAACAGCAAAATTACAGTTATGAGTAACAACGAAAATAATCTTATGGTTGGGGGTCACCACAACATGAGGAACTGTATTAAAGGGTCGCAGCATTAGGAAGGTTGAGAACCACTGCACTACACCATTAACAAGAAATAATCTTTTTATAAAAAGTTCTCCTATGTAGTAATAAGTTGTTCAAACTAACAATAGTATATCCTTAAAAAGCTTTAAAAGGATAGTAAAAATATACTGGCTACAAACATTTATCAATTTACTGCTGTTTTGAAATACTAAAAAAAAAGTTAAGTACATCTTTTTTTTTTAAAAAAGACAGACCAATAATATAAGCACAAAATACAAAAACTACCTCTTTGTGTAAGTAAAAATTTTAATTTAATTGTAATCCTTAATGAGATTAAAACCTTTCTATTTTATGAGCTTTTAGTTAAATGTGATTTGTCGCCTGCAAGTTAAATTTTTATATATTCAATTAATAATTTTCTTTCTATTTAAATCCTGACCGAGGTTTACAGGACCCTAAATGTCTGTGAAACAGGTATTTGTGTGCAATCAGCACGGTTTCAGTTTTCAGAAAACACCCCATGAAACTGGGGGAAAGGGAGGGAACAGGGTGTGAGTAGGAAATCAAACAGAGTTCGCACCAGAGAATCCGAGTCTCCGTGTTCCTTAAAAAAACAACAAAAACACACACACAAAAAACACACCACCCTGGGTAGGCGACTTCAAGCAGCAAATGGAAAGGCCTTCTCTCCACCAGGGCAGCACTCACACAGGGTCGGGGGAGGGATGTACGCTCTGCTCGCCATACCCACAGCCCGCCCGCCCACTGCTGTCCGCCTGAACGCGGGCACGGAGTGCGCACTGGGCCCGGCGGCCCCGGAAACCCCGCGGGGCCGGGTGCACCCGCCGCCTCCTCCGGCGGCCTGATCACCGTCAAGGTCGGAGGAAGCCGCCCCCTCCGACGTTAATGACCGAGCGAGAACTCCGGGAGAGGCCGGAGAGCGGGCCGCGGGCGGCGGCTCGGGAAAACTGAAACCTGACGGCGATTCCCAGCAGGTGTTTACGCGCAGCGAGCGGGCCGACGAGACGCGTGCTGGTTAAAAGGCCTTTCCACCGCCGACCTCCCCCCCCCCCCCCCGCACGCCTCCCGCTACCATCCCCGCCAGCTTCCCGGACCCGGGTTATTTTTGTCCATTTTTAACTTGGAGCCAATCTTACAAACAAGTAAGTGAGTGCTCGTCAAATGGGTTCGACCAGGCGCGACTCGATTTCGAAGGGAGAGGCCTCCTGTCAGCACCGGGCCGGGAAGCACGGGCCGGCCCTTCCGCGGGAGGAGGCGGCGGCGCCGGCCCGGGCGACTCCCGCCCGCCGGGTTTCGGTTAGACCTCAACAGGAAGTTTCCTCTCCCCCGCGGGAAACCGTGAAACACTCCCACGGGGGCACCCAGAGGTGAGCGTCGGTGCCGGAGGCGGCCCCGCCCCGGACCCCGGCCGCCGAGGGGTAGCGATTCCACGCCGACCGCGCGTCCCCGCCCGGCGCGGGCCCAGGCCGCGGCCTCTCGTGCCCTCCCCGCCCACCCCGCCCTGTCCCGGGAGGTGGCGGCGACTCCGGGTGCGGCGCGAGCCGGGCCGCGCCCCCACTCACGGGGCTCCCTGCCTCCTCGCCGAGGGCGCCGGCCCGGCCAGAGACGGTGCCGGTGCCGGTGCGGGTGCGGGCGCGGGCGCGGGCGCGGCGGCGCGATTCCCGGCCTGGCCGGCGCGGGCTGCACTCACCCACTCGAGGACCTTGATGAAGCCGAGCGGCTCCTTGAGCGGGTTGAGGTTGAGCTGGAAGGAGGACATCCTCTGAGGGAAGGAGGGAGAGACAATCAGGACGGCTGGGCGGAGGAGGAGGAGGAGGACCGACGAGACCGAGCAGTCCGGCGGCGAGGACGGGCAGGAGGGGCGGGCTCCGGGAGGCGGGCCCGAGAGGCCGAGGGGCGGGGCGGGGCGGGGCGGCGGCGGTTGAGCCGCTTCCCTGGGCGCTGGGGCGGAGACTGAGAGGAGCGCTGGCGGTCGGTGAGGGGTGGACAGGGGCTGGGAAGGGGAGGAGCCTCCCTGGGCCGCACCTGGCCGAGCCGGCTGATCCGCTGGCCCACCAGATAGATGTTGGACGCCATGCTGTGTGCGCCGCGCCCCCTTCCCCGAAGCCCAGGCCCCCACCCGCCGCGCTCCGTCTCCTCCGCGCATGCGCGCCCCCCCTCCCCGCCCCACCGCGTCTGCGCAGCGAGGGTCGCTGCCCTGCGCGAAGTGCGCGGTTCGGGTTCGTTGGGCTCCCACCTTGCAGCACGACGACCGTCTTCCACCCGCTCCTCTTCAGAGTGCCCAGCTTTTTTGATGGATTTATGAAATATTGATAGAGACGAAGCCGCGATTCAAGGCTGGTGTCAGAGGCCTTTTACGAAAATGGTGGAGAGTTATTGCAGAACAACGGATTTGGGGCGAACCATGATGTAGATATCTCAGAAGCATGTTCACCAAAACATTCTTACCGAAATTAAGTTTATTGTCCGAGGAGAAAGGTAATACCTAATAGGAAAAGGCTTGGACGGACAGGCGCCTCCGGAGCCACCCACTCACCTCTCCTGTCCTGTCGTCATGTCCTCTGCTTGGGGCGCTCTTGATGTCCTCCCATAGAAGGCTAATCCTATTCCCCTTTCAAGATTCAGCTTAGGTGACACTTGCCTCCTGGCACCCAGTTATCGGAGGCCCGAGGTAGTGATCTCCTTGTCGGCTTCCCCAATCCCTTGGTGGCCGAATGGCGTGTATGGATTGTTAGGTAGTTAACACCATGTAACAGCTAAGTAAGGAAGAAAGGAATTTAGCAATATCAACTTCCAAGTACTTGCCTATATATACTGTACACAGATTTTCCAAGCACCTATGAATTGGCAGTTTCCTCACCACTGAAGTTATTCTAGAAGGGTTTGACAACTTACTGAAGGTCTAAGACTAACCCTTTCTTTTTTCAGACCTATTTACCACCTCATTTGCTTCCCAGAGAATGCAGAGAACACATTTCTTTTTTTTTCTTTTTTTTTTAAATATATTTTATTGATTTTCTACAGAGAGGAAGGGATAGGGATAGAGAGTTAGAAACATCGATCAGCTGCCTCCCGCACACTCCCCACTGGGTATGTGCCGGCAACCAAGGTACATGCCCCTGACCGGAATCGAACCCAGGACCCTTGAGTCCGCAGGCCGGCGCTCTGTCCACTGAGCCAAACCGATTAGGGCGAGAACACATTTCGATTTCCCGGTTAACAGAGACAGTCTTACTCTTTTGTCCTGGCTTGCATTCCTCAGTCCCCCACACAGTGCCTTATGCTCAGTGGGCACCTAGTGGATGGTTGCAGATTCCTCTTACTAAGTAAATCAGTGATGCCCCTTGGATAAATCAATAGAAAGTGACCATGCATGGCACCCAGGGCGCCTGAGACCACTATAAGCCCTACTCCAGGTCTTACAACTTTCTTTTCTACTTTGTTTCTGCACCTTTCCTCCTGGCACCCAGTTATCGGAGTCCCAAAATAGTGATCTCCTTACAGGCATCCTTGCAATTCTTTGTATTCTCTTTAGTCCGCTTTTCTAAACTTTTACTCCCATTCTGTTGAGGCTTTTTGGGTGGGCACCAGGGGGTAGGTTGTGGATAGTAGTCCTATTTAGCTTGGGCATCATATTCACAAAGATTCAAAGTAGACTCCAATGTTATTTCCAAAAGAGATATACATGGCAGATGAGAACGATGTTGATGTTCTTTTTGCAACATTACTTATGAACTTTAAAAATCTGTGAATCTATAACTTTAAAAATCTAAAATATACTGTAATTTAGTAACCCAGTTTGGGCATTTCTCCATTTTTTTTTCTTCATTTTTTGAAAGTCTAAGAAATTGGAATTAGCCAGGCTCTTACTCAACTTCTGAAATTAACTTTCTATTTCCTCTTCTGACTCTAGTTGCTTTTTCTCCTGCTTCTTGTTCATGCCAAATAGTGGAAGGCATGGTTGTTCTCTGAAATCCTTTAGTGCTAGAGTAAACACCTTGAACTTTAATAAGTTCTCTTCCTTGGCCATGTGTCAATATTTTTTAAAAGATAGAGACCACTTACAGTGAGCAGAAGAGTATCAGGTCACTTGTCAGAACTCAGTCATAGAATATGCCTGGGCAAAACAAAGCAGGAGGGAGCTACAGCTGTTACGTGCAGTTGCATGTAGCCCAGCACTGCTTCTGTCAGTCAGCTGAGCTCAGAGGAGCTCCTACTCTCCTGAAAAGGAGCTGGTAGTGGCTGGCAGAGCAGGTGAGATCTGATTAGGCAATCAGAGGGGTGTGGATTTTTATTTAAAACTAGTGACCCAGTGCATGGATTCATGCACATTGAAAGGAAATTAATTAGAAGGTGGCCAGGGGGCAGGACTGGGAGAGAAGAGCCCAACACACCCTGGAGCCAACCTCCCGCAGCCCCTCCCCAGCATCTGCGGAGTGAGCGGGGGTCTCCCCAGCAGGTGGGATCCCTCGGGCTGGCCGGTGGGGATCCCGCAGAAACTGGCTCTCCAAGATTGCCTGAGGGGTCCTGGAGTGCGAGAGGGCACTCTGCAAAGTTGCTGTTGTACAAGGTGTGGAACGCAAATGCAAGTGTGCAGTATACCAGATTCGGGGCCGACAGTGCCCCAGCAACAACATAACCCCCAGCCGCAGGTGGAATCGTGCAGCCCTGTGCGGAATCAGGCTCCTTCCTCTCTGGTTTCGGAGTGTGTCACCCAAGAACCACCAATGCCAAGTCACTGCAGCTCAGCAGCTCCTGTATTGAGCATCTGCCCCCTGGTGGCCAGTACACGTCATAGCAAATGGTCGGAAGGGAGGAGGGACACTTGGCATATTAGCCATTTATATATATAGACTCAAGTCCTGGTGCACGATTCATGTACCAGTGGGGTCCCTTGGCCTGGCCTGTGGGATCGGGCCGAAACTGGCTCTCCGACATCCCTGAGGGCTCCTGGATTGTGAGAGGGCGCAGGCCAAGCTGAGGGACCCCATCAGTGCATGATCGGGGCCCGGGAGGGACACGGGAGGTTGGCCAGCCAGGGAAGGACTGCAGGAGGGCTCCAGGGTGTGTCCGGACCCCAACAACAAGCCAACCTATTGGTCAGAGTGTCTGTCCCCTGGTGGTCAGTGCACATCATAGAGACTGGTTGACCAGTCGACTGCCCCCTGGTGGCCAGTGCATGTCATAGCAAGCGGTTGAGCAGCCTTAGCATATCATTAGCATATTACACTTTGATTGGTTGAATGGATGACCAGATGACCAGACACTTAGCATATTAGGCTTTTATTATATAGGATTGTATTGAATTTTTTGGGGTGACATTTGTTAATAAAAAGATATAGGCTTCAAGTGTACAATTCTATAATATATCACTTGTACACCTGTACCTAAAGTTAAGTCTCCTTCCATCACCATTTATCCCCCTTTAACCATCTTCTACCTCACTCAACCCCCCTTTTCCTCTGGCAATCAATATACTATGGTCTGTGTCTTTGAGTTTTTGTTTTTTTTCTTAATCTCATCACCTTTTTCACTCAGCCCCCCAATCTCCTCCCCTCTGATAGCTGTCAATCTGTTCTCTGTATCTATGAGTCTGGCTTGTTTCACTTAGCACAATACAGTGGAACTGGGTTTTCCAATTTAATTCATTCCAGAAGGTTGATGGAGAAGCGATTTGCTAGAAAACCCATTAGAAATAATGTAAATTGAATTAATTTGTTTCAAACCCCCGAAATGATTCCGTTTTAACCTTTCTTATATACAATACATGTCTGATGTACTGTTTATAAACAAACACTTCTTAAATTAATCAAACCAACCCCTACTGGCCTTAAAAAAATTACTTTCAGCATTCATTCCAGAGGTGTCTTTTAGGAAGTCAGTATGTGGCACTTTATCAAATGCTTTTTTTGCATCTATTAATATCAGCATGTGATTTTTATTTTTCATTTGGTTTATGTGGTGTATCACATTTATTGATTTGCACACATTGTACCAACCTTGCATCCCAGGAATAAATCCCACTTATCATGATGTATGATCTTTTTAATGTATTGCTGGATCCGATTTGCTAATATTTTTTGAGGATTTTAGCATCTATGTTCACCAGGGATATTAGTCTATAATTTTCTTTCTTCATATTTGTAGTGTCTTTTTCTGGTTTTGGAGTTAGGATACTTCTGGCCTCATAAAATGAGCTTGGGAGTGTTTCCTCCTCTTGAATTTTTGGAATATTTGAGAAGGATAGGTTCCAATTCTTTGGATGTTTGGTAAAATTCACGTGTGAGCCATTCAGTCCAGAAGTTTCGTTTGCTGGGAGTTGTTGTTTTTATTACTGCTTCAATTTCATTAGTTATAATCAGTCTATTCAGATTTTATGATTCCTCTTGATTCAGTTTTGGAAGATTGCACATTTTTAGGAATTTATGCATTTCATCCAAATTGACCAATTTGTTGGCATATAGTTGTTCATAATATTTTCTTGCAATCCTTTGGATTTCTGTGGTGTCAGTTGTTACTTCTCCTCTTTCATATCTGATTTTATTTGGGTCCTCTCTCTTTTTTTCTTGATGGGTCTGGTTAAATATTTGTCAATCTTGTTTACCTTTTCAAAGAACAAGCTCTTGGTTTCATTGATCTTTTGTGATGTTGTTGTTGTTTTTAGACACTATTTCATTTATTTCTGCTCTGGTCTTTAATATTTCCTTTCTTCTACTCACTTTTGGCTTTGTCTGTTTTTCTTTTTCTGGTACCTTTAAGTGTAAAGTTAGATTGTTTATTTGAGATTTTTTTGTTTCTTGTAATGCTATGAATTTCCCTCTTAGGACTGCTTTTGCTGTGTCCCATAGATTTTGGGTTGTTGTGTTCTCGTTTCAGTTTGTTCAGGGTATTTTTTTTCTTTTTCTTTGATCTCATTAGTAACCCATTCATTGTTTAGTAGCATGTTATTTAGCCTCCATGTCTTTGGGTATTTTACAATTTGTTGTGTGTGATTGATTTCTAGTTTTATACCATTGTCTTGATATGATTCAGTCTTAAATTCATTGAGACATGTTTTGTGTCCTATTGTGAGGTCTGTCCTAGAAAATGTTTCATTTGTACTTGCACAGAATATGTATTCTGCTGCTGTGGGGTAAAATGCTGTGAAAATATCAATTAAGTCTCTTTCATCTAGTGTTTCATAAAAGGCTGTTGTTTCCTTGTTGATTTTCTGTCTGGAAATTCTATCCATTGATCTCAATAGGGTGATAAAATCTCCTACTCTGACTATATTATTGTCAATCTCTCTTTATTTCCATAAATAATTGCTTTATATCTTTAGGTATTTCTACAAATGTATATAAGGGTTATAGCCTTTTGTTGGATTGCTCCCTTTATCATTATGTAGTCTCCTTTGTCTCTTACTATAGCATTTGTTTTAAAGTCTGTTTTGTCAGATATAAGTATTGCTACCCCAGGTTTTCTCCCCTTTTCCTAGAATGAATTATCTTTCTACATCTCTTTTCTTTTAGTCTGTGTGTATCTTTTGTTCTGAGGTTGGTCTGTTGTAGGTAGCATATATATGGGTCTTGTTTTCTTTTTTTTTTCTTTTTTAATTTTTTTATATTTTATTGATTTTTTACAGAGAAGAAGGAAGAGGGATAGAGAGTTAGAAACATCGATGAGAGAGAAACATCGACCAACTGTCTCCTGCACACTCCCTACTGGGGATGTGCCCGCAACCAAGGTACATGCCCTTGACCAGAATCGAACCTGAGACCCTTGAGTCCACAGGTCAACGCTCTATCCGCTGAGCCAAACCGGTCAGGGCTGGGTCTTGTTTTCTTATCCATTCAGGTATCCTATGTCTTTTGATTGGAACATTTAAGCTATTTACGTTTAAAGTGGTTATTGAGCACGGCTGGTGTGGTTCAGTGGTTGAGCATTTACCTATGAACCAGGAGGTCACAGTTTGATTCCCGGGCATGTCCCTAGTAGGAGGTGTGCAAGAGACATCCAATCAATGATTCTCTTTCATCATTGATGTTTCTGTCTCTCTCTCTTCCTCTCCCTTCCTCTCTGAAATCAATAAAAATATATTAAAAAAATAGTTATTGATAGGTATGTATCACCATTTTATTCTTTTAACTATGTTCCTCTGTGTGTTTTCTTTCTTTCTTTCTTTCTTTCTTTCTTTCTTTCTTTCTTTCTTTCTTTCTTTTTTTCTTTCTTTCTCTTTCTCTCTCTCTCTCTCTCTCTCTCTCTCTCTCTCTCTCTCTCTCTCTCTTTCTTTCTTTCTTTCTTCCTTCTTAATGAAGACCCTTTAATATTTCTTATAAAACTGATGGTAAAGAACTCCTTTAGTTTTTCTTGTCTAGGAAGCGGTTTATTTCTCCTTCAATTTTAACTGTTAATCTTGTTGGGTAAAGTAGTCTTGACTGTAGGTCCTTGTTTTTTTTTCACTTTGAATATCTCTTGTCAATCTCTTCTGGCCTGAAGTGTTTCTGTTGAGAAATCAGCTAAAGTCTTATGGGAACTCCCTTGTACATAATTGACTGTCTTTCCCTTAATACTTTTATGATTCCCTGATTGTCTTAAACTTTGCCATTTTATTTATGATGTGTCATGGTGTGGGCCTTTATGTTGTTTATCTTGTTTGGGACTCTCTGTGCTTCCTGGATTTATGTGTCTTTTCCCTTTAACAGATTAGGGAAGTTTTCAGCCATGATTTCTTCAAATAGGTTCTTGATCCCTTGCTCTCTCTCTTCTCCTTCTGGTACCCCTATAATGTAGATTTTACTAGGCTTCATGGTGTCCCAAAGGCCCCTTAATCTATCCTCATTTTTAAAAAATTCTTTTTGCTGTTCTGATTGGGTATTTTCTACTACCTTGTCTTCCTTATAACTGCACACCCCCTACTGGGATCAAGACTGCAACCAGGCATGTGCCCTTGACCAGAATTGAACCTGGGACTCTTCAGTACACAGGCCTGTGCTCTATCCACTGAGCCAAACCGGCTAGGGCTATAACTATTTTTTTGACCTCTGTATCTGGTAAATTGCTTGCCTCCATTTCATATAGCTCTTTTTCTGGAGATTTCTCCGTTCTTTCATTTGGACCAGGTTTCTTTGTCTCCCCATTTTGGCTGCCTCTTTGTATTTGTTTTTATGTATTAGGCAGATCTCCTCTGTTCCCCATTCTTGGTAGGGTGGCCTTATGTAGTAGATGTCCTGTGGGACTCAGTGGCACAGTCTCCTTGATCACCTGAGCTGGGTGCTCTAGGAATGTTCCTTTGTAAGTTATGTGAGCCTTCCTGTTTGTAATTGAGTCTTGGTTGCTATTGGCCCATTTGTGTGTGGGAAATACTCTCAAGCTGGTTGACTGTGAGGATTGACCTTTACCATAGTGTAGGAGCTTCTGTGCAGGTGCTGGCCACTGAAACAGAAATTGCCTCAGCAGGGTCTGGCACCCTTTGGATATGGCACTTGAAAAGTAAATTGGATCCTGCTCTGATGTCTGAAGCTGGCTACTAGGTGTGTATATTCTGGGGCCTCTTGGCAGGGACTCTGGTGCAGGTCAATGTCAGACACTGCCTGTGACTTGCCCTAGGCAACAAATTTATCCTCAGTTTGTGGCTGCTTCTGCTGGGCCCAGCATGGGTTTGAGACTCAGGGGGAACACTCCACAGCTGAAATATCCGTCCAGAATTTTATCCGCTGTCCATGGTTATGCGGCCATCTTTTTTCACATCTCTCCCCTTCTTACCAGTCTTGATGTGGCTTTTTCTGTAAATCTTTGATTATAAGACTTCTTTTCAGCTGGTCTTCAGTTGATTATTCAGGTTAATCTATATTTTAGTTATAATTCCAGTTTGGTACTAGAAGGAGGTGAGTATACCTTCAACCTACTCCACTGCCATCTTGGATCCTGGGTTGTGAATTTTTTTAAACCTAAATAAGAATGTTTACAATAGCATCTCATTGAAGGCATAACTGTTCAAAATCTGGGAAGAATGTTCAGATGAGTATATCACATTGACTATAATACTAGTCATTTTCTTATTTGTTCTTCAAATACTGCAGAAAGCCAGAAGCTCTGGGACAACATGTTCCACTTTCTCCCAGGGCTGTTATGGAAAATAATACTTATAATGCAAAATTGTCCTGTTTGAGGTAGTATTATTGAGCCCTATCTAAGGTGTATAATTATTACGAAGTTACCTACATAATTTGTCATTGATTTAGTTTCTCTTTTCTGTTTATAAAACATGTGCCAGGTTATGATACTTGGCATTTAAGGATGTACAAGAGGTCAGAAGGAAGCTGTGTGTAGGCCAATCATATAATTGGCTAGCTATAATATTCTTTTTCATTTCTCAATAGTGTTACAAGATTCTGTTCATTTTTGGGGGGAAGACGAGACTTTGTAATGCATTCTCAACGCATATTTGTCTTTTTTTTTTACTAAAAAGATTGAGTTAAGAAACCTGAGTTTTGCCTTTAAATACAGTTCTTTTATTTTCACCCATGAATTCAACAATCATTTTTTTAGAAAAATCTAAAAATCACTCTAAATTTAGACTTCCAGAGAAATTGTGAAATACAATGAATTCCTGTGTACACTTCACCCGTTTTCCCCTAATGCTAACAGTTCTATAACCAAGATACATTTGTCAAAACAAAGAAATTAACATTGTCTATTATTGTTAACTAGACTACAGAATTTTTTTTAAAATATTTTTTTATTGATTTCAGAGAGGAAGGAAGAGGGAGAGAGAGATAGAAACATCCATGATGAGAGAGAATCATGGAATCGGCTGCCTCCTGCAAGTCCCCCACTGGGGATCGAGCCTACAACCCAGGCATGTGCCCTTGACCGGAATTGAACCAGGGACCTTTCAGTTCGCAGGCCGACGCTCTATCCACTGAGCCAAACCAGCTAGGGCGACTACAAAATTTTTAAACTTCATCAGTTGTCCACTAATGTCTTTTTACTGCTTCAGGATTCAATCCAGGATACCACATTTAATCTAATGAGATCTTTTCTGAAGATCTGGTGTCTGTTCCCACAACCTTGGGACCCCACTACCTGTTGCCCTAAGCATAAGTTTGTGGAAGCCAGCAAGCCTCTAGTTCAGGGGTGGGCAAACTTTTTGACTCGAGGGCCACAATGGGTTCTTAAACTGGACCAGAGGGCCGGAACAAAAGCATGGGTGGAGTGTTTGTGTGAACTAATATAAATTCAAAGTAAACATCATTACATAAAAGGGTACGGTCTTTTTTTTTTTTTAGTTTTATTCATTTCAGACGGGCCAGATCTGGCCCGTGGGCCGTAGTTTGCCCACAGCTGCAGTTGCTCTGCAGTCCTTTAGAGCTGTGATACAATTCAGTGGTTAACAGCAAATATGTGTTGTCAGACTTCTGGATAAATCCTGCCTCTACTTGTGACTTGCACCAAGGGGTTTAACCTTCCTAAGTTTCCATTTTTTCATCCCCATCTTTAAGAGAGGAAATGAGAGTTGTGGTGAGGTTTAAATTTTATTATCTTCAGAGATCATATAGAAAAGTGTCTGGTACAGAGTTAAACACTTAGTTAAAGTTACCTGTTATTATCAATGTTCCAGAAACAGTGGGTGGATCTGTCTTCAGATTGGATAGTCAAGCAACAAAGACTCAGTGCTACAGCAAAAAGTCATTTAAAGAAATCAAACTTTTATTTATTATTAAAAGAGAATTAGTGTGCCAATGAAGACTATTTCATTGATAAAAGGAAAGAAATATGAAACTTGGGAGTAGAATTCCAGAAAGCAAATAAAATGCAATATTTAATTACTGAAAGGCATATGGAGCAAAGTTCATGCTAATCCTTTCTGTATGGGTTTATTTTAATATATCTGTGGCTGAAGTGAGCACAGTTCTCATCATTATTTTAAGCTTAGCTCACATTTGAGCAGCGAGTAAACAGGAAAAAATGTTCTAATTTTAGAGGTTAATTTTATAATAATCATCACAAGTATTGTAATTAGGTTTCCAAAGAAATAAGGTTTATTATATAATAACTAATAATAATGTAACTTGTATAGTGTTTGGCATTTTTCAGAGACCTTTCATAGTCATTTTTCTTACGTGACACGTGAGTTAAGGGAGGGTGTATTAAATATGAACCACATTTTGCTGAGTGGGAAGCTCAGTGGGAAGGAAGCACATCATGAAAGGCCTCACAGAGGAAGTGACACAGCACTGACCCTTAAGTAATTTGAAGGGGGCTCCCCAGATGGACGGAAGGTTCCCAGCAGAGGTGCAGCAGAACGTAGGGTGATAGAGGAGAGGAGAGTTCTTTTGTGGGAACAAATATCTCAATATGTCTGATGCTTTGGGTGAAGGGAGAAGTGTAGAGGCAGGCGAGGCTTTATATGCCAGACTAGGAGTTTGGACTTGATTCTCTAGCAGCGAGTTTCTTTGAGGCAAAAGAGTAACATGTTCAGATTTTATTTCAGGAAAATCATTATGGCAGTAGTATAGAAAATGAACTTGAATGATCTTTAGCAGGTCGGTTCAAGACAGCTGATATTTTCAAAACCTGTTAACTATGAAATCTCAGGTCCCAGATGTGGTGCCACTGAGCAAGAGGAGACAGCCAGTTTGGTACTAGCAGCACAATACTGCCTGCAACAAAAGCACGAGATTTAGATACAGGAATCGTGGTTCCAGCCCTGGCTTTGTCAGATCTACAGTTGTCCTGGAGCATTACCATTTCCTTTCCCTTGGCTTCCCTCTGTGTAATGAGAGTATTTGTGTGGCACCAACTTTACATATGTTAATTGACATCACTGGAGTACTTCAGACAACAAATCAGGACTTGGAATGAAGACAATTGTGAAGATTTACAAGCTAGTCCCAGAATCATATCCAGGGGTGGAGGGTTTAGCAGATTGCCTAAGCTATGTAGAAGGGTGGATATGGGGATTGTAGAATCCAATTTTGAGCCACTTCTATCATAAGTAATAATTCCAAGGACTTCCATGTTTTATTGTCTCCCTAGAAAGCAGAGTGCTGCCAAAGATTTAAACAGAGATTTCAAATTTAATATTATATTATACCCAGGTTCTCTCTTGAAGTCAGGTGGGAATAAAATAAAATGTTCACTAGTTCTATAAGGTTGGTTTTGATACCGTTGTAATTAGCTAGTTATTAATAATAGGAAAGGAGCAAAGGGAAAGCCAGATATTATAGGCATGTCATTTGGGCAGCTTTACCAGGAAACTGCAATTCACACTCTTCCTCAGAGAACAATGGCCTATTCCTTGCAAAACATTGGGGGAAGGGATTCAACAAAGAGAAGATAGACACATGCGCAGTAAAGTTGGAAGGTCTACTCTAGGATACTTGCCTGTCAATCATACCTAGGGGCAGAGATGTTTGGCCAGATTGGGTGTGGCCACTGCAATGGCGTAAACATTTGGGAATACAGAATCCCTAAACAGAGGAATTCTCTCCCTTGACTCTTGCTCTTGTTGCTCAGGGCGTCCGTGTTCTCTTGCATTTGCCCGTGTGGCCCAGGGCCATGTGGACCCCCACATGCCATGGACTGATGGGCTGCAGTGGGGAACACAAGCTAAGCTAGCCTGATGCTGTATAGGACCTGGCTCCAAATGGAAAGGAAACTCTGCACTGGCTCTGATTTTAGCTCTGCTGAAACCCCAGTTACACTTCTATGAAATTCTTATTCCAGCAGTACCCCAAGAATCCCACTTTTACAAGCAACAGGGGAGGGGAGGGGAGACAAGCCCCTCTCCTCTCCTGTAGCAGTTTGTTTATTCTACTTGCAAGCACAAAGAATTGACTTCCTGCCAGGGAGAAAATGGTGTGGTAGATCTGGACAGCAAATGGCAGATGAAGTGCTTTGTTTTTAACATGCTGGACAGGATCTCCCCAGGATCTGAACTTCCTGTATTTAACATAGGAAACCCAAAAAAATGCACAATAGCCTTTCCCTCTTGATTCCGGCCCTGTAAATTTTGTATCAGGAGCAGTGATTTTCTGAGTGACATTGTAGCATTTATTAAGAGAAAATAGATCACCAAAGATAACCACTTTTAATGTGGACCAGTCACATGCCCAGGAAGTGTATTCAGAGAGAGAGAGAGAGAGAGAGGGAGAGAGAGAGAGAGAGAGAGAGAGAGAGAAAATCTTCTAAGATGATACAAAGAAGGGAAATAAAGAAATGCTTGAATAGGAGCTGGCCAGGAAAATTCTGATGCTGATGAAATGAAATGTATTTATAATTTTTCTAGGGAGCAGAAGAAAGTATTTTATACAGTAGCTTGGTTTCTAGAAAGTTAACTGTAAATGTAATTTTTGCAAATAGGATTTCACTTTAGTATACTTTAGGAGTTGGCCATTCATTTAAACTTTAATATACTTTAGGAGTTGGCCATTCATTTAAACCTGTGGGTCGCGAACAATGAAAATACATCCTGCATATCAGATATTTACATTACAATTCATAACAGTAGCAAAATTACAGTTATGAAGTAGCAACAAAAATAATTTTATGGTTGGGGGTCACCACAACATGAGGAACTGTTTTAAAGGGTCGCAGCATTAGGAAGGTTGAGAACCACTGAAAGAATTCTTTTGGAGAACTTCTTTGTGATCATTCTTTATGCTTCATAGGTTTGTATTTTTTATACTCCCCACCCATCCCAATTTGTTTAATGCAACATCATTTGTAATTTTTTTACAAGCTACATAAATTGAAATTGATCTTTGCTTTCTGAAACAATTTATTTGACTATTGTTATTTTCCTTGAGGGAAATGCGAAGTTTGGGGTTTTTTTGTTAGTATTTAAACTCCCCTGCTTTCTTGTTTTTCTCTATTTTTTTTTTCATTTCCTAGAATGACCAAATGATGAGAAAGTTAGGAGTTTATTGACTTTGACTTAGATATCAGGATATAATCCTGAGAAAATGAGGAAAGCCCCAACACTCCACCACCTACCTATGGAAATAATACAATACGTACATCTGTGCTGTTATGTAGATCCTGAAATGCCACCATAATACATTCTTTATCTTAGGTTTACAGCTTTGTGTTTTAAAATACAAACCCTGGAGAATTATTGCATTAATTGGTCTATTACAGCATAACATTTAACTGGGAATTACTTGATTATTTTTCTCTGGGCAATAAGAAAAATGGGAGTTTTAATGAGAGTGTAGGAAAGAAGGGGTAATATTGGAATCTGGGCTACCAACCCAGAAAGACAGGCTTAACAAAAGGAAAAAATTCCCGGCTGCCGAGAAGTTGCAATAGGGATAACGAATATCTGGGAAGTAAGGTGGAGAAGCTGCCCAGCATTGAAGAAAGGAAAATGGGAAGCAGAAATGAAGCAAACTTGGATTCCTGCACAATTTAGTTTAGGGAAGACTACATTTTCTTAGCATATTTAATCAATGGTTGCCAATCATTTGAGAAGAGATACCTGAATAGAGACCCATTCCTTCCCGTTTTTATTGATCACCCATAGAGACCGTACCTGGTACCTGCTAAGTGCTAATCATATGAAGTAGAACAAGATATGTCCTCAAAGAGTTTATATTCTAAAAGGGAAGATAGACCAAAAGAAAAATAAGATAAACGAAAATATATTTTCAAGTTGTGATATGTGCAATGAAGAACAGAAAACACATTTTTATATTTTTCTCTTCTGCTTTACCCCGCAAAATCTGTGGTAAACAGAGATAAGTTGGCACTGACTACAGTCTACATAATCAACTACTGTTGACTTACTATTAGGTCCTATGAAAGTTAGGTTCTATGTAAGGAATCCTATATAGGATTTCCAAGGATAATCTTCCAACACTCAGAATCCTTTGAAATTCTGTAGACTCCAAAACACTAAAGGGCTCCTCAGAGCTAATTCTAATTTTCAGTAGGTGAGGTTGACCACTGTGAGGTTTGATTTTAAGACTGACTGTTTGCTATCCCCACCCCAATACAATGCCCATCCTCTGGCTACATTTCCAGAAATTCCAGGGTTAAGAATTCTAATATACTGGCCTAAGGAGAAGCGAACAGGAAAGTGATCAGGCATGGAACTTCTGGTGACAGGGGGAGAGAGCAGAATAAGAAATAAACTCAGAACTCCAGAAAAAAAGCTAACAAGAAAACTGACTGAAACTATTCCACATTCCAAATTAGTGATTCAGGTAAGAGAAAAGGCAGAGCAGGGAACGGAATTTCTCCTAAACTTAAGGTTAGAATGTGGGAAGCCACTTGAGGTCCCTATTTGCTCAGTTGTTAAAGGGGGACTGTAAACACATACTTCTAGAGGCCTGGTGCACGAAATTTGTGCACTCGGGGAGGGGAGAGGGGCTCCCTCAGCCTGGCCTATGCCCTCTTACAGTCCAGGAGCCCTCAGGGGATGTCGAACTGATGGTTTAGGACATCCCAAGCTGTCAGTCAGACATCTTTAGTGCTGTGCTCACCAGCCGTGAGCCCGGCTCAGGGAGTGCACTGACCACCAAGGGGCAGGTCCTGCGTTGAGCATCTGCCCCCTGGTGGTGAGTGCACATCATAGTGACCAGTTATTCCACCGTTCGGTCGATTTGCATATTTGCCTTTTATTATATAGGATGAGAGCCTGCATGAACAGTCATAAGCATTCTTTTATGCATGTGATTACTAAAGCCATTAGAAGTAGGAAGTCAGGTAGATGACATGTTATTTTTATGTAGTTGATAGAATACTGAGGGATAATGTAAATTATATCTATGCCTGGTTCTCACACATCTAGTAAAAGAAGTAATAAGAGAAAAATGAACTACAGCAATCAAGTAAAACTATCTTCTTGAACCTTTTGTGTCTGCCCAGCATTCTTTTGGGGGGACATATCTGCCACCCTCATTTCAAAGTATTCCTGTTCAGGTGGTTTGGCCCAAGGATGGGTATGTGACCCAGGATCAGTCAATTAGAATATTTTATCTTCCTGGTCACAGTGATTGCCTCATGAAAGAATATGTGATATAAATTGAACTGGTCAGAAGTCTCTCTGAGTATTTTACCAGCTATTCAGAAAATACCCTTTCTCTAGGATTACAGGCTCTAAGAACTAGAGTTCTGGGGCAGCCAAAGTTCGTCTCACTGCCACATGGAGTCACCTTAAAGATAAAACCAAGCAGAGGGGGAAAGTGGATAGGGAGTGGGAGAAGAGAGGTCCTAACTTATATATATATTTAAATATATTTTATTGGTTTTTTTGCAGAGAGGAAGGGAGAGGGATAGAGAGTTACAAACATCAATGAGAGAGAAACATCCATCAGCTGCCTCCTGCACACTCCCCACTGGGTATGTGCCCGCAACCAAGGTACATGCCCTTGACCGGAATCAAACCTGGGACCCTTGAGTCTGCAGGCCGACACTCTATCCATTGAGCCAAACGGGTTAGGGCGGTCCTAACTTATATTATATCCATTCTAAGAGATCCTTGTGTGAATGAAGCTGAGTAGAAGGATAGGTTTTTAGCAGTCTGTGAGAATGGTGCCATCAGGGCTGTGACTCACCATAGAACCAGTTGTCTTTGTTAGGAGGGGCCAAGCTCTTCCAGGAAATTTGTCTTAGAAGGGGTCTGATGATAGTAAATAACCAGGCTGGGACTTCTTGAAGTTATTTGCCCTTGGGTAACTTCAAGCTTAGTGTATACCCACTCTCCCTGAAGCCTTCTTGTGCTCTCTGCTGCCTTGATGAAGCTGAATTACCAGGTTCACCTGGAAAAAGAGTGAAGAAGAAATAGGAAGACCAAGATAGCATCCAAGTCCAATATAATTGGCCTTGTTTTTCTCATGTATCAGATTTTAAGATGTTTGAAGGCAGGTCCTGTATCTCCCACTACGGGGATCTTCAGGCCTAGCAGAGCCCCAGAACTCAGTAAGCATTTAAATGAAGCATTGAGTGAGTGAATCTGATATGGCATATAGAGGTAGAGGCTCTGGGATATTCAGCCTGAGAAATTCATTGCTTTGGATTAAAGCACTGCCTCTTCAAGCATCCTTTTAAAAATGCAAATGCCCAGAGGAGACATAAGTTATTTTTGTCAACCAGCAATTCTTTTTTTGGAAGCTATCAGGACAAGGGTAACTATAAAAATTGGATTTTAGAGAACACTCTTAGTGTGATAGAAAAGGTACAAATTTGTGTAACTAATTTGGAAAAGTTTAGTATTATCTCCTAAAGTTGAACATTCATATTACATATGACCCAACAATTTACTCCAAGAGGTGGACCCAGGGGAAATTCTTACACATATATGTGCAAGAATGTTCATGGCTTTAGTGATCACAAAGCACAAACCTGGAAACAACTCATATGTGCATCAACAGGAGAGTGGATGGATGAATTGTGATATGTTCACACAACTAGATATTGTGGCAATAAAACCAAATGAACGATACTAATTCACAACAATATAGGTAAATCCTAGGAATGAAACAAAACATAAGTGAAGAAAGTAAATGTACATAATGTATACATTATGACAATTTTTATAGAGTTGAAAACAACTAATATAAGAATATACTTTATAGAATGTATATGTAAATGCGATTAAACTGTATATTTTTTAAAAGCAAAGGAATTCTGGGTGATGGTTATATTGTGTGGGGAGAGGTGGAGAATGGGATGGAGATTATGTGGTTAGATGAAGGTTATGTCAAAGTTCTAGCTTTTGTTTTGGGTGGTAGGTTACAGGTACTTATCACATTATTAAGAATAATGAAATATGTTACACACACACACACACACACACACACCCCAAAGCCTAGGTTCCCTAGGAAACAGCCTGAGGCTGGTGCTTCATTTGGAAAGTGCAATCTCAGAGCAGTCATGGTGAGGAAAAAGTGACGGCAGGCAGGGAAGGGTGGGAAGCAATGGCAGGGGACACATTACATTGCTTCATGAAGAGCTCCTAAGACACGAGTCATCATGTGTGTCTGTTCAGCTACATGGGAAGTCTTCAAGGAGGATGTTCAGAGAGACTGCCTTGGGAAGGATGAGGGCGAGGAAAATTGTTGGATTGAGTCTCTTCAATGAGAAGTAACTTCCATTAGGCACCCCTTCTGGGTTGCTTCTCTGGCCCCTTTTGGTGGCAGAAGCAGATCTCATACATAGCCTGTGTTTAGCTAAGTCCAGGAGTGGTGGGAGAAGCCAGAATCTCAGGGCATGTGGCTTATTAGCCCAGCTGCCCAACACCAGCAAGGGGAAGGCCCTCCCATGCAGGACTCTGGCCCCAGGTGGAGTAAGTTCCTGGACTGTGGAGGGAACTGAGCCAGAGGTGGTGGCTGAGGGTGCAGGCCAGACTGGCACCGACCAATCTAAGAAGTTTGTAAGATGTGTCCTGTATAAGCAGGGGCTCAGAGTCCAACCCAGGTTTCAATACCTGTGTGAATTTGGATAAATTCCTTTACTTCCCTTGAGCCTCATATGGAATATGGGAATAGTGGTAACAACCTCCAAAAGTTGTTAAAAGAGATAATGTATATAATGCAAACTGAAGAATATTTGACACCTAAGAAGTTCTCAAAAAATGGCATTTTCTTTTGTCCTACCTCATGCCATAAAGCATAGATGAGACAGTACTGGAATGGGGGAGCAGGCCTGGCTTCATTCCCCTTCTCTTCATTTAACCCCATCCTCTTCCTGACCTTGGGCAGCCCAAGGGCACTGGCACCTGTGTTAGAGGACGAAAGACAAAAGACAATTTTTACCCCCTTCCCAACGTCAATAGTCCTGTGCTCTCTGTTTGAAAAGCTATTAGGTTTAAAGAGGCATCCCAAACATAGACGGGTGTTTCAATCAGGCAGATAATTTGCCACCCACTCCACATGATATTCCTCCATGTTTGTCTAATAGTTACGTTGGTTGAAGGCAGAGCTGGCCCTAGCAGGACAAAAGCACATTTCACCAGTGTTGGGAGTTGAGGCTGGGGACCAGAGGCCATCAGTGGCAGATTTCCAGTTCATTTCAGGGATATGTTAGCCCCTCTGTGACTTGCTATCCTGGCCACCTGTCTACTTGATCATCCCTTAATGTTTCTAGAGCCCCTCAAAGGGTGACTAGGTCAGCCAGACCTCTTGGTAGTTGATAAACATCACTTTAATTCAGGGTCTCCTTTCTTTTTGGTCATTCAAGAATATCCATTTTCTGCCCTAGTCAGTTTGGCTCAGTGGATAGAGCATTGACCTGCGGACTGAAGGGTTCCTGGTTCGATTCCGGTCAAGGTCACATGCCTGGGTTGTGGGCTCTATCCCCAGTGGGGGGTGTGCAGGGCGCGGCTGATCAATGGTTCTCTCTCATCATTGATGTTTCTACTTCTCTCTCCCTCTCCCTTTCTCTCTGAAATCAATAAAAATATATTTAAAAAAAGAATATCCATTTTCTGGTTTGCCTGCCTCATACAATTAAGTGCCACTGCCTTTCATAATACCTCCATAGGTTCTTGTGTTTCAGTACATGCCAAGGACTAAAATAAATGCATACTGCGGTTTTTTTTAAACTAGCGCCTTCTTTTTTTTTTTTTTTAAATTGATTTTAGAGAGAGAGGGAGGGAGAGAAACACTGATGAGAGAGAAACATCAACATCAATCAGCTGCCTCCTGCATGCCCACTGCTGGGGATCGAGCCCAAAACCCAGGCATGTGCCCTGACCTGGAATCGAACCAGTGACCCCTGAGCCACACTACCGGGCGATACTGCCATTTTGCTGGTAAAATGTAGTATTGTATAAGTGCAGGTTTTAATTTTGTAGATTTAGATAACTTAAAATTTTCTTGTTCTTAATTTGGGTTCTAATTAGGAGGTAAAATGAAGTTATGTGGGGCTAGAAGACTCAAAGACTCTCTCCTTATCATTAATGCATATTTTACACATGCTCCCAGACCTCCTCCTCGGAGCCTTTTTGAGGATAGAGTACATTCCTAGTCTCTAGGTTGCCTCTCTTCCTTTGAGCTAACCCTGTGGCCCCCACAAACATGTAAAAAATTCTGAAGGAGTGGCACTCCTGCACACTCTTGGCAAATTTCATTTGGCCTATCCCTTCTGGTTCATTTCCTATGTTCACGGATCCAGTTGGCCCCAATTTCTTTCTAGTGGGGAGTGGGGAAGGGAGTAGGAAGTCATTTAAAGACTTCACACCACTGACTTTGAGTCTTATTGGAGAAATGATCAGTCTGTCCCTGTAAATACCTCTTGGGTCCCCAAGATCAAAGCCTGAAATTCTACTACTAGAACCTGCTTTTGGCATTTAAGATGTCCTAACTCACCTATGTCTTTAATGTGAATGGTGAGCAGGTTGTCTCAGCAGAGGCTCTGAGGATAACTGGAAGATGGAGGAGGGGAGGTTGTAATTAGGTATCTCAGGACCCAGGTAGATCTTGCGCTTTGATAGGAGCCACCTGGTGGCAAGTCACATTTTGGCCTTGAATTCCTCCTCTTGCTGTCATAGCTGCTCCCAGCCTTTAACTTTCAAATTAAAAATGTTTATTTATGGTAGTAATGGAAAATAGTGTAGTTTGGAGAACCCATAAAAAATAAAAAAGAAGAGTGTCACTCGAAACAATGTTTAAAACAAAAGTTAAACATTAAAAAAATGAGATCCAAGTAAAGGCCCTTCAAAGTAAGAAACATACACTATTATATTTTCTACCTTTTTTCCCCCCCCTCTGTGACATTAGGCCATCTTTTATGAAGGTCATCTTGATGAAAATAACTTTAATGTTAAGATATCTCCTGAGACCATGTGAGCTAATATGGTAAGTAAACAGTAGGCAGTTGCTGAATCAAAGGAAGGGGTCATTTAGTAACACAGTTAGCCCAGCATGGGTGCTCCCTTTTAATCAGAATCTCACTCTCTGTGGGCTTACCCTTTGGCCTGAACTTTATTAAGCTGCTGGATTAAAGGCATGAGAATTGAATTTCTATTTCTAAGCTTAGAGAATCTATTTATTCCTTTGATCAGTTGTCAGGACCAGTATCAGAAAATGTTGAAAATTGCATATGAATAATAATTCCTAATATTATATGTTTTTTTGTAGTTTGCAAAGCACATTTATATGTATTATTGCATTTACTCCTTCTAATCACCCTGTGAAGTAGGCATTATTATTATCACAATTTTAAAATCATAGAGAATGAGAATGGCTCTAAACTTAGGCTTTCTTGTCCCAACTTCCACAATTCCCATTTATTCTGAGGAGATGCTAGTTGTACACTATGCTCCCCTCACTCTGATTTTATTAATAACTAGAGGCCCGGTGCACAAAAATTTGTGCACTCGGGAGGGCTGAGGGGGGTCCCTCAGCCCGGCCTGTGCCCTCTCGCAGTCTGGGACCCCTCAGGGGATGACCACCTGCTGGCTTAGGCCCACTCCCCGGGGATTGGGCCTAAGATGGCAATCAGACATCCCTCTGGCAGCCCGGCAGCCCTCGGGGGATGTCCACTTGCCAGCGGGGAGCAGGCCTAAACTGCAGTTGGATATCCTTAGCGCTGCTGAGGAGGCAGGAGAGGCTCACACCACCACCGCTGTACTGGCAGCCATCAGCCTGGCTTGTGGCTGAGCAGAGCTCCTCCCATGTGAGAGCGCCCTGACCACCAGAGGGCAGCTCCTACATTGAGCGTCTGCCCCCTGGTGGTCAGTGTGTGTCATAGTGACCAGTCATTCCCAGTCGTTCTGCTGTTGGGGTCAGTTTGCATATTACCCTATTACTATATAGGATAGAGGCCTAGTGCATGGGTGGGGGCCGGCTGGTTTGCCCTGAAGGGTGATCTGGATCAGGGTGGGGGTCCCGCTTGGGTGCCTGGCCAACCTGGATGAGGGGATGATGGCTGTTTGCAGCTGGTCACACCCCCTTCAGGGTGGGGGTCCCCACTGGGGTGCCTGGCCAGTCTGGGTGAGGGGCTGAGGGCCGTTTTCAGGCTGGCGGATGACTGAAGTTCCCAACCTCTCCTTTTTTTCTTTTCTTTTTTTTTAATTCTGGGATTTATATACCTTCTATGGCTGTCACTGGAGCTGAGAGCCCGCTTTAGCTCTGAGGCCTCCGCTGCTGAAAGCAGGTATCTGGGCTTTGTTTAGCTTCTATAATTGAAACACTGTTTCAACTCCAGCTCTGAGGCCCGGCTGGCTGAAAGCAGGTTTCTGGGGTTTGTTTAGCTTCTATAATTGCAACATAGTTGCTTAGAGTGTAGCTCAGAGCTGGGCGGCGGCAGGCGGGGAACCTTGGCTTCCTCTGTCACTGGAGCAAGCAAGCCTCCTGTTCGCTTCAGCTGCCTGGCTGCCGGCTGCCATCTTGGTTGGCAGTTAATTTGCATATCGCCCTGATTAGCCAATGGGAAGCGTGAAGGAGGTATGGTTACTTACCATGTTTGTCTATTGTTAGATAGGATAATGGATGTAATAGTGGCTGACATTTGGGCTAGTCCCATGATGCCAGGCACATCTCATTTAATCATCATGTCAATCCCATGATATAGACTTTATAACTAAACTGATTTTGCAGATGACTAAACTGAGGCTCAGAAAGGTTAGGTATGTAATACCAGAGTGCATAGCTAGTAAGTGATGGAGACAGGATTCAAATCCAGGCCTGTTTCGCTCCCTAGCTCTTAATCAGTCCACTCCATGATCTTGCTGTGTCCTTTGGTTTCTCTTTAAGGTTTCTAGCTCCTTCTAAATGTCTGATTCAAAACAGCAGAAGCACACAGGGTGCTTTCAAGGGCAAAAACCAAAATATAGGCTATGGGAGGTTACAGGATGAACAATAGGTCCTTCAGAACTTATTCCAGTGAGAAACACAACTAACCCATGGAGCAAAGCAACAAGACATCTGTTAGGAAGGGCATGGAGCTTAGTGGGGAGCAAGGAGTAGAGTAAAACATGGGACTAATTAGCCCACACTGAGGCATTAAGTTCCTCACCAAGGGATTTACTACAGATCCTCTACACTGAATCATTCACATTTTATAGGAGGACTAGAGGCCCGGTGCATGAAATTCGTGCACTTGGGGGGGGGGGAGTCCCTCAGCCCGGCCTGTGCCCTCTTGCAGTCGGGAGCCTTTGGGGGATATCTGACTGTTGGCTTAGGCCCGCTCCCTGTGAGCCCAGCTCAGGGCTTCTGGCTGAGTGGCGCTCCCCCTGTGGGAGCTCACTGACCACCAAGGGGAAGCTCCTGCATTGAGCATTGATCATCTGCCCCCTGGTGGTCAGTGCACATCATAGCAACCAGTCGTTCCACTGTTTGGTCAGTTTGCATATTAGCCTTTTATTATATAGGATGGGGTGCTTAACACGAAGGCATCCCTGCCTAATAATGACCTATGGCACAGCAGAGGGTGACATGTACCAGCTGGTATGAAGGCAGCACAGACTGAGGATTGTAAGAACCTCTGGTTGGTTACAAATGCTCCAATACTGTGTAGATTCTAAAAGATAAACTTTGAGATAAAGGCCATAGTACAGTTAAGAGCGACTTAGAGTTTTGCTTCAGTTAAAAACAGTAAAAGGTCCCCAGCCACCTTTCCAAAATTAGCTCATTCCTATGCTGATTGATGCTGGCAGAGGGGTGGGGAAGTTGGTGAGAGAAGGTCTGGGAACAAAACAATTTATTCAACCCCATGAAAGGAAAGCCTTTCAAGATTTGGATGAGGTGGTGGGAGAATCCACACCTTGATCTGCTACACTTTCCTGGGGAAGCCTTTCCTATCATGGCTTATGGTTCTCATTCCTGGTTGCACATTAGAATCACCTGGGCACTTTTTAATCTATCTCTTCCTGTGACCCACCACTCAAGAATCTCGGGGTTTGGCCTGGGTACTATAATTTTATAAGCTTTGCAGGTGATTGTGAAGCATAGAAGGTATTATTGCTCTAGAATTTCAGAATCAGAAACGAAAGACTAACACAAGTGTCCAAATTAAACCTTCTACCATTGTGGTGAACTTGGAAGGGAAATACGTTGCAGACCTATTTTTAAGAGGGGAAGAGAAGCACAGAGAGGAGAAGCAATTTGCCTGGCTGGAAGGTTGGTGGGGCAGGGTTAAGATAGAAGGCAGCTCCTTTATTTTCTTCCACATCCCTTCTTCTGGTAGCATGTCACAGAATCAATAGTTCCGACAGCTTAGCTCTATATGTATCCAGGCGTGAAATTTCTATTTCTTATCTGGGACAACCTTTCCAATTAGATCTATACTACTGTTTTAATGTGTTTTCTGGTATGGAAACCACATACTAAGGGACTTTCTTTTGTAATTCTTAGCCCTTTGCAAGCCCAAGCAGTGGGTCATGAGACTCCCACATCTGTTTAGAAGAAGCAAGGGACCTTGGTGCATTCTGTACAGAGCATAACACATGTATGTACAGTGAAAACGCATCAGTGGGGATTGAATTGAGACCTAACTCAGTCTCAGCTTTCAATCCAGCTATAAACCCAGCATGTCTGCCACTGGATCTACAACAGTTAATTCTTTTAGAACACAGAGCTAAATCCCCAAGGAGGCCTGGCCTGGAGAAGCCACCTGAATTGCTGTCTGCTTAAAGGTACACTCATGTTTCTTGGATTAACTGGGTCAGTTAGGTTGTTTATTTTTACCATTTGATTTCAAGGCAGGGCTGGCATCAGTGTGCTGGCAATTTCCAGAGAACACAGGCTCTGAATGACTGGGACAGGTGTTCAGGAACCCCAGTGACTATTATTTAATGTTGACCCTCCCCCAGCCTCACGATTTATGTATGAATTGGTTATGTGACTGAGTTCTATTTTTAACTGCAAATATGCTCTCTTCAACTGGAATTA
Organism: Myotis nattereri; assembly: GCF_964212035.1. NCBI lineage: Eukaryota > Metazoa > Chordata > Mammalia > Chiroptera > Vespertilionidae > Myotis > Myotis nattereri. The sequence continues at coordinate 70,690,743 of NC_138086.1, forward strand.
TGTTCTTTAGACACTGCATTATGCAAGGCGGCTCCAGAGTTTGCCAGGAGTGCTGAAGTAAACTGTGGGTAGTCATTGAAACCCCCACGGTGAGCAAATAGCATGCTTACTTGCTGCAAGATAGAGTTTCAGTTGTGTTAAATAACTGTTTGGTGCTACCTGATGAGAAACCCTGTCTGACTACTCATCAGCTTCTTTCATCTTGTGTCCTATCTAATCCCAGAATAAATCCTGTGGCCTTGGGGGAAGGGCATTAAAAAGGCCTCTGGTGATGAATATTAAACTTTAAACAAGTCATAATGAGGCGAAAGCAATGTAGTGCTCATTGTAGTGTATCTTCTCAGGTTTTAAGCAGGAGAGGAGAAAAGATGGTTTGGAGGCTGTCTAGGTGAGAAGCTGTTCTGATGCAGGTGATCCCGCTTCATTCTCCTGAAGTGAATACATTAGACAAGACTACTGGTGGGACCGCAGGTGTTTTTTCTTCGGGCAGTCATAAGAAGTAGCTCTCAAGAATTACGTAGGATCATTTCACTCACTCCTTCTGGAAGACTGGCATCTGGCTTATCCAAGATGACCCAGAGAAGGGGCAGAGCTAGCTGTCTCTGAAGGGAGGATGTTAGTGTCACTCAGGCCACTTTGGTGGCAAACAAAAGAAGATATTATTAGGAAGACTGAGAACATCTCTGGAGGGGTTTAGGTAGCAGGAGCTAGGTTCCTGACCGTCTCATCAGGACATCACTGCTGGAATGAATGCTCTCAACTATTCTTATATTTTTAAGTGTCTGTACTAACCCATCAAAACCCAGGGGGTGAGTGTATTAGAGCTTTCCAGAGAAAAACAGAACCAATAGGATATGTATCTTATATCTACCTGTCTATCTATCTACCTACTTACCCATCTAGAGAGACAGAGAGATTGATTTGTTTTAAGGAATTGGCTCACATGAATATGGAGCTGACAAGCCCAATCTGCAAGGTGGGCTGCAGGTTGGAGTTGGAGAGCCAGGGAGAGCATATGTTCCAGTTCAAGGGCTGCCAGGCAGGAAGGGCTGATGTTGCAGATGAAGTCCAAAGGCAGGCAGCTGCACAATTCTCCTACTCAGGGAGGGTCTTTTTGTTCTATTCTGTCCTACTCAGGAGGAAATCCACCCACATTTGTAGAACAACATGCTTTACTCCATTAATTAAAATATTAATCTCATCCAACAGAATGAATAATGTTTGACCAAATATCTGGATACCCCATATCCCAGTCAAGTTGACACATAAATTTGACCATCACAGAGAGCTCTGGAGAGGGAGAGCACAACTAGCTGAGCTTGAGTTGTGTGACCATCTGTTTAGCCAGTAGACAGCGGGGTGTTTTGTTTGGCAATTCCAGAGACTTTGCACTATGGGGCAGAACTTATTTCCCATAGGGAAAGTGGGGAGCTGTTACCAGGAGAAAGGGGAATGGGTACTGGGAAGCAACAAGACAACAGCTGGCTCTGGTCTCAGGAGAGTCTTACTTCATCACTTGCTTCTGTGTGGGTTAATGTGACAGCTTTGATGGCCTCTTCCAGCTCCTCTTCTCTGTGTGAAAGGGAGAACAGCTGGGATGGGGAAAGAAAGAATTTCTGTTCCTGTGCCCCTTTACCTCCATGAGTAGAAGGTAGACCATCAGCTTCAGCCCTTACTCTTAGAGCAGTGGTTCTCAACCTGTGGGTCGCGACCCCTTTGGGGGTCGAACGACCCTTTCACAGGGTTTGCCTAAGACCATATATAATTACATGTTGTTTTTGTGATTAATCACTATGCTTTAATTATGTTCAATTTGTAACAATGAAATTGGGGGTCACCACACATGAGGAACTGCGTTAAAGGGTCGCGGCATTAGGAAGGTTGAGAACCACTGTCTTAGAGGTTTGTGCTAAGGATTCAGCACTCAAACTCTGGTTCCCTCTGGAAAGTCTCCCTACACTGTATAGGGTGTTTACAAGATATCTCTGCTCCCCGAAGAGTTTGAATCTATTGTACTTCGTGTATTTTCTTTCTTTTCCATTCTTTCCTACTAGAGGCATTATGTAGCTGTGGCTGTTGCTACCCTACGCAGTACCTTTGTGGAATTAAAAAGGCACCAGACCCGCAGGGAGATGCAAACGGGACAGATACTGCCACTCCGAGGCACGTCTGTTGTGACATCCTCTTCAGAGGTCTGTAAGCCTGATTTCTCATTAGCACATTACAGAAGAATTAACTCACTGCAAATTTCATGGATCCATGATGGGGAAGATATCAATAGTCTAAAATGAAAACAGATAAGATAAAAATACATAGAAAATCTAAATTTTTTTTCACATGTCTCAGTGGATCATGTACACAATCTGAAGTGGGCACACTTTGTGGACCACTGATCTAGAACCACTGACCTAGAACCTATAGTTCCACTTACAGTACCTGTGCAGACAAGGCTTATTGATTACAGCACTCCTCCTGAGCCTGGAGGCATCCTCATACTCCATTACAATACCATGGGCTCTAGGAGTAGGTGAGAGTATGGGGGAGGTGGAGCGTGGAATCTATGCCCTGAGGGCCTTATCCAGCCCAACACCTGTTTTTATAAAGTTTTATTGGGACACAACCTTGTTTATATATTGTCCATGGCTGCTTTTGTATTCCAGTGACGGAAACCATATCGCCCAAAAGCCTAAAATACTTATTATCTGGCCCTTCACAGAAATGGAAGAAAGCTGACCCCTGCTCTAGGCAGTCAGTATTGGTCACTGTGTGTTGCTAATAAAACGGAAAACTTGTTTGCCATTCCTGCTTTAGAGTTAGACTGAAGTTTGGAGAATAGCTCATTGTGCTAATCAGGCCAAGCTTTCTTCTGTGGGTACTTAATCTTTGCTAGCTTTCTTAGAAACCTAATCCATTGGTCACAAAGACATAGGGAAGTGAGTACAGATAAAACTGGTCACCTAAAGTCCGTGTCCGCCCTAACCGGTTTGGCTCAGTGGATAGAGCTTCGGCCTGCGGACTCAAGGGTCCCAGGTTCGATTCTGGTCAAGGGCATGTACCTTGGTTGCGGGCACATCCCCAGTGGGGAGTGTGCAGGAGGCAGCTGATCAATGTTTCTCTCTCATCGATGTTTCTAACTCTCTGTCCCTCTCCCTTCCTCTCTGTAAAAAATCAATAAAATATATTTTTTTGAAAAAATAAAATCCGTGTCCTATACAGTATAGTCAGCAGTGTCCACTCCACCCTCAGCCTGCTGCTATTTGCCTCCAAGTGGAGTGCTTGTTCCTCATCACAGGGAACACCAATGGCCTAGAGGCTCCACCACTAGAGGGCTCGAAGACACTGTACATCTGCAAATGGTCATGGGAATCTGTGCCAGAAAGTTTTAATTTCTCAGGAGGAAATTTTTTTTTTTTTTTTTAATTCAGAGTTTGAGATGACAATTGGGAACTGAAATGGCTTGTTTTCACGAGTCCTGACAATTCCCAACTCTGACAACTCCCTTATCCCTTCCTCTTTGGGTTTGTCTGTTAGATGTAGGAAAGGAGAAAAGGAGTAAGAGCTGATAGAGGAAGGAAAGACAAAGGAAGGCAGAATAAGAGGGATGATATACTAAAAATGTATATAGAGTAAGGTGATTGAATTCAACCCTAATTAAAGTCCACCCCTTTCAGGTGTGGGCAGTTCTTAGAAGCTATGTAGTACCAGCCTGGATCCTTATAAAGGGGCTAGGAAATCTCCCAGAAGAGAAACTCCTCAGGGTAGTGGGACCCTCATGGAGGTCTGTCCGGATTGGGCCTCTAGGCCTGCCCTCCCTGCTCCCCCCACCCCCTCCACATACACATCTGCATTCAATTTAGGGAGGAGAGAGTGCCTGGAAAGAGGAGTAAAACTGGCAAAATCTGCTCCTTAAAAGCCGTGGTAACCTCAATACGAAGAATAGTGTTTGGGTCAAGTATAATGGACTAACACAGTGGTTCTCAACCTTGGCTGCACATTACAATCACCTGGGAATCTTCTTAAAATCCTGATTTCTGGGCCTTATCCTCCAGAAATTCTTTCTTTGTTATGGGGTGGGGCCACAACATTAGTAACAAAGAAACAGAATTTCCGGAGGATGAGGCCCAGAAATCAGGATTTAAAAAAGATTCCCAGGTGATTCTCATGTGCAGCCAAGGTTGAGAACCACTGGACTGACACAAAGAAAAAGGCAGGTGTTCCCTCTTTTCTGGGTAGGCACCTGTGGCTTTAAAACTCGAGTTTAAAATTCTCAGACTCGAGTGCGTTGGGCATCGGAAGCAGCTGCTCCTCTGTGGCCTCAGGAGACACATTTCCACAGCTCAGCAGGAGCCAAGAACTGGGCAGAGGGTCTTCCTGGAGACAGCCAGAGCAGGAAAAGAGAAAGTGGTGGGTGCTCCATTTCCTGGTAGGATTTGCCTGTGCGTACATGTGAGTACATTGGTTGGGTAATATCCAACTCCAGTTAATTTCGGGCTGGTCAGGAGTGCTTTTGTTGGTATGTTTTGTTTATCCCTACACTTCCTCTTTTGGGAATTGCATTTTTCAATTCCACAAGGTTCTAGTAGGGCGGTTAATCATGTGGCTCTGGCTTTCCAGTCACGTTGTTATGGGACACCAGAAACACCAGAAAACATTATGGACAGCCCCCTGAATCGAAGGGAGAGGGTGGTCTCCTCCCCAGTTCTTACCATGTTCCTGAGAAATAATTCAATTGAGTGACAACAGGATTGTAGTAAAGCAAGCTAATTTACTAAGGAGGCAAAGCAAGCAAATTTATTAAAGAAGTAAGGCAGGTAAATCTATCAAAATCCACCTGGCATAAAGCACAGGGGGCCCTCAGCGTTGCCCAGTGGGGTTCAAGAGGTTTGTTACCCTCCTTCCTATAAGTTTCAAGGTTCCTCTGCTGGATATGTTGGGCGCAGACTAGATTTCAAGGTCCTCCCTTTTACTTTGTCATGGCTTTTCCTAGAATTTATGAGAACATTTGGCAAGTCCCAAGATTGCTGACTTCTTTGTTCAGTGAGTGAGATAAAAGTTCCTCTTTTCCCTCTCCTGCCTTGGCGGTTCCAGGCTGATTTAAGCAGTGTATCCTCTGGTTTCGGAGGAGAGGTATTAATCATTTGCTCTCAAGTGTCTTTGGTTGGAAAATAAGGTCTTGCTTCAAGCTGGTTGCAAGCTGCCTAAACTGTTTAGCCTTGTTTAGTTTTCTTGCCTCAGTTTCCCTATTCCATTTGCCAAGGAATTTTCGTAGCTTCTACTATCCTGTTACAACATAGGTGGTTACTTGGAAGAGAGAGTCCTCCTGGGCTTCTTGGCTCTCATGTGTCCTGTGGTGTGTGCCAAGAATGCAAGATCCCACTGTTCTATTATCTCAGCCATTTCTCAGGATTGTTTTTGCAGCTGGTAACAGATACTGTCTTCCCTGGACAAAGAGCAGGCTTGCTATAAAAGCAGTGGATTCCCCAAGCTGGGGTTCATTGGCTGTCATGCACACACATTGCCTGTGTGGCATCCCTCTGGGTTATGCCACCTGGCTGCTCCCATGAGACTCTGGGGTGAGAAGGACCAGTGCAGAGATGCTGATGAAGTCTCTTGTTTCTGACCCACCCCTTGTCTTCTGGCAGCATGTGAAAAACAGCAATAGGCTAACTTACTAACTTGAAAGTAGGGCAGTGGTTCTCAACCTTCTGGCCCTTTAAATACAGTTCCTCATGTTGTGACCCAACCATAAAATTATTTTCGTTGCTACTTCATAACTGTAATGTTGCTACTGTTTTGAATCATAATGTAAATATCTGATATGCAGGATGGTCTTAGGCGACCCCTGTGAAAGGGTTGTTCAACCGCCAAAGGGATCTCGACCCACAGGTTGAGAACCGCTGAAGTAGGATAAAATCTAATCACAGAGGGTGGACATAGGGCTTCTCTGAAGTCCTTTTTAAGGACTGATGTGGATCTAGGAGAGAAAAAACTGCACTTCCCCAAGTTTACCAATTGTGTAGTAGACAGACAATAATCTGGCAGTTACAAATGTAGTGGTTTGATTCATACTTTATAAATGTAGTTGCTGTGCCTATTGCGCATCTCCCTTACTGTTGTGGCTTTGGTGGCTGTGAGTTGTAAGTATGAACACTGATTCAAATGCTAACCTGCTTTATGCTCTCTTTTCCCCCACTCAGCCCCATCTTTACTTGTATGCAATGAAAACTACTCTCCTCCTGATTTTTTTCCTGTGGATGAGGGAAGTGAATGTGGGTCCAAGTGAATTTTCTTGGCTCTGAAAGCAAACTGACCAAAGCATGAAAGCGGTCCAAGTGAATTTTCTTGGCTCTGAAAGCAAACTGACCAAAGCATGAAAGCGGATACCGCATGAAAACTAACATTTTTGTAGCCTGGGCCTGCAGAGCTTAGGGGCACTGCCATGACTGAACCTGTGTCTGGACAGCTCGGTTCCAGCCTCTGCAAGGATAGTTGCAATGGGAGTGAACTCTCTGAGCCCATGGGATGCATTGCCTAGGTTTTGCCACTAGATGGACCTCTAACTAATATTTAGCAATCGGTGTAGGTTTGGATGGTGGTCATTTTTACGTTAGAACTCAGATCCTCGGCTTTATATTTTAGTACTCTGTGATGAGGTTCACTTGAGATGTCCAGACTCACAGGCGAGTATGGTGGAGACAGCTGTAAGACCCTGATTTTGTTGGTGGGCGTGTCCTTCAGTAAATTGTTCACCCAGAGGTGGGATGAGTCCTGTTTACTTCAACTGCTAAGAATGGCACCTTTTTAATATTTTTCACAAAGGTGCCACATGTCCTAATGCTGGGCCACTTTGGGGCCATGAGGAAAAGGGCTAGACAATCACAGAGGTCTGGTGCCCCTTTTCTGCACTCCCTCTCCCCCTTCAATCACAAATCCAGCACGAGCAATGACTTAATTGAGAGATTTATTGTTGGATGAGAGCAAATGAAAACCTCATCTTATTCCATTAGTTTTTATTACTCACAGCTGAATGAAATTTCTTATTCATGAGTGAAAAAAATTAAGGAAAAGCTCCAAGTGAGCAGAAACAGGAGAGAAACTTTCCTTCTAGGACAGCGGTTCTCAACCTGTGGGTCACAACCCCTTTGGGGGTCGAACGACCCTTTCACAGGGGTCGCCTAAGACCATCGGAAAACACATATAATTACATATTGTTTTTGTCATTAATCACTATGCTTTAATTATGTTCAATTTGTAACAATGAAGATACATCCTGCATATCAGATATTTACATTATGATTCATAACAGTAGCAAAATTACAGTTATGAAGTAGCAACGAAAATAATTTTATGGTTGAAGGTCACCACAACATGAGGAACTGTATTAAAGGGTCGCAGCATTAGGAAGGTTGAGAACCACTGTTCTAGGAGCATGGGATGATGCATCTGGCCTGGACTGAGGTCCAGATCTATTATTTCATGTGTGCCCCTGAGCCAGTTACTCTACCCCCAAGGCAACAATTAGAAAAGTATATTGAACATAATGGTACAGTTTAATTTTTTTACATAAAGTAAACCCCTTACCAGGTTAAGGAATAAAACACTGGTAGCCTCTGAAGACCTCCTGCGTATCACTTCTCAACTGTAGCACTTTATGGCGAGTCACTTTGTTATGGAAAGAGCTGAGGTCTGAGCAGGCCTCAGCATATTGCTTGCTGATTCCAAAGAAATAACCTGGAAGACTGGCTGTGAAAGGCATGAATTTATTAGGTCTTAGCCTTGGGGAGGCATGGTGGTGAAGTCTCCACAACACAGGCTCTGGCATAACAGGATTATACAGAATATAAAAACAAAGCAAACGGTGATAAATCATGCAAGCAGGGTGGATGTACTCACACACAAAGCTGTGTGAGCTGAAAATGTCCACTGTTTACAATCTGGGCTCACATCCAGGAACAGGTTTTTTTTTTTGTTTTTTTTTTTTACTGTTCCTTGACCAAGGAGCTGGCCAGGCACCCAGGGTCACACAATACCCTTCAGATGGCCTTCATTATATTCCCATAGGGTGGGAGGGGGAGCTGGAGCTTGGGAAGGGACCCATGTTCTTACCTACCACACACACTTTTTACTTTTCTTTAAAATTTTACTACATAAGTATACATCCATGGACACTGTTACTTGATTTTTATCTGTTTTTGAAATTTATGGAAATGGATCCATACAGTGTATTTCTTTTTTTTGCCGGGGGAGGGGGATGGTTCTGGCTACTTTTACCAAACTAATGTTTCTGAGAGGCATTCATGTTGCACACAGCTGTAGTTAATTCATTGTATTGTTGTATTATTTATGAGCAATCGGCATGTTTTTACAAATGCACTTAATTGTGGACTTTAATTATTATTAATTTGGGGATTTTAATTTGTGGAATACATCTGCTCTGGGCATGCTCATCCGTGTCTCCCTGTACTCAAGTGCAAACATTTAAGTAAGGTAGATACTTTGGATTAGAATTGCTGGGTCATGGGATATGTTCTTCAGCTTTACTAGATGGTGCTGAAGTGATTCTGTTGATTTGTGCTCCCACCAGCTATGTATGAGAGATCTCAGTGCTTCGCATCTTCACTGACACTTGGTAGTGCTAGTCTTTGCAAGGTTAGCTTTTCTCTTGGTGTGCATTGAAATATAATTGTGTGTGTGTGAGAGAGACACAGAGAGAGGTTTTAACCTAATATGTATTATTAGATAAACTTAATTTTTATTAAAACTTTCAAACATAAAAAGAATAATACAGAGAATACTCACATATCTACCAGTAAGTCAGTAATTACTACCATTTGGCATCTTTGCTGTTTTATCTATTTACTAGAGGCCCGATGCATGAAGATTCGTGCAAGAATGGGTCTTCCTTCCCCTGGCTGCCGGCACCGCCTTCGCTCTGGCCAGAGCCCTCCTTCCGCCTTCCCACGCTGCCCAGAGGCCTGGAGCGACTGGGGCGGTGCGGAACGCCTGCATCCCACCCCACCCCACCCCACCCCCAGCCACTCAGCGCCTGTGTATGCAAATTAACCAGCCATCTTCGTTGGGCTAATTTGCATACCCACTCCAGATTGGTTGGTGGGTGCCTTGAAGGTACTGTCAATTTGCATCTTTCTCTTTTATTAGTGTAGATGTTTTGTGGGTATGAATTGTACAGATACAGCAGTCATGATGATGTGCACTCTTAAAACACTTCCATGTGACTCTTCTAAGAGAAATATTGTACTATTTAATCACAATAACCAAGAAAATTTAGTTCCCCCCCACCACACACACTTTGTTCTGTATTCTGGTATTATTTGAGGTTCATGGTTAATAAACCAAATTTACTTACTGTCACTCTAACTCTATGTGATATATATATATATATATATATATATATATATATATATACACACACACCCATACATATATGGATATACCTATGTATATCTCTTCCTTTATGCTTGTAAAAGAGGGCTATAAGGTTTGCTTGGGTTTTTTAGAGACTAAATTCTGAAATCTGTCAAATGTTTCATGTGGGATTGGACCAATAAAGACGATGCAGTGAGATATTTTGAGATATGAATAACTGTCCCCACCTTTTTTTAACTTTTATCATAAAATTCAACCAGATAAGAAAATTATGCAAAACAAAAGTATAGCTTAGTGAATTATTCCAAGATGAGTATCCACCTTGTGTGAATATCCAAACACAGCTGGTTCCCGCCCCAAAAGTAACCACTATTCTTTTATAACAGTTATTTCCTTGTGTTTCTTTCATTTCTTTCTAGTTGATCATTCAAGTGTGCAAGTCTAGATCTTCTGGTTAAGTGTCCTCCCTTCTAAAAATGCTTTGATATGTCCCTCAAGTCATTTTTAATCTCCTGGTTTCCCTGCCATCCCTTTCTTTCCCTTAGCATTGATTGGTTGCAGAACCTGGACCACTTGTCCTGTAATCTGGATCTTGTGATTGCCTGTGCTGTCACCTCTGTGTTCCTCCATGTTCCCTGTAGATGGGAAGCTGGATCCAGAGGCTGGATCACACTTGGGTTCGAAACCGTTGGTGAGATGCTAGGTGATGAGGCTTCTTTTATCTCATAATCTCAGACCCCATGTTAGCAGCTATTGATCTCAAGGTTTAGATCCACCAATTCATTAGGCTTTGAGAAATGGTGATATTCTGAAACTATCATTTCTTTTTCATTTCATTTATTAATTAGTTCACGTCTATAAGGAGATACTTTCCCATGGCAGTGGTTGTTTAGAGAAAGGTAATGCTAACATCTTATGCAACCCTGGGACTGAAACCCTCCTAAGCCTGACCCCTTAGCAGTTAGCTCTCACAGGACTTTGCAAAGCCCAAGCTGGCCCCAGAAATACTGGCCTGCTTGTTCTGGCACTGGACACTTCTGGACCCAGAATCAAAGGACACTCACCCCCTGGCGACCCACTCTCCATAGGGTGAGGTAGCTGTTTCTGTTCATATAGCAGATTAGATATTCTGAATAATTTTCCAGTTGAAAAACACCAACATTTAAAAATTATATCTTCGAGCTTCCATAAAATAAATCTTCAGAGGTCAAAAGAAAAAAGAAAGGAAGAAAAAAGAGCAGAAATCTTGTGAGGCAATTGAATGACAAAGCTGGCGTCTGCACAGGGGGTTTCTGCTCAAGTGGGAAGACTCTAAACTTCCTCTTTGATAGTTGCAGGGGCTTAGCAGACAGGCAAGGCCTAGGGCATGCCCAAAGGGAAGTTTATGTTAGGTGACCCTTCTGCTGAGGTAAGCATGAGCAAGAAATAAACCTGATAGGTGCTGCAGAGCACAGCATGGAGACTGGACTGTTTTAACCTTGATGCCAGATGGAAGGGAATAAAAAAATCTCCCATGAGAACTCATAATGACAAGCTGGCTCTCTTAGAGTTGTGGTCCAGATTTATGTAATGTGTGTGGTTAAAAAAACCTCAAACATATAATTAAATTTAGAATGGTTCTCAGTTGATAGTGTCTCTAGGGAAATGGCAGAAGCAAACATAACCCTTTTCTGGAGGAGTGCAACCTCAGCAACAGCTTCAGAGATTTTCTCCGGAGCCTTTCTTCTAAGTGAGTCAGGCAAAATATTAAAAATGGTGGAGGTTGGGGGAGAGTGAGGCACATGACTGAGGGCCAGTTGAAAAAAACAGATATCGGAAACATATCCTAGACTTTGGATATTGGAATTATCAGATGCAAACTATAAACCAGACATATTTAAAATGATAAAACTGACGTATTTTAAAAAATCTTGAAAATATAATTGAAAAAGAGATTGTAGGGAATGCCCAAGTAAATTTAAAAAATAAACAAATGGAATTTTTATTTTCAATTATTACTTTTTTATTGTTAGAAACTCTAAGGATGGTTTAAATATCAGATTTTAGTTGAACCTTAAGAAATTGTGAATCAGGAAATCCATTCAAAGAAATTATTTATAATGCGCATCAAGCAGACAAAAACTAGTGAGATACAAGATTTGATAAGTACAATTAGCAAGCATTGTATAAATAACAGAGGTGAACAGTTGAAGATTACACATTATTTTTTTAGAACACATAGAATTTAATAAAATTGCCATATGCTAGATCACAAATCTAACTTTTACAGATTTCAAAGATTCAGTATCATACAGAACCTGGTCTCTGATAACAATACAAAAGTGAACAGTAAAAAATCTGTATCATTCAGCAATGAGTGATTCAAAAATTTTTTAGCAATATTAGGCAAAAGAGAAATTGATTCTGGGAATTAGGTGAATACAAAATTGTTGGAAGGAAGGGATAGAAAAGTGGTTTAGGTGGAGCTTTCAGAGAAGATTTCCAGAACAAATGCCCTGAATATAATCGTCTTGCCCTCTGCTGTAGGCGTGGGAACCAGAGGCTGGGCAGCTGGGGCCCTGGCAGTCCATGGTGGCACTGGGACTTCTGAATGGAAGGCAGACCACCAGGCTGCAATTCAGAGGTTTGGGGCAGCCACTGCTGCTGTCTCCATACCCACAAAGCTGGGGACCAGACATAAGATCCCTGGGTTTAGTGCTACCATCCTCAAAACTAACTTTCAACACTGAAAAAGACAGTGATGAGACGCTAGAATGCTGCTAAAGAAAACCAAGCATTCCATGACTTTCTTTGTCAGGATAATGATGTTTACTTCTTTTTTTTTAACACTCCCCCCCAGCTTTATTAAGATATAATTGACATATAACATTATGGAAGTGTCAGGTGTATGTGTTGATTTGATACATTTATATATTGCAAAATGATTTCCAGGATAGCATTAGCTCACCTCCATCACCTCACACAATTACCTGTGTGTGTGTGATGAGATCATTTAAAGATTTACTCTTAGCAACTTTAAAGTATATAATATAGTATTATTCACTATAATCACCATGCTGTACATTATATACTCAGAATACCTTACAACTGGAAGTTTGTTCTCTTTGACCAACATCTCCCCATTTACACTGATTCCGGACTCTGGTAGCTGCCATTCGACTCTCTGTTTCTGTTCAGCTTTTTTTAGATTTCCACATACAAGTGAGATTAGGCTGTATTTGCCTTTCTTTGATTTATTTCATTTAGCATAATCCCCTCAAGGTCCATGTATTGTTGCAAGTGGCAAGATTTCCTTCTTTTTCATGGTTCAGTAACATTCCAATGTACACATACACCACGTCTTCTTGACCCATTCATCCAAAAATGGACACTTAGGTTATTTTTATATCTTTGCTATTGTGAATAATGCTGTAATGAACATGAGAGTGCAGATTTCTCTTCAAGATCCTGTTTTCCTTTAGATATATATCCAGAAGTAAAATTACTGGATCATGCAGTAGTTCTGTTTTAATTGACCATATATATGTGGGTTTATTTCTGTCTCTCTTTTGCTCCATTGACCTATGTGTCTGTTTTTATGCCAGGACCATCCTGTTTTGATGAATATCCTTATATAATAGAGAGGTAATATGCAAATGGTCCTCATGTTGTGACACATAACGACCGATCAGCAGGAGGGCAGGGCAGCGAGCTACAAGCAGCAGAGAGCTACAGGAGTGCGGGTTAGCAAGGTATGAGAGGTGGAGAGCTACAGGAGGGCGGGGCAGCAAGCTGTGAGAGGTGGAGAGCTACAGGAGGGCGGGGCAGCAAGCTATGAGAGGTGGAGAGCTACAGGAGGGCGGGGCAGTGAGGTAGGAGTGGTAGAGAGCTACAGGAGGGCGGGGCAGTGAGGTAGGAGTGGTAGAGAGCTACAGGAGGGTGGGGAAGCCAGTTGAGGCAAGCGGCAGTAAGCTACTCGCACATGGATTCGTGTGTAGGACCACTAGTAACTTTGTAATATACCTTGAAATCAGGAGATGTGGTGCCTCCAGCTTTGTCTTCTTTCTCAAAAATTGCTTTGGCTATTCAGGGTCTTTTGTGGTTTTATATACATTTGAGGTTTATTTTTCTATTTTTATGTAAAAATACCATTGGAATTTTGATAGGGATTGCACTAATGTATTGATAACTATGGGTAGTATGGACATTTTAACAATATTAATTCTTCTAACCTATGAGCATGGAATATATTTTTTTATTGAATTTATTGGAGTGATATTGGCTAATAAAATCATATAGTTTTCAGGTGTACATTCTATATACATCATCTACATATAGTATTGTGTGTTCATCACCCCAACTCAAGTCCCCTTCCATCATGATTTATCCCCCTATACCCTCTTCTGCCTCCACCCACTCCCCTTTCGTGTGGTAATCACCATACTGTTGTCTGTGTCTATGAGTTGTTGTTTTCTTGGTTTTTATTTTTCTGCTTTATCCCTTCAATTTTCTTACCCAACCCCGCAACTCTCCTTTGCTCTGACAGCTGTCACTGAGCGACAGGAATTTTTCAACTCCTGTATCTTACGGGATCACTGTTGTATATGCAGTCTGTCCTTGACTGAAATGTTGTTATGACTGGTTTGCTAGTATTTTTGTATTTATGTTCATTAGGGATATATGCCTGTAATTTTCTTTTGTAATGTTCTTTTCTGGTTTTGGTATCAGGATAATGCTGGCCTCATAATATGAGTTTGGAAGTGTTCCCTCCTCTTTCTTTTCTTTTTTTAAAAGCATTTGAAAAAGATTGCTCTTGATATTTTCTTTAAGTGTTGCTAGAATTCACCAAAACATCTGACCTTGGACTTTTCTTTGTTGGGAGGTTTTTGATTACTGATTCAATCTCCTTACTAATAGTTGGTCTGTTCAGATTTTTCTACCTGATTCCATCTTGGTAGGTTGTTTCTAGGAACTTATCCATTTCTTTTTCCGCTGCCCAATTTTTTTGGTGTATAATTGTTCACAGTAGTATCTTATGATCCTTTGTATTTGTATGGTATCAGTTTAATGTCTTCCCTTTTATTTATAACTAGAGGCCCGGTGCACAAAAATTTGTGCACTTTGGGGGGGGGGGTCCCTCAGCCTGGCCTATGCCTTCTTGTGGTCTGGGACTCCTCGGATAGGGCCCAAGTTGGCAGTCAGACATCCCTCTGGCAGCCCGGCAGCCCTCGGGGGATGTCCACTTGCCAGCAGGGAGCAGGCCTAAGCTGCAGTCGGACATCCTTAGCGCTGCCGAGGAGGTGGGAGAGGCTCCCACCACCACTGCTGTACTGGGAGCAGTCAGCCTGGCTTGTGGCTGAGCAGAGCTCCACCTGTGGGAGCACACTGACCACCAAGGGGCAGCTCCTGCATTGAGCGTCTGCCCCCTGGTGGTCCGTGTGTGTCATAATGACCAGTCGTTCTGCTCTTAGGGTCAGTTTGCATATTACCCTTTTATTATATAGGATAGAGGCCTGGTGCATGTGTGGGGGCCGGCTGGTTTGCCCGGAAGGGTGTCCTGGATTAAAGTGGGGGTCCCGCTGGGGTGCCTGGCAAGCCTGGGTAAGGGGCTGATGGCTGTTTGCAGCTGGTCACACCCCCTTCAGGGTGGGGGTCCCCACTGGGGTGCCTGGCCAGTCTGGGTGAGGGGCTGAGGGCCGTTTTTAGGCGATGGAAGCTCCCAGCCTCTCCTTTTTTTTTTTTTTTTTTTAATTCTGGGGTTTATTTACCTTCTATAATTGAAACTTTGTAACCTTGAGAGGAGCTTAAAGCCGACCAGGGCGGGCGGAAGGAAAGCCTTGTGCTCACTCCAGCTCCGTGGCCATGGCTGGCTGAAAGCAGGTATCTGGGGTTTATTTACCTTCTATAATTGAAACTTTGTTGCTTTGAGTGGAGCTTAGAGCCGCCGTGGCAGGCGGGAAGTTGGCTTCCTTCATCATTGGGGCAATCAAGCCTCCTGCTTGCTCCAGCTCCGTGGCTGCCGGCTGCCATCTTGGTTGGGTTAATTTGCGTATAGTAGCTCTGATTGGCTGGTGGGCGTGGCTTAAGGCATAGCGAAGGTACAGTCAGTTTGCATGTTTGTCTTTTATTAGTGTATATTGTCTTTATTGGAGTCCTCTTTCTATTTTTCTTCTTTAGTTTAGCTAAAAGATGGTCGGTCTATTTAGTTTATCTTTTTTAAAAAGCCAGCTTTTGGTTTCATTGAGTCTTTGTTTTCATTTAGTTTCTGTTTCATTTATTTCTGGTCTGATCTTCATTTCCTTCCTTCTACTAACTTTGGGCTTAATTTGTTTTTCTTTTTTTAGTTTCTTGAGGTATCAAGATAGGCTACTTATTTGAGATGTTACTTAATGTAGGTATTTATCATTATAAACTTCCTTTCTAGACAACTTTTGCTGCATCCCATACGTTTTGGTATGTTGTATTCCCATTTTCAGTTGTCTCATAATGTTTTTTGATTTATCTTTGATTTCTTCTTTGACCCATTGGCTCTTTAGGAGCATGTTGTTTAATCATCACATATTTGTGAATTTTCCAGTTTTCTTTTTACAATTGATTTCTAGTTTTATGTCTTTGAAGTAGAAAAGATGCTCAATATAGTCTCAATATCTTAAATGTATTAGGACTTAGATGCGGCCTAATATATTATCTATTCTGGAGAATGTTCCATGTACACTTGAGAAGGATGTGTATTCTGCTACTGTTGGATGGAATGTTCTGTAAATATCTGTTAAGTCCATTTGGTTTAATGTGTCATTTAAGTCTAATACAGTAAACCCTCGATTTTGCAGACCTCGAATTAATGGACTTCAGATTCAATTGACAAAATTTCTGTTCTGTATGTCATATGTGAAAATTAACACCCTGTTAATCTTAAAATGCTTTTAACCAAGATTTGCTTATAATTAAATTAACAGGTTATTTTTTTTATTATTAACTCACTGTTATTTTAAACAGCTTTTAGCAAATAGGCCATGTGTTGGGAAAAACACTAGTAATGTTGCTGACATAAATATTACATATCTACAACTATAGTCTACATATTTAAATCCAAGAGTCACCATGCGTAAACAATGTTTTGCAAATGATCATACTGCATCTCTTGCGGTAATTGGTTCTATTGTCACATGCATGACTTTCTGCAGCGCTTTAAAAACAAAAACTGATTTCAGAGAGAGGAAAGGAGAGGGGGAGAGCGAGATAGAAACATCAATGATGAGACGCATTGATTGGCTGCCTCCTGCACTCCCCCTACTGGGGATCAAGCCCACAACCCAGGGCATATGTCCTGACGGGGACTTGAATCATGACCTCCTGTTTCATAGGTCAACACTCAACCACTGGACCGCACCGGAGGTGCAACATTTTTTCCCTTCACTACAAGGTTCAGTTCAGGAATGTATAGTCGCTGTAGGTGAATCAAGTCAGTTCTTTGCTCAGGTTGAGAGGGGCAGCCCAGGTTGACTGGACCTAGTGAACCTCTACTTTCTGTAATTATAATAATGAATTTCTAGTGATTCATTACCATGGTTGTGCATATTCTCCATGGTCCTTGATGTTTTCAACCCGACATTTAACATTTCTTGTAACACTATTGTTCTCTGATTCCTACACCCATGCTTGTTAAGTGTTTCTTACCTTATCTATTCTCTGTGCTGGTTTGGATTAAAATATTTAAATTTTCTAGCTCTGTCTTCATCAGTTCTTTGGACTAATGTTCCCACCTCTGCCCTTTGGCTTATACAAATTGGACCCAAATAGGAATCAGGTCATTCCTATCCCCGCTCTAGACTTTCTTGGCTCTGCAATAAATTCCTGGTCCTTTGGTGTCCTCTAGTGGCCTTCTGATTTACTGCTTCAATTGTATGAGATGGATTAACCATCTGTTTGCTGGAGTAGTTGTTGATATCATCAGTTTTAAAGGGTATGGTTAATGACTGCATTTCATCTCTGACTGGATTCAGCCTCAATTATGTGTTTAAAGAATGTACAATTATTTAAAGTAATGAGGAGTTGACAAATAAGTCAGTCAACAAACATTTACTGAACACTTACCAAATTCTCCATACTATTCTAGGTACTAGGACCCAGCTGGGAGAAAATGTCTTCCACTGTATTTAAAAAACAGTTCTGCTATTATCAACATTGAAAACAAAACAAAACATAGAAATATAACTTGTATGATTTACATGAAGAGGAGTTCACATTGTTCTTTCTTTAAAATTTTTTTTTTTTTTTTTTTTTTTAGTTTATTTTAGGGAGGAAGGGAAAAGGGAGAGAGGGATAGAAACATCAATGAGAGCGAATCATTGATTGGTTACCTCTTGGATGCCCCCCACCGGGGATAGAGCCTGACCAGGAATTGAACTGACAAACTTTTGGTGCATGAGACAACACCTAACCAACTGAGCCACACTGGCCAGGGCTCTATGCCACTTTTTATAATGCTGGCATGGTTAATAAGATCAGAGAAGTCATATATAATGGAATAAACAATACATGATATATGGTGAACCAAATTTTCCAGAACAAACGTAAAATGAACAAGTTCAATTTTCTACAGCGAAAGGTAAAACAAGTGTCAGAGTAGTCTTTAGGTTAAGGGTTATGTAGCAATAAATCATTGCAGCTGAAGTAGAATTTCACATGAACACTTATTGCTGAAGTAGAATTTCACATGAACATTTATTGCAAACTAAGAACCCAATTTTCTGATTTGGCTTGAAAGGGCTTTCACTCCAACTTGGCTGATTTTTATATTTTTGGTATCTTCAAGACTAGCTCAGGGCGTGGTGTTTTGAAAGCATATGTGATAATAGTATTTTTATTTACTTAAAGATCCTTAATAATGCTTGGAATGTGTAGCCTCTGATTTCATCTTAGCCAAGATTGAATCAAGTTTCTGAAGTTTATAATGGACAAAATTTTATCCTTTTAGGAGCTTATATTCTTGTAGGAGAGAGATCAGATGAGCATATATATAAACACATAAGCCCAGGGGAGCTGTGCCTGGGTGAAAGTCTGTCATTGGCCTCCACCAAGTCAGTCAGCGCTGGTGAAACCCCATAGATTTTCTCTGTCTCCACCCTTAGTTCCTTCCATGTCCAAGGAGAATATTGAAAATACTACTTGATTTAACACTTGATGCAGTACAGGCAACAGCTGTTATTTCTTACAGGTACCTGTTGACCCTGGCTGGCTTCCCCTGACCCTGGGTCCTGGGAGGGTTGGGAATATGGGGACCAGTGCTGCTGGGTAATCACTTCCTCATGCCATGCCTGAGGACATGCGCCTCCTCCTAGGAACACAGCACTTAGAACACTCTCTAGCAGGTCACAAACTTTCAGTGAGTTTCTCTCTGCCCACTTGGGAGAGGGAGGAGGAGGAGCCCTCCCAGGACCTGCTGGGCACCCACACTGCTATTCCTTCTCTCAGGGCCCCTCCCAAGAAGGCTGACACCATGGGGAAGATCCAGGTTTTGTGAGGTCTGAAGCAGATATATATATATGGTGTGTGTGTGTGTGTGTGCTTTAAAGAAAACACAAAATTTGGAATAAAAATTAGATATGAAAGTGAATATTTCTAGAATTAGAAAGAAGTCATTAAAATTAAATTTTAGTCTAACCAGTACCAGAATGTCACAAAAATCCAGCAAAATAACAAAACACATTAACTACCCAATATTCATCTATAATACTTTTTTTAACTTTTATTTGTGGCTGCATACTCTTTGAGCACATCTTCACCTGTAAAAGATTTTATAATATTTTGTAAGAGATGACAGAAGGGTAGTTGTATGGATTAGGTGTTGGCGTCCTTCCTTCCCCACCAATTCAAATTTTGAAGCCTAATCTCCAATGTGATGTACTTGGTATTTGGAGATGGGGCCTTGGTGGTTAGGTCATATGGGATTAGTGCCCTTATAAAGAGGCCCCGGGGAGTTGTCTTGCGTTTCTGCCATATGAGAAAGTGAGAAGATGGGCGTCTATGAACCAGGAAGGGCTCTCACCAGACACTGAATCAAGGTGCTTTGATCTTAGTCTTCCCAGCCCACAGAACTGTGAGAAATAAGTGTTTCTTGTTTCAGCCACTCAGTCTATGTCATAGTAGTTTGACTGGGCTAAGGCAGAGAAATATCTTTCCTTTTATCTTTAAAGTCTAAGATTTTAGAAAAGTTACTTTCAGCTTCCTAATACAATATTGGTAGTGTCACTTAGAAGTTTAGAATACACTTGTAAAAGTTGGTAAATCCTTTAACAAATTTCTTCCTGATGAGCTATGAGAGTTGGAAGAACTTGTCATAGTCTAGCTTCTGGTTCTGTACATTTTAAGCTTAGTTTCTTCTTAACTACCCACTTACTTCCAGAGCTGGGTATGATAAGGCATGCTCATCTGGTAAAACCAAAACAAAACAAAAAACAAAAAAACCAACCAAACAAACAAAAACAAACCAACCCTCCAAACCCCCAAAAAAGCTATCTCTGATTGGGCCCCTGGGTCATGACCCTGGATAAGTATTCACATTGGACGGTAGGAATATTTCTGGAAGACATTCTTGCACCAGGACAGCTAACTATAGTTTAGCCTTATGTGGAAGTAACTGTATACCACATAAATGCATCCCACTGAACTCAAACCAACTTCTCTTTAGTCAGATCCCCCCAAATCCTGTGTCCACTCCAAAGTAACTGGCAGGAGGACAAATAGGAAATAGGGGAAGTCCGAGTGGAAAGAGATAGTGGCCTTATCAATTACAGTTGAAACATCTTACACACTTTACAAAAACATGACGTAAACCTATTACTAAGGCCCTTCCCAGGGCCTGGCAGGGTCCATGCAGGTGAGGGGCATGAAGCTTAAGATTCATGGTGGATATTCTGCTTTCCTTCCCTATCTCTAACCTGGAAAGCTTTTCATCCTCTTTGGTATGGGAAGAACTCCTCTCTTATTGTCTCCTTTAAATCATTTCACATCTGCTCCTCAGCTCTGGCACTGAGCTTTCCCCTGCCTCTCTACTAACACCAGCAAACTCGAAACCCCACCAACTCTTTGAGGCCCATTCACTGGGGCTCCCCACTGCATTTTATACTGTTGGGCATTTTCCCTCCTGGAAAAGATTCCTTTGGCTGCCATGATATAACCCTTGCCCCTCACCATGCAAGGTTTGTTTTTCTCTTCCTAAATGACAGCATTCTTCCAGGTTCCATTCTTTCCCAACTTCTCAGTCTATTCACAGCCCCGTAGTGACGGCCTCCACTCCCATGGTGGCGGCCTGTACCCAGGTGCTCTGGCTACCAAACTCAGGTCTTCAGCCTGGACCCCTGTAACCATCCCTCTTTGGCTGTCTTTCACTAGACTGTAGACTTTTTTTTTTATTGTCTAAAGTTTTACATATGTCTTCTTTTCCCCTGGATTTACCCACCCCCCACCCCCCCGCCATTCCCACCCTTGAGGGCAAGCCCCCTTCCCCGCCCCAATGTTTGTGTCCATTGGTTATGCTAATATGCATGCATACAAGTCCTTTGGTTTCCTCTTAACTCCCCCACCTTCCCGGCCATTTGTCTCTGGATCTATTTTTGTTCATCAGTTTATGTTGATCATTGTATCCCACATATGAGTGAGATCATGTGACATTTATCTTTCTCGGACTGGCTTATTTTGCTTAGCATAATGCTCTCCAGTTCCATCCATGCTGTTGCAAATGGTAAAAGTTCCTTTATTTTTTATTTTTATTTTTTATAGCGGCGTAGTATTCCATTGTGTAGATGTATCACAGTTTTCTAATCCACTTACCTGCTGATGGGCACTTAGGCTGTAGACTTCTTGAGGCAGGGACCATATTCATGTTTGCATCCCCAGTACCTAGCAGGTGTGTAATGTCTGAATGAATGAATGAATTATTGAGTGCTTGCTAGTGAGACTCAAGTTACATATTATTGTTAGAATGTTCAACTATGTATGAAGTACTATACACAGAGTGGGAAACACAGCAGTTCCTGCCAGGGTGAATTTCAGTCATCTGTTTATTCATCAAAGCAGGGAAGTCCTAAACATGAGAAGAAATCCAAACAAAAAACCAACAGATCAAGTTTATTTTAACTGGAGATCAAAATAAATACTGCAGTATTTTCACTAGAAACCCATTGAAACCACCTTCTACAATCTTCTATTTTGGGTGATTCTGGAAAATTTACATTAGCAGTTTGGTGAATAAAGGAAAATAAATATAGAATATTTTTGAATATTTTTTTCTGTTCATTCAGTTATAGTTAATGACAACTTCAGATTTTCTTGGATTGACATATTTAAGATTGGAGGGCACTTCTTTGTTATGCAACTAATTAAATAACCCATTCAATCTGTTTTGAATATATTTTCCTCTTGAAGTCTGACTAGATGTGTAGGTCCTGCCTAAACACAAATTGGTTGCACACAGAGGAAGAAGATTCAACTTAAGAAATCATTGTCCCCAAATGGCACGGAAATGTAATTTGTTTGAATTCTTTCACCTTTCTCCCCTCTCCCCAAACAGTTGTTTACTACAATAAAAAAAATTAGTGCAATGTCATTTAGGTAATAAAATTCTCTTGGGTTATATAAATCAATTAAATTCTACTCTATTGCTAATATTTTAAGCTCTGTAAGTATTCTAGCTCCAGTTTTGTTATTCTTTAAACAAGATGTCAGGCGACACCTCCACCTCCCACTTTTTAAAGTGAAACTGTAGAAATCCTTTAGTAACTGGGAAATCTGAAATTCTTTGAGGAAGGTAGCATGTACAGGTTGCCTTTCGTCAAGGCTAGGAGAAATTTTAGAAGCAAAAAAGGTTGTTGGGTGGAGAACCAGCAACGCCCAAGGGATGGGAGTTGCAGAAACTACAGGAATGAGCAAGGGCCTGAAGTAGCTGTGAGAGGAATGAGTTTGTTTAGACGTTGGAGCACTGCTTCTCAGGGTTGGGACCCCAGCCACAAGTAGCATCACCTGGGAACTTGTTGAAATGCAGATTCTAAGTCCTTACCCCAGACCAATACTATCAGAAACTCTAGGGGTGGGGCCCAGCCATCTGTGTTTTTTCTTTCTTTCTTTCTTTTTTTTTTTTAAAGCCATGTATATATATTTTTTAATTGATTTCAGAGAGGAAGGAAGAGGGAGAGAGAGAGAAACATCAATGATGAGAGAGAATCATTGATTGGCTGCCTCCTGCAAGTCCCCCACTGGGGATCGAGCCCACAACCTGAGCATGTGCCCTTGACCAGAATCGAACCTGGGACCTTTCATTTCACAGGCCGATGCTCTATCCACTGAGCCAAACCGGCTAGGGCATCTGTGTTTTAACAAGTGCCCTGCTCCAGATAATTTGGAGGCCCATTCAAGTTTGACAACACCTAATTTACAGGGAAGTGGAATACCGCTGTGCATGTGAAAATATTATATTAAAAACACAATTACTGATTTTTTCTTTAAAAATAGTATAATTTAAGCAATACTATACAGATTCTATGTTTTCCAAAGCAAATAAATTTTTTCTGACTTTTTTTTCTCATGGTTGAGTGTTTGGGAGACAAGTGACATTGTCTACCATGATTGGGTGCTAAATAGAATACATTTTAAGGATGGGTGTAGAAGGAAAAATTCTTAGGTCTCAGTATTCTCTACAGTATAGTTTTTTAACCAGAGAAACAAGATAGGTTACCTTTCTGCTAAAATTATGCAAGTGATTGTCAAATTTTCACATCATTTGTATATTGATATTATTTTCATTTAATTGGCATTGCAAACAAAAAACTCAAATTGTGGATAGTAATTTTCTTTTATTATTTGCCATTAACTGAACTAAATTTATTTTTATTTTAAATCCCCCCTTCTCCCCCCGCCCCAAGCTTTTCCATCTGCGGGGTGTTAATAGCATGTCAAACTAATTGCCGTCCTCATGGTCTAATTCTTTTCTCTGTCATTTTTGGCTGTAAAATTCTCAGTTTGGCATGCTTTCACACTGACACAGGCACTTCATGGTGACCGGTTATCTGTTCGGTCGTGACAGCACCTGGCTCTTTATTTATTAGGATAGTCCTTATATGATTATTAAAGTGTTTATGGTTTTCATTATTATTTTCTGTCTTTAGGACCAACTGTTGATTAGTTTATATCAGCCTGCTGGGTCTGGTGATTGTTTTGACTTCTGCATTCATACCCCACAGGCGTGTAACAAGTGTTGAGCTTGTCTGCTGCAGGAGCTCTGATCCCAGGTGTCCTCCCTGCTGCAACATTCCTCTCTAGATTTGCCTTTCTCTGGCCACCCTCCAGTTGGAAGTGATAGAATGTCATAGGCAAGGGCCAGGGCTTTAGATTGAGAGATTAGGGTTTGAGTTCTGGCTTGGCCATTTACAAGCTGTGCTGCCTTGGCCTCCCTGAGCTGTAGTTTTTTATGATGTAAAATAGGGCTTTTAGTACCTGCCTCATAGTATAACTATTAAATGATACAGAACTTACAGCTTACTCTGAAAAATATCTTTTTGGCTTGGGGTGGGAGTGGGGGTAGAGATAGCCACAACATACTGTTGACTCAGATTGATCTTAAATGGACAAAACCCCCTCCCACTTCTTTTTTACAGGAACTGATGATAAACCACATCTCTCCTATTCTGCACTTGTCCTGTGGAAATTTTGTAGCTAAACACTTGTCTTCACATGGATGCCTATGGCATTCTGCTTTGTTGTTTATGGACACATCCATTTTATCTGCCCAGTCTTTTTGAATCTCTTCCTTTGTCCAGCAAATCAATTGAATGTGCACTAGGGGATGAAGAATCTGCCCATTGGATGAGCAGTCCGTTTATCGTGTCACTCAAGACATTAAAAGAGACCAGTCTCTTGGCTGATATTGGCTGATTAATCAACCTGAACTCTTTGTTTATTCAGCCGGCTGTGGATGCTTCTAATTGTTCTAGTTGTCAGCCGTCCAATGTTGACTAGACTCTTCCCGCAACAAGTCTCTCTTCCGTTGTGACCAGGAAAATGCTCTGTGCTCTTAAACTGATGGCTCTTTGTACAAGTCTATAGCATTATCATCACTCTATCCCTCCCTTTATCATCATCTGAGTACTCTCCAAGGTGAGAATATCTTCTCATCTCTAGCTCTTTACATGACTCAAGGAGATGGTATTTTTATTTAGCAACTGTTAATCTCCCTTCATTCCTACCCCTTTTCCCCCATACACGCCTTCATGGGAAGAATATATAGGCTCTTCTCCCTCCCCTCTCCTCCCTCCCCCACATCTTCATGGGAAGAGTGTACAGTATTTTCTTATCCCACTGATATGGGTTGAACATATGACTTGCTTTGGACAATGGAATGTGAGTGAATGAGACACAATTTTTTAAAACACCTTTCAATACATTAAATAATTTAGATTCTTTAAAAAAGCTTATTGCAGTTTGACAGGAACCTCCTTTTTCTTACATTCTGTTCGTTTGATTCTGTGAAATGAGCAGCTGGTTATATCCAGATTTATTTTTTTATTGTTGACATATTACAGATGTCCCTCATTTCCCCCACTCTTTGCCCACCTCTACCCAGCTCCCAGCCCCCATCCCCTGGCCTTTGCCACATTGTTGTCGGTGTTTCATGGGCATATATGTTCTTTGGCTAATCTCGTCACCTTTTATCCAGACCCTCCCACCCACCTCCCCTCTGACATCCATCAGACTGTTCCATGTATCCATGCCTCTGGTACTATTTTTTGCTAGTTTATTTTGCTCATTAGATCCCACATATACTGGTAAGTGAGATCATGTGGTATTTGTCTTTCTCTGACTGGCTTATTTGGCTTAGCAAAATACTCTCCAGGTCCATCCATGCTGTTGCAAAGGGTAAGAGTTCTTTCTTTTTAACGACCACATAGTATTCCATTGTGTAAATGTACCACAGCTTTTAAAAAATATCCTCACCCAAGGATATGTTTTTATTGGTGAGAGAGAGAGAGAGAGAGAGAGACATCAATGTGAGAGAGATACATTGATCGGTTGCCTCCATTATGTGCCCCAGCTGAGGATCTGAGCTAAGATGTATGGTTTCTTCTGAGAAGCTTCTGAGAGCACAATGGGGGTTCCTTTGTAGGTTACAATCTGTTTTTTAAAAATTGTAGCTGCTTCTAGGATTCTCTCTTTATCTTTGATTTTTAACATTTTCATTATAATGTATCATATAGAAGGTCTTTTTGCATTGAAATAATAGGGTGGTCTATTAGCTTAGTGAAGTTGGATGTCCAAGGGTCTTCTCAGGTTTGGGACGTTCTCAGCTCTTATTTCTTTAAATAACCCCAACCCCTTCTCCCTCTCTTCTCCTGAAACACCAGTTATTCTAATATTTGTATGTTTGGTGGAGTCCTTTAAGTCATGTATGCTTTGGGGTTCTTTTTAATTTTTTTTCTTTGTTCTATTTTGATTGGGTTATTTCAAAGTTCCTATCAAGTAGTTTACTTATTCTGTCTTCCACTTGATCTGCTGTGCTATAAATTTTTTTTTCTACTCTATTTTATTATTTTTTCTTTTTATTCATTGAGTTCTTCAGCTCCAGAGTTTCTATTTGGTTCTTTTTATTATCCCCATCTCTTTGTTAAATTTCTCATTTTGTTCATGTATTGTTTTTCTAATTTGTTGAATTGTCTTTCTGTTTTCTTATAAGGCAACTTGTTTCTCAAAACAACTATTTTCAATTCTTTTTCAGCCAGATCATAAAATTCTGTACCTTTGAGTTTATTGGAAGATTATTGTCATCTTGATTCTCCATGTAGTTTTTTGTTGCTGCTTTTGCATTTGAAATAGCAAATACCTCCTCAAATCTTTACTAATTAGCTTCTGGTGAGATATATGTGCTTCAGTCCTGTTTTATTTGTTGTTTCCAACCCTGTATGGATACACCTGCTCCACACTTCTTGCTCCCTCTTGCAACCGAATTCTTTAACTTGTATATCTTTTCTTGTTCTTACAACTCAATCAGGTTGGCTGCTGGAAATCTTTTGTTTTCTATAAGGTGGTGCTACAGCTCAAGTTTGTGGCTTTTCCCTTGCCCATAGACCAGGGGTGGACAAACTTTTTGACTCGAGGGCCACAATGGGTTCTTAAACTGGACCGGAGGGCCGGAACAAAAGCATGGATGGAGTGTTTGTGTGAACTAATATAAATTCAAAGTAAACATCATTACATAAAAGGGTACGGTCTTTTTTTTTTTTTAGTTTTATTCATTTCAAACGGGCCGGATCCGGCCCGCGGGCCGTAGTTTGCCCACGGCTGCCATAGACTCTGGTCTGTTTTCCTGATGGCACTGTGTTCATTGGACTCATTCTTGCTGCCGTATTTGGGAGCATGCACAAGGAGCCAACTGCAGAGGTGAGGGTAGGTGGGTGGGTTTAGCACTTGTGGTGTTGGGGGTGCCTGTGGGCCAATGAGCAGGTCCTTGAGTGAGATTCTCCCTAATGAAGTCCTGAATACAGTCATCAGGAACCACATCCCTTTAGTATTCTTATCTGCCTCTTTCCTGAACTTCTCTCTCCCCCTAGTCATGGAAGTCCCAGTACTCTAGGTATTGCTGTAGAGAATTTTTTGTATTATAATTGTTATCGTTGCTTTTATATAACAATACCTAATCCCTTAAATTCCAATAGTGACATAGCTTTTATTCATGCTTCTTAATTGCTGTATAAAATCCTATTTCATGAGCCAGATGTATCAACATTCATTCAACGATACCCTATTAATAACTTCTCCTTTGTTACTAGTTTTTTGTCACCATAAATAATGCTGCAGTTATCATTCTTGAACATATACTGTTATGTACTGGTATATTTATCTCTAGGATATGGTATCAAGTCCCAGAAATGAATCAGGTAGATTGAATAAAGAATGTAACATTTGGCCCTTGCTGGTTTGGCTGAGTGGATAGAGTGTTGGACTGAAAGGTCCCAGATTCGATTCTGGTCAAGGGCACGAACCTCGGTGGCAGGTTCCACCCCGGACTTGGTCAGAGCCATGCCAGAGGCAACCAGTTGATGCATCTCTCTCACACTGATGTTTCTCTCTCTCTCTGTCTCTTCCCCTCCCTTCCATTCTCTCTCTCCAAGAGAAAAAAGAAAAAAAAGAGTGGTACATTTTGTTAGATAGCTTTGTTTTTTCTTTTCAAAGTTCTGTGACAATTTACATTTTTTACCATCAAGATTTAAATAAATAATTTTCCCTACAACCTAGCCAGCAATAAGTAAGTGACTTTCAGATTTCTGCCAATCTCATAGAAATCCTATTTAATAATAGAGAAACATGGTAATTAACTGTAACTTCGCTACCCTTCCCATTGGCTAATCAGTGAGATATGCAAATTAACTGCCAACCATGATGGCGGCTGGCAGCCAGGCAGCTGAAGCGAACAGGAGGCTTGCTTGCTCCAATGATGGAGGAAGCCAAGGTTCCCCGCCTGCCACCGCCCAGCTCTGAGCTGCAATCTAAGCAACTATGTTGCAAATATAGAAGCTAAACAATCCCCAGAAACCTGCTTTCAGTCAGCTGGGATCTCAGAGCTGGAGCTGAGCCTCAGAGCTAAAGCAGGCTCTCAGCTCCAGTGACAGCCATAGAAGGTAAATAAATCCCAGAATAAAAAATAAAAGAAAAAAAGGAGAGGTTGGGAGCTTCAGTCACCCGCCAGCCTGAAAACGTCCCTCAGCCCCTCACCCAGACTGGCCAGGCACCCCAGTGGGGACCCCCACCCTAAAGGGGTTGTGACCAGCTGCAAACAGCCATCATCCCCTCATCCAGGCTGGCCAGGCACCCAAGCGGGACCCCCACCCTGATCCGGGACACCCTTCAGGGCAAACCAGCTGGCCCCCACCTGTGCAACAGGCCTCTATCCTATATAGTAAAAGGGTAATATGCCTCCCAGCACCGGGATCAGCGGAGCCGTGAGGCCTCCCGGCACCGGGATCAGCTGAGCAGCGAGTCCTCACTGCCCCGGTGTCAAGCGGAGCTGCGAGGCCTCCCAGCACTGGGATCAGTGGAGCCGAGAGGCCTCCTGGCCCCTGGAGCAGCGTGACAGGGGGCAACGCCCAAACCCCCTGGTCGCCCTGTGGCTCTGTGTGTGACAGGGGGTGGGGCCACAACCTCCCTATCTGCCCTGCTCTGTTCGTGACAGGGGAAGGTGCCCCAACCCCCTGATAGGCCCTGCTATGTGCCTGATAGGGGGGAGCTCCCCAACCCCCTGATCGGCCCTGCTCTGTGTGTGACAGAGTGTGGTGTCCCAACCCCCCCATGGGCCCTGCCCTGAGTGTGACAGGGTGGAGCCGCAACCTCCCCATCGGCCCTGCCCTGAGTATGACAGGGGGGAGTGCCCCAACCCCTGATCGGCCCTGCTCTGTGGGTGACAGGGGGCGGCACCCCAACCCCCCAATCGGCCCTACCCTGAGCGTGACTGAGGATGGCATCGCAATCTCCTGATCCGCCCTGCTCTGTGCATGACAGGGGGCGGAGCCCCAACTCCCCAATCAGCCCTGCTCTGAGCCCGACCAGGGGCTGCGGGGCAGGCACCTAGGGATTGGGCCTGCCGTCTGCCACCCGGGAGCGGGTCTAAGCCATCAGGTCGTTATCTCCCGAGGAGTCCCAGACTGTGAGAGGGCACAAGTGGGGCTGAGGGATACCCGCCCCCCACCCAGCCAGTGCACAAATTTTTGTGCACCGGGCCTCTAGTAAAGTAATAATCTACATTTTCCACTCACTAGTAAACTCGCCCAGCTTCCCTGTGTTGACTATTTGGATTTTCTCTTCATATTTTTGCTCATTACTCTATTGTGGTATTCCTATCCTTGTCAATATGTAAGAGATTTTACATATGGCAGGTAAACTCTAGATGGAAATTTTTTTTCTTAATCTAGGACTTGTCCAATTTATCTCTTGCCACACCAAAATGTTGTCATGGTTATGAGAATGCCTTCTTTTCTCCATCCTCACTCTTTTTATCACACTCTTCTTTCCCTACCCTCTTTCCCCACACCTTTCTCTCTGTGTGTGTGCCTGTTTTTCTTCCTCTCTGTATGCCTTTCTCTCGATATTCTTCTTGGTGTGAGTCTTCTTTTTCTTTCTTTTTCTCTCTTACCCCTCTCACCACTCTCACTTGACTCCTTATTCCCTGCTTTCTAGCTCCATGCAAATACTAATTTCTAGTGCAGAGGGCACTATATTTATTTTTACTTTGTTACTTGCAAAGACAACTAAACCCAAGAGGTGAGCAGGGCAGCACAGTAAGGGGTTAAAGTAATGTGTTTTCAAAGTTGGCTGAATTTGAGATCCCTTGATGAGGAGTTTTTTTATATGTGCTATCCAGCCCACCCTCAGAGATTCCAGTTCGGCAGAAGGGTGTAATATACCAATGGATAATGGATAGCTAGTATTTTTAAATCTCTCCAAGGGATTCCAGTACACCTGCATTAGCGCTGGGTCAGAGAGGCCCGCTAGACAAATCCAAGCACCGTGCTGGCAGGGTGCTTGGGTGATGGGACAAGCTGGCTGTTAGAGTCTCAGATAATTACTTTCAACAACTACCCGTCTCAGCAAAGACTGCATGAGGGGCTCACATGGAGTAGAAGCAATAGTAAAGTAGGTCTGCAGGACCTTATACTCCATCTCAAGTGGCAAAGGAGAGAAAGGTGAGGTTCAACCCAACCTAAGTGTGACTGCAGGGCAGCAAATGGACACAGAGGGGCGGTGTCGCCCCACGTGGCTTCGGCGCTCCCGACCCCGATTCCAGGAAGGCTCTGCCTTGGTGAAGCCTTGGCTCACCACTCTACTTCTCACTCTTAGCCCCTGCCCTATGCAGCCTGGCTCTCAGATGATTAAAGTTCACATGTCATTTATTGAACATGAATTATCATCAAACATTGTCCTGGGTTGTTTCATTTAATCTTTATAGCAACCTGAGGTAGACCTATTATTTCCATTCTACCAGAGAGTAATGGAGGTAATTTCCTAGTGGATAGCAGAGCCAGTCTACTCAAGCCTGCCTGACTCCAACGCAAGCGTTCTTTATATTCAACAACTGCTACTTTACTCGATAACATTTAATTGAGCCTGAACATATTAATAAACGCTAATTTACCAATTAATTTATTCATGCAGGCAATTATTTCTTTTTTTCTTCCTTCTTAAACACAGGAATCAGTAAGAATAACTGAGTTAGCTAAGAAGTCTTAAAGCCCATGGTGTGTGTGTTTTGGGGTGGGAGGGTTCAATTTGTAGATTTTTATTTGTAAATTCTTTTTCAACACAATATACAACCTCATCTACAGTCTGATTATACAAGTGCTAAGGGCAGAAAGATCTAGCATAAATACATTAAATAAAGAGGCAAAGCTGTGAAATTAAGTTGTATGCAGCAGGTCTGTGAGGATGGGGGAAATGTTGGGGAAATAAAACAGAGTAAGACTAAGGAATTGGAAGGTTTTAGCTAAAGTTCTTTCAGTCATCTTTCTCTTTAGCTCCATGTTTAAGGATTCGCGTGAACTCAATGTAACTTTGTCAATAGGTGCTTCTCTGTACAGCTTCCTCGTCTGTAAGCCAATCTCCCATTATTGTCAGCAGCTCTCTCAGGTCATCTTCCCAAATGGTGCCAGTTGCTTCTTCATCAAAGCAAGCAAAAGCATTTCTGATGATCTTTTCCTGGCCTGTGCCATTTAACTTCTCACCAAGCATCGTGAGGCACGTGGTGGGATTTATGGGCCCCTGGAGCAGCATTCATCATGGCATCGAGCTGAGCACCAGCTGGATTCTTCCCTCGAGAAGCAAGCCATCGTGCAAATCTTCCTTGTCAGTGAACCATGTCTGTTCTGACCTCTTTAAACTCCTGAACCTGAGACTGTCTAACATGGCGAGCACAGTGGATGTTGCATGCTGGGGGTGCTTCTGAGTGGTCTTGGTTTTGCCTGTTTATTTGACAAGGTAGCTGTTTAATTCACTGCCAGACCCTACAGCCTGGGCTGCCCTGCACAAAACAACCCTGCTTGCATTTAGCAAGTGACTAAAGGAACAAAGAATGAATGTCTGATGGTGAAATAGTAGCCATGGGGTTGCCTACTCCTTACAGCTATGCCTGGTGTCAGTTACACTGAAAGTCTGCAGACATAATGCAGAATTTTATTTGGCTAACAAGATGTTATTAAAAAAAATATAAATCTCAGTAGTTCTAGATGGGACGTTTGCCCTGCAGTTCATCCCAGTCCCCACCATTCCCTTTTCTTTCCATCTTTATTCTTTACTCATCCATGTTATCTGCCTGGTCTCCCTGGAGATGGAGGCATCGGGCTGATGGGTCCTGGTAATGCTATTGGGAGATGAGACCTGCCGTTGGGCCATGAACCTCACCCCCCTCCAAATCCCTTCCCTCTCTCTCCTTCCCTCCAGGTGTTGTCATCTTCATCACACTGGTTGCTCTTTATTGCTGGCAGCTCTTAACACCTGCGATGGGTATATCTGTGGGTCTACTCTGCTGCTTCTAGCACCCAGCCCAGCCTTGGGAATGCCAGAGCTAAATTTAACTGCATTGCTTCATCAGATGCTTGGGTATTTTCAGCACCAGTAGCATGGGCTGGCTTAGCTGGAAGTTGCTGAGGGCTGCTGCCAAGTCACACCCAGTGTTTTGGATTGAAATTAGCCTCCAGCTTGTTCAAGGGCTTGATCCCTCCCCCTTCCTTCTTAATTGGAGTTCAGGAGACTGAAGGAGGCAAGGAGTGGCTGAGAGGAAGACAAGAGAAGGCATACCCTGGGGACCCTTTGAAATTGCTTGGTTATTTCTTCCTTCTCTTAGCCAGTCACCTTTACAGCACATGAGTGCTGGAAGGTCCTGAGCTGGAGACCTTACTCTCCAGCTAAGTACGATGAGGGTGACCCACGTGGCCAGGACTACCTCCTGATTGGTATGGTCTGCATTGCACAATGCTGGGCTGCCTGCTGGCCTGTTCTCGCCTGGCCTGGTAGGACTCATTGTTCAGGGAGTGACCGGCCTTGTTCGGAGTGCCAGCATTCTTCATGTGTCATCCAGTGTCCTTTCCTAACCGGAGCATCGGTCAACAGCACTTTGTGCCCGAAAGCGTGGCCCTCAGCCCTCGGAAAGTCCCTAGCTGGTGGGACTGTGGGTTGGTAGTCCCTCTGGCCAAGAGAGCAGTGTATGTGCAGAATCACAGGTTTCCAGTGACGGTTACAAATAGAAGAGAGACCTCCAGACCACAGCTCTCACGCTAGACGGGGCTTCGGATCCTCTGTTTGGAACTGTTCTTGTTACAGACGGCAAGCTGCAGCTCTCAAAGGTTTTTTTTTTTTTTCTTTCCATTTTATTTTCTTTATTGATTACGGTATTACATATGTGCCCTTATCCCCCGTTGCCTCCCCACCCTCCCACACTCATGCCCTCATCCTCTGGTGTCTGTGTCCATTGGTTAGGCTTATATGCATGCATACAAGTCCTTTGGTTGATCTCTTCCCCTTACCCCCGCCCTCCTCTACCTTCCCTCTGAGGTTTGACAGTCTGATCAATGCTTCTCTGTCTCTGGATCTGTTTTTGTTCATCAGTTTATGTTGCTCATTATATTCCACAAATGAGTGAGATCATGTGATATTTATCTTTCTTCTACTGGCTTATTTCGCTTAGCATAATGCTCTCCAGTTCCATCCATGCTGTTAAAAATGATAAGAATTCCTTCTTTTTCAATAGAGGACATACTAGTAAGGAAGGCCAAAAGACATATGAAAACATGCTCAAAGTCACTAATCATCTGAGAGATGGAAATCAAAACAGCAATGAGGTACCATCTCACACCTGTCAGAATGGCTATCAACAAATCAACAAATGACACGTGCTGGCGAGAATGCAGAGAAAAAGGAACCCTCGTGCACTGCTGGTGGGAATGCAGACTGGTGCAGCCATTGTGGAGAACAGTATGGAGTTTCCTCAAAAAACTAAAAATGGAACTCCCATTTGACCCAGTGATCCCACTTCTAGGAATATATCCCAAGAAACCAGAAACACCAATCAGAAAGGATATATGCACCCCTATGTTCATAGCAGCACAATTTACCGTAGCTAAGATTTGGAAACAGCCTAAGTGCCCATCAGCAGATGAGTGGATTAGAAAACAGTGGTACATCTACATGATGGAATACTACGCTGTAGTAAAAAAGGTTGTTAGTTTTATGTCTGGTTTCTCCCCTGAATCATGTCCTCAGACCTTCATATTTTTCATGCTAATATTGACAAGAACTAGCAATTAAGACACTATACCAGGCACATTTTAAACACTTTACATGAGTTAACTCATTTAGACCTTACACCATACCTATCTATGAGGTACACAGTGCTATTGTCCCTGTTTTACAGAAAGGGACCTGGGAACTCAGAGAGGTTAAGTGACTTGCCCAAGGTCACACAGGATTTGGAGCTGGGTGTCCTAGTAACAGAGCTCTTAAATGTGGTGTATACTGCCTCTCATGGTGCCACTGGGACTGTCTGTTTCTTGTCCATCTCTTACATCAGATTGTGAACTACTTGAAGAAAGGAATTTTTTTTTTTAAATTCTGGTAATAACAAATTTTATTTATTTTTAAAATTAAATTTATTGGGAGTGACAATGGTTAATAAGAGTATATCAGTTTCAAGCGCACATTTCTATGACACATCATTTGTATACTGCTTTGTGTGCCCACTACCCAAAGTGCAGACTTCTTCTATAACCGTATATTTGACCCCCTTTATTTACCCTTTACACTCTCTTCCTCTTTTAATCAACATACTGTTGTCTTTGTCTGAGTTTTTGTTTGTTCATTTGCTGCTTTCAGTTTTATATTCCATATATGAGTGAAATCAATATGGTTCTTATCTTTTCCCAATCTATGGCTTGTCTTTTCAGAAGTTTTTTTCTTTTTTGTTCCTCTCCTCCCCCCCCCCCCCCCGCCATAACTCCCCTCCTCCCAATTCCCGCCCCACCCTCCGCCCTCACTCCCCATCCAATGTCCTCATCCATAGGTGCACGATTTTTGTCCAGTCTCTTCCCGAATCTCCCACACCCCTTTCCCCCCCAAGAATAGTCAGTCCATTCCCTTTCTATGTCCCTGATTCTATCATGATCACCAGATTATTTGTTCACTTGATTCTTAGGTTCACTTGTTGATAGATGCATGTTTGTTGTTCATAATTTGTATCTTTACCCTTTTCCTCTTCTTTCTCTTCTTAAAGGATACCTTTTAGCATTTCATATAATACTGGTTTGGTGGTGATGAACTCCTTTAGCTTTTCCTTATCTGTGAAGCTCTTTATCTGACCTTCAGTTCTGAATGATAGCTTTGCTGGATAAAGTAATCTTGGTTGTAGGTTCTTGGTATTCATCACTTTGAATATTTCTTGCCATTCCCTTCTGGCCTGCAAAGTTTCTGTTGAGAAATCAGCTGACAGTCGTATGGGTATTCCCTTGTAGGTAACTGAGTTTCTTTCTCTTGCTGCTTTTAAGATTCTCTCTTATGCCAGAACCGGTTTGGCTCAGTGGATAGAGCATCGGCCTGTGGACTGACAGGTCCCAGGTTCGATTCCGGTCAAGGGCCATGTACCTGGGTTGCGGGCACATCCCCAGTAGATGTGCAGGAGGCAGCTGATCGATGTTTCTCTCTCATCGATGTTTCTAACTCTCTATCTCTCTCCCTTCCTCTCTGTAAAAAAATCAATAAAATATATTTTAAAAAAAAAGATTCTCTCTTTGTCTTTTGCTCTTGGCATTTTAATTATGATGTGTCTTGGTGTGGTCCTCTTTGGATTCCTTTTGTTTGGGGTTCTCCGCGCTTCCTGGACCTTTAAGTCTATTTCTTTCACCAGGTGGGGGAAGTTTTCTGTCATTATTTCTTCAAATAGGTTTTCAATATCTTGCTCTCTCTCATCTTCTGGCACCCCTATAATTCTGATGTTGGTACGCTTGAAGCTGTCCCAGAGGCTCCTTACACTATTTTCGTATTCTTTTTCATTTTGCTTTTCCAGTTGGGTGTTATTTGCTTCTTCGCATTTCGAATCTTTGACTTGATTCTTGCGCTCCTCTGGTCTGCTGTTGGGTGTCTGTATAATATTCTTTATTTCAGTCAGTGTATGCTTAATTTCTAGTTGGTTCTTTATCACAACATCGAGGGTCTCATTAGATTTCTTGAGGATCTCACTACATTTATCGGCAGTTTCTAGAAAATTATTGAAAGACCTTAAAATTGCAGTTTTTAGCTCTATATCCTCCATTTCTGTCATGTTTCTTTGTCTCCGCATTTTTTATGCTTTCTTGGTGCACCCCTTTGTGGTCTTTGTGCGCAGTCTTGTTGTAGTTAAGCCTTGATTTTTGTTGGCAATACTGGGGGTGATTTGACCTCCAGGCCAACTGGCTATGAGAGTCAGCTGTGTCTCGAAGTTTTTATTTTTAATGAAGTCTAGTTTATTAATTTTTTCATTTATGTATCATGCACTTAGATTTATAGCTAAGAAATCTTTGCCCATCATAAGAACAAAGATTGTTCTCCTAGGTTTCCTTCTAGAAGTTTTATAGATTTTAGGTTTACATTTAGGTGTATGGTCAGTTTTGAGTTAACTTTTGAATATGATATTATGTATGGATCAAAGTCCCCCCCCCCTTTTCATGCATGTGGATATACAGTTATTTCAGCATCATTTATTGAGAAGATCATCCTTTCTCCTCTGAATTGCTTTTGCACTTTTGTTGAAAACCAGTTGTCCATACATGTGCGGGTCTATTTCTGGGCTCTTATGCTGTTCCATTGATCTAGTTGTCTGTCTTTACACCAATACCACACTATCTTGATATCTGTGGCTTTATATTACCATTGAAATCAGGTGGTAGTAATCCTTCAATTTTACTTTTTCCAAGTTGTTTATTCTATATCATTTGCATTTCTGTATGAATTCAGTCTTTCCGTGTTATGTGTGATGCTAGTGATAGGTTTTTCATAGATGCTCTTTATCTAATTAAGAAAGTTTCCTGCTATTACTAGTTTGCTCAGAGGTTTTTTTTAAAATCAGAAATAATATTGGATTAAATGCATTTTATGCATCTATTGGGATAATTATGTGGATTTTTCATTTTAGCTTATTAATATGGTGAATTATATTTATAAAACATTGATTGACTCTTTTAAAAAAGTATATATATATATTTTATTTCAGAGAGGAAGGGAGAGGGAGAGAGAGATAGAAATATCAATGATGAAAGAGAATCATTGATTGGCTGCCTCCTGCATGTCCCCTACTAGGGATTGAACCTGCAACCCAGACATGTGCCCTTGACCAGAATCGTACCTGGGACCCTTCAGTCCATAGGCTGATGCTCTATCCATTGAGCCAAACCAGCCAGGGCTTGATTAACTCTTAATGTTAAATTAACCTTGCTCTATTGGGATTAACCCCCCCCCCCCTTGGTCATGATGTATTATCCATTTAAAATAGGCAGTTGTCTTTTAACCAAATAACTTATATGCATATATGTATAACCTGTGGACACAGACATAATGTGATGAAGGCCTGGGGTGGGGAAGCAGGTGTGAGTGGAGGAGATCAATGGGGGGAAAAGGGGACATTTGTAATACTTTCAACAGTAAAGATAAAAATTTTTAAAGAGTTAAATAATAAGAAAAAAAATCTTACCAATGTAGTTATTTCCACAGCTGTTCAATCTTTCATATGGATCCGCATTTCCATTTGGTATCATTTTCGTTCCTTTCCTTCCTTTTCTCTTTCTTTCCTTCCCAAAGAACTGCTGATGAGTTTTTCCTACTTTTATGCATCTCAAGGAAGGTCTTAATTTCACTTACATTTTTGAAAGAGATTTTCACAGTGTATAGGCAATTTTTTTTCAGTAATGTATAATTGTTGCTTTATTGTTGGCTCAAGTTGTTTCTAAGAATAACTTGCCATCATGCTTATCTTTGCTCTTATGAATGTGTCTTTTTTCACTGTCTGGTTATAATATTTTCCCTTTAGCACTGGTTTTCAGAATTTGATATATCATGTGCCTTGGTATAATTTCATGTTTTCTGTGCTTGTGCAAGGAGTTTGTGGAACCTCTTGAATCTGTTTATAACTTTTATCAAACATTTCTAAATTGCAGCTGTGATTTATTCACATATTTTCTGTTTCTCCCTCTCTTTTCTCTCCTTTGGAGATTCTAATTATGTTTATATTAGGCCACCTAATGTTTTCCAAAAGTCCAGTGATGCTCTGTTTATTTATATTTGAGTTTTCTCTCTGTGTTATATTTTAGACCCCTGCTACTGCTGTCTTTAAATTCAATAATCTTTTTTTCCCTATAATGTTTAATCTGCTTTTAATTCTACCTAGTGCATTTTTATCACAAATATTGTAATTTTCATCTCTGGAAGTTGGGTCTTTTAAAAGTATTTATCATGTTGGCCTGATGGGTTTGAGTGTCATCCCTATATGCCAAGGTTTTGGGTTTGATCCCGGGTCATCCAATGAATACATACATCAATGGGACAACAAATTGATGTCTCTCTCTCTCTCTCTCTCTCTCTCTCTCTCTCTCTCTCTCTCTTTCTCTCTCTCCCTCTCTTTTCCTCTCTCCCTCTAAAAATCAATTAATCAATAGATAAATAAATTGTTAAAATATTTCTCATGTCTCTACTTAGCATGTCCAATATTTCTTCCAGCCTTCTGAAGTTATTATAGTTATAATAACTGTTTTAATGTCCTGTCTGCTAATTCTAGCATTTGTATCAATTCTGGGTTGCCTTCCAATTGATTGGTTTTTCTCCTTATAATGGACTGTAGTTTTGTTTCTTTGCATGTCTTGTGACTTTTTTTTTTTAATCCTCACCCAAGGAAAAGTTTGTTTGTTTTTAAGGAATAATCACTACCTTTAAATATATATATTTTATTGATTTCAGAGAGGAAAGAAGATGGAGAGAGAGAGAATCGTTGATCAGCTGCCTCCTGTATTCCCTCTACTGGGAATTGAGCTCACAACCTGGGCATATGCCCTTGACTGGAATTGAACCCGGGACCCTTCACTCCCCAGGCCAAAGCTCTATCCACTGAGCCAAACTGTCTAGGGCAAGGATATGTTTTTATTGATCTGAGAGAGAAACATTGATGTGAAAGAGAAACATTGATCAGTTGCCTCCCATATGTGCCCCAACTGGGGATTGAACCCACAACCTTTTTGGTGTACAGGACAATGCTCCAACCAATTGAGCCACTTGGCTGGGAGCATGTCTAGTGTTTTTTTGATTGGATGCTAGATTTAAAAAATTTTACCTTTTTGGGTACTGGATATTTTTATGTTTTTATAAATATTCTAGAGCTTTGTTCTGGGATACAGTTAATTTACTTGGAATAGTTTGGACCTTTTAAAGCTTGCTTTTAAAAGTTCTTAGGGAGAGCTGGACTGTTTTTAGTTTAAGGTTAATTACTCCTTACTACCAATGCATGACACTTTTGAGGATCTACCACATATCCATGAATTACAATATTTTCTAGTCTGCTTGGAAGTATCAGACACTAACCTGGTGTCCACATATATACTAGGTACTGTTTCCTTTGATTCTTTTTTTTTTTTTTTTTAAGATCATTTCTTTTCTTTTTTTAAAATATATTTTATTGATTTTTTTACAGAGAGGAAGGGAGAGGGATAGAGAGTTGAGAGAAACATCGATCAGCTGCCTCCTGAACACTCCCTACTGAGTATGTGCCTGTAACCAAGGTACATGCCCTTGATGGAATCAAACCTGGGACCCTTGAGTCCGCAGGCCGATGCTCTGTCCTAATGATTCTTAAATTCTGTCCTGTGTCCCTTTAAAAATCAGTTTACTAGCTTAAAGCTGTGGCTCATATACTAGGTGTTTTTCAATACGTTTATCTCTATTATACTAATATTACATCATTGTTTCTTTAGCCAAGGGCTTCTGTTGGCACTTGTAAGAGCATGTGCTCTTATCCTTGTGTGTTTCTAGATTTTAGAATCTGTTGATATGTTGTTGGCTTTGCAACTCCCATAAACTCAAAGGCTCATTTCTCCTTTCACTGAACTTTTAAAACTCTTTAGGGTCCTCTGAAGATACGGCAGCCTGCCTTACAATTTTCGATTTAATTCAAGTCATCAGATTTCTCGAATATCTCTGTGCTGAGCTCGGAGGGCACAGAGGATAAAGACAGTTCTTGCCTTCTTGGGCTCTGGGTGGAGCCAGGGAGATTGTTGGAAAGCATGGCATAGCCAAAGGGACAGAGACAACTTGTGGGGCAGACGGAGCTGGAGGCTGCAGCAGGAGGTGGGATGGTTTTGTCCCATGTGAGGGAAGAGATTTCCCTGGAAGGTGAAGTCTGAGGTGGGCTTGACCAAGTGCAGCAGGGTTTGGGGGTGGGTGGGAATCACGGCTCATACTTTAGAAGTTGCTTTTCTAAGAGGAAACCTCTGCACAGAGCAGACCATTTCTCATCTCACTCACCTTTGTGTAGCCTGCAGTGCTCTGCTCGGAGCAGACACTCAGTAAATACACTTTGAATAAATATATGTTCATATTTATACACACGGATTTATTATTTCTCTTTTTTTTCCCTTGGAGGTTTTCTTTAAAGTGGGGCAATTAGGACTAGATTCAGGTACCAGGAGGAAGTCTCTGATCTCACAGTGACTGCAGGCTGGCACGTAGCTGCGGAGAAGGGACATAACTTCCGTTTCTTTGCACATTGATTTGCTTGTTGTAAGATGAAAGCATTTCCTCCTTTTCCTCTTTCTTGGTTTTTATCAAAATTTTAACTACTCCAAGCATCTTCCTGGTGAGAACACGTGTAGGGGACTAATAATGGGACATTGAAAAGTGGATTAACACAGAGATCCGAATGGCCAGATATTTGGCTTACCTCTATAAATAGATATTTATGCTCTATTTCTATTTACTGTATTAAGTCCTCATTTATCCTGGGAAAATATATTTTTGTATTGTTTTATAGTATACAAAGCATATTTCATCCATGAAGATCTTATTGCTCTGTAAGGGAAGATATTTGTATTTGATTTGACAGTTAAGAAACCTGAGCTTGGGCTATTTCTTGAGATCGCTTGGCTGGTACTTGACAGGAGTCATGTCCAGGGTCTTGATATTCTGACTCTTAGAACCAGGATTTGCTTCCCCAAATGAACTGACTATGAAACTGCAGTAAACCCACAAATCTCGGTAGGGAAATCAATTGTGTTCTAATTTCTAAGTACTTGAACAAAGAAGAAATTGAAATACATATAAAATTAAAATTTAAAAAGCCACTAACATTGAATACTAACTACGTGCTAGACTTTGAATACATATATCTCATTTAATCCTCCAATAATCCTAAGAAGTGGGTCATTATAGTCATTTCCCATGTTTATAGATGAAGAAAGGGCTTCTAAAGGTTAAAGAAAAAGTCAAAAGTCACATGGTGAATAGCAGAGCTATATTTGAACTCAAGTCTGCTGAATGCCAGACTTAAGGGCTTAACCACTCGTGCAACTGTCAAGCAGGAGCCATCAAAGGCCAGAAGAACATAGAAGAACCATGATAAATAATGTTTATTGCGTGTTCCTCTGTGTAAACATAGTGCTATATGGTTTACATGCAATTTCTCATTTGCTCCTTACAACAAACCTGTGGAAGAGGATGAGCCACTGCTTCAGTTTTACAGATGGTACAACTGAAGCACCGAGAAGTGCAGTATCTTGCTCAGGTTCACATAGTAAGTGGCAGAGCTGGGATCAGAATCCAAGAAATACTTTTCTCAGAATCTGGATACTACAACTTAACAAAAGGAAAATAAACAATCCAATCAAAAAAATGGGCAAAGGATCTAAATAGACACCTTTCAAAAGAGGACATTCAGAAAGCCAAGAGACATATGAAAACATGCTCAAAGTCACTAATCATCTGAGAGATGCAAATCAAAACAACAATGAGGTACCATCTCACACCTGTCAGACTGGCTATCATCAACAAATCAACAAATGACAAGTGCTGGAGAGGATGTGGAGAAAAAGGAACACTTGTGCACTGCTGGTGCGAATGCAGACTGGTGCAGCCACTATGGAAGACAGTATGGAGTGTCCTCAAAAAACTACGAATGGAACTCCCATTTGACCCTGTGATCCCACTACTAGGAATATATCCCAAGAAACCAGAAACACCAGTCAGAAAGGATATATGCACCCCTATGTTCATAGCAGCACAATTCACCATAGCTAAGATCTGGAAACAGCCTAAGTGCCCATCTGTAGATGAAAGGATTAGAAAACAGTGGTACATCTACACGATGGGATACTATGCTGCTGTAAAAAAGAAGGAACTCTTACCATTTGCAACAGCATGGATGGAACTGGAGAGCATTATGCTAAGTGAAATAAGCCAGTCAATGAAGGAAAAATACCACATGATCTCACTCATTTCTGGATAATAGAGACCATTATAAACTTATGAACAAAAATAGATACAGAGGCAGAGCTGCCTCAAACAGACTGTCAAACTACAGCAGGAAGGCCGGGGAGGGTGGGAGGGCAGGAGGGGGGTAGGTAAGAGATCAACCAAAGGACTTGTATGCATGCATATAAGCATAACCAATGGACATAAGACACTGGGGGGTAGGGGAGGCCAGGGGATTGTCAAGGGCGGGGGGAAAAAAAGGAGACATATGTAATACTCTTTGTAATACTTTAAGCAATAAAATAAATAAATAAATAAAATTAAATAAAAAAAAGTTCTAAAGCCGATAACTTCAAAATAAACTGTTGCACACCATCAAAA
Source organism: Myotis nattereri (assembly GCF_964212035.1). Classification (NCBI taxonomy): domain Eukaryota; kingdom Metazoa; phylum Chordata; class Mammalia; order Chiroptera; family Vespertilionidae; genus Myotis; species Myotis nattereri. Next base: position 70,732,992 of record NC_138086.1, read on the forward strand.
AAAAAAAAGAATCTGGATACTTCCAATCTGTCTAATGCTTTAACCAGTCTTTTCTCATCTGTTTTGGTCAAAGGCAAGGGAAGAGTGAGGGAGCTTAGATTGTTAAAGGTGCTCGGGACTCTTGGGCATGTCAAGGGAGCACATCACGCCACTTTGGGCAAGCTGGAAATAAGCAAACTTCAACTACAAGAAAAGTAACCATTTAATAGGGACTTTCTACAAGGACTTTGGCGTCGGGAGAGTTGTCTGGAAAATACCACATTATTGACTTGAGAACAGTAAATATGCTTCAGAGATTTTCACTGTAAGGTAGGGGTTTAGACAAGTTAGAAGTGTGTTTACTGCCATGGGTCTGAAGAGAGAACAAGGTTGGGTTAAGTAGCTATTAATAACAGTTGACTATAAGGAAAAACAACCATGGACTGTGGATGCCACAGTCTGCTCATCAGGCTAATATATGCTACTTGTTTATTTTGTACTACTGTTACTGGTTTCAGGCACGCAGAATTAGATTAATCATAATCCTTGCTTTATAGCACATTGTCTACACTGGACCTTGTGACTGGTTTATACTGATTATTGTTTTTAAAAATTCTTATTTTAACCCACAATTAAGTGAGAACATATTCTAATATGTGCTCCTGGGTACTCTGGACCCGGGGCTATAGCTCTGGCACTTGGTTTATCTGTGAAATCTTTCCCACATTCTGGACATGAAACTAGGAGGAAATGGCTCTGGAGAGTCAGCCCTGAGCCCCAGAATGCGGTGCCATCGGTAAGCAGCTCCTCTCCTTCCCAGCAGGGGTTAAGTGTTAGGGGCAGCGTCAGCCACAGGCTTGGTGAGAGCATGGTATTCATGGCATCCTCCCTGAATTCCAAGGAGAGAAAACAAACAAGTGATCCTTTTCTAGGAAAAGGAAGGCCATGTTCCAGAGTCCTGTGAATCTCATAATCACCATTCCTCTGCCAGGTAAAAAAGTTGCTCACACTCTCAACCCTTTTTCTTGGGAGGGCCAGTTGGGGTGAGGCCAGCAGAGCAGCTTCTAATGGGAAAATTGGGGAGCCTGCACTCTCTCCCCCCATCACTGGCCTGGTTAGAATCCTGTAATTGGGCAGTTACAGGGAGAAGCTGAGGTGGCTTTAGAGAAAAATCTCTTTCCAAACCACCCACCTAGAAGACTTTCATACTTGTCTCTTTTTTCCTTATCACAATTTCTTTCTGTTTCTATGGAAAACATATGTGTTCCTTCCTCCCTACCAGCAAAGTGGATTTTAGTTGTGAAACCAAAGTGGGACGGCGTTTTGTGTTTCTAGTGGTTGAGGTCATTGTTAAGACTATTCCTCTACGAAAGGCATTTGGGTTACATTTATTTTTTTTTTTGGCTGTCCCTAGTTTGGCAGCACATTGCAGTGGGTAAGAATATGAGCTCTGTATTTGTAGTGACTGGTTTCAAGTTCTAGCTTCATATACTAGCACATTTGAAGACAAATTTCGGCAACACATTTCACTTTGCTTAATGTTAGTCCTTATTTATGAGATAGTGGTAACTACATAAAATTGTTATGAAGATTAATTCAGACCTCCTTTGTAATACATTTAGTACAGCTCTTGGCATGTAGAAAGCACTCAGTAAATGTTAGTTACTGACAGAGAAAGACAAGTATCACATGATCTTACTCATGTGGAATCTAATGAACAAAATAAACTGATGAACAAAATAGATCCAGAGACATAGAAGCATAGAACAGAATGTGGAATCTCAGAGGGAAGGCAGAGGTGGGTAGGAGGGGAGGGATCAACCAAAGAACTTGTATGCACATATTCATAACCCATGGATACAGACAATAAGGTGAAGGCCTGGGGTGGCAGGAGTGGGGGCTTGAAGGGGCCAATGGGGGAAAAGGGGACATATGTAATATGTTCAACAATAAAAATTAAAAAAATAAAAATAAAAAATAAATGTTACTGATATTATTATAAAACATATCTTAGTATACTTATATTTTTATTTCTCCTGGCTGAATACCCTGAAGTAGGATTTTTTGAGCCCAAGTGTGTGTGCATTATACATTTTAATACATGGTGCCTGATTACTATCTAAAATGTTTGCAGTGGTTGCTCTGGCCTATGTTGCTAAGTGGTTAGAGCATCAGCCCATGCACTAAAGAGTTGCAGGTTCGATTTCCAGTCAAGGGCAAGTATGTGGGCTGCAGATGTGATCCCAGACCACAGTTGGGATGTGTGCAGGAGGCAACCAATCAATGTGTCTCTCTCACATCAATGTTTCTCTCTCTCTCTCCCCAATCTCTCTTCCCCTGCCTTTCTTCCTTCCACTCTCTAAAAATCAGTGGGAAAAATATCCTCAGGTGAGGATTAACAACAACAACAAAGAAGTTTGCAATAGTCAGTTGGTTAGAGCACTGTCCCCATATGCCAAGGTTGTGGGTTCAATCTCCAGTCATGGCACATAAAAGAAGCAACCAATAAATGCACAAATAAGTGGAATAAGAAATCAATGTCTGCCCCTGTCCACCCCCCTGCTCCCTCTCCGGTGCCTGCCTTCCTTTCTCTCTCTCTCTCTCAATCAATTTTTTTAAAAAGTTTGCTGCAATTTATCATCCTACTGTTAGTGAACAGGAGTGGTCTTCTTCCCCAAACTTAACCAACATAGGATTAGGAATCATTTAAATTTTGGCCATGATGGGTAATGATGGGTAGAAATGATTTTCTTATTTTAATTTGCATCTTCCTGACTTCTAAAGAAAGATGTACCTATACATAGATTTATTGGCTATTTTCAGATTGTCTTCTAACTCTGAACAGTCTATGCCTATTTCTAGCCTTTGTCATGGGATTTTACAAATATTTTTATTTGAGTAAATATTACTAATTTATACGATCTCTCCATGAATTAAGGCTATTTACCTATGGTGAAAATATTTTTTCTCATTATGTTTGTTTTCCATTTATTTTGTAATTTTTGTTATACTGCCATTTACATTTTTCATGTAGACCAATGTAACCATTTTCCTTTATGTCTTTTGTGTATCCTGTTATTTTTCAAAGACATTTTAGTGCCATGTATATGCTAGAATCATGCTGTTCTTCTCATTTCATTATAGCAGCGACTCTCAATTTTCTGTGGGCATCAGAATCATTTGTGTTGAACACATTGAAATCTTACCCCTCAATGTGATGGTTTTAAGAGACTGGGCCTTTGGGAGGTGATTAGGTTGTGAGGGTGAATCCCTCCTGAATGGGATAGGTGCTCTTATTAAAAAAGACGCCAGACCTACTTCAAAAAAGAAGAAAAAATGGTAATAAATTATCTAACTCTACAACTTAAAGAATTAGAAAGAGAACAACAAGAAAAGCCCAGAGTGAGCAGAAGGACGGAGATAATAAAGATCAGAGCAGAAATAAATGACATTGAGACCAAAAAACAATACAAAAGATCAATGAAACCAAGAGCTGGTTCTTTGAAAGGATAAACAAGATTGATGAACCTCTAGCCAGGCTCACCAAGAAGTAAAGAGAGAGGACCCAAATAAACAAAATCAGAAATGATAGAGGCAAATAACAACAGACCCCACAGAAATACAAAGGACTGTAAAAAAAAAAAAGTACTGTGAACAACTCTGTTCCAACAAACTATACAACCTAGAGGAAATGGACATATTCCTAGAAAAATACAATCTTCCAAAACTCAATCAGGAAAAATCTAAAAATCTCAATAGGCTGATAACTATGGAGGGAATGGAAGCAGTCATCAAAAAGCTTCAAGCAAACAAAAGCCTGGGGCCAGATGGCTTCACAGGGGAGTTTTACCAAACATTCAAAGAAGAACTAAAACCTATCCTCCTTAGACTATTCCAAAAAATTCAAGAGGAAGCAACACTCCAAGCTCATTCTATGAAGCCAGCATTACTAATACCAAAACCAGATAAAGACAACACAAAGAAAGAGAATTACAGGCCAATATCCCCCATGAACATAGGTGCTAAAATCCTCAACAAAATACTAGCAAATTGGATCCAGCATTACATCAGAAAGATCATACACCATGACCAAGTAGGATTTATCCCGGGCATGCAAGGATGATACAATATCCACAAATCAATAAACGTGTTACATCACATAAACAAATTGAAAGATAAAAATCACAGTCATATCAATTGATGCAGAAAAAGCATCTGACAAAATCCAACACCCTTTCTTGATAAAAACCCTTAGCAAGGTGGGAATAGAGGGATCATACCTCAACATAATAAAAGCCTTATATTGACAAACCTACAGCCAACATCATACTCAGTGGGCAAAAACTAATACCATTTCACCTAAGAACAGGAACAAGACAGGGATGCCCACTTTCACCACTCCTGTTCGACATAGTACTGGAAGTGCTAGCCATAGCAATTAGACCAGAAGAAGATATAAAAGCCATCCAAATTGGAAAAGAAGAAGTAAAACTGTCATTATTCACAGATGACATGATACTGTACAATAGAAAACCCTAAAGACTCCATCAGAAAATTATTAGACTTAATAAATGAATTTGGCAATGTAGCATGATACAAAATTAACGCCCAGAAATCTATGGCATTTCTATACTAGTACACCAATAGTGAACTTACAGAAAGATTTTTAAAAAAATACCATTTACTATTGCACCAAAAAAATTAAGATACCTAGGAATAAACTTAACTAAGGAGGTAAAAGACCTATACTCAGAAAACGACAGGATACTGAAAAAAGAGATAGAGGAAGACATACTAAACATCATTAAAATGCCCATACTACCCAAAGCAATCTATAGATTCAATGCACTCCTCATTAAAATGCCAATGGCATATTTCACAGACCTAGAACGAACTCTCCAAAAATTCATCTGGCATAAAAAGAGACCCCCGAATAGCTGCAGCAATCCTGAGAAAGAAGAACAAAGTAGGAGGGATCTCAATACCAGATAACAAGCTGTATTACAAAGCCACTGTTCTCAAAACTGTCTGGTACTGGCACAAGAACAGACATATAGACCAATGGAATAGAATAGAGAACCCAGAAATAGACCCAAACCACTATGCTCAATATTTGCCCATTTTTTTAAACTGGGTTGTTTATCTTCCTTTTGTTAAGTTGTATGAGTTCCCTATAAATGTTGGAGATTAAACCCTTATCGGAGATAACATTGGCAAATATGTTCTCCCATGCAGTGAGCTTTCTTGTTGTTTTGTTGATGGTTTCTTTGCTGTACAGAAGCTTTTTATTTTGATATAAAAAGGAAATGGACATATTTGGTTGAATATAGAACCATATTATCTAGTTGTAGAGTTAGATAATTTAATACCATTGTCATGGGATTTTACAAATATTTTTATTTGAGTAAATATTACTAATTTATAAGAACTAATTTATAATTTATAAGATTTTTTCCTGATTGAGTTTTGGAAGGTTATATTTTTCTAGGAATATGTCCATTTCCTCTAGTCCTATTTGTTTATTTTCTCTTTAGTTTCCATTGCCCTAGGTCAGGAGCTGTATCAATGAAGATACTGCTTTAGCATATGTCTGAGATTTTGCTGCCTGTGGATTCCTCTAAGATTTTTATGGTTTCCCATCTTACGTTTAAGTCCTTTATCCATTTTGAGTTTATTTTTGTGTATGGTGTAAGTTGGTGGTCTAATTTCATTTTTTTTGCATGTATCTGTCCAATTTTCCCATCACCATTTATTGAAGAGGCTTCCATTTCACATTGTATGTTTTAGGCTTCTTTGTTGAAAATTATTCACCCATATACATGTGGGTTTATTTCTGGGCTCTGAATTCTGTTCCATTGGTCTGTGTCTGTTTTTCTGCCAATACCATACTGTTTTGATTGTCATAGCTATGTAGTATAATTTGAAGTCAAGGAAATGTGATACTTTTGGCTTTGTTCTTTTTTTCTCAGGATTGCTTTGCTCTTTGGAGGCCTTTTGTGACTCCATACAAATTTGATGATTTTTTTTTTCTATTTCTTTGAAAAATGCCATTGGGATTTTTATGGGAATTACATTAAATCTGTATATTGCTTTAGGTAATATGGCATTTTAACTATGTTGATTCTTCCAAACCATGAACATGGGATATTGTTCCATTTCTTTGTATCATCTTTAATTTTGCTCAGTGTCTTTTAGTTTTCAATGTATAGTTCCTAGGCAGTGATGGCGAACCTTTTGAGCTCGGCGTGTCAGCATTTTGAAAAACCCTAACTTAACTCTGGTGCTGTGTCACATATAGAAATTTTTTGACATTTGCAACCATAGTAAAACAAAGACTTATATTTTTGATATTTATTTTATATATTTAAATGCTATTTAACAAAGAAAAATAAACCAAAAAAATGAGTTCGCGTGTCACCTCTGACACGCGTGTCATAGGTTCACCATCACTGTCCTAGGGCCTTCACATCCTTTGTTAATTCCTAGGTATTTTTTGTTGTTGCAATTGCAAATGGGAATTTTTTTTTTCATTTCTTTTTCTGAAATTTCATTGTTAGTTTATAGAAATGCAATGGATTTTTGTACATTAATTTTTGTATTCTGCAACTTTACTGTATTTGTTTATTGTTTCTAATAGTTTTTTTGGTGGAGTCTTTAGGTTTTCTATATAAAGAATCATGTCATCTGCAAAAAGTGGCAGTTTTACTTCATTCCCAATTTATATGCCTTTTATTTCTTCATTTTGTCTGATTACTCTGGCTAGGACTTCTAGTACTATTGAATAAGTTGCGAGAGTGGGCATCTTTGTCTTGTTTCTGATCTTAGAGGAAAAGCTTTGTTTTATACTATTGAGTATAGTATTAGTTGAGGGTTTGTCATATGTGGCCTTTATTATGTTGAGGCACTTTCCTTTTATACCCATTTTATTGTTTTATTCATGAATGGATGGTATATTTTGTCAAATGCTTTTTCTACATCTATTGATGTGATCATGCGATTTTACCTTTTATTTTGTTAATGAGGAGTATCACTTTGATTTTTGTATGTTGAATTATCTTTTGTGCATCTGAAATGAACCCCTTGTGATGTATTAACTTCTAAATGTATTGTAGTATTCAATTTGCTAGTATTTAAAATTTTTGCATCTATATTCAACAGATATTGGTCTATAATTTTTGTTATTTGTGTTGTCCTTGCCAGGTTTTGGTATCAAGATAATGTTGACCTCATAGAATGAGGTCTGCAAAATCGAGGGTTTATTGTACTTGACATTTATTTCACTATTTAGCAGGTTGAGAGTAGAGGTCTTTCCTTTATTTTCCAGTAGGTGGACCTGAAGCACAGGTTTTTTATTTTCTCTTACTTGCACTGCTGGGGCTTCCAGGATCTCTGTGAGACTGTCGCCTTGCTTGTGGGAAAATGCTCTGTATTCCCTGTGGAAGTGGGCATTCCCTTTATGACCCAGCTACCTCAGTCTCAGGGCACCACTCCCGTGGTTTTGGAAGTGGTGGGCTGTGCTTCACCTGTGTATTCCCTGTGCTGCCTTCCTGTAACCGGAAGCTGCTGGCAGGGCTGCTCTGTCTGAGTTGACTCAGCTGCCTCTACCATCTGCACTGGGATGAGTGGGAGGGAGCAAGCAGGTTTGCAGAACTGTGGTTCTGCTTTTCCTATAGGTTTAGCCACTTTGGCTAGGAAGTACTTTCAGCCCTTTTGCAAACTGCCAGTTGAGGATTTTACTGCTGGGTGGGCCACATGGGAATAGAATGGCCAGGTTTAGCATCTGTGAAATATTTTGTCAGGTGCTGATGGGCTTTGGAACACTGATTTTTTTTTTATGCCATTTCTTTGTCTCTGACCCTGGGCCCAGCCTCAGTGTGTGATAGCCACTTTGGCCCACTTGCTGTTTCTGTTGCTCCTGTCTGTTTGTGGGCTGCACCTCAACCCTTCGCTGCTATCACATCTGCTGGCACTAAGGCGAGTGTGGGACTGCATGCAGCTTCTGCCCTTTCGCCCTCCCTGTCCTGTCTCTGCTGTTCACTCAGATATGCCCACATTCAGATGTCTCAATGCACTATGTCTCAGACATGTTTGCGTGTTGATCAGGAAATCCTCTGTTGAATTGTAACTGTCCAACACGTTGTGACTTGAAGGGGAGAGACCTGGAGATCTCACGCTGCTGTGCTGTTGGCGTCACCTCCCCGACGTCCTCTTATTAAAAATGGAATTAGGGAAGAAATTTGGGAAGGAGACCTATCTGAAAAAAAAAAATTACATCGCCTTGTTGGCTTTCTCTACTCTTCGCTAAACAGCTCTAGTTCTCTTAATTTTTCTCCATGTAGTTTTCCAGATCTGGAACCAGCCTGATACTCTCTAGTAGTGTATTTGGAGAGGCACTATAACAGTGGAGTGCCAGGATGGGGTGGTAGTTTAAAGCTGTACACTTTGGCATTAGACTTCTAGGATTTGCGTCCCAGTTTGGCCCTGAATAAAGTATTTAAGTAAATAGATGGCCAAAAAGATTATCTATTAAATGGGGGTTAGTAATGGCCCATGATCACAGTACAGAAAGCTCCAAATCTAAGGTTTTTAGTTACTCACTTGAGAGTAAAATCTGGTCTGCTGATTGGAATCTATTTGGCAGGAAAGTGACATGAACTATTATCTTGAGTTATGTAATTTATAATTTACGGGCCATATTTTTAAAATCTGAAAAATTCTTAATTCCAAAAACATTAGGCCCTAAGAATTTCAGATAAGGGACTGTGAGCCATTATTCTCTTTTTAAAAATATGGTAGCTAGAATGAATGCAAGACTTAGTTTGTGGTCATTGTATCAGCTCAAAGTTTATTAGGGGGTGAGGAGAGTGTCTGGGTATGATAAAGTCATCCCCAAAACTCTAATTTCACCTTCATCGGTGTTGTGGTACAATGTGGCTCGAAAGATATGGTTAGGTGGCTTTGCAAGACCTGAAAGGTGCTTTCAGGAGAGTCCCACAGTGCACTGGCTTTGGCCATTCCCCAGCCAGTAGTTTCATAGATGTTTTCCGGTAAATGAGGACTCTTGGCTGTAAGCCACAGAAGCCTATGTGAGCTAGCTCAAGCCAAAGGATTCTCAAGGAAGAAGAGCAAGAGGCAACTGGGCCTTAGGGATGTTCTGGAACCAGGATAAAAGCCCCATGGAAACCTAAGGGTTCCCTCACTCTCTTTTTTCCTGCCTCTCCAAGTCTACTTTATCTATCTGGCCGAAGAAGCACTTTTCTAGTTTCTAGTACACTTGGCAGAAAATGTCCTTTGCCAAAAGCTCCTGTGCCTTATCTGCTCCATTTATAAGCACACCTGATTGGGGCTGAATTTTGAGTTCAAATTCCTCAAGAAGGAGTCATTGGCTGGTCCAGTGGGCAAAGGAGGTGTGGTGGGGTAGAGGGAAAGGGGCTCCTTGTCCAAACATAGCTGCTTCCTTAATAGCTTTGTGGATGAGGAGGGGATGTGCAACTCCTAGTAAAGTGTGTGAGAATTGGAGAATAAGAGTTGGGCAGACCCCACTCCCTGCACAAAAATAGACATATTATCTTAGTTCAGGCTGCTATAACAATACCATAGGCTGGGTGGGTGGCTTAAACCAGTGATCACCAGCCGGTGGTCCTCGGACCACTGGTGGTCCGTGAGGTCCGAAAGGTTGGCAACTGCTGGCTTAAGGAAACTTTTGGAGCAGCAGTCGCCAACCGGTGGTCTGTGGACCACTGGTGGTCCGTGAGGTCTGAAAGTTTGGCGACCACTGGCTTAAACAATCATTTATTTCTCACAGTTCTGGAGGATGGACGTCCAAGATCAGGATGGTAGCATTGGTTTCTGGTAAGAGCTCTCTTCTTGGCTTATCGACAGTCTCATTCTCACATGGCAGAGAGATATCTCATTGTTGCTTCTCCTTATAAGGGCACTAATCCCATCACAAAGTCCCCACCATCATGACTTCATCTAACCCAATTACCTCCCAAAGGTACCATCTCCTAATTCCATCATATCACAAAGGGGGTTAGGGCTTCAACATATGAATTTTGGGGGCACACATACATTCAGTCTATAGCAGTGATGGCGAACCTATGACACACGTGTCAGAGGTGACACACGAACTCATTTTTTTTGGTTTATTTTTCTTTGTTAAATGGCATTTAAATATATAAAATAAATATCAAAAATATGTCTTTGTTTTACTATGGTTGCAAATATCAAAAAATTTCTATATGTGACACGGCACCAGAGTTAAGTTAGGGTTTTTCAAAATGCTGACACACTGAGCTCAAAAGGTTCACCATCACTGGTCTATAGTATGTATTATATATCCTATAGATGTAAAAGCCATGGCAGGGACAGTTATTCACTTTTGGATTCATGTGGTTCTCCTTGAAGCCCAGAGATGTACTAAGTGGCTGGGTCAGGTAGGTCAGACTATAAGCAGAGACGTCCTGGATTCTATACCTTGAAGGAAAATAAGCCACAAATTCGCTTTCACTGCTGTGTCTGTCTGCATTGAGCAGAAAATGGTGGTTTAAAAAAGGCCAGCTAGGAATCTGACCAATTTGAGAAAGTTATGTCTGGTTATTGTCAGGGTAGGTGTAGGGTGTGAGAATACCTAAGAAGATAGGCCACCAGCCCTGAGAGAAAGAAAGAGATGGACTCTTTCACCTCCTCAGTCTCTCCGTGCCCCAGCTGTATCTGGTTTCTTTCCACAGGCCTGCGTCTGAGCATCTAAACGAAGGACTTCTTTGGTGCCCTTTTGTATAGGCAATCTGAGGCCATTCCTTGCCCATCAGCCCCTCAAGGCTCTGGGCCACTTTCACTGTGGCTCTTCCTCATCTCTACTGCTGAGAGAGAAAATAAAGAGCAGCCCAGTCCCAGGGAGACTCCTCCTCCTTCCCTTCCCTTGGATTTGTAGACAAAACCATGCCATACCCACCAGGGTTTCGCTTAATTGCTATCCTTTACCTGTGTGACTGTCTGGCATGTGGCATTTTTACCAGGTGGGACAGAAATCAAGTCTGATTGAGCCCTCTTCATGAAGGAACTATTTTCCTCTTGCACTTTTTGAGAACTTTTGGAGAAGGGACCAACCCCAAAGACTTTCTGATTTGGGAGGACATGCCCCTTAAAAACTCAGGGTCCCAGCTTTCGAATCAGTATAACTGAAGATAACCAGCCAGTACTATCTTTTTATATAGATGTAGATGAGAAGAAAGAAGTGCCTCCACTGGTGAACATATGTCTGGGGGTCATAAAGTTCACTCTGAGCTGAATTACATATGTTCCTGTGCAAATACATGTTTCAGTAACTGGTTCTTTCTTGGCATTTGAGCACCTCCCCCAGTTCTGCAGTTTGACCACCATCTGGTCAAGGGTACAGAGGAGGGATGTGGGGAGGATCAGCAATGCAATGTTGTCTATAGACACCAGGTACATCTAGTCCTCCCAACTGTGGCCTCCCTGATGAGAGTCCTTGGTGATATTCCCTAGTGAGTAAAATGACCCCTCCCTCCCAATTGACATGCTATTAAGACATAACTAGAATCATACTTATCAACCAGCAGGCAGTTTATTCAAAGGTTGTCTTTGCAGTTTTGGTACAGTTAAGTCTTGGTGGAAATAGTTGTGGCCTGGAAGTCAGGATGCATGGACTTTAGTCATGGTTCTGCCACAGTGAAAACAAGGGCAATTCACTCACTCTTCCTGAATTTCAGTTTTTCCCGTTGTACTCAATGACCTCTAAGCTTACTTTCTGCTTTAACTTGCTTATGAGCTTCACAATTTCAGAGTATTCCAAATCTTTACTAGAAAGTGTCTAAGAAAGGTGAAACTCAGAATTGCCAGTTGTATTAGATTGCTAGAGCTTCTGTAGCAAAATACCATGAACTAGGTGCCTTAAACAACAGAAATTTTTTTTATCATAGTATTGGAGGCTAGAAGTCCAAGATCAAGGTGTCTACAGGGTTGGTTCCTCTGGGGGACTTTGAAGGAGGGTCTGTTCTATGCTTTTCTCCTGGCTTCTGGTGTTTGCTAGCAAGCTTGACCTTCCTTGGCTTGTAGATGCTTCACCCCAATGTCTGCCTCCATCTTCACATGGCACTTTCCCTGTGTGCCTCTCCATCAGTGTATCCAAGTCCTCTCCCCTTTTTTTTTATAAAGACCCAAGTCATATTTGATTATGGTCCACCCTAATTACCTCATTTTAACTTGATTACCTCTGTAAAGACCCTATTTTCTAGCAAGGTCACAGTCTGAGGTATCTTTTTTAAAGGACACTATACAGCCAACTCATAAAACCAGTCATAATGCTTGGTTAAATATTTCTCCATTGAAGAAGTGAAGAAATGGACTAAAAATAGGTTTCTGAATTTTTCAGTTAGGTGAAACCTTTCTCTTATTTTTGTAGATTACTTAAGGAATTGAGTTTATCAAGTATTATCAGATTTGAGATGTAGTATCCCTTCAAATGGTTGTCTCTAAGGAAACATAACATATTCCTTGTTTTCTTCTCCCTATTTGTTTCCCTCCATTCTTTTGTGTTTCTAGATCCAACTGTATAAATTCATACTCCATTTCTCTCTACTGGGACATTGGAAAAATATCCGTTCTTTATCCTCTGAGTTTCTGTTGGGAGTGAAAAAGTAGGCATCATCCTTGTTGAATCATCTCTTCCACTTTCAAAGCCTCCTTTCTTCCTCCCCACTTTTCCAGGGACTTGTAGAAATCTTGGGGCTGGGAGGAACTGGAGATGTTTTCTGAGCTCACAAGTGGCTTGGGTCTCATTGGATAGCCTGCAGTTTTAGGCCATCTCTGAATCCCTATCTCTTCACTTCTGAGGTATATGACTGATGAATGTAAGCATTAGATATAATTTCTTATGTCAAATTAAAATCCATTCCCCCATTCTGTCACTAATGAGCTATCTAGAACAGCTGTCGAAAACCGGTGGTCCACGGACCACTGGTGTCCGTGAGGTCCGAAAGGTTGACGACCGCTGGTTTAAGGAAAACCTTTGTAGCAGCGGTCGCCAACTGGTGGTCTGCGGATCACTGGTAGTCTGTGAGGTCCGAAAGGTTGGTGACCACTGATCTAGAACATGACAGAGCATGTTTCATCTTCCACAGGAAGCCCTTGGAAGCAACACCAGCTACTCATATTCAGACTCGTTTCATCTTCCACAGGAAGCCCTTGGAAGCAACACCAGCTACTCATATTCAGACTCCTGTTAACATCTGAGAGGCAGATTTCTCTGGTTCTACTCCTTATTTAACCAGTCAACTTAAGGGTTTGCAACTAATTAGTTGTGATAACTTGGGCAGGTGAAAGAATTTTTTTTGAACATAAGGGTTCATATCCTTAAACGGAGTTACAGCTGCAAGACGTGAATTTCAAGGGACTGTTCTCTCCCTTTCTTGTTTAACTTTTCTGAATTTCAGTCTGTGAATCCATAGAATTAAGACGATAGTACTTCCCTCACAGAAATCAGATCTGATAATGTTAAATTGGTTTGTTGCTTGTTACTGCTATTGCTGCTGCTGTAATTAAGGGCGTTGGCAGGAGGTCCTCATTCCAGACTATAATAAGATAGAAGTGTATAAAAAACTTGCTACAAGTCATTTTAAGCTTGCAAAATGGAGAAGGAAGTGGCTGGGGATATGATGTATGGGAAAGCCAGGAGGGTTTTTCAAGGAATTATTTTCTAATCTGTGACCCAAGTTCTGATTTTTAGCCAGCTTCTAGAGCTGCCTGGGAAATGGCCACATTTAGTTCTAACAAGATCAAATCAGGAAAAAATGCATTTACTGTTTTGGAACAAATTAAGCAAAACACAGGGTGATAGGCATCATGTTGATCCCCTCTCTCATCCGAAACAAGAACTAACCCCCATACATTTCAGAGACTTTAAGAAAAAAATGTACAGAAAGAGTTCTTTTTTAAAATAAAACAAAAATCACGAGTAAAATGGTAAGGGTTTGTTTCTTCCTGGCCTGCTTTTCTTTCTCACGCATATCTCTCTGGCATTAGCAGAGTAACAGACACTGTGTGGACAAACTGCAATGCAGATATCAATGGAACTGGAATGAACTCTCCCCCACGAGGTGGCCCAGAGGCTCCCACTTCACAGCACGTTGGGTCCTTTCCATAGAACCACTGAGCATTCTGTTAAATCACTGGGGCTCTCGAGATGAGTTTGCAGCTATTCTGGGCCTGTTGTCCCAGTGTAGTGTCTAAGAGAGCCCTTGGTGGTCTTTGTAGCCACTCTAATGGTGAGAGAAAAGAGGTTGCTTTCAAGAGCCCGAGGGCTTGGCATCTGTCAGGCTTACACATGAATGATTTTTAGTATCCAGAGAATCACATCAGGAGCTAATTAAAGCCAATCCTAAATTATTTATCTGGGTCAGATTTTTGTTCACTCTTATTCAACATCTTAATGAATCTTAAATGTCTGCTCTGTGGCTTTTTGATTCCCTAGTCATTGTTAATTTTTGTTTTGGATCTGACCTTGTTATAAGAGAGCCACAAAATTTACCCAGATCATTGCTATCACTAAGTGTATTCAACTGAAAAACTATGTAGCATTGGTGAGACCATCTAGTAGTGATATGAATGTATATTTAGAGATGACAGAAATAAGGACTTTGAACCATTATCATTTAAAAAAAATACAAAAGCAAAATATACACATAATGTTTAAAGATTAAGGTGCCCATACAAAGCAGTGGATCTCAAACTTTTGTTTATTAGGGTTACCACAGTAGGTACTTGGTACAGCCTTTCACAATCTGGTTTTTAAAAAAGCTCCACTGGTGATTCTGATAGGCTCCATTCCACAAGTCATTTTAAAAAAATTCAAACTCTACCGGCACCAAGGTCATATGATGTTAGTTGCTTTTACTAACCTAATTACCCCATTTAAGTTTTTTACTTATCAATATCGTTAACTTTGATCACAAGCATTTATTATTATTTATTTCAGAGAGGAAGGGAGAGAGAGAGAGAGAGAAACATCAATGATGAGAATCATTAGTTGGCTGCCTCCTGCATGCTCCCTACTGGAGATTGAGCCCACAACCAGGGCATGTGCCCTTGATGGGAATTGAACCTAGGACCCTTCAGTCCGCGAAGGCCGACGCTCTATCTACTGAGCCAAAATGGCTAGGCCTACCCTGTTTATTTTAGTTATAAACCATAAGCTCAATTTATTTAAGCCCATACCTTTAACAAATTTAGACTATTTATGAACTCTTAGCTATGGTATTCTTTTGTTCACAAAGCAATTTCTCTTACATCTCTTATTAAGCTTTTATTTCTTTTATTAGTCTTTAATCCTCTAACTTAAAAAACCCACCCCAGACTTAGAAAATAATTTAGAAAAACTCTTTAAATGACCACATGCATGTGTTTTCAAGTATACAAGTGTGTTAGGCTGGGTTTTGGGGTTGCCAGATCAAAATGCACCTCAAACAAGCTCAAGAAGAAAAGGGAATTTATGGACTCATGTAACTGGAAAGTCCAGAGATTCAGCTGCTTCAGCTTGATTCAGAGATTACATTAATCACTTTCCTTCACAACCTAAGCCTCCTTTTCTCTAATTGGAAATAGGCTTCCTCTATGTGGCTCAGAGAGTGGCCACCAGTAGCCTGAGATTCACAAATCCATAGCCAAACACCTTAATAAAAAGACCTCTTTCCTCGTATCTGCATGTCAATTCCAGGAAATACTTCATTTATTATCTCCCACTTGGGTCCCACCTCACTGACACGATGGTGCACCATGATTAATAGCACCATCTAGACCCCATGGAATGGGGGAGAATCCTCCAGAGAAAATGTAGCATTGTGCTAGAACAAGGGTTGGCAAACTTTCCTGTAAAGGGTCTGATAGTAAATATATTAGGCTTTATGGCTACTTAAAATCACTGCTTCATATTCTTGGTCTTCTCCTACCAAGTCTTCTTAGTACCACACTGAGGAAAAAGTAGAATTAAAATTGAGCAGAAAAGGATGGTAGGGGCAAAGAAAAAGGGAAGAAAAATGGGTGAGGGTAAATTGGAACATTATTTCAGAAAGTATTTAAGGACATATTTTTTATTACAAAATAACAAAACAGAAGGAGTTCTAGAGATGTGAAGCTAGAAAAACCATCCTTTGCAAAAGTAAAATTCATTTCACTTAAATATGAGCAACAGGAAAAGACCATGGTCAAAGTTCATACAAAGTTTTGATAAGATAGAATAAGGAGCACAGTAACATTCTTTTAGACAGTGAAAGCACATGCTCACAAAGAAATGAAAACTGTAAAACCTATTATTTAAAATAAGCTAAAATGAAATAATAAAACCTATGAAAGAAGAACATAGAGAAACTCACAAATGAGGTGTCTGGAAAATAGAAATATTTGAAAATAAAGGTGACAAAACTACCTCAGACAAGAATTAGAAAATTTAAAAATCACTTCAGAAATGGTTACACCATATTGAATATAAGAGCAAATACTTTTAATTTATTTTTTAAATGATTAAAAGGAGGAAACTTTTGAAAATAAAAAAAGAAATGAAGAGACAGGATTTGAGAGGAAATAGATTTAAAGGATATTTAAGGAAGATCAAACATATGTATAATAGGAGTTCCTGAAAAAGAGAACCAATCCATTGAATAGAGCAAATCCTAAAAACTGTAATTCAAGAAAAACCTACCATAAAAATAGACCTCAAAAACTACATCTTGAAAGGATACAGTGTAAGGGAAAATGACTCAGAATAGACTACACTAAAACATTCTTGTAAAATTATTGGCATTTAAAAATAAAATGTTTTTTAATATTTTCATAAAAGGATCAAAAAACAGTTCTTAGAGAAAGGAAAATAAATTACATATTTTTTATAGCAATGGTTTATGCTAGGGGAGAAAACATGAATCAAAGACTCTAATCAATCTGACACAGTTATAAAGGCTTTAGGCAATTTTGAAGATGTATGAATTCAGGAAATATTACTTTGAAGATCTTTCCTGAGGAACCTACTAAAGAACTATTTTCAGACAGCAAAATGATTGGAGAGATTGACATAAAGCCTAGTAGTAAGTATTAAACATCTGGGGAACTAGATCTAGATCGAAGATTATAAAGGTACTAGAGGCCCGGTGCACAAAATTTGTGCACTTGGAGGGGGTGTCCCCTCAGCCCAGCCTGTGCCCTCTTGCAGTCTGGGAGCCCTCGGGGAATGTCAGACTGATGGCTTAGGCCTGCTCCCTGTGGGCCTAAGCCAGCAGTCAGACATCCTTATCGCTGCCACGGAGGCGGGAGAGGCTCCTGCCACCACTGCTGCACTCAGCAGCTGTGAACCTAGCTCAGGACTTCTGGCTGAGCAGCGTTCCTCCTGTGGGAGCACGCTGACCACCAAGGGGCAGCTCCTGCATTGAGTGCCTCCTGGTGTCAGTATGCATCATAGCAACGTTGTTCCACCATTTGATTAATTTGCATATTAGCCTTTTATTATATAGGATATGTGTAAGTATGGTGTGTGATGGCTGTGTGTTTTAATAGTGTAATAGAGTGCAACTATCAAAAACTGGGGGAAAATAGGATGAGTATATGAAAAACAGATTAAGCTTACTGATTGCCTTATAGGTATTACCTGGGAATAAAACAATATTATTTCAAATTAGATGCTGAAGGAGAAGGAAGGATGAGAGATAAGAGCTTACTAGCTAAATTTAATATTGCTCATGGTAGAAACTAATAACAGTAAAAAATGAGAGCCCTGGTGCATAGGATGACACTCCAACCATCTGAGCCACACTAGCCAGGCCAGGGTGGCAATGACTATTGGTATTGTTCCTAATTTGGTCTGCCCAGAGCTAAAACTTTCCTTGCATTGCCCTAGTGATGTGGGGATGGGTTTATTACTGATCACTGGTTCATCATCATTCTAAGGGTAGTACTTTGGGAAGAGGGGTGCTTTATAGCAGGAGGATTTTTTCATTTGTTTACCATGTCTTGTCAGGCCTTAAAAAAATTAAAGGTCAGAGTCCCCAAGTTTGGTAAATGTCCAGGACAAAAGCAGCTGCAGTGATTGGTTCTCACTTCAGAATCCCATTTTCACTTGGATTTTAACCTGGTAATTTCTTACTGTCCTGTTCAATACTTTTAAAATTTAATTTTTGTTTTCAGTAGGTAGGAACATGGTCAGAATTACCTAGCCTGCTTACATATCTAAAAATAGAAATCTTCTCATAAAAATACATAGACATTTTTTTTGTCAAAAGTTTGATACTGCTGGACTGCACAGAAGATTCCTGGAATTTCTTTAACCTTCTCACAGCACATGGTCAGATTTCTTAATTTTACTTCCTAAGTTTCCATTTCTCCATCTGTAAAAAATGCCATTTAAAATAGCCATCAATTTTGGAATCCTTATCAATGAATTCCATAGACCCTCTTGAGAGTTGAATTAAAATTATATTTATTTACGTTGCCTTATTTCAAAAACTGTTTAAGGCGATAAAAATCTTAAAATTCCCAAGAGTACCACTAGAAGCTCATTCAAATAGAGAGGGAAGAGCATTTGAAAGCATGAATTTGAATCTTCTCTGCAGTTACCTAGAGTTCTTTGTGGTCTGTGGAAATCGTTTTATTTGTAAATGAGAATTGATCTGTGAAGAGGGTACATAGCTTTAAGCAAATTCTCAGAGGTCTAAGACTGAAGGAAAGTTATGAACCACTGAACTACATACAAGGCAATCTTAGGCAAATAATTTGTCTTTCTACCTTAGTTTTCTAATCTATATTTTGAAGAAACAACCTTCATGAATTTATTGTAAGGATTTTTCAAAAAGATAATATGTGAACATACTTTGAAAGTTACCTATCTCTAAACACATTTAGTAAAATGTTCTACCCTTCTGAAATACTTATTAAAATGTTCAGGATATATTATAGAGGGTATCAAAACGTGTTTATCTTAAGGACATTTTATTAACAAACATTTGACTGTCTATTCTGAGCTGAATTCAGGGGACACAGATGAATAAAACACCATCCTTTGCTGCCTTATTTAGGACACAAACCCATGGGCGGTGAGTGCTGTTTTATAAATACACTCAGTACCTATAGAGGCCAGAGAAAGGGCATGTGGGGTGGGGATAGCAGAGTGAGCCTGCAGAATGCTTCTTGGAGGTGTCATCACAATGAGCTACCAAAGGCAGGCATTCTGGCTGAGGGGTCAGCATAAGCAAAGGCAGAGAAATGGAGAAAATGGTACAGTGTGTCTGTATGCATGTGTGTAGATGAGGCAGAGCAAGTCAGTGATGCTGGCACAGAAAATGAAGGACAAGACACGAGACTCTCTGTGTTGCATGGGCCAGATCAGGGAGGTTTGTGTAGGTTAGGCTGGATTCTGAACGTCAGCCAGTCGGCTAAAAGGAGGAGCACCAAATGCTTTAAGCAGGGCACTGAAAAAATGACTAGATTTTGCTACAATACTCCGGTAGCAGAGTGGGAGGGAGAGGGGGCTGAGGATAGGAAATCTACTTACTTTAAATATTGCTTCACAAAGAGATTAGCCTGAAATGGGGGCTGGAGAGAAGACAGGATATAACATTATTTAGTAGGTAAATCAGTAGAACTGTGAAGTTGATTACATGTGTGGGGTAATGGAGAGGGAAGTCTCACCTCAGCGGGTGGTCAACCCCTTCTCTCCCCACCCCCCCCAATGAGGCAGGCACACAGGAGGAATATGATGTTTGGATCTGTCGCATTTGAGTAGGTATCTGGATGGCAATGTATCGCAGACAGGTAGGGAAATTCAGAGGTCTGGGCTAGAGATCTGAATGGGTGGAGGCTTTAGTCGATAGGTGAGAGCCCCAGACCATTACCTAGTATCCTCATTTAAATGTTTCAAGGGTATCTTAAATCTTAATATAGGAATTGTGCTCTTTCTCTCCCCGCAAAGCTGGTCTCCTTCTAGTGTTCTCTCTCAGTAAGAGGCATTACCATTCATATACTAGTAGTTGCACAAAGTAAAATACAGGAGTCATCTTTGATACTTCTCCCTCTCATTCTCTAATTATTTGAACGGAAGGAATACCTTAAAAAGGCAAGTCTGGAAATATGCCATTATTGGAAGCACACAGTCAAGTTTAACATTTCACTAATAGAGCTAAACTTTATTTCCATGTTTATGAAATGTTTATCTATGACACTGAATACATATATTAGAATAGACTTAACATACAGCTTTGGAGAAAAACTGACATTCTCCACTGAATGGGTTAAAAAGGAATGTAAAACTACAAAATACTTGTTTAAGTGTTTAATTCTAAATTATGGCAAACAGAACAATAAATACCTTGCCATTTTTCCTTTTTCTAGTTTTTCAAATGATAAAATATTTTTTATAACAGTTTATTGCAATAAAGGAAATAAGGGGTAATCACGAAAACCACTTTAACTATATAGTACAAATAAAGAGACTTAATACAGAACACCTATCTCCTATTTAAAATACAAATACTTTATATTATGAATTGAGAGGGATTAACCAATGTCAGCTGCCCATCTAATGACTTAAGGAAAGCCATACATGCCACTTGCTTTTGTCTGTAACAGTTAGGCTGATTTAAAGGGCAACACAGCAGAGTTCTATCTGGTACCTATGCTAACCATTGTTATTCAGAGTGGTGTTTATTGATGGAAATTCAGGGTTAATCAGTTCCAAATGAGTAAGAGTGAACAGAATTAATCATCCCACCCCGCAATCTATGGCCATATCCAAATGTACAGATTTTAGCATTCTCTGAAAGTCTTAAAATTCCTCTAGGTACTCTGAAATTGCTGATATTCACAGTACAAAAAGAATATTGCCTTTAGTTCAATTCCAGTGTTTAAACAAATTAAATCAAACTTACAGGTGGTATCAGTTATTTGTAATATAGTTCTTTTAATTCTTTATAAGCCCCTTAGAGCACATTTTGTGAAAAGATGCGTTCTTTTTAATAATAATAATCTTTACTTAGATACATTTAAAAATCATCTTAAAATTATTTTCTACCAGAAATTACAGGATGAAAACTTTTACTGAAAGTGAATAAAACTTGCTTTAGAATCATCTGCAAAACCTATAATTTTAATGTTATAAAAGATGTTTAATAAAGGTAACTCACCGCTCATTAGATTATTTTAAGAAAATACTAATAAAATACTTTCTCATGTAATTGTTCAGGAAGAAAATTTATGGCTTTTCAATTTTTAAAATTTCACATTTAATCAGATTTTTAAATGAGAAAAGAAAGGACGAGAAACAAACTCCATTATCAACTTAACCTCCTACCTTCCCTGAAAGTCAACATTTCTCTTAAAATTGAAGGCACAGTCCTAAAGGGCCAGATAAACATTTCAGGTTTCTGGGCCATGTGGTCACTATTGCAACTACTCTTCTGCTGCTGTCTGGGAAGGCAGCCATAGACAAGATGTTATTTAACAACAACAAAAAAGCAGTCCAAATGTGGCCTGTGGGCTTTAGTTGTCAACCTCTTGCTGCCTTAAAAGAGCAGACCTAAATATAAACAAATCATCTACAAAACAAAAAAAACCCACCAAAACAAATGGTCGGTCTCCAGTCAGATGTGATGACTGACTCAGAGTCTGGCAGTTAATCACTCTAGAACAGTGGTTCTCAACCTTCCTAATGCTGCAACCCTTTAATACAGTTCCTCATGTTGTGGTGACCCCCAATTTCATTGTTACAAATTGAACATAATTAAAACATAGTGATTAATCACAAAAACAATATGTAATTATATGTGTGTTTTCTGGTGGTCTTAGGCGACCCCTGTGAAAGGGTCATTTGACCCCCAAAGGGGTCGCGACCCACAGGTTGAGAACCACTGCTCTAGAACATGTTGATGCTGAATACTTTGAATTTAGCCCATTTTCTTGTTTTGGTTAAGATTCTTCAATTTAAACTCATGTCATCATGCTTTTGACTGGGGATAATTCATCTTCGTTTAAGAACTTGCTGGAATATTATTTATTTAGGAATTCAGTTTAAAATAAATGATGTCCATACAATTTAATATTCAATTTAATTTTTAAAAAACTTAATGAAAATATAACAGAATCAAAAAGTTTAAAATAAGTACACTCACTACCCATTCCAGTATTAAGTCATATCAACTATAGAATAGGAAAAATAAATTCAGACGTGTAATTACTTTAAAATACACTACTTCCACTTTTGTCAATATTTCACATTTATGTATATATTCTATAGCGGAAGCAGAAATTCTTTCTAAAAACATTATCTCCTTAAAATCTTGAGGTGCATATTATAGCCACAGGCAATATCTGACATATAAAACTGCAGTACAGGCCTTTCAAATTTGGCATTTCACTGGTACAATACAATGACCAATATATATAATCACTGTACAGTGCCTAGACATTCCAGTAAGAACCATTATTTTCTTTAATGTAGAATGATTAATATATATTCTACAAGGGGCAGTGAGGTTAGTAATTCTATAGGGTGTGTCCGGACATAATTTTAAAATTGTACAATAACACAAACAACTTTGTTAAGGCCATGTTTTATTTGCTGATTAATGGACAAAAGGCAATGTAATTTATCTTCAAGTATTTTCTTGAAAGTCTGTGCTCATAAAAATCATGAAAAGTTGGAAAGACTGTTAAATCACTGAAACATTAAATATATCGTACACAATCTTGTTTGTACAAAAATACAAGTTAAATATAAACATAAAGCAATCATGACAACTTTATGCAAATCTGTTTTATGTGATCTTTAGTTATATATAAAAGTTTCTCAGTTCTGTTGAGAAAAGATCAATACCAGATTAAATTACTATCTATTGGCAAAGGGCCCTAAAAAGCTTACTTTAGCATTAATCTTTGATGTGGTCAAGTGCATTGCCTAATTAAAATCACCTAAACACTGGGGAGAAAAAAGAAAGGGCAGTATGTCCATAAACCAACAAATAATTTGGCTGTAATGTATCATAAAACAAAGAAACCCCACACATCTGTACAATGAACATTATGTATCACACACTCACCCACACCGGTGTATAGGTGCGTGCATGTACACGCACACACAGAGGCAAGGACACGCACCTAGTCATAAAACAAAGCCTAATGAGGTGCTACTTCCAGTTCAATATTCAGCTTTGCATTTTTTCTTACTTCATCAAATGAATAGCTTTTTGTCACCTTCCCATTCTTGAAGACAGTATGGAGAAGATCCTGCACAAATTTAACAATACTAAAGTTTAATGATTATACTCTCAAGCAAAATACTTAAGCCATGCTCATGAATTAGACTGACTAGTCAAATACAGAGATGTTGATGGTGTTCAATTATAAAATAATTTTATACACAAAGGATGCTGGTGGAGCAGTCAGACAGCAAGGCACTATCTAAAATGGCTATGTAGAAATATTTAACTTTTATGAACAGGAATGATCTAAATATTACATTCTTAAAAAAGTTGACCTTGAAGGATAAACCAAAACACTTAGTTGCCCCATTTTTTTTTTTTTTCAGGTGGAAGATGCATTGCCTAGAACGATGGCTGTTGATAATTACCATTGACAGTGCAACAAAGGAAACCTTCCCTTGTTCCTACCCAAGAAGCTCAACACCAGGTTAATAAATGCATAAGCCTGGAGTTTAATAAAAACAAAAACAATTATTTCTTAGCTAATGCACAGTGACTGATTTTTATTTTGTGTATATCCAAAAGTCACTGATACAAGTAACCTATTTGATACCGGCAAGTGTAGCAAAGACAGACTAAGAAATCAGTACTAAATTCCCTTTTGAGTTTGGGAAAGCCACTCCTGTCTCACTAAGGAATTATCTATCTCTAATTTCTCTTTTAAAAATCTGTAAGTAATCTACCATGCTTAACTTTTCCATTTATTCTTAAGATTGTGATACATAACATTATCTAATATTTTCATCATTATGTTTCAAATCACACTGCTCTAGTTGTATCTTTCATAAAGTTAAACAATCTATTAAAAAATGGTGGTTCTTATTCTTAAATCAAAATGCTTAATTTTAAGTTAATTACTACCTTAAATATTCTAGAATTCACATACTCTTAAAAATCAATGCCTTTTAAAAAATAAGTTATGATGATGCCTTTAAAACAATAAGTTATGACTGTCTACAGTAATTCAGCAAAGTCCTGGTAGCTATAAGAGTTAAGTGAAGGCTACTCAAAGGACAGTATTAACAGGCTATATAAAGGAATCTAATTCTAAAAGTTCGTTTAGAAACATATTTTTTTAATTAAAGGTAACAAAATGATTTTTCATTCTGGCTCAAAATCATAAAAGTAACAAGCAGAATATCAGATATGGTATAATGAATCTCAAGTACTAAATTAGTGTGCTTACATTTAATATAAACTTTTCTGTGAAAATATAAGTATTCATTAGTTTCCCTAAAAAAAAATGAATGTTTTTAATCCAGTGGGTTAAGAATTAGAAATTTTATAACTTTTGAGTTCACAAATTTAAATGTACTTTTGTATATTAAAGATCATATGGACTCCTTTAGCATAAGCATACTACACATTTTTCCTATTTGGTTGACCTGAATCAGAAAACTTGGTTAAGGCTAGGTTTCACCATTTATTCGTTATGTAATCTGAATCAGTCATGTAGTTTTCACATTTGACACTACTAAGATAACATAATTTGCCTTTTTAGCCCATGGAGTTGCCCTGAGAATCAAATGAGACTAAAAAAACCATCTAAATTGGATTCTATTATTTTTAAAAATGGGATTATCTTTAGCATGTTAGAATTTGGATAAAATAAAAGCCCTTCTTTTTTCTGTTAAAATGACCAAAGTTTAATATAATATAAATAGCTATGAGAAGTGTAATAATAATATCCTTTTTTTTTTTTTTGGTAGAAAATATATGAATAACAGCAAGGAAAAAGTCTTAACAGGAAGTATGTGTCTTCCCTTGGTCTCAGGAATCTGTTTCAACAAAGAAGGGTTTTCTTTCTACCCCTCTCTGGGCTGGGAAACAAATTTGACCCCACAGGAGGCACTTTACCATTTGGGCCAAAAATATGGAATGCTTCACGAATTTTCGTGTCATCCTTGCGCAGGGGCCATGCTTATCTTCTCTGTATCGTTCCAATTTTAGTATATGTGCTGCTGAAGCAAGCACATAATAATATCCTTAAAGTATTCTTAATACGCCTCTTCAGAAAAAATTGACTGCTAATTGACAGTAAGAGTAAGATAAAAAACACAGCTTGTTGAAGCTCAGCAGTAACTACCCTGCTAGTCACTATTTGGAAACACTTTTACTTTTTAAATGTTACAAAATATTTTACCCAATATGTACAAGTCTCATATTTATGATTTAGCCACTTTTTGTTTTTCGTCTTATTTCGGCAGGCTCAGTCAACTATTGTTTATTTTACAATAAAACTACTTTATCCTCCAAGAAAAAACTGTTCTGATAATTTAAAATTAAAATACAACATAAAAGCCTCCTTTCTTAATTAGGAGAGCCAAGCTACTACTGGTAAAAGGAAAACAGAAAAAAAAAGGGGGGGAGGGGCGCAAAATAAATCCAATCAGCATAGATACATACATGACCGTATTCCTCAAGGTCTCCTTTTCCTTCCTCAAGTGTAACAAAATTTCCTGCTGGTGTTTTATGTAAAGATAATCGACCTTTCTTGGACCTTTTGTTGGGATCAGCAACTGGGTCTTTGAAGACATTAACCTTGAATCCAAATTCAGAAAGAAAAAAGATTAATCGTTAGAAATGGTCATTCAATTCCTATTAAAAAGTAACCCTATATACATAATTTGCAAATAAATTTTAAGGCAATTTTTAGGTGTAATGAAACCAATCCACACCAGGCTTTTAGAAACATAATTCTAACCTGTTTTGGAGGACAGAGTGAGTTCTTTGTTAGGAAAAAAGCAAAATCCAAATCTTGACTATTTTTTCTTACCAATGCCGAATACCTAATACTCCTTTTGTAGGAAATATTTGATGTTAACATGTGATCCTTAAGGTATCTCCTTTTATATCACACCTTATCTTTATACTGATCTAAGTATAGCACAGACATGCTATTGAAAAACAAATCTACGTCAACTCAATTATATAATCTGTGGCTCCAGAACTAGGATTTTACTAAGTATGGCTTTCCTATTTCATAACCTTTGCATTTTGTTACTTTTTACTCTATTATATTGTTACTGTCAGAAGCAAAAATGATCTAGAGAACCTCAAGAGCAGAATGTTTGTTTCAGGATCAGAAAGGTAGGAGGCAAAACCTAAGAAGCAGATGGGTCAATCCCATAACTCTCCAAAGAAAGATGGAGGTAAATAAAGCAGGGGACCTAACCAGGTGTTCTTAGGAGAGTATTCTCCACCCTCACCCTTTGACCCACAGACTCTCAAGAGCTATGAAGCCTAAGGGCAGTGGCCGGCAAACTGTGGCTCGCAAGCCACAGTGTGGCCATGAAGTTTCAATCGCACTGTATGTGGTATTTTGTGGAAGAGCCACACTCAAGGGGCCACAGTTTGCCGACCACTGGCCTAGGGAGATTGTTGTTCAGTTGCCGAGCAGCCTGGGTTTCCCTATTCTAAGGCTACTAGAACATGATTCTGGTGTCACAACTCCAGTATCATACTCTACTTTCCTAAAATACTGTTTTGATAGTGTTTACATGCTTATCATTCATATACGATGGCTAGGTTAGCTGATGTTCCAGATCAAATACGGTCAACTTTTTGATTCAAAGTTATATACAGAAGCAGTGGAAAATGACTGACCTGCATTATCTTTTAATCTCTCATCTTATTTTTTCTATGCTTCAGGACCATTATTATCCTTTATTATTGCATTCAATAACTGCATTCTACCTAGATACATAAAGAAGGTACTAACACAGGAGTAAAAGTTAAAAGACATACCCCAAGGCCATTGGTTACAACATAGCTACATTTAAAGGAACAATTCAAGAGATCTCTTGTTAATTTTTGTAGCAAAGCTCCACCAGAACCAAAGGCAATATTTTCAATACTCCATTTTTTTTGCTTCATGCCTTCTACAACCTAGAATATTAAAAAATAAAAACAAAAACTAAGTAAACTGGAAAAGAAATGAGGTAATTTTCCTTGAGTCATATTGATGAATAAAGCATCCTAAAGTTGTATTATAACATAGTGAATGATGAAATTAAGAGTAGGCCTATACAAAACTATATCCCACATTTTCTTTTAAAAGCCCCAAATACCCCAAAAAGGACAAACTGAGGGATAAGTGTGGAAGGAATGGATTTCATTCATAGTCCCTGAATTTGTGTTGTTGTCATCATTGTAACTGTGGTTAGGGTTGGGGAAATGAGAGAAAAAACTGGCTATACATGCTATTGAAAAGGTTACTTGAGTAAACTTACCTGTCTCCTGTAGTTGTTGCCCAGATACCAGTAGCACAAGCAATGGGACCTAGACATTTGCCCCGAATTTCTACACTCTAGGAATGACTAATCACTCCTAATAAATCTCAATACATGTTATCACATGTCATAATGCATATCATATCTAATGGGGCATTTAAATAAAGCAACAGATATTGGTGGTAAAACAATATAAAATACTCTCTGCTACATATCATTCAGACATTGGCAGAGTTATTTTACTCTGGCTAGAACTCCAGTGCCCTAAGCAAAATTATGAATAGACTAGGCATTCATTTATCATTGGATCACTTTTGGCAGAATGATGATCTACAAGCCAGAGAGACCTGAATGAACATATAGTTCTGGCAGCTAAAGTAGTTTTTTCAAGTGACACATAATTTTAAAGTTCTATTAATTTATTAAGCTACATTATTATTGTCATTTATATTTCTTTTTCCCAAGTAGGATTTATTTACCTAGCATGTCTATTTGTAATAGAAGGGTGCAAGTGCAATTTAATTTTATGAGATGAGTCAAAAGGAAGTATTGGAAAATCTGGTTCCATTTTACTGAAATAGAACTTTCAGAAACGATTAGAAAACCATAAGCAAATTTAATAGTTTTATGTAAATCATAAATATAAATTTGCCATATTCCCCTCAAATACTAAGAGTCTTGACCTGACATCTATTATTTTCAACTCTGAATGATAAAAGTATATAAACGCCAAGGACCTTCAACTTTTAACAATCTCACATTTAAAAAGGCAGACTTTTTCCTTAAATCCCAACAATCAAATTCTATTGCTATATGTCAGGAATCACTATGAAAACATACACAATTTATTTTAAAGCGATTCCTTGGCTATACATAAACTCAGTCTCATGTCTATTATATCAGAACCCAACAGTATACTAAGGTTCTGGATTCAGATTTTTCATTGAAATAACTGAACAAAGTATAACTAAAACAATAATAAAATCCTTATAAAATAATACAAAATTAAGACATATTCCAAAAGAGTGGATTTCAATATGGGAGAAATGCAAAGAGTAGAAAAGAAACAGATAGATGGAGGATAAAGTGGTTTAGTTAAAAACGCATCACCCTAGCCAGTGAGCAGTGGTTAAAGCACTGGCCAGAGCACCCAAGAGTCTTGAGTTCCATTCCAGGTCAAGGGCATGTACCTGGGTTGCAGGTTCAATCCCTGGCATACGGGAGGCAACAAATCAATGTGTCTCTCTCACATTGATGTTTCTGTTTCTCTCTCCCTCTCCCTCCCTCCCTCCCACTCTCTAGAAAATCAATGGGAAAAATATCGAGTGAGGATTAACAAGAAAAAATAGAGAAAATTGTTTCAGACCTGTCACATGATTTTAGATATGCCTCAGAAGCGTAAGAATGAAGAAATGACAAAGAACAGTAATCACACAGTATGTGTATTTCTGGCCCAGTTACTTTAAGATATTCTTTCCATACAGCTGCACCAGAAGTTATAAAATTTAGAAAATTTGGAGTTAAAATTTAAGTGAATCATTCTGTTAAGAGTACAGGAAATTACAGAATTAGGGAAAAAATACTACTTAAAAATATTTACACATACAGTCAAGCAGAAGGAAATCTGACTAGACATAAACTGACAAAATTTAACTCTTAAGACACTACTCTTCATTTCCTATTTTATGCCCATGGTATTTAGATAAGAAGTTAATGTGCTCCTATCATTAAGATTTATATAAATCCTCTATTTAGTCTCTGGACCAAAGTTATGAAGGTCAAGGGAAATTTCCTAGAAAGGAAAAGGGTTCTAGGGAAAGAACAGTAGGATAGTTACAGTGAAAGAAAAGTGTTTCAACTATGTGGGACTTCATTTGCAAAGAAATCTTCTCCAATTTTAAGAATTTGGTATCATCTTAACATCATTAATGAACTACTCCAATAGAAAGGTCTCCACGATAATCAAGATGACTGAATAGCTAACTGAGATACAAACAGAGAAGACAATCTGTTTTGTCCAACACAGGAGAATTTTGCCTCTTTTTGTAAATAAGCAGATTGATTTTGGTACACACAAACTAGGACATGCTTAACATTGTAAACTTCATGGGGAAGACTGATGGTGAGTAACAGTACAGGAAGTGAGGCTGATAGTCAATAAAAGAAGCCAGTTGTTTGAAATTAAACAGATTTTTCATTTTGTCAAAATTAGGCATCTAATTTAGTACATATACAAAGCAAAACCACTAGATGGATTATTCTTTCTCTTTCTAAAAACTTATTTGACCCACCTCCAATATGAAGGAAGCAGCTGTCACCCTTAAGGTAAATCAACACGAGTACATTCGCATTACACAAACTTCATTCTCTGATCATTCTGTTCAAAGTTTCACCAATGCAAAAGAGTAT
The DNA here is from genome assembly GCF_964212035.1 of Myotis nattereri. Lineage (NCBI taxonomy): Eukaryota > Metazoa > Chordata > Mammalia > Chiroptera > Vespertilionidae > Myotis > Myotis nattereri. The sequence goes on from NC_138086.1 coordinate 70,762,864, forward strand.
TTGTCTCAATATCTGACTCCTTGTTCACAGTTAAAAAGGGCAAAGAAAGAAAAGCCAAGAGCTTCAGTTTTTTAAAGAAAGTCAAAATAACAAGTTGGATTGAACAAACCAACTTTAAGAGTTCACCACCAGAATAAGGACGGGCAGATATAAGCAGTGGGAAAAGCACAATACAATGGGGTTTCTGAAATTGGTACAGAACCCTGTCCATGTTTCTTCATCTGAAAGGGGAATAAAGAAGATATCTACTAAACTGCCTAAAATGCAGGAATTGGGTAATAGTTCTTAACTGATACTCAGATAAGAAACCTTTAATTCAGCTGAGCTAAGGAGACAACAGCAACTACATATGACAGCTGGGATTTCTATAATCCTCCTCCTCACTGAAAACTTTTCTTCCTTCTCTTTCACATGAAAGCTCCTAATGTCCCAACATCAAATGTCTCAGAGGAGTTTGGGGGAGTTTCCACTTTTCTTAGGCAAAGCAGTTTGGGAGAGTTGGTGGAAGAAACCTCATTTGTTATTCCAAGAAATCTATTTCAGATACCTCCTTTTGGAACATTAAATGCACATTACCACAGAAATACTGTTTTGTTATATTCAGTAGTTCTTACTTTTAAGTGAACCTTTGGAAAACTATAATTTGGGTACTGATCTCACTCTAACCACACACCAAACTCTTTCAAGCAGAAAAATCTTTGATAACTTGTGTTAGACAAGTGGATGCCAATGGAGATTGACATACATTAAAATGTCAGTGGCTACAATGGCAGACAGTCCACATTATGAAATTGGTGATATCCTTAACTTCTATGGAGTATATTTTATGAAATTATAGCTCTTTAGGAGCTTATTTGAGAATAAAAGAAGCAAAAGTTTTGATGTATGCGTTATGTTGCTAAATCTAACAAAAATAGTGATAACATTTAAGGCTTAATTTAGAAGAGCTAACAAACCATTTTATAATTTTGAAAAAGCACATATTAATACCATTTGGGTTTCACATTGTTAGAGTATGTGAAGCTCCATTCTATTAAAACTGGGACCTATATGAGCAGTGTTAAGACTTGTTTTAATACAAGAAACATTCCTTGACTGGCAATTTCTTGTTTCTTAATGATATTTTTCTTTTTTGTTAATCCTCACCTGAGGATATTTTTTCCATTGCTTTCAAAGAGTGAAAGGGAGATATGGGGGAAGAGAGAAAGAAACATTGGTGTGAGAGAAACACATGAATTGGTTGCCTCCCACATGTGCCCCAAGCGGAGGCATGGTGTGAACCTACAACCCAGGTACCTGCCCTTGACGGGGAATAGAACCTGTGACCTGCTTGAGGGCCGACACTCTAATCACTGAGCATACCAGCCAGAGCAGTGATATTTCTTTAGGTTCATCATCCAGGGTGGCCACTGAGGACTAGGAATATAAATGAGGTTTCATTGGTACTTTTATACCTTAACTAGTTAACTGCCATGACATTTTGAATTTAATTAAAAAAGGTCTGCCACTTGTGTCTGTAGATGCTGATGTCGTACAAATGGTTACTATTATTTATAAAATTTAAGCAATTAACAGAAAAGGCATACAGTATATATTATTAAAAACACTTATGAAAAGAATCACAATTGTGCTGAAATTATGTGTTTATCAAACTAATAAAAAGGAACTTAATTATTATTACCTTATTGGAACACTTAGTATAAACACGTACCTCTTGTAAGGTATTAATATCTACTCCATCCCCTTGAATAACTCGAAGATAAGGTGGCAGCAACTTGTAGCCCTTTGAGTTCTCAGTAATAGGAAATTTCTTACCTAAAATATCCAAAACCTGTATAGAAAAATACCCAACAAAAAAATAACTAAAAGTGAAAATGAAAAACAAGTGTAAAAGCTTTCCAAAGTTAAGGACTTTGCTTTGCTAGACAATCTTGAGAATATAATCAACTTACTTAAAAAATTTTATTAACACTATGCATAAACCTTCTAAAATTTAGTCTCAATTCCTTTTATGTTACAGACATAAAACACATTTTCTATCAAGTCATTTTATACAGTAAAGTGGCTCAAACCATAAGATTTTCCTTCTCTCAAATTATATAGATTCAGGAAAAGAACCTACCCCAAACATCTTAACATTAGGAGCTTAAAACAGTAAATACAAAAATAGTTTTAAAAGGTATATAAAACACCATTTATCATGATTATACTTTTGATTTTCATTTATTCTGCTTGTGCCCAATAGTTTTATTTGATTTAATTTTGACAAAACAAATATAAATCTATTTGAATTACAAAGTTCAGAGAAATATGGTATGCAGGCAAAGCTGGAAATGAAACTCATATAACCCAGTTTCCCTGAAGTTCCCCTCACTTAAAGATGACACCCATTTTTTAGGCCAAATTGCATAATATGTGAATCATACCACTCATTCATTAACTACTAAAAGTTTTATAGCAGCTGAAATACCTAAACATTGATTTAACTTTGAAAGCTTGGCCAGAGATTCAAAAGACCTATCAGAGAATTTTTCTCCACAACAATCATTCCCTTTTCCTAAATAAATTGATTTAAGATTCTAACAATGCATAGATTCCATATTGATGAGTTAGGTTATTTTTAAAACTAGGTCTACACATTTTTTTATTAGGTAACAGTTAAAACATGAAACCTGTTAAGTTTGCTAAAACCAGATCTGTAAATATTTCAGGCTAAGATAAGACTTTAAGATTGGCCCATTATTAATAGGATAGGAAAAGATTTCCTTGATTCTATATCCCCCTTTCTTAAGGGGTATTTTATTATCTAATTATTAGATGGGAAACTGTGGTAAAGTGAGAAGGTGACAATGGATACTTGGCTTATTTTACATGTTGTGTGACCCTGAGCAAGTTACTTTAACCTCTCTATCTAAATCTGTCTATAAAAAAAGAGAATGTAATATTTATCAGAGTTTTCATAGAGATTAAGTGACACAGCTTAAGTAAAGCATCTAACAAAGTATTTTTCTAGTAGGAGGGATCAAATAACCTGCTCTTAGTTAGTACTTTTCAAAGAAGGCAAACCAAGTCCTGAACACTAAACACAGACAATACTGCTATGTTGATGATCGAAGTATTTTTTAAAAAACACTACTTGAAAAGTATTTCTAATATTTTTTTTACCACCTCACCTTGCACATGTTTCTTTTGCACTAAGAATTTCAAAGTTATAGCAACAAACCATAAACTTGGTAACCAAATCACAGGATTCATTAAAATGGTAATGCTATCAATTTTGAAAGTAAGCAGAAAATATCAAGAGTACTTAATTGTTTATTTGACAATATATATAAATAACCCATAACTAAGGGTATCCTTTCTATGATTGTGTGACCTTGGGCAAATCTATTACTCTCTCTGGGCTGCAACTCTAAAGTAAGAGCTAAGATAACTCTGAAAATGGTATGTGTATAAATGTAATTAAAAGTAGTGTTGCCCTAACTGGTTTGGCTCAGTGGATAGAGCATCAGCCTGCGGATGCAAGGGTCCCAGGTTCGGTTCCGGTCAAGGGCATGTACCTTGGTTGCAGGCACGTACCCAGTAGGGAGTGTGCAGGAGGCAGCTGATCGATGTTTCTCTCTCATTGATGTTTCTAACTCTCTATCCCTCTCCCTTCCTCTCTGTAAAAAATCAATAAAATATATTTTTTAAAAAATAAAATAAAAGTAGTGGTGATGCAGCTGGTTGATAGTATTTTAATAATCAAGTTATGTATTAAAATTTACCTTTAATACAGTGTCAAGAGGATTTCCAGAATCAGGTCTGATTATTAGTGGTGCCTCTGAACTTCTTGATACTATTAAATGTCTTAGATCTTCACCCCATATTTTCTCACACGCATTATAAATGTCATAACTATCGCTGACCACAGATACAGGCACTGATGAAAACTGTGTTACTATATGTTCAAAAGCATCTTTTTCATGGTCTTTCCCCCAAGCTGTTATGGTACTAGAAAACAAAATGAAAATACAGATTTACTCAGGCAGACACATTACCTATTCCTGAATCATATCTCATGGTTACTATACTATATCATCAACACTGCAAAAAAAGTGAGTGATTTAGTTTAATGAATGCACACCAGAGGGTTAACTGAGTAGCTCAGCCAAACCACCCCTCTTATAATTTTTTTAAAGACTTAAAGTAATATCACTCCTCTCCAGTAATTATTTTAGCTTTCAAGTCCTATTGAACTTTTTTGGGGGCATTTAAACTTAGTGAATTATAAAGCACTTACTAAATGCACTTTATTTGTTATGTCAAGATGTTAGAAAGAATGAACACATGCTCCCACCATTTGTTAGGCAATGTAAACACTTGGCTCCCTCCTGTGAATTTTCAAAACCATGTACCAATAATAGTAGGCATATATTTTATCTTTTTCACCTTTCAAATTCTTATACTTAAAGGCAATTACTTAAACTATACTGTAGATACATATAGTCAACTAATTCTTTACCTGTTATGTCTTCAAATGGCTCCTAATTGTCATTTATTTCATTTATAGGTTCTCCACTAATTAACATATATCCAGGGAATAAGAATGTTAATATTTAGTTTGAGCAAAACATAATTTAGGTGGAAAATAAAGTGTGAGAGTTTCTATGAGTGACTTTTACAATGTCCTCAATAATGGTTCTTCTTATTCAATAGATTAATATTATATAATTTAAGAACCTGTTGGTTTCCTAATATGGGGTGGGCAAAAGTAGGTTAATAATAACAATAATAAATTGTTAAATAATAAATATAACAATAATTAATAAATAATACAAGGATAAACTGTTTTGAGTACTCGCAACTGTAAACCTACTTTTGTCCACTCCTGTATATAATTTTTAAAATTCTTGGAATGAATTTGAAAATTGCCATTTTCTCATGCCAAGCAATTTTTCTTCCCTAATTTTCTAGTCTTTGCCTCTACCCCATTTTTTGTAAGTAAAATAATGAAAAATAAGACAACTCATTCACTATAAAATCCCATGTAGGTAAACGTTTATCAAAACTTTTTGAAGGGTCATACGAATTTAGGTTGGAAATTGTCATTTTATTTTTACTTTTTTTCTAAAGGATTAGAGTAGCCAACTTTTCCCGTGCTGTCAATGGTATGCTGGGGATAGCAGAGTATATACAATTCAGGGTTAGAGAGACTACTCTTGTCTGAAATGGAAAGATAGTCTATTTATGTAGTGAACACTCTTCTAAACTATAAAGGCTACCAGTAGCTATGCTGCTAACTCTCTAACTCACTCAAGAAACTGCAGGCTATGGGAAAATTAGGACATGATGAAAAAAAGCCCCTTCTTCATATCAAGAATTACTACTGTCCCCTATATAAGAGAGACAATTAAAAGCAAAGAATACCAGTACTGGAGAGCTTAGTAACTGAATAAAAAATCCTAGTTAGAAGTCACTGCTTATGCAGTAATATTTTACCAGCATTGTATCAGTACAGTCATCTAACTCTGCTATTTGTGTTTATCATATCTAGTCAACGTAATTGTTTATTTTAAGCCTTTATTTGCTTTCCCTGTGGCATTTGAACTTGCCTGAAGCTTTCGTTCCCATGATTGCAATGACACCTCCCACATTTTGATTTTCCTATTTCTATGGCTTCTTTTCCATATCCCCCAGATGCTATGCTATCTCATTTCTTCAATCTGACCAAAGGCTCTGATCTGGGCACTGTCTCCCTTCATACACCTCCATGTGTGAAAAAAAACACCTCAAGCTTTTAAAAAATACCCTCTTGGTGAGGGTTTCCAAAGTACCCTAGCCCAAGTTTTGCTTCTGTACTCCAGATGCACTTGATTAGGTAGAAGATGAATATGTTCATCTCAACATACCACAGACTTTTCTTAGAGCATTCTCTATATAATCCAGTTGTTACAACCATTCTTCTTAGTATAATATTTAGTATATGGAGATCATAAATATTTATTCAGTGAATTCTACTCATGGCAATATTCCAATTTCCAGTATCAAATTAGATAACTTTCCAAAGTTTGAGGGAAAAGTTACATAACTGAATATTTCTAAATCCAGGTTCATATATTCTTTAAGAAAATATTTATAAGAATAATGGCGGTGCTATAAAATTTAGAGTTCTCTTATTTTAAAATTATTTTAGATGTTAGCTTATTTATTCTCAATGACTTTCTGATATTAAAGATGCAAAATTTTAGCTCCTCCTTTTATTTGGTTGGATGAACTGAAAAACAGAGAGGTAAATGCCTTGCCCAAGGCCACCCAAGGTGTCAGCTATAAAGTTCTATTCACTATACTATGCTGTTGTTTAAGACTTTTCTATTTAAGGACATCTGAAATACTCTTCTACATTAAAGAATCGAACACTTACAAATGTAGTAAGTATTATGTGACTTTAAAGTAAATGGATTTTTACCTTTTTATCATGAAAGCTCTAAAGAAGATACTATCTTTATTCTCATATTTATAATGCCACAAAACCACTAGTTAAGAGTCTAATAAATGGATACTAAATTAAGTTTTAAAAACTGTACATACATCTAAGTCTGAAATAAAAATACTTTAACCCTAAAACCATTATCTGTTGATAAATTTTCCCAGTTTCACTAGTCTTAAATGTGACATTCAATAAGGCCCTACTAATACAGCTATTCTCATAAATGTTAATTGAATCTACTCTCTACGTGGTCCCAATTCCAATCATTAAGTTCTGGCAATTTTATTTCCCAAGCCATTGCTCATGTTTAGCTGCATCTTTCCATTTATTTAGACACTTGATTTTGAACCTTGTCATCTCTCAAAACTACTGCAATAGCTTTACGATAGCCTCCTACCTTTTCGTTTCTCTTTTCCATAAAAGAAGAAAACCTGTTATCAAAATAATGTTTCTATAATAATTCTCTGACATCACTTCTTTGCTAAAAAACTTCAATGTCCACTTCCACTCGAAAATCTGAGGGCCTTCACTAACCTGTCTTCCCAGTTTACCCTATGTTCCCTACTGTTTCTATATTTTACCTGATTCCCTAAACACATTGTCTCCTCTTTCATTCTTGCTCTTTTAGGACAATGCCTGACACATGATGGGTAAGCAGTAAATATTCACTTAGAGAATGAGTGATCCCCATGACTGCCATTAAATGCTATCATTCCTTCAAAAAGTCAAGATTTCACATCCCATCTCTTTAAAACCTTTCTTGACCCTGCCAGTGGAATGCAATCCTTCCTTTCCTTCCCTTGCACCACTAGAGCACTTTAATTATGCCTCTTTAAAAACACTTAATCAACAGAGCTAAATGTTGCTAGTGTACTATTTTACCCTAAAGACAGTATTTTAACTTTCTATTCCTTATAGCACTCAGTAGATTGCCTTTATAACAATCTCACCTTTTGCATCATATAAAACAAGTGCTTAATAAATATCAACTATTTTTTTAAAAGCTCAGTTTATCCTAAACTTACTACTGGTTTTGGCACCCTGAACTATTCAAGTTTAAGTAGGACTTAAGAAACCACCTCAAAGAGTAAATACATTTCATTATAAGAACCAGAAATAAGGTTCGACCTGTTTTAAAAACAAGTTAACTCTAGGATCAGAGCAGCTGCTGCCTAGATTATAATTGCCTTCTAGTTCAACTTCAGATGGTTTAGTAAGATCACATAAGGAAGCATAAGAAGAATCTGAACTCTCTTCCTTTCATCAAAAGAGCTTACTAGCTCTTCTACAATTGAGGATACCGGCTCCAAATGACAATTTCCATGGCAAATATAGGTGGAGGTCATGTAGAGCAGGGAGAGGGGAAAAAGTGACCAGGTTTTACAGTGAGTAGAAGTGATACAATACATAAAATCCATCTGCATATGCAACAGAGCAGTTGAAAAAGTCCTTAAAAGAAACACACAACCCACCTACATGGCAATATAGCAGTTTAAAAAGCTCTTATATTGTTTCTATTAGAATGGTTAAAAGTTCTCTAGGTCCCTGATACTAGTCTTTACACAAAGTATCAATAATGAATTTGTATTGCTTTAGTTCATGAAGATTTACTGGAGTACATGACTTTGTAATTAAGCAGAACATCACTAAATTACAAATACAAGAGAGAAAACTTAGTAATTATAGAAAATAAATGTTTAGATAATAAAAGAATGAAAACAATTTTACCTGTGTTCTGCCGCTGGAATAGAATAGCCTGGAACAGGATCTTTCGTTCCATAGTATTTTTTAATTAAAGCAATTCCTGCTACTGTATCTGTTCCTTTGAAGTTAACTAAATGAGCAGACGCTCCTATGCCAGCAGTCTGGAAAATAAACCATGAACCAAAATCAAAAAAGAAGAAGACCCATACTTGACATAGCTCCCAAAGAATTACTGTCTTCCATTATTCTTAGAAAGGAATTTATTATCAGAGATAATAGTTATATGACAAACATTCAGTTTTTTTTTAGTACTTAAGGATTCAACTGTTACCTTCTCAAAGAGTATTTAATAGGACCTACCCCCATTTCCCATCACTCTTTTTCCTTACTCTGCCTAATGCTTCTCTGTGGCATTACCTGGCATCTGCTATATTTATTATGTCTGTCTGTCTATCAGTCCACCTACCCATCCATCTAATATATAAAGGATGGAAACATTATTTGAAGGCTATATTCCATGTACTTTGAACAGAGTCTAACATACAGTAGGTACTTAATCTGTTGACTAAATCTCTGGAACTTCAAAATGTTGCCTATGTAGAACCAACACTGATCCCATAACTTCCTAGAATGCTTATAATGGTAATCTATTGACAATCTACATTTTATTCAATGAGGTTCATTTCAGTTTCTTACCTCTTGGGAAGAGACGCCTCTGTAGCCAAAATCATGCAACTTGTATTCCAGACCAACTAAGTTACCAGATGTTTCTAATAAATATTTGGCCAATATTTTCTTCTGCTCTCTAGAATTTGTGGCCACAGTGATTGGATACCAGGACTGAACAAGAATAGTCTGCAGTAATAAAATTAACCACAAATATTAATACATAAAATATTGGGTTCTTTCTGAGGAAAATCCTAGCTTTCTCCAGAGGTATGTTCTGGACTTCCATACTACCGGAAATGCAATTTAGACATTTCAACTGTGTAACAGATTGCTAATATGAGCATTCCAGATACAGTGCATAGCTTGGCTCTCAAATCAGCAACACGAAGAGAAAGCACACCAGGCCCTTAACAGTTGAGAATGTCACATTTCTCTCCAAAGCTCCAAAGAAGCAAGTAATAGACTGTGATGAAGGACCAACTTTTAAAAAGATTTTCAATCTGTCATGGAGCAATTATTTATGAAATACACACACGCTTGAATGGTGGGGCAATTATCATAAAAGTTTCTAAATGCTTATCCTTAATTTCTGTATTTAATGTGAACCTGCATCAAGTAATTCATGGACCAGCACTGGTCCATGGACTATACCTTGAATAGTATGGGCCTAAGGTTATTCATTTACTCCTCTAGGTCGACTTGGATTTAATTTTTCCTTGGATCTAATATGACTATTGGTAGGTTATATATTTGAAATACTTTTGCGTAGCACTAGAGAATTTTATTCACTAAAGTTATGCTTTATGCCCTTGGCTTTTATCAAAAGTCAGTATAGAAGGCCACATGAAACATTTCTGCATATGATATAAAACTGTGAGGCCACCGTCTATTTTTAACTTATACCTATTATATAAATTCCCAAATGAGGACAAGGAAGAATTGCAAGGTTCCTAATTTTTTATAAGAACTGTACCTTGGTTTCTTTTTTTTCCTTGGCTGCCAGGAAACTCTTAAGTCTGATGCTTAATCATGGCAACCATATCAATTATTATGGCTTGGGAATTCATTCCTTCTCCATAATAGTATCATAATTTTCCATTTTTATTTTATAAACCAGAGAGTCTATTATTAGAAGCAGCCTCAAATCTGTTTTAGAAAGACCTAAGATGACAACAGTGTCTGAGCTCAATCAAAAAGCTATTTAACACGTTAAGCGCCAAGCCTGTTGTGTCTTCCTTTCCGTTTAGCCTGTGATATCCGATGCACTGATATGCTGGCGACATCAGTGACTGACATGGCACTTAATGTGTTAATGAAAAAAAAAAAGGCTATTTAATGAATAAAATTTTACAAAACTAGCTCTTATTGATACCAGTTAAGTGATCAATAAATAAAATAAATAAAAACAAACGATCATTTAACCTTGGACTTCCCCTTGGTCATCTAAATAGAAAAAACAAAAAACTGTAGCATTAGACTTCTATGACTGATTAATGTGGCCCCAAATCTTTGCAGCTCCTCTCAAGAGATGGGATCTGTTTCTTCATCCTTTGATTCTGGGCTGTCCTTTTAATTTGCTTTTAACCAACAGAGTATGGTTAAAAGCCATACTGTCTGACTTTCAAGGTACTGTTTCAAGAGGTTTAACAGCACTCATTCCCCTAGAGCAGGGGTGGGCAAACTTTTTGACTCGAGGGCCACAATGGGTTCTTAAACTGGACTGGAGGGCCGGAACAAAAGCATGGATGGAATGTTTGTGTGAACTAATATAAATTCAAAGTAAACATCATTACATAAAAGGGTACGGTCTTTTTTTTTTTTTTAGTTTTATTCATTTCAAACTGGCCGGATCCGGCCCGCGGGCCGTAGTTTGCCCACGGCTGCCC